>NC_037354.1:11720803-14220803 GCF_002263795.3 Bos taurus | reverse complement strand
GAGCTGCATTTTCAGCTGAAAGTGTGATCACTATCTTGCTGAGTGCAGGCAAGATAAAATCTGGGAGGAGCTGCCAAGGTTCAAATTTCCATCATTCTTAAGAAGTCAGAACCCAGAGTTCTCACTTCTTGCCCAGGGGTAAGTCGTGGTCAGTTTAGTTTCCAGGATGCTCACCCGGGAGTGTTGGGGGTAATACCATGCTTAGTGATTTCTATACAGAAACTTGAGAAAAAAGCCCTTAGGTGGGACTGAAGCTTTGTAGAGAATTAACACCACTGTGAGTTTTAAAACCAAAACTAAATTGTGACTGTCACCAGCAGCCAATATCTAGGGACTTGGCTTCATTTGCAATTATACATTTATTTTGTTCAACTTTTAAACATGAGACAATAACATTTGTCAATGACTTAGGCTTACCTGGTCCGACTCTCCTCAAATATCCGGGAAAATGAAACCCAGTTTGTTCTAAAGAAAGAGTAGAGGGAGTGGAGGGTTGTGTTTAAACTGCCAAGTTGACTTAAAACACTGTCCCCTCCCATTCAATTTATTTTCCCCAAAGTCAAAGATTCCTTTTTCATTAGCCAGGAGTGTTACATAATAAAAGCAAGCTGCTTTTATTTTTTTTTTTTTTCCTTCCCAGGTGATCAGGATTTGGATCAGTAAATTTTGGTCATTCCTCTTTCCTGGAGCTAGAATGACAAGGGCCCAAGGCAGGATGTCTACATTGATTTGAATGACTTTGCCAGAGGTCACTTGGGCTTCCCTGGTGGCTCATGGTAAAGAATCTGCCTGCAATGCAGCGGACTTGTGGGAGACGGGGCTTCGGTGCCTGGGTTAGGAAGATCCCCTGAAGTAGAAAGTGACAACCCACTGCAGTATATTCTTTCCTGAAGAATCCCATGGACAGAGGAGTGTGGTGGGCTCCAGTCCATGGGGTCTCAGAGCGGGACACAACTGAGCAAGTAAACAGCAACAGTAAGGTCACTTTGGGGGAAAAGTTTCAAAGACAATCCACCCAGCAGTGAAGACCACACTAGCGTTCTGTGTGATTCCCCTGGGCATATTAATATGCGAATATGTGTAACACTCAATTCCCGGCAATGATACATCAAGGCAAGCTCATCACCAGGGTGAAGAATGCAATTACCTACCTTATATGGCTGTGCCTCTCCTCTGACCCTGAAGTCAGCCCTTCCTCCAGCTCTCTTCCTGGGAGTGTCATCTAGGTGGGTGAAATAGTAGGAAGACTGCTCACATACTTGTAGAAAAAGGAAAATGCATAATGTCTTTGACTCCATTTAGATTTCTACTGACATCACAGACCATCCCAGGTTAAGGCTGGGCTGCTGAATTAAATGGACTTGGTTTTGAGTCTTGGCTCTGCAACTTCTTAATGTTTCTGTGCTGTGCTTAGTCGCTCAGTCATGTCGGACTCTTTGTGACCCCATGGACTGTAGCCCACCAGGCTCCTCTGTCCTTGGGGATTCTCCAGGCAAGAATACTGGAGTGGGTTGCCATGCCCTCCTCCATGGGATCTTCCCAACCCAGGGATCAAACCCAGGTCTCCCGCATTGCAGGCGGATTCTTTACTGTCTGAGCCACCAAGGAAGCCCTCTTAATGATGAGATCTTGGGAAAGTTTGGAATCTCTCACATTCTTATTTGTAAGATGAGGGTGCTCATGCCTCCGTCATGGACTTGGGTGAACATAAAAGATGATGTGCACAAAAGCATAGGGTCTTGGCACCTTGCAGAGACTCGGGGTCGGCAGGGAGGTTAGTCTTTCTCTCCTGGTCACAGCCTCTCCTGAAGATGGTCCTGCTGTCTCCCAGACAGCATGGGATCATGTGGGAAAGAGAGGCGACCACCACCACATGGGGATCGTGGGAAGTCCTTCTCAGGAACCAGCACAGAGTGGCTGCGTGGGTGGGGACACCTTAGAGAGACAGGGCTTTCTGTTGCCTCACCGATCACAGAACCTGCAGATGCCTAGCTGGGCGAGGCAGTGAGTAACAGCCTGATCAGGAAACGGGTCACAGAGCAAATGAAGGAGGTGGGAGGGAATGTCCTGCAACAACCCACACAACACCGTGTCCCTGACATTATAACTCATGACCCAACCCTTTCCCTGTGTGTCCCCAAACCCCGAGGTGACATTCAGAGACTGTTTATTCACAACTGGATTGCCAGTGCTCACCCACTACCTGGCACTTAATTATAGGTGCTCTATCATAATTGATGACTAATTAACTGAATGAATGACACACTGCTAGTATCCTGAGGACCCAGATTTGCATTTTTCTCTGCCTCTGAGGAAAAAAGCAGGCACTTTATAGGGGACCAAGTTCCCAGAGTCTATTTTCCTGAACTACTACCTGAAATCCTTTTAGAATTCACTCAAGATTCTCCTCTGGAGCCACAGGACAAGAGCAGAGGTGCCAAGAAGAGAATGTTTGTTTTTTAAAAATGATTGTATTGCAGTATAATGGCAACCCACTCCAGTATTCTTGCCTGGAGAAGCCCATGGACAGAGGAGCCTGGCGGGCCATGGTCCACAGGGTCGCAGGGAGTCAGACACGACTGAAGCGACAAAGCATAGCTGCTTTACAGTGTGTGTTATTTTCTGCTGTACGGCAAAGTGAATCAGTTATATGTTTACATACATCCAGTCTTTTTTGAATTTCCTGCCCGTTCAGGTCACCACAGAGCACCGGGTAGAGTCCCCTGCGCTATCTAGTAGGGTCTCATTGGTTATATATTTTATACATAGTCGTGTATATACGGTCAATCCCACTGTCCCAATTCATCCCACCTGCCCCCGTTTCCCTTCTTGGTGGAAACCATTAATTCTGGTTTTCTGAGTGCCCTTTGTGACAGAAGTCCAGAATGAGGGAGGCTCTGCCGCGGATTTTGCCGGGAGGCCAGCAGAGAACAGACCCGCTGAGTCTGAATTCACAGCGAAAGGACGTGCGTAAAGTGCGGTACCTTTACTAATAATCTTGGTCAAAGGTTCTACTTTTATTACCTTAAAAAAAGTGACTGAATGTCTAAAAGCTTGGAGTCTCCAGGCTGAGAGCAATTACTGTCATTGTTCTCAAAGGATACATTCCCAGTGTTTTCGCTTTTATTTTCTGTGGAGAAGGCTCCTTTCCTTTGTTCCTTTGCAAACTACTACACACCAGAAGCCTGCATTTTAAGGATTGCACAATCCAGGCATTCCCTGAAGGATCCTTCATACCTGGAGCTGGTGTTAAAAAGATCATTAAGAACAGAGCATCCAGTCATTCCCTGGAGCTCCTGGTAATTTGTGTTTAAAGACCTAGACTGTAGCAGAGTTAATATTTACAGTAAGGTAATATATTATTCACATGGACCCCAGACACTGAAGCATCTATAAATTCACACATAGTTAACCTCTTTCTGCTCCTTCTTTTCTTTACTTATTAAGTCAATTCAAGACCCCATCTATTATCAGAGATAAAGTTCTTTCAATAATTTCACCCACAAGCCCTTTAAAAGGAAAATAAAAAAAAATTAAGAACTTACCAGATTCTCATTTAACATGAAGAATCTTTACAGACTTCGGAAGGAGTGGCTCTGGGTAAAGGAAATGATAGAAGCAAATTATTGCCATTTTGTCCTTTGGAGTTATATACACATTGAAGGGCAGGAAATGGATTCTAAGGGGTGAAATCTTTGTCCAGAATATAACAGGCTGTTCCTAAGGATTTCCAGGGATAAAAGAGTGTGCCTATGAACAATCTAATCCAAAACAGAAATTGTACTGCTTAACAGGGTGCGCATTCATTAACATGAATTGACAAATTATAGATTAGTGTTAGTCGCTCAGTCGTGTCCGACTCTTTGCGACTCCAGGCTCCTCTGTCCATGGGATTCTCCAGGCAGGAATCCTGGAGTGAGTTGCCATTTCCTTCTTCAGGGGATCCTCCCAACCCAGGGATCCAACCTGAGTCTTCTACATTGGCAGGCAGGTGAGCTACCAGGGGAGCTGGATCTCAGGGTCGTAGACCTTCTTTCTGGGAGTGTCTTCCTCGAGAGCGTGCTATCCGGGGAGTGGTAGATGGTGCGAAGTTCCTCTGACCTAGACTTGGAACTTACTCAGTGCCCCTCAAGCTGTGTTCTGTTGGTTATAAGGAAGTCACAGGCCAAACCAGATTCAAGAGGATGAAATGATACACAGGCATGGATGTCAGGAGTTTTAGCCCATCAGTGACCCATCTTTGAAGCTTAGATACTACACCCTGGCTGTGTGTCTATGTCCAAGTGTTTAATGTAGTCTCGTATTTATCAAGTGGATTAGAGTTAAAGCTACTTATTTTGGTTGTGAGACTTCCCCGATGGCTCAGCAGGTAAAGAATCTGCCTGCAGTGCAGGAGACACAGGAGACTCGGGTTCCATCCCTGGGTTGGAAAGATCCCCTGGAGGAGGAAAATGGCAACCCACTCCAGTATTTTTTCCTAGGAAATCCCAGGGACAGAGAAGCCCGGCAGGCTATAGTCCATGAATCACAAGAGTTGGATACAACTGAGTGACTGGGAACATAATGGTAATAATATCTGCCATCCATGAAGCAATTTCACTATTGTGCAAAGAGTTGTGCAAAAATAAATAAAAAATTCCTGCTCTCACAGAGCTAGTAGGAGACAAAGGCAATCAAGCAACAAAGAAAATATGAAGTCTAGCAGATGGTGATAAACTCTCCAGAGAAAAATGAAGCAGGAAGAGGATTAGGAAATGTGTGTGTGGACAAAATTTTAAATAGGCTCTTGGAGGAGGCGGCCCTGATGAGGGGACGTCTTTCTGCCAATAGGATTGCAGGTTTGGGACCTGGGCACCCACGGTCCCCTCCTCTGTGCCTCCCAGCACTTTTCCTGCCGACATTCTGGCCGTGCCATCCTGCCCGTAGGCATCAGCGTGGAAACCGTGCCCCTGGAGGCCTGTCCCGACCCCCCAGTCAGTGCTGCGGTCTCGGTCTCCTGCATTTCTCCTCCTACATGATTGTCACACTATATCTGCTCATCCTCCGTATCACCAACATGACCAAGGAAGCAGGGCTTCTGTCTCCATCACTGACAGGTGTATCCACTGTGCTTACGATGAGTCCTGGCACGAATTTGGACCCAATAAAAGCGCTGTGGATAACTGGCCAGTCACCCCCTGCCTCCCCAGTCTTTGCTTTTTTTTTTTTCAGATTGCATAGCTGGTAGGTTCTGCACCCATTCCAGGGCCTCTGACTCTGCCTCTGGCCTCCATTATTCTCTGGTTCCCTGGCGGAGGACTCCAGCTCTGACCCCTTAACAGTCAACCAGCATCTTTTGGAGAAGGGCTTAGATCTCCTTGTTGCTGTCTTGTAGGCTCAGTTCCAGTCCCAGACTTCAGTGATCCCGCCAGCCTTGCGTTTTTTGATGTGTATTCTTTGGAAGACCGAGAGCAAAGAATCTGCATATTTACTTTGGATTTGATCCGTGAGGAAGGGACAGTGCAATTGGTTTGGAACAATTTTGGGAGCTGGCTCTCTCTTTTTGCCTGTTGTCAATGTGCTGATTGTGTAACTTTATGGCCACCATCCGTGTGCCCCGAGGGGCGAACAATGGAAAGACTTTAAAAGTCTAAAAATAAAAGTCAATAAACCAATAATGAGGATTGTCAAGCTACCGTAACTCACACACGATTGAATTTTTTTTTTCCCCAAATCCCAACCATTTGTTTCCAACACTGACACCAGACTCTGTATCCAACTTTGATTTGTCTCGGCTACTTATTCCCCGCGCTGGTCCGATTGGTGGCAGGCGTTGCCCGTCTGGCGAACCACAGGTCCAGGATTAGGTGTATCTTTGCATCGATTGGCTTCTGGCTCAGGCGTGCTGCGTGATTCCTGTGCAGACAAAGACCCAAATCTTTCCTGTCAGGAGGGAGAGCACAAAAAAACCCAATCATCCGTGAAAAATTCATTTCCAAAAACACAAGGGAAATACAATAACACAGGAACAGTATTGAAAGTAATTAAAAGCCGGAGACACTGCCTTTCAATGTGGCTCCCGTTCTAGTTATCAGGGCCGCTCAGAACAACCTCTGTATTTTCTCACTGGGCCCTATCGCACAGGGTTTCTTGCATGGAAAGAACAAAGCTCTACTATAATTAAATCAAAGGGTGATATTATTCTCCCACTGAAGTGTAAAAGTTCAGGAAGGGCCACAGTAAAATCAGTAATCCTGGCTCCCTTTCCGAACTGTCAGTGGGTGGTTCCCTTTGGCGGCAGCCCCCATGGGCAACGTCTGGCTTCTTGTTCTGCATCCTTTCTTGATGGGGTCTCAAGAAGTCTGGCTGTTTTTCAGCTGGTCACTGAGCTGTAAGTTAGAAAGGGGTGGTGTGGTGTGGTGTTTAGTTGCTAAATTGTACCTGACTCTTTGAGACCTCATGGTCTATATCCCACCAGGCTCCTCTGTCCATGGAATTCTCAAGGCAGAAATACTGGAGTGGGTTGTCATTTCTTCCTCCAGGGGATCTTTCTGACCCAGGGATAGAACCCACATCTCCTGCATTGGCAGGCAGATTCTTCACCACTGAGCCACCAGGGAAGTTAGAAAGGGATGGTGGGGGAGAGGGGAGATCAAAAAAGAAGGAGAAGGCAGAAAAGAAGATGAGAAAGCAGCAGAAGAATATTTTTGTGCAGCTGCTGCTGCTGTTGCTAAGTCGCTTCAGTCGTGTCTGACTCTGTGCAACCCCATAGATGGCAGTCCACCAGGCTCCCCGTCCCTGGGATTCTCCAGGCCAGAACACTAGAGTGAGTTGCCATTTCCTTCTCCAGTGCATGAAAGTGAAAAGTGAAAGTGACATCGCTCAGTTGTGTCCGATGACTCTTAGGACCCCATGGACTGCAGCCTACCAGGCTCCTCCGTCCATGGGATTTTCCAGGCAAGACTACTGGAGTGGGGTGCCATTGTGCAGAGAAAGGTTAAAAAAAAAAAAAATCCCCTTGTGGTCACGTGACTTTGATTCTTCTGCTCATTCTTACTGTGCCCAGGGATGAGCCTCTCCAACCTCCGAGAAGAAAAGTCCTCCCTGAATATGCACAGAAGTTCCCTTTCTTGTGACTCAGTACAAAGGAGACAAGTTGGCATTTTCCAAAGTGTGTTGACAAGGGACAGTAGGGGAAGAAAATGCTCCAGGAAATATCAGTGGTATGCAAAAGTCAGATTTCCCAAAGACGGATTTCTTTTTTTAAACATTTTTTTTTAATGTGAACCATTTTTTTAAAAACCTTTATTGAATTTGTTACAATGTTGTTTATGTTTTATGTTTCGGTTGTTTGGCCGTGAAGCATGCGGGCTCTTAGCTCCTCTAGAAGGAGTTTTAACCACTGATCCACTAGGGAAATCTCATATCAGTGCTTTTCTTTTTTTTTCTTTAATTTTTGGCTATACCCCAAGGCATGTAAGATTTTAGTTCCCCAACCAGGGGTTGAACCCATGACCCCTGCTTTGGAAGGTGGAGTCTTAACCACTGGGCCACCAGGGAAGTCCTCTTCTTTTCTTAAAAATTTTGTATTATTATTTATTTTTGGCCACACCACATGGCATGAAGAATCTTAGTTCCCTGACCAGGGATCAAACCCATGCCCTCTGTGTTGGGAGTTTGGAATCTTAGCCACTGGACCGCTGATGAAATCCCCCAAAGACAGATTCTGATTCTACCATGATGATAGCCTTACTCCCTAGGATGGTGCAACTCTGCAGCCACTGGGGCCATCCTTGTGTGATGGGTGCCACCTTAATCAGGTCACCTGGGAGCTGTGTCCTCCTTGACCCTGAGAAAGGCCCCGCTCCCCACATCCTCTGCCATTCAGGTCCAGTTTTCCACATGAGGGGTTCACCAGATAGACCCTCAAGGCCTGTACAATGAACTGTCCACCTTCTAGGGGAACCTGCCAACCCCACCTGCTGGAAGATGACTCTCCAAGTCTGCATGTCCACTAATGTAACAATAGCTGAAGCCCATGATGATCTGTGATGTTCATACAATCACATACACACATTCTATCCTCAGATTCGGAGGCCCTGCACAGCCTCAGTAAAGGCTGAGTGAATGAATGAATGAATGGTATTTGAGATTTCAGATTGATTTATAGAAGAGAAATGATGAGAAAGCCTGTAGCCCAGTGAATACTCTATATAAGCATATTGTGGGATGTGTGAACTTCCCCAGGTTCTTCTAGACTGGATCATTACTTAAAAATCTTTCTTTTTCGTTCCCTCTTTCCACCGACCCAAAACCTTCTGCATGTCCGCCACATTTCGTACAGAAAGAATCAAAACCAGGTATGTGTTAATGAGAAGTCCTCTGAGCTCTCCGAGGCAGTGGTGGGTACTATTCAGGAAAAATCGGGCTGGGGGCAGCCCCATGTGGGTGGAAAGAAAGACCGAGGGGTGCAGGCCTTGAAGCACAGGGGTCAGGCGGGGCTGGCGACCGACGTCAGCTTCTGAGCAGTTTGCCTAAGTATGAAAATTGAAGCATATCTTCGGGAAGTTAAGCAATCAGCTTCTGAAACTGCGCTTACACGAAGGCAGGGTTGCTAAGTGTCTTTTTAACAAATGGACAGGACAATAGAAAAGTAACCAGAAACCCATTTACATAATGCCTGTACCCTGAGCTCAGTCAAGAGAGCAGCTTTGACCTTTCAGATGGGCCAAGACGAAAATGAATGTGGGTTCACAGGGTTGCCTATGGAAGTAAGGTGCTTGCAAACCTTCTAGGGGAGGGTATATTTACATAAGGTTGCTCAGGGAGCTATTAGCTGAGATGTAGCAAGAGCCTTTTTAAAGTGCATTTCCTTTGAGCCAGAATACTCTGTACTTTCCCCATGAAAACACTCATTGCACTTTATTTGAATTCCTTGTTTAATTTATACTTAAATTTTCTACCAGACTAACAACTCTGAAGGAGGGACCTTGCTGGTCTAGATTATTGCTCTGTTCTCAGTGCCAACAGAGATGTGTGATAGTATGTATTGAATACATGCATTAAAGAATTAGTCACTACCTCATACTTCTAGGATGTATCCCCAGGAAGCAGGTGGACAAGCGTGCAAAATGTTGGTAAAAGGCCATTTATCTCTTCATTGCTTCTAAACTGTCTGTAAATGAGAGACTGGCAAAATAAATGAAGGGACTCTATCCAACAGAATACTATACAGCTGCTTTAAATGATGCTCCACATTCACTGACATAGATATTCACCATATAGAGCTAGAAAGAAACGAAGCAGGCTGCACAACTGTGCACCATCTCTTGGGCTTCCCAGGTGGCTCAGTGGTAAAGAATCTGCTTGCCAATGCAGGAGACGCAGGTTCAATTCCTGGGTTGGGAAGATCCCCTGGAGGAGGAAGTGACAACCCACTCTAGTATTCTTGCCTGGGAAATCTCATGGGCAGAGACCTGTGGGCTACAATCCATGGGGTCGCAAAGAGTTAGACACGACTGAGCTCAGTGCAGCAGCAGCACCATCTATTACGGGGTTTTTGCAAAATAAAAAAAAAAAAGCTGTGTGGTAGGAAATCCGGTGTTTTTATTTTCCTCTTTAGTTTTCTGTACTGTCTGATTTTAAAAAAGCTTCTTTTTTAGAAAGTTCCTTTTATAGCGTGAAAAGCCAAGAAAATCACTTCCATTTTGAAAACAGTGTAATTGTTCATTTCCATTTGGCCTTTCATATATACAGGGCAATTCTGTGCTGCGCTTGTGAAAGGAGGAAAAATGGCTTCAATTAGAGAACACGAGGAACGAGCACATCATTAACTGAAGGAATTAAAAAGAAGGAATTGTGTCTACTAGAGTCTCTCTCCTTTGTAGCAGACAAAAAAACCCACAACAACACAACAACAACACTGAAAAGACTTTTGGAAAAACCAAAGAAATAACGTGGCATCACGGGCCACAAGTTGAGTTGGTGCCCAATGAAGAAGTCAGAGCAGCAAATCTAGAAATGATGAATCACCAGGGTTTCTTTGCTTTTGATCCATACTCGCAATTATGTGGAACTGTCATCAGTGTCAGCTGCCTGGATGCTTCTATGTTCTCCAGGCTTTTGCAGATCTCCCTTTTTCTTTCATATTCAAACAGACTCAATGGAGGCCCTATGCCAAGCTCTGGCTCTAGAACATTCACGGCTTTACTGAGATTTCTAATGACGCCCCAGAACTGAGGGGAGGGGGGTTATGGGCTGTATTCCCACAGTCACCTGTTGGTACAAATTCCTGCTTTTACTGAATCTGAGTGATCTGTCCATCTTGTTGCTTCCTAAGGCTGCTCTGTCCACCCTAAAGACACCCCTCTCTCTTTCCTCAGAGCACAAACAGCAGTAAAATCTGATGAACATTTAGGACCTAAGAAGACTCTTACATCACTGCTCAAACAGGCAAAGACTTGCTGCTATACTCTGCCCTCTGTATCCATGGGTTCCTAATTTGTGGATTCAACCAAATGCAGATGGAAATATATATTTTTTAAGTTCAGAAAGTTGCAAAAAAGCAAAGCTGGCATTTGCCATGCCAGGAACACAATATTTGCAACAATTTAGGTGGAATTTACACTATATTAGGTACTGGAAATAAACTAGAGATAATTGGAATCAACACATACACACTGCTGTATTTAAAATGGATCACCAACCAGGACCTGCTGTAGAGCGCAGGGAACTCTGCTCAGTGTTATGTGGCAGCCTGGATGGGAGGGGAGTTTGGGGGAGAATGGATACATGCAGATGTGTGACTGAGTCCCTTTGCTGCCCACCTGAAACTATCACAACATTGTTAATCAGCTATACTCCAATATACAATTTTTAAAAATTTTAAAATAAAGTTGAATGTGTGTATAGTTGTATGCAAATAATGCAACATTTTATATGAGGGACTTGAGCACCCATGGATTCTGGTATCTGTGGGTGAAGGGGGTCTGGACCAGCTCTTCCCCCGTGGATGCTGAGGGACGACTGTAGGAATCAGGCATCGCAGTCCTCTGGTCCCTTTGCGCTCCCTGCCGCAAGTCTCATTGGCTGTCCTGCTCGTATTGGTGTCTGCCAGCATGTCTTCTCAAGACGCCTTTTTTCTTCCCCATCAGCTCCTCCTTCGACCACCCAGGCCCCTAAGGCCATTTTCCTCCAGAATGGCCAGAGGATGGTGCCTGCTGCCCTTTCTTTATCAAGCAGAGTAATTTGGTTTTCTCTCACCGCCCTTCCCTGCCTAATCCCAACCCACCGAGAGTGAGCAGAGGATGTCCCCCTTCCTGACCCAAGTAAAGTGAAGTCGCTCAGTCGAGTCTGACTCTTTGTGACCCCATGGACTGTAGCCTACCAGCCTCCTCCCTCCATGGGATTCTCCAGGCAAGAGTACTGGAGTGGGTTGCCAAAAAGATCCCTTTTATTTTCTTGTGTGGCACTAGTGGTAAAAAAAATCTGCTTGCCAATGCAGGAGACATGAGACACGGGTTCGATTCCTGGGTCCGGAAGATCCCCTGGAGGAGGACATCACAACCCACTCCAGTATTCTCGCCTGGAGAATCCCATGGACAGAGGAGCCTGGCGGGCTACAGTCCGTGTGGTCGCACAGAGTCGGATGCGACTGAGCATACACATGTTTTCTTAAGCGTTTGTGCTGCCTACTATGAGTACTTCTTTTTTCCCTAGAATGTGGAAATTCTGCAGTAATTTTATTCTTTAAGTAGTCATTTCCCTTTCTTATAAGACATGCCCAGATCTCAGATGTCAGAGGCATCTGACTGCATGGATATTTGCTGCATTTCTGTATGTCTATACACCCCTGCTTATTCCTATATGTACACAATTAGTTTGTTAAGTAAATCAAAGCTGGTACATTCTTCCAGAATCTGTTCTCATTTCTGCTGGACAAACCTTAGAGGTGGGAAAGTCAAACAAGAACATATGGAAAAGGTATTTTGGGGGTCTGGTGCAGATAGTTCAAAGAAGCAGCCGTGTGTCTCAGAGTATACTTGCAGGGTGGGGTGATGAACTACAGAAGCCAACATTTTCCATTTGGAGGGCGGTGCCTGCCCCTCAGGGGCTCAGCTTGAGAGGTGTCTGCCTCTCGCTCCTGGTAGATGGTCCCCTGGACAGTCCCCCCTCAGTGGGGCTCCTTCTCCCTCACCTCCTGTGGCAAGGGCACCCCCAGGTCCAGAAGAAAGATGGTATCCTTTGAAGTGGCCCTTGGGATGTAGAGCTACAATTTTTTTTTTCTCAGCTTATTCCAAGCCATTAATAATTTCAGGTTGCATTTCAACCCCTAGACTCCATTGAGTATTCAACAAATCTCTGCTCTTTTCCCCTCTTTCTGACTTTGATTGCCCTGGAAGCATTTAATAGAGGATTTTGCATTGAGTTTGTGCCTAAGTGTTCAAGAAACATGACCAAAGTGACCCAAGCTCATGGGTGTGCATTGACTGGAACTGGCATAAATGTTATCTCGAAGTCACGTCCGGGAAGCACGATACCCACGTTCTAGAGGGACATTCATAGCAGCAGCGAAAAGGCCAGATAATGGCCCCATTTAGCCCAGCCATTTAGTACCATAAATGCATCTCCTCAAATAAATCTGTGGATGACCCTCGGGCTGACTCTGCCGCTTGGCCGCGTGGTTTGCCCTAAATGCAGCACAAGGCCCCTCCGGGCCTCTGTCCCACATCAGGGACATGAGGAGAAACACAATCGGCGGGTCCTTTTTTGGAAGTGATTGCACAAAATGCGCAAAGAAATGGGGGAAAAAAATCTCACAGGAGCAAGCATTTATTATCTAGCTGGTCGTCCTTACGGAATCATAACTACTGCTGCAGGAAAAAATGGGCCACACTTCAAGACCCAGACAAATGTTACTACAACTATTTTTGAAACAACAAAAGAAAAACATAGGTTTTCTTGCAGATACTCTATAAAGATCAGGGTGGATGGCAGCATGCTGGTTTGTTAACCCTTTAGGAGGTGGGCTTGTTTAAAATCCTCCAGGGCCTCCCCTTGGCTTTAAGGATAAAGCTCAGATCCCCGAGGGTGGCAGAAGTGCTCTTTCTGGTTCAGCTGTGTCTGCTCTGCCACCAGGCATCCTCCGTGACCTGCTCAAGCCTTCCAGAACCACCAGCACATGTCTCTTGTTCTCTGGAGTCTTCTCCCCTCTGCTGTCTGCTCCTTTCTTACCAAGTGAACAGTTGCACGGGTTCAGCACACGGGGAGTTCCCTCTGGCAGGTCTTCCTTGAGTCTCGTCCTCTGCCCCAGAGTGGCTTGGGATGGTGTCCGGCCTTGCTCTCCTGGCACCAGTGACTTCTCTGGTCATCTTGTGGGGTTTTCTTGTCCATTTTCCAGTGGGCTGAGACATGGGCCAGCTCCCTGGCTCTGAAACGCAGTGGGTGTTTGATAAACATGTCTTGCCTCAGGATTTCTTTGGAAGGAATGATGCTAAAGCTGAAACTCCAGTACTTTGGCCACCTCACGCAAAGAGTTGACTCATTGGAAAAGACTCTGATGCTGGGAGGAATTGGGGGCAGGAGGAGAAGGGGACGACAGAGGATGAGATGGCTGGATGGCATCACTGACTCGATGGATGTGAGTCTGAGTGAACTCCAGGAGTTGGTGATGGACAGGGAGGCCTGGCGTGCTGTGATTTATGGAGTCGCAAAGAGTCGGACATGACTGAGCGATTGAACTGAACTGAAGAGACAACGTGTATGTATTCCTGCCGTGTACCAGGCATTCTTCTCAAACCTCTACATGTCTGACCTCCTTCAGTCCTTCAAACAGCCTTGTTTTTTTGGTCATATTCACTAGTTCATTGTATTTTTTAGATTCCACATACAAATGATACCATACGGTATTTTTATGCCTGACTTATTTCCCTTTGCATAATGCCCTCCAAGTCCATCCATGTGGTAGGTTTTCTTTTTCCATATATATATATATATATATATATATGGCTGCTCCTGGTTTTTGTTGGGAGCACACAGGATCTTTAGTTACAGCATGTGAAATCTAGTTCCCTGGTCAGGAATTGAACCCAGGTCCCCGGGCATTGGGAATACAGAGTCTTAGCCACTGGACCGCTAGGGAAGTCCCACGTGGTGGGTTTTATTTTTAACTTTCATTTGAACATCTCCTCCCCACAGCTCAGTTTCTTTCAGGTTTAAATACATGTTAATTTTCCTATCTGCAGAACTTAGGTTTTGTGGGTGAATAATTTGCTTCCTTGGCATTCTGAACAGCCCTCCAAGGTCCCAAGGTGGCTCTAACGCAGAACTTTGTCACAGCTCTTTTCTGTATCCACTCAGCATCATATGGTAGAGATTTGCTCCTGATTTCACTGGAAATACCAAATGACTTTACAACATGTGTATTTTAACTCGAGGCAGAATTGGTTTTGGAATAGTCTCAGAGAGTTTCAGAATGGGTTATAGAACTAGGTCACCATAATCCACTTCCCACCATCTCACCACAAAGGCCTCCTAATGAGATTATATCTAAGCCTTACACAGTTGCTCGTTTATTATTTTTCCTGGGTCTGCCCAGATAGATGGCATTGACAAACCCGAACTCTGACTATTATCACTGTGAGGTCAGCTTAGTGAGAAATCTCATGGCTGAGACCCAGAAAATATCGTAACTCACATAAGATAAGGTCAATGTCATGGTGTAAGTCACAGTTTCTATAATTAGAACAACCCTCCCCTCCATGCTGACGTCGGTTTTCAGATGTGTACTTAATCAGGTCTTTCAAACAATGTGTTCTTTATTGGACGGGTTTGCTGCTTTAATCTCAGACAATAATGGCCATTCACTTACTCAAGTGGCCTTCTCCCCTCTACTAAAGTTCCTTAATTGGAATCACCCTCTCATTGACCTAAACCATTCATTACAAACTATTTCAGACAAGCTCCTGAGAACCTGAAGTAGAGGTGTTACCTGTTTTGCTCTCCTCTGAGATGCTTTTCCGTTCCGTGAGGCTCTAGTCACTGCTCAGAAAGCTAATTTATTTTGTCCTCACATTCTCAGTGAACAGCTTCTCGTGTATGTAGCAGCAAAATCTGAGATGACTAGATCTTTAGGTTTCTTTAATTATCGAACAAGGTTGATGAGAGCTGGTGTGAGAAAAATAGGTCTTCTATGTTCCTGATGGGAGTGTAAGCTGATATAACAGTTTCAGAGGGCAGTTTTGTGCTATGTTTCAAAAGTTTTGGATTAAATCATTAACAGAGAATAATATATATTAAATAAACTGTTGGTTAATAATTTAAAATTATTTGATCAAGTGAGTGTATTTCTAGAAATTTATCTTAAATGATCAAGGCTCTATTAAATGATTTGATTCCAAAGATGCTCACTGATTAAATAAATCCTGTCATAAATGATTTACAGGATAGTGACTTTAGTTAACCATACTGCATCATGTTTGAAAGCTGCTAAGGAAAAAAGTTAAGGCTATGGTTTTTCCAGTGGTCAGGTATGGATGTGAGAGTTGGACTGTGAAGAAAGCTGAGCGCCAAAGAATTGATGCTTTTGAACTGTGGTGTTGGAGAAGACTCTTGAGAGTCCCTTGGACTGCAAGGAGATCCAACCAGTCCATTCTGAAGGAGATCAGCCCTGGGGCCCTGGGTGTTCTTTGGAAGGAATGATGCTAAAGCTGAAACTCTAGTACTTTGGCCACCTCATGCGAAGAGTTGACTCATTGGAAAAGACTCTGACGCTGGGAGGGATTGGGGGCAGGAGGAAAAGGGGACAACAGAGGATGAGATGACTGGATGGCATCACCGACTTGATGGACGTGAGTTTGAGTGAACTCCGGGAGTTGGTGATGGACAGGGAGGCCTGGCGTGCTGTGATTCATGGGGTTGCAAAGAGTCAGCCTCAACTGACCGACTGAACTGAACTGAACTGAAGGAAAAAAAAAGAAGAAAGTTGCTAAGAGAGTAGATCTTTAAAGTTCTCATCACAAGAAAACAATTGTAAATAGATGTAAACACACAGAAGGTGGAATGTCTCTGAATAGGAGGAAAGAAAAGGGTGGAGTTTTGGCTCTGGGTGGGAATCTGAAGTTCTTATGATCTATTTTATCTACGTGACAGCCTGCAAAGGTCCACATCCCACCAGTAGGAACCCACCTCTCCCAAGGCTTCTTTTACACATGTGGCCATGTAAAATTATTTTAAAAAAAACTATCCCTAATAGAGAAAAGCATTTAATTACCCATTAGAAAAGGAAGGCTATTTTCGTTTTCAAATTTTAATTTTTCTGCTGCACTGTGTAACACCAGAAAGCAAAGCTTTTGAAAGTCGTCTGTTTCAGCAGAAATTCCATTTATCTTGCAACTGGTAAGTCCTTGGTTAGTAGGATAAACTGATCTCCCACGAAATGTCCATGCCAAACCTGTGAATATGGCCTTATTTGGAAAATCTACTTGGCAGATGTAGTTAAGGCTCCCAAGAGATCATCCTGCATTATCTGGTGAGCCCTGAATCCAAAGACAAGAGTCTTTACAAAGAGAGGAGACACAGGCTGGAGAGAAAAACACACAGAGAGGCCCTGTGGAGTCAGAGACGGAGCGGAGTGGCGAGTGATGCCAGCAGCCACTAGGAGCTGGAAGAGGCCCGGAAAGCAATGCCGCACCACCACCCACGGCCTCCAGAGGGAGCTCAGCCAGCCGGCACCATGATTTCAGGCTTCCTGCTCCAGAACTAAAGGGGGATAACTTCCTATTGTTCTAAGTGTTAATGATTTTTTGTGACCCCATGGAAGGAAGCCCTCCAGGCTCCAATGTCCATGGAATTCTCTAGGCAAGAACATTGGAGTGTGTTGCCATGCCCTCCTCCAGGGGATCTTCCCTAACCAGGAATCTAATCGGGGTCTCCTGCATTGCAGGCGGATTCTTTGCCAGCTGAGCCATCAGGGAAGCCCCTTATTGTTCTAAGCCATCTGTAATGTCTTACAGAAGCCAGAGTAAAGCAGTACACCCCATCTCGGCATATTATCCATCCTTGTTACTGCACTGGTCACCAGGTGGCCCTGGGGGGGGTTATATGATTCCTGTCTATTATTCTAAAGAGCAGTTTTCCATTGAAAAGTTGTAGCTGTTTTGTTTGGAACACAGGCCTGCAAATGCATTTCAACTTTGCCTCTTGAATGTTTTTCCGAGTCTCAGCTTCTTTCTCTCATTTCCTCTCTGAGTTCTTCTTATCTGGGGGTGCCCCTTGATTTCTGGAGACCTTCTCAGACGGCAGAGAGGATCTGAGAGGCTCCACTGTGGGTGGGGTCCAGCCTTGGTCCCCAGGAGCCCTGTCCCTGTGATCCATGATGGACTTCCTCTTCACCTTTTGCCCTTGACCTGAGTGAATATTGGATTATTGAATTATTTTCTTGTACACTCTCATCTATGCAGGGAGGTTGGGTCATCTTATAAGAAGCTGGGTAGAACTCTTTCACTGTAGATTTCCATGGATTTAGAGGAAACTCCTTTAGTTTCACAACATGGATGGATTCCCTGTTGGGCTCACTTGGTTTGGCAGGGCTCTGTGGGTCTATTGTCGATACATAGCAGAAAAGGAAGAAGACAGTCATTCAGCTTGGGCCTGATGGGTGGAAGGTGATGCAGGTGAGACAAAGGCAGATGAAGGCATGAGAACCAGAGACAGGAGACAGGAGGGAGGGAGAGGCTTGACCCCAGGCCGAGGTCAGAGTCTAGCCCACCCTGCGGGCAAGGCCCGTCCAGATCTTCCCAGTTATGTGTGCTGATAAATTTCCTTTTTTGAGGGAGGTAGTTCATGGTAAGTTTCTGTGACCTACCGTTGAAAGAGAACAAACTCTTGAGCAAAAATTCCCAATGATTTTCTGATTGTTAAAATTTCTTTGCCTTATAACGGGAAAGCAATAAAGCACTGGCATCTTCAAACTTGTAGTCCTGTGTTCTTACATTTAAAAGGGAGCATATTTAAACTTGTCTCATGTGTCAAATGCAAGTCATGTGTAAGGTATAATCAAAAAGCTCAGTAAACGATAATTAAAAATTTCACAAAATTCAGTTAAGAATGGACACAAGATTAGTGTCTTCCATTTGCTTCCCTGTTACACTAACACACTGATGTCCCCACATGCGTGTCTTGTAGGCACAGGAAACTGAAACTGCA
This sequence comes from Bos taurus, assembly GCF_002263795.3. Classification (NCBI taxonomy): domain Eukaryota; kingdom Metazoa; phylum Chordata; class Mammalia; order Artiodactyla; family Bovidae; genus Bos; species Bos taurus. The sequence goes on along the minus strand of NC_037354.1, from coordinate 14,202,620 downwards.
ATCAGAAGGACTATCAGGGTGGATCTGGTGGTTTTGATGGTGGCCAATAAGGTGAAAGAGGAGAGTGAAAAATTTGGCTTAAAACTCAACATTCGGAAAACGAAGATCATGGCATCTGGTCCCATCACTTCATGAGAAATAGATGGGGATACAGTGTCAGACTTTATTTTTTTGGGCTCCAAAATCACTGCAGATGGTGACTGCAGCCATGAAATTAAAAGACACTTACTCCTTGAAAGAAAAGTTATGACCAACCTAGATAGCATATTCAAAATCAGAGACATTACTTTGCCAACAAAGGTCCGTCTAGTCAAGCCTATGGTTTTTCCTGTGGTCATGTATGGATGTGAGAGTTGGACTGTGAAGAAGGCTGAGCGCCGAAGAATTGATGCTTTTGAACTGTGGTGTTGGAGAAGACTCTTGAGAGTCCCTTGGACTGCAAGGAGATCCAACCAGTCCATTCTGAAGGAGATCAGCCCTGGGATTTCTTTGGAAGGAATGATGCTAAAGCTGAAACTCCAGTACTTTGGCCACCTCATGCGAAGAGTTGACTCATTGGAAAAGACTCTGATGCTGGGAGGGATTGGGGGCAGGAGGAGAAGGGGACAACAGAGGATGAGATGACTGGATGGCATCACTAACTCGATGGACGTGAGTCTGAATGAACTCTGGGGGTTGGTGATGGACAGGGAGGCCTGGCGTGCTGTGATTCATGGGGTGGCAAAGAGTCAGACACAACTGAGCGACTGAGCGACTGAACTGAACTGAACTGAACTGAATCCATTTCTTTTCATGGTTGGTCTCAAGTTAAAGATTAGTCCAAAAGTTACAAATTGACTTTTCAGTGGATACATTTTCACTTGCCTCAAATCACAAGATGGCAGGTGATGTTCACAAGTTACATGCTGCTTAAAATTTGACATTTTCAAAGAAACTTGCTAGTAAGCTATTGGTGAAACTCATTGGATACTCAATATAAGACCTGCCCTGCCCGGAGGTCACCAAGAAAATGTTTTGATCACATTGTCCATTAGGCTGACTAATTGACATTTTCTGGTCCCCTGGGAAGCTCACTGACAGACGCCACCGCAGGCAGCAAGCTCTCAGCCTGCAGGCTGTTTTAAGCAATTGACTCTCACCGGTTGAGTGGTATCATTGCCTTAAATTAGTGACATTTGTTTCCTAACCAGTTTACGCCATTTTTTTCTTGGTATTGATTTGTATTTTAGTTAAATATCACATGAACTAATTCAATTTGAGTGAGAATAAACTTCATTCATATGAAAACTAGTTTGAAAACTTTGGAAAAACCAATCAAGGTGAGTAACTCAAAACTGCTCTTATCTTCGGTGTTGGTGAGACAATTATAACAGATGAGGGGCAAGTCAGAAGAATCCTGACATTGGCACCTGAAATGCTCAAGAGCTTAAGTTTTTACTTTGTTTTAAAGAAACCAAGAGCAGGTTCAGCCGAGGCTGTGTTCAAGTGTGCTTCCTGCACAAAAGTCAGAAATTCCCTAGTCCATTGACCTGTTCTCCTGAAATGGCCTGGCCTGATGTCGCGAGATGAGTGTCGATAGGCAGAATGTTTATTTCTGTCTTTGCAAGTAAAGTGATGTGATTCAGGTGAACACATGTCATTATTCCTAAATACTTATTTACTCACGTGGGTGGATTGGGTTTAGTCGTGGCCCGCAGGATCTTTGTTGAGTCATGTGGAATCTTTCACTGGGGCACGGGGTCAGTAACTCCAAGGAATGTGGGATCTTAGTTCCCCAAGCAGGGATTGAACCCGTGCATTGCAAGGTGGATTCTTAACCATTGGACCACCAGGAAGTCTCTGTGTTGTTGTTCCTGATTCCCCACTTTAAGAGACTCTTTTTCCATTTGATGACTTACTCCCCATGCTGATCTCATCTGATAAGCAGGCTTCTGCCCCCCTCAGCCCTCGTCTCCCTCCTGAACAGGAATCTGCAGAAATCAGCAGCGGCTTTAGGCTCACATGTCTCCTTCTTCCCCGCTCTCGGCTGTCATTTGCCTCTGGGTCAAGCTTCCACATTTTTAAAACTGAAATACAGATGATTTACAATATGGAGCTAGTTTCAGGTGTACAGTAAAGTGATTCAGTCATATATATATATATATATATATATTTAGGCTATTTTCCATTAGAGGTTATTACAAGATATTGTGCATAGTTCCCTGTTGTTCTAGTCGCTTCAGACCTGTCTGGCTCTTCTGCGACCCCATGGACTGTACCCCGCCAGGCTCCTCTGTCCATGGGATTTCCCAGGCAAGAATACTTGTGGGTTGCCATTTCCTTCTTCAGGGAATCTTTCTGACACAGAGATCAAACCTGCATCTCCTACATTGGCAGGCAGATTCTTTACCACTGAGCCACCAGGGGAGCCCATAGTTCACTGTTCGACACACTAGATCCTCGTTGCTTATCTATTTTATATGTGGTAGTGGGTGTCTGTTAATCCCATACTCCTGATTTATCCCTCCCCCTCCCTTTCACTTTTGGTAACCATAAATCTGTGAGTCTGTTTCTGTTTAAGCCTATGCAATTTTTTTTTGTCAATGGGGTAACACACTTAGTATTCACAGGGTAGGTTACATGAAGGAGTGAAATTGTCAATTGTAAGAACAATAGATACACTCTGCTTTCATTTTAAAAGGGCAGGGATACTCTACACCTACAAATAACTATACCTTTTTGTTTTGCTATTTTTAAGTTGAAATGTGTGCTTCTCCCACTATCTTTTGATTTTTACTTTTGCTCAAGACTTGGGTAACCAATAGGGGCAGATCCAAGGTTTTCAAGAGAAGCAGATACAATGTGGAAGGTCTACTTTCAGGAAGAAAGTGTAGGGACATCCCTGGTGGTCCAGTGGTTCAGACTTTGCCTTCCAATGCAGGGGGGCGGGTTCAGTCCCTGGCTAGAGGCCTAAGATCCCATATGCTTGCGGCCAAAACCCAAAACATAAAAAACAGAAGCAATATTATAACAAATTCAATAAAGACTTTTAAAATGGTCCACATCTATTTATCTATATATAAATAAGCAAGTGTAATAGGAAGCACCCTTAGGAGCCATGCAAATACATTTTAAATGTTCTTTGTTCTGTTGAGCTGCACAAATGTGATGTCAAATAACTCTGAGATGAAATACATTGACTCACTGATGACTATGTGCCATTTTGTAACTGGAAATGCTTATCTCTTGGGTGATCTCACTCTGCTCGTAGAATTTTGTGTGCTGTTTTGTCTGCAGCTGCGAGACTTCAAGACAAAAGTCGTGTCAGATACGCCAACGCTTGATATAACACTTTGGATACATAATGCATGCAACTTCAAGTACAAGTGGTTTTTCTGTTTGAAGTACTGCTAGAGATTTGTGCCCTCAAACACAGGAATTTTGATAAATTCTGTTTCACACAGTTTCCTCTGCAAAAGAAGTATGGTGCACTTACAGTCACTCAATCGTGTCCAACTCTTTGTGACCCCATGGACTATACAGCCCAAGGAATTCTCCAGACCAGAATACTGGAATGGGTAGCCATTCCCTTCTCCAGTGGATCTTCCCAACCCAGGAATTGAACCAGGGTCTCCTGCATTGCAGGCAGATACTTTGCCATCTGAGCTATCAGGGAAGCCCAGAAAGCCAAACATGCACCTCTAACGGATGACAAAGGATGCCCAGCTTCTAGTGGCCTGCCTGCAGCTTCCTGGGGTCAGCAGCCTCCAATTAGGGCTGACTAGAAGCCTTCCCTTTCGTCCTCTACAACGCTCTCCCACCCCTCTGCCTGCCTTTGCATTTCTGCCAAAGTTCCAGTCGTGACGGTTGACCCCTTTACTTGTTCTCATTTATTGTTTCTGTTTACCTCCATAGGCCCCAGGGGTTAAGCTGGATGGTTTGAAATTAATCCCATCCAATAAAAAGATAGAATCTAAAAATTATTAAGAAATTTCTTGATTGGAAACAAAACCTCTGTTCCTCTTCCACCCACCCTTCCATGTATACAATCAGCATTGCTGGATAGACAAAGCATTTTCTCTTGTTATAAATTCTAAGGTCAGGCCTTCCCATTAACCATCCCATGTCAGCCAGGATGCGTTAAACTGCCAGAAACTAAAACTCTGGCTTAAGCAACAAGCAAAGTCTGGAGGTGGGGCGGCCCTGTGTCACTGGCTCCTGGTGTTACATTTTCACCAAGGGCCGGGGGTCCTTCCATCGCTCCATCGTCATCCTCAGCACTGACTTCCTCCTCAGGCTGGAAGCAAGCGGTCGGGGCATTTCCATGAATTGCAGCCGGATGAAGAAAAGAGACCCTGCCTTCCTGCGAGACTGCTCTAGGGCAGACGAAACTTTCCCTAGAAGCCCCTAGTCGGTTTGCCACTTCCTGTTGGGCAGCCTCGGGTCCTAAGCCTGTTCTAGGACCATCACCAGGAGGAGCAGGATTACACTCAGTCCAGGCGGGCCCACCCTGATGGGGTGAGGTTGGTTGGCTCCCCCGCCACCCCCAGGATGCCCAGCTGCCTTTGAGGAGGAGTGGCTAACTGAACCGAGCTGGGGGTGGGGAGTAGGTATTGGGAAGGAGAAGTGGGTGATGTGCCCTGGGTGGGCAGGCATCATCCCACCCCCACCTGGTTGTACACTTTGGTTCTGTGGTGATGAGTAGTGAGGCTCTTTCCATCCTCTGTGTGGATGACGAGGGATTAGAAGGTGATGGCTAAAGGGGACACAGGGGTTTTGAAGTTGATCATGGTGATGACTGCACAACTGTGGCTACATGAGAAGCCGTTGAATGGCGCACTCTAAATGCGTGAATTGCATGGTATATAGTTACATCTTAATGAAACTCTTACCGAAACAACAGTCTTTGGATTGGAATCAAATAGAGGTAATACAATGAAGAAAAGAGAATTGATTGCAGCTATTTCCTGAAGCCCCAGTTTGCACCAGGATTGGTGCCTATAAGCTTCTGAGTTGTTAGACCCTAAAGACCCTCAATACCAGGTTGCCACTCATTTGCTTCCTTGCGTGTAGCTTCTTTACAGGCAGGCACAGCAGATGCCAGTCTGGCCAGAACAGCCCTCCCGGAGGAGAGGAAGATGTCTTGGCTTCTCCATCAAGCTGAGGAACTCCTCCCCTGCTCCTGCCCAGGGGTCCCCCTGTGAATTCCTGCTGGGCACCACCTGATGCAGGAAAGGGACCAGAGGCTCTCCTTGCCCTGGAGTGGACTGTGGTGCTTGGAGAAAGAAGAGGCATGTCTTCTGTCTGATGCAGGTGTGTAACCATCAGGCCCAAGTCAGAGATGAAGCAGCATTAAGGACAGCAGCCTGGCAGCAAAGGAGACACCGACTTAAAGAACAGACTCTTGGTCTCCGTGGGAGGAGGCGAGGGTGGGACGATGCAAGAGAATAGCACTGAAACATACATGTTACCATCATAAGAGAGTGAACCGGCGGGAGTTTGACATACAGTGCAGGGCACCCCAAGCCCATGCTCTGTGACGACCTGGAGCTGTGGGGTGGGCGGGAGCTGGGAGGGGGCTTCAGGAGTGGGGAGACACAGGTATACCAAAGGCCGATTCATATTGATGTACGGCAAAAACCAGTATTGTTACTGTAAAGTAATTGTCCTCCAATTAAAATAAAACAAACACACAAAAACCAGAAGCCTGGGGACCTGACACTACAGGACCCCAGGGCTCCTTTGAGCCCTGGTTGGGGTTTTGTTTTCCTTTTAAGGAGCCATCTGTACATCGGCTTTTCAAAAACGTACTTTGTAAATGACAAACGAGCAGCTCTACAAGGCAAGGACTCAAGGAACACTTAGACTTCTTTCCTTTTAGGTTATCTTGTAATGTTTAGAGAATACCTACAAGCTTTAAAAACTAGTCACCTTCAGCAGGACACGCCACTTTACATTCTATCCTGGCTTAAACATTCAGATCTGAACGTGCTGGCAAGGTCCGCACTGGTCACAGTTAATGGTCATAGGCTGTTTCATGTCATCGTGAAATTTGCTTAACCATTTCCCTATTGTGTGTCCTGGCCCTTTTCCAGTTTTGTATTGTGTTGAACCGCGGTTGCTGTGCATATATTTGTGTGTGCTCAGTTATTTTTTTCTTGGAATTATTTTCTTGCAGCATATTTCCTAAAGTGGAATGACTGGGTCACACCGTTCTTAGCTCCTGTTACATATTGTCTGATTTTTTTTCTCAAGAAAGAGAGGAACCACTATAAACTCACCGGCAGTGTATGAATGTGCTTATTTCCTTAAAGTCCTGCTGGCATTCTGCTCTATTCTTATTAAAAAAAAATTATGCTAGCTTAATAGATGGGAGATTGTTTTAAGTGACACATCTGTCATTGCTGGGGGTTTGAAATCCATCAGCCTGGCGTGGGCCAGGTGGCCACAGGTCGACAAAGAATTTCCAGCATGAAAGAATGTAGCTGGCTGTGCCCAGGGAAGAGTAAATAGGTCACCTGGGAGGCAGGCCCCTGTGCCCAGAGGTCATTTCTCTTTCACAGAAGCAGCTCCTAAAAAGGCTTTTACCATACATGGGAGGTGTCTGTTGTCCCCCAGGGTAGACTCCAAGAATTCTGAGTCTGGCCCTTCAAACTCTCCCATCCCCATCTTTAGGTGGGTAATGCATTTGGGGCTTGTGTGACAGGGCTGGACTTTATGAAAGCGTGGAGGGGAGCCCTGGGGCTGGGAGCGCGGCTCTGCCTCTGCTTCTCTCTACCCTGCACGTGTGCCGAGATTCCGGGCCCGGTGCCTCCAACAGCATCTCTTCTCCAGCCAACAACAGCCTTCCACCCAAACTGGAGCCATTCCAGGTGCCTGAGCCCAGAGGTCCCTGCAGATGGAGTGTAATTTAACCCAGATGATGCTTGGTTGAGGGGCCCCAGATGGCAGGGGGCTTCCTCCTGGGGCATGGCCTTAACTGTGGACATTCTCAAGATCAATCCAAGATGATCCCGGCTGGAGAGGCATCAAGACACCACAGGGCTTCTTGCCTCCAGATCTGTTGTTTCCTCTGTCTTGATGCCTTCCTCCACCTTTGCTCTTGCTAATACCTGTTGTTTCAATGTTATCTTCTTCCAGAAGCTCGTTCCTGACCTCCAGTTCTGGGTTAGGAGCTGCTCTTCTGAGCTCCCATAGCATCCAGCACATACCCCTCCCTGTACTATTAAAGAAAGATTATTTATTTGGCTGTACCAAGTCTTAGCTGCAAAAAGCAGGATTTGTTGTTTTTGTTAGGGGTGGCCTGTGGGGTCTAATTTCCTGACCAGGGATTGAACCCGGGCCCCCTGCATTGGAGTGCAGAGCCTTAGCCACTGGACCACCAGGGAAGCCCCGCATCCTGCTCTTTTCTCCGTCTAACACTCATCACACTGGACTGTGGTGGCTAGAAGCCTGTTTGAGCCGTGTCCAGTCCAGGGGGCAGGGCTCAGTTTGTGGAATGAATAGATGTATGAACAAACATATGTGATGATGGAAGCATGGAATAATTAACCCTGGTACTGACAGTGGCCACCAGGGCTGATATTCTGCAGCAATCCAGGGCTGGACCGGAAACTTGAGAGGCATACACGGCAAGTGAGCCCTTGGATTCTCTTCGCTTCAGAACCTGGAGATGAGTAGGACTGACTCCCAGCTGAGGCAGCAAGGGGAGCACTCTGGGGTCTCGTAAACGGGTTCTTCAGTTATCTCTCAGCTTTAGTAAAATCAGAATCAATTCTTCTGAACACATTCTGGGCTACGGTCTTAGAGTGTGACGGAATGAGGCCAGAAAAGAAAAAAGAAACGAAAATGATCAATCACAACTTTGTTGCGACGAAGCAGATTTCCTTTGCTTTTATGTTGCTCTTGGAAGACCTCACAAAATATCCCATGCGTATCAGATATCACAAAATATTCCATCCGGGCCCTTGATGAGTCCTTACCACGCTTCATCCTGTTTACTTGACAGACATCAATGAGGCACTGCAAAGCTCGGGTCACACTGGGGGCCAGGGCTGGGGTTCCTTGGGTGGGAAGTGGGCACAGAAATTCTAAATTGGGGGCAACTGCGAGGAACACAAAAACAAAACAGAAAGAAAATTCGAGCTGAAAATTGGGCTGAAAGCTATGCCTAAGAAAAGGACAACACTGAGAGTGGGTTGGCAGAGAGGAGAGGGCATGAGCGTCACTGGGCAGGAGGGCATTGAGGAGTCCAAGCCTTGTTCTGAGCGGTCATGGTAAGATGGTCTCTGAAAGGCCCAAGGCCCCTGGAGGAGATGAAGCTTCCAGAAAGATACAGCATATGGCCACTGCCCTTAAGGACTTTCCCAAACATCCAGTCAGCAGGGAAACCAGACAAGCAAGCGGGTCACAGCACACAGAAGGCACTGGTGAGCACGAATACTGTTTTCTAGCCATGGCCATTTTCTTGTTGCAGTGACAAAAAATATACCATCAGTAAATTCTTTATTTAATAATTTAGACAGGATTCACAGTAGTCTTTTTTTAAAAAAATTTTTGATTCCTTTTCCCCCTTTATTTCTTTTAAAAACAATTTATTTTTGGCTGCTGTGGGTCTTCATTGCTGCTCAGGGGCTTTCTCTAGTTGTAGTGAGTAGGGGTCACTCTCTAATTGCAGGGCATGCGTTTCTGTGGTTGAGGCTCCCAGATTCCAGAGCACGGCTTCCGTAGTTCTGGCCCATGGGCTGAGTTTGTCCTGAAGCACGTGGAATCTTCCCAGACCAGGGATCGAACCCATGTCCAATTCAGGGAATTGGCAGGCAGATTCTTAACCACTGGACCACCAGGATAGTCCTGCACTTTAGTCTTTGCTTAAGCAAAGAGTTTACTTCGTGTGTGTTTGATATTAAAGATGGTTGCATAAATCTATCCTTTCATGTAATCTTCAAAATTTAATGCTGGACGTACTCTGGTAGAAAAGAGATTCATTAGTAAGAGGAAAAATTCTTGCAACAGTGTTGCTTTGCAGGGTTTATAATTTTGTCTTTGCCAATCTCAGATTCTTTAGAGAAGTAGGTTAGGTGGGATATAAATTATAAATTAATAAGTAAAAAGATAGAATCCCTAGATTCTACTATTTTCTCTCTACCATAGGTTGTGCCCGTGTATAATTAAAATTTAACTTTTTTCAGTATATCATGTAAAGACAATAGCAACTATCCTTTCTTAGGCAACTAGATATCCTATTTACTTTAAATGTAATTTTCTTAAAGTTCCTTAAACTGGGAATCACAGATGCTTAAGCATCTGCAAGATTTTAATTTTGTATTTTCACCTTATTGATAATTTTTTAAAATTGGCAATTATAAAGAGAAAACTTACAGTGGCAATTTGCATTTGGTATTTTCATAAAAGACTGCATTTCTTAAGTCATCGTTTTCTCAAACTGGGATTCATGAGCAAATTCTGAGAGGACTTAAAAATTATTTCCCTGAAAATTCCTCAAGTTTAAGAAACATTTGCTCTAATCAGTTCAGTTCAGTTCAGCTGCTCAGTCGTGTCAGACTCCTTGCAACCCCATGAACTGCAGCACGCCAGGCTTCCCTGTCCATCACCAACTCCTGGAACCTACTCAAACTCATGTCCATCATGTCAGTGATGCCATCCAACCATCTCATCCTCTGTTGTCCCCTTCTCCTCCTGCCTTTAGTCTTTCCCAGCATCAGAGTCTTTTCCAAGGGCTTCGGAACAGGTTCTTCACATCAGGTTCTTTGCATCTGGTGGCCAAAGTATTAGAGTTTCAGCTTCAGCATCATTCCTTCCAATGAACACCCAGGACTGATTTCCTTTAGGATGGACTGGTTAGATCTCCTTGCAGTCCAAGGGACTCTCAAGAGTCTTCTCCAACACCACAGTTCAAAAGCATCAAATCTTCGGCGCTCAGCTTTCTTTATAGTCCAACTCTCACATCCAAACATGACTACTGGAAAAACCATATCTTTGATTAGATGGACCTTTGTTGGCAAAGTAATGTCTCTGCTTTTTAATGTGGGGTCTAGGTTGGTCATAGCTTTTCTTCTTATAATACAAAGTTCATTCTTCTCTGGTTCTTTTGAGCCTCAAATTAATGACATATTAACATTATAGCTCATGTTTTTCGATGTCTCTTTGATATTAAATTAAGTCCTAGCTTGTTAAAGATCTACTTCTACCTTTATTTCCTGAAACACTTTTGTTTTTCTATTTGGTTTTCGATTTATCAAGAAGCAACGTGTTTGGTTTTTTTTCCCCCTTAAGATCACGATTTTCTAAAGATTATTTGAAAATTTTCTAAAGATTGTTACTAAGGATTCAAGTAGGAGTTACATGAATGTCACAAGCCAGCTGAAATATCTTTGTCTTTTCCTTTCTGTAAGGATCATGGAACCGCTTGAAAGCTTCACCTTCACAAAAATAAGTTTCACATTATGCAGGAGTCCTGATGGCTTTAAAAGTCAGTTCAATTGAACACTGAGGGCATATGAAGTAAAATTCAGATGAGGAAGGTTTACCTACAGTGTCTGATGGTTTGAACTGGATCTTTAATAAGGAAACATCAAGGAGATGGATGAAGACTTCCGACCTGTGATCACTCTTTACTGGCAAGGAATAAACCACGTGCAGCGAATTTTATCCAAGTCCTGCCCAATCTCCTGGGCTAAACTCAAATGCCACTGTCTCCTTGACACCATTCCAAGTCAGTCTATTTCTTCCTTTCCTTAGCAGGCCCTCCTCTTTCCCCTTAATACATCTCCTTTAATAAGTCCCTGGTCTGTGGCTGGCCCCATCTTTACCTGTGTTATTTGTCTATGGCCCACCGCCCCATCTTTACCTGTGTTAGTTATACGGGTGCATATCTTGTCTTCCCTGTAAGACTGTACACCGTCTTTTAAAGAGGGGCCACATCCATCTGCCCAGAGCATTCACAGCAGTATATATGTATTCAGTCAATCAGCCAGTAAAGTCTTGAATGTGAAATGTTGCGAGGGAGACATGCTCCAAACTCACAGAGACCGTATCTATCCATCTTTGTGTGAGTCAGAGATCCTACCGCAATGCCCTTCATCTGTCAGTTCTCGGTAACTCTCAGCTGAGTGAATGGATGACAGGAATGGCAAGGTCATCACACAACCTTCGAAAGCACCAGAATCACTCTGCACCCATTCTGACTCCTCATCTGAGCCAGAATAGGTGGAATGGCATTGGTAATACCTCACTGGTTTTTTTTTTTTTTTTCCCACTCTGCTTGAAATCCACAGGTACATCTCATGATGCCATTGCAACCCCCAACCCCCAATGCCTTTCCAAACTCTAAAATCCTCAGGGTGGCAGAACTCATTCACTCATTCAACAAACATTTACAGAGCACCTAATACACACAGAGACTTGCCTCTGATAAGCTCCAGGGATACAGAGGTGAAAAGACAGATGGATTCAGGTGTGTAGGGAGCTCACGTTTTAGTAAAGACAGAAGGACAATGACCAGGAACAAATACATCAGAATCCAGAGTGGCTGGAGGGGGCAGGGCTAGAGGAGATGATCAAGTTGGACTAGGTGTTCCTAGGCTCAGAGTCAATGAACTCCAAGAGAGGGGTTCTTCCAAATGGGAAAAACTACATTTTTATTAGCTTAGCTTAGTATAGGAACACAACCGGAAATACCCGGTGCAGGAGGGAACAAGCTGATGGATGGTTGGGTGGATGGATGGATGGATGGATGAAAAAATTCAGGGCAGATCCAAAGTAGTTCACATTTACAATGTCTTTAAATCAATTCTTCTCCTCTTAGAAGTACAATTTTCCTTTCAGCTAGGGCTGATGGAAATTTTTGTGCTGATAGTATCAACAGCCCTACTCGCTAAGCAGGATCCTAGGGAGACTTCGCAAGAAACGCTGACTCTGGATTCTACCTCCCAGGCTTGGTCATGGGTCGAGCAGGTGGGCCGGTGGCCACAGGAACCACAGTTGATGACCGGGCCATCTGATCCTACTAATCTGAGGGCAAGGGAGACAGTCACCCAAAACCGCCCTGGACGGAGCAGTGTCAGAGGAGCAATCCGATGAGAGAGCCATTCACTCTCGTCTAAAGGGAAAGAGCGGGTTTCACCGGCAGGCTGGCAGAGCCAAGCCCTCCTGCCAAGGCTTTTCCGATGGCACGAACCCCGGTTTTAGAAGACTCCAGGTGTACGAGGACTTTGGAAAGGGGGACTTGTTTCGGCCAGTGTACAATAACCCCCCGGCTGCTGAAGAGACGCAATTTCCCATCATCCTGCGAACGTGGGTTTGAGAGACAAAATGCAAAGTGAAAATAGTAGCTCTGTTGGTTGAGGGCCTCCCGTGCTTTGCACTTTCCCCGGTTCTCCCCAGTCTCTCCGCGAGCTGGTGAATGCTGGTGAACTGTTGCTATTATCCCCATCTTACAGATCAAGGCGCTGGGGCACAGAGAGGTGAAAGAAGCAGTCTCCACTGCAGAAGTGTGAGCAGCTGAGTTAAGGGTTTCAATCAGGTCCTTCTGATGCCAGAGCCCAAGCTCTTGCATTTCCTTTAAGTAAGTCTTTGATTTATGGAGAAATCTCATTCTCTCTGGCAGGGGTTGGGAACCCATGTAACAATTCTGAAGTAAGACCATTTTATGAGTGTTAGGTGGGGATTTCCCAAGGCCCTTTATATTGACTGGGTAAATACTGTGGGTCTCTGGGAACTGCTCACAGGTGGGGGTTGAGTGGCTGCCGCTACCCCCTCCCTTGGAGCCAGGGAGGGGACCGCTTGAAATCCACTGCTGAATCTCATTACGCCACTCCAACTCCCAACACCAAATTCCGTTCCAAACTCTAAAACCCTGAGCAGGAACAGGGGTGTTAACAAATAGTTTATGAAAGAGAGGTCAAGACAAAAACTGTCATGGGGACACAAGGATTTCCTTTGCAAGGGGATTTATGAGTGAGACTGCCTTCAGATGCTCTGAGCACGCTGCCCCAGGGAAACCCGAAGGAAACAAGCTGTCGAGCGAACAGAGGGGCTTGTGTTTGGGGAGCTGGGTGCCTGGCAGCAGCAGGTGCGCTGGGATGGGGAGGGCCAATGTGCCCGCCCCTCCATGGACTGTCTCCCCGCCTCTGCCCCTGGACTGGGCAGCGCATGCCTGGCTCTGGGTTGGGATGATGTATCCAGCCCTGCAGCCCGGCTCTGAAGGCTCTGGGGCACAGCTGGCTGCTCAGATGGGCCATCTGGTCCGGATTTTTAAAATCGCTCCGAAGGCCAGTGACTCCCAGCACAGGTCTCTCCGCTGGGATCGCTGAGTGCCGGGTGCCTTTATTCAGCCACCTGCTTGGCATCACTGTGCGGATAACTAATAGGATCTCAAATATGAAATGACCCCAAAGGGCTGTTGAGCCTTCTACCCCCTGCCATCTCCTCTGGTCTGTCTCATTTCAGGACATGTTGTCACCAGCCACCCAGAGGCTCAAGTCACGACCCTGGGTGTCCCTGTCGACTCCTCTGTGCCTTCTCCCCCACCCCTGATCCAGTCATCAGTAGGTCCTGCCGGCGTCCGCTCCAGGGGACCCACCGGAACCCCTCCATCCCCGCTAGTCCTCCCCAGGCTGAGCCGCGTCACCTCTGCCCCTGACGCTGCCTTGTCTGTTCCTCCTGACCACTGGTCTGCACTTGGTCCCACCTCCTCCCACCTCATCTTGCTCACAGGTCTCCTGACACTCTACTCTACACTTTCTTTCTGGCTCCTCAGTTGCACCAGGTGAGTATCCCCTTGGCTCCTTCAGCCTGGAATGGTGCCCCCGGGTCTCGGCTCGGTTGACCTTCTGTTGGTTAGTTCTCGGCTCATGCTTCATGTTCTCAGAGAGACCGAACCACCCATCATGCATCTCAGAGCTTCCCCATCAGTTGGCTTCTCCTTTCACTTCTGCACCGTCTGTCCCCCTCACTGATGGGCGAGGACCGCGTGTCTCTTCATCACCCTTCCTGACCCCAGGGCCTGGTGCTTGGCCTCACGTCTAGTAGCTGCTCTGGAGCCGAATGACTGTGACACCAGCCTGTCTGCTCAATGTCACCCCTTGTTGCCCCACTGTCCATCTCATCCTCCCGCTGGCCAGAATCTGGGAAGAGGGGCTACTACGACCCCAGACTGGCTGCCCACGGCCTTGACTTTGCCCCATCCCCTCCACCTGGAGTCATACCTCCCTCCTGGCTTCTCCCCTCCCCTAGCTCCTAGCACTCTCCCCTGTGTGGCAGGTGCGAGGTTATTGTTCCATGGAATTTGGTCTCTCTCCTGCAGAAATGGCAAATAAATACCCGGGTGGCCGGGGCACCATCAGGGGTTGTGGATTCCTTCCAGAGCCCGGCAGTGTGGGAGAGTTTCAGAAAGAACCCCGCAGACCCAGCCTGGAGGCCAGGCCTTCGTCTTGACGCTGGTCCTAGTCAGGTGGCTGGTTTCTTTAGGCCTCAGCGTCCCATGGAATGAAGCCACGTGTGTGTCTGAGATGTGGGCTGACCCCGACTCCAGGCCTCTCCTGACACTCACCTCCCCAAGAGGGAGGCGCCAAGGCTGCCGCTGATGGGCAACGTATTTCCCATCTGTTAACTGGAAATTAACTTAGCCCCGAGGGTGGCGAGCCTAGATTAATATTTAGAAAGGATTTAGAAAGAAAAGGACCCAGTTAATCCTGAGATAGAGGGCTTTTCATTTCTATTTGTGAAGTGGGTGGGGACAGAGTCCCTGGCTAGGACAGTCACCACTTCACTTTCCTGCCTGAAAAGGTCCTTTGCTGATGCAGTTTCTAGCTTTGCAGCCACGAAGCCGGCCCCAGCTTCTGTGGCTTCAGCCCCTCTGCTGTCAGATGTACTCAGCGCCCGACTCTTGTCCAAGGAGGAGACACCGGCCAAGTGGATGCTGACGGTGAGCGGGTAAAACTTCCAGACAGGATGAAGAGGTGGTGGTGACAACAGCCAAAGATGACTTTTTACATCATAAAATGATTAAGACCTGACTGCTGCTGCTGCTAAGTCGCTTCCGTTGTGTCCGACTCTGTGTGACCCCATAGACGGCAGCCCACTAGGCTCCCCTGTCCCTGGGATTCTCCAGGCAAGAATACTGGAGTGGGTTGCCATTTTCTTCTCCAATGCATGAAAGTGAAAAGTGAAAGTGAAGTCGCTCAGTCAGGCCCGACTCTTAGCAACCCCATGGACTGCAGCCTATCAGGCTCCTCCGTCCATGGGATTTTCCAGGCAAGAGTACCGGAGTGGGCTGCCATTGCCTTCTCCGAAGACCTGGACTATTTGAGTTGAATTTGAGCTTGAATCTTCCTCTATGCAGGGCAAGCTAGTTGGCTTATTTAAGCCTCAAATTCCTTATCTATTAAATGGAGGTAATGATAGCATCTAATCACATGGTTCTTGTGAGGATAAGCAAGATAATACAGATAAAGCTCTTCTCCTAATGCCTGACAGGCAGTAAGTGCTTGGTAAACACTGGCTATTAATATTATATTTAAGTATGAATATTAAACTTTATAAAGTATGTGTGCTCATTGCGCTCAATCGCTCAGTAGTGTTCGACTCTTTCCCGCCCCACGGACTGTAGCCTGCCAGGCTCCTCTGTTCCTGGGACTTTTCAGGCAAGAATACTCAAGTGGGTTGCCATTTCCTTCTCCAGGGGATCTTCTCGACCCAAGGATTGAGGCTGCATCTCCTGCATTGGCAGGCAGGTTCTTTACCTACTGAGTCATCAGGAAAGCCCTATAATATTTATAAAATTTTATAAAGTATATAGTATATTAGTATAATATATATAGTGTACAGTATAATATTATACTTTAATATTAAAGTGTCCCTCAATCCCATCAGTCACTGGATGACAGGATGTCCTCTTCGTTCTCCAGAACCCAGATCTCACATTATCTTTTACACATTTGTCCTTTTAAGGCTTGGGATAAAATGTCAGCTGGGGCCTCAGAGGATGGAAACATCACATGATTTAGCTTTCAGAAACATTCCACTCCCACACACCAGTGATGAAAAGGGCTTTCAACCCTGGGGCTGGAAATACACCCCTTCCTCCAGGGTTCCCCTACTTCCTCTCTTAAATGCCACCTCCTGAAACAGCCCAAGGACACCTGCAGTCGCTCACACACTCACACACACCAGTGCTTATGCGTGGGCGATGCATCCTGGTGTGGACATCCGGACACACCCTCTTTGCACTGGGGCTTGGAGGGCAGCCCCCAGGGAAGGGTCCAGGTACTCCTTCCCGAGCGGCTCTCTGTAAGCTGTCCTGCACTGGTCCCCTCCCACCACCTGCTCTGTTTGTTCATCCCCAGAAAGTTCTGAGCAAAACGTCAGGCAGAGGGAGTAACTTTCAGGGGTAGTTGACCACTACCCCGCCTGTGCCCCCAAGATCTTCTAACACAGGAAGCCACTGGCTACGAGTGTAAAGACTGGGGCGTAAAGTTGCAGAGCAGTGTTAGTTTGTACTTGATAGATGTTTCCTTACAGTTTTGTAATGTCCCCCAACTTGGGTTTTTCTTTTTTTTTTTTTTTTGCCACTTGGTTTTTGTTTTTCTATCCTTTTTGGTTGCTCTACATGTGGAATCTTAGTTCTCTTACCAGGGACTGAACCTGAGCGCCCTACGGTGGAAGGCAAAGTCTTAACCACTAGACCACCAGGGAAGTCCCTAGGTTTTTTGTTTTAACTCCAATGGGCAAGGATGGGGTCTTTTCCTCTTTTCTCCTTACCAAAACTTTTCGATGAAAGTTTCAAGAGCCACTCAATATACTGCCTGGCAATTATATAAACTGATAAGTGCTCTGAATTTTTAAACATTCATGTTAAAATGAACAAGCTTCCATTTCTAGCATCCGTTGAAAACTTTGGTCCAGCCTTCCTTCCTTTTCCCCAAACCTAGCCTAGGCCCATCTTGACACCTTTCAAGAATAGAACAGTCTTGTAGGTGAACTCCTGATGCTTTGACAGCATTACCATCTCACTATAGGCGGTTGACTGAGTTCACAGCCTTGAGCCTGTTTGTCCTGCTCAGGTACCAGCACGTTGCACTGTTGAGAGGACAGGTGACTGGCCTTGAGATCAGCGTCTGCAGGGCTGCTGTTGTACACCAACACTCACTGTCAGTTCCCAAGTGGTGCAGCGGTCAAGAATCCTCCTGCTAAGGCAGGAGATGCAGATTCGATACCTGGGTCAGGAAGATCCCCTGCAAGAGGAAATGGCAACCCACTCCAGTATTCTTGCCTGGAGAATCCCACGGAGAGAGGAGCCTGGAGGGCTACAGTCCATGGGGTCACAGAGAGTCGGACACGACTGAGTGAAGACACGCACATGAGCACAGGGAGAAGCCAGCTCATGCGTTTCTGAGACACGTGCTTGTTGAGCAGCTGGTGGATACAAGTCACTGCGCTCTGGGGGCTGGGAAGGCTACAGGCTGTTTTGTCCCACTTCATGAGTTCACAGTGTTGATTGCAAGGATTACTATTTAGCAAACTAGGAATATTAAGAAAAAAAAAAACAAGCCATAGGTTTCCTTAAAAAAAAAAAAAAAAAGGAACAAAACCAAAAAGCCTTTATTTGAGGACTTCCCTAGTAGACCAGTGGTTAGGACTTCACCTTCCACTGCAGGGCATGTGGATTTGATCCCTGATCAGAGAGCTAAGATCCCACATGCCTTGGGGCCAAAAAAACCCCACAGCATAAAAAAACCAAAAAACAATATTTTAACAAATTTAATAAAGACTTTAAAAAGGATCCACATCAAAAAGAAAAAAAAATCTTAAAGAAAAATAAAACAGGGAACCCTGTTCAATGTTATGTGGCAGCCTGGATGGGAGGGGATTTGGGGGGTGTGGGATATGGATACATGTACTCGTGTGGCTGAGTCCCTTTGCTGGCCACCTGAAACTATCACAATATTGTTAATTGGCTATGCTCCAATTCAAAATAAATAGTTAAAACAAAAAACAAACCTGTGTTTGGCAGGAGGCACCCCTTTGCCTGGAGAACTTGTCCATAGAAAAGACGAGCCTGCCCCGAGCAGAGGTGGGGACATTTGGTTGCTCTGAGTACTTGCCCCCAGGGCCCTCCTCTCTCAAAGCAGTGCCGACTCTACTGTATTCATATTCAGTGGGTGTGTGTCCTAGAAGATCCCAAACCCAGCCAACCATTTCATCTTGTCCTCCACACGCTGAGCAACCTGCTGGTAATATTTGTTTCCTGGCTGAATTTCACTCCTACCTCCCCTTCTGGGAGCATCACCGTCAGAGCTGCTAATCCGTGAACAGAGAGGTGGAGACAGGAGCCCCCAGGTCAGGGGAGGGGAGGCTTCATGCTTCCGGTCTCACGGCTGCTGCCCTGGGGTTTCCTTGGTCTCTTGGCCTGGAACAAGCACATCCCGCTTTTTTAAAATTGCTTTGAATGATGGTATTTACTCATTTGTTGACAGCTTTTCCCACTTGAACGTGAGCCCACCCTCTCAACAACCACCCCCCCACCACGCCCCTGGACCCTGCCATCCCAGGCAGGGGTGGGGCCTGCATCCCTACAGGTCTTGGCAGTGTCTTCAGCACTTACTGCCTGGTCAGTAGGAAGTGCTCAAAAAAAATTTTTTTTTTTTTTGCATGTTGCAAGAACAAAAGAGTTGGAGGTTATTTCCCACCACTGAGAAATTTCCTCCCCATAGCCCTGACAGGTGAGAATCACCTTTTTAACACCTTGGAGATGCAGAGCAGGCTGTTCCATTCCATTTTTAAAGTGTCAATGCAATATTAAGAACCATCTCTAGGAGGTGAGTGGTAAAGAATCTGCCTTCATTGGGTTCAATCTAAGGGTGGGGAGGATCCCCTGGAGAAGGAAATGGCAACCCACTGCAGTATTCTTTCCTGGAAAATCCCATGGACAGAGGAGCCTGGTGGGCTGCAGTCTATGGGGTCACACAGTCAGATACCACTGAGCACTCATGCATGCACGCATGCTCTGTAACTGTTAGTGATACTCTGGAGAGCTTGATCAACTTGACCTCCCCCTAGAAGGAAACTCTAAGTTGCCAGTATCTTATTCCCTGGGATGAGCTTCCCCTGGCAGGTCGTTAGCCCTTTCTGGATCCTTGTGTCTTTGTGCAAGCTGAAACAACTTATTTCAGTATACTGAGGACAGCAATCAATCCTAGGGGATCCTGAATGTTTGTAAAAGTTGAGAAAGAATTCATCCTGTTTAATTAATGTCTGATGATGGAAAATGTTGACCAAGGAATGTCTTCTAACCTGACTCCTGTGCTTACTTAGGTGCTTTGGGATCCAGGTGCTGTCTTTCTGATCACTGAGCAACATTATGAAGGAACTCCCTGCATCGTGGACTAGAAATCTGATGATGAGTGGTGGTCTGGTTCATGGATGAGAATCTTCAGGGTAGCAGTGGCTCCACTTTAGGAGCCTGCAGGTCCCTCCTGTTCTGGGCATGCCCATCTGGTCCTGCCCCTCTGGCTGTGGGTACAGGAGCCCAGGGGCCCTGCCAGGATGACCAGCTCTGGGAACATTGGGTGTCCTGGGCCCCTGAGGCCCCACATTGAGGATACTGTTCTGTAGAAGCATGAGCTCAGGTGTGGCTTCAGTCAAAAACACAGACAAGGCCTGTGATCACGGCTGCTGCTGCTTTCCCCCTCTTTATGGTGCACAGTGTGTGTTGACCAGTAGAGTTCATACACCGTGGACTCGGCCAGGAAGAGGGGAGCAGAGCTGGCTTTGTGGAGCAGCTGCCTGAAACCTCTGGAAACTGGCTGGAAACATGCTGAAAACCTCTGGAAACTGGCTAAGGAGCTGTGAGATCAAGCCCTGAGCCTTTGGAGTGAGAGCATTGACTCCAAGACCCTAGACTACCAGAGAACTAACCCTAGGGAGTATCACATAGTGAGAACTCACACAGAGGAAACCACTTGAATATAAGACCTGGCATCACCCAACCACCAGTAACACCCTGTGCAGGACACTCATCTAAACAAAAAACAAAACTACAAACCCAATCATCGGCAGACAGGATTATCACCTCACTCAGCCTTGCCCAGCAGAGGAAAAACAAACAAACAAACAAAATTCAGCACAAATCTTACTCTATAATGAAGCTTACACAAACCACTGGACCAACCTTAGGAGGGCAGAAACCAAAAGGAAGAAAGAATTCAACCTTAAAGCCTGGAAAAGGAGACCTTAAACACAATAAGTAAAAAAAATAAATAATGAAAAGGCAGAGAAATACTACACAAATAAAGGAACAAACTAGAAACATTGAAGTCCGAATAAATGAAGAAGAAATAGGTAAACTAAAAAAAGAATTCAGAATAATGATAGTAAAGATGATCAAAAACCTTGAAAACAGAATGGAGAAAATGCAAGAATCAATTAACAAATACATAGGAGAATTGAATAAACATACAGAGACAAACAACATAATTACTGAAATTAAAAATACTCTAGAAGGAATCAATAGCAGAATAACTGAAGCAGAACAAATCAGTGAGCTGGAAGATAAAATGGTGGAAATAACATCTGAAGAGCAGAATAAAGTAAAAAGAATGAAAAGAATGTAGGATTGTCTCAGAGACATCTGGGACAATATCAAATGTACCAACATTTGAATTATAGGAGTCCCAGAAGAAGAAGAGAAAAAGAAAAGGTATGAGAAAATTTTTGAAGAGATTATAGTTGAAAATTTCCCCAACACGGAAAAGGAAATAATCAATCAAATTCAAGAGGCACAAAGAGTCCCATACAGGATAAATTAAAGGATAAACATGCTGAGACACATACTAATCAAACTAACAAAGACTAAACACAAAGAAAGTATATTAAAAGCAGCATGGGAAAAGTAACATACAAGGGGAACCCCATACATTTAAGAGCTGATATTTCAGTAGAAACTCTGCAGGCTAGAAGGGAATGGCAGGATATATTTAAAGTACCAAAAGGGAAATATCTATAACCAAGATTACTGTACTTGGCAAGGATCTCACTCAAAATTGATGGAAAAATAAAAAGTTTTTCAGACAAGTAAAAGTTAAGAGAATTCAGTACCACCAAACTAGCTTTACAACAAATGTTAAAGGGACTTGTATAATCAAGAAATACAAGAGAAGAAAAAGATCTACAAAATCAACCCCAATTAAGAAAATGGCAATAGGAACATATATATCAATAATTACTTTAAATGTAAATGGATTAATTGCTCCAACCAAAAGACACAGACTGGCTGAATGGATACAAAAATAAGACCCATATATATGATGTCTACAAGAAACTTGCTTTATGCCTAAAGACACATATAGATTGAAAGTGAGAGGATAGTAAAACATATTCCGTACAAATGGGAAGCAAAAGAAAGCTGAGTATCAATTCTCATATCAGACAAAATGCTGCTAAGTCACTTCAGTCGTGTCCGACTCTGTGTGACCCCATAGACGGCAGCCCACCAGGCTCCCCCGTCCCTGGGATTCTCCAGGCAAGAACACTGGAGTGGGTTGCCGTTTCCTTCTCCAATCAGACAAAACAGACCTTAAAATAAAGAAGATTATAAGAGATAAGGAAGGATACTACATAATGATCAAGGGATCAATCCAAGAGGAAGACATAACAATTGTAAATATCTAGGTACCCAACATAGGAGCACCTCAATACATAAGACAAACATGAACAGACATCAAAGGAGAAGTTGGTAGTAACACAATAATAGTAGGAGACTTTAACACCCCATTCACACCAATGGACAGATCATCAAAACAGAAAATTAATAAGGAAACACAAGTCTTAAATGATACATTAGATGAGATGGATCTCATTGATATCTTCAGGACATTCCATCCAAATACAGAAGAATACACCTTCTTTTCAAGTGTGCATGGAACTTTCTCTAGGATAGATCACATCTTAGGTCACAAATCAAACCTCAGTAAATTTAAGAAAATTGAAATCATATCAAGCATCTTCTCTGACCACAACTCTATGGGACTAGATATCAATTACAAGAAAAAAACTGTAAAAAACACAAACACATGGATATTAAACAATACATTTCTAAATAATGAACAGGTTACTGAAGAAATCAAAAGGGAAATAAAAAATTTTCTAGGAACAAATGATAATGAAAATACGACAACTCAAAACCTATTGGATGCAGCAAAAGCAGTTTTAAGAGGGAAGTTTATAGCAATACAATCCTCCCTCAAGAAAAAAGAAAAACTTTGAATAGACAACCTAACTTTACATCTAAAACAACTGGAAAAAGAAGAACACCCCCCACCCCAAATTAGTAGAAGAAAAGAAATCATAAAGATCAGAGCAGAAATAAATGAAAAAGAAATGAAAGAAACAGTAGTAAAGATTAATAAAACTAAAAGCTGGTTCTTTGAGAAGATAAACAAAATTGACAAACCTTCAGCCAGACTAATCAAGAAAAAGGAAGAATCAAATCAACAAAATTAAAAATGAAAAAGGAGAGGTTATAACAGACATTGCAGAAATACAAAGGACTTTAAGAGACCATTATGAACAACTATATAGCAATAAAGTGGATAACCTGGAAGAAATGGACAGATTCTTAGAAAAGTTCAATCTTCTAAGACTGAACCAGGAAGAAATGGAAATTATAAACAACCCAATTACAAGCACTGAAATTGAAGCTGTGATCAAAAATCTCCCAAAAAACAAAGGCCCAGGACCAGATGGCTTCACAGGAGAATTCTGTCAAACATTTAGAGAAGAGCGAATGCCTATCCTTTTAAAACTCTTTCAAAAAATTTCAGAGGAAGGAACACTTCCAAATTCATTCTACGAAGCCACCACCACCCTGATACCAAAACCAGACAAAGACAACACACAAGAAAGAAAACTATAGGCCAGTATCACTGATGAACATAGATGCAAAAATCCTCAACAAAATTTTAGCAAACAGAATTCAACAGCACATTAAAAAGCTCATACACTGAGATCAAGTTGGGTTTATTCCAGGGATGCAAGGATTCCTCAATACATGCAAATCAATGTGATGCACCATATTAACAAATTGAAAGATAAAAACCATGTGATAATCTAAATAGATGCAGAAAAAGCCTTTGACAAAACTCAGTACTCATTTATGATTAAAACTCTTCAAAAAATGGGCATAGAAGGAACCTACCTCAACATAGTAAAGGCCATATATGATAAGCCTAGAGCAAACATAATTCTCAATGGTGAAAGACTAAAAGCATTCCCCCTAAGATCAGGAACAAGACAAGGGTGTTCACTTTCACCACTGTTATTCAACATAGTTCTGGAAGTCCTAGCTACAGCAATCAGAGAAGAAAAGGAGATAAAAGGAATCCAGTTCAGAGAAGAAGTAAAGTTCTCACTGTTTGCAGATGACTTGATACTGTACATAGAAAACCCTAAATATAGTATCAGAAAATTACTAGAGCTAATCAGTGAATTTAGCAAAGTTGCAGGATACAAAATCAATACACAGAAATCATTTACATTTCTATATATTAACAATGAAAAATCAGGAAGAGAAATTCAGGAATCAATCCTATTCACTGTTGCAACAAAAAGAATTAAATATCTAGGAATAAACTTACCTAAGGAGACAAAAAGAACTGTACACAGAAAATTATAAGACACTAATGAAAGAAATCAAAGAGGACACAAACAGATGGGGAGACATTCCATGTTCCTGGGTAGGAAGAATCAATATTGTGAAAATGACTAAACTACCAAATGCAATCTACAGATTCAATGCAATCCCTAACAAATTACCAATGGCATTTTTCACAGAACAAGAACGAAAAATTTCACAATTCATATGGAAACACAAAAGACCCCAAATAGTCAAAACAGTCTTGAGAAAGAAGAATGGGGCTGGAGGAATCAATCTTTCTGACTTCAGATTATACTACAAAGCTACAGCCATCAAGACAGTGTGGTACTGGCACAAAAACAGAAATATAGACCAATGGAACGAGATAGAAAGCCCAGAAATAAACCCATGCACCTATGGGTACCTTACTTTTGACAGAGGAGGTAAGAATATAAAATGGGGCAAAGACAGCCTCTTCAGTAAATGGTGCTGGGGAAACTGGAGAGCTACATGTAAAAGAATGAAATTAGAATACTTCCTAACACTACACACAAAGATAAACTCAAAATGGACTAAATATAAGACCCAAATATAAGACCAGAAACTATAAAACTCTTAGAGGAAAACATAGGCAGAACACTCAATGACATAAATCAAAGCTAGATCCTCTATAACCCACTTCCTAGAGTAACAGGAATAAAAAGCGTGACCTGATTAAACTTAATAGCTTTTGCACAGCAAAGGAAACTATAAGCAAGGTGAAAATACAACCCTCAGAATGGGAGAAAATAATAGCAAATGAAAAAACAGACAAAGGATTAATTTCCAAAATATACAAGCAGCTCATGCAACCCAATACCAGAAAAACAAACAACCCAATCAAAAAGTGGGAAAAAGACCTAAACAGACATTTCTCAAAAGAAGACATGCAGATGGCTAACAAACACATGAAAAGATGCTCAACATCACTCATTATTAGAGAAATGCAAATCAAAACTACAATGAGATATCACCTCACACCAGTCAGAATGGCCATCATTATAAAGTGTACAAACAATAAATGCTGGAGTGAGTGTGGAGAAAAGAGAACGCTCTTGCACTCTTGGTGGGAATGTACACTGATACAGCCACTATGGAAGACTGTATGGAAATTCTTTAAAAAACTAGGAATAAAGCCACCATATGACCCAGTAATCCCACTCCTAGGCATATACCCTGAGGAAACGCAAACTTAAAAAGATACATGTATCCCATTGTTCATTGCAGCACTGTTTACAATAGCTAGAACATGGAAGCAACCTAGATGTCCACTGACAGATGAATGGATAAAGAAGCTGTGGTACATACACACAATGGAATATTACTGAGCCATAACATATTTGAGTCAGTTCTAATGAAGTGGATGAACCTAGAACCTATTATACAGAGTGAAGTGAGTCAGAAAGAGAAAGATAAATACTGTATTTTAACACATATATACGTAATCTAGAAAAATGGTACTGAAGAATATATTTACAGGGCAGCAATGGAGAAACAGACATGGAGAATAGACTTATGGACATGGGGAGAGGGGAGGAGAGGGTGAGATGTATGGAAAGAGTAACATGGAAACTTATATTACCATATGTAACATAGATAGCCAACAGGAATTTGCTGTATGGATCAGGAAACTCAAACAGGAGCTCTGTATCAACCTAGAGGGGTGGGACGCGGGGGGAGATGGGAGGGAGGTTCAAGAGGGAGGGGATATATGTTCTCTAATAATCAACCTATGGCTGATTAATGTTGAGGTTCGACAGAAAACAATGAAATTCTGTAAAGCAATTATCCTTCAGTTAATAAATTAAAACGTAGTGAGAAAACATACACACACACATACACACACACACACACACACGATGATGCCTCACAGCTCAGCCCCAGGGAGGCTGTTTTGTCTTGGAATTGGTAGGAGTTTCCTTGCCTGGTGCTGCTGTGTGGCTTAAATGATAGTGAAGACAGCTTGATTCTGGACAAAAAAACACCTGTTGGATACTAAGAAATCAGGTTCTATCTCAGGTCCTTAACAAGGATGGAGAAAATCTCAGAATGAAATCCAGAGATGCTCCCTTCCTCAGCTGGTACCTCTGGGCATGGCCTTGGTGCCTTTCATTTTAATTAATCCAGTGAACCCGCCTCCACCTTTCAAAGGAATCTGAGGGAAACGTTCTCTGCCAAGTCCCAACCGAGTCCCTGTGACACTCAAGAACGTAGGCCAGGCTCTCGTGTAGGTTAAGGAAGCCTGAGAAGAGTGCAGATTATAGACAAACAGTCTACCTTTCTTTACAAGGTCTTGTTTTGCATCTCTGAAATCTCAGATTCAGCTATTACAATGAGGTCCTGTTGTAGAAAGAGCTGGCCTTTTATCACCACTTAAAATCTAATTAATCCATATTGAAGCACAAAGATTTCTGTTGTATTTTAGGGTGAGGGGTCATAGAGCCCTCTTTGTTCATCCTTAGACTTATAATCATCAAGCATAGGGGATATAATTTTACCAAGCAAATTGGAAGGTAACAGATCAAATCCTTATCGGAAAGCGTAACTCATAGTTTTAACAGAGCCCTTCGTCCTTTACATGAAACACTATATTCGAGAAGAACAAAAACACATTTCAGAGTGCGCAAAGAGTTAACGACCAAAGCTTATATTCCCTGAGCAGCATTGAACCAGATTGTCACACTACTGCCCACCACGAGACGGCAGCTCCTATAGGGGTGGCAAGGGTCCTCAGGTCTGTTGCAATGGCTTTAGTTTTGAGAGTAGCAATGCAATTCGTTGGGATTTTGCTCTCATTGCTGGGATGGGTTTTATCCATTATTACGACTTACTTGCCACATTGGAAAAACCTCAACCTGGACTTAAATGACATGGAAAACTGGACCATGGGGCTCTGGCAAGCCTGTGTCATCCAGGAGGAAGTAGGGATGCAGTGCAAGGACTTTGAGTCTTTCCTGGGTTTGCCTACTGAGCTCAGGGTCTCCAGGGTTTTAATGTTCCTCTCGAATGGGCTGGGGCTCCTGGGCCTGCTGATGTCGGGCTTTGGCCTGGACTGCTTGAGGATTGGAGAGACACAGCGGGACGTCAAGAAGCGGCTGTTGATCCTGGGAGGAATTCTGTTCTGGACAGCGGGCGTCACAGCCCTCGTTCCCGTCTCTTGGGTGGCCCACGTGACAGTGCAGGAGTTCTGGGACGAGCGCATCCCCGAGATTGTGCCCAGGTGGGAGTTTGGAGAGGCCCTCTTTATCGGCTGGTTTGCTGGATTTTCTCTCCTGCTGGGAGGGTGTCTGCTGAACTGGGCTGCCTGCGGGACCCAGGCTCCCCTGGCTTCCGGCCGCTATGCAGTGGCAGAAATGCAAACTCAGTGTGCATACCTGGAAAATGGAACTGCCCACCCTTCAGTATAAGGCACTGAGGAAAAGAGAGAGGTATATCTTCCTTCATCAACTGGGATGGCGCACCTGCAGGAAAAAGGGGTCTTCGTTATGTAACTAACTCTGTGCTGCTCACATTTTCTCATCAGACAATGACTTTTCTATCCTAGATAGCTCGTCCTCCCCAAACCTGGGGAAATAAGAAAGAGGCCAATCTTATATCTAAAAGAAAATTGTTGTGGTAAGCATTACATAGGTATGAACAAAAGAAATTTCATTGATCTGGTTATTTCAATCGAAATGTAGTGGTGATTGTCCAAGAGAGTCAGCTTTAAGCTTAATGTGTTAATTTGGTATTAGAAATTGTTTTTGGTTTTGTTGGTAGCTGGAACTGATAACCTGTTTCCTCAAGGGAAAAAAAAAAAAAGAACTAACAATTTGAAATCCTTTAAGCATTCTGTACTAGCAAAACCACATGCTAAGCCTCTCCAAAGTACCATTTCCACAACAATGACTTGGTCTTTCTTGAACAGAGGTGGTTTGTGTTTAGGAAATTACTAGGAACCCTGCTATGCAGGACTTTATGAGGCTGAAGGTTTTCAGGACATTGTGATACTCTTGAAATT
Source organism: Bos taurus (assembly GCF_002263795.3). Classification (NCBI taxonomy): domain Eukaryota; kingdom Metazoa; phylum Chordata; class Mammalia; order Artiodactyla; family Bovidae; genus Bos; species Bos taurus. The sequence goes on along the minus strand of NC_037354.1, from coordinate 14,174,949 downwards.
TAAAATACCAGCCAATCTCTTCTCTTGTCTCTTCCCTCAAAAGCTTCAGACTTTAAAAAGACAATTTCAAAAATATTTTGCTTGCTCTTCAGCTCATCGGCTGTAATAAAAACATTCCTTTGTTCGATGAAAAGTTATAAGCATGGGGATGAACCGAAACGGACATGGATTCTAACCTACACAGTACTACTGCTGAACCTTTCTGCTGCATAATTATTCAGGAAAAGAAACAAACAAAAAATAGCAAGTGTTTATGCCCACATGAGTGTAGCTGTCAGAAGGCACTGGGGGTTAAACAGACCTGAAACTTAGTTCAGAATGGTTTGATATGTTATGGGGTATATGTAGCCTAAGAGATTAAAAAACAAAAGTCTGATTTAAAGCCTACAGAAGAAATTTCTGTGTTTGATTTGGTTAAGAAATACTAGTGTTGAACCTATTTTTAAAGCTGATAACACCACAGCAGGCGTACTGAAATATGAGACCTCTGAAAAGAAGAAAGTCTGACAGGTGCAATTAGATAAAAAGCAGCAGGCGTTGAACCAAACTGTCAATTAAACATTTTGCCTGGAGACTTCTTAACTCTTTGATTTATCAGAAAGTTTGGGAACAGCATGAGAACCATTTATACATTCACAATGAGAGGATTATTACCAGTACATGTTATTTTGGGGACAAACTGCATACTACGAAATGCAGTCCATAGGACGTGAACTTGATCTTGGCCACACCTTGGCATGACTGGTTTGCAGAATTATTTCCCTATCCTTTTTCTGAAGTCTATTCAACACAGAATCGAACAATAGCAACTCTGGCAAGAATCCTCCTATATACACAATGAAAAAATCATTTTGAGCTCTGCAAGTGATAATATTAATACAAGTGTCACACTTCTTTTCACAGCCACTGAAAGACAGGGGTGAGCCTGGCTAAGGTCGCAGGATTTTATGATGGCCTTAGTGTTTAGAGCAGTGGCACAATTAGGTGGAATTTCATTATCCTTGCTGGGATGGGTTTTATCCTGTCTGACAAACTACCTGCCGCAATGGAAGAATTTCAACCTGGATTTAAATGAAATGGAAAACTGGACCATGGGGCTCTGGCAAGCCTGTGTTGTCCAGGAGGAAGTAGGGATGCAGTGCAAGGACTTTGAGTCTTTCCTGGGTTTGCCTGCTGAGCTCAGGATCTCCAGGGTTTTAATGTTCGTCTCGAATGGGCTGGGGTTCCTGGGCCTGCTGGTGTCGGGCTTTGGCCTGGACTGCTTGAGGATTGGAGAGACACAGCGGGACGTCAAGAAGCGGCTGTTGATCCTGGGAGGAATTCTGTTCTGGACAGCGGGCGTCACAGCCCTCGTTCCCGTCTCTTGGGTGGCCCACGTGACAGTGCAGGAGTTCTGGGACGAGAGCATCCCCGAGATTGTGCCCAGGTGGGAGTTTGGAGAGGCCCTCTTTATCGGCTGGTTTGCTGGATTTTCTCTCCTGCTGGGAGGGTGTCTGCTGAACTGGGCTGCCTGCGGGACCCAGGCTCCCCTGGCTTCCGGCCGCTATGCAGTGGCAGAAACGCAGCCTCACCATCTACATCTGGAGATGAGAACCACTCATCTGAAACTCTAAGCCAGAAGGGGTCCGCGGTGTCTCCTCCTCGGATGATTTGGTAGGATTTCCTGGTTACACGGTCACCCATTCATTATACTTTCCATTTTCTAAAATGCATTTTCCTCTGTTGTTTCTGAAACTGTCATTTCTTTCTAAGGTGGTAAACTATTTTCTTCTACTCTGAGACCAAAACCATTCAAGACTTAATAGTCATCATACTCATTACTGGGGATAGGTTTTCTCTATTTTAAAATAGATTCAGTGACTGCACAGAACTGGTCAATAAAACATTATATTAGCACCTACACATCTTTTGAAGGTGTTATTCATAGAGATAAAATCACTTGGCAGATGAAAATGTTACTGATAATCATTGACTTCTTTTAAGTGTTTAAAATCATATTATTCTGAAACTAATAAAAGTCTGGTTTCCCTGGTGGCTCAGTGGTAAAGGATCGCATGGGTTTGATCCTTGAGTTGGGAAGATCCCCTGGAGGCGGAAAGGGCAACCCAGTCCCAGTGTCTTGCCTGGGAAATCTCACAGACGGAGGAGCCCGGCAGGCTACAGTCAATGGGATGGCAGAGTCAGATGCAACTTAGCAACTAAACAACAAAAGTCTGGCTGTTTGAGTATACTAAAAGGGTCGCTGGTTGTCTGAAAGAACGAGAGATGCCTAAGGGGCACACACCATCTCCTTTTTAATTGCAGAGCTCAGTGCCTCTTTGGAGACCCGTCTGAAGCAGAGGGCAGTCTGAGGTTTTAAAGATTCATGTAAACATCTACCCACACAGATGTGCTTCTGCTTCTGTGCCCTGTGTTCTGGGGTAGACGGAGCAGCCACAGGGGCGCTGTGGGCCAGGACTGGGGGGTGTGGGCCGAGCACCGCCCCCTCCCCAGGCCCCTTTTAAAAGAATCAGTGATATACATGGTCCAGCCAATAGCTATTCACAACAAGCTGTGGGCTTGAGGAATTCTTCGTGAAAGATTTTATATTTGTTTGTTACACAGTTTGAGTAAACTTTGTGTTTGTGCCAGTCAGGAAAATTAAGTGAACAATAAAGACACTGAAATAAAGTATTAGGCAATATGTATCTTTGTTTAAAAAAAAAAAAAACACTGAATTTTTTTTCCCACCCACGAACACATGAAAAGTGCAGAAACCAGAGTTAATCTATGTGATGTATTTGCATACTTTTACAAACAAGACAAATTAAAACAGAAACATATTCAGAATTTAACCTGATTAAATATTTAGTTTCAGTCCTGAGCTTTTGATATTTAATACAATATAAAGTAATACCAAAAAAAGACTTTAAATTTATTTGATTTGCATGCTACAGAGATTCAGCTAAACTTTGTTCATTTGGCTAGCAATATTCTTTTTTGTACCTGTAACACTTAGATTCTGATATACAAAATTGTAATAACATACTGATAATTCAAACTTGAGAACTAAATATTACATTCTTTTTACCCTGTGAAGAATAAATTCTACCTTTAAAAAATAGTATTTATAATATTAAAATTCATGTTGTCCAGATGGTTTTGTGATCAAGTTATTAAAAGGTTTTGTCGCTGTGAATCATTTGGGTTAGTACAAATACGACAGGATTGTTAAAAGCTGCCTATAAATACATAACACTATTGCTGCTTTTTAAAGTGTGAAAAAGGATTATATTAAAATAAGTTTGTCTTTCATGTTAGAAATGAGCAAATGCTGTAAAATAAAACCAAAGCATCTTGCATACAACTGCTAACTACCAGCCTGAGACAGATTTTATTCTTTTATGCTTGTCTGAAACTCTTGTGTAGTACAAAAAGTTAACAGCTAATCTGATGGAATTTATAAAGCTGTAGATATTCCAATATAGCCTCTTCTATGTCAAACATTTAAGATGGCCAGAACCGAACTATATATTAAACAGAACATAAATAAGACCGTAAATAAATAAATGAAGAAAATAAAATCGTACGGTACAACCACACATAATCCTATAAACATTTTCATGGTCAAACTGAGAAGCTGAAGACAGCTGACCTTCATTTAACTCTACATTAAATAAACTTTTGTTTCACATTTGACCTTGACAAGGAGGATCGGTGCTCTTTTTCCAGTTCTCCTCGGTCACCTAACAGGATGAACTGGGCCGCCTGCAAGGACTGTGCTCAGTCAATTCACGAGGCTGGTTTTTGTTCAAAGTACTGTCATGTCCAGTTATCACTTCAGAGATTTTTGTACATAAACGGTGGGGACACTTAGGAAAAGTCATTACAGTTCTAGGCTCAGAAACGGCTTGATTTGAATTCTGATTCTGAAAAAATGAACTTTCCAAAACATGTGTAATTGCTTTCAAATATAAATTTTTACCAACAAGGATTCTAGCTTAGGAATAGAACTCATGTTTCTTTTTTTATGGGACCCATTCCTTTAAGATAATTTTTTCATCTCTTAAAAAAAAAAATTGATTTCACTTGCTACCTCAGGCGGCTCACCAAACACTGCCTCTTCCAGTATTACAGCCCGGGTAGCAACTATGGCTTAACTTGCACAAAAACTATTTATTTTAAAAGCCTTATATGCAGGCAGGACTACATTGGGGATTTGTTTAAGAAGTGCTTGAGTTGGGTAAGCTAAAATTTTCCACCGGAGGGAACTTTAGTTGGTTCCCATTTTGTTCGTCTGGAATATACTTTTTTTTTTTAACAAGTGACTCAGCCTTTACTTCAATTTAATAATCTCCCCAGGCACTCTCTTGTGACTCTTTGCGTCCTAACTGCTTACCACAAGTTACATCCCTAAAAATGATGGCTGCAAAGAAACTTCTAGTAAATGTTCGAAGAAATCTGTTTACTGAAGTAGTTGGCAACCCCGATTCAGTCGACTCCCCTTCCCCTGCTCCTAGTTGCGCTGCATACGGCTGACGCGTCTCCCCTCGCACTGCCGGCACCGCCGTTCCTCTGAGCCCCGGGCCCCCACCTGCCTCTACCGGGTACCACCCGCACGCCCCACACCCAACCCGCCTGGTGCACGCCTGACACTCGGGTGTGACACTTAAACTCACGCCGACTGAGAGGCAGCGGCTGCTCACTGATGTGCTGATTCTGCTGTGTTGGAGGCGAACGGGCCTTCCTCCCCTTGCATCCCCCTGCCTTTAAAGTCACACGTCACGAGATGTGAAGTGTCGCCAGAAGGGCTCCTTTGCATCCTTACCCTCTTATACTCAGCGTTTTGTTTTTATTTTCTTTAGACACATAGAAAAGGACAAAAAGGAAGCTGTTCTCAGGACATGGTGTTCCGACAGAGGTGATGGAGATGAATGCGCCCCCTGTCCCACGTGGACCTGGGACCCTGCACTGAGGCTCCTGCTCCCGTGGAAGCAGCCGCCCCCGGGCACCCAGGGTCCCCTGCCACCAAGCCTCACGGGGGCTCACAGGAGGACAGAGGAAACGCGAAACCGCCTTCTGCTAAACCAAGTTATTTCTCAACAGTCGGTCCAATGGGATACACGTGGGGTCCTGCCTCTATTCCATTTCTACAAAATAAAGCCCACTGGCAATACTGCACATTTGGGTACCGGGTGATCCCGTTTTGGTTATCTGATTTTTTTTCTCTTTTTTTACACAAATAAGAATTATATTCAAGGTACTTTACAAATTAACATGTTTGAAAATCTGATGTGAAATAAAAGCTCTTTAAGAGTTGACGGTTATATTATTACAAAACAAAATCCCGAACAAGACGCATGTTCAGTCTTTTGCCCTCCCTAAGAAATGAAGAGGCAGGAAACACAAGCTTGTCGGCGATGTGGTCACACGTCATCAGCAGACAGGGACGGGATGGTTATCTTCGCTCTGGTGAAGTAGGCAATCTTCTCCCTGGAACCAGGGGTGAGAAACACACCAGCTTAAACAGGATGCTGAAAATGCTCTGGGCCCGACAGAATCAGTCCCAAGGACGCCAGTGTCTCCACAGGCCTGGATGCGAGTTTTTGTCCTTAGCTAGAACTCCATTTAAAATCAAGATTGCCTTCCCCTTTGTCCAAAGGACCTGAGGGACAGCAGCAACTCTGTGGACAGAGGCAGTAAGGTCCCTTCCAGCGTTTCCAACCTCAGTTTTTAAATCATCAGAGGGGCGGGGTGTCAGTAATCTAGGCCTGCGTGTTTCTAGACCAGGTGGCAGAGAATTCCAGAGGCCAGAATCCTTACAGAAAAGTAGATGCTCCTGGGAAAATTCTTCAAACTCAATACTATGCTAAGGTTGGGGGCAACTTAATAAGTGATGGGTACTGGGACGAGATGGGAGAAGAGATGGAGCCTGACCATCGTAAAGGCAGATCCGCCTGAATCCCGACTTGGGCAGGGGTGAGTATGGTGGAAACAACCTCAGAGGCACAAAGTGACTAGCAAGGGGGTGGGATGGTCTTCAGAGGTCAGCAGAGTGTTAAAGAAATAAGGTTTCAGGGTTGCAGTGCCACCCAAGGCAGGAGCAGTATATCTATCCTCTGTTACAAAGTCTTCACGTGGAACAGTCTGCTGAGGGGGTCCCCACGCGGGGCACGCTGGCCGCCGTAAGGAGGGATACAGATTAGACGGTTGAGGACGAGGGTGAAGATGCAAGGACTGAGGAGAGAAGCTCCAAGTCTAAGGAGAGAGAGAGAGAAGGAAGGAAGCATGAAAACCCCTGGGAAACTGGAAGGAGAGCTATTTTTGTGGTGCAGAGTCCTGTCCATTTGTTCAATTCCATGAGATAAAATGAAGAATTGAAGAGGCAGGTGAAAGTGGTCATGATGTCACTGAAGACAGACCTCAATACTGGGACCTCTGCTTTGACACTCTCTGAAAACAAATGTCTTTGGCTTACATGGTGCTTTTTAAACACTCAAATTAGTTGTCAGGGTCGTCACTTGAGATAGGTCACATCAAATTCCTGATTTCTACCTTTGATTCCAGGTGAGACAGCAGCTCAGGCAGTGTCCCCGGGGCCATGGAGGGACTTGGTGCCTGGAGGCCTCCAGGGCAGATGCCTTATCCCAGCCCACCTCCCTCGTCTGCGTCACCTGCCTGGTGATGTGCGTGCGTCTGGATGCTAAGGGAGTTGGGAGTGTTTACAACTTATTTGGGGTTTAGTAACTGCTTGGGTTGGATGACTTCCCCACTGGACTGTTTCTTACTCTCAAAGTGACCACAGCACCAAAGGCATGAGAAGGTTCTGCTCGCCACCCTGCAGTTCCACAACACCCCCCGCCACCCCAAGCAGCATCCTCTGCAAGTTTCGAGAGTGATTCTGGAGCTGAATGGAGACAGGAAAACGCGGACTCTTCAGGCCAGTATACTAAGAAGAGTCTGAGCCCACAATGCCCCCGTCCCCTCTCGTCCCCCTGGACTCACTCAGGCGACCCTGACCTCCCACTTCACCCTCTGGCACCAAACCCTATCCCTTCCCGTCCAGCCCCTCCACGTCACCCTGCCTCTGCCATCAAACACGCTCCTTAGGTCTCTCCCCTTCCACCAGGAGCTTCCTACAGTCTCCTCTACACCACACACACATGCACCCCCCCCACACACATGCACACACACCGCCCCCCCCTACAACCAATAAAGCCACACCTCTTCTGTGTCCCCCTCCCCACTCCACTGAAAGTGTCCTTGGATGGTCACATGGCCCTCTGTTCAGGGAATGTCAATCCTCTTCTTGCTGTTGTGTTTGACAACATCCTTCACCCTGCCCCCAGACCAGGACCATGCCCACCCTCTCAACCTCTCTGGCAGGTCCTTCTGACACCCCAACCATCTCCTCTCCTGGTCACCTTCTCACCCTTCCTGGGATGCCAGACCCACATCTGGTTGGGGAACCACTATATGTAGGATGCAGGCTGGCATTTTTATCTCCCACCTGATCCTTAATCCTGGCTCCAGATTTTTATCTCTGCTTGTTTACAGGCCGTGGTTCCCTGAGCTGCCCTACTGGAATTGTTAAGCTGGTACGTCCAAGAGCGGAGGTCACTTCACCCAGCTCCCGCCTGCCACCCGCTCCAGCCCTCCGTTTCCTCCCTCCATTCCCCCCCACCGCTGCTCCATCCACTCCCCCGACCGCCCCTTCCAGGGTCCGGACCCTGCGAGGTGTGGGCCCCTGGCGCTCACCGGAAGGACTGCACCTGCCGGGGCACCTTGTGGCTCTGCTCGCGGAGCCGGCACACGTCCTTGGACACCTGCCGCATCAGCTTCTCTGCGTTCAGGTCCTGCTTCTGCTCCTCTTCGGACTGCTCGGCCTGGCGGGGAAATGGAAGCACAGGGCCCCCAGGACGTTACTCGGAGGCTCCCGAGGGCGCGCTCTCAGGCCTGGAAGCTGCCGGGGCTCCCGTCAGGAGCGGGGCCGGGCAGCGCAGGCCGCGGGCACTTTTCTCCACGTCCGGGGTGAGGGGAGGGGAAGACACGCGCGAGCCCACCTCGTGCTGACCACGGGGAGCAGCCACTGGGTCGGGGCAAGGGGGAGCTTTAACCCATTAAAAAAAAAATCTTTTGATACAGGCAATATGGGATCATTTTGTTACCTCTAGAACTCCTAGTAACCCTCCCTCTCAAAAAAAAAAAAATTAAAAGTTAAAAACTACTTATAGCACCATGTTCAAGAAGTATATACTGTTAACATTTTGGTGAATACACTTTCAGTCTCTTACTCACCTTTTCTTTCTGTCTCACGCCTTTTAAAAGTTGTTTATGGATATAAAACTGATGTACTATGCCAGAAAAGTGCACAGGGGCGTGCGGCTCAGAGAGTTTTACAAAGTGATGCCCTTCTCACCCACCAGACTGCAGACACCCCGGGGGAGGGCAGGGGAAGCCCCAACCCCTAAGTTTCCACAGAGCCTCCAGCTGCCAAGAGGATGAGCTGTGCTGTGGCCCTCGCAGGGAGGCAAGTGTGTATTGGGAGGGGTCACTGGAGCCGGGGGGCTGGGGACACAAGCTCACTTGGGCACCCATGGCCTCCCAAGTGGGTGCTCCAGCAGCGGGATTTAAGTGTGGCCCTGCCTCCTGGAGACCACTGGTCATGGTGGGGGCAGCGAGGGTAGTAAAGGAAATGGGTGATGAAATTAAGAGTCTTACAAGAGAGATCAGCTCAGGCCAGAGCTAGGCAGTTGGCACTAGGAGATAGGCAGGAAAACGGCTTTGTTGATGGCGCTGCCTGCAGCGAGCTGATGGGTCCTCCTGTCAATGGGACCCTTCTGGGCTCCTGTTATTAATGCAGGCAGCTCTACACTTTAGAGTCAAAGAATAAGGTCTTCAGGACAAGGTCTCTGGTTTACAGCCAAACTGATACAAACAGCAATCGTAGGACTAGGAGTTTGTTCTTTGGAAATGCTACTGAAATGAGAAAGGTGCCCCAAACTGTACAGGAGTGTTAACGTCCACAGGGTCCCGTGATTGAAATCTGGGAAGCCAGTGTTATGCCCCGGGTTTCAGGAGAGGGTAGGCTTCTCTCATAGCTCAGCTGGTGAAGAATCCGCCTGCAATACAGGAGACCCCGGTTCGACTGCTGGATTGGGAAGATCCCCTGGAGAAGGGAAAGGTTACCCACTCTAGTGTTCTGGCCTGGAGAATTCCCTGGATTGGATAGTCCATGGGGTCGCAAAGAGTCGGACACTGAGCGACTTTCACTTTCACTTTTCACTTTCAGGAGAGTGTGATTAACCTTCAGTGTACTGGGTAGGAGCCTGCCCCACAGGGAGGTCCAGTGATTTAGTCCCAGTCACGTTAAGGAGCTGGGCAGAGCGGGAACATGATCCTCGATGATTTACAGTTCTGGCTCCTCGCTCTGCCTCCTACGGGGCTTGTATGGTGCAAGAGGACACTGACTCTGATTCCCCTTTTATTCTGAGCTGCAAAACAGACTTCCCGCCATAAAGGAGGAAGGTAACACAGGCTCGGTGGCTCTCCGGACAAGGAAGGCTTTGTTGTGGCTTCTGTTCATGGCTTCCCCGGGAGCCGTATCTCTTATGACAACTGGCAGGCTCTTCTCTCACCGCTAGGCACTTTACAGCTACAGTGCCGAAAACCCCACAAATCCCCAACTGCAGGGGACAGGGGATGTCAAGGGCAGGGGTGTGTGTGCACGTCGGAGTGTGCACTGGGGTGTCCCCGTATGTGTAAGGAGTGGAGGTGGGGTTGCAGAGCAAGCAGGAGACAGGCCAGTGGTTCTCACCAACCTCCATGGCCAGAATGCAAGGCACACAGTGGACACAGTCTCTAGCCGGGGACAGCAAACTTCAGAGACAGGAAAGAAAAGCTCATGACTCAGGTCACCTGCCTGTACACAGAGCTGGTAAATGCAGAGATGAAAAAGCATCTGTATTCAGGGGAGTCAGACCCTTCTCCAAAGGGCAGAGATGCACGGTGCGCTGTGGCTCTTTCCTCTCTACGGTCTGATGCCACGGCTGCCACTGGGCAGGAGAAACACGATGGGAACGGACATGCTGGGTGTGAGGATCTGAGTGGGGTGCTGGGGGTGCAGGCTGGCACCTTCTGCTGGGAAGAGGCTTTGGGGTGCGTGTACCTGCTTCCCCGCCTGTCTCAGGAGCTTCTGGAAGCGCTCGTCGTCCAGCATGCCCGGCGGCAGGTCCGTCTCACCCTGGGCCTTCAGGTCCTCGAGCTTCTGCCTCAGGCCCCTGAGGGCCTGCAGCTCATCGTTGAGGCGACTCTGCCGGGTCAAGGAGGCCTGCAGGTCCAACTCCAGGTCCAGGGAGGTCCGCACGGGGCACTCGGGCGCTGCCCTCCGGAGGACCGGCTGGCACACCGCCTGCGGGGTTAGAGCACGACAGGACAGCCCCGCTGCAGCGGCGGTCCCTGGATGGGAGGGCTCCGGGCTCCTGCGGGCAAGGGGTGGTGGCCCGGTCCCCAGGGAGACAGAAACCAGGCACCACCCACCCTGGAGCACGCGCGGCCAAGGCGAATGAGCCTGTACTGCCCTGAACAGCAGAGAGTCTCTGGAGTTGCAACCAGGGTGCAGCCTAGCTCAGCCTGACCAGCTGACTGCCCAGAGCTGCCCTCTGCAGACCGCAGACACATCGTGAGGAACTGACTCCGAGTCAGGCACGTACCTCTGTCCCCGCAGCGCACGCCTTTGTCCATCACTTCTGTATATGCGGCTCAGCGGAGCTAGGGTCTGGATGCCCTCCTCTAACCAACGTCCTTCGACTCTTCCTACCTTACTTCCCATCGTCTGACACCCACTCTCGCCCCTGAGTCACTGTGTTCCTTCTGGGGCCAAGCTTATCCGCTTATCAAGAAATAATCACTGACTGTGTATGAGTGAGACCCCTGCTGGGGGTCTGTAGGCAAAACAAACACTAGGAGGAGAAGACATGATTTCTGATCTTGAGGAATTGGTTTAGAGGATGATGCTGAGAGAGTCAATTCCTAGGCAGGTTGATAAGAAGTCCGGGTCCCGAGGAGGAGAAAAGGGTCTGGGGCTCTCAAAATGGAGATAGGGTCTGGAATTCTCAAGGAGGAGGAAAGGACAAACTTCTTTTTGTTTCCCCTACATTTCTTAGTCTTAGTCACATAAAGTTTTTTTTCTTTAAGCCCCCAACTGATGATTACACAACAAACAACTCAGTTTAAACTCTATACTAAGGATTATGTAACAACAATGTATCCTGCTTGAGGACAGTTTCTCCTTCCTGAAAACCTTCTGGCTAATCCTATTATCTTAAAATGTAAATTATGGGAGTGGGTCTAGTAAGATCTTTATTTATTTATTTTTTTTAAATTTTATTTTATTTTTAAACTTTACATAATTGTATTAGTTTTGCCAAATATCAAAATGAATCCGCCACAGCTAGTAAGATCTTTACAACCTTGAGACATTGTTTTGATTTATTGTAATAACTAATTTAAAAAGTACGTAACTCCCTTGCTAACACTAGCTAAGGGGCACTCTCGTCCCCCTTCTGATGTCTGTGTCAGAAGCTTTCTCTGTTGCTTTTTTTACTTTAATAAAACTCTGCTATACAAAAACTCTTGAGTGATCAAGCCTGGTCCCGGAGTTAAATCTTCTTCGGAGATCACGAATCCGACATTGTTTGGCTATCATCTTGGGGGCTCATCTGGGATCTTCAGGACAAGGGAAGAGCTCTCAGAGCTCTAGCCTCTGCTTTCTCAGTATGCACGTTTTCCACTTTACTAACTCTACGGCGTGCTTGTGTGAATGAATGACACGCCCTGCACCAAGCAAGTGATGAGCCCTGCTCTGCGGTTTCGTGGTGCCTCGTAATGACTGAAGGCAGCCCCCAAAAGGGGAGTCTTGTCGGGGTTTATACCGATCTGCCAATGCCAAGAAACACCCAAGGTCCCTGTGAGGAGAGCGGCCAGAGATGGGCAAAGCGTGTGCACCGAACTTTCCTTCCTCGGTCACCTTTTCCTGGTCTCTTGGACCACTTTGTAATTGCGTGGGGAATCAGAACTACTAACATAATCTGCTGGATCACAGACTTTCAGTGGATTGTGATTCACGCCATTACTATGTACTTTTACTTAGACCCTAAGCTTGATAGTCACGGAAGCGCCAAGCCTTGCTAGGAGCCGAAAGTTACAGGAGCACATTTGGGAGAGGCGAACTCCAGCTCCAGGAACGTCTCTCAGGCTAGAGGTCACTCTCCTGGCTGCCGGCCTCAGGGGCCAGCGACCTGAAAGCGAGTCTTTGTCACGGCTGTGTTTCCTATCTATGTGGATAGAAGCACTGCTGGTCTTTGAGGACACAGAATGGGAATCGCAGGATCTGGTCAGATTGGAAGTGCAGTGGGCTTCTTCCTTTAGTAGCGCTAGCTCTTAGCAGACCAGAGGAGGTTCTCTGGTGGCTTTTGTCTCAACTCCCTAGATACTCCTTTTGTGGAATCTGTGGAAATGAACTGGAAGGATTGGCCCTAATAGCTCAAGGACAAAAATCACTTTTTCCTTGCTGGCCAGCCCTCCACCACCTCTTTTGCTATCACATATCCTGGAATGGAGACACTCAGAAGGGACATCCTGATTGTCGTTCATCCCTCTATGACTCTCTGCTTCTACTGCGGTCAGGACTGTACTCAGGAATGCGCAGAGGCACATAAAGACGGATGCTTCCCCTAGGAGTCCTAGCTTGGCAAACATTCTGGGAAAACTACTCTGCTCCACCCCGGGTGGCATCAGGGAAGAAGGCAAATCACACCGAGGTCTTGGTGGTGGGGAACTAAGTCAGTCTGGGATGCCATCAGGTCTACCCCTGGCGCATCTCCACCCCGCCTCGGTGGTAGAACCGGGAGGGAAGAGTAAGATGCCTGCGTTGGTAACGGACAGACTATGTCCGACCAGAGAAGGAAAGCTTCGGTGGAGAGTCTGTCTACACCCCCATCTAGAGCAGGGAAGGACGCTTCTGGTTGAAAAAAGCCATGGCTGTGGATGCTGCTTTTTTCTCTCTTACAGATGGGAGCTAGCAGTTCCAGAACCACTCCTTTACAATGTATTTTTTTTTTTAAAAAAGAGCCGGGACAAGTTTGATCCCCAGAGTTTAAAAAGACATGCCTGATCTTCTGTGATACTGAATGGCCGGGTATCCTTTGAAAGATGGGGAACACTGGCCAGTTGAACGGTTTCTTAACGACACTGTTTCACAACTAGACCAGTTCCATAGAAAACAAGAAATGGGTAGAAGTGCCATATAGGTTGCTCTTTATCTTTCTGCGAGACGTGCCAGACTTGTGTCCTAAGGGTGCAGATTTGGGTGGAAACCGTCAGCTCCCTCCTGTCCTCTTACTTTGCCCCTGTATCTGGGGCTCCCAACTGAACAGGCTGAGTCAGGGCACCCTTCCAGGAGGGCTTGCCTCAGTCTTGGTAGAAATTCAAACAGTACCAATTGCGGTCGAGACTATCGGGAAGATCCAAAAAGTACACAGAAGCCTTTACGGGACTAACTTTATGAGCTTACTTGAAGAGATCCAATGTATGTCTTGGGACAGACACTGACTCCAGACTCGAGAGCTTGAGTTTCGCGGAAGCTTTTGGAGACCCCTGGCCTTCCTGCCTGTTACCCTCTCAATATGAGACAGTAAACAATAGAAAACCATAGATACAGGGCTTCCCTGATAGCTCAGTTAGTAAAGAAACTGCCTGCAATTCAGGAGAGCCTGGTTTGATTCCTGGGTTGGGAAGATCCTCTGGAGAAGGGTTAGGCTACCCACTCCAGTATTCTGGCCTAGAGAATTCCATAGACTGTATAGTCCATGGGGGTCGCAAAAAGTTGAACTCGACTGAGCAACTTTCACGAGATAGTAAACAATAGATAACCGTGAGACAGTGTCACAGGAAGGATGGCAGGGAGGGATGCTCGGGGCTGGGTCACACCCGCGTGAGGAAAGGTGTTCAGACAGGGTGGGCGGGACTGCTGGGGCGGAGGGAGATGAGATGGGTGTTTTCTGCCTAGACTGTTGGCAGTGGGGATGGAAAAAAGGGATTACTACTCATGAAAATGGGTACCGCCTGATACAAGAGAGAAGGACTCAGGTTTGACAGGTATCCCAGCTGGGAGGGTTGGCATGACGACAGTGCTCATGACAGACAGGAGGGAGAGGTCCGTCCGTCCCTCTTCTTGTTTCAGAGCTGTCGCCCAGACCTGAATAGCGCTCATTGTCTCCTCCGATTCCCCTTCTCCGCCCAATGTATCCTGCTGGAACGTTCTCTGCTGTTCTTACTACTGTTGCTGTTCAGCTGCTCAGTCGTGTCTGACTCTGTGACCCCATGGACTGCAGCACGCCAGGCTTCCCTGTCCTTCACTATCTCTCAGAGTTTGCTCAGATTCATGTCCATTGATCTGGTGATGTTATCCAATGATCTCATCCTCTGTCACCCCCTTCTCCTCCTGCCCTCAATCTTTCCCAGCATCAGGGTCATTTCTAATGAGTCCGGTCTTCGCATCAGATGGCTAGAGTACTGAAGCTTCGGCATCTTATTAGCTTTCCCTTTATTCAACCTCTACTCTAACAAACAGCAGAATCATCTGGACACACACCCTCTTTCACTGCATTACTCACTGTTTCAGACCAGAAACCCTTCCTAGCTGTCAGGCATGTGGGGGCTTTGTAAAGAATCCCATGTGCACAGCCTGCTGGTGAGTGTGTAACCGAGGGCGTGCTTGTGTGTAAGCTCTGCCCATCTCCCTGGTGTCCATGACCCCACCGCAACTGCTCTCAGGCTGTCAGAGTGGTGTCGCTGAGCTGGGAAGGGGTGTGCGGACGGGCCCCCCAACCCTGTGTCTCACGTGGGGTCCCTGCCTTCCCAGCCAGGACGCCCGCCCCGCTCCCTTCAGCTCCCTTCACGTCTCGGGCTGTAACTCCTACATCAGAACTCTTCCTTATTCGCATCTACTAGACTCCACCTGCTCACTTTAAAAGCCATCAACAATGATCTCCTAAATGACGTTTCAGGATTAACCTTTATCTGGTTCAAGAAGTTCTAGGAACTAAGGTTTATCAGTAACCCCACTGTTTTTGAGCTTCACTCAATTCATAAAACACTTCTGGTTAAAAGTTCTCTGAAGAGTGTTATCGTTCTCTGAAAGTATGTTTTTAAAAGTGCAGAGGCCTTGCAATCCCACTCCTGGGCATATATCTGGAGAAAAACATGATCTGAAAGGATATACGCACCCTAATGTTCACTGCAGTGCTGTTTACAGTAGACAAGATGTGGGAGCAACCTAAATGTCCATCGACAGAGGAATGGCTACAGAAGACGTGGTACATTTATTACCGTGGAATAGTACTCAGCCATTAAAAAGAATGAAACAATGCCATCTGAAGCGACATGGATGGACATAGAGGTTGTCATACTGAGTGACGTAAGTCAGACAGGGAAGAAGACATATCGTATGACATCCCTTATATGTGGATTCTAAAAAAAAATGATACAAATGAACTTACAAAACAGAAAGAGGCTCACAGACTTAGAGAATGAATTTATGGTTGCCTGTTATATTTAAAATGGAAAACCAACAAGGACCTACCGTTTAGCAAAAGGGACTCTGCTCAGTGTTATGTGGCAGCCTGGACAGGAGGGGAGTTTGGGGGAGAATGGATACATGAATATGTACGACTGAGTCCCTTCACAGTTCACCTGAAACTACCACAACATTGTTAACTGGCTATGCCCCATCCAAAATAAAAAAGCGTTTTTAAAAAAGTGCAGGAGACTTAGGAAGGAGTGGAAAATAATTTTCATTCTAGTTGAAACTAGAGGTGCTTTTAAAGCATAAAGTTTGGTAACCTGAAACAGCTATACTTTAAAATGTCCTGAAAATGCTGAGGTTAAATCAATGCTTGCATATTTACCTTTGGAAAAAAGAAATGTGCTTATGACCATCAAGTAACTAGGAAGCTAAACCAGGAAGCTCAGTGTTAACCAGTCACTGCACTTTGCCCAGAGGCATTAAACCGGGGTCGCTGGTGAAGGCAAATGATTCACCATGCCCTCCAGTCTTCACTCCGGTCCACCGGGCCCAAGCTCTGGCTGAGCAGGGTCACTCCTTCTCAGAATGTGTTTCCGGGCCCTGTGCCATGTCAGGCTACCTACCGACAGCACCCAGCATCCTGCCCCATTACCCCAACAAAGCTACCACCTTCTTTTGAGATTGTTGTCCGAAGGCCAGAGACCTTCCCCATGAAGGCTTTTTGATTCTCCCGACAAGGTGAGCTCACTGCATGGCTTAGCTCACACAGAGCTGCATTCCCACTGAGCAAGACACTCTAAGCCATACAAAGCAGCTTCAGAAATCAGCACA
The DNA here is from genome assembly GCF_002263795.3 of Bos taurus. NCBI lineage: Eukaryota > Metazoa > Chordata > Mammalia > Artiodactyla > Bovidae > Bos > Bos taurus. The sequence continues at coordinate 14,158,553 of NC_037354.1, read as the reverse complement.
AAACAAAAGATTAGCAAACGAAAACTTTCCATTAGCATTTCAGCTGCTGGTAAGTGAACAGGAATATTCTGAACCCTTCAACCATATTATTTAAATATTCGCCCAGAGTTGCCATTGCGCTCTTATCCAGAGATCTCTGGCTTCCAGGAAAACCTGACTTGAGCTTTTCCATCTACATTGATCTTAGCCTTCTGAAAAGATCTGTCTTCTAAGCAAGCTGCTGAAACCAGGACGACTCCTTTACGTGCCCCTTTACCAGGAAGTCTGCCCTTCACACAAGGTACCAGGTGTTATACTCTCCCCACAGCTGCTCCAAAGCAAGCCGCCCCCAACCCCCAGTGGCCAAGACGCCCCCAATTCCCAGCAGCCTTTTCTCCGTCCATGCTTCATACCGAATCTGTCCTTTGCTATCACAGGTTCTACCCCAGCGATGAATGAGCGGTCTCTAACTCATCCTTCTCTGGAACAGACACTGCGTTTGCGTCTCCACGATTACAGTGGCTTCAACCCACAGCCCAGGAGCACGGAGCAAGGATGCCCCGAGGCCCTGGGGTTCTGAGTCTGACACGCTCGACTCAGGGTGGTCTGCGACCTCGGGATGCCAACGATGGACTACATACCCTCTTGACTCTCAAACTTCGCCGTTCGGTGGAGTTCCTCACAAACAGTGATTTTTTAGCCAGTGTTGAACTGTCGCTGTCACTTCGATTTAACTGGCAACAAAGGATTTAAAAAAAAATAAAAAATAAAAAAAATAAAAAATAAAAAAATAAAAATAAAAAATAAAAAAAAATAAATAAAAAAAAAAAAAGAAAGAAAGAAAGAAATCAGTGCATCACCCTGTGTTAGAGGAAGTCTGGAACTGAGAACTTGATCATAGAAACATAGTTACTAGTTTGTCTTTTTTTTCTCTTTTAACACAGGGTTATGACCTTGCAACTCAAAAGTGTGTTCTGAGGATCAGTGACATCACCCATGTGTGTGTGCTAAGTCGCTTCAGTCGTGTCCGACTCTTTGCGACCCCATGGACTGTAGCCCCCCAGGCTCCTCTGTCCATGGGATTCTCCAGGCAAGAATACTGGAGTGGGTTGCTATTTCCTTCTCCACAGTTTATTTCTTTAAGAAAATCCTCCTCAAACGAGTTTTTCCCCATTTGATGCTTTTCTAATTTTCTTAAATAATTACCTTTTGATTTTAGTTATAAGAAGTTATGTGTTAAGATAATTACATACATTTTGAAATGAAATTATCCTTTGAATTGTTAGCTAATATGCATCATCCATTCTTTAGAAGAAAAGTTTGTGTGAAGCACAGAGCTCAGGATCAGAGTGAAGTCACGGCATCAAGGACACCCTCACCCAGGGGGGCCATCTCCACTGCCTCACCTGCTTCAGGTCTTTGCTGAAATGTCACCTTTCAGGGATGTCTGTTCTCAACCCTGCTTCAATTTGCAACCTTCATCCTCAACATCCTAACCCTTCTTACCTTGCTCTACAGTTTTCCATAGCACTGGGCCTCACCCAGAGACGTCAGAGGTTATTCATCATGTTTACTGTTTGGCTCAACTCATAAGAACGAAAGCCTTGCAAGGGCAGAGCTCTGGGTCTTTGGTTCATGGATGAGTCCCAAGTATCTGAAGTTATGCTTAATAAATAGCAGGTGCTTAATAAAAATGTTTGTTGAACTGAATGGATAAATTTAGAATTTTCTAAGTATTTTCTAACCCACTTTGTAATGTCAAAACTAAATTACTATAAATTACAAATACTTATGGAACTAGAATGTGATAAACTGATATATATCACACAATTCTCTCCACAGAACTATGAATCTGTTTGGAGGCATCAATGAAGGCGATTTTTGTTCTGAAACGCAATTCACTATTTTTAATTTGGCAGGACCAACATGGTTTGAAGCAGGCATGATACACTGCCGAAATACACCAGCCACCGTAACTCTCGCGTCACTGAAGGTTTTGAATACACACTGGGGTCCAGACAGACTGAGCAGCCAGGCCCTTAAGGTCAGTTATTTGCCAGATCAAAGGCAGTAGAAACGAAGAGATGGTAAATGTGGGAAAAGAAAGGAAAGGAAAAAATTCCACAACCCACACTAAAAAGAATGATTGGGAGTGTGATATTTCATGTATATTTTCTGGCATTTCTAGTCATTGCTGCTGCTGCTGCTGCTAAGTCGCTTCAGTCATGTCCGACTCTGTGCGACCCCACAGACGGCAGCCCACCAGGCTCCCCCTAATTCGAATTTGAAGACGCCCGTGGCCCAGTCTATTGTCACTGCTGGGCCACCCCAGGGGCAGGGGGTGGATGTGGCAGCTCCCGAGAAACGACCTGCCCTGCGGACCCTTGATCCCGCGGACCCCTGACCCTGGGGACCCCTGACACCACAGACCCCTGACCCCACGGACCCTGACCCCGCAGACCCCTGAGCCTGCAGAGCCTCACCCCACAGACCCCTGACCCCATGGACTCCTGACCCCACAGATCCCTGACCCTACAGAGCCTTACCCTGCAGACCCCTGACCCCATAGGCCCCTGACCCCACAGATTCCTGACCCCGCAGAGCCGTCACCCCGCAGACCCCTGACCCCGCAGAGCCTTACCCCCAGGCCCCTGACCTCGTAGGCCCCTGACCTCAAAGATCCCTGATCCTGCAGACCCCTGACCTCGAAGACCCCTGACCCCTCAGACCAATGACTCCTTAGGCCCCTGACCCCCTAGGCCCCTGACCTCAAAGATCCCTGATCCTGCAGACCCCTGACCTCGAAGACCCCTGACCCCACAGACTCCTGACCCCTAGGCCTCTGACCCCGCAGAGCCTTACCCTGCACACGTACTGGCTGCGCTCCCCGGGGGAGAAGGTCTGTGAGCGCACGATCACGCTGCTCCTCATGAAGGGGCGCTGGCGCGCGCTCAGGCTGCTGTGGTCTTTGGGGCGTACAACCATGCTGGCACCGCCGGCCTCGTCGGTGTTTGTCTCTTTATCAACCTGGAAGAGAGGTCGGCGATCTGTCAGGGGTGGTGAGAGGGGAGCATGGGGTGCTCCTCTCCTGAGTGTGGAAGGAACAGCTTACAAGAGACCCAGGGAGCACCAGGGCCTTTCTCCAGACGTGAAGGCGGTTTTCTATTAGTTTCTGGGAAGTCACCCTCAGTGGGTAGGATCGTATTTGTCCAACAAGGTCACCCATAAATGGAATGGCGGGGCCCCCTCTAATAGTTCAGGCCCAAAATAATGAAGCCTTGGTTTACAGAGGGGTAATGTGCTTCTACAAAGAGTCTGATTTGAGAATGCTTCATCATTAAACAGTACTCAACCTCATGGTTAGTTTTTTTTGCTGAATAAATGATAAAAGTAGTTAAACATAGGAAGATGGAAATACACTAGTTAAACCTCTGGTTTGCACAGAATACAAATTTATATATACAGCCATCATGGGTCTCCGTGGCGGTGGGGTTCCAGCACACTGAGCTCCGTGGATGCTCAGGTCCCATGGCTGGCCTCCCCATCTGGGGTTCCCCATCATCGCGGTCAGCTACTCATGGACCACGGTTACTATCTGCAGGTTGCTGAGTCAGATCCATGGTTGGTTGAATCCACGGATGCAGAGACCATGGACACTGAGGGCCGAATGTACTCACACACATGAAGTGTTCAGTCAGGGTTAGTACTGTTTTTAATCAGAAATAAATTGGAATTTTTAAAACTCTCACAGTGGTTGGCACCCTCAAACCTTGAAAATGGCTTCCCCCCTTTGGAGATGGCAGTCTGGCAGTCTCAACATGTCTCTTTGTTCAGTCACTAAGTTGGGTTTGACTCCTGGTGCCCCATTGGCTGTAGTCCGCCAGGCTCCTCTGTCCATGGGACGACCCAGGCAAGAATCCTGGAGTGGGTTGCCATTTCCTTCTCCTGGGGCTCTCCCTGACCCAGGATCGAACCCTCGTCTCCTGCGTTGCAGGAAGATTCTTTACCACTGCACCACCAGGCAAGCCCCCGCATCCCTCACTAACCAGCAAAACCACCTGGTTAACGGGCCTGGCAACCACACACAATCAGGTCACCTGCCCCTTCCGGGACTGGTTTCAGTGAGAACCCCATCTAACCAAAACGGGCTTCACACGCTCACTTCATGTTTGAGACTGAAACAGACTCATAACATTTATGAAACGTAAAACAATTAAGCAGGCATCCTGGAGTTTTCCAGGAAATCCTGAAAACACTTTCAGTAAATATTCACAGAACACTCACAGAGAGCTAAACAGCACTGTTTATCTTCTTTTATGAAATTTAAGCAGAGAATGAATATTTGGGGCCCACTTGAAAATGTTGAGGCATTTATAATGCTTCTTGTGGTCTGTTCCCGCAAACACTCATCTTGATCAGCTTTGGCACAAAAATCCTAACATGAATTATGCACAGAGACAAGCCTGGACTCCGTGGTGCCTCTAGGAGACTGCTTTAGGAGGGAGCGGTCGGCAACGCTCACCAGGGCCAGTGTTCCTGCGGGGGGCTGCGTCCCAAGGTCACTGGCACAGCTGCTGTCTTTCCTACTTGTGTCCTCACTCATCTTGGGCACACTTGGGCAGGAGCTTGCGTCTTCCACACAGCGACTGCCCTCCGCCAATTTCACTTCAGCCCCTTCCTTGGCCACAATTTCATCTGAGGCCTCTCTCAGCATGGCCAACCTATGGGTGAAACAGAACACGACCCCGTTTAGGGTCAACCAGATGCGCTATGTGATCAGTGTTACCTGGGCACGTTAACCCTTCCTCTGGGTCACGAACAGACTCACGCATCACGATGCAAGCCAGTTCTCTGGCTGGAACTTTTACTCAAATGCTCATGAAAAATAAAGTCAACACCTTACTCTCCAGCAATCTGCAGTAAAATCACCATAAAAAAAAATACCAAAAAGTGAAATTCATGAAACTTGATATAACTTCTGCTGCTGCTGCTGCTAAGTCACTTCAGTCCTAAATTATGCTAAATATGCTAAAAGATCACATACAAAGTTTAACCCACCATTTAAAAATATTGACACTCGCTCTACTATAACTTGGTGTCAGTTGTTCATTTATTACACAATTAATCAAACCACAGACTAGAGCAACTCTGCTAAGAGTGAATAAAAATATCCACTATCAACCATGCTTGTGATGTGATGTGAAGTCGCTCAGTCGTGTCCGACTCTTTGCGACCCGGTGGACTGTAGCCCGCCAGGCTCCTCTGTCCATGGGATTCTCCAGGCAAGAATACTGGAGTGGGTTGCCATTTCCTTCTCCAATCAACCATGCTTACAGTGTAGCAAAGGTGGAACCCTGGATAGAAGAGTCTTAACCACTCGGATAACAGAAGACTCTGAATGGTCTGTGATCTTGTCTTTAACAAAAGCCACTACCTGGGCTTGGGTGGCACTAAAAGTTAGGCTCCGGAAAACAAATAGGGTTCATATTCTGTATAAACTGATCTGACAGGAAAGCAAAGAGTCTCCGGATGGGGAAGAATATCTCATTCTTTGTGGAGTTTCATGTTCTTGGTATGGGAACACTGTTTCCACTGATAACTAAAGGTCAAGCTTTAACTGTGATCAGTGATATGTCGACAAATTGGAACAGACTAGTTGTTAAACAGTTGGTCATGAAATGAATGTGGGGGAGCTAGCAATGAGGACTATAAGTCATCAGTTCCCTGAGGTTGCAGTCTCAGTGTATTTTAAAAAATATTTACTTTTCTGGCTGCGCCGGGTTCCAGCTGCAGCACGTGGGGTTTTCGGTCTTTGTCGCGGCATGCACGACCTTCAGCGGCAGCCTGTGGGACCTAGCTCTCTGACCAGGGGTCGAACCTAAGCTCCCTGCATTGGGAGCATGGAGTCTCAGCCACTGGACCGCCAGGGAAGACTCTCTAAGTGTATTTTGTTGAAATATGTGTGAAACAAGTTGTACTTTATGTATGCAAGGTATTTAAAGATACGATGAACCTCATAATCACTCTCGTACTTACTTTTTTTTGCCGTGCTCTGATTTTTATTCACTATAAAGGACTTTTGATAAGAACAAGGTATCTCTGTACCTTTTTATGTCGCTGTAGTAAGCTTCTGCTTCCAAATATCCACAATTTTGTTATTTACATCTTGTTACTCCAAGTTTGTAGAAACTCTTGTATACACACACACACACACACAAATGCTGCTGTATATGTATGTATATGCAAATATATGTTGACAGTAGTTCAAACACAACAGTGTAACAATACACACAAAATGAGTTCAAATGATTTTACATATGTACTAAAAAAAACTGACACTTTCACTAAAATATGTTTTTTAGAGAAAACAGTGCAAACTTGGAAATACAGTTCTTTATACGTATATGTATCTAGATAAACGCTGTAATAACCTTTTTTTCTTTAAAAAAATAAAAAAATCGAGGTATGAAAAGTGAGAAGGGAACAGTAAAAGAAGGTGAATAGTTACACAAACAGAAAAGTAACCACTCAGAAGCTGTTTTCTAAAAATCTGTCTTGAACTACCAGCACCTAAATGGTGCCTCCAGTAGTTTACAGAAAAAGAGTCTGCGTTTAAATTTATCTATGACTCTGTAATAAACTATCATGTTTTTCAAAATAGTTTAGACTTTAAACAAATGAACAAGAAAAGTTCAGAAAGTAGTGTCAAAATTACTGAGGTAAGAATCTTGCTCACATGTTAGTAACTTTGTCCACGGTCTCATCATTACTTTTTCAACTCTCTAACACCAAGGAGCGGCTTTTCCTGGGGCCACTCCTTGAAGCTGCATTATTTTCTATTAATTCCAGAACAAGATCTAAACCCAAGAAGGTGTCCCTCAAAGTATCTTCTGAGAAACTAAACACACCCTCTTTGAGATGCCAGGAGCAGAATGAAAGAACTCTTATTTACCAATCTCCATCTGGACCTCTGTGCTCTTCTTCCTGCCCTGGTTCTTTTTCTTGTGCTAATTCTTGTTCCACGGCCAAAAGCTCAGCTGATGTTCTTGCAAGTAAGGCTGACACTGCATCCTGGAGAAGGTACAACGTAGGGCCATTAACACCGTAAACTTCAGAAATGATTTAAAACGTTATCAGATGGGGACTTGGGCTCTAGTTGTGGAGGAGAAGGAAGTACGAGACTCACTTCTTTCGCTGAGAACAAATATGAAAGCTGAATACAATAAAAGGAAAAGCAAAAAACTCCAGCTGTTTCAAAGCAACGAAGAGCAACAAAGGCAGTTAGGACTCAAGGGTGAAGATCCCCGGGAGGAGGGGAATGTAAGGAAATGTAATGCCACTCTTCTCCTTGGGGGTGTGTTTCGATGCCGTGGTGAGGCTCACAGGTGACAGGCTATGGTCGCCCTGGACTGAGGCAGTGAGGGGAGGATGCAGAGATGAAAACAGAGCTGAGGACAAGGGAGACTGCCTATGAGGGGTCTGGGAAGATAAACTGCAAAGTGCACAATATTCCTGTCAAGACCTTTGCACCCTCTAAGCCACATACGTGCAGAGTGAGAAGCTGAGAAAGTAAAACCAGCTGCTAGGAGGCTGAACGGTAAGCAGATACTTCAGTTGCCTCATGGTCCTAGGAAGGAAGAGAATAATTCAGGTCCCTCAAGTGATCCAGGTGAGCTGTCCATGTTGTCATCTGCCTTCCAGAAGGATACTGGATCATCTCTAGAGGAAGCTACCCACCAGATCCTCTGCACTCCATACATAACATCCAGCACCCCGCTGGAAACAGAACCCCACGACTGAAAGCCAAGAAGAATGACTGGCAAAAGAAGCAGACCCATAGGTGATCCACATACCTAGTTAGAGAAGAAAGTAAAAGTTTTGTAATTAATATGTTCAAGAAAACGGATGAAACAATGGAGAATTTAAAATAAACAGAAAAACACATGAGCACATCTGAGTGAAACTGCTGAAAACCAAAGAAAAAGAGGAAATTTTACAAGCAGTGAAAGAAAAAAGGTGTAATACTTTATAAGAATCAACAATTAGCCTGTCCTCCAGCAGCTGAACAGAATCAGTGGAAGCCAGATGACAACAAAACATTGTTTTCAACGTGTCCAGAGAAATAATCACTTACTTAGAATTCTGAATATGCAGGAAAAAGAGTCCTTCACAAATGAAATTGAAAGAACATGCCAAAAGACCTGTACTAAAAGAAACACTAAAGGAAATTCTCCAGGCAGAAGGCGAATGACCTGAATTGGAAGCACAATAATGCAGAAAGGAAAAGAAAGGCTAAAGGGTATAGGGGAAACCGGAATAAATGCTGATTGTCAATAAAACAATGATAATAATGTGTTGCGGGATTTAAAATAAATGTAACTAAAATATATCCGGTAATTGCACAGGAGGAGGAAAGAGAATCATGAAGTAAAAGAAAAGCCTTTAAAAATCTTTGTACCATTTGCAAAAAAGCAAAAAGCATTAATTCAACGCAGTTTCTAATAAGGATGCATGCTGTAATCATCAGGGAAACAGCAAAAAAGAAAAGACTGTAGTACTAATTAATGATCTGAAGAAAGAAAAAATCTAAGTTTAAAAATACTTGGTTAATCCAAAAGAAGGGGAAAAACAAGGACTAAAAGGGAACAAAGAGTAAGATGAAAGGTTCAAAGCCAAATATAACAATAATAGCATTAAGTGTAAATAAACATTTCAATTAAAAGAAGATTTTAAAACTGGATAAGACATCAAAACCAACTAAGTACCGCTTACAAGTGAAACACTTTACATACAAGAACTCAGAAAGGTTGAAAGTAAAAGAATAATAAGATTAACCATGCAAATGCTACCCAAAAAAACTGATATGATTATTAATATCAGCGTTATTAGCAAGAGGGATATTTTATAGAGATAAAAGGGTCAGTTGAACAGAAAGATACAATATGATGCTAAATTTATATTCATCTAATAACTTGGATGCAAAATACATAAAGCAAAGACTAACAGAACTAAAAGAAGAAACAGTCATCTGTAAGCATAAGCTGGAGATGTACTGTACCTTTAAACAGTGATAAAAGAAGCAAATTGAAAAATCAGTAAATGCAGAAGATTTGAAAAGCAAAACCAACAAAGGTGGCCTGCAGAAAACACACCCTTTTCAAGAGCATGTGGGACTTATACTAAAAGCGAACCCCTGCTAAGCCATAAAGCAGGTCTCAATACTCTCTACGATAGAACATATGTAAACACATGTATTAGATACACAGTTCAGTCTGCTTTATTCCAGGAATCTGAAACAGATTTAGCATTCAAAAGTCAATCAATGTATAATCCACTACATTGAGAAAATAAAAGGAAACAGCCATGTAATCATCTTAGGAGATAGATATAGTAAAAATGCTTGATAAAATCCAATATCCATGCATAATAAAACCCTTAGCAAACTAGAAAGAGAAGGAAACTTCCTTAATCTGATAGCAATGATCTATAAATAGCCTCAGAAAATATCATTCTAAATGATCATTCTAAAAATCATTCTAAAAGCCTTCATTTTGAAAAAGCCTAGTATTGTAGACAGAGATAGACAACTAAGCCAACAGAGCAGAACAGAAAGTTCAGGGACAGGCTAACACGCAGAAGTCATCTGACTTAGGATAAAAGCTGGCACTGCAGTGCAGTTAAGGAAAGATGTATTTTCAACAAATAATCCTGGGTCAATTGGCTAGCACATGGATAAAAAAAAGAAACGACCCTGACCTCTACCTCAAAGCCTACACAAAGATTAATTTCAGAGGGGCTGCAGACCTAAGTGTCTCAGTAAGACTTGACTCACCAAGTCTACGGAATCCACGAGCGGCTGGCTTGGTTGAAATACCGAGTCCTCAGTCTCCTCTTCTTTCTTCTTGCAGGGCATTTGCTTTGAAGGAAGCAAGTTATACCACAGAGTGAAAACCCCACTGGAAAAGGGTAGGTCCGCCAGGCTGATCTGAGTTCCCGCCTGTGTGAAAGGAAAGGAAACAAGAAAAAAAAGAGAGAGAGAGAAAATGAAATGTTTCAATCTATATTTGCTCCCTCTAATATAATGAAGATTATTAGACAAGCTTGTTTTAGGGAAAAAAAAAGATGCAATACTCATGATACAAAGCACTGGTGGATTTCTTTTTTTAAACCTGGAGATGTCTTATATTTTCAGGTGTGACTAAGTAAGAAATGTTGAAAAAGAAAAATGAAGTTGGCTCTTGAACACCATGAGGGTTAGGGGGGCCGACAGCACTCCCCACTCTGCCGTTGAAAATCTACGTGTAACTTTACAGTTGGCCCTTGTATTCAAGGTTCCACAGCCTCAGATTCAATTAACCACAGATTATGTAGTATTATGGCATGAATTTGGTAGGAAAAAAAAAAATCTGTGTGTAAGTGGACCTTGAAAGAATCCCAGTGTTCATTTTTTGATTGGTGTTACAGCTGACCCTTGAACTACACGCATTTCAGCTGGAGACAGCATGGCTTCCTGAAACCGGGGCACACCTCTAGATGCCTGTACCTGAACACTCTGTGCAGCTCTGCTGGGATGTACTGATGTACCCAGTGGTGGGCTGAACCCGCTATCAGTGACGTGTGAAGTCTTCTGTGCTGGCGTGCAAGTGTCCTATCGCTCTTAACAGTCATACTGAGGTCTTCCTACCAGCTCTACCCCCATCACTGGGAGAACGTGCTCAAGTAGGGAACTTTACTCACTGTTCTGCGTAAATTAAATCTGAACAGTGAACTAGGGGTGGGATGTCCTTTCGATATCTATCCATATTCACAAGCTGTGTGACCTTGAACACATGACCCCTCTAAGGAGTTCCTCATCTGCAAATGTCATCATACCCTTTTCCTAAGACTGTCCAGGGGATGAGTGAGATAATGTATGTAAAGTGCCCAGCACTGGGCTCATATTGGGAATAAATACGCATACTCTACAGTGATGGTTATAACAGAGGCCAAAGTTCCAAAGGTTAGAAATAAAGAACTCGATTTTTACAGAGGATCATAATTGCTAAGCAAAATCAGAAAGGTCCGAAATAAAGAGAACGGAAAGCAGAGATTAAGACTTCAGACAAAAAAATGAAGCCACTGCTGGGCTGTGTCGGAGGCACTGGGCAGACAGGCAGTAGTTCGGGGCTGGCAGAATGGCCACTGGAAAGGGACTCTCAGCACATCCAGTGGTGTCACCTGAAGGTCGAAATGAGAGGTCCTACCAGGCACTCCTCCCTGCGGTGTTTCCCGACGGAGCACAGGTCCACCCTCAGGGTCTTCTGCTGCAGGGCCGTCTGGGAGATGGCCACTCTGAACACATCACTGAACAGCAGGGACTCCGCAGCTGGGTGCACTTTCGTTCGAAACAGACAGCTGACGTCACTTGAGGAGGGAAGCAGAGCAACCCGGAAATACCTGCAAAGAACAAGGATGAAATGGAGTCACCGGTTCAACGATCCTGACTTTGCAACTGGTGTTTGGAATGGTCCTCCCGGGGGAGGAGCGCCGGGGACACCGACTTCATCGCCAACCCCAGGCTCACGGCCACCACGGTCATCGTCGTCATACCCAGGGGCTCGGAGGCTCTGTTCCTAACACACCGGTGCCCGCAGCATCCTGGATCATGCCAGGCTGAGCCTGCCCCCCGGCCCTGGAGCTGCAGCAAAGGCCCTCGGCAGGGAAGTGAGGGGGATGAAGACCTAGGAGTGGACGGATTTGCGTCCCGCCTGCCCACGTCCGGCCAGTTCCACAGTGATCACCACCTGGACCTGCGAAAGTGGGGATGCCAAGTAGACACGGGTGACTGTGTCCCAAAGAACACTCGTCCTGTGCATTAGACAAGAAATGCTGATGGTCATTCCCTAGGGATGGGACGTCTTGTCCTTCCAGAGGAAAAGAAACACTAAGGAGTGTACAGTTATGACGATTTAAGAGAGATGAATTTTTAACAGTTCAAAAAATCACTGCCTAGCATCTCAGAAGTCTCAGATATGATAAACGGTTTCATGCTTTGTCAAATTCACAGGAAGAGTCTGACAAAAACAGTACCTTCTACCACCACTTTCAAGTGAGTTTTCTGAGCGCATATTACATGAGGACCCACAGTCCCTATAAACAGCATGAGGTATTTAAATTCTGTTAAATTCCCAGAAACAGAATACCCATTAAATCCCTCCCCACTGCCCCATTTCCAGGCTTTCTGTTTCATATTCTAAAGAGCTTCCTTCTCCGACAATAAAAAGTATACGTTCACGTGAAGAACCGAGGAAGGCCTTTCTGTGTTTGTATCGACACTGATTACGGGGACTCAGCATGAAAAACCTAGTGGGCCCTGGGCCGCAGCCGTTAAGGCTGGAGGTGTAGCGGGAGAAGTCGTCTTTCTCTGCCTTCCTGTTGTCGTTCAGTCGCTGAGTCGTGTCCGACTCCTTGTGACCCCGTGGGCTGCAGCACGCCAGGCTCCCCTGTCCTCCACTATCTCCCGGAGTTTGCTCAAACTCATATCCAATGAGTCGGTGATGCCATCCAACCATCTCATCCTCTGTCTCCCCTTCTCCTTTTGCCTTCAATTAGGAGGGAGAAGTCACCGAAAGAATCATCAGCCAGTCATCCCTGAACACTACTGATGGGGAGCCCCAACCTCAGAGCTGGGAGGCAGGCTCCTGGGGTGTGGAGCCACCCCCTTAAGCCCCCACCTCGCTGCCCCGTTCATAAAACCAAAGGAGGGGGTGGGCCCGCCTCACCCCCTCTTCGTCTCTATCTAGAGCTCATGAAGGCATGACCAGCCCTGCTATATTTTTCCCTGTGTCTTCACCTGGATGAGCTGCTAGATGTAAAATTCTCACTCGGTAATCTGAAGTTCTTCCATTTGTTCTCCACAGATTCTACTTACACTTTTGAAGAGTGAGGTATCAGGAAGGCATGCAGGTTTCGGAGTTGTGCTACAGTCACCACGAAACTTGACCTTTTTGCATCGTATCTATTCAGAGAGAAGCGGATGAGATGAGACAGGGCACAGGCCACTCGCCGGCGCAGGGAGGCGGGAAGCCGCCCTTCTGGAGCCATCCTCACCTCAGCCCGATCTGCACCTGGGCCGTCTCCATGACCACGGCGTCCTCCTCGCTGTACGGCACGTCCTCGGCCTCACTGGGCCTGCGCATGGGGCAACGGCAGGCATGGGTGAACGGTTGCGAACCGGGACAAGTGGAGCTGTGGTTGCTGTCTGCCTGCGTGCGTGCTAAGTCGCTTCGGTGGTGTCTGACTTTCTGCGACCCCCATGGACTGTAGCCCGCCAGGCTCCTCTGCCCATTGGATTCTCCAGGCAAGAACACTGGAGGGGTTGCCGTGCCCGCCTCCAGGGGATCTTCCCAACCCAGGGATCGAATCCGCGTCTCTTACATCTCCCTGCATTGGCAGGCGGGTTCTTGACCACTAGCACCACCTGGGAACTGTTTGCCCCTCACTGATTCTGAACAAAAACCTGAACTAAGGCCACTCCTGGACTGGCCCGCGGGCCTGACCCCAGTGCAAGCTCGCTCTTTCATATCTGGCTTCCCCTCGTCGGGAGGACTCTGCACCTGGGCTCCGAGGGGGAGGCCTGCCTGGTGGCTGGCTTTCCCATGGCTCCCCAGGACGTGCCGCACCCTGGACTGGGCTGCCTGAGACCTGCACACGTGAGACGCTCCGTGCGCCAAACGGGCACTGGGCGGCCGCTGTGACGTGCCCAGTTAATCAAGCTTGCGGGATTTCCCTGGTGGTCCAGTGTGCAGGGGACACGGTGACCCTTGGTCTGAGAACTCAGATCAACACACCTCAGGGAAACTACACCCTTGCACCACAGCTACATGGAAGTCTGGGCGCTGAAGCTAGAGAAGCCCACAAACCACAGTGGAGATGCCCTGTGCTGCTACCTAGACCTGACACAAATAAATTTTTTAAAATCGTGTTTACATCTCTAAGAGGTTCAGCTGATGAGCACATCAACCTGTTCCTCACTTCCTTGCCAGTGGGATGCTGCCGGCACCCCTGACCTTCTCAGGCCTGCCCCTGCTTTAAGGCCCACAGCGCTTCCCGCTGCAGCGAGTGAACGGAGGGCAGGGCCCTCCTAGCCGGTAACCCACGTGCGTGCAGCAGCCACTTGGGCTGGGTCCTTACTGTTTCACGAACGCTTCGTAGACCCCGCTGTCCCCAGCCACTGACTCATCCGAGACCGCAGCCGACACGCAGGCGGTCTTCTCCCCCGGCAAGTGGATTCCTCTTCTTTTTGGTAACGATTTTTCAACATCTAGGGAGGGCAGAGTGACAGCCACCATTAGGATTTCTTCTTAGGAAAAGTTAAGTCTAACACACACACACACACACACATGCAGGCACACACATGGTTTGGTTCTGAGAAACTCAAAATAAAATTTCCACTGAGAATCAAGGATGTTACTATTCAAATCAACAGAAGTGGATGATTCCAGGCGCTATGAGTTATAAAATCCTGGGATACTTGTTATTTTGGTCATTATTTGGGAAAGAATCTGGTGTTCCCCGGTCCTGGGATATTTTAAGGGGAGGGATCAGTGGCACACACTCTCCTGAGTCCCCTGCCTCCCTTGTCTCTGTGATCACTACAGATGCCACGGTGGGGGGTAAGAAGCTCTCTGCCTCCTCAAGTGCTGGAGAAGTTTCCATAACAGCTTCTGGTGCTCGATGGAAGAAATGTCTTTCCAGTCTCCATCTCCCCAGCTGCTGCTCTAATAGAAGTTAAAGGGGAAACATCTTTGACTTACAGAATTCCTCACTGGCTAAATACCATTAAAAACTGTGAGTTACTGAATCCTCACTGACTCCCACTTAACTTTTATCTCTGACTCATATTCATGGCTGGGCGTCCTGCGGAGAGCCAGCAGCCTCGTCTGAAGCTGCGCTCCCGTGTAATAAGCTGCAAGCCCATGGAGCGCTTTCATCCTCGGCCAATGGAGAGCAGGGATCCACACTGGTATGCATTTCGCCCCCCTTCTGAGTCGTGACTTTACATCTTGTTAAGATGTTTAAGTCTTGAGGCTCTAGATTCTGGATTGATTGCTGCCTTTCCCTTTTTATTTCTGGCAGGGCGAACGCTTCTTCCTTGATGATGGAGTGCCTTCTCTCCACCCACCCCTCCTTCACGAGTGGTGAAGGTGATGACATGATTTATTGATTACCCCCAGGAATAACCACGGCAGCCTGAAATTGACTTTGACGGTGACAGAGACTGACTGCGGAAGGACTTTGGAGGTATTCTTGATTTCCGCCATCCAGCAGGGACAGGACGAAATGCTCGGAAACTGTAAGGTCCTTTAGGCCCAGAGCACAGGAGAAAGGCACAAAACCCACTCCTCTTTCTTCCCTCTCTCTTGCTTTATCTTCCTTTCGTAGATGTCAGTGGTTTGTGGTAGGAACTGGGTTTGGCAGAATTTGCATTGCTCAGCGTCACAGGGGTGATATTAACTCCCGTGAGCTGCGCACCAAGCGCCAGGCATGGCTGATGCTTCTGATGCATTATGAGAGCATCAACCTTCCCAGCACCCCACGAGGTAGATACAGTGCTGCCCCTACCTTGCAGGTGAGGAACTAACGAGCCTGAGAGATGGGGCAACGTGCTCGCTGGAACTGAGCGGCCCCTGAGATGCGAGTGCAGGTCCGGCTGGCTCCGGGGGGTGGTGGCCCCAGTGCCACACACCGCACACCTTCCAGGGGGCAGGCGCGAGGCCCCGCAGCAGGTCTGTGCTTTGCTGGAGCCATTGTGTAAACACTGCTTCGGTGTTCCTTTTCTTTGCGGCTATTTATTTCAGTTAACACGTCACTTGCAGCTTTGGCACCTGCCGGGCGAGCGGCACACGAACCACCTAGCATCTCTGTCTGCACCCCGGGCGCTGGAGTCTCTTTCTCATCGTGTTTGGGGCGGGCTCCTCGGACCATAGCTGTGACCACCTGCCAACCAAGGTGCACGCCGTCCCGGGATCTTTACAACCACATCTGCTGTATTAAAAGCTCCGGCCTCGCAAAAGCAAGCAATTAAAGCGTAGTAGATTCCCCCTCTGTTTCTGCCTCTCTGAGGTCAGAGGCAGGAGTGGGAACTCAACCCCATGGCAACTAGCTCTACAGCCAGAAGGTGGCAGGGCGATACCGCAGGCTGGGACCGCTGTCTCCAAATTAACTCTCCACGGAAAGGGAGAGTCTGGCATGAAACAGAAACTGTATTTATAGAGAATTCCCATAGCAATCTAAACATTGAACCTTGGTACTAATTAGCTGCTATGTTAATTGCCTTGGTTTGAATCTGTTTTAGGCCAACTTTGGGAAAAAAAAAAAAAAAAAGTCCTCTTCCCCACCTCACTATTTCAGAAACAGACCCTTATCTGAAAGCCTGAAGAATGTTCACAAAGTATGTCCCCAGGCAGCTGCAGGACACAGCAGGGTTCCAGATGACATAATGGACATTTAACGATTAAATCTATTAAATACGGAAGGAGATTTGTATTTGATGAGAAAAAAAAATGTGCAAGTTATAGCAATAAACGTTCTTTCCCAAATGAAGCCAAAATGAGAAAAGAGCAGCAGAAAGAGAAGGGGGACATGTACCAATACTTGCTCCCACAGAAAAAGTAACCTCCCCTCATCCTTTAAGATGGTTTGGCAGGGGCAGCTTAGAGCAGGGTCTCTGTGTACCTGCGGGCCCCTCGTACAGCGGCTCCTGAGCACACTCGCCGAGCTCCTTGTTCTCATCCAGCAGAGACGAGGGCGCTCCTCCCGGGTCAGGGTCCAGCAGCAGTTGATGCTCTCTGAGGCTGATGTCTGCAAAGTGGCTACTCAGCTCGCAGTCCTCAAAGTCAGCAGAGAACTGGTGGAGGGGGCTGCCGTGGGTAGACATGGGGAATGCACCTTCCAAGACCAAGGGGGAGCCAGGCGGGGACAGGGAAGACAGGGAGGACCTCGAGGACAGGGATGTCACGGACTTGGGGGGCTCGGCCAGGGGCGCGGGGTGGCCTGGGGCTGCGGCTGCGGCTGCCGCCCCCCCGGAGCCACTCTGGCCAGGCTGGCTCGGGGACTTGGCCACCTCGTGTTCGTGGATGGTGGTGATGGGGCCGGAAGGCATGTAGCCACCTTTCTCCTGCAGGAGGAAGTCCAGTTTGTACTGATAATCCGCGTCCAGCTGGTCGCCCTGGCTGGTGTAGTAGAGCTCGCTGGAGCTGAGGGAGTTGAGCGACCCTCTGCTGGACGTGTTCAGGGACCCCCGGCTGGAGGCCAGGGAGCCCAGGCTGCTTCCGGAGGACACGGACAGCGTGCTGGCGGAGAGGCTGGGAGGGGAAGGAGCACGGTGAGAGCCTGGACGTGGGCTTCCCTGGCGGCTCAGCAGCAGAGACCCCGCACGCTGAGCAGCCACGCAGCCTGCGCGCCACAGCTACTGAGCCCGGGGGCTGCAGCTACTGACACCCAGCACCCTGGAGCCTGTGCTCAGTGACAAGAGACGCCACTGCCACAAGCAGCCCAAGCACAGCAGCTCCTGCTTGCCACAGCTGGAGAAAAGCCCACGCAGCAATGGAAAACCAGCACAGCCAAAATAAATAAATAAATAAATAAAACAAAAACAAAACAAGAAACTTCAATGATGTGGATGGAAGCCCCTGCTGGCTCCTTCGGCAGAGAAGGAAGGAACCGAGTGATGCCAAAGATCAAGGCCAATGACCAGGTAAGGGCATCTGCTGGCACACCACACGTTTCCATGCCCAGTCTCGAACGTTTCCAACCCGGCTTTCTAAAGGCTCTTTAAGGAGCAATCCTACTCTTACCAAAAATACTCCTCCTCGTGTAAAAGTTTACAAAAAATTTAAAAAAGGGATCAAACATCTATTGATAAATCTATCTGCATAAATATCCAGACACAACTGTGCAACTAAAAACATATAAAAGTGTGTGTGTGGAGGTAAACAGTATGAAGGGTTAATGCAATAACTTTACTTAAAGAACGAAATCTTTTATTGTGAGAGAGGAAAAGGCCAGCTTTTAAAGACAAAGGCCGCTAGGCTCACTCCCCTTCTTCCTCTTTCTGTGTATATTTTGGAAGTGAATGTGTGGCTATTTTAGGGCAAATCTCCCTTTTTAAAAGAAGGGATGATGTGGAGAAATGTGTTATTTTCCTAAGTATGTCCTGATCACTCAAATATATCTTCTTCCCAACACATTGCAAACAGCTTCCAAGCAGGACCCTGGGGTTCATGAAAGCAAACAAACAAGTCTCTCCAACTTTAAATCTGGTCATCCAGGTTTTAACTGTACCAGTGTAACTATTTTCTTACTTTTAAGTCATCAAAAATAAAGAGGAGGTAATTGAAGCAGAATTGCAACATGCCTGAAGGTAGCCAAGAAAAATTTTCCCTTCAAGAACCAAACAGGCTTACTTTTTAAGTTGTGAATGCAAACATGTAGTTAATTTAGTAGTTTCTTCAAGTTTCTGTAGCAGCGCTTTCCTTTGCTCTTCCAATTTCAATCTAGACAAAAAAGAAAAAGAGAGAAATAAATTTATTTTCGACATAACTACGATAAGCATAGAAACTGAAGGGAAAATAAAAAGATTCTTATTATTTTCCCTTGTGAAATCCAAATGAACTCAACACAGAGAAAACAGAACCACCCATCAGAAGGAAAATGGTCAGAGCCATCCACAGCCACTGAGTGAAGGGGGAGAGATGTCCACATGGCCAGTGTTACTAGAACTTGTAGAATTCTGGTATTCTAAAATTTTCTTAAATGAGTAAAAAACCCCTCACACTCACAAATTAGGGAAAGACAGTGGGGAGGAAAAGAAAACAAAGGAGATGAGCAAAGAGTAAGGATCCTTCTGCAGGCTTGTGACTTCCGCTTCCGTTACTAAAACATCTGACAACAATAACAGGAATTAGGAAAGATCATCTGAGCATGGAATTTGGTAAGGACTGTTCTGAAATCATATTCAGTGACAAGAATTCCAATCTCATTTTGATGAGAATTCTGGCGATTAAGAAACAAATTAGTCCAGGGTCCATATTCCCAGTGTGAGCTAATCTTGGCTTAACCCTTTGAGCAAGCAAAAGACATAAAAGTGATTTCCATCGACAGCACCTCTTATCGCCTGCAACTGGATTTTCATGAAACTTAATCCACATTCAGCTGAACAAGTTTTTATGAGACTGAAAAAAAAAATCCAAGTATTATGGGATTGTGTACTTGAGTAAGCCATTTTAAAAACACATCAAACATACTGTCTACGTCAGGGTCTTTAGACATCATTGAAAAGAGCAGAAAAGGACCCAGGAAATCACCACAATTTCAGTTCTGGGGTGGGCTGCTTACTGGCGTGTCCTCACGGTAAGTCACCTAACTGTGGTTCCTGACTTCATCTGTAAAATGGTGATTATAATCCTGCCGTGTCCACCTGCTAAGGCTGTGCAAGGGATCAAATGGAGCCAGCCACGTGCGTGAAAGAACTCCGCAGACATCAAAACCAATCTCCCGTGTTCAGAGCCTCAGCACACCCTGCAAGGTGCCAATACAAAAATTAGCTACTTTTCTTTGCAGAAAAAGAAAACTTCCCTAATTTTTCAACCTCTTTGAAATCCTATGTACGTTTTAGGCAGCGAGGAAACATGCCCATATTTTATTTATAGATATCTATCCTTTGATGTGTCAACCAACACAATTTCACTCTGTGTTAAAATTAAAAAAAAAAAAAGTAACTTGTCATTTTGTTTAGTACTTCAAAGGGTGATAAATTCTTAATTCACAGCTTTCACAGGTGTATTTTGAAAAGGAGTATGGTCCCTATTTTTTTTTTTAAATCTCTTACATATATACAAAAACAAGGAAAAATATTAATTCAAAGTAGATGAATTGAATTAGAAGGTACACAAAGGTCTGGAGAAAGTCCTTCAATCTACCTGATATAGAAGCAGTACTTTTGAGGTAAGTTTTAAAACTAAGTGTCACACATATACGAAGGTTTTCTGGTGTGTTAAAAAGAGAGACATTACTTTGCCAACAAAGGTCCATCTAGTCAAAGATATGGTTTTTCCAGTAGTCATGTTTGGATGTGAGAGTTGGACTATAAAGAGAGCTGAGCACTGAAGAATTGATGCTTTTGAACTGTGGTGTTGGAGAAGACTCTTGAGAGTCCCTTGGACTGCAAGGAGATCCAACCAGTCCATCCTAAAGGAGATCAGTTCTGAATATTCATTGGAAGGACTGATGTTGAAGCTGAAACTCCGATACTTTGGCCACCTCATGCAAAGAGCTGACTCATTTGAAAAGACCCTGATGCTGGGAAAGACTGAAGGTGGGAGAAGGGGACGACAAAGGATGAGATGGTCGGATGGCATCACCAACTCGATGGACATGAGTTTGGGTGGACTCTGGGAGTTGGTGATGGACAGGGAGGCCTGGCGTGCTGCAGTCCATGGGGTCACAGAGTCAGACACGACTGAGCGACTGAACTGAACCGAAGGAGGCTTCAGTGTGACAGTGTGTTTCATGCTGCAATTTAAATTCGAAGCTTTCTGTTCTAGTCAGTCATACTTGATGGTCCCCGTGTCCTCCCTTGATGATGGCTCAGGTGCTGCTCTTCTGGACCCTTTCTGGTTCCCTTGAACCCCCAAGGCCTGGCCTGTGTCCCACCACTGGACCCTAAGCTCCTGGAGCGCAGGCCCCAGCTCTTTCTCCCCATTCCACCCAGGCTGCCTGGAGACCCTGGGACCCCCTCCCCAGGCCCCGTCCAGCAGGTGTCTAGGTAGCAGGTCACTGAGAGAAGCTTAACGAAGGCTCCAGGAGTCACAGAAGCCCCGCCAGGTGGGTACGGCTGTCACTGTCCTTGGTCAAGCGCCCCACCTCCTGTCTTTGATGGGATCAGAGCCTCTCCCGGTGGGAGCTGGTTCCCAGTCTCCTTCCTGGGAAGTGACCTCTCCCCCTTCTTCTGTGGTAGGGCCCAAGATGCTGCTCAGAGGTCAGCCCTGTCTCCCCTCACCCTTCTCCAGCCGGGGCTGGTGGTCCTCCTGAGTGAGAAGGATCTCTTCCATCTGGCCTCAAAGGACCCCTCCCATGGTCCCACGGCTCCACACCACGGCTCGTCATACCCCTCACCTCTGCCCCGGTGTCCCCAGGGTGAAGGCGCATATCCTCTATAGAAGGAACAAGTTCCTTTTCCATTAAAAAAAACCAAAAAACAAAATTACATTCATAACCCCTCCCACTTGCTACAAATTTTTTTTCAGTGAGTGAAGTGAAAGTCGCTCAGTCATATCTGATTCTTTGTGACCCCATGGACTGGACAGTCCATGGAATTCTCCAGGCCAGAATACTGGAGTGGGTAGCCATTCCCTTCTCCAGGGGATCTTCCCAACCCAGGGATCGAACCCAGGTCTCCCACATTGCAGGCAGATTCTGTACCAGCTGAGCCACAAGGGAAGCCCTTTTTTTCAGAACCAGTGGCAAAAATATTCATATAATTAAGAGAATGAAGACATCTTGGCAAGACATAAGACAAAACCTCTAAGAGTTACGAAAAAAGAAGGAGCAATGTTAAGATCTTATCAGCTGTAGGAAAGCGCAGGGTTTAAGGAATTTCAGTAACTGTAAGGAAAGGACAGGCAGATGCATAGGAAGGCTTTTTTCATTTGAGAGCCCTTTCTCTTTGCGGGAGATGGGTCACAAGGAGCATTACTCGGCCGGATGCGTTTTATGACCACTAGGGGGCGAGCTTGATCTCCTTGGTCCTGTGAGTCAGTGACGCCTCAAGGACTGGGGCTGGGGGATTCTGGGGGCTCACCCGCCGGCTGAAAATTCATGTGAGTTCTGTGGGCTCCTGCAGAGACCACAAGTCAGTAACGACCCAGAATCTCACCTGAGAATCTCTTAAATCTTGAAATTGAAGAAACACAGACACAGACACTCAAGAGCATCAAGATAATTCAGGGAAACAACTTAAGTCTGCCTTCTGACCCTTACATTTTGTTCCTTTTGGTCTTGCTCAGATGGATCCCTACCTGGCTAGCCCGGCTCACACCTGCCTGTGGGCTGAGCCTGCAGCTCACAAGACTAGAGATGTCAGCACGGGAGGGGAGGAGACGCAGGGGAGTGACGACAAGTATTTAAGACGGTGAAAGGCCGTCATCTGTAACAGGTCCCCCGGATACTTTCTCACGCTCCCGAAAGCTGTGACGGGCAGCCACGAGCCATCTCCATCAGCACCTTAACTCACGGAGGCCAACGCTCCTCACACGGTCACGGTTAAACAGGTGCCCACGCTAACACGTGACTAGGAATGTCAGAGCTGCTTTTCCCTGCCCACCATCCCCACCTTCTCCACCACTCTACTTCTCAAATGCTTTGGTATTATGTTAACACACAACCTTAAACGCGTATAGAGGACAAGGCATGCAAGAAGCCAAGAAGTTTAAAAAAAAAAAGAAAAAAAAGGGACTGGATTATGGCTGGGGATTCTAAACTTACTTCCAGGTCACCTGAAATATGCAAATGTGAATTTCTTGCCCTTCATTCTGCTCCTTACCTGTGGGCCTAAATGATGGGTGCGGGGTGGGGTTCTAAAGGGCTACTTGGCCTATGGTTGAGACAGGGAAACGGGTCTGGGCATCTGTCAGTGCGGCCTGGACCCTGGAGGGCGATGGCCTCATGGCAAACCTGTACACATGCGTCCCCCGGCCTGAGAGTGCAGCTGATCTGTTTACAGAACTGCATTTTTTTTTTTTTTTAAGATCAAATGATCAATTTACACCTTCCCACAGGAAGATCTAAAAATGGCTTAAAGTATTTTCCTTTCTATTTTCCACCTGCTTCAGATGAGGGTTTTCAACTGACAAAGTCCAAGGTCTTGTGACCTGGTGAAATATCAAAGGGAGCAAGAGGTCTTTTCCTTGTGAACTGAAAAGCAATCAACTTTTGCATTCTTGTGAGTAATAAAGCCCAGAGTAGGAAGCTTTGGGCTGCTCTAACAGTCCAGATAATCTCTCTTATCAGAGTGTGATAGTTTACAGCCACTGTTATCAGACTGCATTCCTGGTTTTCTGTCAACATTCCTTACTTATTCAACATCTGTCTCAGGCATTTTCACGTTCTCAACAATTGTGGAGGAGCCAAGGGGCCCAAGGAGAGTGTGCTTTACTGCTCTACGGGGGGGAAGTCCTTTGTGCTGCCTCTCGGTCCACCAAGGGCAGGTGCGTTTGAGGCAGGGACGAACCTCTCGGCCAGGGCCTGGCTGGGCACGCCCCTCACGGCCAGCAGCTCCGCCTCCAGCCGCTGCCTCTCCGCCTCCAGGCTCTCCAGCTCATCCTGCGTGCGCCTCTGTGGGGTGACGAACTGCAGCTCCTTCAGAAGCTCTTCCTTCTCATGGATCAGCATCAGCTTCTCCTTCTCTACGTCCAGCGTCCCAGGCCATGCCTCGCTGTCCAGCTTCGACAGTTCAATTTTCAGGTTGGCCATACTGAAATAAAACCTAGAGTCAGTATCTTCTAAGAACCTATAATGGAGAATAATCTGAAAAATAATATGGTGGTGGTTTAGACGCTAAGGTGCGTCTCTTTTGTGACCCCATGGATGGTAGCCCACCAGGCCCCTCCGTCCATGGGATTCTCCAGGCAAGAATACTGGAGTGGGTTGCTATTCCCTTCTCCAGGGGATCTTCCCAACCCAGGGATCGAACCCATGCCTCCTGCATTGCAGGCAGATTCTTTACCATCTGAGCCACTGGGGAAGCCCCCCACCCCCAATAATATATGTGTGTATGTATAACTGAATCACCTGCCGTGCACCTGAAACACTGTGAGTCAACTGTGCTTCTATAAAATGTATATATTATGAAAAGAAAATAAGACAGAATAAAATAAAATGGCCATGTACATTCCAAGAAGTCCCAAGGGGGGGAAACACTAGGCAGGCTAAGTTTGGGGTTGACCCCCCCAGGGGCGGCTGTGACAGGTGGGTGAGAGGCTGAGGGAACCGCAGCCCCTAGTCGGGTCCCTGAGCTGATGCTACACTTACTTCTCATCCGCCTCACCCTCCCCACCTTTAGAATCCAGGTTATCACACTTACTACCTGAAAAGAAGGATGAAGGTCAAACTACACAGATGCTTAAGAAGCAGAGGACCAGTCAGCCCTGATGTGTGGAGGAACACCTGAGGACTTTGTTAAAAAATAAACAAACCAGCAACTCTGGTGAGTGATGCCTGAAATGCTGTCATGCTGGCTCGCTTCCTCTGGGTTGAGATGCTGAACCCGGGCTACGCTGGCAGCAACTGAAGATCAGCCAGTCGGGGGAGGGGAGAAGACCGGGCTGGGCCACCCGGAACCACTACCAAGGCAGCCCCTCAAGGTTCCAGCATCGCCAGCGAAGAGCAGGCGGGCTGGGCCTCCTCCAGCCATGTCCTTGGGCCGTGCACAGGGAGCTTGATTCCCGCTCCGGGCCTGGGCGGAGTGTACACCACGAGCCGGTCCCATGGACATGCGTCGACCTGGTCTTGCTCTGCACACAGCTGGCAGCTGGCAGCGGCAGCAGGAAGGGCCCTACCGGGGTGGTGGCAGGAAGGAGTGACGCGGCCAGGAGTGCGGGGAGGAGGAAAACGCAGCCAAGGGACTCCTCCCCAGCTTCATGATTTTGCTGATCCCAGACCTCACCGTGTCTAGAGCTTCGTACTCAACCATCAAGTCAACTCCGATTCAATCAGAATGACCACCCGAATCCAATAACTTGGTTTGGGGCACTGTGAGGGCTGTCGGGACTGTTCACGAGAAGAATGGCACTTGGCTGTTTTGACCACAAGCACAAGACCAAGACAAACTATGGGGACTCCCCTGATGGTCCAGTGGCTAAGACCCCTCACTCCCAACTCTGGGGCTCTGGGTTCGAATCGAACCAGATTCAGGAACCAGGGGCTCTGGGTTCGATTCCTGGTCAGGGAACCAGGAACCAGACCCCACATGTCACAACTAAGAGTTTGCAAGCTACAACTAAGACCTGGAGCAGCGAAACAAATAGATAAATAAATATCTTTCAAAAAGGTAAACTATGAACACAACTGATATTGGCATTAGGAACCCTATATTCCTATTTCAAAATGTTGGATGATTACTCTGGTAATGTACCATGTATATTCCAGCACATAGCAGAAGATGATGAAGAGAGAAAAGGGGGTGCCTGCCCCCACTTTTAGATGGAAGAAGTTGTAGAAGAGAAGAAAAAGGTGATTGAAAAATGTTATCAGGACCATGAGGGAAGTAGCTCCACATTCTTATGCCTTAAGTTTCCTGTTTGAGTTAAAAAGAAAGTTGCCACCTTAAACTGTGCTGTGTGTAAAATGTACTTGTGATTTTCACCTGTCGTCTGCACTTATGATAGATATAACATCAGCTATTCTTCAGCTTTAACCACAAAACTGTAAACAACTGTCTCAACGTACTGGAAAATTAATCATCAAAATGCTAAATAAGCATGATATTATTAGCTTCATTAAGCATGTAAAACAAAGGCTGCAGGAGAAAACAGGTTTCCGAGAAACACAACCCAAACACAAGTAAACACAAAATTCTTTACTTACTCAGAATTAAGGAAGAAAAAGCACTTTCAACACACACAGAAACCTCCGAGACTTACCATCTCCTCAGAATCACTAGTAACTAAAGCAAAACCTCGAATGGTAACAGAAACAGCAATGCAACCGAATGGGAAAGAACCAACATCTTAAGTCTTGATGGGACTGAATTAAACAACTGAAGCGCGAGCAACGATGTAGTGAAAGAAAGAACAGCACCTGTTGCTTGTGGGATCGGGCATTAGGTAGGTCTCGAATTTGATTTGGAAGGAGTGCGCTAAATCTGGGCAAGAAACCGTGACGCTTTCTGGGAACACCCAGAAGACAAGTGCTGCGTAAGCTCCAGATGGAGCCAGAGTCCAGCAGAAGCTCAAGCTGGCCCAAGGGAAGCCGAGTCAAACCCCAGGGATGAAGGGGGATGAGGCTCGCCTCCCCAAGATTAATTCTGAGTTACGGCTGCTCTCCTTCGGAAAGCCAGACAGTGACCCTGGCTTTGTTTATGTCGGAGCCAAGGAGTTCTGGCGGCTCGGGGGCTGCTGTGCTCATAACCTGAGCGACCCGAACAGGCTCCCAGGTCCCCAGGCCGCAACAGCACAAAAGAGCCCTCAGTCCTGGCTGAGGGGAACCGCCAGTCCCGGACATGAGAAGCAGACAACGCGCTGCACGACACTTTTCCTACCCTCAAGACATTTACAGTCCACCTGGGAAACTTTACAGGCATTAAAATTAGCCAGGTATTATGCTGCTCAGAGAGGCGAAGTGACTTGCTCAAGCTCACGGTGGTGAATAATTTGTGGAACAAAGCTTACAGTTCTTTCAGTAAATCAAAGAACCAAGTAATATTAGTAACAGAAGCTACGCAGAGGCAAATATTGGATTGAGGCAGATCAAATAATGGCATTGTTAAAGCCAGACAACCTCTAAGAAATCTGGCCAGTGACTTTTTTTTTTAATTTTAAGATTTATTTATTTATTTTTTTGATGTGGATTGTTTTAAAAAATCTTTATTGAATCTGTTACAATACTGCTTCTGTTTTATGCTTTGAGTTTTTTTTTTTTTTTTGGCTGCGAGGTCTATGGGATTCCCAGCTTCCCACCCCCTGCATTGGAAGACGAAGTCTTATCTACTGGACTGCCAAAGAAGCCCCTAGCCAATGACTTTTAAATTCTCATCATCACCAGTATTAACAGATGTACTTCAATATCCACCTACTGGGCTGCCTTGCAGTGAGAAACCACGCACGTTCTCAGCTGAGCAGCTCATGCTTCTGATAATACAGGCCTGTGCCCCCAGTGCCTTCCTAGATAACAGAACAGCAGCATCCTCACACTCTTAAAAGCAAAATGATGAAGGGTTTCGGTGTGACCCTCTCTCTCAGAACAAGCACAGTTCCTATGTTATGAAAACCTGCTCAGTCTGTCGCCAACTTGAGGACAGAGGAGTCTCCCAGACCCTCTCCGGAGGCACAGGTAAGAAAAAGGCAGTGAGGCTGTGCTGAAGAAGAGTGGAGAGGGTAAAGGAGGGACCACGACCAGAGCTGAGTGACACCCAGACATCCCCCAGGACGCCAGCGGGGGGCTTCCCTCCTACACCAAGGAAGGTGCTTGAAGCTGTTTACCTTCAAACTCCGAGCTGCTACCAAGCCCAGCACCCGAGTCTCTGCAGCACTGTCTGGGGAACCAACTTCCTCACTTTAAATTGTGAGTAGGTACCGTACAGCCTTAAAGCTTCTTCCTTCCAGGAAGAACGGCACAGTTCCATTCCTGCCCTTCTCATGAATTCTCCTCATTCTTTGGCTTTGGGTGGGGTCGGGGAGACCCCACAACCTTTATATTCCAAGATCTGAAAGGTGATCTCAGTAAAAAACGCATGGTGAGCGCCCAGCAGATGTCACCAGAGGAATAAAGATGAATTCTGGAAAACGCCGGGTGAGCCCACTGACCACTGACCGCCACACGGTCCCCTGGTCTTACCTTCTTTTGGCTTCTTCATACTGGAGGCTCAGCCTGACCTTTTCAGCTAAATTTGATCTACTTCTCACTCCGATCTAGTTAAAAAAAACAAAAGGGGAAGAAGTCAATTAACTCTGCTAATGAATGAAGTAAAACTGCTTTTGTTTCTAGGAAGTACGAGTAATTGAAAAGCTAAAGAAGATAGTATCGAAATTGGGAACACCAGTTTGCAAAGGCACTTACTTTCGCGTCTCAGTGGGGACAAAACATTTCTTTTTAATTCAAGCTTGTTGAATTTTTTTCAAAGACTTTAACATCATTTTCTCTACACATTAAAATCAGGATTAAAAAAAAATTAGGTAAATGCTTCTGGTGTCTAAGAGTTTATGAAGGGCGTACAGGTCAATAAAATTTATGAACTGGAACTAATTTCCTTGTCTCTGTGAGCCAGAATTTCCATCATTTAACTTCCAAATGCATAAACATAAATAAATTACTTCAAAAATTAATTTTTCAAACAGGTAAGCGCTACTGTTGATCTCTATCTGCTCTACTTTCATAGCACAGAATTCAAAGAACACAAAAATTACTGGGAACTTATTGAAAAGTAAATATCTGCTAATGGTGTCCCAAAAGGTAGACTATAAACTGGTAATAATATTCAAACCACATTAAATATTTTCAAGTGCCAGGTATAAACCACCAATCAAACATTTTAATATAATCAACTTCAGATGTGTAAAAACAAGTTCTTTGGTTTCATTTTTAAAGGCATATATTTATGTTTTTCATTAGCCTTAATGTGTATTTGGAAGGACCTTAATTTCCAAGGCTCTAAACTTAAGAGGAAAACTTAAATTCTCACGTGTCTCTTGTCTTTCAATAGGGTCTGTGAATAAATACAGTATGAGAAAGTTTGAACCAAGCTATTTATCTGGACAGATTCTGATATGCTTGGCACCTAGGCAGAAAAGATAAGGCTAAGGTTTGTAAATCCAGTCTTATGAGTACGAAATGCTGCATGCACACAGCCGGAACTTGCACCCCTTTTCTGGCCCCCGTCCCATCTGCCAGCGACGCTATAATCAGGGCCCTTCCACACGGATGACTTACATCGCCGGAGATGCTGGTTTGTGAGCCTACGTCCAGGGTCTGTCTGGAGAGGGAGAGACGCGAGCTCACGGGACTGGATCTCAGGTCTGGCTCAGATGTGCCGATGCTCTGGTCCACGTGAAACCGCCCCTGCAGCTTAGCAAGGCTCTGTTCAGGAAACACAAAGCACGTCGTAGAGCCGAGCACTGAAGAGGGTGAAACTTCCCCACCAGGGAAAAATTACGTCGAAAGAGCTAATCTCAGTGGAAACAACAATTCCTTTATCTTAGTGGGTGTTTATCACTTTAAATGACTGAAAAAAATAAGGGTACAAGACAGTTTTTGCACATACATGCAGACTCTGAAAATATGTGAGATCATATTAAAACAGGCTATATTCTCTTTCTCAAGATAGCCTGGGAATTCTTCACCCTGTGAATCATGGTATCTTTATATTTAATAGATGCATTTCTTATTTAAAAAATTTTTTGAATTAACTTTTAATTGAAGTATAGTGAATTATAATGCTAGGGTAATTACTGCTGTACAGCAAAGTGACTCGATTATACATACAAATGCATTTCTCTTTTTGAAAAATTTGTTAAAAAGTCTATTTTAATGAGGGCTACCCATTTTATGTAGTAGAAATTCTGGAGACATGGGATACCTATAATGCAATCTCATTTTAGATAAAACAGGCAAACTTCCTACTGAGAAGATGTCTACAGTTATGCCATTTGATATCTGGATAGGATCCAAGAGATTATTTAGCTCACATAGATGTTAGAGATTAGGAAACTGAGGCCCAGAAGCTGCAGTTGATCAGTACCTGCAATGATGTTTGTTTTGGGAAAGTGCATAATTACAACTGAACATGGCTGCTGTCAGCATCCAGGTTTAATATAGGGAGTTTATTTTAGAGGGAAGATGTGAGCCAGTGATAGCATTAAAAATGAAAAATCTAAACTTCTACCAACAACCCCCCCTTACAAAACACTAACAAAAATGTAAGAAGCTCATTATTATCAGCTTTAAGAAGAGCCAGGATTTATTCCTGATATATAAAATCCTCATGATAAGAAATTAGGACTATCAGAGACCTGATACTTGTTTTTCACCTAACCTCTATTTTCTTTCAAAGGCATTTTTATACAAAATATATATATTTTTATACAAAATGTATGAGGGATAAAACATAAATGGTCACATGGAATAATACATTACAAAAAAGAACAAAGAATCCTTTTAAAGACTTTGGACAAGTCTCTTCTACATTTTTCTTGTGAACAGTGAAAAGATGTATATTTTTCAAACCTATCTGGGATGACCGCGAATTCAATTAATTTAGTAGCACATGACTAGTATGTTTTAAAATGAAATAGAGGAGACTAGGAAATAAAATCAAAGTATATTACTAGTATCAAAAGCAAGCACATTTCTGTGAAATCTGGTGTGTGTGTGTATATCTACAGGTGAAGATATTTGTGTTACTGTGTTTTGATGAAAAATATATTTCTTACTGTGGGTCAAATCCAAAGAGGTTTGAAAGTCACAGAAGATATCTAAAGTCCTTTTCAGCTCTGTTGTTGATTTCTAGATCTATTACTTACTTTACATATTTTAGTAATTTAAAAGTTATCTAATTTTTAAACTTAATCTGGCCTACGTATAAATTCAAAGTTTACAGGAAGAATCAAAGAGGACCTAAAATTGGTAAATTATGAAGGTCCAATGTAAATCTGTACAAGAACCATTAACTTTTTTTCCAGGGATGACTGATTTAATCAGCAGGCTCACTGTAGAACAACAACAAAAAGCGTGTCCAAGTAAAGTTCTGTATGCGTTACATGTATGTTAGAACCATCTCTTCTGAAGCCAGACTGCCTGGGTTTGAACCTCGGTATCGGCTGTGTGACTTTCAGTAACTTAACTTCGCTGTACTGTGGTTTTCGTGTCTGTAAGTTGAGGATAATAACAGAGCCTATCTTTAGGGCTGCCGTGAAAATTAAATGAAGTATTTCTATGCAAAACAGGCAGAAGACCGTCTGGCTCGAAGACAGTATTTTAAGTATTTGCTATTATTACTGTTGTCTTTTATATTTAATTGCTTCTTGAAAGCTATTTTAAAAATCCCCCAAAGCAAAATTATATGGGTTCAAGAATATTTACTTGTATTCAACCAGAATTTTGGAAACTGACATTAAGTAGCTCAATATTTTATTTAAATGTAGAGGTTCTGTTCACCATGGGCTGAAACATTTTTCGAAAGACACAGACTAAATCCTAACCCAGCCAGGTGAAGAATTCCAAATATCTGAATTATTACAAAGAATTCTCAGTGCTTGTGATAATTATGGGATAGAAGGAGGGGAGGAGGAGGAAGAGATACCTCTTTTAAAAAAAACTTGAGCGCATGTGCTATATACAGAAGCAGAACACTGCTCGCGCAACGGTTGTTTTATCTACACGTGGGGCTGGGTCAGTGGAGCTCAGGTCGTAAGGTGAGGCGTGTACAGGTGAGACCAGGGCATCTAGTGCCGTCAGCCTGTCTCCCAGGTGACTCCACAGCTGCCCCCCAGCTAGCTCAGCATCTCTCCGTGCCACTCCCAGCTAGCACTTGAGAATCTCCTGGGGTGGGGAGTAACTTTTCTAAGCTCCTCACACCCCTCCCCCACTTCTCAAGGCCTATTATCTACTTACTGATGGCAGGTGACATGCCCTTTCTGTATCCTGGGCTAAGGATCACTGGTTTAGATAACCCTGCCTATCAGGGCTCCGCCTGAAGTTTGCAGTGAGTTGCAGGGCACACCAAGACACCAATCTCCACACACAGGCTCCAGGATCCACCAGCCCCTGTCTCAAAGGTCACCCAAAGCCAGCCTTCAAATAAGCATATCAGAGCCTTAGAACCCATCTGTCCTCCTCCAAGGTAGCGGCTGGCTCAGTATCTGTAACCATCTCCAATGAGACCAAATTCCGTATGAATGGGATGCAGGCGGGGGTGGGGGGGATGGGGTTGTGGTGGAAAGGGGCCGTCCAGACTCTGATGGAGAACTTTCTGCTCAAGGACAATTTCTGAGGCCCAAGAAGGTCGCAGTAGTTTGACTTGACCCCCAAAAAAATGTTCTATCACATACCTGCATCAGATCTTGTTTTTCTTTTTCTCCTGAGCTAATAGCCTTTCTGATAGATTTCAGTTCCATTAGGATGGCTTTGGCTTCACTAAGTTCATAGCCACTCTGGCCTCCAGACATTTTTTTATCAATTCTGTTAAAAGAGAGGGGGAAAAAAACAATAAAAGAATATCAGAGTACAGGCTAAACAGACCACGGGAACTGGGTGTGGGGATGTTGTGGTTAGCTGATGTTTACTGCTGGACTCACACACAGCAGCTTCAGGGTGGTGGTCTCTCCTCCTTTCTCATCTGACCGCTTCGAGATGAGACCCCTACCACCCCCGACCTCATACCCAGCCCACTGCCATCAGCGTCGGGCTCAGGCTTCTTGTTTACAGTCTGGTTGGGTGGTCCCACCGCTGGCTGAACTCAAACCTCATCACACACTGATCCTGGCAAAGGTTCGGGGCTCGAGGAACTGATTGAACAGGAAGACAGAAATGCCAGTAAACTGGGCAAGCCCAGGAACCTTGGGATTCATCGCTGCCGTCTAATTTTACGTGCCGCGACGTCTGTGCAAAACCTAGCACAGGGCACAGTCTGGTGACTGTTAATAAAGGGTGGCAATTTTCGCTTATACTAGTGAGTATCCTATAATGCTTGGATTGTTTGGTTAGTTTCTTGTTTCTTTTTAAATATATGAAAAGTATTCTATTTTTATGACAATTATGAGTCAAGATAACATTGCCTGTCTTGCTGAATGAGTTAAAATCTAGGAACAAGACGCAAGGGCAGACGTGTTCATTTGTCCGTTGATGTTGAATCAAGAGCTCGCAGTGAGCTTGCCGACTAGTACTTGGTAAGCAGTGCTCGCTTACTGAATGTCCACACAATTCCCAGGGTCACCCTACGTCAGAGGATTTCAGGTAACTGAGAAGGGGTCACAGGACCCAACCAAATGACCTCATTCTTAAAAAAAAAAAAAAAAAAAGGTTAAAGTTCTTCATCATCACCTATGCTGCTTGGGACTCATTAGGAAGAACCTGGGCTTTACTTCAGAAACACACTGCCACCCCCCTGTCCCACCAGCCAACAGTGCTGTGACACACGGTCTCGGGCATGTCCTGTCTAATTCCCAGACTCTCCGGAGATAAGGCACCTATTAAATCACAGAAAACTGTCTCTAAGCTAATTTGGTTTAAAACATTTACTAATTTGTATTTATTTCAATGTGAAGGGTACAGTCTGAAAAAAAAAATTAACTAACGTCATATTATCTTATTCATGCTTTTAAAGTTTACTCAAATGAGGGCGGTTTGTAGATAACTTATTTTTACAAGTAGCACTTTAGAAAATATTTTATGGGGCTGAACAAGTGATTAAAGTCTGAAAGAACCTAGGAAAATAAAATAAATCTCATCATAAATCAGTTCTATAATATAGTATATACAACCGTGCCACTGGATGGACCAAAGCAGAAATAATGCCTCTCTTGCTGGTGTCCATCTACACATAAGCTACACTATTGCTGAGGGCCAAAGTCCAACCCGGGACCACAGTCTCAAATGACTAACACAGAGAATACAACTACATTCATTCATCCAGCATAAACGATGGCACCGGGTAGAATGACAACCGGGGCTTAAATCGGTGCACATTCCACAAAATTATTCCATTTTACTGTGAGTGTGAAGTTGCAAAATCCTACAGCGGGATTCTGCTTAAATTTATTCCTGAAATATATTTTCGGTCATAACCCCAAGTAAGATTCCCTTTAGTATCAGGAACGTGATTTCTTGAAAAATATGGTCTCTGGGTATAATCAATTATGATTCAATCTTCTGGTAGTATGGTGGTAAACATTTGAATGAAAACAGCTTTATTCTGTCTATAGTTAAGATGCACGAGAGGCGTCTAACGTTAGATATGGTATCTCTTCTGCTCTTGGTTCCTCAGATTAGAATCACTGCAAGAGAAAGCCTGGGTTTCTACAACAAATGGCTATTGTTTTCTTGTGGAATGTTATTGACAGATTCTTAAACATGCCTTGGATTCCTATAAAAATTGCTTGCAAGCAAACTGCTTTGAAACAATATATCATTGTTTCATCGATATAACAAAAACAGTAAGTTTGGCTAACCTTTAATCCTGGTGGTGACATGAGTTATAATTTCTTGTGTCTTAAAAGTATGTAACGTGTGGCTAAATGCTTCCTGGTGTTTCTACCCTGACGCCCTCCTGTATGTTGATGGACAACTGACTAAACAACACATTTAGGGTAAGCCAGGTCTGCTCAGGTTCTGGGGCTGCGCTGCAACCTCCACAGAGGTTCTCTGAACAGAGCTGGACCTGGGAACCATGTGGGGGGTCTTGGGATGGAGACCAGACACATGTATTTTTTTTTAAGAGCTCCTCAGATTATTCTAATATGTAGTCAGGTTGGAGAACCACCAGGGTGGGAGCATCTAAAAGAATCTCATGGTCATGATTACATGAGGTGAGTGTCTGAGATGAAAGTCATGTGGCTGGTGACGGAGAGAAGCGATGGGGGTCCCGAAATACAGCTCTTCAACCAAACACACAGAACGATCTGCTCAGATGGCCCGGCCAGTGAACACGTGGGATCTTTAACGGGGTGACACCTTGCTGCCTCGGATGCTGTGGAGGCAGACGGAGGAAGGGCGTAAACCTGCCTGGAGAGGAGCCCCTCGGGAAGCCCCGGTGCATCCTGCCTCACTGCTGGGGCCCCATGTGGGGCAGCAGGAGAGGAGAAGGGGACTGGAAGGGCCGCCGGATGCCTTTCAAGGGACGATGGCTTCAGCCCTCCCCGAGGCCGTGGGCTGCGTGAACCATCACCGTGTCCCTGCCTCGGAGATCCTGGGGTGGGTGCTGCAGGAGCTGGATGCCTGGGTGCACGTCGGGGCCTGGGAACAGGGCAGGGAGCCCCAGTCCTCCAATCTGCCCTCCATCATCCACATTCTCCTTTGACCTGGCTCAGCCTGGGGCCGGGGTCCAGCGGACTTCAGCACAAAGCAGGAAAGGGCGGAGGGAACTCAGGGGCCCGGACACGCACTTAGCCCATCCACAGACACCCCTGACTGGCTCCGTGAGGGCGGGAGGCATCAGAGGCAGACAGGCCCCCTGGGTTGGGCTCCAAAGAGAACCTGGTCACCCCAGCCCATCCTGGGCCCCATCTCCCCACTCTGTCTCCACCTAAGGCCGGCTGGTGGGCCTGCGAGATGAAGCTGAGTCTCTCACTTTGGTTTCTTTGGGTCTTCAACCTATTAGGGAAAACTTCAGACATTTTCAAAGTGTATAGTAGATTTTCCCAAGTGTTTTTTTATTGTTCTATGGTTGATTGTTTTCTTGTGTTTTTTTTTTTTTGGTGCCAAGCTTTCCTACTTGACTACTCTTTGAGAAAACCCTTATGTCATCTGCACTTCTACTTTCTTTGGACTGGCTCAGGGGTCTTGGATTATTTGAGAGTTAATTTCATTATTTTCATACTCACTGTTTCAGA
Source organism: Bos taurus (assembly GCF_002263795.3). Taxonomy (NCBI): domain Eukaryota; kingdom Metazoa; phylum Chordata; class Mammalia; order Artiodactyla; family Bovidae; genus Bos; species Bos taurus. Next base: position 14,123,277 of record NC_037354.1, on the reverse strand, counting down.
GTGGCGAAGCCTTGTTCTTTATAGAGCAATTCCTGCTTCATCTGTGAGAGTTCTCGCTTCAGGTTTTTGACCTTTTGTGAGAAAATATAAATATGAATGTTTGTAAATAATTAGCAACACAGTTTTAAAAGGTAACCTATTAGTAAACTATTAAACACATAAACACAGCCACTGGTTTAACGTTTACTCGACTCGTTTCCCCTGGATATATATTCCATGGAAAGAGATTAAGTAAGTTTAGATGATCGGTGATGTGCATTATTCCTCAAAGTTGCTCTCATTATTTTATGTAGCAGAGTTGCTCTGAGCCGGACATCAAGACTGGCGGTGCCAGGCGGCACTTCTCTGGCCACCCCACGAAGGCCATTACTCTGTTTTGTTCAGTTCGCAGTATTTCCCAAGAGCTGAACTTGTCTGTGTACTGGTTTCCTGGCTGTCCCCCATGGCAGAGTAAGTGGCATCACTTCGGCTGTGCCCCCAAACTTGCAGAGTGATACCACAGGGTCAATAATTTGTTGTCGAATGGGTAACAATTATTTTTTCCCCGTTGTCTTTGGAAACAAGAATACTAAAACCTGCCAGGTCAGAGATATGGTACAAGCCTGGTTCAGTCACAAACTAAAGGTCTTCTCATGGGTGTCAGAAACTTAGTTGCATATAGTAAGTTGCAGCCTGGAGTTTTAAGCACGTTCTGCTGTATAGTAATTCCGTGTGTTTTGCACTTTTATTTCCTGTTTACTCATTCCACAAATATGTGTTGACTCTCCTTAGTGTATCAGACCCTGGGTCTGGAAGTGTGAACACAACAAATCTGATCTTTGCCTTTATGGGTTTTACAGAACAACGAGGGAGCCTTACATTGAGCAAATAATTGTCCAATGAAATAAACCTTACCAATTGCCACTGGTGATCGAAAAGAAAAGCACAGGATACTTCAAGATATAAAATGGGGACAGAGGGACTTCCCTGGCCAGAAGGCCCATAGGCCTCACTGATAGAAGGGTCCCTGCAGGGTGGAGCTTGGGGACACACCCTAAGCTGCGTGGGGCCAGGGCAACCTCAGCAGGCGTCTGATTTAGAGATGCTGCCACTGCTGCGTTACAGAGGTGCCGTGTGGGCAGGAGGTGGGATCGGAGAAGGAGGCCCAAGGACACAGCACCTGAAGCCACGCTGAGGATCTCTAAATCTCCTAAGAACAATGAGAATCAAGGCAGGATTGTAGAGCAGGAGCGGCTTCATGGCTGCAGAAGGCCACTGCGGTGACTACAGTGGCCCAAAGGGCCGTCCTATCTGCAAGGTGGGTGGGCGTGCTACAGGAGACGCTTCAGAGGTAGAACCAACAGCACGGGGTGGTGGCCTCAGTGTGGACGGTGACGGAGAAGACGTGCAAAAAGTGAAAGGGAAAGTCGCTCAGTCGTGTCCGACTCTTTGAGACCCCATGACTACACAATCCATGGACTTCTCCAGGTCAGATACTAGAGTGGGTAGCCTTTCTCTTCTCCAGGGGATCTTCCCGACCCAGGGATCGAACCCAGCTCTCCCACACTGCAGGCAGATTCTTTACCAGCTGAGCCACCAGGGAAGCCCAAAAATATTGGACTGGGGGGGAAGATCAAGGGTTTCTGGTAAGACAATTATTTTTCTGATATAGAAGGGAGGGTCACTGACATAAGGATGCGGTTTTTACATGCATGCGCATAAGTGAGATCATCTAGAGAGACTGTGTGCGCAGAAGGGATGAAAGTTCAAAAACAGAACAACTTGGGCATCTGCAGTGCTCAGAGGTCCATGAGCGGAGGAGATACAGGACATGGTGAAGCAGAGGCAAGAGAAGCCAGGGAAATAGAGAGCACTGTGGACCAGAAGGGGAAAAAGTCAAGAGGGAGAAGAGTCACTCTGAGGACTCACGATGAGGACGAGGGCGGTATGACACTCACGATTCTAGACCGTGAGGCCCAGGATTTTGGATACAGTAGATGCTGCATAATTTACCTGCTGGGTTTACCAGAAGGCTTAACAGTTTGAGCCCTAACACACTTCTGTTTTATTAGGGAAAAGGAAACAGAAATAATTGTGTTAGAAGAACATAAATGTCTGTGTGTGTGTAACCGAATCACTTTGCTGTGTAAGAGGGATTAACAACATTGCAAATCAACGATACTTCAGTAAGAGTAAACTAAAACAATTGTGTTGCAGGGCCCAATTCCTTACTACACAGAGAGGTACAGATGATGCTCCTGGACCCCAAGGAGGAGAGGCTCACCCTGGCCAGGGAGGAGGAGTGGCCTGGGAGAGGAGGGTCTTGTAGGTGCTTTAACATTCACACAGAGCAACAAGCTCATGCACAGTGTCCAGCGAAGACACTCCAGTTTTAGCGTCAGACTCTGACCACATCAGAAGCCATCAACAATCCCAGTTCAGTCCACGTGTGATTCTACTTCTGAGCACTCTCAAACAGTTTTCTACCAAAAAAGACCAGCATTTTTATTTAAAAATAGTAGCAGCAGCAGAAATCCAAAAGGTCAATAGTAACTCAAATAGCTGGGCTGAAACCTGTATCTACCTTTGAAAACACAGTTGATAGAAACATGATGCTATCTATTGAGTCTTCTTGGAACAACCGAATTAAAAGTGTGTCTCACAGACATAAAACATGAAAATCATTTGGACTTCGATGACACACCCATCTAATTTCTTTCAAAAATGATCATTTAAGGACTTCCCTGGTGCTACAGTGGGTGGGAATCTGCCAGTCAGTGCAGGAGACACGCGTTCCACCCCTGGTCCAGGAAGACCCCACGTGTCACGGAGCGATTAAGAGTGTGCACCACAGCTACCAAGCCTGTGTGCTGCAACTATTGAAGCCGTGTGCCTAGAGTCTGTGCTCCGCAACGAGAGGCCACTGCCAAGAAGAGTTGCCCCTGCTCACTAACTAGAGAAAGCCCATCCACAGCAACAAAGGTCCAGAGCAATCCAAAAAAAAAAAAGTTTTTTTTTAATGATCGTTTAAAATTTAAATACATTTCTGACAACTCAGACTCTGCTCTGCTTAAGTGACGTGAGACTGTATTGTGTGCTGGGTGACAGTGATAGAGGAGACTGACGTACCTGTGCTTTCCTTTCTCCTCCGTTATTTACTTTACCTACACTTGGCTGGAAGCTACTGCTTTTGTCCTGGGGAGGCTTCTGAATGGATTACATGAGTGATTCTCAGCTGCCTAACATCAATGTGCATTTTAATTTGTTCAGGATGAAAATGTTTGATTCTATTATAATGATAAGTGAAAACAGGTATTATTTCCAACTCAACGTTATTTGGGATTGTTTCTGGTTTTTAAGAGTTTGGTCTTGGGACTTCCCAGGTGGCCCAGGGGCTAAGACTCCTTGCTCCCAATGCAGGAGTCTTAGGTTTGATCCCTGGACAGGAAACTAGATCCCACACTCAGCCAAATAAAGATCCTACATGCCGAAATTGACAAAACTCCCACGTGCTGCAGCTAAGACCTGGTGCTGCCAAATAAATAAATAACAGAAATATTTTAAAATAAATAAGAAAGATAAAATAGAATCCATTTCTATTTCTTATATAGGTCAAAGTTGCAAATGGAACTCTGTTAGAATACAATTGTATTTTTTAAAAAAGAGAGTTTGATTGTTAAGTGTCCAACACTTTTTCTTCTCAGAGAGCCATTTGATGTCTTTAGCTATCACTGTTTTCTACTCTCATTCTCCAACCCAGTTTCAATGCAGGACACAGAACATAAAAACAAATACCCTCAGGTCACAGCAAAGGGTAACGCTAGTGCTGACTGGCACGTTTAGCACAATGCGGACTCTTAGTTCAGTTCAGTCGCTCAGTCATGTCCGACTCTTTGCAACCCCATGGACTGCAGCACGCCAGGCGTCCCTGTCCATCACCAACTCACAGAGTTTACTCAAACTCACGTCCATTCAGTCAGCGATGCCATCCAACCATCTCACCCTCTGTCGTCCCCTTCTCCTCCCGCCTTAAATCTTTCCCAGCATCAGGGTCTTTTCCAATGAGTCAGCTCTTTGCATCAGGTGGCCAAAGGATTGGAGTTTTAGCTTCAGCATCAGTCCTTCCAATGAATATTCAGGACTGATTTCCTTTAGGATTGACTGGTTGGATCTCCTTGCAGTCCAAGGGACTCTCAAGAGTCTTCTCCAACACCACAGTTCAAAAGCATCAATTCTTTGGTGCTCAGCCCTCTTTATAGTCTAACTCTCACATCCATACATGACTGCTGGAAAAACCATAGCCTTGACTAGACGAACCTTTTTTGGCAAGTAATGTCCCTGCTTTTTAATATGCTGCTAGGTTGGTCATAACTTTTCTTCCAAGGAGCAAGTGTCTTTTAATTTCATGGCTGCAGTCACCATCTGCAGTGATTTTGGACCCCCCCAAAAATAAAGTCTGTCACTGTTTCCATTGTTTCCCCATCTATTTCCCATGAAGTGATGGGACCAGATGTCATGATCTTAGTTTTCTGAATGTTGAGTTTTCAATCAACTTTTTCACTCTCCTCTTTTACTTTCATCAAGAGGCTCTTTGGTTCTTCGCTTTCTGCCATAAGGGTGGTGTCATCTGCATATTTGTGGCTATTGATATTTCTCCTGGCATTCTTGATTCCAGCTTGTGCTTCATCCAGCCCAGCATTTCTCATGATGTACTCTGCATATAAGTTAAACTAGCAGGGTGGACAATATACAGCCTTGACGTACTCCTTATCCTATTTGGAACCAGTCTGTTGTTCCATGTCCAGTTCTAACTGTTGCTTCCTGACCTGCATACAGATTTCTCAAAAGGCAGGTCAGGTGATCTGGTATTCCCATCTCTTTCAGAATTTTCCACAGTTTTTTGTGATCCACACAGTCAAAGGCTTTGGCATAGTCAATAAAGCAGAAATAGATGTTTTTCTGGAACACTCTTGCTTTTTCGATGATCCAATGGATGTTGGCAATTTGATTTCTGGTTCCTCTGCCTTTTCTAAAAATGTGGACTAAAAAATTGTGGACTAAAATAATGTGGACTCTCTAAAAAAAAACATGGACTCTCCTTGGAGGTAAAGATGAGAGCTAACATTCCAGGCGCTTCATGTGTTCCAGGCACTATCCTCTCAATCCTCACAACTGCTCTATTAGACAGATACAGTTTTAATGCTTATTTTACAAGTGAGGGATCTCAGTACTAAAGAGAATCAGTAATCCACTGAAGTTACTCTGCTACTAAGCAGCAGAGAGTGGTCTAGAACCCTGGAGAATTTTTGAAAACTACAATTATAAAGGTTTTAGTTATCAGTGGTATGATAATATATGTAAGATCAAAGACAATCTTTGTTGTTCAGTCAGTAAGTCATGTATGACTCTTTGGGACCCCAAGGGACTGCAGCACACCAGGCTCCCCTGTCCTTCATTATATCCTGGAGTTTGCTCAAACTCATGTCCATTGAGTCAATGATGCCATCCAACCATCTCATCCTCTGTCGCCCCCTTCTCCTCCTGCCCTCAATCTTTCCCAGTATCCAGGTCTTTTCCAATGAGTCTGCTCTTTGCATCAGGTGGCCAAAGTATTGGAGCTTCAGTGTCAGTTCTTCCAATGAATATTCAGGACTGATTTCCTTTAGGATTGACTGGTTTGATCTCTTCACTGTCCAAGGGATTCTCAAGAGTCTTCTCCAACACCATAATTCGAAAGCATCAGTTCTTCAGCTCTCGGCCTTCGTTATGGTCCAACTCTCACATCCATACATGACCATGGGAAAAACCATAGCTTTGCCTACATGGACCTCTGTCAGCAAAGACAAACTAGACCTGTAGCAAAATGGCCTACATAAAAACCTAATAAATAAGCTAAGCATAAAGACGTCACTCATGTCTAGTCAAGAGACAATCCCTATCGGTAGCAATTTCCATTCTCAGAAGGCATTTTTCTTCCTATTTGAAGCACACAGTTATGGTTTTTGTAGGTTAGTTACAGCACTGGTTACAGTGCTGTTGTTTGACGTGCGCACGAGCTAACTCTGTTCACAGTTACAAACTAACCCGTACGTTGAACCACTGTTCTTTTAGAATCTATGGACACAACTACAAATAGGTGAGACTGTGGATGGCTCTTCTGAGTCCATCACCATTGCTAAAAACAATTCAAAGTGAATTAATACTAACAATGTGTGAGTAAATATATTTAAGAACAAAAGACAGCACACTGTTATCAATAGCAGTGCCCAGGAACCAGCTATGTATTTTGCATGGAGAGCAAATAATTTAACCAAAGGAGCGTTTGCTTCCTTTTTGACACAATTAGAAGCTGGATCATACAGCACATGCTGTAGTGACATGCTGGACGTCTCGAATGTGAGACTTCCCTGGTGGTCCAGTGGTTAAGACTCTGCCTTCCAATGCAGGGGGTGCAGGTTAGATCACTGGGTGAGGACCTGAGATGCCCCCCCAGCCAAAACACCAAAACATAAAGCAGAAAAAATACTGTACCAAATTCAATAAATACTAAAAATAATCTATATAAAAAGATCTGAAAACATTAACTAAATTAATAAAAAATTTCTCAACTGCATCTGTATTTCTAAAGAAATTTATGCTTTTACACTTCCAACATTGTATTTCAGTTTGATAAACAATCAGTAAAAGCAATCAAAATTCACCAAAATTTTCCTGCATCAAATTTTCACCAAATCCCATTTATTTGTAATTTTTGCTATAAACTTTTAAAAATATCAGTTGAGTTGAAGGTTTAGTTTATGTAAGATATTCTACTCTCTATCCTAAGTATCCATAATGAACAAATGAAATAATAAATTTTGGCTTTGTAAGTATCTATAATGAACAAATGAAATAATAAATTTTGGTATAAATTTTTTAAATTCCTCATCTTAAAAAAAGATTTTTTTTTCAAAAAATTGAACACTACCTGTAAAAATGATGAGTGTATTATTAAAAGAGCTTAATTTATTCATTTCACCTTTTCAACAACTAGATGCCAAGGAAGTACTGTCATCCCATTCGCCTGAGGAGGAAACTAAAGCCCAGTGATCACCAACACCTACGACCATAATATATAAAACAGATGTTTTAGACTGATGCGCCTATGTACCTGGTTTCCAAACATTTGACCCACTTGCTCTAATTCAATGAAAACAAGTAAAGCACACCTGCTAATATTGTTATGTTAAAATTATGTGGTATGAAACCAGTACTAGGCTTTGTATGAAAAATTGTTACTAGAACCCAAAATGGAGACAGGTCCTATAAGACACCAAAGCAATGAGGAGCTAGCTAATCCATGAGTTATTATTTTTGTGAGTCCCCTGAACTGCAAAGAGATCAAACCAATCCATCCTAAAAGAAATCAATCCTGAATACCCATTGAAAGGACTGATGCTGTAGCTGAAGCTCCAATACTTTGGCCACCTGAAGCCAAGAGCCAACTCACTGGAAAAGACCCTGATGCTGGGAAAGATTGAAGGCAGGAGAAGGGGACGACAGAGGATGAGATGGTTGGATGGCATCACCGACTTGATGAACATGAGTTTGAACAAACTCTAAGAGATAGTGGAGGACAGAGAAGCCTGGTGTGCTGCAGTCCTTGGGGTCGCAAAGAGTCAGATATGACTGAGTGGCTGCACAACAATTTCTGTGGCATTACTTTGTGAAAGGGATGGGTACATGCAAGGACTTCTCCAGGACAGGCAGCCAAGAAAAGCTAGGTTGTCAAAATCCATGAAACTCGGCTCAAGCTATCCAGACACTTCAGAACACCTGGGGCATTCTCAAAGATCTACCTTGCCAGAACATGCCCTCGTGGCAGAGAGAGGGCACCATCGGCCCTGCCACGTTCAAACCATGATATGGCTAAAAGCATCACAAGAGAACGTGGACCAGGAGGGCCCATGTGCTGTGGAAGCATTCCTATTAAAAGGCATTTTCACAGACCGGAAGTATTAGACAAGCACCTCCTCCTTAATAGAAGAGAGGCTCTCATCTTTCACTCCAGTTACTCGTGAATGCCTCCTCCCCCTTCTTGAGGGGCTTGCCTTGTCGAGGAGGGCACTCCTTTCCGACTCACTCTGTCGTCCCACAGCGATGACATACGGGTGAACACAGGCTCCTAAGTGCGCATTAAACCCGCTGCAAAATAAGCTTTATCAGACGGGTTCTGCGGCATCAGGCGATGGGTCTGGGCGACGTGACTCCGTGGGGTCTTCTGGGATCTCTCCCCGTTATACAGGGCTCCGTTTCCTTCCGACGGCTATTGGTGTGAGGCAACCTCTCTGCTCTCGTTTATTCTTTTTTGAATAATTTTATTTACTTCGGCTGTGTTGGGCTTTTGCTGTGCAGGCTTTTCTCTAGTGGCGGCGGGCAGGGGCTACTCTAGTTGTGAGGGGGTCTCCTTGCAGTGGCTTCTCTCGCTGTGGGGTACAGGCTCCAGGGCACGTGGGCGCAGCAGTTTTCAGCTCCCGGGCGCTACAGGCCCCACAGCCGCGGCACAGGGGCTTGGCTGCCCCGAGGCATTATGGGCTCTTCTCGGAACAGGGATCGAACCCACGTATCCTGCGTTGGCCGATGGACTCTCTACCACTGAGCCACGAGGGAAGCCCTGCTTTTGTTTTAAGAAACCCCTCTCTTAGTTTGCATCTTTTCTAAAATGGGATTTAAAGGGACAGATTAGGATAGCCTGTTGAGGTATTCCATATACAATATGAGGTACTGCATTTATGTTCAAAGAAAAGAACTGTGAAGAATGGTTAAAATTTCAAAGGGGAAGCAGTAATACGTAGTGACGTCGGAGATGGGCACAGCTCCAGGGAGTACCGAAGTTTAGCAAGGGTAAGTTTTGACAACATACCTTCACCCGTCGTCCCACCCCAGCCTTTTTTTTAGGTAAGATGTCTGCTTGAGAGATTACAGAAATGTACAGACACGACACAGAGACGCAGCAATGAGGTGTCCCACAAACCGGCCCACGAGCTCCGTGAGGAACAGACAGAGAAATGAAGGCGGGTGGACAGGGCAAAGGGCTGCTTGTGGCAGGAAAGAAAACTTCCAACAGTGACTTCATAAATTACACCCCAAAGTCCACACCAAAGAGAGGTTTGCTTCCAGAAAGTATAGACGGACTTTCTTCATACGTTTTCTGAGAACAAATAGAAAAGTGGTGAGGTTAAACAAACAAACATCTATTTGGAGACACTGGAGAATTACCAAGACAGCAAGAACTTCTATTAAAGAGCCAAATGATAAGAGAGGCCTCGTAGGCAAGATCCAAACTTGGCATCAGTTTTCCTTCTGAGGCATCTGCGTAGGTGATTGAGAAAGTGAAAAGCTGGGAGAATGCAGTGACCGGGAGCCTGACAGGCAGAGAAGCACTGGCTGTTCCTCAGAGCCGAGGGCTCCAGGGAGACGCTGGAGTCCAGCCTCAATCAGCCTGCTTCCTCAGGAAACAGCCCAGGAGTTCAACTGGGATTCTGAAGAGCTTTGACCTACGAGAAAGGGTGCTCTGGAAATAGACCTCATTTGAGGAAAATGAATGAAGCCCAAGGACTTCCCTGTGGGTTCCATTCCCAGTCGGGGCACAAATTCCCCTTATGCCACGGGTGTGGTGACAAAGGAAAGAGAAGAGGAAGAATGAAGCCCAGAATTCAGAAAACTCAAACCCTGACTGAATTGAAGTTATCTGCCCCTGAACTAACTTCCTCTAAGAAGCAAAAGTAAATCCTCTTTGAAGGATAACAAGATCATCCCAAACCTTAAATTATCTTTATTCTCTTTCATTCATAATATATGGCTCTTAATTAAAAGCAAGCAGCTGTGAGAGGTCAAATACTGAACAAAAATCCAGAGAAAAAAAAACCAGACCAGACCGAAGAATTCAACACATAAGAAGTTTTAGATAAAAAAAAAAAAAAAGAAGAAGTTTTAGATATTATACTAATCAAGACATGGAATTTTAAAATAACTGTGATTATTTTGTTCAAAAAATTATTACATTGATGTGCAGAATTTGGGCAAGTAATTAAAAACAAAAAATAAACAAATTTTAGAATTGAAAACACGTGGTGGAATTAAGCTGAATAAAGGATAAGAAAATCCCAAACTGTTTACAAACTAAGCAGAACACTCTGATGACAAATCATAAAGAAATCAGGAAATATTTTGAACTGATTGACTAACAAGGCCTGAAACTGTGTGTGAGTAGCTGCTCGAGTATATTTTAACACAGCAATTCCACTCCTGGTTGCATAACCAACAAAAATGCGTACATCTGTGCACCCAAAGGCATGTGTAACAGACACACACATTAAGATGCAAGTTACTAATTACTAGCAATTTGTATAAACTCTAATGTACGTCAATAGTAGAAGGAATGAATTCATGGTATCTACACAAAGGTGGGACGGTTTCCACGCAATAAAAGTGTATGTGGATGAATCTCAAAATGTTGAACAAGGGTCCAGGCGTTGAGACTCCGAGCTCCCAATGCAGGGAGCACCAGATTCGACCCCTGGTCAGGGAACTGGATCCCACATTCCACAAGTAAGAGACCCCGTGCTTCAGCTAAGACCCAACACAGGCAAAATAAATTAAAATAATAATAATAAATTAAAAAAAAAATACAGAAGAAATGTTGAACAAAAGAAGCCATCAGTCATCCATGTGGTAGCAGTTCAGTTTCACAAAGTTCAAAGCAGGCAGAAAATGGATTTATAGCATTGCCAATAAGGGTCACCTACTGTCACCTTTAGGGAGAAGGACAAGGATGACAAGGGAGTACCATGGGGGCCTCTGGGGTCACGGCAGTAATCTCTTTCATGACCTATGCAAGGGTTGCACAGTTTATTTACTTGGAGCGCAATCTTTAAGACTCCAAAAATCAAGGATAAACAAGCTGCGACCTTAACAGCCGTGTGGTCAGAAAGATTTAGGGTAAAGATCAGCAAACAACCCATAAGGAAGTGTGAGGCACCAGTAAAGTTTGACCTAGAAAAAGAAGTGATTTGGTAATGTGAACTGTGAGCGTCTTGATAGATTGGGCCGTTTGATGAAAAAGGAACTAAGCTCCACTTTGGATGTGTACTTTCAGCACAATAAGGAAAAATTGAAGTTTTTTAGACTCAGATTTTGATTCTATATACTAACCGCAAACAATAAAACTGCCCAGAAATGGAACACAGTCTGTCACATTAATAAGAACAATCTCACAAACATGTTTTAACAAAAGCAGAAAGACCATCCATTGAGGATAAGTGGAACGGTTCCTTTACTGAATTGAGATGGCAGTTGACCACAGAGGCCCCTTCCAGATTCTATGCATATGTTCAGCATATTAATAGAACCACAGTCCAAAAAAAAAAAAAAAAAAAAATCTTACCCTTAATCGTGTAGTGGAGATCTCAGCTTTTAAGATCTCAGGGTCATATTTAGTACTGGATGAAGAGCCTGAGAATACTTTCAAAGGGAGAAGAGAGGGGGAAAAAAAAAAGTGACTTGTACAAGTTGCATAACTAGCTGTCAACTTAGAAATTACAAACGCTAAAAACAACAAGATTTACATGCTTCTGGGATACTTACTTAACTTTATAACTCCTTTATTGTCATTCATCAGACACCTAGATATAAAAAGTCATCTTCAAACCTTCATCATTTTTTTTCAATAAAAAGGAACGTTATCAAGACCCCAGTGCCTCAGTTTCCTGTGGATTTTATATCTATGGATAAAATCTTAGAGGAGCTTATTGCAGATACAGCTTAACTGTGCTTTGTGTTACCCAGAAACTTGTCACTTAAGTGGGATGTCTGAGCCCTTCACAGCTGCTGCTTTAAAAAAGGCCAGTCTCTGAGATGAGAGAGAGATCGGTCAACTCAGGTGGTCAACAGAAACTTCGTCTGTGCTAACTGCTCCGGTTTCAGTTTAGTCCCACTAAAAACAACGTACAAGAGCAGCACAAGGGCCAGATTATTTGCCCTGATCTGAAAAGGTAAACGTTAATCCCTCAGCGAGACCTTTATCTGAAATGGGGCTGAGGGGCTCCTCCTGCCCAAGAAGGGACAGGACCCAGAGCGCCGTCCCACAGACGCCCAGTGGCCTCCTGTCACCTGCAGGTCGACGCCCACTTCTCAGGTCTGAACAGCCACGCTGTACTTACAGCTGGTGCGAGAGCTGGACTTCTCCTTGTAGGCGTCATTCAAGCGGACGTATTCGTCCAGGGCCAGGGCCAGCCTCTGCTCCTTCACGTGGTACAGCTCCTGCTGCGTCTGCAGGGCGTCCTGTGCCACTGACAGGTAGTCCTTGAGCATCTTTTCCTGCTCCCGCCGCCATTGTTTCCGCGGATCTTCGATCTGTGTAGTTTCTGAAAATAAATCAGGTGGGTTATTTTTCAGAATTTAAAAAAGAAGTAGCTGGGACTTCCCTGGTGGTCTCTGTGCTCTAAGCAGTGGCTAAGACTTTGCGCACTCAATACAGAGGACCTGGGTTAAGTCCCTGGTCAGGAAACTAGATCCCACATGCTGCAACTGAGAGGCACAGCCAAAAAAAAAAGAGAGTAGCCGTCTTTAATTTTTATCTCCTTCAAGTAGTTAGTATTATGAAGTGACGTCTCCAGAAACGTGGAAGTTTTTGCTTTATTTTACCCAGTCCATCCCCACTCTGACCTCTTTCTGTCTTTGTCATCAATTTATTCTCGCTGCAAATATATTATATACGATGTCAAAGTAAGCACAGCAACATGGTTATGATTGGGTCAGCCTTTCCCAGAACCCTCTGGCTCCTCAACACCTTCAGAATAGAAGCCACACTACTTATGGCCCTGTGTAATCTGAAGCCAATATACTCCCTACGCTTCTGTGCACTTAATACAGGACTCTCGCCAGGCTGCCCTTTACATCTACATCCCTCAAGGTCTGGGATGCAGACCCGCACCGGTCCATGAGTTCTGTTATGTGTCTGTGACAATAAGTACAGGCATCAGGAGTAAACATTTTGAAATCTTACAGCAATTTCATAGTTACTGTGTATCTGTTGACTCTAATAATACTGGGGCTTGCATTTTTAATTTTTTTAAACTTTTCTAATTCATGGTGATTGTTCTTTTATAAAAATACCAGTCAGTCCACAGTGGATCAGAAATTTTAAAACAAGCAAAAAGACCAAACCCCAGTGCCCAGCTTCAGGAGAATAGCCCAAGGTACTGTTCTTGGTCCTGCACTTCTGCACACGGGCATCACCTGGAGGGCTCTAAAAGAAATCCTGGACCAATCGGAGTTTCTGCGGGTGGAACCCAGGCAATGGCAGGTTTATAAGCTCCTCCAGTGATTCCCGTGAGCGGCTGCAGCTGAGAGCCTGTGCTCTGCGACAGCTCACGCACTGCATCCTGCGTGGAATTATGAAATTATTCGAAATATCCCATCTGAAACTTGCTGAAACCTGCCTCCTGCACCCCTCCCAGAGGAAACCACAATAAAAGCCCAGGTTGTAGACAGGTCAGCCAGTAAGAGCCCAAACATCTCCATTTCAAATATTCCTTATAACTAAAGGTCTCTGGCCACCTAAACGTGCAATATTTACATTCAATTCCAGTATTTTGAAAAATATGAATGCAAACTAACTCAAAGTAGAGAGAATTCATCCTCTAACACACAGAAATGCATGGTCTTCACTCTGGATGACCCAGGATTATCCTTACGTCTTATCCAAGCCTCTGAATGCCACTTAGACCTAGTGATTTGCCTCAAGCGGAGGCATGGATGAAGACGGGGTGACTCTGGAGACTGGGTTACAGGTGCTGCAACCACCATCTTGCTCTCTCTGCCTGGCTCTTCCTGGCTTTTTCAATCTAATGAAGCCAACTTCCAAATTAAAAGCCATCCTATGGACATAGCGGGCTTTTCTGGTGGCTCAGATGGTAAAGAATCTCCCTACATAATGCAGGAGACCCGGGTTTGATCCCTGGGTTGCAAAGATCCCCTGGAGAAAGGAATGGCAACTCACTCCAGTATTCTTGCCTGGAGAATCCCATGGACAGAGGAGCTTGGAGGGCTAGAGTCCATGGGGTTGCAAAGAGTTGAACATGACTGAGCGACTAACACTTCCACTTTCACACTATGGACATAGCAGGCTTTCCAAGTGGTGCTAGTGGTAGAGAACCCGCCTGCCACAGCAGGAGATACAAGAGATGTGGGTTCCATCCCTGGGTCGGAAAATGCTCTGGAGAAGGAAATGGCAACCCACTCCAGTGTTCTTGCCTGGAAAAATTCCATGGACAGAGGAGCTTGGCAGGCTACAGTCCATGGGTGGCCAAGAGTTGGACACGACTGCATGACTGAGCACATGCGTGCACACACACACAAACACACGCACAAACACACACATGCAAGGAATGAGGAGGGGGCCACTGGCTGGCAGCTGACAAGAAACTGAATTGTTCTGACAGCCACACATGTAAGCTCAGTTCCTCCGGTCATGCAGCCCGGCTCAAACCTTGAGGTCAGCTGGTGAGAGCCCTGGAGCCAGAGGACCGAATCCACCCAGCCTTGCCTGGATTCATCAGCCACAGAAACAATGGGATAATAAACGGACTTTAAGTCATAAGTTTTGGGGTAACTTGTTGCAGTGAGGTAAATAACTAGGAAACTAACCAAATAAAGAGATGACACAAATTGAAAGTGTAAATGAAAAACCTGAAATGCTTGTAAGTTATAAAAGCTATAGCAAGATATGTACTCCCAGTTCTCTCTCAGTATCTTTCGAGGTTTCACCTAATCGTATTTCCCTATATATTGGCGAACGGGCATACTTTTCAATAAAATGCTTGTCAACAGCTAAATTTCCACAAAACACTGAAAGTAACACTGATGGACACGTAAGTGAGCAAAGTACAATGGTAATCATCATCATGATAAACTGGCAGCATTTGTTTTAGATAGATTAGCTGAAATACTCCAGTCGACCGGTTTAAATAGTGGATGCTATTAGCTTCGGCAGGCACCACTGACATTTCTGATATACTGTCCCATTCAAATAGGAACTACAAACGTGGGTTCCCAGAGGCACTTTGAAGAAGGCTTCATCAAGTAGGACTGGGCTTTATCTCCATCACTTATGTTTGCTGAATAGATCAGTGAAGAATATTTATTAAATGTAAATACTCAAAAAAAGTATATTACACAAACGTGGGTTTTTTTTTTTTTTATTAAGACCTGGTGGCCTTAGGAGATCACTGTATTATAATGCAATATAATTTGCATGTTGTCTACTATATAAGAGAAGTAATATATCACATACTGTTAAGACATCACACACCTCAAGGGAATTCACATTTCATCAGTTTTACAGATGGGGGAATTTATAGATAGCGAACACACTGTGAGCTAGAAGAACTTATCAGGGAAGATAACATTAGACTCTTCAAAGGAATATTACTTCTGTCTCTTAAGCACATTTCTATTCTCTCTGCTGTGCTCAGGAAGAATGAATAAAATGAATATGAGCGACTCTCCTCATCTTCCATTTTAGAAACTCTCTGCTATGTTTACCTGCTATGGTGTGTTATTTCTATAGACAGTTGAACATCTACTGCATGACTACAGAAAACGAGATGCTCGGGCATGATCCCTCCTGCCAAGGAGATTACAAAGCTCAGGACAGGTCGTGACACAGGAATTAAAGCTACAACAATGACAACAAGCATTTTATACAGTAGAAAATGGTGAGAGCCCTGAGAAGAGCAAGGTTGAGTGCCATGGAGCCTAGAGACAGGGGACTTTTACCAGCTGAAAAAGTCAGGTCCCGTGGAATCGGCAGTGATTAAGCAGGGCTTTGAAAGGTCTGAGACAAGAGGCCCTTCGAGCACCAACCCCTGTCTGGCACTCCAGCCGTTCTCCCAGCCTCGTTTACACCAGCCTCAGATCACTGATGTTCTTTCTTTCATTAAGTCCTGCTTCCCATGGCCTCTTCAGACCTCTGGCTTTAGTTATGGGGCTTCCTTCTGCAGGCAGTTTCTCCTTGCAGCCCCCAAACTGTACCCCATCCCCTTATTGCCCAGCCCTGGTTAACTCACTCATCCTTTGGGCATCAGCTTAAAGCACCTTCTCGGGAGCTGCAGGCACGCCGCTCAGAATGGATGGGTGCTTTAATTGGTCTCCTTTGATCTACTGGCGATGGTGGGAATAGAATCTAAGGCTCTGCTCTTTCACTTCTTCCCCAAGACCTCAAGAGGGACGAGCTGTGGTTTCTTGAATGTCATGTTGAGAAATACAAAACTCATTCTGTAAGCAACAGTGTGTGGCAGAAAGGTTCTAATAGGGGCATGAAAGGATCTTAGTTATATTTTAGGAAGATCATCTGAGAGAAATGTGAGGTTCTCTTATCAAAAGAGTTGATATGATGTGCAGAAAATTTTTTGGATGAAAGATTATATATTACGTTTTAAAAAAGCAGTTTATAAAACTGTATGTGATATAGTTCCACTTGATGTAAAAAATATATTGAAAACTGTGTGTGTGTGTGTGAACATGAAAAGGCCTGGACAGACACACTGAAAGGTTTAGAATACCTGGTTATTTCTGAGTTTTCTTCCTTTTTTTTAACCTATAATTTATACTTTTCTCCTCAGCACATGTATTGCTTCTATGAAAAATATTTTTAAAGTTTTAAAATATTTTTTTTAAAGAGAATGGCACAAAGTATCAAGGGTCTGAGAAGGCCAAGGGAGCAAGTCTGAAAACACAGAGGGAAAAATCATTCTGTATCTTGATTGAGAAGCGGCTGCAAAGGAGTATATATTTGCCAAAATTCACTGAAATAACATGCTTAAAATTTGTGCATTTTTATATGTAAATAGACCTTAATTACTAAAAGACAAAAGAGTTAAGGTACAACTTTGACTCTATCAAAAAGTGATTTACTTCTGATTGCAGTGCTAATATCAAAACCTTACAGACAGTACTTCATAATTACCTTCTATAAATGGCAACCCACTCCAGTACTCTTGCCTGGAAAATCCCATGGACTGAGGATCCTGGCAGGCTACAGTCCATCAGGTTGCAAAGAGTTGGACACGACTGAGCAATTTAACTAACTAACTAATGAATATAGTTACAAACACCCCCATCAGTATCTATACAGAACTCTGACTTCACACGCATAGCCACTGAAAGGTGAATTCTATCACAGACACTTAGGGCCTAAAGTAATTATCATTGTCAAGGTCAAAACTTTTACTTCTAGGTATTTAATAGTGTGACATAGAAATAGTATTGAACAGCCAAACACTCTCTAATTTTTTCCTGAAAAAAAAAAAAAGAAAATAATGCTGAAACCAAACAATGTCAAGACATAACATATGTGTAGACCAGCTGTTAAGAGAAGAACATACAATTTCCTCCCTAAACTACTTCACAGGAATGTCTTTAAGATTAATGAGATAATGGATCAGAGCCTTTTTAGTGGGAAGACTACTTGCTGTGGGTAACTGGGGCACTTCGGGGCACAGTAAATCCGCCAGGCCACTGAGATCCTATTACCGTACCAAAGAAAAATGGGAGACCTAAAAATTTATATTCTGATCATCAAGTTTTTAAATATTAAGAACAGTGTTTTCTGAAGCATAATTTAGAACCATAATGCACTTTAATTTCTTTAAAAACAGGTTTTTAATCTGTGCGTTACACAACAAAGCTCTTCATTGTTCTAACATGGAAGGATTTATCATCATACGAAGCACCCAAAGGTGGAAAAGTAAAGCCACAGTCACCGTCCACAAGAAGCTCACAATTTAGTGAGGAAAAGCCTACAAACAAATAATGTGCGGGCAGTACAATGAGTGGGTAGCCGGTACTATGGACATACCTGCACAGGGCATGCCATTCGGAATGGGGGAGGGACTTGCAAGGGGAGGCTCTGGTGCCCTTCCAGACAGACAGACAGACAGACTCCTCTCTCCCTCTCTGCCCCCATAAGCCCAACAAAACTTCCAAAATGGACATTTCTGTTAAAGTGAGGGTTTGAAATAGAGAAATTCATTCTGCAGAGTGTTTGCTCTCCTGTATGACTCTAGATTTGGGGGGATTACTTGTCTGACATGCTTGTTTGTACTGAAAAGGAAAAACTCACTGTTTATGTGATCGATGTAGTAGACACCAATCTGAGGGTCGAACCCGGCTTCCCATCCCCATGGCAGCTCATCGCCAACACAGTCAGCGAACGACAGGGGCTTGGTCAACCTGGAACAGACCAGAACAAAGGCACGGGTGACTGTCCATCCAACCGCACGTGTCCCAGCACCACCCGCGTGCTAAGCGTCCATCCATCCAACCGCACGTGTCCCAGCACCACCCGCGCGCTAAGCGTCCATCCATCCAACCGCACGTGTCCCAGCACCACCCGCGCGCTAAGCGTCCATCCATCCAACCGCACGTGTCCCAGCACCACCCGCGCGCTAAGCGTCCATCCATCCAACCGCACGTGTCCCAGCACCACCCGCGCGCTAAGCGTCCAGGCTGCATTTCCCTTTTGTTCTTTACTGTTTCTGCTACTGTGTTTGAAATCATTAAAGAAAAAAAAAAAAAAAAAAAACACACAGGGCTAAAATGCAGAGATTTATATCCAAAAAAGTAGCAAGTCATGATACCTTTTGAAAGTTTACAGCTTAAGACTGGGAGATAAATCTGTACAATAAATGAATAAGGTCATCAGGAAGAACTCCAAGCTAAGGGTTAAGACGGCTGGGATATAGAGCGAGCTCTGAAGCTAAATAGGCTTCCCACTGAACAGAAAAGGGCTTGCCAGGTGGCTCAGCATAAAGAATCTGCCTGTCAATGCAGGAGCCGCAGGGGGAGTGGGTTTGATCCCTGGGTTAGGAAGGTCCCCTGGAGGAAGGCATGGCAACCCACTCCAATATTCCCGCCTGGAGAATCCCATGGACAGAGGAGCCTGGCGGGCTACAGTCCATGGGGTTGCAAAGAGTTGGAGCATGCACACATGCTCAAGACAAGATATACACCTGGTTACACCAACTACAGATTTGGCTGCTCTTCTAAAAATTAACTCGACTGCAAGGTCCATGAAGAGCTCTCCTTGAGAGGAGGGACAAATAGATCTTATTTTTACACTTGGACTTAATAGTCCCTCAAGAAAATGTTTAATGGAACCAAACACACAAAGTATTAATATTTATATATCGACATGACCTCACTTTTAGAAATGCCTTATACTTTTTCTATAAGCCTTAAAAGTAATGGGGAAACTAGTTATCTAAGCAGAGTACAGGTTTTGGACTTTATCATGGGTTGATTTTCTCTCTCACTTCCTCATATTCGCTTCTCAGATTTTCCTTGGTTGTTAGAGCAGCTGCAGGCAGGCCAGCGCCAAAGACTAGTGACCACCCTGCTGTAGGGTGGCCAAGTTCAGGTGACATATCTGCTAATTTAACGCTCAGGCCCCATGAGCGCAGTTCCAAATATGAAGTCACCTGGACTCTGTGATCCATGCTGGTGCGTATTGGTGATTTCACACCACAACTGAAATACAGGTCATTTCTAGAACTGCATCATTCATCAGAGTAACGAGCTATGTCGTGTTTCAGAACTCTGGGAGGAAAACATGAAAAGGAAGGAAATCCTTTCTTCCCAGGTATGGCCTGCAACAGCCTCCTCCGAGGATGTAGTACACCAAGGATCAAAAGAAAGAAGCGTCTCTTTTTCTCTCAACCTTCCCTGGGCGTGAAATCAACTTCTGGACGTGGCTACAGGGTCCCGGCCTTCCTAAGCAGTCCAGCCCAGAGAAGAGTCATGAAGAATGCCCTCCCAGGACCGACCTCGGGGCCAAGTCACTTCATTTCCATCAAGGGAATGATTTCTAATTCCTGACTTAGCTTTCTTCCTCTTTAGTCTCCGAACTAAACCAATCATTTTCCATGTTTTCATTTCCCAGTAGTCATGTATGGATGTGAGAGTTGGACTATAAAGAAAGCTGAGCACCGAAGAATTGATGCTTTTGAACTGTGGCATTGGGAAGACTCTTGAGAGTCCTTTGGACTGCAAGGAGATCCAACCAGTCCATCCTAAAGGAGATTAGTCCTGAATATTCATTGGAAGGACTGATGCTGAAGCTGAAACTCCAATACTTTGGCCACCTGATGAGAAGAACTGACTCACTGGCAAAGACCCTGGTGCTGGGAAAGATTGAAAGGCAGGAGGAGAAGGGGACAACAGAGGATAAGATGGTTGGATGGCATTACCAACTCGATGGATGTGAGTTTGAGCAAGCTCTGGGAGTTGGTGATGGACAGGGAAGCCTGGAGTGCTGCAATCCACGGGGTTGCAAAGAGTCAGACATGACTGAGTGACTGAACTGAACTGAAAGCAATCATTTTAAGAAAATGATTTTGAGCAGAGAGCTGTTTATTCCCCAAGTTTTTTCTAGAGCGCTTCTAGATACGGCCAGTACATTGATGAGCAGCGAGGCCAACATCACAGGCCCAAGCTTGCTGTTAACATCAAGGGAAAGCAGGTGACTGGTCTGGCCACTGTTGTAAACATAAGGTTCAACACAGCCACATCACAGGGCATTTGCAGTGTACGAAAGTGACTTGAGGAAAGCGTCTTTTAAAACCCCATTTCAACACAGGAGGCTTTTCTTCAGTTGTTTTGAGGACTACTGTGGACACTGTATCTACTTGGGTGGCAAGGGCTGCTAAGAACTGTCACGATGCCTTTTCCATTTATCTCCAGGACCTGCGGCTCACTAGGATCCTTTTATGATCATCTTGTGTATCATTGCCGGGAAAATTTCACGGGCGGAGGAGCCTGGTAGGACTACAGTCCACGGGATCTCGAAGAGTCGCACAGGACTGAGCAACGTCACATCTTGTTTATCATTACCCTCACATTTTTTTTTTTAATTTACAGAAAAGGTTGAATTACATTAAAAAAAAAAAAAAACCTATAAGGTGGGGCTATCTTACTGGACAGCCTTCCCTACCTCAGTTTCTTTCTCTTCATTTTAAGTGGCAGTCACAACCCCTATCTTCTTGCAATGTGACTACTGGCTACGATGAATGAAAGGATGAGAAGGGATTAACTCAAGAGTGTCTAGGACATGGTTAGGCAGTCAATAGACATTGGCAACTATGAACCCAAGCAGGACATGTGAATTCTCTCACTGTCAGGGAACGGAGTCAGGCAGCACAGTGTACAGCAGTGTTTCTCAGAGTCTAGTCCACACGACCAGCAGCTTCTACATCTCAGAACTGGTTAGAATCAAATCCTTGGGCCCTGGAGTACACTATATATTATGCCTATAGGATCAGAAAGTCTAGGGCCCAGCAGTGTTTGTTTAATCAAGTGTTCCAAGTAATTTGAAAGAATCTGCCTCAGAAGTTAAGAACTTGAAGTTTGGCATCAAAGGGACCTGGATTCAAGTCCTTATTCTGCCGTCTTACAACGCCGGGCAGGTTATCAACCTTAAAAGCCTCTGTTTTCCAATCTATTATTTTTTTAAAAAGGTAGGGACGGAGTGGGAGGGAGATCATGAAGTTTAAACGCGAACCGATTGGTGTGATGCCTGACAAGTGGAAAGCTTCCACATGTAGTAGACGAACGGAATGAATCTCAGCCGTGTTAAGCAAGGCCTCTAAACATGGCAACCTGCCACATACGCTCTGCAAACCTGGAGTCAATTTGAACCTAATCTGAGTCCAAAATCTGGCTCTTAGAATTGTGCTCAGATCCCACCTTATATCATGAAAAATGTGCAGGAAAATTGGGTTTTCTTTTGAAAAAGGGACTAGATTCTATGTGTATCAAAATCTCCCCACGTCATGGGACATGGCCCAGTCTTCATACTCTGTTGCTGAGACTGAGCTTCCATCACATCCTTCTGCTGGAGGATCCTCTCTCCCTAACCTCCTCTATCCTGGCTGTCTAAAAGGCACAGGCATCCCAAAGAAATAAAGGATAAGGAGACATGGAAATGGTATGTTTGAATGACAAAAGAGAGACATTATGCAAGTTTTATCCAGGCACCAAAGCAACATGTTCAAGCCTAAGTATGATGTGAATATACCTACTACTTCAACAACCAGAAGTCACGAAAGTTTCAGAACATGCACTATGATTACAAGTTATAGTAACTTGATTACACTTGGAAATAATCCAGCTTTTCCTATTATTGCTCAAAGCAGATAATAAGCACTTTATTAACTGTCACTGTCCTAACACTGGCATTACTTCTATACGTATAGATGTAATTGTGAACTCACTTAAAAATTCAGACATTTCCCTTCCTGGAACTTTAAATGGTTCCTTGCAGTGATGCTGCAAAAATCAATTTAATACTGTATTTTCTGTATTTAGAAAAATAGATACACGCTATCGATAAGAGTAAAACCATTAAATACACATTAATAGATTTCAAACTTCTGATTCTTTTGCAAATTATGAAACAGAAATAGAGTAACATTCTCAGGTACCAAACAAACAAAAGCACTCAGATATGCTGCTATCCTGATAAAGAAAACACATTACTATGATACACTAAGAAGCAACCAGAAACAAAAAGAAATAACAGACGTATTCCAAAATTAGAAACAACAGGACTCAGAAGAAATGTTTCTAAATTTCTTCCTCTTGTTTTGCACAAGGAATCTCTGAAAGAGTCAATCTTCCTTTGATGTCGAGGAAGTAAAAAATGGATGGAGTTTGTTGCTTCTCCCACAAAGGAGCAACAGCAGGCAGAAAGCCTGAAATTACCAAGCGTCTTTATGCTAAATTCCAGAGATTACTCTTTGCTTAAAAAACAGTCTTCCTTTGCACCGTGACTAATGTGAAGAAAATGGCAATTTACTGCAGCACTTTGCCACAGTTTACATACAAAACTTGAACTCTGCATGGTATTTCCTCTCCTTGTGGGCATTATATCATTCTTTCATACAACCCATCATTGAGTGTTTATTGTCGGGCCACGGAGTCAGGGTCCTATGACAGGAGACATCACACACAGATGAATGTACTCCTCCCGCTTATATGGTGGTGACTATTGTTGTGTGTGCAAGTGCACAGCCAGACACACTCACCTGGTGCTAACTGCAACTGAGTTTGTGCTAACGTTAGATGAAACAGCACTTGACAGAGAGAACCATTTTCAGGTTAATAAAACTCTTGCCACGGTTCCAGCCTCCCCAATGTACAGTTGAGCATGAATGTTAAAGGTCTGGAGTTATTTTTACTTCACAGCCTCTGTTGCTGCCGACATTTAACTCAAGGTGGAGTCAACTGGGATCGCTACAGAATCGGTCCACACAAACCTGCTTGAATTGCTCTGAGAACAGGGGCGGGGTCTAAAGATGAGGTTCACAATGTGAATTTTACAGGGAAGGTAAAAATTACAGAACTCTCTCTACTCTTGAAAGAATTTTAATTTACAATGATGCTCATCAGTCCCCAGAAAGCAACTTTTGTTTCCGTCACTCTTCTTAGCGGGGAAATTAGCAACACCAAGGAACGAAAGGGAGGGCGGAGACACAGGGCTGAGTGAACAGAGGCAGCGAGAAGAAACCGACTTTTAAGAGTACAAACCTCTTCGGAGGAGGGTAACGCAGTTAGTTCTGCATCTTTGGGAAAATTAGCTGAAATTCTTGTCAGCGGGCCCTGCTGGATAGGAGAGGGCTGGCAGACAGGCAGGACCACGGATCTGGGGCGGGCACGGCTGCCCCAGGGCTTGAAGGGCTCATCCAAGGTTACCAGCTGTAAGGGGCGTCACAGGGGCATCTAGCCAGGCTCACTTCTTCAGCCTGAGTCCACGTCCTCTCTGATCCACTGGCTCCCATTCCGGTCTCCTCTGCTAGACTCTGGTCTTCCTACAGCTGAGACCCACCATGGCCGATTTTATTCGTGGCTCCGTGTGACGGGCTTTCAGATATTTAAACACAGCAGTCTTGTTTCCGAGTCTGCTTGCCTACAGCCTGGGATGCCCCATCCCCTCACCAGCTCACCTCTCTCCCCTCCACTGAAAAGCCCACCAGTCTCCGTCCATAATCCCCTCTGCTTCTCTCTGTGCTGCAACCGCACTCCGTCAGTAATCATCTAGTGTTAACTTGATAACTATCTCACACAGTTAATTTCTTCTCCCTCAGCCGACAAGTAAACAGGACACAAGTGATGGCATCACCGAAACAACAGACATGAGTTTGAGCAAAACTCCGGAAGATAGTGAAGGACAGGGAAGCCTGGTGTGTCCATGGGGTCGCAAAGAGTTGGACATGACTGAGAAAGGCAAACGATAAGAACAGTCCCCTCTTACCCTTCAAAAAGCCTTCCCTCAGGTGTTCTGGCCTTTTTTTTTTTTAATTTTTTTGGTCACACCCCAGGCAATCTAGGGCCTTATTTTCCAGACCAGATTGATCCTGTGACCCCTGCATTGGAAGGCAAGTCTTAACCACTGGACATTTACTTCCTAACTTCACTCTAACTCTGGCGTAGAGATTTCAAATCCGGAAGATGGCAGGAGGCCCGATTAGCATCTCCCTTACACCACCGAATGGGATCCTCTCATTCCTTCAGAAATAGGAAGGAGAGGCAACATTTGCCTGAAAGGCAACATTTGTGAATAATTCACCTTCGAAAGTACACACGGCTTGTGTGCCCCCAAAGTGCTGCTGCTTTGGGGACACAAACACAGTACCTAAAAAAATGTCAATACTTCCAATATTCTATGTTAAAAAAAAAAAGGCAATTTTTACATAGAGTAAATTATCCTACTAATAAACATTTTCTGAGTGCTTCCATGTACTACACACACTTTAAATATCTATGTATGAGTTAAATCCCCATAAAATCCTGCCAAGTAGAGGCAAGTATTATCTCCACTTGAATACCCTGTGCAGGAAAAACAAAACAAAAATCAAAGGAGCCTGTGACTGTGCCACACACGCCCCTCTAGTCCAAGTTTGTGGTTTCCAGCCATTAAGTCTCTTGTGCAGGATACAGCCATTGGTACTGCCAATTCCGGGCACAGATTTAACTATTGATACGTTACTTGGATTGACGGGCCACCAATTTCTGGAATAAACTGCAAGAAAGGAATTCCTTAAAAATGTTCTGGAGGGCTACTTCCCTGGTGGGCCAGTGGTTAAGACTCCATGCTTCCAATGCAGAGGGCCCAGGTTCAAATCCTGGTCAGGGAACTAAGATTCCATGTGACTTGCAGTGTGGACCCCGCAAAAAAGAAATTCTGGCAGGAGGAGTTGTAAGGGGCCCTGGGCTTTAAGATGAGCCCGCTGAGGAGGGGTGCATCGCTGCCTCTGCCTGAGCACACCTGGCTCCAGCAGTAGCGGCTGTGAGTGCCCACGGGGCCCTTCACACCAGAAACCTTGGCAGGAGGGGCTCCAAAGAAGTGAAAAATAAAGCCCGACTGCAGATGAATGGAAGATACACTCCAAGGACACGCAGCTCTTAAATTCTTTAGAGATTTGATCAAAGATCAAAAGCAGACTGGATAGCAATTTCTAGGTAAAACTATATGATGCTTAAGAATTGGCAGGAGACTATAATACGATTCAGTTTAACTGTTTGTATTGCCTGCCTATTAAAGTTAAAAAGAAGAGATGCTAACAAAGCCAAAATTGTGAATTCCCTCTCCCTCAGGGGCTCTTTAATACTGGGACTGGCCTGAAATTTTGAGTTAGAGCAGAGGTTCTCAAACCTAAGAGCATATTCCACTCATCTGAAAAGATGACTAAAACAGATTGCTGGGGCCACCTCAGGGTCTGGAACTCAGCAGATCAGGGGTGGGGCCTGGTCTACTGATACTAGGATTTGCAAGTTTTTTTTTTTTTTTTTTTTGAGAATTTTTAAAATTTTCATACAGTTCAAATCAGTGCTCAGGATTCACTTCAGCTCCTTCACTGCCAAATCTGGGGGCAGGGACTGCTTCAGCTTCTCTGCCTGCTCTTTGTGATGACCAAAGAGTAAAGGTATCTGCTGTATCGAACTTTAAACTTCACATTTTCCTTATTTTCTTTGACCTGGACAGATTTGGTGTCCTTCCCCTTGGCTGTGAGCAGGAAGCCCTTGATGCCCCCAATTGTGTAAGACGCGGCCACAGGGTGCAAAGAGCGCGGCTGGAACCTCAAGCGGCGAGAAGTGAGCAGAGGGGAAAGGAAGGATCTGCGTTTGTAACGAGTTCCCCAATGATGCTCAAGCTGTTGTTCCCTGTACCACACTTCTGAGAACCATTGTTTAAAGGCACATTATACAGCTCCAATCCACCCAGGTGACACAGAAAATGAAAACAAACTCAACTTAAAAATGAAACTGGAGGGCATTCCCTTACAGTCCAGTGGTTAAGACTCTGTACGTTCACTGGCAAAGGTAAGGGTTCAATTCCTGGTCAGGGAGCTAAGATCCTGCAAGACTTGCAGCATGGGGGAAAAAAACTGGAAGCAAAAGCCTATGCTTCAGAAATCTCTATTATGACAACGATGACATATTTAGCAAAATTAGTAGCTTGCTAATTCTCAAATTTGGGCCACTTGGTTTAATTTTAAGTAAACTTTTTCCCTCAAAGAACACTTGAATAATTTTAAAATAAGTTCTTCAGAAACACGGTTTTCTCTTTCTCTCATCTTCTCACTTATATATAAAATACACAGTAACAAGTATTCAACATTATTAGTCATCAGGGAAAAGGAAATCAAAACCACAGTGAGGTACTCACTAGGATGGCTATAATTTAAAAAGCAGAAATACCAAGTGTTGATGAGGATGTAGAGAAATGGGACATTGTTGATGGGAAGCTAAGACGGTACAGCCTCTATAGAAAACAGTTCGGTAGTTCCTCAATGAGTTAACACTGAATTACTGTATAACCCTGCAATTCCATTCTGAGGTGAATAACCAAAAGAACTGAAAACAGGTACCCAGACAATTACATGTACCTGCAGGTTCATACATTGGAGAAGGAAATGGCAACCCACTCCAGTGTTCTTGCCTGGAGAATCCCAGGGATGGTGGAGCCTGGTGGGCTGCCATCTATGGGGTCGCACAGAGTCGGACACGACTGAAGCGACTTAGCAGCAGCAGCAGGTTCATAGCACCACTGAAAGCCAACAGGTGCAAAGAACTCAGATGTCCATCAGTGGATGAAAGGAAAAGCAAAGTGTGGTATATATGTGCAATGGAATACTGCTAAGTCGCTTCAGTCATGTCCGACTCTGTGTGACCCCATAGACGGCAGCCCACCAGGCTCCCCCATCCCTGGGACTCTCCAGGCAATAACACTGGAGTGGGTTGCCATTTCCTTCTCCAATGCATGAAAGTGAAAAGTGAAAGTGAAGTCGATCAGTTGTGTCCGACTCTTAGCGACCCCATGGACTGCTGCCCACCAGGCTCCTCCGTCCATGGGATTTTCCAGGCAAGAGTGCTGGAGTGGGGTGCCATTGCTTTCTCCGGCAATGGAATACTACTCAGCTATAAAAAGGAATGAAGTGTCAATATCTGGAAATACTGAATATGCTACAATGTGGATGAACCTCCAAACATTATGGTAAGTGAAAGAAGCCAAACACAAAGGTCACATACTATAATTCTATGTATATGAAATATCCGGTATAGATAAATGCATGCAAATGTAAAGAAGATCAATGGCTGCCAGGAGCCACAGAGAGGAGCAATAGACAAGTGCCCACGGGTAGTGGAGTGATGGAAATGTTTTGGAACTAGAGAGAGGTGGGGGTTGGACACCACTGCAAACACATATATGCCATTGAACTGTTCACCTTAAAGTGACTGATTCTGTGCTTTGTGAATTTCACCTCAACAAACTGTTTCATAAAATTAGTAACAAATTTTAAGAATGCCAAGACTCCAAATGATTATTTGGAGTAAGTAAAATAATAAAAACATGGGAAAATACTCAACTTCACTAATAATAAAAATAAATGCCAAATAAAACAATAATGAGGCTTGATTTTTAAGACTCTCAGGATATCAAGTTTTTGTTTTGTTTTGCTTTGTCCCAAGGATGAAATTCAGTTCTGGTGGAGGATATGGGAAATCAGTGCCTTTCATTTATTGCTAGTAATTCTGTAACTTGATACATCCTTTTAACAAACAGTTTGGCAGTATTAAAAAACCATTACACTGTTGATCCCGTGTAACCTAGGAGGGCAATTGTTACACAGTGTTCCCCGAACCCCATCCCACCTGACCACCCCCAGAAAGACTCAGGAGCCACCTTAAGCATCTTACTAGGTTCCTGTCTTTCCCATCAGCCTATGGGCTTCTCAAGGCCAGGGACCCTTCAGCCTTCTCTGCATCTCTAGCCCGATGCCTTCCTCGCACGCAGTCGGCATAGCATCTGTGTTGGCTGACTGAGTGGGTGCAGGTTAGAGAGGAAGACAAAAATGAAAACAAAGACACCATGGAAGAACTGTCATTTTAAAAAATGTTCTGTTTACACAGATGTAACAGTACATTGCATTAACTAAAAGAATAATATGAAGGTTGGTAGGAGGAAAACATCTTTAAAACCTGAATCAAAATACCTGGTCTCATAATTTATTTTAGTTGACTATCATTACATTATGTATCAGAAACGAATAGCTAAACAGAAAACAGATTCTTAGTTACAAAGAGGGCAAAGAATTTATTTCAGGTGTTTTAAAAATTCAGCAAGTTCTTTTTTTTAAAAGTATTTTACCAGGAGAAAACACAGAGGTCAGCAAACACTTTAACCTGTACCTCTTTTCTCTGCTAAGTGCCAAGAAATGTTTGCTTGTCGGATTATTTGGTTTTGGAAAACAGTTTGAGAATTTAAGTGGATATGTTGGCAGAGAAGGTAAGAATGTTTAGAAGAGGAAGAGGGCTTAAGAGATTACTGTCCAAACAAACAAAAACCCACCACCAAGGTCTTGTTCTCCTACCTAGAGTTTAAACAACACACAGTCGTTACAGATTGCATCACAGATAACAGCTGTTCAAGGACCAGGATGGGAAGAAGCTTGACATTCACTCTGGAAAACATACCCATTACAGCAACAGAGATGACACACGGCTCACTCACCCTCTGTGTGGACAGAGCCTTGTTAGATTCAACCTCATTTTTACAGAAGTCGACTAAATGAACCTAAGCTACTTTTATCAAAATTTAAGGAGCTAGGCTTCCCAGGTGGCTCAGCGGTAAAGAACCGCCTACCAATGCAGGAGACATAGGCTCGATCCTGGTCTGGAAAGATCCCCTGGAGAAGGAAATGGCAACCCACTCTAGTCTTCTTGCCTGGAAAATCCTATGGACAGAGGAGCCTGGTGGGCTACAGTCTGTGGGGTCTCAAAGAGTTGGACACGACTTAGTGAATAAAACAACCACAAAATAAGCGAAGGTTCATTTAACCACATACCACCATTCCTCGACAAGATAACTGGAAGCGGGGCAGAATCTAATAATGGCCACTAAGGTTCATAATCTTTCTATATGCTTCTTTGCTTCTTTTGTGAATTGTCCTTTTTAAAATTATGTTGTTTGTCCTTCTTAACGATTTGTGGCAACTTTTAATATATTTTGATATTAATCCTTTATTAAGCTGTAAATATTTTTCCAAGGGTATTACTTATCCGTAAACTTTGTTTATGATGAGTAAAAGGTTGATTATTTAAAACTGTTAGGCTAATTGGACAGCCAGTTAGGGGATAAAAGCTAGATCCTATCTCTTCCTTACAACAAAATTAATTTCAGATAAATCCCAAGAACTATATGTGATACATGAAAATAACTGAAGTATGAAACCCACTGGAAGAAAAGATACACAAGAATTCTTTAGGACTTCTGGATTCCACCCCTTAACCTAGTGTTTCAAGCTGTAGCCCCTTAACTCTTGCCATTGAAAATAAATACAATGAAAACAAAATCATAATATAAAATTTTATCAGACTGCTGGCAGCAGCTTTGAGCTAATGGCTTGCTCTCTTTGTTAAAAAAGCAATTAAGTATTAGAACAACAGACTGGTTCAAAATTGGGAAAGGAGTATGTTAAGGCTGTAAATTGTCACCCTGCTTATTTAACTTATATGCAGTGTACATCATGCAAAATGCCGGGTTGGATGAAGCACAAGCTGGAATCAAGATTGCCAGGAGAAATAATAATAACCTCAGACATGCAGATGACACCACCCTTATGGCAGAAAGTGAAGAGGAACTAAAGAGCCTCTTGATGAAGGTGAAAGAGGAGACTGGAAAAGCTGACTTAAAACTCAACATTAAAAAAATGAAAATCATGGCATCTGGTCCCATCACTTAATGGCAAATAAATGGGGAAACAATGACAGACTTTTTTGTGGGCTCCAAAATCAGTATGGACGGTGACAGGAGCTATGAAATTAAAAGACACTAGCTTCTTGGAAGAAAAGCCATGATAAACCTACACAGCGTATTAAAAAACAGAGACATTACTTTGCCGACAAAGGTCCGTCTAGTCAAAGCTATGGTTTTTCCAGTAGTCATGTATGGATGTGAGAGTTGGACCATAAAGAAGGCTGAGCACTGAAGAATTGATGTGGTGTTGGAGAAGACTCTTGAGAGCCTCTTGGACTGCAAGGAGATCAAACCAGTCAATCCTAAAGGAAATCAATCCTGAATATTCATTGGAAGGACTGATGCTGAAGCTCTGATACTTTGGCCACCTGATGCGAAGAGCTGACTCATTGGAAAAGACTGATGCTGGAAAAGATTGAAGGCGGAGGAGAAGGGGAGACAGAGGATGAGACAGTTGGATGGCATCACCGACTCAATGGACAAGAGTTTGAGCAAGCTCTGGGAGATGGTGGGGGACAGGGAAGTCTGGCGTGCTACAGTCCATGGGGTCGCAGGAGTTGGACACGACTGAGTGACTGAATAACACCAGCAAGTATTAGAAAGGTGCTAAAGACATAATATTAGCACCATTAGATCTCCTTGATCTAATAAGAAGACTTGAAAAGGGGCGGGGGGGGAGACTAAAAATTACTTACTGTGACTTTCCTACTCCACTACACCTACCTGGGGAAATACAGTCCTAGGCTGAATAGAAGACCTCAGCAAGGAATGCAGACCTGGGGCAAATTTTAATTTAGGAAAGCCGACCTGAGTGTGATGGACCGGGTGCATAAAAGTAGCAGGTCTCAAAGTGCGGTCCCTGAACCAGGAGCGTCAGCGCCACCTGGAACCTGGGTAGAAATTCAAGTTATTAAGTTCCTCCCCACAAACTACTAAATCGGAAATGGGGAGGGCACGGTCATGCTTTCCACAGGATCCTCAGGGATCCTCACACCTGTGAGAGCTGCAGAGAGGCTGAGACGGAACCCCATCTTCCCTTCCACCTGCGGAGAGGAGGCGACCACAGTGACAAGGAGGAACGTGACCGAGGTGGGGGCTACGCGGAGGGCAGGGAAACAAAATAACAGGATTTGAGGCTCCTGGGGCCGGCAGCCCTGCCAGATATTTGAAAGCGGAAAAGCTGGGTAATGAAACGTTGGGAGTGTTACTCAAACAGTGTACTCAACAGACGTGAGAGCAGGAACCGATAAAGTCCATCCACAAGGCTACGATTTGCAGCTTCAAAGGAGTGTGTTGATACCAGCACAGGTAAGCAAAATGATAATCAATTAATGTAAAAATATGTCGTGTGCCAGCTGCCAGAGGGACAAGGCAGGTGAGATGCGGGGTGAAATTTCCAGGCGGAGATCAGATAATGGGTGAGACTGATGAGCCAGGCAAGGCCTTGGGATGTGCCCACGTTTAGGGGGATAAAAGGAGGTCCTGGAAAGGATGCCGAGGAAACCGACTTCAACTGGAAGAGGAAAAACAACCACAAGACACGTCAGTCTTTAGCCTTTTTATCCCTGCCAATAGGAAGTAACAATAAAACTACCGACAAAGAGACATTTCATTCATGCGTCCGTCGGGTCTTCCAATGTTTACCGACAGCCTCTCTCAAGCTCTGGGACACACGAGACACACGAAGTCTGGCTCTGGTCCCACCACTGCTTCTGCAGACCATGAGCGCCTGTCCCCTAGGTGGGAGCTGCGTAGAAATCGCCTTGCCGGCGGGGGCTAAACGTTTGCTCTGGGGACAAACACTTGGACTGTGCCTCTCTGCGGTGTCATGGATGAACACCTGTGTCTTTGTGACCGTGGGCACAGCTGAGGGGAACACAAAGTCATCCTTGTAACAACAACACGGGCTAGGCTCCCGGAGCCAAAGCGCCCATTTCCCTTTTATGTCTGGAGATTCACTGTTTGTTACCAGGGGATGTAACCTCCAGAGTCCGGGAAAGCCAGCCAGCGAAGAGACCTGTGGACGTGGTCTCTCTCCTTTCCACTGAGTCCACGGTAACTACCCACCTTCGTGCCCCTGGTCACTCTGACCACAGGTAGCAGCTACGGGTCACGCTGGAATTTAATAATCCCAAGCCTAGAGCTTTTTTTTTTTTCATAGCATTACTGAAGTTTAATTTATATACCAGAAAATTTGCCCACTGTAAGTGTACAAATCAGAAATTTTTAGTAAATTTATAGAGTTAAAACAAGTATACAATCTAAGTATACAATCTATACAAACACAATCTAAGTATAACAGCAATTCTGACCACCCCAAAAGATGGCCCCTGTTCCAGCTGCTGTGCTTAGTCGTGTCTCTTTGCAACCCCATGGACTGTAGCCCGCCAGGCTCCTCTGTCCATGGGATTTCCCAGGCAAGAATACTGGAGTGGGTTGCCGTTTCCTCCTCCAGGGGATCTTCCTGACCCACGAGGCCGAACCCCCAGATCTCCTGCACTGGCAGGGGGATCATTTACCACTGCACCACTGGGAACTCCGTCTCCCCTGCCCCCGGCTACCACTAATTACTTTCTGTCTCTACAGATTTACTTTTCCTGGACTTGTATACAAACGGAAATCTGTGCTTTCTTGTGCCTGCCTTCGTTTAGCATGTTTTAGTGGTACATCCACGTAGTTTAAAGATTATCTTTCCTCCCGCCTCCCTATGACCTGTCCTGTCCACCGCAGGAGTCTCTGGGGCCCAAACAACGGCTCCGTCCAACACGTGCTCAACAACTGTCTTCTCTGCCTGTCTTCCCTGCGGAGGACTGCATCTGCGCTGATGGACATCATGCCCAACTCCCCATCCCCCCAGTCACACTCTAAAACCCTCTCAGGGTATAGGCTTTTGCATTAAAAAGTGCCTCATTCTGGTTCTGAGTATAACCAAAAGAATCACAAATTTTGTTTTTTTTTTTTCTTTTTTTAAAGCTACAGGAATGGAATTCTGAGAATCAAGTATCAGAAAATGGAGAAATGTTCGTAAGCGGCCCAAGGAATGGCGCTAACATGCTACAAATGAGTTCCATCCCCAGCATTTGGTCTGCTGGCTAAACACAGGATTGGCTTTTTATAACTTATAGGAAGGCTTTCTGTGGCGGCGTTTCCTTTGCCCTCCAGCCTCTGTTTTCCTCTGGCAGGGCACCAGGTCCTCCGAGCACTAGGAATTAGACATGTGGCATGTCAGGAATGTCTGATAACTACACTAACTTCGGAGCTCACCCATTAGTCATAAACAGAAATGCCCTTTGAGCTCAGACTCAAATTCAGCTCGAAGCAAATAAAAGTCATAGGCTGAGTGCTGGCCAAACACATAGGCCGCTGTCGGGTGGGCTGAGCAGGCTCTAAATACAGTTCTTCATTGCAGCAAAGACTGCTTCATTATCCAAAATGTTAACACACCCAAGGTGCGCAGCATCGCTTGGTTAGGTTTTCGATTAGTGACACCTGAGTCAGAAACATCAACCATTCAAATTACTTTATAAAGTTTGCCCTATTCCTGTATACTTTTACTAGCATCTCCTTAACAGGGGCTCATTTTTAGTTATTAATCCAGTTCTATAGGTGTTGGTACTGCTCAAGATTAATTTAAAGAAAAAATACAAGAAAACCTTGAGGAGGGACTTCCCTGGCAGGGGAACACAAGTTCAATCCCTGGTCAGGGAGCTAAGATCCTGCAAACTTCCAGGTGGGGCCAAAAAAAAAAGAGAGAGGGGGAGAGAAATAACAACCAACTGTAGCATGTTTATCTCAATTGGATCCCAATTTTTAATTTAAAAAAAAAAGGATAAAAGAATTATTGGGTAATTTAAATATATTAGATGTTGAATGACAGATGTTAGATGATATGACAGGATTTAAAAAAATTTTCCATAGTTGTAATAATCGGTATTATGGTTTATAAGAGAATACTTCTTCCTTGGAAAATGCATGCTGAACTAGTTAATGGTGAAGGGTCATAATATCTGTAACTTACTTTCCAATGTTATAGCAAAAAAAAAAAAAAAAACAAACCCAACATAAACACAGTACACACACATATCTAAACAGAGAGGGAGAAGAGAATAAAGGAAAGGTGATAAATTGTCAGATTTACTAATTTTTCATAATAAAAAATTAAGGGAAAAAATCCCTCATTAAGGAAATTTCAATAAACACAACAGATTCAATACATTCCATCTAGAAAACTGCAGAAAAGGGATTTAAAAAAATCAAGCACAGAAGGACAGAGGGCAGGTCTGGGGACAAGAGCCACAAAATTTGGGCTGGTGGAAAGTCGTGTGGTAACTGAGGTAGCGAAACAGGAAACCTAAGTCAGCAAGGGAGAGCCAGGCAGCTGATTGATTGATGCTGCAAACCCCTGAAAGGTCTGGAATTCTGGCTTCAAGGACCTTGGAGAGTTGGGTGTGGCTGTGGAGGGCTGGCCGGAAGTCTGTTAAGAAGTAGCCAGCCCATCAGCTTGCCTTTGCCCAACCTGGGTGAAACTGAAGGTTTCCTCTCTAGAGAGACTCAGCCTCGGAGATTTTGCACTTCCCGGCAGCTGGTACAGGCACCCCATCCCTACTCAGCTCTCAGAACCCCTGGGAGAGGGGCTTACATTTACCAAGTTGTATCACTCAGGTCAGGCCAGGTAATGAGTGCTATAATAAAAAACAATACCAAAGTCTCAGTGACTGAACACAGCAGACTCTGATTTCCCACTCAAGCCAAGTTCAAAGTGGTTCTGGATGACTCCCCTGGGCAGCTGGCCTCCACAGTACAGCTCAGGGTTCCTGGATATACCTCGGGTGACTGGCACCTCCATTACAATGCTAGATAGATGGACAGATCTCCATCAGTCAGTCTTGTGGGTGGGGGTAACATGTACATCCACACTCTTCACATCCCATGGCCAAAACACATCTCTCGGAGGCAGAGAAATTAATCCCCTTGTGTACCTGGAAGGAGTGGAAGAACCAGAATGATTGGTATTAGCTATTCTAAGGCAAAAGTTAAGAACACTGGGCCTCTTAAATAAAAGCAGAATCTAACACAAATACACTAAAACAATGAAACATGCAATTTAATGCACAGGAGAAAATTTGAACTTCGTTCAGAGAAATTGAAGGAAATTTAATCAATTACCATTTTCAGAGAGATATAACAGATTGTCTAAAAATAAACATTTGGAGAAAGAAATTTAAGACCTTTGGAAATGAAGAATATGATAGAAGTGATCCTATCTATTGAAGTGTTAGAAGATTAAGAAAATTTCCCAGAAAGTAAGACAAATAGAAAGAGAATGATAGAAAAATTAGAGGACCAGTCTTGATGGGGCGGGGTGGGGAGAACGTGAGGTCTACTATCTGAGTAGCAGAAGTTCCAGAAAAGAGAGAGAGCAAAGTACACATGAAAAGGGATGATATTATCAAAGATGCAATACAAGAAAATTTCTCTGAACTGAACAACTGGTTTCTTGATTACAAATAGCCCACCCAGAAGAACTGTTTAAAAAAAAAAGACCCACATCAAAGCACAATACGTGGACTTTCAGAACATAGATGCAATGAAAGTGAAAGAGAAGTCGCTCAGTGGTGTCCGACTCTTTGTGACCCCATGGACTGTAGCCTACTAGGCTCCTCCATCTATGGGATTTTCCAGGCAAGAATACTGGAGTGGGTTGCCATTTCCTTCTCCAATAGATGCAATGAGAAGAGTCTTAAAAACTTTCAAGAACTAGGTCACCAAAAAAAAAAAAAAATCAAGAATCAGAAAGGCTAGGGCTTCCTATCTAGGTTGGTCGGACACGACTGAGTGACTGAACTGAACTGAAGGGCTTCCTAGGTGGCGCTAGTGGTAAAGAACCTGACTGCCAATGCAGGAGAAAGGCTATACACTAACAACAAATTTCTGACAAAGAAATAAAGAAATCAATCTCAATTACAATGGCATCAAAACCAGTAAAATACCTAGGAATAAATTTAATTACAGAGGTGACCTACCTCTACTCTGAAAACTATAAGACACTGATGAAAGAAATTGCAGATGACAGAAATAAATGGAAAAGTATCCTGTTTTCTTGGATTGGAAGAATTAATATCATTAAAATGTCAATACTACCAAAAGCCATCTATAGATTCAATGCAATGCCTATCCAGATAACAATGACTTTT
Source organism: Bos taurus (assembly GCF_002263795.3). Taxonomy (NCBI): domain Eukaryota; kingdom Metazoa; phylum Chordata; class Mammalia; order Artiodactyla; family Bovidae; genus Bos; species Bos taurus. The sequence continues at coordinate 14,086,749 of NC_037354.1, read as the reverse complement.
CTGTTAAATAGAAGTAAAGAAAATACCCCTAAAATTTATACGGAACCACAAAAGACTCTGAACAGCTAAAGCAAACTAAAACTAAAAGCAAAGCTAAAACTCAACAGCAAAAATAAACAAATAACCGAATTAAAAAAAAAATGGGCACAGGACCATTGTTCTGGATGGTCTTCTTTGGATTTTTTTTCCCAAAGAAGACACAGGAAAGGCCGATAGATACAGGAAAAGATGCTCAACAGCACTAGTCGCTAGGGAATGCAAATTAAAACTGTGAGATCACCTCATTGGTGTTAGAACGGCCATCACCAAAAAGACAAGGGGTAATAAATGGGAGGAAATGGAGAAAAGGACACCCCTGTGAACTCGGGGCGGGACTGTACAGCCACTATTGAAAATAGTATGGAGGATCCTCAAGAAAATAAAAAATAGAACTACCATATGGTCCAGCAATTCCACTTCTGGAAATACATCCAAAGGAAACAAAACACTAACTTCAAAACGTATCTGCGCCTCTACGCTCGTAGTAGTAGTATTTATAATAGCCAAGACATGTAAATAAGCTAAGGGTCCGTCAATGAATGGGTAAAGAAGTTCCGCTATCTATCGGTCATATATAGCACAACTATATATATGTGTGTGTGTGTATTCATCTATTATTCAACTATAAGAAAATGAGGAAATCCTATTATCTGTGACAACGTGGATGGACCCTGAAGGCATTAGGCTAAGTGAAGTAAGTCAGACAGAGAAGGACAAATTCTGTATGATCTCACTTATTTGTGGAATCTGCAAACAAACAACAAAACAAAAAAAACCCAAAGAAAAGAGATCAGACTTGTAGTGGCCAGGGGAGGAGGGTGAGGAAAGAAGGAATTGGAGGAAGACGGTCCAAGGCACAGACTCCCAGCTGAGCGTAACTGAGTGCTAGGGACGTGACATCGAGCACGATGACATCGAGTACGATGACGTCAAGCACCGTGACGACGAGCACGATGACGTCGAGTACACTGACCGCCAGCAGCGAACCCTGCTGTGCGATATACAGGGAAGTTGTCAAGAGAGTCCATCTTAAGAGTTCTCCATAAGAAGACAAGTTTTTCTTTTTTCTTCCTTTTCTTTTTAGTGTATTGGTTGAGATACACTATGAAATAGCTGAACCCGTGGTGGTGATCATTTCACCATATATATAAATCAAACCATCATTCTGTATGCCTTGAACTGATAAAGTGCTGCATGTCAATTGTTTCTCAATAAAACGGGGGGTAGGGGGTTGGGTGGAAAGAATCAGAAAGGCACCAGACTTCTCAAACACAAGACTGGAGGCTAAGAAGTCAGTAGAAAAATACGGTCACATTTTTTAGTACAAAGTATTTCCAATCTGAAGTTACATCCCCAGGTAAAATATCAGTCAGGTATGAGAATAGAATAAAGCAGCATTTTCTGAGATGCAAAGACTCAACAAATTTATCTCCAAGGTCTCCTTTCTAAAGCAACTCCACCAAAATGAGAGACAAAATCAAGAAAACTGGAAGACAAGGGTTTTAAACATTGAAGTGTTTCAACTTTTAGTAAATGGACATCCCATGAGTATATGATTCATGCAACAGTTCCGTTACATGACTCACCAGGTTGAACTGGAGACCAAGAACAGAAGGAGCAGCAGGTGTGAAACTGAGAGAATACCTGTTGTGCTTAAATGTGCTGAATGGAGGCTCTGGCAGTAAATGGGTGACAGGGACACAAAAAATTAAGCCAATGGAAAAAAGAGACAATTATTAACTACAGAGAGAGCCAAAGGAAATTCAACTGTAGTACACCAGATCGGTCATCCAGAAACAATATTTACATAGCCAGAAAAAATGTAAACACTGAATACTGACTTCATGCTGAAGCTGAAGCTCCAATACTTTGGCCACCTGATGCGAAGAGCCAACTCATTGGAAAAGACCCGATTGCTGGGAAAGATTAAGGGCAGGAGGAGAAGGGGGCCACAGAGGATGAGATAGTTGGATGGCATCACTGACTCCATGGCCATGAGTTTGAGCAAGCTCCAGGAGATAGTGAAGGGCAGGGAAGCCTGGAGTGCTGCAGTCCATGGCATTATAAAGAGTCGGACACGACCGAGTGACTGAACAGAACAAATAATACTCCGAGGATGAAAGGAAGGGGAATGTATACATGGGGAGGGCACCTAGGAGAGCAGAGTCCTCACCCGCAGTGGGAAGTCAATTCTCCAAGTCTACTAACTAAAAAAATCAAAACATATCCAAGTGTTATTTAAAAATACAGAGGTGAATACCACGAAAAGCCATTAAATATGTAAAAGTGGTTGACTGGTGAAGAGTGGTGGGTCAGTCTGCCTCCTGAATCTGACGTTTTAAGCTGATGTTGTGTTAAAGAGGACCCACTGTTTTCTGGAAAACCCACTATTTTCCAGAGAGTGGAAATCGCTCTCTGGCCAGCACATCAACTGTTCACCTAACATTTTTGTCTTTTTTTTTTTAAGTGAATAAGCACCTGGACTGTACATCTGGAATCATCCTCTCATCATTATTTCTGCTGCGGCTTTATGCTCATTTTGTCCAACAAACCTACTACTGTCTTCTCTAAGTACCTTGAAAACCCATTTTCCAAAGAAAATAAAATCAGCCTTTTGAAGTAGGCTCTTCTTTTGAAGCTCAGATTGGTATCCTGAGAAACTATTGATAGCTACTTCCTTACATAGGTGGAACAACAACCTTACTGTTTATGTTAAAGTAAGCTAGAATCGGGTTTCAAAAATTTCTGGGGTGAAAACATATTATTTTGATATTCATACTGAATATTCAACTATCATATACTCAGCAATTCTCTGGTTTACAACGGAAAGCTGTAACACTTCACACTTCCATGTCCCTACCCCAGGTCTTGAATCTCCAAAACTACCTCCTTTAATACAAAAACTATTTTATATAAACTACCTGGGTTTATATGCATCAAGATTTACACTCCATCGTTTGGGTACACCAGAGTCATTCCAAAACTGTATTTCAGAAATTCTCTGATGGACATCTAAAAATATGATTAAAAAACCTAAGCTAACTTTCCAAAAAGTATAAAAAATATGACAGGCCTGTCTTTTCTTCCTCAAACATCTTTATAGTAACGCATTTAATTACAATGAGTACCAAAAATGTGATTATGTACTTAAAATTCTTTCATGCCAATGATTTCTAAGCTTGTACTTGCTTGATCAATCTTGTTAATTTTAATATTTCCAAAAGTTTTTTAAAATGCAAAGATATAGACTTCATAATACTTTATGATGTAAAAAAGATATTTCATATTTAGAGATAATTAAAAAAAAAAAAACTCTTGTAGTTCTGCACATGCCATGATTTAAAATCCTGTTTCAGTGGTATCTCTCCTAGTTTTAGACTTCTGTCCTGGACAATTTCTACCCCAGCCGGCGTGCACCCTCACACTCAGTGACAGACAGGGAGGGGATGACTGGCTTAACAATCTGTCCTTAATGTCTGTTTTCTTCGAAGAATTTCTAGGCACCAGACGCTTAAAAAAATAAGCTTCAACATCCTTGACGTTGAAGTAGACGTTTTTCACTCCATCACAACTAAGCCAAGACACAGATACATGGATGTGCGGACGAGGAGTAATCGTGGGGTCTCCCAAGATACAGCTCTACAGTGAACCGAAATACCCACCACACTGACAAACAGAGCATCTGGGTTTGACCCTGTCTTTTCCTGCTGGGAGAGCTCTAACACTTAGCAATCTCTTTGACTGTTAGTTTTCTTCAACTATAAAACAACGGGGTTTGAGTCAAAGACTCAAAGTCAATTTATGCTTTCAAGCTTGATGATATTTTAGATTTTGCAACCTTCCAGTGGGTTGTAATTCATATCTTACTTTCCCACTGATTCAGACAGAAATCTAAATGATCCTTAACTGGCAGTTGCTGCTGTTCAGTCGCTAAGTCATTTCCATCTCTTTGTGACTCTTCTGTCTTCCACTGTCTCCCGGAGCTTGCTCAAATTCATGTCCATTGAGTTGGTGATGCTATCTAACCATCCCATCCTCTGCTACTCTCTTCTCTTTTTGCCTTCAATCTTTTCCAGCATCAGGGGCTTTTCCAATCAATCGGCTCTTCACATCAGGTGGCCAAAGTAGTGGAGCTTCAGCTTCATCATCGGTCCTTCCAATGAATACTCAGGGTTGATTTCCTTTAGGATTGTCTGGTTTGATCTCCTGGCTGTCCAAGGGACTCTAAAGAATCTTCTCCAGCACTACAATTCAAAGGCATCAATTCTTCAGCGCTCAGCCTTCTTTATTGGCAGTGACCCCTAACAATTCTGTTTCAAACCCTTGCGTCCCCCAAAAAGCCCTTTGCTGTATCTGGCAGGAAATACAAGGATCTTTTTAAATCTTGAAAAAAAAGAAAAAGAAAAAGCCACTCCCTGACTTCTAGTGCCAACTACATAACATCCAAGGGATGTGGTCTGGCATTTAGGACATTCAGAATCTGACCTCAACCCACCTTCCCAACTGTTAGCGCCAAACAGTCCCTTTCTTGTTGCCAAAGCTACAAACTAAACCTGTTTTTCTTTTCTTTTGGCTGTGCCACATGGCATATAGGACCTTAGTTCCCTGACCAGGGATCAAACCCAAATCCCCTGCATTAGAAGCAAGAGTCTTAACCACTAGAGAAGTCCCTAAACACGTTTCTCTCAAGAATACCAGTCTTCCTGGTGCCCGTGTGTTTTGCTCATAGTATTATCTTTACATGGACTGCTCTCTAGCTCCAAAAGGTCAAGTTTTACCTGATCCTCAAAACTAAGGGGACCATATATCATCCAAACTGGGACAATTTTGACAGTGACAGCGGATGCTAATTGGTAGGACACTGGGACACTAGGAATAAACTGGGGCTTCCCCAACACACTGGGACATGTGAGGGCCCACCTACAGCAAATGTCTCTCCTTCCATCGACACAGATCGCACTGGAAATTTGTATCCCCTTTCGAAGATCATTTCTGCTGTGCATTTGAGTTATGGGTGTAACAGTCTGAACCATGAAATGATTTGGTGTTTGACTCCCCACAATGCCTGGCACATAGTGGGTGCTCAGCAAACGTTTGATAAATGAGTCTCTTCCTAAGCACGTGTGGTTCCAGTAGACAACATTAGGTTCTTTCAAGTCAGTAGAGGCCCTTGTATAACCAGCACCCCCATTCACACAGAGAAGAGCCATACTCCTCGGTCAGCCCGCAGACCCGTCTCCCCCAGGGATGGCCCTATGCACACTGCAATTGGAATAAGAGTCCTGTGGTCCGGCAGAAGCACGCTGTAAACACACGCTGATCCGGGCCTGCTTCACCCCTGGATCCCAGCTCCTCCATGTGTCAAAACATCCTGTGCAGTAAATACAATGAGTTCCCATTTTACGAACATTTTATGGTTCACAGAAATGAAGAGCACTGTCCAGAATGGGCTGCTAAGTGAGGAGCCAGGTCTTGAATCCAGACACTGTGACCACCAGGCCTATCGTGGTCCCCTCAGGACACTTGCAATGAACTCGCAGATACTGCATCTGCAAAACAAAAACCATCACTCTCAGCCCTGAATGCCGCAGGCCAGGACGCACAACTGCCCCAAGGGTCTTACGCAGTTCTGCCGATTTTCTGAAAATGAGAGGGAGAAAAATCTTTCAGTAGCTGCTTCTTTCAGCTACTGGTATAGATTGAACGGGCTAAGTTGGAATGGCGGTGGGGGGAAGGAAAGGAAACGTAAGTAAGAGAAACAGAGAATTTAACAGAGTACAAAACCAGAAGAAGGAAGTGTGTAGTGTCAGGGTATCAGTGGCGCTCTGGGTCTGCCCGAAGCACACAGCACACTGGACACACTAATGTGTCAGGTTACTTCGGGGACACAGTAAAGCGGCACTTTATCATCCGGAATGTCCCCCCCGAAGATGGACACTTCTACTAAAACAGAAAGTCTTACAAATTTAAGCAGAGCATTAAAAAAAAAAAAAAATCAAACACACTTATTTTTTTGTTCAAGTATTTTCATGATCCCCTATTTCAAACACCACACGTAGGGTTTGGATGAAAAATTAAAACTTGTACTTTGTGCCAGTTTTTTAAGTTCCTTCATTACCTATAGGGTTTCTACATTCTTTCTTTGTAACAGTAATTAAATTTCAGCCCCAACGGGCTCCGCTCCCGTTTGCTGAGTCTGAAGGCATGAGAAGTATGTAGCGTTTATACAACAGGAAATCTCTAAGAGCATGCTGCTGAGGTTTCCTTCCCCACACCCCCTCCACACCCATTCCTTAAACTGCCTTCAAAAGGCCTGCTGTACTCCTGAAAAACGAAACACACGTCGCCCACAGAAGCAGCGCACCCACTCCTTGGTTTGTTCCGACCCCGCCGCTGAGGCTGGACAGGGCCTGGCTTCGACAGCTCCTCGAGCCAGTCCCTGACCTCTAATGCTCAAATCCTGTAATGCCACGCAGGCCAAATATGCTTTTCTGCTGTTATCAGAGTGGAATTTGGGAGGAAAAAAAAGAAAGCTTACCAACTTGGCTTTCTGCTCTCTACATACCAAACCTTCATCGAGAGGCCCTTCCACAGCCTTGACACGAATGTGCCTCTCCAAGTTGGGAGAGGCCTTTCACCCCTGCCCACCCCCCATCCCCCAACCCCTGACCCTCAACCGTGGTCTGAGCTCCCATGGGTGTTTACCCAGTATATGTGAGACTCTGGAACAAAAGAAATGTTTCTTGATGGTCCGTTAGAGGTAACGCTTGTGAATATAGTGCTGAGATGAGGCTAACATTTATTAGTTGTTAATACCTCTGCAATGGGCTTCCTAGGTGGCGTCAGTGGTAAAGAACCCGCCTGCTAATGCAGGAGGCCTAAGAGACGCGGGTTCGATCCCTGGGTTGGGAAGATCCCTTGGAGGAGGGAATGGCAACCCACTCCAGTATTCTTGCCTGGAGCTCATGGACAGAGGAGCCTGGCTGACTATAGTCCACGGGGTTGCAAAGAGTTGGACACTACTGAAGTGTGTCCAATACACACGCAATACATCTGCAATCGTCCCCAGTAACACTTATTAGTACTTCTGGTTTATGAAATGCCCCCAGTGTGCCTTTTCTACAGGGCATCATTGGTCAGGATAAGTATCATTATGGTAATGAGGGTGTGGAAGTCACACCACACTCTGGAGGCTGTCACACAGAACTGGAAGCCAGCCAGTCATAATTTGCCTGGTTTTTGAAAACATCTATCCATATCCCCAGAAGCCAATCAAGGTCAAGGAATACCAAGCAGAGCTGACTCCACTGAGGAGCATCCCCATGATATGGTTTAGGGTCATGCTGGCCTAAACCAGAGCCCTTCCGGGACCCATACCCACAAGAAAGGACTTACTCCAAAGTCATACGTATCACAGGGATTTTCTCCAACAGTGCAGACTGCCTCTTAAAACTTTTCTAAAATAGCCTCGATTTTTAAGAAAGCAGAATCTCTAGCTTACTTCAAACTTTGTCTTTTGAAGACCAGTTCCCAATCTCTTCTTTCTTTTCCCATTACTTAAAAAAAAAAAAATGTTGAATCACATAATCACAAAGGACACTGACCTGCCATTAAGTTATAATATTTTACAAGTAAAGTAATAGGCAGTTTAAGATTATGAAGTCTTACTAAATGAAATTTAGAGCAGAAAGTGAATTTCTTATATGGACCTGCCTAATTGCTGCTCACAGAAATTATTTTGTCCAAACGGCATGAGAGAATTTTAATTTCAGTTCCATTTTCTCATTACCCTCAAAAACTCTAAAAGTACCATTTTGTTAAATTGAGTCTGTCCCAGCTGAATAGAGTAATTCAGGGGCTTAGCTCACTTGTCCATTGGAACACTAATTTCATTTTTTCTAAAATTAATACAACCTGTAACATTAGAGCAAACCACGCCCACTAATCTTGCCACCTTATTCAATAATTTAATTCTATGCGTAATTACGTTATAAAATTATAAGCTAGATCACAAATCACTTTTGTACAATGACCTAGAAAATACCCAACCTCTCTTCATGAAATTGAAAACATTTAGATTCAATTTAATAATTTTTGAGCAATCTACACACCATAGCAGTCAAGACGGAAGAGACTTCCAAAGTCATTTGGGTCAATTCAAACAATCAAATGAAAAATAATAAAAGAAATAGAACACATTCTAATTTACACTGGAGTTGGGTTCCAAAAGTTTATTTATTGTAAATCAGCTGCTTGAGCTCTTGGGCTACTTACTTGCTTAGGCCCCCAAATCAGATCACAGAAGTCTCTTAAACCCAGAGTTTACGTAAAGAAAGTTCTCTGCATCTTCCCTGTTGTATGACAAGTTGTATCACTGGAAGGAGGATCTGTCGTTCTGTTCTGACCACTTCCATCAGCTGAGAGGAGACACTTTCCAGCTCCAGTTCACCAGGTCCTGCAGCCCAGGCGAGCTGGGAGCACAGGGATAACATAACCCCGGGACATGGAGTGCACACGTCTCCCAAGACTCTGGCCTTCTGATCTCTCTGTGGCCATTTGGATGCGCCTGCCTCCTTCCCTTTTTACTGTCATCGCTGCCTCTCACCATCCAGAGCGTTCCTCCTTTATGTTCACTGGGGAAACGGTCTCATCGCTTCCTTCTGTCCTCTTTGCTCCCTACTCCCCATCATCGTGATATCCTAAGTGATATTCTCACTGCTAGTTTCTTAGGGGCCAGGGCTTCTCTTCCTTTAAGTCATCTCCTCACGCCAAGGCACTTAAAATGAAGTGAAGTGAAAGTCGCTCAGTCGTGTCCGACTCCTTGCGACCCCAGGGACTATACAGTCCATGGAATTCTCCAAGCCAGAATACTGGAGTGGGTAGCTTTTCCTTTCTCCAGGGGATCTTCCCAACCCAGGAATTGAACCCAGGTTTCCCACATTGCAGGGGGATTCTTTACCAGCTGAGCCACAAGGGAAGCCCAAGGTGCTACAGGAGAAGAACAAAACTTGAACGCTGGCAATAACAATGCCTCTTGGAACATAAAAGAACGAGGAACATGTTTGAAAAGGCAAACGTATAAAAGGGCTTTGATAAGACCTTGGGGGTTAATGATGGGACTCAAGTACATGCTCTAGGAACCAAAGGTAACCACTGAACTAGATTAACTAGACTTGGCAATGGTATGGGGTGGGGGGAAGTGACAAGAATGGGGTGATAGAGTTGAGTTAGCAGAGTTGTTCTTTGTGAGTCAGAAAACCTAAGAAATCACACACACACACACACACACAAAAGAAAGAAGGAAAAGAAAAGGACACCTTTGCCAACACTGCAGAATAGAAGCAAGGCCAGGGTAGTGGATAACAAGGTATCATGTATTGGTTTGAACAAAAAGTTTGTTCGGGATTTTCTGTACCATCTTATGGAAAAACCCAAATGAACTTTTTGGCCAACCCAATAGAATAATGGGTAGCATGTTAATGGGAAACACCATGAAGAGTCTAACAATATAGCAAGACATAGACAACAAAACAGCTGGTAATGGTTGCTGCAGTGCTGGCAATGGGAGATGAAGAACTTTTATTTTTAGTACAGGTAGTCTGTGAGGTGGTGTAGGACCATAAAAATGAATGTAAAAGCCAAAATTGTGCAAAATAATCTTAATAATTCATGAGAAAAGGCTTCAATTGTTTCAGGACCTTTGGGATTTTTCAACAAAATATAAGGAAATAAAAAAATGGTAGAATTAATATTTATTTAGTATACTGTAATTTACTAAATTATTTAGTATACTGTAATCTGGGGCCTTCCCTGGTGGCTCAGCTGGTAAAGAGTCTGCTTGCAGTGTGGGAGACCCAGGTTTGATCCTTGAGTCTGGAAGATCCCCTGGAGAAGGACACAGCAACCCACTCTAGTAGTCTTGCCTGGAGAATCCCATGGGCAGAGGAGCCTGGTGAGCTATGGGGTCATAAAGAGTCAGACACGACTAAGCAACTTCACTTTCACACTGTAATTTAAAACATTAAAACAGAATTAAAGTGTTTATTTGTGAAAAAAACTTATCAAGTGTAGTTTGAACAGGGCTTGTCTTCTTCATGTGGTATAACTTATGATTCTAAAAGAGAATCTCTTCTATACCTTGACAAACTGCAACACTCCTTTCTAAGTTTGGATCAATTGCCAACACTTTATCCTTTGTGAATTACCTCCAAGAGTTGCTTTAGAGATATTCGGTGGCATCACTTGATCTGGGATATCTTCGTCTTTTTCATCATAGTCACTTGCCTCATTTAAGCCCCCAAAAATCTGCCTTCACTAAGTTCCTAGGGCCACACATCTTGTCTTTCATATGGTGGCAGTGTCAACGTTCCCGCTGTCAACGATTTCTTCTATAACTCTATTTACATTTGATTTAAACCCTGAAGTGTCATTTTCACAGTGTGGCAAAAGTTTCTGCTGTTATTACTCACTGTTACTTTCCACTGTAATGCTTGGTTGTTTCTAATGCATGCTTCATCTTGTGTTTCTTCCAAAATTCAGCTATAGAAAATGCTTGATCTCTGGTTGTAGCATCAATAATCAGTCCGAAAGTCCACTTACAATAACATGCTTCAAAATCTATTGAAAAGCAAATTTTGCCATTTTCATGCAAGTTCCTGAGAGAATATAACTGTAGAGGTTGTGCTTCAAAAGTTAAATTATTTTGCATACTTTTGGACAAAAACACAATTGATCTGAGTTTTGACACAATGATACTATAGCCCATGATCTTTTATTTATGTGCTAAATGACTGGTTGAGATGCTTTTTCAGGACTGTTTAATGTTCTAGGATTCTCAGATTGATGGATACACACAGGTTTTAACTTAAAGTCACCCAATGCAAACAGGGTAAACACAGTTACTCCGTGTTTAGCCTCTTCCTTCATAACCATGTCGAGACCTGACATCTTTTATGGCACAAGTTCCAACCTGTTCCATCAACATTAATATCTGAGTTTCATCATCATCACCTGCAGCAACTAATCCTTGGGACCTGGATGCAAATTTCTCAGCAGCATCCTTATCTGTGCTGTAGTTTCACCTGATGGCTTAGTAGTAATCAATTCACGCCGACTTCTGAGTAATGAAGCCAGTCTTTACAGACAGCATGCCTTCTTCACTATCCACGTATTTACTGATTTCTTCCAATGTAGCAACTAATTTCCCTGCTTCGGCCTGAATGATAATCAAGCTGACTGGGATATTTAAAATTACAGTCTTTGATCCAAAATATAAGGAAACGCCCCACATCAACCAAAAGTAACTTTCAGTTCCTAGCACACTTAAAACTAAAAGATGCTGAATGGACTTCACCTTGTTTCCACATTCACAGGACGTGTTCGATATGTTTCACGCGGGCCTGGGTCGCATCTTCTCTTTGCTTGGCTGTCACACCTTCACGTCTTCTAATCACTTCCAATTTCACTTCCAGCACTCTCACTTTCCATTTCTTTGCTGCACCTTCATTTTTTGTGGGCCCAATTCCCTCTTCCAGTTATTTATTCTTGTAAAATGCCACGGGGGGTTATCACTGGGAGATAAAGAGGCAGTACAGCTGCACACTCTGCTGTCTGTGCGTGAACCGAATAACTGACGCACGGCGAACAATCACCGGCAGAGTTGAAAAAACAAACACGATTTGTCACTGATAATTGCACACATTTGTTATCTGGGCAGTGATTTGTGGATGGAAGTGAGGCTTGTACTTTGCACAGCTACAGTTAATACGTGCTGGAAGCTGCAACCTGAACCCTGTCACTGTGGGGCTGGTGTTACACGCAGAAACCATGGGCGTGCACATCAGAGTCGTGCAAAATGAGCTCTGCCTTATTTCACTCCAGTCCCTGCGTAAAAATGACCAGGGCTGAATCAGGCTAAAGATTTTAAAATCTTACTGAAAAGATGAAACTTTAGGGGAAGACAAAAAGAGCTCTAAAATCTGACGGATAGGGGAAATGAATCATATAAATAAGGCATATGGAAACAGAAGAGAAGGGTTATAATAACATTTCATTATAAAGTACAATTATTCACAAGTTGACTTACTGTGATTCAAGTGTTTTTAGTACATTATAAATCAACTCTATTTCAATACAAAACTATAGCTTAAAACAGAAAGTCCCTCTAAATGTGAAAATATTGGGGAGTGAGGAGAAGACTACAGGGAAGTGCATCCGACTACAGATGATAATACAAAGAGAAGAAAGTCAGAAAGACAAATACCATGTGATCTCACTTACATGTGGACTCTAAAACATGCCCCAAATGAACCTATCTATGAAACAGAATCCAGGACGCAGAGAGCAGACTAGTGTTTGCCAAGGGGGAGGAAAATGAAGGAGAGGGTTGGATTGGAAGTTGGGGATTAGCAGGTGCAAACTGGTGTGTATAGAATGGATAATAACAAGGTCCTACTGTTTAGCATTGGGAGCTATTTTCAATATTCTGTGACAAACCATAATGGAAAAGAATATGGAAAAGAACGTATATATATGTACAAATCTGAGTCGCTCTGTTGTACAGCAGTACTATAATTCAACTACACTTCAATCAAAAAATAAATTTTAAAAAATTAATTAAAAAAAAAAAAAGGACATCCAGACACCAGGAGGCAGTCATGGTGAGGCGACTATTTGGGGGAAAATAAGGTAGAAAGGAGAGGGGAGGCATTCTTTGGGAACTGCCTTTTTTGGTAAAAAAGAAAAAGCCAAGAGGTGGAAATTCAGAAAACTGCAAGAGAAGAAACATGCCAACAACTGAAGGACACACAAATCCTCCCCTGGCCCCTGCCCTCACAGAAGCCATCCAGCAAAGCAGCCACACCATGGACACCGTCAGAACCCCGGCAGACACCCCTGAAACAAGAGGCCAAAGTTCACATCACCAGCCATGGGACAGACAGAAATCACATACCCGCTGATATGATGCACTCAGAAGGATACCGGATCACTTCTGGGTGTTTCGAGCAAAAATGCACGACCTGAATCTAATCATGGTTCAACTCCGGACAAACACAAATCGAGGGACACTCAATATACCAAAAAATGACTGACACTCTTAAAAAAATGTTAAGTTCAAGGAAGACAAAGAAGTACTGAGAGTCTATTCCAGATTGTGAGAAAGTGACGAGACATTACAACTAAATAAAACAGGGGAGGCAGGACTGTATGGGGGACATGTCCTAAAAGCCAATGGTGGGGCACAAATTCGACACAGCACAATTTAAAGTACATAGAACAGATCACTGTACTGTGACTAGGGGAAAGAGTGTCCTGTTGTAGGAAATGTAAAGTAATTTAAGGGTGAAGGGTGTATCAAGTCTATAATTTACTCTCAAATGGTTAATAAAAATTAATGTATATAAGAGGGAGAGAGAGAGAGAGAGAGTGTGTGTGTGTGTAGGGAGGCGGGGGAAACGGGAGGAATGTTAACAGCTGAAGAATCTGGGTAAAGGATAGATGGGAATTCTCTGTACTCTTTTTGCAACTATAAGTATGTAATGATTTCAAAATAAGTTAAAAAGAGAGAAAGATAAATTTTGCCCAGCCTTCCCATTAGTACTTGCCAGTCAAGCTCTTAGTCATTCACTGAGAGCAACAAAGCCAACCAAGAGTAGAAGGGAGTATAATTAAAGAACAAAGAACAAAAGAGAATGGGAAATTCACAAATAACATTATTACATCATCCTCAAATCTGAATTCAGAAAGCAAAAAAAGGCAACAACCTTTTAAGTAATCAGGCTCCATAAAATAGGTTGCAAAATCCGGATTTAAACCACCAACCTTGCCAAGTAGCATAGGGAAAAAGTCTTTCAGTCTTTCCTTGGGTGTTCCTGCATCAGTGACTCTGTAAGTATATAGAAGCAGGCACTCACATACAGAGAAGGGCCAGCCAAAAAGGTTATAGTATGAGAGATTTTCTTTCAAGTGCACACAGTTCAACCAACTGCTAACAGAGGAAAGAATAATGGTGTTACTTAATATATCTTCATTCAAACAGCAGCACTTGACCAAGGCGCCCTCATCACCCGAGATCATCATAGTTTTGTCCCATTAGTCCCCCTCCCTCCAAGCTCTCTTCCTTTCAATCTTTCCAGCCACATGCTTCCAGATTCTTCATTCTATACGCCTTCCATGCCATGACTCCTTTATCAAGACCCTTTGAAAGACACTTATAAAGAATCAGGTTCAAATTTCTTTCCCTCAATACTCACGGTCTCCTACCAGCTAGTCTTCGGCTTCTTTCCCCAATTTGTTCTCTAATCTTCCCTCAACCAAAACTGGCTACTGTGTCTGTGCTGAGCCCCAACTATCCCCGCTGATCCTCGAAGCCCATCTGGTGGACCATCAACTTGGTGAAGCCTGTTCTCACCATCCCAACCGCCTCCCTCTCCTTGGAAGATGTAGTAATTAGAACTTGCTGCATGTAAGTTAAAAAAAAAAAGCATGGCAGGAAGGAGGGAAGGAAGTATTAATAGAAGCCCTACAAAGTTCTGATTTTTTTTAGTATCGATTATCTAATTTTGCCTATCAGTTTCCCCCTCCTTTCATTCATTTTATTGCTCTGGTTTTGCACATTTTTATTCTATAATATGGGCTTCCCAGGTGGCTCGGAGAAGGCAATGGCACCCCACTCCAGTACTCTTGCCTGGAAAATCCCATGGACGGAGGAGCCTGGTGCGCTGCAATCCATGGGGTCGCGAAGAGTCAGACATGACTGAGTGACTTCACTTTCACTTTTCCCTTTCATGCATTGGAGAAGGAAATGGCAACCCACTCCAGTGTTCTTGCCTGGAGAATCCCAGGGACGGGGGAGCCTGGTGGGCTGCCGTCTATGGGGTCGCACAGAGTCGGACACAACTGAAGTGACTCAGCAGCAGCAGGTGGCTCAGTAGTAAAGAATCTGCCTGCCAATGCAGGAGACACAGGAGACATGGATTCGATCCTTGGATCAGGAAGATCCCCTGGAGAAGGAAACCCACTCCAGTATTCTTGCCTGGAAACCCCATGGACAGAGGAGCCTGGTGGGCTAGAGTCCGTGCATTAGAAAAGAGTCAGACACAACTTAGTGACTGAACCACCACCATTCTATAATACAATAGGACAGAGCAGCTGTGAGAGTATAGAGATAGCAAAGGAATTGTAGTTCTCAAAGAAGCGTGAAAGAAGAGCTTTCAGGGAGAACTGGCGCTGGTGCTCTGAGAGAAGGGGCCAGGATGGAGTGAAGGAGCAGAGTACTGGGGCAGGGTGGGGACGGCGCTGCCAATGGGCGCTTCCAGCAGAGGCCACAGGCGCTATCCCAACCAGGAATACAAGGCTGGGATATATACAAGGCTATGTCCCAACCGGGGAGGGACTGATGGTGAGTCAGCATCGAATGCCACCAAACACACAAGGGTAAACTACATCCTAATCCAGTTCAAATTATTGCTATAATTAGATAAATCTCAATTAGTGAAATGCTGCTACATTTTCAAAGTATAGCAGTAATAAAGGGTAGGTTCTCTATGGAAGACATAACCATGTGATTACAGAAATAGAGATCCCGCTGGTAAATGCACTGGGGCGGACTCAAGGTTATACCTGACCCTTCCCTCCTCTTCATTCAGGGCAGGAGGTTCAAGGTCATTTCAAGCTATACCCTGGGGGTAACCATGTGTGGGGACCAATGTCAACTAGACTTATTGTGGAGATCACTTCACTGTAGATGTATAAATATGAAATCATTACGTTGCACACCTACACTCAGGATATATGTCAATTACATCTAAATCTTTTAAATTAATGAAATTTTTTGAAAGAAAAATTCTTATAATTGCAGTCCAGTTATACAAACTCAATAGCCCAGCTCAAAGGGGGAAATCTAAAAAATGTGTTTCCCCTTTTAAAAGTCTTTAAAATAAAGAGAGACAAAAGGCATTTGAGTAATGGCATTCTGCAACCCCCACAAGTGCTCCCAAGGATCAGCCTCAACCCAGAGAGCTACACCCTTCACTTTCCAAGTTTCCATGTATGAAAACCCTGCCCTTGCCCACTCCTCCAATGGACTGAGTTCTTTGATAGCAAACTGCCTTTTATTTACATATCTACTGCTTCCAGCCCAATTTATGGGTCCAAAAAATGTTTGTTATGAGAATAAATATTTAACCAGAATGGTGAGAACATAGCAAAAATAGTTGACCATTTTGATTAAAAAAAAAAAAAGGGAGAGAGAGAAAGATTTTCCCTATAGGCCAGAAACTTCAGGAATAGTATGTAACTCAAATATTCAGTCTGCACAATTCAAGGTAATCACAGAAACAGTTAACACATTTCCAGCAGGTATCTAATCACTTACTCCTCATTAACAAAACTTTGAGTTAGGTACTCCTATGACTTAATCTAAGAGGCAACTGAGGCTCAGAGAGGTTAAGGAACTTGCCGCAAATCACACCGCCAGAGAAAGCAGAGCCAGGATTCAGAAGCAGGCAATCTCCAGAGTCTACACTTTCAATAGAAATACAAACATATCCAAAAAATCAAATAAATGCATTATAAAAATTAAGCAAAAAGTATAATGTCTTATATAATATAAAATATAATTTATATTATAATATTTTAATTGCATATTTTGGGATTAATTTTTAGAATGCAGTCTAATTTAAACAGAATTAAATTATTAAAAACAATTTTTGTTTTGCTTTTAAAAGCTACCTAAACTACTGTTAAAATAGTGAGCTCATTAATCATAACTATTTGTAGGGAAATAACAATTACTAAAAACTGGCATTTTAATTACTAGTTTAATCAAAATAACATTAACATGGTATGGAGATTTTTATTTAATAACAATAATCATTTTTTAAAGGCATAAAACAATAATCATTTTAAATGTTTAAATATTTTAGACATAAATATGAATTATATATTTAAATATGAAGGAGATCCAACCAGTCTATCCTAAAGGAAATCAGTCCTGAATAGTCATCGGAAGGACTGATGCTGAAGCTGAAATTCCAATACTTTGGCCACCTGATGCATAGAACTGACTCATTAGAAAAGACGCTGCTGCTAGGAAAGATCGAAAGCGGGAGGAGAAGGGGACCACAGAGGCTGAGATGGTTGGATGGCATCACCGACTCAATGGACATGAGTTTGAGTAGACTATGGGAGTTGGTGATGGACAGGGAGGCCTGGTGTGCTGCAGTCCATGGGGTTTCAAAGAGTTGGACACGACTGAGCGACTGAACTGAACTGAAATATGAATTATAGCGTTAAAACCAAAATGAAATAAACACAAATGAAATAGAACATTTCAGCTGGGTTACCATGAAAAAATATCTGGTATGTGACTCCATCTTCCCATCCCTTTTTCTGAGAGCTGGTGAAGCACAGAGGACCATCTCCAGGCTGAGAAGCACCGTTAGAATCACAGCTGGTCTGTTCTCCAGCTCTGTGACCTCAGGGAAGGTATTTAACCTCTCTGAGCTGTGTAACTAACACCAACAGCCTCAAGTTATTTTGAAGACAAAAATATGTAATATACACAAGACACCATACCTAAAGGAAATAAATGTTAAATCCTTTTCTTTGTTATAAGAGAAACAAGAACAGACAGATGACCTTCTTCTTTTTTAAATCTTTTTGCCACTAAGCTAGGCAGGTGGGATGTTAATTTTCTGAGCAGGGACTGAACTCATGCCCCCTGCATTGTCAGCAAGGCATCTTAATCACTGGACCACAGGAAGTCCCAATAGATAGGTCACTTTTGGTCTCCCTTCATGAGTAAGTCCAAACTACACTGCTGTTTTCCAGAGGCCAAGGAACAAGAAATGTGTCAATATCCCTCTTTTTTATTTCTGAAACTTGGAGGAAAACAATTGAATATCAGCCCTGGGTGTTCCTTGGAAAGAATGATGCTAAAGCTGAAACTCCAGTACTTTGGCCACCTCATGCGAAGAGTTGACTCATTGGAAAAGACTCTGATGCTGGGAGGGATTGGGGGCAGGAGGAAAAGGGGACGACAGAGGATGAGATGGCTGGATGGCATCACCGACTTGATGGACGTGAGTTTGAGTGAACTCCAGGAGATGGTGATGGACAAGGAGGCCTGGCGTGCTGCAATTCATGGGGTTGCAAAAAGTCAGACACGACTGAGTGACTTAACTGAACTGAACTCCAATTGATATGGATGGCTTATGCAAAAATATTTACTTTAAAATTTAACTTTTGAAATTATTTTGTTTTAAAAAATCTTTTTTAAAAAACTGACAACTTTGGCCTCTGTGAGCCTCTGTGATGACTTTAAACTGTGTAAGATGGAGATTTCTTCACGTGACCCACTGAAGGCAAGAGATACGACCAGATGATATTCAGTGGTTTCACAGCCAATGCAGGAGATGCCAGTTCAATCCCTGGGTTGGGAATCTCCCCTGGAGGAGGAAATGGCAACCCACTCCAGTATTCTTGCCTGGAGAATCCCATGAACAGAGGAGCCTCTGGGGCTATTGTCCCTGTGGCCACAAAGAGTTGGACTCTGAGTGATTAAGCACGCATGCACACATTAGCAAAATAAGGTTTTAGATTTGTCGACAAACAGGAATAGATGAAAAAAACCTGAGTAGCTCTAAAGCAAAGGCAGAGTTCATTCTCCGGAAAAAAAATTCACTGGTAGTGAGTAGGTAACAGCTAACAATTTGCAGACCACAACCACTTGTTCCCTGTCCAAGCCAAGAACCAAAATGCCTATCAAATGGCCCTTTCCAGGTCTGTTTATCATCTCAGGCGGTCAGGTAGGCAGAAGAACTCCATGGCTCACACAGGTCCCAGCACCCCAGAAGCTCCCATGAACTCTGCGTGTAGTAACAGAGGGGCAGATGAAGGAAATCCTTCCTTACAGAAATAGTCCAGTTAACAAATCAAAGAGGAATGCCTGAATGACAGCATCGTTTTGCAACTCCCTAGTATTCATAGATCTAGACAATGAACATCCATGACTCAAACACTAATTGTTTTCCCAACTTCATTGAGAAACATCTCAGACGTGTATGCTTTCTACCACCAAAATATCTCTGTTATCTATCTTGAATTTGATCAGATTTATAGATCTATTATTCATTTACAAGAAACACAAAATTGCATAAGGGAAATGCTATCAGGAAAAAAAAGGGGGGTGAAGATAGAAGCTGTGGATTAAAAAAGTATTCTGATGAATTCTTTTGTAAAGAATCGATTCATGGTGCTTATAGTTTTTTCAGGATAATTACTTCATAAGAAGGGATATAGAAGGCTTCCAGAGTGGCTGGTAAAGTTCTAGCATGCTGGGTGGTGTTAGAAAGGTATTCTGTTTATAACAGTTCATTAAGCTTTGTATTTTTTAAAATCTAGTTTCTCTCTCTCTCTACCTGCACACAAACATACACTTAAAAAAAAAAAGAGTTTAAAACTCTCCTTTCCTGTTCTTACACCAATTAGAAAGAATAATTTTGGATTTAATACTTAAAAAAAAAAAAGAAATGAAGAGGTCATTAGCCAAAGTCAGAATCCTGAGGAGGTCCTTTATAATTCTCTTACTCTTTAGAATGCTTTATTTTGAGTTATCCTGGAGGAACACCATATAATCTCTGCAATGCTCGGGGGCCCTAAAGGTTTGTATTTGCTCTGCCTTTTCTTAAAAAGTAAACCTCATTTGGGGGTGAGACGGAGGTTTGGTGGATCTGTTCTTAATTGCTCAGTTCTACTAAATGCTTGATCTTTTTTTCTAGCTCTTTCGTGACACCCTGATCGGGGAGAGAGAGCTTCTTCTAGAGATTCCAACTTGAATAAGAAAGTCCATGTCGCAAGGAGTTCAAACTCAGGGAGAGAAGTTGCACAGAACCATGGATAATTACTTAGTGAGCTGAGAGCAGAGCCAGGATACAGAAAAAGGAGCTAAGATGCTCCACCATCCCCTGAACTCAACAGCCCACTCTTGTCATTTATCTTTGGAGGGGAAGGAAGTCACGTTTACTCTGCAGGGAAACAGAGAAGGCAGCAGGAGAGAACAGAAAAGCAGAGTCTGGCAAACATCAGTTTCACAAGAAAAATCAGAGACATATCTAAGGTTCTTTATCTAATTTCAGAATCGGGGGGAGGATATAGAAGCAGCATGGTAATCTAAATATGTTCACTTCGTTAAAAATCTAAGATCTAGATATAATTTAAATAAGGGTCAACAGGCTTTCCATATCAAATTTATTAAATTTCACCATTCGTTAACAGTGAAATAAATATAGGATATGTCATTACCAGATTAACTCTTGAATAGTGTATCTACACCTCTCTCTCTCTCTCTCTCTTTGGTAGCAGTCGTTTAGTTGTTAAGTCATGTCCAACTCTTGTGACTCCATGGACTGTAGCTCACAAGGCTCCTCTCCTGAGCCACCCAGGAAGCATATATACATCTCCAAAAAACCACTTTATATCCCCCAAACCACTGTTTAGCCAAGACAGGTATTTTTTTATGGAGGAGAAACGTGCATACCTAAAGTACAATGAGACACCCACAATCTCACACGCTACATATAGCTTTTGTACTCAAGGAGGTAAACTGGAGTTTAGGGGTGGTTTGGTAAGATCAGCTAGCTGCAGAGCTATAATTTCAGAGTTCTAAAATTTCTTATAACCTACTTTTAATTTTTTTAACTACTCAAAACAAAAGGATTATTCAATACACTCATTCTAAGTGTTTGTTTTCATACTGAACGATGACACAGAATGGAATCCATTAGCACGTGCAAATATATACTTCACCAGAGAAATGTATGCTTCACCTTTTCTTCTTATATTTGCCCTCATCTGCTTTTGTGTTTGTCTTTATGTTTTGGAAAACAGAACTTAAAAGAAATAAATTGTTTGGACAATTCTAACATCTTCAAGATCACTTACAAGATTTAACTGAAATCCTAAAGGAAAATGTGTCAGAAATTTCTGTACCATTTTCAGCTTGATTCTAAACTTTTAAAATTTCATTATTTTTTCAATATCATCTTTTTACCACATTCTAAGCAAAATGTTGAAGAGGTTTTACCAATTAAAAATCTCTGCGATTCACATGCCAGAATCTAGGTCCTGGTGAATATAGCAATCTACAACAGCACCAGAGGAATCCAAGCATTTGTTCCTTATCACAGGTGTGAAGGCTCCCTTTAACTCCCAGTTACTTGTAAAGAAAATAATATGAATTATAATAAGGACCTAGCTTTAACTTAGAAAACCAGTCATAACACAGACTAGCTGTGTGGCTGTGGGCAAATTACTTGGTCTCTTTGAGATTCCACAGCCTCACAGAAAATAGACTACATTACGTACGTGCGTGAGAATTAATGATGCTATATAAATATATATATACATATTTATATAAATGTACATATATCTCATCTGATTTAGAGTAAGAACTCAGAAGTTCCTATTTCCTTCTCTTTTCTCATCAGAGGTGTTGAGAGTGGAGGGATGAGAAGAGTCTGCCTGAGATACCACTCTTGGTCTAGAATAGTTGGCTTTTCAATTGTGGCCCACGGCCAACAGCGCTGACACGACCTGTGAGCCTGCTAAAAAGGCAAATTCATGGCACAGGCCCGAGCTCAATCAAGCAAATCGCAATCTCTTTGGATGAGCCCAAGAACTGTGTTTTAATAAGCCTTCTAGGTGTTTCTTTTAATCTTTTCTTTTTTTGCCTTGCTGCTCAGCTTGTGGAATCATAGTTCCCCGACCAGGGACTGAACCCTTGCTCCCTGCAGCGGAAGCTTGGAGTCCTAGCCACTGGACCACTAGGGAAGTCCCTAGGTGTTTCTTAAGACCATTAAAGTCTGACAACTTCTGTTCCAAAAACAGAGTCCTGATGGGCGGCAGCCTCTCTCGACCCCTCATCCCGTTTCCTGACCTGGGCTGGCCGCCTCCTCCCTCCGCTCGCCACGCCAGCTCCCGCCACTGCCCTGCTCTGGAGAGTCTGCTCTTGACTTCGCTGGCTCACTTCCCAGACCAGAGCTGGTTGCTGTCCCTCCCGGCAGTTCTCGCCTGCTGACAGCGAGGTAATCCTCACATCACCATCCCCGGGACTGCGCTGTTAAACAAACAGGTATCCACCCAGTTTGCATGGTGCCCCTCAGGAGTGGGCTGACCTGTGCCCATCTGAATCCCAAGTGGTCTTTTTCATCCAGAAAAAGCATCATTCTGCCAGCCCACGGCCTGGGGCAGAGAACTTCCAAGAACTCTGAATTCCCTGTGCCTCGCGTTCAAGGCTTTCCTTGGAATTGACAAGTCAACCGAGGAAGGTCTTACAGATCTAGCTGGTCCAGCTCCCAGAACTGAGTCCACACCCACATCCCGCTTCCCTGCCCCAGCTGCAGAAAGGGTTCGTCCAAACACCTTATATCGCGATGTTCTGAAGGCAGCTCATTGCAATTTATATCCCTTCAACCATTTCCATCATACCTATGTTTGTTGGTTGGTTTAATTGCAAAGTCGTGTCCAACTCTTTTGCAACACCATGGACTGTAGCCTCCAGGCTCCTCTGTCTTTGGGATTCTCCAGGCAAGAAGACTGGAGTGGCTAGCAATTCCCTCCTCAGGGGGAGTCTTCCTGACCCAGGGACTGAACCCGAGTCTCCTGCGTTGCAGGCGGTCTCATGCATTGCAAGCGGATTCTTTACCGCTGAGACGCCAACTAAAAGCATCATACCCATTTATAATAGACAAATATTTCTGGATGAGAAAGACCGTCCACACAGTTTGAGGAGCCCACTGTGCACTGTAGTGGATTTCCTTCACTTCAGCTGCTTAGTACCCCATCTGTCTACAAGAGGGAATATCTCCTGCCCTTTCCGTCGGGGCTACAGTGGGCACCACCGTGCCCAGCCTGCTCCCTAGCAAGGATATGACCAGGACGGGCCAGTCACATTCAGCTGCCCACAGTGATTGGTTCAATTAATATAAAATATTCATGCAAATACACTATACTTAGATAATATGCAAGCATTATTTTTAAATATTGGGTATATGGGTAATTATTTGTAAATTCTTCCTTAGTACTGCTCGTCTGTCATCTTTTCAACAATATGAGAAAACAAGCTTGCCAGGTGTGTTTTCAAACAGCTTGAAGAGATCAAGAAATACTACTCGAAAGTTTCTGTATTTATGTAAAAGTTATTTACATGAACTTATAGTGAGGCCGCTGTGATCCTTCAGTGTTTTCTAAATAACACACATTTCTATGGGGTCGCACAGAGCCAGACACGACTGAAGCAACTTAGCAGCAGCAGCAATCCGTAAAACAACCCTCTGAGGAAACAGGCAGAGAAACCTACTGGAGCTGCACAGTCAGTACCCCACACTGCCAGAATCAAAACCACACCCTCAACTGCCAGGCCCCTGGGCTTCTTAGCTGCAGGACTAGACTCATTCAACCTCCTTTCCGCCTATGGGGTCCACACTCTAAGAACAGAAAATTCTGTGAGCACCCGATCTCGTCTACAGCCATCCTCCCCAAGCTGTGATTTTTGTCAGATCTCATCAGCTAAATAAAACCAAAAGCAGCCAGTACTTAGAAACTTGAGAAGAGCACAGTGGCTTTAAGAATGCCCTAGATGTTATTGAGGTGGCACGTTTCCTCAATATTTAAAAGTAATAACATTGTTTGCATACAATCTCCTAATTAGAATACAATGTGTTTACAATGAACAGCGTTCCATGTACAATAAACATCATTAAACAAATCTTGTCCTGTTAAAAACACTTAATATGAAAACAAATGAAGCCGGAATAACCTCTTATTAATAAGACATGGCATGAATGGATAATGACATCTGGGATCGTATATTTTCTCTCTATAAAAATTTCAATTAGTCCTGGCAGCCATGGACTTAATTATTACCTTCAAATATTAATTTTAACCTTCAAAAGAATGATTTAGCAACGCTCCAAGATTAAGAAATTAAACCAAGCAGTTTTCTTCACTTGAGTACCTTTTAGTACTAATCTCCTAGTAAAACAATCTCTAAATTGGCAGACTTTCTTAAGATCGAACCCGGGTCTCCTGCATTGCAGGAGGATTCTTTACCATCTGAGCCACCAGGAAAGCTCAGAATTCCAAAACAGGCTACTAAATTAAGCACTAAGTTTTCACAGTAAATAATTACTATTTATTCAAGTCAAAATGGTCACATTTCACCCAATTATTACCTTATTAAATCATCTCTGCAACCTCATCAACACATACACACCAACCAGAGGAAAAGCTCCCTGATTCAGACTAATAAACCTTCCTAAAAGTGGTCAAACAAGAGATGGAAAGAGTGAATGTCGACATTCCAGGAATCAGCGAACTGAAATGGACTGGAATGGGTGAATTTAACTCAGATGACCATTATATCTACTACTGCGGGCAGGAATCCCTCAGAAGAAATGGAGTAACCATCATGGTCAACAAAAGAGTCCGAAATGCAGTACTTGGATGCAATCTCAAAAACCAGAGAATGATCTCTGTTCGTTTCCAAGGCAAACCATTCACTATCACAGTAATCCAAGTCTATGCCCCAACCAGTAACACTGAAGAAGCTGAAGTTGAACGGTTCTATGAAGACCTACAAGACCTTTTAGAACTAACACCCAAAAAAGATGTCCTTTTCATTATAGGGGACTGGAATGCAAAAGTAGGAAGTCAAGAAACACCTGGAGTAATAGGCCTTGGAATATGGAATGAAGCAGGGCAAAGACTAATAGAGTTTTGCCAAGAAAATGCACTGGTCATAACAAACACCTTCTTCCAACAACACAAGAGAAGACTCTACACATGGACATCACCAGATGGTCAACACCGAAATCAGATTGACTATATTCTTTGCAGCCAAAGATGGAGAAGCTCTATACAGTCAGCAAAAACAAGACCAGGAGCTGACTGTGGCTCAGACCATGAACTCCTTATTGACAAATTCAGACTTAAATTGAAGAAAGTAGGGAAAACCACTAGACCATTCAGGTATGACCTAAATCAAATCCCTTATGATTATACAGTGGAAGTGAGAAATAGATTTAAGGGCCTAGATCTTAAATAGATAGAGTGCCTGAGGAACTATGGAATGAGGTTCGTGATATTGTACAGGAGACAGGGATCAAGACCATCCCCATGGAAAAGAAATGCAAAAAAGCAAAATGGCTGTATGGGGAGGCCTTACAAATAGCTGTGAAAAGAAGAGAAGTGAAAAGCAAAGGAGAAAAGGAAAGATATAAACATCTGAATGCAGAGTTCCAAAGAATAGCAAGAAGAGATAAGAAAGCCTCCTTCAGCGATCAATGCAAAGAAATAGAGGAAAACAACAGAATGGGAAAGACTAGAGATCTCTTCAAGAAAATCAGAGATACCAAAGGAACATTTCATGCAAAGATGGGCTCGATAAAGGACAGAAATGGCATGGACCTAACAGAAGCAG
Organism: Bos taurus; assembly: GCF_002263795.3. Classification (NCBI taxonomy): domain Eukaryota; kingdom Metazoa; phylum Chordata; class Mammalia; order Artiodactyla; family Bovidae; genus Bos; species Bos taurus. The sequence goes on along the minus strand of NC_037354.1, from coordinate 14,061,230 downwards.
AAGATATTAAGAAGAGATGGCAAGAATACACAGAAGAACTGTACAAAAAAGATCTTCATGACCCAGATAATCACGATGGTGTGATCACTGACCTAGAGCCAGACATCCTGGAATGTGAAGTCAAGTGGGCCTTAGGAAGCATCACTATGAACAAAGCTAGTGGAGGTGATGGAATTCCAGTGGAGCTATTCCAAATCCTGAAAGAGGATGCTGTGAAAGTGCTGCACTCAATATGCCAGCAAATTTGGAAAACTCAGCAGTGGCCACAGGACTGGAAAAGGTCAGTTTTCATTCCAATCCCAAAGAAAGGCAATGCCACAGAATGCTCAAACTACCGCACAGTTGCACTCATCTCACACGCTAGTAACGTAATGCTCAAAATTCTCCAAGCCAGGCTTCAACAATACGTGAACCGTGAACTTCCTGATGTTCAAGCTGGTTTTAGAAAAGGCAGAGGAACCAGAGATCAAATTGCCAACATCCGCTGGATCATGGAAAAAGCAAGAGTTCCAGAAAAACATCTATTTCTGCTTTATTGACTATGCCAAAGCCTTTGACTGTGTGGATCACAATAAAATGTGGAAAATTCTGAAAGAGCTGGGAATACCAGACCACCTGATCTGCCTCTTGAGAAATTTGTATGCAGGTCAGGAAACAACAGTTAGAACTGGACATGGAACAACAGACTGGTTCCAAATAGGAAAAGGAGTTCGTCAAGGCTGTATATTGTCACCCTGTTTATTTAACTTATATGCAGAATACATCATGAGAAACGCTGGACTGGAAGAAACACAAGCTGGAATCAAGATTGCCAGGAGAAATATCAATAACCTCAGATATGTAGATGACACCACCCTTATGGCAGAAAGTGAAGAGGAACTCAAAAGCCTCTTGATCAAAGTGAAAGTGGAGAGAGAAAAAGTTGGCTTAAAGCTCAACATTCAGAAAACGAAGATCATGGCATCCGGTCCCATCACTTCATGGGAAATAGATGGGGAAACAGTGGAAACAGTGTCAGACTTTATTTTGGGGGGCTCCAAAATCACTGCAGATGGTGACTGCAGCCATGAAATTAAAAGATGCTTACTCCTTGGAAGGAAAGTTATGACCAACCTAGATAGCATATTCAAAAGCAGAGACATTACTTTGCCAACAAAGGTTCGTCTAGTCAAGGCTATGGTTTTTCCTGTGGTCATGTATGGATGTGAGAGTTGGACTGTGAAGAAGGCTGAGTGCCGAAGAATTGATGCTTTTGAACTGTGGTGTTGGACAAGACTCTTGAGAGTCCCTTGGACTGCAAGGAGATCCAACCAGTCCATTCTGAAGGAGATCAGCCCTGGGGTTTCTTTGGAAGGAATGATGCTAAAGGTGAAACTCCAGTACTTTGGCCACCTCATGAGAAGAGTTGACTCATTGGAAAAGACTCTGATACAGGGAGAGATTGGGGGCAGGAGGAGAAGGGGATGACAGAGGATGAGATGGCTGGATGGCATCACTGACCCGACGGACGTGAGTCTCAGTGAACTCCGGGAGTTGTTGATAGACAGGGAAGCCTAGCATGCTGCGATTCATGGGGTCGCAAAGAGTCAGTTATGACTGAGCGACTGATCTGATCTGATCTGAAACACTAAACTAATGAAGTTAACTAACCGCCTAAAGAGTGGGACAGGACTTAGAGATTGAACAACAAATCAACTATTAAAAGGAAACTTTACTTTGTTACTTTTTGAATACTCAAGCCAGAGAAACAAATTATTCAGGAGAAGTTCTGAAGATGTGTAAATAGCATGGGTTCACACAAGATTCTGAAATACAGACACCCTTTAAAGACCCTTGGAAACAGTTTATTATTACTTCCTTCTTTGTGGCTCTGAATCCATTATCTTAATTTCATATTCAATGGTAGGTTAGCCTTTCTGCTAAGGAAGAATTCATACTAAGAACATAAATGCCATACAAATTCATGACTCAAAATAAGTAGCATTTTCAGTTTTACTAAAAACTTTCATTGGATTTCATTTACTATTCTAGAAATAGAACTGAGTGTAATTCTTAACTTAAAAAATGTTTGTATATTATTAAAAATACATAAAGCTGAAAGAATGGCCATTGGATTATTTATATCTGGTTCCCAATTATCCAAAGAGGTCCATACATGCTTAACATGAAAGAGACAGCAAATGGGTCTCATCTCCATGGCAACCCTCATCAATTAGTAATGATCTCCCAGAACACATTTTCGAGAAGGATCCTTAGGCAGCATGGCCAGCGCAGGGATGGGAGGGAAGAGTACAGCAGCCTGGGTGCCACGCTGGAGTCACCTCTGACCACTTATAATAAATGTTCAGAGACCGTCAGGATAATAATTTAATCAAACCTAATCTAGAAGGAAAATGAGCCTGCAAAAGTGAGTGGCACATTACACGTTCCAAAGCCAAATTAAAGCGATTTGGGGGTAAATGCTTGTTGCTACATCATCTATCTGGTGATTCTCTTCCGATGGCGCCAGGGTCAATTTCACTGTTCGTTCCTGACAGGAGATTGGATTTTCTTAGGCTTCACTTTACATTGCTCATTCTGGGAAGAAAACGGCATTTTCTTGGTTTTTACTTTATATATAATTTATGGAAGGAAGTTGAACATTCTTGTGTTTCACTTTACAGGATACTAACAGTAAAACCACCCAGCCCACACCCTAATCCCCCTGGGTAACATTAGCTGCTGCTGGATGCGGGCCAGGACATCCACACATGGCTCTGCTCCAGAGCTGCTCAGTCTGGTGCAGCCAGGGAATGTGCCTGGGGGCGAGGGTACGCAAACCCACAACACAGGCCGGGCATTTAAAACAGTATTTCAGTTTTAAAGTAGGCACAAATGTATTACTTAGAAGAACGTAAAATTGGCATGGATCTCCAGAAGGAGAAAAGAGATTACAAAAAAATGTTCCCTTTATGGAAAGACCTGTGCACACATGCATACACACACACACACACATATCCTCTTGGGTTCACACACACACACACACACCCCTCTTGGTTCACACACACACACACACACGCACACATCCTCTTGGGTTCACACACACACACACACACACACCCTCTTAGGTTCATACACACACACACACACACACACACACACACACACACATCCTCTTGGGTTCAGTCTTTGCATCTATAACACTTTGGTGGAAAGCTCGGAGAAACACAGCATCGCTCCATTAGTGTCCATAAACTGAGGACTGACTCAGAAAATGGAACAGTTAATCTTGATTTTAAAAGGGGAGAGGGGTGGCAAGCTGATCCTGGTTACAACTTAATTGCCGACAAGTACATTTGGGCAGAAAAAGTTCTGTTTCTTGATCTGCACCATAATCACATTAATGGTAGCAACACTAAACATTTATTTGAGCATTTTCAGGCAATATGACCCAGAACCTGTATCCCCCTTCCAGTACTTGCCAAGAATATTCCATCTAGTAGTGAACCTCTGTATTTTGTATTACATCTCCTCTGTCCAGAACGTTCTCTCTCAGATAGTTTCCTGGCTCTTGCTGATACTTTTCCACCATTTTTCTAAAATAGCACCCAACCCCATCAAGACTTCGATTCCCCAATGGCTTCACCTGTCTGTATTCTTCTCAGCACAGATACTGTGCTACGTGTTTCTGTTGACTGGTCAGTTAACCTGCAGGGGACACACCGCTAAGGCAGCCCAGTATTCTGTGCTGCTTATCACGTGTTGTCAAAGCCCATAAACAGTGCCTGGCATACAGCAGGAGGAATAAATATTTGTGACATGACTGACGACTAGATGTATCTGTATATTTAGAAATGCATCACAGGAGACATGACGACATCAGACCTGCACGCCCGCAACACACCCCTCCCGGCATGGAAAGACGGGCTCCCAGGCCTCCCCAGCAGGGCCACTGTTTGCCTTATTTAAGGAACGCACGCCACCTCGCTGCCCACAGAAATGCCAAATATTGTGAAATAAGCCCTCTGGTGATACAAAGGTGAACCCAGTCCCTCTGGTGATACCTTTTTTTTTTTAAACTGCCACTCACCAGGAGGTAGTAGAGAACGTACTAGGCACAGGAGGTGTCATATTTGTCCCCTGGAGCGGTGGTGGGGTGCTGCAGACTGTGCCCTTCTGAAATCCAAATGTTAAAGCCCCAACCGTAAACAGGGGTCTTTTGGAGTTGATGAGGGTTCAGTGAGGTCATAAGGGTGGACCCTAATCTGATAGGACTGGTGGTCTTAAAAGAAGAGGTGGGGGTGGTGGTTTAGTTGCCAAAGCATGTCCGACTCTCGCGACCCCATGGACTGTAGCCCGCCAGGCTCCTCTATTCATGGGATTCTCCAGGCAAGAATACTGGAGAATGGCCATTCCCTTCTCCAGGGGATCTTCCTGACCCAGGGATCGAACCCAAGTCTCTTGCATCTCCTGCATTGCAGGCCGATTCTTTACTGCCCAGCCACCGGGGAATCCCAATAAGAGAAGGAATAGAGAACAGTTCTTCCCTCTCCACACACACTGATGGCGAAGAGCCATATGAGGACACGTGAGAAGGGGGTCATCTACAAGTCAGGAAGAGAGCCCTGGGCAGGAAGCAAATCGGCCAACCCCTCGGTCTTGGAGTTCCAGTCTCCAGAACTAGTGGCATTGTCTTACGGCAGCATGGATTAACGGGCAGAGGGTGGAGACCCTTAACAGCCTTGAAATCCTCTAAAACCCATTTCTCCTTTCCTGTAAACTCTTCCTCAGGTGAAAAAAGAGGCGGTATACATAAACATACAGCTGATTCAGTCTGATGTGCAGCAGAAATTAACACAACCTTGTAAAGCAACTGTAGCTGAATGAAAATTAACACCAACCAAATCCTCCCAGTGTGGTTCCCACAAGCCCGGCTCATCCTCTTGAAAGAGCTGCTCTGGCTGGGACTCCCCACTGCAGGAACACAAGTCAGCAGGCCTGAGAAGGCTTTCTATCCCAACGTCTTTCTAAGGCTCAGTAAGTCTAAATATGGGGGTTTGTTGACATAAACTTCTCAGGGGTCTCTGAAAATTAAATTAACCTATGGTAAAAGTTTAGCACACTGTGTCACACAGAGTAAATGTCATATAATATTGGTTACTATTATTAGTGATGCATCTGGCCCCATCACTTCATGGCAAATAGATGGGGAAACAATGGAAACAGTGACAGACTTTATTTTCTTGGGCTTCAAAGTCACTGCAGATGGTGACTGCAGCCATGAAATTAAAAGACACTTGCTCCTTGGAAGAAAAGCTATGACAAACCTAGACAGCATATTAAAACGCAGAGACATTACTTTGCCAACAAGGTCCATATAATCAAAGCTACAGTAGTCATGTATGGATGTGAGAGTGAAAGTCGCTCAGTCGTGTCTGACTCTTCCATTGACTATACAGTCCATGGAATTCTCTGGATACACTCCAGGCCAGAATACTGGAGTGGAGAGCCCTTCCCTTCTCCAGGGGATCTTCCCAATCCAGGGATCAAACCCAGGTCTCCCACATTGCAGGCGGATTCTTTATCAACTGAGCCACAAGGGAACCCAATGGATGTGAGAGTTGGACTATAAAGAAAGCTGAGCACCATAGAATTGATGCTTTCAAACTGTGGTGTTGGAGAAGATTCTTGAGAGTCCCTTGGACTGCAAGGAGATCAAACCAGTCAATCCTAAAGGAAATCAATCCTGAATAATCACTGGAAGGATTGATGCTGAAGCTGCAGCTCCAATCCTTTGGCCACCTGATGCAGAGCTGACTCATTTGCAAAGACCCTGATGCTGGGAAAGACTGAAGGCAGGAGGAGAAGGGGACAACAGAGGATGAGATGGTTGGATTGCATCACTGACTCAATGGACATGAGTTTGAGTAAACTCTGGGAGTTGGCGATGGACAGGGAGGCCTGGCGTGCTGCAATCTATGGGGTCGCAGAGAGTCAGAAATTACTGAGTAACTGAACAACACCAAAAACTATTTTCAGAAGCAGGATCATCCAATTTTACTCCCAAAATAACACTATGCAGTGTATACAACCAGTACCACCGTTTCTGGAAACTGAGGCAAAGAAAGGTCACTCAGGTCTAAGTGGGGGAGCCGAGATTTGAAGGTAGGCAGTCCGACTCCAAGCTCTAAGCTCTCAACTTGGCAACTGGCTCAGGGTAAAAACTCTGTAAAGGTTACTGTTTTTATTACTAATACCACACTATCATAGTAGTAAAAGAAAACAGAATAGGACATAAATCAAGAAAGCAATTAATTTTTTCCCATGCTGTTCTTATAAGGGCTCATCAATCATTTTATCAACAGTAAAACCTTAATTTTATCTGCTTATTAAAGAGAATGCTTCTTTGTGTACATGAAAAATAGTTATCTTGATATATTCTTGACGGTATTGAGAAGTTCTGAGTAAGTAGTTCATATTTGTGAGTTCTATGGGAGTTAATACCACCCACCAATAACAATGAAGGAAGTCGGCTTTGGTCTTTCTCTCTATGGGCAGTGCCTGACCAGTCTCCCCTGGGAACAGTGGTCTCAAGTCTCATGTAGGAAAGAAACTTTGTAATAACAGTCTGCTGAATACACAGTATTCTCAAGCATATATGTACTGAATAATATTCACTAAAATGGCAATGGGCTTCCCTGGTGGGTCAGTGGTGAAGAATCTCCCTTCCATGCAAGAGACGTGGGTTCGATCCCTGGGTCGGGAAGATCTCTTGGAGAAGGAAATGGCTACCCACTCCAGTATTCTTCCCATGGACAGAGGAGCCTGGTGCTACAGTCCATGGGGTTGCAAAAGAGTCAGATATGACTGGGCAAGTAAACAACAAGAACAAAAATGGCAATATTCATACATGTTCTCTGACTCCAGTTTAACTGCATCAGAAATCAAAATCAATGCCAAACCTTAGTTATGGGGAAATAAATAGCTAAAAATTATAAAATGTGTGAAACAGAATGATAAAATCCTACATGTAAAAATATAAACAAATTCAAGAACAATATCATTAGTCTTACTAGGTAGGAAGTACAATTTTTAAAGGGAAAAGACCAAAATCTTAGCCATCTCTTTTAAGAAGTTTTAAGAAAAAAATTCAGCAAAATCAACCCAAAGTATTTGAAGAATGGAAATAATAAGTGCAGAAAATCATGATAGAAAGCAAATGATAAGAAAGATGAATAATATCAATGTCAAAATTCATTTCTTTCAACAAAAGTAAAATTGGTTAACCTCCTACAGGAACAGAAAAAGGAAGAAAATAAAAACACAAATAGAAAATAGCCGAAATGAAGAGGAAGTACAACTACAGATGCTACTACCTAGATTAAATATATATGAATTTCTCATGAATCACTTTGCACTAACAGATTTGGACATATGAATGGAACAGACAAATCCCTGAAAACTGAAACTCAAAAGAACTGAATCAAGAAGAAATAGAAAGCTTGAATTGTCTCAAAAGCATCAAGGAAACTATTATCAGCAGTTAAAATGCTACACCCATAAGATTTTATAGGCGTGATCAACCAACCAGTCAAGAATGATTACGGCCAATATCATATCAATTAATCAATAGAATAGAAAAAGTGGGCACATTCCCCAGCTCATTTTATCATGGTATAAATACATAACCTTAACACCATAATCTGACAAGGAAAGAATGAGGAAGTACAATTATAGGTCAAGTTAACTTAAGAATGTAGACATAAAACAATAGGACATTATATGTTAAGCATTTTAACATCTCTGAAACCAAAATACATCTTACAGCCTAAGATACTTTACAATCATCCTGTGCCACTTAAAATAGTAATATCCTTGAAACTGGAAGGCATGTTACTTAAACGGCATTTTAAAAAAGTGTTGGTAAGTAAAACTCTAACAATATGAATAATTCATAACCAACTGGGTTTATCCTAGAAATGCAAGGTTGGCTTAACATTAAACTATCAATTACTATATTTAATGCAACATGCCATTCACAGAAGAAAACTTATTTGATTATCTCACAGAGAACAGAAAATGTCTTAACAAAATTCAACATCATTTGAGAAAGAAAAAACAAAAAACAACAGCCCTCTAACATGCTAAGAACAGAAGGGAACTTCCTTAACCTGAGAGAGGTGTCCACAAAATGCCTATTTACGTTGAAAGCATTTCCTGTAGGATTTAGAACAAAACAAAGGTGCCCATTATTACTACTTCATTTCAACACTGTATTGCGAGTCCAAGCTAGTACTGTATGGCAGGAAAAGGACATAGGGATTAAGGATTAGTAAGGAAGAACAGAAGTGTCATTATTCGCAAATGTTGTCACTCTTTTCACATAAATAATCTAGGAGACTTTTCCTGCCAAATATTGAGATTCATTATAAAACTATAATATTTAAGATAATATTATAATGGTGAAAGGACTGAATATATAGACCAATAAATGTAAATTGAAGAACACCGCAAAAATAGAACCACACAAAGACCGACACTTCTTACAAAGAAACGGATGTGAAAGATACATTGATGTATTACTGCTCAGTGGGAAAAGTTGGACTTTTTAATACATAGTGCTGTGGTGACAAGTTAGATATAAAGGGGAAGAAATGAAATTGGCTTCATTCCACCCCCCATACTCAAAAACCAAGTCCTAGTGATCTGAAGACCCAAGTGTGAAAGGCAAATCTTTAAAGCTTTGCAAAGATAATACAGTAGAATACTTCAAGACCTCAGGATACCGTGTTATTACACAAGAAACCAATGTACAATCATAAATGAGACGAGGGGCAGACCCAACTACATTAACTTAAGAACTGGCATTCATCAAATACCCTGGAAGGGAGAGAGAAATAAGCTATGAACTGGGAGAATAAATTTACAGCAGATATAACTCACAAAAATTTGTTTCTAAAATATGTAAGAAACTCTTTTAAGAATCAATATTAAAAAATAAAAAACAAAACAGAAAACTAGTAAGACAACAAGAAGATGAGGAACCAAAAACAATCCCCCCCAGGAGTTTAGAAGAAGAGGCAGGATGTCTCTGGTGTGTCAGTGGCTAAGACTCCGAGCTCCCAAAGCAGGGGGCGCGGGTTCAATCCCTGGTCAGAGAACTAGATCGCACATACCGCAGCGAGAGTTTGCATGCCACAACTAACCGACATGCCACAACAAAGATCGCGAATCCCACATGCCACAGCCAAGAGCTGGTTCAGCTAATAAATAAATACATATATATATTATAACAGGTGACCAAATGCCCTCTAAACATACAAAAATATTCTCAACATGGATAAATTCTAGATTTTAATTGTGCATTGACCTTAATGGAGTCTTTTTATTTCGGCTGTTTTTTTAGTTGATTGACATTTTTGGAGTGTTTAGTAAATGTACAGATTTAAGTTACCACCACCACAATGAGAATATAGAATATTTCATCACACCCAAAAACGTCCTCATTCTAGCCCTCTGTTGTCACACATTCCTCCTCCCACCCTGTCCCCAAACCCTGGCAAACACTGTGTTCTTAATCGCTATAAATTGATCTTTTTAAGAAGGTTGTATAAATGGAAGTATACAGCATTGAATCTTTTGAGATAGAAGTCTTTCGCTAAGTAAATGCCATGAGAGTCATCCAAGCTGTTGCCACCACTCTCTCTGCTGAGCAGGGTTCAACTGGACTTAAGAGCGGTAATCTGCTCACACCTTCACCCCTTGAAGGACATCTGGGTCATTTCCAGTTAGAGGGAATTATGACCAGAACTGCTGTAAACATTTGTGCACAGGTTTTTGTGTGAATGTTAAGTTTTTACTTTTCTAGAAAAAATAACAATGAGTGGGATTCTTGGGTTTTATGGTAAGTGTGTATGTGACTTCATGAGAAACTGGCCAACTTTCTTCCAGAGGAGCTGTCCTGTTCCACATTCCATTAGCAACGGATGAGAGTTCCGGTTACTTCACATCCCCGTCAGCACTTGCTAACGTCCCTAGTTTTTTCATGTTAGCCATTTAGTAGGCGTGCAGTGGTATCTCATTTTGGTTTCCAATTATCCACTGTTAGCTTATAAAAATACTGTTTGACACAGACTTAGAAAACGAACTTATGGCTGCCTGGAGGAAAGATGGAGGGAAGAGACAGTTAGGGAGTTTGGGGCGGACATGTACACACTGCTATACTTAAAATGGATAACCAACAAGGACCGGGGACTGTACAGCACTGGGAACTCTGCTCAATGTGATGTGACAGCCTGGATGGGAGAGGAGTTTGGGGGAGAATGGATACATGTTTATGTATGGCTGAGTCCCTTTACTGTGCAGCTGAAATGATCAGAACATTGTTAATTGGCTATACGCCAATACAAAATAATAAGTTTGTTAAAACACTGTCTTAATTTATGTACATACTGTACCCTCGAGGAGGCACATCATCACTCCCCAGTTCTTAAGTGTGGGCTGTACATGGTGACTTTCTTCTCAAGAGGACAGAATGGAAACAGTGGAGGAAAAAGGAACTTTATTTAAAAAAAAACCACACCCTGACAAGACACTATCTCAGCTGAATTAAGGTCAACGCCAACAGGGATAAGTGAAGTGAGTGAAAGTCGCTAAGTCATGTTCAACTCTTTGCAACCCCACCAACTACAGAGTCGATGGACTCCTCTAGGCCAGAATACTGGAGTGGGTAGCCTTTCCCTTCTCCAGGGGATCTTCCCAACCCAGGGGTCGAAACCAGGTCTCCGGCATTGCAGGCAGATTCTTGCATTACAGAAACACCTGTGGTAATTGCCGGAGACGACGGGTTAGGGGCAAGGATACACCGAGTCAGCTGAAAACGTGATTTAAATTGAAGACACCTTGTCTTCAGTTTCATTTGTATTCTCCATGTTCCTAGGAAAAGTGCTCTCTCGCTCAGTCATGTCCCACTCTTTGCGACCCCATGAACTGTAGCCCACCAGGCACCTCTGTCCACGGGGATTCTCCAGGCAAGAATACTGGAGTGGGTTGCTGTTTCCTTCTTCAGGGGATCTTCCCAACCCAGTGGCTGAACCTGAGTCTCTTGCATCACCTGCATTGGCAGTCGGATTCTTTACCACTGAGCCGCCTGGGAAGCCCATATTCAGTACTATAGTATAAAGATTATGAAAGGCGTATTTTCCCTACAGCAATATCTGGGAACCTTCCCAGAATATGTGACAATTCAGTAAGGGCTTTCAAAAGAAAAAAATAGCTCATTTGTCACCACACCATTTAAAATATAACATTTTGGCTCAGAATCAGATGCCATACAATGATTACGTGTAAGAATGTTAATTCCAGCTTGTGTTTCTTCCAGTCCAGCGTTTCTCATGATGTACTCTGCATATAAGTTAAATAAACAGGGTGACAATATACAGCCTTGATGTACTCCTTGCCCTATTTGGAACCAGTCTGTTGTTCCATGTCCAGTTCTAACTGTTGCTTCCTGACCTGCATTCAGATTTCTCAAGAGGCAGGTCAGGTGGTCTGGTATTCCCATCTCTTTCAGAATTTTCCACAGTTTATTGTGATCCACACAGTCAAAGGCTTTGGCATAGTCAATAAAGCAGAAATAGATGTTTTTCTGGAACTCTCTTGCTTTTTCCATGATCCAGCGGATGTTGGCAATTTGATCTCTGGTTCCTCTGCCTTTTCTAAAACCAGCTTGAACATCAGGAAGTTCACGGTTCACATATTGCTGAAGCCTGGCTTGGAGAATTTTGAGCATTACTTTACTAGCGTGTGAGATGAGTGCAATTGTGTGGTAGTTTGAGCATTCTTTGGCATTGCCTTTCTTTGGGATTGGAATGAAAACCGACCTTTTCTAGTTCTGTGGCCACTGCTGAGTTTTCCAAATTTGCTGGCATATTGGGTGCAGCACTTTCACAGCATCATCTTTCAGGGACTGGAAGAAACACAAGCTGGAATCAAGATTGCCAGGAGAAATATCAATAACCTCAGATATGCAGATGACACCATCTTTATGGCAGAAAGTGAAGAGGAGCTAAAAAGCCTCTTGATGAAAGTGAAAGTAGAGAGAGAAAAAGTTGGCTTAAAGCTCAACATTCAGAAAACGAAGATCATGGCATCCAGTCCCATCACTTCATGGGAAATAGATGGGAAACAGTGGAAACAGTGTCAGACTTTATTTTTCTGGGCTCCAAAATCACTGCAGATGGTGACTGCAGCCACGAAATTAAAAGACGCTTACTCCTTGGAAGGAAAGTTATGACCAACCTAGATAGCATATTCAAAAGCAGAGACATTACTTTGCCAACAAAGGTCCGGCTAGTCAAGGCTATGGTTTTTCCTGTGGTCATGTATGGATGTGAGAGTTGGACTGTGAAGAAGGCTGAGCGCCGAAGAATTGATGCTTTTGAACTGTGGTGTTGGAGAAGACTCCTGAGAGTCACTTGGACTGCAAGGAAATCCAACCAGTCCATTCTGAAGGAGATCAGCCCTGGGATTTCTTTGGAAGGAATGATGCTAAAGCTGAAACTCCAGTACTTTGGCCACCTCATGCGAAGAGTTGACTCATTGGAAAAGACTCTGATGCTGGGAGGGATTGGGGGCAAGAGGAGAAGGGGACACCAGAGGATGAGATGGCTGGATGGCATCACTGACTCAATGGACGTGAGTCTCAGTGAATCTGGGAGTTGGTGATGGACAGGGAGGCCTGGCGTGCTGCGATTCATGGGGTTGCAAAGAGTTGGACATGACTAGCAACTCATCTGATCTGAAGAATGTTAATACAGGAAGAAACTCCATTTCTTGGCAACATTTAGAAATTCAAATACTTTTGTTAAAGGTATTCCAAAAGCAAAACCTGTATTTCCACCACCCCTGCTTCTCCAGGCTCCTCTTGATACAGGATGCTAACATACTTCATTTGGAGCCTACAGTAAAGGAGAAAAGTCTTGGCTTTAACCATAAAAAGGCAAATGTAACAGAAAAACATTTGCCCATGTTGGCTGCCACAGGAATTGGAAAACTTTCTACCAAAAGTCAGACTGAGAAACGATAAGCCAGCTTCCACTAAGAAGTAGAAACAACTTTCCTTCTGCTCTTTTTTCTTTTTTCAACTTAAATCTCAACCTGGTTTTAGCAAATCCCAAGTAAAAACTAGGATTTCCAATCTTGATTAATCTAGATTAGCCTCTGTGTCAAGGACACAATCCTTACGACTCCCTAGACAACCTCCATTTACACTGTTCTTTCACTGCATCTTCGGTTGCACATCATGTGTGTGTCTGTGTGTTTCCAGAAAGCTGTATATGTTTAAGGATATACACTTCCTGGAATTATTTCTGTAGTTCATTACTAGAGAAGTTTCCCTGAAAACAGCCAAAGCTATCTTGAGAAAGAAGGAGGTACCATGTTCCCTGACTTTGAACTGTACTACACAGTTACCGTGATCAAAATAGTATGGTACTGGCATAAAAACAGACAACAGATCAATGGAACGGAATACAACACCCAGAAGTAAACTCACACACATATGGTCAATTATTATGAAAAATTATGGCAAAATTATTATGATGAAGGAAGCAAGAACTTAACAACGGGGGAAACACTCTCTGCAATAAGGGGTTTTGGAAAAACTGGACCGCGACATGTAAAAGGATGAAACTAGACCATTTTCTCCCATCCTTTACAAAAATAAATGCAAAATGGATTGAAGACTCTGATCTGATGGGTTTTCCTGTTCAGGAATGCCACAGAAATGGATTCCCACCGTACGCAACCACTTGAATTTGCCTTCCTTCCTTAGTCCATGCGTTCTCAATGGGCAAGTGAGAGTGATACTGTCGCCAAAGAAGTGAAAACTGACTCTTGGCAGGTGTAAGCATCTTAGATATTGCGATGGTCTGAGTCTGCCAAAGGGCTACAGCACATAAACAGAGAGATGATACTTCTGTGGCATCATGAAGGGAACAGGCAGGTGGGGAAAATATGTAAAAGGGCTGCAGGGTATAACAATTTTTTAAAGGCTGAGAATCACTGATTTCATATAACACATCTGAGATTCATCTACAATAGTTTGTTACTTTTAACAGTTGATGATATTTTAGTATTAAAAAAAAAATGCCAGTTTGTTTATCATTCAGATGAATCTGAATGGACAAACGAGGAGACTTGGGCTTGGGTCCAGCTGAGATACCTACTGGATGGGTCACTTCCAGCAGATCATCTAACCTTTCTAAACCTCATTTATAAAACAGAAACAGTCATAGGTGCCTCTTCTGTTGTAAAGGACTAAAGAAAGGACCAGACACTCAAGCATGGAATCAGAGCTCCCTGGAAACCAAGCAAAGACCACAGCACCCATAGTAAGACATGAGCAGACCTGAAGCTGGGATCCCTGATCGTATAAGGGGTTGCTCCCTCGTGGAAGAAGAGACATCTTCTATTTAACATGAAAGCCAAGACTCATGGAGACAGAAATAAAAAGAGACGCATGCAGGAACCGAGAAGGAGTCGACAAGACAAGAGCAGTAGAGGCTGTTAGTGCCCTAACGCACAGTGACTGGAGTCTGCAGCTGGGAAAGGAGATCAACTCACTGCAGAGACAGGCCTGTCGGAAAAGCCATCGCAGCCATGGTTCTAACCTTTGCGTGGCACAGGGCCAGCAACACACAAATGGCCGCACCAAACGTAATGAGAAAATGGACATCTGCCGAGTACTCGGGAAGCGTAAGCACACAACACTTGAGGGACTGGCACAATTTCATTCACCTAGTCTGTACATTACCAAGACTTAGAAAGGGCAGTGAAAACTCTTGGCATCAGCAGTGATGGGGAACACACCACCTTGTAAGGTAATCTATTTCTTTCTTCAACAACCAAAGTATCAGATTGGGGCTCATTATAAGGAAGAACATGCAGGTCCTCGTTCAGTTGTGTCCACTGGCCCTATCACTCGAACAGATAAAGCCCAAACTTTCTTTCATATAACAGACCTTCAACTATTTCAGATAATTGTCATGAGGTGATCATGTTCTCATTTGCCCAGGACAGTCCTGGTTATATGCACATCAGCCCAGCATAAGCACTAATAGCACGTTCTTTCACTTTCAAAGAGTTCTGGTTCAGACAATAAATTATAGGATCACTCAGTACTGAGATGCCTTCCCGATGCCCTCCTCTTCAGACTAAACATTCGCCTCCTCACCACCCACTCCACCTTCACTCTCCCTAAGCCCTGAGCTCTGAACAAGCTCCAGGTGACTAATATCCCTAAACCAAACCCAACAGTCTAGGTATAACATCACAGGAAAAATCAGAATTTATTCTTCTGACCATATAAGAGCACCTTTGCATTTTCAGAAATCAGGTTACATTATTTATGCTGAGCCCAAATTATCAATGAAACTTTTCTCACCCTTTCCCCTCATGTTTCCACTAGGCGATCCTATATTTATGCGACAGATTTTTAGATCCTGGTGCAAGGCCTTTAATGCTGCATTGGATTTCATTCAGTTCATTACTGTACCCAAGTCTATGCGACATTAAGGTCCTGAGTCTCTCATGAACCTGATCTTTCGCTGCCTTGCCTGTCTGCAAGTCTGATAAATTTGTATTTTTCTCTATAATATTAATTAAAATAGAAAAAAAAAGACTGAACTTGGAACTACTGTCAGAATCCTAGAACAAGCCCAAAGAAATTGCCTCTCCAGAGTCCACTGACCCCTCATGGACACCTTTAGGTATGGTCACTCAATTACTAGCATGTCTAACTAAGAAGGCTAACAAGTCCATACCTTACCACGTTCTTGGTAAGAATGGTACACAATATCTTGTGTAGATGCACCAAGTCTACTACAGGAGACTATTTTGGGACACCAAATTTTGCAGGTAACATCTAGATGTCAGTGTGGAAATATCCTGAAAACAGATCCCAGGGACAGAAGTACATTCACTCACTGGTATTCCCCAAGTCATTCAATACATACAGGTTCTCACGCGTGTCAAGCACCACGACTGCCTTGGTGGTACAATGGTAACGAGGTACCTGGCCCTACCTACATATGACTCTGAAAATAAAAAAACACTCATTTTTAAAGAGTTAGAGGAAGACCCAATAAGAAAACCAAGTAGGGAGTCAAAGATTACGGTGGAGAGCAAAGAGAATGTCTTACAGAAAGGGCTGAGAAAGAGACTGGATGACAGCAGAATCAAAGAGGACCCTGCATCAACATATATGTACAAACATGTGTAGAATAGCTAGCTGGTGAGAAGTTGCTGGACAGCACACAGAGCCGGGTCTGGTGCTCTGTGATGACCGAGAGAGGTGAGATGGGGGAGGGGAGGGAGGCTCAATCACAGGGGATAGATATATAATTATGGCTGATTCACGTTGTATGGCAGAAACACAACACTATAAAAATTAAAAAGCAAAAAAAAAAAAAATTTTTTTAGAAAAGGACCCTGAGCCCAGATGGTGAAAAACTACAGTGATATAGACATCCCCGGAAGGCAGACAAAGGACAAAGGACAGGTGGTGGTGGGTTTGGCTTTGAGCATGTTAAATAATGATGGGAAAGTGATGTGAAGATTAAATGTATAAAAGAATCCTTTAAAAAAATAAAGACTGGAAGAAAAATAATGAATATTTGCATAATCTTCACACAGAAAAAGGCTGTCTAGGCATTTTATAAAACAGCTAAGGGCTTCCCAGGTGGCGCCAGTGGTAAAGGATCTGCCTGCCAGTGCAGGAGACTCTGGCGACTCGGGTTTGATCCCTGGGTTGGGAAGATCCCCTGGAGAAGGAAATGGCAACCCACTCCAGTATTCTTGCCTGGGGAACCCCATGGACAGAGGAGCCTCGAGGGATATAGTCCATGGGGTCGTAAAGAGTCGGACACGATTGAGCGTCTGAGCACACAACACACAAAATATAAAAGCAAAAAACACAAAAATTCAAAACACTAAACATCATCAGTTCGGTTCAGTTCAGTCGCTCAGTCGTGTCCGACTCTTTGCAACCCCATGAATCGCAGCACGCTAGGCCTCCCTGTCCATCACCAACTCCCTGAGTTCACTCAGACTCACGTCCATCAAGTCAGTGATGCCATCCAGCCATCTCATCCTCTGGTGTCTCCTTCTCCTCCTGCCCCCAATCCATCTCAGCATCAGAGTCTTTTCCAATGAGTCAACTCTTCTCATGAGGTGGCCAAAATACTGGAGTTTCAGCTTTAGCATCATTCCTTCCAAAGAAATCCCAGGGCTGATCTCCTTCAGAATGGACTGGTTGGATCTCCTTGCAGTCCAAGGGACTCTCAAGAGTCTTCTTCAACAACACAGTTCAAAAGCATCAATTCTTCGGCACTCAGCCTTCTTCACAGTCCAACTCTCACATCCATACATGACCACAGGAAAAACCATAGCCTTGACTAGCCGGAACTTTGTTGGCAAATTAATGTCACTGCTTTTGAATATGCTATCTAGGTTGGTCATAACTTTCCTTCCAAGGAGTAAGCGTCTTTTAATTTCATGGCTGCAGTCACCATCTGCAGTGATTTTGGAGCCCCCAAAAATAAAGTCTGACACTGTTTCCACTGTTTCCCCATCTATTTCCCATGAAGTGATGGGACTGGATGCCATGATCTTCGTTTTCTGAATGTTGAACTTTAAGCCAACTTTTTCACTCTCCACTTTCACTTTCATCAAGAGACTTCTTAGTTCCTCTTCACTTTCTGCCATAAGGGCGGTGTCATCTGCATATTTGAGGTTATTGATATTTCTCCTGGCAATCTTGATTCCAGCTTGTGTTTCTTCCAGTCCAGCATTTCTCATGATGTATTCTGCATATAAGTTAAATAAACAGGGTGACAATGTACAGCCTTGACGAACTCCTTTTCCTATTTGGAACCAGTCTGTTGTTCCATGTCCAGTTCTAACTGTTGCTTCCTGACCTGCATACAGATTTCTCAAGAGGCAGGTCAGGTGGTCTGGTATTCCCATCTCCTGCAGAATTTTCTACAATTTATTGTGATCCACACAGTCAAAGGCTTTGGCATAGTCAATAAAACAGAAATAGGTATTTTTCTGGAACTTTCTTGCTTTTTCCATGATCCCGTGGATGGTGGCAATTTGATCTTTGGTTCCTCTGCCTTTTCTAAAACCAGCTTGAACATCAGGAAGTTCACGGTTCACATATTGCTGAAGCCTGGTTTGGAGAATTTTGAGCATTACTTTACTAGCATGTGAGATGAGTGCAATTGTGTGGTAGTTTGAGCATTCTTTGGCATTGCCTTTCTTTGGGATTGGAATGAAAACTGACCTTTTCTAGTTCTGTGGCCACTGCTGAGTTTTCCAAATTTGCTGGCAAATTGAGTGCAGCACTTTCACAGCATCATCTTTCAGGATTTGAAATAGCTCAACTGGAATTCCATCACCTCCACTAGCTTTGTTCATAGTGATGCTTTCTAATGTCAGGTCCATGAATCAAGGCAAATTGGAAGTGGTCAAACAGGAGATGGCAAGAGTGAATGTCGACATTCTAGGAATCAGCGAACTAAAATGGACTGGTATGGGTGAATTTAACTCAGATGACCATTATATCTACTACTGCGGGCAGGAATCCCTCAGAAGAAATGGAGTAACCATCATGGTCAACAAAAGGGTCCGAAATGCAGTACTTGGATGCAATCTCAAAAACGACAGAATGATCTCTGTTCGTTTCCAAGGCAAACCGTTCGATATCACAGTAATCCAAGTCTATGCCCCAACCAGTAATGCTGAAGAAGCTGAAGTTGAACAGTTCTATGAAGACCTACAAGACCTTTTAGAACTAACATCCAAAAAAGATGTCCTTTTCATTATAGGGGACTGGAATGCAAAAGTAGGAAGTCAAGAAACACCTGGATTAACAGGCAGATTTGGCCTTGGAATACGGAATGAAGCAGGGCAAAGACTAATAGAGTTTTGCCAAGAAAATGCACTGGTCATAACAAACACCCTCTTCCAACAATACAAGAGAAGACTCTATACATGGACATCACCAGATGGTCAACACTGAAATCAGACTGATTATATTCTTTGCAGCCAAACATGGAGAAGCTCTATACAGTCAGCCAAAAACAAGACCAGGAGCTGACTGTGGCACAGACCATGAACTCCTTATTGCCAAATTCAGACTGAAATTGAAGAAAATCGGGAAAACCACTAGACCATTCAGGTATGACCTAAATCAAATCCCTTATGATTATACAGTGGAAGTGAGAAATAGATTTAAGGGCCTAGATCTGATAGATAGAGTGCCTGATGAACTAAACATCATAAAAGTCTATAAAAACTAAATGGAAAATACACATGCATCACATTAGGGCTTTGACTTCACGCTCAGGGCCACGTGCCTGAGAGTCCCAGGTGGGAGGAGGGCCATAAGCACCGGGAAAGAGGACAAAGTCAGAATCGGCGAGGGGCATGTCACGTGGGCTGAGGAGGCAGCGGGTCACCATGAGAGCAGAGAAGGGGGGGGTGCGAGGGACCCTGCCCTCAGGGACCCGGCAGAGGCCAGGGCCACATCTCTGTGCATCCAGCGGGCGTGACTGCTGGCGGTCTGTCCCAGGAAGAGACAGAAGTGAAGCAGAGGGCAGGACCCCCAGGGAGGTTGGCAGTGGCTTCCTAGTCCGGGTCCTGAGAGCCGTCCCCTCCCCGCAGTGTAGACTGGCCACCGGTGGAAGCCCACGGAGCTGCAGCCGGCTCTGCGGTCCAGCCTGCGGCCCCGCCAGCCTCCCTGACCTGCAGCAGCAGCCTCTCCTCACTCTTCCAACAGGGGCGAAAGCAGCTGATTCTGTACTAAGCCCTTTATCCCTTAGAATACAGACAGGAGCCTGTTTTCCTGAATGAACCCTGACTGACACCCCACTGGATTTATTAAAAGGATCACTGTTTACTTTTGAAAGGTCAGATTATAGTAAAGCAATGAACAGGAAAATGAGATCAGAGGGTATTAAAAAAAAAAACAAAACAGGCAGCCATCATTCATATCATTTATAGAGCATATGCTCAAAAAATATTTGTTGAATGTTGAGTGTGGAAGGACTATTTAAAGAAGATGGGCAATTAAAAAAAGAGAGACATATTAAGGTACTTCAAAGGCTCATGGGTCATTTTCTGTTGTAAACCCTAAGACAACAGAGAATACAGTAACAGCGATAGCAAGAATAATAATAATAGAAGCTATTTATTGAATGATGTTTGTGTAACATGTCCTGCATGAAAATCATCTCATTTAATCCTCCCAACAGTTCTAAGAGGTTGGCATTAACATGATATCACCATTTTTCACACTAAACAATGAGGCTCTGAGAAGCTGGGTCAAATATGTCTTTTTGTTTCAGTTCTTACTCACAAGCTGAATTTCTCTCAACCTCAGTTTTCTTCATCTAGGAAATGGTAATATAAAAGGATTAACTGATATAATTATTTTGGCACCAAAGCAAACTTAAGCCTCTCTGTTGTCATTGTTTAGTTACTCAGTTGTGTCTGATTCTTTTGCGACCTCATGGACTGTAGCCCACCAGGCTCCTCTGTTCATGGGATTCTCCAGGCAAGAATACTGGAGTTGGTTGCCATTTCCTTCTTCAGGGGATCTTCCTGACCCAAAGATCGAACCCATGTCTCCTGCATCGGTATCACTGAGCCACCCTGGGAAGCCCTTTAAGGCAAAGTTAATAGCACCATGCATGAGATTGTGAAGGTACCAAGCAGACAGAAGAGCCAGCATTTTGATCCATCAGGATTCCAAAGCCTACATTCCAGAATCGCAACACCACACAGAGGGGCAAGGGTGAGGTTTCTGCTGCAAATGAGAGCTTTTGGTCTGCAGCTGGATCACATAATAAGAAAAACCATCATCCCGCCTAACACAAGGGTGGCTGGGACTCCAGGGCTGCTTGGCTCCATGGCTCAACAATGTCACTGAAGACTTCGCCTCTGTCCATCACGACCCTGCCATCCTCCCCACGGGCTTCATTCTGAGGCTGGCAGCAAGATGGGGACCATGATTCCAGGTGGCATCCGAGCAGAACAACATCCAGGAGGATGAGAAAAATTGTACCCTTCTCCAGCTGTTTCCCAGCCTCAAGCAGACTACCCCTCAAGTCTCAGGGACCAGAACAGGCCACCTGTCCACTCCTGAACCAATCTTCACAGAAGGGCTAGAATGTCCACAAGTTGGCATATACTAAAGATCTGAGGTAGAATGAAGAATTAAAAGATGTATTTCAGGAAACTGAAAACTTAAGGCATCTCTTCACGAACTCACAGGGCATGTCTTATAATGATGAAGAGGTAAAAGAATTCTGAAGTGGGGAGAGTGGAGAGCCAGAAACAACACAGGCATTGGAAAAATCACTCTGGTTGGAGAAACGTGGTACCCTATGACAAAGGAAGTCCCGTGTGAAGTCGGTGTGGGGGTTACACAGCTCCTGGTGTTAGTCAAGGAAGCACCCAGTAAAGCCACCAAGTGTACAGCAATAAAGACCTGAAATACTAAAAATACGCACACACTCAACCTCGCACCTAATTCAAAATCCAACACATTTTAGGGTGTAGTAACTCTATTGTAGTAACAATAGAAAATTTTTGTACAGCATTCTGCTTCCTTCTCACAATTCTTTTTCCATTCTCACACATGAATAAAAATAAAGTAGTGTGTGCATACACAGGACATAGAACACATCCCAGATCACAGTTGTTTTTCATATTTACACAACCAGGTTTGATGTAAAGGCTAACCTGTCCATCCTTTGACCTGAAAATATGGTAATAATGCAAACCCTACAGAGTTCTAAGGAAACTGCTTCCATTTCATCTACAACAGTTCTCTGCTATTCCTAAGAAATGTCAGGTCTGTTTGCCTTGAAAATGATAAGAGTGGGTATGAAGAACATCACGTATCTCCCATGAAGTCATTTTCATTATCCCATATATCTCCCAGGTACTGGATATTTAGAGGAGCCCCAGGATACCCACGGGGTTGGGAAGGGTATCAAGGTCACTGCATCTGATACCCTTCTCTGCCATAAGAGGATTCCAGGGGATCAGACGTAGGGAGAAGCTTCTAGGATCAGGTCTTCACTACTGCACAGGTCAGCCTGAAAGAGCAACACTGCCATCATTGCTCAGTAATCCAGAACGTAACTGATTCTCACTCAGTTCTGGCCTGCAGCGGACGAAAGCCACCCGCACACCTGAATGGCCAAGACGGTGGCTTCTCAGTTACTTTGAGGACTGTCGGGCTAACTTGGGCAGCACCTTGGTTCAACACTGGGGACGCTTTGTGCACTTTAGATGATTTCTTTGGGCACACACTGCATCAGAAAAAGGTAGTGCGTCTAGCACCTCTAAGCTTTTGTGGAGAGGTTTGAGCTATCACAGATTCGAAGTTCTGACATAAGGAGGAATTCAAAACTGAATACTGGTGATTAAGTACCAAATAACCATGAAATTGTAACATTTCAGAAGCTCTGATACAACTACAGCAGGGATCAGTGGACTGGAGGGGAGAAAAAAGCCTTCCTCAACCCTCTTAGGGTCCTTGGCAGGGTTGAAAAATTAAATTGACAAAAGACCGATTAACAGAAGAACACACAAATTTATTTAGTAAGCTTTACGGGACAGGGAAACCTTCATAAGGAAATAGAGATCTGAAGAAACAGTTAGGCCTGTGTCTTCTTATGCTAAGTCTGATGAAGAGGGGATGGTTGTGAAAAACGTGACAGCTTCAAGTTCGCCCCAAACCATCAGAGAAAAAGAACATTCACAGCTTTAGCTGCTAATATGACTAAATAAATAATGAAAATAAATTAAGCAATCTCAAGAAGTTACAAAAAACAAAAAAGCAGAGGGAAGGAAGGAATAAAGATAAAAAGCCAAAATAACGGAATTGGAAAAAATAGCTAATAACAATAAACTTGGGAGGGTTACTTGAAAAAGAAATATGCAAAACAGCTGAGCAATTAGATAACCTAACAACTGAAAAGAAAAAATGAAAAAGCACAGATTGAGTAATAAATGAGAACGGGGAACAACCAGAGATACAGTAGGGAAGTAAAGTGTGTTAAGGGAGTACCTCATCCAGTCAACTGGAAAACACTGACGATTATCCAGGAAAATATAAATACCAAACTGGCCCCCGACGACAAGGAAAAATCTAATCAGTCGTATAGACACCGAAACTGTTAGCCAAGAACTAATCCCCCAGAAAAAGTACAAGATCAAGTAAGTCATGAACGTGAACACTACTAAACTGCAAGGAACACACAATTTCAGTGAAAGTTGAACTGTTCCATGAAAAACACTGAAAGCTTCCAAATTCTTTTCAGGAAGTCAGCAGAACATTAGAACGAAAAATCTAATCAAGGGAGCATCAAAAGAGGGGAAGAAAAACATTAGAAAATCAGACTTATGAATATTAATGTAATATTCTCATGAATATTAAAGTAAAAATCCTAATACTAGCCATACATTTTTTTAAGTGACCAAGTGGGCTTTACACCAAAATTCAAAATTAGGATATCTATTAATAAAATTCATTATGCATGCTAAGTCGCTTCAGTCGTGTCAGCCATCCAGGTTCCTCTGGCCATGGGATTCTCCAGGCAAGAATTCTGGAGTGAGTTGCCATGCCCTCCTCCAGGGGAGCTTCTCAACCCAGGGATTGAACCTGCATCTCTTATGTCTCCTGCACCGGCAGGCAGGTTCTTTACCACTAGCGCCATGTGGGAAGCCTGAGCACATGTATCCATAAATGCTGCTGCTGCTGCTGCTAAGTCACTTCAGTTGTGTCCGACTCTGTGCGACCCCATAGACAGCAGCCTACCAGGCTCCGCCGTCCCTGGGATTCTCCAGGCAAGAACACTGGAGTGGGTTGCATTTCCTTCTCCAATGCATGAAAGTGAAAAGTGAAAGCGAAGTCGCTCAGTTGTGTCCGACTCTTAGCGACCCCATGGACTGCAGCCCACCAGGCTCCTCCGTCCATGGGATTTTCCAGGCAAGAATACTGGAGTAAGTTGCCATTGCCTACACACTCTAATTTTGGGGGTTTTTTAAAAATAATTTAACATGAACGATATACTATACATGTACTTCTGAAACCTGCTTTGTTTCTCTAAACACTATCAAGATTTATCTGTGCTGATATATGTAGGGATATTCTAGTTCATTTGTTTCAACCACTGTATAACATTCCATTGTATGACTAAACCACAAAAGTTGCTTAATACAATCCCTTATTGATGGACATTTGGATTTCTGACAATTTTCTGCTTTTATAAATTCTGCTACAATGAACTTGCTCGTACATACTTACATATATCGATACTAAGCGGCACTCCAGGCTTACAGGAATGCAAACGTTTACACTGACACACATTGCCAGTTGCTATCTTAGTAGTTTTATCAATTCACATTTTTATCAGCAGTAGTGAAAGCTTCTATTTCTCTACACCTGCTCCATACCCGATTGCTATCAGGCTTATTAATACTAGTAAATCTGGTAAAAACGAGCTGGTATTTCACTGTAGTTTTCCTCTGCATTTCCCTTATTAATAGTGAAAGTGAGATTTTCACCACATTCACTAACCATGCATCATGAGAAGACATGGGTTCGATCCCTGGGTTGGGAAGAGTCCCCGGAGAAGGGAATGGCAACCCACTCCAATGTTCTTATCTGGAGAACTCCATGCTGGTGGGCTATAGTCCATAGCGTTGCAGAATTGGACATGACTGAGCGACTAACACTTTCACTTGCACAATTATTTAACATGAATATAGATGTTTTTCAATAAAATTTATATATTACACAAACACACACCCCTTCAGGCAGCTGATCTCGTGACCTTGAAAATTCTAAAATAACTGGCTTTTCAACAAACAGGACTTTTCTTTTTTGTCTTCAAGACCAGAAAAGGAAAGTCAGCTTTCTTATCTTTTCTTCAATCCCCGAATTATTAACTTAGAAGGATTTAAAGTGGTAAAATATCCTTTCTATATTTGCAAAGGTAACTTTTGTCTCTATAACTAGAACAATGCTTCTGACACCTTGATGAAACCGGAGGTTTAGATGACTTGTTTCCATTGCGACTTTCTTTAAAAGTCATCAACAAATGCAAGTTCCTTGAATGAACAGCTTAAGAACTATATAATTATCGCTATAGCTAAATATAGGAATACAGAATTTCTGGGTGAAATATTGACCTTGGAAAAAGAACTGACAATAGTGAAAGGAAATGTACTTTACATACGAGAGGCATGGTTTTCTATGATTTACACATAAAAAACATTCCTTGATGAGTTAAGAGAATATTCATTTTAAACACTATATGTTCATTTAAGTTCTCACTCTTAACCCAGAATATCTTTTAGAATTAATATCCAAACATTATATCTCTGCTTTTAAAACTTGCATTTTAAAAAAATATAAAAATCCAATTTAAATTTTTAAAATTAAAATGAAACTGTTGTTTCAAAAAAGAAATCACTGTTTCCCAACACACAAGGTGCATGGATGGCTACACAGAGGTGCTGGGAGGTGGGTGTCTGACCCCTTGCTGAAGGTGGAGGGCTCCACAGGTTATTCTGAAATTTACAGAAGAAAGTTGTTTTCTTCCTGCAAACTGTGTCAAGGGCTAGTGCTTCAGGGTTTGCTCTCAAGAGTGAGCTGGGGAGGAGGCAAGGATGCAGGAGGAGGACAAAGGGCGTCCCTTCACTGAGTCCGGTATTCTCCGAGGGAGAATGAATTATGTTATCGATATACATCCCTGAAATCCACTCCAGGATTCTTGCCTGGAGAATCCCCATGGACAGAGGAGCCTGGCGGGCTAAAAGTCCATGGGGTCACAAAGAGTCAGACACGACTGAGTGAGCACACACCCATGCACGCATATATCCCTGCAACAGTCAGTCCAGTTCCCAGCCCACATGCCTCTAACTGGGGAACTGGCTGCCACAGGTCGGCCCCATTCCTGGTGCCCTTCTGCAGAATGAATCCACGGAAATCCACCCAGCAGCCTCCACGGCGGGGCCAGCTCTAGATTTCCCTTCCGAGGGGCCAACCTGGGCCTGCACTACCGCTGCTGATCTAGGTGAACACTGCTCGTTTCCACAGCACAGAGCGGTATAATCAAACAATCACACGATAGACAGAGTCAAACAGCAAGCCGTCACCGGGTCAGGAAAATTTAGGGTGAAGTAGGGTGGAGAGCAATGAGACAAACATCAGGACAAATGAAGTCTTTAAGGAGGAGATAATGTGCAGTGTGGGGAGGAGGAGAGGCGAGGTCTTTTTTTTTTTTAAAGAAGAAGACAGAAAGTTGGGAAATTTCAGATAAATCATGGGTTTCCTACGCAAACCACTACACACAGCTTCTTTTTGGCCACAATAATAAACGCAGTCAGACTCAAGGCTTGGCTACACTCGACTGCAGCCCGTGGTCTTTCCTCATTTGAATAGTATTTTAGGAATGTTTTGTCAAAGTGTGGATGAGTATTCACTTCTACCACATTCTTCCCTTCACCGGGATCATTACGGTCCTACTAACGATTTACTTTATAGGCAGAACATTCACAACATTCAAGGATGACCTTTTTTTTTTAACCTGTTAAAATTCATATATTTATTTGCCCACAATTCCTTTAAAAGGGAAGATTAACTTTAACAACTGTTGCTCATAGCAACACAGGAACAAAAGATTTTTCACATGCCTAATCTAAGCATTTAATTGAAATTCACAAACTTAGATCTCAAACCAAGTCAAAAGTGGAAATGTAAGAATACTAGATTCCCATATAGCAGCAGATACAGAGTATATGCTTCAGCTCTCACAAAGGAAAAAAAAAAAAGCATAGCTTGTGATAGGGATAAGGAATGTGCAAGTTTAATGATTCCTTTACAAACCACGGTTTTTGTGAAACGTTCATATTTTTCCAGGTAAGTTTCACAGCTTCACCTATTTGTTTCTGCCACTTCCTACTGGGTTGTATTTCAGTGTTTGGCTCTGTGCAAGGTCTTCTTAAATATTTATTAAATAAAGGAAAGCTTTAACAGGAACCATTAGTGACCCAATTTTAGGAAGCTGAGGCTTAATAGGTGAAGTGTGCCGCTTAGTTTCTGCCACTTCCCCTTAACCGAGGCCAGAGCCTGAATCCAAATCTAAGCAGAGTAAAGCAAACGCTAACAGGGTAATGTACAGAAGGAAACAATTGCCCCCTGGCCAAGATTTAGGCTCAAAGGTAAAAAAAAGAATTCCAGTCAAGGTCTGTAACTCACACATTTATGGAACCAAGGTGTTCTCACAACAGACTGCTCTTCAGGGTTTCAATCAATGCAAGAGAAAGAGTTCTGTCAAAGAATCTGGGAGAGCTGGAGCTCAGTGTTATGGCTTTGAAAATTCTCCATCCTTTAATAATCAGTTCACTTGTCCTCAAACTGGGGTGGGGACATGGGGGGTGGGGTGCAGGTGCTGTGGATGGCTCTACGGAAGACTGGATTGGGAGCAGGCTGTGGTACAAGGTTAGAGGGGTTTTAGAAACAGAAAGATGGAGGATACAGCCAATCAGATCTCAGCCTCTGAAAGAACTCAAAGCCCTGGAATGAGGCAGGAGTGACAGAATCAGATCTGGCTTCAACTGAGCACCAAATATGCACAAGACATTGGGCTGGGTGTCCTGTGAGGGGGCATTAAATAAAGAAGAGTGTGCATGGTTGATCCAAATGGAGCCTACCCACTTGTTTGGAAAAATTAAAAGTAAATTCTGAAAAAGGTAACAGTTCAATTACAAGAATCAATGAAGTATACGTTTAGTTTTGATACTGATGCTGAAAACAAGCACCATGAGAAATAAGGAGCTGGAAGATCTCGTGGGGCTGAGAGGTCCAGGGAAGCTTCCAGTGTTGAAACTGAATCTTGAAAGGTGGCCGTGGCCTCCGACCCAAACCAAGGCCGAGGGCCCATGTGAGTAGCCCCTGGAGGCTCCGCACGGTGAAACGCACAGCTTTGAAGTAAGACGGACATGGGTGAGTCCCACCACCACTGCTCAACGGCTCTGTGCCCTAGACAAGATGCTTCACCTATTAAGCCTCAGCTTCCTAAAATCGGGAGGCTAATGGTTCCTGTCAAAGGTTTCATTTATTCCATAAATATTTATTAAGACCTTGCACAGAGCTGAACATTGAAATACAACACAGTAAACAAGACAGAGGCAGGACCTGCCCTCCTGGACCCTGAAATGACATGCATAGGTACTTAGATCATTATCATCACCGTCTTCATCATCTTTAGCACAGTGGTGGAAAGTACAAGATATGTTCCCATGAGAATGAGTGTAACATCTCAGCTGGAACAAGGATTCACTCCCCAGGTCCAAATACTGGCATGCTTCAGGGCTCAGTCCTGGGACCTCTTCTTTTCCTGCATTCCCAAGAATCTCACTCCATCCTACAATTTAAAACACTAGCTGTGTATCCCTGAATTTAGTGCCTCCAGCTCTGGAGCTGTCTCCTGAACTCCAGACTCTATATCCAGCTGCTTATTCGATGTCTCCATGTACATGTCTTAACAACCATCTCAGACTGATAAATCTGCAACAGAACTCTGGAGCACTGATGCACTGGATGCCAACCAACCATATTCCTTCCTTGGTCTTTAGTGTTAGGTGCTCAGTTGTGCCACCCAAAGGACTGTAGCCCGCCAGGCTCCTCTGTCCATGGGATTCTCCAGGCAAAGATACTGGAGTGGCTTGCCATGCCCTTCTCCAGGGGATCTTTCCGACCCAGGGACTGAACCCGGGTCTCCTGCGTTGCAGGCAGATTCTTTACCGTCTGAGCCACCAGGGAAGCCCTCCATGGTCTTTCCCCACCAGTACATGTAAGTTCTTTCACTTTCACCTGAAGAACAATCTCCAATCCATTGCCAAAGCCATCATTCCAGTTCAAGATCTGATTGTTTCTCACCTAGATTACACGACTGTAATAGCTGCTATGATTCCTTCTCCATAGAGTAATGATCTCTTATAAAAAACGGGCAAGGACACACACACACAAGCCCCATCGCTGCTCCATTCAACCGAAAACTCTCCAATGGCTCCCAGACGCCCTTAAAATGTTGATGGTGTACAAGGCGCCCCTGACCAGACACTCTTTTTACCTCTCTGCCTCCTCTCATGAGTCTCTTCTTTCTCCATCTCTGCACTGCAGCCACACGGGCTCTTTCAGTTCCCTGAATCCAGCGACCTCTCCAGCACTTTAGGACAGTTCTGTCTGACAGAGCTTTCTGCACTGGCAGAGATGCTCTATATCTGTACATGCGGCTCCTGGGCACTTAGCATGCGGCTAGTGAGATTAAATATTTAGTGAGGAACTAAATGTTTAACTTTATTTAATTCCCATTGCTTTAAATAGCCACACATTCCTAGCAGCTATTGTACTAGGCAGGAGGGCTGGGAATCTAACTAACCTGTTCCTCCGCTTTGACTCTTCCTCTGGATTTTCGCACGGATGGCGCATTCTTATCCTCAGGCCATAATTTCACAGAAAAAAAATAAAAAGCCTGGCATTTCGATTCATTTCTATTTAAAACCACAACACAAAGGAAAACTGTAAAGTTTTGCACTAAATGAAACAGTGTGCTCTTCAAATCTTTGAGAATAAACATTATTGACCACGCTTTACATTTGATTGAGTAACAGTGCCTCTTAACGAAACCACCCTTGCATACAATGGAGTGGTATCAGTCAAATTTCTGGTCTCTGACTAAGTCAGAATTTTCATCAGGAGTTTGTAGCACAAATCTCTCTAGGTCAACCTGGCCTACAGCGCAACTGTCGGTACTCACATTGGAGCCTATGAGAAAACACAGCATAAATGAACTCTAGCAAAGGCTCTCTGCTTGCCTACTCCTGACACACTCATTTCCCCCCAAAACAGGGACACTGACTTGGCTGAAAGTCACTATTAAGTCAAAATAATGTCTGAAAATGTGAAAGTATTAAGTCGGTTGGTTGTGTCTGACTGCAACTCCACAGACTGTAGCCCGCCAGGCTCCTTTGTCCATGCGCAAGAATCCTGGAGTGGGTTGCCATGCCCTCCTCCAGGGGATGTTCCTGACCCAGGGATCAAACTTGGGTCTTCTGCTTTGCAGGCAGATTCTTTACCATCTGACCCACCAGAGAAGCCCTCAAAATAATGTCTGCATTTCTTTAAAATTAAATCTCCTACTCCACCCCCACCCCTGCCCCCGCCACCCCTGGTGAGACTGAAGCTGGTTAAGTGAACATCTCTGCTCAGATTCTCCACTGGGACCACAGTCATTACTCCCAAGTTACTGGAATGGAAGAACAGCTCTCAGAACTCAGCTCTGTTACCCTACTCCCAGTCCACTTCCCAGTGGGCCTTGATTCCAGTGCTACTCACTGCTATCTTCTCAGAACTGTGATTTCTTTACTGACATTGGGGTTAATAGTGTAGGAAAAATTATTTGCAGAGGAAAATGATTTTAGCCCTTCACAGCATCTTTGCAACACCTGCATTTGTGAAAGCTTTGTGAAGAGAATAAACAGAATTATCTTCTATTTGATCATCATCACCAACTCTGTGCTTTACAAATACTATCAAGATGTCCCTGGGAAAGTCAGCCCTTCCAGTGATCAACACAGATCACTGTAATGTTTATACTTCCAAAAGTAAACTGGACACAAGCAACTATGGTGCTTCCAAGAGTTTGTGGGGTTTTCTTCTGCCTGTTTCTCTCCTGTCCCCGTGTACAATTCCAGCTAAGACAGGCAAGAATAGGTCTGGAAAACTTTCAGGAGTGTGCTGTACGTCATTGGAAGAAAAGCAGTAAGAGAAACAAGGCATCTCCTCTGATTCAGCATCCATGTCTGATTTATTTTTATACAACAATGCCTAGAATCCAAATTATTTGTGAAATCGATGGTCAATGACCACTGATTAACATTCCATCTTATCATAAAAGCTAATATTTCTTTTAAGTGTTTGTATAAAATATTTTGGGCTTTCCTAATAGCTCAGTGGTGGTAAAGAATTTGCCCGCCAATGCAGGAGACGTGGGTTCCATGTCTGGATCGAGAAGATCCCCTGGAGAAGGAAACAGCAACCACTCCAGTATTCTTGCCTGGGAAATGCTATGGAGAGAGGAGCCTGGCGGGCTGCAGTCCATGGGGTCACAAAGAGTTGGACATGACTGGAACAACTGAGCACACACACACACATAAAATATTTTAAAGGCTTTCTCATTTCACTTGACATCAGCGGTTGGCAAACTTCTTCTGAAAAGGGCCAGAGAGTAAATATTTAAGGCTTTGTGGGCCACGTACAATCTCGGACACATATTCTTTGTTTTTGTTTCTTACAACCCTTTAATGATGTAAGACCCATTCTCAGCTAGAGGGCTCCACAAAAAGAAGGCTGTGGTCTGGGATTTGGCCCTTGGGCCATAGCTGGCCCACCCTGCTTTTCAAGTATACCAAAAAACCATAATTATATAGTATGGTCACACTTTGACGAAAGAAAAACACTTCCAACTGTTTTGCATGTTTTTCTGTAATTTTTTAAAAAGTAAACTAAAATTTTTTAGAACAGTTTTAGATTTACAGAAAGCAAACAGTCGGTACAGTTTCCATATACCCCACCCTCAGGTTCCCCCACGGTTAAGCTTTTCAAATCCATGAACCAATATTGATACACTGTTATTACCTAAGATGCAGGTTCCCTTAGCTTTTACATGGTGCCCTTTTTCCGCCCCAGGATTCCATCATGACACCCTACTGCATACTCACCCTGCCTTCCTAGGCTGGGACAGCTTCTCAGACACTCCCTTGTTTTAATAACCATGTCAGTTTTAAGGAATACTAGTCAAACAGTTTGTAAAATGCCCTCTATGGAGATTTGGTGGGTGTTTTTCTCATGATTAGACTGGTTTTCTGGAAGAAAGACCACCGAGAAAAAGTGACCATCACATCGCATCAGTGGTACTTCAACATGATTTATCACTGTTGACGTTTACCTCGAATGCCTGGCTGAAGCTTTGGCATCACACTTCCTCTAGCTGCTTTTTTTTAAACGATTTTAATTCTTACCATATATTACTAGTTTAAAGCTTTTAAACATCCAATCATTGAATAAGCTGGCTGTTTACATACACACAGATCATAATCTATGCAATTCACATCTATGTCTCTTAGAATAGCTTATCCAAGATGAAGACAAAAAATTAGTATGTACCTTATCAGTATTTTCTACTTTTAATTCACCCTAACTCTTCTTCCTCTGCCTGTAGGGAGACACAAAAAGTACAGTAGCAAAGGCTAAAAGGCTAGGATACAAGGAGAAAACTTGGGTCACACTGAGACTATCAAAACACTGAGGGAAATGCAAGTCAAAACTTCAGTAAGGAAATTCCCCAATGGTCCAGGACTGGTTGAGATTCCATGCTCGCAAGGCAAGGGGCACGGGTTTCATCCCTGGGGAACTAAGATCCCATATGCTGTGAGGTGTGGCCAAAAAAAAAAAAACAAACCAATCACAGTAAGATACTAGCTCTACTAGCTCATGTCCACTATAAATGTTTAAAAAAAAAACACAAAAAACCACCAAGCATTGGTGAGGATGTGGAGAAACTGGAACACTCACACACTGCTGGGAGAAGTGTAAATGATGCAGCCGCCGTGGGAAGAGTCTGGCAGTTCCTCATAAAGTCAAACATACAATTAACATATAACCCGGCAGTTCCACGTCCAGGTATTTTATCCAAGAGAATTAAAGACATAGTCATATAAAAATCATACACAAATGTTCATGGCAGCGTTTATTCATAGTAGCCAGAAAGTAGAAACGATGCAAATGCCCAACAGCTGATGCTTGGGTAAACAAAGTGTGGTATATCCATGCAATGGACTATTATTTAAAGTCACAAAAAGTTTCAATGCACAATGCTGGATGCTTGGGACTGGTGCACTGGGACGACCCAGAGGGATGGTATGGGGAGGGAGGAGGGAGGAGGGTTCAGGATGGAAATAAAATAAAAAAAAAAATTAATTAATTAATTAATTAATTAAAAAAAAAAAAAGAAATGGGGGACACAAAGCCTTGTGCTGAGGAGCCCCACAGTGCCCTGCACAGTATCATGTATAGTCATATAATCTCTACCACATCATGATATAAAATATTTCCAGCATTCCAAAAAGGTCCACCTTTGCAGTTAACCCACTGCTCCCAACTCCTGGTGCCTGGAAACCACTGATTAGCTTTCCATCACTGTAGTTTTGCCTTTACTAGAATTCCATATAAATAGAATCATACCGCATGTGGTCTTTGGTGTCTGGCTTCTTTCCCTTGGCATTAATTCTCTTGGGATTCATCCATTTGGTTGTGTATATCAGTAGTTTCTTTTGTTGTTGAGTAGTATTCCATTACATCAAATACTACAAATTTTTATCCATTCACCAAAAGATGGACACTTGGGGTATTTCCAACTATTGGCTATTATGAATAAAACTGCTATTAACATGCATGTACAAAAAAAATAAATAAATAAAGTCACAAAAAGGAATGAAATGCTGGTAGAGGCTACAACGTGAATGAATCTTGAAAACCTTATGCTAAATATGAGAAGCCAGACACATAAGGAAGTGTACTGCATTACTCCATTTATAATGTCCAGTTAGGCAAAAATATAGAGACAGAAAGTAGATTAGGGGTTTCCAAAGGCATTGGGGTGGAGAAAGGATGGGGACTGAACTCTTAATGGGTACCAGGTTTCTCTTGGAGGTGATAAAAACGTTCAGGAATCACATAATGATCACAGTTGCACGACACTATGAACATACTAAAAAAAACCAACAACAACAACCCTCTGAACTGTGCACTTTAAAATGGCTAATTTTATGTGATGTTTTTATCACAGTAAAAAATTAATAGCTGGGGAAAAAACCACTAAAGACACTGAAAATATTCTGAAGCTACATATTTGGGGAATCTTTTTAACTTACAACTTACATACATAGTCATTCAGTTCAGTCGCTCAGTCGTGTCCAACTCTTTGCAACCCCATGGATGCCAGGCCTCCCTGTCCATCGCCAACTCCTGGAGTTTACCCAAACTCATGTCCATTGAGTTGGTGATGCCATCTAATTATCTCATCCTCTGTCATCCCCTTCTCCTCCTGCCTTCAATCTTTCCCAACATCAGGGTCTTTTCCAATGAGTCAGCTCTTTGTATCAGGTGGCCAAAATATTGGAGTTTCAGCTTCAACATCAGTCCTTCCAATGAACACCTAGGACTGATTTCCTTTAGGATGGACTGGTTGGATCTTTGCAGTCCAAGGGACTCTCAAGAGTCTTCTCCAACACCACAGTTGAAAAGTATCAATTCTTCTGCACTCAGCCTTTTTTATAGTCCAACTCTCACATCTATACATGACCACTGGAAAAACCATATCCTTGACTAGACAGACCTTTGTTGACAAAGAAATGTCTCTGCTTTTTAATATGCTGTCTAGGTTGGTCATAACTTTCCTTCCAAGGAGTAAGCGTCTTTTAATTTCACGGCTGTAATCACCATCTGCAGTGATTTTGAAGACCAAAAATATAGTCAGCCACTGTTTCCATGCCTTTAAAAATCCTTTTCCTTTTCTTTATATTTCTGTGGTGATTTTTCGAATTAAAAGAGTTTTAGAAATGGATGAAGAAATCAGCCCAAAATTCAAAAAGGAAATCAGTTCAACCAATTTCAGTCCAGTTTATGGGACTGGGGCGGTACCCAGGACCAGGGCCCGGTCTCTAGGGATTTACACTGCATCAGGGCTAGTGCAGTTCAAATCCCACCTCGGCTCCATGAGGCTGGCTATACTCCTCTACAGTGGGGGCATGGTTTTCCTATAGACGTCCACGCAGAAAAAGTACCCATGAGCCATCCACAGGGCAACAGGTCCAAGCCCTAGAGGAAGGCGGAGCATGACTCATCAGGGCTCACCCACAGGAAAGCGAGATCTTGGTTTGCAGGCCGCATATCACAGTGTTTGATTATGTAGCTCACAACTTCAGTGATTTGCTGCTAAGAATCAATCAATTGCCTATTCATAAATAATAGTCTTTCTTGGAAAAGGCAATTCTTTTCCTGAGAGTTCTAACAAAATTAAACTGCAATCTATGGACCAGTAAAAGTCATGGGAGAAATCTCAGTTGTGTACTCAGCAACCACAGCTCACTCCAGCAAGCATCACAGCCAACTGTTGAAAACAAGAAGTATTTCTGCTGGGAACTTTTGGAGGACAACATAGTTATGTTTAAATTAGGGCTTCCCAGAGAGATTAAAAAAAAACAACAAAAAAAAACCTTCTTCTAAGAACCTCTCCACACTTCAAATACCATAATCACTCAAATCACAGTAAGTACTTTTGCACTCAGAGTTGGACAAGGCCCGGAGAGGGACAATCCCCAGCCATCTATGACAAGGGCGACTGTGATCAAGACAGTTGGGGTTGATTTTGTGTTCTTTGCTCTCATAAGTAATTCACATATTTATGCTGTTAGTCAAAATGCGGTGGCTTAATGCTCTCATTATTTTTAATCTAACTGGAAAATCAATTGTCTCTGGTTGTTGGTGGTTATGGGTATAGTTTTTGAAAACCCAACAGTAAGAAATTGGAAACGAGAGTAGCTCCAATTGTATTCTTTCATTAACTTGACAAACTTTCTTCATCGGGCTTCCCAGGTGGCTCAGTGGTAAAGAATCTGCCTGGCAACGCAGGCGATGCTGGTTCAAACCTTGGGTTGGGAAGATCCCCTGGAGGAGGGCATGGCAACCCAGTCCAGTGTTCTTGCCTGGGAAATCCCATGGACAGAAGAGCCTGGTGGGCTACAGTCCATGGGGTCGCAAAATAGTCTGACACGACTTAGCGACTACACAACAACAGAACCAATGTTCATTTAACACCTACCAGATACAAAGGACAAAGAGAGAGCAATACTGAAGAATTCACATTCCAGCAGTAAGTTGAGAAAAATTACTTGCTTTGACTTTGAAAGAAAGATAACACAGAGTTTCCATAGAGCGTAACCAGGTACTGGTTAGGCCGGGTGTGGAGAGCCAAAGGGTAACTTAGACACCGGTGATACCCAGCTGACATCCTCTTCCTATATCCCCCTCCCAATCCCCAGGATTTTTTCCCGCCAGTCAGAAAGCACAAGCTGCTCAACGTCTGATGCAAGCCATAAACCAGAGATTATGGCCCATCAGCCCGTTTTAACGTAAAGCAGCTTTGCCTGAGTGTGTGCTAAGTCGCTTTAGTGGTGTCCGACTCTGTGACCCCATGGACCGTAGCCCACCAGGCTCCTCTGTCCATGGGATTCTCCAGGCAAGAATGCTGGAGTGGGTTGCTGGGCCCTCCTCCAAGGGATCTTCCCGACCCAGGGATCGAATCCGAGTTCTTAAGTCTCCTGCATTGGCAGGCGGGTTCTTTACCAAGTCGCTTTATGTGGTGATGAATCTTTTAAGTTCAACAAGACAAAGTTATTGTAACATCCAATTCGAGGACAGAAAATGAACAGAATTCCCCTGGGAGTTTGTAAAACCACTCATCCTGGCCCTGATGCCTGTCTGCCTTAGCCACCTACTCCTCCAAGAGGCAAATAAATCCAACACTCCACCTTTCTCTCCTTCACTGAATAGGAGAAAACATGGACTAGCTTTTTTTTTTTTTAAGCATTGGGCCATTTGGCCATGATCTATGGCCCACCATAAACACCATTTGGTGTGGTCAAAGGGGGCCTAAGTTGAGCAAAATAAGAGGTGAGTGAGGGAGCAGACTTGCAAAAGAACAGTTGGTTCACTTGGGGTGGGGCGGGTTGCCAAGGAATCACGGACACGGAGAAGTTTTCCCCAGGACTCGGGGAAGGGGAGAGGAAGGGCAAAGTCAAGGCTGTTACAGTAAAACTGTAATCTATTCACATTGATATGGAGCCCTTAACTCTTCCCCAAAATGAACTTCTAACGTGCTCAAGAGAACACTGAACTGCCAAGTTCTAGCTGGACCAGCTCCGTGGTTCAGTGGGGTCAGCTTGACGGGTCCCCAGCCCACACTCCCAAGGCATTCGCCCTGTGTGGTGAGCTCAGGCATCAGAGAATCCTACATAGTTGACAGGATCCTCTGAAGACCAAGAAAGATGGGTCACGTGAAAATAACTTAAGTGTCCATCAACAGATGAATAGACGAAGAAGACGTGGTGTGTGTATATATATATATATATATATATATATATGTATAATGAACTACGACTTGGCCATAAAATAGAACAAAATTTTGCCATTTGCAGCAACGTGGATGGACTTGGAGGGTATTTCACTAAATGAAATAAGTCAGATAGAGAAAGATAAATACTATATGATATCACTTATGCTGCTGCTAAGTCGCTTCAGTCGTGTCCGACTCTGTGCGACCCCATAGACGGCAGCCCACCAGGCTCCCCCATCCCTGGGATTCTCCAGGCAAGAACACTGGAGTGGGTCGCCATTTCCTTCTCCAATGCATGAAAGTGAAAAGTCAAAGTGAAGTCGCTCAGTCGGGTCCGACCCTTAGCAACCCCATGGACTGCAGCCCACCAGGCTCCTCCGTCCATAGGATTTTCCAGGCAAGAGTACTGGAGTGGGGTGCCATTGCCTTCTCCAGATATCACTTATACATGAATCTAAAAAAACAGAACAAACTAGTGACTACAACATAAAAGAAGCAGACTCACAGAAACAAACTATTGGGTACCAGTGTGGAGGGGCGGCAACACAGAGCTGAGAGAGTGAAAGGTATAGACGATTGAGAGTAAGACAAGCTGACAGATGTACTGTAGAACATGGGGAATATAGGCAATACTGTGTATTAACTATACGTGGAAGCAACATTTAAAAACTGTACAGAATGGAAAAAAATTAAGTAAAAGTAAAAAAGAAAAAAAGACTGGTCAATCAGCCTAAGAAATCAATCCTAGGCAAAGAGGCTGTCCTCCACGCAAAGACCCCTGAGCATGACCAGATGTCCAGTAAGTCTAGAGAAAAGACAGAGGGCACAGACTCTACAGTCCGGTTCTCTGGCTCCGAATTCCCACTCCACGTGTAACAGCAATGATCCCTGTGACTCCATTTCCCCAACTGTAACTGGAAGATAAGAACGACACCCACCTCTCAGGACTACTGGCAGGATAAAATGAGATCACAGTTAAAGAGCTTAGTGCGGAGGCTCCCACACAATAAACACTGAGAAAATGTGTGTCAGAACATCTGTTCTTTCCAGGGCTGCCTTGAACGACCAGTGGGTTCCTGAACTGGAATAACAACACTACAACTAGTCCTCTTTGGCTGGGCCCTCATCGTGGGCACCCAAGATACTCCTATGGGACAGGTGATATGATCTTCATTTTAGAGGTGAAAATGCAGCTTCAGAGGGGTTCAGATACTCATCTGAGCTTTTTTTTCTGCTAATAAAGGTAGAGCGATGAGAGCTCTGATCACGTCACAGCAGAGTCTGCATTGTGTCATCAACCTCCAAAAGCTTAAAAGCATTTAAAATAATACTTCAATATGTTAAAAATCACCATTGATTTAATAAAATTGTGTTCCTGTGAAATCCCCCATTCTTCCTCCAAGACATCTGCATAATCACCTATGCAATCAGAAATACCTTACAGATTCTGGTAGAGCGTTAAAAACACAAAATTATTTTTCTGAACATAAATATGGGTAAATAATCATAATGGCTTTAAAAGTTAAAAAGTACTGCAGACCCACAGTTTATCAAGTCACTTTTCTTCCAGGATTTCTCATTTGATCCTGCAAAAAGAAGGGGCACACTCCAATTGACCTGTATGACACCTCTTTGCCCACATGTTTGGTAAGTGTGTAACAAAACTGCCCACAGGTTCCTTCAAATAATGTCTCTGACCATCTTCTACACTAGTGAGCAAGACTGTATAGACACTTCACTGCCCTAAAAGAAAACACAACCAAATTTAAACTAAGTATATCAGCTCTGACTCGGATCTTGCAGAGTATCTTTAAAACTCTTATTATTGAAATCCAGAAATATTTATAACCAGTCAGATTTATAAATACTTAAAGGTACAACAGCTTCAAGGAAAACTGAAATAATAACAAATCACCTTAGTCAAAATTGTTTGTCCCCATCAAATGAAGTGGTTACACATTTCCTGAAAACAGAGTTCATGATAATTGTTAATCCATTAACAATTTAAAGTAAAAGACATGCTTAACTTGTTTAAGAAGTGGTGATAAAGATAAGCCAAGCCATATAATTTTACTTCACTTTCTATTTGCTTTACCCAGGCATTACATAGTCTTGTAGTCCTTATTAGTAAACACAAGAGAGATGATATTGACAAATAATGTAAACTGAAGCAGAAGAGAATCTCAAATGCCTAAATATTTCAAGAATGCATTGAAGTTGCAATAACCTGAAACTCCAAGTATCAGAAAGCAGAAAGAATGACCCTACGACTGTTAAAGTCAAGTATTTATACAGGTGCCTTAAAAGCCACTGTTGGGTGAACACCATCATCACTGACATTTACTATCTGTTAAGTAGTTTCAAAGTGCAATAACTGGCTTGGAGCGTGAAGTTTATGACAACAGCTAACACGCCTGGAGAAACTGTGAAGGTGTGATGCTTGTCATAACTTTCATCAAGCCAGCAACAGGCAACCAGGCTGGAGCAAGACGTGACCTCAGCACAGGTGTCTTTTCTCATTTCAAGAGGGAAACCTAAACTGATACCTTCATGGATAATTTAACAAGGATTGCTCCATAAATTTATAATGCCACTTGTGACTTTCTTATAACTGCTCTTTAATAGCATTCAAAAACAATATTCTTAGGATAAAAGTAACTGAGAACATAAAGTATGAATAACACACAAAGGTGGAAAGAAAATTCAGAAATGATAACCATCCAAGATTTGGAATTTTCCCTAATGGTATATTATTTAAATTTATAAGCAGGAATATTTCCTTAATAGTTTACAAATTTACTATTAGAAATCTTTCCTATGATTCTTCTAAAAATCTAACTATGATACATTTTCTTTTTAAGGGTGAAGGAAGAGAGAAACAATGTTTGTGAACTAAGTTAAATTTCAGCTCCTAAACTTCTTAGAATGTTATGTTTTTCCTCTTTGGTTCTGAGCAGGAATAAAAAGTGTGTTAAAAACTTACAGGAACACATGCTAAGCTCAAGTCCGCCAGTTCCTCAATAATCAAGGTTCAGTTCTATGGTTCATGTCACCACTTCTTATTTCAAAACAGAATCTGCCTTTTCAAGATCTGGGAGGCAGTTCAAGTATTCAGGTGACGATAAACACCAGGCAGCAAACCCCCAAACACGCGTCTGCAGAATCTGAGGGGCAAAGTCAATTGCACCCACCACCTGGGTCCAGCGGGGAAGGGTGCCCGGACCCCCTACACGCCCCGGGCCTCCGGCCTGCCTGCGGGCACGCCCCGGGTCAAGAAAGTGCACTCGAGGCTGGAAGCCAAGAACGGCCCTCAGAGATGCCACAGGTGGCCTAGCCAGTGGGTCACCCCCAACCTGGCGCTCGGGCCTTCCTCCTTCGGGAGGCCCCGAGCCCCGCCCCGCCACCCAGGCCGTGTGTGCCCTCTAGCCTCCATCTGGTCAACTCCGGGCGGAGGCGGGCTCCGAGCAGGGCTCAGGTGGCCCTTCTGGGTCCGTTAACTGGACACAGCGCCCGCCCAGGGCGTCGATCCCACCCTCGCCTCCGTGCCCCGAGCGTCTCAAGGTCCCGGGGCGCTCGGGAAGGTGGTGGCCAAGGGGGAGCCTGGTTGCGGCGGCTCTCCGCGGGCCCCCCGGGCCAGGGCGCCTGGCCGGGCTGACGCAGCCCCGGCTCGGGCGGACGGTCCCCGCGCCTTCTCCCCGGGACCCCTCCCGGCAGCAACCCCCGGGGACAGGCGACGCCCCGCGCGCCCCACGCCCCCCGCGCCGCGGGCGCCGCCGCTCGGCCGGGTCTCCCGGACAACAGCCGCCGCCGCGCTCCCGAGGCGGGTCCCCGCGCCCGCCCCGCGGCCCGGCCGCCCACCTGTCCCGGGGGTCGATCCAGCTGGTCCTCCGGGTGTTGTGATCGATGTAGAAGACCTTGCCGTCGTAGTCCCTGGCCTCCTCCCAGCCCCGGGGTAGCGGCAGCTGCCCGCTCCCGGCCCTCCTAGGCATGGTCGGCGGCCTCGCTGGCGGGCGGCGCCTCCATAGGGGAACCGGGCGCGGGACGCGGCGGGAACGCGACTGCCCGGGCCCGGCCGCCGCACCCCAGATCCGGGCGCCGGCGAGGGCTGGGGGCCCGCGGGGCTGTGGCGGGGGCCACGCGAGGGGACTGGAGGGCGTCTCAGGAAACCCTGCTCTCGGCCCCCGCCGGGGATCAGTCCACCATGTCTGCGTCGGAGCGGGCGAGCGAACCCTCCTCCGCCTCCTCCTCCTCGCGATCGCCGCCGCAGCCTCCGCCTCTTCCTCCTCCTCCTCCCCGTCCCTCTACGGCCGCCGAGGGTCGCGGCGCCCAGGCTGCCCGAGCCGCCGCCGTCTGGGCTCGGATCCGGGAAGCTCGGCGGAGCGGCGGCGACTGGGCTTCTCATTTGCGTCAAATTAGCATGCACCCGCCCCTCGCCACGCCCCGTACCCGCCCTCACCACGCCTCCGGGCCCGCCCCGCCCATCGCCCCGCCCCCTCCCCCCCGCCCGGCTCATCTGCATGCACATTCCTCGCCGCCACATTCCAGGGCTTAACCCTGCCGTTCCCGCGGCTCTGCGCGCGGGCCTGGGCGCCGGCCCGAGTCGGGCGTCGGCGGCAGCGGGGGAGGGGAGCTGTGGGCCAGGTGGGAGGCAGGCGGACGAAGGAATGCACGGCTCGCTGCTTCCTCCGGACCCTCAAAGTCTCCCTACGGCCGAACGCTTGGGGTTTATTTATTTATTTTTTTACGAGTTTCGGGACGGAAAATTAACGAGAGAGCGCCCAGCAGCCCTCTCCTTCCACCTCTTTGCGACTTCCAGGGAAACTACAAGACTTTCCCCGAGAGGAAGGGGATGTGGGGAGGCTCCCTTCGGAAGCAAAAGGTCCCAGCGAACAGCGAGGGCACAAAAGGGTCCCCCGCGCGGCGCTCCGCACCCGCTCTTGGTTCCCCGGGCGGTTCCCGGGGCGAGGGGTGGGGTAGAAAGTGTGAAAAGCCCCGCCGGCGCCGGAAAGCGCGTCCGGGGGCCTCTGCAACGGCGCCCGGCCCTTCGGGACCTGCGAGCTCTGAGGGGCCCCGCGGGCCTCGCGGCGGACAGCGAAAGCGAGTCCCGAGGTCCGAGAGCGCCGCGACCCGCCCTGCCACCTGGGGGGCCCCGCCGGGAGGACTCGGGCCAAACCCGGAGAAGCGGCTGACCACCCCGCCCTGGTCGTCGTCCACGTCCGCTCGGCCCACGGGGCCCGGCGCTGGACGTGCCCGCCCCGGGCATCCAGCCCCTTCCGTCCGCCCCCGCCCCGGGAAGTCCCCGGCCCTGAGCCCAGCCGCCGCCCGGGGAGGTGTGGGCGAGCGCGCTGGAAGGAAACCGCGGCGGCCCGGCCCCTGGACGTGTCCGGGAAGGAACGCGGACTTTCTCTCATTCCACAAGTATTTATTCAGCAGCTACTACGTCCTGGTGGGCCCGGACGTCGGGCTCCGGGCTGGACGGGGCCACGGGCAGCAGGCCTGGCAGGGCCCAGACCCACAGCATTTGCGCCTCCCGTCCCCCAGCCCTTCCGTCTCGGAGGGAGCCTCCCAGTCCCCCAACTCTTCTCCAGCCCGGCCTGCACCACCGTCCCCACCATTCAGAGTCTTCCGGGTTACTGAGCAGCTGCTTTTATAGTGGGGGGACGGGGCGGGCGGGAATCAAGGAAGAAAGACCCCGGGGATCAGTCCTTCACCACTAGGTGTGAATTCACTTAATCCTGCCGCCTTATACGTAGACTTTTTCCCACCTTGCGCGGGACACAGCGCACAGCAAGGGCTTTCGGGGTGGGGGTGGGGGGT
The DNA here is from genome assembly GCF_002263795.3 of Bos taurus. Classification (NCBI taxonomy): domain Eukaryota; kingdom Metazoa; phylum Chordata; class Mammalia; order Artiodactyla; family Bovidae; genus Bos; species Bos taurus. Next base: position 14,018,112 of record NC_037354.1, on the reverse strand, counting down.
TTGCAGCTGCGTCCGCCTCCCCTCCTGGATTCACCCACGGGTAAGGAGGTCAAGTTAATTGAGGTTCCCCAGGGCGCGGAGCTGCCCCCGTTAGTGTGGCAGCCGCCTTGGAGGTGGGGACGGCCTTTGGTCCTCTAGGTCTTCGGGGCGTCAGTGGTCCATCTCCGAGGAGGAGGAGGTTGGTCCCGCAGAGTAAGGATGGAGGCTGAGGGGCTTGGAACAGCTTCGTGGTGAGGACCGGACCTGCCTTCTCGGGCGAGGGCCTTAGCGGGGTTGTATCCGTACCTGGAGCATCTGAGTAGAAACTTTTACCATAAGACACTCTAGAGACAGAGGATTGCACTCAGGAGCTACCCGAGGGTGCAGGAGGCAGGGAAGGTAGCCATCCAAGATGAATTCACTTTCTGTATCTTTCTAGGTCTTCCTTGTGTACACCCAGGAAGCCAGGCTTCACCGATGACAAAGGGAAGACCCCGTTTGCTCCCCTTGTTCAGCCTCACTCCATTCCTCAGGAAGTGATCCCACAGGGCAAGCTTTGCCCTATTCCAGGTGAGATGGGCCATCCTAGTGTGTAAGCTTAAGGTTATACTTCTGAATGCTGGGGAAAAGATAGGACTAAAACTAATCTCTCACGCTACTGAGTGAAGGAGCTTTGTTTTCAGATCAGATCAGTCGCTCAGTCGTGTCCGACTCCTTGCAACCCCATGAATCGCAGCAGGCCAGGCCTCCCTGTCCAACACCAACTCCCGGAGTTCACTGAGACTCACGTCTATCGAGTCAGCGATGCCATCCAGCCATCTCATCCTCTGTCGTCCCCTTCTCCTCCTGCCCCCAATCCCTCCCAGCATCAGATTTCTCCACTGATCTCCAGTAGCATATTGGGCACCTACTGACCTGGGGAGTTTCTCTTTCAGTATCCTATCATTTTGCCTTTTCATACTGTTCATGGGGTTCTCAAGGCAAGAATACTGAAGTGGTTTGCCATTCCCTTCTCCAGTGGACCACATTCTGTCAAATCTCTCCACCATGATTGCTCTAAATTGGCCCATTACCATGGTCAAAATTTGTGTCACGGTAAAGTGAAAGTGAAAGTGAAGTAGCTCAGTCGTGTCCGACTCTTTGCAACCCTGTGGATTGTAGCCTACTAGGCTCTTCCCTCCATGGGATTCTCCAGGCAAGAATACTGGAGTGGGTTGCCATTTCCTTCTCCAGGGGATCTTCCCAGCTCAGGGATCAAACCCGCATCTCCCGCATCTCCCGCATTGCGGGCAGACGCTTTAACCTCTGAGCCACCAGGGACTTGTGTCATGGTATACTATTAACAATAACATCATCTGGCAACCCAGCCAAGCCATTCTTTAAACCTTGCTTCTGATATGCTTCCCTCCCCTAAACAGAAAACATGTTTTATATTTAAAATGTCTGCATCCTGCTATTAGAGAAAAAAGTGACACACTTTGCCATGGCCACAATTTAGTTTGTTTCACTGGGATAAACTACTGCATGATACTTCTCGGTTAATTTCAAATTTGATAAGCTTTCAGATAAGTTAGTATTCTTACCCAACTTCTAAAATGGATGGGGAATCCAAAATAGCACACAGCTGTCAATGGTTGTTTATTGTTCCATAAATCTAAGACTTAAGTGAAGGTGGCTCAGTCTAGTCCGACTCTTTGCTACCCCTGTGGACTGACTATACAGTCCGTAGAATTCTCTAGGCCAGAATACTGGAGTGGATAGCTGTTCCCTTCACCAGGGAATCTTCCCAACCCAGGGGTTGAACCCAGGTCTCCCACATTGTAGGTGGATTCTTTACCAGCTGTGCCACTAGGGAAGCCCAGGACTTCAAAAAGGGACCCTAAATAGACAAACAAAACTCGAAAGCATTTAAGAGACAAACTCACTTCTTCTCCCCCACTGGGTGGCACAGGGAACATTTGGTCACACGAAAGCAGTTCGGATGATAGAAAGGAAAGTCGCTCCTCTGCAGGGTTTAGTCTCGATCAAGTTTTCACACTGCTGTTCTGATTTCACTCAGTTTACCTAGTACCACCCCTTCAGAGAGTTCCTAGGGGTTAAGATGATGATGCTTCATTTTGTTTATATTCACATCTCTAAAAATAAAATCAACATGAAGATTATCCACTATTTTATAGGTGATACATTTAGATTTCATTTGGTTCCAGTTCAGAAGGATGATGCTGTCTGTCTCTTGCCCCAGATCCCAGATTATTCCGGTTTTCTGGCCTTCAATTCCCTTTTCTCCCAGCTTTGCAATGTTCTCCAATACTGATAGTCGGTGGGGATGAGCTGCCATTAAACAAAGCTCCCATGTCAATGTCCAGATCCTGGGTGGCAGGAAATTGAGTGGTATCAAAAATGAGAGTGGAGAGTGAAAATTATTTCAGCAGAGAATTCGTTATATCTATCCAAATTGAAATATATGTTTTTAGTCCAGTATGTATACATATTTAGCAATCCTAGTTCCACGATATGTGAAATTACTTAGTTTTGGCTGCACTGGGTCTTTGTTGCTGCGCCAGGACTTTCTCAGTTGCGGAGAGTGGAGGCTGCTCTCTGCTGCTCTTCTCATTGTGGCGGCTTCTCTTGGTGCAGTACAGGCAGGCATCAGTAGGGGTGGCACACAGGTTTGGTTGCCCCGAGGAATGTGGACCCTTCCCAAACCAGGGAAAGAATCTCTGTCCCTTATACTGGCAGGTGGATCCTCAACCACTGGACCACCAGTGAGTCCCTCAGGGCTACTACTTTACCTATAGATGGTTCCCCTAGATATGCAAGAATGGGCATTGTAGCATGCTTATAATAGCAAAGCTGGAAAAATCACCAGTGTCCGTCATTAAGGGACAAAACAAATGAATTATCCATAGTCAGCGGGCACTTAAAAAGCATTGCGTAAAAATTTGTTTGCTGATAAGGAAGGATGCCCAGGATTCTTTTTAATCCAGTATATATACATATACTGGAAAAAAAGTAAGGTGCAAAAGACGCTTGCTTGTAAGGAATTCATCTACATTCTTTCTTACATAATGAAAAAAAATAAGGTTCCATTCTCCTTTCGCCATCTTTAGTTTGCATTTTTCCCCAGTCCAACTTTATAATCCATGAAAACAGCTTTTTTTTTTTCTTGCTAACTTCATTGGAGATGGAGCCAGTCATAAAATTTAAAGAACACAGTCTCGTGTATGCTTCCTTAGAGTCAAGGGGAGCATTCAGACAGTAAATGAAGCGAGTGGGGGCTGTCGGAAAGGAAGGTCTCATCAAGGCGGTATACATGACGAAAATGATCGGTAAGGCAAATGGATGGGGTTGAGATGGGAGGACGTGATTCCAAAGTGGACCGGCATGGCAGGGCCAGCGGGCTTTCAGAAGGACATGGGTGCTGGAGACTCCAGGCTGAATCTGGCGTGCAAGGACCCAAGACCGGCTGGAGCCGTCTAGTTAGGAGGCTGGCGTGACAGTATAGGTATGAGAGAGATAAAAGCCTGGATCAGAAATAAAGTGAGGAGGGCATGAAAAGGAATGATCCGGCAAGAATTTGCTCCTGATTAGATTAAGAGGTGACTAGACCAGAAGGAGGAACCTGGTCGGATTCCAAGATTTTAGGCCATCAGGAGAGACTCAAATAGCTGCAGTACATAAGGAAGTCCAAAAGGGGATCTGATATGGGCTTTGATTTTTAGAAATTAGAGATACTCCAGGAGAGAGTTAAAGGTCAAGACTCAAAAGGTCAGGACTGCGAGTGTATCATTGAATGTTGCCCATCCAAAAATTCTGTAAAGGGCTAAGGATTTGGGACTAAGTCTTGGGAAGGAAATATCCAAGTCTAATAGAATTAAATAACCCATCTGTAATCCTGTGTTTCGCCTAGAACTCTTCAGTAATTTGATATGATTTAGTTTCTTTCTTTGTAAAATGTGGTCTCCATTTTGAAGGATGTGTGTAAGAATTCGTTACTAGTGTGTAATACATCTCTGAATGAATTATTGTTATAACCTTTATCATTAAGCTATTGAGTCGACTCAAGTGTAGGACAAGAGGAACTGGTTTTTAATATTTTAATATCCCCTGTCTCTCCAGGAGATCAGGGATAATATAAACCAGAACTTCTAAATAAAGAGAACTTTTTTCCCCCTAGATCGAGCTAGTGACTTTTTTGTTTTTGCTTTTCTGCATCCGAAGTGTTGAATAACATCTCTATCTCTATGAGTTATTATAAATCAGATCAGATCAGTCGCTCAGTCGTGAGCGACTCTTTGCGACCCCATGAATCACAGCATGCCAGGCCTCCCTGTCCATCACCAACTCCCGGAGTTCATTCAGACTCACGTCCATTGAGTCAGTGATGCCATCCAGCCATCTCATCCTCTGTCGTCCCCTTCTCCTCCTGCTCTCAATCCCTCTCAGCATCAGAGTCTTTTCCAATGAGTCAACTCTTCCCATGAGGTGGTCAAAGTACTGGAGTTTCAGCTATAGCATCATTCCTTCCAAAGAAATCCCAGGGCTGATCTCCTTCAGAATGGACTGGTTGGATCTCCTTGCAGTCCAAGGGACTCTCAAGAGTCTTCTCCAACACCACAGCTCAAAAGCATCAATCCTTTGGCGCTCAGCCTTCTTCACAGTCCAACTCTCACATCCATACATGACCACAGGAAAAACCATAGGCTTGACTAGACGGACCTTTGTTGGCAAAGTAATGTCTCTGCTTTTGAATATGCTATCTAGGTTGGTCATAACTTTCCTTCCAAGGAGTAAGCGTCTTTTAATTTCATGGCTGCAGTCACCATCTGCCGTGATTTTGGAGCCCCCAAAATAAAGTCTGACACTGTTTCCACTGTTTCCCCATCTATTTTCCATGAAGTGATGGGACCGGATGCCATGATCTTCGTTTTCTGAATGTTGAGCTTTAAGCCAGCTTTTTCACTCTCTACTTTCACTTTCATCAGGAGGCTTTTTAGTTCCTCTTCACTTTCTGCCATAAGGGTGGTGTCATCTGCATATCTGAGGTTATTGATATTTCTCCCAGCAATCTTGATTCCAGCTTGTGTTTCTTCCAGTCCAGCGTTTCTCATGATGTACTCTGCATATAAATTTAAATAAACAGGGTGACAATATACAGCCGGAGAAGGCAATTGCACCCCACTCCAGTACTCTTGCCTGGAAAATCCCATGGATGGAGGAGCCTGGTAGGCTGCAGTCCATGGGGTCGCTAGGAGTCGAACACGACTGAGCGACTTCACTTTCACTTTTCACTTTCATACATTGGAGAAGGAAATGGCAACCCACTCCAGTGTTCTTGCCTGGAGAATCCCAGGAACAGGGGAGCCTGGTGGGCTGCCGTCTCTGGGGTCGCACAGAGTCGGACACGACTGAAGCGACTTAGCAGCAGCAGCAGCAATATACAGCCTTGACGAACTCCTTTTCCTATTTGGAACCAGTCTGTTGTTCCATGTCCAGTTCTAACTGTTGCTTCCTGACCTGCATACAGATTTCTCAAGAGGCAGGTCAGGTGGTCTGGTATTCCCATCTCTTGCATAATTTTCCACAGTTTATTGTGATCCACACAGTCAAAGGCTTTGGCATAGTCAGTAAAGCAGAAATAGATGTTTTTCTGGAACTCTCTTGCTTTTTCCTTGATCCCGTGGATGGTGGCAATTTGATCTCTTGTTCCTCTGCCTTTTCTAAAACCAGCTTGAACATCAGAAAGTTCACGGTTGATGTATTGCTGAAGCCTGGCTTGGAGAATTTTGAGCATTACTTTACTAGCGTGTGAGATGAGAGCAATTGTGCGGTAGTTTGAGCATTCTTTGGCATTGCCTTTGAGATTGGAATGAAAACTGACCTTTTCCAGTCCTGTGGCCACTGCTGAGTTTTCCAAATTTGCTGGCATATTGAGGGCAGCACTTTCACAGCATCATCTTTCAGGATTTGAAATAGCTCAACTGGAATTCCATCACCTCCACTAGCTTTGTTCGTGGTGATGCTTTCTAAGGCCCACTAGACTTCACATTCCAGGATGTCTGGCTCTAGGTCAGTGATCACACCATCGTGATTATCTGGGTTGTGAAGATCTTTTTTTGTACAGTTCTTCTGTGTATTCTTGCCATGTCTTCTTAATATCTTTGCTTCTGTTAGGTCCATACCATTTCTGTCCTTTATCGAGCCCATCTTTGCATGAAATGTTCCTTTGGTATCTCTGATTTTCTTGAAGAGATCTCTACTCTTTCCCATTCTGTTGTTTTCCTCTATTTCTTTGCATTGATCGCTGAAGAAGGCTTTCTTATCTCTTCTTGCTATTCTTTGAAACTCTGCATTCAGATGTTTATATCTTTTCTTTTCTCCTTTGCTTTTCACTTCTCTTCTTTTATTATGAATAGGTAACCCTAATCCACAGTTCCTAAACGTTGTTGTCTGAATCAGTTCAGTTCAGTTCAGTCGCTCAGTCGTGTCCGACTCTTTGCAACCCCATGAATCGCAGCAGGCCAGGCCTCCCTGTCTATCACCAACTCCCGGAGTTCACTCAGACTCAAGTCCATTGAGTCAGTGATGCCATCCAGCCATCTCATCCTCTGTCGTCCCCTTCTCCTCCTGCCCTCAATCCCTCCCAGCATCAGAGTCTTTTCCAATGAGTCAACTCTTCGCATGAGGTGGCCAAAGTACTGGAGTTTCAGCTTTAGCATCATTCCCTCCAAAGAAATCCCAGGGCTGATCTCCTTCAGAATGGACTGGTTGGATCTGCTTGCAGTCCAAGGGACTCTCAAGAGTCTTCTCCAACACCACAGTTCAAAAGTGTCAATTCTTCGGTGCTCAGCTTTCTTCAGAGTCCAACTTTCACATCCATACATGACCCCTGGAAAAACCATAGCCTTGACTAGACGGGCCTTTGCTGGCAAAGTAATGTCTCTGCTTTTGAATATGCTATCTAGGTTGGTCATAACTTTCCTTCCAAGGATTAAGTGTCTTTTAATTTCATGGCTACAATCACCATCTGCAGTGATTTTGGAGCCCCCAAAAATAAAGTCTGACACTGTTTCCCCATCTATTTCCCATGAAGTGATGGGACCGGATGCCGTTATTGTCTAGACAGTCCTTAAAAAGACAGGTATATGAGGGACTTCCCAGGTGATCCAGTGCAGGAGGTGTGGGTTCAGTCACTGGTCAGGGAACCAAGTAGTGCAGCCAAAACATAAAAATTTTGAAAAAAAAAAAAAGAGAGAGGCATATGACCTTTTAAGAATTCCCAGTGCCAGGCCAAACCAGAAAGCTCAATTACCACAGCCACTTCCATTCCCATTAATTACGATACCAACACCTTAGGCAGCAACGATTGTTCAGTAGTAAGCAGCATGAAACGGGTTAGATTTTACCTGTTTCACTGCAGATGGAGAGCCACATTGAGCAAACCCCGTGATTGCTAAAATGATAGGAAACATTTAATAGCTGTCTTACAGAGGAACAAACGTTCAAATGACATGTTTGTACGTGTGAGGCGCTCAGAAAGGACCTCTTATATGCTCTGTGGGGTAGACTGGTAGAATAAATATCCGTTTACATTCTTCCTTACATAATAAAATAATGTAAATTTCCATTTTCCTTTTACCATCTTTAATGTGCATTTTCCCCCCATTCCAACTTTATAATCCACGAAAAACAGCTTTAAAAGATGGGATCTGGGACTCCCAGCTTCCAATGCAGGGGGCTTGGGTGCGATCCTGGTCAGGGAACCAAGATCACAAGTGCTGTACAGCAGGGCCAATGAGTAAATAAATAAAATAAACGATGGGATTGTATTCCCTCATCCCTATCTTTTAAAACAATTTTATATCTCCTTTCCTATCCCTCTGGATTTTTCACTAAAATCTTTCTTTTCTACTTATTATTGATCAGTCTCTTTTTCCCCACTTCATCTTCTTTCTTCCTCTTAGTTCTTGACTTCCTGATGTTGACTCAATGCTGTAAATTTGGCTTTGAGAAATTAACTACAATATAATCTCCCAAATTCATTTGATTTGTGGATTTTCAAAGTGAATAAAGAGGAAAAAAAGGTCTGTGTAATAAAGCATGTTCAAGGAAATAGATTTTGCCAATAAACATGTGGAAAGGTGCCCAACATCATTAAGAGCCAGTGAAACGAAAACTAAAACCACAATGAGAAATACTCATGCAGCTGGTGGTGGTGATGGTTTAGTCGATAAGTCGTGTCCGACTCTTGTGACCCCATGGACTGTAGCCCACCAGGCTCCTCTGTCCATGCGGCCACTGCATTGGCAAAAACCTAAATGTAATAATGTCAGGTGTTGGTAAGTATGTGGAGCAACAGGAATTGCCATCAGTGATGGGTGGGAATGCAGATTGCTACAGACACATTTTGGCCGTATCTAAGAAAATGGAGGATACCCACACATCCTATGACCTACTGATCCCGTTCCCAGGTGTATCCTTAGAGAAATTCACACATACATGCGTCAGATCCATATACCAGAATGTTTAGGGCTTATTATTTACAATAGGCCAAAAGTGAAGCATGCAAATGTCTGATAAAGACTGTGGATAAATATGTCATGTGGTTTGTTTAAACAACGCAATAGAGTGATGATAAAAGGATCAACTATAGTTACACTAAAAAGAACTGATGCTGAAGCTAAGGCTTCTGTATTTTTGTCACCTGTTGTGAACAGCTGACTGACTATTGGAAAAGTCCCTGATGCTGGGAAAGATTGAGGGCAGAAGGAAAAGAGGGCATCAGAGGATGAGATGGCTGGATGGCAAGACTGATGCAGTGGACATGAACTTGGGCAAACTCCAGGAGATGGTGAGGGACAGGGAGGCCTGGCGTGCTCCAGCCCATGGGGTTGCAAACAGATGAACCTGACTGGGTGACTGAACAACCACAACAAAAGAAGCAAGAAATGAAATAATTTGTTCAGAAAGATTTCATTCATATAAAGACCTCCAGGGAAGTTCCTGTTTTTATGTCTTTAAATATGTGGAATATTGTTATTACTGTTGTAATAGTGTTATTTTAATATTTAAACAATAAGAAATTGGAGCCATTTACTTCTTGAGACATGCCCAAGACAGTTGGATTCTTTTTATTTTGAAAAACGTGAAAACTGTAGAAAAATTGAGAGCATGATAAAATGAATACCTAGGTAACTGTCTTCTAGATTCACCAGGAGATAATAACATGTTGCCACATTACTTTTATTTCTCTGTCTATAGATACAGGTAAAGATTTTTTTTTATTCAACCATGAATAAAAGTAAAAATAAGGACATGAAAGTAAAAATAAGGACATTCTCTGCCATAGCCATAGCATTATTATCAACCTCCCCTAGTTAAAATTGATATAATTAGTATTAATTAACATGCAGTCCATACCCAAATCTCCCTGATTACCCTAAAATGTCCTGTATAGCTTTTTTTTTTTTTTTTTTTAAGAAAAAACAGGATGCAGTCAAGGACGTCGTGTGGCACTGAATTGTCCTGTCTCTTTCATTTCCTTTAATCTTGAACATCCTTCTGCTTTTTCTTTTTTTTAGATTTTTTTTTTATGTGGACCATTTTTAAAGACTTTTTTGAATTTGTTACAACATGGTTTCTGTTGTTTATGTTCTGGGTTTTTGGCCCCAAGGCACGTGGGATCTTAGCTCAGGGATCAGGGGGTGGTTAAGACTAACCACTGGACCGCCAGAGAAGTCCCCTTCCTGGTTTTTATTCTTTAAAAATTCTTCTATGACAGTGAAAAGAGTTTCGGCTAGCAGTTTTGCAGAACATCTCCCAGTCTGGTTTTTGATGATTTCCTCAAGATTCAGATAAAAAGTCTTGTCAAGAAAACGCCACGGTTAGGTTCATATTTCCCACCTCATCACATCAGGAGACCTCTGACGTCCTCATCGGTCCGGTGCATGACCAAGTCACCCAAGGTGGTGTCTGACAGGTGTCCATGTGATACCCGTGTAAAGGCCTCTTCTCCTCGGTAACGAGTAACCATCTGTGAGGTGATACTTGGAGCCTACGTGCATATCCTTTTCCCAAACAAACCTCTCACCCGCTGGATTTGGCATTTATCCAAGATCCAGGCTTCAGTCAGTTCAGTTCAGTCGCTCAGTCGTGTCTGACTCTTTGTGACCCCATGGACTGCAGCACACCAGGCCTCCCTGTCCATCACCAACGCCCAGAGTTTACTCAAACTCATGTCCATTGAGTTTGAGATGCCATCTACCATCTCATTCTCTGTCGTCCCCTTTTCCTCCCACCTTCAGTCTTTCCCAGCATCATAGTCTTTTCAAATGAGTCAGTTCTTTTCATCAGGTGGCCAAAGGATTGCAGTTTCAGCGTTAGCATCAGTCCTCCCAATGAATATGCAGGACTGATCTCCTTTAGGATGGACTGGTTGGATCTCCTTGCAGTGCAAGGGAATCTTAAGAGTCTTCTCCAACACCACAGTTCAAAAGCATCAATTCTTCTGTGCTCAGCTTTCTTTTTTCCATGCTTACATATATCAGTTATTACACTGATGGTTCCAAAATGGTGTGTGTTTCCCTTGCATTTATCAGCCAGCTTTTAAAATCTGGCTCTGTTTTCATTTTATTTTTTAAATCTTCACGCTGGCTCTTTGTTGTGGTGCACAGGCTTTTGTCTAGTTGCAGAGCACGGGTTCTGGAGTGCTCGGGCACAGTAGTGTGGCAAATGGCCTCTCTAGTTGAGGGGTGAGTTGCCCCGACTTGGGGTCGAACCTGCATCCCCTGAATTGCAAGGCAGATTCTTAACGACTGGACCACCAGGAAAGTCCCTCAGCCAGCATTTTATGTGAAGACCTTTTCCTATCTCTTTTTGCCCTTCTTATTGTCATTTTTTTTTTTAATGTTGATCATTAGGGACCTATGGATTATTTTTTATTCTGTGTGTTATTCTCCATTCCGTCATTTTTATGCCAAAATAAATACAGCGCTTGCTATTTTAGTCATTTTTAAGTGTACAGTTTAGGGGCCCTCAGTACATTCACAGTGTTCTGCAACCATCACGACCATCCATCTCCAGGACCCCCATCTTCCCCAGACTCTGTACCCATGCTCCCCTCCCCTGAGTTCTTGGCGACTACACCATCTTTTTTTTTTTTTTTTAATGCTCAAATTGTCTTAGATTTGGCCGAGGACGGGAGCTCCTGTGGTCTGTTTCCTGTGTCCTCTGACGTAGCTCCATCTTTCTTTGAGCACTTCCTTGTTTTCTGGCACAAGAAGACTTTCCAGGCTCCTTTCATCCTTTCTCAGCCCCAGAGCCCGACTCCGCTATTTCTCCAGGGACCCCACCCAGTTCCTTTTTGTGGGCAAGGAACGGTATTTATAAACTGGCATTTGGGCACTTAGATGAACTCATCACTCTAGGAGGGCCACCCCAGCCCTCCTAGTGGACATGTTTCCATGCATATCTCTTTCTTGGTCACAGGAATTCCTTCACATCACACCCAGCATCACAGCATTCACTCCAGTCTTCTTTCCTTTTCGTGTTTGTTCACTCCCTTCTCGACCTGGGAGAAAACGAACTCTCCTGTCCTCATTGTATTTATGTATGTAATCAACACTCGGGAATGTGACCGACAAGGCTGCAGCGGTGCCTTCCCTGATGGTACCACCCGCCCCCACGTGGCCTGCATGCCTCATGCCTGGCCTTCCCCCTCCCCTCGGAGGGTTCCCACACCAGGGTCCGCCCCCTGAGGACAGCATCCTTGTGTTGCCCATCTTCCTCCCCATCCAAGCACACACTTCTCTTACCCTCCTTGGGCTCTGATGTTCCATGTCCCATGCCGGGGGTGGGGGGAACTACCCCTCTGTGTGGATGCCCGCATCTCCCCCCGGGCTAGGACTCTGACCCTCACACCTGTAAGGGCAGCATTTCTCCAAGCTTCAGTGAATCTTGTTCATCTCTTGGTAACCTTGTTAAAAATGCAGACTACAGGGTCCCGCTCCCAGAGGTTATGTATGACTCAGTCGATTGACATGGGATGATGAAATCCACAACCTCAACAGCTGCTTCTGATGCAAGTGGTCTGAGTGACAATTTCAGAAATTCCGTTTTCATCTGGAATTATAGGATCAAAAGATAAAGCACGTTTAATATTTTGACATGTATTGCCAAACCGTCTGTCTGAAAAGCTATACCCAATTGCAACTCCACCGGCCATGCATGCAACAGCTCACTGTCCCCAAACTTTCAACATACTTTGAACACAGCAGGAGGTGCTTCCCAAACCCTGGGTGGGTGGATGGAGGTGGGGGCTGGTGGTGGGGAACTTTTCCCTGGGACTCAGTTTCCTTACAAAATCAGGATCTTGGATTAAAATCAGTGTTTCCGAATGTACCTGGTGAAGAACATCACCTGGAACTCTTATTAAAAAGTCTGATTTGACTGGTGTGAAATGGTACCTCATAGTGGTTTTGATTTGCATTTCTCTGATAATGAGTGATGTTGAGCATCTTTTCATGTGTTTGTTAGCCATCTGTATGTCTTCTTTGGAGAAATGTCTATTTAGTTCTTTGGCCCATTTTTTGATTGGGTCATTTATTTTTCTGGAGTTGAGCTGTAGGAGTTACTTGTATATTTTTGAGATTAGTTGTTTGTCAGTTGCTTCATTTGCTATTATTTTCTCCCATTCTGAAGGCTGAGGCGGGATGCCAGTCAGGGTTCGATGCCCATGCTGGATGCTTGGGGCTGGAGCGCTGGGATGGCCCAGGGGGATGGTGTGGGGAGGGGGGAGGGAGGAAGGTTCAGGATGGGGACACATGTGTGCCTGTGGCGGATTCATTTTGATGTTTGGCGGAACTGATACAATTGTGTAAAGTTTAAAAAAAAAAAAAAAAAAAGTCTGATTTGCAGACTCAGGTCCGATTTGCATAAGACTCTCCTGGAGATGGCGGGTGGGGGAATCTGTGAGTTTAACAATAGTCCTGAGCTTCTCTTGAATAAATTCCATCCACGTTACTCCTTAGACTAAGTGAGTTTTGTAAGTATTGCTGTGATCGACTTTGCATGTTGTCTCCAGTTCTATAATATTTTGGTTTTGCCTGACTATACAAGACCTTGTTTAATTATGAACCAATAGCAGCAGCAACAGCAGCTGTGAACTTTAGAGGAAAAAGTACAGGCTGTCTACAGAGCAGCTATAATGCTCAAATAAGATATATCTGAATGATAAATTCAAGACATGTCTTTTATATCTTTGCGAAGGCTAAATATTTCAGATATTTTTTACATTTTTAAAGAAACTGCCAGTGCAGAGATTTAAAATATTCCTAAAATGTCAAGGTTGCATACAAATACTCAGGTGCTACTTTCTCATTGGGAATATTAAAGTGATGGATTAGTACATAATAAAATAAAAACTTCAGACCTGAAGGAAGATCAGACTTCAAGTAAAAAAAAAAAAAATTCAACTTTCTCAGCGAAAAGGAAATAAGTCCAGTGGAAAACAGTAATAATGATAAAAGAGGATTGAAAGTAGATATCATGACAGCACGCTAAAGGAATGATGTGTAATTTGGAGAAGTTATGGTTAAAGAGTTTGCTGCAGAGGAATGCATTGATTCATCTTGAACAAATATTAAACCACTGAATATTTTCCATACTGAAGTGACTTTTTTTTTTGTATTAGATTGATTTATGAATCATATTTGCAAAACACTCAAAATTGGAAGTCGTCAGGTCACTCTTGGCTATTGGAGATTTTGGTCAAATAAATCTTCTGGTATATGCTTTTTTTAAAAAGTTAATTACTGAGCATGTACCATGAGCCGGGTTCTATTCTAAGTGCTTTTCTTCTATGAGCTTCTTTTCTCTTCCATCAGCCCTGTGAGCTCTGTCCTTTCGTGAATCCTTTTGAGAGGGGAGGAAGCTGAGACAGATCGCTTAACTGGTTTGTCCACCACCAACATGGCTCTTAAGTGACAAAGCTGGAACTCACACCCAGGGGGCTGACTCCAGGACCCGCATTCTCCGCCACATCACAGCAGAGTGGCGGTTAGTGTGGACAGTTGTTATGAAGAGCCCGTTGCTGCTTTATTTTCTATCTTCATTCAAAATTGATTCATTATTATCAGTGGTGGTTTGGGTAGACCTGAGCCAGGTTTCTCACTGTCAAAGAAAAAAAAAAAAGTTACAGATAAACAAGGGGGAAATCTAGAATGAACCCCATGGTTCTGAAATAGTTTTGGAGGCATCAGTATGAATTCATGTTTAGTTTAATATAGGCAGAGAGATGATAGGTAGGTACAGATAATTAGAAATACGCATGTGGGACTTCTCTGGTGGTCCAGTGGTTAGGAATCTGCCTTGCAATATAAGGGTTTGATCCCTGTTTGGGAAGCTAGGATGCCACATGCCACAGAGCAATTAAACGTGCGTGCCGTGGCTACTGAATCCCACGTGCTCTGGATCCTGGGCACCGCAACTCCCGGGCCCGCACGCCACAACTAGAGAATCCAAGCATCGCAACGAGAGATTCTGCAACACAGCCAAGACCCAAGACACCCAGATAAATATTTTTTTTAAAAAGGAGTATGCATGTGTATCCTTGGGTTTATGCACACACATGTATATCCTGGCTTGTCTCATCAGAGGACCCGGAAACAATGGCACCTCAGTGGCAAGAACTCGCTACTAAAGACGCAGTACTGAGGACCAGCATTGACCACTTGGTTTCCAATACCATGCTCCGATAAAAGCAACCTGGGATCCTTGAAAAGGCAGCTGCTTCTAGGGGTAGAGCAGGGAAAATGCAGGAGGTGTCTGGATCACCTCGTAGGCCCAGAAAATAAAGATGTTCCCAAAGGGACTTCTCTGGCGGTCCAGTGGCTAAGCCTCCAGGCTCCCAGTGCAAGGGGCCCAGGTTCGGCCTCTGGTCAGAGAACTAGATCCCACATGCTGCAACTAAGACCCAGTGCAGCCAAAGAAATACATACATGTGAAAAAAGAGGCTCCCAAAGGGCAAAACAATGGGGTATATTAAAGTGTTGTGATTGTGTTCGCTTAGATTCTGTGTTTGTCCACTTGGCAGTCAGCCATCCCAGGGCCAGACGAACAGCCAAAGTTGTTCCCATTTCCACTGTGGTCCAGCTTTTGGCAGGGGGCGGGTGTGAAATTCATGCCACAAACCCCCCACCCAATCCCAAATGCATATGCCCAACCACCTCCTTTATTTAACTCTCACACACCAAGCCAGTATTTCTCTAGCTCTGTATCAACCCAGGGCTGCGTACCAGACAACCAGGGACAGCCCCTACACTTTGAAGCCCATGCTCGAATTATTTAAGCTAACCCTAAACCTTGCCTTTCCCAGTAAAGGTTGTGGTCTGTGGTCTCCCCACTCCTGCTTCTGCTCTGACCAAGCCTGATGCTTCTCCACATGCCCCCGTGTGCCCCATTTCCTTCAGAAGATGTAAGAAATTCTTCTTTCAACGGCATCAACCTCTCCATGCTCACTTAGTCACCTCCATAAGTTAGAATCCAACAGGTTTTAACACAGTTGGCACAGTGAGAGGGCATCTCTATGTTCTGTAGTCAGGCCTCTAGGTGCGCTTGGCTTGCTAACTGGGTTCACCCAACAGCAGTTCTGTCCGGGAGGCATGCCCACTGCTGTGGTCCATGCACTTCTGCTGTCTCTGCCTGATGTTGTGTCTGCCACCATGGCCTTCTAACCCAACTGTAAGAGGAACTCAAAGGCACACACCTCCACAGCTGACCTCATTCATTCACAGGTGCTGAAGTCTAGTCTGCCAGTTGCCCTGATTCCCCAGTTGGTGCCTTACTTTTGGACAGCTTGGTCCGCTGGGCCAAACCTGGTTTCCCCGATTCAGTAAACCTAGGTTCCAGGCAGTGACCCAGGCTGTTTAGGATGAGGCAAAAACTCTCCCACAAAAGGAACAAGGACAGGCTTCCTCCAATAAGACTGTGTTGGGGACAAGTCTGCCCAACCTACTCAACAGCCTTGAAGCCAACAGTGGGCCATCAGCTGCCCTATTGGAGTCTCCCTTCCTCTGCCCTTCAGAGGGTGCCTTATGGAGAGATCTCTAAATGTGCAGAGACCACCATCGCCTCTTACAGGAGATTGGCTGGTCCACCTGCATGGGAGCAGGCTGAACCATTTGCTTACTTGGGATTTCTTCCAGATCTATGATTCCACCTTGATAGGAACTTAATACAGTTCATGCAACATGGGCTAGTACTCTATGATTGCCATAAAATGCATATCATATGGACAATTTAAAAATATTGTGTATTTTGTATGTAACAAAAGTTTGCTGTATGATACAATCAAACCCTGTGAAGTAATGTTTTTAGTACAAACAAGAATAATTATAACTTTAAAAAACACTAGACAAAAATCTTTAAATAAGAACTATTTCTAAATAATTTTGCTTGCTTTTGCAGTTTATGTGGCCTGATTGGGACTTTCAAATATCCAGTATTCTTTTTATTATTTAAAAAATTTATTTGTTTTTATTTAGAGGATAATTGCTTTACAATACTGTGTTGGTTTCTGCCATACATCAGCATGAATCAGCCATAGGTATACACATGTCCCCTCCCTCTTGAACCTCCCTCCCTTCTCCCACCCCTTTAGGTTGTCACAGAGCCCCAGGTTTGAGCTCCCTCTGTCATACAGCAAATTTCCCCGGCTCTCTAATTTTACATACGATGGTGTGTATGTTTCAATGCTACGCTCTCAATCCGTCCCACCCTCTTCTTCCCACCCCCACCCCTTCTCCACAGTCCGTTCTCTCTGTCTGTTTCTCCACCGATGCCCTACAGATATGTTCATCAGCACCATCTCTCCAGATTTTGTGTATATGTGTTAATAAACAATATTTGTCTTGAATAGCTGTTTTGTGCGGGACACTGAACTGGCAGGTTAAAGACTCAAAGAAATAGGCTTCTGGAGCCCAAATACAATAAATTATCTAAGATTTATAGAGGAGGTACACATAAAGCCTATGTAAATATGTAATGCAACACATCTGTGCCCAATCCTTGGCTAAAAGTTTTTGTTTGTTCTTAAAAGTTCAGGATGATGTAGAGGAAATAAAGTCCAACCGTTCAGACAGCCAAATAGCAGATGAAACAGATGGACTCTGAGCTGCCTTAAAGCCCAGAAAATCCGCCTGCTCTTCTGGCTCTTATATTGTAACTGGCATGAAAACTCCATTTTTCTGCCATTGTGGTTGTAAGTTGCACAGCCTTCTGCTTTTTTCTCTCTTATATATTGACCCTTCAAAGTTTATATCTGGATAATAGAATGATAATTTATAAAGAATCTACTTGAAAATAAATATGAGAGATTGAGCTCCATAAGACTAATTTGGGCTCCATGCCCAGAGAAATCTCGTATTTAGAATTTCTTGACTTAAATATATTCACTGGAGCTACCTATTAGCTAAATCCCTTGGTGGATTTGTATTTAACTCTGTGAAGGCAGAAAAATGCATCACAGGGCCGGTATTGATTAGCACTGAATGTAGAAAGGTGGTATGTGCTACAGTGACTTTCTATGTGAATGTATACAATGTAACATACATGTGTGTTTACAAACACACAGCTAAAAGTCGTGGTCCTCCAACCACTGTTGGCTTCTAAACCATCTGGCTGGTCTTTGGTTTTTGAGTTAAATAGCTACAAAGTTCACTCCTGTGTTTTGCTCTGGTTTCTCAATGCAAAAAGAAAAAAAATAGTGTGTTGACAAGTGACAGCAAAACATGTGTTGAGAAAGGGGGCTTTTCTTTTTAGCAGAGAGCATTCTTGGCCTCTTTTAAAAAGTCCAAGGTGCAAGCTGGGAGACTCTCCTTACAAACGGGTGAAGCAATCTTCCACCTATTTGATTAAGCCCTGTTCTTGGCTCTGTTCAAGCATTCCTGGGGTGTGAATGCCTTTGCTACTCTGGCGTCAGTAAGAATCAGACACTCCCCTGCCTGTAAGTCTCTGACAGTTTCCAGGAGGGGGTGGGGGAGCAGGACCGTACAGGTGAAGCTATTAAGACCTGCTGTGGAACTGTAAAGAGGGGATTTCCCTGGTGGCCCACTGGTTAGGACTCAGCGTGTCCATTGCAGGGGGCATAGGTTCGACTCCTGGTGGGGGAACTAAGATCCTGCATGCTCTGTGCCACAGCCAGAAAAAAGATCTGTTTAAAAAAAAAAAAAACCCAAAAACTGTCACTCACAAGGAGGAGTGACACTCTGTCTCTCCATCTTGCTGTATGGAGACTGGAGAGTCGGACTGCTGTTTCCGAATCTGCTGTTTCTTCCCGGTTTACTTCTTTCTCTTTCAGTGAAGGTAGAGATGATAGACATGGGCATAAATGTGGAGACGTGTGTGCATTCCTTTCTCCCAGTTTTTTTCTGTGTGTGTGCTCAGTCACTCAGTCATGTCTGACTCTTTGGGACCCTCTGGACTGTATAATCTACCTGGCCCCTCTGTCCATGGGATTCTCCAGGCATGATACTTGAGTGGGTAGCCATTTCATTCTCCAGGGGATCTTCCCCACCCAGGAATCGAACCCGCGTCTCTTGCATTGGCAGGCGGGTTCTTTACCACTAGCGTCACCTGGGAAACCCCCCTTTGTATATGTATGTACGAACGTATGCATATGTGTGTGTGTGTGTATATATATATATAGGAGATAGTTGGATAGCATCACCAACTCAATGGACATGAATTTGAGCAAATTCCAGGAGACAGTTGGAGAAGGAAATGGCAACCCACTTCAGTATTTTTACCTGGAGACTCCCATGGACAGAGGAGCCTGGCGGGCCATGGTCCATGGGGTCGCACAGAGTTGGACATGACTAGCAGCAGCATATGTATTTAAAAGCACACACACACACACTCACACATATACATGTATACCACAACTTCTTTATCTGTTCATCTGCCACTGGACACTTACAAATAGTTCTGCAATGAACATGGGGTACAGATAGCTCTTTGACATAATGTCTTCATTTTTTCAGATACATCCCAAGATGTGGAATTGCTGAATTATATGGTACTTCTATTTTTAACATTTTGAAGAGCCTCTGTACTATTTTCCATACTGACTGCACCATTTTCCAGTCTTTCCAACAGGGCGTAAGGGTTACCATTTCTCTTCATCCTCACCAGCATCTGCTATCTCTTGGCTTCTTCATGATGACAGTTCTAACAAGCACGAGGTTAGATATCTCACTGTGGTTTTGATCTCGTCATATCTTTTCCACATTAACCTGTAGAAATGAGGAGAATAATTTGGGTGCATGCATCCCTCATTCATCCTAGGCCTATTGAAAAAACTTCAAGGATACCATGGCCCTGCATCACTGTGGCAAATGGTCAAGGATCAGAGGCACTCCTTGGAAAGTGTCAAGAATCCTTGACTCAAGTCCATTGCAGTCAAATGCTTTCCTGGGGAGCCTTGCATAAATATCCCTAAGAACTCTTCCGCGAGTGTTACGTGAATTCGTATGTGAAATCCTGCATAGTAAAGAAAAGGAAATGGAACCTCACTTCAATCTTGTTCTTGGGGCAGTTCAAGATCCACAGACTCCCAAGGGCAGGTCTTCAGCTGATAAAGGAGTGAGACTTGGTGGGGGAAGGGAGATCTCTGTGAGGGCTGAAACTTTGCAGCTTTTCCCTAGGAATTCAACAGAGTTTTGCTGAAGGATGGCTTGTCAGCCAGGGAATGCAGAAAGAGACGAGGAACTGAATCTTCTGAGTGCACATGGAGGAAGGTGGATTCATGGAAAGTCACCCCGTAGGCAACACTTTAGTTCAGTTGCTCAGACGTGTCCTAATCTGAGACCCCCATGGACTGCAGCATGTCAGGGTTCTCTGTCCTTCCCCATCTCCCAGAGTTTGCTCAAACTCATGTCCATTGGGTCAGTGATGCCATCCAACCATCTAACCCTCTGTCGTCCCCTTCTCCTCCTGCCTTCAATCTTTCCCAGCATCAGGGTCTTTTCTAGTAAGTCAGCTTTTTGCATCAAGTGGCCAAAGTATTGGAGCTTCAGCTTCAACTCAGTCTTTCCAATGAATATTGAAGACTGATTTCCTTTAGGATTGACTGGTTGGATCTCCTTGCAGTCCAAGGGACTCTCAAGAGTCTTCTCCGAAACCACAGTTCAAAAGCATCAATTCTATGGCGCTCAGCTTTCTTTATAGTCCAACTCTCACATCCATATATGACTATTGGGAAAACCATAGATTTGACTCTATAGGCCTTTTTTGGCAAAGTAATATCTCTGCTTGTTAATATGCTGTCTAGGTTGGTCATAGCTTTTCTTCCAAGGAGCCAGCGTCTTTTAATTTCATGGCTGCAGTCACTATCTGGAGTGATTTGGTAATCCAGATATGTCACTGTTTCTATTGTTTCCCCATCTATTTGCCATGACGTGATGGCATGATCTTAGTTTTTTGAACATTGAGTTTTAAGCCAGCATTTTCACTCTCCTCTTTTACTCTCATTAAGAGGCTCTTTAGTTCGTTTTTACTTTCTGACATAAAAGTGGTGTTATCTGCATATCTGAGGTTGTTGATATTTCTCCCTGCAATCTTGATTCCAGCTTGAGCTTCATCCAGCCTGGCATTTCACAAGATGTACTCTGCGTCTAAGTTAAATAAGCAAAGTGACAATATATAGCCTTAACGTACTCCTTTCCCAATTTTGAACCAGTCTGTCCGGTTCTAACTGTTGCTTCTTGACCTGCATACAGATTTCTCAGGAGGCAGGTAAGGTGGTCTGGTATTCCCATCTCTTGCAGAATTTTCCACAGTTTATTGTGATCCACACAGTCAAAGGCTTTAGCATAGTCAAAGAAGCAGAAGTAGATGTTTCTGGGATTGTCTTGCTTTTGCTATGATCCAGCGGATGTTGGCAATTTGATCTCTGATTCCCCTGCCTTTTATAAATCCAGCTTGAACATCAGGAAGTTCTCGGTTCTCGTACTTTGAAGCCTAGCTTGGAGAATTTTGAGCATTACTTTGCTAGTGTGTGAGATGAGTGGAATTATGCGGTAGTTTGAACATTCTTTGGCATTGCCTTTTTTGGGGATTGGAATGAAAGCTGACCTTTTCCAGTCTTGTGGAAGGACTGTGTCCAAGGGCAAAGGAGAAGTTCCAACAAGATGGCAGGAGGACGAAATCATGTTTAGAAGCAAATTCCATACCCACCGGAAGTGCTCGGAGGGCTCAAACAAAAACCTGCGTGCACCAGGACCCAGGGACGCCACAAGAGACTAAGCCAGACCTGCCTTTGACCTTCTGAGTGTCTCCTGCGGAGGCGCGGGGCAGCAGTGGCTTGCCGCAGGGACAGGAGCTCTGGCTGCAGCAGACCTCAGTGGCGCGATGTGTGGCATAAAACCTCTTGGAGGAGGTCGCCATTATTTCCACCATAAAGCCACTGAGCAGATGACCCAGAGACTGGAGAAGAATTATACTGAAGAAGTTTTCACACTGTTGGAAAAGTTCTAGGGCCCATAACAGATTTCCCGACCTGGAGATCCAGCAGAGGGACTGAGAACCCCCAGGGAATTTGAATTTGAGGCCAGTGGGATTTGATTACAGAACTTCCAGAGGACTGGGGAAGCAGACCCTTGGAGGGCACACACAAAGCCTTGTGCACACCGGGACCCAGGAGAAAGAAGCAGGGACCCCACGAGAGACTGAGCTGGACATGCCCGTGAGTGTCCAGGAGTCTCTGATGGAGGCGTGGGTCAGCAGTGGCCTGCCTCGGGGTCAGGAGCGCTGAATACAACAGTCCTGGGATCCGCTGGCATAAGTCCTTTTGAAGGTGGTCGCCATTACCCCTACCATAGTTAGGCCTCAGGTGATGAAAAGATATCTCTTTCATCAAGGAGGACGGGAATGCAAAAGTAGGAAGTCAAGAGATACCTGGAGTGACAGGCAGATTTGGCCTTTGAGTACAAAATGAAGCAGGGCAAAGGCTACCAGGTTCCTCAGGGAACACAGCCCCACACATCAACAGAAAACTGGACTCAAGATTTACTGAGCATGTTCGAGCTGGTTTTAGAAAAAGCAGAGGAACCAGATATCAAATAGCCAACATCCGCTGGATCATGTAAAAAGCATAGAGTTTCAGAAAAACATCTATTTCTGCTTTATTGATTATGCCAAAGCCTTTGACTGTGTGGATCACAATAAACTGTGGAAAATTCTGCAAGAGCTGGGAATACCAGACCACCTGACCTGCCTCTTGAGAAATCTGTATGCAGGTCAGGAAGCAAGTTAGAACTGGACATGAAACAACAGACTGGTTCCAAATAGGAAAAGGAGTATATCAAGGCTGTATACTGTCACCCTGCTTATTTAACTTTATATGCAGAGTACATCATGAGAAACGCTGGACTGGAAGAAACACAAGCTGGAATCAAGGTTTCCGGGAGAAATATCAATAACCTCAGATATGTAGACGACATCACCCTTATGGCAGAAAGTGAAGAGGAACTCAAAAGCCTCTTGATGAAAGTGAAAGTGGAGAGTGAAAAAGTTGGCTTAAAGCTCAACATTCAGAAAACGAAGATCATGGCATCTGGTCCCACCACTTCATGGGAAATGGATGGGGAAACAGTGGAAACAGTGTCAGACTTTATTTTTGGGGGCTCCAAAATCACTGCAGATGGTGATTGCAGCCATGAAATTAAAAGATGCTTACTCCTTGGAAGGAAAGGTTTGGCCAACCTAGATAGCATATTCAAAGGCAGAGACATTACTTTGCCAACAAAGGTCCGTCTAGTCAAGGCTATGGTTTTTCCTGTGGTCATGTATGGATGTGAGAGTTGGACTGTGAAGAAGGCTGAGCGCCAAAGAATTGATGCTTTTGAACTGTGGTGTTGGAGAAGACTCTTTAGAGTCCCTTGACTGCAAGGAGATCCAACCAGTCCATTCTGAAGGAGATCAGCCCTGGGATTTCTTTGGAGGGAATGATGCTGAAGCTGAAACTCCAGTACTTTGGCCACCTTATGCGAAGAGCTGACTCATTGGAAAAAACTCTAATGCTGGGAGGGATTGGGGGCAGGAGGAGAAGGGGAGGCCAGAGGATAAGATGGCTGGATGGCATCACTGACTCGATGGACTTGAGTCTGAGTGAACTCTGGGAGTTGGTGATGGACAGGGAGGGCTGGCGTGCTGCGATTCATGGGGTGGAAAAGAGTTGGACACGACTGAGTGACTGAATTGAACTGAACTGAGCGTGGCTCTGCCCACCAGAGCAAGACCCAGATTCTCCCACAGCCAGTCACTCCCATCAGGAAGCTTCCACAAGCCTCTTATCCTCAACCATCAGAGGGCAGACAGAATGAAAACCACAATCACAGAAAACTAACCAAACTGATCACATGGATCCCAGTCTTGTCTAATTCTGTGAATCTATGGGCCATGCCATGTAGGGCCAAGACGGATGGGTCATGGTGGAGAGTTCTGACAAAATGTGGTCCACTGGAGAAGGGAATGGCAAACCACTTCAGTATTCTTGGCTTGAGAACCCCGTGAACGATATGAAAAAGATACAACACTAGTAGATGAACTCCCCTGGTTGGTAGGTGCCCAACGTGCTACTGGAGAACAGCGGAGAAATAACTCCAGAAAGAATGAAGAGGCTGCTGGTGGTGGTGGTTTAGTCACTAAGTCGTGTCCAACTCTTGTGGCCCCATGGAGTGTTGCCCGCCAGGCTCCTCAGTCCATGGGATTCTCCAGGTAAGAATACAGAGCGGGTTGCCATTTCCTTCTCCAGGGAATCTTCCCAACCCAGGAATCAAACCCAGGTCTCCTGCATTGCAGGCAGATTCTGTACTGACTGAGCTACAAGGGAAGCCCATGAAGAGGCTGAGCCAAAGTGAACACAACACCCAGTTGTGAATGTGACTACTGATGGAAGTAAAGAACAGCATTGCATAGGAACCGGAAATGTTAGGTCCACGAATTAAGGTAAATTAGAAGTGGTCAAACAGGAGATGGCAAGAGTGAACATCCACGTTTTAAGAATCAGTGAACTAAAATGGACCAGAATAGGCAAATTTAATTCAGACGACCATTATGTCTACTACTGTGGACAAGAATCCCTTAGAAGAAATGGAGTAGCCCTTATAGTCAACAAAAAAGAGTCCAAAATGCAGTACTTGGGTGCAATCTCAAAAATAACAGAATGATCGTTCTTCATTTCAAGGCAAACCATTCAATATCACGGTAATCCAACTCTATGCCCCGACCACTAATGCCAAAGAAGCTTAAGTTGAATGGTTCTATGAAAACAACACCTTCTAGAACTAACACCAAAAAAAGAAAAAAAGATGTCCTTTTCATTATATGGGATTGGAATGCTAAAGTAGGAAGTCAAGAGATACCTGGAGTAACAGGCAAATTTGGCCTTGGCGTACAGAATGAAGCAGGGCAAAGGCTACCAGAGTTTTTCCAAGAGAACACACTGGTTATAGCAACACCGTCTTCCAACAACACAAGAGGTGACTCTACACATGGACATCACCAAATGGTCATTATCAAAATCAGATTAATTATATTCTTTGCAGCCCAAAATGGAAAAGATCGATCAGATCAGGTCAGTCGCTCAGTCGTGTCCGACTCTTTGCAACCGCATGAATCGCAGCACGCCAGGCCTCCCTGTCCATCACCAACTCCCAGAGTTCACTCAGACTCATGTCCATGGAGTCAGAGATGCCATCCAGCCATCTCTTCTGCTGTCGTCCCCTTCTCCTCCTGCCCCCAATCCCTCCCAGCATCAGAGTCTTCTCCAATGAGTCAACACTTCTCATGAGGTGGCCAAAGTACTGGAGTTTCAGTTTTAGCATCATTCCCTCCAAAGAAATCCCAGGGCTGATCTCCTTCAGAATGGACTGGTTGGATCTCCTTGCAGTCCAAGGGACTCTCAAGAGTCTTCTCCAACACCACACTTCAAACGCATCAATTCTTCGGCACTCAGCTTTCTTCACAGTCCAACTCTCACATCCATACATGACCACAGGAAAAACCATAGCCTTGACTAGACGGACCTTTGTTGGCAAAGTAATGTCTCTGCTTTTGAATATGCTATCTAGGTTGGTCATAACTTTCCTTCCAAGGAGTAAGCGTCTTTTAATTTCCTGGCGGCAGTCACCATCTGCCGTGATTTTGGAGCCCAGAAAAATAAAGTCTGACACTGTTTCCACTGTTTCCCCATCTATTTCCCATGAAGTGGTGGGACCGGATGCCATGATCTTCGTTTTCTGAATGTTGAGCTTTAAGCCAACTTTTTCACTTCTCCACTTTCACTTTCATCAAGAGGCTTTTGAGTTCCTCTTCACTTTCTGCCATAAGGGTGGTGTCATCTGCATATCTGAGGTTATTGATATTTCTCCTGGCAATCTTGATTCCAGTTGTGTTTCTTCCAGTCCAGTGTTTCTCATGATGTACTCTGCACATAAGTTAAATAAGCAGGGTGACAATCTACAGCCTTGATGGACTCCTTTTCCTATTTGGAACCAGTCTGTTGTTCCATATCCAGTTCTAACTGTTGCTTCCTGACCTGCATACAAATTTCTCAAGAGGCCGATCAGGTGGTCTGGTATTCCCATCTCTTGCAGAATTTTCCACAGTTTATTGTGATCCACACAGTCAAAGGCTTTAGCATAGTCAAAGAAGCAGAAGTAGATGTTTCTGGGATTTTCTTGCTTTTGCTGTGATCCAACGGATGGTGGCCACTTGATCTCTGATTCCCCTGCCTTTTCTAAATCCAGTTGAACATCTAGAAATTCTCGGTTCTTGTACTTTGAAGCCTAGCTTGGAGAATTTTGAGCATTACTTTGCTAGTGTGTGAGATGAGTGGAATTGTGCGGTAGTTTGAACATTCTTTGGCATTGCCTTTTTTGGGGATTGGAATGAAAGCTGACCTTTTCCAGTCTTGTGGAAGGACTGTGTCCAAGGGCAAAGGAGAAGTTCCAACAAGATGGCAGGAGGGCAAAATCATGTTTAGAAGCAAATTCCATACCCACCGGAAGTGCTCGGAGGGCTCAAACAAAAACCTGTGTGCACCAGGACCCAGGGACGCCACAAGAGACTAAGCCAGACCTGCCTTTGACCGTCTGAGTGTCTCCTGCAGAGGCGCGGGGCAGCAGTGGCTTGCCGCAGGGAAAGGAGCTCTGGCTGCAGCAGACCTCAGTGGCGCGATGTGTGGCATAAAACCTCTTGGAGGAGGTCGCCATTATTTCCACCATAAAGCCACTGAGCATATGACCCAGAGACTGGAGAAGAATTATACTGAAGAAGTTTTCACACTGTTGGAAAAGTTCTAGGGCCCATAACAGATTTCCCGACCTGGAGATCCAGCAGAGGGACTGAGAACCCCCAGGGAATTTGAATTTGAGGCCAGTGGGATTTGATTACAGAACTTCCAGAGGACTGGGGAAGCAGACCCTTGGAGGGCACACACAAAGCCTTGTGCACACCGGGACCCAGGAGAAAGAAGCAGGGACCCCACGAGAGACTGAGCTGGACATGCCCGTGAGTGTCCAGGAGTCTCTGATGGAGGCGTGGGTCAGCAGTGGCCTGCCTCGGGGTCAGGAACGCTGAATACAACAGTCCCCACTGGGATCCGCTGGCATAAGTCCTTTTGAAGGTGGTCGCCATTACCCCTACCATAGTTAGGCCTCAGGTGATGAAAAGATGTCTCTTTCATCAAGGAGGATGGGAATGCAAAAGTAGGAAGTCAAGAGATACCTGGAGTGACAGGCAGATTTGGCCTTTGAGTACAAAATGAAGCAGGGCAAAGGCTACCAGGTTCCTCAGGGAACACAGCCCCACACATCAACAGAAAACTGGACTCAAGATTTACTGAGCATGTTCGAGCTCGTTTTAGAAAAGGCAGAGGAACCAGAGATCAAATAGCCAACATCCACTGGATCATGTAAAAAGCATAGAGTTCCAGAGAAACATCTATTTCTGCTTTATTGATTATGCCAAAGCCTTTGACTGTGTGGATCACAATAAACTGTGGAAAATTCTGCAAGAGATGGGAATACCAGACCACCTGACCTGCCTCTTGAGAAATCTGTATGCAGGTCAGGAAGCAAGTTAGAACTGGACATGAAACAACAGACTGGTTCCAAATAGGAAAAGGATTACGTCAAGGCTGTATACTGTCACCCTGCTTATTTAACTTTATATGCAGAGTACATCATGAGAAACGCTGGACTGGAAGAAACACAAGCTGGAATCAAGATTGCTGGGAGAAATATCAATAACCTCAGATATGTAGACGACATCACCCTTATGGCAGAAAGTGAAGAGGAACTGAAAAGCCTCTTGATGAAAGTGAAAGTGGAGAAGTGAAAAAGTTGGCTTAAAGCTCAACATTCAGAAAACGAAGATCATGGCATCTGGTCCCACCACTTCATGGGAAATAGATGGGGAAACAGTGGAAACAGTGTCAGACTTTATTTTTGGGGGCTCCAAAATCACTGCAGATGGTGATTGCAGCCATGAAATTAAAAGATGCTTACTCCTTGGAAGAAAAGTTATGACCAACCTAGATAGCATATTCAAAAGCAGAGACATTACTTTGCCAACAAAGGTCCTCTAGTCAAGCTTATAGTTTTTCCTGTGGTCATGTATGGATGTGAGAGTTGGACTGTGAAGAAAGCTGAGCGCCAAAGAATTGATGCTTTTGAAGTGTGGTGTTGCAGAAGACCCTTGAGAGTCCCTTGGACTGCAAGGAGATCCAACCAGTCCATTCTGAAGGAGATCAGCCCTGGGATTTCTTTGGAGGGAATGATGCTGAAGCTGAAACTCCAGTACTTTGGCCACCTTATGCAAAGAGCTGACTCATTGGAAAAGACTCTGATTCTGGGAGGGATTGGGGGCAGGAGGAGAAGGGGAGGCCAGAGGATAAGATGGCTGGATGGCATCACTGACTCGATGGACTTGAGTCTGAGTGAACTCTTGGAGTTGGTGATGGACAGGGAGGGCTGGCGTGCTGCGATTCATGGGGTGGAAAAGAGTCGGACACGACTGAGCGACTGAACTGAACTGAACTGAAGTGAGCATGGCCCCGCCCACCAGAGCAAGACCCAGATTCTCCCACAGCCAGTCACTCCCATCAGGAAGCTTCCACAAGCCTCTTATCCTCAACCATCAGAGGGCAGACAGAATGAAAACCACAATCACAGAAAACTAACCAAACTGATCACATGGATCCCAGTCTTGTCTAATTCTGTGAATCTATGGGCCATGCCATGTAGGGCCAAGACGGATGGGTCATGGTGGAGAGTTCTGACAAAATGTGGTCCACTGGAGAAGGGAATGGCAAAACACTTCAGTATTCTTGGCTTGAGAACCCCGTGAACGATATGAAAAAGATACAACACTAGTAGATGAACTCCCCTAGTTGGTAGGTGCCCAACGTGCTACTGGAGAACAGCGGAGAAATAACTCCAGAAAGAATGAAGAGGCTGCTGGTGGTGGTGGTTTAGTCACTAAGTCGTGTCCAACTCTTGTGGCCCCATGGAGTGTTGCCCGCCAGGCTCCTCAGTCCATGGGATTCTCCAGGTAAGAATACTGGAGTGGGTTGCCATTTCCTTCTCCAGGGAATCTTCCCAACCCAGGAATCAAACTCAGGTCTCCTGCATTGCAGGCAGATTCTGTACTGACTGAGCTACAAGGGAAGCCCATGAAGAGGCTGAGCCAAAGTGAACACAACACCCAGTTGTGAATGTGACTACTGATGGAAGTAAAGAACAGCATTGCATAGGAACCGGAAATGTTAGGTCCACGAATTAAGGTAAATTAGAAGTGGTCAAACAGGAGATGGCAAGAGTGAACATCCACGTTTTAAGAATCAGTGAACTAAAATGGACCAGAATAGGCAAATTTAATTCAGACGACCATTATGTCTACTACTGTGGGCAAGAATCCCTTAGAAGAAATGGAGTAGCCCTTATAGTCAACAAAAAAGAGTCCAAAATGCAGTACTTGGGTGCAATCTCAAAAATAACAGAATGATCGTTCTTCATTTCAAGGCAAACCATTCAATATCACGGTAATCCAACTCTATGCCCCGACCACTAATGCCAAAGAGCTTAAGTTGAATGGTTCTATGAAAACAAGACCTTCTAGAACTAGCACCAAAAAAAAAAAGGAAAGAAAAGAAAAGAAAAAAAGATGTCCTTTTCATTATATGGGATTGGAATGCTAAAGTAGGAAGTCAAGAGATACCTGGAGTAACAGGCAAATTTGGCCTTGGCGTACAGAATGAAGCAGGGCAAAGGCTACCAGAGTTTTTCCAAGAGAACACACTGGTTATAGCAACACCGTCTTCCAACAACACAAGAGGTGACTCTACACATGGACATCACCAAATGGTCATTATCAAAATCAGATTAATTATATTCTTTGCAGCCCAAAATGGAAAAGCTTGATCAAAGCAGATCAGATCAGAGCAGTCGCTCAGTCGTGTCTGACTCTTTGCGACCCCATGAATCACAGCACGCCAGCCCTCCCTGTCCATCACCAACTCCCAGAGTTCACTCAGACTCATATCCATCGAGTCAGTGATGCCATCCAGCCTCACCTCTGTCATCCCCTTCTCCTCTTGCCCCCAATCCCTCCCAGCATCGGAGTCTTTTCCAATGAGTCAACTCTTCCCATGAGTTGGCCAAAGTATTGGAGTTTCAGCTTTAGCATCATTCCTTCCAAAGAAATCCCAGGGCTGATCTCCTTCAGAATGGACTGGTTGGATCTCCTTGCAGTCCAAGGGACTCTCAAGAGTCTTCTCCAACACCACAGTTCAAAAGCATCAATTCTTCGTCACCCAGCCTTCTTCACAGTCGAACTCTCACATCCATACATGACCACAGGAAAAACCATAGCCTTCACAAGAGGAACCTTTGATCGCAAAGTAATGTCTCTGCTTTTCAATATGCTGTCTAGGTTGGTCATAACTTTCCTTCCAAGGAGTAAGCGTCTTTTAATTTCATGGCGGCAGTCACCATCTGCCGTGATTTTGGAGCCCAGAAAAATAAAGTCTGACACTGTTTCCCCATCTATTTCCCATGAAGTGGTGGGACCGGATGCCATGATCTTCGTTTTCTAAATGTTGAGCTTTAAGCCAACTTTTCACTCTCCACTTTCACTTTCATCAAGAGGCTTTTGAGTTCCTCTTCACTTTCTGCCATAAGGGTGGTGTCATCTGCATATCTGAGGTTATTGATATTTCTCCCAGCAATCTTGATTCCAGCTTGTGTTTCTTCCAGTCCAGCGTTTCTCATGATGTACTCTGCATATAAGTTAAATAAACAGGGTGACAATATACAGCCTTGACGAACTTCTTTTCCTATTTGGAACCAGTCTGTTGTTCCATGTCCAGTTCTAACTGTTTCTTCCTGACCTGCATACAAATTTCTCAAGAGGCCGATCAGGTGGTCTGGTATTCCCATCTCTTGCAGAATTTTCCACAGTTTATTGTGATCCACACAGTCAAAGGCTTCGGCATAGTCAATAAAGCAAAGAGAGATGTTTTTCTGGAACTCTCTTGCTTTTTCCATGATCCAGCGGATGTTGGAAACTTGATCTCTGGTTCCTCTGCCTTTTCTAAAACCAGCTTGAACAGCAGGAAGTTCACGGTTCACATATTCCTGAAGCCTGGCTTGGAGAATTTTGTGCATACTTTACTAGCATGTGAGATGAGAGCAATTGTGCGGTAGTTTGAGCATTCTTTGGCATTTCCTTTCTTTGGGATTGGAGTGAAAACTGACCTTTTCCAGTCCTGTGGCCACTGCTGAGTTTTCCAAATTTGCTGGCATATTGAGTGCAGCACTTTCACAGCATCATCTTTCAGGATTTGAAATAGCTCAACTGGAATTCCATCACCTCCACTAGCTTTGTTTGTAGTGATGCTTTCTAAGGCCCACTAGACTTCACATTCCAGGATGTCTGGCTCTAGGTCAGTGACCACACCATCGTGATTATCTGGGTTGTGAAGATCTTTTTTGTACAGTTCTTCTGTGTATTTTTGCCATCTCTTCTTAATATCTTTGCTTCTGTTAGGTCCATACCATTTCTGTCCTTTATCGAGCTCATCTTTGCATGAAATGTTCCTTTGGTATCTCTGATTTTCTTGTAGAGATCCCTCGTCTTTCCCATTCTGTTGTTTTCCTCTATTTCTTTGCATTGATTGCTGAAGAAGGCTTTCTTATCTCTCCTTGCTATTCTTTGGAACTCTGCA
Organism: Bos taurus; assembly: GCF_002263795.3. NCBI lineage: Eukaryota > Metazoa > Chordata > Mammalia > Artiodactyla > Bovidae > Bos > Bos taurus. The sequence continues at coordinate 13,986,848 of NC_037354.1, read as the reverse complement.
TTCAGATGTTTATATCTTTCCTTTTCTCCTTTGCTTTTGGCTTCTCTTCTTTTCACAGCTATTTGTAAGGCCTCCCCAGACAGCCATTTTGCTTTTTTGCATTTCTTTTCCATGGGGATGGTCTTGATCCCTGTCTGCTGTACAATATCACGAACCTCATTCCATAGTTCATCAGGCACTCTATCTATCAGGTCTAGTCCTTTAAATCTATTTCTCACTTCCACTGTATAATCATAAGGGATTTGATTTAGGTCATACCTGAATGGTCTAGTGGTTTTCCCTACTTTCTTCAATTTAAGTCTGAATTTGGCAATAAGGAGTTCATGGTCTGTGCCACACCAGCTCCTGGTCTTGTTTTTGGCTGACTGTATAGAGCTTCTCCATGTTTGGCTGCAAAGAATATAATCAATCTGATTTCTTCTGTGAGAATGAAAGATGGATCCAGAGGAGCAGGAGCTGTTGAATGATTACCGATACAGAAATTACTCTTCTGTGATGGAAAAGGCGTTAAGAAATTTCGAGTCCTCGAGTTAATGGGCGGATCTCATATCTTCCTTGGGCAAGCTCAGCAAGGAGCCGTGGCTGCGCTGGCGCAGGACAGCCTAGAGGAGCTATCCCACATTGAAAGTCAGGAAGGGTGACGGTGAGGAGATACCCCTCGTCCAAGGTAAGGAGCAATGGCTGCGCTTTGCTGGAGCAGCCGTGAAGAGATACCCCACGCCCAAGGTAAGAGAAACCCAAGTAAGACGATAGGTGTTGCAAGAGGGCATCAGAAGGCAAACACACTGAAACCATACTCACAGAAAACTAGTCAATCTAATCACACTAGGACCACAGCCTTGTCTAACTCAATGAAACAGCCATGCCCGTGGGGCAACCCAAGATGGGCGGGGTCATGGTGGAGAGATCTGACAGAATGTGGTCCACTGGAGAAGGGAATGGCAAACCACTTCAGTATTCTTGCCTTGAGAACCCCATGAACAGTATGAAAAGGCAAAATGATAGGATACTGAAAGAGAAACTCCCCAGGTCAGTAAGTGCCGAATATGCTACTGGAGATCAGTGGAGAAATAACTCCAGAAAGAATGAAGGGATGGAGCCAAAGCAAAAACAATACACAGCTGTGGATGTGACTGGTAATAGAAGCAAGGTCCGATGCTGTAAAGAGCAATATTGCATAGGAACCTGGAATGTCAGGTCCATGAATCAAGGCAAATTGGAAGTGGTCAAACAAGAAATGGCAAGAGTGAATGTCGACATTCTAGGAATCAGCAAACTGAAATGGATTGGAATGGGTGAATTTAACTCAGATGACCATTATATCTACTACTGCAGGCAGGAATCCCTCAGAAGAAAAGCTCTATACAGTCAGCCAAAATCAAGACCAGGAGCAGACTGTGGCTCAGATCATGAACTCTTTATTGCCAGATTCAAACTTAAATTGAAGAAAGTAGGGAAAACTACTAGACTATTCAGGTATGACCTAAATCAAATTCCTTACAATTATACAGTGGAAGTGAGAAATAGATTCAGGGGGTTAGATCTGATAGACAGAGTGCCTGAAGAACTATGGATGGAGGTTCATAACATTGTATAGGAAGCGGTGATCAAAACCATCCCCAAGAAAAAGAAGTGCAAAGAGGCAAAACGGTTGTCTGAGGAGGCCTTACAAATAGCTGAGAAATGAAGAGAAGCAAAAGGCAAAGGAGAAAAAGAAAGATATACCCATTTGAATGCAGAGTTCCAAAGAATAGCAAGGAGAGATAAGAAAGTCTTCCTAAATGATCAATGCAAAGAAATAGAGGAAAGCAATAGAATGGGAAAGACTAGAGATCTCTTCAAGGAAATTAGAGATACTAAAGGAGTATTTCATGCAAAGATGGGCTCGATAAAGGACAGAAATGGTATGGACCTAACAGAAGCAGAAGATATTAAGAAGAGGTGGCAAGAATATACAGAAGAACTATACAAAAAGGATCTTAATGACCGAGATAACCATGATGGTGTGATCACTCACCTAGAGCCAGACATCCTGGAATGCAAAGTCAAGTGGGCCTTAGAAAGCATCACTATGAACAAAGCTAGTGGAGGTGATGGAATTCCAGTTGAGCTATTTCAAATCTTAAAAGATGATGCTGTTAAAGTACTGCACTCAACATGCCAGCAAATTTGGAAAACTCAGCAATCATTGCTTAGGTAAATGGGGAAAAAGAAGAGATAGAGGTGGGGGACTTTCCTGACAGTCCAGTGGTTAAGACTTCCCCCTTCTAATGCAGGGGGTGCAGGTTTGATGCCCAACAAGGGAACTAAGATCCCATATACCACATGGTGTATTCAAAAAAAGGTCAGGGGGCGAGGGGAGAAAAGACATCTCTCTCAGTTATGTTTTCTATCTTCTTTTTAGGGTTTATCCAAATCTTCATTAACATATTCTAAGGACATTTTGTTTTTCTTTCTATTTTACTTGCCTGAAACTTTCAAGCTACTTTGGTATCATTCTTTAGCATGGGCAGATGTGTGTGTGTGTGTGTGTGTTTTAAGTGTTTCTTTAGGGACCATTAAATATAGTTTTTAATCTGTTTCACTGGATTTTTATTTTAGTAATACCCAGAGGAATATTCATATATGAATCAGCCTGAAATAATGGAGCTTGGAATAATTGTATTTTGGGGAAATAGGTCAGTTCACAGCTGCCACTAAAAAACTAGCATCTTGCAGCAGCACTTTCTGAATATGGATCATCAAAACTGCTGCTCAGGCACCCATTCCACCTGTTTTAAGCTTGATATTAATGGTTAGAAATGTACAAATGTAGTTCAGGGGGGCAAATTTTTGAACAAAATGACTTTAGGTTAAAATTTATAGGGCGTTTGGGACCCAAATTTCACCAATCGACTACTCCAGTATACTTCACCTGATTTGAGAACGTTCATACAGGTTCTTACCCACTTCTGAACCCTTGGCTGGGAGCATTCACGTACAGGAATCCAGTGTTTGTACACTGATGCCTCCTCTTCCTGCCCCCCAGGTTTTACCTGGGACACCAGAGAGGTCATGAGGTGATGCTGCCACCTGGTGGTCAATAGGGGTAACCGAAATTGACCCCCAAACTCTTCTCTCCGGGCACCCTCCATCCTGTTCAGTTCCAGGTCTGCTCTGTTCAGTAAATATTTATGAAACTTACATGAGGGCTGGGGATTGTGATAATCCCTAGGGGACATACCTATCCCCTGTCTACTTTTTTTTTTTATCATTTACAATTCAATTTATTTAGTCTCAGGCAATTGCTTTCTTGGGAACAGACTCATTCTCTTTCCCCCTCTCCGTCCTGGTTCCCTCTCTCAGTTCTTGCTTGGCTCCTTTAGAAATGGTTAGCCCTCCTCTCCTTCTTTCTTAGCCTCCATTTGGGCACCATCAATGACGATAACAATAACTCAAAGCGAAAATGTTACGCTGTTAGACATTGTTCCAAGGAAAAGGGAAGTCATACATTTTATAATTTCCCCACAAACCTCTAAAGCCTTTGAGAGGGCCTGGAGTTTTACAAAGGACTCTGTCTTCCCATCTGATTGTGTTTACACTATTTTTTACTTATTTTTCCTGAGGCACCAACATTGAAGGAAAATATTTCTAATTCTTCTCATCCATTTTCTATTTCTAGCCGTAGTAAGTGTTGCTTTTTTCTACTTTCAGCTCATTGTGGGTTATATAAGCTTATGTGAGATTGTTTGTGAGCATAATCACCATTGATTAAACTGCTTTTAGGGAAAATTCATTTCAGCCAAAAAAAGAAGCTAAAAGCTTTTGAAATGTAGTCCACGTCAACAGGAAAATTTTCTTCAGTTAAGAACCATAAATTAGGGGCTAGTTCGTTTATAATATTAAAAAGATTTACTACTTCGTAGATCAACTATCATGGAATCTCTAAATAACATGATCTTCTGAATGCATTTAAATTGTGATTCAATTATAAAGCATTTAGAAGTGGAAGTTGCTCTAAATCCAGTGGGTATAAACACAGAACCAGTAAGAATCAAAGAATTTGGAAAGAATCACACAATTTCAGAATTATCTTAGTTCCACAAAGTGTGCACATTTTTTCTGAAATATTCTTATGTGCAATCAAAACATTTGGGATGACTAATCTTGAGAACTATGTAACTTTCAAATAAATTCACAGAATTCATGGTGGGGTTGCTAAATCAAAGGATATATACATTTGTAATTTTGATAGATATTGCCAAATTTCCCTTCATAGAGATTATACCAGTGACGTTGTTATCATTTTTTGAATCCCCAAAGACGTCATTATTATTGGTTTATACAGTCAGTGTTAGATTTAGCCAAACATTTATGGTTTCCTTTGCTATTCATTCCTTTCTCATCTGTGGCCTTTCATATAGAGTTATTTTCAAAAGTATATCCTTCAGAATTTCCTGTAGTGAGTTTCTGCTGGTGGCAAATTCTGTTTTGTTTGTCTGAAAATGTCTTTATTTGCCCTCCCTCCTGAAATAATTCTAGGCTGACAATTATGATCTCTTAATGGCAACCCTGGATGGACTTCCCTGGTGGCTCAGATGGTAGAGAATCTGCCTACAACGCGGGAGACCCAGGTTCAATCCCTGGGTCAGGAAGATCTCCTGGAGAAGAAAATGGCAACTCACTCCAGTACTCTTGCCTGGAAAATCCCGTGGATGGTGGAACCTGGTAGGCTACGGTTCCATGGGGTTGCAAAGAGTCAGACATGACTGAATGACTTCACTTTCACTTTCACTTTCAGTGGCAACCAACTCCAGTATTCTTGCCTGGAGAATCCCATGTACAGAGGAGCCTGGCAGGCTATAGTGCATGGGGTACAAAGAGTTGGATTCGACTTAGTGACTGAGCATGCAACCCCTGGGAAAATCTCATCCTTTCTGCTTCATCTGTTGCTGTTAAAGACTTAGAAATTAATGAAGTGTAATTTTTTCTGCTGCTGTCGCTCAGTCATGTCCAACTCTTTTGCGACCCCATGGACGGTAGCCCGCCAGTCTCCTCTGTCCATGGAATTTCCCAGGCAAGAATACTGGAGTGGGTTGCCATTTCCTTCTCTAGGGGATCTTCCCAACCCAGGGATTGAACCCATGTCTTCTGTGTCTCCTGCATTGTAGGTGGATTCTTTACCTGCTGAGCTATTGGGGAAGCCCGACTATAACTCTTTCCAAGGGAATTCGTTTTTTCCCCTCTTGCTGCTTTTAAGATCTTTCTCTTCAAATTTTAAAATAATTGATATTCTTTTAGGGCTTTTTAGGAATTTGTTTTGTTTTCATTTTCTTTGATGTGTCTAAAGCTGGATTTTCTTTTTTCCTGCTTTGGCTTTGATGAGCTTCTTAAATCTGTGGATTTGTCTCTTTTAAATATGGTTTTTTATTTACTTATTTTTATCCTCTCCAGACTCTCAATAAATGTATATAAGGCCCTCCTATTTCTTCCTTCTATGATTTTATCCTCTTTTCTGTATTTCTTGTCTTCTGTGCTGCATTCTAGGTAATTTCTTCTAACCAGCATCATCATTCAGTTCAGTAATGTTCTTTTTAGTTCTGTCTAACCTGCTTGCAAGCTTTTTTTGAGTAATTCATTTCAGTTATAGAATTTTTCAATTTTAGAAGTTCTGTTTGCTTGTTAATGTAATGTTTATAGTTTCTGGTTACCTGGAGATATTTTCAAGCTATTTTTTTACTTCTTAATACATCAAAGCAATTGTTTGATAGCACGTGCCTGAGAATCCCCATGTCTGAGGTGTCTGTGTGGTGGCCATAAACACGTTTCTTCCAGCTCCCTGTTGATCGAGAGAATGAATGGCTGTGGCAGCAGCCGCTGCGCTCTGGTACCCATGAGTTGTTTAGGAGAAACCCATGGTTCCAGCCCAAGGGTGCCAGTTTATGGTCATTTCTTGATTTGGGGGTATCTAGACCTGACAGTGGGCTTCCCAGGTGGCACTACTGGTAAACAACCCCCTGCCAATGCAGGTTAGAAGGAAGAGACACAGGTTCGATCGCTGGATTGGGAAGATCCCCTGGAGCAGGGCATAGCAACCCACTCCAGTATTCTTGCCTGGTGAATCCCATCGACAGAGGAGGGAGGGAAAAACCACATTCAGAAGGAAAGACCAAATTACAAGAATAAATAGAAAGCAAACAAATACATACATTGTGGCTAAATTTAAAAAGCACTAGCCATGTAATCTAATACATATAATATACAGTCAAGACTGTATATTGTCACCCTGCTTATTTAACTTATATGCAGAGCACATCATGAGAAATACTGGGCTGGATAAAGCGCAAGCTGGAATCAAGATTGCAAGGAGAAATATCTAACCTCAGATATGCAGATGGCACCACCCTATGGCAGACAGTGAAGAAGAACTAAAGAGCCTCTTGATGAAAGTGAAAGCAGAGAGTGAAAAAGTTGGCTTTTTAAAAACTCAACATTCAGAAAACTAAGATCATGGCATCCAGTCCCATCATTTCATGGCAAATAGATGGTGAAACAGTGGAAACAGTGACAGAGTAGTTTTTTGGGCTCCAAAATCACTGCAGATGGTGATTGCGGCCATGAAATTAAAAGACGCTTACTCCTTGGAAGGAAAGTTATGACCACCCTAGATAGCATATTCAAAAGCAGAGACATTACTTCGTCAACAAAGGTCCATCTAGTCAAGGCTATGGTTTTTCCAGTGGTCATGTATGGATGTGAGAGTTGGACTGTGAAGAAGGCTGAGCGCCGAAGAATTGATGCTTTTGAACTGTGGTGTTGGAGAAGACTCTTGAGAGTCCCTTGGCCTGCAAGCAGATCCAAGCAGTCCGTTCTGAAGGAGATCAGCCCTGGGATTTCTTTGGAAGGACTGATGCTAAAGCTGAAACTCCAGTACTTTGGCCACCTCATGCGAAGAGTTGATTCATTGGAATAGACCCTGATGCTGGGAGGGATTGGGGGCAAGAGGAGAAGGGGATAACAGAGGATGAGATGGTTGGATGGCATCACCAACTCAATGGACATGAGTCTGAGTGAACTCTGGGAGTTGGTGATGGACAGGGAGGCCTGGCGTGCTGCAGTCCATGGGGTCACAAAGAGTCAGACAGGACTGAGCGACTGCACTGACTGAACTGAACTGAATGCAAACTAACAGCAACAACAATAATGACTGACTTGAGAACATGTAAATAGGGTTGGAACTACTGGAGAATATAACATATAAGGCAATAGGCGTTTAAAATGCATTTTGAAATGCTAGTGTCAGTTGGAAAGAGTAAGGAAACTGACTAAATTTTGGCTTTAAGTCAAATATTCATCATGAGTATTAAGAGTAATTCCTAAAAGAAGAAAAGTAGAACATACAACTTACAAATAAGTTGAAAATAAGAGAGAAATGATGATGAAAATTATTAATTCACTAGGGGATAGGCAAGGAGAAATAAGAAGCAAAGAGAAGTATGGAAAGTAGCATGAAAATAAGGTGGTCGAAATAAATCCAGTATATCAGTGGTCCTGGCAAGCATAAATGGATAAAAAGTTTGTGCTATATTCTGTACACAAGAGACGTACTTAAAACATAATGACTTAGAAAGGTTAAGTAACGAATCAAACAACTGAAACCAAACATATACTGTCCAGAACCAAAAAGCAACAAATTTTGCGAGTCATGACAATATTGGGCATCACGGAGCTGGAAGCGAAAAGCACTGCTGGGGATGACGAAAACTGTTAAATAAGGAACAAATTCACCTAAAACTATAATTCTGAAATAGTATGTACCTAATAGGAAACTCTTAAATGTAAAATGCAGATATTGACAGAAGAGAACAAGAAGAAAATAAAAGCACCAATGTAAAGAGTGGTTTTTAACCCTATCAAAAGTTTAGCAAAGACATCCAAGATTTTAATAATACAACAAGTGTGACCTAATGGCTATATATATATATATATATATATATAAAACAACCTATGCCCCATAGAGAATAGCTGTAATATTTAGGCATATGTGCAACATAATTAGGGTCACAAAGGAAATACCAACAAATACCAAAGCATTTTTATCATATTGGCCATCTTTTCTTACCTCACTGCTATTAATTTGAAATTAATAACAAATAGCAGAGTTTCATGTTTTTGTAAATGAAGAAAAAATGTCTAAAGCATAGACAATAAAATAGTTATCATGTAATAATAATTGCGAAAGTGACTTGAGCAGTGACTAGATACCAGGCACTGGTTAATGCATCTTACATGTATTAACCAGTTTAATGCTCATAACAACCCTCTGACACAAGAACTATCATGTTCAGATAATGATCTTCAGTTCAGTTCAGTTCAGTCGCTCAGTCGTGTCCGACTCTTTGCAACCCCATGAATCGAAGCATGCCAGGCCTCCCTGTCCATCACCAACTCCCGGAATTCACTCAAACTCACATCCATCGAGTCAGTGATGCCATCCAGCCATCTCATCCTCTGTCTGATATTACAGATATTCTATTAGCTCACAGATAATGAAATTCAGGCACAGAGTGATTCAATAACTTGTCTAAGAGGCAGAACCATCTTTTTTTTTTATCACAACCCCAAACTGCTTCTCCACTTAGAAAATAAGCCTATAACTGAATGATCATGAAAATAAAATACACAGAAACACGCAGGGTGCATCAAAAGTGGTAATGACTGGGGTATTTATAGTCTTAAATGCCATAGCTGAATTATACACTCAGCTGAATGAACCTGACTGTAGTAAATGTAATGCAATTCGTAGAAAGCGTAAATTGGTAAAATAGAAAACAAAGAAACAATAGCTGCTGCTGCTGCTGAGTCACTTCAGTCGTGTCTGACTCTGTGCGACCCCATAGACGGCAGCCCACCAGGCTCCCCCGTCCCTGGGATTCTCCAGGCAAGAACACTGGAGTGGCTTGCCATTTCCTTCTCCAATGCATGAAAGGAAAAGTGAAAGTGAAGTCGCTCAGTCGTGTCCGACTCTTAGCGACCCCATGGACTGCAGCCTTCCAGGCTCCTCCGTCCATGGGATTTTCCAGGCAAGAGTACTGGAGTGGGTTGCCATCGCCCTCTCCGAAGAAACAATAGTGGAGATTATAAAACCCAAAGCTGATTCACTGCAGAAACTAATAAAATGGTAAGACCTGCAAGCAAGATGGAGCAAAAAAAGAGAGATAAAGCACACACAAAAATGCACTAAGACTGAGGCACGTTGCCAGAGATGGAGCAGAGATTTTTGTAAACCAAGAGGGAGTGCTGTTCACAACACAGAACCAGTGCTGGGAAAACAGGTAAAATGGACAATTTTCCCAAGTAAATGTAACTTCTCAAGGGACTGGAAGAGGAAGAGAAAAGCTGAATATCAAAAATCATGGAAGAATTCTATCAGTACTTAAAAATCACTCCCAAAACCTAACCCCAGAAATGTTCAGTGCATACCCAATGGTTATCTGAATGCTAGAAGGACTCTTTTAAATAGATTATGAGGCAACGCTTCTAACTCACTTCACGAACTCATACAGTGAAAGGAAAGTTACAAAGACTCATTTGTGAACGTCGTTACAAAAATCCTAAATAAATTTGGCAAACTGAGCTTCGGCAATACGGAAATAAAAGAATTCTTCATGAACAAATTGGGTTAATTGCAGAGTGCAAAGATAGTTTAAAATTAGAAAATCCTGTTCACGTTATTTATCACACTAACAGATTAAAAGAGAAAAAAATGAGAGCATCTTGGAAAACACAGAAATGGCACTTGATAAAATTCAACATTGGTTCATGATAACATTTTCTTTTTACTAAAACAGGAATAGAAAAAAAAAACCTTTCTACCTACTTTTATTTTTATTTTCCAGGAAAATTAAAATCTGAAGCCCATTTGGCGGAGTAGTGAGCCCACAGGTGTTTGCAGTGTAATCCTCTGAACTTGCTCATTTGTTCATTCGTTTTGTTTTCGTTTTGGATCATCTAGACGTTAAATCGGAGAAGGCGATGGCACCCCACGCCAGTACTTTTGCCTAGAAAATCCCATGGACGGAGGAGCCTGGGAGGCTGCAATCTATGGGGTCGCTAGAGTCGGACACGACTGAGCGACTTCACTTTCACTTTTCCCTTTCATGCATTGGAGAAGGAAATGGCAACCCACTCCAGTGTTCTTGCCTGGAGAATCCCAGGGACGGGGGAGCCTGGTGGGCTGTGGTCTATGGGGTCGCACAGAGTCTGATATGACTGAAGCGACTTAGCAAGCAAGACGTTAAATGGAAAAATAATTGGGATAACAGAGGAAGTGATGATACAGAAAATGTATAAAATCGAGACACTGACCAAAGGATAGAAAACAAATTATCACTAAAAAAAAGTTGAAGAAAAGAAGAGGACTGTGGTTGGTACCACTTTAGACACTGTGTCAGTCCATTCAGTTTGCTCTAACAAAATATCACTGACCTCATGGCTTGTAAATAATAGCACTTTGACAGTTCTGGAGGATGGAAGTCCACAATTCAGACTCTGGCAGGTTCGGTGTCTGCTGGGAGCGGCGCAGGTGGCCTGCTTCCTGGGTCTTTAGCAGCTGGCTTTTCACTGTGTTCTCATGTAGTGGAAGGATTCCCTGGTGGCTTGGTGGTAAAGAATCTGCCTGCCAATGCAGAAGACACAGGTCCCATCCCTGGTCTGGGAAGATCCCTTGGAGAAGGGAATGGCAACCCACTCCGGTATTCTTGCCTGGAGAATTCCCAAGGACAGAGGAGCGTGGCGGGCTACAGTCCATGGGGTTGCAGAGTCGGATACGACAAAGCATGAGGTGGAAGAGGGTAAGGACTTTCTGTGGTCTCTTGTAGAACATCACTGACCCCCATCTCCAGGGCTCTGCCTCTCTCCAAGCTCTACCTCCTAATACCGTTACACTGGGCGTCTGGTTTCAACAGATGAAGTTGCTGAGGCTCGTAAACATTCAGTCTGTGGCAAATGGTTAGGCAATAAAAACAAACAATTTGGAGAACTGGGAAGCAGACAAGAAGAGGTGAAAACTTACAAGAAGTAGAAAAAGGACTCATAAGACCCATAGAAATTCATTTAGATGAAAAGTTAGAAGGAAACAAAATGGCAATTTGAATCTAGTAAAACATTTGTGGGGACAAGGAGTGGTCATTTAAAACAAAAAAGAGGAAAAGAGGAGGAGAGGAAAGGGAGAAAAAATACCGCTTACTCTGTTAATATGTTAAGTAGAACTCTCAGCAGAGAAGGCAATGGCACCTCACTCCAGTACTCTTGCCTGGAAAATCCATGGATGGAGGAGCCTGGTAGGCTGCAGTCCATGGGGTCGCTAGGAGTTGGACACGACTGAGTGACTTCACCTTCACTTTTCTCTTTCATGCATTGAGGAAGGAAATGGCAACCCACTCTAATATTCTTGCCTGGAGAATCCCAGGGACAGCGAAGCCTGGTGGGCTGCCATCTATGGGGTCGCACAGAGTCGGACATGACTGAAGTGACTTAGCAGCAGCAGCAGCAGCAGAACTCTCAGAGCTAAGGGTTTTTCTCCTCACCTGGGCTAGAGAGCTGTCGTCATGCTGTGCTCACATCATGAATCTTTTGTGCAACCAGTATGCTGTCAGCCCTGCGCGTCTCTAATTGGGGTGCAGGCAGACAACTGCTGGTTGTACGCTGGGGGCATGAGAACAGAGGCGCTGGCCCCCAGATATCACCTGCCTGGTACAACACTGGAGATTTACGTTGGTTAAAAAATACTCTGTGTAAATGCTTACATGCTACGTAAGTGGCATTAGCGTTATGGAAGATAAGGTAACACATATGATAGGGATAAGACAAGCTTTACTGTAGTCTGTAATAACAGCTTGACAGGCTTTAGGATATATTAGCCTTTATTCATGTCTTCATTCCAAAATCTTCCCTGAGTGCCTGCTTGAGATGCACGAGACAGTCTGCCCTTGTAGAGCTCGCAGTGTTTCAGGAGAGACCGGTACTCAGGTATAATACCAGGCAGACGGAAGTGAGTGCCTTGAAACCAAAAGCCTAGTCGTGTAGGGGTAAAGCTCAGTGAGCTGTGGGCATCCTGGAAGGCTCCGTGGAGGAGGTGGCGTCTGCCTGGACCCTGAAGCACAGGAGACATGTGAATGTGAAAAGGTGGAGAAGACGACTCAGACAAACAAAGCAGCCCTCTTTCCTTTCATGTAACACTGGATACTCTCAAGTCACCCATTTAAGAAATGCGAGCATAGGTCAGGCACATTTGTGTTAGGAAAGAGGAGCCCAGAGTCTGGCATGGAAAACCCCTTAGGGGGTCCCTGGACACTTAGAATGAGCTGCAGGAGACAGGAGTATGCAGGTTTCTGGCTTCAGTACCTTGACTTGGGACAGTCTTGGAATTCCAAGTCTCAGATGGCTGCTGCCTTTTCTTCTCAGCCAGCCTCCGGCACCGCATAACAGAAACCAGTGAGGAATGGTGCCTGTTCGCTCCTGCCCTCCAGGCGCAGGGGGATGCCGGCGGGGTCGGCGTGGACCTCCACGCGGCTCTCCTGTTCAAAGGAGTGAATCTAATCGTACAAATCTCCTCCCATAGCCCAAAGCAAGGGTACTTGTGAATAATTTGAAAAGGCAAGCAGAAATCTTTGATTGGGCTACTTCAGAACATCTCATAATAGAAAGACTCCTGTATTTCAATCATCAGAATTATAATATCCTCCCACATTCACACTTAGGATGACCATTTTGAGTGGTGGTGTTTCTTTGCGAGCTGGAATAACTGTGGTCAATGACACGCAGAAATGTCCCCTGCCGGGTTCATAGAGATTTCCCCTGGGAAGTTTGCCCTGAGGAACAGATTAAGAATCTGCCTGCAGTGCAGGAGACCTGGGTTCAGTCCCTGGGTCTGGAAGATCCACTGGAGAAGGGAATGGCAACCCACCCACTCCGGTATTCTTGCCTGGAAGATCCCATGGAGAGAGGAGCCCGGTGGGCTACAGTCCATGGGGTCACAAAGAGACATGACTAAGCGACTAATACAAAGAAATCAGAGATAAAGGACAGACATTATAATGCACACATTCTTTAGAGATGCTTGCAACGTGTTTTACATGCCAAGGTGTATAAAGGTGTCGACAGGTATGAGAGGCCTTCAAATCTTTGGCGGCTGGTGATCCGGACCTTGTTATTCTCAAGTTCTGGGACTGGAAGCCTAGCATCTCTGCAGAAATGCAAACTCTGGCCCCACCTTGGACCCAGATCCCCAGGCATTTAGTATGAACAGCACATTTTGAAAAGTCCTGGCTTAGAGAGCCTTGAGAGGAAGCCGTCAATAACCCTGCTCAGATCCCATGAGGTTCCCTAGCGGAAAGAAAGCTAAACATTACTGCTTTATATACTCTTATATTGATGTTGATATCAAGCAGGTCAGGTCATACTCTTAAATTATTTCCCGTCAGTATCCATGACCCAACTAGTTATACTGTTTTTCATTAGTTCTCAGAAAAAATAGAGAGGAAATTCAGTCTATTTAAATCCAAATTAAGCTTTGGTTTGCAGTGCTCCCACTACGAGGACACGTTAACAGTCACCATACCACTTCTGACTGCATGATGATTAAAAGTAAATACTAACCCAAAAAGGCCTCAGCTTGCCACACCTTGTTTTCCTCATATGAATTATTACTCATTAAATGGCTGAATGTTTGTGAATAAATATCATTCCAATTTTTAAGATCCGAAGACAGATAATTAATGAACTATACTGATAATTACAGAATTTTAATATTTATAGACATCTGTCACTTTACATTTTAAGATAGTCTTACCATATGTGCTGCTGTCTTTTAATTTCAGTAATTAAAGTTTATGAACATATACTGCGAAAATGCGGCTGTAACATTGTCAGATTGATTATTAGGAGGCTTTCTTACCGATAAGCTGTCTGTTTTTTTTTTTTTTTTTTTTAAACTTTACATAATTGTATTAGTTTTGCCAAATATCGAAATGAATCCACCACAGGTATACATGTGTTCCCCATCCTGAACCCTCCTCCCTCCTCCCTCCCCATACCATCCCTCTGGGTCGTTCCAGTGCACTAGCCCAGAACATCCAGTATCGTGCATCGAACCTGGACTGGCAACTCGTTTCTTACATGATATTTTACATGTTTCAATGTCATTCTCCCAAATCTTCCCACCCTCTCCCTCTCCCAGAGTCCATAAGACTGTTCTATACATCAGTGTCTCTTTTGCTGTCTCGTACAAAGGGTTATTGTTACCATCTTTCTAAAAGCTGTCTGTTTTTTAAAGGGAAATTGTTACAAAGATTAAACTTATCCTAGAATCTTGTTCCTCTGTTGTTAAAAAAAAATGTTTCTGTGTGCACTTTTTAGGTCAAGTTCAGCCCCTGGGTATGTGGCTGTACTTAGGTTATATCTATACTGGTGACATTATTTAATATGTGAAGTGTATCACTAATTTGTCAGAATTTCTGCCTAAGAAGGAAGACTTACATCCTTTATACATTTTATTCATTTGTTGGCTGTGCTGGGTGTTCGTTGCTTTGTGCCGGATTTCTTTGGTCGCGACGAGCAGGAGCTCCTCTTCCTTGCGATGGAGCGGGCTTCTCATTGCAGGGGCTCTGTCTTGTGAAGCACAGGCTCAAGTTGTGGCTCACGGGTTTAGTTGCCCCGCAGCATGTGGAATCTTCCCTGACCAGGGATCGAACCTGTGTCCCTCACATTGGCAGGCAGATTCTTTACCACCATGCCACCAGGGAAGTCCCTTCCATTGTAATCTTCACTAACTTTTCTGTGTCTCCTGCAGAGCTCAGAAGACACTGCACAGGTTGAGAAATGCCTTTCTGGCTTCTTTTATTCACCAGTTGGTGCGGCATCCAAATTGATTATTGTGTAGTTGAGGTGGGTGAAGTTGTTTTTCTCTTTTTTGCGCTTGCCTGAAATATCACCCCAGATTGGTTTTGAGTTTCCAAATCCAGGTTGGATTTGAATCAGTCTCCAGGCATTAAAAATAGTAGATACATTTTAATTTAAGTTTTAGCAACAGACACAATTCCCCAACTGTTCTCGAGAAGTCTATCTCTTGATGTGGGTTTGGGAAAGGAGTCCATCGATCGAGGCGCTGAACATACATACGGACAATGGCCCGACCATACGTAAAAACAGTGTTGATCCACAGGCCTGCAGCCGCTCGCCCAGGACTTAAGCCTGCTACAGGGCAGACTCGCAGGATGTCAGGCTGGTCTCAGGGAGCAATGCAGGAAACCAAACCGTAACAATAACCTCCCCACCAGTCAGTCCAGACTGGCCAGGACTTGAATAATAACTGACAGCTTCCTTAATCTTGTCCCTGCTTCCAACCTAAGGCCAACCAGAGGAAGCCACAACATACACCCCTAACTAAACACATGTTGTTGGTTGTTGTTTGGGTGCTCAGTTGCCTCCAACTCTTTGCGACCCCATGGACTGTAGCCCACCAGGCATCCCCTGTCCGTGGGATTCTCCAGGCAAGAATACTCAAGTGGATTGCCATTTCCTTCTCCAGGGGATCTTTCCAATCCAGGCATCAAACCCTGCATCTCCTGCTTGGTAGGCGGATTCTTTACCAGTGAGCCACCTGGGAAGCCCAACTTAACCGCATAGGACGCCCTGATTCTAGTCACTCCATCTACAGCTTCCTCAGTCCAGCAGCCTTGACTCAGAACACGCCTAAAGCTGTCAGCATTTCCCTCTATGAAGCTTTCCCCCTCCTCTGCTGTTCTTGCATCTCTGCCGAAACACAGGTGCTTGTGACTGACATCTTGACCTGTGGCATGGAGAATCTCCACAACAGTGGCCACTCTGCTCTCGTTTGATCCAAAGTTTGGACCCAACCTGATTCCTGGCAGGTAGGAATCTAAAGAGTCCTGGCCTGGTCTCTAGATGATCTATCATCGTAAACCCTTTTTATTTCCATCCATCCATCCATCCATCCATTTGAAAAACATCTCTACCTCTCTTGGTGTTGCCTAGTCATGTAGCTGGTAAGGCCTTGCTGTGCTGACTTCTCGTTTGGTTTAGTCGTTAGATTCTTGCCTTATACCTTGTGACTAAGACCAAGCTTGGACCCTGCTTGGACCCAGCTTTCTCTTTCCAGGTTTCCTGAGACTTTCCCTTCTGCCTAGCATTCCAGTTCCACTTGTTCTCATCGTCTTGGGATGGAGCGAGTTCAAGCCCACATCCTGAAGTCCTCTGGGCCTCAGTGATGTCACTTGGCCTTTAGGGTCCTGCTGTGACCCTGACCGCGTCCCTCTTCTCCCCTGCACTCCTGGCCCCTGCCCCATCCTCCTGGCGCGCCGCTGTCCCGGCCGCTTCCTCTGTTTCCTCAGGCTCCTCCAGTTCTCAGCTCCTTGCGGTTTGGCCCGTTTCCTTGGCTCACCCTGGATTCACATATGCTGGGGTCATGGACGCCTTGAGTCAGAAGTGTTCCCTGCTTTCTACGGAAGGGAGGCTTTTCCCATCCAGCCCCCAGGGGCAGCCGGGTGGATGGGGGGCTGTGACGCTTAGACTCGGCTTCTGCTCTCGAGGTGTGTTTAACATGGTGAAAGAACAGTGAGCGAAGCCTTAGTTACAGAGCTGGGAGGGTGAGGTCTCAGGGCGCCAAGGAGGATCTCATGGGAGCATCAAGGAGGTTGTTTAAGTCAGCCAGGGATTTCTCTCCCTGTTGGGAATTGACAGCGTTGTGTCAGGAGCTGCGGCATCTGTTGTCTTCCTGGAATTCGTACTCGTCTTCCCTTGCTTTTCGGAGTGTCTGTTCTCTATTTTTTAGCCTGAGCTGTTGTCTCCGGTTCTGAGCTTAATGGCTGCTGTTGCTGCTGCTGCTAAGTCGCTTCAGTCGTGTCCGACTCTGTGCGACCCCACGGACTATAGCCCACTAGGCTCCTCCATCTGTGGGATTTTCCAGGCAAGAGTACTGGAGTGGGGTGCCATTGCCTTCTCACAGGCAAACACGCCCTGAGCTCTGAACAGAGCAGACCTGCTCGTTGCCAGCCTTCCCACCGTGCTGGTGTGTCCCCGAGTTCACAGGCTCGCATGGCTCAGCTGGGAGGGGGTCGCAGTTGAAGCTGTGGTGGCCTCAGGCTGGCGGTTCTAACCAGAAGGGGTCTCACTGAAGGCAGTGTAGGTGGTCCCGTGCCAAGGGAGCTGGGTGTGACCAATCTGAGGGCTTAGGGAGGGACAGAGATGTGAGAATAAACAGCAAAGTCTGACCAAGAAATCTGAAGATGAGTTTGGGCAAGGGAGGAGCGGACATTCTCCAGTGATGCCATGAACAGGGAATATACTGAAAGCTCGCGTTCTGTGTTTGCTGGTTGTGGACAGAGCTGCCCTCTGCAGAGTGAAGCCTGGACATGTCTGCCTATGTTTAAGGATGGGGCAATGACCTCAAGAGACTGGATGTAAATACTGACCCCTCTGCATTAATGCTTCCTAATGTCATTTTCTGCTTTCTAATATCCACCAAAGCCCCACCAAGGAAGGCACGGTCATCTCTCTTACATTCTAACATCCAACCCAATGCTCTCCATACATGCTGCTTTTTATGGTGCTAATGGTAAAGAATCCACCTGCCAATGTGGGAGACTCAGGTTTGATCCCTGGGTCGGGAGAAACCCCCGAGGAGGAAATGGCAACCCACTCCAGTGTTCTTGGCTGGAAAATTCTATGGACAGAGAAGCCTGGTGGGCTACTGTCCATGGGGCTGAAAAGAGTCAGACACGACTGAACAACTGAACACGCAAGATGTGAATGAGAGGAGCTGATTCAGTGGGAAGATTAATTCAGGGCTTTGGCAGTGAAGGAATGGGACCCTGAGGCTTACACTGGGTTTTTCTAGGTGGATGTAACTGCTGTATCCCTGAGCCCTGGGGGACTGCCTGCTGGTTGGAAGATGGTGGGCATCCCTCTGCTTGGAGGCCACGTGGCAAGAGTGTGCCTTGCAGGACAGCGCCTTGTCTTCCTAAGGGTCTGCCTACACCTTGGGTCTGGCCATGGGATCCACAATTAGGGTCACAGATCAGCATGACCTGCCTGGGGGAGAGCTGAGCCAGCAAGAGAGGAGAGGGGTTCTGAACCCGAGTGGCTGCAGAACCTGCTGACACATCCTGGCAGGACCCCATGTGAGGGCCTGCCCGAGGGTACAGCTCGCAGCTGGGAGGCCCTCTCCCATCCTGTAGGATTTAACTCCCAGGCCAGCAGTCAGCTCTGACATCCTTCTCAGATGACTCCTAGGATCTTGGACAAAGTGTCAGCCTGCATTTGTTGTTGTTCAGTCACTAAGTCAGGTCCAACTCTTTGTGATCCCATGGACTGCAGCATGCTAGGCTTCCCTGTCCTTCACCGTCTCCCAGAGCTTGCTCAAACTCATGTCCATCTAGTCGGTGATCCCATTCAACCATCTCATCCTAGGTCACCCCCTTCTCTTCCTACCTTCAGTCTTTCCCAGCATCAGGTCTTTTCCAATGAATCAGCTCATTGGAAAAGTCAGGGTGCCAAAGCACTGGAGCTTCAGCTTCAGCATCAGTCCTTCTGATGAATATTCAGGGTTGATTTCATTTAGGACTGCATAAGATGAAGTAAAGATGGCAGAACTGCCATAGCAGACTCTGGAGCAAAGAAAAAAGGCTCAGAGAAGTGGGTGCCTGAGGATAGGTCCCCAAGTACCATCTGCTCCCTGTGTCCCCTGGGGTGAGAACTGCCTGGTGAGGGGCACTAGCATCATCCAGCGGCTCTCTGGTGGCCATCGTCCCCTGCAGACTGGGACTGACTGTGGGGTTGCTGTTAGAGAACTGGTCTCTCCCATAAGGATAATGGGGTCTATATATGGACATGACCAGATGGTCAACACCGAAATCAGATTGATTATATTCTTTGCAGCCAAACATGGAGAGGCTCTATACAGTCAGCAAAAACAAGACCAGGAGCTGACTGTGGCTCAGACCATGAACTCCTTATTGCCAAATTCAGACTTAAATTGAAGAAAGTAGGGAAACCACTAGACCATTCAGGTATGACCTAGATCCCTTATGATTATACAGTGGAAGTGAGAAATAGATTTAAGGGCCTACATCTGATAGATAGAGTGCCTGATGAACTATGGAATGAGGTTCGTGACATTGTACAGGAGACAGGGATCAAGACCATCCCCATGGAAAAGAAATGCAAAAAAGCAAAATGGCTGTCTGGGGAGGCCTTACAAATAGCTGTGAAAAGAAGAGAAGTGAAAAGCAAAGGAGAAAAGGAAAGATATAAACATCTGAATGCAGAGTTCCAAAGAATAGCAAGAAGAGATAAGAAAGCCTTCTTCAGAAATCAATGCAAAGAAATAGAGGAAAACAACAGAATGGGAAAGACTAGGGATCTCTTCAAGAAAATCAGAGATACCAAAGGAACATTTCATGCAAAGTTGGGCTCGATAAAGGACAGAAATGGCATGGACCTAACAGAAGCAGAAGATATTAAGAAGAGATGGCAAGAATACACAGAAGAACTGTACAAAAAAGATCTTCACAACCCAGATAATCACAATGGTGTGATCACTCACCTAGAGCCAGACATCCTGGAATGTGAAGTCAAGTGGGCCTTAGAAAGCATCACTACGAACAAAGCTAGTGGAGGTGATGGAATTCCAGTTGAGCTATTCCAAATCCTGAAAGATGATGCTGTGAAAGTGCTGCCCTCAATATGCCAGCAAATTTGGAAAACTCAGCAGTGGCCACAGGACTGGAAAAGGTCAGTTTTCACTCCAATCCCAAAGAAAGGCAATGCCAAAGAATGCTCAAACTACCGCACAATTGCACTGATCTCACACGCTAGTAAAGTATGCTCAAAATTCTCCAAGCCAGGCTTCAGCAATATGTGAACCGTGAACTTCCTGCTGTTCAAGCTGGTTTTAGAAAAGGCAGAGGAACCAGAGATCAAATTGCCAACATCCGCTGGATCATGGAAAAAGCAAGAAAGTTTCAGAAAAACATCTATTTCTGCTTTATTGCCTATGCCAAAGCCTTTGACTGTATAGATCACAATAAACTGTGGAAAATTCTTCAAGAGATGGGAATACCAGACCACCTGATCGGCCTCTTGAGAAATTTGTATGCAGGTCAGGAAGCAACAGTTAGAACTGGACATGGAACAACAGACTGGTTCCAAATAGGAAAAGGAGTTCGTCAAGGCTGTATATTGTCACCCTGTTTATTTAACATATGCAGAGTACATGATGAGAAACGCTGGACTGGAAGAAACAAGCTGGAATCAAGATTGCCAGGAGAAATATCAATCACCTCAGATATGTAGATGACACCACCCTTATGGCAGAAAGTGAAGAGGAACTAAAAAGCCTCTTGATCAAAGTGAAAGTGGAGAGAGAAAAAATTGGCTTAAAGCTCAACATTCAGAAAACGAAGATCATGGCATCCGGTCCCACCACTTCATGGGAAATAGATGGGGAAATGGTGGAAACAGTGTCAGACTTTATTTTGGGGGGCTCCAAAATCACTACAGATGGTGACTGCAGCCATGAAATTAAAAGATACTTACTCCTTGGAAGGAAAGTTATGACCAACTAGATAGCATATTCAAAAGCAGAGACATTACTTTGCCAACAAAGGTCCATCTAGTCAAGGCTATGGTTTTTCCTGTGGTCATGTATGGTTGTGAGAGTTGGACTGTGAAGAAGGCTGAGCGCCGAAGAATTGATGCTTTTGAACTGTGGTGTTGCAGAAGACTCTTGAGAGTCCCTTGGACTGCAAGGAGATCCAACCAGTCCATTCTGAAGGAGATCAGCCCTGGGATTTCTTTGGAAGGAAAGATGCTAAAGCTGAAACTCCAGTACTTTGGCCACCTCATGCAAAGAGTTGACTCATTGGAAAAGACTCTGATGCTGGGAGGGATTGGGAGCAAGAGGAGAAGGGGATGACAGAGGATGAGATGGCTGGATGGCATCACTGACTCGATGGACGTGAGTCTGAGTGAACTTTGGGAGTTGGTGATGGACAGGGAGGCCTGGCGTGCTGCGATTCATGCGGTCTCGAAGAGTCGGACACGACTGAGGGACTGATCTGATCTGATCTGATCTGAGACTAGCAGAGGCCAAGTGGCAGCACTTAATCACTGTCAGAAGCTAGAGGGCGTGATTGTGGTTAGGACAATATGTTTATACTGACGTCGGGGAGGGGGCTAGTCTATAGTGGCGTCTCTGAGGGGTCGGTAGTGAGAAATAGGACATGGAGTTTCTTGGGGCAAGATAAATGGGCAGCCAACTAGGTCTTATTTAATATGCTAGAAGCCTCAGTGCAGTTTTAAGCTTTAAGAAGAGATCACGGCCGTGTAACTTGGTTCGGTCCCTGGTCATGGAACTAGATTCCACAGAATGCAGTTAGGAGTTCGTGTGCTACAACAGAAGATCCCGCACACTGCAGCTAAGGCCAGGCACAGTCAAATAAAATAAATAAAAATGAATATATATTAAAAAAAAAAAACCCAAGAAACTACCCTCTCTATGGTAGTAAATATTTCATTTCAGAAAGACTGCAGATATTGGTGCCCCGCCTCGAGACTTAGATCTTTCAGTTTGACCAAATCATTCCAAATGGTGTCGTCTTTAGGATCCCAGTTTAACGCACCAGAGTGCTTCCCTGGTGGCTCAGGCAGTAAAGTGTCTGTCTACAATGCAGGAGACCTGGGTTCGATCCCTGGGTCAGGAAAATTCCCTGGAGAAGGAAATGGCAACCCACTCCAGTACTATTGCCTGGAAAATCCCATGGACAGAGGAGCCTGGTAGGTGGCAAAGAGTTGGACATGACTGAGCACACTTTCTTTCTTTCTTTAATGCACCAGACTGGCCTCCCGCAAAATCTGAATGGATTAGATGACAGCTGGCTGTCACAGACTTAGCATTCAGTACCCCAATTTTAGCTACTGTTATGAATATGGTATTTTAGTATAGCACATTAGCTCCATCTGGGTAGATGGTAGGCAACTGTTATTCTGGAAAATCCATTCTTTCCATCTCATCAGGAGGAGGATCGGTTTTCATTGCACAGGAACTTGAGAACTTGCTTTCACTGTCTTGCCCCAGGATGATGTTATTCTCTCGCTCTAGAGTATTCCTATTACATTTCAGATTTTCGGGGATGGTAGCAAGGAATTGAGTGAGTTTTTCAGTTAGTTCTGGGCTTCCCAGGTGGCGCTAGTGGTAAAGAACCTGCTCTCCAATGCAGGAGACATAAGAGACGCCAGTTCGATCCCTGGGTTGGGAAGACCCCCTGGAGGAGGGCATGGCAACCCACTCCAGTATTCTTGCCTGGAGAATCCCATGGACAGAGGAGCCTCATGGGTTACAGTCTATAGGGTCCTAAACAGTCGGAAACGATTGAAGCGACTTAGCTCGCACGCACGTCATCTAGTTCTGCCTCCTAAGATAGAACATAAACCTAGACGCTGTGATGAGCTTTTCAGCTCAAGTCTATGCTCACTCTTCTATGGAGGCTAACCCAACAGGCCTGTCACTGTCAAAGCTGTGAGACTGAGAGTTCTGACTTGGGAGATAGTAGTAAATCTATTTCGATTAAATTGCAGGCAACATGTCCCTGGAAATCATTCCAAGGTTGTTATGGGTTCTAATGAGGTTATACAAATTATCTAAAGACTGCAGTCTTGGGTGATCCCTTTGCTTTCAGTAACCAGCGTGCTCAGTCACTCAGTCATGTTCAACTCTTTGCGACTCCATGGACTATAGCCCGCCAGGCTCCTCTGTCCATGGAATTTTCCAGGCAAGAATACTGGAGTGGGTTGCCATTTCCTTCTCCAATGACCAGTGTTCAGTTCAGTTCAGTTGCACACTTGTGTCCCGACTCCTTGTGACCTCATGGACTGCAGCACACCAGGCTTCCCTGTCCAGTGGAACCTCTGTATAAAAAAAACAGGTCAAGACTCCTTGTCATTTATTTCCCCTACACAAGGTACACTTACGGGGGTGGTGATTAGATGATATTTACATACTGCACTATTTCTTCCAATACACATGAAGATCAAAAAGGCATCTTGCTGGCCACCGACTGTTCTCCACGAATAAAGAGAGGGTGGATTGACTGAATCGTCATTTGATTCATTAGATAATCGTGACCTAAACAAGGAAGTACCTGTTTATGTAGCATGGCTTTTCAGAGATGAACAGAATCAGAAGCCATGGAGAGCGTCTTCCTTGTGCATACGGCACACACATGCTGGGAGCAGAGCTGCCCTCTGTCCCTCAGTGTTCTTGTCCAACAAGAAACAGAAATAAATTTCTGGCAGCAGGAGGACATGGCAGCGATTGCTCCTTCACTTCGTCTGCTGTTGGCCTAGGTTGATGTTCACCAGTGACCTAGGATGGTGTTCACTATTAACCTAAGATGATGCCCACCACTTGGACCAGAGGCATTTTGCCAAGAACTTTTCTGCTTTCTCTTTATGCATAATATTGGCTGTTAACTTCTGGACTGTTTTTTTTTTTTTTTCTCTTTTAAACAGTGAATATGTTTGGCACATAACATTGCATGGATTTAAGGTAGACACTGTGTGCATTTGATACATGTATATATGATAATGGACTTCCCTGATAGCTCAGTTAGTAAAGAATGCGCCTGCAATGCAGGAGACCCCGGTTCAATTCCTGGGTCAGGAAGATCTGCTGGAGAAGGGATAGGCTACCCACTCCAGTATTCTTGGGCTTCCCTTGTGGCTCAGCTAGTAAAAGAATCCGCCTGCAATGTAGGAGACCTGGGTTCGATCCCTGGGTTGGGAAGATTCCCTGGAGAAGGGAAATGCTACCCACTCCAGTATTCTGGCCTGGAGAATTTCATGGACTGTATAGTCCATGGGGTCGTAAAGAGTCGGACATGACTGAGTGACTTTCACTTCACTTCACTTCATATATTATAATGGTCTATCACTGACATCTGTTCCTGTCACCACCTCTTCTTTGTCTTTAGGGAGAGAATGAGTCTTACTTGGAGGGCAACATTTTGCTTTCATTCCAGAAAACCTTGTATGGATGACAGAAAGGTCACTGACTGGTCTGAAGATGATGCAAAAGTTTTGATGGCTTCGTGTCATTCTGCGACAAAATTTCAGTACAGGCGGTGCCCAGCGACCAAGAGTCATGGATTCCTTGTCGAACAAAATCCAATTTTTAGATATTCATTATCTGACATCTTATTCACACTTTTCTTTTAGAATTCTTGTGTGAAATCACCACCACGGGAGGCTCGCTTATCCTGGCGTGCACGGATTCATTCTATATTTGCACTGGGGTCTCATTTATTATGAGCTTCTCAGATGGCACTAGTGTTAAAGAACCTGCCTGCCAACGCCAGTTAGATGAAACACACGCAGGTTTGATCCCTGGGTGGGGAAGATGCCCTGGAGGAGGGCATGGCAACCCACTCCATTACTCTTGCCTGGAGAATCCCACGGACAGAGGAGCCTGGCTGGTTATGATCCATAGGGTCGCAAAGGTCAGACATGACTGAAATGACTTAGCATGTAGGCACACACTCGTTTATTATATATGTGTATGATGTTGTTCTGAGTGGTATGTATATTATTATTATTTTTTTTAGTTTGTTTTTTTGGTTCACAGTCAACCCCTGTGAGTGACTAATGCACCTTTGAGAAGTGAAGCTAAAATTCAGCGTGTGAGTAAAAATAAATGTTTTTTATTTTATTTTTATTAGCATGTTTAATTAAGCCAGCACTACCGTGTGAGTGATCTGAAAGCACAGAGATCAGAAGGTATCAAACCTTATTCTTGAGATGGTGCGCCCTCCAAAATGATCAACACAGTGGAGCTTCTGTGCAAACTCTTAATTCGTAATATTTTTAGTCTTTCAAGGCATTTCTGTGAAAATCATCATTTATCTTGCGTTTAAAATAGACAACACGTATATGAACAGAATCGGTTTGCAGCTTTTCCTCTTTTGCTGCTGCTGCTGCTAAGTCGCTTCAGTCGTGTCCGACTCTGTGCGACCCCATAGATGGCAGCCCACCAGGCTCCTCTGTCCATGGGATTCTCCAGGCAAGAACACTGGAGTGGGTTGCCATTTCCTTCTCCAATGTGTGAAAGTGAAAAGTGAAAGTGAAGTCGCTCAGTCGTGTCCGACTCTTAGCGACCCCGTGGACTGCAGCCTACCAGGCTCCTCCATCCATGGGATTCTCCAGGCAAGAGTACTGGAGTGGGGTGCCATTGCCTTCTCCTCTTTTGCTGGCAGGCTCCTTGATAGACTGAGGGGGCAGAGGGTTTGTGAGCTCTACTGCTGGACGGCTTCTGCCTTTCCCACCTCGGGGCTCATTTTTAAAAAGTTTTTAAAAAATAGTTTCGTTTTTTAATATTTAATTCTTTAATTCTCTAGACTTTATTTAATTTTGATTGATTGGAGTATAATTGCTTTACAATGTTGTGTTAGTTTCTGCTGTACCATGAAATGAGTCAGCTGTATATGTATGCAGATATTTCCTCCCTCTTAAGCCTCCCTCCTAAGCCTCCCTCCACCCACCCCCCACCCATCCCACCCCTTTAGGTCATCACAGAGCACTGAGCTGAGCTCCCTGTGTTATCCAGCAGCTTCCGCTAGCTCTTTATTTTATGCATGGTAGTGTAAATGCCAACCCTAATCTCCCAATTCATCCCACCTTCCCCTTTCCTCCTTGGGTCCACATGTTCCATCTACATCTGCATCTCGATTCCTACCCTGCAAACAGGTTCATTTGTACCATTTTTCTGGACTCCATATATATTCGTTAATATATGATATTTGGTTTTCTGACTTGCTTCACTTTATATGACAGACTCTAGGTCCATCTCTGTCTCTGCAAATGACCCCATTTCATTCCTTTTTATGGCGGAATAATATTCCATTGTAGATATGCACCACATCTTCTTTATCTATTCATCTGTCGATGGACATTTAGGTTGCTTCCATGTCCTGGCTATTGTAAACAGTGCTGCAGTGAACATTGGGATACACATGTCTTTTTGAATTATGGTTTTCTGAGGATATCTGCCCAGTAGTGAGATCTTCTGGACTTTATTTTGGCATATGAAAAGATGTGAGTATCTTTCCCATCCCTCAAAATGTTAGCTTATTACTTAGTGTTACTTATTGACTAATCTTCATTGTCTTCATTTATTTCAAATGCCACATTTTTTGCTCACACTTTTTTATATACTTAGGTACAATTTTCTGGGGCTCCAGTCATGTTGGATCTGCCTGTGGATCTTTGTTTTCAGTTCCATTCACTGGTTCCTCATTCTTTTCTTTCATCTGCACCAGATGAGTTTGTTAGTCACTCAAGTCATGTCTGACTCTTTGTGACTCCATGGACTGCAGCCCACCAGGGTCCTCTGCCCATGGGATTCTCCAGGCCAGAATACTGGAGTGGGTGGCCATTCCCTTCCCTAGGGGATCTTCCTGACCCAGGGATGGAACTCAGGTCTTCTGCCCTGCAGGCGAATTCTTTATTATCTGAGCCACCAGGGAAGCCCTAGTTCCACCAGATGACTTTATCTATGTTTAATCTGTTTCAATATTTGGTAGTGTAGAAAGAAAGTGAAGTCGTTCAGACGTGTCCGACTCTTAGCGACCCCATGGACTGTAGCCTACCAGGCTCCTCTGTCCATGGAATTCTCTAGGCAAGAATACTGGAGTGGGTTGCATTTCCTCCTCCAGGGGATCTTCCTGACCCAGGGATCGAACCCAGGTCTCCTGCATTGCAGGCAGACGCTTTACCGTCTGAGCCGTAAGAGCCACCTAATGTTTCTCCTACTGTCAGAGTTTTACTGACTATTCTTTCCCCAGGGACGTGTGTATTACTTAGTGGGTTTAAAAAATATTTTTATATTTGGCTGCATCAGGTCTTAGTCGTGGCTCGGGCTTTTCCTTGAGGAGCTCGGGCTCTGGAGCACACAGGCTTCAGTAGTTGTGCTGTGGGCTCAGCAGCTGGGGCTCCAGGGCTCAGTTGCCCCCCCATATGTGGGATCTTAGTTCCCCGACTAGGGATGAAACTCTGCCCCCCTGCTTTGGAAGGCGGATTCTTAACCACTGGACCACCAGGGAAGTCCCTACTTAGTGGGCTTTGATTTGAGTTTTGATTTTTATGTACTTGACTATGAAATCATTCTCCAGATTCACGATATTTTTCTCCTTGTTAGTCTCATCATGACTATTAACAGGCTATTTAAATAAGATAAGCCTTACCTCACCTTCGCCATCTCAGGTGCTGAGTGTGCTACCAGTATGAAACATGTTAAGAACCCCTCCATGTTGTAACTCAAGTTTCCCTAGTCTGGGATGCTGAGGAAATGAACTCATGTGGATCTCATTCATTAATGCAATACACTAGTTTTTTCCCCCAGTGGCTTATGTAAATACTGCCATAATATATGGACCAGAAGAGTTATGATTCGGACTACATCTCTGGGGTGCTAAAATAGCCAGTTGAAAAGTGAAAAATTCAGTCAGCCAATCAGTACCTTTGTTTCTGTGATCCTAAGCAATCAAATTTCTCCCAGACTCCCCTCCCCGACCTCAACCCCTGAGGCCTTCTTAAATGAACTAACTCAGCAAGTTCAGTTTGGGCACCAGGGAGGCACAGCTTTAAAGTAGCACCTTATTAAAAAAAAAAAAAACACCAAAAAACCCATGGGTCTTGCTAATCATTTGCCTACTGTCTGCTAGAGCGTCAGCAAGCATCTTAGAGATCCAGATGGTCCACGAAGCATCTTGTGATTAAGTGATCTGAAGCGAAAGACCCATTGGTGGCCTAGTATTGTTAGTAGTTAAATATGATTTGGCTTCTGTAATCAGAATTCATGAAATGAAAACAGAGCGGGTACTACGGTTTGTATTCATTGTGCCAAGTTAGGTTTCTCTGTGGACTTCAAGAGGTTTTCTGGGTTTTTTTTTTTTTTTCATGTTGTTTTATTATATTTGTAATTAGCCCTTGTGAAGAAGGCTCTTTTAGATTCTGCAGTGATGCATCGCAGCTTTCATTACAACAAATATCCATGACCCCTGTTGCCTAACTGTAAACAATGCTAGTTACCAGCCTCATTAGGAGACCGGCAGATGGCTTATAAAGTCCTCGTTGGAGTTTAAATCCATTTGCGGCTTGCAGCGCACAAATGTTTATCTTTAAACAGTATAAAATACGTCAGAAGGGGTCTGTGTTCTGTTTTCGTTAGTGTTCAATGCATTCTGATCCTAACAAGAGAAAATTTCCTGCCATTGCACTTTTTCGGTTTGTTTGCTTATTCTTTGTGAACTGATTCTCAGAATTTTTTTTTCTGGCTTCTTCCCTTTCAGAACAGTTTTCTCAACTTCTCACTTTTACTTATTTTACAAGTGTTTATTGAAGTTCTGCTCTGAGCTAGGCTAAAATATTAGATTTGCAACAATGAATATGATTAGTAGAGGCTTAATAAATGTGTGCTGAAAAAAATTAAAGGCCGATTTTATTTTGCATAGTGATGCTCTTCAGCTAACTAGTACTCCAACTGTGTTTCCTAGACGTAGAACCATATCATTTTTCTCTATAAACATTTAACAGTTTAAACTACAAATTGTTAGAAACTAGAGAAAGCGTTAAAAACTTTTCTTAGTCCAACACATACTGAATTTTCAGAGCTAAGATTCACCCACATAAAATAATAATGGTGGTGGATGGGTTGGTTCGTGCTTGCTGAGTTGTGTCTGACTCTTTGCAACCCCGTGGACTGTAGCTCTCCAGGTTCCTCTGTTCGTGGGATTTTCCAGGCAAGAACACAGGAACAAGTTGCCATTTCCTCCTCCAGGGGATCTTCCCAACCCAGGAATCGAACCCACGTCTCCTTTGTCTTCTGCATTGGTAGGCATATTCTTTACTTCTGAGCCATGTGGGAAGCCCTAAAATAATAATCAGTTCAGTTCAGTCGCTCAGTCATGTCCGACTCTTTGCGACCCCATGAATCGCAGCACGCCAGGCCTCCCTGTCCATCACCAACTCCCGGAGTTCACTCAGACTCACGTCCATCGAGTCAGTGATGCCATCCAGCCATCTCATCCTCTGTCATCCCCTTCTCCTCCTGCCCCCAATTCCTCCCAGCATCAGAGTCTTTTCCAATGAGTCAACTCTTCCCATGAGGTGGCCAAAATACTGGAGTTTCAGCTTCAGCATCATTCCCTCCAAAGAAAGCCCAGGGCTGATCTCCTTCAGAATGGACTGGTTGGATCTCCTTGCAGTCCAAGGGACTCTCAAGAGTCTTCTGCAACACCACAGTTCAAAAGCATCAATTCTTTGGTGCTCAGCCTTCTTCGCAGTCCAACTCTCACATCCATACATGACCACAGGAAAAACCATAGCCTTGACTAGACGAACCTTTGTTGGCAAAAATAATAATAGTGAACATTAATTGAATCTTGACCGCATTTCAGCATTTTCCTATGGTAAGGACTTTATATTGAGTTCCTCTCTTAATTTTGTATTGTTTAAACAAGCCATGGGATGGTACTATTTCCCCATTTTACAGATAAGATTAACTTGAAAATGTTCAAGTGGTCCAAGTTCTCCCAGTGGCAGAGTCCAAATTCAAATGGAGACAGTCTGACAGGGGATCCCATACTACCTTTAACTGTTACACATTCATTTCAGCAGCTTTCGCATCAGGCATCCACGTGTCTACAACAGTCTGTTCCTACCTAGCATTTCTGGGGAGACCATATATTACCAGTACTTAACTGTTTAGACTCTGGAGCCAGCCTGCTTGGTTCAGTCAAATCTTGGCTCTGCCATTTAAACTGTGTGACTTTGAACGAATTACTTGATCTCCCTTTGCCTTGTTTTCTTCATTTAGAAATTGAAGATAATGACCACACCTACTTCATAGGATTGATGTGAGGATTAAAGGGCTGAACACATTGCAAAGCACTTCAGAGAGAGTGTATGGTGAATAACAATGCTGTTATTACACAATTAGCTAAAACTTCTATTATTATTACCATTGTTATTAAAGAATCAGTTGCTCCTGTTTGAGCTCAATGCAGCCACACAGGAATCCATGCCCAGTGTTGCCACACCTTTTGATTTTTAAAGAGAAGATGGGAATCTAGATTTTTTTTTTTTCGTTTTTTAGAAAAAAATGAAGTCTCTAATTTTAAATGTTAGCACCAAACGCAAATTTTCCAAACTGCAAAGGGAGCCAAAGAAATTGTCTGTGGGCCATATTCAGGCCATCATAGCCAGATGTGGCCTCTGGTGGAAGAATGGTAGTGGAGAGCTGCAGAATAAGGACCAGGGAATGTGGCCGTGTGGGTGGGGAGAGTCTGAGCCACTTGGAATATGCCGTGTCCAAACAGGTCTTTGGGAGACTCAGTCACTCAGCTTGGAATTTTTATAGATTTAATCTGGTCCTACTGGCTTGGTTCCTCCATTGTGTTTCTCACTGGTAAGAATTCTGCCAGGTACCATAGCCTTCACTTATTCTTCCTTTCTGAAAGATGATCAATGTGAATCAATTACTTAAAAGCGGATTGAATGGTGAGGGAAAGTTTAGTAGAGTTCCGTTTCCAGAAAGGAAAATCCTCAAGTTTATCCACAGGCAAAGAGTTGCTTAGAATGAAAAAACAAAAAAAAGTTGCTATGTTTCCTTAAAAATTAAAATGATTATATATTTATTTCTGTTTCTGTGATGGTTATACCAGAGTGTCTGGGCTCAGTCATCGTATGTTGCTGTTGTTTAGTTGCTCAGTCATGTCTGACTCTTTGGCAACCCCACAGGGTTGTAACCCCATAGACTGTAGCCCACCAGACTCCTCTGTCCATGGGATTTCCCAGGGAAGAATACTGGAGTGGGTTGCCATTCCTTTCTCCAGGGGATCTTCCAGACCCAAGGACCGAACCTGGATCTCCTGCATTTCACGTGGATTCTTTACTGCTGACCCACTGGGGAAGCCCTTGGTCATAATATACTGTGCTCTATAAGACCACACTTGACTATTTTTAAAATATGATTTAGATGGAAGTTGATTTATCTGCCAAGCATACCCGCACTCGAGTTGTCCACAACCTGACCATCAGCAGTCCTAGCAGAAGTCACTGGCTTGAATTCCTGCCCCCAGCTCTGCCCCTGACACCCATTCCAGCCATTCCAGCAGCTGCCCAGGGATGCACTCCACTGATACAAACATCTTTAGATGGATACTTGATTCAAAAAGCTCAGCCGTGGTTAATGAATATCCATGTTAATTTAAAGAATAAATGAATAAAAAGATTCACAGGATTAAGTGACCTGTGTGGTCAGTGAAAGGAAAAAGGACGGTGTGTGCTCCTACACCTTTCCTTCCTGGTGTCCAGCAGCGCTGAACACACTTACCACTCAACAGGGACAAAACGCATCCGTGAGGGCTTCCAGTCTCTCTTTGCTGTTGAAGAGTACCGTGTTCAGCATTGTGTTCTTCTGAGTACTACCTTGTTCTGTTCATTCATTTGTTAATTGTGTTAATTGTTGTATCAAACATTCACTGATCTTCTACTGTGTCCCAGGCTAGGGGCCAGGAGGGTGGGAGGTGCTGAAGATATGACAGTGAGCACGATACAGTTCCTGTCCTCAAGCTGCTGGGAGAGGCGGACGAGTGGAAATGGGATGCATGGAGATGAGTGCTGGGAGAGGGGAAACCAGGGGAGGCTTCACAGAGGAGGAGGCATCTAGCTCCTTTACCTTGCTGTGAAGTCTGTGTCCTCAAATGCAATAGCTCGGTCTGTCTGATTGGAAGGCCAGCCCAGAGAAGTCTCCCGCAGTTGAAAGGGAGTCAGAACCGGAAGGACGGATTTCCCCACGAAGTGTTCATGGGAGCAGCCTGCTCTGAGCTCTCGACCTCCTCCAGGACCCGTCCCACCACGATAACGCTGTGATGTGGGGACCCTGCAGGCCAAGTGCCCAGTAGGGCCCCTCTTTCTGTGGACCCCAGGATGAAGGACACAGCGCTGCTCCCGCCCTCCACCCCTCTCCTCTTTATCATCCTAACATCTTTGTACTGATCTCACTGCTGTCGCTCACTCTGGAGTCTTTTTCCCCTTTGCTTCCCTCTGCTCTGGCTCACTTTTCTTCCCGGAGTTTTCCTTTTTTTTTTTTTAAAGTCCCTATTGAATTTGTTGCAATATTGCTTCTGTTTTATGTTTTGGTTTTTTGGCTGCAAGGCACCAGGGGATTGAACTCCTGTCCCCTGCATTGGAAGGTGAAGTCTTAACCACTGGACCACCAGGGAAATCCCAAGCATTTCCTTTTATTTTGGGACCTGGTAGCTGGGAAAGGCATTCATTGGCCCCACTAGTCCCATTGTGGCTGCACTTAGCTGCTCAGACTCTGCTGTTTTCAGGAGAGAGACAGCCCTGCAAGGGGATCTGATGTGACTTCTTGCCTGCGGGAGGTGACAAAGCTGCAAGAGGTGAAAAAAACAAGTTAAGTCTCCAGAATTGAGCACTGTTGGTCTCCCATGGAGGAGGAAAGTCTTTCCTCTTAGGTGTCCATCTGAATGCCTGTCTCTGTTCTTCTGGGCATGAAACTAATGGGGATCAGAAATAGCGGTGTGTCCAGGCAGCCAAAATGTTACACGGTCCCAAAGAGGAAAGGCTAAACGAGTATGTCACATGCAAAATACAATTGTGCTGATGGCACTCAGAGAAAAGAGTGGCTATTTCAGACCAAGCCACTTCTTAAAATAGGAATGCTCACCTGCCAGGAAATGGAGGAAAACCACAGAGTCCCTTCAAGGTATAGTGTATTGACTTGCCAGCAAGATGCTGTGAGTGGGCAAGGATTGGGGGGGATGTGCTCGGGGAACTAATGACAGGTTGGAGTGAAAACAAGAATAAAAGACTTTGCATTCAACTTCTGCTCCCTTGAGTCGCACTGCCCTGTGGGAGCCATCCATAATTAATGATACGACCATGCACCAGGAGGACCACAGAGATATACACTAATACTGATGAATACTTTTTCATTTTTATTGCCCCTTACAAGTATGCCAAAAAACATTAAAAGTTCATAACAGAAAAGAACTTGGCTTACTGGTGACTGATCTCATCCCTGAACACGGTCCATGGTACCGCAAGTTTCCCAGCCATCTGCACTGATGGGGACGGTCCCATTTTTCACTGTCTGCAGCCCCAGATATCTGGACATTCCAGATACACTCTTGGGTTTGGGTATTGGCTTTTATCAGAAGCAACGCAGTCTTGGGAGACTAAACTCATTTGATTCCAGAATTACATTGAGGAAGGAAATAGACATTGGTAAATAAGATGCTGAATCTGTCAGCTGATGAGTTATTTATTATATCAAGCAATGCTGATTGACCTCTTAAGCTTAAAATTCATTCCTCAAATTGTGACTTGCCCAGGTGAAGTACATAGAAGCTAAGCCCTACTGGTTGAGTCAAGTGTGCTGAACTTTTGCTGCTCAGCAGCAGGCAGGTGCAGATCCCTCTATGCCTCTGTATTCAGGAGGGAAATAAGTAGGTAGTCCCTGACCCCTACACCCAGCGCACACACACAAAATCAAGAGGAGGCACAGTGAGTAGGAAACCATCACCTGACGATGCTGAAAGGCAGACTTGATCAAGTCCAGCTGTGCAAGGGACAGTTGTGCTCCCCTGCAAACTCAGCCCCACTTCTAGGTAGACGCGAGGGGGATGAGCGCCCCCTCTGGATGAGGGGTGTAATAGCGATGCTGGAAGCCAAATGTGGAGTTCAGTTCAGTTCAGTCTCTCAGTCATGTCTGACTCTTTGTGACCCCATGGACCGCAGCAGGCCAGGCCTCCCTGTCCATCACCAACTCCCGGAGTTTACCTAAACCCATGTCCATTGAGTCGGCGATGCCATCCAACCATCTCATCCTCTGTCATTCCCTTCTCCTGCCTTCAATCTTTCCCAGCATCAGGGTCTTTTCAAATGAGTCACCTCTGCATCAGGTGGCCAAAGGATTGGAGTTTCAGCTTCAACATCAGTCCTTCCAAAGGACACTCAGGACTGACCTCCTTTAGGATGGACTGTTTGGATCTCCTTGCAGTCCAAGGGACTCTCAAGATGTGGAGTAGGAGAAGCCAATAGTGTGAAGTGACCTGGCTCAGTGATACGCAGGAGGCCACTCTAGAGAGTCATCAGGCCCACTGTGGACTTTGTAGAAGCTGGAAAATGAACCTTTAGGAATTCCTACATCATTGAGATTTCAGAATTTATTTGTTACCCAAGTTTATCATCAACCCAAGTTTATCATTATCTACAAACATGAGTAGGCTGTTAAGGAAATTCCCTGGTGTTCCAGTGGTCAGGACTCTAAGCTTTCACTGCTAAGGACTCAGGTTCCATCTCTGGTCAGGAAACTAAGATTCTGCAAGACAGAGTGGCCAAAAAAAAAGTAGATTTTCGATCTTTTTCTAAAACAAAACCACAAATCCATAAGTACTTGTACCCAATGACATATAAGGGCACTTAAGAGTGAGATCCCACCCTAGGAAATATACTAGTTTCTCATTGGGACACTGACTCACTAGTAATTGTTCCCAGGGATGCCCAAGGACCCCCAAAACTCTGAAGACTGAAGACAATCCAACTCAAGAATTTATCTGTCACCCACACCCACTCTTGTGGAGAACGCCATTGGCTCTGATGCCAGAAACTCAAATTCACATTTGGTATCTAATGTCATTTATCTATTTACTTATTTAAAAAACTGTGAGTTTCTTAGTTTGAAGTACGCATGAAGGCACATTTTGTACTTGCTGGCAGATTACTATCTTTTGAAAGACATCATCTGATGTAATTTCAGATGCCTCATTTTCTTCCCAAATTAGATTACAATAAAGCTCCCATCACAGAACTTTCAAAGCATCCTTCTTCATGTACCTTCACTCCTAACGGGCCAAATTTTAGAATTACTTCTGACTTTTGGGTATATAGTAAGGGGTGGGTGGAGCAGAGCAGAGTAAACCAGTTGTCTCTGAAAGTTTCATGAGAGGCTTGCGTGTCAAAAAATCCTTTTGACTGTGTACCTGATGGAGCTTACTCTTAGAAAGAAAGAAGGAGTGCTTTCTATTTTTTTTTTTTTTGGTAAAACAGTATCTTCCTTGCTTTTTAAATTTTTACTGTATTGTTTATTTTTGGCTGTAACTGGGTCTTCCTTGCTGCATGAGCTTTCTCTAGTTGTGGTTCATGGGCTTCCCACTGCGGAGGCTTCTCTTGCGGTGCACCGGCTCTGGGGCAGGTGGACTTGTCAGTCACTGCAGCACGTGGGCCCAGTAATTGTGAGTCGCAGGCCCTGGGGCGCAGGCTCCATAGTTGAGGTGCATGGGCTTAGTTGCCCTGAGAGAATGCTTTCTGTTTTGTTGGTGTCCTCTCCGTGCAGCTTTAAGTAAAGAAGAGGGAAACTTGATCGGGGAAGGAAAGAAGGGAGAAGAGAGTGATGAATATCCTCAGTTCTCAAGTGCCAAGGAATTTCAGTGAGCTGTAAAGTTTGAGCATGTGTATAACTTTTTATTTTCCCATAATGTATGATCAGGTTTACCAGCTCTTGGTCGTTAACATTTCCACACCAGCTGTAGCAGCAACACGTTACGTTCATTTGCAAATTAGTTTCCAATCTAGTATATCTCCAGAAAAGGGAATAAAATCCTCCTAACAAACACATGATAGCTCTTATAAAGCAGAATATTCTGTTTTTGACAGAAACTGAAGGAAAGATGGAGAGAGGAGAACTGAAAATTTGCTGCATGTAACATGATGGGCGCTCACTACCGTAATACACGTTGTGTAATTCTCACCGCAGCCCTGAGTGTAGAGAGGATTCCCATTTCATAGAGGAGAAGACTGAGCCTTGAGAAAAGATGGGAATTCCCTAAATTTCAGCCAGTGGGTCTCACTAGGGAAGGGTGGAGCCTGCATGCAGACCCTGGTAAGCTTCACTCCATAGTTGGCTTCTTTCACCAGACTGCCAGACTGGCCACAAGACGGCCCATCATGGCTCTGTCTTCAAGTCACAGCTAGTCCAACTGGTTCTCCAAAGGAGTGAGGGCATGCATCTTCTGTGAGGGCTGCCTTGCCCCCTAGGGACCAGAAGTTGGCTCTTGGGAAGGGGTGGAAACTTTGTTTTTATGGTAAAGTATGAATATGCTCATGGAACAGAAATAGATAACCTGCATAAATGTCCTGGGGCTTCCTTGGTGACTCAGACAGTAAAGAATCCACCTGCAATGCAGGATACCCAGGTTCAATCCCTGGGTTGGGAAGACCCCCTGGAGAAGGAAATGGCAACCCACCCCAGTATTCTTGCCTGGAAAAATCCCATGGACAGAGGAGCCTGGTGGGCTACAGTCCGTTGAGTCTCAGAGTCAGACACAGCTGAGTGAGTTAACACTTTCACTTTTTCACTTCATAAATATCCTATTAAAATTTCAAGAAGAAGATAACTAGAAAAAAAAAAAAGTCAGTTCTTGTCTGGAGAATCCCACAGACAGAGAGGAGCCTGGAGAACCATGATCCAAGAGTCGGACACGACTGAAGTGACTTAACAGGAGGGTCTCTGAATCTTTGCCCCAGGAATTATTCACAGTCAGACATGACTGAAGCAACAGTGTTAGGATCTATTTTTCTTTAAAATAAAAAACAGTGAAAAATAAAAACTAAAGAACAGCTCCGGACTTCCCTGGTGGCCCAGCGGTTAAGACTCCAGGCTTCCACTGCAGGGGGCACAGGTTCGATCCCTGGTAGGGGAAGTTCCACATGCCATGTGGTGAGACCAAAAAGGAAAACCAGACCAGCCAGTCAAGCAAACAAAACAGAGCTCCAGTACCTGTGCCTTCCCTGCATTGTGATGGAACACAGAGTGTTTCTATGAACTTCTGTCTTTGTCTTGAGGAAGGGAAAGGACTCTTCAGGGTTTTAGAATGCAAGCTAAAGGAAGGCTCCGTTAATGGTAGGAAGAAAACCATGCATTTAGGTCACTCACTAACACACTTAGAGGAAAATGTCTCCAGTGACCATAAATAATTGGATTTCTTACAGGGGGCACACAATGCTTCAGATAACTCCTTTCCCCTTTATCTGGATTTTTGATACCTGGTAGGAGGGAGTGGGGGAGAGACACTTCACAGCGCATGGAGGCAGATAAAAGGGGGAGATCTGACAGTTGCGATTACTACGCTGCCGTATTATTTACCTCAGCCAGGAGTCACTAACACGCTGGGTCACCCCCGAGGTCGGGCATAAGACGGGGAGTTTACGCGGCCAAGCAGGGTAGCTTGCAGGCCGGGGACACACATCAAAGTCTGACAACAAACATGAGAAGAAGATTTGTGCAGGTACAGAGATCGAGCTAACAGGGCTTTCCTTGAAATATTCAACCGCTTTGGTGGAAGGGGTGCTTTAAATTTCAGCATCAGTTCTTTCTGATCTTTTGAGAAGGAGCAAACACAATTAAGGGTTTAGTGAAAGACCCTGTTTCTTTAGAAGTGGGCTCTTGCTAATAATGTATTGTTTCACTAACATCTTCCTCTGCACTGACTCCATTTTTGAAATAGGAATCTCCCCCCGCTTTTTTTTTTTACCGTGGTAAAATACACACGACATAAAGTTTACCGTTTGTAACAGAGTACAGTTCAGCGGTATCAAGTACATTCTCATCGTTGTACAATCGTTGCTACCATCCATCTCAAGCAATTTTCATTGTTTTCAGCTGAAACTCTGTACCCATTAAATGCCAACTCCACATTCCTCTCATCACCTCGTAACCCCCCAGCCCCTGATGATCACTACTTTACTTTCTATTTCTATAAATTTGACTGACCTACTTATCTCATAAAAGTGGACTCATACAACATGTGCCCTTCTGTGTCTGGCTTTTTTCCCTTAGCACAATGCCCTCTGGGTTCTTCCATCTTGTATCGTGTGTCAGAATGGCATTCCCTTAAAAAAAAATATCTCAGGGTTCAGGATGGATTTTCTTTTAAAAATTTAAAATAAATTAAAAAAAATAAAAAATAAAAAAAATATATTTATTTTTATGTATTTATTTATTTGGCTGCTCTGGGTCTTAGTTGCAGCAGACAGGATCTTTAGTCGGGGCATGCGAAGTCTTAGATGTGACGTGTGGGATTTAGTGCCCTGACCAAGGATTGAACTCAAGTCCCCTGCACTGGGAGAGTGTAGTCTTAGCCACTGACCAGCAGGGAAGTTCCTGCATTTTTTTTTTTTTTACGAGTGATTAATATTCCATTGTATGTATAGACCACATTTTGTTTATCCAGTCATCTGTTGATGGACACTTGGATTCTTTCCATCCTTTGGCTATTGTGAATAATGCTGCTGAACATGGGTGTGTAAGTATCTGAGCCTCTGCTTTTGTCCTTTTGTCTGTAAACTCAGATGTGGAATGGCTGGATCACGTGGTAATTCTGTTTAATTTTTTGAGGATCTACCATGCTGTTTTTCTCCACCGTCTCTATTGTTTTGCACCTTGAACCTCTGTTTAAGGTTTATTTATTTATTGGGCATTCAGCGAAAGGGTTTCATGACAGTAAAATGGTTCTGTACACTAGATAGTTTGAAATAGGTTATACTTTCCACAGTGGCATCGGTGGCATGTCCAGAGACAGTAGGTCTCTGGACCATCAGGTAGCTGGTGAGAGATACCCAGTGAGTGTGGTTTCCCATGAGACACTATTTCAGTGAGATCAAGTGCTCAGTGTCAACAACAGCAGAGTAGATACCACTAACCCAGCGTGGCAATTCTCCACTTGAGACCTGGGGTTTGCAGCCATGTAAGAAATGCTGTGAGCTCTGAATTCGGCTCACCAGTCCCCAGTCACAGAGTAGCGGCTGTTCAGGAAGATTTGGGAGACCTGGTTGCTCATTCTAATCCTCAGTTCAGTTCAGCTGCTCAGTTGTGTCTGACTCTTTGCGACCCCATGAACTGCAGCACGCCAGGCCTCCCTGTCCATTGCCAGCCCCTGGAGCTTACTCAAATTCACGTCCATCGAGTCAATGATGCCATCCAATGATTTCATTCTCTGCTGTCCCCTTCTCTTCCCGCCTTCAATCTTTCCCAGCATCAGGGTCTTTTCCAATGAGTCAGTTCTTTGCATCAGGTGGCCAAAGGATTGGAGTTTCAGCTTCAGCATCAGTCCTTCCAATGAATATTCAGGACTGATTTCCTTTGGGATGGACTGGTTGGACCTCCTTGCAGTCCAAGGGACTCTCAAGAGTCTTCTCCAACACCACAGTTCAAAAGCATCAATTCTTCATCACTCAGCTTTCTTTATAGATAGTCCAACTCTCACATCCATACATACATTATAATCCTGCCATAAACAATATCTGACCTTGAAAAATATCCACAGCCTCTCAGACCTGTAGCTTCCCTGAAGACATTTGAGTTCAATGATCCCTAAGTTACTTAGAGTTTTTAAATCCTGTGATATAACAGTTACTCTGATACTATGCTGATTAACAAACACTGATGACTCCTTTTGAATCTGCCTTCTTTAATGAATCCGATAATTTTCAGACAACGTGTAATAATTCTTCACTTTTTGTTCCTGGTTATCAAAAGCATTCTGCTTGGTTATGGAGTATTTCTGGTAGCAGCTGCATTTCAGCAGCTCCGTTGGGTGTTTTTGGTTTTGCCTGTTTGCTCAGCAGTTGTGAGTGTCCCTGGTGTCACCTTGCTCACATTATGAGGCCTGAAAAACACCGTTGGAAAGAGGAAGACACCTGGACCTCCTGAAGGCGGGACAGGGCCAGCGAGTGTCTATAATTGCCTGCACGAAGATACCAATTTCCCTGCAGTTGAAGTAAAATTAAGTGCAGAAAATAAGACTGTTTATCTGTACAGAGTCATAGGTTATTTTCCTCTCAAAGGTTATGATGAGATAAACATGATTTCCCAGGTTTTCATGAAAAGGTGATTTGAATATTGGGCCTGGAGTTCCAAGTTCAAACTACTTGTGTATTATAGTTCTTCTTATAGCAGTGCTTGAAGTCCGACCAAAATGTCTAGGGCCATTGGGAAAACCTGCTGATAGGAGTTTTTGGTTTGCAAGAATGGCAGACAATACCAACTAAGAGTACACTTGCTTACTAGCTAAAATGTTGGTCACACTTGGAGCAGAAAGCCTGGAAAATCCCATAGACAGAGGAACCTGGTGGGCCACAGCCCCTGGGGTCAGAAAGAGTCAGACATGTGTGAATGACTAACACACACAAGACAGCCAGGAGAATGCTGAATAGACATGGTGAAAGAGGACATCTTTGCCTGGTTCCTAAAAAGCGGGAAACTCTTCAGTCTTTTGCTATTAAGTATATTAGTGGTAATGTTTTTGTAGATGTCGGGTCAAATAGAAAACCCATTCTAGAGTTTTCCGTGTGGGGAAACTAGTGGTTGAATAACAGGGCTTTCCTAAGCCTTCTTCTTAGTTGTATATACTGATGTTCAGATTAATAGGAAAGGTACGGAGTTTTCACTTCAGAGTGAGGGTTGTATCATTCTTGTCAAATCTTTTCATGACATCATAAGGTTGTAGAAAGACTCTAATATCTTGTTATATAGAGACTTCTGGGCTAAGAGGATCCTGTCTGAACATCATGGTGAAAATTTTGATGATTAGCAAAGCAGCCCCAGTTACAAATTTATTCAACTTTAGCCTCTCATGGCTCAGTGGTAAAGAATCCAACTGCTAATACAGGAATGGGAGTTCAGTCCCTGGGTCGGGAAGATCCCCTGGAGAAGGAAATGGCAACCCACTCCAATATTCTTGCCTGGAGAATTCCACGGACATTCCATGAACTGGCGGGCTACAGTCCATGGAATTGCAAGAGTCTGACATGACTTATTGACTAAACAACACAACAAAGCCTCTCATACTTTGGCCTATAAATGCTATGTATTTATTTGTTTTCAATTTTCTCTTCTTGGGCTTAATTTTTAATTTAACAGTGGGTTTCTGGTGTGACTAACGACCAGTAAAAGACTGTCTTTATATTTCATGCACTTCACATATTACATTTAAGACCAAATCTAGATTTTAAAAGAAAAATGTTAGTATTGATAGATGTTATAAAAATTATTTCCTATACATAATTTCCTTTAATCCCTAAAATAAAAACCAACAAAATGGGGACTTCCCTGGCAGTCCAGTGGTTGAGACTTAGCCTTCAAGTGCAGGGGATATAGGTTCGATCCCTGGTCAGGAAGCTAAGATCACACATGCCTCTTGGCTAAGAAACCAAAACGTAAAAAACAAAAGCAATATTGTAGCAAATTAAATAAAGACTTTAAAAATGGTCTGGGTCAAAAGAAAAAAAAAATCTTAGGGCCTCCGTGGTGGCTTAGTGGTTAAGAACCTACCTGCCAATGCAGGAGACACAGGTTTGATCCCTGGTCCGGGAAGATCCCATAGGCCACAGAGCAATTAAACCTGTGTCCTACAGCTATCAAGTCTGTGCTCTAGAGCCCAGGAGCCAAAACTACTGAGCCCACGTGCTGCAGCTGCTGAAACACGTGCAACCCAGAGCCTGTGCTCCGCAACTAGAGAAGCCACTGCAATCAGACGCCCAAACACTGCAACCATAGTGGCCCCTGCTTGCTGCAACTAGCGAAAAGTCTGCGTGCGGTGGTGAAGACCCAGCATGGCCAAAAAATAAGTCTTAAAAAAGAAAACCAACAAAGCTCTAAGATGCATGACTTTTCCAATTATTCTTCATTTATTGTGGAAACTAGATTGAGTTTTGTTTTTAGCCAGGATATATGTAACATGTGTCCAGTGGATACAATATCACTTACCTTTATTGTGCTTATAGATCTTGGTTAGACAAAATAACTGGATTTATTGAATGTTACACAGAAGAGGAAATTATTAAATTATTGCTTGCCAGGGTTCTTCTTTCATACCTCTTCTGGAGGAAAATTGTCAATTCAGAATTTCTCTTATGGGTCTCAGAGGCTAGTAACTTATTGAATACAGAAAATGTCTTGTTTTAAACTTATATGCATGTGAAAAATCACCTCTTAAAAAGTCTCCAGTGTGATATAATGTACAGCTTATGCAATAGCTGTAGGTAGATTTAACTATATTTATAGAGATGCACAGATATATTTTCTTGGGCTTCTCCACACATCTTTGAGGATTTTTCTTCTGAGGCTCATTCCCAGGGCTTTTTGTTTAGATGAAAGGAAAGATGACTCTCTAGCTTTCACTGACAGTCCCCATTATTTATGAATTTCAGTCTAAAATTTTGTCTAAAAAGCAAAACCTGCGTCCTTCACACATGAGCATTAGAAAACGCCTTTTGCTCTCAGGCGTTGAATATGTTTTAAGTTTTCAGAACTTGAACTGTATTTGTAGATTATTGCCAGAAACCGGTAAATTCAGAATTTAGTTTACCTTCATAATTTTGATGTACTTGGTGTTACAGATATTTGATGGAATTCTACTGTCTGTGATAACGAATTTCTGATTCAAATTTCCTGTTTGTTTAGGGCACACAGGAAGAGGGGGAAAGATGGATCTTTGCTGTGTTTTTGATTTGCAGCCATAAAGCTCTGCTGTGAAATTATAGAGTCAGGCATTCGTTTATGTAAAAACATGAATCTAGCAGGAACTAATCCCTCTCTAATGTCACCCTTTTCATGGAATATTAATATCAAGAAATATGATTGCATGTGGCTTTTGAAAAAAATCTGATTTTCTATTGTGGTTCCCTGGTGGCTCAAATGGTAAAGAATCTGCCTGCAATGTGGGAGACCCAGGTTCGATCCCTGGGTCAGGAATATCCCTCGAGAAGGGAATGGCAACCCACTCCAGTATTCTTGCCTGGAGAATCCACGGACAGAGGAGCTTGGCAGGCTACAGTCTGGTGTCGCAGAGAGCTAAACATAGCTGAGCAAATCTCTTGACTGTGTGTTAGCAGATTAATGATGTTGTGATAATTTTGGGTGAACAGCAAAGGGACTCAGCCGTATACATACGTGTTGCATATGGCTTTGTGTTGGATTCTGACTATCTAAGGCTTTTTTGGTCCATAAACAAATGAAAAGAATTTTAGGACTGTGATGTTATTTTACCAATCCTGGGAACTTTCTAGTAATAAGAATACATATTTGAATGTACCTCCACTTTTTGTCTATGCTCAGATGTTTAAAAAATAGTCCTCCATGAAAATCATAGAATGTTTCAAAATGCCTGTGTGTGTGTCTGTGTGTGTATGTGTGTGTGTGTATGCGTGTGTGTGTGTAGGTGCATGCTTAGTTGTGTCCGATTCTTTGCGACCTCATGGACTGCAGCCCGCCAGGCTCCTCTGGCCATGGGATTCTCCAGGCAAGAATACGGGAAGTTGGTTGCCATTTCCTCCTCCAGGGAATCTTCCGGACCCAGGGATTGAACCTATATCTCCTATGTCTCCTGCATCGACAGGTAAATTCTTTACCACTAGCACCACAGGGGAAGCCCTCAAAATGCCTTTGGGCAAGTGCAAATGCTAGTGGGGAAACTGGAGGTTCCTTCACTTTTTGATGGTGGAAAAAGGAACATTAGGACTTCTTGCCAAGGGAAACTTGCTAAGTGTCCAGGTGCCATGGGAATTAGTTCAACCAGCTTTGTGCAAGTCTGCCCATGGACGCACAGAATTAAATAAAACAGTAACAGAAGAAATACTGGGAACTAGCATCAATATTTACTTAACAAAGTAGATTTGCTTGGAAAAATTAACTTTAGCCTTGTTATCACAGTAAGAGTGACAGTTCCTAACTCTTAGTTCTGTGGGAGAACAGATAATGAGGTTACAGTTATAAGGAACGTATACTTGCTTTGTAGGTGTATGTGACGCTGGCACAGAATATTGAAAGCGTGCCAGCCAGCCAGGTCGTCTTCCTGCTAAGTAGCTGCTTCAAATCTTCCTGGGTTCAGAGGTGAATCTCCCTGCTGATTAATGAACCCTGGGAGTCACAGCTTTAGGTGAGGGATTCGTCTCCTTGAACTACACACAGGGTGAGAGCATGTCAGAAGAAGGCAGAAGAGCAGGCTTTGTGATTCTAGAGGCTGCTTTATTAGCTCAGGTCCTACTGTGGGGCTTCCCTGGTGGCTCAGACCGTAA
The DNA here is from genome assembly GCF_002263795.3 of Bos taurus. Classification (NCBI taxonomy): domain Eukaryota; kingdom Metazoa; phylum Chordata; class Mammalia; order Artiodactyla; family Bovidae; genus Bos; species Bos taurus. The sequence continues at coordinate 13,942,637 of NC_037354.1, read as the reverse complement.
AGAATCTGCCTGCCAATGCAGGAGACTCGAGTTCGATCCCTGGATCGGTAAGAGCCGCTGGAGAAGGGAATAGCGACCCACTCCAGTATTCTTGCCTGGAGAATTCCTTGGACAGAGGAGCCTGGTGGGCTACAGTCCATGGAGTGCCAATGAGTTGGACACAACTGTGCAACTAATACTTTCACTTTTCTTGTACCTGCTCTAGCAAAGCACGCACCCAGGAAAACATGGTGACTCACACACGATAGCAATTTAATTTTCATTCGGGTCACAGGGCACGTGTTCTGGGTTGGCAGGTGACTCTCCTCTACATGTATGTCCTTAGGGCCCTCTGGCTGACGGCGGCTCTACCACCTTCAGGAGATGACTTCCAAGGTCAGGGTAGACTCTTCCATCTTAGCGGACGGGAATGATGGCATGCCACGTCCAAGGTTAGAGCCTGTCTTGTCTCTTAGGTAAGGGAGAAGAAAACGGTACCCAGCGCTCTGGTCTCATTTCTTCAGCAAGACCTTGGGCACACCATGTTAGGAGGGCTGGAAAAGGCAGTCCCTGTCTCACACAGACTTTTGAGAAAGTCTTTATACTACACCTTAGATCTGTGTATGGAAGGGATTTATGGAAGGTTGACTCTAAAACTGTGAAAGGTCTGAGGCGTTATGCACACACGCACATACCTTTCAAGGCATATCATCATGAAATGTCAGATTTCCTCCTTTTTGTACAATTATTGTTATATGTATTATATTTATGAATATCACAACCCCAACAATACATGGCTATAATTATTAATGTATATAACTGGATATGCTTTAAAGAAGCTGATTGAAGAAAGAAGACCAAGTTTGTGATTACAGCATTTTCCATCTTACCATTCCTGGTTCTCTTAATTTGTTTTTGTGGATTTGAGTTGCCGTCTTGTGTCATTTCCTTGGGCTTTCCCAAGTGGTAAGGAGTCTGCCTGCAATGTGGGAGACGTGGCTTCAATCCTTGGGTCTGGAAGATCCCCTGGAGAAGGAAATGGTAACCCACCCCAGTATTCTGGCCTGGAGAATCCCATGGACAAAGGAACCTGGTGTGCTACATAGTCCATGGGGTTGTATAGAGTTGGACATGACTGAGTGACTTTCACTTTCCTGGTGGTGCTAGTGGTAAAGAACTTGCCTGCCAATGCAGGAGACATAAGAGACTCAGTTTCCATTCCTGGATGGGGAAGATCCCCTGGAGGAGGGCATGGCAACCCACTCTAGTATTCTTGCCTGGAGAATCCCATGGGCTGAGGAGCCTGGTGGGCTACAGTCCATGGGTTTGCAAAGAGTTGGACATGACCAAAGCGACTTAGCATGCACACATCTCATCTTCTTACTTTGATGTAGCCTTGCTCAGACACCTCCTTTGTTCTATTATTGGGAAATATACTGTATTTCTATATGATTTTGGCCCAACGATACATTAAGTACATGTGTTTCATACAACCGTTTTTGAAATTAGTTACTAAAAAAGAGAAGAAAGAAGAAAAATGCTTTTACAGTATCTTTCATAATTATATAATTAACGTTGCTGGTGCTTTTTGTCTTTTCATGTAGATTAGAATTACTGCCTGGATTGGTTGCTTTCAGTCTGAAGAACTTCTTTCCTGAAAGGCAGATCTACTAGCAGTGAGGTCACTCAATTTTTGTTCATCTAGGAATGGTGTTACTCTGCTTTCCTGTTTGAAGGCTACTTTTGCTGTGTGTAGGATTGTCGTTTGATATGGTTTGGGTTTTTTGTTGTTGTTGTCAGGAGGGGTTTTGAGAACTTTGGATGTCTTCCCACTGCGTTCTGGCTTCTGTTGTTTCTGATGAGAAGTAGCTGTTAATCTTTTTGAGATTTCCTTGTGATAAGCTGTTTTTCAGTTGCTGCTTTGAAGAGAATCTCTGTCTTTCTCAGCATTTTTACTAAACTGTACCTGGGAGTGGCCCTCTCTGCTTTGATCCTGCGTGGAGTTTATGGAGATTTCTGAATGAGCAGATTTACATTTTTCATTACATTTGGAGACTTTGCAGCCATTATTGCTTTGAACCTTTTCCTGCTCTCCCCTGTCTCTGTTCTTCTTCTGGGGCTCCCATTGTGTGTACCCTGGGACACTGGGTGCTGTTCTGCGTACTTCCGCGGCTCTGTTCATTTCTTTCGCTGTGTTTTAGTTGCACTCATCTGAGGTTAGATTTCCTCATGCTGAGCTGGAAATGAGGCCATAGGAAGAGACCTGTGGTTCACATGCCATAGACTCTTGCTCTTCTTGCTGAATTTTGGTAGATTTTCTTAAATTTTCTTCACTTGCCTTTAGGACAATTTTTAGAGACTTTACACTTTTATAATTTTCACCAGTTAGGCTTGTTACACTAAGAAATGGGTCTGTAGAGCTCTTCACAATGCCATTTGGAAAGCAGAATTCTTACAATATACTTTTTTATAAATTTATTTTCTTAATTGTAAGTATAGTATGCATGGGCCTCCCGAGTGGCTCAGCGGTAAAGAACCTGCTTGCCAAAGCAGGAGACACGAGTTCGATCCTTGGGTCAGGAAGATCCTCTGGAGAAGGAAATGGGGACCCACTCCACTATTCTTGCCTGGAAAATCCTATGGACAGAGGAGCCTATGGTAGGCTGCATATAGACATATACTGATAGCAGGCTACAATATATGAGGTTGCAAAAGAGTTGGCCTAGACAACTTAGTGACTGAACAGCAACATAGCGTGCGTAACATGAAATTTACCATTCATACCATCTGTAAGTGTCCAGTTCAGGGGCACTGAGGACACCTCAGCACAATGATGTAACCATCACTGCGCACACCTCCAGAACGTTGTTCATCTTGCAAAACAAACGCTATGCCCATTACACAATAACCCCTCAGTCTTTGCTCCCTTTAACCCCTGGTAACTGCCCTTCTGGAGAAGGCAATGGCACCTCACTCCAGTACTCTGCCTGGAAAATCCCATGGATGGAGGAGCCTGGAAGGCTGCAGCCCATGGAGTCTCTGAGGGTTGGACACGACCGAGCGACTTCACTTTACTTTTCATTTTCATGCATTGGAGAAGGAAATGGCAACCCACTCCAGTGTCCTTGCCTGGAGAATCCCAGGGACGGGGGAGCCTGGTGGGCTGCCGTCTCTGGGGTCGCACAGAGTCGGACATGACTGAAGTGACTCAGCAGCAGCAGCAGCAACTGCCCTTCTGCTTCCTGTCTCAATGTATTTGACTATGCTAGATGACTCATATGAGTGAAATAATGTAATTTATGTTCTTTTGCCTCTACTAATTTCACCTTACAGCAGCTTAAACAATTTAAAGGTTTTTTAAAAAATTACTTTTTTTTTTTTTTTAGGAATGAACCAACTTTTAAAGGTTGAATCTGCATACCTAAAGCAATGAAATGATGACAAATGTCAAGGGTCTCCACTTCCGCTCTAACATTCAGACACAGTGATAATTGAGAAATATCTCCCATGAAGTTTCTTATCTTCCTTCCTCATTTTTTGAACTCTGGGTTACTTTTCAAATTTGCAAATTGCTGCTAGGCACATGCTAGCATTAAGTACATTACCATTCCTCAGAACAAATGTCACAGTGAATACAAAACCTGTCCTCTTACCTAGAACATATGGCTGTAACAACAGTAATAATTTTTCATGAACCAGAGTGAACAGTTTGGCTTGTGCCTTTTTTATGAATTCAATCTGTTCTGGTCCCCAGCTTGTAGTATGTCTCTTTCTCTCTGAATGGCTCTCAAAAATGAGATGACAATCTGTAGATGTTTCCCTTTACCACCAAGGGTCCTAATCTTTTGGAAGACATGGGAACAGATGAAAGTGTTTGGTTCTGGGAATGGAAATTACAGATGGATAGAATCCCATTACAATGAGCTTCGCTGGCATTTTCTGTTGAGCAATTAGCTTTGTCCGAGAAGAGGCTTCCTGCCATGTCCAGAAGGAAATGCATAAGGCAAGGTGGGTTTTTATTTATTCCAGGAAAGCAAATACTCTTTATTTCTAGCTTCTTTAAATTCCAGGTAAATGCATTCTTTTGCCAAGAGGATGATTTTTCACACGGCGGAGACTCTGTGTGTGTGTGTGTGTGTGTGTGTGTGCATAGTATGAATCACTCATCTTGTGACTGGAATATAAATGTAACTAAATAAAAGGTGCATTAGAGGTACTTACTTGTTCCATTAATTTGTTTTATACATATTTTAAAAATCCAATTAAGTTTTAAAAGTAGAAGCTACAAGCCATAATGTTGCATGACATAGATGCTATCAATGATATAATAACTCACCGAAAGCAAGCTTTTGTCAAAATAACACAAGCGCAGTAAAAACCACCTTGTGTCTCTTAGTTGGGTGGATGCTGTCAGTAGTCACAAGTAAGCACAAATGCAAGGAAAAATACTAAGAAAGACCTGTTTTCTAGAACTGACCAAAATATTGAGGCACACCTCTTTTCTGTGGGTGCTCTCAGACCTTTTAGAATAGAGCATGTGGAAACACCGCCCGTTATTCTGTGTACTTCTGTTACTAGTTTTTCCCAGTCTCTAAAATGTTGTGTACTACTACTCTGATGCGCCAGGAACGCATGGTTTATTCCTCTAGTTGACAGAATCTTGTTTCAGACCTTCAGTCTTTCAGACTCTTCAGGGAGAGGAGGAAGGGCTTGCCAATGCGTGCTTTCTCTTCCGGTTTAAATCCACTTCTCCAGGCAGAGGCTCAGGTGTTCGGAGTGCTTCTCCTTGCTTTTTCCTCCTGCAGATGCTGGGCGTGTAGACAAGCCTCAGTGCCCTCCTGGTGGTCAGGAGAGGAGGCCGCAAGTCCTCAAGCTGAGGTCCTCGTGCCGCCCGCGGAGACTGCGCCGACTTCAGGGTTGGCGGCCCCCTCGCCCGCTGCCTGAGCGCGGCCGCGGCCCCTGACGACCCCTGCGGTCGATGAGTGTGTGCGCTCTTCTGTGGTCAGGGCGCTCCTGTCGTCCCTGGCTGCCTCGATCCTGCTCCGATCTTGCTGCCTTTGTTTCCACCTGCGGCCTTTGCTGCCTCCCTTCTCTCCTTCCTTTCCTTCCTTCTCCCTCCTCGCTCCCTCCTTCCCTTCTGTCTTCTCCTCCGCGAGTATTTGTTGATTGCCGTGTGTCAGGCAGCTAGTCATTAGGCGCGTGGAGTCCAGGACTGACACTAAGACCCCTGATTCCTTGGAGCCTACATTTACGTGGAGGGGATCAGACAATAAACAACAAGCGGTGAATCAAGTAGAATGTTCAAAGGTGATGAGGGCAGTGGGGAGAAGAAATGAAAAATTAAAGCAGGGTAGATGAGACCAGGAAGGGCAGTGAAGTGAAACAGGGACTTCTCTGGCGGTCCAGTGACTAAGACTCCAAGTTCCCAATGCAGGGGGCCCAGGTTCAAGCCCTGGTTGGGGAATTAGATCCCACAGGCCACAATGAACAAAGATCCTGTGTCCCTCAGCTAAGACTTGGCAGGGCCAAATAAATAAATAAATTAAATATTGTTTTAAAAAGCAGATGCAGTTTTTAAAAACAGTAGTAAAACCATGGAAGAGGTGGGGACAGCCAGGTTTTGTGGTACCCAAAGCTTGTAAAGTTGAAGCGGGGGATCCACCTTAAGAAACAAATGCAAAATTGGGAATTAAAACTTGGTCCCCAAAGTGAATATTTATGGAATGAGAAAAGGTTACAAGAAATTATAGTCACATCGGAGTTATAGGTCCCTATCTCTTGATGAAGCCAATTACCAGAAATGTTGACATAGAAATACTGCTGCTGCTGCTGCTGCTGCTAAGTCGCTTCAGTCGTGTCCGACTCTGTGCAACCCCATAGACGGCAGCCCACCAGGCTCCCCCGTCCCTGGGATTCTCCAGGCACTGTCATTTTCATAGAAATACTATCTAATTGTAAATCCACATCCTTTTCTCCACACTCAAAGACTACCAGCAGTTTCCAGCCCACACAGGGGATTGTGCGAGTGATGTGCTGGGCGACTTAAACGTCACTAGCCTCACACATCACTCCACCTCTGCAGGTGTGTCCAACTGAGAAGGAAATATTTGTCCAGGACTTGAAGGAGAGGAGTGCATACGCCAAGGACATAGAAATCTGCAAAAGACTGCTCCAGAAAGAGGAAACAGCCAGAGCAAATTCCATAACAGTCTCCATCTGTGCCGCCTGGCTGTTTTGCTCACAAGCACTTTTGCAAGCACTGGGATGGCAAGGATGGAGGCTGGCTAACATCAGCTGGATGAGCCGTACCATCTGCCTGCTTGTTTAATGCCTTGCTTGTGGCAGAAGCTCTCTGATAGACACCATCGTGCCATGGAAAGATTCTCGCGCTTTGTGTCCACTTCTGTAGGTTAATCCATATGTCTCTTCACTAGACCTCCTTGCCCCTTCCAGACCTACCTTCCTGATGCCCATAACAGACGTGCCAAAACCATTCACCACTGCCCAAGAGTCCATATACATACTTACCTTGAGCCAGTTCTCTCTCGATATAGAGGGACCACTAGGTACAGTGCCCATTGCTTTGCCCAGTGCAATCGCTGCCACCCAGGGGCACCTCTGAGTGGATTTGCAGGGTAGTAGCTGTCCACTGTAGCTCACTTCAGCATACCCCATTGACTCATCTTTGAACCAGGCCTTTTTTTTTTTTTTTGGCTGCACTGGGTCTTGTTGCAGCTTGCGGGCTTTCTCTAGTTGCGGAGCATGGGCTCTGGAGCGAGGGTGAGGCGTGCGGGCTTGGTTGCCCTGCAGCATGTGGGGCCTTAGTTCCCATCCAGGGATCAAAGCCGCATCCCCTGCACTGGAAGGCAAATTCTCGACCACTGGACCACCAGGAAAGTCCCTGGCCATTTGAAAAATTCTCAGTGAACTGGACATAGGTGCGAGATGAGAGAGAGTTGATGGCATATGTATTCATGTTCTAGGGCTGTTGTAAAGAATATTGCAAACCAAGTGGCTTAAAACAGCAGAAGTTGTGTGCTGTACATCAGGTGTCTGGCGATGGTGAGAATAGAGACTGAAATGCACACTTATTTTGGGGGCTGCCTCTACCCAAAGGGAGGCCCTTTTTCTAGTTGCACAAAAGCTAGCAGAGGTTCCATGGGAGAAGTTTATGGTGTGCTGTTGCCATGTAATTCAGCCCTGTTTTATCAAAGGCAGAGCCAAGGTTAAGGTGATTTGAAGGTTAAAAGATTTTATACCTTTCACATCCCAATTACTGTGTATCTTCGGGAGTCACAGTGGGATCCAAGAAACAAAGCAATATATCCAAGTCAAAAATTAGAAAGAAATTTGGAAGATAAAATTCAGTTCAGTAGCTCAGTCGTGTCCGACCCTTTGCGACCCCATGTACCGCAGCACGCCAGGCCTCCCTGTCCATCACCAACTCCCGGAGTTTACTCAAACTCATGTCTGTTGAGTCGGTGATGCCATCTAACCATCTCATCCTCTGTCGTCTCCTTCTCCTCCTGCTTTTAATCTTTCCCAACATCAAGGTCTTTTCAAATGTATCACTAGCAGCCAGGAAATTCTTTATTATGTATTTGTCTAACAAAAAATAAAAACAAATTCCAAAGCACATCTTGAAAATGGAAGAGGAAGTACCTGAAAAATTCCCAGTGTATTATAGCTGGCAAATGAGAATAATTTGTAGAAATCATCATTACTAGTTACATATGTATGTACATTTTATGATGTTTCCTTAATTGATTGCTATTTCTTACCTAATATTTATTATTTTATAGAGAGAAAATTACTCAGAGGGGTCTCAGTATTTATTGTTTTGTTTTTCTGAACATAAAAATTCATAAGACTTCCATAAGTTTGGGTACAATCGTTGCCTCCACAATTCTTTTTTTTTTCCCTATAAGGTTTTAAGTTATTCAACTATGTATCTTCTGCTGTGGACCTTTTCAGGATCCTAACTTTCCTGTTCAAGAAGATAATATTGTAGATCATGTATTATTTATGTGGGCTTTTTTGTCAGTGGCAGTTACAATGTGGTTCATGTCTCAAACCTGATTCCCTTTTTCCCAGTATAGATCAAAATTCCACTTACTCTTTGACATTTTTTCATTCCTAACTTTGAAGATTCTTCTTTTACAATATCTCTTGCAAGTATGGCTTTCTGCTTCCCCAATGTCACCACCCTCATTGATACTTAGATTCTTGCAATAGCCTCCTAACCAGTCTTCCTAACTTCAACATCTACTCTTTCCCATCTAACCCCTATACTGCTCTTAGATTGTTTTTCCCCAAACCCTCCTTTCATCATGTCATTCCCCTGGCCAAAATTTTCAGTAGTGCCCCATCATCTCTAGGAGCACTCTCAAAACTCATTTGATTGTGTACATATTAGTAAAGGTATTTTGAGCATGCGCCCCAAATATATACATATGTATGTATATTTACTTATAAATTATACATCAGTACTCACGTCTGTTCATCTACTTAATGTTAACTAAGCTTAACTTTACAATTTTTTAAATAAAAATAATTAGAAGTGAAGTTATAATATTTTTCTCCTGGCATCCTAGAGGAACATTTAGTGCGGCGCACTTTGGGTAATGATGTGTAAGTAGAATATTTTAAAAAATCGGAGATGGGGAAGTGAGTGCTATCCCACTGTCCGTGGTGCTGAACTATGATCGCTATTACCGCATAATTGTTTATATCTTTTGACCTACAGATACTGGGGGTTCCTGTCTATTTCCCCCCTTATTTTTGAAACAAAAGGAAATGTTTTAGGCTATCATCTCAATAACATTCTAGTTCCTGACATGAAATTCCAGAGGAGTAAAGTAAACATTCTCTTTCCTCCATATTGAGGAACAAAGTTATCATTTTTTTCCTTGGAAAGATGCAGACTGACATTAAAAAGAAATGGAGGGTTTAAGTAAGTCTCCATATTAGCTGAATAATTGCACTTTTCTGTTGAAAAAAACAAAGACACGGAAGATGTTGAAAGAAGATTCTAACACTGATGTTTTCTTAATTTTATAGCTTCATAACCAAGAATGATTGAAAACAGGAGAAAGAATTGCTGTCAAAGATTATACAGTACAATGGAGTTGTACAGTGGGGCTCAAGAATATAAATGTTAGCAGGTACATGAATACTTCTGTGACTGTTGGCTATTAGAAACAAGACTGTAAATTTCTGCCTTGAGGAAGATTCTGATGATCTATAAAATGTCAACTGATGTTGTCACAAATCAGTGGTTCATATGAAACTCATAAAGATTATAGAACCTGCAGCACTTGTTATATAAATGATGAAAGAGTATTTCCTCTCTAAATCTCCAGCTAGCTACAGTTCAGCTGAATGCCAATTAGAAAGCTTAAGAGAGATCCAAAGTGTTGAAAAATAGTTAGGTTTCTCATAAAAGTAAAAATATACTGAGAAATTAGAAAAACAGAACAATATCTGTTATTAATGGTTCTACTGTAATGCCACTAGAGAATTTATAACCATTATAGCAACTTCTAGTAGACCATTTTAAAACTTACTTTTCCCTTTCTATTGCAGCAAATCTCTGGCCACTTGATAATGAGAAAAACTAGTGTTTGAGTGTGGATATCACCATCAGTGTTCGACTTCAATACTGACTATAATACTTGAATGACTCAATGCATTGAAACTCTTTTTTGATGAAAGTTTTAAATGTATATTTCCATTTAATAAATATTTGTTTGAGAATGTTATGTGCCAGGCCATGTGGATATAGAGATTAAAAAGAGACTGATATTTAGGATACCAGACCACCTTACCTGCCTCCTGAGAAATCTGTATGCCAGTCAAGAAGCAACAGTTAGAACCAGACATAAAACAACAGACTGGTTTCAAATTGAGAAAGGAGTAGGTCAAGGCTGTACATTGTCACCCTGCTTATTTAACTTCTATGCAGAGGACATGATGTGAAACTCTGACCGGATGAAGCACAAGCTGGAATCAAGATTCCTGGGAGAAATATCAATAACCTCAGATATGCAGATAACACCACCCTTATGGCAGAAAGTAAAGAGGAACTAAAAAGTCTCTTGATGAAAGTGAAAGAGGAGAGTGAAAAAGTTGGCCTAAAACTCAGTGCTCAAAAAACTAAGATCATGGCATCTGGTCCCATCACTCCTTACAAACGGATGGGGAAACAGTGGAAACAGTGAGAAGCTTTGTTTTCTTGGGCTCCATAATCACTTCAGATGGTGACTGCAGCCTTGGAATTAAAAGACACTTGCTCCTTGGAAGAAAAGCGATGACAAACCTGGACAGCATATTAAAAAGCAGAGACATTACTTTGCCAGAAAGGTCTGTCTAGTCAAAACTATGGCTTTTCCAGTAGTCATGTATCGATATGAGAGTTGAACTATAAAGAAAGCTGAGTGCTGAAGATTTGATGCTTTTGAACTGTGGTGTTGGAGAAGACTCTTGAGAGTCCCTTGGACTGCAAGGAGATCCAACCAGTCAGTCCTAAAGGAAATCAGTCCTTAGTAGTCACTGGAAGGATTGATGCTGAAGCTGAAACTCCAATACTTTGGCTCTCTGATGCAAAGAACTGACACCTTAGAAAAGACCTTGATGCTGGGAAAGATTGAAGACAGGAGGAGAAGTGTACGACAGAGGATGAGGTGGTTGGATGGCATCACAGAGTCGATGGACATAAGTTTGAGCAAGCTCTGGGAGTTGATGATGGACAGGGAAGCCTGGCGTGCTGCAGTCCATGGGGTCACAAAGAGTCGAAGACGACTGAGTGACTGAACTGAACTGAACTTATACTTAGGAATTTAATGATCCAGTGAAGGACACAGACAAGAAGATAAACTAATATCACTGTGTTATATTTCCTGATAGATATATAAACAGAATAGCCTGTCAGCACACAGAGAAGTACCTAAGCAGACTGGGACAGCCTTCCCAGATGAGATGATGCCTGAGCTTGCACTTTCAAGGGCAGTAGGAGTCAGCTAGGAAAACAAACAGAAGAAAGTCATTCCAGAGAAAGAAAGCAGTGTGTGCAGAGGTGCAAGGCAATCGAGTAAGATTTTTAATTTAAATGTACTCACTATGGTGGCACAATGGATATGAATGGACAAAAAACAAGATCAGAAAGAGCTATGTAGAGGATTCTAAGGAGTTTAGATGTTCCCTGAGAATAAAGGGGAGATAAAGGAAAAAAGGATTCTGAGCAGTGAAGCGATGTGATGTTGTTTTCATACTTAAAAAAGTCCTTCTGACGGTAATGTAAGAAGTAGATTCAGAAGTAGTGTCTAAAAGAGGGAGACGATTTTGGAATATGACAGAAATACTGAGTCATCGGTTATTGAAAGTAAAGATGGAGAATAAGAGAAAATTTTAAAGATATTTAGGCTGTAGTTTCAACAGGACATATTGAGCAATTACATTTAGGGAAAGAAAGAAAGAAGAGTCACAGATAACCCCAAAGTTTTGTGTGGGAAAAGGCTGTTTCGTGCAGGAAAAGGATGTTGCTTGCTGAGCACTGGGTTACAGAAGGAGGAACATATGTGGGGGAAAGAGGTCCAGCAGGAAGAAATAGACTTGATTTTGACATTCCAAAGAGCAGTGCTAGCTCAAAGGAGACATTTGAGAGCCATCAGTGGTGGGTGAAACCCTGTGTAGGATCCCCAGAGTGTGTAGAGTGAAGAGAAAGCCAGATAAAGTCTGCAGGGAAAGATAATATTTAAGTAGTGACTGAAGGAAGAGGAACTATCAAAGGAAGAATAAATTTGAGTAAACTGAGAGGTCAGAAGAAAACGAGGAGAATGTGTATCATGGAAGCCAGTGGAGGGGCAGTTTCCAACAGGGGAAACAGTGAGTAAGACTGAAGTCTCTATGTGACTCACCCTCGGTCATTTTTTTGACCAGTTGACCAATTGAAATTTGTATTATTGGTACTGAGTTACTGAAGTCGAGAAACCTGTAGTAGGTTTTGTGCTAAGTTGCTTCAGTCGTGTCCGACTCTTTGTGACCCTATGGACTGTAGTCCGCCAGGCTCCTCTGTCCATGGGATTCTCCAGGCAAGAATACTGGAGTGGTTTACCATTTCCACTTCCAGGGGATCTTCCCGATCCAGGGCCTGAACCCACGTCTCTTATGTCTCCTACATTGGCAGGCAGGTTCTTTACCACTGCTGCTGCTGCTGCTGCTGCTAAGTCACTTCAGTTGTGTCCAACTCTATGCGACCCCATAGATGGCAGCCCTCCAGGCTCCCCAGTCCCTGGGATTCTCCAGGCAAGAACACTGGAGTGGCTTGCCATTTCCTTCTCCAATGCATGAAAGTGAAAAATGAAAGTGAAGTCTCTCAGTCGTATCCAACTCTTAGGGACCCCATGGACTGCAGCCTACCAGGCTCCTCCATCCAAGGGATTTTCCAGGCAAGAGTACTGGAGTGGGGTGTCATTGCCTTCTCCGTCTTTACCACTAGTGCCATTCTATTTATATTAGATACTAAATATATTAATAAAAATATTAGAAATTTAAATAAATTACTTAAAATATACACATCAGATTATAGATATCACAGCTAAGAATCGTGGCCAGGTCCATGTATCTTCCCTCTTGTATTCTTATGATTATGCCAGAGGTGTCATTTCTTATTGTGCTTGAAGCCAAGCCTGGAACCATATAGAGCAACCCTTCCTGAGATTCCCCAGTGTAAAAATGAAATTTTATGTTCTAGAAATGAACTCTAGTATACGGCTGAATGGATCCTTTTGAGAGATTCTTTATAAATGCCATAATATAACTACTTTGCACTCCAAGTTCAGCCATTCAGGTTTTTATATTTGTCATAATGTCAGAAATTACCCTGAGGTGTCCAGAGAATAGAAATACTTTGAATATGAGGGAAACGTACTCAGAGTTCTCAACACTATCACGTAGATGTTCAACCTAAATAGTTGAGTGAGAAAAAGACATTTAATAAGGTTTATTCCATGAGTTAGGGTCATACCAATTTATAATAATCTCAAAAAAGAATGCTGAAATCTAAATCTGGGATGCTCATCTTTAGGGCTAAAATACAAGTTAGTTGAAAGTCAGTGCATTGGGTTTAAGGGATGTCTGTGCAACGACACATCTAGAGTCAAGATTGCCTAAGAGGTGGGATGGCACAGATGAGTAGGAACTGGTGCACACTTCCCAAAGGGATACAAATTTTAGACGGATCATCTGCTCAGTTTTCTCCCGGTTTCTCAAAGGAGATGCAGTCTTATATGTCTTAATATCTGCCCACTTAACCAAGATGTGGACTGAACAAAAGCCGACCAGTTTGCTTACAACTAGTTACTTTGTTAGAAAAGAAGCGTAGGCGTCATCTCTGTAAAGGAGTATTGGTTGCCATAAACCACCAATCACAAAAAATACAATAATTCCTTCAACTTACCACCTTGAAAATTTTCAAAACTAAAGAAAAGTTGAAAGAGTAGTGCATTTATTTACATTTCATCCAGAATCACCAGTTGGTAACATTTGGCCCCATTCGCTTGGGCAGTCATTATGTGAGGACGTGTGTGTGTGTGTGTGTGTGTGTGTTTAATGGGTTTATTTGAACCATTTGAAAATAAGTTGTAGACATCAAGAAACATTTTCCCCCCGAAATGAAGAAATCTCCTGTATAACTATAGGAGCATTAGCAAACCCAAGAAGTTTGATGTGATGGCTCAGCCTGCAAAGAATCTGCCTGCAATGCAGGAGACACAGGAGACATGGGTTCAAGTTCAATCCCTAGGTTGGGAAGACCCCCTGGAGGAGGAAATGGCAACGCACTCCAGTATTCTTGCCTGAAAAATCCCAAGGACAGAGGAGCCTGGCAGGCTATAGTCCATGGGGTCTCGAAGAGTTGGACCTGACTGGGCACAAAAACATAATCTTTTCTATCCATATTCAGATTTCTCCAGTGGTCCCTTTAATAGCCAGGGCCTAATCAAGCCACACAGTACATTTAATTATCATGTCTCCTTAGTCCCCTTCACCCTAGGACAACCTCCCACCCATTGTGTGTGTGTGTGTTGGTGTTGTTTATAACATGGACTTTTATTTTATTTTGAGTTCCCAGTGCCTTTATTCATTAGTTTATTCAACCAATAATTATTCATTGAGGTCAAGTAAGATGGGAATGGAAGAAAGTCTGTTGAATAAGTAAACATACATTTACAATGGATTGTATTGAAAGTGAAAAGTGAAAGTGAAAGTCACTCAGTCGTGTCCGACTCTTTGCAACCCCTTGGACTATACAGTCCATGGAATTCTCCAGGCCGTAATACTGGAGTGGATAGCCTTTCCCATCTCCAGAGGATCTTCCCAACCCAGGAATCAAACCCAGGTCTCCTGCATTGCAGGTGGCTGATGCTGCTGCTGCTAAGTCGCTTCAGTCATGTCCGACTCTGTGCGACCCCATAGACGGCAGCCCACCAGGTTCCCCCGTCTTTGGGATTCTCCAGGCAAGAATACTGGAGTGGGTTGCCATTTCCTTCTCCATAACATGGACTTTAAAAAAAATTATTTATTTGCCTGTGCAGGGTCTTAGTAGAGGCATGTGGGATCTAGTTCCCTGGCCAGGGATCAAACCCAGGCCCACTGCATTGGGAGTGGGAGTCTTAGCCACTGGACAACCAAAGAAGTCTCAGCATGAATATTTTTAAAGAATCCAACTAGTTGTCCTGTAGAATATCCCACAGTCTGTGTTGTGTACAATCAGTTTACTAGGGCTGCCATAACAACGTACCACAAATAGGTGGCTTGTACCAAGAGGAATGTGTTGATTCACAGTTCTGGAGGTTAGCGGTTCAAGATCCAGGAGTTGGCAGGGCCACACTCCCTCCAAAGGCTCCAAGAAAGTATTCTTTCTTGCCTCTGCCAGCTGCTGATTTCCCTTGGCCTTGGCCAACATAACTCCAATCTCTACCTTTGTCTTCATATGATGGTCTTATAAGAAATACGACTCGTTGGATTTAGGGTCCACCCTAATTCAGCCTGACCTTATTTTGACCAATTAATTACATCTACAAAGACTCTATTTCCAAATAAGGTCACATTCTGAGATACTGGGGATAAGGCCTTCAACATATGAGTTTTGTGGGATATTCTACAGGACAACTAGTTGGATTCTTTAAAAATATTCATGTTGGCACTTCCTTGGTTGTCCAGTGGCTAAGACTCCTGCTCCCAATGCAGGGGGCCTGGGTTCGATCCCTGGCTGGGGAAGTAGATCCCACATGCCTCATCTAAGACCCTGCACAAGCAAATTTCGGGGGAGACACAATTTGACACTTAACAGTGTGATTGTTTCCTTATGATTGAATTGAGCTTGAAGCTTTTTTGTCGAGAATACTTTATAGGTGATGCTGTATTCACTTCCCATTGAATCTGTTTGTCCCGTCATTGAGGATGCTAAGTTTGTCCATTTAGTTAAGATGTGGTCTGCCAGATTTCTTTTGTTATTAATAAGTAATCTGTGAGAGTGGAAACAAAATGGAGACCGGATTCAAGGCAAGTCTTTATTTGGAAACTCTTCTAAAAACACAAGTAGTAGAGGGGAAAGTGAGGCAGGGCAGGAAAGCAACCTGTATGGGGTGGGCGTCAAGCCAACCACAGCTGTGGTCATGGAGCTTAACCCTACTTGGAACCCGTGTAGAAAGAACCCTTCCCTGTCTTGGGTTGTGGACCACTGGGGTGGGGCTGAGTTGCTTTGTTCAGCCAAAAGTCATATCTCAACTATTTTCAACCCCATGGACTGCAGCACACCAGGGCTCCCTGTCCCTCACTGTCTCCCAGAGTTTGCTCAAACACATGTCCATTGAGTTGGTGATGCCATCCAACCATCTCATCCTCTGTCGCCTCCTTCTCCTCCTGCCTTCACTCTTTCCCAACATCAGGGTATTTTCCAATGAGTTGGCTCTTAGCATCAGGTGGCCAGGATATTGGAGCTTCAGCTTCAGCATCAGTCCTTCCACTGATTTCCTCTAGGATTGACTGGTTTGATCTCCCAGCCGTCCCTTGGACTCTCAAGGGTCTTCTTCTGCACCACAGTTCTCTGGAATTTCCACCCTCCCCTGCTTGCAGGCCGGGCTGGCACTGGGACCTTAGAAAGCCCTCAGACCTTTGTCTGCTTGTGCTTCTGTTAAGGCTGGGGTTGGGGGTGAGGAGGGCAGGTAAATTATTTCCTTCCTTTCTCACTGGTTCCATCCAGGACAGCTGAGTTCTATGTCTGGAAGAACTTCTTCACCCTGACTCTCTCTCTCTCTCTCCTTTTCTGCATCTCTGCCTTCCTGTTGGCATTAATCCCACCAGACTTTTCTGAGTGGTCAAGGGCATGGAGAATTGGATTTTTCCTTGGAGGGTCTTGGGAAGCTGCTAGTACTTTGGATTAGAAGGATTAGATATTTCAGATCTCTCTGGCTGAAGCATCTATACGACAGACCCCCTCTCTCTCTTGCTGAGATTGATAGCCTGCCATGTTTAACTCTGGGATCAATCTCACTTTTCTGAAACTCATCCCTGGTCTCCTTCTTCATATCAGCCTCTCACGGGCAGTCAGACTGGCAACGTGTCAAATGAAGCTCGGGGCCAGGAACTTCACCATCTGTAATGGTAAGTGGGAGGGCAGAGAGATTGGCAGAGATTCCTGGAACCCTTGAAGAGACTCAGAGCCTCAAGATCTACATAGTTTACTTCTGTAAACCCTCTCCAGAGAAGTGACTGTCCAGACAGCGTGTTTTAGTCCATTGCCCAGTAATACACAAAAGGCTGATGGACGATAGTCACTACCTGCAGGGGTACTGAGAGTGTATGCCCAGAGGCATGGCTGGTACTCAGTTTCCCATCGTTACCTGGACAACAGCCTCTACCCCGTCTCTCACCTATCTCAGGAACACATATGTGACAGTTGGCCCATAGTGGGGTCATCTTTGTGACACTGCAGTCCCCTACAACTATTGCAAATGGTTTAGAGTGTGTATAAGAGATCACCAATGTCAACAGGGTGTTCCCCACGCCAGGGCACCCTACTTCAACGTGAAAGCATCGTCCATCCAGAGCACCTGGTTTCCAGGAGAGGTGATGCAGGTGCCATTCCTGTTCTCTTGGATGACCAACAAGGTCAGTACTTCAGGACGAAGGGGGTCCTTGCATGAGGTCAGGCTGAAGCAGACGCGGCTGAGTCTGCTCTGAGCCTAGAGGACTAATCGTGACACTAGCTGGTTGAATCCCTTAAAAAGTGGTTCCACCACTCACCCTAACTCGATCTTGCTGAGATGCTAAGAGGTTAAAAGATGGAAGATTCAGGGTCTTTGCTTGTTTTTAAGAAATGTGTGTGTCGTTCAGTCGTGTCCACTCTCTGCAACCCCATGGACTGTAGCCCACCAGGTTCCTTTGTCCATGGGATTCTCCAGGCAAGAATACTGGAGTGGGTTGCCATTTCTTTTTCCGTTTAAGAAATGAGGGAAGGGAAAATTGAAGATGAAAGAAGGGAAAACTGAGGAGCAAACTACTTGAGAAGGAATCACTTCTCAAGCAAGTGTGAGATCCAGAAAACACTGGAAGGATTGCCCTTGACAGGAAAGGAAGCTGTTTGCTCAGCTGCCAAAGGAAGGGGAAAATGGACAAAGGCACAGGCGAAGGTACATTTGTAAAGCAGATGGTGTGAAGGTCTTCTTTTCTCAATCAAGTAAAAGGTAAAGTATCATTAATGGAAGATGTGAGGAAGGCACTAGATGAGGAAGAAGGTTTGAGAGGAGAGAAGAGACAGTTCTGTTGGAGACGAGGACGGTAGTCTTACCAGCAGACAAGCATCAGCTCACTGGGTTATAATGACACCCCACATCTGGGGTGTGGGATAGTGAAGTTCACAGTGAAAAGTGCAGCTGTTAGTCGCTCAGTCATGTCTGACTCTTGCGACCCCGTGGACTGTAGCCCACCAGGCTTCTCTGTCCATGGGATTCTCCAGGCAACAATACTGGAGTGGGTAGCCATTCTCTTCTGCAGGAGATCTTCCCGACCCAGGGATTGAACCCACGTCTTCTGCATTGCAGGCAGGTTCTTTACTGTCTGAGCCACCAGGGAAGTCCACTGAAGTTCAATGTGAAGCCCATTTGCCCAGTTGTGTGAGCCTGGCACGGTTCACTGCTGGGGGCAGGCGTGGGTCTGTTCAGGCAGGTGTGATGGAGGGAAAGACAGGCGAGGTGATTAAAGGCCAAGCTGTGGAGTCTCATCTGGAGGGTAAATACGAAAAAAGGAAATCAACGTTGAAATGTTCGCTGGCTTTGCCATCTAGTAGCTGTGCGATCTCGGCCAAGATTCTTAAATCTCTGACCTAATTTCCACATTTTAAAAATGGAGTTAATAGTAGAATGAATTATATTAGCAGTTAATAGGATTAAAAGAAACAGTTGTGTACATAGCAAGTTAACTGCAATGTCTGGCATACAGTAAGTACTCCAGAGAAAAGTTTTCTCTTTTCTTTAAGATATGATGAACATTTATCAACTATTACGTATTTTTTTCAAATATAAGGTTCTTTCTGCTTGGTTCATATTCCATTATATTTGTGAACTCGATATCCATCCCTTTTTGATGATGGCGCAATGTAGAAACCAGGACAGTATAGCACAGCAGCAGGCTCCAGAGTCAAACAAAATGCTTGGAATTGACTCCTAGCTTCACTACTTACTATCTGTGTGGAATTGGGTAAGTTACTCAACTTCTGGAGTCTCAGTTTCCTAATCTGTGAAATGGGTATAATTCCATCTGGGAAATGGGTATAATTCTATTTATCCATGAATGCTCAGTAAGTTTTACGTGCTGCTGCTGATGGTGGTAGTGGTATTTCCAAACATTTAACGTGTTTCCAAACATTTAATGTATTTCCAGAGTGTGTCGATTGCATTACTAATTTTATGACTTCTAGAAAGTGGGTTAACTGAAAGTGTAGAGCTTACCAGAAAGTGTAGATCTGACCTCTGGTTGGACAAATTCTTCAAAATTCTGAAAAGTGTAGGTATTGATAAAATAAAACCTGTGCAGTGACAACTAATATGTCATTTTTTTAAAAAAGTAAAACCGTTCTATGAAAGTAAAAGGTCAGCCACTTCAAGAGGTCATACAATTTGATTATAAAGTAATGGACTCCGCAACAGTCAGTCTTGTTATTTTGGAGTTATAGATAGACTGCTTACTCTCTTTTGGATATAGGAAGCTTTGGTGAGCCTAGTGACTGTCACTGAATATCAGTTTATGATAAAAGTACACACACATCTATTAATATTCTGTCTGGCTTTAAGCCTTGATACTAAAAATGTGACTTAGTGTATGTCATACTGGTTTTCATATAATCACTAAACTCATTTTTTCCCCCAGATATCATCCTCTGTTTGATAACTCAAGTACTAATGAATTCCATGCAATATTTGCTATTGTCAGAGAAGAATCCTGGCCGATTTTCAGTTATTATCTCAGTTGATGATATAGGTCTGAATTCAGAAATATAATTCAAATTCTTTTGAAGCCATGTGAGATCTGTTTGCTTTCTTTTCTGCTCCATGGGTGAAGCAATTAACTTTGGTTATATTAATATAATACTTTCCTGTATTAAAAGAAAAATTATTCCAACTTTTTTCAAGCAAACCATTGGTTTTTTTTAAAAAAAAATTAAAATCACCGACCTAAGAATACCAAAAGTCCTGAAAGGTAGAACCTGGCCAAGAACAATCCAGTGAAAATATTGAAAATTGCTGTTTACTAGCCAAATTTTGTTGCCAAATTAAAGGGAGGAACGTGAGTCATGACCCTTTCTCACTCTTTCTTTGATAGGTCTTTTGACAGAAGTACTGATGGAAAGGAGCCCCTGGTGGCTCAGATGGTAAAGAGTCTGCCTGCAATGCGGGAGACCTGGGTTCGATCCCTGTGTCGGGAAGATTCTCTGGAGAAGGAAATGGTAACCCACTCCAGTATTCCTGCCTGGAGAATCCCAGGGCCATGGGATCGCAAAAGTCAGACATGACTGAGTGACTTCACTTTCACTTTCAGATGTTTCAGATGAGTGGAACTGTACAGTATTCATCTCTTGTGACTGGCTTATTTCACATAGCATAATGTCCCAGAAGCCCTGAATTTTTATTAAGTACTCTTCCATGTCTGATTTTTAAGAATTTTTTTCCTAACGCATGGTCATTTCAGTTTAGTTCAGTAGCTAAGTTGTGTCTGACTCTTTGTGACCCCATGAATTGCAGCACGCCAGGCCTCCCTGTCCATCACCAACCCCCAGAGTTCACTCAGACTCATGTCCATCGAGTCGGTGATGCCATGCAGCCATCTCACCCTCTGTTATCCCCTTCTCCTCCTGCCCCCAATCCCTCCCAGCATCAGAGTCTTTTCCAGTGAGTCAACTCTTCACATGACGTGGCCAAAGTATGGAGTTTCAGCTTCAGCATCAGTCCTTTCAATGAACACCAGGGCTGATCTCCTTTAGGATGGACTGGTTGGATCTCCTTGAAGTCCAAGGGACTCTCAAGAGTCTTCTCCAACACCACAGCTCAAAAGCATCAATTCTTCGGCACTCAGCTTTCTTCACAATCCAACTCTCACATCCATACATGACCACAGGAAAAACCATAGCCTTGACTAGACAGACCTTTGTTGGCAAAGTAATGTCTCTGCTTTTGAATATGCTATCTAGGTTGGTCATAACTTTCCTTCCAAGGAGTAAGCGTCTTTTAATTTCATGGCTGCAGTCACCATCTGCAGTGATTTTGGAGCCCAGAAAAATAACTGACACTGTTTCCACTGTTTCCCCATCTATTTCCCATGAAGCGATGGGACCGGATGCCATGATCTTCGTTTTCTGAATGTTGAGCTTTAAGCCAACTTTTTCACTCTCCACTTTCACTTTCATCAAGAGGCTTTTGAGTTCCTCTTCACTTTCTGCCATAAGGGTGGTGTCATCTGCATATCTGAGGTTATTGATATTTTCCCAGCAATCTTGATTCCAGCTTGTGCTTCTTCCAGTCCAGCGTTTCTCATCATGTACTCTGCATATAAGTTAAATAACAATATACAGCCTTGACGTACTCCTTTTCCTATTTGGAACCAGTCTGTTGTTCCATGTCCAGTTCTAACTGTTGCTTCCTGACCTGCATATAGTTTTCTCAAGAGGCAGGTCAGGTGGTCTGGTATTCCCATCTCTTGAAGAATTTTCCACAGTTTACTGTGATCCACACAGTCAAAGGCTTTGGCATAGGCAATAAAGCAGAAATAGATGTTTTTCTGAAACTCTCTTGCTTTTTCCATGATCCAGTGGATGTTGGCTATTTGATCTCTGGTTCCTCTGCCTTTTCTAAAACCAGCTTGAACATCTGAAAGTTCACGGTTCACATATTGCTGAAGCCTGGCTTGGAGAATTTTGAGCATTACTTTACTAGCATGTGAGATGAGTGCAATTGTGCAGTAGTTTGAGCATTCTTTGGCATTGCCTTTCTTCGGGATTGGAATGAAAACTGACCTTTTACAGTCCTGTGGCCACTGCTGAGTTTTCCCAATTTGCTGGCATATTGAGTGCAGCACTTTCACAGCATCATCTTTCAGGATTTGAAATAGCTCAACTGGAATTCCACCACCTCCACTAGCTTTGTTCGTAGTGATGCTTTCTAAGGCCCACTTGACTTCACATTCCAGGATGTCTGGCTCTAGGTCAGTGATCACACCATCGTGATTATCTGGGTCGTGACGATCTTTTTTGTACAGTTCTTCTGTGTATTCTTGCCACCTCTTCTTAATATCTTCTGCTTCTGTTAGGTCCATACCATTTCTGTCCTTTATCAAGCCCATCTTTGCATGAAATGTTCCTTTGGTATCTCTGATTTTCTTGAAGAGATCTCTAGTCCTTCCCATTCTGTTGTTTTCCTCTATTTCTTTGCATTGATCACTGAGGAAGGCTTTCTTATCTCTCCTTGCTATTCTTTGGAACTCTTCATTCAGATGCTTATATCTTTCCTTTTCTCCTTTGCTTTTGGCTTCTCTTCTTTTCACAGCTATTTGTAAGGCCTCCCCAGACAGCCATTTTACTTTTTGCATTTCTTTTCCATGGGGATGTTCTTGATCCCTGTCTGCTGTACAATGTCACGAACCTCATTCCATAGTTCATCAGGCACTCTATCTATCAGATCTAGTCCCTTAAATCTATTTCTCTCTTCTACTGTATAATCATAAGGGATTTGATTTAGGTCATACCTGAATGGTCTAGTGGTTTTCCCCATTTTCTTCAATTTCAGTCTGAATTTGGCAATAAGCAGTTCATGATCTGAGCCACAGTCAGCTCCTGGTCTTGTTTTTGCTGACTGTATAGAGCTTCTCCATCTTTGGCTGCAAAGAATATAATCAATCTGATTTCGGTGTTGGCCATCTGGTGATGTCCATGTGTAGAGTCTTCTCTTGTGTTGTTGGAAGAGGGTGTTTGCTATGACCAGTGCGTTCTCTTGGCAAAACTCTATTAGCCTTTGCCCTGCTTCATTCTGTACTCCAAGGCCAAATCTGCCTGTCACTCCAGGTGTTTCTTGACTTCCTACTTTTGCATTCCAGTCCCCTATAATGAAAAGGATATCTTTTTTGGGTGTTAGTTCTAAAAGGTCTTGTAGGTCTTCATAGAACCGTTCAACTTTAGCTTCTTCAGTGTTACTGGTCGGGGCACAGACTTGGATTACTGTGATATTGAATGGTTTGCCTTGGAAACGAACAGAAATCATCCTGTCGTTTTTGAGATTGCATCCAAGTACTGCATTTCGGACTCTTTTGTTGACCATGATGGCTACTCCATTTCTTCTAAGGGATTCTTGCCCACAGTAGTAGATATAATGGTCATCTGAGTTAAATTCACCCATTCCAGTCCATTTTAGTTCGCTGATTCCTAGAATGTCGACATTCACTCTTGCCATCTCCTGTTTGACCACTTCCAATTTGCCTTGATTCATGGACCTGACATTCCAGGTTCCTATGCAATATTGCTCTTTACAGCATTGGACCTTGCTTCTATCACCAGTCACATCCACAACTGGGTATTGTTTTTGCTTGGCTCCATCCCTTCATTCTTTCTGGAGTTATTTCTCCACTGATCTTCAGTAACATGTTGGGCACTTACCAACCTGGAGAGTTCCTCTTTCAGTATCCTATCATTTTGCTTTTTTCATACTGTTCATGGGGTTCTCAAGGCAAGAATACTGAAGTGGTTCGCCATTCCTGACGCATGGTCAGGAAAGTATTATCTTGAATTTTCCTCTAGGTCTGTGCTGATGTAGTAGTAGCCACTGGCCATGTGTGACGTGCGTGCGTGCTAGGTCGTTTCAGCCATGTCTGACTCTTGAGCCCCTATGGACCCCACTAGGCTTTTCTGTCCTTGGCAAGAATACTGGAGTGGGTTGCCATGCCCTCCTCCAAGGGATCTTCCCCACCCAGGGAACTAACCTGGATCTCTTACGTCTCCTGCATTGGCAGGCGTGTTCTTTTCCCACTAGCGCCACCTGGGAAGCCCCTGGCCATTTACAGCTCAGCTGGTAAAGAATCCACCTGCAATGTGGGAGACCTGGGTTTGATCCCTAGGTTGGGAAGATCCCCTGGAGAAGGAAAAGGCTACCCACTCCAGTATTCTGGCCTGGAGAATTCCATGGGCTGTATAAGCCATGGGGACGCAAAGAGTCAGACACAACTGAGTGACTTTCACTTTCACCTTTCAAACTTAAATTAACTAAAATTTAATGTAATTTAAAGGACAGTTTCTCAGTGGCACTAGCCACATTTCAGGGGCTCAGTAAGCACACATAAGTCGTGGCTAATGTATTGGGCAGTGCAGAATTATAGAACATTCTACCATCATAGAAAGTTCTCTTGGACAGCACTGATCTCCAAGCTTTATTGTTTACTTTTTACCTTTGGATCTGCCGTCCACCTGGAATTAATTTTTGTGTTCATGTTTGGTAGTGGTCAAGTTTTAATTTTGTCCACATGGGCCTCCAACTATTCTGACACTATGGATTTCCCCCTCCACTGCTCTGAGGTTGCTAACATGGTAATTTATAAAGTCTCCGTTCATAAGTGAGCTTGTTTATGGATTCTCTTTTCTGTTCCAGTAACATATTTCTCTACCTTTGTGCTGATAAAGTGTGATTGGCTTACTTATTTACGTACGATTTTAAACTTGAAAAGACAAAGTCTACATTTCTTTTGCTAGACAGCGTTACAGCCCAAAGTAAAAGTTAAATCTAAACTCTAGAAAAGATAAGAAATTTTTGTGTGTGTGTGCCTGGGTATTGTGACTTGAAATTCTTCAGACTACAAGTGAGTTAATGCCTGACACTGCTTTTTTTTAGACAATTGCTAGTCTTTTTTTTTTTTTGTCTTCTCTGGATCTTAGTTGCAGCATGAGAACTCTTAGTTGTGGCTTGTGGGCTATATTTCCCTGACCTGGAATCGAACCTGGGCTTTCTGCATTGGGAGCTCAGAGGCTTAGCTCCTGGACTACCAGGGAAGACCTGCCTGACACTTTTGAAAGTAGGAGACCTGGGCTCCCGGGAGGCTGTCTCCTAGCAGCCCCTCTTGTTATGTGTATTCCCCTCCAGCTAAAGGTGATGGGATAGACACATGCAAGTTTTAAAATGTGTTTTGATGATTTCCTAATATGTTCCTTCTATGATACCAAGTCTTTTGAATTCAGGGACTGTGACTTCCGTCTGATTTAGAAATCTCCACAGTGTCTTGGTCTTCCAGGAAGGGCACTGTGCGTAACTCTTAATGCTTAATTGGCTACCTTCAATGCTTGTTTTCTTTTCCCCTGTCTTTGTCTTGGCTCTTTCTGGAGAAGTTCTCTTTTGAATTTTCTCTTTCATAACAAACAAAAACCAAATTTACTCCGATGCTGAAGGCAGGAGCGGGAGGAGGTCTGATGTACTAGAAATGAAGGCCCAGCTCGTGACACACGATTCAGCTGGGATCACAGTCAGGCTGGCTTGACTGCTGATGCCACCACTTACAGAACTGTGGACTGAGATTCAGTTTTCTTATCGCAGGACTCAGCAAACTCTGGCTGGTGGCCAACACAGCCCACTGTTTTTGTACGGCTTTGTTACCTATTTTTGTATGGCCCATGAGACAGGAACAGTTTTTACATTGTTAAATGGCTGAAACAAAACCAAAAGAAGAACAATATTTGGAGACGTGTGAAAGTTACATGAAATTCACATTTCAGCGCCCACAAATAAAGTATTACTGGGATACAGCCACTCCCATTTGTTTGTCTATCATCCTTGACCGTGTTCACGCTGTAACTGCAGAGTTCAGTGGATACACGGATGTGACAGAGGCCAGGTGGCCCTCAGAGCCTGAAATATTTACTCACTGGTCCTTTCTAGGAAAAGTTTGTCAACCTCCACCTTATCTCTGGAAAAAAGTAAAATCCAGACAGTGATTCCTCCATCAGAGGATTCTTCGTGAGGATTAAACAAAGTGCTAGTGGTAAAGAATCCACCTGCCAGTGCAGGAGACACAGGAGACGTGGGTTTGATCCTTGGGTTGGGAAAACCCCCTGGAGGAGGAAATGCAATATGCTCCAGTATTCTTGCCTGGAAAATTCCATGGGCAGAGGAACCTGGCAGGCTACAGTCCATGGGGTCGCAAAGAGTCAGACACGACTGAGCAACTGAACATGCACACAAAGATAAAATATAGGACTGTGCTTGGAATATACAGGTGCTGAAAAATGATTTTTTTTCAGCCAAGCCTGACGCCTAAGCTCATCACATTCCCTAAAACAGTGACTTATGCTTACGAAGCACAGCACAATGACTTACGTTTATGAAGCAGAGCAGAGAGCATTGGCACAGTCAGATAAATGGACAAGCTCAATGTACTTTGTATTCTGTTTCGACATACCTTTCACTAATGAGCCCCCTCCAAGTGCTTCCCCCCATGAATTTGATAAGCCTGTAGCACACAGTATAGAAATTACACTGCTGAGCATAATGATTTATCAGTGTTTTACAGGTAGTGACACAGTCGTTGGAAATGGCAAGTTTGCTCACAAAATGTTCCCACAGACCCAGGATAGAGGAGCCTGGTGAGCTACAGTCCATGGGATCGCAAAGAGTCGGATGCGACTGAGCGACTAACACTCCAGACCCAGGAGATGCAGACTGCATTAGACAGCATCGCTACCCTGCCGGTCCCAAGACCTCTCCCTAGTTCTCAATCATCCCCCGAAGTGCTTTCCAAGTGTCAGGTAATTTTCTGTTCCTCTGGCCACTAGAGAGCACTTGGAGACTAGCAAACCTGGGTCTGAGCGCCCAGGCCTCCGTTTGAACCCTGCTCGCCTGCGATCGTGGGGTGTGTGGGTGGTCACTGCGCCGTCTAGCTACCAGCGGCGGCTTCCAAATGGCTATCCAGGCTGATGGATGCGTCGTGTGAAGGTTAGTGACCTGCGGTAGAGATAATGAAGTATTCTGAGGTCCAGATCACATTTGATTCTGTCACTATGGTTTTCTGCTTCTGGTGACATCACCTCATTTGAACTGTTTTACAGTGTATTTTCTAAGGCGAGCGTTTTAGCCAGGGTCCCGGTTTCCTTATGGCTCCTTCTCTTTTCTGTCGGGTTGAATTTCTCTCAAAGAGAAAATACCGCTGGATATTGATTTCAGTGCATGAGATAATTTCGGGTTCTCACTCTGCAGTTCATCCAGAAGCCCTGCTTAAAATCTCGAAGAGGTTTTTCCAAGGCTAAGAGGCGCAGTTCAAAAGAACAGTTCTTAAATGGGTTTAAAAGACCCTTGGCTACATTTTCTGATGTTTCATCAGCAGTTTGCACTGATACAGTTTCTATTGTTATTACAACTGAACCATATCACAGGGAGTTGTACCAGCAAGACCATCAAGTTTTCTCAAAAGCTATAAAGCTTTGATGTTTTCTGGCCTATTTCTTACTGTGCTCTTAAAAATGTTTAGCTTCTGCTGAGCCAAATGTGCACCTCTAAAGGCAGACGCGGTGAAAAAACTCTTCAAACGTCTCGGTTACTGCTGCAATCTCTGTATATACAGCAGGAGGATGCGATTCTGTTTGGGTGAAGCAAGGGGGGGAAGTGCTTTGTAGTCCGCATTGTGAATGAATAATGCCAACCATCAACTGGGCTTCAGCACATCAGCGCGGGGGTCTGGCTGTTAACATAGAAGAATGCACTTTCCTGGCCACTGCTTATGACCATTTCCCAAAGCCATTCCATCCTGTATTATGGTTTGCATCAAAGAGAAATCAAAGCCATCGGCTCTGGCCCCAGTTGCTAAACTGATCGAGGCGTTTATGGGGACTGTTTGCGGGGGATTCCTTTGATGTTTTCAAAAATCCCAAATAATTTCTCCGTCTTTTGAAGGACACTTGGCTTTCAAGTAGAGAATATGCCTGCATGTGAAATGTTGGTTCTGGCTAGTACTAACCGGCTTAATGTGCCACTAAAAGCAGTGATAGAATTTGCCCCCATTTTTAGAAAATGAAGTTCTTTCCTCTGTCCCAGAGCCTAGCGTACTGCATCTGGCTGGAACAGTGGCAGGCTGTTACAAACAAAACGAATTGCTCCATGGTGAAATTACACTCTAAAACGTAAACTTGCTATCTCACCTTTTGCCAGCACATAGCATTTGTGATGTTGCATGAGAATAGCAAGGGAGTGAATAGGCTATTTACAAAGACTTTCAAGAAAGGGAATTCCTCTGGGTCTCACAGGGAGCCAAGCATACGAAAACATAAAGGAGTGGAAGGCAAAGATAAGGAGTTTACATGGGGGTCTCTGCACTATTGTGGAGATATTGTTGGTTTCCAGCAGCCAGACTTAGTTTTTTAAGCTATCAGCCTCCAAGCCAGATCCAGGCATCTTCTCCAATCCGCGAGGGTGTGCTCCCTGCCTGCTCTTATTTATGTATTTCATACGATGCTTTTTGTATAGGTGCAAAGATAGTGGGACTCTATCTAAAAAAGTAATGTTATCCCTGAGATTTCAACAAGGCTTGAATTAAATAGAACAAAGCGGAAAGGCCTCGAATATGTGTGTATACTTATTTGTCTGAAAGTCCATGGTTCTGGAGGGAGGGGGCTGTGAAGATGTTAGGGACATAGTAACATTTAATATTCAGTGAATACAGAAGAGGGCATGCAGTCTTCCTTGTCTGGGCTTAAGCACAGGTCTAGTGGCTCAGACTGAAAAGAATCTGCCTGCAATGCTGGAGAGCCGGGTTTGATCCCTGGGTCGGGAAGATCCCCTGGAGAAGGGAGTGGCAACCCACTCCAGTATTCTTGCCTGGAGAATCCCATGGACAGAGGAGCCTGGCTGTCTACAGTCCATAGGGTCACACAGAGTCTGACACGACTGAGCAACTCACACAGAAACATAAGACAATTCCCTGAAGTCGAGAAACACCTGGAGTAACAGGCAAACTTTGCCTTGGAATATGGAATGAAGCAGGGCAAAGACTAATAGAGTTTTGCCAAGAAAATGCACTGGTCATAACAAACACCCTCTTCCAACAACACAAGAGAAGACTCTATACATGGACATCACCAGAAGGTCAACACCGAAATCAGATTGATTATATTCTTTGCAGCCAAAGATGGAGAAGCTCTATACAGTCAGCAAAAACAAGACCAGGAGCTGACTGTGGCTCAGATCATGAACTGCTTATTGCCAAATTCAGACTGAAATTGAAGAAAGTAGGGAAAACCACTAGACCATTCAGGTATGACCTAAATCAAATCCCTTATGATTATACAGTGGAAGTGAGAAATAGATTTAAGGGCCTAGATCTGATAGATAGAGTGCCTGAAGAACTATGGAATGAGGTTCGTGACATTGTACAGCAGACAGGGATCAAGACCATCCCCATGGAAAAGAAATGCAAAAAAGCAAAATGGCTGTCTGGGGAGGCCTTACAAATAGCTGTGAAAAGAAGAGAAGCCAAAAGCAAAGGAGAAAAGGAAAGATATAAACATCTGAATGCAGCGTTCCAAAGAATAGCAAGAAGAGATAAGAAAGCCTTCTTCAGTGATCAATGCAAAGAAATAGAGGAAAATAACAGAATGGGAAAGACTAGAGATCTCTTCAAGAAAATCAGAGATACCAAAGGAACATTTCATGCAAAGATGGGCTCAATAAAGGACAGAAATGGTATGGACCTAATAGAAGCAGAAGATATTAATAAGAGATGGCAAGAATACACAGAAGAATTGTACAAAAAAGATCTCCACGACCCAGATAATCACGATGGTGTGATCACTGACCTAGAGCCAGACATCCTGGAATATGAAGTCAAGTGGGCCTTAGAAAGCATCACTACGAACAAAGCTAGTGGAGGTGATGGAATTCCAGTTGAGCTATTTCAAATCCTAAAAGATGATGCTGTGAAAGTGCTGCACTCAATATGCCAGCAAATTTGGGAAACTCAGCAGTGGCCACAGGACTGGAAAAGGTCAGTTTTCATTCCAATCCCAAAGAAAGGCAATGCCAAAGAATGCTCAAACTACTGCACAATTGCACTCATCTCACACGCTAGTAAAGTAATGCTCAAAATTCTCCAAGCCAGGCTTCAGCAATATGTGAACCGTGAACTTTCAGATGTTCAAGCTGGTTTTAGAAAAGGCAGAGGAACCAGAGATCAAATTGCCAACATCCGCTGGATCATGGAAAAAGCAAGAGAGTTTCAGAAAAACATCTATTTCTGCTTTACTGCCTATGCCAAAGCCTTTGACTGTGTGGATCACAGTAAACTGTGGAAAATTCTTCAAGAGATGGGAATACCAGACCACCTGATCTGCCTCTTGAGAAACCTGTATGCAGGTCAGGAAGCAACAGTTAGAACTGGACATGGAACAACAGACTGGTTCCAAATAGGAAAAGGAGTACGTCAAGGCTGTATATTGTCACCCTGTTTATTTAACCTATATGCAGAGTACATGATGAGAAACGCTGGACTGGAAGAAACACAAGCTGGAATCAAGATTGCTGGGAGAAATATCAATAACCTCAGATATACAGATGATACCACCCTTATGGCAGAAAGTGAAGAGGAACTCAAAAGCCTCTTGATGAAAGTGAAAGTGGAGAGTGAAAAAGTTGGCTTAAAGCTCAACATTCAGAAAACAAAGATCATGGCATCCGGTCCCATCACTTCATGGGAAATAGATGGGGAAACAGTGGAAACAGTGTCAGACTTTATTTTTCTGGGCTCCAAAATCACTGCAGATGGTGACTGCAGCCATGAAATTAAAAGACACTTACTCCTCGGAAGGAAAGTTATGACCAACCTAGATAGCATATTGAAAAGCAGAGACATTACTTTGCCAACGAAAGTCCGTCTAGTCAAGGCTATGGTTTTTCCTGTGGTCATGTATGGATGTGAGAGTTGGACTGTGAAGAAGGCTGAGCGCTGAAGAATTGATGCTTTTGAACTGTGGTGTTGGAGAAGACTCTTGAGAGTCCTTTGGCCTGCAAGGAGATCCAACCAGTCCATTCTGAAGGAGATCAGCCCTGGAATTTCTTTGGAAGGAATGATGCTAAAGCTGAAACTCTAGTACTTTGGCCACCTCATGCAAAGAGTTGACTCATTGGAAAAGACTCTGATGCTGGGAGGGATTGGGGGCAGGAGGAGAAGGGGATGACAGAGGATGAGATGGCTGAATGGCATCACTGACTCGATGGACGTGAGTCTGAGTGAACTCCGGGAGTTGGTGATGGACAGGGAGGCCTGGCGTGCTGCGATTCATGGGTCCTAAAAGAGTCAGACACGACTGAGCGACTGATCTGATCTAAGATGGGATCTTGTCCCCAGGTTATGAATGGCTACAATTAGGGCAACTTCTGGTACTGATGGTTGAGATTTGTGTGATCCTTATTATGTCTTGTGCAGGCTCCCGTCCTTTGCATCTTGTGTATTTTGCACTTCTTCTGTAAAAGGAACTGGGTTATAAACAGAATATTGTATCTACTGGCAGTGATGACAAAGAGAGCAGGGGTAACTCTATGTCTATAAACGACTTCCTGGGTGGGCAGAAAAGGCTATTTTTCTGTAGAAGACATATACAACAAATCATGTTCTACTCTGGAC
Organism: Bos taurus; assembly: GCF_002263795.3. NCBI lineage: Eukaryota > Metazoa > Chordata > Mammalia > Artiodactyla > Bovidae > Bos > Bos taurus. Next base: position 13,911,470 of record NC_037354.1, on the reverse strand, counting down.
AGCTCATTCAAATTGGTTTTTTTTTTTCCCTCTAGCCATGCTGTGCGGAATGTGGGATCTTAGTTTCCCTGACCAGGGATCAAACCTGTGCCTCCTGGATTAGGATGCGTAGCCGTAACCACTGGACCGCTGGGGAAGTCCCCTGGACACCTTTTTTATCGTCACCTTACATTGCAACCTAAGCATCGAACATTGTCATGTGGTTTTACCTGTCATGTAGTTTTACCTTCTCTCAGGCGCAGAGTTGGGAGAAACTGATTCCGCTTTCTTTGTGTTCCTGGAAGGCTGAGCAGAGTGCCTTCCTTCGAGGCTCTAAATGAAGAGCTGTGTGCTTTTGTTCATAGGCTCTAACACTGGGGACGAGCCTTGTGACGCCTGGAGGAAATCTCACCAGGTCAGCTGGGTGAATGGGAGCAAGCCAAGTCATCTTTCTGGGCCACTATTTCCTCATCTGTAAAGAGAAGGGGCTGGACTCGGTGATTGTTGAGGTCACTTCCAGCTTTGTAAATTCTGTGCTTTTCAAAAAAAAAAAAAAACTTGGATCCTGAAAGAAGAGCATCTTCTTGAATTTGCGGACAAAAGAGCCCAGGTTGTATTTGTGCTTGACCTCCCTGCACATCCTGACTTCCTGCTCTAATGAATCCGAGTTTCTTCTTCAGTGACAGGGCTCGGCTCCAGGACCCCTTGGTGTGATTGTAACACTGCGGAGATATTGATTTTTCTAGCAGGCTAGTGGTTACTGTAACCACCAAACTATTAAAGCTCTCCTGTTCTCGTAAGGATGATTTCACGAGGATGCTTCCACTCCTTTCGGTGGATATTTAACTCAACCCAGGGCTAATTCGAAGATAGCATGACTAGCAGAGTGTCTCAGAATGCTCCATGGCTGGCACCCGGCATCATATCTGGGCTGTCAGTCACACCCTGCAGTGGACAGAGGTTGATCCCAAAGGGGCGTGGACAGACTTTGACCTTGTCATTGCCGTGTTGTTCTCCATCACCTCCTGCATCCAAGCTTAGAATTTCTTACTGTGAACAGTGTCAGTAGCGACTCAGACAGGATAGGCTTCCTGCTTTATTTTGCTTGTTCATGCCTGTAGAAGCTGACTTTTCACTTCATGGCCTTGACTGTTGATGTCATTAGCAAGACCACAGATGTTACCCTCACTATACACATACAGAGGGAGCTGCAATGGGCTGCCCTGGTGGCTCAGAGGTAAACAATCCCCCTGCCAATGCGGGAGACTCGAGTTTGATCCCTGGGTGAGGAAGATCCCCTGGAGAAGGAAATGGCAACCCACTCCAGTATTCTTGCCTGGGAAATCCCATGGACAGAGGAGCCTGGTGGGCTACAGTCCTTGGGATGCCAAAAAGTGAGACATGAATTAGCGACTGAAGAACAACTACAGGTGAACTGCAGTACTAACACATTAATTTGATTCTTGCTTTTTCATTTTAGACGTTTACCCCTAGTGAGCGCTCTGGTGAGCTGATGGAAGGCACAACGCTCCAAGCAGATTGTGATAGCCATTAACTTCCCAGTACAGTTTACCAGGGCTTCTCATTTATGCTGATTCTTGGGCACTCACCTTGTTACATCAGGTAAAAACACACTACAAGATGAGTGGTGACTTTGATGTCAGTAAAGATTTCTGTATCCAGAACTGTAATACCTTGTTGCTTACCCTTCCGTGGTGACCCCAGAGCTGAGAGGATCATTTAATGAGGTCATTAACATTTCTCCCAAACCAGCAATCTGCTAAATTCTCTTTTGGTAGGCAGGCATGTCTGCAGAACTAACATAAGTGACTGTTCCCCACGAAGCATTATCTTTTCTTGTACAACATTGAAAGCCTGCGTGCTGCTTGACAAATTTGAATTTTAAAAAGTAAGAATGATTGGCACTTGGTAACTTACACAGAAATATAAAGTGGTACAAGAAAATTGCCCATTTCTTTTAGATTTACATTTTCTATATATTTTTTTCTTTTAAGAAGTGATAAGACATGTAATTTCCATCAACTTCAACCAGTTATGTGTGAAAGAGGCTGCAAGTGCAGCTCTGTGAAGGAAAAGCAAGTTGTGGGGAGAACTGATATGCTACAGCCAGCCTCCTAGCTGCCTGCGGCTCTGGCCCTGGAGATGGCTGGTTACTTACAGGCCAAGACTCAGATTCTAAGACTAAGATACTACAAGTCTTGAAAACAGCTCAACTCCCCTTGGCGTCTCAGCCACTCGCTCTAGCGTCTTACTTATTAGTGTTTTTCCAGGTCCATCAAGCACAAGGAGAAAAAGGAAGCAGATAGAGAGGCATATAATAGAGTTTACAAAGGAAGACTTCCCCTTCATTTTTTAAGCTACTAAACCTTCCTGTGCTCCCAGGGTTGCACCAAAACCCTTGTCATTTTCTTTCTCTCCTTTTAAAATATTTATTTACGTAGGCTGCACCGGGTCTTAGTTGCAACACGTGGGATCTTTAGTTGCAGTATGCGAATTCTGACTCGAGGCATGTGGGATCTAGTTCCCTGACCAGCAATCGAACTTGGGACCCCTGCATTGAGATCTTGGAGTCTTAGCCGCTGGACCTCCAGGGTAGTCTCAAGGAATTCTTCTCTTGACACGTGGGATGGATGCTGCAAAAAATTTGGCATAAAGCAATTATTGCCTATTAATTCCTTTATTTAGGCTTCCCTGGTGGCTCAGTGGGCTTCCCTGGTAGCTCAGCTGGCAAAGAATCAGCCTGCAAAGCAGGAGACCCTGGTTCGATTCCTGGGTTGGGAAGATCTGCTGGAGAAGGCAAGGGATAGGCTACCCACTCCCGTATTTTTGGGCTTCCCTGGTGGCTCAGGTGGTAAAGAATCCACCTGCAATGTGGGAGACCTGGGTTTGATCCCTGGGTTGGGAAGATCCCCTGGAGAAAGGAACAGCTACCCACTCCGGCTCAGTGGCAAAGAATCTGCCTGCCAGTGCAGGAGATGTGGGTTCGATCCCTGGGTGAGGAAGATCCCCTGGAGAATGAAATGGCAACCCACTCCAGTTTTCTTGCCTGGAGAATCCCATGGACAGAGGAGCCTGCCTACAGTCCAGGGGGTCGCAAAGAGTCGGACATGACTAAGTGACTAAACAAAACAACAAAATTCCTTTATTTAGTCCACAAACATTTAGTGATACACAAGACCAAAGCACCCAGCTTTGTGCACATGACAAGTTAACACTTCTTCACTGATCTTTGTTATCATTTTGAAGCTCTGTCATGATGAAAATAATTGGGGACCTCAACTCATAGACCCACATCTTGTTTAGGAATCTTGAAGTCAATGTGCAGTCTGTCTGCCTTTCATTAACCATGAACAACCGACTTCCTACTCTAACACATGTATACAAATGTATATATTGACAAGAGCATATAATTAATTTTAATTTCCTGTAATTTACATTGACTTCTCTTCTGGGTTGTGGTTGAGGTATGGAAAGAAGTTTTTGGTCCTGACAATGACTGGATAAAGAACGAAGATATTCTGATGGGCATGTTACCTAATAATAGCATTTGTTGCATTAACTGAGTCAGCAATGAGGGTCATTTATTTAGTATTTATTTTGGAGGGGGGTAAGCTCTGTGAAGGCAAGAATGGGTTTATCTTGTTTGTCACTGAGATTCACAGCACTTAATGCAAGGGCTTCTCTGATGTCTCAGCTGGTAAAGAATCCGCCTGCAATGCAGGAGACCCTGGTTTGATTCTTGGGTTGGGAAGATCCCCCAGAGAAGGGATAGGCTACCCACTCCAGTATTCTTAGGCTTTCCTGGTGGCTCAGCTGGTAAAGAATCTGCCTGCAATGCGTGTGACCTGGGTTTGATCCCTGGGTTGGGAAAGTCCCCTGGAGAAGGGGAACAGCTACCCACTCCAGCACTCTGGGGAGAATTCCATGGACTGCATAGTCCAGGGGGTTGCAAAGAGTCGGACACGACTGAGTGACTTTCACTTCACCTAATGCATAGAGAATTACTTAAAAATGATCGAATGCATGAATGTTGTTGATTTTACAGATGAGGAAACAAAAGACTTTTGAAGATCACATGGTAAGAAGTGGAATTGGAGGTCACAGTCTTGTTAGACGCCAAGGCAGGTGCCCTTTTCCCATGACAAACTTAATGCCCCTAGATCGGTGACTTTCCTCACTTCCTGCCTCTGTTTCTGGGTTGCGAACCACCTCCTTTTCTGGGTAGCTGAGAAGTGGTGAGCAGTGTCTTGATAGAGCCGACATCTATGAATGCCATCAAAGCCCCATCTGAGGCTGCCTTTTAACCTGGATCCGCCACCTTCAAGGTACTGAAATATATTCCAGGTTGTGCTACAGATCAGACATAGATAACCCGCAGGCCTGTAAATAGAGGCACCAAGCCAAAGCCCGTGACCATAATCCTTCAAACAGCTGATTGTGTTCACCCCATGTGAAACCTCACACTTGATGTGGCTGAAAATAGCGAGCCCCTGTGTCTGGGGTGGGTGGAGGAAGATCTTCAATTATAAACCAAAATGCAAGGTATTAACAGGAGAGCTTTAACACCTACAGTCACACTTGGAGTTACAGGGTGTTAATGAGCAAGATAACCAAGGAAGGCATTTTTTTCCTCCTGGGCTGCCTGGGTTCACTGTGTGTATAGAATAATTGAAACCTCAGGTTGTGAAACCATGAATCAGGAGGGTTTCCTGTATTATGAATGATGTCATCTAATAAGATGAGAGACTTTCAGTGAAATGCAGGAACACTGAGGGTAATGTGTTTGCAGCAAGCAGGATCCTGAATTTATTGCAGAGGGGAGTGTGAGAGTTGACCAAAATGGAGAATGATGAGAAGTAACTAAATTATGTATGACAGTCTTTACAGAGCAGAGGAAGGAAGAAAGCTTAATGATGTTGTGGTTGAAAGACCAGCAGCAATGGGTGATGTATAGGTTGGAGGTTGGTAAGAAGAGAAATGGATCTATGAAGATGCAAAGACTATAGATGAGGGTGACACGGACCAAGCAGTGGATTTGGGAGAGGGGAGGGGAACCAGGGGCTCAGCATATAATATATTTTAGTGGCAACAAGACAGCCGAGTAAAGTTAACTTGACATTAAAAATCATCATCTTAATCTATGTAGCTCTTTCCAGCCTGAGTCTTATAAAAAAAAAAATCTATAGTTAACGATGAAGTATTTTCCCCCTTCGCTTTCCCGGCATTCACTGAACGCAGTACATAATTTAATTATTGAATCTACAGGCTGGACCATGGAGATGAAGAATGATGTGTCTGCTGTAGTGAGAAATTAGATAGAACCAACTGTTTATTCTCATCATTCTTCCTCTGTGAGGCTAAATTAATATAGTTAACACGCTTTTGTTTGGATTAGAGGCTCAGATCTGGGAGGTGCTGATCAGAACTCACGATTACTACACTAGCTGTTATTTATGGAGTGCTGACAGTATCCTCAAGCCCCATATGTGAGACAGAAAGGGGTTCTTTTGTCATTCTCTGTGGTGGAACCAGTGTTCCACCAGACTTAGGGGCTGGATGTCTGAATAGAATACCAAAGTTAAAATCAGATTTACTTCCTTGGAGCATAGGACTTCAGAAATGTCACCCAAGGGCTTTCCTATTGACCTGTACTGCGTGTTGCTGATCTTTTTAACAATTGTAACAGATTATGCACAATTTTATAGCCAGCAAACCTTTCATGGGGAATACCAGGAGGGGGTGTGCACAGGCCTGGGGGCCGGGAAGGGGTAGCAGGCTAGTTCAGCAGACGTGTCAGGCCCTTCCACAGAATTTGAGTAGGAACTGGAAGCTGGCCAAGCAAAGCGCCTATGCAAATACAGCTTCGAGGCATTTGTGCCTCGAAGCAGAGCTTCTGTGCGCTGCCTCCGACGAACCCTTCCTCCCAGAAACCGAAGCTGCTACGGCGACACGGGAGGCCCACTCCAGAGGTCAAAACCAGTTCTTCCTTCCTGCCCCTCTCGGTTTGATTGCTATAGACTCTTTCGGGTCTCTTACGCTCATAGTTTCTATCACATTGCTTTATAGCGAGAGCTTTAAGTAGCTGACGGTAGATCCAAGCGGTGGTGGTGGTGGGGAAACAACCCAAACCTGCACCATCAACAACAAAAACTACCCTCAGATCCAGAGTTCCGGAAAAAAGCAGCGGTTGTCTTGAAGTCGGAGCCCGCTGCCGGGGAGCGGCTGCCGGCGGTCCCTCGGGAGAACCCAGGGCGGTGGGGCGACCGCGCAGGTCGCAGCCACCCGATCAAAGTCACGGCGAACCCCAAACCACACCCCCCACAACAAAGTGGGGACAGGGTCCCCGGCAGGGGTCGTTCCCGCGCCGGGCCCAGAGGCCGCGGCCGGACCTTCGGGTGGGCTGGCCGGTCTCCCAACGTGCCGGGACGCGGAGGCGCCCGCGACCCCACTCGGGACCCCTCCCCGGCCGCGCGCCGGCCCGGGCCTCCGCCGCCTTCCGGCCGCGCGGCGGGCCCGCCCCCTCGGCCGACTTCCTCCCCGGGCGCGCGGCGGGACGGCGGCGGCGGCAGGACGGCTGGGAAGGGCGCTGGCCTGCAGGTCGCCGGCCGTGGCCGGAGGGGGCGCGGGGGCAGCGGTGCGGGCCACGTGGCGCGGCCGGGGCGCGCGGAGCCCCGGGGACGCCCCCTCCCGGTTACACTTGCTGCCGGGGGAGCGCGTGCGGGGTCGGCGGCGCTCGGTGCTTTTCGCGGCGGGCCCCGCGGCCTCCGAGACGCCTTCTCCCTGCCGTGGGAGCCGAGGGCGCGCGCCGGGGAAGTCTGGAAGTCACTTCCAGCGGCCACGTGTGCAGCGGGGCGGCGGGCTCCTGCCTGGGATTGGGGCGGGAGGAGGGCGGGTTGTGACTCTGCCGGTTGACCAGCGGCATCTCCCCGGACCTGTGGTCCTCTTGTGCTTCTGCACCGGCAGCGAACGGTAGACCAAATCGGGGTATTAAGTTACCCTCTCCTTCCCGTCTTCGTCTTCTTGTTTGGCAAGCACTCATCCCGGGCCCCCCGCAGCGAGTTTGGGTGCTAACCCTTAAACTTTGAATGAACCAGTTCGGGGACGTCCCCGGTGGCTCAGTGGTAAAGAGTCCGCCTGCCAATGCAGGAGACACGGGTTCGATCCCTAGGTGGGGAAGATCCCCTGGAGAAGGAAATGGCAAACCACTCCAGTATTCTTGCCTGGGAAATCCCATGGACAGAGGAGCCTGGAGCCCAGGAGCCCACGAGGTTGCAAAGAGTCGGAGGTGACTGAGCGACTGGGCGACTGGCGACTACACAACAAATCGGATGGTTCCCAGTGGATGGTACCCAGTCGTAGGCACCCTCTGGCTCTGGTCCTAGCTGTAGCATCACAGCTGGATCCCGAAGCCGAGCTGCCGGAAATGCTCACCTTTCTTAAGCCCAGATGCCTAGGCTTTCTCCAGATTCACTGAAGTCGGTTCCTGTGTTGCTCTGCTTCTTTGCTCTTGTTTTCTTCTCCCTTGAAAGGGCCCCTCCCCCTTACTGGCAGTTTTAGCCCACTTTAGGGGCTCTGTCCCCGTTGTAGAGACAGTTCCTTCCCCTGAGTGTAGCCCAGTGTTACTGAAATCTTGCCATAATCATAGCAAGAGTCTAAATAGTTTCTCTTCGTTTGAGTCACTACTCTGGGTGGATAATTTCTGTCCCATCTGGGGAAACTAAGGGAAGGGAAAGGAGAGGGATACAGGAATATCACAGCTAGGACGGAGTCATGTGGAATCCTTCTGGCGTGGATAGTAATCCCACCTGATTTAGGGCAAGTTACATAAGTTCTTTGAGTCTCTGTTAGAGGGGTGTGAGTTACCTTAACTCAGAAGAAGCCTTCATTGAGTTGATGTGTACAACCTTTAAGAGTATCTGAAATAGATTAGGGTAGATTGGGCTTCTTGGGTGGTCCTATTGGTAAGAAATTGTGCCTGCCAATGCAGGAGAGATAAGAGACATGGGTTCGATCCCTGAGTTGGGAAGATCCCCTGGAGAAGGAAATGATAACCCACTCCAATGTTCTTGCCTAGAGAATCCCCATGGACAGAGGAGCCTGGCGGGTTATAGTCCATAGTCACTAAGAGTTGGACACAACTGGAGTGCCTTAGTGTGCAGGCAGGGTAGATTAGATGGTCAAAAAATGTTCTCTTTTCCCCTGCCCTCTTGTGCTGACATCATTTGATAAGGGAGAGAGGTAAAAGATGAGAATGATTTGTAGTTCAGGCATGTGCAGTGACTTCCAAAAAAAAAATCCTATGAGAAAGTAGTAAATAGATATAATATTTGGGAAGGTGCAGCTGCACAGGCAAACTTTTGAAAGTTAACTTAATTTTTTTTTTCTTAAGACCACAGAATGTCCAGGGTTAATGTGCTGTGATGTCTGATTGATAAATGTCAATAGAAATTGTTTTAAGTTTGGAGAGCCAAAGCTGACGTGTGCTTGGGTCGAATTGGAAAGCAGATTGACCAAAATGTGTTTGTCGACTGCTGTTTTGTTGTGTGTTTGCCTTCTAGACCCAGCATGAGCGAAGTTCCCTGCAGAAAACGTGATGACTATCTCGAATGGCCTGAGTATTTCATGGCGGTGGCCTTCTTATCAGCACAGAGGAGCAAAGATCCAAATTCCCAGGTAAGCAATTTCTGCAGGAGAATGTTTGGACACTGGCAGACAGACATGGAGATGCCCATGAGTGAGCAAATTACAAAAGGAAGAGGCTCTGTGGACCCCTGCCAACTTAGAAAAGCAGAGTCAATCTACTGTCTTTTGCACAGCATTCCTGCCTGCTCACATTCTCCTGTGAGAGAGTAAATTGTCACACACCCCTGTTTACTGTCTCTCGTACCCCAAGGAGACAGAGCTCTCGGCCCCTCCAGAGGCTGCCTGCCCATTCTGGAGCTCTGCAGGCCTCTGGTCTCATTTGCTGCCTCTGCAGTGGCAGACCGGCCCCTCGAAGTCATCAAGCCTTTGGGCGTGTTTCCCTGCAGGTCGGTGCCTGCATCGTGAATGCAGAAAACAAAATCGTGGGCATCGGATACAACGGGATGCCAAATGGGTGCAGTGATGACCTCTTGCCTTGGAGGAGGACAGCAGAGAACATCCTGGATACCAAGTACCCTTACGGTAGGGCACGTTGTGTGTTCTGTCCTGCTCGTGGCATGGCCTCGGTGAGGGCTTACCAGGGCTTACCTTTCCAGTTAAGAAAACAAATCCTATTGAACTAGCCCAGCTTCCCACCCCCTTCCCTTAAATTCCAAAGGGAGCCAAGGAGTGGAGGCGTGGCGGTGGCTAGGCTGGGCAGCGTTGCAGGTGGCGGGCGTCTCTGCAGAGTGCCGCAGCCCTGGGGGTGGCGACTGTGAAGTGGGCATGGTGGCCCCTGCCTTTTGTGTCTTGGCGATTCATGAACGGAGCCAGTTAACTGAGTACCAGCCTGGGCTTTGCTCTGATGAGGAGCAGCATGTATTTCCACCTACCGAGGACCTCTGGCTCAGGTTCACCTCTGGGAGGCAGGACACAAGCTGTGAGCTGGGCGTTGGGCGAGGGATGACGCAGTCACCTCCTCCTGTTCTCTGGGGCGCTGCACTGCCAGGGTGGATGGGGGTCAGACCACAAGCCAGATGTGTGGAGCCGACCCTGGGCCTGGCCGTTTCTGGTTTTTATCATTAAATTAGGAAAGGATGCTTGTGGCCCATCTGAGCCCCAGGGAGACTCCCTTCAGAGAGAGAAGCTGGGAGGGCCCAGCAAGCATCCTTTTCTTCCTTGAATTCCCTGGAGAATATGCAGCTAATGCTGGGAAGAGGTGCCTTGGGCTTCATATGCTGCTGAATTTCTTTTAAGGCGTGGACCTGTGTTTATGAACAGACCGCCTCTGCTGGGAGTCATGTAGATGGGGGCCACCCGAATGGGAAAGATGTGCTTGCGGGAAACGAGTGCAGGCAGGTAGTGAGTTCAGGTGTGATGTGAGCCCTTTCTGTTAAAGTTGGCTCTTGCCTGTGAGGTTTTCCTCTAAAGTTTTCCCTCACGAAGAGCTCCAAGTCTCCGTTTAGCCGAATTTACGTATTTTTTACTATGTTCCTGGACCTTAATCATGTTAAATACGCCCCATAACTTCCGTCTAAGCTGCTTCAGGGCAAGAAGAAAAACGTGCCTGGAGGTGGAGAAGGAATTGAGGAATGAGACTGGGGAGAACTACGGAGCACTATGGGTTCTCAGGGAATCAGACACAGTTTGGTGCTGCAGGGGTTTTCATAGTCCCCCCTTGAGGAGTAGAAAGGGCAGGGTCCCAGGGAAAAGAGGGTAAAACTGCCTTCTCTGCCTCAGCTGAGAGGAGTGAAGTGCGGGAAAGATGGGTCTATGTGTTTTAGAAACTTTTGGTCTTCTTGCTTGTGATTCTGTGTGCTTTCAATAAGAAAGAAGGGAAATGGTTTCATTGTTTGTAGGCATATGCAAAGGTGATTTCTCATGGGACAGTCCAAGGTCCCATATAAAGATCACAGAAATGTGTCAGTGAATTCAGAGTCCGAGCTGAAGGGTGTGAGTACCCCAGCCCTTATTCACTGAGTCGGGACAGTGCTGAATTCCCAATAGAGGGATTCTTGGGAGGTGTCTCTGGTGCTAAGGCTGGTTACACAAAGAGATGCCAGTGGTCGCATGGGTGTAGAGGGGTCCTCATGGGTTACTGAGCTCAGTTACTCATGAGCTCAGCTTACTCATAATAAGTTCAGTTACTTCCTAAAATACAGATTCTTTTTTTCCATTTTATGACTTAAAAAAATTAATGACAAAGTAAGTGACCGTGTCTGGAATTGTGTGGGCTTGACCTGGTGGACAGACTGCTATTTCAGGAAGGATAGACGATGTGTCCATCCCTATAAAGGAGCTGTAGAGATGATCTAGATTCTAGACCACTGATTTCCTAGTTCTTCTGATTATGTAGTGAAGGACAGAGGAGCCTGGCATGCTGCAGTCCACGGGGTCACAAAGAGTCAGACACAACTCAGCAACTGAAGGACAACAACTGATTATATGGGACCCTCTTTTAAATGTCAAAAAAAAAAAAACCAAAAAACTTCCAAGACCCCTATATAATGCTAGTTAAACTATTAGTATCTTTTTTAAAAAGTTGAGGTGTAATTGACATACACATTTACATTAGTGGCAAGCATATGACATGATGATTCATACATACCGATATTTGATAATGTTTACAGAAAATTGTTTTTTCTTATGATGAGGACTTATAAGATCTCTTAGCAACTTTCAAGTGTGCAGTACAGTAGTGTTAACTGCAGGCACCATGCTGTACACCACAGCCTCAGGACTTATTTTATAACTGAAGGTTTGTACCTTTGACCCCCCTTTGCCTGTTTCTCTGCCCCACCTCCCACCTCTGGCAACCATCCATCTGTGTACCTGTGACCTTGTTTTTATTTTTTCGATTCCATATATAAGTGAGGTCATGCTTTTTCGTAGTATCTTTTGAGTCAGAAAATCCATGATGACAAAGAGTTGTTTATCAGTAATACTTTGCAGTAATCTGAACGTTACTGCACAGCATTTGCACACGTTTGGGAAAAGTATAGGTAAGTGCTGGATGCCTGTTTGCCAGTCTGTGGTCCTGTACCCCTGGAAGAACCTCACTGGTGCCTGGGGTTCATGCCCACAGGATCTTAGCTGCCCACATCATTCATGGTTAGGAATCTGCAGGCCCAGAAACGTCAGGTAACGAATACAACGCCACACAGGAGGGTGACATCATCTAATGCTGGGGCTGGTGCTCTGTGTTCCCTGCAGGGAGGCACCGGAGTTCAGCTTTGCCGAAATGGGTGGATCGAGGCACAGCGGACCTCCCATTTTCGTCTTCTCTCTATGCACTTGAACAAACAGAGATTTCCATGAAACGACCTGCCAGAGGTGGAATGCTCAGGTGGTTGGTGGCCTGTGCCTAGGACGGGGTAGGAAGCCATATACACCTGGCCTGCCTTCACATTGCTGCAAAGGGGAGCTTGGGAATTGTGTGAGTTTAAGTTTACCAGTAAATTATACAACTTAGTCATTCTCCTTATTAATGCTGTAAATTTGGAAGTCACTAGTCTTGATTTCGGAGAAGGCAGTGGCACCCCACTCCAGTACTCTTGCCTGGAAAACCCCATGGATGGAGGAGCCTGGAAGGCTGCAGTCCATGGGGTCGCTGAGGGTCGGACACGACTGAGCGACTTCACTTTCACTTTTCACTTTCATGCATTGGAGAAGGAAATGGCAACCCACTCCAGTGTTCTTGCCTGGAGAGTCCCAGGGATGGGGGAGCCTGGTGGGCTGCCGTCTATGGGGTCGCACAGAGTCAGACACGACTGAAGTGACTTAGCAGCAGCAGCAGTCTTGATTGACACTTTGTGGACAGGAGGTAAGCACAGAATACATGTGTCAGAATAGGAAGACTGGGCTTCTTCTGGGCCAGGTCTCTGGAGAGGCATTTTTAAAGGGTGTTTCTGTTCTTCCAGGCTTAGGATCAAAACTTCAGGAAATGATTTGACGATAATGTAGTATTAATATGGAAAATGAAAACTCCCCCTGCCAAGGAAACTGCATTTTATCTCATCTCTTTCCCGAAAAATCCAAAAGATAGTATGATGTCAGTTAACTGTGTCAGGAAGAAATCAGCATTATTATAGTGACAACTTTTCACATGAATGACAATGGAAAAACAAACAAACAAACAAAAAAAACCCAGGAAGGAGCAGATTTATCTAATTTACCAGGTAAAAACCTTTGGAAGGCTTTGATTTTCATGAGGGGGTGGTTGCTAACCCCAGGATGAAGAATTCAGCTGACATTTTCCATTCGTTTCTCTTTGTGGAATTCATCAGAGTGAAGCACATTTAATCAAAATACCAATTTTATAAAATGGAGGTGAAATACTTGTGGTAATGCAGAGATCGCTCTTTCTGTGGGTTTTCATAAGCGATTTTGATGACATGGTTTACAGACCGAGTGCTGGCGTGAAATCAGCTTCTTTCTTTCTCAGGAGCTGTTGTTAAAGTTCATGTTTGTAAAGGAGCTCCCCATGCACATCAAGCTTGCCTGGGTTTTCCTGCCATGCTGGTTCCCACGGGAGAAGGGATTCGTGGGGAAGCACATGCCTTTCCTTGGCCTCCTCTTCCCATCCCGGTCAATCACGAAGCCAGGATTGCTTTGCCTGTTGCTTTGCCCTTTTCATCATGGAAGGGACCATAGTCTTGATGTCCCAAGAGGGTGGGTAGCCCTGTTCTCTGATGCATCAGCTAAACATGGCGATGTGGGGCTTTTTCCAGAGTCAGTTCGTATTTCTGCAGAAAAACTCTAAAAAGGGTATAATGCTGGGAAGGAAAGTGCTGGAATTAATTAAGGCAAGAGTTGAACATGGCAGCTTGAAACAGTTTTGCCAGTATGTGGCAGTTCTTTCAATTTTATATTTAAATGTAATCTTTATTTTTCAGATTTAGCATATTGTTAAGCATGCATAGATGTCATTTTCATGATTTCCTTAGCCGTTTACCTTACCCCCTTGAACACTGACATTTTCCTGACTGCCACGCATGTGATATATTTCTTTGGCATCCAAAAGGTTAGTCTTGAGAAACTAATTTATCAAGAACTTAGGAGGCTGATCCTCCTTAAGCTGTGGCTTCCTCACAACTTGTAGGAGCTTCTTAGTAATTAAGATCAAATTTGTTCCCTCAGCTGGTTGAAACTGAATGCCCTCTGGTTCTGTTAGGCAGATCCATGGATTTGATGACTTGCTGTTTCTTTTCCTGCAGAATTCTAATTTCACTGGTGGCAGCCCCCAACCCCCCCTCCCCTGCCCTGGCCATCCTGCACTCGTATCCTGACAGTGGGTCTAATTAGGGACTTTATACAAAATAACTAGTGTAATCAATGGAAAACCTTGGAGCAAGTTTACAGTAAAGAAATAAAGGAGATCGTTTTTATGAAAAGAGAGGCAAACTTGGGTTTCAACCATGTACTGTCAGACAAACAGGCAAACACAACGGCTTATGTATGAGGCTCCCCCTGACATTCAACCAGCTTAACATAAGTGTATTTCATTTTCAGGTATAAATGTTTATAAACATTTATAAACAGTCCTTAGGAAAGAACAAATCATGATTTTATTCATTTATTTGACTTTTATCTGTTTTAAAAGTTTTTTGATGTGGACCATTTTTAAAGTCTTTATTGAATTTGTTGCATACAATTTGTTACAATCGTGCTTGTGTTTTTATGTTTTTTGTGAGATCTTAGCTTCTCAACTAGGGGTTGAACCTGCGCTCCCTGCAGTGAAAGGCTAAGTCTAAACCACAGGACTGCCAGGGAAGTCTCATTACCTATACATTTTAATCTATAGATTCAGGGCTAATTATTTTCAAAGAGCAGGAGATTACTATTTCACCATGAGTATCTAGAAAGGATGTGTAGTAACAATGCATACGAATACCTGGCTCTGTGGAGGCAATGTAGGAACAGCTCAAATGCTCATCTATGGGATCAAACCTACCCATGAAAATACACTTATTGGCCTTTGCTTATAAAGAGTCTGTTTACTTCATGGAAGTTTATAATAAAACTTAAAACAACTCAAGGTTAGTGATTTCCAAATTGATGACCAGGAAGCAGGCTAAAGTTTGTACTGTCTCTAAATAAAAGGTTTGCTGAGAGATTAATGGCCTCTGTAAAACTTCAGGGCCACATTCAGCCTCGTTTAGGTTGTATCAAGTGTGTCAGCCCATTAATTATCTGAATGATAAATATAACTTCTTTAATTCTCTACAATGATAAGCTTTTGCTTAGAAACTCTGTGTACCAGGCAGTGTGCTGACAGAGAGCCGCTGACTCCGATGACCCTTGGAGTCTTTATCCATCTATTCTGTGTCAGTTATGCTGATCTCGTTTGATCTATTCTGAAACTGGCCTGAATGGTTAAGGTTTTGTTTTGAGTTTTTTTCCATCAAGAGTCCATCTTTCATAAGCTGTGTTAATGCTGTCACTGATACATATCTTCTCCCAGAAACACACACCAAAATTTGGTTCCTAGAGATTTTTGCAAATATTTATATTGTTTTTTGGCTTCTGCTTCTTAAGGGACTATGGTTTTATATTTGGATAGGACTGTGCAAACCTTGAATATGCATACTGGCTAAGAAAAGCTGCGCAGTGCTTAAGATGACAGTTATCAGGTTCACACGAGAGAATCCTCCTAGACTGACTGTCCAGAGCCTGGGCTCCGGGTGTGGTGTGTGTAAACCCCAGGGATTGTGGGGCTGTCAGATACACAACTTGACTTTCTCATCCCGATATCTCTATGAAATAAGTGATTACTGAGGACTCCGCCAGTTCTAGACTTCTCCAGAAAAATTAAACAATATAGCTTTGATTGTATTCAATCAGGGTACAGTTTCTCTGCTTAGGGTTTTTTTTTTTAAGGCATTCTGGAAGCATCTGGGGTGAGAGCTACAGCAAACGGCTGCTGATGGCAGCAACACAGAAGGAATACGCATCTGTGCGTGTGGACAAATTAATAGAGAACAGGCTTTATACCTTCCCCTCCTTCCCGCGATTCAAATCTGCTCCAGTTCTGAGATGTATGAACCAGGCAGGAGGGGACAGTTGAAGAGTGTTTCATCCACAAACAGATGAAAAAAAGGTTGGCGGACAGCAGTGAAGAAGACCCCACGTGGGCGTGCATGCTTGAGTTGCTCAGTCGTGTCCAGCTTTTTGTGACCCCATGGACAGTAGCCCGCCAGGCTCCTCTGTCCATGGAATTCTCAAGGCCCGAACACTGGACTGGGTTGCCATTTCCTCCTCCAGCCCATCTGTAAGTACAAGGAAATATATGAAGAGAGGAGACATGCTTAGTCAAGAGGTGATTCTAAGACCAAACAGAAAGAAAGGACTGGCGAGTCCTCTGTGAGTCAGTCCATCTGGTGGTGTTTATTGAAACACGGATGCTGGCCCGGCTTCAGGAAATCCTATGATAAATGGAGAATTTGGGGATTAGAACGTGCCCGTCTTCTCCCTGCTCTAACCATCTGATGCACAGGTCCTGGCCAGTTAGTGGAGGTGTAAATTTCATCTCTGTGCTTCTTTCAAATGATAGATGCCATAGTAACTTTAAAATATTGAATAAGATAACCGAGCATGAATTTTTAAATTCTGCAATTAAAAGACTTTGTTCAAAATGCCATTAATTTTGAGTTTAGGTGGGAAAGAGAAGCAGAATTCCTCCATGTCCTTTTTCCTTCTGCAAGTGAATTATAACTTTTTAGAAGGTGAAGTAAATACCAATGAGCCCTGTATTCTTGTATCACTTTGAGTGGTCTGTTGCTGAGTTCTTGAGGCTTCTTGCTTCCTTTTTTAAAAATTGTAACTGTATTTTATAATACATGATGTCTTCCCGGGTATGTTCACCTGTAGCTGTTCATTTACTCAGCAAATACTTACGGGAGATCTATGATACATATTCTATGCTAGGCACTCAACAGCAGTAAATAATGACCATGGCCTCTGTGTTTAAGGAGCTTATAGACTAGTAGTAGAGCAGGTGGCTGGGACTGGGATAAACAGATGTTGCTGAATGTTCTTTTTGAGGAAGTGAGCGTTACCTGGAGATCTGAAGGATTCATTAGGCCCCATCAGGTAAGGATGGGCGGGTGCTGGCGGATGGGAAGAGCTCTGGTCCCATGACCTAGGTCTGGGGTCAGAGCCAGGGAAATCTGGAGCCGTGAGGTTGGAGGCATCTGTGGGAGCTCCCACGGAGGGTGTGAGGTCTGTAGGCTGGGTATGAGAGCAGAGGGTGATGTCTGCGTGGCCTGTTGGCCTGGGATGACTTCATGGGGATGGGTGAGGTGACTCAGGGAGAGCACGCAGAGGCTGGGCCCTGGCCGCGTCCCTGAGCACCATGGGTGCAGAGGCTGATGGAAGCAGAAGGGGCTGCAGGGAAGGACTATGACGTTAGGGAGCACGCGGAACAGTGTTTCCAGAAGTAGCAATGGGCGGCCACACCAAAGGCTGCCGAGAGGTCCAGGGAGGTGGGAAAATGCCCGTGTGGTTCAGCACCACGGGGTCATGTCCCCATTGCAGAGAGCAGCTCCAGGCAGCAGGGAGGGTTGAAGGTACACTGGAGGCAGGTGGAGGGCGCACAGCAGGTGAGGCAGTGGGCAGAGCGGATGGAGATCCGGTTTTGAGATGTCTGGGAAGAGAGCAGATTGACGGCCAGCTGCAGGACTGGGATGCGGCAAGGGAGAGGTTTATGTTGTCCTTCCAAGGGGAGGAGCTGGTGTCTGTTTTTGCAGCACATAGTTGCTTGCAGATGGGAATACTCCAGGAGAGAGAGAGAGAGATTGATGAGGGATGTGAGAGGGCTGGTCCCCAAGCTCGTCGCTTAGTGATGGGGGAGGACGTTGTGTGGGGACAGAGCCCATGGCAGCCGACCTTCGGTTCCTGGAGTTACAGGTGGGGACGTGATTTTCTTGGGCTCCAAAATCACTGCAGCGATGAAATTAAAAGATGCTTGCTCTTTGGAAGAAAACCTATGACTAACCTAGACAGTGTTAGAGACATCACTCTGCCAACAAAGGGCCATACAGTCCAGGCTATATTGTTTTTCCAGCAGCCATGTATGGATGTGAGAGTTGGACTAAAAGAGGGCTGAGTGCTGAAGAATTGATGCTTTTGAATTGTGGTGTTGGAGAAGACTCTTGAGAGTCCCTTGGACTGCAAGGAGATCAAACCAGTCCATCCTAAAGGAAATCAATCCTGAATATTCACTGGAAGGACTGATGTTGAAGCTGAAGCTCCAATCCTTTGGCCACCTTTGATGTGAAGAGCTGAGTCACTGGAAAAGACCCCAATTCTGGGAAAGACTGAAGGCGGGAGGAGAAGGGGAAGGAAGAGGATGAGATGGTTGGATGGCGTCACTGATTCAGTGACCATGAGTTTGAGCAAGCTCCAGGAGATAGTGAAGGACAGGGAAGTCTGGCGTGCTGCAGTCCATGGGGTCACAAAGAGTCGGATGCGACTGAGCGACTGAACAACAGCAATGTGATCACTTGCCTATTTCGGTGAAGGATGGGGGAGGTCGCGGCAGAAAGGGGAGGGAGGAGGCGCAGGAGTGGCATGGGCACTGGGGAGGAGGAAGAGGCGTGGTTGTGTCGGGAGGGGCTCAGAGCTGTCTGGGAAGTGTGGGGCAGGGACAGGAGCTTGGGTCTTACCCGGGAATCTCGAATTATCAGTTCAGCCCCCTTTCTTCCGGCCGAGTCGGGATCAGCATGTCGCCCGAGGAGGCATGCCTGATGGAGCTGGGGTCAGGTAGAACCCACGTCCTGACTCCCGGTCCAGTGCCCATTGGTCAGTCCCAGTTCACCCTTAAAAGCTGTTAACCCTGGAGGGGAGCGGGGGAGCTTGACTGTTCGCATCAGGACGCTGTCCAATGGTGGTGTGCCTCCCCCTTTCAGCATCAGACGAGTCTTGTCGCACATGCACGGTGAGAAGGGCACGGCTCACCCCACGGTAAAGTGCAGCGTTTCCAGCTCCTCCTCCCTCTGACCTGATTGTGTGCCCTTAGCACACAGGGAGGCAGCGTAATTAGAGTTCCGGGGGCTGTGTTATCAGTAATGGAAACACCACAGTCAGAAGTCTCTTTAGCCCTAAGCACTACCATTGGGGCTAAGTGGCTCCCCTGGGTGCCTGAGCTGTTCGCCAGCAGCCTCAGCAAGAGGAAGGGGGCAGGGGACGGGGACCAGGGCAGGGGATGGAGGGGGAAGAGATGTCTCCCCTCCTGCTCACCCCCCTGAGCAGCTGGGGGCCTCAGGGTCTCAGGTGGGCAGCGACGGGTCTCGGGAGGGGTCAGCAGGCGCCGACGTTTACCAAGTTCACCTTTGGGGCTGCACACATAGCATGCATGGCGGGTCTCAGAGGCAGGTCCCTTTCTTTCAGTTTCATAGGCCAGGAGGCTGAGCTTCACGGGATGCAGAGGGTCATAGAACTCGCAGGTTCTGGTGGGGGGAAGAGTCCCTGAGAAGGGGGCTCAGACGGTAAAGAATCCGCCTGCAGTGCAGGAGACCTGGGTTCGATCCCTGGATCGGGAAGATCCCCCTGGAGGAGGGAATGGCAACCCACTCCAATATTCTTGCCTGGAGAGTTCCGCAGATAGAGGAGCCTGGGGGCTCCTATATTTCATGAGATCGTAGAGTCAGACACAACTGAGCAATCAACACTTTCTTTTAAAGAAGCGATATAACTGCGGGTTTCTAAGTTGGTTCTCCCTTTCCCCTATCCACCTTAACCTCCAGTCCATTGAAACTCTGATAACGAATCCAGTCGCTACTTTGCAGATGTGGGAACTTCACGGATGGGAGGTGAGACACAAGAGTGATGAGGAGTGATGTTGAGAGCCAAATTGTGGCTATGTTTGCTGTGGATTTGAGGGATAACGGACAGTTTATAACCTTCGTGGGGGTGCCGGGGGTGGTCAGGCAGGGAGGGATTCACTTTCTGTTTTTGTTTTTACTTTTTCTTTTGTATTGGAGTATAGCCGATTAACAATGTTGTGACGGTCTCAGGTGGACTGCAAAGGGCCTCAGCCATGCATACATGTATCCATTCTCCCCTAAACTCCCCTCGCATCCAGGCTGGCACATCTCATTGAGCAGAGTTCCCTGTGCTGTCTAGTAGGTCCTTGTTGGCGCTCCGTTTAAATACAGCAGTGTGAACCTGTCCAAGGGAGGGCTTCACCTTGCAGGCTCCCCTGCTGTTCAATTACTGACTTGAAGGACGGGTCCTTTGGAGGCTGGTGGTGATGGATGAAGCCCTGTCAGGATATCCTTCAATAATTAAGAAACAGGTAGTGGAAATTCCGTCTTAACTCCTGAAGCAGGGAAGCAGCCCCTGCATGGATCTGTTGGAGGAGTGGACACACGCCAACCCCTCAGCGGAAGCCCCCCATCAGGTGTCCGAGGGGGTCAGCGGGTGCTTCTGCTCCAAGAGACGGACCCGGGTGAACCCCTTGCTTCCCTCTATGACTCCAGCAGTAAAAACACAGACCCTGCTTTCCAGAAGGAATGCCAAAAAAGCTCTGCCATCAGAAGAGAAGTGGAGTATCTTGAAAGAATTAACACTGAGTTGTTTTTTGTTTTTTTTTAATACACGGATCAACCTTGAACTCTGGCACCCTGTTTTGTGTCAGTTATTAATTGCAGGGTGAAGCTTCCCACCTATTTCCAGCCCTGAGCGCACCCTTCTTGGCTCCGAGTCCTGACCCTCTGTCTCAGCAGTGAGACAGACTGTCCCTACTTTGATCCTGGTTGGCCTCACCGCCGCAAGAAATGTCATGGCCATCAGTCAGGGGCCCAGGAGTGTCCCCAGAGACGCCGAGGCCTGTCCAATGCAGCCTGGGGAGCGCTGGTAGAAGGCAGTGCGGGCCAGGCTGAGTTCAACAGGTGCCCTGCGTCTGGACTGTTCACTCACCCGGACACTGCCTGCTCACCAGCCTGTCCCGCTTTCTAGGTCAGCCTCAGCAGAATAGCCCTCAGGCCCTCGAAAGTCATTTTCTTCAAGTAAAATCCTGTACTACTAATGAGAAGGAATCTTAAATAACCTGGAGAGTTTAACCAGAATAGAAACTTCATTTTCCTGACCCCAAATTATATCAGGCCCTGGTAGCTCCCCTCACGTCCTAGCAGCCAGTGATGATAAGTTTGGGCTAGAATCACATTATTAAATTATTTGTGCAGCAATTAGCAGTTGTTTAGCCTTTATTCTGAGGCTTCTTTTTAAAAAAAAAAAAAAAACTAAGTAAACCTTAATAATGCTACTGTCTAAAATAGATATTGTATTAGTCTTACATCAAATGAGATGAAAGTTAAATCTATAAAATGTTGAGTCTCTTAAATCTAACGAAGGATGGAATATATCCTGTTAATTTGTCAAACTTCCAGAGAAACGCCTACATGAGACAGTAAGGATTAATCAAGCCCTAGTAAGAGGGAATTTGAAAAATACAGTTTTCTAATTATACAGTCTCTTCTCAGTGGGCCAAGGTTAATGCGTTCTGAATTCTGACAGTCAGTAATATAAAAGAAAAAAGACCAAAGCATATGAATTGTCTTATAATTACCTGAAACAGAGGTTCTCCTTCTAGCAATCAAGAACTTTTGGAAGCATCAATCTGATATTTTCAGCATTTGATTCTTTTCCTTTTTAACAGTGTTGAGAATCAGTGAAGGTTTCTGTGTCACTGTTTGTGCTTAACAAATATACATATAGTATTTGGAGACTTCTTTTGCTTATTGCTCAGCCATAGGTGAGTAATTCTGGGTAAACAGAAAATGAGTCTTCTTGTGTGTAACAATTTAACTGTCTTCTGAATACTTCCTAGATACTGTGTCTCTTTGGAATACTTGGTCCTGATTCCTACACTGAATGTGGAAACCAGGCTCCTCTTGAGATCAGTAACAGAACCATCCTCCTTGCTTGGTTTTTGTGCTTAGGCCTGTTTGTAGTTCCAGCTGAAGCTCTTCCTAAGCTCCATCATAAGAACACTAACACTCAAAAAGATAAAGGCACCCTTTAACTTGGTGTCATCAGATATCTGCGGAGTGTTTATCATAGTGGACTCTGCCCCTCACCCCCACCCCCAAAGAAGAAGGCTGCGGAGAATATGGGAAATTGGGGTTAGAAATGTAGATTTCAGGGTTTTACAAATAGATCTGCTCAATGAGAATCTATGAATGGATGAATTCTCAAAGTTGACCATTGTGGGAAGAAAACCAAAGAGCAGGATTGCACCTTGGGAATTGCCCAGAAACCTGAGAGCAGGGCAGAGACGCACAGAGATAGGGTCTGGTGATGCTGAGAGGGCTGCTGGGGGGAGAGGGGTCGAGAATCAGGGGCCAGGAGAGCAGGGAACCCAGAGATTGAAGCCAGAAAGGGACTGGATTCAGGTAAGGAGGAGGCTGCCTGGTGGGGTGTGGGCGCAGCCTCTTCTATGCATCTCTCCGCAATGATAATCACTTTGGGAGCTTGGAATTGGCCCCCAGGGAGTATTTCTACCACAGAAATTGGCAGATTGGAGTTTCAGCTTCAGCGTCAGTCCTTCCAAAGAATATTCAGGACTGATTTCCTTTAGGATTGACTGGTTTGAGCTCTTTGCAGTCCAAGGGACATGTATATAACCCTAGGGCTTAGCTTTTTTTTTTAAAATAGTTGGTTATATACATGTCCCTTGGACTGCAAAGAGCTCAAACCAGTCAATCCTAAAGGAAATCAGTCCTGAATATTCTTTGGAAGGACTGACGCTGAAGCTGAAACTCCAATCACTTTGGCCACCTGATGCGAAGAACTGACTCATTTGAAAAGACCCTGATGCTGAGAAAGATTGAAGGCAGCAGGGAGAAGGGGACGACAGAGGATGAGTTGGTTGGATGGCATCAACGACTTGATGGACGTGAGTTTGAGCAAGCTCTGGGAGTTGGTGATGGACAGGGAAGCCTGGCGTGCTGCAGTCCATGGGCTGCAAAGAGTCGGACACAACTGAGCAACTGAACTCAACTGTATACATGCTGTGGCACGTTACAGAGGTCACCAGGTTTCCATGAACTGGTATTTCTTAAACTTTTTACATGGCGATCCAGCAAATAAAGGTTATACCCAGGACTTTTTAGGAACTTACTTAACTTTGCCAGGGCAGTTTTGGAGGGGAAGCAAGGGTCAGGGCCACTGAGACTGGAGGCGGCGGAGCTAAGAGGTCAGCCAGGCCAGGGAGACTTTCAGACCCGGGGACCCAGGCTGACAGCACAGGGGGGCCCCTGAGTGTCAGGTGCTTCCAGGGGCGGGGATGGGGGGGCTTCTCCCCTCAACCCTCAGAGGCAAGCTTGAGACGCAGGTGTTAGAGTTCGGTGGCTGGGGCAGGTGTTGGATGCATCTGCAATTGGAGGGGTGCACGGGTTAGCAAGGGCAGCGAAGCGTGGGTGGGACGCCTGGGTTTCGCTTTTGTCTTGTCTGGTTTTGAACATGCAGGATGGTGGATTGAGACTTGTTCCTTTACTCACGTGTGCCCAGCACTCAGCCGCTTAAATGCCTGGGAGACCTCTTGTTTCTCTAACAAGAAGCTCTGTATTCTCCATTCTGTGATGTTTGTAGTTAAGAGACAGGAAGTCTGTTTTATAGTCCTGTGTATTACTTCTATAAATTACCCTTGATACAGGGATGTCGGATGCCACCCAAGAGAATCTGTTTCATGTGATAATTTTCATTAATGAGTGCAGACATAATGTTAAATTTTGCCCCAAACTGCCTCCAATGAATTAGAGGAAGGTAGTTTCAATGTGACTGTTTTTAAGAGAGGCAAAAGAAGACCATGTCCTAGTGTTTCCTAACAGATTCAGAAACTGCAGTTCTGAATATTAATACCAGCACCATCAAAAAATAGTCATTAGAGGGGAAAGCATATTTTTACTATTTGAATTTAAGAGGACCTTCTGTATTTTCCCCAATGTCCCCATCAATAATTGGAATCTGAATTCCCTCCTTTATTCATTCAGTAAATATTTAACACCCATTATGTTCATGGCATAACACTGGGCTCTGGGGGAGTTACGGAGAACCTGAAAGGCTGGGCTCTGCCCTCAAGGGGGAAGTAAAAGAAACAATTACATCTAATTGTTTTTAACACTGAGCAGTGTTAATACCAGCTAGGGAACATCTTGGTCACCCAGGAGGGAAATGAGGCTAATGGGGCCCCTCCCAGGCCAGTGCCCTGAGAGCCCTGAGCGTCCCCCCATCCCGGGGTTTACAGCACAGAGCCTCGGGGAGCCAGGCTCCGGTCCCTCTGCAGTCAGCGAGGATTGTTCTCTGACTGGCTGTGATCTGATGAAACATAGCTTTTTTTTTTTCCCCTTTAGAATTTCTTAACAATGCCAGAGATGTTCATTTCCACGTGCGGCTAAATCGTGGTTATTCATAGGCTAAAATGAGGGCCCCTCAACATCTCGAGAGGCCCTTGGTCAGCTTTCTGCCTGCAGCATTGCAGAGCTGCTGCGGGGTTTGCAGGAACACTTAGCACGTCCCCTGAAAACTGGAGACCTGGGGAGGAAGTGGAGCGGGGTCTGTGTCTTGTCTGAGCCAGAGTAAAAGTGCATTGATTTAAAAAAAAAAAAAAGTGCATTGACCAAGCGAGCATGCCCTGGCTTGAATACATGAGAGCCATGAGTTCAGGCCTCTCTTGTTTTAAGGCCTTGTAGACTGAGAGAAAAACAGAGATCATAAGAGCTCTTATTCAGAGCTTATTCAGGGTCTTACTGAGGACTGTAGCCAGGATTCAGCCTCTCAGGTCGGTCAGAGGAGCAGCTCAGAAGAGATAGCTAGGGAAGTCTGTGTATACATGATTTGGCTAAGGAGTTTGTGCCATCAGTATAAGCCAGTCGCGAGAAATAGGTATCTCAGTTAATGAGTTTAGTGCTTTCCTAAGTCCTGAATATTTATTGGAAGGACTGATGCTGAAGCTGGAGCTCCAATACTTTGGCCACTGATACGAAGAACTGACTCACTGGAAAAGACCCTGATGCTGGGAAAGATTGAAGGTAGGGGGAGAAGGGGATGACAGAGGATGAGACGGTTGGATGGCATCACCAACTCAATGGACATGAGTTTGAGTTAAACTCCAGGAGTTGGTGATGGACAGGGAGGCCTGGCTGTGCTGCAGTCCATGGGGTTGCAAAGAGACGGACATGACTGAGTGACTGAACTGAACTGAACTGAAGTATGGGAAGATTCATGAATCTGGGATCATCAAAATATTTTCTTGGAATTGGTACCTGATTTTTTTCCTGAAAGATGTCTCTGTCTAAGGGCCTGTTCTGCCTGCTTTCCCAGAGCCCAGAGTGCCTGTGCCTGTGCTGTGTCCTGAATTCCTTTCAGGGTGCACGGCAGGTCAGTGACTGCAGTGGCTGCTGACCTGATCTTGTAGAACCGGTTGGTAAGCAGCAAGTTTTACAGCCTCAATGCTCCTGGAGGAAGGTGCTCAGGGTAGAAGGTGGATGAGTTGGAAATGGAGGGGGAGATCTTGGAAGGCCCTATATTAAGAATTAGGACTTTTGTATGATTTGGACCAGGGCCAGATGGTAATTCACTCAATAAACATTTATCTAGCACTGGTGTGCCTGGAATGTGTTAGGCCCCCCTGCAGATACGAGAGGATTCTATAAGGCAGCGTTTCCTCAATGTGTCTGCAAAGAGAATCTCAAAAATTCCAAAGCCCTGACCATTCCCCAGACCATCACAGTGTCCAGGTGTGGGACACAGATGTGGGTGTGTCCTCCCTGGGGGATTCCAACGGGGCAGACAAGTCTGCAAATCACAACCACAGGAACAATTTTAGATAATGCAGCCAGAAACTTAAGTGATGTTATTAGAAAGCAATACAGCAGCCTGACAAAGCAGGTCTAGGACTCTGGTGTAGAGCCCAGTGGGGAAGGATTCTAGCTCCTTCCCAGGAGTGCCCTGTGGGTTAGGTGATGGGAACAGCTCGCCAAGTAGCTGAGAAGATGGGTGGGCTGCAACAGGTGCAGGACAGGAGAGGAGGGGGCCTCCTTAACCCTGGACTCAGTCAAGCCTGGGGATGCCCTTAGATCACCGACTGGGGTCACTGACCTGTATAGCAAGAACTCGACTTTCCATGGTCATTAAGTGGTTGGATGTTTTTCTTTCTGGTGACAAACTGCTGGTTATCCGCTGATCTTTTTCTTGGGGGTGTGTGAACAGAGAACCGTATGGTGCAGCAGATCCCTGGGGACAGAAATGCTTAGCTTCACTTCCTGATTCTCTTGCTCTTAAAATTGCTCTTTGCCCTTTTAATGGCTCGGGCAAATATCCCCGCGTGTGCTTATCAACACACAAATGGTGCGGCAGTTCCATCCCCAGGGTCTCGTGGAGCCGTGAACTCTTGCTCTGCGTGGGGTGGGCGAAGACACTTGACCTCGGCCCCTCCTGGCTGCTGTAGGTGCCGACAGGCCCAGGGCTGCTGCGGTCAACAGTTTCGCTGCTCATCGCCAACCCGTCAGTCCAGGCAGTGCTTGTTTTTCAGTAGTTTCCATCTCTAATCAATTTTTGAAAAATCGAGTCTATCGTCTGTGTGATTTCAGAGGGGCAAGCGGAATGCCTCAACACTATCAGCAAATTCTTCACGAGCTTGCAGTCTTAAGGTTTTCTTTCTCCTTCAAATCTGCAGTGTGCCACGCCGAGCTGAATGCCATTATGAACAAAAACTCAGCAGACGTGAAAGGCTGTACCATGTACGTCGCCTTGTTCCCGTGTAATGAATGTGCTAAGCTCATCATCCAGGCAGGTAGGACCCGGGCCGTCCCACTTGTCGCGTCTGCATCTCTGCCTGCTCGATGCAGATGTGTTTGATCTTAAATCGCTATTGTTTAGATCTAAATTAATTGCACTATCAACTTTGCAAGGTATTTCCTGTGTTTTATTTTTGAACAGTGCCAGGTATTCTAAGACTAATTGCATCCTCTGTGATTCTTAGCATGTTTTTAATTTAGTTTGCAACTTCTTAAACTGCAAGCTGCCAAAAAAACAACACAGGCGTTGCGTATAATTACTGTCAAGTTACCATTTTCTGACATATTGTGCATAGATTAGGGGGGAGGGAGAGAAGTGAACTTCTGTCAGAAATAAGGTCAGCTGGGAGTCTCTATATGAAATTTTAATTTGTCTCTAATATATGGTAGATACTTGGGATGTAAACATATTTCTACATATAAACGTCGTTAAGGCTCAAATGGTCCGACTTCAGGTTTTTCTCACGTTACGGTTACCATAAATCTGCACCATTGTGTGCTGAATATTTCACCTTTTTCAAACTGTCACATCTCAGATTCAGTTACACTTTATCTCCATAAAGCTCTCGGCTTGAGATTTAAAGACTTATCATGTTAGCCAGATGTGTGCTTTAACGGGGCTGTTTATCACAAGCCCATGGATCTCTGAGCAGAAGGGATCTGGGGGGTTCAGGATCGAGAGTCTCCATTAAGGAACATTGTGGGCTTCCTCATTGGCGGCGCACCATCCTCTGCGAGTTTTCCTTGCCATCCTCAAGCACAGAGGTGACGGCGGGTGCGTGGAAGAGCAGCTTCCAAGGCTGGTGGAGGAGTGGGTGACATGTCACATGCCCTCCAGACTCTTGGCCCTCATGCTCAAACCGCCCAGTGAGACAGGGAAGGAAACCAGATGGGCCCTTTGTCTTGGACTGGTCTGCTGGCTTGAACTGCTCTGCAGAGTCTTTACTTGGCAGTACGCTGGTCCACATCTTTGATGGTGCCAGCCTTCTGTACCACCCCCACTAGCTTCTTGAGTTAAGGAGTCATTGCCTTGTGAAAAAAAGAATATTCGATTGCCTGCAGTAAAGAAAATTTGTTAATCGGATCAAGGCTTGACTATTTGACATGTTTTCACTTTGCATTTATTAAAAAAAAAATCCATAAAGACTGGAGGGCAGATGACATATCATCCGTCCACTGCTGTATTTGACAGCAGCAGACACAGGTGTCAGTAACTGGACGGCGTGTGCTGGTCCGCTCAGGAAGCGTGACTCGTCAGACTCGCCCGGGGCTCCTGTCTGCATGCCTGTTGCAGTGTCTCTGCGTGCCCATAATGAGATTTCTTCCATCGTTGCCTTTTAAGGTATAAAAGAAGTTATCTTCATGTCTGATAAATACCACGACAGCAATGAGACAACAGCTGCGAGGCTCCTGTTTGAAATGGCTGGGGTCTCCTTCAGGTGAGTGGGAACCACTGGGGGAGAAGGCCTTGGGAAAAGCCTGATGAAGACTGCACGTTTGACCTTGTCTGCTCTTTGATTTCTGCCTGGGAGGCCTGACTGCCACACTTGGGAGCCTCTTTTATTTTTTTTTAATTGAAGCATAGTTGACTTACAATGCTGTGCTAATTTCTGCTGTACAGCAAAGTGATTCAGTTATACATATATATATATATATATATACACACACACACTTTTTTTTTTAATATTCCTTTATGGTTTATCATAGGATACTCACTATGGTTCTCTGTGCTACACAGTAGGACCTTGTTGTTTATCCATTCCATTCATGAAAGCTTACATCTGCGAACCCCAGCCTCCCACTCCGTCTCTCCCCCAGTGCCATCGCCCTTGGCAACCACAAGACTGTTCTATATGTTTGTGAATCTGTTTCTCTTTCATAGATACCTGTGTCATATTTTAGGTTGCACATAGAAGGGATACCATGTGGTATTTGTCTTTCTCTTTTCTGACTTGCTGCACACAGTTTGATCATCTCTGGTTACATCCATGTGGCATCATTTCATTCTTTTCTATGGCCGAGTAGTACTCCACTGTGTATGTCTACCCCATCTTCTCTATTCATTCACCTGTCGATGCACATTTAGGCTGCTTCCATGTGCTGCCTGCTGTGAATAGTCCTGCTGTGAACATAGGGGTATGTGTATCTTTTGGGGGTTAGAGTTTTGTCCGGATACAGGAAGCACCTTTCTAAATATGATGAGTTTCGGCTCTAAAGATTATCCTCAGGGTTGATTTTAATGGGTGGTGACAGAAGTATCGGAAGACGGTGTAATGATTACACTTTAATATTAATGGCTTCCCAGGGCTTGAACTAATTATTCTGGTAGTGACAAATTTTAAAATTCACACGTTTTATTATATTAACATTAAACCTTTCTAAATTTTGCAGATGTAACATAACAACTCTGGCATAAAAAAAATTTAAGGTGCAAGTAACCTGCTAGGTTGGAACGCTGGGACTTCTTTTTACAGGAATAGTTTAAGTTGGGATTTAAAGTTGTTGACATTTGTGTGCTTTTCTTTGCTATGCACATATTGGGAGGTACATGTTACTTGCAAGTCAGTCCAACCACCTTTGGTTTCTGGTAGAAACTTCTTTTAGACTGAAAACTCCTGAAGATGTTCCTTTATAGTATCTGTGGTCCACAGCTGGGGTCCTTATAATTGGTAACATGGCTAACTTTTTGGATTTTTTAGGGATGTAGGTTATGTAATGAATCTCTTGGACTATTGTGCCTTATGAGAAACAAATTATTTACAAGTCGTAAAGAGTCTGTCTGGGTTGGGAAGATCCCCTGGAGGAGGGCATGGCAGCCCACTCCAGTATCTTGCCTGGAGAATGCCATGGACAGAGGAACCTGGCGGGCTATAGTCCATGGGGTCGCATGGTAGGACATGGCTGAAGCACCTAAATAAGCAGCAGCAGCAGCAAAGAATCTGCCTGCCAATGTGGGAGACACAGGTTTGATCCCTGGGTTGAGAACATCCCCTGGAGAAGTAAATGGCAACCCTCTTCAGTATTCTTGCCTGGAGAATTCCTTGGACAGAGGAGCCTGGCTGGCTATAGTCCATGGGATTGCAAAAGAATCAGATACGACTTAGTGACTAAACAACAATAATTAGATATTTACTGTTTACTGATTTTTTAAAGAATATGTTTAGTCCTCAAGTATGTTCTTTTTACCTTTTTGAGAAGATACATTAATGAGTAAAAAAAAAAAATCTTGAGTTTATTTTACATCTGCATTTATAGAATATGATTTTTAAAATGACTCTTCATTAGAGCTGGCTGACTTTGGCTATGCACAAGAGCAAAAGAAAATGTACTTTTTTTTTTTTTTTTTTTGCTTTAGAGCAATTGCAGGTTGGCTGCAGAAATTTCCTAAGCAATAAGATAAATCTGGTGGGGAAACTAGTCATCGGATGTCATGCCGTGCAGCTAAGTTGTTAGAAATCCTCTGATTCCCCAGTAATTCATGAACTCAGCCAGCTGACGAACACACAAACCAAGCCACCCCATGCCTCTTTTTTTGTCTTTAGTCTTTTCCTGTCCCTGTTTCTCTCGGTATGGTGCACTCTAATTGGCTCCTATAGAGACAAAATATCAAGTGAATCCCAGGGAATTTTTTTTTTCCCTCCCTGCAGAAAATGTAGGTTAAGCCAAAGTAAACAAATGGCTCTAACTCCTCACTGGATAATGTCTTTCTATGTTTTGTTTCTTAACTTTAGGAAATTCACACCAAAGTGCAGCCAGATTGTCATTGACTTTGATTCAATTAACAGCAGACCAAGTCAGAAGCTGCAGTGAGCGCCATCTCATTAAATCTCCCGAAGACTGGGATTATCCTCTTCTAAGAAGCTGCTAATGTGTCTCATCTTGAAGTTACACATAACTTTTTAATAGCCGGGATGGCCAAAGTCGACATCTAAAGAGTATAAAACCTCAAGTCTTCCCGACTCCCTCTCCAGTCTCATGGAATCTGCATCTGTTGAAACTCTTGATTTAGGGTTTAAAGTAAAGGCGTTGCCCCCTCCGGTCTCCGGTCTCCTCCGGTCTCCTCCGGTCTCCAGTCTCCTGGTTCACCGGTGGCTCTGCAGAAGGGGGTCAGCCGTGTGTCATCCACTGTTTCACAGCCACTCTTCAACACCACGTGTGCTGGCAACAAACATAATTGTGGTTGTGTTCCTTCCGGGATGAGCAGACACCCTGCACTGAACATCTGGCCTCGGGGAGAAGAGAGAGACCCATAGGACAGTAGCATTTAGGCATTTGCTCTGGAGAGTTGAGGGGACGCCCCCACCCACCCAGAAATCCTGCAGAGGGTGCACCTTCATCCTGACGGGTGATGAGTGTCGCTGAGGCGGGGGGTTCTTTTTCCACTTCTGCGGTCCTGCCACCCCCGGGGTGGTGGCACCCTGTCCCTCTAGGGGCTGGGGACCCCTGTTGTTCCAGCTTCTCACTCTTGGTTTGTGGGGGATGCGGAGCTCTTACCTTAGCATCTCTGAGTAACGAGTTGCTCCCGGAGGAGGCAGCCTGTCTCCCTGCCTCGCCCCAGGTCCACACCCTGCTGGGTGGTGGGTTGTATGGGTGGAAGGGTGGGCATGCACCTGCCGCCCCACATGCCACCAGGGACCATTTCCAAGGCTGCCCTCTTCTTGCCTATCAGTGAAATGGGAGCAGGTTTCCGTTTCGTCCACGTCTGTTGGTGACGCGAGCTCCCATGTGCACCTGGCGCCCTGCCTTCATCATCGACATGAATCTCACCTTCCTAATCACCGCCGTTTGGGGAATGGGTCACAGCACACCTTGTCTTTAATCTCATTTAATTCTTATTAAATGTGCTCAGTACCTTCGTTGAGAAAATGGTTTCTTTATCCTAAAGATTATGACCGTTTAAAAAGACTCTCCTCTTTTTATGAGTTTTTATTTTGTCTCTGAGGTTCTGCACTCCAGATTCTGGGGCATTTGTAATTTGGCTCCTTGCCAACATTATTAAAATCGTATTAGAATCCGCCACGCTGAGGTATGTTCATTTTTATATTATAATGATGTGATCGACTCTGTTTCTGTCTCCGGGTTGTCTGTGAAGCACACTGCATGTATTTTATTTTATTTTTTTCCATCTAGCATAACCTGGCAGACAACATAAAAACCTGACCATAAAGCATTATCTGAACCCCAGGAAACTCTTGGGAGAAAACTCCCACAGGAGGTGGTGGTGGTGGTTTAGTCTCTAAGTCATGTCCAACTCTTGCTACCCCATGGACAGAGGAGCCTGCTTCTCTGTCCCTGGGATTCTCCAGGCAAGAATACTGGAGTGGGTTGCCATTTCCTTTTTCAGAGACACTGCATGTATTTTAATGCTCAGAGAACAGATTGAGGCACCGATGCTGTGTGCCTTCCCCGGGGCTGATGGGTGATGCGTCTCCATGGACTAGAAACGAGATATGCAGGAAGGCTGTCTTCCCCCTCTGTCTCCCCAGCACGCCCTGCTCCCATCTCAGGTGTGGCTGTCCGACAGGTCATCTCAGCAACCTGACTGGTCCCAGGCCCTCCTCCCTCCCAGAATCCTCCAGTCTCCAGTCTGGCTTTTCCTGCTGTTCTCCTATCGCATTCTTTCTCTAAACCTCCTTTACTCTCCTCAGTTTTTTTTTCTCTATTATCTCCTTCAAACCCCCCACCCTCTGCTGTAAAATGCACAGAACAAAAAGTAGGTAGACAAAAAAAATCAGTATAGATAGTTAAAGATGGACAATATAGGTTAATATTTCTATGTTGCTGTAAATGAGTTGTGAGCCATTCTGGCAGGGATGGCGCCAGTGGTAAAGAACCCGCCTGTCAATGCAAGGAGATGTAAGAGATGTGGGTTCGATCCCTGGGTTGGGAGGATCCCCTGGAGGAGGGCATGGCAACCCACTCCAGTATTCTTGCCTGGAGAATCTCATGGAAAGAGGAGCCTGGCGGGCTACAGTCCACAGAGTCAGAGAGTCAGGCACGAGTGAAGCAACACGTACACACATGTCATTGTTACATCACATCTGTGAATACGCCTGGGGGTTAGTATCCTGTCCAGTCAGCCCTCGGTGATCCTGGATTCCACATATGCAGGTTTAACCAACCTCAGATCAAAAATGTTCGAGAAAAAAAAACCCCAGAAAGTTCTTAAAAGCAAAACTTGAATTTACCATGTCCATTTATTTCCAGGCAGATGTCTATTTACCGTGTTCTGCAGATACTGCGTTTCTTACATATGGAAGGTTTGTGGCAACCCTTGTTGGAGCAAGTCTATCAGCAGCATTTTTTCAATGGCATCTGCTCACTTCATATTTCTGTGTCATGTTTTGATAATTCTCACAATGTATTAAGCTTCTTTATTAATGTTTATTATGGGGATCTGTGATCTTTGAGGTTACTGTTGCAAAAAGAATATAACACTGACGATTCTGATGATGGTTAGCATTTTTAGCAGTTAAGTATTTTTTGATTAAGGTATATGCATTTTTTGGCATAATGCTGTTGCACACTTAATAGACTGTAGTATAGTGTAAACATGACTTTTGGAAACCAAAAAATGCACATGACTTGATTTATTGTGATACTTGCTTTATTGCAGTGGTGTGGGACAAACCCTAAATACCCCTGAGGTCTTGCCTAGATGTAGGTTTATATTGTATTTACAACTATTTACTTAGGTATGATAAGTGATCTAGAGAGGACTTAAACTATGCAGAGGATATTCATGGGTTATATGCAAATACTGTGCCATTTTATTTAAGGGACTTGAGCACCTATGGATTTGGGTATCCATGGGGGTCCTGGGACCAATCCCCTAGGATACCAAGGAATGACTGTAGTGCATTTAATTTACTTAATTTTGATATTGTCATATTTTGTCCCATTTTATTTTTAGTGAAAATAATTTTTTTTTTCATTGCCTTCCTGGGAGGAGGTTAACAGGGAGGATCCTTGCTAGAAAGGAAGCACGTCTTTTGATAGTCTGCTGGGTTGTGTTTGTGGTGGTGATCGCCCATGGGTGGGGATATAAAGTGTCCATGTATAGCCACGTTGCTGGACTTCCTGGTGACTGGAGTGCACGTAATTCCCGTGTTAGTTTCCCATATCACTGTAGGAGCAGTGGAATCTTCTGTCCAGAGAACTTGGTAGATACCAGCGTTCCAGTTAATAGAGGTTTGCTTTGAACTGTTGCCTTTGGGAACGGCGCTCCAGAAGGAAGGCGTTTCGAGCCTTCTCTTGCCTTGCAGGCTAGGCTGGATAATTGTGAATGGAGGCTGATTCGGAGGCAGTGTTGCTGCCTGTCATGGGTAATAAATGACAATAGGGAAACCATCTTTCACGGAACCGTTGGTAGGAGAACTCCATTTAAAAGGCAAAATTTCTCAGGGAAATGATAGGAACTCCATTTCCCTGACACATTTTGTGCTCTCTCTTCCTTTTTCAAAGAGTCTGTCCTTAGAGACTTATGAAGCCCAACAAGATCCAGCAATGGAAGTGATCAGAGATATTAGCCATTTCCTCCTTAATTAAAAATGAAGCAAAATAAGGAAACAAGCATAAAAAGAAAGGTTGAGAAGAGCTTGAATAAAAATGTAGGCTTGTATGACCAGTATCTACATTTCCTCTGTGCCTCTAGAGGAAGCAGGGGTTTGGGGGGTTTTTGTGCAGGGTTTTGAATATGCTTATTTCTTGCATTTAATTTTTTTTTTTTTTGCCAAGCCATGCAGCATGCAGGATCTTAGTTCCCCGACCAGGAATCAAACCTGCACCTTTTACAGTGGAAGCAGGGAGTCTTAACCACTGGACCACCAGGGAAGTCCCGAGGAGAACTTTTGGTCTAATATCCATATCCACCTGAGGATTAAAAATATTTAGATTGGAGAATTGACTTGTAATAGGAGCGCCCGAGAGTGCAGGCAGGTAGTTTTCCTCTTGGTGATGCTGGTGAGACGTTTTCACACTCATAGTTCACTTGTTGTTGTTTTAAACTAAGCTTACTCTGAAAGTGGTAGATTCTGCGAGTCATCGGTCAGGAGAGTGGCCTTTAAGCTCTGTGGGAGGACCAGGCTCTCAATGAGAAGGTCTGTGCTCTGCTCAGTTCTGGGAACCATGGTGATGAGAGCTTAGCATTGGCAGAAGCTGGCAAAGCAACTCTGGGCCACAGTCTTTTGGAGTTGGGATCACATTTATCCCATGAAGGGTGCCCAAGAGTTCTGGAAAGACTTGGAGCTGGTTCCATTTTTCAGAATTGTTCAGTTCAGTCACTCAGTCATGTCCGACTCTTTGTGACCCCATGAACCTCAGCACGCCAGGCCTTCCTGTCCATCACCAACTCCTGGAATCCACCCAAACCTATGTCCATCGAGTTGGTGATGCCATCCAACCATCTCATCCTCTGTCGTCCCCTTCTCCTCCTGCCCTCAATCTTACCCAGCATCAGGGTCCTTTCCAATGAGTCAGCTCTTCACATCAGGTGGCCAAAGCATTGGAATTTCAGCTTCAGCATCAGTCCTTCCAATGAACACCCAGGACTGATCTCCTTTAGGATGGACTGGTTGGATCTTCTTGCAGTCCAAGGGACTCTCAAGAGTCTTCAACACCACAGTTCAAAAACATCAATTCTTAGACACTCAGCTTTCTTCACAGTCCAACTCTCACATCCATACGTGACCACTGGAAAAACCATAGCCTTGACTAGACGGACCTTTGTTGGCAAAGTAATGTCTCTGCTTTTTAATATGCTATCTAGGTTGGTCATAACTTTCCTTCCAAGGAGTAAGCATCTTTTAATTTCATGGCAATGAAATTAATTTTAATTTCATGCAATCACGATCTGCAGAATTTTTGGAGGGGGCTAAAAGCCATTGATTTGTGAGACTAGATCAATCTCCAAATCGTTATTGAGTGCCTAACCAAATATCAGGGCTTACCAGGTAGCTCAATTGTAAAGAATGCAGGAGACTCCTCAATGCAGGAGACTCAGGTTCAATCCCTGGGTCAGGAAGATCCCCTGGAGAAGGGCATGGCTACCCACTCCAGTATTCTTGCCTGGGAAATCCCATGGGCAGAGGAGACTGGTGGGCTGCAGTCCACGGGGTCTCAAAAGAGTTGATGTAACTGAGCAGGCAACCAAGTGCTCAGTGGGTTCTCCAGTGCTTCCTCCTTTAGAGTCAGAGAAGGTATAGACTTGTTAGAGAAAGCCCAGCTCTGCCGAGCTCAGGCTAAAGAACACTCTCCACCTGCCAGAGCCATGTGAACGCGACCTGCAGTTTATTTTTTCGGGATAAAACTGTCTGAAGTGTCCACATCCATGTGAGTAAGGCCAGTGGGGAGATGGCCGGGGTCACAAGTGTCTGCAGGTTCCTGGCTCTAACTGCACTTCCAAAGTCAGATATTTTAAAAGAGTTTTAAGGTCCTTCATTAATTTAAATTGCGTTCAGTATTTCCAAAGAAAATTGGAGCAGAGTTCTGTACACCACCTGCTCCCTCTCAGCCAGGGGATTACTAGGTGGAAACCACAGCTCCAGGCCTGGACCCTGAAAAAGATGCTGCTCTTATTTTTGGAGGCCAGCAGCCAAGTAAATTCTTCCTACCTGCCCTGTACTCCCTCCTGAAGCCCAGGCTATATCATTACTTGCCAGCTGCTAGTCTTTTCCGTTTTTAAATACATTTTACAATGTAAAATATACGTAACATAAAATTGACCATCTTAACCATTTTCAAGCATACAGTTCAGTGATAACTAAAAACATTCACATTTTTTAAGCGCCCGTCACCACCATCCAGCCCCAGAAGCCTTTTTATTTACAAAACAGAAACTCAGGACTTCCCTGGTGGTCCAGTGGCTAAGACTCTGCACTCCCAATGCAGGGGACCCGGGATCGATCCCTGGTCAAGGAACTAGATCCCACACACTGCAGAGAAGATGGAAGATCCCTGGTGCTGCAGCTAAGACCCGGTGCAGCCAAATAAAATACAGGTAATAAAAAAAATCTGAAACTCCCGTGTCCACTGAATACTAACTCCCCATTCCCCTCTCCCCTCAGCCTCTGGCAACCAGGTAACCTCCTAGAAGTGGGATCATACAGAATTTCTTCCTCGTGACTGGCTTATTTCACTGAGCGTAGTATCCAAGGTTTATCCATACTGCAGAATGTGTCAGAACTCCCTTCCTCTTGAAAGCTGAATAATATCTCCATCGCACACCACACTGTGTTTCTCTGGGTCTGTTGATGGACTCTTAGATTGTTCCTACCTTTTCTGCCATCTTCTTTTGAACGTCTAATGTTCCTTTACAACCTGGCATTGTTCACATGGGTCCTGGACTGCCTCCCTTCCTACACAGGTCGCCCAGATGTCCTGGAATATTCCATATATATATATATATATATATATATATTTTTTTTTTTTTTTCTATAGGCCAGCTTTTTTTTGGCCACATTGTGAAGCATGCTGGATCTTAATTCTGTGACCAGGGATCAAACCCGAGGCTCTCCACAGGGGAAGCTCTAAGTTTTAACCACAGTTCAGTTCAGTCGCTCAGTCGTGTCTGACTCTTTGCGACCCCATGAATCACAGCATGCCAGGCCTCCCTGTCAATTACCAACTCCTGGAGTCCACCCAAACTCATGTTCATCGAGTCGGTGATGCCATCCAGTCATCTCATTCTCTGTCATCCCCTTCTCCTCCTGCCCCCAATCCCTCCCAGCATCAGAGTCTTTTCCAGTGAGTCAACTCTTCGCATGAGGTGGCCAAAGTACTAGAGTTTCAGCCTCAGCCTCAGTCCTTCCAATGAACATCCAGGACTGATCTCCTTTAGGATGGACTGGTTGGATCTTCTTGCAGTCCAAGGGACTCTCAAGAGCCTTCTCCAATACCACAGTTCAAAGGCATCAATTCTTCGGGGCTCAGCTTTCTTCACAGTCCAACTCTCACATCCATATATGACCACTGGAAAAACCATAGCCTTGACTAGACAGACATTTGTTGGCAAAGTAATGTCTCTGCTTTTCAATATGCTATCTAGGTTGGTCATAACTTTCCTTCCAAGGAGTAAGTGTCTTTTAATTTCAGGGCTGCAGTCACCATCTGCAGTGATATTGGAGCCCCAGAAAATAAAGTCTGACACTGTTTCCACTGTTTCTCCACCTATTTCCCATGAAGTGATGGGACCGGATGCCATGATCTTAGTTCTCTGAATGTTGAGCTTTAAGCCAACTTTTTCGCTCTCCTCTTTCACTTTCATCAAGAGGCTTTTTAGTTCCTCTTCACTTTCTGCCATAAGGGTGGTGTCATCTGCATATCTGAGGTTATTGATATTTCTCCCAGCAATCTTGATTCCAGCTTGTACTTCTTCCAGCCCAGCGTTTCTCATCATGTACTCTGCATGTAAGTTAAATAAGCAGGGTGACAATATACAGCCTTGACATACTCCTTTTCCTATTTGGAACCAGTCTGTTGTTCCATGTCCAGTTCTAACTGTTGCTTCCTGATCTACATATAGGTTTCTCAAGAGGCAGGTCAGGTGGTCTGGTATTTCCATCTCTTTCAGAATTTCCCAGTTTATTGTGATCTACAATATGCGGTTTTTTAATAAATAAAGTTTATTGTGTCAAAGGCTTTGGCATAGTCAGTAAAGCAGAAATAGATGTTTTTCTGGAACTCTCTTGCTTTTTTGATGATCCAGCAGATGTTGGCAATTTGATCTCTGGTTCCTCTGCCTTTTCTGTCTTAACCACCGGACCACCCTAAACCAGCCTTTCTAAGAGGCTCTTATTGTGCATCCTCTGCCCACACACAACTTTCTATGTCTCTTTCAAGATGCACAGGAATCCTGCGCTGTCTGTAAAGTCTCACCCGGCTTTCCCCAGCTGGGAGCGATCTGTGTCTTCTTTGCAATCCTA
The DNA here is from genome assembly GCF_002263795.3 of Bos taurus. Lineage (NCBI taxonomy): Eukaryota > Metazoa > Chordata > Mammalia > Artiodactyla > Bovidae > Bos > Bos taurus. Next base: position 13,873,129 of record NC_037354.1, on the reverse strand, counting down.
CAGCACTTATTGTCAGCAACAATCTTTTTGGCAGTGAATGGTGCACTGTTTTATGACATCTCTTCTACTGTCTGGAACTGTTATTGAGACATTTCATTTAACTTTTCACAGTGATCTCTTCCTGTTCTAACTAGATGATTAACTCCACCAGAGCATGTCTTGTTTCTTTGTGTCCACTGCCTCACGTCCCATCTACATTGTTGCATCCTACCTGACACAGATGTATTTAATACATGTTTAACATTTCCATTTAAAAGTTACAACCCTGGTTGCACTTTAATTCAGTGAAGAAGCTGATCAGAAGCCAACTCCTAAATTAGTTTTGCCACGCTGATTTCCTCGTGAACATCTTGAAAAAATATGATCACACAGAATCCAAGAGAAAGAAATCTTCCTGTTAGCGTCCAGGGTTAATGGGCACATTTGTCTTTGAGAGAGAAGGGAGATAACAATTTAAATGTCTTATTTTTAACTTCTGTGTTTCAGTTAAAGCGTTCTTATATATGGTTTTGGATAAGGAAGCTGGCAGTAATGTATGCTTTTGGCAGGACCTCAGAGATGATGTTTCCATGTAAACCCATCTGATTAGAGGATGCCTTGACCTTATTGGGTCTTAAATCACTATAGGATCCTTACTGTTGAGGGATGTTTTATTTTACCTTTTGTTGATGAAGACTGTTACATCTTTGGTATTGTTTAAAATGCCATTCAATTCAGGTTTGAGATGGGTGTTTTGGTATTGAATGGCTTCCTCTGCACACTGATGCATGGCATGCAGCCTTTTGTGTTTATTCTCCTGGCTTTCTCTCATTTTTCCTGAATAAGCAGGCATCAGTAATATACGAAGCTATAAGGGACAGACACCCGACTCTCAATGGCTTAAACAAATTTATTTTTCTCATGTAATAACTGTATCTGCTGGAGTGGATTCAGCTGCTCAAAGATCTGGGCTTTCTTCTTTATTTTTTACTTGGCTAACTTTAGCATTATGTCTTAAAGCTTGTTTCGTCAAGCTCCAAGCATCCCCATTAAGTACAAAATGAGAATATGGGAGGGGGAGTGAACAAGAGACTTCTCCCCTCTTGCCTGTCCTTTTTATCAGGAAAGCAGAAACTTCCCCTGAAGCTCCCAGCAGATACTCCCTTCTGTCTCACCGGCCACAAGTATGACTCAGGGCTCCCTTAGCACCAAGGGAGGCTGTCTGGGTACTTCCATTCCTGTTTTGTTATTGCCATTGATCCTTTAGAAATATAATGATACCACATTAAAAATTAAAACACATTTTTAAAATGTTTTAATTCATTTAAAATAAAGGGAGTCTGTCTGGGTCTTTCCACTCCTGTTTTGTTATTACCATTGATCCTTTAGAAATATAATGATACCACATCAGAAATTAAAACAAATTTTAAGAATGTTTTAATTCATTTAAAATAACAACGATCTCTTTACATGCTAACATAAATAACATACTTTTGTGAAAATAACTCTTTTCCAGAACAACAAAAAGTATTTTGTGAAAAGACTTAACATGGTCTTACATTTTTGCAACTCTTTTAAAAAATATATTTTTGCAACTCTTTTAAATATCTGGCTTAATAGGAAATGGATTGTCAGTTCTGTGAGTGCTCTTTATTTGCTGTGATACTTTACTTTGGTGGAAATGTATGCAGGAAATCAGGCTACCTGCAGGTAGTTAGTTAGAAAAGGGCAGGCAGACTTCCCTGGTGGTCCAGGGCTTAAGACTCTGCACTTCCAAAGCAGGGAACATGGGTTTGATCCCTGGTTAGGGAACAAAGATCCTGTTGCACAGTGAGGCCAAATTTTTTTTTTTTTAATTAAAAAAAGAAAAAGGAAGACTCTTTTAGTTGCCTTTTTAAAAAAAACTACCAATACTCTTCTTTGATACCACACCGTAACTTGATGAGTGATAGTTTCTTAAAGCATAGCTTCTGTGTAAAATATGAAATCATAACTGAACATTTCCTGTCATCTACATTGAAATCCATGGGTCTGTCTGGTACTTTGAATTGATGTTTTACTCATGTGTGCTGTTATAACATGCCTTGGTCACTGGGAAAATGCTGGTTCACTGAGTTATGAAGATCTTCCATGTGTTGTCTCTATGATACAGTATCCAGAATCAAGTTTGTAAATATTACAACTGATCTCATGAGAAAGATCCTCTAAGTATTGGGAAGTTGTCAGACTCACAGTGCCAGATAACAAGTTTTTGTTGTGTTCAGTAGCTCAGTCATGTCCAACTCTTTGTGACCCCATGGACTGCAGCACGCCAGGCTTTTCTGTCCTTCCCCAACTCCTGGAGTTTGCTCAAACTCATGTGCATCGAGTTGGTGATGCCATCCAACCATCTCGTCCTCTGTTGTCCCCTTCTCCTCCCGCCTTCAATCTTTCCCAGCATCAGGGTCTTTTCTAACAAGTCGCTTCTTTGAATAAAGTGGCCAAAGTATTGGAGCTTCAGCTTCAGCGTCAGTCCTTCCAATGAATATTCAGGGTTGATCTCCTTTAGGATGGACTGGATGGATCTTCTTGCCGTCCAAGGGACTCTCAAGAGGCTTCTCCAGCATCGCAGTTCAAAAGCATCAGTTCTTCAGCTGAAACTTTTATCTTTTCATTTTCCTTGATGCCCTGAGTTCTAGGGATGACCGGAACCACCTTCTGGAAGCTTGATTCTCACTTCCTTTTCACTGAGTGAGGACACGTGGTTCTGTCTAACCCCTGATCAGGCTGGCTGGCCATCTTCTTGGTGGAGCTGGTGCTTTTAATTACCTGCAGCAGCCCTTGAGGAGGGGATCAGTGACAGGGCATCACCTCTTGAATAGCACATGTTGGCCGGCACTGACAGTCATGGCTGGTTAGAGCCGGGACTGATGAGGCCAAGGTCATGGACTTGGTCCTGAGGCCCAGGTAGCCGGGCCACCTCCAAACTGCCCCCCTCGGCTGGTCAGCTGCCTTGCAGATGCTCTCCGCCTTTTGGATCGGGGCCAGGGAGGCGCCAGCCAGCAGCCAGCAAGGGCTCCTTTTGTTTAAAACCAAGCAAAATAAAAGCAGGGTCTCTAATGTACCACCCCCTGTGATCCCTCTCTAGGAATATCAGACTTAATTATTTACATTTAATTTGTTAGCCATTGGGTGGTTAATTTTTAAAAACCTGATGATTTATTAGCATTCTGATAATAAGCAGCATTTAATATCTATTAATGAGAGTTCATATGGATCAGCGATTTAATTTTCTTAATAAAATGAATCAGGAAAGTATTGTTTAGGAGACACTCCGTACTGTGAGCAGGCTCTCTGCGTGTGTTGTGACCTGGATTTGTTTTGTGAGCCAGAAATGGAGGGGAAGATGAAGCTGATTGCAGTACCTCTACCAGTTGGCTTCTAAGATTGAAGCCTGGTGGGGCGAAAGGACAGTTTTCATGTGGCTCACAAATATCACGGACTAATGCCATGGAAGCTTGCTGTGTCCCCTCACCTCTCTTTTCTACTGTATCCGGGGTGATGCTCAGGCTGATCCCACATCACACCAAGGACAAACAGGAGGAAGGTGCAAACTGGCTTCAGAAACATGCTCGACAAAAATGCACCCATAAATTAACACAGGGCTCGCCGGGTGGCTCAGTGATAAAGCATCAGCCTGCAAATGCAGGAGACGTGTTTGATCCCTGGGTCGGGAAGATCCCCTGGAGAAGGAAATGGCTACCCATTCCAGTACTCTTGCCAGGGGAATTCCATGGACAGCCGAGCCCAGCGGGCTACAGTCTGTGGGGTTGCAAAAGAGTCAGACACGACTGAGGGACTAAACAACAAGAGACACAACCTTGTAAAGCAATTATTCTCCAATTAAAAAGAAAAATCAGCACCTGTAAATAAATCCAGCGCTTCCCTGCCAAATATGAGCGTCAGTCTTTACTGCATGCTTAGATTAAGCAGCTATCTGGAGGGAAAGTTCCACAATGCAGGTCCAGCTTGTGAAATTCAGAGGTGTAGAGCAGCACTGTGACATGTGCCTGCCCCCCTACCACACCCCCCAAAAACCCAGGGAGCTCTTCACCCAACAGCAACAGCACCCTGATTTAAAAGCATCACCGTGTGTTCTCACTGAGTAATAGGTGCCTGGCACGATTAGGGTTCCACCGGGTGCGTCTCTCCCACCAGGAAACCTTTGGGTTTTGGTCTGTTGGGTCGTAGGCGGGGAGGAGCCGCAGACGTGGAGGCCGGGGCGTGAGCTCCGGTCTCTGTAGCCTGGACGCTGTATCAGGACAGTCAGTCCCCGACCCCTCCATGCTGCCTGGGGAACCTACTTTAGTTGAGTCAAGGATTGGTTGACTCAGTCTCCCGCGGTGATGCGCGTGAACTTGGTGTTTCTGAATAGTGGACGTGCTTTGGCCCAATTAGGACGCCAGCCGGAGCCTCGTGCGCAGGCAGCCCTGGTCCTCGCCGTCTGGTGCTTTTCCAACTTGCTTCCGCGCAATCACACCGCTGAGCCGGGATGATGTTTCAATTTAGACTCCCGCTCAGTCAGGAACCCTTGCGAGCCTCATTGTCTGGGAGCGGGCGCCCTGCCTGCTCCCGCTCTCTCGTCCAGCCTGTCCTCTCTTGGACACGGCCGCGACATTGCTCACGAGCCAAGTGAGTTGTTAAGTGTCCTCGGGCTGCGGTTGGCACCCTTCCACTCTCGCAGGAGCCGCAGAGGCTTTCCAAGGGAAGAGCTCAGACTCTTGAAACGCCAGCGCACTGCCCGTGTGCTTGGATCCCCAGAGCGCCCTGTGAATCCGCCTCCTGTGGGTGAGCAGCCTCCCACAGTTGTTGCTAAAGAACATCAGTGAGTGTTTACAGTCGTCTGTTCTCCAACCGTCCACCTACCCGGGCTTCTGCAGCTTTAGAGGTAGACACCCGGGATGAGAATGCTGCTGCTGCTGCTGCTGTTGCTTCTGCTGCTGCTAAGTCGCTTCAGTCGTGTCCGACTCTGTGCGACCCCATAGACCGCAGTCCACCAGGCTCCCCCTTCCCTAGGATTCTCCAGGCAAGAACACTGGAGTGGGTTGCCATTTCTGTCTCCAATGCGTGAAAGTGAAGTCGCTCAGTCGTGTCTGACTCCCAGCGACCCCATGGACTGCAGCCTACCAGGCTCCTCCGTCCATGGGATTTTCCAGGCAAGAGTACTGGAGTGGGTTGCCATTGCCTTCTCTGGATGAGAATGCAGGCTTCCCAAATGTAAAAACTGTAGACATTAATTCATAGTCATTTATCAATATTGGATTATCATTTATAGCGAATGTCACACTAATGCACGATAATAGCTGAGTTGTGTATGTGTGTGTATGTTGTAGGGGGAGAGAATTTAACTATGCAGGGTAGTTAAAATAGAGACAGAAAATAGAATGGTGGTTGGAGGCTCAGATGGTAAAGAATCTGTCTGCAATGTGCGAGACCTGGGTTCGATCCCTGGGTTGGGAAGATTCCCCTGGAGGAGGGCATGGCAACCCACTCCAGTATTCTTGCCTGGAGAATCCCCATGGACAGAGGAACCTACCTGGTGGGCTGCAGTCCATGGGACATGACTGAGTTGGTACACGACTGAGTGACTAAGCGCATATATACTCAGGGGCTGAGGGCCCAGAGTGTGGGGAGGTTGTTCAGCGGACACAGAGTCTGGGTTTTGCAAGATGAAAAAGTTCTGGAGCACGCTGGCTGCATACCTGTGTGAACATACTTCACCCTACTGAACTGTGCACTTAGCCAGATCAAGATGGTCAGTTTTATGGTACTTGTGTTTTACCATGATGAAAAATAAAAGCAAAACAGCTGCCACACCCCCAGAGTGCTCACCAGGGCCACATCGTGAATGTGCTCATTGTTTGGGGTGAACTTCTGAGCTGCCTCCCCCTCCCCCACCACCAGCACCACCTTGCATCTCTCAGCAGGCACTTGGTGCCCAGCCATCCTTACTCTCAACTCAAGAATCCAAGGAAGCACATACTCAGCTTCCCGTTTTATGTCTGGATTTCTCCGCCTGAGGGTCTCAGACTCTCTCAGGAGGACGATCCCGCTTCACCCAGCTCCCTAGGACCCTGCAATGCAGAGCACCATCCCCGGGAACGACCCTTTCACCCCAGGCTTGGGCAGACTTCTAGCCCTTGTGACATTAATGCAATTTTAACACAACTGTGTGGGGGAACCTGGGCTTGCTCTGGACCACGTGTTCTCGAGAATTCGAGGCAGAGCCGAATTTCTATTATCACTCAGTAATTGGAGTTTCACAGGCTCGGGATTACTGCTAATGGAAAGCAAATGGGCTAAGAATCAAGAAATAAGCACTTGAACAGCCAGTGCCACTCAGTATAAGCGAAGAGGCTATTATGGCACTTTATGTGGATAGAAATCGTCATTTGTAGCAAGATTTGCAAAACCCCTCACCACCCCAGAGACACGAAGCCCCACTAGGCAGTCCAGCGGCCCTGCCCTGCCCGCCAGGAGCAGCTGAGTGGCCGCCCAGGTGGGAAGCCCTCGTCTCCAGGGCGGCTGGCTGCCCAGGGCCAGGAGCGCCTCCTGGGAAGAGAAGAGATTTAATTTTGTCTTTGCTCTTTGTCTGGTACCCAAGCCAACGGGCTTCCCTTGTGGCTCAGCTGGTAAAGAATCTGCCTGCAGTGCGGGAGACCTGGGTTTGATCCCTGGGTTGGGAAGATCCCCTGGGGAAGGGAAAGGTTACCCAGTATTCTGGCCTGGAGAATTCCATGGAGGGTAGCAAAGAGTAGGACACAACCGAGCGGCTTTCCGTCACTTGCTCTCTGTCTGGTACCCAAAGCTCAGAGAAGCCCCAGGGCCCAGAGCCCTTGCGTGTGCCCTTCCCCAGGGTCCCTCAGCCTTGTTGGCCCCGCGGCCTAGAGAACAGGCAGTGACAGGCCTGGGATGGGGGTCCCGTGGCGAGGAGCCCCGAACGGTGGCTCTTGACCCCAGGAGAGGGAAGTGGCTGTACGGAGTGACGTTTCCCGGGGTGTGCTGACCCCTGGTCTCCGGGCTCGTCTTGCCCTTTCTCCTCCAGGGAGGAGTGTCAGCCCCGGCGTCCATTGACATGAGGAGTCGCTTCTCCGCAGATCACAGCCACCCTCTTCCCAGTTGCTAAAAGGCAATTTAATATGCAGAAGCTCTGCTAGAACGGCTTTAGGTTGTGACATGAGGAGATGGAAAAAAAAAAAAAAAGCAACCTAAGCCCACACTCTGCCCTTCAGTCGTCCTCCTGAGCCCGCCCAGCCGTTGCCCAAGGACAGAGCGGCTGTGCCAGGGCTCCGCTGGCAGGAGGGACACAGGCCAGCTCAGCAGTCGGCCGAAGGCTGTCAGGGCTTGAGGGAGTTCTCAAGTCAAGTTGGTCCCAGGGCTGCAGGGGCCCAGGTTTTCGCTCCCTGGGGCCGGCAGACACTGGGGCATTTCCAGACCACCTCTCGGAGGTTGTCCGTCAGCACCTCCACTCAGCGATGACTTCCTCTCACTCTGCCATTAAATGTCATGGCAGCCCATTCGCACCGGGGACAGAATCTACATCTCGCCGTTTTTTTTTTTTTTTTAAAAAAGGTGATGAAATGAAAGAAGTTGTGAAATGACATTTTTTTTTCTCCAGCAGGTTTGTCATATCTCCTGCATGGAGGGAAATTGCTTTCTGTAAATCTTGGCCCAACAGAACAAAAACACCTATTTCTTTCCAGTTGGGGAGACAGCCATTCTCATTGGCATAATGAAGGTATTGTAAGCTGTGACTTTTACAAAGTCTGGGGGAAACCAATCTGAAATCTTGACAGATATGATCTTTCCGGGATGCACCGTTTGTTGATGGACCACGAGAGACCTCAATTAATTTATGAGTGAGGACAGCGGGGTGCGACCCCTTGTGCGTCGTCTCGAGCTGTCCCTGTCTGCATGTATGTTCTGGTAATTTAAAAAGATTTATATTAAGCTTTTCTTTCATTCTGAGAGTAGATTAAAATTCTAATGGAAACCATTTGTATGCGTTTGTTGAATTGAATAGTATTTATGGCTGTGTTAAAAAAAAAAAAAAAAAAAAACGCTGCAAAATTCTGCCGATAATAAAGTCAGTGAAGCAGGAATAAGTGTAAAAACAGGAAGGGAAGGCTGAATAGAAACTATACTGTATTATACAAGTATAATGAGGGAGGCAAGCCGGGCAGAACGGGGCCGGAATTAGGCCCCCGAATGGGATAGGTTTCCTTATTTAGCGTAAGATTTTTATAGCCCTTTTATGACTTAAAAGCAAATTTACATTTCGAAATGGGCCAAATCGGGTCCTCCCGGACCCCATGGCCACGTCGCCCTTTCCTATCGTTCTTGAACCCCTACCGTGTCCAGGACACACGGGCAGGAAGGAAAATCTAAGCAGTGACTCGGAGAAAAGATGCTGATTTAGGGAAAGAGGACACAGCGCGTGGAAGGCCTGAAGTTGGAGAGTAAGGGGGAAAATCTGAGTTCAAGAGCATCAGGCAGGTTGAAATAGCGCCCCCTCTCCCCAGCCCCTTCTGGGCAGGACCAGGGACGGGCCGGGGCGCGGACCCGTCCACGTGTGCCCCTGGCGTCCACGTTCGTCACTTTGGCCGCTTGACCCGGACGCGGAGCCGCTGCCGTCACCTCTGCAGGGAAGGGCAGGGAGCACTCGGTGGCCGGAGAACCAGCGCCAGTGACGTGGGGCTCCGTGAGCACCCGCGACCACTGAGGCTTTCTCGCGGGCACCTTCCCCAGAGGGCGGAAGAAGGGGCCTCCCTCCTGGCTGGCAGGGCAGAGAAAGCAGGCAGCCACCCTGTCAACATCCACCTCGGGCCGAGAGAGGGCGTTTCAGAAACGGCATCTTCGAGCCAGGGAAACGCCAAGCGTGATGGTTAACGATTCTAAGCGAGGAGAAAATGAAAATTTCCCGAGAGCACACACGGCTCTGTTCCTGGGCTGCTGTTGTTGTTTCCTCCTAGCTGTAAGCGTCTTCTTTAACAGAGCTGCACGGATGTCATCAAATGCCTTACAAAAGCATCAGAGTGGAGTTGTGCATTAGCGAATTTCACGGATGAGAAGCTGTGTTGCTGTCAACAGAAGCCTGCATGGAAAATCAGGGGTATCTTAAGAAAGGACTGTCTTCTTTCAAAATCATACCAAAGCCGAAAGGCAGACGGTCTGGGGCTTGGTGTTTTCTGAGGCCAACAACATCCCCAAACCACCCGAAACACAGCCCTGTTCCAGCCTTGTGGGTCTCACTAGCCTCAGAGTCTGATCACTTCTCCTCTATTTAGTTCGTGTGGCCTCTGTGAAGCTACAACATGGGTCTCTCTGGTCAACTGTGTACCCCTGGCATCCGGCACTGTTCCTCACACATAGAAGATGCTCGGTGCATCCTTGATGAGCTAAACATATATGTTCTGCTACTGCTGCTGCTGCTAAGTCACTTCAGTCCTGTCCGACTCTGTGTGACCCCAGAGATGGCAGGCCACCAGGCTCCCCCGTCCCTGGGACTCTTCAGGCAAGAACACTGGAGTGGGTTGCCATTTCCTTCTCCAATGCATGAAAGTGAAAATCGAAAGGGAAGTTGCTCAGTCGTGTCCAACTCTTAGCGACCCCATGGACTGCAGCCTACCAGGCTCCTCCATCCATGGGATTTTCCAGGCAAAAGTACTGGAGTGGGATGCCATTGCCTTCTCCAAACATATATGTTCTAGGCCCTGTGAAAGATGCAACATTTGTTAGACAAGATTCCTGCTCCTCACAGGCTGGAAACCTCAGCAAGGGTAGGCGGTGACTACACCCAGTAGACACTCAACTCAGGTCCTCGGCTTCAGTTTCAGTGACTAGGGTCTTGTCTGGGGGTCCAGTGGTTAAGACTCCATGCTCCCAATGAAGGGGGCCCGGGTTCCATCCCTGGTCAGGGAACTAGATCCTGCATGCCGCAACTAAGGATCCCATGTGCCATAACTAAGACCCGGCATAGCCTGATAAATAAAAATTTTAAAAAATATGATAGCAGAATTTTCTTTAAAAAGTTTGTGACTCATGACAAGTTTTCAACCTTTCGGTCAGTTCAGTTCAGTTCAGTCACTCAGTCGTGTCCAACTCTTTGCGACCCCATGAATCTCAGCACGCCAGTCCTCCCTGTCTATCACCAACTCCTGGAGTTTACCCAAACTCATGTGCATTGAGTCAGTGATGCCATCCAGCCATCTCATCCTCTGTCGTCCCCTTCTCCCCCTACCCCCAATCCCTCTCAGCATCAGGGTCTTTTCCAATGAGTCAACTCTTCGCATGAGGTGGCCAAAGTACTGGAGTTTCAGCTTTAGCATGAGTCCTTCCAGAGAACACCCAGGGCTGATCTCCTTTAGGGTGGACTGGTTGGACCTCCCTGCAGTACAAGGGACTCTCAACAGTCTTCTCCAACACCACAGTTCAAAAGCATCAATTCTTCAATGCTCAGCTTTCTTCACAGTCCAACTCTCACATCCATACATGACCACTGGAAAAACCAAATGGTTTTTCTATTAACTGCCCTTCACCCTCAGTATCAGAACACAACTTTATATAATTTAATAAAAACCCTTCAGCCAGTTGCTAGAAGCTGTTACATACGTTTGTCCTCCTTGGATTCCCAAGTTACTCCTGGGAAGCAGCTGATATCATCACCATCATCTCATTCACAAATGAGAAAATAGCCGTGGGGAGATTTAAAAACTTGCCTGTTGTCATGTAACTGCCATGCAGGAGAGGGATTTGAGTTCACATTGGATCCCAAGCCCAGTGAGCAAGTATTGCCCGGACACTTGTGCCACGACCGTGCTGAGGAGGGTTGGGGGGAGGTCACAATACATTGCCTCTGCCCTCTAGAAGCTCATAAACTATTAGGCAAAGCCCACTGTAAGCAAAAAACAAAACAAAACAAAAAGACTGAATAGGATTTTTTTCCCTATGGTATGAGATATACAGAAAGTCGCTTGGCCAGGGGAGGTGGTGGATAGACTTTCTAAGGTTTCCCAGAGGAGGAGAACTTGACCTCGTTCTTGGAAAAAGAAATCTTTTTGCCAGGACAGCCACAGGAATGCCAAGGCAGGTCTAAGGTCTCTGCTCAAACATCACCTGACTCCCCCACATTGTTTTTCTGACTCCCCCATATTAAGAGCAAACTCATTCCCATTCATTCACAGCAGCCTCGACCTGTTTTATTTCTTTTCCCACAGCACTCCATACATACAACACACCACATGCCATCAGGCTGAATACTGGTCCCCCTCAAATACCCACATTCTCATCCTCGGAAGTTGTGAATCTCTTAGCTTACACGGCAAAAGGGTAGATATGATTATGTTAAAGATCCTGAGATAGGGGAGATTATCCTGCTTTATCCAGTGGGACCTGATGGAATCACGAGTCCTTCTAAGAGGAAGGTAGGAGGTCGGAGGAGAGAAGATACTCCTCACCTCACCTTGAAGATGGAGGAAGCTTCTAGACCGTGGGAAGCCACGAGTCACAATTAGATGCTGAAAAAGGCAACAACGTGAATTCTCCCTGGAGCCTCCGAAAGGAGCCAGTCTTGTTGACACCTCGGTTTTAGTCCTGAAGATCTCATTCTGGATTTCTGACCTGCAGAACTGTAGGAGAATACATTGAAAATATTTGTGTTGGTTCAAGCCACTCATTGTGTAGGAATTTGTTACAGCAGCAATAAATGGCAACCCACTCTGGTGTTCTTGCCTGGAGAATCCCAGGGACGGTGGAGCCTGGTGGGCTGCCGTCTATGGGGTCGCACAGATTCGGACACGACTGAAGCAACTTAGCAGCAGCAGCAGCAGCAGCAATAGGAAGCTAATACACCACCTGGTGTACTGGGTGTGTGTTAATCACCTGCCTTCCTCCACTAGAAGATGAACTCCATGAGTCCCCGGGACTTTCTCTACAGTCTTCACTCTTGCATCCATGCTGGCACAGAAGTCTTGTCGAATAGCCCCATAAGTATTTGATGAATTAACCAAGACAGAGAGAGTCAGCACAGGAAGAGGGACAGCTGGTGGAGAGGGGTCTTAGGGGATGAAAGATCACGGCGTTTCACGGTGTTCTCTAGAACAGCAGTTTTGTGTGGTTGATGAGTTACAGGATGTGGGGAGGGGCAGGGTTTGGAGAGGCTGGAGGGAACTGATGCTGGAGCATTTGTTCTGCGAGTGAGGAAGAACTCTTGATGGGTTTTATGTAGAATGGAGGCATGATCATATTTGCTTATTGCTTTTTAAGTAGTTTTAAAAAATTTTAAGTAATTTTTAAGTAACCATTTCCCTAGTTTATTGTTAAAAATTGGGAATATATACAAACATGAGCTAAAAACAAGAATCACTCATAATCTCATTTCCTAGAGACAGCCACTGTCACCATTTTAGTGGGAGTGTGTGTATTTCTCCTTGCAAAATTGGGGTTATACTTTATGTACTGCTTCGAAACTGGCTTTTCCCCCTTAATGTGGATTTCTCCATGTTGTTAACCATTCTTTTAAAACCGTGGTATTTAATGACTACATAGTATCCTATCATATTAATTTCATTACTAAATTTACTTAATTAATCCCTCTAACTCGACAATTATTTTATCCCCTCAATACTTCATTTTCAGAAAGTGATAATAGCGGTGCCTAGCATATAGTAAGCATCAAGATTCGTGGAATAAGTGAATGAGTGAGTGATTCAGAAAACATTCCATGCATAAATCTTTCTGTGTATCTCTGATTGCTTCTTTAGGAAAATGATTCTTGTAAGTCACAGTGCTGGGTCAAAGGCTGTATTTTTTTTTAATGACTCTCAACACATATGGCCAAATTGCCTTTCAAAAAGATTGTAAAAATTATAACCCCACCAGCAATATGTGAGTGCATAATTTCACTGCATCAATGGTGGCACTGTGATTTTTTAAAACCCCATTTGCATTTTAGAAAAGTTTCCATGGGGACTGGAAGGTAGGTGGTAAGGGGTCGAGTGAAGTTCAGGCAAACAATGGTAGGAACCTGAACTATAGCCACCGAGGCTAAATCAGAAAGAAAACAAATCTGAGCTATGTATGCAGGACAGAGAGGCCGTACAACTTGAATGCAGAGGTTAGAAGATCTGTTAGAACTGTTTCTGCGTTGGGTATTCATTAGGAGTCTGTTGCAGATGCCATAAGAAATAAGTCTGACTTGTTGCGGGGCTTTGTTGTGAGGATACAGAGCAAATCAGAGTCAAAGTAGAGGGAGCCCAGAACCACTCAGGAATTGAGGGGACTTCCCTAATGGTCCAGTGGTTAAGACTTCGCTTTCCATTGCAGAGGACGTGGGTTCGACCTCGGGTCAGGAAGCTAAGATCCCACATGCCTCGAGGCCAAAAAGCCAAAACATAAAACAGAAACAATGCTGTAACAAATTTAATAAAGACTTAAAAAATGATCCACATTAAAAACAATCTGTAAAAAAAAAAAGGAATAGACATAACCTACTCCTGCTTCCTTTGATACCTGTATGCAGGTCAAGAAGCAACAGTTAGAACCAGACATGAACAATGGACTGGTTCAAAGTTGGGAAAGGAGTATGTCAAGGCTGTATATTGTCATCCTGGTTACTTAACTTCTATGCAGAGTACATCATGTGAAATGCTGGGCTGGACGAAGCACAAGCTACAATCAAGATTGCTGGGAGAAATATCAATAACCTCAGATATGCAGATGACACCACCTTATGGCAGAAAGCAAAGAGGAACTCAAGAGCCTCTTGATGAAAGGGAAAGAGGAGGGTGTGGAAAAGCTGGCTTAAAACTCAACATTCAGAAAACTAAGATCATGGCATCTGGTCCCATCACTTCATGGCAAATAGATGGGGAAACAATGGAAACAGAGAGAGACTTGATTTTCTTGGGTTCCAAAATCACTGCAGGTGGCGACTGCAGCCACGAAATTAAACGACACTTGCTCTTTGGAAGAAAAGCTATAACCAACCTTTGCTGCTGCATCACTTCAGTCGTGTCCAAATCTGTGCGACCCCATAGACAGCAGCCCACCAGGCTCCGATGTCCCTGGGATTCTCCAGGCAAGAACACTGGAGTGGGTTGCCATTTCCTTCTCCAATGCATGAAAGTGAAAAGGGAAAGTGAAGTTGCTCAGTCGTGTTTGACTCTTAGCGACCCCATTGCAGCCCACCAGGCTCCTCCGTCCATGGGATTTTCCAGGCAAGAGTACTGGAGTCAGGTGCCACTGCCTTCTCCGATAACCAACCTAGACAGTGTATTAAAAAGCAGAGACATTACTTTGCCAACAAAGGTCAGTATAGTCAAAGCTATGGTTTTTCCAGTAGTCATGTGTTGATGTGAGAGTTGGACCATAAAGAAGGCTGAGCGCCTAAGAATTGATGCTTTTGAACTGTGGTGTTGGAGAAGACTCTTGAGAGTCCCTTGGACTGCAAGGAAATCCAACCAGTCCATCCTAAAGGAAATCAATCCTGACTATTCATTAGAAGTGCTGATGCTGAAGCTGAAGTAACAATACTTTGGTCACTTGATGTGAAGAACCAAGTCATTAGAAAAGACTCTGATGCTGGGAAAGATTGAAGGCAGGAGGAGAAGGGGAAGACAGGATCATGGTTGGATGGCATCACCGACTCAATGGATGTGAGTTTGAGCAAGCTCCAGGAGATGGTGAAGGACAGAGAAGCCTGGCGTGCTGCAGTCCAGGGGTCGCAACAACCACCTGCTCAGGACCCCAGCATCAGGGTCTGAGGCTCTGAAAAGGATTAATATGGTCTACTTTGGGTCAACAGTCCTCGCTGTTGCCAGAGGCAGTGGGAAGCCATTCAAGTGGGCAGTCCTATCAAGAAGAGTGAGGGGGGATTTCCCTGGCGGTCCAGCAGTTGAGACTGTACTTCCACTGTAGGGGAAGCAGCTTTCATCCCTGATCAGGGAACTAAGATCCTGCATGCTTCTCCGTGTGGCCAAAAAATAATTTTTTAACAAAAGAAGAGCGAGGGGGTTATACTGTTCCCTTCAGAAGACCTGGTGGCTTTCCTGGTGGCTCAGATGGTAAAGCATCTGCCTACAATGCAGGAGACCCAGGTTCAATCCCTGGGTCGGGAAGATCTCCTGGAGAAGGAAATGGCAACCCATTCCAGTATTCTTGACTGGAAAATCCCATGGATGGAGGAGCCTGGTAGGCTCCAGTCCCTGGGATCACAAAGAGTTGGACATGACTGAGCAACTTCACTTCACTTCACGTCAGAAGACCACTTAAATAAATGCCAGGTATGAAGAACCAATGGCTGGCTTCTCCATATGGCTAATTTAAAACATACCATTATTTGCCAGTAGAGACCAAAAGCTAATAAGATTGTGATAATTTCGAGGGGGGACTCTTCTAGTCCCCAGTCAGTGAATCTCAGACCTCTTAAGCCCCACTGTAAGAGCTCTGAGATCCTCTATACTCCCTGCTGCAAATCCTGGGCAGTCCTGGGGGGTGACCCTGGACTCTGAAGCCCAGCGCAGACCCCCTATGGAACAGACGTTCTGCTTGGTGGTGTGAGCAAGTCTTAGGTGCTCACCAAGGTGTGTGTGACTGATTCTGGACCAAAAACCTGGAAGGTTTCTGATAGAACAAAGAGGCATGTAGCACCGACAGGGAATTTCAAGTTTGTTGAAATACAAAATGGACTTTGCTGCTAACAAGCATGTGTATGTCATGTGTTAGTTGCTTAGGCATGTCCAACTCTTTGCGACCCTATGGACTGCAGCCCGCCAGGCTCCTCCCATCCGTGGGATTTCCCAGGCAAGAAGACTGGAGTGGGTTACCAGTTCCTTCTCCAGGGCATCTTCCTGACCCAGGGATAGAACCTGGGTCTCCCACATTGCAGGCAGGGTCTTTACCATCTTAGTCCCCAGGGAAGCCCACGCTAATAAGCATCTGATTTTATTAGTTCTGTGGTCTGTTCTCTTGAGACAACACCTCCTGCTGCTTTCCTGGGGAAGGATTCCTCTATTTTATCATGAAGGAAGGGAAGAGCACTTTTCCATGGTGAACTTTTCCATCCTGCTACCTCTGGTGGGTCAGCAGCATTTTATAGACGGGGAGAATGGGGTGTGGAAAGGTTTATTAACTCTCCCTGGGCCGGAATTCAAACCCAGCCCTGACCTTCAAGTTCATGGTCTTTCCATCACTTCCCATGACCTTCAGAGAAAAACGACTTCTCCTGCTCTCCCTTGTCCAAGAAAAATGAGCTTCCCTTGTTTCCTCTGGGGGGAAATAGTGGGAATAAAATTACTCTGTGTTCATAGGTAATTCATGCTGCTGGCTGTACAGAATGATTTTGATAGGTCCAGGCTTTCTGACTTCCGGAGGCTCTTATTTATGGTTTATTTTCTGGCGCAAGTGAAGACTGAAGTGTGTGTGCGTTGTTCCTGATTATCTCAGAGGTTGAACCCGGCCAAAGCTGAAGCGAGGCTGTGGAATGGGACTGGCTGGGTTAGAACACAGTGTAGTTCTGTGTGGTTGAGATTTTCATGAGAAATGTGGGGGGCTGGGATTCCAGGACCCCAGCCTGTGTTGGAACATGGTGGGGCTGTGGCTTAGTCGCCAGCTTTGAGGCTGGTCTGTTCTGTAACTGCTGGAGGCTGCTCCTTCACTAAGGCCCAGAGGCTGGTCAGCAAGTCTGGGGGGGTCCTCAGCCTGACCCTGTTCCATTTCTCCAGTGTGCCCACTGCAACGTGCTATCACCAGAAACATGTGGGAAGTTTTAATGAAGGGATTCTTAAACTTTTGGGGGCCAAGGACCTCTTTGGCCATCTATGGGTCCCTTTTCAGAGCAATATTTTTTAGTGCGTAAAATAAGATACTGAGTTACCTAAGATACTAGTTACCATGGAAACTAGTTATATTGATATACAGTTATCAAAATATTTTTTAAAACTTGTGATAGAGAAAAATACATGCTTTTTAAATTAATGATTTACATAATGAGATCTAGCTGGGATTTAATAACCAGCATAATTTTGAAGTAGTGATAAGGGTAAATAATATTTCAAGATATTTGCAGCCCCTAGCACTGAGATATGAAAATATCTGTGATTTCTATTGGGAACAAACCATAGGAACTGTTAATACTGCCGTGGTTCAGTGCCCGCATTTTTATAATGAAAGGAAATGCTAAATTTCAGCTAGAGGTTAGTGAAAATGAAGATGTAATTGTTTTCTTATGCAACTTGAGGATCCCCTGAATTCACTGAACTCCTGGAAAAAAGCCTAGGTTTCTTCCCTCAAGACTTTTTAGAGAAATAACTAGTTTATTATTGTTGTTTCCCCCCTCCTCCTTTTTTTAAAATTCTTTTAATTTCCCAGTGTCTTGATTATTCTTGTTCATCCTCCCTGCATGCTCAGAATCCTTTCCTTGGTCTTTTGAACACCTTTACTTTCTTTTTAAAAAATCCTTTTATGATTCTCTCTCTGTCCTCTGAAGTCTGAGGTCTTCCCATCTCTGGAATCTGCGGTCCACCCTCCTGTAGATTTGAGGGTTTTCCCTCTCGGAATCTGGGGTCTTCTTGCCCTCTTGTGCCCCTTACCTGTGAATCAGGCAGTGGCCTCAACCTTTTTGCCTGTATAGCCCCCTCAAAGAATTTTGAAACCCTGTGTATCCATTTTTAGGTAAACGGCTCAAAATTTTAATTATATGTTTAAATCATTTTAAAAGATTTATTTTCCTGCATATTTTGCATTGCCCACCTTCTTCAAACACATATTGTACTAAAATCTTGGAGCTGCAGATTTTAGCTTATCCAGTTCATGTGATGGAAATGACAAAACCAGTCTTTGCTCTCACATCAGTCAGTGAAATCAGACCTCTTTTGGTAGAAGATGTATCAGTTCCCAGGAGAAGGCAATGGCAACCCACTCCATTACTCTTGCCTGGAGAATCCCACGGATGGAGGAGCCTGGTAGGCTGTGGTCCATGGGGTCTCAAAGAGTCGGACACGACTGAGCGACTTCACTTTCACTTTTCACTTTCACGCACTGGAGAAGGAAATGGCAGACCACTCCAGTGTTCTTGCCTGGAGAATCCCAGGGATGGTGGAGCCTGGTGGACTGCCATCTATGGGGTCGCACAGAGTCGGACACGACTGAAGCGACTTAGCAGCAGCAGCAGCAGCAGCAGCCGTATCAGTTCCCAGGTTGACCACCTCAGTTCTGAACCTGAATCCTGACATGGGCCAGGACGTGGCCTCAGCCGGAGACAGGTAGCTGGTGGGTACAGAGGTGGGTGGAAGGATGGGCTGATGCCTGGGTTCCTTGTCCAGATCAACTGCTCCCATCAAAGTCTGTCTGAAGCTCTCCATGCCTCACTCTCAGGGGCTCCTCAGCAACAATGCTTCCTGGAATTATCCCTTTTCTGGTGTCCTAGAGATGGAGGTGGCTCAGAGGGTAAAGAGTCTGCCTGTAATGCAGGCGACCTGGGTTTGATCCCTGGTTCGGGAAATCCCTTGGAAGAGGAAATGGCAACCCACTCCCATATTCTTCTCTGGAAAATCCCATGGATGGAGGAGCCTGGAGGGCTATTACAGTCCATGGGATCGCAGAGTCAGACATGACTGAGTCACTAACACTTTCAGAGATGGTCACACTCCAGAGCGACTCAGGATGAGTGACAGACAGTAAGGTCTTCCTTTTTCCTTCCTCCAGTTTCACTGAAATATAATTGACATCGCAGCACTGTATACATTTAAGTTGTAGAGTGTAATGATTTGACTTGCATACATCATGAAATGATGACCACAATAAGGTTAATGGACAGCTGTCATCTTGTATAGATACAGTATAAGGAAGGTCTTACTGAAAAGACAATTGCACAAGAGGATGCAGTGGAGGATAAACACTGCACAATGCTGGCATGTTTTTGGACCCATCAACTTTAGGCAGTTGAGAACCTGGAAATGGATTCCTGGAAAGCTACCCTAGTCGACTGGAAAGCCTGTATGGGCTTTGGTTTCTTTGGAGACTCATGAAATAAAGGAAGCGGTTTATCATTTGCAGCAACATGGATGAAACATAGAGATTGTCATACTGAGTGAAGTAAGTCAGAGATGGAGAAATGTCGTATAACATCCCTTATACAACTAAGTGTGCGAGCATGCTCAGTTGTGTCCAACTCTTTGTGACCCCATGGACTGTAGCCCACCAGGCTCCTCTGTCCATGGGATCTCCCAGGCAAGAATACTGGAGTGGGTTGCCATTTCCTTCTCCAGGGGCTCTTCCCGACCTGGGGATCGAACCGGGGTCCCCTGCATTGCAGGCAGATTTTTTACAACTAGCGCCACATGGGAAGGACAAGGCTTCCCTTTTAAATACACCCTGCTTTTTTTTTTTTCTTTTTACAGAGATAAGTGGAAATCCCACAGGTGGGACTGATCCTCTCCAGAAAGATAGGAGGGCCGGAATCTTGCCAAAGAGGCAGGGAGAGAGCTGACCAGGTAGCCAGTCACCGCCAGGGAGGTCCCCCGGGCTGTCGGTCAAGGACACAGTTACGTGGGGACAGCTGTGGGTCGGCTGGGTGGGGGCGGGGGGCGGGGGAGGTGTTGAGGACGCCTGGAAAGCTGTGTATTTGAACGGAAGGTCTCAGGGCACAAGCAGGGGCCGTGGCTTTTGCAATTTTGTCTCATAAAGGCTGTCAGCTGGCACACAGCAGGCATCCTCTTTAACTTCGGGGTTGCTGCAGCAGCTGCCTTTTGGATGAGGTGGAGGCTGAAAACTCGCCTGCTCCTGGTGGCCGAGCTCGTCTGCCTGTGGCAGTCAGGGCCACGCTCTGCCAGAATGCGGTGCTTGCTCAGGGGCCTGGTGAGAGGCATCCTTTTACTGAAAGAGGCATTTGTTCTTCCTGTGGATCCGAGTTGCAGTGGAGCAGGCTGACCTCTGGGCGGCAGCCTGGCAGAGGTGGGCCACCTGCAATGTGTCAGCGAGGCCACAGCACAGAGCTGGGGCAGGAGTGAGCCTGGCTGGGGAAGAGGGGTGGGCGGGGCCTCCTCCACCTCTTGTCTGCCCTTGGTTGGTCCCTGGGGTGTGCCAGCATCTGGCACTTTACCCAGGGCCCCAGGAGGCAGGCAGGTCCTGAAATGAAACACTACCATGAAGCTCCCTTTGGTGCCACTCTCTTTGCTAATTTTTAAGGCTTGGACTAAACATCTCACCCCACACAGTGAAGAGTGGGTGCTCAATAATTCCTTGCTTGGGATAGCAAATTGAAATAAATGGCAGTGTAGTATCAGTATGCTGGCCTTGGACTCAGTGTCCCGGAAAATAAGGGCCATGGCTTTCTCATAGGCTCTGTGAGCCCCTGGCTTCTTGTAGTAGGGATCTGCTAGTACTTTTGATGGTGATTATTAACACTGTATCTGTGTTCTCTGATCTAAAAAATAATGGAGCTTGAGAAGTTAGAATCATGTGTGTTTACAAGGAAAATTGGGACAGATAATTTGACATCAGAAGTACCCTGGAAAATATTGTTGTTGAGTTGTGTCCGACTCTTTTGTGACTCCATCGGCTGTCCATGGCATTTCCCAGGCAAGAATACTGGAGTGAGTTGCTGTGCTGGGCTCCACAGCATCTTTCCGACCCAGGGATCGAACCCTGAGTCTCTTATGTCTCGTGCATTGGCAGGCGGGTTCTTTACCACTAGAGCCACTGGGAAGCCCTTCCAGGCAGTTACTTGCTGTCAATTAATTAAGCCTCTAAATATGCATCAGTGCAAAGTAGAATAACCTGTGGTTGAGAGAGGGGGCGAACTGGTTCAACAAAACTCTCCATTCTGCCTCAGATTGGCTGCAGCCCGGTGTCGGGGACCTGGGATTTCTGCTTCTCCATGGTGACTATGGGCACACCTCTTTGCTCCCCTCTCGGGTCCTAATAGAGTCCCCAGGTGCGGTTCTGGGAGGAGGATGGGCCCGGTCCTGTCCTGCCAGCCACCTGCCCATCATAGGGCGGCCCCAGCCCAGAGCTTTTGTCCCTGCCTTGGCTTTTCCTTGCTGAACTTGGCACAGCTAAGCCAGTCCCAGGAGAACACTTTCCCAAGAGGAGGTTAAGCTTTTTGTGTGCCATGCCAACTTGCTTCACTCTTTGCAACCCCATTGACTGTAGTCCGCCAGGCTCCTCTGTCCATGGGGATTCTCTAGGCAAGAATACTGGAGTGGGTCGCCATGCCCTCCTCCAGGGGATCTTCCTGACCCAGGGATTGAACTCCAGGCTCCCACATTGCAGGCAGATTCTTTACAACTAGCTCCACCTGGGAAAGCCGAGGCTTTTGTTCTAAATGTGCCCTGCTTTACTTTTTTTTTTCTTTTCACAGAGATAAGTGGAAATCCTACAGGTGGGACTCATCTTCTCCAGAAGGATAGGAGGGCCCAGACCTTGCCAAGGATGCAGGGAGAGCTGACTAGGTAGCCAGTCACCGCCAGGGAGGTCCCCCAGGCCGATGGTCAAGGACACAGGTATGTGGGGATGGCTGTGGGTCGGCAGGGGTGGTGGGGGGGGTGGGGGGAGCGGGGGAGGTGCTGAGAACGCCTGGAAAGCTGTGTATTTGAACAGAAGGTCTCAGGGCACAAGCAGGGGCCGTGGCTTTTGCAATTTTGTCTCATAAAGGCTGTCAGCTGGCACACAGCAGGCATCCTCTTTAACTTCAGGGTTGCTGCAGCAGCTGCCTTTTGGATGAAGTGGAGCCTGAAAACTCGCCTGCTCCTGGTGGCCGAGCTCGTCTGCCTGTGGCAGTCAGGGCCACGCTCTGCCAGAATGTGGTGCTTGCCTCGGGGGGCTGGTGAGAGGCATCCTTTTACTGAAAGAGGCATTTGTTCTTCCTGTGGATCCGAGTTGCAGTGGAGCAGGCTGACCTCTGGGCGGCAGCCTGGCAGAGGTGGGCCACCTGCAATGTGTCAGCGAGGCCACAGCACAGAGCTGGGGCAGGAGTGAGCCTGGCTGGGGAAGAGGGGTGGGCGGGGGCTCCTCTGCCTCTTGTCTGCCTTTGGTTGGTCCCTGGGGGTGTGCCAGCATCTGGCGCTTTACCCAGGGCCCCAGGAGGCAGGCAGGTCCTGAAATGAAACACTATCATGAAGCTCCCTTTGGTGCCACTCTCTTTGCTAATTTTTAAGGCCTTGCCTAAACATCTCACCCCACACAGTGAAGAGTGGGTGCTCAATAATTCCTTGCTTGGGTTAGCAAATTGAAATAAATGGCAGTGTAGTATCAGTATGCTGGCCTTGGACTCAGTGTCCCGGAAAATAAGGGCCATGGCTTTCTCATAGGCTCTGTGAGCCCCTGGCTTCTTGTATTAGGGATCTGCTAGTACTTTTGATGGTGATTATTAATACTGTATCTGTGTTCTCTGATCTAAAAAATAACGGAGATTGAGAAGTTAGAATCATGTGTGTTTACAAGGAAAATTGGGACAGATAATTTGAAATTAGAGTATCCTGGAAAATGTTGTTGTTGCGTCTTAAGTCGTGTCCGACTCTTTTGTGACCCCAGGGGATTTCTCAGGCAAGAATACTGGAGTGGGTTGCCAGTTGCTTCTCCAGGGGTTCTTCCAGACCCAGAAATCAAACCTGTGGCTCCTGCCGCATATTCTGCATTGCAGGTAGGTTCTTTACCACTGAGCCACTGCAGAAGCCCAATATACAAGCTCAATCGCATAGATCCTTCAACCTGAAGAGCCCCTATATGACATATGATGTTTCTTTCTCACCCCCAGTTTATTTCTTTATAGCAAAAAAAAAAAAAAAAAAGCTAGTCAGAATATCTGTTATTTTCCTAGGCTTCCATCACAAAATGCCACAGGTGGGGTGGGATGAGAATGCGGTAGTTAAACAGCAGGAGTTTATAAGCTCACAGGTGTCAGAAGTTTGACTTTCTCATTCCCCTGACCTCCAGTGGTTTGCTGGCCGTGGTGTTTCTTGGCTCATAGAGGTGTCAGCCAGGCTCTTCACGTGGCGTCCTCCCTCACACACGTGGCGTGTGTGAGTCTGTGTTTCAATTTCTCCCTTTAAAAAACAATGCATTATTGAGTTTTGGCTGCGTGGGGCCCTCGTGGCTGTACACGGGCTTTCTCTAGCCGTGGTGCTCAGGCTTCTCGTTGCAGTGGCTTTGCTCGTTGTGCTTTGGTAGCTGTGGCACACAGCCTCAGTTGGCCCATGGCATGTGGGAATCTTCCTGAACCAGGATTGAACCCATGTGCCCTGTATTGGCAGGTGGACTCTTAACCACTGGACCACCAGGGAAGTCCTAAATTTCTCTCTTTTTTATAAGAATAGCAGTCAGATTGGGCCAGCTCCACCACCCCCTCCCACGACCACCCAGTATGACCATGCATCAGCTGAACTCTTTCTGAGGATCTTATTTCCAAGTGAGATCACATTCTGAGGTCCTAGGGGTTAGGACTTCATATAAACCCGGAGTTTATAACATATAAACCTGGGAGTGGGGAATGGGGCACAATTCGGCTCACAAGAGAGCTTTTCCAGCCTCGAGAAAGGAAGAGAGAAACATCCAAGGGGCAACTGCCTGTGAAGAGGTAGGTAGGGAGGTGGGAGAGGAAGGGACTGCCGTGCAGAGCAGCAGCGTCAGAGTGGGCCCACCTCTGCGTACTCTTTCATTCCTGAGACTCTGTTGTTGGCTGAGTGACATCCTAGATGGTAGCATGAATCCATTTTCTTCTACTTCACCTTGCATATGTGGCTATTGAAATTAAATAAAATGGAAAAATTCAGTTCACCAGTCTCACTAGTTGGATCTCAAGGGTGGCCTGTGGTTATACCTCTTTTGAATATCGAGGCTACAGAACGTTTCTAGCATCACAGAGAGTTCTGTTGGACAGAACCAGTCCAGAGGGTTGCACCGGAAAAATGTGGTTGACGAAGACAGAAATGGGGACTGGGAGACAGATGGAAATGGGTTGAAAGGCGGTGCAAGGGCCAAAGGTAGCCTTGAATTCCAGCGGCGTTCAAGCGGCGTGTAGGGTTCAGAGATGTAGGAGGAAACCAAGGAGGCCTGAGAACGCTTGAGGTGGGCTGTACCTGCCAGGCTAAAGTGCTAGGTGGCAGACCACGTGACCATGGAGCTCATGTTCATCTCACAGCCCACTTCTGAGAAGCCGTTCACTCATCATGATGGGTGGTGCTTTGGAAATGTCCCCACACCTTCAGTTTGGGAAACACTGGCCCAGAGCAGAATGGTGGGGTGGGGTGGAGAGGAATGGCCCTGGCTGCTTATTGCTTCCTGGAGGCCCAGAAGAGCTGCTGTGAAGGGCCCTGGGTGAGGCTGGAGGAGCCGGTGATGCCCCCAGGCCCCTTCCTCATGCTCCTGCAAATGCCTCCAAATTGGCGAAGCTCAGAAGACAGAAGAGGAGTCCCCGCAATCTAGTTAAGTTTGATCTAGACAGACGTTTGATGAATAATAAGGTGTCTTTGAGTAATAACATGGATAACATGCTTCTAAGGGCTGAATACAAGGTATTTTATGCATATCCAGGTGGGAGTCAGCAGAGCTGACAAAACCTCGGGGATTACTGGGTCTCAGAGGCAGAAAGAAATGGCCAGCGCCGCGCCAGTATTGACAGAGGGGCCGGGAGGGGCAGGGGGCAACCCAGTGTCACCGAGCAGACACGGCGGAGGTCAGGCGACGTGACAGGCCTTCGCGCCGGGCTCTGCTTCTGAATTTTAAGAGCAATAAAGTATAAAACTGCAGCAAATCAACAGCAGCGATGAGCAAAGGTTACAGAGGGGCTAGAAGCTGTTCCACTTGTAAAAAGAGAAACGTCAGGCACGCACAATACAGTCTTATTCTCAGGTGCCCAAAGGAGCTGTGACAAGGACACTGGGTCTCCTCCTGGAACCAGCCGGGGTGAGCTTCGTTCTTGCTGGAGCGGGCCTGTGTGCAGAAGGGCGCTGCCAGTGGCTAACGTTTTCATTGATAAGTATTTCCTGGGGGTCGTTGATGTGATAGACTCCCCAGGGGCAGGGGCCCCAGCAAGAAATCTTTGAGCCCACATGTGATTGGATGCTCTCCACTTCTCTCACCAGTACCTCACTCTCACCTTCCATCGCCTCTCACCTGGGTTGGCAGGACGCGTCTCCTCTGCAACTGATGTGTCCTTCCTTGTTGAGGGAGCTTGGTCCCCATAATCTCCCGGCCTCTCTCCGCCTTTGACGCCCCTGGACCGCAGCACTGGTTGGCAGCTCTGGGAAGCTTGGACTGGGCGTGTTTGCTCAGCTTTGCCGTCTTCCTTTTGGGAGCGCTACTGGCAAGGATGCTGATGCTACGAGGGCTACCAGCTCTTCTCTTCATGGGGTGCGGCACTGGCCCATGGTCGGGGTCGGGGGGAGGAGTGTCAACATTAGGAAGCCCTCTGGCTCTTATACCTAGTTTTCTCAACATTAAGGCTTCCCTGGTGGTGCTAGTGGTAAAGAATCCACCTGCAAATGCAGGTGACTTGAGTTCCATCCCTGGATCAGGAAGATCCCCGGGAGAAGGAAATGACAACCCGCTACAGTAGTCTTGCTTCAGAAATCTCGTGGACAGAGGAGACTGGCAGGATACAGTCCCTGGGGCTGCAAAGAGTTGGACATGACATGACTTGGACTAAACAACAACTAACATAATGGTGTGTACTTGTTGACTTTCCTTTTGTTGACTCTCATTTATCCACTCTCTCCAACATGGAGGTGCAGAGCCTTCCTTGTAGAGCAAGGATAGGGTCCTTCCCCTTTTGCTTCCTACCCTCAGTACCTGGGGGAGTAGTCACTCCATAAATAATGTGAGCACTGAATGTAGGAGGGAGGGGGCGGTGAGAAGCAGTGACACCCACAGGACCACCGTGTCAGGAACCAAGAGAAACGGGGCTTCATGCCCGGCTCACCACTAGCAACTGTGTGCTTGCCACTTACCTCTGATTTTCCCCCTTCCTTCATCTCTCTAAAACAAGGAGGGTTCACTCTCTGCATTGGGAGCCTCTTGCAAAGGCCTGACATCCTTTTGGAGGAGTCTCTTGCTTCTTAGGAGATGCGTGTTTTCCTGGCCCCGGGGCTGTTACTATCTTTCCCCCTCCCTGCTCCTTTTAGTATTTAATGGCAGCCGCTGAATTATTTAACTGCGTGAGTGTTCGGGGGACCGTGTTTGAAGGGCAAATAAGATAACAAATGAAGCAACGCTGTGGCATCATTCTTTCTGCTGCCGGGGATTCGGGAGCTTTTATTTTTCTTGAGCATCTTGACTTTCCCAACAGAAAGAGTAAAACAAATCACATACACAAATCACCACCCTCCCTCCCCGCCTGCCCCCCCAAGCCCTGCCGGAGCCGCTGCGGCCAAACGGGAGCGATTTTAAACGAGAAGATTATAGTCGCGGCTAATGGAGCAGGAGCGAGAAACACTTGTCCTGGGCTGGCGGCACCAAATACCCCTTATCACCTCGGAGAGCGTTATTATTTTAATGGTAAACGCAGTAGATTGCAAACTAGTAAAGTCACAGTCAGACCCCTCTGCTTGCCCGGTGACAGGTGCCTGCATTCATATGCTTGCCTTATTGTGAGGTTTCTCATCTGCCCGAGTCCCGTTCACAGCCTTTATCTCGTTAGGTACCTTCCGCGGAACTGTGCAATGAAGTCTCCCTTTTTAAAGTACAATGCGTTTCCCCCAACCCTATTCTTCCCGGGCTTTTATGACTCACAATTGACAAAGGCCTCGCTAATGGAAATGCAAATTTCCTACCTGTCAAAAACTGAGAATGTCTTCCAAAACAGTGGCTGGCGGGGCAGAAATTATATTAGCATTAGCACTTGCGGGTTGGGTGAGGGTGAGGGGGGCGGGGAGAAGCCACTTCCCAGGAATTTGTGGGATAAAAGTGTTTGTTTGATGCTGGGATATAAATAAAACAGCTGTGCTCAGAGCTCCTGTGCAGACAGGACAATTCAGGAATTTCAAACTTTTGTATCCCTCTGGTTTCAGCCCATGTATTATTCAGATTCAAATCACCCCATACTGCTATTATGAAGTCTTTGATTTGGGGACCAGAAAGGTTGGGGGCCTTGATATCTCTTCCTGTTTTCCTGAGGAAGTCCCCTGATGTGAGGCTGTCTTGGGACCCTACACATCTGAAGCATCGTTCCTGCCCCTTCTCCTCATCCTCTCCTCTTATTATTATTTAACTGTGTGTGAGTGCATGCACGCACATGCATGAACAAGAACAGTGATTGAAATATGGTCTTTGCCTGAAATTTTAGCGGAGAGCAGGGCTGACTTCCTGTATGAGCCTGCCAGGGCTTGTCGACTAGGGAAAAAAAAGCATAACCTAAAAGTTGAGAATTATGTTTTGTTTGGCAGACAAACTGAGGCCTGAAGCCTGGGGGTATGAACTAAAAGAAATACACAAGTTTAGAGAGGCAAGTTAAGTTTTGTTTGAGGCAAAATGAGGACTGCAGCCCGGGAGACAGCACCCGAGAGAGATCTGGGAGACTGCTCCAAAGAGGCAGCGGGGAAGGTCAATATATAAACTTTTGGTGAAGGGGGAGCTCAATACAATTAAGTACTCATTTTGCAAAAGGATTTTTGCTAGTTGAGCAGATCTGATGTTGTCATGAAGGGATTTAGTGCGTTTCTAGACATGAGGAGGTACAAGGATTGGGATCATAAAATCTGTTTTTTTGGGGGAAAAAAAAATCCAACTATCTAATGACCTGGCCTACCAGATTCCCTGGGGCCCAGAGTGCCTCACTCCACCCTGGACTCTGTGCAGGTGTTGAAGGTCAACAGTTGCAGCTGCACAGGGTCAGTCTCCACAGAGGCAGGTGGCAAATGCCCTCGTTCAGTCCTTGACAATGCTCTTGGCAAGTGCCAATCTGTAGTTGACAGGGCCCCCTTGTGGTCATAAATTCAACCATACTTGGGGAGGCTTTTCATGACCATTCTGTCCCATGTTGCTAGGAAGACTCACTCCCGGTTCTAAAGGTTTTTTTTGCTGGTAGACTCAGTGTGCTATTACTAGACTAGGTCTTGATAATCAAAGATCTCTGGATACCGGTCTTATAGTTATGGTTCAGGAAAATATTCCCTCTCATTGCATCTTCCCATATCTAGAGTTACACTATTACAATCATTGATCACATACATTTGATCAATAGCTTCAAGTCTAGTTATCATTGTTTTCTACACATTCCGGGGAGAAGCTCATTTCATTGCAGGCTCAGTCATATACTTGGTAATAAAAGAGACAATAATCTTGTAAAACAGGCAATATACAAATAATATAGCTAGTAACATTAGTGGAATTATAATATTTCAGCCATGAGCCTCCCATACCATACCATTTTTTTTGTTTTTGTTTTTAATAAAGATTGTCTAGACTATGCAATGGGTCACTTAAGGCAGAAATCTAATTTTTCATACAGCCCATCAAATGTGTTATATTAGAGGATTCATCAGGTATGAGAAAACGTTCAGTGTGAATTATGGCGCAGCTGCTTCCCTGAGATGCTCTGAGGATGTCAAGGGCCGTGCAGTTTTGTAGCACCACCTTCCTCGTCATAGAGACCTCAGAGTTCAGTAGACTAATAGCCTGGTTACTCTCATTTAAAGCTTATTGAGTGAAAGTTCTTAAGGCTTCAATATGACCAGTTACAGGCTCCAATCCTATTGAAAGCACACACACAAAAACATAGGTGCTAAATGGTCATACCAGTAGAATACTGATCTCTTGACTCATTGAGCTCACATCAACATTAGATTGGCTCAAATTGCCTCTAATTTATTACGTATATGACCTTGAGTTCATGGGAATCCCAGGTTGCACCTTCCTATTCATCTTGCTAGAAGCTGAGCCATAAATTAGTACCATAAATCAGCAGAGTTCCATACCGATCACTCTCTAAGGGTAATTGTAAGCATAGTTCATAAGGCATCCAGCCTAGTTTTATAATATTACTAGGCTGATCATTTGGGCTTCCCTGGTGGCTCAGATGGTAAAGAATCCACCTGCAATGTGGGAGACCTGAGTTCGATCTCTGGGTTGGAAAGATCCCCTGGAGGAGGGCATGGTAACCCATTCCAGTATTCTTGGCTGGAGAACCTCCATGGACAAAGGAGCCTGGTGGGCCACAGTCCATGGGGTCACAAAGAGTTGGACATGACTGAGCGACTAAGCACATAGGTTGATTATTTTAGTATGATTTAATTGTTCCCAACATAGAGGAACTTTTAAACTTAAAAGACTATAACCTGGTATTAACCATGGACTATAGATCCATCCCATAATTGTGAGAGTTTTCCTTTTAGTAGACAAGAGGTTTCAGTTTTTGATTGAGACTTAGTTCATCACTCTGAGTTTGAGTGACCCTAAGAGTAAATTTAAATCTATTGCCAGGGTCAGAGCTGCTGCTGCTAAGTCACTTCAGTCATGTCCGACTCTGCGACCCCATAGACGGCAGCCCACCAGGCTCCCCCGTCCCTGGGATTTTCCAGGCAAGAGTACTGGAGTGGGGTGCCATTGCCGTCTCCCAGGGTCAGAGCAGGTATTATTAATTATCCCATCTAGCAATATCATGAGTAGACAGAACAGGACTGAATTCTCTTCTAAAATAAGCTTCCTGTGTTAGTTGCTCAATCATGTTCAACTCTTTGTGATCCCATGGTCTGTCCATGGAATTCTCTAGGCAAGAATACTGGAGTGGGAAAGTGCCATTCCCTTCTCCAAGGGGATTTTTCTGAACCAGGGATCGAACCCAGGTCTCCTGCATTGCAGGCAGATTCTTTACCATCTGAGCTACGAGGTAAGCCCAATAAACTCCCTAAGGGGTATGCTGTCAGAGCCCTGAGGGGAGAAATCCACCAAGGTAACCCAGAAGTGCTGCTGCTGCTAAGTCGCTTCAGTCGTGTCCGACTCTGTGCGACCCCATAGACGGCAGCTTACTAGGCTCCCCCGCTCCTGGGATTCTCCAGGCAAGAACACTAGAGTGGGATGCCATTTCCTTCTCCAATGCATGAAAGTGAAAAGTGAAAGTGAAGTCTCTCAGTCGTGTCCTACTCCCAGCGACCCCATGGACTGCAGCCTCCCAGGCTCCTCCATCCATGGGATTTTCCAGGCAAGAGTACGGGAGTGGGGTGCCACTGCCTTCTCCCCAGAAGTACTAGACACAGGTAATTGGCCACAAACCCAACAATTGGACTGAGTCTTAAACTAGCATAGGATCATGTCCATGATAGAAAACATTTGGCTTATATGCAAAGGTCCAGGAAGTCAAGAAAGCGTTATAAATGATCATATGAATCAGGTCCGGCATCTTGGGCAAGCTGTCTGCTTCTGATATCATCTACTTCCCTGCAAATTCACTGTGCATGAGCTAGTTAAGAGTACCCGATAAAAAGATCCTTCTATCTAGATTGGAGACAGTTCCTTAAATTACGTCTTTTTCCAGTCTTGCTTGCAGGTCATGAGGCATCTGAGCTTTTTCCAAAGATAGATTACTGAGATAAGCTTCAGAAAGAAACTTTGAATGTCTTTTAATAATTCAATTAAATTTTACATTAACATAACAGCAAAGAACTATCCAGGAAATGAGTCTTAGTAGATACAGACGTCTATTAACAAACTTGGATTTAACATTCATTGAAACATCTTTTTCTCTCTAAAATTACCCTTGTTTTTACCAAATATAACCAAATTGAGACTAGTTTGTTTGCGAAATATGTCTAGTCTCAATAAACTTGGCATGATGATTTATTTAATCATAATTGATCATAGACTTTTTTGCTTTGCTGAAACTTTTATAGGGTCTCAGACTGAACTTTTAAAATAAAATCTTTCAGGGCGAGGAAAGTCATGCAAAAGGCTTATCACAGATTTTGCCTAACAGATCTAGGTGAATTCCTCCCTTCTCAAGGTCTCCAAAAGTTCTTGCGATTTTTGTATCTGTTAGTGAGATAATGTTTCTAACTTGCCTGATAAAGTTCCTGGAAATCTAAGAGTTTCCAATCTCTTGGGGGGTCAGAGAGAAAAGATAAATGTTTCAGTTTGTTTGTAAAGTATATTCACCAAATTACTATCATAATTAGTTTGAGGGGAAGGTTTTCCTTACATCTGAAAAACACTGATTCAAACCAGTAATTTTTCAGATAGAAACCATAAAAGTTGAAAGCATATTTGCCAGTTCATTCAGTCCTTTTGTTAACTTTTGTGAAGTCATCAGGTTTCCCATTAGAATTCTTTAATTTCTTCCAATTCAGAAACTGGTATTTATCCCAAAGTCCTCGCTATAAATCTTCTCTCTATTTTATTATTATTTTTTTGATGTATTTATTTTTAATGGAAGGATAGAGCATTGCACTGCTTTCTGAAGTGAAGTGTTAGTCGCTCAGTTGTGCCTGATTCTCTGTGACCCCGTGGACCGGGGCTCGCCAGGCTTTTCTGTCCATGGGATTCTCTAGGCAAGAATACTGGAGTGGGTTGCCATTTCCTTCTCCAGGAGATCTTGCTGACCCAGGGATTGAGCCTGGCTCTCCTGCATTGAAGGCTGTTTCTTTACCATTAGAGCCACCAGGGAAGCTCTCTGGGAAACATCGGTTTCTATCAGTGGTCAGTGGGTTTACCCATCCCTCCTTCCACTTGAACATCCCTCCCACTGCCTCCCCATCCAGCAAATTCCCATTGGCTATCAATTTAAAAGTAAACTTAATTAAATTTGTTTTTAAACTTGGTCTTAACCATCTACAAAACTTTTCTCAGGGTCCATTTTCCACACACCTAATTACTTTCTGTACCCGTTACTTTGTTCTCCCAACCTGGAACAGTCACCTGTACGTTAGACCTACTTCCTTTTCCCTTCATAAAATGTAATTCCTTTCCTCATATCTTCTTTATCAGAAACACACATCCTACTTTCCTTAAGCAACCAAGAGCTGACCTTTACATTAGCATTCTATAGACTGGTGAGCATAAAAACCAGTAATAATTCTGAAGAAACTTTTAAAATAGAAAACAGGTCAGGATGGTACCAAACATTATTCACTAATAGTCCAAAATCTCTTTAGTTTTTTTGTAAGAAGAAATTCGTTTTCAGTAGTCAGTGTTTCAGAATCTTATTTTATTTGGAAATGATCTAGCTGTTCTTAAACTTTCATCACTGAGTTTAGCATAACCCTAGAAATTCAGGCTACCAAAATCGGGAGAGAGTATTTTAGGCAGAGATTCCTAAAGCATAATTACTCTTAATCGAATTTATCTAAAATCGCATATTTCATTTACATTTTTTGGGAAGTTTCTTAACTCGAGGAACTTTCCTTGCTGACAAACTTGTAACAGATATAGCAATATTTAATTTATGTTAAACCTAGGAACAATGAAAATATTCTGCTTAATATTAATGACTCTTAGACAAGTCTATATTTGTTAGATCAACAAACAAACACTAAAACCAGGTACTTAATATTGAATATTTCCCAGTTTAGGTGAACCTGGAATTCATTTAGGTTTATTCTCTTGTATTTAGAATTGTTTGATTTATAAGCACTTACTTTCTTTGTGTTATTGTTGTTCAGTCCGTAAGTTGTGTCCGACTCTTTGGGATGCCATGGGCTTCCCTGTCCTTTATTATTTTCCAGAATTTGATTAAACTCATGTCCATTGAATCAGTGATGCCATCCAACCGTCTCACCCTCTGTTACCCTCTTCTACTCCTGCCTTCAATCGTTCCCAGCATCAGGGTCTTTTCAAAGGAGTCAGTTCTTCACATCAGGTGGACAAAGTATTGGAGCTTCAGCATCTGTCCTTACAATGAAATATTTAGGGTTGATTTCCTTTAGCATTGACTGGTTTAATCTCCTTGCAGTCCAAGGGATGTTCAAGAGTCTTCTGAAGTACCAGAAGCCTCAGTTCTTTGGTGCTCAGCCTTCTTTATACCAACTCTCACATCCATACATGACTACTAGAAAAACCCTAGGTTGAACTAGACAGACCCTTTGTCCACAAAGTGATGTCTCTGCTTTTTAATACACTGTTTAGTTTTGTCTTAACTTTTCTTCCAAGGAGCAAGCATCTTTTAATTTTGTGGCTGCAGTCACTGTCCACAGTGATTTTGGAGCCCAAGAAAATAGTCTGTCACTGTTTCCACTTTTTCCCCATTTATTTGCCATGAAGTGATGAGACCAGATGACATAATCTTAGTTTTTTGAATGTTGAGTTTTAAGCCAGCTTTTTCACTCTCCTCTTTCACCTTCATAAAGAGATTCTTTAGTTCCTCTTCACTTTCTGCCATTAAAGTGGTATCATCTGCATGTCTGAGGTTGTTATTTCTCCTGGCAATCTTGATTCTAGCTTGTGAGTCATCCAGCCCAGCATTTCGTATGATGTCCTCTGCATAGGAATTAAATAAGCAGGTGACAATATACAGCCTTGATGTACTCCTTTCCCATTTTGGAACCGTTGTTCATGTCCAGTTCTAACTGGTGCTTCTTGTCCTGCATACAGGTTTCTCAGGAGGCTGGTAATGTGGCCTGGTATTGCCATCTCTTTATTTCACCGTTTGTTATGATCTAAACAGCAAAGACTTTAGCATAGTCAATGAAGCAGAAGTAGATGTTTTTCTGAAATTCTCTTGCTTTTCCTATGGTCCAGTAGATGTCGCCAATTTGATCTCCGGTTCCTCTGTCTTTTTAAATCCAGTTTGGACATCTGGAAGTTCTTGGTTCACATACTGTTAAAGCCTTGCTTGAAGGATTTTGAGCATAATATTGCTAGGATGTGAAATGAGTGCAATTTTATGGTAATTTGAACATTCTTTGGCATTGCCTTTCTTTGGGATTGGAATGAAAACTGACCTTTTCCAGTCCTGTGGCCACTGCTGAATTTTCCAAATTTGCTGGCACAATGAATGCAGCATTTAAACAGCATCATCTTTTAGGATTTGAAATAAAACAGCTAGAAATCCATCACCTCCACTAGCTTTGTTTATAGTAATGCTTCCTAAGGCCCACTTGACTTCACATTCCAGGATGTCTGGCTCTAGGTGAGTGACTACACCATCGTGGTTATTGGGGTCATTAAGAGTTTTTTTTTTTTTGTCCAGTTCTT
The DNA here is from genome assembly GCF_002263795.3 of Bos taurus. Lineage (NCBI taxonomy): Eukaryota > Metazoa > Chordata > Mammalia > Artiodactyla > Bovidae > Bos > Bos taurus. Next base: position 13,838,998 of record NC_037354.1, on the reverse strand, counting down.
CTGTGTATTCTTGCTACCTCTTCTTAACCTCCTCTGCTTCTCTTAGGTCCTTTCCATTTTTGTCCTTTATTGTACCTGTCTTTGCATGAGGTGTTCCCTTGGTATCTCCAATTTTCTTAAAGAGATCTTTCCCATTTGATTGTTTTCCTCTATTTCTTTGCATTGGTCAGTTAAGAATGCTTTCTTATTTCTCTTTGCTGTTCTCTGGAACTCTGCATTCAGATGGGTATATATTTCCTTTTCTCCTTTGCCTTTCACTTCTCTTCTTTGCTATTTGTAAGGCCTCCTCAGACAACCACTTTGCCTTCTTGCATTTCTTTTTCATGGGGATGGTTTTGGTCACCACCTCCTGTACAGTGTTACGAACCTCTGTCCATAGTTTTTCATGCACTCTGTCTATCAGATCTAGTCCTTTGAATCTATTCATCACCACCACTGTATAATCATATGGGATTTGATTGGGGTCATACTTGAATGGTCTAGTGGTTTTCCAAACTTTCTTCAATTTGAGACTGAATTTTGTAATAAGGAGCTGATGATCTGAGCCACAGTCAGCTCCTGGTCTTATTTTTGCTGACTGTATAGAGTTTCTCCATCTTTGGCAGCAAAGAATATAATCAATTTGATTTTGGAATTGACTGTCTGGTGATGTCCATGTGTAGAGTCATCTCTTGTGTTGTTGGAAGAGGTTGTTTGCTATGACCAGTATATTCTCTTGGCAAAACTCTGTTAGCCTTTGCCCTGCTTCATTTTGTACTCCAAGGCCAACAGATATCTCTTGACTTCCTACTTTTGCATTCCAGTCCCCTATGATGAAAAGGACATCTTTTTTTGGTGTTAGTTCTAGAAGGTCTTGTAGGTCTTTATAGAACTGTTTAACTTCAACTTCGGCATTAGTGGTTGGAGTATAGACTTGGATTACTGTGATATTGAATGGAAATGAACCAAGATCGCTCTGTCATTTTTGAGATCACACCCAAGTACTGCATTTTGGACACTTTTAGAGCTCATTTACAAACCAGTCTCAGCAATCAGCAATATTATCCAAAGACACATACTGAGACATACATATATCTAAATAGACACACCAAGAGATCTGATAGCTTTTGTTTTCCAAACTTAGTTATGAATCAGATATCAAAATACAAAAAACATCTACTTCTGCTTCATTGACTATGCTAAAGACTTTAACTGTATGGATTACAACAAACTGGAAAAGTCTTAAAGAGTGGGAATACCTGACCACCTTACCTGCTTCCTGTGAAACCTGTATGCAGGTCAAGAAGCAACAGAACTGGACATGGAACAATGGGCTGGTTCAAAATTGAGAAACATTTTGTGAACTGAGTAGAGGAAGCAAGAGTTTGTACAATGCAGACCAGAGAGTTGTCTGTCCATTCTGTAGATAAGGGAAATAGGCATAGCAAAGCTAAGGCAATGGACTACTTCATAGTAGCATCAGTCAGGGTCATATTTAAATCACCCAGCATAAGCAGAGTTCAGTGGATTCCAAGAGCAAGGATGAGAGCAAAGAAGACAATAGTTATCTACATGTACCAGATCATTACTCTGTGGGCTTCCCTGGTGGCTCAGATGGTAAAGAATCTGTCTGCAATGGGGGAGACCTGGGTTCGATCCCTGGGTTGGAAAGATCCCCTGGAGGAGGATATGGCAACCCGCTCCAGTATTCTTGCCTGGAGAATCCCCATGGACCGAGGTGCCTGGTGGGCTACAGTCCATGGGGTCATAAACAGTCGGACACGACTGAGCGACTATGCACAGAACAGCACAATATTACTCTGAGTGGATTGATTGCTGGGAAGCATAAAGAAGATAGTTGCTATGGGTACTTAGCTTAGGGTTTAAGAAGATTTTTGGCCTTTCTGAATAGTAGCTTCAGGTCTTCTGGAGGCTCACTCATCCACCTGGGATTTTCAGGCTGTCCTGGGTCCTCTGAGTCCTGTGGAGACTTGGAGGAGGGGTGGATTCATAGGGATGGCCGGAAGGTGGGCCCTCAGGTTCCTGTGACATATCAGAGGGGACAACTTTAAACCTGGATAAATGAACCCAGCTGGTGACCCCCTGGAGTTTGACTGCCCTCGGGGTGCTCAGAACTTGGTAAGAACTGTTTGGGGAGCAGCTGGTTGCTGGGGGACTCATTCCTCCCGGCCTTTAAAAGTACCCAGTGTCCAGGTTTTGCTGCAGGATAAGGGGGCCTGGCATCTGGAGAGGGCTGTACTCTGTTGCCATATTCTTATATAGCTTTCTGGAACTGCCCCAGATTTATAATGTACACAAGACGAGCCCGGATTTCTGGGTTAGTTAGCATGTCTAGAGTAGTGAGGAATGGCCTTCCATATGTCATTTTGAAAGGGCTTAACTCAGGGGTTGTTTTAGGAGCTGCCCTGACCCTTAAGAGGGCTATTGGCAGCAGGCGATACCACGACTCTGACGTTTCCTGACAGAGTTTGCCCAAGGTTTTCTTTAGTGTATAGTTAGCCTGTTCCACTTTTCCCGAGGACTGAGGTCTTCAGGATAAATAGAGATGGTATTTAATTCCTAAAGCCTTCGAACGTTGTCATGTGACACCTTTGCTACAAACGAAGGTCCACTGTTACTCTGAAGGTGGCCAGGCAATCCGAATCAAGGAGTGCCTCAGTACTTCAACTGGCTTCTCTGCTCTAGTAGGGAAGGCGTCTATCCATCCAGTAAAGATATCTATAAAGACTAATAAATGGATCTATAAAGACAAATAACTGTTTGAAGCCCTGGAAGGGCATCTGAGTGAAATCTCTTTGCCAGTCCTCTCCTGGGTGAGTCCCTCGACGCTGGGCTGGGTGATCGTGAAGGGGAGGCTTGATGTTGCCTCCTGGGTTATGGGTGGTGCAAAGGTCACAGGCTCAAGTGACTCTTTTAATCATCTCCGGGAGCCCTTTCCCTGTAAAAAGTTGGAAAACTCTCATAGACCTTGCAGCTCTCTGCAGATGCAGAGAATCAGGTAGCCCTTTAATAATGTTCCAGTGATCACAGAGAGGTATGAGCGATTTCTGATCTATGTGCCACCAACCACCTGCTCCCTTCATTCCCCCTCTATCTCGTGCCCAGTTCTCTTCAGAAGTTGAATGCCTGGGAGTATAAGGTTAGAAGGGGTAAGGGATGGGATTAGAGCCATTTCATTTCTGGGCATCTGGGCTGCTTTCTTAGCTTCCTGATCTGCTTTGTTGTCTCTCTGGATAACTTGGGCAATTCCCTTTTGGTGTCCATAGCAGTGGATGACTGCTACCTGCTTTGGTTTTAGGAACACTTCTATGAGGTGTAAAATTTCAGTCCCACACTTTGTAGGAGAGTTGTTTTTTTTTTTTTTTTTTTTTGCATTTATACGTCCTCCCTGGTGGCTCAGATGGTAAAGAATCTGCCTGTAATGTGGGAGACCTGGGTTCGATCCCTGGGTTGGGAAGATCCCCTGGAGAAGGGAATGGCAACCCACTCCAGTATTCTTGCCTGGAAAATTCCGTGGACAGAGGAGCCTGGAGCCTGGTGGGCTACAATCCATGGGTCTCAAAGTTGAACACGACTGAGCGATTAACACACACATGCGCTCTCTCTCCTCTCTTGCTGCGAGGGCAAGTAGAACAAGGAAGGCATATTTTGAGTCTGTGTATGTATTGGCAACCTTTCCTTCTCCTAGAATCAGATTAGATTCCTTCTCCTAATCTCAGGTTAGAGCTAGCAGTTCAGCCTTTTGGGCTGAGGTGTTAGGTGGCAAAGGTTTTGCTTCTCTGATGCCACGTGTGCCCACAATAGCCTACCCTCCCCTTCTGACTCTATATCTGACAAAACTACTGCCATCAGTAAACCATTCCTCCTCAGGCTTTTCTATGGCTTGATTTGTTAGATCCAACCTACAGGAATAGACTTGGTCCAAGGTTTCAAGGCATGAATGTATTAGCTCTGGTTCCTCAGCAGGCGTCAATGTAGCTGGGTTCAGGGTGTGACAAGTTTTGAGAGTCCCTTCTGGAGAATCAAGAAGTAAAGCCTCGTATTTAGTAAGACAGCCTCCTGTTAGCCAGTGATGGCCTTTCATCTCTAGGATCCCCTGTACTTGATGAGGGGTCCGGACTTGAAGTGACTGCCCAAAGGTAAGCTTGTTGGCTTCTTCAACCAATTAAATGATGGCACCTACTGCCTGGAGGCAACCAGGCCAGCCTTGGCCATGGAGTCTAGTTGCTTGGAGAAGTAGCCTATGGGCTGGGGAACTTCCCCTAGCTTTTGTCCTAACCCCCAGGGCTGTCCCTTGTTTTTCAGCTACTTACAAGAAGAATGGCTTGTTTAAGTTGGTGAGACCCAGAGCAGGGGCTCCAGTTAGGGCCTGCTTGTTATTGCAAAAAGCCTTTTCCTGCTCCCCATTCCAGAGTAAAGGCTCTGTATCTGGGCCTTTGATGGCTTCATACAGGGGTTTGGCCACTAGCCCAAATCCAGGATTCTGTAGAATCTTGCCATGCCTAGAAAGGTAGAGAGATATTTCTTAGTCTTTGGGGGTACATAGGCCCAATGTAGCTAGTTTTCTCTCTGGAGATAGCTATATACTCCCCAGGTTTATAATTTATCCCAGGTATTTAACCTGTTGCTTTGGAATCTGTGCCTTTTTCTGAGAGACTCTGTAAGCATGGGTTCCAAGGAAATTAAAAACTTCATGGTGGTTTTGATCTGAGGCCTCCCTTGTGGGGCGACATATTAAGATATCATCCACATATTGTATAATAGCACCTTCTCTTAAGTATTTCCTTTAGCTCCTTTCCTAGAGCCTGGGCGAACAAGTGCAGGGTGTCCCGATATCCCTGAGGCAATACCATCCAGGTATGTCTGAGTCAGGGTCAGCCCACTCAAGTGCAAAAAGATATTGTGATAAAGGATGAACTGGGGCATCCTTGGGACTGAGAACAGTAAACCCTTTAGCGTTTTCAGGGACCTGGGCGAGTATCTTGTAAGGATTGGCCACAAGGGGATGTGTAGGGATCACAGCCTTGTTTATTGCCCTAAGGTCTTGAGTCATCCTATATTCCCCACTTGGCTTAACAACTGGCAGGATAGGAGTTTGGCATGGAGACTGGCAGGACACCAAGAGGCCATGCCTTAGGAATTTATCCATGAGGGGTTGCAAACCCTTCTTGTGCTTCCAACTTTATAGGATAGTTTTTCTTTTTAGGATAAGACGTTTCTAGTCTAAGGCTAATTCTCACTGGTTGGGCGATTATGGGCTTCCAGGGATTCCCTTGTCCCATGCTGAAGGGTCTACTGCTTGTAGAATATGGCTAAGAATAGAATCTTGCTCTTCTGGCTTGTCTGTCTGAGAGTTAAAATACGGGGCTCCCTGGGGGCTCCTAACTGGAGTATGGCCCCAAGGGAGCTCAAAAGGCCCCTCCCAGGGACAGAGGTAAGACACTGAGGCACGATGGGAAAGGCATGTGAAATCAACCGCCACTCAAATTGGCCAGTGAAAGGCCCAGGGAAACAATGGACCTGAGATTTCCATTGACATCAGTCACAGTACAGCTTTTGGAGGAGTGAGGTTCCCGCATGACAAATTAAGACCGAATAAATGGCTCTTATATCAGTTAAGAAATTGATTTTTTTGACCTGCCATGTCAAGGACTACCTGGGGTGCCTCGGTGGAGATAGACATCTTGTTGCGGGGAGCCGCCAGAATCCCCTGGCCACCTGTCATCCAGCATGATGGCCATTTCGGGAACAGGAGCCCACCTCTTCCCCTTCAGGACTGAGGGCAGTCCCTCTTCCAATGACTTGTTTGTTTGCAGGCAAGACATGGCCTGGGGGGCTCTTTCTGGTAATCTAGGGCCCAGTGGCCAGTTGACTTGCATTTGTAGCATTGCCCCTTGCTGGTCTTACCTCTAGACGGATAGCTGGACTTTCTCGGCCCCCTTGGGTTGTCCTGAGATTGCAAGGCATGGCTGACAGCAACGACCATCAGGTGTGCATGAGCCCTGGCCTGCCTTTTCTCAGGTTGGGTTCTCTTTTCCTCCTGAGTTTGGTCTCGATTATTAAATACCCACAAAGGCCACATCTAGGAGCTGGGCCATAGGCATCTGTGGGCCAAATTGTAACTTTTGGAGTTTCTGCCTAATAGGGGGTAGACTGGCTAATAAAGTACTGTCCCAGCAGGGACTGACCTTCGGACACAGAGGGATCTATATTGGTATACTTCCTGAATACCTCCACAAGCTGCCCGTGAAAGAGGGCTGGATTGTCCTTTTCTTCCTGGGTCCTTTTAACCTTTTCATAGTTAACTGGCTTCTTGAGGCACTTTTTCATCCCTTCTAATACACATTGGACCATGTGCTTCCTGGCTTCCGTTCCCTCCTGGGTATTATAATTCCAAGAGAGTTCCTGCTTTGGGACTGCATCTCAGGGCTTCCCTGATGGTTCAGACAATAAAGAGACTGCCTGCAATGCAGGAGACCCAGGTTTGATCCCTGGGTCAAGAAGATACCCTGAAGAAGGAAATGGCAACCCACTCCAATATTCTTGTCTGGGAAATTGCGTGGATGGCGAAGCCTGGTGGGCTACAGTCCATGGGGTTGCAAAGAGTCAGACATGACTAAGTGACTTCACACTCACTCGGTAGCTCAGCTGGTAAAGAATCTGCCTGCAATACAGGAGAACCTGGTTCAATTCCTGGGTCAGGAAGATCCTCTGGAGAAGAGATAGGCTACCTACTCCAGTATTCTTGGGCTTCCCTGGTGGCTCAGACAGTAAAAAAAAATCTACCTGCATGTGAGAGACCTGGGTTCAATCCCTGGGTTGGGAAGATCCCCTGGAGGAGGGCATGGCAACCCACTCCAGTATTCTTGCCTGGAGAATCCCCATGGACAGAGGAGCCTGGTGGGCCACAGTCCATGGGGTCACAAAGAGTTGGACACGACTGAGAGACTGAGCACAGCTCCACCCATAGCATAATGTTTAGGTTGGTCAGTATGCCCCAGGATGCTGTCTAGATTCTCTGTTTTTCCTCAGAATTGCAGCAGGTAGACAGAACTATTTGCACATCCTTCCAAGTTAGGTCAGAGACCAGAGTGAGGGCATGAACCCCTTCAAGAAACTTACTAGAGTCTTCAGAACGTTGGCCCAGTTTCTGTCTACAGTGGGCCAAGTCAGTTAAAGAGAAGGGCACTCGATGGTCCCTTCTCCATTTACCACCTCCCTAAGAGGACATAACCTCTCTGGTTCTGGGTGATAGGAAGCTCCTACTGTGAGTTACCCCAGAGGGACTAGTCTCTGTTTCTTGGGATAACGGGAGCTCATGGAGGGGGATAGGAGTTGAAGTTTGGGATGGAGGAGAGAGACCGGGAGAAAGAGATGATTTGGGAGAAGTGGTAACTCAGGAGGAGAAGGTGGCTCAGGAGAAGTAGGAATACTATCCGGAGCAGGGAGAGCTTAGTTTCCCCTCTGAGAGATGACAGAGCTTAGGAGGGGATCATCCAAAATGTCAGAAGAGTTTTCTGGTTTTCCAGGTTTTAAATTATGAGAGTCATATAGGGTGGGATTTTGGTAAAGGACCATGAAAGCCTCAAGATAGGGAATCTCCTTCCTCTTTTCCATTCTGTGGCAATAAAGATCCAATTGCAGAATGGTGTTATAATTTAGAGAGCTGTTCTCAGGCCATTTTTCTCCACTTTCCAACTTATACCAATCACTGCTGCAATACGACTTTAAGTTTTCTCCTTTCTTAACCCTTCGATTTTAAATAATTTCCAGTTCTTAAGTGGAAGGCCTGGAAGAAGATCCTCCCACGTTAAGGAACCTTCACTCCCGGGTTTTGGCACCAGATGATTTCGGACACATGCAGCAATAAGCAGCAGCTGGAAGCAGGATCTTAGTTTCCTGGACCGGGAGTCCTAACCACTGGACCACAGGAGCCAGCAGGTGGGGCTGAGGTCCCTAGTCTTGCCTGCCTAGTCAAGAATGAATTCAGGCAAGGAGGCAGAAAGTGAAAGTGAAGTTGCTCAGTCGTGTCCGACTCTTTGCGACCCCATGGACTGTAGCCTATCAGGCAAAGTTTATTGAAGGGAAAAGTACACATGGAAAGGTGCATGGGTGAGTTCAGACAGAGTCTGGCCTTTGGGAAGTGTAAATCCTTTGTAAGGGGGCAGCTCTCTGGTTCTTTGTCTTCCCTCAGGCCAATGGCCTCGCTTTGCTCCCCCCTGGTTAATTTGTCTAGATACCTTCCCCTGGGCTGTGGACACACACCTTAGCCACGATGGATCTCACAGTGAAGGCTTCTGGGAGGAGCAAGACTCATTATGGCCTGGAATTATCCTCTGACTTTTGACTCCTTCCTGTTCATGCGTAGTGTCTCCCTTATCTTTTACTCGGACAGGGTTTTTTCTTCTCTTTGTCCTTGCCGTGATTATTCCCTTGAGGTGTTAACAAGAGACAAAGACTAGCTAGTTACTGTGTTTTTGTTGTTACTTCCGAATGTAAATGCAAATGGGGGGCTGGTTATAAAATCTTCAACTGGAGCCCACCTATCTCTTATCTCAGGAAATGCAAAGAAGAGGCTGGCTGATTGTAAATGTCCAACCTGGATAACAGAACCTTTTAGTTCTGATATTGTTTCAAGTTAAAAAAGGCTGCTATCACTGACTCTTCCAGGTTGCAGCTCTAGTGGGACTAGGAAGCCATGTTTGGTGACTTCCACGTAGTTTCAAGAAATTTCTTGAAATTTGGTTTCCTGCAAAGGAGTTATTCTATTGTTTCCTCTTTTAGAAGCTTCTAGATACCAATTAAAGTAAGCACAGCTGGACTTAGAAATTTCTTGAAATTTGGTTTCCTGCAAAGGAGTTATTCTATTGTTTCCTCCTTTAGAAGCTTCTAGATACCAGTTAAAGTAAGCACGGCTTTCTAAAGGTGGGTGCAAAAATATCAATTTTGGAAAATCAAAAGAGCCCCAATTTGGCCATTTTTGGTTGAGACCTCTTTTAGTATAACTTCCCCAATTCACTAGGTACTTGCAAGTATGAGTTCTGTACATATTATATGGCTGGAGTGAGACATAGACAGAGGCTGGCTTTATTAAACCCCTCTGTTTCTATTTTTGAGATTCTGTTTCTCACTTTAAGTTGAATTTCACGAATAAAAATCACTAGTGAAATTGTGTGGTGGGCCTGTGTGCTGTTGTAGCTGAACTCCTTCAGGAGTCACCCCAGAGTTGTTTCAGCTTCTCTTACATGCCTTGGATTTTCCCTCCAGTAGTCTAAGACCAGTGTGGGTGCTCAGTGTGGGTGATTTTTTTTTCAACTGAGCCTCCTCCATTCCCAGCTGAATGGCCAGTTCTTATGCGCAACCCCTGGGCAAGCATTTATTTTAATTAATAAGTGGGTTTCCCCTATGGGGCCACTTCATGGCATGAAGACTAGGCCTCCACCACTTTCTTAAATTTCTCAGTCACATGAGAAAACTATACCTGGCCGGGAGGAGTCTTGTCCCTATTCTTTGGAGCAAAGCTCTCATATATTCTCCTCACTTTTATCTCAACAAAGTCTATAAAGGCAGTCGAACTGAGGAAAAGTATCAGATCAACTTCTTACCTAACCATTCCGCCAAGACCACTAAGTCCCCTACAATAGAGCGACCTCAGCATCTTTCAGTCCTCAGCGTATTCAGCCCCCAGTATTCCTCGATTTTTTTTCAGTTGAGCCCCCTCCATTCCCAGTACATCTCCACTGGTGGTATTCCATTGTAGCCCCTGAGCCGGTATCTTTTGACTAGGTGGGAAGTTCTCTGTATCTTTCAACTGAGCCCCACTCAGTGTCTAAACCACGAGTGGGTGTGCCCTGTATATTTCACCTGGACACCACCCAGTATCTCTCCAACTGGGAAGGGGCAGATAACTTGCTCCACCACCAAATAAAACTCACAATCTCAGACATTATGGGAGATGTGAGAGCCAGGAGAGACTCGGCCCAATTCCCCTGCATTCCCCACGGTGTCAGATGGGTGCAAGGGGTCACTGCTGGTACCAAAGTTCTGGTTCCTTGTGGAGTTTGGGTGAAGGAAGGAAGTGCACTCTGGTTTGCTTTGTTGGTGGCCATAACTCTGGACTAAAAAAGATGCACAACTTGAGAGTTGCAAGTTAAGTTTTATTTGGGGGAAAATGAGGACTGCAGCCCGGGAGGAATACCTCAGATAGCTCTGGGAGACTGCTCCAAAGAGGTAGTTGGAGAAGGTCAATATATAAGATTTTGGTGAAGGGGGAGTTCAATACAATTAAACACTCATTTTACAAAAGGTTTTCTGCTAGTCTGAAGATTTAGTGTTTTGCTAGATATGATCAGATTTAAGGATTTGTTATTGTTGTTAAGTTGCTCAATTGTGTCCAGCTCTTGCAACCCCATGGACTGCAGCATGCCGGGCTTCCCTGTCCTTCACAATCTCTTGGAGTTTACTCAAATTCATGTCCAGTGAGTCAGTGATGCCATCTAACCATCTCATCCTCTGTCATCGGCTTCTCCTTCTGCCCTCAAATTTCCCATAACCAGGGTCTTTTCCAATGAGTCACCTTTTGGCTTCAAGTAGCCAAAGTATTGGAGCTTACCTTTCAGTCAATATTCAGGATTTATTTTCTTTAGGATTGACTGGTTTGATTTCCTTACTGTCCAGGGAGTCTCGAGTCCTCTACAGTACCACTGTTCAAAAGCCTCAACACATGGATGCTCAGCCTTCTTTATGGTCCAATTCTCACATCCGTACATGACTACTGGAAAAACCATAGCTTGGACTAGATGGACTTTTATCAGCAAAGTGATGTCTCTGCTTTTTAATATGCTGTCTAGGTTTGTCATAGCTTTTTTTCCCAAGGAGCAAGCATCTTTTAATTTCATAGCTACAGTCACCATCTGCAATGATTTTGGAGCCCAAGAAAATAAAGGTCTGCCATTGTTTCTATTTTTCTCTCATCTATTTTCCATGAAGTGATGTGACCGGATCCATGATCTTAGTTTTTTGAATGCTGAATTTTAAGCCAGCAATTCCACTCTCTTTCATCTTCGTTAAGAAGCCCTTTAGTTCCTCTTTACTTTCTGCCGTTAGGGTGGTGTCATCTGCATATCTGAGGTTGTTGATATATCTCCCAGCAATCTTGATTCTAGCTTGAGCTTCGTCCAGCCCAGCATTTCACATGATGTACACTGCCTAGAAATTAAATAAGCAGGGTGACAATATACAGCCTTCAGGTACTCCTTTCCCAATTTGGGACCAGTCCATTGTTCCCTGTCAGGTTCTAAATGTTGCTTCTTGATCTGCATACAGGTTTCTTAGGAGGCAGGTAAGGTGGTCTATAATTCCTATCTCTTTAATATTTTCCAGTTTGTTGTGATTCACACAGTCAAAGGCTTTAGCCTAGTCAATGAAGCAGAAGTAGAATTTTTTTGTATTCTGTTGTTTTTCTATGATCCAACAGATGTTGGCAATTTGATCTCTGGTTCTTTTGTCTTTTCTAAATCCAGTTTGTATGTCTTGAAGTTCTTGGTTCACGTACTGTTAAAGCCTACCCTGAATGACTTTGAGCATGATCTTACTAGCATGTGAAATGAGTCAGTTAGCAGTAGTTTGAACATTCTTTGGCATTGCCCTTCTTTGGGATTGGAATGAAACCTGACCTTTTCCAGTCCTGTGGTCACTGCTGATGTTTTCAATATTGCTGTCATATTGAGTGTAGCACTTTAACAGTATCATCTTTTAGGATTTGAAATAAATCAGATGGAATTTCATCACCTCCACTAGCTTTGTTTGTAGTGATACTTCCTAAGGCCCACTTGACTTTGCACTGCAAGATTTCTGGCTCTAGGTGAGTGATCACAGCATCGTGGTTATCCAGGTCATTAAGATCTTTTTTATAGTTCTTCTGTGTATTCTAGCCACCTCTTTTTAATATCTTCTGCTTCTGTTAGGTCCATACCATTTCTGTCCTTTATTGCTCTCTTTGCATGAAATGTTCCCTTGGTATCTCTAATTTTCTTGCAGAAATCTCTAGTCTTTCTTATTCTGTTGTTTTCCTCTATTTCTTTGCATTGTTCACTTATATAGTTTCAAGCAATTTATTGTTGTTGATTTCCTGCACAGAAGTGACTATCATTTTCTCTTTTAGAAGCTTCTAGATAACAATCAAAGTAAGCACGGCCGACCTTTTCTAAAGGTGGGCATAAAAGTATCAATTTGGGAATATCAGAAGAGCCCTAATTTGGTCATTTTTGGTTGGGCTATCTTTTAGTATAATTTCTGCAGTACACTAGGTACTTGCAAGTATGATCTCTGAATGTATTGTACATGAATCTGGCTGGAGTGTTAGTCAGAAGTCGGCTTTCTGAAACTCCTGTTTCTGTTTTTGAGATTCTGTTTCTCACTTTAATTCCACTTGAATTTCTCAGGGATAGAAATCACTAGTGAAATTGGTGGGCCTGTGTGCTGTTGTGAGCTGAACTCCTCCGGGAGTCACCCCGGAGTTGTTTCAGCTGCTCTTCATGCCTTGGATTCTCCCTCCAGCAGTCTAAGACCACTGTGTGTGCTCAGGTCGCTGAATGGCCAGTTCTTAGATGTGGCCCCAGAGGAGCAAGTATTTTAATTATTGAGTGGGTTTCCCTATGGGACCACTGCACAGTATGAGGACCAGGCCTCCACCACTCCTAAAATTGTCTCAGTCGCCTGAGAAAACTGTAACTGACTGGGTGGAGTCTTGTCCCTTTTCCTTGGAGCAAAGCTCTCACATACTCTCCTCACGTTTATCTCGACAAATTCTATAAAGGCAGTCGAATTGAGGAAAAGTGTAGAATCGGCCTGTTACCTAACCACTCAGCCAAGACCACTCAGTCCCCTACGACAGAGCGACCTCAGCATCTTTCAGCCGAGATACCAGTATTTCTGGATTTTTTCAATATAACACCCCTTCTTTCCACTGGGTGGGTATTCCCTGGCATCTTTCAGACAGCCCCCCACCCAGTATCTTTCACCTGGGTGGGAATTTCTCGGTATCTTTTAACTGAGGCCCACTCAGTGTCTAGACCATGAGTGGGTCTGTCCCTGATATTTCACCTGGATCCCCCAACCCCAGTATCTTTCCACCTGGGAGGGGGCTTGTAACCTGCTCCACTTCAAATCAAACTCAGACTCTCGACCAGTATTGGAGATTTGAGAGCCAGGAGAGACTTACCTGAACTCATCTGCACTCCCAGAAGAGGTGGATGGTGCAAGTGGCCGCTGCTGGTACCAAAGCTCTGGCTCCTCGTGGCGTTCAGGAGAAGGAAGGAAGTCCACTCTGGGCTGCTTCCTCGGTCATCATAACTCTGGGCTAAAAAAGATACACAACTTGAAAGTGTTGAGTTAACTTTTATTTGGGGTAAAATGAGGAGAGCAGCCTGGGAGCAGCACCTCAGATAGCTCTGAGAGACTGCTCCAGAGGCAGTGGGACAAGGTCAATATATAAGAGTTGATGAAGAGGGAGTTCAGTACAATTTAGCACTTATTTTACAACAGTTTTTCTGCTAGTCAAGAGGATCTGATGTCATCTTAAAGGGGTTAGTAGATATGAGGAAATGCAAGAATTTGTTGCTGTTGTTCAGTCACTCAGTCAGGTCTGACTCTTTCCAATCCCTGGAGTGCAGCATGCCAGGATTCCCTGTCCATCACTGTCTCCCGGAGTTTGCTCAAACTCATGTCCATCAAGTCGCTGATGCCATCCAACCATCTCATCCTCTGTCGTCCCCTTCTCCTCCTGCCCTCAATCCTTCCCTGATCAAGATCTTTTCCAAGGAGTCGGCTCTTCGAATCAGGTGGCCAAAATATTGGAGCTTCAGCTTCAGCATCAGTCCTTCCAGTGAACATTCAGAGCTGATTTCCTTAAATATTGACTGATTTGATCTCCTTGCAGTCCAAGGGACTCTCAGGAGTATTCTCTAGTACAATAGTTTGAAAACCTCAATTCTTGGCACTCAGCCTTCTTTATGATCCAAATCTCACATCCATACATGACCACTGGAAAAACAATAACTTGGACTATTTGGACCTTTGTTGGCAAAGTAATGTCTCTGCTTCTAATATGCTGTCTAGGTTTGTCATAGCTTTTCTTCCAAGGAGCAAACGTCTTTTAATTTTATGACTGCAGCCACCATCTGCAGTGATTTTGGAGACCAATAAAACAATGTCTGTCATTGTTTTCACATATTTCCCATCTGTTTGCCATGAAGTGATGGGACTGGATGCCATGATCTTAGTTTTTTGAATGTTCAGTTTTAACCCAGATTTTTCACTCTCCTCTTTCACACTCGTCAAGAGGCTCTTTAGTTCCTCTTCACTTTCTGCCATAACGGTGGTGGTATCTGCATATCTGAGATTATTGATATTTCTCCCAGCCATCTTGATTCCAGCTTGAGCTTCATCCAGCCCAGCATTTCATGATGTACTCTGCATAGAAGTTAAATAAGCAGGGTGACAATATCTAGCCTTGATGTTATCCTTTCCCAATTTTGAATCTGTGCATTGTTCTATGTCAGGTTCTAACTGTTGTTTCTTGACCTGCATACAGGTTTCTCAGGAGGCAGGTAAGATGGTCTGGTGTTCCCGTCTCTTTAAGAAATTTTCAGTTTGTTTTGACCCACACAGTCAAAGGCTTTTGCGTAATTAATGAAGCAGAAGTAGATGTTTTTCTGGAATCCTTTTGCTTTTTCTATGATCTAACAGATGGTGGCAATTTGATCTCTGATCCTTTTGCCTTTTCTGTATCCAGCTTGTACATCTGGAATTTCTCGGTTCATGTACTGTCGAAGCCTAGCTTGAAGGATTTTGAGCATATCTTGATAGCATGTGAAATGAGTGCAATTGTGTGGTAGTTTGAATATTTTGTGACATTGCCCTTCCTTGGGATTGGACTGAAAATGACCTTTTCCAGTCCTGTATTCACTGCTGAACTTTCCAAATTTGCTGGCCTATTGAGTTCAGCACTTTGACAGCATCATCTTTTAGGATTGGAAATAGCTCAACTGGAATTCCATCACCTCCACTAGCTTTGTTTGTAGTGATGCTTCCTAAGACCCACTTGACTTCACACTCCAGGATGTCTGGCTCTAGGTGAGTGATCACACCATCCTGGTTGTGCAGGTCAGTAAGATATTTTTTGTATAGTTCTTCTCTGTATTCTTGTTCCTTTTCTTTAGCTCTTCTATTTCTGTTAGGTCCATACTGTTTCTGTCCTTTAATGTCAACAAAGGTTCGTCTAGTCAAGGCTATGGTTTTTCCAGTGGTCACGTATGGATGTGAGAGTTGGACTGTGAAGAAGGCTGAATGCCGAAGAATTGATGCTTTTGAACTGTGGTGTTGGAGAAGACTCTTGAGAGTCCCTTGGACTGCAAGGAGATCCAACCAGTCCATTCTGAAGGAGATCAGCCCTGGGATTTCTTTGGAAGGAATGATGCTGAGGCTGAAACTCCGGTACTTTGGCCACCTCATGTGAAGAGTTGACTCATTGGAAAAGACTCTGATGCTGGGAGGGATTGGGGGCAGGAGGAGAAGGGGACGACAGAGGATGAGATGGCTGGATGGCATCACTGACTCGATGGACGTGAGTCTGAGTGAACTTCGGGAGTTGGTGATGGACAGGGAGGCCTGGCGTGCTGCGATTCATGGGGTCGCAAAGAGTCGGACACGACTGATCGACTGAACTGAACTGAACTGAATGTTCCCATCTCTGCATGAAATATTCCCTTGGTATCTCTAATTTTCTTGAAGAGATCTCTAGTCTTTCCCATTCTATTGTTTTCCTCTATTTCTTTGCATTGTTCGCATAAGAATGGTTTCTTATCTCTCCTTGCTATTCTTTGTAACTCTGCATTTAGAAAGGTATATCTTTCTTTTCCTCCTTTGCCTTTCACTTCTTTTCTCAGCTATTTGTAACGCCTACTCTGCAAACCACTTTGCATTTCTTTCCCGGGGATGGTTTGGATCACTGCCTCCTGTACAATATCACGAACCTCTGTCCATAGTTCTTCAGGCATTCTATCAGATCTAATCTCTTGAATCTATTTGTCACTTCCACTGTTTAATCATAAGGGATTTGATATAGGTTATACCTGAATGGTCTAGTGGTTTTCCCTACTTTCTTCAATTTAAGTCTGAATTTTGCAATGAGGAGTTCATGATCTGAGCCACAGTCAGCTCCTGGTCTTATTTTTGCTACCTGTATACAAAGCTTCTCCATCTTTGGCTGCAAAGAAATATAATCAATCTGATGTTAGTATTGACCATCTTGTAATGTCCATGTGTGTTGTTGGAAGAGGGTGTTTGCTATGACCAGTGCGTTCTCTTGGTAAAACTCTGGCCTTTGCCCTGTTTCATTTTGTACTCCAGGGCCAAACTTGCCTGTTACTCCAGGTACCTCTTTACTTCTTATTTTTGCCTTTCAGTCCTCTATGATGAAAACGACATCATTTTTGGTGTTAGTTCTAGAAGGTGTTGTAGGTCTTCATAGAACAGTTCAACTTCAGTGTCTTTGGCATGAGTGGTTGGGGCATAAAGTCAATTGCTATAATGTTGAATGGTTGGTTTGCCTTAGAAACAAACAGAGACCATTCTGTCATTTTTGAGATTGCACCAAGTACTGCATTTTGGACTCTTCTGTTGACTGTGATGACTGTTCCATTTCTTCTAAGGGATTCTTGTCCATAATAGTAGATATAATGGTCATCTGAATTAAATTCACCCATTCCTGTCCATTTTAGCTCAAGCAGTTTGTACCAGATATCCTCACACTCAAACCAAGTCAACAAAATGAAACCAAACCAGAACCTCACCAACTTGGAGTCAAGCTCCAGTTTAAACAAAAGGCAAAGTGATGGCCGGAAATCAAAATCCAAGTGGTGCCTCCAAAAGATGGCAAAGTGATGCCCAGGAAGTAAAAGCAAAATGGAATAAAGGCCAAACGTGAATTCCCAGTCCCACTAGAACTGCTACCTGGTAGAATCAGTGCTAGCGGAATTTTTTAGTCCTGATATAGTTTCAGGCAATTTCTTGCTGGTTTCCTGCAAAGAAGTTACTTTATTGTTTCCTCTTTTAGAAGTTTCTAGATACCAATCAAAGTAAGCATGGCTGGCCTTTTCTAACCATGCAAAAGTATCAATTTTGGACTATCAAAAGAGCCCCAATTTGGCCATTTTCATTTGAGATCTGTTTTAGTATAATTTCCACAGTTCACTAGGTACTTGCAAGTGTGAACTCCATATGTATGGCAGATGAACCTGGCTAGAGTGTTAGTAAGAGTTTGGCTTCCTGATACCCCACTGTTTCTTTTTTTGAGATTCCGTTTCTCACTTTAAGTTGAATTCATCGGGGATAAAAATCACTCCTCCAGGAGTCACCCCAGATTCGTTTCATCTCCTATTCTGTGCCTCGGATTTTCCATCCGACAGTCTAAGGTCACCTTGGGTGCTCTGGTCGCTGAATGGCCAGTTCTTCTGTGTGACCCCTGGAGGAGCAAGGATTTTACAATAATAAGTGGGTTTCCCTATGGGACCACTGCATGGTATAGGGACTAGGCCTCAACCACGTCCGTATATTTCTCAATCATATGAGACAATGGTAACTAGCCAGGAGGAGTCTTGTCCCTTTCCTTTGGAGCTAAGCTCTCATACATTCTCCACACTTTTATCCTGACAAATTCTGTAAAGGCAGTTGAACTGAGGAAAAGTGTCAGATCAGCCTCTTCAGTAACCACTCAGCCAAAGCCACTTAGATCCCTACATTGAACATTGAGGTGACCTTGGCATCTTTCAGCTGAGCCCTGGGTATTCCTCCATTGTTTTCAGTTGAGCTCCCCCACCCCCCGCCCCATATCTTTTCATTGCGTGGGTATTCCCTGGCATCAGACAGCCTCCCACCCAGTATCTTTTGGCTGGGTGGGAATTTCTTGGTATCTTTCAACTGAGCCCCACTCAGTGTCTAGACCATGAGTGGGTGTGCCCTGGATATTTCATCTGTGCTGCCCGCCCTGTATGTTTTCAAGTGGCAGTGGGCAGGTAACCTTCTCCACTGCCAAATGAAACTCAGAATCTCAAGCAATACAGGAGACTTTGGGAACCAGGAGAGACGCACCCAAATTTGTCTGAACTCCCCGAAGAGGCGGAGGGCCGCTGCTGGTACCAAAGCTGTACTTCCTTGTGGAGTTCAACCAAAGGAGGGAAGTCCACTCTGGGTCACTCCATCTGTCACCATAACTGTCAACTAAAAAAGAAGCACAACTTGCGAGTGGCAAATTAACATTTATTTGGAGCAAAAACAGGACTTCAGCCCAGGAGATAGCACCTCAGATAGCTCTGAGAGACTGCTCCAAAAAGGCAGTCGGGAAGGTCAATATGTAAGATTTTGGTGAAGGGGGATTTCAATACAATTAAGCACTCATTTTACAAAAGGTTTCTGCTAGTCAAGATGATCTGATGTCATCATCAGATCAGATCAGATCAGTTGCTCAGTCATGTCCGACTCTTTGCGACCCCATGAATCGCAGCACCCCAGGCCTCCCTGTCCATCACCAACTCCCAGAGTTCACTGAGACTCATGTCCATCGAGCCAATGATGCCATCCAGCCATCTCATCCTCTGTCATCCCCTTCTCCTCTTGCCCCCAATCCCTCCCAGCATCAGAGTCTTTTCCAATGAGTCAACTCTTTGCATGAGGTGGCCAAAGTACTGGAGTTTCAGCTTTAGCATCATTCCTTCCAAAGAAATCCCAGGGCTGATCTCCTTCAGAATGGACTGGTTGGATCTCCTTGCAGTCCAAGGGACTCTCAAGAGTCTTCTCCAACACCACAGTTCAAAAGCATCAATTCTTCGGCGTTCAGCCTTCTTCACAGTCCAACTCTGACATCCATACATGACCACAGGAAAAACCATAGCCTTGACTAGATGAACCTTTGTTGGCAAAGTAATGTCTCTGCTTTTGAACATGCTATCTAGGTTGGTCATAACTTTCCTTCCAAGGAGTAAGCGTCTTTTAATTTCATGGCTGCAGTCACCATCTGTAGTGATTTTGGAGCCCAGAAAAATGAAGTCTGACACTGTTTCCACTGTTTCCCCATCTATTTCCCATGAAGTGATGGGACCAGATGCCATAATCTTTGTTTTCTGAATGTTGAGCTTTAAGCCAACTTTTTCACTCTCCACTTTCACTTTCATCAAGAGGCTTTTTAGTTCCTCTTCACTTTCTGCCATAAGGGCGGTGTCATCTGCATATCTGAGGTGATTGATATTTCTCCCGGCAATCTTGATTCCAGCTTGTGTTTCTTCCAGTCCAGCGTTTCTCATGATGTACTCTACATATAAGTTAAATAAGCAGGGTGACAATATACAGCCTTGACGTCCTCCTTTTCCTATTTGGAACCAATCTGTTGTTCCATGTCCAGTTCTAACTATTGCTTCCTGACCTGTGTACAAATTTCTCAAGAGGCGATCAGGTGGCTTGGTATTCCCATCTCTTGAAGAATTTTCCACAGTTTATTGTGATCCACACCGTCAAAGGCTTTGGCATAGTCAATAAAGCAGAAATAGATGTTTTTCTGGAACTCTCTTGCTTTTTCCATGATCCAGAGGATGTTGGCAATTTGATCTCTGGTTCCTGTGCCTTTTCTAAAACCAGCTTGAACATCAGGAAGTTCGTCGTTCACATATTGCTGAAGCCTGGCTTGGAGAATTTTGAGCATTACTTTACTAGCATGTAAGATGAGTGCAATTGTGTGGTAGTTTGAGCATTCTTTGGCATTGCCTTTCTTTGGGATTGGAATGAAAACTGACCTTTTCCAGTCCTGATGTCAACATAAAGGGATTTAATGCTTTTCTAGATATGAGGAGGTGCAAGGATTGGGATCATAAAATCTGTTCCTGGAAATATCCAACTATCTAAAGACCTGTCCCACCAGATTCCCTGGAGTGCCTCACTCCACCCTGAACTCCCTCAAGGGCTGTTGAAGGTCAACAGCTGCAGAAGCACAGGGTTCAACGTCTGCAGAGGTAGGTGGTAAATTCCCTTGTTCATGGCAATGCTCCTGGCAAGTGCCAATTTGTAGTTGACAGGAGACAGCCTCTCAGCACTGAAGGACTGTTCTGAATAGGTTAGGAGGAGCCAGGAATATATAGGAGTTTTGGCAACAAACAAACAAAAAAAACACTAACCACCCCAAAACAAAGCCAGGTAATGGTAATATCAAAAGATTACTGCTGATTTAAAAAAGCAGACATCTGAAATTAATGAATTTGGCACACTTCTATTTATGGAAAGATGCAAGAATCTGGGCTTATTGAAGTTATTCCTTTGACATGCTTCTTGACTATCAAGGACCAGTATTTTATTTTTCTCCATCCTGAATCCCTCAGGGTGAACCCAGTGGAGGGGTGTGTGTGTGTGTGTGTGTGTGTGTGTGTGTGTGTGTGTGGCTGCAGTGGTTCATGGTTTACTGGCTACAACATCCATTGTTTACTGATATGGCAGGGGACGTTCCTTGTATACACACTGCTATAACAAAGTACCCAGACTGGGTGGTTTAAACAACAGAAAATTCATTGCCTCACAGTTCTGGAGGCTGGAAGTGAAAAAAATCAAGGTACGAGAAGTGCTGATACTTCCTGAGGGCTGAGTGGAAAAGGTCTGCTCCAGACTTTTCTCTTTAGTTGGCAAAAGGCCATCTTTTCCCTGTGTCTCTTCCCATCCTTTTCCCTCTCTGCCCATCTCTGTGTCTAATTTTCCTCTTCTTATAAAGACACAGTCCTATTGGGCTACAGCCCACCCTTAGGACCTCATTGTACCTGATTGCCTCTGTGAAGACCCTCTCTCCTAGTAGGGTAACCTTCTGAGATCCTGGGCTTTAGGACTTCAACATACAATTCTAGGGCCGTGGGTAGAACATCATTTAGCCTAGTAACAGTTGTTGTTGGTGTTCTTCAGTCAGTCAGTTGTGTCTGACATTTTGTGACCCCATGGTCTTCAATAGGCCACGCTTTCCTGTCCTTCACTATCTCCCAGAGTTTCCTCATAATTATGTCCACTGAATCGGTGACGCCATCCAGCCATCTCATCCTCTGTCATCCCCTTCTACTTCTGCCTTCAATCTTTCCCACCATCAGGGTCATTTCCAATGAGTCAGCTCTTCCCATCAGCTGGACAGAGTACTGGAGCTTCAGCTTCAGTGTCAATCCTTCCAATGAATATTCAGGGCTGATCTCCTTTAGGATGGACTGGTTTGATCTCCTTGCAGTCGAAGGGTCTGTCAAGAGTCTTCTCCAACACCACAGTTCGAAAGCATCAATACTTTGGTCCTCAGCATTCTTTATGGTCCAATTCTCACATCCATACATGACTACTGGAAAAAACATAGCTTGGTCTAGACGTAACTTTGTCAGCTCTGTGATGTCTCTGCTTTTGAATATGCTATCTAGGATTGTTATAGCTTTTCTTCCAAAGAGCAAGCATCTTTTAATTTCATGGCTGTGGTCACCATCCTCAGTGATTTTGGAGTCCAAGAAAATAAAGTCTGTCACTGATTCCATTTTTTCCCTATCTATTTACTATGATGTGATGGGACTAGATTCCATGACCTTAATTTTTTGAATATTGAGTTTTAAGCTAGCTTTTCCACTCTCCTCTCTCACCTTCATCAAGAGTCTCTTTATTTCCTCTTTACTTTCTGCTATAAGGGTGGTGTCATCTGCATATCTGAGGTTATTGATATTTCTCCCGGCAATCTTGATTCCAGCTTGTGCTTCATCCAGCCTGGCATTTCACATGATGTACTCTCCATATAAGTTAAATAAGTAGGGTGACAGAATACAGCTTTGATGTACTCCTTTCCCAGTTTGGAACCTATCCGTTTTTCCATGTCAGGTTCTAACTGTTGCTTCTTGACCTGCATAAAGGTTTCTCAGGAGGCAGGTAAGATGGTCAGGTATTCCCATCTCTTTAACAATTTTTCATAGGTTGTTGAAATCCACACAGTCAAAGGCTTTAGCATAGTCAATGAAGCAAAAGTAGGTGTTTTCCTGGAATTCCCTTTCTTTTTCTATGGTTTAATGGATGTTGCCAATTTGATCTCTGGTTCCTCTGCCTTTCCTAAATTCAGCTTGTATATCTGGAAGTTCTCGGTTCACATACTGTTGAAACCTAGCTTGAAGGATTTTGAGCATTAGGCTACAGTCCATGGGGTTGCAAAGAGTCAGACACGACTGAGTGACTTCACTTCACTTCATGTGAAATGAGTGCAATTGTGTGGTAGTTTGAACATTCCTTGGCATTTCCCTTCTTTGGGACTGGAATGAAAACTGATCTTTTCCAGTCCTGTGGCCACTGCTGAGTTTTCAAATTTGCTGGCATATTGAGTGCAGCACTTTAAGAGCATTGTCTTTTAGGATTTGAAATAATTCAGCTGAAATTCCATCACCTCCACTAGTTTTGTTTGCAGTGATGCTTCCTAAGGCCCACTTGACTTCACACTCCAGTGCGTGGCTCTAAGTCAGTGCTCACACCATCATGGTTATCAAGGTCATTAAGACCTTTTTTGTATAGTTCTTCTGTGTATTCTTGCCACCACTTCATAATCTCTTCTGCTTCTGTTAGGTTCATACCATTTCTGTCCTTTATTGTGGTCATCTGTGCATGAAATGTTTCCTTGGTGTCTCCAGTTTTCTTGAAGAGATCTCTAGTCTTTCCCATTCTATTGCTTTCCTCTATTTCTTTGCATTGTTCATTTAGGAAGACTTTCTTACCTCTCCTTGCTATTCTTTGGAACTCTGCAGTCACATGGGTGTATCTTTCCTTTTCTCCTTTGCCTTTTGTTCTCTTCTTTACTCAGCTATTTGTAAAGGCTCCTCAGACAATCATTTTCCCTTTTGCATTTTTTTTGGGGGGGGGGAGTGATTTTGATCAATGCCTCTTGTACAATGTTATGAACCTCTGTCCATAGTTCTTTTGGCTCTCTATCAGATCTAATCCCTTGAATGTATTTGTCACTTCCACTGTACAGTCATAAGGGAATTTATTAGGACATATCTGAATGGCCTAGTCATTTTCTCTACTTTCTTCAATTTAAGTCTCAATTTTGCAATAAGAAGTTTACGATCTGAGCCACAGTCAGCTCCAGGTCTGTGTTTGCTGACTATTTAGAGCTTCTCCATCTTCAACTGCAAAGAATATAATCCATTTGATTTTGGTATTGACTATCTGGTGCCGTCCATGTATGAGTCATCTCTTCTGTTGTTGGGAGAGAGTGTTTGCTATGACCAGTGCATTCTCTTGGCAGAATACTGCTAGTCTCTAGCCTGCTTCATTTTGTAATTCAAGGCCAAATTTACCCATTACTCTGATATCTCTTGACTTTTTATGTTTGCCTTCCAGTCCCCTGTGAGGAAAAGGACATCTTTTATTTGGTGTTAGTTCTAGAAGGTCTTGGAGGTTTTCATAGCACAATCAACTTCAGTTTCTTTGGCATGAGTGGTTGGGACATAGACCTGGATTACTGTGATATTGAATTGTTTGCCTTAGAAAGGAACTGTGATCATTCCGCCTTTTTTGAGATTGAACCCAAGTACTGCAAGTCATACTCTTTTGTTTTTGAATAGGAGTACTACTCCATTTCTTCTAAGTGATTCTTGCCCACATAATAAATTATCATCTGAACTATATTTGCCCATTCCTGTCCATTTTAGTTCACTGATTCCCAAACTATTGCTGGTCATTCTTGCCATCACCTGTTTGACCTCTTCCAATTTATCTTGATTCATGGACCTAACATTTTAGGTTCCTTGCGATATTGTTTTTTACTGCACGGGACTTGACTTTCTCCACCAGACACATCCAGAACTGGGCGTCATTTCTGCGTTGGCTCAGCCTCTTCATTCCTTCTGGAGCTATTTCTCTGCTCTTCTGCAGTAGCATATTAGACACCTACTGACCTGGGGGGTACATTTTTCAGTGTCACAGCTTTTTTCCTTTTCATACTGTCCATGGGATTCTCAAGGCATGAAGCATACTGAGACATACACATATCCAAATAGACACAACCAGGTGATCTCATAGCTTTGTTTTCTAAACTTAGTTACGATTCAGATATCACAATATAAAACTCACTAATTGTAAATAACAGTTGGAATGAGAAAATTTTAAAATGGCTTTGTTCCTCCTCCTTTTTTTTGTGGTTTCAGAATTAGAGATGGTCTAGATAAGATAAGTGATCCAGAGAGCTCTGGTCACAAGGTATAGGAGGAGTTATTTCCTCAGGGCAAGAATTCTAAGAGATCTTTTTTTTCCCTTCAGCTTTCTCTGTAGTCTAAAGAATATTGTGACCACACTGTCAAAAGTGATCTTAATTTTTGTGTTATCATAGTTTTATAACTAAAATTTAGACCAGATAGTGGTCAAATTGGCCCTGAGAACAAGGGCAGATTGGTCCCAGCAGGGACTGTCCCTCTGGGGAAGTGGGGGCCTTAGTTTGATCAGCCCCAGCCTGTTGATTATAGGAGAGAATCCTGGACATAAGGGAACTTCAGTCCATTTTCCTATTCTGTGTCAATATAGATTTAATATTTTTAGGTCATTTTTCTTGTCATTGGGTCATAGCTATAGGTTGACAGGTCATTAAAATTTTTTTCCAAGGGATTCCCAGATGGGGTGTGGACCCTTAGAGGAAGTGCTTCCCATTTTATCTCGAGCAGTGTACCAGATGTCTGTGCGCTCAAACGACGCCAACCAAACCAGAACCTCACCAGCTGGGAGTCACACTCCAATTCAAACAAAAGGCCCTAGAGATGCCCAGAAATCAAAAGCCAAGTGGCAAGAATGCCCCCCAAAATGGCAAAGTGATGCTCAGAAATCAAAACCAATTGCCACTAATGCCACACGTGACTTCCCAGTCCTACTAGACCTGTGACCTGGCACCTGGCACAATGAGTGTGAGCAGCCTTTTTTAGTTCTGATATCATTTCAAGCAATTTTTTGTTGGTTTCCTGTAAAGAAGTTACTCTATCATTTCCTGTTTTAGAAGCTTCTAGATACCAATCAAAGTAAGCACGGCTGGCCTTTTCTAATTGTGTGGGGAAAAATATTAATTTTGGAAAATCAAAAGAGCCTCAATTTGGCCATTTTCATTTGAGATCTCTCTTAGTATAATTTCCCCAGTTCACTAGGTGCTTGCATGTATGAGCTCTGTACGTATTGGGCATGAATCTGGCTGGAGTGTTAGTCAGAGTTTGGCTTTCTGACACCCCTCTGATTCTGTTTTTGAGATTCTGCTTCCCACTTTAGCTTGAATTTGTCAGGGATAATAATCACTAATGAAATTGTGTGGTGGGCATGTGTGCTGCTTGTGAGCTGAATTCCAGGAGTCACCCCAGAGTCATTTCAGCTCTGTCTCTCCAGCGGTCTAAGACTACCATGAATGCTCAGGTCTTGAATGTCCACTTCTATGTGTGACCCCCGGAAGTTCAAATATTTTAATTACTGAGTGGGTTTCCTTATGAGACCACTGTACAGTATGAGGACCAGGCCTCTACCACTGCTGTAAATTCCTGTCACCTGGCAAAACCATAACCAGCCAGGACGCATCTTGTCCCTTTCCTTTGGAGCAAGTCTCTCAGATATTCTCCTCACTTTCACCCTGACAAATTCTATAGAGGCAGTCGAATTGAGGAAAAGTGTCAGATCAGCCCCTTGCCTAACCACTCATCCAAGACCACTCAGATCACTGAGTTCCAAGACCACTCAGATCACTGAGTTCCATACGTTGGAGTGACTGCAGCATTTTTCAGCTGAACCCCCGGTAATCATCGATTTTTTTCAATTGAGCCACCCCCCGCCAGTACCTTTCCACTGGGTGGGTATTCCCTGGCATCTTTCAGGCAGCCCTCCACCCAGTTATCTTTCACCTGTGTGGAAATTTCTTGGTATCTTTCAACTGAGCCCCATTGTCTAGACCATGAGTGGGTGTGCCCCGGATATTTCACACGGGCCCCACCCCCAGTTTCTTTCCAACCGGAAGTGGGCAGGAACCTGCTCACCACCAAATAGAATCAA
Organism: Bos taurus; assembly: GCF_002263795.3. Classification (NCBI taxonomy): domain Eukaryota; kingdom Metazoa; phylum Chordata; class Mammalia; order Artiodactyla; family Bovidae; genus Bos; species Bos taurus. The sequence goes on along the minus strand of NC_037354.1, from coordinate 13,812,892 downwards.
AATCTCAACCAATACGGGATATTCGAAAACCAGAAGAGACTTAACCAAATTTGTCTGCACTCCCTGAGGAGGCCACTGCTGGTACCAAAGCTCTGGTTCCTCATGGAGTTCATGAGAAGGAGGTAAGTCCACTGTGGGTCACTTCATTGGGTACCATGCTGCTGCTGCTAAGTAGCTTCAGGTGTGTCTGACTCCTAGCGACCCCATGGACTGCAGCCTTCCAGGCTCCTCTGTCCATGGGATTTGCCAGGCAAGAGTACTGGAGTGGAGTGCCATTGCCTTCTCCATTGGGCACCATAGCTGTCCACTAAAAAGATACACAACTTGAGAGTGGCAAGTTAAGTTTTATTTGGGGGCAAAATGAGGACTGCAGCCCGGGGGGCAGCACCTCAGATAGCTCTGGGAGACTGCTCCGAAGAGGCAGTGGGGGAAGGTCAATATATAAGATTTTGGTGAAGGGGGAGTTCAGTACCATTAAGCACTCATTTTACAAAACATTTCCTTCTAGTCAAGAGGACCTGATGTCATCATGAAGAGAGGTATTGATTCTCTAGACATGAGAGATGCAAGGATTTGGAGTTTTTGTTCAGTCCTTCAGTCATGTCAACTCTTTGGGACCCCATGGACTGCAGCACAACAGCTTCCCTGTCCTTCACTATCCCCTAGAGTTTGCTCAAACTAATGTCCATTGAATTGGTGATGTCATCCAACCATCTGATCCTCTGTCGACCCCTTCTCCTCCCACCCTCAGTCTTTTCCAGCATCAGGGTCTTTTCTATTTAGTTGGCTCTCTGCATTTGCAGGTACTCAAAGTATTGGAGCTTCAGCTTCATCATCAGTCCTTCCAATGAATATTCAGGGTTGATTTCATTTAATATTGACTAGTTTGATCTCTTTACTGTCCAAGGGACTCTCAAGAATCTCCTTCAGCACCACAGTTGGAAAGCACCAATTCTTCAGCCTTCAACCTTTATGGTCCGGCTCTCACATCTGTACATGACTACTGGAAAAACCATAGCTTGAACTATACAGACCTTTGTAGGCTAAGTGATGTCTCTTTTAAATATGCTGTCTAGGTTTGTCATCGCTTTCTTCCAAGGAGCAAGCATCTTTTAATTTCATGGCTGCAGTTACCATCCGCAGTGATTTTGGAGCCCTCCAAAATAAAGTCTGTCACTATTTTCTTTTTTTCCCATCTATTTGCCATAAAGGAATGGGACTGGATGCTATGATCATATTTTTTTAATACTGAGTTTTAAGCCAACTCTTTGACTCTCTTCTTTCATCTTCATCAAGAGGCTCTTTAGTTCCTCTTCACTTTCTGCCATTAGGGTGGTTTCCTTTGCATATCAGAGGTTATTGATATTTTCCTGGTAATCTTGATTTCAGCTTGAGCTTCATCCAGGCTGACATTTCGCATATACATTTTGGATGTACTCTGCATATAAATTAAATAAGCAGGGTGACAATATACTTGACATACTGCTTTATCAGTTAGAGAGCAGTCTATTGCCTTCTGTCCAGTACAAAGTGTTGCTTCTTGACCTGCATACAGGTTTCTCAGGAGGTAGGTTAGGTGGTCTGGTATTCCCATCTCTTGAAGAATTTTCCAGTTTGTTGTGTTCCACACAGTCAAAGAATTAGTGTAGTCAATGAAGCAGAAGTAGATGTTTTTCTGAAATCCTCTTGCCTTTTCTATGATCCAATGGATGTTGACATTTTGATCTCTGTTTCCTCTGCCTTTTCAAAATTCAACTTGCACATCTAAAAGTTCTTGGTTCACGTACTGTTGAAGCCTAGCTTGAAGGATTTTGAGCATTACCTTTCTAGCATGTGATATGAGTGCAAGTGTGCCGTAGTTTGAGCATTCTTTGGCATTGCCTTTCTTTGGGATTGGAATGAAAACTGACCTCTTCCATTTCTGTGGCCACTGCTGAATTTTCCAAATTTGCTGGCATATTGAGTACAGCAGTTTAACGGCATCATCTTAGGATTTGAAATACCTCAGCTGGAATTCCATCACCTCCACTAGCTTTGTTCATAGGAATTCTTCTTAAGGTCCACTTGACTTTACACTTCAGGATGTCTGGATCTAGGTGAGTGACCACACCATGTTGGTTATCTGGGTCATTAAGACATTTTTGTGTTCTTCTGTTATGCAAGGATTGGGATCATAAAATCTGTTCATGAAAATACCCAACTCTGCAAAGACCTGTCCCACCAGATTCCCTGGAGCCCTAGTGCCTCACTCCGCCCTGAACTCCCTCCGGGGGTGTTGACGGTCAACAGCTGCAGAAGCACAGGGTCAATCTCCGCAGAGGCAGGTGGCAAACGTCCTGTTGTTCAGTTGTTGGCAATGCTCTTGGCATGTGCCAATTTGTAGTTGGAGGACACAGCTCTCAGATAGCTCTGAGGGACTATTCTGAAAAGTAAGGGGGCAGAAAGGATATATAGGAGTTTTGGCAAAAAAAAAACAAAAAAAAAAACCCATAAATAAAAACTCCAATGGCCCCTCCTTCCCCACCATCCAAAACAAAACAAAACAAAACCCAGGTAGAGGTAACATCAAAAGATTACTGCTGATTAATGAAAACCAGATTATCCCGAGTTAATGAATTTAGTGCGCTTCTATTTATGGGAAGATACAAGCGTCTGGTCTTATTGGAGTTATCCTTTGATCTGCATCTTGACTATCAAGGACAAATATCATGTTTTTCTGCATCCTGAATCCCTCAGGGTGAACCCAGTGGAGGCGTGTGTGTATATGTGTGTGTGTGTGTGTGTGTGTGTGTGTGTGTGTGTGTGTCTGCAGTGGTTCATGGTTTAATGGCCACAACATCCTTTGTTTACTGATACGGCAGGGGACGTTCCTTGTATACAGGCTGCTCTAACAAACTACCCAGACAGTTTTAGAAGCTGGAAGTGAAAAACTCAAGGTACAGGGAGTGTTGATTCTTCCTGAGGGCTGAGTGGAAAAGATCTGCTCCTGGCTTTTCTCTTTAGCTGGCAAATGACCATCTTTTCCCTGTGTCTCTTCCCATCTATAAAGACACAGTCCTATTGGACTAAAGCCCACCCTTAGGACCTCATTGTAACTTGATTGCCTCTGTGAAGACCCTCTCTCCTAATCGGGTCACTTTCTAATTTTTGGGGGTTAGGACTTCAATATACAATTCTGAGGCCATAGGCAGAACACCATTTAGGCCAGTAACAGCTGTTGTTGTTGTTATTCAGTCACTCAGTTGTGTCCGACTCTTTGAGACCCCATGGACTTCCACATGCCAGGCTTCCATGTTCTTCACCATCTCCTGGACTTTGCTCAAACTCATGTCCATTGAATCTACGAAGACATCCAACCATCTCATCCTTTGTTGTCCACTTCGCCTCCTGCCTTCAATCTTTCCCAGCAACTGGGCCTTTTCCAGGGAGTCAGCTCCTCACCTGAGGTGGCCAAAATATTGGAGTTTCAGTTTCAGCATCAACATTTCAGTTTCAACATTAAGTTTCAGTTCTTACAATGTATATTCAGGATTGGTTTCCTTTAGGATTGACTAGTTTGATTGTCTTGCTGTCCAAGGGACTGTCGAGCGTCTTCTCCAGCACCACAGTTCGAAAGCCTCGATTCTTTGGCTCTCAGCCTTCTTTATGGTTCAACTCTCACATCCATACATGACTACTTGAAAAACCATAGCTTGGACTATATGGACCTTTGTCGGCCAAGTGCTGTTTTGCTTTTTAATACGCTGTCTAGGTTTGTCATAGGTTTTCTTCCAAGGAGCAAGCGTCTTTTAATTTCATGGCTGCAGTCATCACCGTCCGCAGAGATTTTGGTGACCAAGAAAATAAAGTCTGTCACTGTCTCCATTTTTTCCCCATTTATTTGCCATGAAATGTTGGGACTGGAAGCCATCATCTTAGTTTTTTGAATGTTGAGTTTTAAACCAGTCTTTTTACTCTCTCACCTTCATCAGGAGTCTCTCTATTTCCTCTTCCCTTCCTGCCATTAGGGTGGTGTCATCTGCATATTTGAGGTTATTGATATTCTCCTGGCAATCTTGATTCCAGCTTGAGCTTAATCCAGCCTGGCATTTTGCATGATGTATTCTGCACATAAGTTAAATAAGTTGGATAACAATATACAGCCTTGATGTATTCCTTTCCCAATTTGGAACCAGTTCGTTGTTCCGTGTGATTCTAACTGTTGCTTCTTGACCTGCATACATGTTTCTCAGGAGGCAGGTAACATGGTCTGGTATTCCCATCTCTTTAAGAATTTTCCACAGTGATCCACACAGCCAAAGGCTTTAGTGTAGTCAATGAAGCAGAAGTAGATATTTATCTGGAATTCCTTTGCTTTTTCTATGATCCATTAGATGTTGGCAATTTGATCTCTGGTTCCTCCGCCTTTTCTAAATCCAGCTTGTACATCTGGAAGTTCTCAGTTCATGTACTGTTGAAGCCTCACTTGAAGGATTTTGAGTATTACCTTTCTAGCATGTGAAATGAATGCAACTGTGCTGTAGTTTGAACATTCTTGGGCATTGCCCTTTTTTGGGGGGACTGGAATGAAAATTGACCTTTTCCAGTCCTGTGGCCACTGCTGAGTTTTCTAAATTTGCTGGCATATTGAGTGCAGCGCTTTAACAGCATCATCTTTTAGGATTTGAAATAGCTCAACTGGAATTCCATCACCTCTACTAGCTTTATTCATAGTAATGCTTCCTAAGGCCCACTTGACTTCACTCTCTACGATGTCTGGCTCTAGGTGAGTGCTCACACTATTGTGATTGTCCTGGTCATTAAGGCCTTTTTGTACAGTTCTTCTGTGTATTTTTTCCACCTCTTCTTAATGTTTCCTCCTTCTGTTAGGTCCATACCATTTCTATACTTTATTGAGCCCATCTTTGCATGAAATGTTCCCTTGGTACATCCTTTTTTTCTTTAAGTGATCTCTAGTCTTTTCCATTCTATTGTTTTCCTCAATTTCTTTACTCTGTTCCCCTCAGATGGCTTTCTTATGACTCCTTTCTATTATAACTCTGCATTCAGATGGAATCATCTTTCCCTTTCTCCTTTGCCTTTCACTTCTTTTCTTCTCTCAGCTATTTTTTAGGCCTCCTCAGACAACCATTTGGCCTTTGTACTTTTTTTTTTCTCAGAGATGATTTTGATCAACCCTTCCTGTTCAGTGTTGGGAACCTCTGTCCATGGTTCTTCTGGCACTCTGTTTATCAGTTCTAATCCCTTGAATCTACTTGTCACTTCCACTGTATAGTCATAAGGGATTTGGTTTAGGTCATACCAAATGGCCTAGTGGTTTTCCCTAATTTCTTCCATTAGGTCTGAATTTTGCAATAATAAGTTCATAATCTGAGTCACAGTCAGCTACCAGTCTTGTTTTTGCTGACTGTATAGAGCTTCTCCATCTTTGGCTACAATGAATATAATCAGTCTGATTTCACTATTGACCATCTGGTGATGTCCATGTGTGGAGTGTCTCCTGTGTTGTTGGAAGAGGGTGTTTTGCTATGACCAGTGCGTTCTCTTGGAAACACTCTGTTAGCCTTTGCCCTGCTTCATGTTGTTCTCCAAGGCCAAATTTGCCTGTTACTCCAGGTATCTCCTGACTTCTTTTGCATTCCAGTCCCCTATTATGAAGATGACATCTTTTTTTTTTTTGGTGTTGTTTCTAGAAGGTCTTGTGGGTCTTTATATAACTGTTGTATTTCTGTTTTTTCAGCATTGGTAGTTGGGGCTTTGGCTTGAGTTACTGTGACAATGAATGATTTGCCTTGGAAAGGAACCAAGATCCTTCTGTCATTTTTGAGGTTACACCAAGTACTGCATTTTGGTCCTATGAGGGCTACTCCATTTCTTCTAAGGGATTCTTGCCCACAGTAGTAGATATAATGGTCATCTGAATTAAATTCTCCCATTCCTGTCCATTTTAGTTCACTGATTCCTACAATGTCAATGTTCAGTCTTGTCAGCTCCTGTTTGACCACTTCCAATTTACCTTGATTCCGGACCCAACATTCCAGGTTCCTATGCAATATTGTTCTTTACCATATGGGACTTTAATTTCGCTACCAGATATATCCACAGCTGGGTGTCGTTTCTGCTTTGCTCAGCCTGTTTATTCTCTCTGGAGCTATCTCTCCGCTCTTCTCCAGTAGCATCATGGACACCTACTGACCTGGGGGGTTCATCTTTCAGTGTCATATCTTTTTTCCTTCATACTGTTCATGGGGTTCTCAAAGCATAAGACATATTAAAACATACATATGTGAAAAAATGCACAGCAAGAGATCTCATAGCGTGGTTTTCTAAACTTATGAATCTGATATATGAATCAAATATCACAATATAAAACTCACCAATTGTAAATAACAGTTGGAATATGAACATTTTAAAAAGGCTTTGTTCTCCCACACACACTTGTTTTCTTTTGGTTTCAGGAATTAGAGATTGTCTAGATAATGTAAGTGATCCAGAGAGCTGTGGTCTCAAGTCATTGGAGGAGGAGTTATTTCCTCAGGGCAAGAATTCTGAAGAGACCTTTTTTTTTTTTCCTTCCAACTTTCTCTGGAGTCTAAAGAATATTCTGACCACATTGTCAAAAATCATCTTTATTTTTCTGTGGTCATAGTTTTATAGCCATAATTTAGACCAGATAGTGCTCAAATTGGCTCTGATAACAAGGTCAGATTTGTCACAGCAGGGACTGTCCCTCTAGGGAAGTGGGGCCTTAATTTGATCATCCCTAGGCTATTGATTAACAGGAGAAAGTCCTGGACATAAAGGAACTTTAGTCAATTTTCCTATTCTGTGTCAATAAAGATCTGATATTTTTAGGCCATTTTTCTTTTTGTTGGATCATAGCTATAGGCTGACTAGTCATTTAAAAAAATTTTTGAAGGGGTTCCCACCTGGGGTGTGGAACCTTAGAGGAAGGGCTTCCCACTTTAGCTCGAGCAGTATACCAGATGTCTGTGAGCTCAAACCACGCCAACCAAACCAGAACCTCACCTGGGAGGGGAGTCACACTTTAAATCAAACAAAAGGCCAAGAGATGCCCAGAAATCAAAAGGCAAGTGGCATAAACGCCAGATGTGACTTCCCAGTCCCACTAGACCTGCCACCCTGCAGAGTCCTTGCCAGCAGCCTTTTTTAGTTCTGGTACATTTTCAAGCAATTTCTTGTTGATTTCCTGCAAAGAAGTTACTCTGTTGTTTTCTTTTTTGGAAGCTTCTAGATACCAATCATAGTAAGCATGCCCAGCCTTTTCTGGGAGCAAAAATACCAACTTTGGAATGTCAAAAGAGCTCCAATTTAGCCATATTAGGTTGAGATCTCTTAGTATAATTTCCCCAGTGGACTAGGTACTTGCAGATATGAGCTCTGTACATAGTAGACATAAGTCTACTGGATTTGAGTCAGACGTTGGTGCTCTAATGCTCCTCTGTTTCTGAGATTCCATTTCCCACTTTCAGCTGAATTTCAGGGACAATAACCACTAGTGAAATTGTGTGGTGGGCCTGTGTGCTGGTTGTGAGCTGAACTCCTCCAGCAGTCACCCCAGAGTCATTTGGGTCCACCTTACATGCCTTGGATTCTCCCTCTGGTGGTCTAAGATGACCGTGGGTGCTCAGGTTGCCAGTTGTTATGCGTGACCCCTGGAGGGACGAGCAAATATTTTAACTAATGAGTGATTTTCCCTATGGGACTGTTCGTAGAAGACTGAGGGGGTCCGGCTGCTCGCTGCTCAAAAGCCAATAAACAGGCTAAGGTGGTGGCAAGGAAAATTTGCTTTATTTCAGATCTTGGCAACTGGGGGTGTGGATGGGAGGGTGATAGACATGTATCCAAAGGCCACCTCCCCCCGCCTTTACCACAAGCAGGGGGTGAGAGCTTTTATAGATGGTGGTGGGGGGGGGAGCTACATGCAGAAACAGCACTGCCATCTCTAACAATCAGCTTCAAATTGATCATCGGTGGTTTGATCACCATCGTCTTGGTTAGGTACAGTTAATCTTCAGTTCCAGGGTCCATTTGATCCTGTATCTTTGTGGTCAATTCTCGGAATTGTGGCAGCTCACGTCCAGGATACAGTCTGGTCATCATGTAGGTAGCTTCTCCCACCTGAGGTTTCAGTATCTATAAGAGCTCACAGGCTGTGACTCAGAATATTACCCGTAGACCTTGAGAAGAAACTAAAGGTCCTCGACTATGCTTAAGGGCTACATTATTATTATTTGGTCTTCTTTGACTGTTTTCCTTTGTTATCACATGTTCTCATTTTTCTGATCATACATATCCTTTGTCTAAAGTTTTCCACAGACAAAAGGCGGACACAGGTCATGGTGGGGGGCAGTGAGGACCAGAGTCTGCACTGTTTCAGGACACTGCCCATGTGAGGACGAGACCTCCAGCACTCGTAAATGTCTCAGTCACCTGAGAAATCCATAACCTCCCTGGAGGGGTCTTGTCCCTTTATTTGCAGCAAAGCTCTCATATATTCTCCTCACTTTTCTCTCAACAAATTCGATAAAGGCAGTCGAATTGAGGAAAAGTGTCAGATCAGCCTCTTACCTAACCACTCAGCCAAGACCACTCAGTCCCCAACAACGGAAGAACCTCAGCATCTTTCAGCCAAGCCCTGGGTATTCCTCCAGGTTTTCAGTTGAGCTCCACTGCCTGCCCCCCCATACCTTTCTATTGGGTGGGTATTCCCTGGCATCTTTCAGGCAGCCCCCCACCCAGTATCTTTCACCTGGGGGGGAATTTCTCAGTATCTTTCAATTGAGCCCCACTCAGTCTCTAGACCATGACTGGATATGCCCTGGATATTTCACGCCCCACCCCCAGCATCTTTCCAGTTGGGAAAGGGCAGGTAAATTGCACCACTGCCACATAAAACTCAGAATCACAATCAATATGGAGATTTGCAAACCAGGAGAGACTGTTTCAAATTCATCTGCACTCCCCAAGGAGGAAGACAGGTGCAAGGGCCGCTGCTGGTCCCAGAGCTCCGGGGCCTCCTGGTGTTCAGGCGAAGGAAGAAAGTCCACTCTGGGTCGCTTTGTCGGTTGCCATCACAGTGGAGTAAAAAAGATCCACAACTTGAGAGAGGCGAGTTAAGTTTTATTTGGGGGCAAGATGGGGACTGCAGCCCAGGAGCCAGCACCTCAGATAGCTCTGAGAGACCGCTCCAAAGAGGGAGTGGGGGAAGGTCAATATATATAAGATTTTGGTGAAGGGGGAGTTCAGTACAATTAAGTACTCATTTTACAGAAGGTTTTCTGCTACTCTAGAGGACCTGATGTCACCATGAAGGGATGTAGTGCTGTTAGATATGAAGAGAAGCAAGGATTTGTTTTCATTGTTCAGTTGCTCAGTCATGTCTGACTCTTTGGGACCCCATGGACTGCAGCACAATAGGCCTTCCTGTCCATCACTATCTCCTGGAGTTTGCTCAAACTGGTTTCCACTGAATCGGTGCTGCCATCCAACCAACTCATCCTCTGTTGTTCCCTTCTTCTCCTGCCTTCAATCTTTCCCAGTGTCATCCTCTTTTCCAGTGAGTCAGCTCGTCACATCAGGCAGCCAAAGTTTTGGAGCTTCAGCGTCAGTCCTTCCAATGTATATTCAGGGCTGATTTCCTTTAGGATTGACTGGTTTGATCTCCTTGCTGTCTAAGGGACTCTTAAGCATCTTCTCCAGCATCACAGTCCAAAAACCTCAATTCTTTGGCGCTCAGCCTTCTTTATAGTACAACTCTCACATCCATAAGTGACTACTGAAAATACTATAGCTTGGAGTATACAGACTTTTCTTGGCAAAGTGATGTCTCTGCTTTTGAATGTGCTGTCTAGGTTTGTCAGAGCTTTTCTTCCAAGGAGCAAGCATCTTTTAATTTCATACCTCCAGTCACCGTCCACAGTGATTTTGGAGTCCAAGAAAATAAAGTCTGTCATTGTTTTCATTTCCCCACTTCTATTTTCCATGAAGTGATGGAACTGGATGCCGGTATATTAGTTTTCTGATTGTTCAGTTTTAAGCCAGCATTTCTATGCTTGTCTTTTACCTTCATCAAGACGCTCTTTAGTTCCTCTTCATTTTCTGCCATAAGGGTGGTATCATCTGCATATCTGATGTTATTGATATTTCTCCCGACAATCTTGATTCCAGTTTGAGCTTCATCCAGCCAGGCAGTTCACATGATGTACTCTGCATAGAGGTTAAATAAACAAGGTGACAATATACAGCCTTGACATACTCCTTTTCCAATTTGGAACCAGTTCCACACCATTTGTAACTGTTGCTTCTTGACTTGCACACCGGTTTCTCATGAGGCAGGCAAGACAGTCTGGTATTCCCATCTCTTTAAGAATTTTCCACAGTTTTTGTGATCCACACAGTCAATGGCTTTAGCATAGTTAATGAAGCAGAAGTAGATGTTTTTCTGTATTCCCTTGCTTTTTCTATGATCCAGCAGATGTTGGCAATTTGTTCTCTTGTTCCTCTGCCTTTTCTAAATCCTGCTTGTACACCTGGAAGTTCTCGGTTCACATATTGTTGAAGCCTGGCTTGAAGAATTTTGAGCATTACCTTGCTAGCGTGTGAAATGAATGTGGTAGTTTGAACATTCTTTGGCATATCCCTTTTTGGGATTGGAATGAAAACTGACTTTTTCCAGTCCTGTGGTCACTGCTGATTTTTTCAATGTTGCTGGCATACTGAGTACAGTGCTGTAACAGCATCATCTTTTAGGATTTGAAATAGCTCAGCTGGAATTCTATCACCTCCACTAGCTTTATTCATAGTAATGCTTCCTAATTCTGCTTAATGTCACACTCCAGGATATCTGCAGTCACCATATGCAGTGATTTTGGAGCCTAAGGAAATAAAGTCTCTCACTGTTTCCATTGTTTCCCCATCTATTTGCCATCAAGATGGAACTGGATACCATGATCTTAATTTTTTGAATATTGAGTTTTAAACCAGCTTTTCCAGTCTCCTTTCCTCCTTCATCAAAAGGCTCTTTAGTTCCTCTTCACTTTCTGCCATTAGGTGGTGTCATCTGCATATCTGAGGTTATTGATATTTCTCCCGGCAATCTTGATTCCAGCTTGATCTTCAGAAGCCTGGAATTTTGCATGATGTACTTTGCATATAAGTTAAATAGCAGGTGACAATATACAGCCTTGATGTACTCCTTTCCCAGTGTGGAACCAGTCTGTTCCATGTCCAGTTCCAGGTATTGCTTCTTGACCTGCATACAGATTTCTTAGAAGGCAGGTAAAGTGGTCTGGTATTTCTGTCTCTTTAATAACTTTTCAAAGTTTGTTGTAATCCACACAGTCAAAGGCTTTAGCACAGTCAATGAAGCAGAAGTAGATGTTTTTCTGGAATTCTCTTCCTTTTTCTATGATACAACAGATGTTGGCAATTTGTTCTCTGGTTTCTCTGCCTTTTCAAAATCCAGCTTGTACATCTTGAAGTTCTCAGTTCACATACTGTTGAAGCCTCACTTGAAGGATTTTGAGCATACCTTGCTAGTATGTGAATTGAGAGCAATTGTGCTGTAGTTTAAACATTCTTTGGCATATCTCTTTTTGGGATTGGAATGAAAACTGACTTTTTCCAGTCCTGTGGTCACTGCTGATTTTTTCAATGTTGCTGGCATACTGAGTGCAGCACTTTAACAGCGTCATCTTTTAGGATTTGAAGTAGCTCAGCTGGAATTCCATCACCTCCACTAGCTTTGTTCGTAGTGATGCTTCCTAAGGCCCACTTAACCTCACACTCCAGGATGTCTGGCTCTAGGTGAGTGATCACACCATCCTGGTTGTGCAGGTCAATAAGATATTTTTTGTATAGTTCTTCTCCGTATTCTTGTTCCTTTTCTTTAGCTCTTCTATTTCTGTTAGGTCCATACTGTTTATGTCCTTTAATGTCCCCATCTCTGCATGAAATGTTCCCTTGGTATCTCTGATTTTCTTGAAGAGATCTCTAGTCTTTCCCATTCTATTGTTTTCCTCTGTTTCTTTGCATTGTTCACATAAGAAAGCTTTCTTATCTCTCCTTGTTTTTCTCTGGAAGTCTGCATTCAGATGGATATATCTTTCCTTTTCTCCTTTGCATTTCACTTCTTTCCTCAGCTATTTGTAAGGCCTCCTCAGACAACCATTTTGCATTTTTGCATTTCTTTTTCTTGGGGATGGTTTTCATCACCACCTCCTGTCCAATGTTATGAACCTCTGTCCACAGTTCTTCTGGCACCTGTCTGTCAGATCTAATCCCTTGAATCTATTTGTCACTTCACTATATAATTGTAGCTGATTTGATTTAGGTCATACCTGAATGGCCTAGTGGTTTCCCCTACTTTCTTCAATTTAAGTCTAAATTTTGCAATAAGGAGTTTATGATCTGAGCCACTGTCAACTCCTGGTCTTGTTTTGCTGACTGTATATTGCTTCTCCTTTGGCTGCAAAGAATATGATCTCTGATTTCGCTATTGACCATCTGGTGATGTCCATGTGTCGAGTCTTCTCTTGTGTTGTTGGAAGAGGGTGTTTGCTATGACCAGTGCATTCTCTTGGCAATACTCGTTTAGCCTTTGCCCTGCTTCATTTTGTACTCCAAGCCCAAACTTCCCTGTTACTCCAGGTATCTTTTGACTTTCTTCTTTTGCATTCCAGTTCCCTATGATGCAAAGGACATCTTTTTTGGTGTTTGTTCTAGAAGGTCTTTAGGCCTTCATATAATTGTTCAACTTCAACTTCTTCAGTATGAAGACTATGAAGAGAGAGGGGGCACAGACTTCGGTTACTGTGATATTGAATGGTTTGTCTTGGATACGAACTGAGATCATTCTGTTGTTTTTGAGATTGTACCCAAGTATTGCATTTCAGACTCTCGTTGACTATGAGGGCTACCCCATTTCTTCTAAGGGGTTTTTGCCAAAGGTAGTAGATGTAATGGTTATCTGAATTAAATTTGCCCATTCCCATCCTTTTTAGTTCAGTGATTCCTAAAATGTCGATGTTCACTCTTGCTATCTCCTGTTTTCACCACTTCCAATTTACATTGATTTATGGATCTAACATTACAGGTTACTACCCAATATTGTTCTTTACAACATTGGGCTTTGCTCACCACCAGAGACATCCACTCATGGGCAGTCAGTTCTGCTTTGGCTCAGCCTTCTCATTCCTTTTGGAGCAATTTCTCCGCTCTTCCCCAGTAACATAGTGAACACATACTGACCTGGGGGTCTCTTTCACTGTCATACCCTTTTGCCTTTTCATCCTGTTCATGGGGTTCTCAAGGCAAGAATGCTGAAGTGGTTTGCCGTTCCCTTCTCCAGTGGACCACATTTTGTGAGAACTCTCCCACCATGACCCATCCATCTTGGGTGGCCCTACATGGCATGGCTCACACAAAGCTGCGATCATGTGATCATTTTGGCTAGTGTAGCAAAGATGGCGGAGTAGAAGGGCACGCTCTCATCTTTTCCTGTGAGGGTTTGGGAGTCTCTGGTGGAGGTGCCCATTGACAGTGGCCTGCTGTGGGGTCAGAGACCCTGATGGCAGCTGTCCTGGGAGGCGCAGCCTGCTGGCGTAAGTCCTTTTGGAGGAGGTTGCCATGACTCAAGTAAGAGTGATCGCCTGGAAAGGTGTGTGGCGCGCTGATCAGCAGAGCTCCTCTTCCGCGGAGAGTGGGTAGAGATGAGAAACTTGTGGGCATCCCTGCCTTTGGGGGCCTGCTTTCTATCACTGAAGCTGCCACTAAGTGACTGAAGCTTTCCAAGGATTCATTTATGGCTTCTCCTGGGTGGACAGGCAGAAGTCCTAACGTTCACCACAACACTTTAGCTACTTTTAAAATGTGCCCTAATCATGTAGACACGGTGCAGAGAGTCTGACCAGGTGACTTTCCCTCTGGAGGGCGTTCTCCGTGGAAGTGGGCTTTTTCTGGGGGAAGAGAGAACGGGACCAAGCCAAAATGAGGGCAGGAGATCTTCAGCCTCCTGAGGACAGCAGCGCATTTTGGATTTCTTCTCTTGGCTTAAAGGTGGCAAAACAGTGGGACATGGCTCAAAGAGACGGGCTGGCTTTGGCCCAGGGCAGGCCCTGGCGTGCGACCTCAGGCCCTGTAGCATCCTGTGAGGCCGAGTGAGTCGTAAGAAATGTAGAGCAATGGAATAACCGGATGGAAAAAAGGAACTGTGTCTCATTCACTTGGCTGTTGCCTTACAAGTGGGAAAGCCACATCATCTCCTTCGCTCAGTTCTAGAGTTTCCCTGGGAAGGGTTATTAGATGTTGTTATTATTGGCTTAAAACAATGGAAATTGTCTCAAGGTTCTGCAGTCTGGAAGTGTGAAATCAAGGTGTGGATAGGCCACGCTCCCTCTGAAACCTGTAGTGGCATCCTCTCTGGCCTCTTCCTAGTTTGTGGGGGGGTTGCCAGTCGTCTCTGGTGTTCCTTGCATTGTAAATCCGATCCTTCTGTTGTTCTAAGCCATCCACTGTGTGATACTTTGTCACTGCAGCCCTAGGAAGCCAGCACACCCCCCGAGGGCAGTGGGAAGTGAGGAAAGGACGTTCAGAAGCGGAGGGACTGGTTCTCTGATCTGGAAATTGCTAAAGAGCTACCAGATGTGACTTAATACATCTACAGATTGCAGTATGATTATGACCTAGCACTAGTGAATGCCTCCATCGTGTCGGGAAGATCCCCTGGAGGAGGGCATCACAACGCATTTCAGTATTCTTGCCTGGGGAACCTTCCCATGGACAGAGGAGCCTGGCAGGCTACAGTCCTGGGGTTACACAGAGTAGGATGAGACTGAGCACTAAAGAGCAATGACAGTGCTGAAGTTCATCACACAGTGTTGTCTGTCATCTTTCCGCTCTGCATCTGAGTTCTGGGTCTTCCTTATCTACTGGTTCCAAGTTTGTGCTCCCTAAACCATGTCTCCCCAGTTACCACCCTCCCCATCCCCTGGTAACCACCCTTCTACTCTCTGTTATTATAAGTTTGTTTTTAAGATTCTACATATAAATGAAATCATACAATACTTTGGCCACCTGATGCGAAGAGCTGACTCATTGGAAAAGACCCTGATGCTGGGAAAGATTGAAGGCAGGAGGAGAAGGAGACGACAGAGGACGAGATGGTTGGATGGCATCAGCGACTCAATGGACATGGGTTTGGGTGGACTCCGAGAGTTGGTGATGGACAGGGAGGTGCTGCGGTTCATGGGGTCGCAAAGAGTCGGACACGACTGAGTGACTGAACTGATACAGTATTTGTCTTTCTCTGTCTGACTTAGCTCACATTAGCATCATCCCTTCAATGGCCATCCATGTTGTGGCAAATGGTAGGATATTCTCCTTTCTCTTGAGCAAACAATATGCCATTGTATGTACATATCACATGCTCCTTATCCATTTAACCTGTCTGACTCTGATTTTCCTGGGACAAAAATTCTCCTTGATCTTAATAAGAAGAGAAGTTTCTGCATTTTCCAACTCCTAAAATGAAATCTCTTTCCTTCCTCTCCTCTGAATCCCCTTGCTCACTCTTGCCGTGGTTGCCTTTACTTTTACTGTCCTGCCTTCTTTTCCTTAACTGTCAGTCCTTACTCTGTTAAAAGACTAAAGAATTGGATGGAGTTGGTCCCTGACCCTGGTCCGGTGCAGACTTGCAAGAGAGGAGGGGCTGGAGATGAGACAGGAAGGATCAGGGCATTGCCTTGACCGATGGAGCCATCTGAATCTCCAGGGTCCCTGCTTGTGTGGCTATCGATTTCAGGTTATAACTGTCACTTAGGACAAATGCGGCTCTGGTGATGAACATGTTTTGAAGGGGAAACAAACAGGGGATGATTGACTTGCTACTGAAAAATAAAACTAGATTCCAGCAGAGAAAAAGAGAAAGATGTCAGAATAATTTAGCAGGGTGGTGAAGGAAAATCACAAGACACACGACTTAGCAGCATCTCTGATCATCATCAGAAAGGAGAATCAACAGGTCCTTGTTCGGAATTTTCAGACAGAGCTGACTCGGGCTTCCGGACTCTCCTGGGTTCCTGAGATCCTCATGAAAAGATCTGCCAGGATCAGATTTACCTCCGTCACTGGTGGCAAGGGTGGGTGGGGGGATAATGTTCCCCACCTTTTCCAAAATTAAAAGAAAAAACAACATGATTCCTCTGTGGCACCCCCCCACCTGAGATATTAGTGGAGGTTATTCTGCTCACTTCTCTACCCCGTAACAAAGTCTTTCCAAGGAAGAACTGAAATGCAAAGTCATCTGAAACAAGATAAACATTTCTAATTTGGACTTGTCCTCTAGAGGTGATCTTTCAGAAGGCTCCAGGGCCTTTGATAAATTAGCTCTCTGGTTCTAATTCCAGGACTGATTGGAAGGGAGATTGAGAAAAAGTATTGAGAGAAGAGGAATTTGGAGAAATCTTCCTTTGTCAAGGCCAAGACTGCCAACCTTTCTGAGTGAGGGGCTGGCTTGCTCAGCCTGCCCTCTGGGGGTGCGTCCCAGGTGGAGGCCAAGGGGGCAGGGGCCCCTCCTTGGAAAGCATGGAGTGTTCAAGTCCCATGGCCCTGGGGTCATTTCCACTTGACCCCTTCTGTGATATCCGCCCTCTGGCATCTGACTTCACCTCTAAATCTTAGCTACCGCTTTATAAAATGGGAGTAATCATAGCATCCGCTTCCCTAGTGGCTCAGTGGTAAAAAACCGGCCTGACGATGCAGGAGATGTGAGCTCAATCCCTGGGTTGGGAAGATCCCCTGGAGAAGGAAATGTCAACCCGCTCCAGTATTCTTGTCAGGGAAACCCTATGGACAGAGGAACCTGGCAGGCTACAGTCACAGAAGGGTCAGATACGACTGAGCAACTCAACAACACCACAACAATTGTAGCGTGTACTTCACAGGCTTATAAATACTTTAAAAGAAATTTCACAGAATGCATTTGGCTCAGTGCGTGGACAGAGGACAGTCCATAGCGTAGCAAAGAGGCTGATAGGACTGAACACACCTGCACAGAGCCTGCAAGGTATAAAGTTTTAGTGAAGAGCATCCAGTGTGTTTAATGAGGCCCCTTGCAGAGGCCCCGGGACCCACAGAGTCTTACGGGGTCTTAGGTGACCCTCAGCCCAGACCGCTGGCTATCCAAGGTGTGCCAGCCCCAGCAACTCTGCGTCTGCCCGCTCTGTGGAGGAGCCCACGGTGGCCGTGACTGTAGGTGGGCGGAGCCCTGGGAAGGAGCGTCTGTCTCCCTTAGCCGTGGATGGCACCTGAGGCTGGCTTTGCGGTTCCTCTGTTGCTGGACATTTTGGCCTCGGCGAGTAGCTCAGCTCATCCCCGTGAGCATAGGGGTGACAGAGCTCCGGAGACCCCCTTTTTGCAGGCCCACATAGGGGATGCTCCCTGCCTGGAGGCTGAGGTGCTGCAGGGCCTGCTCGGTGCGCTGGGGGTTCGCTGGGGGCCGCCTCCCCCCTGCAATGTTAATCAGGCCGCCCAGGCTTCTCCCCCAGCGCGCTGTATCTCTCTTCACTGAAGCATGCTCTCGGTAATTTCATTGTGGGGTTTTCCATTAAAAAGTTTGATTAATTCCATAAATATTAAAATAAGACAGATAATTAGAATCCAGGTACTCACTGTTACACGAAAGCGGTCAAGTCGGCACTAAATTATTATTATTAATAATAAGCGCTCGCGCAGCCCTGATAATAAGTGCCGAGGAAACCAAGGGCCCACAAACGCCGTTATTAACACCATTCCCGCAGGATGGTCTGAAGCAGGGGCTGCGAGCGTCTCCGCGGCCAGCTGCAGGGAGAGATGCGCGTGGGGAGGAGGGGGCTGGTGCGGGGGCGTGTCAGTGGGGGTGGGCAGTCCTCCAGCTGCAGGGTGGGGGACTCATCTGCTCACCGTTCTAGTAGTTTCCAGGTCTTCTGTCGCTGGAGACAGGGTCTCTCCCTCTCTCCTGACCAGGTAGGTCCCTTGATACCGAGGCTGTTAGCGCTCCCTCCGCTCCTGAACTCACGGGATGCTGGCAGTGATGCGAAAAGAGGCGCAGGACCTGCTTGAGCACCGAAGCTAAAGAATAGGTGTGTCTGAGCTTCTGTGTCAATCCCGTGGACAAGTTTGAACTATGAGTCATTAAGGTAGAAGGAGAAGGCGGGTACGTCTGATGATACCCAGCCAAGCAGGGGCCTGGCATGCTTCGGTCCAGGCCGGTCTTAGGTTCCAGTCGTCATTGTCTCACTCATCATTTGATGGGGCGAATTCCCCTGGTGGGGACCTTACAGAATGAAAAAAAAAAAAAAAAGCCAGTTCTTGTTTTTAATCAGAGGAACAAGTCAACAAGTCAAGTATCCAGAACCTCTTTTCCTTTTTTTTTTAAAAGGCCTCTTGGCAGCTGATTGAGGAAATGGCCTGGTCTTTCCCTATCAGGCTTTGACACCTGGGTCTCAGGTGGGACTCTCTCGCTCCCTGCTGGATGGGGCATCTTAGAACACACTCTGAGTGTGGTCTTCAGCGCCGAGCAGGTGTCACCACACTGAAGTGCTGGGCCCAAGTTTAACAGAGATTTGTGACCTTTTTTAGAGGGCTAGGGACCCTGCAGAGTAGCTGGATGAGGAACAGGAGAAGGGCAGAAACTTGATGAAGTTGGTGGGCAATGCAGGGGTAGTGGGCAGCCAGGATAACCCAGCCACTTATGGAAGGAGGGGGAGCGTTTAGACTTAATTCCTCAAGGCCCAGGAAGCCGAGTGAGGACCAGAGGTTAGAAGTCACAAGTATTGGGACTCCCCTGGTGGTCTACTGGTCGGGACACTGAGCTTCCAGGGCAGGGGTCTGGGTTTAATCTCTGGTTGGGGAACTAAGATCCCACATGGTGCATGGTGTGCCCCAAAAACGTAAATAAATAAAACAAATTCTAATAAAAATAGGAGTTACAAATATTTGGGGGGCCAATACAAGCCAGTTGTTCCTATCCAGTGGAACTGCCCAGCAGTGGACTAAGAGACCTCATGGGGTGAAGAGTTCCGTCACTGGGGCATCCAAGCAGGTACCACCCTGGCTGGGATGAGGAGAGGGGGTCTCTGCATCTAAGGAGGTCTCTTGCAGCAGAATGCAGCTGGAGTCCCATCAGCTGGCCCTGTCTTCAGAGGAGGTCTCCTTGAACCTTGGACCAAGAGCACCGGTTTCTGATTGCAGGCACAGGGGAGCCATTCTGTGTTTCTCTTTCCTGGTAAACCAGGCAAGTCAGACAAGGACACAGAAGACGATCAGAAATCTCACTTCTCTTTCTCCCTTCACACTCCCTCCTCTCCCCTCCTCCTCCCTCTGTTTTATTTGTTTCTTATTTCAATGAACAAACTGTTCTAAAAGAAGAGATATCAGACTCCGAAAAGGGAGGCTCTTTGACACATGGGTTTACATCTCTCTGATGAAAGAATTTTCGAGATTGAACATTCTGAGAATTTGGCTTTGGAGAAAGAGGGCGGGGCAATTTGGGGGTCTGAGCTGAGCAAACAGATTTGTAAGCAGGAAAATGAAGATCTCTTTCACGTCAGTGGTTAAGGATTTAAAAACCCACGGCTTTGGAACTCAGATCCGGCACTTGGGGCAGGAGAGCCCGGGCCAGGCTGAGTTTGCAGTGGTGCGACTTCTTTGCATCAACCCTGAGGGATTCAGGTGCTTTGAGAGCTGCACGTGTGGCACTGAAGTCATTGTCTAGCACAGAACCCTGAGCCATGAGCGTGTCTAGCACAGAACCCTGAACATGAGCATGTTATTTCCCCCAAGTCAGAAAATCTGGGTGTCCTTGGTGTTTTTTTTGTTGTTCAGTTCCTCACGCATGTCCGACTCTTTGCGACCACATGAACTGAAGCATGCCAGGGGCTTCAGTGTCCTTCACTGTCTCCCAGAGACTACTCAAACTCATGTCTATTGAATTGGTGATGCCATCCAGCCATCTCATCCTCTGTCACCCCCTTCTCCTCCCACCCTCAATCTTTCCACGCACAAGGGTCTTTTCCAGTGAGTCGGCTCTTCCCATCAGGTAGCCAAAGTATTGGAGTGTCAGCATCAGCCCTTCCAATGAATATACAGAGTTGATTTCCTTTAGGATTGACTGGCAGAGAAGGAAAAGGCAACCCACTCCAGTATTCTTGCCTGGAGAATCCTGTGGACAGAGGAGCCTGGTGGGCTGCTGTCCATGGGGTCACTCAGAGTCGGACATGACTGCAGCAACTTAGCAGCAGCAGCAGCAGCAGCAGGATTGACTGGTTTGATCTCCTTACTGTCCAAGGGACTCTCAAGAGTCTTCTCTAGCACCTAAGTTTGAAAGCATTAATTCTTCAGTGCTCAATCTTCTTTATGATCCAACTCTCACATCTGTATATGACTACTGGAAAAACCATAGCTTTGACTTGGTCAGCAAAGTGATGTCTGGGCTTTTTAATATACTGTTTAGGTTTGTCATAGCTCTCATGGCTGCAGTCACCATTCTCAGTGATTTTGCGGGCCCCCCCCCCAAATTATTTATCATTGTTTTCACATTTCTTTCATCTATTTGCATGAAGTGATGGGACCGGATGCCATGATCTTAGTTTTTTGAATGTTAAGTTTTAAGCCAGCTTCTCCTTCACCTTCATGAAGAGGCTCTTTAGTTCCTCTTCTCTTTCTGCCATAAAGGTGGTGTCATCTGCATACCTAAGGTTATGAATTTCTCCCAGCAATCTTGATTCCAGATTGAGCTTCATCCAGCCCAGCATTTTGCAAGATGTACTTTGATTATAAGTTAAATAAGCAGGGTGACAATATACAGCCTTGATGTACTCCTTTCCCAATTTGGAACCAGTCTGTTGTTCCATATCTGGATCTAAGAGTTGCTTCTTGACCTGCATACAGGTTTCTCAGAAGGCAAGTAAGGTCATCTTGTATACTTGTCTCTAAGAATTTTCCAGTTTGTTGTGATTCACACAGCCAAAGGCTTTAGTGTAGTCAATGAAGCAGAAGTAGATGTTTTTCTGGAATTCCTTTGCTTTTTCTATGATCCAACGGATGTTGGCAATTTGATTTCTGGCTCCTCTGCCTTTTCTAAATCCAGCTTGTACATCTGCAAGTTCTCAGTTCATACTGTTGAAGCCTAGCTTGAATGATTTTGAGCATTACCTTTTTAGCATGTGAAATGAGTACAGTTGTGTGGTAGTTTGAACATTCTTTGCCATTGCTCTTTGTTGGGATTGGAATGAAAACTGACCTTTTCCAGTCCTGTGGCCACGGCTGAGTTTTCCAAATTGGCTGGCATGTTCAGTGCAGCACTTTAACAGTATCACCTTTTAGAATTTGAAACAGTTCAGCTGGAATTCCATCAGCTCCACTAGCTTTGTTTGTTGTAATGGTTCTTGAGGCCCACTTGACTTCACACTCCAGGATGTCTGCTTCTAGACAAGCACACTATCGTGGTTATCAGCGTCACTGAGATGTTTTCTGGTACAGTTCTTCTGTGTATTCTTGCCACCTCTTCTTAATATCTCCTGCTTCTGTTAGATCCATACCATTTCTGTCCTTTATTGAGCCCATCTTTGCATGAAATATTCCCTTAGTATCTCTGATTTTTGTGAAGAGATCTCTATTCTTGCCCATTCTGTTGTTTTCCTCTATTTCTTTTCATTGTTCACTCCAGCAGGCTTTCTTATCTCTCCCTGCTATTCTTTGGAACTCTGCATTTAGATGGGTGTATCTTTCCTTTTTTCCTTTGCCTTGCACTTCTCTTCTTTTCTCAGCTATTTGGAAGGCCTCCTCAGACAACTCTCTTTACTTTTTGCTTTTGTGGTTCTCGGGGATGGTCTTGATCACTGCCTCCTGTCCAATGTTACGAACCTCCGTCCATAGCTCTTCTGGCACTCTATTGGATCTGCTCCCTTGAATCTATTTGTTACCTCCACTGTATAGTCAGAAGGGATTTGATTTAGGTCATACCTGAATGGCCCAAATCCCTACTTTCTTCCATCGAAGTCTGAATTTTGCAATAAGGAGTTCGTGACCTGAGACACAGTCAGCTCCCAGTCTTGTTTTTGCCGACTAAGACCTTGGTGTGTACCCAAACTATGTATCCTCACCTGTAAATCGGAACTTATAAGAATACATCCTTTATAGGGCTGTTATGAGCATTAAGCAAGGAAGGGAGAATACAGTGCTTTAATACATCATGCGTCCCAGAAATAAACTCACATGTTGACTGTGAGCTTGTCGCCAGGGAGGTCATTTTAGGAGTTCTGTTAACCACCACTAGGGGGAGTGCTGGCCCAGTTTCTGCCTCGCGGTCCTGGGGGTGTGGGGGTGCGGGGTAAGCACATTGTCCTCCCACAGAATGAATGACAACGAAGAGGAGCTTCAGGAGGAGAGGGTGGTAGTGGTGGATGGGATGCCCTGCGGATCCTGGACACTTGCAGACCCAGCTGGCAGCGACTGAGGGGCTCATCTTGCAGGCATGTGGAGGGACAGTAGCCTCGCAGAGGAAGCCTCACCTCTGGAGATGGGATTCCTCTGGGCTTTCTAAGCCTCTTCTGACCTGTTCCTCACACCTGAATGAGAAGGGTGCTCACAGTGGACACCTAGAGACCACAGGATGTTGCTGTGACCTCAGTCTACAGGTTTGATTTGAAACACGGGTTTCCTATGAAATATCTTTTCGGGCAAGGGCGTTTTGCAAGCCTTTGGCAGGAAGTACTCTGTTCTCTGGTGGATGATGCCAGACATTAGCATTTGGAGCTGTTGTCAATGCAGTGAATGCTCCAGGCATTTACCTCTGCCACCCTGAAGACCAGCTTCCTGCTCTCAGCTCTTTGATGCTGGGGCTGAGAGTTGGCAAGGGCCATTTCTCCTCTGCAGGCTGACTCCTGTTGTTTCAGCCCAAAGGGTCAAGTCGGAGCAGGAGAGGGGACGGAGCTGAGAGAGGGACTTCCTGTTCCTTGGTTGTTTACTGTTCCTGTCATTGCAGCTCCCCTGTCCTGGTGGCAGCGGCTGGCTTCTGTCTTCATGCCCAGAACCAGCCTCATAGCGCTTTCTTGGAGGTACCAGCCAGCAGCGTCAGAGGGCAGCTCAGAGGGCTGTGTCCCAGCTCTGTGGGGGAAGGCCCTCTTCCGAGGTTCTAGCTTTAAATGCACCCGGCCCTTCCCATTGTGCTCCTTGCACTGGGAGTAGTATCTGTTTTCTGTTGTAATCATTTTTTGTATGTTGATGTCCCGTGCTTTCTTGCTAAGTTGCTTCAGTTGTGTCTGACTCTCTGCGACCCCATGGACTGTAGCCCCCCAGGCTCCTCTGTCCATGGGATTCTCCATGCAAGAACACTGGAGTGGGTTGCCATGCCCTCCTCCATGGGATCTTCCTGATCCAGGGATAGAACCCACTTCTCTTAAGTCTCCTGCAATTCAGGCGGATGCTTTATCACAAGTGCCCTGGGAAGTACCCTCTCACCCCGTTTGTTTTCTCTCTCAGTTTCCATTCCCTATGTGACCAGCTCCCCTCTGTTGAAATAACTGTTCCACCGGAGCTGCTGTGGCTTTGACTCTTGTACATGGAAGCAGTTGACACCAGGGCTCCTGTTAGGTTAGGAGGAGGTGTTGGGCATGTGGAGGATTGCAAAAGTGATGAGTGGACAGACCAGAGGAGC
This sequence comes from Bos taurus, assembly GCF_002263795.3. NCBI lineage: Eukaryota > Metazoa > Chordata > Mammalia > Artiodactyla > Bovidae > Bos > Bos taurus. The sequence goes on along the minus strand of NC_037354.1, from coordinate 13,789,176 downwards.
TTCTGTAGGGAGTGAAGTGCCACAGACAGGCTCTGTTTAGTTTTGTAATTCTGTCCAGAGGTAGCGAGTAAGTGGTGCAAATGCCCTAATTGGGATGCCAGGACCAATTTTAAAGATGGCACAACTCTGTTTCCCAAAAATGATCATTATTTTCACATGAAGAAAAAGACAAAAATAAGTAAAAGAAAGAAGAGGAAGAGATGGAGATGTATAATATCAGTATCAATTCAGTTGCTCAGTCGTGTCCAACTCTTTTCGACCCCATGGACTGTAGCATGCCAGGCTTCCCTGTCCATCACCAACTGCCAGAGCTTACTCAGACTCAGGTCCATTGAGTTGGTGATGCCATCCAACCTCTCATCCTCTGTCATCCCCTTCTGCCTTCAATCTTTCCCAGCATCAGGGTCTTTTCTAATGAGCCAATTCTTCACATCAGGTGGCCAAAGTATTGGAGTTTGAGCTTCAGCATCAGTCCTTCCAATGAATATTCAGAACTGATTTCCTTTAGAATGGACTGGTTGGATCTCCTTGTAGTCCAAGAGACTCTCAAGACTCTTCTCCAACATCACAGTTCAAAAGCATCAATTCTTTGGCACTCAGCTTTCTTTATAGTCCGACTCTCACATCCATATATGACCACTGGAAAAACTATAGCTTTGACTAGACGGACCTTTATTGGCAAAGTGATGTCTCTGCTTTTTAATATGTTGCTTAGGTTTGTCATAGCTCTTCTTCCAAGGAGCAAGCATCTTTTAATTTCAAGGCTGCAGTCGCCATCTGCAGTGATTTTGGAGCCCCCCAAAATAAAGTCTGTTACTGTTTCCCCTGTTTCCCCATCTATTTTCCATGAAGTGATGGGACGAGCAAAGTCAAATTTTGGAATATGTCCTGGCTCAGGATCACCTTTAAGAGAAAGAGAGTTTTAAGAAAGGGAGAGAGGGACTTCCCCGGTAGTCCAGGGGTTAAGAATCTGCCTTCCAGTGCAGGGAATGTGGGTTGAATCTCTGGTCTGGGAACAAAGGCCTCGAAAAGCAACTACGAAGCCCTTGTGCCATAACAGAAAGTCTTGTGTGCCACAGCTAAGACCCAATGCAACCAAATATATAATAAACAAAATTTTTTTAAAAAGGAAGAGAAAGAAAAAGTAATTAGGGGTCATAGGCTCTGTGCAGGAGGCAGGTGGATGCTCAGGAGGGGAGTGGAGGCAGAGGGCAACACAGAGGCTCTGAATTCCTGAGAGGCAGGAGGAGGAGAAGGGCAAAGTTGGAGGAGGTCTGGATGTTGGGGAGGAAGACACTAAGAACAACTTGACTTTGAAATTTTGCTAGGGTGTTACACTCTCCTTCTGGATCTAATAGATCTTTTTTTTTTTTAATGAAGTTTTTAAGAAGTCCAGATGTAAACTAATTTCCACCACACATCTCCTGCTGTGCCCCATCAGTATTCCTCCATGACCACATGGCACCAGGGAAAGCGGGATGGCGCCTGCCTGCAGCCTTTCTGGGCTCTGCCCTGGGTGCTGGGCAGGCCATCTGCCTGAACAGCCCCGCTGAGGACAGTGGACTGGCTCTGGCTGGTGCACAGATGGCCTTCCCTTAAATGACACTTACTCGCTTCCTGTTCAGGGACATCCCGAAAGGGAAGCCAAAAAAGGAGAGCTAGTGGCTTTTCGTGTTAGTTCTGGGGGACCCTGTGGTCAGGAGCGGGAAGGTCAGGGTCTCGTGGGTCTACATCTTCTGGACCGAGTGCCCTTCTGCAGAGCCCAGAAATGCTCCATGTGTTGTGGAAAAGCCATGCTAATTGCAGTCATTTGGGCAAATTGATTACCACTTAGGCCTAAGTGCCAACTGCACAGTCATGATTCTGCTAATCATTATACATGTGTCAGATGAAGTTGACTGCAAGGCTTTATTTGATGACAACAATAAATTCTCCTCTATCTCAGGCTTTGTAAACAGCCTTCAGTCACATGTTGCTCACATGGCTTGTCCTATGCCCGGAGAGGACCCGTGCAGAGGCTCGCTGAGAGACAGACCCAGAGCCGTCCCTCCCCCTCGCTCTTCCTCTCCTGTTTGCCTTGTGACCAGGCTTCTTTCTGGGCACCTGTGATTTGGCATCTCCTTGACATCAGGAAATGCCATAGCTTCTCAGGTGGTGCTAGTGGTAAAGAACCTGCCTGTCAATGCAGGAGACATAAAAGACTCAGCTTCAATCCCTGGGTTGGGAAGATCCCTTGGAGGAGGAAATGGCAACCCACTCCAGTATTCTTGCCTGGAGAATCCCGTGGACAGAGGAGCCTGGTGGGGTCCTGGCAGAGTCCACGGGGTTGCAGAGAGTCAGACACGACTGAAGTGACTTAGCATGACATCAGACTATGCTAGCCCCCTTTGTGACATTGCTTCTCTTGGCCTGAGGATGGGGAACTTGGGAATCTCAAGAGTGCTTCCGTTTCTTTTTGTAAACTATTATTTTATTTATTTTTGTCTGTGCTGGGTCTTCATTGCTGCACAGACTTTTTCATTAGTTGGAGAGAGTGGAGGATACTCTCTAGTCATGGTGTGCGGGCTTCTCATCTTGGTGGCTTCTCTTGTTGCTGAGCACAGGTTCTATGTGGCCCGTGGGCTCAGTAGGTGTGGTTCCAGGGCTCTCAAGTGTAGACTCTATAGTTGTGGCACATGGGCTCAGTTGCTCCGTGGCTTGTGGGATCTTCCCAGACCAGGGATCAAACCCGTGTTTCCTGCATTGGCAGGTGAATTCTTTACCACTGAGCCAGCTGGGAAGCCCAAGAATACTTCCATTTCTTTCCAGCAGACCCCCAAAGTTGCTTCTGTCCTTTGCCGGGGTCTATGTGTATATGTGTTGTGTTGTGTTGAGTTGCCCAGTCATGTCCAACTCTTTGCGAACCCATGGACTACAACACACCAGGCCTCTCTGTCCATCGCCAACTCCTGGAGCATGCTCAAACTCAAGTCCATTGAGTTGGTGATGTAATACAACCATCTCATCCTCTGTCGTCCCCTTCTCCTTCTGTCTTCAATCTTTCCCAGCATCAGGGTCTTTTCTAATGAGTCAGCTCTTCACATCAGGTGGCCAAAGTATTGGAGTTTCAGCTTCAACATCAGTTCTTTCCTTCCAGTGAATATGCAGGACTGATTTCCTTTAGGATGGACTGGTTGGATCTCCTTGCAGTCCAAGGGATTCTCAAGAGTCCTCCCCAACACTGCAGTTCAAAAGCATCAATTCTTCACTGCTTAGCTCTCTTTATGGTCCAACTCTCACATCTATACATGACCACTGGAAAAACCATAGCTTGGACTATACGGACCTTTGTCAGCATAGTGATGTCTTGCTTTTTAACATGCTGTCTAGGTTTGTCATAGCTTTTCTTCCAAGGACCAAGTGTCTTTTAATTTCTTGGCTGCAGTCACTGTCCACAGTGATTTTGGAGCCCAAGAAAATAAAGTCTGTCACTGTTTCCATTGTTTCCCCATCGATTTTCTATGAAGATGGGAGTGGATGCTGTTATCTTCATTTTTTGAATTTTGAGTTTTAAGCCAGCTTTTTCATTCTCCACTTTCACATTCATCAACAGGCTCTTTAGTTCCTCTTCACTTTCTGCCATAAGGGTGGTGTCATCTGCATATCTGAGGTTATTGATATTTCTCCCGGCAATCTTGATTCCAGCTTGTGCTTCCTCCAGCCCAGCGTTTCTCATGATGTACTCTGCATATAAGTTAAATAAGCAGGGTGACAATATACAGCCTTGACGAATATATACTCCTTTCCTTATTTGAACCAGTCTGTTGTTCCATGTCTGGTTCTAAAAGTTGCTTCGTGACTTACATACAAGTTTCTCAGGAGGCAGGTAAGCTGGTCTGGTATTCCCATCTCTTGAAGAGTTTTTCACAGTTTGTTGTGATCCACACAGTCAAAGGCTTTGGCATAGTCAATAAAGCAGAAATAGATGTTTTTCTGAAACTCTCTTGCTTTTTTGATGATCCAGTGGACGTTGGCAATTTGATCTCTGGTTCCTCTGCCTTTTCTAAAACCAGTTTGAACATGTGGAAGTTCACAGTTCACGTATTGCTGAAGCCTGGCTTGGAGAATTTTGAGCATTACTTTACTAGCGTGTGAGATGAGTGCAATTGTGTGGTAGTTTGAGCATTCTTTGGCATTGCCTTTCTTTGGGATTGGAATGAAAACTGACATTTTCCAGTCCTGTGGCCACTGCTGAGTTTTCCAAATTTGCTGGCATATTGAGTGCAGCACTTTCACAGCATCATCTTCCAGGATTTGGAATAGCTCAACTGGAATTCCATCACCTCCACTAGCTTTGTTCGTAGTGATGCTTTCTAAGGCCCACTTGACTTCACATTCCAGGATGTCTGGCTCTAGGTGAGTGATCACACCATCGTGATTATTTTGGTCATGAAGATCTTTTTTGTACAGTTCTTCTGTGTATTCTTGCCATCTCTTCTTAATATCTTCTGCTTCTGTTAGGTCCATACCATTTTGTCGTTTATTGAGCCCGTCTTTGCATGAAATGTTCCCTTGGTATCTCTAACTTTCTTGAAGAGATCTCTAGTCTTTCCCATTCTATTGTTTTCCTCTATTTCTTTGCATTGTTCACATAAGAAGGCTTTCTTATCTCTCCCTGCTATTCTTTGGAACTCTGCATTCAGATGGGTATCTCTTTCCTTTTCTCCATAGCCTTTCACTTCTCTTCTTTTCTCAGCTATTTGTAAGGTCTTCTGAGACAACCATTTTGCCTTTCTTTTTCTTGGGGATGGTTTTGATCACTGCCTCCTGTACAGTGTTACAAACCTCCATCCATAGTTCTTCTGGCATTCTATCAGATCTAATCTCTTGAATCTATTTGTCACTTCCTCTGTATCATCGTAAGGTATTTGATTTAGTTCATACCAGAATGGCCTAGTGGTTTTCCCTGCTTACTTTCATTTAAGTCTGAATTTTGCAATAAGGAGTTTATGATCTTAGCCACAGTCAGCTCCAAGTCTTGTTTTTGTGACTGTATAGAGCTTCTCCATCTTCAGCTGCAAAGAATATAATCAATCTGATTTCACTATTGACCATCTACACATGGTGATGTCCATGTGAAGAGTCATCTCTTGTGTGGTTGGAAGAGGGTGTTTGCTACGACCAGTGCATTCTTTTGGCAACACTCTGTTAGCCTTTGCCCTGCTTCATTTTGTTCTCCAAGGCCAAACTTGCCAGTTACTAAAGTTATCTCTTGACTTCCTACTTTTGCATCCAGTCCCCTATGATGCAAAGGACATCTTTTTTTTTTTTTTGGTGTCAGTTAGGAGGTCAAGCCTAACAGAGTGTCGCCAAGACAGCACGTTGGTCATGGCAATATTGTTCTTGACTGCACGGGACTTTCCTTTCTCCACCAGACACATCCAGAACTGGGCGTCATTTCTGCTTTGGCTCAGCCTCTTCATTCCTTGTGGAGCTATTTCTCTGTTCTTCTCCAGTGGCATATCAGACACCTACTGACCTGGAGGGGTTCATCTTTCAGTGTTGTTAACTTTTTGCATTTTCATACTGTTCATGGGGCTCTCAAGCCAGGAATGCTGAAGTGGTTTGCCTTTCTCTTCTCCAATGGACCATGTTTTGTCAGAACTCTCCACCATGACCCGTCCGTCTTGGGTGGCCCCACATGGCATGGCTCATAGTTTCTGTGAGTTAGACAAGGCTGTGGTCCACGTGATCAGTTTGGTTAGTTTTCTGTAATTGTGGTTTACATTCTGCCTACCCTCTGATGGATGAGGATCAGATGCTTGTGAAGCTTCCTGATCAGAGGGACTGGCTGTGGGAAAACCTGGATCTTCTTGCTCTGGTGGGCAAGGCATGTTGTATGTGTGTGTATATATGTATGTGTGTGTGTGGGGGGGTAGTTTTAATGCAACAAGTCAGGGAGCACTCTGCACTCCGTCATGGTTTATCCTGGCCACCCAGACAATGGTCTCCTTCAGTATTAGGTGTCTGAAGTGAGGCCTTCACACAGAAAGTCTCCACATAATGAGTGAAGCGTCTGTCAGCTCTGCAGACTGTGGATTTCCACTGCGCGGTCCAGGCCGGAACCCCGGGGCCAGAGCGGCCCTCGTGGAGGGCTGGGCACCCAGGGTGTGAGGAGGGCTCTCCCTGGGGTTCCCTCTCCTCCTGGGGAGCTTCTGGGAGGCTCCTGGCAGCTCCGTGGGGCTGGACCCCTTCTCCCTGGCAGGAGGGGGGTCTGCGCTGAGCCCGGCCTGGGGCTCTGAGAACGCACACCTTTTGCAGCCGGGGGGATCTTCCACCTCCCAAGGCGGTCCCTCCTCCTCTGCAGGGCTCAGCCTTTCCCAGGACCTGGCTTGCAGCTCCACCCGGGGCCCAGCACAGAATCCCCAACTCCGGGTTTCCTGGAGGCTAACAGGGTCATTTTTGACCTGTTTCTGGGGTCTGGTTGGGCACCCTTTCTGATTGGTTCTTTGCAGGAAGAGATGGTAGGCAGCTCTGGCCCGAGGCAGCCCCTGTTGTGGGCTCAGTGAGCATGGACGTTTCCGGTCAGTGTCCCGCATGGTTGGGATCAGAGTTTTCAGAGTTTCAGCACGGTGGGTGTGGCTGAAAGCAGAGTGGATTCTCCCCTGGCGCAAAGGGTGCCCCCGAAGTCATTCCACCAGGGCTTCAGAGTGGGACCTTATTTGGCAAACAGAGTTCTTTGCAGAAACGATTGGATTAAGATGAGACTGTACTAGAGTTGGGAGGGGCTGGCCCTCCTATGACTGGTGTTCTTATAAGCAGAGGAGAGAGAGGCCAGAGACCTGCAGGGTAAACTCAGTGTGACGCTGAAGCAGAGGAGGGACAAGGGCCCCCAAGGGCCCCAAGGTGGCCGGCAGCCCCCAGGAGCTGGAGGAAGCAGGGGTCCTCCCCAGGGCCTTCAGAGGGCACGGCTCTGCCGACACCTCAAATTGGACTTCTAACTTCCAGAATGTGATAAATGCCCATTGTTTCAGCCACCCTGTCCGCCATACTGTGTTCCTGCAGTCTTAGGATCCAACATACCCTCCACCCCACGCCCTGCCCTGCCCCCTGTCTCTGTCCCCGCCCTGTGCTGAGGCATAAACACCATCAGGCTTTCCCGTAGGTCAAGGTGGCCAGGTTTAGCACAAACAAAACTGAACAGGATGCCCACTTAAATCTGAATTTCAGATCAGCAACTGCTGCTGCCTGCCAAATCGTTTCAGTCGTGTCCGACTCTGTGCAACCCCATGGACTGCAGCCTACCAGGCTTCTCCGTCCATGGGATTCTCCAGGCAGGAACACTGGAGTGGGTTGCCATTTCCTTCTCCCAGATCAGCAACAAATACACCTTTTTAATATATGTTCCTAATATTAAATGGGACATAACTAATATTGACAAATGATTCACTGCTAAACTGAAGTTCAGTCTTAACTGGGAGTCCTGCCCCTTATCTGACATTCCTAGCCCCCAGCCCTTGAGTCCCAGAGGGCCTGTTCTGACCCATGTGTGGGGCTGGTCAGGGGGGCGGCCAGCAAGCCCGGCAGGGCAGCTCTAAGCCCCTCGTGCTCCCCTCTCAGGGTTTCCTGAGCCCTGCCAGCAGCCTGCAGTCTGAACATCCTCTCCACCAGCTGGGTGAGAGTCTGGGAGGCTTGGAAGAGACAGGAGGAGGCTCAGAGGGGAGCCTGCTGCCTGCCTGGGGGTGGATGTTTGCGGGGAGGAGGAGGGCCCCTCGTGGTTCCAGCTGTGCACCCATCTCTGCACTTTGATTTGTTCTATTTTAAGCTGTCTGCAGTTTCCCTCCTGGGGAAGGGAGAAGATAATGGGGAGGGGACTGGGGTGGGGTGTGTGGAGTGAATCAGGGGGACTTAGGAGCAGACAGGAGGCCAGTTGGCGGGGCTGTGCAGGATTCAAAGGCAAAGGCGAGGGAGAGAGCGAGCTGGCAGGCAGTCTGGCCAGAGTGCAGGGCACCTGAACAGAGTTCCCTTTCCAGAACGCCGCGCCGGGACGCTGGCTGTGGGCAGTATTCCAAATGTGGTGGTAGTGTTCAGTTGTCAAGTCGTGTCTGAATCTTTGTGATCCCAGGACTGCAGCACGCCAGGCCCCCCTGTCCCTAACCATCTCCTAGAGTTTGCCCAAGTTGATGTCCATTGAACTGGTGATGCCATCCAACCATGTGTATTCTGTATTATTCAGTATTTTCCTGTATGTGATCACACATATTAACACTCACTAATTTCCATCACCTTAGGGTGAACGAGAGCCTGGGTGGAAAGGGGCTTCATTCTCAGCTCCTTCCTGAAGGTAAAGGGTTGGACCTCAGCAAAGGTGACAGCCCCCTCCCCTCTGGAAGGGAGCCCCCACCCCCTTTCCCTTTGGAGATGCCTCCTAATGCAGCCTGGACAGAGAGATGTTGGAGGTTGTGTCTGGGTGAAAGTGTGAGTCACTCAGTTGTGTCTGACTCTTTGTGGATCCTATGGACTGTATACCCCACAAGGCTCCTCTGTCCATGGGATTTCCCAGGCAGGAACACTGGAGTGGGTTGCTGTGCCCTTCTGCAGGGGATCTTCCCAACCCAGAGATTGAACCCAGGTGCCATGCGTTTCAGGCAGATTCTTTACTGTCTGAGCCAGTTGAAAGATGTCTGGGTAATAACCTTAAAATCACCATGCTATGCTTGGTTGCTCAGTCGTGTCCAACTCTTTGAGATGTTATGGATTGCAGTCCACCAGGCTCCTCTGTCCTTGGGGATTCTCTAGGCAAGAATACTGGAGTGGGTTGCCATGCCCTCCTCCAGGGGATCTTCCCAACCCAGGTCTCCTGCATTGCAGTGGATTCTTTACTGACTGAGCCACGAGGGAACCCATAGGCTTTTGCCCAAAGTAAAAAAAAATTTACTTTTGCTTTGTCTCTGTCACACAGGCGTATACACAGACACACACACAGACATACACCGCTTTTGGGCAGGGGAGCCTGAGAAGGATCTGCTCAGGGGCAGAGGACTGGGCCCATTTTAAGGATGGAGAAACTGAGGCACAGACACAGCAGGGGGTCGGGCAACTTGGGACTATCTGGTTCTTGTCTACTGCTCCAGGGCTCCCCCCAGCTCTGCTCCCCCATCTGCCCCCACCCCAGCCAGGGCCTCGCTGAGTCTGAAGACCAAGAGCACTGACTGGCGAGGCTTCAGAAAGAGCCTGAGTTGCGGCGAGGCCTGCATCCTGATGTTGTTAAGAGCATCTTAACAAGCCACAGAGGACTGGGGAGGGGCCGCCGTCCCAGAGTCCAGAGCTCTGGCTCTGACCCGTTCACTCCTGCAGGGTGGTGGGGGTTTGGGGTTGGGGAGCAGATGTATGAAACAGACCCGTCTCATCTGGATGGCTGGCAGTCTGCTGACGAGGTGAAGACTTGGGTTTTAGGACTCGTTTCCGAAGCAGCCACCAAAAATCCCCGTGGGTGTCACAGCAGGAAGGGGGTGCTTGATAGAGGCCCAGAGGGGTGAAGCCCTGTGGCTGGGGGCCATGCGGCTGCTTGGTTCCTGTGTGTGAGTGTTTGCGTGAGTGTATGCGTGTGTATGAGTGAGATCTCATGCCTGGTGGGCACTAGTGGGGAGACCTGGGCCTCATTGCCCCCCACCCCCATGGCGGGGGCCGCCCCAGGTCAGTACCAGCAGCCGAGTGCAGGTCTTCTTTCTCTACCTAGTTTCCGCATCCGTCTGGCTTTTCACGTGAAACTACATCCTCCGTCTCGGTCTTTATCTAAGGTGATCCTGTGGTTTTCACATGCCAGCTTTAATCGTCTTTCTCATTTCTGCGAGCGCTTGGGTAGGGTAAAGAAAGCGTTGCTTATGCATTGAGTCCCCACAGGCCTCCAGGAATGACAATGGGCTCCAGCCGAGGTCTGTGTCTGAAGCCAGGACACCAGTCCAGGCTGCTGTGTAAAAGCAGCGTCCATCAGCTCCTCTGGGGGGGACAACGTGGGACAAGAAGGTTGAACCCTGGGTCCTCTCCCCCAGCGGTCACTGTGGAGCCAGCAGGTCGGGGAGGTGGACGGTCCACCCTGGGGGCGTCCAAGAGCACCGGGTGGGCCCAGCTCAGGCCTTAGCCCAAGGGCTTCACCCTTCCAGGCTGTCATCCCATGAGAGCCTGGCTCCCTCGGAAATAAAAACGCCACTCTGCATTTAAAGCATCTGTCCTTCTGGGAAATTCTTCAGAGCGACAGGACTGCTCGAACATGAAAAGTAAAAGGGAAACGATGTGATAGTTCAGAAACCACCCTTTTCGGGGGACCTGCAAAACTCAAACAGCCTGCGGACAATTCCTGGGAGGAAGGGCCTTATTTTGATCTGCGAAGCGAGAGGAACATTGTTTGACAAAGTTTCTGCTTGATGGGAAGGGAAATCTTACGGGAGCGATTTTTTGCGAGGACCGGGCCTCAGTGAGGTGGTGCGTGAAGCAGAAGTAATCGTTTTATGTGTGAAACTCCGTGCGTAGAGCAAAGATGGAAAAATAGAGGCTAATTGGAACTGGCCTCACCCGGGAGAGGGGTCGGGCTGGTGGTTTTCGGTCCTCGCGACGCTCGCGGGCGTCCCTCCCGGTCCTCGCCTGAGATGCCCATCACTAGGGGGCGCTAGAAACCTTCTCCGAAAGTACCTGGGAGGAAGCCATCACCTGGAGGGTGGTCCGGGAAGAGCACCGGGGTCCCCAAGTCCTCCCTAACCTGGTCCTTCCTTGGGGTTTCAGGAGGAGGAGAAAGGGTACTTGCTGAAGGGTCCTTGCCCATACGTTGGGGTGGCTTTCCATTCCTGCAGGACCAGAGCCCTGGTTTTGAAGGGAAGGCAAGAGGGCAAGGGAAGGGTGCCGCATCCCTGTGAGCCGGGCTGCCTGGACCAGCCTCTCCTCTTGCGTCATCTCCGCCTCTGCTCTCTGTTCTGCAGTGGTGCGTGTCCACGCTTGTCCCCAGAGCATAACCCCCCCCCTACCCTGGGCCTCCTGCTCTTTCTTTCTTTCTTTTTGCTGTAGGGCCGAGACTAGAAATCATGCCGTAGCTGAAGTGAGCAGATTTAAAAATCTGCTTGTTTATAACCTTTTGTAAGTAAGCTGGGGACAAAGAACTCTACTTTCCTGTGTGATATCCTGGGTTATTATTTAAAGTCCATCAGGTCTATTAAGGGAGACATATGGGTTTTCCTTCTAAGCCTTCCTTAGCCCTGTGGCTCAGATGGTAAAGAATCTGCCTTCAATGCAGGAGACCCAGGTTCAACCCCTGGGTTGGGAAGATCCCCCTGGAGAAGGGAATGGCAACGTACTTCAGTATTCTTGCCTGGAGAATCCCATGGACACAGGAGCCTGGTGGGCTACAATCCATGGGGTCCCACAGTTGGACATGAGTGAGCGACTAACACTTTCTAAGCCTTAGAAAGATATCTCGTTAGATACAACCTAAGTGGTTGCAACCTAGACAGGTTCTACCAGGAGGTAAAGGGTAAATCCAGTGAATAAGAGAGAGAGAGAGAGAGAGAGAGAGAGAGAGATGATGGGGAGACGAAAAAAGAAGGGGAGGGGGAGGGGAGGAGGAGAAGGAGAGAGAGAGAGAAATTGCCTTCCCGGGAAGAGCATCATGGATGAGTCCTGGGGACGGTTTTCCTGGTGTTCTGTGGAGCAGCTATGCTGAAATCTCCCTCACATTCACTGTGGAGGAAAATTTGGGTAGGACTGTTTCTTCACCTCTGTGGTCGTTAATCACTTCTGTGATAGAACTCCAGGTCCACCAGGGCCTTTGGTGTGTTCCTTATATTCTCCACTGTTCCATTTTCAGCCTTTCAGTCACATCAGAGAATGAGTCATTTTAACTCCTTGGGCATTTCTGCTCCCCTCACGGCTCACTGATAAAGTTAACGTGAAAATTTTACAGAATTCACTGTGACCCTGTGGATGGCTCATAAATCCTGTCAGTTCTAGGCAGCAAGTTAGGCTGGACAGAAAGAGCCATTGTGGGTGGAATTCAGGAATTCTTTGTACACGTGTAAAAAGAAGGCAATTTCCCTTCCCAGTGCAGGCTGAACGCTGTGGTTAGGGCTCAGCTCACGATTCACCTTAGGAGCAGGAAGGCTAAAATGTTCCTCCACTGCCTTGCCCCAGAAATCACAATTTATGCTTCTAATTTTTAATTTTCCTTAGCTTAGGTCCCAGAAGGATTTATTAAATTCGCTTTGTGGAACCCATTAACTCTAAACTGAATAATGATGTTACTCTAGGCTTACGATCCGTTTATAGCAAATTTGCTACATACAAGACTCTAAGAATCTTCTATTCCTCCATGACGGAGTTTTAAGTCTGTGCATACATGAAAAGATTTACTCACTTTACCTAAAAGTGATTCGTAATTAACTGACATCAAGAGACCATGCTTGCAGAGGTGGTGAATAGCAAATGAGAACTCTGGAGAGAGAGGATGTTCATCACGCGGCTTAAATTACAAGGCAGGAAACGCGAATGGCTTATCACCGTGTCTTTGGGACTCTGGCTTAACTCTGTACTTCAAGTGGGTAATAGTGACTTATAACTAATTTTTAATTTTTCACTGCCTTGGTAGGATCACCAAAGCTGAATTTATAAATCACTTAGGGAAAACTTAGATAAATATTTAACGTGTGTGTGTATGCAAATCTATGGTCTTTCTTTTATAAATCTTTTTAGAAGTGAGGAAGTCATTAACATTGCATGGCAGACTTTCTCATCGAAGGTGAGGCAGGCTGAGGAGCTGGAAATATTGGCAGGTGGTGGGGAACTCAAGACATGTGCCCTGTCGGAGGGTCTAGGGCATCTTTATATATTGAAAAATGCTTGTCAGGACTCTGAATTATGGCAGCTTTGGAAAGACTCATGCCCCGAGGGACTGGTGGTGGCAAGGCATGTCCCTTGCATTTCCTGGCTGGTGTTACAGGGAGGGGGCTTCCAGGTGGCATCAGTGGTAAAGATGTGGTAAAGATGCGCCTGCCGATGCAGGAGACATGAGACACGGGTTGGATCCCTGAGTTGAGAAGATCCCTGGGAGGAGGGCGTGGCAACCCATTCCAGTATCTTGCAGTATTCTTGTCCCTGGAGAATCCCAGGGACAGAGGAGCCTGGAGGGTTATGGTCCATAGGGTTGCAAAGAGTCGGACACGCCTGAAGCGACTGAGCACACACGTTACTGGGAGTCTGTGGGCTACAGTGGGGGGTACTAGCTGACAGGGCATCTCTGTTCACCCGGATTTGAGCCACTTCTGTGAACCTGGGCAACTCGCTCACACGTCTCTAAGTGCCTTCCGGCTCCCGCTTCTAGAATTTGATGCATTTCACAGGGTGCTGGAGTCAGCTCCCCTCTTGGAAGGAAAGTGGGGTGGAATCTGGGTACTGGAGGACTGGGAAGAGCTCTGTGGCCCTTCAAGGCTGTCCCTGGGTGGGGCGACTCCACTCTGCAGGAGCACAGATAGCAACCCAGGCGGGCAGGGGTGCAGATTCTGGCCCAAGGGGACCTCCTTCTCCTCTGAACTCGGGCAGCCCGCTGCTGTGGGTGCTGTCCAGGTGGCTTTGGCCACAGACAGGGAGCGATGCAGACCAGCGCCCTGCCGCTGCCTCTTTTGGAGTCCTCCATTTCTAGAGCATCTCACATAACAGATTTCCTGCTCAGCGGGTGAGAGAAGCAGCTTCATTTGGGAGCAGGCCAAGACAGAAGGAGAAAGAAAAGGTGGCCCACAGAGAGGGTGGTGGGCTTGGTTAGGGCGGCATCAAAGACAGAAACCTCCCATCATCTTTAAAGTGCTTGGGGACTGGTGTTGAGAGCAGGCGTCATACGTATGTGCGGGACCGTCACTTAAAACCACATCCAGTGATTATGTCACGTGTGCAGCATGTTAACATCTGAAGGCGCATCTCACAGGAGGCGCAGCTGCGTATTCCATGCCCAGACAATTCTGCTACAAAGAAACAATTTTCACCTACATTTTTCTTTGCATTCGTTCAGACATGACCTCTGGGGAAAGCGGTGTGGAAAATGAAAGCAGCAATTCGCATGTGTTTTTCTGCACCCCCCACCCCCTATTTGAGGGTTAATCTCTAATAAGAGGAGAAAAAAGAAATAGACCCTTTGGCTGAGTGGAGTGACCTGATTCTTCCTGGATCAACATGTTATCAGGTTGAGGTTGTCACTGCAAAGCAAGGATGATGAAGCCTGCCTTTTCAGACTAAAATCAAAGCCTTGGCCGGCCAGGCTGAAACTGCTGACCTAAGCATCCCCTAATCAGGCAGTCTATATGTAGATTTAGACACCTCCAGGAGGCTAGGAGACTATCAGGCCCAAACTGATTATTCTAATCAAGTGTTTTAATTAAGCACTTATTGCCAGGATCACAGGAACGGGGCCTGCTCTCAAGGAGTAATGGGCAGCATCTTTTTCCTCCTTCTTCTTCACGGTGATGAGGTTTGGCTTTGTAAAGGTACATTTAACATTTTTTCTAAAGTAGGCCATGGAAAGAGTTTTCTGTGAATGGCACACTGACGAACAGGCTGTCTGGCCAGCGGACACCACAATTAGAAAAGAAAAGAAAAGGTATGATCAACTGGGTTGCAGACGAATCAATACCCCAGCAACTGCATCTATTTGCATCTTCCACCCCCAAAACACAAAAGGAATCCTGGCTGGCCCAAGATATTTTTAAAAAATATATATAAAACACACACACATTGGGTTGGCTTTTATTGGAATGCCTAGATGCAATCTATAGTCATCAAGTTATGGAAAATTCAGGTCACATATAAAGTTAAGAAGGCAAATGAAAAGAACAATACAAATCAGACAAAATTTACATCTCAAAATATCATGAAAGCATTTTGACTGGCTTTGCCTAAAATACTTTGAATATCAATTTCTTTTTTGTAAGCTAATTCTTTTCATTATACAGCCCCCTTCCCACCCTCCCAACTCTTAGAAAAAGGTCTTTTGTTTACATATTCCCCAAGGTCACTATTTCTTGTAAAAGCATGTCCAGATCACAAGTCTTTTTAGAAAGAAATAGGCTCATTATACCCACTAACAAGACACTAATTGGGTTGATTTGACTTCACCTAAAATAAGCACCAGGAGAAGACTCCAAATCTGTTATTTACTGGTGCCAGTGTGAAGGACCAGTCCACGTCAAGAGGAGGATAAGGTTATGATTTTACTTCCGTCATGTGGTACAAGCTTTTTTCATGGTCAATACATCTGAAATATTTCTGAGAATGTAGACTCAGAGCCTATTTCAACCAAAAGTACTTACAGCATGCTAAATACAGCCCTGCAAAAATGCCATGGAACAGAACTGCAAACACCTAAGTTAACAGTTAGAAAATCAAATGTAAAACAGAGCCATGTTTATGTGGTTTGAAATCTGAAGAGTTGTCTAAACTGGGGCTTCATAATACTCGCCAGAGGATTTCCAGGATAAAAAATATTACTGCTAATCTGTGCTTTCATTCTAATAAAATATCAGCATTCATTAGAAGATTAATTACTTCGGTATGCTCTACCAAATACACAAAGACAGTAATAGCACTGATACTGTAAATTCAGTAGCTATTTTGAAACTTTCCCAGCCCATCTGTTTAATAAACACACCTACTGTGCAATTTAGAGTATGTGATACATACAAAGCAGTTAGAAAATTAATTTTCAATACATCACTTGAACCTTTATATTTACGACATGTTCACTTGCTATGTTTTATCACCATTATACATAGAGGAAAACAGTGTGTACTATAGCTCAATGAACTGAGAAAGGTTTTCTAAAAATATTTTTGTGGCTGAATTTAGTGCTCACGAAAGAGACGTGCCAGAGTGGCTGAGCCGCAAGGAAGCGCAGATGCTTGGTGCGCTGGCGCGCGGGCGGCAGGAGGGCACGGCTCTCGGTTCACTTCCAGCGGATCCGCCACCCCCAGCTTCCCCGAGACACAGCAGAGGCTCCCATTCAAACCAGCTCCGAGCTGGCTGGGTCGTTTGGGCTTACGGGAGCTTTTGATCTCCCCTTGACGTCCCTCTTTGTGACCTGAGGGTCCAAACTCGAGACTAGCTGAGTGACCCTGACCTTCCCTGTCTGGGTGTCTCACCGCAGCTCGGTTTCTGCTAGCTTGCCAAGATCTTAAGACATGTGTAAGGTGACGACTAACTACATTAGCTCCTTTCCCGCTCACAAAGCATCTGATGGGGGTCTTGCGCCTCCATCATGAAAAGAGGCTTCAAGGAAGGTAACAGTAAAACCCTGGGGTTAATGGTATCAACTCCCCCATAGACTTTTTAGGGGCGGAGAGAGGGACAATGCCTCCTGCGCTGTTTTATGTATTTTTGGGTTTGTGTTTCGTGGCTTCCGTTACATTCCACCAGCCTTAGTTTTCTACCGTGCCTCTTAGCTGACAATGGTTGAGGACACTGGCCTGATGAAAAAGAGGAGGAGGAGAAAGGAGGTCTCTGATTAGCCACCCACGGAGGATCGCACAGTCTATCCATCTAGTGATAGAAAGTTGCACGTTTTTTTTTTTGTTTGTTTTGTTTTTCAACCTAATACAAAAATATTAACACATCTGGACATTATAGGCATAAGTCGTTATATCTCTACAATATAATAATTTATACTGTACAGCTATAACAGATAACAAAAGGTGCAATCCTTTTAAAAAAATCACACAGTTCACATGTTTTTATCGTTTTATTTTTTAAGTATAAACTTTTTAAACACTTTACATAAATTAACTCCTCTGAGACTAATATCTGATGTACAGTAAATTGTAATTCATATAAAAATCCATAAACAACTTGTCTCACATAATTTACAAAAAAATCAGGGTTTCCTTTGCTTATCAGTGACAAGGATTCTATTTGCCAGTTTTCTTCCCCCCAAGGCAAACCACATGAGCATTGTAAAATTCCTTAGAAATCCCCGCCCTGGCAGCAGAAGTCACGTGTGCCAATGTCCTTTTACAAACCAGCACAGGGAAAGCAGTTGGGTTGTCTAGAAACAGTAACTTTGCCCCACATTTTAAAATTAACAGATATATATCACATCCTATGCAGAGAGACTACTTCTTGTAAGCAAAGGTCGACAACGGTAATACCTGGAAACACTGTATACCTTTCTACCTTCGTCAGATACAGTGCCTCAGAGAACAAGATGGCCCAGAAGCAAAAGGTTTGGGCCGCTTTCTTTAATGATCCGTTTTTCCTTGGAATACTTTCAGTCCAACTGAGTGCAGCGATATGCATATGTAAACATATTCTTTAAAGCCGATCACCTTTTAAGGTCATTCAGAAGGAAGTCTTTTGTTTTCTTTTTGTGTGTGTGTGTGGATTTTTTAAAATAGCAGTCTGGTTCTCCCGGAAGGCTCTTCGGTGCCGGAGAGTCCCCCCTCGGATTGTGCTACAGACAGATCTGAGCAGAGGTGGGGGAATGGGGGGTGCTGGGGCTGGAGGGGCAAGTGGCGCGCCTCCCTGCCGCCGGCCCGGGGGTTACCTCTTGCCGATCTCGCTCTGGCGGAGGAACTGGATGTTGTTGGCGCTGTCGGCCAGCTCGGGGTACTGCTCCACCGAGAGTACGTAGTACCCGTCGTAGCCCTGCACCTTGCCGGCGCTCAGCAGCTGCCGCTTCTCGCCCTCCGTCCAGAGGCGCGCGCCCTCCTCGCCGTCGCGCACGCGCTGCTGCTCGCGCGCCCAGGCCCGGGCGAGCGCGCGCTGCCGCGCCTGCTCCAGGATGCGCGCCTTCTCCTCGTCCAGGGTCATGCCGTAGCGCACGTGCAGCGCCAGCGCGCCGAACTGCATCTCCACGTCGGCGAACCTGCGAGTCCTGCCGTTGACCACGGTGGTGGACTGTGACACGGTCACGTTGATGCCATTCTCCAGCGCCTTGCGGCCGCTGGTCAGCCGCAGAGTGCCCAGGTCGCTCTCCGGCGTGCTGGTCTTGATGAAGTAGTGCGTGTCCTTGCCCTCGATGGTGAAGTGCAGGTTCTCCAGGTAGAAGGCGTTGTTGAGCACGGCCGCCACCTTGATGCAGTCCTCGTTGGCGATGTTCAGCACGTTGGTCTGCACGCGGCCCTGGCTCACGGCCAGCATGACGCCCTTGCCGATCAGTGACTTGACCGTGGCGAACCACAGCCACGACGGCGCGCCGCTGCCTTTGCGCCTGCTCACCTGCACCTCGGCCATCTTCCCCAGGGACAGGAAGGCCTTGGCCTGCCTCGCCACTTGCTGCTGGACTCCAAAAATGGGCTGCAGAGAGAAACAGACCCGCAGGATGGGTTAGAGAACAGTCGGGCTCTTCTGGCCCCAGGGAGCCAGGCTTCCGGGCGGTGCTCTGGTTCTGGGCAGAAATAAAACGCGGGGGAGTGGGGTGGGGGCGGGGGTTTGCTGATTAAAACCTCAGTAATTTCTTTAGAAATGAAAAGGCTAAAAAACCCTGGGGGGAGGAATGCACTCAAGACCCCGTTCCCCTCAAGTTGATCCCAATATGTTTTGAAAGGTAAAAAGAGGTAACTCCATCATGTATTTTATGTGTCAAGAGCTTTATAGTTTCTAATGTGGGTGATGCTGGGAGGGATGGGGGGCAGGAGGAGAAGGGGACGACAGAGGATGAGATGGCTGAATGGCATCACTGACTCGATGGACGTGAGTCTGAGTGAACTCTGGGAGTTGGTGATGGACAGGGAGGCCTGGCCTGCTGCGATTCATGGGTTTGCAAAGAGTCGGACACGACTGAGCGACTGAACTGAAGTGAACTGAACTGAATGTGGGTGAAATGGGCTTCCTTGGTGGCTCGATGGTAAGGAATTCGCATGCAATGCAGGATTTGCAGGAGACTTGGGTTCAGTGTCAGACTTTATTTTTGGGGCTCCAAAATCACTGCAGATGGTGATTGCAGCCATGAAATTAAAAGACGTTTACTCCTTGGAAGGAAAGTTATGACCAACCTAGATAGCATATTCAAAAGCAGAGACATTACTTTGCCAACTAAGGTCCGTCTAGTCAAGCCTATGGTTTTTCCAGTGGTCATGTATGGATGTGAGAGTTGGGCTGTGAAGAAAGCTGAGCGCCAAAGAATTGATGCTTTTGAACTGTGGTGTTGGAGAAGACTCTTGAGAGTCCCTTGGACTGCAAGGAGATCCAACCAGTCCATTCTGAAGGAGATCAGTCCTGGGTGTTCTTTGGAAGGAATGATGCTAAAGCTGAAACTCCAGTACTTTGGCCACCTCATGTGAAGAGTTGACTCATTGGAAAAGACTCTGATGCTGGGAGGGATTGGGGGCAGGAGGAAGGGGATGACAGAGGATGAGATGGCTGGATGGCATCACCGACTTGATGGATGTGAGTTTGAGTGAACTCCGGGAGTTGGTGATGGACAGGGAGGCCTGGTGTGCTGCGATTCATGGGTTTGCAAAGAGTCGGACACGACTGAGCGACTGAACTGAACTGGGTTCAGATCCGTGTGCCAGGAAGATCCCCTGAAGGAGGGCATGGCAACCCACTCCAGTGTTCTTGCCTGGAGGATCCCATGGACAGAGGAACCTGGTGGGCTACAGTCCAAAAGGTCGCAAAGCAGCCTATAAGACTGAAGAGACTTAGTCCGCACACATGAAGGCAGGCGAAATATTCAGGTTTTTGCCTTTTCTCTTTCCGTTTCTAGATACCCTTTTCCCAGGCTCACCCCATTTGGGGAACCAGCTTACCAGATGGGCCATCTCAACAGCTTTCTCCATGGGAGGCTGGTGAGAAAGCGCCAAAATGCAAAGGAAGGTTGGAAAGCCTGGGGGTGCTCCAGTTGGATCACCCAGTCCCACTTTAAGCTAAAGTCCCACTTTAAAGCACATGCCTTTAATTTACTTAACAGGTGTGTGCTTTAATTTAGGTAAACTCTGTACTGTATCCTGGTGAACAGAGCTTTCAGCTGAATTTGACTGTAAAACTGACGGACTGAAATGGGCCAGGATGAGCGCACAGTGGGGACAGCTGTCAACAAGTGTTTATCGCTTTAGGAAAACATTTATTTTTCGCAGACTGAGGGACAGTGGGCCTTCTGCATTCACAAGGGTTTTTAATTGGGAGCATCTTAACTCAGGCATCTCTTAGACTACCAGATGTTCGTCTGGCCAGCATTTTCCCCAATTGGAAGCATGTGTTCCGTTTGCAGCGGTGAAAGACACATTTGTTTTTCCGTTCTCCAGGCATCCTTGATGTCTTTGCTGGCGATTCCCTAAGCTGTCCTTATGGTGCACTTCTCATGACAGAGAACCGGAACTGTATGGAAAAGGCTGCCTAGGAAAAAAGTTGGCAAGTCCACTTGTACAGTATGACTTAAGTGTTTTCAGACATGTTGGAAAGTCATCTGCAATTATTACGTGCTCAGAGGCATTAGCAAACTTAGGGATGTCTTCATGGCACTTGATCAGTGCAGGTATATTTGCAATTAGAAATGTTAAAATGGCTACCAGATCCCGGAAACTGAATGGGTTTTGCCTTTTAAATGTGAAGGCGACATCTGAGAAAGGAATTGCTTTTAAGTATGAAACATGTGCCAGAAAGCAGAGGTATTGGCATTGTGTGTGTGTGTGTGTGTTTTAGCCAGGCTTGCCTTTTCTTTTTGAGTTCATTGAGATTATAGGAAATTGCTCAAGGGGGGAAATTAATCTTCCTAAGAAACACTGTGCTCTCTTCTTATCATTATGGGGTAACCCAGTTTCTTGATCTTTAATTATTTTTGCTTTAAGCTAGAAATTCTGATATTTTGTTGTTGCGTTCCTTTCTGATCTCTGAATGGTGGGAATTAAAAAGTGTCAGTTTGTGAAATGGCAGCTTTGATTTCGCAATTTTCCATTCTTTCTCCTTTTATTTCTCAGAATGGTTCCAGGCCTCCTGGTCTGTTAGTTTCAGGAAAATTCCATAAGCACCTAGTGGTAGGTGGAGCTTTACCAGAGGCCATTTTATTTTTAATCTTTTTCCCTTGAAAACATGGCTACATTTTAAAGAAGTGGAACTTTGTGGCACTGTTTGTGAGCTGCTAATTTGTAACATGAATTCCCTGCCCTCCTGTTTATTGTATCTTTGCCTTAAGGTCCCAAATCTTATAAATGTGCATTCCTGGGGTTCTCTGTAGAAACCCTGCACTCAACAATGAGCTTTTATATTTTATTACTGTTTGATAATGTCTTTCTGTTTTTATTAGCATCACTAAAAGCAGACTGAAGCCTGTTTCACAGGCCCCTGGTCTGCTGAACAGAAATGCAAGAGACATGGTGCTTTCTTTCCTGAGTCAAAAAAAAAAAAAAAAAAGGCCTTTGGTACCCAGGGAGTCTGATTAAACAGGGGACTGTAAGGCACAAGCAAGCCCTTCGTCACCTTTCACAGTTTTGCTTTTTGTCTCTTACCGGTACATCGTCCCACTGCTGACTCTTCACGAGTTCATAAGAAGGCTCCGTTAAATCAAATTTGGGGACAGGGAATCCAGGAATAGCATTGTGCAGATGGAAGCCAAAGGTCACCAGCCAGCTGTTAACATCTAGGAAAAGAAGGTCCAAAATGAAAGACTTCCGAGTTCACTTTGTGCTTTCCGACACTGAGAGCCTTACCTGAAAACCCCACTTTCACAAACGATAACCTGAGAAAGAGCTCCTGTTTGCCTCTGCCCTACAATTAAAAATACTATTTTCAGACACGGTAAAAATAACTTCAGTAGCAGGAGGAAGTGAGGCAAGGGCTACAGACAGTGTGGCTAATAGAGACTCACTTAGACAGATGGGTACCCAGTCCCACCTGGGAACTTGCAACCCGTGCTGGTAATAGTGTTTAAAAAAAAAGTTGAATAACAATGCCTAGCAGCGTGAAAGAGATGTGGTTGTTGAACACAAATGACATCTGTAGTTAGTGAAGGCTGGTCTTAACTAGAAGTCCTGTGTTATTAGCTTTCCAAAGTGGCTGCCCAAGGATATGCAAGTTTCCACCACCCATTTTCTATTAATAAAAACCCCACATCGAGTGTATGAAAATCAACAGTCAACTCTTAATCAAAGACGGATGCCAAAAGCTGGCCTAGCCAGCCAGGGGCACGAAGTTCTGATTCCCATCAGTTCCGACTTCAAAGGCTCACTGCGCACAGGTGGAGACAAACTTTTGAGGGAGAGAAGCTGGAAACCTTTAAGATGGTATTTTAAAATATTGCCATGTGACTCCAAAAGCCATTACACTGAGAATAAAGCTTTTATTCTATTTTGGAGGTTATACTGTTACAGAACTACTCAGCAGGCTTGCAGCTTTATGAGTACAGTTGGGTGTAGATTATTTTATATATTAAGCACATTGCTGGAAAATTTGAAATTGCATTTCACCTAATATATTTTATGCTGTTCCATCTCTTTTTTGATGTTTTGCAAAAAATGCTGCTGTGGCATTCCCTGGCGTCCATGTTGCTAGGAGAGGATGAATTCAGGAGCGGTGGGTTGCCAGCCTCTCGGGCAGCCACTGTCAACACCTCTTAAATAAGAAGTGGGGGACTGCTTATCAGAATGATGGAGGCCACTTGCTCTCCGATTCCTTCTCCAGGGCACCAACTCACACCTGTCAGGCTGGCAGGTCCCTTTCTGCAGGCATCATATAGGCTCTAAACTTAGTGGTATGCTCCCTCTTTTTTTTTTTTTAATTAAAGAAAATATTGATTTGGCCAAGTTGGGTCCTAGTTGTGGCCCTCAAGATCCTTCACTGTGGCCTGAGCTGTCTAGTTATGGCAAGAGCACTTAATTGTGCCATGGCATGTGGGATCCTGGTTCCCCAACCAGGGATCGAACCAGAGTCGCCTGCACTGCGAGGCAAATTCTAAACTGCTGAACCACTAGGGAAGTCCCATCCCTATTTTAAATGGAGGGCTGGTGGTGGTGGTGGAGGAGAGAGAAAAACCCCAAGTTCACTCCATAGGAGAGAAGTGATATATATGTGTGTGCGCGTGCATGCACGTGCATAAGATTGGGGGGCGTGGTTTATGTTTTAGAGAAAATTTTTGAACGGGGGCAGAGGTACTCCTACTATGAATGATGTCAGTGAAGCAGTGAAAAATCAGAGGCTCTTAACATGTTGAAGATTACTGCCCAGATACTGGGACATGAATGCAGATGTGTCCTGGGGAACCCTGAAGGAGAATGCCCATTTGGGTGTTGTTGAGTCAGGATGCTGACAGCAGGGACTTGGAGCGGGTTCGTGTGGGAGAGAGCTAGGCGAAGCTGGAGAGAGTCTGCGGAAGCGGGAAGCAGATGTAAAATGAACAGGGGCAGTATTTTGAGAGCTGTACTGAGAACTGAGAAGACAGAACGTCCTGGCATGCTTCAAATATTGAACAAGGAGAGAGACAGCCAGACGGAGCATCTAACACAAGGCAAAACAAAACAGAAACCCCCAAACCAAACACAGAAAAAGAAAACAGGGAATAACCTTCCTCTAGGAAGCATAAACAAGGGGGTTAATTATGGCAGTGTAACTCAGGAACAAAGTGGAAACAGAAGGGCTCAGCGTCCCTGGGGCCGAGGATGAGTGGAGATCTCTGCTCGCTAAAGGGAAGCCCCACGGACTGTGGGTGGGAGTGTAAACTTGTGCGGCCACCAAGGAAAGCAGGATGGAGGCTCCTCACAAAGTTAAGAACAGAATTCCCATGTGATCCAGCAGTCTCTCTTCTGGCTAGTTATCCCCCAAATGCAAAAACACTAATTTGAAAAGATATATGCAACCCTGTGTTCACTGCAGCATTCTTACAATAGTCAAGGAAACGCCCTAAGTGCTTATCCATAGATGAATGGATAAGGAAGAATCGGTGTATGTCTATACACACATACACACACAATGGAATGTTAGTTGCAAAAAATAAAATCTTGCCATTTGTAACAACATGGATGGATCTTGAGGATATTATGCAAAGTGAAGTCAGTCAGGTGGAGAAAGACCAATGCTGTATGATTTCACTTGTATAACAGTTTTTTTTGGCTGCATCTCATGGTGTGTGGGATCTTAGTTTCCCGACCAGGGATTGAACCCCGGGCCCCCAGCAGCGAAAGTGTCGAGTCTTCACCATTGGACCCCCAGGGTATTTCCCTAACTCCTCTGAAACAAATGATCAAACCAAGCATGCAGTAGAGACCAGAGTAGTAGTGGCCACCCGGGGGAAGGAGGTGGGGGGAGGGACAAAGTGGATTAAGGGCATCAGCTCTCTGGGGACAGATGTTGAATAAATTTTGGATGGTACACTGTAGTGTATACAGAAGTAGAAACAATGTTGTACACATGAAACATACAATGTTATCAAGCAGTGTTACCTCAATAAAGAATAATGAAGGTTATTACAGAGAACTACAGTTTTGCTTGGGCTTCCCTGGTGGCTCAGATGGTAAAGAATCTGCCTGCAATACAAGAGACCTGGGTTCGATCCCTGGGTAGGGCAGATTCCCTGGAGAAGGGAATGGCTACCCACTCCAGTATTCTTGCCTAGAGAATCCCATGGACAGAGGACCCTGGTGGGCTACGGTCCATGGCGGTCCAAAGAGTCGGGCACCACTGAGTGACTAACACTTTCACTTCTTTCCCCACTGCTACTTAAAGCAGAATTGCATGTTATTGTATTTTATACCACAAAGTAGGATTGCTGTCCCCATTTTATTGTTACGGAAACAGACTCATAAAGTCATGTGACTTGTCTATAAAGCCACATGACCTGTTGTTGGAGAGGCATTCAGATTGGAACCCCGATTTGCGGGCTTCAAGTTCATGTTTTCTGCAACCTCCCGTGTCCCTTCCCTTCAAATGGCATGCCTAGATTCCATGTCATTTCAGAAAACCTGTGGTCTTGGGCTCTGGCTGGCAGAACAGGCAGTAACAAACTATGCCTAGTGTCCCTCTGTTGATTTCTCCTTGGTTTCATTGAAAACATTAGACATTTGATTTTTTTTTAAAAGACATTTGATTTTGCAGAAGGAAGGCATCAAGTTAAACCCCCAGCAGTTATTTTATGGATTCAATGATTAACTCAGTACTTGGAAAGGAAAAACAATTCTGCTTACCTGTGATGTAGTCTTTCACATCATGGATTTTGCTTGCTGGGTTGTTATTCCTAAACATATACAGGTTAAAGGGAGCTGGGTCCTTCCCAATTCTTTTCCAGATTTCTATGTCAGGTGTTGTCCACCGTCCTGCCAAAATGTCATAATCCCTTTCTCCAAAATGGATTAATTTTGTGAGTGGGTCATACAAGCCACCGTGAAATCCAATTACCAGCTGGAAGTCAATATTGGAGTCAAAATAGATCTCACCATAGGCGGTGTACTGAATCTGCTTGAGCATAAGCCCGTTGCTACTGAAAACAGCCAGTGGTGTCCCTGTGTTGTCCGACGCGATGTAGAATTCATCCCCGCTGCTGATTTCCATGGCAAAGAGATGTCCTTGGAGATCGTAATAGAGGGAGGTGATCTCCGAACTCGAGTGGTTGTAGACGTGAGTAATTCTGGTGGGGTAAGTGAGGTCCGCATAGAAAAACTGCAGGTGCTGTCCCAGACTGGTCTTGCTGGACACGCGCCTCCCCAGGCCATCGTAACGATAGATCACTGTCCAGCCGCTGCCTTTACTGTAGACTCGGGTCAGAAGCCCCTTGGAGCTGTACTCGAAGATCTCGGTGCCTCTCTGGCGCAGGAAACCATCTTCATCCAGCCGGTACTGAACGTCACCCAGCCGGGTGATCCTGTCTCGCAGGTCGTAGCGGAGTGGGGTCAGCCGCGCGCTGCTACTCGGATTCAGTAAATGGAGATTCCCATTCAGGTCGTAGTTGTAACGCCACATGATTTTTTCATTCAGGTAGACCGTCTGGAGCTGTCCGTCGACGTCATACTCATAAGCGTACTTGGTGGTGTTGGCGAAGGGCCCTATTTTAATCTCTCTCTTGGTTACCCGACCCATGTTGTCATACTGAATTGTAATCCAGTACATGAGCGACCTGAATATCTCATACTGAATCTCCTTGATGCGGCCGTGGGCATCAAAGTGCTTCGTGTAAGTCATGACAGCTGTGGAAATGATCTGGTTAATATCGTAATAGATGACGCCGAATTTTCCAAACTGCTCCACTTTGCCCGAAATGTCATCGAACTGATAGAGGTCAATGGGCAGGGGAGTCTCATTGATGACACCCTGCATGCTGGTCACCCGAAAACTGTTGTCATAGCTGTAGTCGAATCTCGCGTTCACCATCCCATCTTCGCTGAAGCGGAAGATCTGCCTGTCAATCAGGGGGCCGATCTGCCTGTATCTAATGGTGCAAATGAAACCATCGCTCTGGAGGTTTACCGTTTTGAGGACTCCCGCCGTCTCATCGTAGGTGAAACTGACCCGCGTGCTGTCGTATAAGATCTCCGAGAGCCTGGTCTGCCTTCGATACTTGAATAAGACCCTCCTGCTAGTCCCCAGGAAAGCCGTCTGCAGAAGCAGCCCCTCCTCATTGTAGTCGGTGATGACCGAGGCATTGCTCTCCGGGGGGTTGTATATGTTGCGGTAGTAGCCGATGGAGCGGATGGTCTGCATGGTGTGGCGAGCCACGCTGGGCATGGTGATGGCAGAGAGCTGGTCCCACATATCGTATTCAAAGATGTACTGCCGCTGGCTATGGAGCAGAAGCACCATGGACTGTAAAGAGGGAGCATGCCATTAGCCGATATTTGCGAATGGGGTTGGGACGGGGGGAGTAAAAGCAGATGTAGTGACCACAAAGACGCAAAAATAGTCCGCCTGAGAAAATGATTTTCGTTTTAACTGAGTTCTCCTTGACCGTCCCTGTCCTTAACGATTTCCTGCCTAATTTGCCTGGATGCTTAATTGCCAGCGGTTTCTCACTGAGTGCCTCAACTCTCATAATGGGTTACTTGTCAGGATCAGACTTTTTTTTTGTATCACAGGCATTCACAGCCAAGCAGCAGATCGTCAATGGATCTGGATAAGTCATAATACAAGCATGAACAAAGCTGCTTCAAAGACAATATTTCATGGGGAAAACAACATATGGGAAGTACAGTCCTGTCCATAATTAGCAATTATTTAGTAAGGTGGCTTTTCCCCAAACATTTCATGGAAGAGCCACTCAAATCATGCTTGAATTTCCAGTGCACTTGGAGGATGAGCAAAGCATTCAAAATATTTATTTTATAAAGAAGAGACATAAAATTAGCCCCTAAAGGGATTGTGTGTACATACAGCATCATCAGCAACACTGCTTGGTTAATCGCTTGGTGAATAAGAGCTGTCAATGCTCTTATTAGGAATATGGATCCAGAGACGGTTTTTTGTTTGCAAATTCTTTACATGACATCTGAAATGACAATGAAATCTTTTCGTAAGAACCAAATCTGACTTGTCCCTTAGGTGCAGTAAGGATGGTTTCTGGGCTATACACTGCTTGGGTGCTAAATTATGAGGTGAATAAATATATGACTCAAAGTAAGCTTGGCTTATTCTTCAAGTGATTTCAGAATGACAAAAGACAGTTTATTAGGCCAAGGGAGAGAAGGTCAACCTGGAGGCTGGTTTGGTAGCTCTGCAGTGGTACGGAATGAGGGCAGATCTTTCCTCTGGGAGGCTCCCTCTAAACCCTGTTAGACCAAATGGAGTGATGGCCGAACTGGGTGGATGGTCAGATTAGGAGCTGACCCCCCACCTCTCTCCCTCCCACACTGGGATGTACTCTTTGCTTTTGACATAAAAGTGCATAACCCCTTGTCTAGGCTCACTGCTTCTATCATCCACTGTTTTTCAAATGCAGTTTGTCTGACTCAGGTTTCTGCAGGATCTCCTCCATAGGCACATCTAGGGGCAATTTTTGTGTGCAGGTTGTGTGACCAGTGTCTTGAGACTTGTTGCTAATGGTCTGCGTTCTTCCAAGGAAGGCCTGGACCATTGCTGAATTCACAGGACCCTGCTTGCAGTCACTTAGAATCATGTATGGAGAAGGCAGTGGCACCCCACTCCAGTACTCTTGCCTGGAAAATCCCATGGATGGAGGAGCCTGGTAGGCTGCAGTCCATGGGGTCGAGAGGAGTTGGACACGACTGAGCGACTTCACTTTCACTTTTCACTTTCATGCATTGGAGAAGGAAAAGGCAACTCACTCCAGTGTTCTTGCCTGGAGAATCCCAGGGACAGGGGAGCCTGGTGGGCTGCTGTCTATGGGATCGCACAGAGTTGGACATGACTGAAGCAACTTAGCAGAATCATGTAGGTAGTAAAATATTACTTGCTTTGCCATGAATACACGTTGGCTTAGGGTGCCTGTCCTAGTGAGGAAATGGAAATAGTTTGGGTGGGTTTTAGGGATTTGGGAGAGATGCTGAGAATGTGCTCGTTGGCTTTTCTGACCCCTGTTGATACATGAAGGTGATTTCTGTTACGGCTGGGTCATTTTGACAGCGGCTCTTATTGGTGGTATGCCCCTTGGCTCCCTTTAAAGACTTTTCAGTCACATTACACTCACTACTTTCAATGTTGGGGGTCTGGGAATTACTTATTTTATTAATTTATTTTTGGCCAAGAGATCTTAGTTCCCTGACCAGGTCTTTAGGAAGAGGAGTCCGTGTACAGTCCATCTAGAATTATCTGAGCTGACTTACATGCACGAGGCTGGTCCAGAGCACCTCTGGGGGAGAGCAAGATGGGGTGTGTGAGGGGGACAGCAATGCAGATGTGAGCGTGTGGAGGACAGAGGTCACTCCAAACAGTCGAGGAAGGGCAGACTGAGCTCACGAGCGGCACTTGTGCCTCAGCGGCCCTGTGGCTGCTGGCAGAGAGGATCGTTGGGAGCGATGGGAGGCACTGAACTCAAAACCAAGGTGAACCTTCATCTCAAAGGGGAATGAAACGCCTCGTGAAGATGCTCTCTGCAGGATTCTGGCTCTTTCAGAAAGGAATTACAAGGAGGTGGTCCTCCGCGTTCCTCTTGGTTTCATTCCCTTTTAACCCTGGTCACTACCTGAAACCTGGCGCCCTGCACAGTCTTTTTTGGTAGCATGTTATCTGTCTTAAGCATGGGTTCCCTTTCAGTGCAGACGAAAGGAGAGAGGGCCCAGAGGCCCGGAAATGGGGCTTGCTTAAAAAACGGCTTCTTTTGGTTACTGATGCGTAAATAGGATCTATGGGCTTTTTACCGATATGTCGAAGCTCTGCCAGGAACGACACACACCTGACAGCTTTAACTGTGCGAACGTGTAAGGCGCTGTCTGAAATGAAAAAGCTCGCGCTGAGATGATTTACAAATGACTTACAAGCTCAGGGTCTAATGTGTGAATGTTGTCGACGGATGAGCTTGGCAGGTGGGCGGTGGTGGTGTTTGTTTCCAGCATAAGTCATGTAAAAGGGTCTCAGAGAGCCGAACTTCACTAAGGAGAAGCACCGTGGCTGATGTGCAGGTTCCTCCGCGCTCTATGGCCCTGACTTACATATGGATGCTCGGAATAGTAAATGGAACTGAGTCAAGTCCTGGTGGCCCCGCCCCCGCCCCGCCCACCCCACAGTGCGCCTGGGCAATTTGCAGGCTCTCTGGCTGCAGCGTACCTTTTCCAAGTACGTGTAACTCCAGGTTTTACCGTCAGCAAAAACCCGGGACACAATCCTGCCCTGTCCGTCATAATCGACTTTCTCGCTGGTGGTTCCTCGCTGGATGCTGGCAATTTGACCCGTGGACGAATAGGTGACATTGACGGCCATCAGCTTGCTACTCGGCAGCCAGAGAGTTGGATGCCCTGACGTGTCATAGGCGATCCTCAGGAGAAATTTACGGTGGTCATCATAGATCTTCTCTGTCTTTGTTGTTCGATCAAAGTCAACTGAAAGGAGGTTTCTGCCATTAACCTGGTACAACACAAACAAGATGATAAAATAAATCACGCTGTTCCAATACCAGCCCCTTATTACTCTTCAGGGTCCCCGCTATTGTTTAAACACCATTTATGATGATTGATTCTCTTTGTCAGTAAATTAATTTAGCAACTTCTTGGGTACAACTGCAAGGCAGTAGATTAACTGCTCTTTTAAAAGGTTTCATTAAGCAGAGAGACAGCCTGGCGTTTGTTCAAAACCCTTTCAATTAAATTTTGTAAACTTAAGCAACTGATAAGAAAAATGCCGAGATGTATTTGCTTTCAAGTTTGCTCAGAAGATAGGAAGGTGGTAAGCCTGACATCGCTGCAAATTACTCAAAGCCCCGCCCTCCCAGAAGACACTGGGAAATAACTGTTCACTAGATTAATCATGGCTACATTAAATAAAACGGTGGTAAATGTGATTCTAGCCCTTTGAAGAACAGTTAAGTAGAAGCTGGAGTCCACATTACTGTAAATTATTAATCAGTTTAAATAGCAGGAGGTTACAAACACGATCCTCGCTTTGGGCTGAGTGCTGAAATGTCACAAGTTTTTGGAATGCCTTTTTCTTTGATAACATCTGGTTAACTGGCAAGGACTTCAGATCCTTCACTCCCACATCTACACAGTCTGACCACCGTGCTTACTTTACAAATCGAGCCCCATGTTGTCCTAGGAACTCCGTGGGGCTCTGTGCCATGCCCAGAATCCACAACTACATCTGGCTGTTACTGTCTGTGATCCAAGGTGCACACCAGCCGGCATTTGTTGCTATAGTGGACACATGGCCTTGGTTAAATTCTGCTTTATAGATGGTCTACAGGGTTTGCAGAAGGCCAGGGCCAGTCCATTCTTTGATTTTCTATGCCCCTTTGTGATAATGGTGGCTTCTCCATAACAAAATGCTCCTCAACTGCTCAGACTCTTACAAGTTAAATGGGAAAATCTTAACCTTAATTGACCATGTCCTGGCTAGAACCTTCAAAATGGACAACTCCAGGTGATCACTTATACACACACACACCCCGTAGAGGGAAATGACAACTCACACCAATATTCTTACCTGGGAAATCCCACGGACAGAGGAGCCTGGTGGGCTACAGTCCATGGGGTCAAAAAGTTCACAGCAAAGCAAATGAACAACACCACATACACACACCACACCAATACATGTAAATACATATTTACATACCTATAAAATATACGTGTATGTTTATGTA
Source organism: Bos taurus (assembly GCF_002263795.3). Lineage (NCBI taxonomy): Eukaryota > Metazoa > Chordata > Mammalia > Artiodactyla > Bovidae > Bos > Bos taurus. The sequence goes on along the minus strand of NC_037354.1, from coordinate 13,758,014 downwards.
AATCTGGGATAAATATTTGTGTCTTCTATCATGGCCATTAAACAAGACCCATGAAAAATACTCCCTAAGCTTTTATTTGAACTCTTCCAATTAGCTCTTCAAGGGGAGTATTGTAAAGTCCACAGAAAGGTAAAGATACCAGCTCAAAAGAAGTTTATGCCTAAAGGCAAAGTGATTTTGGGGGAAAAATACCCAGAGAGATGATCCACAGCATATGAGAAAGCAGAGCCCGGATGAAGTCAGGAGATCTTAATTTTTCAGTTCTGTCATTGTAGATCCCTAGGTCAGGAAGATCCCCTGGAGGAGGGCATGGCAACTCCAGTATTCTGGAGAATCCCTTGGACAGAGGAGCCTGGTGGGCTACGGTCCCTAGGGTCACAGAGTCGGACACGACTGAAGCCACTTAGCACGCACGCATGATGTAGGAAAAAGAAAACAACTCTGGACCACAGAGCAACTGGTATGCATTGGTGTGGGCATGTGTGTGTGTGTTGGAGGAGGAACCCAAGAATCTGAAAGCCCCATTTCCACACCCACAGGGGCTAGGAGCTGCACAACTCTGGGCTCGTGGCCCTCAGAGTCTGTTTCGTCTCTCTGTAAATAAAGAGGTTGGAATGGAGTGTCAACTACAAATTAGTACTTGCCATGTGTATGTGTTAGTTGCTCAGTCATGTCCAACTCATTGCGTCCCCATGGACTGTAGCCCACCAGGCTCCTCTGTCCATGGGATTCTCCAGGCAAGAATACTGCAACAGCTTGCCATGCCCTTATCCAGGGGAATCTTCCCAGTCCAGGGATTGAATTGGGTCTCCCACATTGCAGGCATATCCTTTATGGTCTGAGTCCCCACGGAAACCCTGGGCATTTGCTATTTACCTCTTACAAGGATTAAATCATGTGCTACTTCAGCTTCTGACCTTCAACATCTCCTGAAAGGAGTTCAGGGTGGAGAGCAGAAATGAGACACTATGCTCTGGAAAATCTGGCAGGACAGGTCTTCAGAAAGATACTCTCAGGGGCTGATTTTATGAACCCAATTCTTGCATCTCCTCATATCTAGAAAAGCACTAAATTCCTTCATGGTGACGTCTGCTCCTTGTGACTAGCAGAAACCTTCTGGAAAAATATGTGCTTGACTGCATGTATTGTATTCCCCCTTCTCCAAAGTCACATATATACTGACCCTTCCCTTCTCTTTGGAACAGGTTCTCAGAGCTATCATTTTATATGATTCTGACCCACCAGCTGAAGGCTTTCTGGGCTTCCGTTTTCCCAAGTGGAGGTGTCTGCAGATTAGTAGCTCAGCCTTCTGTGAATTGTGAGACTTTACAACTTTGTCTTGGAAAAAGCCTGATGAAGGCACCGCTTGCCGAATGCTTTGTGTACCCTGGAAGGAAGCTACTGGCTAATGTTACAAAGATACATTTTGAAGTCTACAAATTTACAGATTTGATTTGATATCAAATTAGCTCAATAATGGACTGGCAGAATTCAGCTCTTCAGCTTTTATTTGCACACTTATGATGCCTGAGCTTCCCTTGTGGCTCAAATGGTAAAGAAGCTGCCTGCAATGCAGGAGACTGGGGTTTGATCCCTGACTGGGAAGATCCCCTGGAGGAGGGCATGGCAACCCACTGCAGTATTCTTGCCTGGGAAATCCCCATGGACAGAGGAGCCTGGCAGGCTGCAGTCCATAGGATCGTAAAGGGTTGGACACGACTGAGCACACAAGTGATGCCGGAAGAAGCGGCTTCACACAATTTAAACAGTTTCTGAGGGCTCTTATGTTCCTCACATCGTGACTTGAGAGGGAAACATAAGCCTCAGAGCGTTTAGGCTTGCCCTCCTTTGCCCTTCCTCGGGGTTATTCCAGGCTGCAAATAGCCAAGCAAGACTGCCCGTGTAGTGGGTGTCTGTGGACGGTGCGGCCCATGGCCTTGCCCCACCTTTTTGTGATTTCCTTGCATTCATCTTAATTTGTATATCGGATCTTTATCGCCTTCCTGATTCCTCGTCTCCACAGTGTTCCCTCTGGATAGAGCATAACAGAACATCTGCCCTGCAGATCTGGTAGGACCGTTGGACTAGAAGGGCCTTTTGGTAGAAGGGCCTAAAGACAGGTCTGGGACCCCTTCTTTGCAGGCCTGCACCCTGCTATGGGGCTTCCGATTCATCTCCTTGGTTTGGGACTATGACTACACCACACTGAAGCGTCTAGAGCATCTAACACGGCCATCCTGTGAGCCGCCACACCAAGCACATCACATACGGAAACACCTCGAAACGCCACGAGACCAAACGTCTGGAAAGCACTTAACATTTTCCTCTTATCCTGACCAATGCCTTTCTTGGGTCCTCCAACTGAAGAGCTGAGGAAAGAACTAGAATGTGGCTGTTTTTCTCCACACTCCAACCCAAGCCAAGGTTTTCACTGTTCTTACTATTTCCAGACACCACCCGCTGTTATTCAATATGTAACGCCGTTTCAGATGATACTAACAACAAACAAAGGATTAACCTCCAAAATATACAAACAGCTTATGGAGCTCAATGTCAAAAAAGCAAACAACCCAATCAAAAAATGGGTGGAAGACCTAAATAGACATCTGTCCAAAGAAGACACACAGATGGTCAAGAGGCGCATGAAAAGATGCTCAACATCACTAATTATTAGAGAAATACGGGTCTCCGCCCCCTCCCCCAAGGCCCTAACGTTCTCCTTTGGCAGTTGCAGACACAGTGAGACACAATCCCACTTAACTACACCTGTATGAACCATGGCAATTCTGCAAACTTGTTTTGACAGTCATAAAGGGCTAGCATTGTTCCAGACCCCAGAGGCCTTTAATAAATAACATTAAAATACATCATTACATCGTATACTTCACCTAAGATGAAAAGCCTATGTAGTTGTTTAAATACCTTCAGCTACATCAAAGTGAATCCAAATGTTGTGACTAGGTAAGAGGCCACCATGAATTCCTTTGTGATGTACAGCATTTCTTTGAGCTAAGCATAGAACAATCTCCATTTTCAAAGATCAGGTCCAGCGCGGTGGCAGTTAATCACAATGTCCCTTTGATGTCAGAAGGGGAGGGAGTTATGTTCCCTCTGGAAGGCTTGAAAAACTGAGGCTCAAACAAGTGAAACAGCGTCTGTCTGTCTGACAACACAGGGCACGATCAGACCATATGCGGGTACCTGCCATGTGGGTGACAGTATCTCGCCTCCCTGGGGTCCTTGTTAGAACGTCAACTGGGTGCAGATGGTTTTGCGTCCCCTCCACAGGTCAGAAGTGCCAACTGCTCTGCATGGCCCCCTCCAGGCCCCACCGCTCAGATTATACAGTGAGACACAAGGATGTCACACACACGTGACGGCATAGTAAGTTACGTAATGGTCTTCGGAGCTATCCTGTCTAGGTATGCCTTGAAATACCGCTTTGGCTTTCAACTTCTGAGAATTTCTTTTTCAAACAATTCACTAAATGTTTTCCTTTAAGGATAAGAATTCTGGGTAAGTTTAGGTTACTTTTTTTTTTTTTTTTGACATGGACCATTTTTAAGGTCTACTGAATTTGTTACAATATTGTTTCTGCTTTATGTTTTGGTTTTCTGGCCATGAGGCATGTAGGATCTTACCTCCCAGACCAGGGATTGAACCAACAGCCCCTGCACTGAAAAGTGAAGTCTTAACCACTGGACCACTAGGGAAATCCCCTAGAAGGTGACTTTTCATTATTCAGATGCCATTATAATTTGGGGGAATTGCTCAAAGGCTGATTGCAAGTTAAACCACTGACAAAAATCAGGACTATTAAAAACAAACAACTATTATGCAGGTCTTTCTAAAAAAACAAATATGTAGGTACAAACAAGTGAGCTAAGGAATTGTCAAATCTTTGTTCTGTTTTTCCATGATTTCCTCTGCTGGTTATTCCTATATCTCCAACCCCTTTTCCTCTTAATACAGTTTCACAGAAAATGCTTTTCACGTTGCTCATTTCTTTTATAATTTTTCCTTTTCTCCTCTTTGCCTTTTTTTTTTTTAAAAGCCACTGCATCCAGTGTTCTATCTATTAAACCCATGTAATCTGTTCGATCTAGAGATAGGTTTGCTTCCTGCAGTCAGATGTTGGTGAGGAGGTGCTATTCCTACAGCTTCTCTCTCAGAAAGACCTACAGGCAATAACATAATCCATATTTTAAGCCTGGCTCTTTCTCATTCTTTCATTTATTGAATAAATATTTGACTGCCCACCCATGGGTCAGGCCTTCAAAACAAAAAGCACTTTCTGCTAGAAGATAAGGAAAGGTAAGAGAAGAGACGCCCTCCCGAGCGGCCCAAGTGGTAAAGAACCCACTTGCGTAGACTCCAGGTCCGGTCCTCCAACCAGATTTCCAGATCATCTCTTTCTCCCTGGAATTCCTCTCTTAGGATCTACAGAGGGGTGGAATGAGCAGGCATGGCTGGCACATCCAAGCTTATCTTGAAAATAAGAAACCGTCCCTTGCGATCTTGGTGCCGTCTCCACGTGAACCATCACACGGATCAGCTGGAAGTCTTTCAGTGTGACTGAACAGGCCGTTCTTAAATACTGGATTTACTAAAATGGCCTGCCGAGGCACTGTCGTTCAGCTATTTAGAAAGAAACTAACACCCGTGCCCGTGTGCACTGGTCTCTTCCTTCCCAAAGGAAGACTCGCTTGGAATCAGACTGAGAACCAGAGACTTATAATCAGATTTTTTCCTCTGCTCTTCTTCACTATTGGTGTCTGTGGTTCAGATTCTCTGGGTTAGGGTCACAGAATATGTAGTCATGCCTTTTGTTTTCAAAGGACTTTCACATTATCTCACTTGATTCTGTAGCAATTGTGTGAGACTGTAGCAGGGTAAGGCAGTCAGTTATATTTATCCATAATACAGATAGTCTATACCATGTCTATGGGCTTCCCAGGTGGAGCAGTGGTAAAGAATCCACCTGCCAATGCAGGACATGCAAGAGACACGGGTTCCATCTCCAGGGTCAGGAAGATCCCCGGAGGAGGAAATGGCAACCCACTCCGGTATTCTTGCCTGGGAAATCCCATGGACAGAAGAGCCAGGTGGGCTACAGTCCGTGGGGTCACAAAGAGTTGGACACAACTGAATATATACACACCATGTCTACACCATCATGTTAGAATATCTGCACATTATAGTACTGCTATCATGATACAGATACTATCATACAGATAAAATGATGTTAGGGCTGTTAGATATCTGTTAGAATTTTCCCGTATAGTTTAGTAAGAAGTGGAGCCTGATCTAGAACTCATACTTTTTGAGCACAAATGTGAGCAGGACCTTTATGTCTTTGGATAAAGTAAGTCCCGTGTCTGAGTACAGGTGTGCCTCCGTGTGTGTGTGTGTGTGTGTGTGTGTGTGTGTGTGTGTGTGTGTGTGTAGGCACACCACGCCTGGCTTAGGGATGGTCAAATAAGACAAAGCCTGGGAACTAGCTTCCAGTGTGCAGCGGCCCAGGGAAGCAGGGGCTGGGGCAGTGGTCAGCAGCAGCATTAGACAGACACGCCGGCAGCTCGAGGCCTTGCTTCAGTGGAAAAAAAATGCTGAAGCTGCCGCTGCCTCCGGCCACTGACCAAGGCCCTCTGCAAGTGACCCTGAAATGAGCCTGGAGCTGGTTTTCTTGACCATCACGTTGTTGTTGCTGTTCAGTCACTAAGTCCTGCCCAAGTCTTCCACCCCATGGACGGCAGCACACTGGGCTCCTCTCCTCCACTGTCTCCAGGGGTTTGCTCAAACTCATGTCCAGTGAGTCAGTGACGCCATCTAACCATCTCATCCTCTGCACCCCCCTTCTCCTTTTGCCTTCAGTTACGTTACCCCCTTGCTAATCTTGTTCTTCTTTCTGATGTTCTGTTTTTTCTTCTTGCCTCTCTCTCAGGATAACCCTTGAGCCTCCCCAGCTTCTGTGCACCAGAGCTCTGGGTCTAGGGCCCTGGAGCTGGGGCATCCTGGGGGATGGTAAGATGGGACCACAGCTTTGGTTCCAGAAGATTATGTATTTAGAGTTCCAAACTCCTGCCTTGCGATGGAAGTGGAACTGGAATATAACCTGTGAGCTGAACAGCCTGTATCTGATCAGTGATTCTTTTTTTACTTTATTCTATTTCTTGGAAATGGCCAAAATATATCAGCTGTTTCTTAACTGTGAAGTTGGCCTGGTGAATAATGTTAGCCTGTTATACTAATAACTTAACCATTTTTTGGTGCCATTAATAGAACATGAATGGTACACTCCATGTTTTCTTCTCTCTCCTTGATTTTGAGTAACTTTTTTTTTAAGGCAAGGGAAATAATTTCAGGAATGGTTATCTGCATTTATCTGATAAACAAAAATCTGTTCACTAACAGAAAAAATGAAGCAGGTTCAGTTTACAGTGGCCTGAAGGGGGTTCCTCGTAACCTGTGTTTTAGTCCTTCATCTGTATTGTCTTTACTGAACACCTGTCATAAATCACAGCTTGCTTTCTATTTGCATCTGGTCCACAGCATGAAAAGGACGAATAAAAACACCTAACAAGGCAACACAGAGAACATTCTGCAAAGATCAATTTACCCTAGCAATCAGCAATGTTATCATGTGTCTCATAGAAATAAGGTAATTCTGGGACTTCCCTGGTGGCTGTGTGGTTAAGAATGTGCTTGCCAATGCCGGGGACATGGGTTCGATCCCTAATCCGGGAAGATCCTACATGTCACAGAGCAACTCAACCAGTGCACCACAACTACAGAGCCTGCGCTCTTAGAGACTGCAAAGCACAACTACTGAGCCCACACGCTGCCACTGCTGAAGCCTGAACGCCTGTGCTCCGCAACAAGAAAAGCCACCACAGTGGAAATCTGTGCGCTTCGACTAGAGAAAAGCCCTCACAGCAACAATGATCCAGCACAGTCAAAAAAAAAAAAGGTAAGTCTGGGTTTTTCATCAATAGCGAGGAGGTAGGTTCTGACGCTGGTTATCTCCTGTGTGCCCACATTACACTTTTTTTTTTTTGATGTGGACCATTTTTAAAGTCTGTTGAATTTTTGTTACAATGTTGCTTCTGTTTTTATGTTTCGGTTTTTTGGCTGCAGGCATGTGGGATTTTAGCCTTCTGCCAGGGATAGAACCCACATCCCAAGTTCCCAACCACTCTACCACTAGCTGCTGCTAAGTCGCTTCAGTCGTGTCCGACTCTGTGCGACCCCAGAGACGGCAGCCCACCAGGCTTCCCCGTCCCTGGGATTTTCCAGGCAAGAACACTGGAGTGGGTTGCCATTTCCTTCTCCAATGCGTGAAAGTGAAGTCGCTCAGTCGTGTCCGACTCTAGCGACCCCATGGACTGCAGCCCACCAGGCTCCTCCGTCCATGGGATTTTCCAGGCAAGAGTACTGGAGTGGGGTGCTATTGCCTTCTCCCACTAGAGATGTCTCAAGCCCACACTGTACTTTAAAAATATTGAGAATGCAAAGGCAGACTCCATCTTCCAAAGGCCAGCCCCCTGTCTTTCAATATACATATTTAGGGTTTGGAATACTTGCAATGTTTCAGCCAATGCTTACTCATCCCTATGTCATTACGAAGTCACCTCTCCTGAGTGGGTGAAGGAAAAGCATAAGATTACTAAGGTAATATTAGTAAAACAAGAATCAGTTGTCATCCAGGCTATTTGGGACTATCCTACATGCAAAATCTTCCCTGGTAGCTCAGATGGTAAAGAATCTGCCTGCAATGCAGGAGACTGGGGTTCAATCCCTGGGTCGGGAAGATCCCCTGGAGAAGGAAATGATGACCCACTCCAGTATTCTTGCTAGAGAATCTTGTGGACAGAGGAGCCTGGTGGGCTGCAGTTCATCGGGTCACAAAGAGTTGGACATGACTGAGTGACTCACACATTTTACATGCAAAATCCTAATTTCCTAGGAAAGAATTTGATTTTTAATCAACGCTATATTGAGAGAACCCTTTTTTCAAATAGTTGGCTTTTACTATGAGCAATCTGATGGCTTGAAGGCTGGCTGTAAGGTAAGGTGTCCCCCTGAGCATGAGCAGGTGAGCCCCAGGCACACTCTCGTGGACAGGCCATTGAATGATGCAGAGGACCGGCTGGCCATCACCACCCTCTGACGCTGACTTACCCTGAGCTTTCGACCGAAGACATTGACTTTGCCTTGAGCCTGCTCCTTCCGGAATCTCCACTCCACCAAATTCTGACCATTTTCGCCAGGCAGAGTCATGTTTCTTTTGGCAACTGTTGGGTTAGCGGTGCCGGCCAGAATGTGGGGCTCGGTATGGTAATGCGAGTCTAGACCACTGGCATAGATGATACGAAGGGAGCCATCATAACCAATCTGGTAGCTGTTCCTTAACTGATCTGGAAGAAAAGAAATTGCAGAACACATGAACTATAGGTGTGGACTGAACACTTGGTTGGTTGTGGGGTTATATGCATGTCTAAAACACTGATGGGACTCCATTGATAAGGAATAAAAAGTACTTAATGATATTCTTGTAGAAAATAACAAACAACTTTGATTTCTGGCATCTCATGCTATAGTGCAGGGGTTCCCCAACCTCCAGGACCCTAATGCCTGATGATCTGAGGTGGAGCTGATATAATAATAATAATAGGAATCAAGTGTACAATAAATGTAGTGCTCTTGAATCATCCCCAAACCATCCCCAGCCCCCAGTCTGGAGGAAAAAACTGTCTTCCATGAAACTTGTCCCTGATGCCAAAAAACCTGGGAACTCCTGATGTAACAGGTTTGGCTGAATATTAAAGGTAACCTTTAGGGGAAAATGTAAAGTCCTTCTCCACTTTAACAGATTTCTTTTTCTCGTGTGCCTGACAAAACGGATGACGGTTCAGCCTCTGTAGAACGTGCAGTAAATGTTTTGCAAAGAACCGAATAATATGGGTTCTTTTAGGAGCCTGTGTCTCACCTTCAGGGTCTTAAGAGACACCCCTTCCTACACCCATCTTTATATCTATCCTTTGTTAAAGACATTTTGAAAAGATTTAATATCTATACTTTCCACACCAAAAACATATAAGGAGCTATTTCCCCCGAAACTGACTTTAAAAAAGGCAGTCACCTTATATTTTGTACAAAACACCCACTCATTTTGTAGGTTATGGACTTAACTAAAGAATTTTAATACCATAGGACCATTTGGGGAAGCAATAAGTTCAAGCAACAGTAATTTTAGATGACTGTAGAGATTACCTGACAGAGCTGGTTAATAAAAACGAGTCAAAGAAGTTTAAATCAAACTCCCTGGTGGTCCAGTGGTTAGGACACTGTGTTTCCATTGCAAGGGGCATGGGTTTGATCCCTGGTGGAGGAAGTAAGATCCTACAAGCCAGGAGGTGTGGCTAAAGAAAAAACCAGCAACAACGCAAATCTATAAAATATTGTGTAAGTGTGTCAGTCACTCAGTCATGGCCAAGTCTTTGTGACTCCCATGGACTGCAGCCCCCAGGCTCCTCTGTCCATGAGATTTTCCAGGCAAGGATACTGGAGTGGGTTGCCATTTCCTTCTCCAGGGGAATCTTCCCAAGCTGGAAATAAATCTAGCCATAATCTGAAGTGTAACTCAGATTCAACAATTAGTTTTAGAGCAATGACTTCACAGTTGCAGCGGTCATTGTAAATGGGGTTCCTGAAGATTACATCAAAAAGGAATATGGTGGGAGGCTCTCATGGAGATATTGGATGTTTATGCCTACATGAAAGTGATAAGTATTAGTTGCTCAGTCGTGTCTGACTTTGACCCCATGGACTGCAGCCCGCCAGGCTCCTCTGTCCATGGGATTCTCCAGGCAAGAATACTGGAGTGAGTTGCCATTCCCTTCTCCAGGGGATCCTCCTGACCCAGGGATTGAACCTGTGTCTCCTGCATTGCAGGCAGATTCTTTACCATCTGACCCCCAAGGAAGTCCATATACTGAATGAAAAAATGGAAAGCCCAGATATCACACAAATACTTGGAATCTGGTATAAATTTCCAGTGATGGCATGAGAAGTGGATTCAAAGACTGCATCACCCATGGATTCAGAAAGTGCTTAGCCTCACGCGGCTGTCCTTCCATGGCCAGTGACACTGAAGTAAAAAGGGATTGATGAGAGAAGTAGAGAGTGAGAATTAACTTATTAAGTGGGAAAGAAACAAGACTATTTCTAGGTCAACAGAAATATTTAGATATTATGTGATTTTAAATATGTATGTGTGTGCTCAATTGTGTCTGACTCTTTTAAATTAGATTTCTTAGTATGCTCCATGGACTCTTTGCGACCCTGTGGACTGACTAGCATATTGGGCACCTACCGACCTGGGGAGTTCATCTTTCAGTGTCCTGTCTTTTTGCCTTTTCATACTCTTCATGGGGTTCTCAAGCCAAGAATACTGAAGTGGTTTGCCATTGCCTTCTCCAGTGGACCACATTCTGTCAGACCTCTCCACCATGACCCGTCCATCTTGGCCCTACACGGCATGGCTTAGTTTCATTGAGTTACAGAAGGCTGCGGATGGAGCCAAAGCAAAACCACCACCCAGCTGTGGATGTGACTGGTGATAGAAGCAAAGTCTGATGCTGTAAAGAGTAATCTTGCATAGGAACCTGGAATGTTAGGTCCATGAATCAAAGCAAATTGGAAGTGGTCAAACAGGAGATGGCAAGAGTGAACGTCGACATTCTAGGAATCAGTGAACTAAAATGGACTGGAATGGGTGAATTTAACTCAGATGACCATTATATCTACTACTGTGGGCAAGAATCCCTTAGAAGAAATGGAGTAGCCATCATAATCAACAAAAGAGTCCAAAATGCAGTACTTGGATGCAATCTCAAAAATGACATAATGATCTCTGTTCGTTTCCAAGGCAAACCATTCAATATCATGGTAATCCAAGTCTATGCCCTGACCAGTAATGCTGAACAAGCTGAAGTTGAAAGGTTCTATGAAGACCTGCAAGACCATTTATAACTAACACCCCAAGAAGATGTCCTTTTCATTATAGGGGACTGGAATGCAAAAGTAGGAAGTCAAGAAACACCTGGAGTAACAGGCAAATTTGGCCTTGGAGTACAAAATGAAGCAGGGAAAATGCTAATAGAGTTTTGCCAAGAAAATGCACTGGTCATAGCAAACACCCTCTTCCAACAACACAAGAGAAGACTCTACACATGGACATCACCAGATGGCCAACACTGAAATCATATTGATTATATTCTTTGCAGCCAAAGATGGAGAAGCTCTATACAGTCAGCAAAAACAAGACCAGGAACTGACTGTGGCTCAGATCATGAACTCCTTATTGCCAAATTCAGCCTGAAATTGAAGAAAATGGGGAAAACCACTAGACCATTCAGGTATGACCTAAATCAAATCCCTTATGATTATACAATGGAAATGAGAAATAGATTTAAGGGACTAGATCTGACAGACAGAGTGCCTGATGAACTATGGATGGAAGTTTGTGACATTGTACAGGAGACAGGGAGCAAGACCATCCCCAAGAAAAAGAAATGCAAAAAAGCAAAATGGCTGTCTGAGTAGGCCTTACAAATAGCAGTGAAAAGAAGAGAAGCCAAAAGCAAAGGAGAAAAGGAAAGATATACTATATGAATGCAGAGTTCCAAAGAATAGCAAGGGGAGATAAGAAAGCCTTCCTCAGTGATCAATGCAAAGAAATAGAGGAAAACAACAGAATGGGAAAGACTAGAGATCTCTTCCAGAAAATCAGAGATACCAAGGGAACATTTCATGCAAAGATGGGCTCGATAAAGTACGGAATTGATGGTATGGGCCCAACAGAAGCAGAAGATATTAAGAAGAGGTGGCAAGAATACACAGAAGAACTGTACAAAAAAGATCTTCACGACCCAGATAATCACGATGGTGTGATCACTGACCTAGAGCCAGACATCCTGGAATGTGAAGTCAAGTGGGCCTTAGGAAGCATCACTACAAACAAAGCTAGTGGAGGTGATGGAATTCCAGTTGAGCTATTCCAAGTCCTGAAAGATGATGCTGTGAAAGTGCTTCACTCAATATGCCAGCAAATTTGGAGAACTCAGCAGTGGCCCTGTGACTGGACAAGGTCAGTTTTCATTCCAATCCCAAAGAAAGGCAATGCCAAAGAATGCTCAAACTACCGCACAATTGAACTCATCTCACACACTAGCAAAATAATGCTCAAAATTCTCCAAGCCAGGCTTCAGCAATATGTCAACCGTGAATCTCCAGATGTTCAAACTGGTTTTAGAAAAGACAGAGGAACCAGAGATCAAATTGCCAACATCTGCTGGATCACTGAAAAAGCAAGAGAGTTCCAGAAAAACATCTATTTCTGCTTTATTGACTATGCCAAAGCCCTTGACTGTGTGGATCACAGTAAACTGTGGAAAATTCTTCAAGAGATGGGAATACCAGACCACCTGACCTGCCTCTTGAGAAACCTGTATGCAGGTCAGGAAGCAACAGTTAGAACTGGACATGGAACAACAGACTGGTTCCAAAAAGGAAAAGGAGTAAGTCAAGGCTGTATATTGTCACCCTGTTTATTTAACTTATATGCAGAGTACATCATGAGAAACGCTGGACTGGAAGAAACACAAGCTGGAATGAAGATTGCCGGGAGAAATATCAATAACCTCAGATATGCAGATGACACCACCCTTATGGCAAAAGTGAAGAGGAACTAAAAGAGCCTGTTGATGAAAGTGAAAAAGGAGAGTGAAAAAGTTGGCTTAAAGCTCAACATTCAGAGAACTAAGATCATGGCATCTGGTCCCATCACTTCCTGGCAAATAGACAGGAAATGGTGGAAACAGTGGCTGACTTTATATTTTTGGGCTCCAAAATCACTGCAGATGGTGACTGCAGCCAAGAAATTAAAAGATGCTTACTCCTTGGAAGGAAAGTCATGACCAACCTAGATAGCATATTCAAAAGCAGAGACATTACTTTGCCAAAAAAGGTCCATCTAGTCAAGGCTATGGTTTTTCCAGCGGTCATGTATGGATGTGAGAATGGGACTATGAAGAAAGCTGAGTGCCGAAGAATTGATGCTTCTGAACTGTGGTGTTGGAGAAGACTCTTGAGAGTCCCTTGGACTGCAAGGAGGTCCAACTAGTTCATCCTAAAGGAGAGTAGTCCTGGGTGTTCACTGGAAGGACTGATTTGAAGCTGAAACTCCAATACTTTGGCCACCTGATGCAATGAGCTGACTCATTTGAAAAGACCCTGATGCTGGGAAAGATTGGGGGCAGGAGGAGAAGGGCACGACAGAGGATGAGATGGCTGGATGGCATCACTGACATCATTGGGTGGACTCCGGGAGTTGGTGATGGTCAGGGAGGCCTGGTGTGCTGTGGTTCATGGGGTTGCAAAGAGTCGGACACAGCTGAGTAACTGAACTTGACTGACTGTAGCCCACCAGGCTCCTCTGTCCATGGGTTTTTCCAGGCAAGAATACTAGAGTGGGTTGCATTTCCTTCTCCAGGGGATCTTCCCAACCCAGGGATCGAACCTGGGTCTCTTGCATCCCTGCACTGGCAGGTGGGTTCTTTACCATCACTCCATCTGGGAAGCCCTTATGTTACTAAATAAACATTACATGTAGATATGAGGCTTTTCATCCTTATCTCTAGAGGTTTACATTTCCACCTTTCCTTCCCTAAGTTCGTCTTGAAACAGCGCGGGGAGGGAGGGGGATGGCCACATGCGACTTCCGTGCCAGCGGTGTTTTAAACAGGGCCGTTGAAAGCTGTGCTTTCATGCTTACCTTGAACCATGGTGTAGAACGAGTCAATGGAGGACAGATTTGAAGTGATGCTGACATCTTCTTCTCGGCTGGACGACTCAATGCCCACTGTGATCGCCTTGTCCATGTCTCCATGAAGGTTGGTGACCACGCCGGTTGGAAATGTCACGTTGGTCAGACGCCCTTCGCTGTCATAGCTGAACGAGAGAGGAATGAACTGGGTGGTAAACAGGCAACTGCAGATTCTTCCTACTTACACGAGAGTTGGCGGCAGTATTAGCCACACGTGTTGGGAAGCATATTTGTCTTTGTGCAGGAGCTGTGCTGAGTGAGGACTTCAAACATGCTTTGAAGTCATCAGAAGCCTGTTTAACATAGAAAAGCCATGCCGGTGAGAGGCAGAGTAAACAGCTCTCCACCTCAGCACATTTTTCTCTGAAGTGTGACCAAAATCCTCCTGCACATCTAATTTGCTGTTTCAAAGGGAACATGTTTGGTGATATTAAATTTCTTAGTATTCCTCCATATTTTCTACAAAGTAGACTGAATTCGCTGTTATATCCTGTTTGAAGGTTTTACTAACTTATGCCCTCTATGGCAGTGCAATATGAAAAAATTATATCTATAACTTTGTAAAGCAGTATATATACATTCATGTTATATATTTACATATGTAAAGATATCCCTTCAGTATCTGGAGACATCTTCAACAAATTAGTATAATAAAGACTTTTAAAAAGACTTTATTTCTCAGTGATTGACATACTTCATAATGGTACTCTGGGACTTAAATGTTGGCGGGGGTGGTGATAATGTAGTCTCGACTGACATTACAGGAATGGTGGTGTTTTGAATGATGATTTATTATGTTTACTGAAATGAGATGTAATACTTCCTGACATTTAATGACTATTTATTATACACGAACTCTGTCTTAGCATATATATAAGGAGGAACTTATAATTTAAATGTTAGGATGTACCTTAAAAAGCTATCCTTTAATCATAACTATGCATTAGAGATATAACATTTTACTAACATATTGATTTTGGGAGGTGACTTTCGCACTGGTGGCAGCACCAGAGAAAATTTAGAAAAATGACAATGTGCTTTAAAGAAGCGGGGGGCAGGGTTGGGGGAGTAGCGGATATTGAATGAGAAATCAGGGGCTTCCCTGGGACAAAAATGCATTTAAGATAGGATTTCATATTTACACTAAAGTTGCTTCATTAACAAAAGATCTAAGAAATGGAGTGCTGAACCATGTCCTACTGAAAATAAGTCCGGATGCAGAAGTAGGAGATGAAAGAATCTTAATAGGGAAAGACAGAAGTCACCAGGAAAGGGGAAAAGTGAAGGTATAATAGTAAAAGGTGAAAACACGGGGCAACAAAGAGATGGGGGTAGAATAAAAAGTACTAGATGTTATTTTGGAATAAAAGGATAGTGGGCTTTGATAGTGTCACTTAGATAAATGTACTTGGGAATTAGGAGCAGCATCTAGGCATTTGAGGGAGAGAATTCCGCAAGGACAATGTCACGGTGGAGACAGGAAGGTGGAAAGTTGGGAGGAGAGAGAGGGATGTCCGTTCAGGCCCCATTAATTCAGTGGGGACAGTATCAGTCAGATCAGGGGTTTGACTGACTTGATCTGACAATCTGCCTTGCTGCTTTGTCAGAGGCAGGAACGGGCACTCAGGAGAGGAGGCGGGCGATGGAGACACAGAGAGAAAGAAAATGCACCATTAAGTGTAATCATTGTTTGGACCCACAAAAGGCAGAGCTGAAATAAAAAAGGCGAGTCCTTCTCTTCCCCAGCAACCCAAATGCCCCTAGCAGATTAAGGCATCAATGAAAGAAACTCAACAGGGCTTATTGCTGTCACTACTTTTTTTTTGAAGACATTATTACTTTTGAAGAAACAAACAAGCCTAGGTTTATAGAATTACTGACCATACCAGCCTAAAGTGCAGTGTTAACCAGGACATAATTCTTGCATTGCTTTATATTTCTCACAGGATAAGAGAGAGAAAAAGTTACTGTGTTTTTACAGAAATTAACACCCTAAGGTAAATAAGTACCAGGGATGCAATGTACAACCAGATAAATACAATTAACACTGTTGTTTAGTTGCTAAGTCACATCTAACTGTGACACCATGGACTGTAGCCTGCCAGGCTCCTCTGTCCATGCGATTTCCTAAGCAAGAATACTGGAGTGGGTTGTCATTTCCTTCTCCAATACTTAAACTGCTGTATGTTTTATGTATATATATATATATGTGTATATATATATATATATATATATATATGTTGTTAAGAGAGTACATCCCAAGGGTTCTCATCATAAGCAAAAATTTTCTATTTCTTTACTGTTTTATCTGTAAGAGATACTGCTACTGCTGCTAAGTCGCTTCAGTCATGTCCAACTCTGTGCGACCCCATAGGGAGCCTACCAGGCTCCCCTGTCCCTGGGATTCTCCAGGCAAGAACACTGGAGTGGGTTGCCATTTCCTTCTCCAGTGCACGAAAGTGAAAAGTGAAAGTGAAAGTCGCTCAGTCGTGTCCGACTCTTAGCAACCCCATGGACTGCAGCCTACCAGGCTCCTCCGTCCATGGGATTTTCCAGGCAAGAGTACTGGAGTGGGGTGCCATTGCCTTCTTCAAGAGATGATGAATGTTCACCAAACTGTGATACTCTTTTCATGACGTACCTAAGTCAAATCACTGTGCTGTACACCTTAAACAGTGCTGTCTGTCCACTATGTGTCAATAAAACGGGAAGAAAAAAGCCACAGAAAAATTTTAAAGAGAAACTGACATCCTTTTGCATCCTCCTATATAAAAGGCAATTCAGTACTTCATCAACCCTTGCCTCCCTTCCCATTTTACAGATGGACAAATGAAAATCTGACGTGGTTAGGTGATTTGATCAGGCTCTGTCTCTGCATCTCACGATGGGCCCATGCCTGGAGATTCCAAGCACTGGACCCAGGTCCCCGGGCCCGTCTGTAAATCAAAGCGCTTGACTTAGAGTGGAGAACGATAGCTTCATATAGATGATGCCACTTGCCAGCGCTCCACTGATGCATTCCTGCGGCTATCACTCGCCTGCCCTTTTCTGTCCCCTTTGCTGGTTTATGTTTTCTAGCTCCATTCAGTCTACAGCGGGCCCATCACCTTTCTCCCGTGGAACGCATTTCTTCCATCCTTGCCACTGCTCTTTCACTGGCCAACCCCGCGGTTCCCGTCCTGCTGGGCAGGCATTTCCTATCACAGGATGCCGAGTGCGCCGCCTTCGAGCAGGGGGCACTGCGTATTCAGACACTCACCTGTTTGCTTCTGGTTCTTTGGGAAATAAAGCCACAAGTAGCTTTCGTAGGCAGTGCAGTTAGGAAGACAGAGGCTTAAGCTGGCATCTTAGTGGACCAGCTCCACAGTGTAGCCCCGGAAGTCCTGAGTTTGTGCTTTCAGACGAGGGGCTGCTCGTAAAAAGTAAGGCACTCATAGGGCTGAAGTGCTTACACGGGGCTGGCCAGGAAAGCTGCTATTTTCCAAAGGACCCTTAGGGCATCTACCCCGCTGGTCACCTACCAGTTTCTGAATAAGCTTGTGGGGCAAGTTACAGCACGAGGGAACTGTGGGTACGAACAGCATCAAAAGCCTGGCGGTCCAGAGCCCGCTGAGTGCAGGTGATGGTGTGAGGTCCTGCTGGAGTGGCGGGCAAGTGCCATGTCAAGGTGGGGACCCATGCTGGGCCTTGAAATAGATGCGGATTTAGATGGGAAGATAAGGAACACAGACGGGACACAGCCCAGTCAAGAAAACAGGCAGGGAGAGGTGTGGAGGCATGAGGAAAGACAGGCTCTGAAGTCAGGGCGTGGAAGAGCCTGCTGAAGCAGAGGGTCCAGGTAGGGGCCGCGAGATGATGGAGGGAGGACCTGGACAGGGGTCACCACTGGGGACTGTGGTAGTTTTTAGGAGAAGCAAGGCTTTAATCAGGCTTAAAGGAGCCCAGGGGTGGGGTGACAGGTCACGCAGGGACTCCTCCCCAGACTCGCCGATTTCACAGACCAAGACAAAAAATAAGATTGGGAACCAACAGAGAGTTTTGCAAATTCTTCACCTGTTACCAGCATCCTTTCATAAAAAGAGGCCATTTAGCCATGCTGCAGGCAAAAAAGGACCTAACTTCAGGGGGCAGACCATTCTTGACAAGGAAATAGTAAAGCTTTATGAACACATTCTCTCCATCATTATGTATTTTTTTTTTTTTTTCCATTTCACTGTGGATCTGTGAGAACTTTTGCACAGATTCGCAGCTAGGACAACAGAAGTGAAACAAGATGGATGGCAGACATTAGAATTACCAGGGGACCCTGGATGAGGGAGGGAGGGAGGGAGAATGAGATGCCTGTCAGACAGGGCAGGTGATCCCATCTTTAGCAAAAGCAGAAAACCAGTGCAACAGCCGATGTCCGGCCGTCCTCCGAAAAGCTTTGATCCCGGGTTCTAATGGGGCCTTCTCATCAAATACACGCCTCTGGACACAGTCTCTGCCCCTGTGCAGCATGTGGCGCTCCAGAATGCTGCCTGGCCCTGATCGTGAGAGCTAGCCTGCCTAGCCTGTAGATTTGAGACGTGGTTTTCTTTTATGAGCTTTTGAATTCACAACGCTACAGGCTCCAGGGAATCCGACTGGAACATCACTTTCATGCCCCGCACCCCTTCCACTCATTTGGCCTCCACCTTGTAGCTTCAGATTCATCACACGGCACATTCCTTTTTGCTCCCGGTTGACCCCTCTTGACAACAGCCCCTCGCTGGAAAAGACAAACTCCCTCAGGCTCTCCATGACCTTCTGCTCTTTCACTGATGGGCTGCCCTGTGTTGAGGTTTCTCTATTTGTTCATCTTTAATTTTGATTGCGTTTTTGCCTAGACTTGCTGTTTTAGCCTTTGTAGTATATTTTAAAATCTCCTTTTAAGTTTCCTTAACAGCAGGATTCTCGACAAATGCCCCGGAAAGCCAGAGGCTCAGACCATCTCAGTTGAAAATGCTGATTTCCATCCTGATGTGAAATCCTCTCTCTCATACCCCCTTAGAGACAAGAAGTTCCCGACACTCTCCTTTGCCTTCATAATGTCTCACACGTATCTTTCCACTCCCACAGCCGCCCTAGATTGCAAAGTTGGTTTGGCTGCCTCTCCCCACATCCACGGCTACCAAATCCATCTTCTAAGCCATGCCATGCCCCAGCTCCCGAGGGTAACACTTCTCAGCTCAAACATCTCTAGCAGTTCCTCAGCTGAGACAGCCATTGACTAAGACTGTCACCAACTAAGACCCATAGACTGTTAACACTGCATATACATTCAGGTGGAAACAAAGTTCTCACAAACTTAAAAAAAAAAAAAAAAAATTCAACAGCAAAAAAAAAAAAAAGAGGTGTGTGCGTGTGGAGGGGGAGGCAACTTCCTGGGTAATCCAGCTGTTAAGACTCTGTGCTTCGAATGCAAGGGGCAAGGGTTCAATCCCTGATCAGGGAACTAAGATCCTGCATGCCCATGGCATGAAGCCCCATGCGAGCATGCTAGGTCGCCTCAGTCGTGTCCAACTGTTTGCAACCCTATGGACTGTAGCCTGTCAGGCTCTTCTGTCCATGGGATTCTCCAGACAAGAATACTGCAGTGGGTAGCCATGCCCTCCTCCAGGGGATCTTCCTGACCCAGGGATCAAACCTGCATCTCCTGCATTACAGGCGGATTCTTTGCCACTTGCTCAAAATTCTGAGCCACCAGTCACTGTAAGGACTCCCAAGACAGACTTAATCAGCCTGTCTTTTCCACTGTCCCCATGACACAGAGGGAGAATTTTTTCCTCCCATCTATCAGAGTTCCTTTGGTTTCAATTTCCTTTCATCATTTAACAGCCAGTAAAACAAAAATCCCCCCAGTCTTGCCATCTGTATGGCAGTTCTTTTCTCACAATGCTAATCTGTAATAACTTCTCTGTCACTGCAGTAAAGGAGAACACAATTACCAACCGTATCATAACAAAAGCATATATACAAGTCATTCCTGGATCTGCATTTCTGATGAAGGACATGGGCAAACAGCAAAACCAGAACCTGATTTAAACTGCTCGCGGTGGACTGAATCCTAACAGCCATCGTGCGATTTATAACACGCACATCCTGAAGAATTCATATTTCAGTATTCTGGGAATGAACCTGAGGTTTATATATCTTACCAATGATCTCACAGGCAAATGATAATTTCTTTGAATTCAAGAGCAAATGTTGTTGGTGAGCAATCCTCAAAAAATCAGATTTTGAAGAGAAGATGCAAAACGCTTCCATCATCACAGGAAGCAGAACAACCAACTAGTTTCTAAATCATGTGTTCGTCTGGTACTCAGTTGTCTACCTACCTATACGCATATTGCCAGAAATAACAGGGAAGATGCAAGATAAGAAAAACACCAAAAGATATTCTTTCACATGAATTTTGTCTCAAGTGCTAACAGGATCATGTCTATAAATTCATATATATTCACACTTTTTCCTCCCTAACCAGATCTTCCCAGTGGGATTTCATTCACACTCGTGGCTCCGTTTTTCCCACAGCTCCCATGCCCACATCTCTAGAACTGACTCACCCGGAGTTCCTTTTTTTTCTTTTTTATTTAGTTGGCTGCACTGGGTCTCAATTGGAGCATGCGGGATCTAATTCCCTGCCCCGGGATCAAACCCGGGCCCCCTGTGTTGGGAGCTCAGGGTCCCAAGCCACTGCACCACCAGGGAAGTCCCTCACCCTGAATTCTCACCAGCCATTTTTGACCACATGCAGGGTTGGACTATGGTCCCTCAAATCATAATTTCCAAATCAGAGCTCATCTCTCTCTACCATCCTGCATCTTCCCTGTATTTCCTACCCACTTGGTCACTAGGTTAGTGGATTTTCTTTTCCCTCCCCTCGTGCATTAAGTCCTCAATCTGTATTTCATTTCCTGATGACTAGCCTACCTCTTTCTCTGAAATTTCCATGCCCAACTGTGGGTCAGACCTTCACTACTCAACTAGATTTACTGTCTCCTAACTCCCCTCTCCCGCTTTTCTCCGCTTCCTACTTTTCTACATTCAGTTCATCCTTATGTTGTTGCCAGATGGAACACTGTGCTTCCCTGGGGAAAACTCCTTTATGGGAGCCTTGTCTAACTGCAATCGCCAGGTGGTTAGTATAGGCCCTGCCGCATGAGAACTATGATCTCCCTCTACTCATCTTCCTGCTTCCACACATACTCTACGCTCCTGTTATTCTGAGCTGCATGTTCTTTCTAAAGCCTGCCATGCTCTGCCTCCCGAGTAAATGTTTGACTCTGGCCTGGAACACCCCACCTTGCTTCGTACCTCTGAAGGTCTCACTTTAAGTCGATGGCATGATCGGCTCCATGGACATGAGTTTGAGCAAACTCTGGGAGAGAGTGAAGGACAGGGAAGCCTGGCGAGCTGCAGTCCACGGGGTTGCAAAGAGTCAGGCACAACTGAGCGACTGAACAAGAACAACAACAACTTTAAGAACCACTAGACTGGCTGAATTTTGGGATGAACTGAGGTCTAGGAAATCTGTTTGGAAGTATGTGTGTTTTTAAGAGAGGGATGCTAAGAGGAGTCAGAGATGATGATATCCCCAGTCATCTTATCTCCTTCCTAGGTCTCCCCCAACCCTGGGGCAGAGGACAGAAGAGAACAGTGACCATATTAGCTTGCTTTTAGGCCTCAAGACATTCTGAAACCAGGATCCTGGAACCCAGGCAAGGGGCCTCCTCTGGGAGGCTGAGAAGTGAGGGTAGCTGGGAGGGAGGGAGGCCGAAGTTGCTTTTATTTTGATATCCTCTGGATGAGTCAGAGACGAGACGCCAGACAGTCTCTGGAAAACACCAACTGTCCATCTTCAGTTCTGGGATTATAAAATAATAAACTTTCCTTTCACTGGTTGTCACTGTGTAGATTTCTTGCCCTGTTATCAAACAACCCTTTAAAATGACTGGAGTATGTAACTTGGTCTCAGAGTAAATCACCTGAAGATCACCCTGTAAGGGAAGTTGCTGACACACCCAGATAGGATGCTCTCGGATCATCCGGTTTAGACAGCTATGTAATTAGTTTAAGGAAGGAATTCGACACTTTGAGAAGCTGCATTTACCTGAACCATTATGGAGCAACTGAACATTAATTGCCTAGATAAAACACACCAAAAGAGTTAATGTAGGCTTGCCACTATTGACACACTGCAAATTATAGTGAGAAAATATGCAACATTTTCTATTATTATATATATTGTGAGATAGGCTGAAAATAATCTGACAGATTAATCTGTTTTTTAATTTTTCTGGGATTTTCTCAACCTGAATAACACACAATTTCTCCATTTCCCTTTCTGCTTTGAAACCTGGACAGAATGAATGATTTCTTAAAACTAGACTGCAGAAGACTAATACTAAATCAAGTATTAGTAAAAAGTACTGCCTTAGCAATAGTAGCATTTGGGTTAATGTTTGAAATGTATGAAGATTTAAAGGGTTAATGTTTGAAATGTACAAAAATGTACAATTATTCAATTGTCTACACATTTTCTTTTTCTTTTTTTTAGTGATGTCACTGGGACTAACCATACTGGTTGAAAATTTAATGTAAAATTATTAAACAATTAAAATAGCAAAAAAATGGAAATCAACCATAACATTTCCCCATGAATTTAAGTAATCTGCTGATTAAATCTCTTAAAATCACACTTAATGCAGTAAATGCTTTTTTCCATGAGGAAAGTAAGAAAAAGGAAAATAAAGAAAAGGAATTGGGTACCATTTTTAGAGATGTGTTTGTAAAGTGGGCAGCTTTGTTGTTAATGCAGTTTTGGGCAGAAACAGCAATGAAATGTGGTTTCAGTGTTTGAGTTTTTAGGGTTGGATGTCAGATGCCTACCAAGGGAAAGGTTATTCTCTCTGTTTGTACAGACTGATGCAGATGTCTGGCTATTTAGATGTAATTCACAGTCAATACTGGAGAAATATCAATAACCTCAGATACGCAGAGGACACCTCCCTTATGGCAGAAAGCAAAGAACTAAAGAGCCTCTCGATGAAAGTGAAAGAGGAGAGTCAAAGAACTGGCTTAAAACTCAACATTCAAAAATCCAGATCATGGCATCTGGTCCCATCGCTTCATGGCAAATAGATGGGGAAACAATGGAAACAGTTTACAGACTTTATTTTCTTGGGCTCCAAAATCCCTGTGGACAGTGACTACAGCCATGAAATTAAGACGCTTGCTCCTTGGAAGAAAAGCTATGACCAACCTAGACACCCTATTTAAAAGCAGAGACATTACTTTGCTGACAAAGGTCCATCTAGTCAAAGCTGTAGTTTTTCCCATAGTTATGTATGGAGGCGAGAGTTGGACCATAAAGAAGGCTGAGCATCAAAGAATTGATGCTTTTGAATTATGGTGTTGGAGAAGACTCTTGAGAATCCCTTGGACTTCAAGGAGATCAAACCAGTCAATCCTAAAGGAAATCAGTCCTGAATATTCACTGGAAGGACCGATGCTGAAGCTGAAGCTCCAATACTTTGGCCACCTGATGTGAAGAGCCGACTGACTGGAAGAGACCCTGATGCTGGGAAAGACTGAAGGCAGGAGGAGAAGGGGACAGAAGAGGATGAGATGGTTGGATGGCATCACTGACTCAACGGAGATGAGTTTGAGCAAGCTCTGGGAGATGATGAAGGACAGGGAAGCCTGGAATGCTGCAGTCCATGGGGTCGCAAAGAGTCAGACACGACTGAGCAACTGAACAACAACACTGTCAATGAGACTGGATTCATCTTTTCTGATCTGGAATAATCACCAGCAAGTTTTCCTAGGTTATCTGCGCTGTCTGCACACTATTTTGAACATGAAGTCCAGGTATTATTTACACTGCCTCTCTCTCCTCTGAGATCCCCTTTTCCATCTTCTCTGGGATAATCAGAACTGATGTCAGTGGCAGCTGTGCATCTGCACGGGCACAGAGTTACGTTCATTATAAAGAAATGAACTGAGAAGCTCATTCTGGAATTGCTAAGCTTGAAAGGAGAACAATAAAGCACCTGAATGAGAGGTCAGAGACCCATATATACCTACATAAACGTGTAAGAGTGGAAACTCATTTATTCGCTCCTTGAATCTGAATAGAACTCATGACAGACCACAGAGTCAACCCCTCATATATAAAGCTCCAAATATTCAAAGTCCCAAGACAGAAAACTGCCACCAACTCTGCAGTGTGCATGTACATATCAGCCAGAACTCAGAGTTTTCTTCCCCACATTGTCTTCTTTAACCTGACAGAGTGCCTCCAGATACACCCACCCGCTTTGTATTTTATGGGGTAAGCAAGCTGAGAGCTGTGAAATGCCATTAGCTATTAAATAATTTATTCTATTGCCCAACTCAATACACTGGGTCTGTTTTTGTGTGCATTCGAGTGTAAGAAGTGAGGTCTAGCTCTGGCTATGAACTTTTTAAATAATACATTTCCAGTAGGTAAGATCTTTTGGGTCTCCCTGGAATTACTCCAGCTAAGGAAATATAACGTGGGATAATTGTTTTAAAATCGTATGAAGAATAGCATAGAAGAATCCCAATTACTAAGTGAAGGGGGTAACCAGGCTTATCACAGGGTCATCACACAAGGGGACACCAAAGCTAGATGGACAGCAAGTCAACAGAAGAGGTGGTTTGAGGAAAGAGGGTTTATTCATCAGCAATGAAGAAGTCTTCTGTTCATGACACATATTAGTCTAATTCAGGGATCTCAGAGCTGGATTATCAACGACCTGACACCTGCTGTTGTCTTCCTACCAGACCATCTGTGGTGTGTCTAAGAATGCTGGCCACTTCTTCAGGAGTCACGGTAGGGATACAAAAAGAACAAATAACATGGAGAGAAACTGCTGCCCAGAAGAAGACGGTGCCTCCAGTTTCTGAAATGAAAGTTCTTTTGCTTTGGAAATTCTCTGCGAACCCTAAAAAGTCACTCTATTATACTGGTGAAGAATTTCAAGTTTAGAATTGGGTTTTGTTTTCCTGGAGCCATTCTTCCTGCTATCAGGGGCAGCAATATACTTAACAGTATTTGGATGGGAAACGTTTTCTGTTTTCAACTCTTCACCCCCAACATTTCAGAAGAAAGTGCTATCAATATGGAGTCTTAATTTTTTGTTGATTATTTAATAATGAGGTCAACTGAGAAAGTCCTTATTTTATAAAACAAAAGACAGTAAATATGTAATAATAGGTAAATACATTCTTAAAAAATCAACAACAAAAGCGAGAAGTGTTAATATTTTCAGCATTAACTATTGGTATGGAAAGGTCTGAACTATTTCAGAAAGCAAATATTTACACGATAGTCTTCCAATGGAGGGCTTCCCAGTAGCACTGGTGGTAAAGAACCTGCCTGCCAATGCAGGCGACTTAAGAGATGCAGGTTCCATCCCTGGGTCAATAAAGATTCCCTGGAAGAGGGCATAGCAAACTACTCCAGTATTTTTGCCTGGAAAATCCCATCGACAGAGGAGTCCATGGGGTTGCAAAGAGCTGGACACCACTGAAGCAACTTAGGACGCATGCATGCACTTCCCATGGAGCCAGCTATAGGTTTTATCAGGCTCTTCTCTATAAATAAATGTTCACCAACCACATCTTTAACAACAGTTAGAACTGGACATGGAACAATTAACTGTTTCCAAATTGGGAAAGGAATACGTCAAGGTTGTATATTGTCACCCTGCTTATTTAAATTCTATGCAGAGTGCACCATGTGAAATGCCTGGCTGGATGAAGCTCAAGCTGGAATCAAGGCTGCCGGGAGAAATATCAATAACCTCAGATATGGAGATGATACCACCCTTGTGGCAGAAAGTGAAGAGGAACTAAAGAGCCTCTTGATGAAGGTGAAAGATGAGAGTGGAAAAGCTGGCTTAAAACTCAACTTTCAAAAACCAAGATCATGCCATCTGGTCCCACCACTTCATGGTAAATAGATGGAGAAAAAATGGAAACAATGACATTTGTTTTTTTTTATTTTCTTGGACTCCAAAATCACTGTGGACAGTGACTGCAGCCAGGAAATTAAAAGACGCTTGCTCCTTGGAAGAAAAACTATGACAAACCAAGTGTATTAAAAAGCACAGACATCACTTTGCTGACAAAAGTCTATATAGTCAAAGCCATATTTTTTCCAGTAGTTATATATGGATGTGAGAGTTGGACCATAAAGAAGGCTGAGAACCAAAGAACAGATGCTCTTGAACTGTGGTGCTGAAGAAGATTCTTGAGAGTCCCTTCGACTGCAAGGAGATAAAACCAGTCAGTCCTAAAAGAAATCAACCCTGAATACTGATCGGGAGGACTGATGCTGAAGCTGAAGCTCCAAGATTTTAGCCATCTGATGTGAAGAGCTGACTCACTGGAAAAGACCCTGATGCTGGGAAAGACTGGGGGAAGGAGAAGAAGAGGGCAACAGAGGATGAAATAGTTGGATGGCATCACTGACCCAATGGACAGGAATTTAAACAAGCTCCGGGAGATAGTGAAGGACAGAAAAGCCTGGTGTGTGCATGGGGTTGTAAAGAGTCAGACATGACTTAGCTACTGAACAACCACAACCCTTATAAGGTCTAAATTAGACTTGTGGTACTATCAGAATACAAGGGGAAGTATTACAGACACGAACTAGGATTCTGGGATCTGCCAGCTCACTAATAATGACCAACACCAAGGAATCCTCCAAAATATTGGAGAAACGTGTTTTACAGTTTCTCACACTTCAAAGGGTGGGCCCTTCCTCATTCACAGCTAAATTATAAGAGTATATCATTATGCTATGATGATATTATTATAATTATATATATTATAAGAAAAAGTCCTTTGTCATTCTGATATAATGGTTCTGAATTATTTAGGTTAAGAGCTCTGTTTTTTCTCCTGTCTTGTATGGTAATCCACTGTTTCGCAGAGTGCATAAATATTTCTTGAAAATGGTTTAATCATGTCTTTGCTGTAAACATCTAGAGGAAAATTAATAGAAACACTGCTTTTGATTTATTTTTTGGCCATGCCACTCAGCACGTGGGATGCTGGTTTCCTCACCGGTGATCGAACCTACACACCCCCAACATTGGAAGTCTGCAGTCTGAACCATCGGACTACCAAGGAAGTCCCTCCACATCTGTTTATCCTATCCCACATCAACTCCACAAATGGAGTATACCCATTTCTCATCCTAGGTCATTAGTGAGCCCGTACATGTGTTACAGAAGTTCAATCAGTAGTAACCCACGTGACGAACTTCTGTGCATTGTCATTTCCCAGGAACAAATAAGAACACATTCAAAAATGGCCCACAGAGCAGAGGTTGAGTCTTAGACTGTACTAAAAACTTATTTCTCTATTTCCCCCCCTGCTTTTAACTAAACCGAAACCCTACCAATGCCACCATCATTCCCTGAAGATCTTATCATCAGAGCAGCTCTCGCGCCCAGTCTCATCAGATGGGGGCACTTTTACTGTACTCTTCGTCGTCTCTTTGGCAATACAGCCCGCTATCACTTTGAAAACGGTGCAAAGGAAGTGCTTGCCATTAACTTCCAATTTATTCCTTTCCTATTGCGATCCCAAAATGAGCAAAAGGAATGTTAAGAACAGAATTTTAATGTAATTCAATTGAAAAGGTTTGTTCCTCTGACAAAATCAGGCTGCTGGGGAACATTCATTTTATTAAAAGGGAATCTGTCAAAAAAGAAAAGCGATCCAAGCTACAGGAGAACTAAGCCTAATGTACAGGTTCTATTCCAGAAAAGTTGCATAGAAAATATTTGTATATTGGGTCATTTTTTTCTACTGACTTTTATTATAATTTTAGAGGTGTGTTCCTACAGAAAGTACATTTTCTCCAGCATTTCATTGTAGAAGTCATACTAAGGATCTCGATATTCATTTCCAGGACTATTTTGCATTTGTCAACATGCCATCTCTGCACGTCTAATTTCGCCTTATGCTTTGTGCAATGTCAGTGGAATGAGAAAGTAATGGAAAGTGATTTTACACAGTCCATGAAATGTGACTGTTCTTAGAGCACACTGGCTGGGCCTTTCTTCCACAAATTTAGTAGAATAGCCTGGCTGGATGCTCCTTTTACTTTTTCATATGCTTCCAGAATGACCAGCTATTTCTGATTTGCATTTAGTGGTAAGGTTCTTTTAAGTGGAGTTCAGATTCTCCAATAACCAATTATAAGAAGTTCAGCCTGTCTCAGTCCGAATGGAAGGGGTGTTTGGGGGAGAATGGATACATGTATATGTATAGCTGAATCCCTCTGCTGTTCACCAGATGCTATCACAACAATGTTAATTGGCTATACCTCAATACAAAATAAAAAATTAAAAAAAAGTTAAGCCTTTCTTTATGTGGTACTGAAGGAATCAGCCAAGTTCATTGTAAATGTTTTTAATGTTTCCCTTCAAGGGAGTTTGGGAAGGTCATGTACACACTGCTACATTCAAAATGGATAACTAACAACGACCTACTGTATAAGCACATGGAACTCTGCTCAATGTTATGTGCCAGCTTGGATGGGAGGGCAGTTTGGGGGAGAATGGATGAGCCTGGCGGGCTACAATCTACAGGGTCACGGAGTCAGACACAACTGAAGCGACTTAGCATGAATGCATGGATACATGTATATGTATGGCTGAGTCCCTTTGCTGTTCACTTGAAACTCCCACAACATTGTTAATGGCTATGAGGGAGTGAAAGTTGCTCAGTTGTGTCAGACTCCTTGTGACTGCATGGACTACAGTCAATGAAATTCTCCAGGCCAGAATACTGGAGTGGGTAGCCTTTCCCTTCTCCAGGGGATCTTTCCAACCCAGGGATCGAACCCAGGTCTCCTGCATTGCAGGCAGATTCTTCACTAGCTGAGCCACAAGGGAAGCCCAAGAATACCAAAGTAGGGAGCCTATCCCTGCTCTAGCAGATCTTCCCGGCCCAGGAATTGAACTGGGAATCTCCTGCATTGCAACTGAGCTATCAAGGAAGCCCTTACTCAACACAAAATGAAAAGTTAAAAGTTGAAAAAAAAAAAAAAGTTCTCCTTCAGTGACAGCTAACATAGCCAGCTTTAGCACATGGGTAAATATAAACCCCAAAAGTTTATGCCTAAAACCAAGACTGCAGTATGTTTCCATGAACGTTTGCTGTTAATATAATATTAAGTCTATATGAAGCAAAATATTAATCTTTAAGCAGAGTTAGACTGACCTTGATGGTCATGAAACTTAAGCTTCAGGGCTCCCCACTTGCCTGGGTCCCTTCCAAGGCCCTGACCCTAATTTTGTCTTCTTTCTCCAGAAAAAGTGATCCCCAACTTACAGAAGTTTCAGGTTCTCCCAAAACCTGGATCTCACTTGCCCTTAAGATTATACTATTATTATACATACTACTATTTATAAAACAGATAAACAGGGACCTACTGTATAGCACATGGAACTATATTCAGTATCTTGGAGTAACCTATAATGGAAAAGAATCTGTAAAGGAATATATGTGTGTATAATATATATATACAACTGAATCACTTTGCTCTGAAACACACATTGTAAACCAACTATACTTCAATAAAAAACAAAAAAAGAGGCAGAAAAAGGATCATACTGTTATTATCTTATATTACATTATTATATCACAATATTTTATAATCAGAGTAGAATTTTGATATACTTACTCAAAAAATGTTGTCCATCCGGTTTCATCGCTTTTAGTGGCCAAAAGGCCACTGTTGCCATGGTAAGTAAACAAAACTAGTTCTAGTCCTTGAGCGGTCATGCTTTTCAAACATCCGTTTGTCCCTATGGTCAACCATATCACTTGGTTATCTGGGGACACCACTCGGACTGGCATGCGATTCGGGTCCCGTCTAATCCTAAGGGTGTTGCCATTACTGTCGGTCACAGCAGTGATATCATTGTCGTTGCTGTAGCTAAAGTTGTACAGGTAATCACCAGTGACTAAGCTGACGGTATACTGGTGGGTGCCATTGATGTCAAAGATGTAGAGTTCTTGATCAGTTGGAGAGGCAACTTCGTAGAAGTTCATAGAGTTAAGTAAAGGCTTGTTCTTTGACACCGCCCGGATCCGAATGTTCCCCAGGTCTGCGATGTACAGGGTGCCGTCCGGGGAGGCGGCAAGGGAGGATGGAGCGCTCAGTTTGGCATCTTTGGCGTAGCCGTCTCCGCTCTGGTAGCAGTCACAGTTGGCATCGTTTTTGCAGTCACACTCTGACGGTATCCCGGCGACCAGGGAGATCTCCCCATCGGTGGTGACTTGCCGAATCCGGTTGATTTTCTTTTCGTCGGTTTCGGTGATGTACAGGACCCCGCTGTAGGACACAGCGATGGCAGTGGCAGATTCCAGGGTCGTCTGCACTGCATGCTTGCCCGCGGAATACTCCACCCCCGGCACCTGGCAATGCATGGGCCGCCCAGCGGCGATGCGCACCTGCCTGTTCTCAGTGATCTGTAAAACGACATTATTATCCAGCACGTAAATGGAGTTGTCCATTGGGTTAATGGCTAGGTCAGTGGGCCATTCCAGGCGTACCTGAGTTTAAAAAAAACAGAAATGGTCTGGTTAGTCAGTTGCTGAGCTGCGGGTCATTTGCCAGAGAGTAAATTAGACTATTTAGGGAAATGACCGTTAATTTGATAAACCGTTTTAAAATTGTTTTTAAAACATATACAATGAAATAAATGTAAATGTTTGGAGTGGAGACAAATGGAAGAAATAAATTTTATTTAAAAATGCAGCTCACTGAAAGATTTTGCAGATTATAGCTAAGTAGCAAATGAACCTCTAAGTAGTGAGTTAATAGATATCAGTGAGATATGAACACAATTCCTTTCAGTGGCAACAATCACCAAATGCTGGGGCTTTCTAGGTTATGAATACATTAGAGTTCTCTTGTGTTTTCAATCAGGCCAATAGTGAAGTTTCTAATTCTAAACAGAAGTCCCTGAGGACTAATCTTAGGGGGGTTCTCTCTACTACTTAAGGACCTCACGCAATCACAAGCTTAGAGATTTAAGCAGTTTTGTTCTTCTTGGAATATCTGCAGGCTGCTGCTTTAATGGTATTTTATTACAAATGATTAGCATTTCTTAGTGATAATTGTCCTGTATTTCATTGAATTCTTCAAATGCAGAACTGGAGAAGAAAATAACTTTGTATTAGCTCTGGAGACACATATCAATGGAAGAACTTTATCACAAGGAGGCTGCCATGACACACGTGGTTTAAGATGGTGTTATCATAGTTTACGGACACTGTAAATCAAGTCACACAGAAGAGAAACAGACACTTTGGGGCAATGTTTTCACTACCTGGCTGATGTGCATGCTAGTGTCACAGGTTAAAGGTCTGGCTGAGGTCAGATCATTAGAGCCCAGGAGAGTTGATATGATTCCATTCTGATCAACTTTTCGGATCATTGTTCCATCAACAAAGTAGATTAATCCATTTTTATCAATTGCCATTCCTGTATCCAAGAGAGTCCCTGTTAGTAATCTTTCAAAAATGATTTAATTAAATGCTCACAGCCATCGTTAAACTCAACATTTAACATCAATAACATGGGCAGTAGACAGAAGGTAAGATTGCAGTTACAAATCAATGTAAAATGTAATAAAGAACCCAAATTTGTAAGAATCTGTACTTAGCATGTGGATCATATGGGTAGTACATGTGTTTAAAATATAAACACCGCACAGTGTTGCTGTCTATAAATTATAGAAACAGGTCAAATTCTGTTATGCTGAACTTAGAGTAACTCTATTCTAACAAAAATAGATCTAAGCCAAGGTTAGTGTTTTGTTGACCTTGTTACAATGAAATCTGCTAGGATGAATAATTCAGCACAACAAATACTTTTTTCCAGTCTGTGTTCACATAACAGTCTCTTGCTATAATGAAAAAAAAAAAAAAAAAAGGCTCAAATCGAAAAACACTGTAATGAACGGCATAATACATGAAGAAGGAGTCAGTTCCGACTGGTTTAAAAGCTAGAGGCCTCCATCACATAGAATTTTTAGCCCCTGTTACCTCCAGAAATTCATTACAGCAAGCATTTTTTTCCCATGGCATAGAAACAAAAGTTTAGTAGCTCCAAACTGGGTGAGGGCTAATAGGGTCACTGAGTGATGGTTCTTAGGGAGGCCTGGGACTCACTCACGACAAAGAAATTCCAGGACAATGAAAGAATGCGGACACTTCCCTGAAGCTGAAAAGGATGTGACCTGAATGATACTGAGGATTTGCTTGATTCCTTGAAAAGTTGAAAAAAAATGGTATGATAATAAAAAATGCCAAGCACGTAAAATCAACCTATAGTTGATTTTACTGTAAAATCAACGTTAGGATTTTAGCCGTTTCACACTAAATGGCTTTTCAAAACGCTAGATGTGAAACGGCTTTCCAGAACACAGTTGAGAGGAAAATGTTAACTCAGCATTAAACACAATCAGGCACTAACTGGATTTTCCACCTTTTAATTTTTTAATGAAAAGAAATCCTCCAATTGGTAAATGCCGGTCGGTACCTTTGGGACTCATGAGTGTTGCTTCCACAGCCTTTCCGCCATCCCCACATCTGGCTTCATCAAAAGGAAGGCACTGCTCCCCTGTTCCTGCCACCACTTCGGCATTCTTAGTCAAGTCTTTTGCACCCGTAAGTGACTTCGGGCGATAAATCCTGCGGGTGTTAGTGTCAGAAACATACAAATCTCCTGTGACTGGATCAGTTGCAAGGTAGTACCTGTGAGCTGGGTTGCTGCTGTAAGAAAAGATCATACAGAAACATCACAAAAAAAGTTACTCCTAAAACACAGAAATTAAAAGCAAAATAAAACAGATGATGAGAAACTAATTATAAACTGCGACTCCTCATCAATGACTAGAAAATGAACAGCACTGTAAACAATGATTTAAAAGAACTGGTGCCAATGACTCTTTTCCTTATCTCTTGTTGAGGATGTAACAATTTATTAAACAGCCATCTTAAAAGTAATTACCTTTAGAAGGCAATATGCTTCCAACCTAAACGAAGAAGCAAGCTCTTGAAATATTTTTGGTTCAATGCAAAGCCATTAACACACAGCCCTTGAGTGACAGGCTTAAGGATTATTCCAGGGGAAGGGGGTCTCTAACAAACTCTCCAGTCAAGTGTAACATTCTAGTGATTCTACTTGCATCTCATTGTAAGGAAATCTCCGGTTTTCTCTTGCAATCAAACCAAAAACACCTGGCTTCAAAAACGGAAAAAAAAAAAAAAATTTTTTTTTTGCAGCATGTGGGATCCTAGTTCCTCAACCAGGGATTGAACCATTGCCCACTGCTTTGGGAGCTCAGAGTCTTAACCACCTCCAGAGAAGTCCTGATGCCTGAAATCTTAAATGCACTAAGACATACTGTGTTCCTTAATGTGGTAGTTTATTACTTTGTACTGAGGTAAAAAGTTACATATCATTATAATATTCAGAAAAATTTTGCAGAGGTTTTTTATTCCCTCCAATAGTCAGTCTGGTATTGGCAGAGTCGCTCTTCCAGATATATATATACAGCTGTGACACAGTCGTAACTCAGTCAAGCTGGGTCTATTTTGGAAGGCATGACATTGGAAAGATTCTCTAGTTTTTCCTCTCTCTCTGATTATACACTAATTATGATACAGTTGGTTGTAAACATGTACACACACATTTTATCTTCCTGCCAGCTGTAATATATATATGAGCATAACCTCTGGACCACGTTGCCCGTGTTTGAACATCAGCTTCATCACTAAACTGTGTGACCTTGAGCAAGCCAGCTAACTTTGCCTCAGCTTCCTTATCTGTAAACGTGAAAATAATGCAGATTTCATAGGCTGTTGAGAGGGTTACATGAACTAGTGCAAGTAAAATCCTGACAGCAGCGCTGACCACACAATACATACTCATGAGCATTAGCTATTCTTAATACTGACTTGGGTCCTGTCTCCTCTTACACTGCACTGTCTTTGGCCTTGTGACTCAAGCCTGTGTAGAAGTGTAATAATTATTGTTAACTAAACTAAGTGTAATAATTATTGTTAACTAAACTGTAACTTGCCTTCTGAAAATGTAAATCAGGAAAACAGAATTCTCTAAACTTGAATAAAGGTTCAATTTGTTTCTTTAGTCCTACTATTATTCTGTAATGTCAAAACTACCAAAACAATGCAGATCCTTCTTAAAATATCCAGTCTGAATGGTTTCTAGTTGAATGATGCTACAGGTAAATGAAGAATGCATACTTTTTCATGGTGCCCCTCATTTTGAGAAGAAAACAACAGATTTCTGAGACGCCTGCTTGAATAGCGGCGGTATACTCTTTAGCTATAGGGCATGAGTTTTCTTGGTCCAAAAATAATAGACATTCAGGTCATAAGCTTTGCATCTATTGACATCACTTTTATTCCAGTGGAATGGTAAAAAGACAAGGTCCAAAGTGATGCTTTATATTTTCTGTCCTGAAGCATCTCCTTCCTTGAAGACACAGAGATTTCTAAATCAAGCACTATCTGCCAATGGCTTTAAAAATGTCCATCAAGTGAAGGCTCTAATTTTGCACGGAAGTCTATTGTCCAGAAGAACAAATGTGGAGGCGTATGCAGCCCTGGAGAGGAGCATTCGCCTCTGGAAATATTCCCCGCAGAACAGCAGGAAATGAGAGCGAGCTCCTTTCCCTACAGTGCAGCCTGCCATGGCAAATTAGAACTGCTTCTTGGGGCCCAGTTTCCCTTAAATGGGGAAAAAAAAAAAAAGGGGGATCTGTATTGAAACGCTCAAAGAACAAAAAAGTGAGTGTGGAAATTTTCAGTTGATAGACTTGTGGCAAGAAGCTCTGAGTAGCCTGTGTGATGTGTTTCGGATTCAAGGACACCTGATTTAAGCAAAGAGTTTTCTGAAGGGGGTGTTGGTTCTTGCTCTTCCAACTTCCTGCAAAGCCAAAGCATTGGAGAGGCTGGGGTGGTGGTACAAATGGGTGATGAGCTTTTATATCAGTGATGTATCTCCTGTGAAAATGTGAGGCTATGATGACTGACAACTGTCAGATGCTGGTAACGAGGGTGCAGGATATTTACCAAGTGCACAGTTTGGGGGAATCTCTGTTCAGCAGAATTATATACAATAGCCTTCTTGGGTGACCAACTGATTTTTATTTCAGAAAGGTTTATGATAACATTGAGACTTCAACTAATAGCATCAAAACCAAAGAAGCTGAGATCAAGTTAAGAACCTATGCTATACTATACTGTGCCTGAACTCTTAACTCACCCTGAATTGTCTAGATCCAAGCTGTCTTCTCTAAGTCTTACTCAATTAGATTATAGATTTAGACAGATCCAGTGGTAAATGCAGACTAGGTTTCCTCATTTATTTTATCATAATTCAGTCTTCTTAGACTAGAGAAATATTTGCAAAGGACAAGCTGCGTGTAGAATGTTAGTCTCTCAGTCGTGTCCAACTCTTTTGCAACCTCCATGGGCCTGCCAGGTTGCTCTGTCCATGGGATTCTCCAGCCAACAATACTAGTGTGGATAGCCATTCCCTTCTCCAGGAGATCTTCCCGACCCAAGGATCGAACCTGGGTCTCCTGCATTGCAGGCAGATTCTTTACCATTTGAGCCACCAGGGAAGCCCAAGCTATAGAATAGATATTATTAACACTTATAAAACTTTTCAGTTGGAAACTGTACCACAGCCCTTGGAATACAGAGTTTTTTTGAAGGTGTATAAATTATACTAATGCATAAAACTATGATTTTCTGGCAAACAAAAGATTGTTTATATTATTGCAAGCAAGGTTTTGGGTTTGGGATGTGATATTTTTGTGCTTGCTTAATTTTTAACTATGAAGTCAATGACAAGCGCTGAATCAAATTTTTAGAGTCTTCTATCTAAACTTTAATCTGTTCAATTTCACAGACCTGTGATTGACATTTCTTTGATCTTTTAATTGGTAATATAAAATTCACAAAGTTGATTTTTAGAATTACATGCTGAAATGCCCCTTGGCTGGTATTAGTTAATGAATTTAGTTTACTTTGTTTTGGAATTTTAAAGAATTGGATCAGGAATGAGCTAACATTTACTACCTACAAAAGGGGTTTGTTAGCAAACATACTAGGAACATCATAGGGGGAAATGTTGAACATATATAAAAAAAACTTACTTTCTAAGCATTTTGGAAGCTCTCATTTATGTAAAAATTTAATATGTTGGGTAGTATTTATATCAATTAATTAAAGTATAGCTAGCCAATTTGATTTGATACAATATCCTGACATATACTTAAAACATTAGGTATGACAGAATACTCTGAATGTTAAAACATTAGGAATGCTTTTATATTTATTTTATTATTCAATATATTTATTATTTCCCCCATCAGTCCAATTAATGAGACTGTTGATATGCTATGAAGCATAGGAAGAGGAGAAGAAACATTCATTTTTCTTCTTTACTTCATCATTAACAACTGACTTCCCTGTTCATTTTTATATATTTAGACATATTTTTCTTTTTCTTTCTACCACCTTTCCTAAGTCTTTCATGACCTGTGTGCTAGCCAGGAAAGTGGGACTAAGGAGAAAGCCGGGTAGGATCCTTTCGTTGTTGTTGTTCAGTCGCTCAGTCATGTCTGACTCTCTGTGACTCCAGGGACTGCAGCCCGCCAGGCTCCTCTGTCTGTGGGATTCTCCAGGCAAGAATACTGGAGTGGGTTGCCATTTCCTTCTCTAGGGGGTCTTCCTGACCCAGGGATTGAACCCGCGTCTCCTGCATGGACAGGTGGATTCTTTACTGCTGGGTCACCAGGGAAGCCCAGGTAGGATTCTATCATCTGATACAAGGAACATGATATTGGAGGGTAAAGAGGAAGAAGCATCTGTAAAGAATTTTCATTTTTTAAGCTAAATGAAGAAGCTCTGATGAGCTGAAATACCTTGGTTTTGTTAAATCAATTTTGATAAATTAGTTACTAAGCAAATGAATCCCTAATTTTTGTCAATGATTATTATCATCTGTTTGATGATGTGGACTTAAAAGCCTTATTTTTTTATTTTCTTACATCTTTCTCTTTCTCATCACTTACACACTGTGTCCATTCTCTGCCTTCCTTTATCTCATCAGCTGATTCCTTCATGACTCCTCAGACTATTTCAGGTACCTAGCATCTCATGGTTTCACATAACAGCTTCCTAACTGATCTTCATGTCATTGTGGACACTGACACCAGATTCATCTTCCTAAAAGGCCACTCTGAGATGCTGCTATCTTATTCAACATCAGACCACGGTTCCCCACTGTCTGCTACTCTGCAGGACCGGAGAGTAACTCCT
This sequence comes from Bos taurus, assembly GCF_002263795.3. Taxonomy (NCBI): domain Eukaryota; kingdom Metazoa; phylum Chordata; class Mammalia; order Artiodactyla; family Bovidae; genus Bos; species Bos taurus. The sequence goes on along the minus strand of NC_037354.1, from coordinate 13,720,684 downwards.
TAGAGCCATCAAGGCCCTGAGCTCTCTGACCTTAACCTGCCTTCCTACTGATCTCTCGTTACTACCAACACGGTCATTTTGATGTTATCATAATTTTGAACTGGATTGAGTTTCTCTTAGAACATGTCCCACTCATCTCTTGTGAGCAAGTAACTTGACTTGTTCTATATTCTTTCTTCATGACTGCTCTCCTTTCTCCTGGTTGTTCTGTGTCAGCAGATTTCATTTTAGACCTGCGTCAAATCAACCTTCCAGGAAACTTTCCTTAAACACACCCCCATTTCCCCGTAATCTCTCCCTTCACAGACAGTGAAAAAGTGTTAGTCGCTCAGTTGTATCTGACTCATTGCAACACTATGGACTGCCAGGCTCCTCTGTCCATGGAATTATTTAGGCCAGAACACTGGAATGGTTTGCCATTCCCTTCTCCAGGGGATCTTCCTGACCCAGGGATCAAACCTGGGTCTCCCACATTGCAGGCAGATTCTTTACCATGTGAGCCACCAGAGAAGCCTCCACATATTTACTCTCGAAATACAAGCCATGTGATTAGGTGTCAAAGAGTGATATTGATGATGTCATTTAGTCTGTTACATGTACATCTTGTTCTCCCTACCGGATTGTGAGTTCTGAGAGCATGGACTTTGTCTCAATACTACAATCTGTCCAAGAACCCAGCACATGGTATGTGATCAGTCAACACAGATTTAATAAAGACGGATATCAATTTAAAACCTAAACCATTGTGTTTTACATGGATGGCACATAAAGCAAATGCAAGAGTCCATGTTTAGCAGGGATAATGTACAGAGAAGGATCATGAGAGAGGGATTACAATGAGCACCACTGCCAAACATCATGTGCTAATACAGAATGAGTTCATTGTACAAAGTATTGTTAATAATGTAGCTCTAATCTCACAGACTTTTTTCTAGAGAGATGACAGTTCTACATAATTTATCAAATGATTGTGAAATAAATATAGCTTTTTATAAATCCAGGGAATTAGCCTATAGAAACCTGGCCGCTTGGACAGATGAAAACTGACTATGTGGTATAGTATAAATAAATTAAAAGACGCTTACTCCTTGGAAGGAAAGTTATGACCAACCTAGACAGCATATTAAAAAGCAGAGACATTACTTTTGCCAACAAAGGTCCGTATAGTCAAGGCTATGGTTTTTCCAGTAGTCATATATGGATGTGAGAGTTGGATTCTCAAGAAAGCTGAGCGCCGAAGAATTGATGCTTTTGAACTGTGGTACTGGAGAAGACTCTTCAGAGTCTCTTGGACTGCAAGGAGATCCAACCAGTCTATCCTAAAGGAGATCAGTCCTGGGTGTTCATTGGAAGGACTGATGTTGAAGCTGACGCTCCAATACTTTGGCCACCTGATGTGTTGAACTGACTCATTGGAAAAGACCCTGTTGCTGGGAAAGATTGAAGGTGGGAGGAGAAGGGGACGACAGAGGATGAGATGGTTGGATGGCATCACTGGTTCAATGGACATGAGTTTGAGCAAACTCCTGGAGTTGGTGATGGACAGGGAGGCCTGGCGTGCTGCAGTCCATGGGGTTGCAAAGAGTAGGACGTGACTGAGCAACTGAACTGAACTGAACTGATGTGGTATAGTGTAAAGAACACGCTTTTCAGACTGGTTCAAATCTCTGTTCCCCATTTCTTAGTTATGTATCTTGGGGGAAGAGGCATAACCTCCTTGAGCCTCTCTTAGTTCCTGTGTAACCTTGAAGGGCTGCTGTGTGGGTGTGCAACACTGTGTATCTGGCACTGTGCCTAGCCTGGAACAGCCCAGCCTGTTAAAAAGGTGGCTGTTTTGATCATTTTTTCTGTATTGCCTCCAGCGTTTCTGCATTTAGTTGGTGTACACACCAGCTTGTCTTCTCTTCTCCACAGTTACTAAAAAGACCAGGCCAGAACAATTTTGATATTCAGCTGTGGTTTCTAACAGCAGAGCTTTTCATGCTTAGAAATCTGGAGAAATTCTGTGCTAGTTTCTGCATGTGGCTGGGCTATTAGTTGATAGCGTAAGATCAACAGGGGAGCTTAGGTGAAGGTCTTGGGACTGTGGATATGGGTCGTATGGGTATGTGACAGCTACACATCTTTTAGCTGACCTTTGCTTTTTATTTCCTAGTTGTCAATCTCTGCACAAAGGTTTAATTGAGTCACATGGATTTATTCATCTCAAGGACTTCACGTTAACTATCACTAACTTTTCTATCCAATATCATTGTATTAGTTATTTTAATGGCCAAACTAGATTGAGCATGTCCAATATACCTTGCCTGTTTTTCTTTTTGCTAGCTTTACTTTCAAACATATTCCGCGCCCCCCTCCTTTTTTTTTTTTTTTTGCTGTCCTGAGGAAACCTTCTCAGTTAAAAAGTGTCCATACATTATACAAGCTTGTCCTGTACCTTCTCAGCTAAGTGTACAGAGCAAATAGAATCTGGAAAACTTTGGAGCCTATATATTTGCTTTAACGACATTCATTTTGAGCCCTGAAGAAAGTCTTTTCCTCCATAATAATGTCAGTGGAAACACTTCTTCTTAAAACTCAAATCTATTAATTCTCTCAACTTAGGAAAATACACAGTTTAAATGGGGTTTAAAGCCAGCAAATTTGGAAAACTCAGCAGTGGCCACAGGACTCAAAAAGGTCAGTTTTCATTCTAATCCCAAAGAAAGGCAATGCCAAAGAATGCTCAAACTACTGCACAATTGCACTCATCTCACATGCTAGTAAAGTAATGTTCAAAATTCTGCAAGCCAGGCTTCAGCAATATGTGAACCGTGAACTTTCAGATGTTCAAGCTGGTTTTAGAAAAGGCAGAGGAACCAGAGATCAAATTACCAACATCCGCTGGATCATCAAAAAAGCAAGAGAGTTTCAGGAAAATATCTATTTCTACTTTATTGACTATGCCAAAGCCTTTGACTGTGTGGATCACAATAAACTGTGGGAAATTCTGAAAGAGATGGGAATACCAGACCACCTGACCTGCCTCTTGAGAAACCTATATGCAGGTCAGGAAGCAACAGTTAGAACTGGACATGGACAACAGACTGGTTCCAAATAGGAAAAGGAGTTCGTCAAGGCTGTATATTGTCACCCCGCTTATTATACTTATATGCAGAGTACATCATGAGAAATGCTGGGCTGGAAGAAGCACAAGCTGGAATCAAGATTGCCGGGAGAAATATCAATAACCTCAGAAATGCAGTTGACACCACCCTTATGGCAGAAAGTGAAGAGGAACTAAAAAGCCTCTGATGAAAGTGAAACAGAAGAGAGAAAAAGTTAGCTTAAAGCTCAACATTTAGAAAACGAAGATCATGGCATCTGGTCCCATCACTTCATGGCAAATAGATGGGGAAACAGTGTCAGACTTCAGTTTTGGGGGCTCCAAAATCACTGCAGATGGTGACTGCAGCCATGAAATTAAAAGACACTTATTCCTTGGAAGGAAAGTTATGACCAACCTAGATAGCATATTCAAAAGCAGAGATATTGCTTTGCCAACAAAGGTCAGTCTAGTCAAGGCTATGGTTTTTCCAGTGGTCATGTATGGATGTGAGACTATGAAGAAAGCTGAGCACCGAAGAATTGATGCTTTTGAACTGTGGTGTTGGAGAAGACTCTTGAGAGTCTCCTGGACTGCAAGGAGATCCAACCAGTCCATCCTAAAGGAGATCAGTCCTGGGTGTTCATTGGAAGGACTGATGCTGAAGCTGAAACTCCAATACTTTGGCCACCTCATGTGAAGAGTTGACTCATTGGAAAAGACCCTGATGCTGGGAGGGATTGGGGGCAGGAGGAGAAGGGGACGACAGAGAATGAGATGGCTGGATGGCATCACTGACTCGATGGACGTTGAGTCTGAGTGAACTCCGGGAGTTGGTGATGGACAGGGAGGCCTGGCATGCTGTGATTCATGGGGTTGCAAAGAGTCAGACACGACTGAGTGACTGAACTGAACTGAAATACACAGTTTAAACTACAGCAGCAATGAATTTACCAGGAAGTCAGTAAAGCTTAACCTTTAGGGCTCCTCCACTTGTACGAGTTCCTTCCAAGTCCAAGGGCCCCTGGCAGCATGTTCATGGGACCTTATGTTTTAAAAAATTCACCAAAGTAAACTATCTTTAGTTTCTTCTTCTTTAACCTAGGCCCCCTAATTGAATAAGCTTTGGGCCCCATAGAGCAGATCTGCCCTGGCTATTGGTCAAACTGAACGCTCCTCAAACTCTCCCAAGTGTGCTTCAAATGTTGTTCTGTTCAATACGGCTTACAGTCAGTACCTGAAATTTACAGGTTTCTTTTTTGTTACACAGAGATGCTCATTATGATGGTTTTCTGTGACAAAATTTAATCTGTTAGCCAACGCAAAAATATTTTTCAAATTATATTGCACAATATAGGCTTTGCAATATGCTGTATCATAATAGTTCATTTGTGCGGTTTTCATTCCTTAGATGTTCTTGGCTGCTGAATTTCCTCTCATGATAAAATGTTCTTAGAAAACAATGTCAGAGAGACAAGTTGACACATACGAAGGACATTCAAAAATACACAATAACCTTTAAGCAAGATGCTTACCTATGTCTAAAATCTTTATTTCTTGGTGGAAGCAGATAAAAAAGGTGGAGAAAAAAAGCATAGTTAGAAAAGGTTTCTATATAATGAACTGAATACTGAGATTTTAATTATTTTATGGAAAATTGCTAACTTAAGCAGAACTAACACTGGAATGAATTTTGTAGGTCAAGGCTTATCAAACAATTTATAGAACAGAATGATTTTGATAAACATGCCTAATGAACAAAGCAAAAACAGCAATTTGTTACTTTAACTACTGGCATTATGGTTAATGAGTTAACCCAACTTGAAGATTTGATATTCCAGTTGAAAGTTATAGGCTTAGTTTGTTTACTGTTATGTCCTAATATTGTAGGAAAATATTTTATGCTTTAATTTCAACCAATGTGAAATAAAGGTGTAACAACTTATAACACAAGGTTTTTCTAAAGATAACTATAGAAATTTAAAACCCATAGTTCTAGCTTATTGGAGTATAGAAAATTCACTGGAACTGGTGAGATTTTTATATCCTAAGTTAGTTTATACTCTTTCATACATTTATGGCACAATATACACGTGTTGGGCTTTTCCAAATTTGAACCAAGAATTTCACTGCTTTCTAAGGAGAATTTTAAACACTAGAAAGGTATGTTTAAGTAAATAAATTAGTACACCATATGCAACATTATTTCAAAATAAAAGCATGTTTCACTATGATCAAAACCCCCAAATAAGGAGAGACATACCTTAGTTCTAAAACGCTTGTTACGTTTCCAGAAGGGAATATGCGCCGAACATAGTTGAAATCCCCCACGTACAGACTGCCGTCGATCCCACACGCCAAAGCCACTGGGGCCAAGAGTTTATTACCATCGGCTTGACCGTTGCAGCTCGGGCACGAGATGCTGCGCCTTCTTCCATTGCCCATGATACTGCTCACCACGGGGGGCTGCTGGGAGATAAACTGATTCTCCCCGTTTCCCTTGTACAGGATACCTGGATGAGATAAAATGCATTTTTCTTACGATAAAAGGATTGGGGCTAGTGCACTGGGACGACCCAGAGGGATGGTATGGGGAGGGAGGAGGGAGGAGGGTTCAGGATGGGGAACACATGTATACCTGTGGCGGATTCATTTTGATATTTGGCAAAACTAATACAATTATGTAAAGTTTAAAAATAAAATAAAATTTAAAAAAAAAAAAAAAAGGAGTAAAGTTGAAAAGTTACCAGGTTCAGTACAGAAGCCACAGTTTGGTGCCTTTTCGATTTGGACTGGGAAAACTTTTATCTAAAGTTCTTTCAGAAAAAGCTCCATTCAATGACCCACTGTAAAATATTATATAATAAGATATATGCTGCTGCTGCTGCTGCTAAGTCGCTTCAGTCGTGTCCGACTCTGTGCGACCCCATAGACAGCAGCTCACTAGGCTCCCACGTCCCTGGGATTCTCCAGGCAAGAACACTGGAGTGGGTTGACATTTCCTTCTCCAACACATGAAAGTGAGAAATGAAAGTGAAGTCACTCAGCCGTGTCCAACTCTTAGCGACCCCATGGACTGCAGCCCACCAGGCTTCTCCATCCATGGGATTTTCCAGGCAAGAGTACTGGGGTGCCATTGCCTTCTCCGAATAAGATATATAGGAGAGAGCAAAAAATGCTATCCGTTATTGGTTTAAAGAATGTCAGGTGAAAGAAACAAAGGCCTAACAAGAAAAATTAGAAATTGAGTTCTCGACACCAGTGATTCTCAAACTTGGCTACACGTTGGAACTGACAGGGAAGTTGTATAAACTACTCATGCTGGGATCTCATCCCGAGGGATTCTGATGTAATTGATCTGGGGTGCAGCCTTGGTATTGAGATTTTTAAAAGCTCTCCAGATGATCTTAATGTGCACGCAGCCAAATTTGACAACCATCTCTACACAATATTCTTTGAAAGTGAGAGTCGCTCAGTCCTGTCTGACTCTTTGCGACCCCATGGACTATACAGTCCATGGAATTCTCCAGGCCAGAATACTGGAGTGGGTAGCCTTTCTCTTCTCCAGGGGATCTTCCCAACCCAGGGATCGAACCCAGGTCTCCCGCAATGTTCTTTAGGGTGCAGCAAGTTTGCCTAATTGTTAAATGATGTTGAAAACATTCCATATGAACCCAACTAATAAAAATATGTACCAACAATATGACTTTCTTCCTTAGGAGTTTATCACTGAGTTGTAAAAAAATTAAATACACTTTACAGAAAACAAAGCTAGAAAATATATATCAAACCTTTAACATATTACTATACCATGACAGAGTATTTTTCTTGCTTATACTTCAACTTGATATGAAAATGCATGCACATGTAATTATTCAAAATTTCAGACATTACAAAATTGGGAAGGGCAGTTTATCATTTAAAGTGAATTTTGCTTTTAGATGTGAAAATACCAATAATTTTAAGGCAAGATGCCAGTCTGCTCCATTTTGGTCTTCAACAAAAAGCTGAGAAAAAAAAATCCTAAATAAATATTTTCAAAGTGAGAAACTAGATGTGAGTGGAGATTCTGATTTTACTCATTTACCATTATTAAACATAGTTCACCGGTTGCATTTTGCTATGATGTAACTGGATGGTCAGCTGTTATTGTTCCACACGTTCAAGACACTTCTCAATATGTTATTATCTGTAAACCACCTGCTGTTTATACATTTTTTTTTTAACAGATATACTGTTAAAAGAATCAATCCCAAGGAAGTACCAACAGGAAGCTTGAGAAAGTGTTTTTTCTTCCCACTTGGGGGTAATTTTAAAGTGAAGAAGAAAGCAGAATAATGGTGTTCCTCTTAGAGCTCAGCATTTTTTAGGTGAATTCTGCTGTTACTTTTCTAATGCTCTGCCACATGGGTGATGTAATAATCATGGCGAATTTACATAAAGAAATCAGGACTGAAAAAACAAGTTTATTCAAATTTAGGGAAAATCGTCTAAATAAGGCTTGATCATAAAAACAGACAAACGGCATTTTGCCTTGAATATTCAAAGAACACATTAATGATCCCTAAGATCTTTCTGTGATTCGTTATTCGACAGTGATGGAACTATAATTTCCTAGAACAGCCAGTTCTGTAATTTTCATCAGAAAATCCTACAAGTCAGCCTATGGCTCGCCCGCATCTGATTCAGTCATTACTTAGAACGATCGGTCTTTCATGATTCTCCTCTGTTATGACAGAATAGAAAGATGAACGTTAGAATATTTATTTCCATGTTCCAGGGTGCCTGTGCAAACACCTGTCACTGTCTATGTTTCTGCCTTCTCGTCTTCCTTACTGTATTTCCATTGCTCGTCCACCTTGTCACGATTACAAATCACTTTGTTTATTCGATTAGACACACGTCACTTTGAAAAGCCACTACTTGTCAAACTGCTCTGGGATAACATTTGAAATCGCATTCAGTTCACTCTGTGAAGTAGGTTACCTCGCATTTTAAAATAATATATATTTTATCATTTATAACTTTTTGGGGAGGATGGAATTTGGGATCAATTTTTACATCCGACCTGTTATTTTAATAAAATTTAACCATCTATTATTCTCTGGAAGAATGTGTGTGTGTATTTTTATTAAATGTATCCACACACAGAACATTTATGAGTTTCTTATTCTTCCTGAATATTACACTGAGTGCTGAATATCATACATATGGCTTTTCCTGAAGTTTTTGGCTTGTAGTCTTTTTACTGGTTCATAATTTCTCGGGTGAAATCTTGCGGCTAACTGGTTATGAACTTTACCCTAAAATCTCATAATAATGAAAACACGTGGAGGTTTTTCTCTGGGTTTGTTTATAAAGAACTTCTGGAACCTCCCCTGATGGCTCAGGTGGTGAAGAATCTGTCCTGCAATGCAGGAGACCTGGGTTCGATCCCTGGGTTGGGAAGGTCCCCTGGAGAAGGGAATGGGTACCCACTCCAGCAGTCTTGCCTAGAGAATCCCATCGACAGGAGCCTGGTAGGCTACAGTCCATGGAGTTGCAAAGAATCAGACACGACTGAGTGACTTTCACAGCAACAGGAGGAATACAGCAATACGTCAAACCATGTGAAATATAATTGGAGAGACTATCAAAATGTATCCTTTACTTATTTCAATTTTTTGGCCATGCCATGTGGCATGTGGGATCTTAGTTCCCCAACAGGGACTGAACGCACATTCTCTGCATTGGCAGCACAGTCTTAATTGCTGGACCACCAGGGAAGTCATAACCGTAGAGAATTTAATCAAGAGTGGCCACTGGCATGGCTAGCACAAGGCTTTGCATTTTAAAAGACTGAGGTTAAGCCTCGTGTGTAACATCAGAGGCGGAAACCACCACTGCTTTAGACACTGCTAATGATCAGACAGGACATGTGGGACAATCTTTTTCTTACTATTGATTAACGCATTCAATTCTCTTCTGGAGAAGAGAATGTTCAAGTCCTGGATTTAGAAGTTTAAAATGTATCCTCTTCAACTCCAATGAACATTTTTTTCAAAACAAAAAGAACCAGTATCAAAGCAACATTAATTAGAAAAAGTACCCATCAATCATAGTTAAATATTTATTTAGTTGTACTGGATGCTTGACTCAACATTCTGTACCTCTGAAAACTTCTGCTAAGACAAAAGCTAATTTTGACAAGACCGTGAAATCTCCTCCTTTGGCTGTTTGTAAGAGAAGAGCAGAGAGTTACTAGCATGGTAAGACTTAATTTCAGTTCAGTTCAGTTGCTCAGTCGTGTCTTACTCTTTGAGACCTCATGGACTGCAGCATATGCCAGACTTCCCTGTCCATCACCAATTCTGGGAGCTTGTTCAAACTCATGTCCATGAAGTCCATAATGCCATCCAGCCATCTCATCCTCTGTCATCCCCTTCTCCTCTTGCCTTCAATCTTTCCCAGCATCGGGGTCTTTTGCAATGAGTCAGTTCTTAATATCAGATGGCCAAAGTATTGGAGCTTCAGCTTCAGCATCAGTCTTCCAATGAATATTCAGGATTGATTTCCTTTAGGATTAACTGGTTTGATCTCCTTGCAGTCCAAGGGACTCTCAAGAGTCTTCTCCAACACCATAGTTCAAAAGCATCAGTTTTTCGATGCTTAGCTTTCTTTATGGTCCAACTCTCACATCCATACATGACTACTGGAAAAACCATAGCTTTGACTATACGGACCTTTGTTGGCAAAGTGCTGTCTCTGCTTTTTAATATGCTGACTAGGTTGGTCTTAGCTTTTCTTCCAAGAAGCAAGTGTCTTTTAATTACATGGCTACAGCCACCATCTGCAGTGATTTTGGAACCCAATATCACCGTTTCCATTGTTTCCCCACCTATTTGCCATCAAGATGGGACCAGATGCCATGATCTTTGGTTTTTGAATGTTGAATTTTAATCCAGCTGTTTCACTCCCCTCTTTCACTTTCATCAAGAGGCTCTTTAGTTCTTCTTTGCTTTCTGCCATAAGAGTGGTGTCATCTGCATGTCTGAAGTGACTGGTATTTCTCCTGGCAATCTTGATTCCAGCTTGTGCTTCACTCAGCCCAGCATTTCTCATGATGTACTGTGCATACATCTGACTCAATGGATATGAGTTTGAGTAAACTCCAGGAGTTGGTGATGGACAGGGAAGCCTGGTGTGCTGCAGTCCATGGGGTCGCAAAGAGTCATACATGACTGAGTGACTGAACTGAACTGAACTGAGCATTTAAGTTAAATAAGCAGGGTTACAATAGACAGCCTTGACTTACTCCTTTTCTAATTTGGAACCAGTCCACTGTTCCATGTCCGGATCTAACTGTTACTTTTTGACCTGCATACAGATTTCTCAGGAGGCAGGTCAGGTGGTCTGATATTCCCATCTCTAAGCATTTTCCACAGTTTGTTGTGATCTACACAGTCAAAGGTTTTGGTATAGTAGATGAAGCAGATGTTTTTCTGGAACTCTCTTGCTTTTTCTATGATCCAGTGGATGTTGGCAACTTGATATCTGGTTCCTCTGTCTTTTCTAAATCCAGCTTGGACATCTGGAAGTTCTTGGTTCACATTCTGTTGAAGCCTGGCTTGGAGAATTTTGAGCACTACTTTGCTTGGATGAGATGAGTGCAACTGTGCAGTAGTTTGAACATTCTTCGGCATTGCCTTTCTTTGGGACTGGAATGAAAACTGACCTTTTCCACGTCCCATGGCCACTGCTGAATTTTCCAAATTTGCTGGCATATTGAGGGCAGCACTTTCACAGCATCATCTTTTAGGATTTGAAATAGCTCAACTGGAATTCCATCACCTCCACTAGCATTGTTCGTAGTGATGCTTCCTAAAGCCCACTTGACTTCGCATTCCAGGATGTATGGCTCTAGGTAAGTGATCACACCATCATGGTTATCTGGGTCATTAAGATCTTTTTTGTATGGTCATTAAGTTCTTCTGTGTATTCATGCCATCTCTTCTTAATGTCTTCTGCTTCTGTTAGGTCCATACCATTTCTGTCCTTTACTGTGCCTATCTTTGCATGAAATGTTCCCTTGGTATCTCTTATTTTAGAGCAAGTTACCTTAAGGTTCTGCCTTTCTAGCAAAGTTGTTGAGTTGCTAAGTTGTGTCTGACTTTGCAACCCCATGGACTGTAGCCCACCAGGCTCCTCTCTCTATGGGAATGTACTTGTATATTATCTGAGATGTAGCCAAAGAAAGTAAAAGTGATAGTTGCTCAGTTGTGTCTGACTCTGCAACCCCATGGACTATGCTGTCTATAGAATTCTTCAGGTCAGAATACTTGACTGGGTAGCCTTTCCCTTCTCCAGGGGATCTTCCCAACCCAGGGGTCAAACCCAGGTCTCCTGCATTGCAGGTGGATTCTTTACCAGCTGAGCTACCAGGGAAGCTAGCCAGGATGTGGGTAAATGTTGGTAATACAGCAAAGACAACATAATTTGTTTAACGTAATTAATGTTCTTTATGACATGAAGTTGGTCACATTTTGCAAGTAATTTATATCTCTTGGTTTATGAGATCTGACATGTGTTTCTCAGAGCATATTTATCTATCAGATCTACAACAAGTAATACTCTTTAATTCTTGCTTTCCTTTTTCCAGAGTATTTTTTCCTAATATTTGTAAAGTCAAAAAACAGTATATGTAACCCAGTTTGAGTGGGAAAAGTTTTTCTTTCCCTCAAATGCAATCTAAGAAGAACTGAAAAAATTCTAGATAGTGAGAACGGGCTACTTTTTTAAAGATTAAGATCTATTAGAGCAATGGCACCCCACTCCAGTACTCTTGCCTGGAAAATCCCATGGACAGAGGAGCCTGGTAGGCTGCAGCCCATGGGGTCACGAAGAGTCAGACATGACTGAGTGACTTCACTTTCACTTTTCACTTTCATGCATTGGCGAAGGAAATGGCAACCCACTCCAGTGTTCTTGCCTGGAGAATCCCAGGGATGGGGGAGCCTGGTGGGCTGCTGTCTCTGGGGTTGCACAGAGTCGGACACGACTGAAGCAACTTAGCGGCAGCAGCAGCAGAAATATTTTTGTAAAGCCACTTGGAATTTTAGTTTTTTCTTTACTTAAAAAATCCCCCTCCCTCCATTTTTCATAAACCTACCTAAAGCACTCTGGATCAACTCAAGTACTTTCTAGGAAAACTACGTTGGTGATGAGACCGTGAACACTGTGAAGTTTATTACACAGTTTCCATTTTAAGCTTTTATAGTCTTTAATCTATTTATGATTTTGGTCATACAATGTGGCATGTGGGAACTTTGTTTCCCAACCAGGGATCAAACCCATGTCCCCTGCAGTGGAAGCATGGAGTCTAAACCTCTGGACCACCAGGGAATTCCTTGAAGTCTTTAAAAATATACTTTTTGTCCCCCTGCTAATTCTGATCCTATAGCATGCATGGGATAAAATGTTGCTCCAATTTAACTGGTTTGAAAGTGAATGATATTAACTATCTGTGGACAAGCTCTTACCGTTCTGAACATCCAACACATGATGCTTATTTAATGTCCAACCGCCCATATTGGAAGCATCCAGTTCGTAGCCTTGCAAAATGGCAGTCCTCTTCTCCCACAGAGTCAGGTCCAAACATGACTCATATTCGTATCCCACTGACACTGGAATCAGAACAAATCATGGTTCATCTTCCCAGCCACAGGCAGAAATGCAATTTATTTTATTATCTTGATAAAACTGCTTTTTTCACAGATGTGCTCTGGAGATCATATTTCCACTTATTTGTGAACAGAGTTTATTTTTTATATGAGAAGATTTGATCATATAAAAGGTGGTTTTTGAAAAAAAAAATGATCTCCAAATATTATTTTTGTATTGACTTAATAGAAAACTAGTATTTTTCCCTACACCACTTTTTCACAAAGGGTCCATAGTACAAAATGAAGCTCAGGTTGAGCAACTGGGGAAGTCATTAGTTAGATTGATAAATCAGCCCCAAATGTGATCAGACAATAACAACAAAAAGCACTATTTACTATCTGAATAATCAGAGATGCTTAGTCTCCAAGAGTATTAAGCTATGGAAAATATTTATGCTAAGTAAGATTTAATAGAGCAAACAAAGATAGCCAGGTTACAACATTATATTCACATGCTCTTATCAGGAATAAACAATAAAATTAGCAGCAGATTAATAGGAACAAGTCTCAAAAGGAAAACTTCAGAGTTCACAATGAAGCATGGATTTTAAAATTTAGAACAAAGTGAAGGGAGAAGAGGCAATTATCTGATCTGAACAAATTCCAGTCCAAATTACATATTAATTTCAAGATAAAATGCCTACTGTATTTTCAGGTAACATGTTTTCCTTTTGTTTTTGGTATTCTGAGCCTGAGCCTGGAGCCACAGTATGCATATCTCAACAGATCAAACTCTGATTGCATTGTCCCCTCATGCGGCAAAACAACTGGTTTGATGGTTCATGAATATCATCCTGCTGAAGTGACTGGTCCTTCCAGTCAGAAGAGCTGAAATAATTTTTGGACATAAATGTTGTCTGATGTCATGTTAAAATATCATTATGACTTGAAACTACATGTTGTTAGATACTGAAAATGTAAAAAAGGTTAATGAAAATTGAGATAAAATTATAAAGGAAAGAAGAAAATGAAAAAAGGAAGGGACATGATGAGGAAGAAAAACATGAAAAAAAGGATATGAAAACCTGAAATTTCACATTCATCATATGGAATCACATTCCTTTTTCTTATGGTAGATCTAAACCAACCATTTACAACCTTTCTAGGCAACCTTACTGGCATCCTCTCTGCTTATCCACGGATTTCCTTGGATTGTAATGAATTTCATGTTAATTCTGAGTTCAAGACAGTGTTTTTGGTGCTGAATATAATACATTTACAAGGGACTTACCAACAGCTTCAGACAGACCATAGACCTTTTGATTATATGCATCTGTTTTATCCCATATAAACGTATAGGCCAAGTTCGGTGATGCAGGAAACCACTTTTGAAAGAGTCTTCCTACGACAGCCACCATCAGATGCACCTTCATTAAATTAAATGGGATAACAGACTGGGTCATGGTGATCTTAAGTACTGACTTATACCCGGCAGCCCTGGAACTCAGGTAGGAAAGTTTCAAGTCTGTTCCTGGAATTGTGGTTTCTTCATGGAGGACCTAGGTTTCAAAAGAAAGCAGAAGTTGCAAACGGGGATCACGTATGACTATTAGGTAAAACACATTGAAAAGAATGCAGCAAAGCAATTAACAATAAGATAAGATCCTAAAGAGTCACTATCCACAAAGATGCATTTGAGATGTTATCTTATTCAATAATTAAAAATAACGCTGCTGCCAGCTCAATGTTTTCTCCTCCTAAAAGCGTCCTGTCATTTATCTTGAATTAATCACAGTTCAGGTGTTACTTCTAATACAGGAAATTTTGTGACTGCTCCATCAGGCTGACATGCACTGCCTTGTTAGTTTATAGTCACCGTGGATTCTCACTAACCCATCTTTCACCCCCGTTGCCCTGGAGAATTAGAGCAGACGTTTGTAAGATGGTTCGCTCAGCACAGAAATATGGCCCAGGCCAAAGATCTGGCCCACGCCAGCTGGCTCATTTCGGGGTTAAACCTACATCTACAGCCTCATCAACTGACTGGTCACAGCCCAGAAAGACAGGAATGGTAACAAAACAGACCAATTCACTTGGGATAAACTGTAGCAAACTCCATATTCATGTTGGAAGGTAATATAACAACAGCACACTCCCATAATTAGTTAAACATTGAGCTTGGACTCATCGCTGATTTTTGATATGATGGTACATGAACTAATATTTTCAAGTTGCATAAATTTCCCCCCAGAGAACAATTAACGTATGTTGAATGTCTGCAAAAGATGCTCGATATACACTGCTTGAATTGAAATGAATGTAAAGAGTTAATATAATTACCTGCCTAAAAATTATCTGTTACAAATTTTAAAAATCATATTCCTAACCCCACAATGTACCCATCAGTGTGACTTGCTCAATGAATGCCAATAAATTTATCCTGACATATGCAAAAATACATTATGCCGAAACAGGATTTCAGTATTTTGAAAAAAATCTATGCTATGTTGTATATAAAATAAATCCAAATAATTCAGATTCTACTTGCTAATAGTGCTCCTATTAGTTTGGTTAATAATAATAGCTCTTCTTAGGGTCAGGCTTCCCTGGTGGCTCAGATGGTAAAGAATCCATCTATAATGCAGGAGACCCGGGTTTGATTCCTGGGTCAGGAAGATCCCCTGGAGAAGGGAATGGCTATCCACTCCAGCATTCTTGCCTAGAAAATCCCATGGACAGAGGAGCCTGGTGGGGTACAGTCCACAGGGTCGCAAAGAGTCAGACATGACTGAGAGACCAACGCTTTCACTTTCACTTGGGCTTACTACCTCTTGTGTAATGCACAAGGCTATCTACGCTTAAGAATACACCCCAGGAGCTTATCACCTTCTCTACTAAGAATTAAATAGCATTCTCAAAGGTTTCCTCAGATTGCTCTAGGAATATTCATTGCTGCTGCTGCTGCTGCTGCTGCTAAGTCGCTTCAGTCGCGTCCGACTCTGTGCGACCCCATAGACAGCCGACCAGGCTCCCCCGTCCCTGGGATTCTCCAGGCAAGAACACTGGAGTGGGTTACCATTTCCTTCTCCAAGGAATATTCATTACTCAGACTTAAAGGACTACCTTTTTGTGTTGGAAAAGTCTTAAAATAGCGATTCAGGGTTCAGTAGTGTTTCTCTTCCTCCCAACTCCTCTCACATGAAACAGGAATGATGTATGTCTGTCATACAAATGTTAATAACTTAAGTAGGACCCTTTGGTTCAGGGTGAATCATCTTAACAGAACTCACTGTTCCGTATCATTGGGGGTGCAACATTGGTGCCTTAGTTTGAAAGACAGATTCTGTGACTTGGATGGCCCTGAAAATGTAAGTGATTATAACTTAAAGCGTATCATTTATTTCCTCTTAATTTATTTTCAAAATAATTTCACATAAATTTGATAGGTTTCCTACAGATACCTTCATGAATATATACTGTGATCTCCCAGGAGTTAATATCTCTATTTCAAAATATGTTATTCCTAATTTTAATAACTGATTTCTGTCTTTGTCATCATTAGCTTACTTCACTGGAACAAATAATCTGTAATTTAACTCATTAAAACGTGTTTCTCCAAGGTAATTTAATTTGACCAACTATTTTGCACTAGTGGAAAAGCGAATCAAGCCAGAGTGGAAAAACCAACCATTAAGCTGATTGTATGGTTCTTACCGCTGCTTACCCCCAATCACCTTTATCCAAGACACCATTATTTCTCCTACTACTGAGACTGCCTTCTGACTGGTCTCTTTGTTTCAACCCTTGCCCTAAATAGAATATTCTCAGCACAGCAACTGCAACGATCTTTTAAAGAAGCAAATAAGAAACTGTACTTGGTCTGCCTAAAATCCTCTCACAGCTTCCAATCACTCAGTGATCACAGGAAAAGTCCTCATCCTCGCCATGGTCTTCAGTGATCTGAGACATCATCTCCTTCATTTCAGCCACACCTGCCAGCTTCTCTGCCGTTCTGTGAACAGGCCCAGTTTTTGTTCTTCCCCTTCTGTTTGTTCAGTTGCTAAGCTGTATCTGACCCTTTCTGGACCCCATGGACTACAAAGCCTGCTAGGCTACTCTGTCCATGGGATTTCTCAGGCAAGAACACTGAAGTGGGTTGGCATTTCCTCGGATATTGGATCTTCCCAGCCCAGGGATCAAACCCATGTCCCCTGCACTGCAGGCAGATTATTTACACCGAGCCACCAGGGAGGCCTGTTCTTCCCTTGGAGCTTTTGAACTTGCTCTTTGCTCTGCTTGGAATGACCTTCTACTTTCCAGGTTTGTTCTTTCTCTTCTCAAAGTTTCTGCTGAAGTGTAATCTCATCAAAGAGATCTTCTGGGACCATGCTACATAAAACTGCAATTCCATCCACTTTACCCTGCTTTATTATTTTAATTAAGTCTTATTCACAACTTGACATGTATTTGTTTGTTTTCAGTCTCTCTGTGTAAATTGGCAAACTTCATCTGATTGGTATACTGCTTTGTTTCTTTATAAGAGCGCCTGGTGCAGAACAGGGATTTCAATAAATATTTGAAGAATAAACGCGGCCAAGCTGTTCAGTGCTGTTGTATTTTAAAGACCACATGTTTTTACTCAGCTGTTTACATATGAAGTCCATTATCGCTGTACTTAATGTCCTGCCTTGAAGATCTGAAAGTTATTTCTAATTGGAAACATACAGGAAGGAAAACAATCCCCTGATATTTCAGCAGACAAAAATGAATAGTGCAAACATGGTTTAAAACTTATATAATTTTTTCCCTGTGAAAAATATGGCTTTACGAACTACATCATTAACCCTATATTATTAGGGTTTAAGACATGATACCATGTTTTAAAAATATTGTGAGAAAATCAATGAACATTTTTTATGGAGATTCATCTGTTCTAACGTATCTTCTGCTTACAATAATAATTAAACAGTAAAACATTGAGAAAAATGACCACGTACAGTAGCACTTGGTATAATGTCAGTTAGGAGGTCAGATACATGGCAGGCACTAAAAGCCTTTTCCAATGAATGAATCAATGAGCAAAGACATTACTAGCTGTTGCACTTAAAGCTGTTTTCCCATCTGGCTACAGCTAATAAATAGACACAGATGAATCTTGAAGAAGAAGTATTTTGAACAGATCTTTAAGAAATAGATATCCTAATATAATAACTCTTATTTACTACACACACACATACACACCCCACATTCTACATGTCATTCCAGAGGATTACTTAGGCTAGCACTGAAATTCTGTAATCCTTTAAAAAAATTTCTTTGGAAACCACGTGATCTGAAAATGGTTTGCTGCAAAGCACTGCCGGCTAGAACAGTCTACCTGTGTCTCGGGAATAATGGGACTGTCTTCAGGAGATGATCTAAAAAAGGTGGATAAAGGCGAGGACACGATGATAGGATTGGGCCTCACAAAGCCACTCAGATCACAGCTGGGAATGTCGTTTTCTTCTTTCTTCATGACAAGGGTATCCATCACATAAAAGACATTCCATGGAATCCACACAGTGTGATACTGGGTGAGGAACGGGGATCGTTCAAACACCAACGTCAGAGAAGCTCCGCCATTTGCCACCAAGTCAAACCTAGGAAAACACAAGACATATTTAGTGAACTACCTGGATCTTGTGTAACTCTCAACACTCGCCTCCTTAAATCAATATGCTTTATAAGAAAGACCTTTTTCTCTCAACTTTTACATGAAATAGTTTAAAATCTATGAGAATATTAAAAGAATTATACAATGACCATCCATATATCCTTCAGTTCAGTCGCTCAGTCGTGTCCAACTCTTTGTGACCCCATGGACTGCAGCATGCCAGGCTTCCCTGTCCATCACCAATTCTTGGAGTTTACTGCAACTCACACATATATCCTTAACCTAGATTAACTAACTTACTAACATTTGTACAAGCGTGCTTTATCTATCCACTCCTTTTCTAGAACCATCTGAACTACAAAGTCTCACTCTCAAATATTTCAACATGGGGGCTTCCCTGGCGGTCCAGTGGTTAAGACTCTGCCTTCCAATGCAGGGGGGCACTTGTTCGATCTCTGGTCTGGGAACAAAGGTCCTATGTGCTGTGGGGTGTGACCAAAAATTACAAAAATTTTTTTTCAAAATGAATCTTCTGAGACAAAGAAAGAACATTCTCCTATAAAACCACAATACTTTTATTATGCCTTAGAAAATGAGATCAACTTTTAAAACCTACATGAATATATAACTTTAAATTTTTGCCACCACGTACTGTCACAGATCTCTGATCTAAAGGTTGTTGCGTTTTCAGACTAAAAGGGACATTAAAGCATCATGCCTGGTAATTAAAAAAAAAAAAAGCCTAGTCTTTATACTCTTTATACTTAAAATACTTCGAAGAAATATAGGGTGCTGGAACTAACTTACATTCCGTCCTGGCGGGTAATAGTATATCCGTACTCTGGATAATGGAAAAATGAGACATTCACTCCAATAAGTGGAGTTCCATCAGCAGTCAGCACTTGGCCTCTGATGACGGACGCTAGGCTATGAGAAAAGTAGAAGAATTAGACTGAACATTTATCTCCTCAGACAAACATTATCATGATGTAGAGATAATTCAACCCAAGGATAAAATAACAGTATCATAAGGCACTTGTATTCACAAAAACCAGACTGGAAACACTCCCAAGACAGTGTTCCTTATAATTCACTGCAATCCACATTCTTGAAATACCTGGTGTTTACCCTGTGTTTTAATTCACTGCAATCTGGGTTTTGGAGAGTTATCAAGACCAATTATTTAGAGATGAATTTTTTAAATTATAAACTGTGCGTTTTTTCGTAAGTCATATATCTGGTGCTTGCATGAAGGAAAGTATACTTTCCAATTAATTCCAAGGCAATCCGGAAACCCGCAGGGACCGAGAAGTACAAGATTTAAGGGGGCAATGAGGAACATTTGTGCAACAACTTTTAATCAACTGCTGGGTCTAACTGCATTAATGCTGTTAAATTGCTGCAGACCCAGGAGTTCTGGTGTAAATCATCTTCTTTTGCTCAGTGAGACACAAGACACCTGCTTTCACTTACTGGTTTATTTTCAAGTCATTACTGCTCTGCAAAGCACCAGGCCAACAGCTCATGCAATCTTACTGCCATGCTGTTAGCAGTTCCATTACATTAATTCATAATTTATATTATTTAGTGAGCTCAGCTTAAAAAAAAGTGCACTCCTGTTTTGCCTTTTGGGGTCTTTTCACTGCTTCTTTTGAAACACTTCCAACTGTGCTAAGAAAATCAACCAGTTAAATGAGGATTTATTGACTCCTTAATGGGATGTCCTGTTATGCTTCCGGTACTGAAATTGACAAAGTATGTGAACTGTGTCAAAAATGCTTGAAACATGAAGTTTGGTGAAGGATGTGCCGAACGATGAAAAACTACATTTAAAAAAGGCACTTTCCTCAAATTTGCAGTCATCAGCATTTTATATTAAGGGCTTATAACTGTTGATAATATCATTACAAATCTATGTAAGGAAAAGTGTATTAACCTCTTATTGAAAGGACTTTCTCCAGGTATGACGTGGGTGCTATCAGATCCTATGAGAAAACTGATGCGGTCATAGAAGGATTTGGCAGCTTGCTGAGATGGTGACTGTAAGCTTTGGCTGATGATATCTTGGGGGTCAGGCAGTCCCCGACAGTAAGGCTGATTTTGGCAGGAACTCTGTAAACAGCAATCAGGATCCATGCAGTCAATAAGTCCATCTGTAGAGAGAGATGTAAACCAGTTAGAAAATTCCTCTTTTTCGGCCATGATGCAGAATAAGTTTTGTTTGTTGACTGGCTATTTTTTTTCACATTCAACTATTTGTTCCTCCTATCTAACAGTAATTTCTGGCATCCTTTTTGAAATCAAATACAATAGCTACAGTTGCTTTCATAGATAGTAAATGTTTGCAATGGAGATGACTGAAAAGAATTATATAATGTTGGTTCTGAATAAAAAATAAATGACTGTTTAGAACAATGTATTACAGGCAGATCTCATTTTATTGCCCTTGGCAGATGTTGAGGTTTTTCTTTTTTAACAAATCAGAGGTTTGTGGCAACACTGCATGGAGCAAGTCTATTGGTGCCATTTTTTCAAACAGCATCTGCTCACTTTGTGTCTCTGTTACATTCTGGTAATTCTTGTGATTTTCCACTTTTGCATTATTATTGTATTTGTGATGGTGATCAGTGAACTCTGGTGTTACTGTTTTAATTGTTTTAACTGTTTAATTGTTTTAAGGTGCCACTAACCGCGCCAGAATACGGTGCACTTGGACAACTACTGTGTGTGTAGACCGCTCCACTGACTGACAACTACTGTGTGTGTGCAAACCATTCCATCGACTGATAATACTGTGTGTATGCAAACCATTCCATCGACTGATAATACTGTGTGTGTGCAAACCACTCCATTGGCTGATAATACTGGGTGTGTGCAAACCATTCCATCGACTGATAATACTGTGTGTGTGCAAACCACTCCACTGGCTGATAATACTGTGTGTATGCAAACCATTCCATTGACTGATAATACTGGGTGTGCAGACCGTTCCACTGACCGACAATACTGTGTGTGTAGACCGCTCCACTGACTGATAATACTGGGTGTGCAGACCACTCCACTGACTGATAATACTGTGTGTGTGCAGAGCGCTCCACTGACTAATACTGTGTGTGTGCAGACCACGCCACTGACTGATAATACTGTGTGTGTGCAGACCGCTCCACTGACTGGCTGTTCTCCCACCTAAAATTTGGGAAAAGGTCCGAAAATGGAAGTCTGTGAAATACTAATACAAATTAACATATAATAGATGAGATGAGCCAGTCACCTTTCAAGGAAATCATTTTCCCAAGGATGGTAAACATTAGTTGCTCAGTTGTACCCTACTCTTGGTGACCCCATGGACTGTATCCTGCCAGACTCTTCTGTCCATGGGGATTCTCCAGGCAAGAATTACTGGAGTGGTAGCCATTTCCTTTTCCAGGGGATCTTCCTGACCCAGGGATCGAACCTGGGTCTCTTGCATTGCAGGTAGATTCTTTACTGTCTGAGCCACCATGGAAGCCCAAGGATGGTAAAGTATATTTCAAATATAATTAAGTCATTTCTCAAAATTTAAACTGGAACCTGAGCTCTATTAATATGCCTCCTGTAAAATGAAGATGTTAATAAAAATATGGGTAATGTAAATAAGCTATAATATTGAAAATGATAAGAAATCTATCACTCAAAATTGACCTACAGGTGTTGGTGACATAAAAAGAATAAAGGTTAGAATCTTCCCGAGCCTTCTCCAGGAACATCAAAAGGAAACTATATTCAATGGGCCATGTAAGAATTTTGTTTGAAACATATAAACCATCCCATTAGCAGATAAGAGTGTTAGGATAATGGTTTCATGACATTATTCTTTAAGGTCATTTTTCAGTGACCAGTTGATATGTGAATTTTGATCTGTTTGGCTACTACATTTCTCAGTACAGATTAATAAAAACAGTTTCTGCAGACTTTAATCACCATTGGGAGAATGGACAAAATAATTGCTGCTGCTGCTGCTGCTAAGTCGCTTCAGTCGTGTCCGACTCTGTGAGACACCATAGACGGCAGCCCACCAGGCTCCCCCGTCCCTGGGATTCTCTAGGCAAGAACACTGGAGTGGGTTGCCATTTCCTTCTCCAATGCAGGAAAGTGAAAAGTGAAAGTGAAGGCGCTCAGTCGTGTCTGACTCTTAGCGACCCCATGGACTGCAGCCCACCAGGCTTCTCTGTCCATGGGATTTTCCAGGCAAGAGTACTGGAGTGGGGTGCCATTGCCTTCTCCGGGACAAAATCATTAGAAAATCTTAAAACCTAAGTTTCAGGTCTCAGCGTGACTTTATTATGGCAAACTCAGCTGAAAATATCTGGTTGACCAATGTTTTATTTACACAGGTGTTTTGAAAACATTTATTAAAAAAAAATACACTAGGTTTTTTTTTTTTCTTTTTTGCTTTAGGCTACTCTTATTAATAGAACATATGCTTGCCCATTCATTATCTGAAAGCAAACTGAGACAAAATAAAACAGACTAAGTTGAATCATATTGCCCAGTCTGTAAGTAGGTCAACAACAACACAGATAAGGTAAGAAACAGATGAGTGGCCTGGCTCAGTGTCCTTCAGTCATTTTGCCCCCCTGAAAAAGAGTGCTGTGAACACCTGTGGCTTCTCCTAACACTCATTCTGCTTTCTTTGGAGCTACTCTGAATTTTCATTTGGACAGCCAGTCCTCCTCAACTTTCGGTCTATGTGCTTATCTCCCTTTGTGTTCGGTTCAGAAATGGACATGGGACCTAATCTGTCAAACTGGACTGAACTTCAGGAACTATCTAAAAAGCCATCCTTCCCCACCCCCATCCCTCCAGGCTTGGAGCTGTCAGGCTGTGAGGCTGGGGTTATCCCATCTCCCCGGCTGCCACTACATTAGAACCTGTCTCGGAAAGGAGCCTTCCCAGAAGAGTCAAAGTGAAGAGCTGGAGAGAAAAAATTAAAACGTCACAGTGACATCTTTGGGGCTTTTGCAATAAGCTGCATCTGACCTGGGCTTCATGGGGTCGCAAAGACTCAGATACGACTGAGTGACTGAACTGAACTGAACTGACCTGACCTGGGCTTTTCAGTTCTAGAAGTCAAAGTGCTGCCTTCTTTCTTAAGCCTGTTTGGGCTGGCTTTTCTGTCACTTAAAACTGAAAGAGATGTAGCTTATCCAGAGACATTAACTAAAAATTTCACTATTTCCCATATAGTTGAAAAAAAGAGCTTAATAAGTATTAGAATTAAATGTATGATGCTGAACTCTTTTGCATGACTATTTTTTTGCATGACTGTAATTTTTATACACATGAAAATGTATGAGTCTGAATTTCTGATAAGCAGATCTTATAGTTTCTTTATTATAGCTACATTTTCATGTGTATGTCTGTTACAGTTCTAAAAAATGGATTGTTAATTATTTGAAAGCACATATCTATTCTGTGACAAAAATTCAAAATCATGTTTTAAGAAAATCAAATGAAACTGAGCTTTGAAATTTCAGAGAAATTTATCAAAATATTGCTTTTTTAACCAAAAGGCCACAAAGATGAAAAATGTCTAAATATTTCTCAATATTTCTAGTGGAAGAAAGATGAAACTATGCTAGAGGCTTATTTTTCATGAGGATATGTTATAATATGCAATATACTGCATTTTTTCTCCATCTGTCTCAAAGACACAAAAGCGTAAGTTATTAAGACTCAGATTTTTAAAGTAGCAGATGATTGACCTATTGCACCCAAATAATTTTAGCTTCAAAAAAACAATTAAAAAATTCTTTTAGTAACAATTCATGATTTATAATCTCAACCTCATGAAGGTTGAGACTTCATGAGGAATCTTTAGTATGTTTTATAATTTAAGCTTCCCTGGTGGCTCAGCTAGTAAAGAAACCATTTGCCAATGAAGGAGACACAAGAGACATGGGTTCAGTGACCAGGTTGCGAAGATCCCTTGGAGAAGGAAATGCAAACCCACTCCAGTATTCTTGCCTGGAAAATTCCACGGACAGAGGAACCTGGTGGTCTACAGTGCATGGGGTTGCAAAGAGTTGGACATGACTGAGCACGCACACACACGTGTATATGTGTGTATATATATGTATATGTATATATATATGTATATATATATACGTGTGTGTGTGTGTGTGTGTGTGTGTATGTGTATATTTAAGAGTTCTTACTCCATGGATTTAGAATGAGTATGCTTGGGAGAGTAATTCCATATAAATATTTGATATTCTTGCAAGTTTTTCCCTTACATTCATTTTTTAGACATAACTAGAAAGTGAAACCTCCAAAGGTTACATTTTATTTCCATTAACCTGGTAAATTAAGGGTTAAATCCCCCCTCCTTCGGTCCCGCATAATACTCCCTGAATGCCTTCCTTTAGGCACTATATGGTACAGTTGCCAAACAGGAATGCTCAAATCTCATCATTCATCTTTGTTAGTTTATAAAAACCAAATGTGCATCTGGCATGTGGTCTGCAGGTCATAAAACTGCATGAGATTGACACCTTCTGAACTAATCAGTTGGAAATGCATTTTTACAAGCCTCTCTGCTAACATCAATCAGAGACAGAATCTCATTTTCAACAGCCAAGATGCAGGGACGCATGGTTTGTTATTTTTCTGCAGAGTTTATCAGTAACTTGCCCAAGCAAGTGACGGATGCTTATGAATCTGGCTTCCTATAACTTGAGAAAACATTTTTCATTCTTTGCCTATATTCACATAGCTAGGGCTATCTAGTACCACTAAAGTTGATTATCCACTTGCCCAAATGTCTATTGTAGTAAAATTGACTTCGTAGATGAGCTTCTTAAAATCATCGACATTCCATTTTAGTCTCAGGAATATGAGGTTGGCTTAAATTGGTATTGGCGTAGAAGCCGTATCTAATAGAATTAATCATAAAAAAGACCTAAAGAAACTCAGAAATGTTCAAAACCCACTGAATAACAACTTCAATGATCAGTTAAGAGCCTTTCTTTCTCCAGGTTAGGCTTTGCAATATAGGTGGTATTTTGATATAAAGTAGACAATATAGTTTATGCTTCCTTCCACTTAATCCTCAGTATTATTGCTCTAGTTATTAAAAAATATGCTCTCATCTTTCCTAGGACTTTCACTGGTTTGTAACAGTGGTTGGCAAACTTATTTTGTAAAGGACCAGATAAAAAATATTTCAGGTTTTATGGGCCATATAGTCCCTGCTACAAGTATTTAACTCTGCCTTGATGAACTGATAGCTCTAAAGCAGCCAGAGACAATATGTAAATAAGTGGGTGTGACTATGTCTCAATAAAACTTTATTTACAAAAACAAGCTTTGGCCCAGAGGTCATAATTTGTCAACCTTTAGTCTTGCTTTTAAGTTTCTACCCTGCCCTGTTTCCTTTGTCTTTAAATCATTATTTTTTTTTTCTGGTAAAGTTAAACAATGCACATTTTACTAGATTATTAAAATGTCTGACTCCATCATTTCCTAATTTACACTCTATGCTGACTTTGACCTGCTTGTCAAAACTCTCACTTTTGTCTTTTAAGCAGCTATGGATAGTTTAACATTTTTTTCAAAACCTTGATATACTAACTGGATAAAAAGTCATGAATTTCCTTTGAATGAATTTTCATCTTCATTCTAAAGGTAATTAAAGCTCTTACCCACAGTATTTGGAAGTCTTTCTCCCTCATTCCAAGCTGGAGGTAGAGGCAGAAATTCTTTAAAAAATTAAAAATATATATATTTAATTTTATTTTTAAAAAGTGTCATGGCTGCTCGGCTGTGTCAGACTTTTTGTGATCCCATGCACTGCTGCCTACCAGGCTCCTCTGTCCATGGAATTTTTTAGGCAAGAATACTGGAGTGGTTGCCATTTCCTTCTCCGGGGGATCCCTTCTTTCGGACCCAAGGATCAAACCCGCATCTCCTGTGTTTCCAGCACTGGCAGGTGGACTCTTTACCACAGGCAGTACCTGGGAAGCGCCACCACCCCCCGCCCCCCAAATATATCTTTACGTTTTTTCTTGGCTGCACAGCGTGGTTTGTGGGATCTTAGTTCCCTGAACAGGTATGGAACCTCAGCCCCCTGCAGTGGAAGCACAGTCCTGGACCACCAGGGAACTCCCAAGGTAGGATACCTGATGCAGTATTTTATCTGTGGATTTTAGAATCTTCAAAGGGCATGGGTATACATTTTGTTTCTCTTTTGGGTCACCATTCTGTAACATACATGAAATTCATTTGCTTATTACTGAATCTGAATCATGTTTGGTTTTGCGTATCTTCCTGGTTTGTCTGATTAACAGACTTTTCCTCCTGGTTTGCATCATTTCAATCGTAATGACCCCAGGCTGTTTATTCTCCTGAATTCCCAATCCACAACCTGCCTTGTAGATATTTCCACTTGGATATTACACAGGCATCGAAAACTTAACATGTGGAAAAGGCAACATACACGATCTTCTCTGGACAGACCACTTTCTCTGCATTTCTTACTTCAATGAATGTCTCCGCTATCCACTCACCCAGGTTCTCAAAGTAGAAACCTGAGCGTCGTCCTTCACTCCTCTCCTCCCTTTTTCTCTGCACCTAATCAATGGCCAGCTCCTCCTTTTCCCTACCCCAAACATGTCCTGAGTCAGCTTTCTTTTTATTTCACTGAAAAGACCCTTCAGGCTACCATGGTCACCTCTTCACAAGATCTCAACAAGAGCTTGGTTTCCCAGGCTCCAGTCTTGTCCCAGCTATTCATTCTCGACACTTCTGTCAGAGTACTCTTGGCAGAAATCAAATGTGATTATTTCACTTCTCTAGGTAAAATGCTTCCTTTAATTGGTCCCTGCTGCTTTCTGAGTAGTTAGAACTCCTTAACATGGCTTATGAGACCTTTGTGATTATTATTTCCTCTGCTGGAGACCTCTCACTGCTCTTATCCCGGCTCCCTCCCCAATTCCTTTAGCAATCAGCTCAGACACCCATTTCACCAAGTTCCTTGAGGGCCAGTCTAGTCCACTGTTGTGGCTCCCAGAATTTAGGACACATTCTTTTTGGCACTGAGCACGCATACAAAAATTTTGTTGAACAAAGTGAAGAATAAATTCAGTTCCTAGAGATTATGAGATCAAAACAGGCCAAAAGGATGTCTTAAAAGCACAGCAGATTTTTAGGTGTTTTTTTTTTTTTTCCAGGAACCACCATACTGTCCTCCATTGTGGCTGGGCCAATCTGCAATCCCATCAGTGTAGGAGGGTTCCCTTCGCTCCACACCCTCTCCAGCATCTATTGCTTGGAGATTTTTTGATGATGGCCATTCTTTACAACAGATAACCAACAAGGACCCACTGTATAGCACAGGAAACTCTGCTCCATGTTATGTGGCAGCCTGGGAGTTTGGGGGTGAATGGAGAGACGTATATGTATGGCCGGGTCGCTCTGTTGTACATCTGAAACTATAACCACCTTGTTCATCGGCTATACTCTAACATAAAATACAAAGTTAAAAAAACTTTTTCTACAACAGAGACACACACTGCTTTCTTTCATCACCATTTTCCTGTCCTCAGATACCATGCTAATCCTTGAATTCCTTTTTCTTTTTTACTCTAATACGTACTTTTACATGTTCTTGATAAGTTGGACATTAGGCAATCCATACAATTGTAAAAAGTATTAAAAGAAATTATATGAAATACCACATATAATCTCAAAAGGGCAAGGCCTTATGTACTCATAAAGACAGATAATCCCAAATTCAGGAAGGAAAAGTTAAACCTTATAAACATTTGCCTTGTAAAAGCTTATCATCTGAAAACTTCTGCATGATGAAAGATGCCATAAACAAGGTTAAAAGATAATGAAAACTTGAGGTAAATTATCTACAACACACTTCATAAAGAGCTGATAAGTAGAATATATTTTTTAAAAAATCCTTAAAATTAAAAAGGAAAAGTAAAAAAACTCCATAGAAAAAAAATGGTCAAGAGAAATAAATAAGCAACCAGAAAAAGAAGAAACACAGTCAAGGAGCATATATAAAGATCATCAATCTAACTCGTAATTAGGGAAATGCAAATGAAAACAATAAAAATGGAATCATTTCCACCCAGCAGACAAAATTCATATTTTTCATTTTGTTGGACAATTTTGCTTATGCACAATGATTATGTACAGACTATGAACATGGGGAAAATAAACACACTCCTACCCATGAAGTGTACAGTGGTGAAAACTTAGTGTGAGGCAATTTGGCAGCAGCTACCAGAATTAAATTTAAAGCACCCTGTGACCCAGCAATTTCATTTCTACAAATCTGTTCCAAAGAAATATGTGTACATTTACACAAAGATTTATATGCAGATAAACACACATATACCCACACACAGATTCCCTACAGATCTGCCTTTATACCAAGAGCAAAAAAATAAGAAACAACTAAATGATTATTAATGGAGTAGTGGTAGAATTAATCAGGACATCTGTGCTTCTGTTATAAAGTAGGAGACAGACCTACACGTACTGACATGAAAAAAATCTCTTTGGCAGGATCAAATTTAGAACAGTACCTATCCTGTTCTCGTTTAAAGACATTAAGTGTGCGTCTAAGCTCACTGAGGAGGCGTAGAGACCCGCACTCTGAGTTGTTGACAGTGGTGATCTTGACAATTTGTTGTTGTTCAGCTGCTAAGTCATGCCCGACTCTTGCGACCCCAAGGTCTGTCTGCAGCACACCAGGCTTTCCTGTCTTCACCATCTGCTGGAGCTTGCTCAAACTCATGTCCATTGAGTCAGTGATGTCCTCCAACCATCTTGTCCTCTGTCGCCCCTTTCTCCTCCTGCCCTCAATCTTTCCCAGCACTGTGTATGGCTGCTAGTAATAATCCTGCCCAAGAATGCAGAGGTTCTTAACCCGGAGAAAGGGGACACTGTCTAAAGAGGTTCTGGACAATGCTCTTTGTTGTTCTAAAGCTTGCAGTGGCAGCGAATGGTAATGGGTATAAAATATAGGGAAGACTGTTAGTTTCAGCCTGTGTGAATATTTTTCCTCTTCTAAAACTCATTCAAAAACAGTGGTCAAACCCCATGCTTCTGAAAGCAAAGGTGGACTTCTCTTTTCTAGAATGGGATTCTCCTGGGATCTAAAACTTCTGTGGATAATAAAAGGGTTCAGCTCAGTTCAGTCGCTCAGTCGTGTCCGACTCTTTGCAACCCCATGAATCGCAGCACGCCAGGCCTCCCTGTCCATCACCAACTCCTGGAGTTCACTCAGACTCACGTCCATCAAGTTGGTGATGCCATCCAGCCATCTCATCCTCTGTCATCCCCTTTTCCTTCTGCCCTCAATCCCTCCCAGCATCAGAGTCTTTTCCAATGAGTCAACTCTTCGCATGAGGTGGCCAAAGTACTGGAGTTTCAGCTTTAGCATCATTCCTTCCAAAGAACACCCAGGACTGATCTCCTTCAGAATGGACTGGTTGGATCTCCTTGCAGCCCAAGGGACTCTCAAGAGTCTTCTCCAACACCACAGTTCAAAAACATCAATTCTTTGGCGCTCAGGGTTCAAAGTAACCTAAATCTCTCCCCTGAATGTATGCTAACTCGCTTCAGTCGTGTCTGACTCTTTACAACCCTATGGACTAGTCCTCCAGGCTCCTCTGCCCATGTGATTCTTCAGGCAAGAATACTGGAGTGGATTGCCATGCCCTCCTCCAGGGGATCTTCCTGACCCAGGGATCGAACCCGTGTCTCCTGCATTGCAGGGGGATTCTTTACTGCTGAGCCACCTGGGAAGCCCCTCTCCTCTGCAGTAGGATCTCACGGAGTCTTGCAAAAAAAAGTAATTTCCCCCCAAATCATCTGCCAGGATAATGTATTTCAAGGCTCTGATACTGAGTGCCACTCTTCATTCTGACATCTGGATTCTTTTTAAGAAGTACCCAGGAACTCTTATGGGCTTACCTTGTGGCTCAGCTGGTAAACAATCTGACTGCAATGAGGGAGACCTGGGTTCGATCCCTGGGTTGGGAAGATCCCCTGGAAAAGGGAAAGGCTGCCCACTCTAGTATTCTGGCCTGGAGAATTCCATTTGACTGTATAGTCCATGTGGTCACAAAGAGTCAGATACGACTGAGCGATTTTCACTTTCGGAACTCATAATTTCCTCCATTCTCTTCCTCCTTCCTTCCCTCTCTTCCTTCCTTTTTTTGTTCTTTTTTAAACCATTCCCCTTCTGATTTTTTTTCTATTTTATTTACCTTTTCTTTTTTTAAAAATATATTCTGGAGAACACAACCATCTCATCCTCCTGCTAGAACTTTTTATAAATGTATTTTCAAATGTTTCCTTATTTTCATTTGGAAATCTCCAAACTTAGACTGCCTCTGTCCATTCATCACATTCATTCTGATGCTTACATTAAAATATCATTCATCATTTCCCTCTTCTTTGTCATTTCTAGCACACACACCTGCTTGCTTCTGCAGTTTGAATCTTCTATTTGTATTTTTCTTCCTCCCTCTCTCAGTACTGTTTTTTCATTTCTAAATAACCTCAGTTGAATTGTGCTTCTTTTTTCTACTATGATCAGACTCTGCTGCTGCTGCTGCTAAGTCGCTTCAGTCGTGTCCGACTCTGTGCGACCCCACACATGGCAGCCCACCAGACTCCCCCGTCCCTGGGATTCTCCAGGCAAGAACACTGGAGTGGGTTGCCATTTCCTTCTCCAATGTATGAAAGTAAAAAGTGAAAGTGAAGTCGCTCAGTCATGTCTGACTCTTCGCGACCCCATGGGCTGCAGCCTACCAGGCTCCTCCGTCCATGGGATTTTCCAGGCTCTAAAGGTATTAAAAAAAAACCTGTTTGAGGTATATCTTCCTGGCATATCCCCACAAAGTAATATTAATAACTCTGAAGGACAAAGAATAACTCCATGTACTTAAAAGTAAGAGGCATCATTCCTGGCAGGATTTATATTCTGACATTCTACCATCTTGCACAGAATTTAGGAAGAGGTTTAAGTCATTCTTGGGCCTTCCACCATCCAATCTGCAGAAGAAGACTTGCCTCTTATGCCTCAGGTATCCATAGGGGAGCTGTCTATTTGAGGACCGGACAGGAAAGCAAGATGTCAAAGGGAGCTCTGACCACATCTCTCTAATGAGAAGAACGATAGGAACATGGCAGCCACTGCCACAGATTACGTATTTTGGAGAAATCAGCTCATTCATGAGTATCTACCTTGAGTTTCTATAAAGGTAAGAGTTGTCTCTGGCAAGCTGTTGCATTTTGATGCTCGCACTGTGGGACCACCATATGGGGAGCTATTGAAGTCAAGACACTCCCTATCGAATGCGAGTCTTAGCAGTGTGACCAGGCGAAAGCAATGGTGCTTTCTCAAGTATTGGGGGAACTGGAGAGCTGCCTTGTCAGGCTGGGGCATGGAAAGCATGCCAGAGACGCCAGCACTGACTTTCCTGTTCTCAAGTAAGAGGGGAGCAAACTCCTGGAGGCAGTAAAGGTGGGCTACAGTCCATGGGGTCGCAGAGAGTTGAACACAAGTTAGTGGCTGAACCACAACAAAGTAAGAGGGCTGGAATTTGGAGGGAAAGAAGGAGAGAGAATAGAAGAAAGTAACAGAACTCTACTAGCCCTATGAAATGGTTATAATAAAATGAAACGCTATTGATGGCTATTCATATTCTGATAGAATAATCTGTTTTTCTGCCCGCCCACCATCCTTGGAAAAAAAAAAAAAGTGAAAGTAAAAGTGTTAGTCGCTCAGTTGTGTTCAATTCTTTGCGACCCATGGACTGTAGCCCTCCAGGCTCCTCTGTCCATGGAATTCTCCAGGCCAGAACACTGGAGTGGGTAGCCATTTCCTTCTTCAGGGGATCTTCCCTACCTGGGGATCAAACCTGGGTCTCCTGCATTGCAGGCAGATTCTTTACCATCTGAGAGACCACGGAAGCTTCTATCATTCTTACCCGGAGATAGAACTTTTCTGCCACTAGTAAGCAACTTTCTCTCTCTCTCTCTTTCTCTCTTTCTCTCTCTGTGCATGTGTGGTCTGTAAAGTTCTTAGAGTTGTGCTCTACAAATTTGCTCAGACTAGACTATGAAGCATTTAATTTTTGATTCAAGTCAAATCAACCTCTTCATTTTCTCCTTTTTTAGTTGCTTAATATGTTAAATGAAACTACTTAGCAACTTTCTGGCTAATTCACTATTTTTGACACCAAATGTAGATAATGTATCTATCATGGCACAGCTGCCACACGTCACAGAATTTCAACTACAGTCCTTATTTTAAATGTTCTGTTTTACTGTCCTCATCTAACGGTAATGGCAATAATATCCTCAATCACCAGACTGTGTCTTAAGTTGGTGTTTAGTGTGAAAAATATTGTCTGTATACACATAACCCATGCTTAAGTTCAAGGAATCCTCTAGCTTGGGTTATAAGGCACCCAGGTTATAATCTTAGGGTGTAACAAAGCTGGTGCTGAGGTTCCTTCTCAGAAGATGAGAAAAATTAGGTTAGGGACAGGAATACAAATTATATGAGATAAGCAGAGAAGCCACAGGAGGTCTTCTATCAGGTCCGATTTCCCCTTGGAGAGGGAAGTCTAGAGATAGCAGAGCTTCATGCTAATAAGAATAAACAAAGAGGGAACGAGGCCAATTCACAGCTGATAAATTCTGAGGAAAGAGAGAAACCGCCTTAGCCGATAAGGACACTAAAGAGTTGATCAGCCCCTAAATTACTCTGCAGGCTCTGCAGACTGGGCCCTGAAGTTTGCTTCTCTCTGCCAGAGGTGTAACCTCCTCAGTGTAATCTCTTAGAACACGAGGGTGAAACATCTGATCAAGGAGGAAGGCAAGCTAGCCTTCTTCCCAGGGGTAGGGGCTTCCTGGGAGGGAGGGGAAGGCTGCTGTATGGGCGTGCAGAGGACTGATGCTGCAGTTTCTGCGACAGCACCGGGGCACAGGGAGGCGAGAGAGGCAACTGTGTATTATCAGGCAGAAAAAGCTTCGAGGGCTAAGGACCAAACACCTACATCCATCAGGACAGACAGCAGAGCGCAGAATTTGTGGCTCAAGTTTCTTGACAGTCCATGTTAAAGGAGCACAGGGAAATGAGTGAACAGTTAGGCAGGAACGGAAGAGTGGACAGATAGCTGGGGATGAACGGGGAGAACTGCAACTCGTAGTCAGGAAGATGAGAAACAAGTAACATCTGGTTTGAGAATGACTCTGTGTGTTGTGTGTGTGTGTATGTTGGGGGCAAGGAGGAGAGCTGAGACTTGGTTCTGACCACCCTGCTTCCTAGAGAACAGTACAGGGCAGGCCTTGTTTTACTGTGCTTCCCTTTAAGGGGAAGATGTTGCATTTTTCACAATTCCAAGGTGTGTGGCAACTCGAAGTGGAGCAAGCCCAACGTGCCATTTTCCCAACAGCACTTGCTTACCATGTGTCTCTGTCTCATGTTTTGGTAATTCTTGCAATATTTCAAGGTTTTTCATCATTATTATATTTCTGATGGTGATCTGTGACCTTTCATGTTACTACTACAACTTGCTTAAGGCTCAGATGACGGTTAACATTTTTTAGCAATAAAGTATTTTTATATTAAGGTATATATGTTGTTTTTAGACACAATGCTACCACACACTTGAACAGGCTACAGTATAGGGTAATTTAACAGTATCCAATAGGCATAACTTTTATATGCACTGGGAATCCACACCCGCCACATTCACATGACTTGCTTTTTCATGACACTTGCTTTACTGTGGGCATCTGTCGGATGTCATGTCTGCTCTATTTGGAAAGGAAAGGGCCACTTCAGCCTTCTCTGACAACCTTTTATGAAGTCCACCTAGTCAAGGTGAGCACTTTGAAAGCGAAAGAAGGAAAACTGGATAATGAGAGCTGCTCCTTACAATGTAACATAGCCCTGGCAATTCACAAACATTCTTTCAGTGCTTCCACAAACTCCTTTATGCCTATTTGACATGTGAAACACGTGAAGTTTAACACAGCCAGGATCTTGTCTACGGTCATATAAGCAGTACGAGGTGGAGTGATGCACGTGTGCTCAGTACTAAGTCATGCCTGACTCTTTGCGACCCCATGGGCTGTAGTCCACCAGGCTCCTGTGTCCATGGGATTTTCCAGACAAGAATACTGGAGTGTGTTGCCATTTCCTGGTGGAGTGAAGACCTGACTGCAAACCTGCACTCGTAACCATCACCGAACTGCCCACGTGGACACTCCCAGAAGGGCAGGCTCAATGAAGGTGGAGGAAGGGAACCATCACCAAACTGCCCACGTGGACACTCCCAGAAGGGCAGGCTCAGTGAAGGTGGAGGAAGGGAAACACGCATAGGGCAGGTCACACGTGGAGCAGGTGACCAGAGAGGGCTAGACAGAAACTACAATAATTCCTCCTGAAAAACTCAGGCCGAAAGGGACACCAACAGCGAACAGCTCCACCGCTGCACACGCAGACACTCACTCTCACTCTCTATTCTCTGAGATCGAAACATACCAGCACAGAGGATGGGCACAACGGGAAAAAATAACTATTTCTTCACTCTGGGCTTACATGGGGTGGAATATCATACTCCTTTTCACAGGCTGTAAAGTTAAGGATAAAAAGACCCTGGAAGTACAGCTTCAAGGGGATTGCTTTCTCTTCCTGGCCTTTCGACAGAAGAGCTCGGGAACTACCCTGCATCTTTTGGTCTGTTCCGTTATTAACATACTGCTCTTGAGCTCCCAGTTCACAGGGCCCTAAAAACTGCATCAAGGAGAATCATCACCTGGAGATTAGGACAAGAAATGGAGAATAATGTACATTATACAGTAGCTCGGTTACCTTGCCTTTTCCCTGAATGATAATAATCTTGCATTTGTTTCAGGGAAAACAGGGAGCAAAATCATTCCATCAGCACTTATACATTTTTCAATCAATCTAACCTGTGGGGATCAAAATTTTTTTTTGGTAACAGATAACCATGGACCCACGAGAACTTATGAACCGCGTTCTGGCACAGGCTCGCCTTCCCGCTCCGCATCTCTTACCTCCCTCATTGTCTTTGCTGTCAGTGCAGAGGGTCTCCATGGCTACGTCGCATCCTGCTCCTCGCCACCCTGGCTGGCAAACACAGTGCCAGCCGTTTTGGTCTAGCGTGCACCTTCCGTTGCTGTTGCACAGACCGGGGCATCCCTCTGTCAAAAGAGACAAAGAAGGACAACACAAGTGATTTGAGTATTTAAAGTTTTTGCACCTCAAATAAACAGATGAGGGACACTTAGTGGGAACAGGCCTTTCGAAACAGCACAAATACTGTAATTGCACATGGATAGAAAGAGCAACGCAATCTAAGGAATCTGATTCTTATCCAAGTGGCATCTTTGATTGGCCTGACCCTTGAGACACCACTTACCTGTGCAGGACAGAAATGTCTGCAATGACCCACTAAAATTGCTGCAGGCCAGACAAAATTAACTTACATTTTTTTTTCCTTTAGCAAAGCAACAAGGTTGATGATTAAAGTGTGAAAAAAGCATCACAGCGAGATCATTTCAGAAGCCCTAGAACAGATTTTTAATCTGCTGTAAACATTACTGGTCATTGGTTAGGACACATCTTCTTAAAAGTGCCTTGTTGCTTTCAAAAATTCCCTCTAAATTTAAAAGCATGAATGCGTGGGTACGTGGCTATGAAGGATGTTCAAAAGAGAACGTTAATTTTATCTGGCCTCAGAGTTGCCATATATTCATGTGAAATTACAGTGCATTAAATAATTGCACAAAGTATAGGCCAGTATCAATGACTATACTTTATGCCGAGAGTACATTCCTTTTCACAGAATAAGCAAAGCCCAGGAAATAGTGAAGCAGCTTAGCATCTATTCTAACAAACATTAGGATTCAGGCTGCATACGGATGGGACGGGACTGACAGGATTTCCAACTAAATGTAATAGCTGTGCATATCTGATTACTCAGGACGGACGAAATGAAATACCATAAGGACCACAGTAAAACATCGAGAGACTGAACAAAACACGGTAGTGACGTGCTTCAAGACAGAGCGCAGAAGAGTGATAGTTAGTGACAATCTCCCTAGAGCTTTTATGCTGTTACCTTTATATCCTATCTTGTCTGCTTTTATGGGCAAGGAGGGAAAATTTGGGAAACAATGAAAATAATTTAATATATCCAAAATCTATAATTGTTTCAGTCTAACATGACATTAAAAAAAAAAAACAAAAACAAATTCTGCCACTTCCTACGGATGGTAACTGGCATGCAGCCAACATGATCTGTTTATGAGCATGACACTAGGGTAGGTTCTGGTGCTCTTCTCTATGAGTGTGACATGGCACTGACAGAAACGAGGGTATAAACGCTCTAAGATGGCAAGGATAATGGGCTCTTAACCAGATCTCTTTGGAAAGAATTAATTTATAATTTGGTATAAAGTATATATGTATATGAGTTAATGCCTGCTCTAGCAGTTGGGGGTTTGTTCTAGCTTCTTATAACTAGAATGCTTGTTTCGGTGACCAAATTTAAGGGAACCATCTCTTTAAGGATGTTTATTTTAGGTCTGTATTAAAAGAATTATTCATATAACTGGCTTTCCCTCCTTCGCTGTGGAACTTGAAAAGATCTCAAAGAGACTTTCTGTCTCTTCAGATTAGAGTTAACAGAAAGAAGACTGTTTTGACAGTCCCTTGCGGCAGGGTATGATGAAATTAGACTTACGGACGCCATCAAGTCAGGAGAATATTAATTTTGCTGCTTCTTTTCTTTCAGACAATTACCATCTGTTTTTATGGATTATTCAATGCCTAAAAGGTAAATTTTCCTTATGGATGTCTCTGTTGTGTTTTTAATGAAAAAAAAAAAAAAGGTTTAATTGCCCCAGTGACAAAGGGACGCAGCAGTTGACTGTGTGCACACAGGAAGTTATTACATGAAAGCCTGGGTACTGCCATGAATAATTTCATATTCCAATGAAAAGCACAAACAAGGAATTAAAAAAAGGTAATCTGAGGAGCGAGGGAAAGGGACTCTTCTCTTCTGAAAGATATGGTTTTCACTTATTTCTATGATAACTGAAGACAAAGAATCTGCTGTTTTCTGCTGAGAAGAGTTACCATTTTCGTTCTCTAGAATGCACAGTATTTTGTAGTTTTTTTTTTAAAGAAAATCCCAAAACATAAATTATGATATCACATATATTTTGAAACATTGAGATAAAGCCAAAGGAGTTTCCATATGAGGATAAATGAGATTTCTCTCAACATATGTTAACTAGAATCTTCTTTAGATTGACAATTTCTTATTCTGTGATAAGAGTGAGCGTTTGTGATTCTTTGATGTAGAATTTAAAGCTTATGAGCTGAATTGCCAAGAATGAAGGTCTTAAAGCCAAAAAAAAAAAAAGAAACCCAAAAAAACTCCATAAACAAAAAACAGCAAATATACTGTTATCTTCAGTTTTTGGTTCCAGTGAAGACTAATGCTTTTACATAGGAATGAAATCTGTGATAACCCAAAATTATAAAAATGAGACACAGACACTGAAGTCTCAATACTTTAAATCCAAAGGATTTCACATAATGTAGGCCTGATTTATCATTTACAAAAATATGCAGGAAAACAATCTATTTTCATACCTACTACAAGCTAAACATGGTTATATAGAGATATATATGGAGATATGTCAACAAAGAGCAAGTATACAGTACCTTTAACTATCTTATCCAAATAGTGAGCTTGAGAAATTAAAAAGGAAAAAAGAACAGACAGACATTTCAGAAGTGTCACACGGGACAAGGAAATTTTCAGAATTTACATGCAAATTGAGCAGCTGCAGCTGACATCAGACATCACACGACAGAGATGCACTTCATATCTTCTACAAATGCAGTATATTCCCATTTTAGCAAATGCGGTCACGATTCCAGGAAATATTCAGCACTTTAAGGGAAAGTGTGCAGGTAAACTAACGCTTCCTTTTGCTGATTATTTGGGACGGACCCATTCCGATTCTTCCTAAGATTATACCTTCATAACTAAGTAGAACAAATGGAATCAATTTTTGTCATTAGAGAATTTTGGAAATTTACAAAACTATGAGATTTACAAATATCAAACTTTTGGAGGGGGTGAGAAAGTAATTCTCTTTCAATTTGTTTTGAACAAAGTAGTTTCATAAAGGTTACACGGTGGAAGGGCAGAAAGAACACACAGCAGCCCTGGGGGAACCCTGATACATTTTCAGATGCTTTCTTTAATCTGTGACATACACCCACAGAAATTCTACTTCATTCACCTTCTCTCGAGTTGCTTGCATATTTACAAAAGATCAAACTTTAATTGTTAATAATAAAACAAAAAAGCAAATGTAATATAGTATTATGAAAAAGGCATGCATTAAATTCTATACGATTTACCCAGCAGCCCTTGACTACTTGGCGGATGGACAATGATGTAACCCGTATGTAGCCCATTAGGAAATACAGACTGTTCTAAGATCTTGTTTCCTTTCAGGATTCATACAGGAATAGGCTCTGTTTCTCACAAAAGCTTTGCAGGAAGAGTCAGGATGAAGACTGAAGTCTCTTACTGTACCTGTCCATTTAATCTTTCATGAGGTTACAATTAGCCTACACCTTTCCTCTTGAACAGAAGCATAAAAATCCCTCTCTCTTCACTCAACAGAGAGACCTAATATATTCTTAATAAGCCTCAGATCTTCTTGCTTTGTCAAAATTCATGCATCTTTAATGATCTAAAATTGCTTTTCAAAGACGCTTATGTTGATTATTTTTCATTACTGACATATGCAAGTGGTCGCGGAACTCTTAACAGAATGATTTAAACTATAACTTTCAGTTGAGCGACTAAAGCCTGGCAGTTCTGTCACGTGCATAAACAAAACCATAAATGGTTCAGACCCATCTGCACCGTTTATATGAAAGGATGCTTCACTTTGCCACAGGATTCCATTAGAGGCTTCTGAACTGCATTTAAAAATAAGCATGTTTACAGCTAACTGACAATATATTGTGGGGGAAGTGAAGGAGGGGTTCGAGAAACAGTGTCAGGCACTAACCTGCAATTATAATTTCATAAAATAATTGTTTTTCAAGCATTAAAATACAACTGTATTACTGTATAACATCATTCATGTAATTTCTTAATAATTCCTTCCAAGCGTTATATAACCCAGTAGAGTCCCATGAGTGCTCGTTTGATATGGAGGATAAATAACGTGCCTTAAAACATTCTGGAGTTTCTGGTTCAACCAGGTTCTAGGGAATTATTAATACCACTTATCAGAGTTGGAGAATAAGCTTTTGGCTTTTACATCAGGTCCACTTCAATTAACACACAACAATAAGGAATTAATCCTGATCTGGATTAGAAATTCTAAAGGAAGAATAAATCAGAATCCAGCCAATCCTATTACTTTCGCAAACAATCGATTATGCAAAACAAGGAATTACAGGTAAAGGAAGGTTCGTCATTGGACCAAGAGAATGTCAAAAGTGGAGCTGAAATTAGAAAACAGATTTGAAGTACACAGCAGGTCAAATTTTACACAAAGATTTAAATATTAAAAATGTTTAAGGCACATTTTACAAACCGACCATAAGAAAAATATCTGCACTGCGGAAAAAATACCAAAATTTGTCATTTGCATTTTATATCATAGGAAATAGTTGTTAGGCTGATAGCTTAAAACTAAGAGAGGAAGGAGGTTAAAAAAAAAAACCAACCACTTTCTACATTTTGGCCTTGAAGAGTAAAATGTCCAACAATACCACAAGAGCCTGGCTCTAAATAATGAAGTTAAAAGAAGATGTCCATATATGAGGTTCAAAGAATTATTAAAAGTAATAATTGCAACAATGAAAACATCATTATATAAGTCAATACAGGAAATTATCAGAAAAATGCAGGCATGTTGTAAAAAGCCATTAGGAACAATAATCATAAAAATAATACAGTATATTTAAAAATTAATACACCTAATAATTGCTGAACTGCACATTAAGTTGCAAAAAAAAATCACTTTGAAAATGAGTAAGTGTATTCTGACATTGAAGGAAAGTTGTTTCTGTTAGATCTACTAAGAAGTTTTAAATTTGCTTTATAGAAGAAAACTCTATTTATAAATATGAGTGCTTGACATATAAAATGGAGCCCTTGGAAAAAAACTGTTCCGTGGTAAAATGTTGTATTCATAAAACACTTTCCCTGGAGTTTTGATTATTTATCTTTTTTTTTTTTTAACATTTCACATCATTTATTAATGCAGGACACATTAGATCCAAAATCTGCATTTTTCTAAGCATACTATGTTTGGATCTTTCGGATTTTTCTGCAGGTTTAGGTTATTTATATTTATCTTTTAAGAAGATCAAATGGGGCATAAGTGGATGAGTATTACCGTATTTTCTGTAAGACAGTGGTTTTTAATCTTTTCACGGTCTCAGTTCTCTGAGAAAAGTGCTGGGAGTTACGGATTCTCCATAATCTCTGGTTTCTCTCCCTGCCCCCTGAAAAAATGCACAAAAGCTCACAAAGCGCTGCTTATGACTTGAGCATTTCTGGAGCCCTGGTTTCATAACTGGCAAATTATGAACACCTAGCTGATGTATTAATGATGCCTGAATTTCTAGCTCTAAGCACTTCATCATTCTCTCATTCAATCTCCACCACAACCCTAGGATGTAAATACAGCTGATACGGTAAATACAGATGAAGAAAGGAAGAATGAGGCAGTCTGTGTGAGGTCACAGGCTAGCCGGCCAGGCTGCCTGGCTCTGGAAGGTAACCACTGTCACAATGCCTCTTCTTAGACATTTCAGTTCAGTCACTCAGTCGTGTCTGACTCTTTGCGACCTCATGGACCTCAGCACACCAGGCCTCCCTGTCCAAAATCAACTCCCGGAGTTTACTCAAACTCATGTCCATTGAGTCCGTGATGCCACCCAGCCATCTCATCCTCTGTCATCCCCTTCTCCTCCTGCCTTCAATCTTTCCTAGAATCAGAGTCTTTTCTAATGAGTTGGCTCTTTGCATCAGGTGGCCAAAGTATTAGAGCTTCAGCTTCAGCATCAGTCCTTCCAATGAATATTCAGGATTGATTTCCTTTAGGATTGACTGGTTTGATCTCCCTGCAGTCTTAGACATTTATAAACTAACAAAAAATTTTTCTTCAGTAGAAGAAATGGATGAAAGAAGCTCAGAAGTACTGTGCAATCTTTCCTGACCTCACGTGAATCTCAGCAGATAATTGTTTCCCAAAGTCACAGGGTGGTACTCCCACGTTTTTGACACCTACGTGGCTTACTTGGCAAAGTGCACAGAACAGGTAAAAGTGAAAGTGTTAGTTGCTTAGTAATGTCTGACTCTTTGTGACCCCATGGGCTGTAGCCTGCCAGGATCCTCTGTCCATGGACTTCTCCAGGCAAGAATACTGGAATGGGTAGCTATTCCCTTCTCCTGACCCAAGGATCAAACTCAGGTCTCCTGTATTGCATTGCAGGCAGAGTCTTTACCATCTGAGCCACCAGGGAAGAACGCAGGTGAGTGCTGGACATTTAAAAATGGAGCCCTTGATCTCCAGATGCATTGGCTCATCATGGTCTGAACTGTCTCTCTTTCAAAATCCATTTGGATACACAGTCATCCCGGAACATAACAAATGAAACCACCGCTCTGGTTTCCAGCTCATGCATGGGGAGTCCCTGTCTACTTGCTGGTACAGGTGGGCAAGGGCTCAGTGAAATCTGAGACGTGGAAGAAGGGTGTGGCTCAGCAAAAGAATTGTTGTATACGATTAGCTCATAAACCTCCAGCATCACCAAACCAAATGATTAGCACTGTATCCTCGTCACACACTCCCCTTGAGGTGCTTCTTTTTAAAAAGAATGCTTGCTCTTTTCAAGGTCCCTGTTTACCATATCTTTCCCTTTACTTTTGGGGAGGTGGGGTGGGGTTGAACACAGAATGATTTGCTCTTGTCTGTACCACTTAGCAAAGGACA
This sequence comes from Bos taurus, assembly GCF_002263795.3. Taxonomy (NCBI): domain Eukaryota; kingdom Metazoa; phylum Chordata; class Mammalia; order Artiodactyla; family Bovidae; genus Bos; species Bos taurus. Next base: position 13,678,209 of record NC_037354.1, on the reverse strand, counting down.
TGGATTCCACAGACCCCTGGGAAGAAGCCTGCTCACAGTCTTATACCAGTTTGCATTCCCAACATGGAGAGTATGGAAGAACAGCACCTTTTAAGAAATTCTGCCTACATGTTGTTGCCCCATTTGCTTATCTGTCAAAATTATGTAGAGTTCCCTGGTAGTCCAGTGGTTAAGACTCTGCGCTTCCAATGAGGGAGCGTGGGTTCGATCCTTGGTTGGGGAACTAAGATCTTACACGCTGCATGGTGTGGCCCCTCGCAAAAATATAAAAAAACCAAAATCATGGGCAGACCTCCTCCCTCCATTTCCGCTAGCTAACTGATTGTTCTCATTTCCCCCCGAATATGTCTCATGGATGAAGTCTAGGAGTACAAACAGCAGGCTAAATGTAAAAAAAGAGAAAATATCCAGAGATCAATTCATGTCAGTTAAGACAGTCCAGGAAATCATAAGGCTTTAATGATACATAGACATATGCGAACTGACCTGTAAACCTTTCCCATTAGAAATACAAACTCTATGGCCATGCTAATCACTGTACTCCCATTGCTCATAAGGGATTCTTAATATCTGCTGAGTAAAATGATTAAATGTACTTATTATGGTATTCCTACTCTGTCCTACATGTGTCTGCAGCTTTTGAAGAAATTCTCTGAATAATACAAAGATTACCTTTTGTGAAAGAAGCATATGTGAAATACCTCATTTTACATCCTTCCCCTCTCCTTCATCCACCTGCTCCTCTCCCCTTGCCCATCCATCCTAATTGTGTACAGCACTATTAACAATCACTAGCCTTGACCGACTGTTTCTATGTGCTGAAAACTATGCTAAGCATTTAACACGAATTGGCTCATTTAATTTTTACCACCTCTTTATTATCTTCCCTATTTCTCAAATGAGGAAACTGAGACACGGGAAATTAAATAACTTCCTCCAGGTCAAAATGTTAGCAAAGTAGCCAAAATTTCCAAGTCCATAACACTTAACAAAGAAGCCCTATGTAGAACTCGGCATACGGAGAACCGTGTACCTGGGTAAGGCAGACCATAAGCACATCTGTTTTTGGATTATCAGTGAACTCACTTGAATGAACAAATAAGACGAAAAAAATGAGGAAATCCTCAATTCAACATCAACAATCAAAAGGAGAAATGGGCAAGTTAGGTTAAAATCCAAAGAACTTGAAATGTTCATTTGTGAACATAGTCTCATACGTGAGGGTACTTTACGTAGTTAAGAAACCTTTATAATGAGAACTGTTATAACCTGTTCTAAAAATCCCAAGTTTGGGCAACCGACTGGCAGGTTATTAAAACTGAGGGATAAACCAGGGAAAATGAAAAAAAAAATGAGTTTGAAAAATTAAAGAACAGAAGCAGTTTGGTGGATGCCTGCTATATAAAAAAAAAAAAAAATCAGCGAAGTGATAGCTGCAAAGAAGACTGCTCCTTTAAAAAAGACGTCAGCGGAGTGTACGTGCCTGTTTGTGGGGGAACTGGGATATCTGGAGGTCTTCCTGGAATAAGATTGATTCCGACTTTGTTTTCCCCTCACCATCAAACTGATTCTTCCAAACACAGGGAAGAAACAAAGGGAAACCAAGTTGCTGATTTATCTCTATTAGGCAGCTCACGAGGGAAAAATATACAGTGTGTGTGTTTGTATTTGTTGCTGATGTGTGTAGTTATGATCCATTCAGTGTTTCTGCTGTCAACCATGTGCCCAGTTGGAGCATATTCAACAGGACAGTATTTTCACTGGGCTATTGAATTCACTCCTGGGGATAGCCTAGGTACAGGGAAAGAACATAGAATCTAGAATGCTGGAACTAAAGTCTTAGGGGCCCATCTCTGAAAGAGGGTAATTCAGTCGATGAATCCATAATAAAACACAGACATATCCTTTACTATGGTGAATACTGCAAAGGCCTCGGAGTCAAAGACAGATGTTTATTTAGCCTTGTGTGTTTTGTAGTACTTAAAAAATACAGTCTTAAAAAGTAATTCACATTAGTATGTCATTAAAAGTTGTTCGTAGGTATCCTTCTTTTAGATTACTCGTATACCATTTCTGTAGGATGCCAGCAAAGCTACAGTTTGCAAATAAGTACATATGAAATCCATTTATTCCAATCAGCAACTGTTTAAGTCAGCGTGCAACCTGCATACCCATTGATTTGATGTTCCTTAATTGGTACCCACTGCACTCTTTCATTACTGATTACCCTGTCATAAAGAATTACAACACTGACATAATTTTAAACACTGCAAAACAATTTACTCAGGCTCCTTAAAAACACGTGTTCCCTCACCATTGAACTCTCATTCTAAGATTGCGATAAAACATTGCAAATACTTTATTCTATTTAGGAGCATCAATTAGCTTGAATTTTAACAACTAGCAAGTGAGTTCCAACAACTAGGTTGTGCCAGTAGAGAAAAACAGCTTGTGCGTGTGTGAGCACATACGTGTGAGCACACACACACGTGCACGTGTTCTTGAAAGAGCTTTTGCTCCTCTAAAATTGGCCGCATATTTCTGAAAACCTGCTTTAAATAAATTGTCTTTGAAAGTTTGCCTATTTCATTCTTTTTATAGATTGGAAACCTGGTGAAACAATTACCTGTATAATACACTGCTTCTTGCACGCACCTACCTAAGCAAAATACTGTTCTTCAGTTAGGAACACTATTTATGCCAAGACATTCCAAGAAAGTGAAATAATATTTTTCCTGATTTAAGTCTGCACAGGAAAAAAAAAATCTAGATTCTATGGAAATGGTGTTTTGAGATACACCAAAATTTTCAAGTCAGCACTGCTGAAAAAGTGCCAAGACAAGCTGCAGAATTTTGTACAGACAACTGGGAGAATAATATTTGGTATCTTCCTTCAGTTTAGAATTTCATGTCTTACCATAGAGGACATCTACATAACAGAAGTCGAAGAGAAGCAGGCACAATACAGAGAGCACCAGTGATGCTGGCATGCACACCGACTGCAAGAGAGATGACTGTTGTTTGGCGTGTGATTCGGGATTTCTGGTGCAGTCTTTACACATGGCATGATTTCATCTACTGGACCACATACATAAACATGGAGTAACACATGTCTCCTTCAGATTTTTACTTCTTGTTTGACTTCAGTGAATGAAATAAGCGAACCCATATTTCCTTATAATTTCCTAGATTTAAAAAAATCAGGTATATTTTAGTACCTGGATTTGCAAACTAAGCTATTCAGAAAAGTTCTTATATATGAAAATTAGAATACAAATGTATTGTACACTAAATAAATATTTGGATCTCTAACATCCTGACACAATTAACATGGTTATTGCAATTACCAGGTGTTAGTCACTCTGTGCCTTTTTGCGACCCCGTGGACTGTAGCCCACCAGGCTCCTCTGTCCATGGGTTTCTCCAGGCCAGAGTACTGGAGTGCGTTGCCATTTCCTTCTCCAGAGGATCTTACCAACCCAGGGATCAAACTTGAGTCTCCTGCATTGAAGGCAGATTCTTTACCATCTCAGCCACCAGGGAAGCTTTTACTGTAATTACCAAAGTGATGTCTTGCTGGTAGTTCCAAGTCTTGTGGCAGGAAAAGCACAAAAATCATCTACTGATTTGGTCAATATCAATGAGTTTTAATTTCTTATCTACCATTATTACTTTTGCCTACTATAAAATTTAATATTTAAGAAAATTTATAGAATAAAGTGTAAATGAGTATGTAAAATAACTAGGGTCTTTCTGTTGTCAATTTTTAAAACTATATCAGGAAAAAAACAAAGCTGGATAATCCGTTTAATTTGCTGAAGATAAACAAACTTATTTGGAGAAAACTGGATAAATGGCTCTTTTCAAATGTGATTTACAGAGAGCGTATTTTTTCTTTATCTGTAGCTGTGAGAGTGTGTGCACAGATTTTACCACTTGTACTTTGGGTATTAAACTTTTCTGAGACCTTTTTCATGAGCTGATACTGGTTACACAAGTCATCTATGCACTCTGTATGAGTGTTTTTCAGTGGTCAAACTCTATACATAGTATTCAGTCTACTGAAAAATAGGAAATAAATTTAACTTTTAAAAGGAAGTGTGTAGATTCCCTGGTGGTCCACTGGTTGAGACTGCCTTCCAACGAAGGGGCCTCGCTCCCCCATCAGGGAGCTACTCCAAAACATAAAACAGACGTAATACTGTAACAAATTCAATAAAGACTTAAAAATACTAAAACCTTAAAAAAAGGAAGAGTGTCGTGTTTTCAGTAAATAGTTTACAACTTTCTTAAATCCTCTACAGTATAAATTGATTTTACCTAAACTGTTTTTTTTGTTGCTGGGATTGTTTTTATTTTGGCAAGCTATGGATCCTATTACCAGTTATAATTTTCTGAATAGAAAGTGACATTTTATTATTAACACATTACTGACATTGTTATCACTGCATCTGTTTCTATGACAATTCAATCTTATGTGATAGGTACATAGATAATAATGTATCTTTATCACACAAAAAAGTTTACTTTCACCTATTCTGCTATATACATACAAGGTAAAACAAACAGTAATTTAGGAGACGGCATAGTCTAGTGCTTAAGAGGATGGGCTTGGGAATGGTTCGTGTGGATTTGGGTTCTGGTTCTATTACTTACTAGCTACGCATCCACAGAAAAGTTTTAGAACCTCTCTGAGCCTGGGTTCTGTCCATGGAGATTTGAATAGCTTCTACTTAATAAGATAAGATAATGTACACTAAGAACTTTACACTGTGCCTTGCTGATGCTAAGTCACTTCAGTCGTGTCCGACTCTGTGTGACCCCATAGATGGCAGCCCACTAGGCTCCCCCGTCCCTGGGATTCTCCAGGCAAGAACACTGGAGTGGGTTGCCTTTCCTTCTCCAATGCATGAAAGTGAAAAGTGAAAGTGAAGTTGCTCAGTCGTGTCTGACTCTTCGAAACCCCATGGACTGCAGCCCACCAGACTCCTCCGTCCATGGGATTTTCCAGGCAAGAGTACTGGAGTGGGGTGCCATTGCCTTCTCCAACACTGTGCCTTAGCACACAGTAAACACTTGATACATAATAGGTACTATTAGTCAATCTTTTAACTAAAGAATATAAAAAGGACAAAATTACGAAGTGACTGGTATCTTTTAAGAGACACCAGAAAGAAAGGAAACCTGACTTTAAGCAAAACACCTCAGGACCGCCAACGATCTATTTTCATAAACTGGGAAGTCCACTCTGCCCCAATAATGTCAGGATCAGATCGGCTGCCACATGTTCCACCTCCTCACGATATACTCCCTTTAATGGGACCATCCTCCAACATGAACAGGCTAGATCCCAAAGTGCAGACAATTCTACTTTTATATTAACAAGTTTTCTTATTGTCTCACATAACCCTCAGATGGTACAGATGCACAGTTCCTAACCAAATTCCAAATCAGCTTTTTGGAATAAAGAACACATCACCACTTGTCCTTATATATTTTGTGTTCCCTCAGTAGTGACTTGAGCAACGTACATTAATATTTTCTACAGGGCTATAAATCTGCGTATAATCTGCTCATAAACTTGGAAATGCAAGTCACTTTTACAGTAACTACTTGGGAAGTAAGACATCTAGATATTCTATTTTACATGCATATCACAATCCCCAGACTACAATTTTGCTGAAAAATTTTCATTCTGTTCTTCATTATGGGATGTACTGAGCAGGCCTGACAGACTATACCTTGCTAACTTTTGAAACAGAATGATCTGAGTTTGTGTATCACCATTCCTACAAACAGGAGGAAATTCCCTGTCACTTGGCTGAGCAAAGCATTCCCAATAGCTTGTCGTCGTCATCATGGGCGCTATGCTGGTACACCCAATTGAAATGGCCCGTCTAGACTTTTACTATGTGGCTTGAACCTACACTGGTCGCAGATCAGAGAATAAAGCTTTTGGTGGCATGAAAGAGTTAGGGTATGTGCAGTAACCACATGGAGAGTTTTCTTTTTGCTTTTTATGATGGTTTTTTTTTTATGTATGGTGAGTTTTTTCCCCTGCATATGCCAATGTATTTGGAGTGGGTTTCTCGCATGCATAATAATCACTACTGGGGACTCATCTTAAAAGCCAAGAGCGGAAGTGTATGTGAAAAGCATTTTACACTTCATTGTTCATGTGGGGACTAATTAATGAATACCTAACGCCATTAATTCACAATTAGATCACTTATGTTTAACCGCATGCTTTCTGTGCATACATATATAAATATTAATTTTGGATAGAATGATAATCATTCAGCTTCATAACAATTAAACAGCTGTAACCTGTCTCGTGTGTTAAGTCATGGAGCTACAGGCAAGCTCCAGAAGCAGATGGTCTTACCCACCCATGCTTAATGTTACAGACTTTTTAAAAAAAGAGGTGTTGACAAATCAGAACAAGGAGGCATAGTTTTCATGCAAATCGGCCCATTTGCAATGGAGATTACCCTAAAAACTAATTTGGTGTATAGGAAAAAAATTAAGCTCTGTTGTTAAAGGAAGACATTATATTCCATTTGGATATAACAGATTCCCCACCAACATAATTATTTACTAATTTCATTCAACCAACAGCGTTTAATGGAAAAGCAGCTGGCAAAGTATTCATATTTATGGGCCTCCTCTGACTGCTCCTTAATTTATCCAAGGCACATGTCTGTTAAACCCCAGAAATAATAGCCATATTTCAGGCAGCTGTTTTCCAGCACCACTAAAGAGTACTCAAAGAAGAGAGGGTCAATGAACCCATCATGATGCTCTTCCATCATGAAGAAGAGCAATAGAAAAAAATTGGCTCAAGTCACATGGTAATCTGTGAAAATAATATGTTAAATATGAAAAGGGAGAAAGGCCATGGCTTTTGCACCAACTAACACCGTAACTGAACTTGTATTTGAAAACCAAGTAGGTGGAAAAGGAATGGTTTCAAGACGAAAAGAGGCTATTTTCAATTTGTCACATTCAAGAAACGACAGAGAGAAATTCCACCATTCAAAGGACACTGAGGTATCATTGCAGGAAGAAATAATCACGTCCCTTAAAATTGTGGGCTTAATGTTTCCACCCTTACATGACACTAAATGCAAAGTTCTGATTTTTTGTTTACTCCATTAAGGCAATAGGATTTTTGTAGATAACGAGAATTACTTAAAATTTACATGAACACTTCATTAGGTGACTGGTAGTCTATGGTTATCTGTCTTCAGTTTACTGAAGATGGTGACATATTCATAATCTGGCTCTACTGTCATCTTTCTCTTCCTCACGAATACTATGAAAATATCAACTGATAACATATTATTTTGCACTTGGTTTCACTCCCAAATGCCTTGGAACTAAACTCAATAAAAGCTTTTGATGAAGAATTTAAAGGAGCATCTTTCATCTTTATTTCTGGTTAAAGGGTATATCCAGTCAGTGGTGCTTTCAAACTTCCTCTACACTAGATGTGGTGGAAATTAAGATATTAGATGACTTTTAAAAGATGCAAATTGACAAAGTGTTCCAAACTAAAAAAGAGGCTTTAGTATATTAGTGAAGGAACACAATGGCATAATAAAACATTATGCTATACATTTGATGTGCTACTTAAGTGGTTTTATCCTGATATCCTATCTCCTCATAAACTTTTAAAACTATAGCATACAGCATTTTAATTCAAATGAACAGATTAAACATCTTCTTTGTGATAAAAATTATAATTTATAAATTGTTTCCCTAAGACATAGAGCACTTACACAATAACTTATTTTGAGAGACTTAAAAAAAAAAACCTCTAAGTTCATAGTGGGAATAAACACAAAATGGTAAGAAAGGAGGGAACTGGTTTGTCGAGGTATATTTCACGGTCTGTCAGGTTATTTCAATGACACCTAAGTGATCATAATACAGTACAAATAATCACTATTTTCTTCTACTGCTCTTATTAGAGAAAAAGAACAATGGATTTAACCCTCCATTTTTTTTTCCCCCCTGAACACACACTACCTCTAAAGCCAGAGGGCTTCACAGTAAGCTGAGTAGGAGTAAGGTTAATTCACAGCAGCTCTTGGGACTCAAGCTACACCACAGGAAACAGACTGGAGGAAAATTTGTGTACAAATAACCACCACAGGACAGAATTCTTTATCATACAGTCGACTCTAAAGAATGTCAAGAATATTTCTTCTAAAGAACTCAAAACTCTCATCCTTACAGGCTACATGTAAATCATCTAAATGGAAAGATCTATGTTAAATCCAGATACACTTAACCACAATTATCTACATTCAGAGCTGACGTTTAGAAGTCCTAAAAATGCCCCTTTTCTAAAGTATAGAAATACACGCAACATTTCCCAAAACGATGCTACTGTCACTGGGATTTACATCTGAGCAGCACGGCTCCGTGTGAGTAGAGTCTCAGCTTCAGGCTGCTGCCTCTGAGGGTAAACACAGCAAGAAGGACCCGACAGAGGAGCCTGTGCTCAGTTGCTCAGTCGAGTTCAACTCTTTGTGACCTCATGGACTGCAGCCCGCCAGGCTCCTCTGTCCATGGGATTCTCCAGGCAAGAATACTGCAGTGGGTTGCCATTTCCTCCTCCAGGGGATCTTCTCAAATCAGGGATCAAACCCGCATCTCCTACATCTCCTGCATTGGCAGGTGGACCATTTACAGCTGAGCCACCTGGGAAGCCTCAGACAGAGAACAGTGGAACTCAGATATCTGAGGTTCATAGCAAAGGATGTGAAGGGTATGAAGTTAAGTGGGCCTCAGGAAGCATCACTATGAACAAAGCTAGTGGAGGTGATGGAATTCCAGATGTGCTATTTCAAATCCTAAAAGATGATGCTGTGAAAGTGCTACACTCAATATGCCAGCAAATTTGGAAAACTCAGCAGTGGCCACAGGACTGGAAAAGGTCAGTTTTTATTCCAATCCCAAAGAAGGGCAATGCCAAAGAATGCTCAAACTACTGCACAATTGCACTCATTTCATACGCTAGCAAGATAATGCTCAAAATCCTTCAATCTAGGCTTTAACAGTACATAAACCGAGAACTTCCAGATGTATAAGCTGGATTTAGAAAAGGCAGAGGAACCAGAGATCAAATTGCCAACATCTGTTGGATCATAGAAAAAGCAAAGAATTCCAGAAAAACATCTACCTTCTGTTTCACTGACTATGTTAAAGCCTTTGCGTGTGTTACCATAACAAACTGTGGAAATTTTTTCAAGAGATAGGAATACCAGACCACCTTACCCTCCTCCCGAGAAACTTGTATGCAGGTCAAGAAGTAACAGTTAGAACCAGACATGGAACAGTGGACTGGTTCCAAATTGGAAAAGGAGTACAACAAAGCTATATATTGTCACCCTGCTTATTTAATTTATATGCAGAGTACATCAAGAAATGCAGGGCTGGATGAAGCTCAAGCTGGAATTAAAATTGCCGGGAGAAATATCAGTAACCTCAGATATGCAGATGACACCACCATAATGGCAGAAAGTGATAGGGGACTAAAGAGCTTCTTGATAAAAGTGAAAGAGGAGAGTGAAAAAGCTGGCTTAAAGCTCAACATTCAAAAAACTCAGATCATGGCATCGGTCCCATCATTTCATGGCAAATAGATGAGGAAAAAATGGAAACAGTGACAGACTTTATTTTCTTGGGTTCCAAAATCACCACGGATGGTGGCTGCAGCCATGAAATTCAAAGACACTTGCTCTTTGGAAAAAAAGTTTTGATGAGTCTAGACAATGTATTAAAAAGCAAAGACACTACTTCACTGATAAAGGTCCGTTTAGTCAAAGCTGTGGTTTTTCCCGTAGTCATGCACAGATGTGAGAGTTGGACCATAAAGAAAGCTGAGTGCTAAAGAACTGATGCTTTCAAACTGTGGTTTTGGAGAAGACTCTTGAGAGTCCCTTGGACAGCAAGGAGATCAACCCAGTCAACCCTAAAGGAAATCAGTCCTGAATATTCACTGGACGGACTGATGCTGAAGCTGAAGGTGTACTACTTTAGCCACTGATGTGAAGAGCTGACTCATTGGAAAAGACCCTGATGCTGGGAAAGACTGAAGACAGGAGAAGAAGGGGACAACAGAGGCTGAGATGGTTGGATAGCATCACTGACTCAATGGACATGAGCTTGGGTAAACTCTGGGAGATAGTGAAGGACAGGGAAGCCTGGCATGCTGCAGTCCATGGGATCACAAAGACTCCGACACAACTGAGTGACTGAGCAACATAGCAAAGGGTGGTTAGGTACATTGACTCCTATTCTTAGGGGTAAATAAACTGATGCCGGGGGAAATAAATCGTCACAACAATGAATGAACATTTATCATGATGGCTCTGGGGACTGTGGATTTTACTGATGGTCACCCAGTAAATCAGGAGCAAAGTTATGTGAAGATTCTAATCCAGACTTCCCCCAGCATTTGTCTTATTTGAGGGTGTAATTTTCCTGATGGTCTTGAGACCTGATATTACTTGTGCAGGCAGGTTGACAAGTTAAGGGAGTTAACAAATTAAGGAGTTGAGGTTAACACGTTAAGGATGCTCAAAGTTAAGGTTGCAAGGCAGTTCCCAGAAAGAAGAGTCAACACTGAAAACCACTCTGAAGCTTTAGAAGATACAGACTGTCAAAGTTATTAGAGATTCAGAGTGATTAAAAAATCTAGACATACCACCTTATGCCTAATGTATGATGGAAGCATAGGGCTTCCCGGGTGGTTCGGTGGGTAAAGAATCTGCCCACAGTGCAGGAGATGTGGGTTCAATCCATGAGTCGGAAAGATCCCTGGAGGAGGGCCTGGCAATCCTCTCCAGTATTCCTGCCTGGGGAATACCATGGACAGAGGAGCCTGGTGGGCTACAGTCCACTGGGTTGCAAAGAGTTGGACACAGCTGAAATGACTGAGCTGTGCATACACACACACACGACGGAAGCACAGACTTAACTAAAATTTCAAATTTAAGACAGTGAACTTTTTTTTGTTGGTTAATTCCTCTCTTCCTCAAAGGTTACTGAACAGTGAGTGAGATGACTAATTTAGCTTTAAGTACAGATCTGCCACATTGCTGGCCATGCTGGCTTCAGTTAAATGGAACCCTGGCTTCATTCACGTCCTTTGAGGCTGAAATTGGTACAGATAAAGAAAAACAGACCGATGGAAAAGAACAACTTACACAGTGAAGAGAAAAAGCACTTAAAGGAGTTGAATTAAAACTTCAGAATGGATAGCGAGTGACCATTATCTTCAATAACGTTTCTGATTATCCAAGCACTTCTTCACAAAAAATGAAAATAAGTGGAATACGGTGACACTGACTAGTGAGACAAACACGATCTCTGTGATGGTTTAAAAATACTGAAACCGTGTAGAGAGAGGGCTGACAACCTAGCAAAATGGGACCTCCATTATTCAGAAAGGTCCGAGAAACTAGTTTTGCATTTTTCAGAAGAGAGGAGATTAAGCGACCTCATTAAAAAAAAATACCAATTCTGAGGGGATTACAGAGGATCAAGCACTGTATATAAAACTGTTAACTGAATAAATCAGACTCAGAGAAAGAAAATAATAGCGAGAGGCCCCCGATGGATGCGACTTTTATCTCAAAGGAAGAAACAGACATCGAAAAAACCAGCCTGGTTTTCAGGACATGGGTGATTCTCAGTGAGTTGTGAAGCAGGCTTTCCAGGGTTCTCTTAGGAATTGCCAGGCTCTCAGTCACATGAAATTACTTAAGAGTCACTGAGACTGCAGGGCAGGAAGAAACTTAAGGTCTCCTTTTCTGCACATTCCATGGGACACTTTCTAGCCTGTCTGGATTTTTACTGCCAACCAAGGGGAATCTCCTCCCCTCAACTCCACACCTGGTATGTCCTCCCCACACCTCCACCCTACACGACAGGTCACCAAGCATCTTTGCCCGCACCATCAGCGTGCTGCAAACTGCAGGGGAGAGGTCGTTCTTGGAACCAGCATGCTATAGGTTCATGCTTTAAAAATACAAGCATCCTGATCAATTCCTCAAAAAAGAAATAATCATCGGGGACTCTCTCAGCAGTCCAGTGGTTGGAATACCATGCTTCCACTGCAGGAGGCACAGGTTGGGAACTAAGATCCAGAATGCTGCATAGCCAAAACAAAAAACAAAAAACAAAAAAAAAACAACAAAAAACAATCATTGAAAGTGAAAATTAGGGCAAGTTTATAACTGTGTAAGTTCCACCATCAAACGTGTTGCTGACAAGAGAAAATGTCTGTTTCGATTGGGCATTTTGTAACATATCTGATGACAGGAAGGATTTTTTTATACGTGAGTTTGGTTTCCATACATTTCAAACCTTATTTCTGCTCCACTACTTACTTTCCTGGGCTTCCCAGGTGGCTCAGTGGTAAAGAATCCTCCTTCCAGTGCAGGAGACTAGGCCTCAGTCCTTGGGTCAGGAAGATCCCCTGCAGAAGGACATGGCTACCCACCCCAGTATTCTTGTCTGGGAAATCCCATGGACAGAGGAGCCTGGCGGGCTACATTCCATGGGGTAGCAAAGAGTCAGACACAACAACAACCACCACCTATTTTCGGGGCCGTAGTTCGGGGCTCCACAGGACAAATTTGTTTCTTCCTTTAATCTTTGACTCTGTTACTCTGATGTCCCTAGGTGAGTCAGTGGGTGGGAGGAATATTCCCAATGGCTAGCACTAAGAATTACAGATGATGATGACTTCTTGTCTCAGAAGAATATCCAATTAAATGGAAACTAGGCTCAAATTCTCCTTAGCTGAATCCTCAAAGTGCCCACAGCCACTCCAATGCAACGGAAAAGTGTGATGAAGTTGGGAGTGGAAAGAGACCAAGGTCCTAACTGATCTGCAACATGTGACCATATAAATCCACAGTCCCCTTGTAAGATCCTAGAAGGGGCCCAGGCAAGTGAGGGGCCCTGATGCTTGAGCTTCACCAGCTTCACAGCAAGGATGTCAGTGGCCCCATCAGAGACCCCTTTCTTAACATGATGCTGATAGACGTGAAGCCTGGTCTCAGAGCAATCATTTGCTGGTGTAATGTGGTCCTTACAAACCACTTGTTAAGGGAGAAATCATAGTTTAAAATATGAAAAGATAGTTTTAGAACTTCCATATTTCATGCCATATGAATGTGATTCTCAATTTGGGAGAGTTCACAAAAGCCACAGAGAATATTGATCTTGTCATCTCAGTGAAGTATCTATCAGCGAGGTCATTTTGTTTTCAAATTTGTCACTTTAATGTTCTAATTTAACAACTAGAACACTATTCTTTCACCGTTATCCTGAGATGAGAATTAGAGTACCAAGCCTAAGCCATGCCCATACATGGAACAGTTCCGCTCTTTCCTTTACCCCCATACTGTTTCACAGATAACTCCCCAGCTGTGTATATTTCATTTTCAATTTCCAATCTCCAGCACCCCTAAGCCCAGAGCACTGGGGCATTTATTAGAGGTGTGCTGAGTACTCTACGACTAAGTTTTGTCTGAACAAACAAAGCATGTCTTTGTGATCATTAATGATCTTGTTTCCCAAAGTGCTAAAGAATTAGAATAAAAACAAATAGCCAGTCTTTTGTAGCTTAAAGGAATTAGGATTTCCCCTAGGCCAAATTTCCATTTGAATTGCCTGAAAGTACATGAAAATCAATATAGCTCAATAAACAGCTCTGTGTTTGAGACATAACTAGAAGAAAAATATCACATTAGACTCTGTCTTTCAATCACTGCGATTTTAAAAAGCAACACCTCCCTAACTCGCATCCCAAACTTATTAACTTCTTTTTAAACCATATCCAGTTTGAGACTAGGTCATACTTTATAACAATGAAATGGAAATTGTGTTAACTCATTAGAGCAAATTTGCTGGATAGCCATTTGTTTTATCTTTTTAAAACAATTTTAGCACTCAAAATGTTGTTTGCATTATACTTTGACTCATTTATACTTAACAATGAAATAAAAAACTCTAGTTTGGTAAACACTGCTAGGCACTTTAATAAGTGATTTACATTCTGGTATTTCATATGATCCAACGACCCTATGAGATAAATAAAATTTATAGTGAAAACATACTCAGAGAAGTTATATGATTTGCCCAAAGTCACAGAGCAAGCAAATGATGTAGCAAAGATTCAAATTCCGAAAGCTCTTAAACATCAGACACTCTGCTTCAAAATCTCATATAATAGGACCATTATAGCCACTTCAAATTTGCAAAAAAAAACCACAAAACCCAGTGGAGGCTAAGAACAGTTAAGTCAGTGAATAAATCACAGGACTGGTTGGGAAACATCATTTTTAAAATTTCAAAGCCCATGCCTTTTCTTATTATATTACTCTGACTTTCATTAAGAAATAGTATTCAATTATCACAGATGAGCTGATCGATAATTGCTTAATGGATAAAAATGCATAAATTAACAAATGAAATGTAACTGAGGCACACAAATGCTGCAAGAAAAATGAAAATGGAAGTTAAATGAAATTGAGAATAAAAAGGGAACCGTGTGCTTAAAAATAGCAATTTTTCAAATTAAGCAGAAATTATCAATACATTCTCGAATATCAAGAGCCCCCAATGGGATACTGTTCAAGAGACTACAAAGAAATTAAAAAACACTTCTCTCCTAAAACACTCCTCTATCTAACAAACAGATGAAAACCAAAATGTCCAAAGTTTCACGCCTAAATAATTATGGTATTGTTAATGCTTACTGGAATGGAGATTCAGAAATTTGCTTGGAATCTTGTTCCAGGATTTAAATAAGTTTCCAACCTTCATTAAGTCTAATCACTTTTTAAGCAATTTAAGCCCATTTTCTCCATTTGTGTCTGTGGGGAAATCAGCATCCAGTAGGGGATTTGCCATGGACAGACAGAGATCTGAGCCTTCCTCACCTTCGTAACAAGCCTCCGCTGGATAACTATCAGTGGCATCATTCAATCTCCCTCCTCCTCACCCTTCAGGTCACAGTCTCATCTACAGCCTCCAATGCTCTCAGATATAAATGGATGGCTCTAGGGGCAAATTTCTTCCAGCCATTGCTGAAAAGAATATTTCTTGGGGGAAAGCACAGGTTAATAATACTTAAAATTCGGTACTTGGGATTTATCATTGACCAAGATAGTTAGCTGGTGTTGACACTTTTATGGATTCCGCCTCCAAACGTCTGTTCAGCAGAGGCTGTAGGTATTTGTGCTGCTTCTACGTCCCATTCACTCCAACCACAGGCCAATCGGGTAACTAGCCTCTTTCCTAAGCAACAAGCAAAGAGAGAGCCAACCAAGTTGCCTCTGCATAGTTACAGATTCTGGTTCCAATTAAATACATTACAAATACTGAGCCTACCGAGTTAGGCCAAGTATCTTCCAGTTCACAGATCTGACTTTGATTCATCTCAATTCTCACACTACAAAACTGTTTTAAGTTTTGTCATATAGAAATAGTTATAATAATATTCTAATTCTGTCAACTATTACTTATAAACCACAGTTATATTTAATATTTTTAGATTAATTTCTGTATCCTCTAGTTATCTTTCCAATGTATGAAAAACAAAGATAGAAACATGAGTATGATAATCTTTTGACCAATTATGGAATGTTTGCTTACAAAGGAAGACATTATGGTAGCCGAATATCTACCAGTGCTACTAGTAGTAAACTATGCCAGTAATCATTGCTGGTGCTTCTTTGATGTGATTCAGTCATATAACTCTTAATTTATGAAAGGGTCCAACAATCTTAAATGGTTTTGAGGGGGGGAAGGGAGATATATTCATTTTAATCATAGTATTTCTAAAAGTAGATTTCTCTTTGTTTCATTTTTTTTTATCTGGATACATCACTAATCAAAGTCTAACCCAAGAAAGGAGAAGGACTTGGGACAGCAAACCTGAGGATGACTTTGCTGAATACATGATTCATAATGAGAGCAAAGTGTGAACACACTAATAAAAATATCAGAATGCAATCAATCCCTTCAGGTAGTTGGGTGTTCTGCGAATACTCTAAATTCATAACCTATTTTACTCTCAAAATGCCTATGGTTTTATGGAAGCATGAAGAGTTTATGAAGACAGTAAGATGACTAATGAAGAATATTCTTTGCTTTCTATTGGGAACTTTTGTTTGCTTCTAACTGTTTAATTTCTCCTCCATCTCTCTTTCAATTAACCTCCCTGTTTGTATTCAATGAGATGGCACATAATACGGAGAAAGGAAAAAAAAAATCTCGCTGATTTATGAGTCTTCTTTCATAAAGTGAAAGTTCCTTTCAGCCAGACGCCTAAGTGTTGAAATCGAGAGGAAATGAACAGAACAGTAACTCTTCTGAATGAGAAAACATACTGTAGTTTCCTGGGCTGTTTAATCAGTGGCTCACAAAGGCCTCCTTTTAAAGGACCCCTGAGACTTCACTTTGGACATATACACAAGGTAGGAAGTAGACAGGGAAAAGCAATTGGATCTTTGTATGCAAAAATTTGGAATAACTACTTCTGAGAGTATAAAAGAGTAAAACAATGATTTAAAGGTTCTCTACATCTTTTAAAAGGTTCATTTCAAAGATTTATTTTTAAATGAAGCAGATCCTTTCCTTCTACACTGTCACTTATACAGAGTATAAAGGCAACAAAATAAAATGAAACAATACAAAGTGGAATTGTTAACCACTGCAGGACACATTAAATTATAATAAAAAGACCTGCTACTAGCAAAAATCCCCTTTCTTCCCAGACATGGAGAAAGTTGTTCAAGAACAGGTCCTCTGTGGGAAACTAACCGTATGATATTACCAAGGTCAGTAAGGATACCCAGAGAATGATTTGTTTGGTGGCTGTTGGTTGACAAGTGAAAACTGCCCATGGATAACTTTACAGTACACTTCCTCATAGTCCAAGCTATAGATACATGTGTTGGTTGCACTTCCCAGGATACAAATAGTCCAGTATATAACATTTTCCTTCTAGCTAGATTCAACTCACGATGGGGGTGGTGGGGTCAAAAAATACAATGGAGTAGGATTAGAAGCACACTCTTCCTGCCCCACTTCTAGTGTGCACCCATTCTGGGACTGGGGCATGGAGCTGCCTGATCACAGGGATACTACACTGTCTCTTGTACATCCTCAGAACAGATGCAAATCGTGGTTGTCAACTATTTTCTGCCTTGCTGTAGCTCACAAGTGGGGCTCGCGTGAGCAACAGGCAGCCCCTTCGCTGTGGAGCCTCCCTTAAAGGCGTAGAGGAGGGCAGAGCCTCCTGAGGGAAGGATGTTAGGGGTGAGCTCTCTGCAAGGGTCCTGCATGTGCACGTTGGCAGTTTACCCAAGTAAGACTACAGGCTCCCCAGTTGTTGGCAGTAGCTCACCTTTAACAGGTGACCCTGTAAGGCCTGATCTTCAGACAAACACCATTTCTCAAATTACAAAATTTTTGTAGGATCATGCCATTTATAATTAATATTGTACACTTTCACTGAAGTGAGGCAGAAATGTATTACTTAACTTCTGTTGCATTTTCTTTAAATAAATGTTTTACTTTCAGTGACTAAAACAGTAAAGGCCAAGGCACTTAACACCCTGAAAATACAGAACCAGTATATGTATTCTGGGTACTTTTGTATCCAGGCTAAATAGCACTTACATACCAACATTTTGATCTTAAACACCTATTTGATTGTCTTATTTAACCAACACATGTGCCAGAACCTCATCATATTTTAAGAAGTGTGAAGCATATAAATCTAAGAAAAACTAGAATTGTGCATTTTACTCTACTTTCTCACAGTACTACAATATAAAGTCATAAAAACTCAAACTTCTTTTTTAGAGACTCAAATAGATGGACAAGTGCTAAGATGTGAGATTCTGGACTCTATAGGAGTCCAAAAGGCTATATACTGGGAATCTTTTTTTCAAGTAAAAAATACTGCTTTTCCACAGTGGCAATATGTAACAGAATATTGTAATGTATGTAATGTATGTAATTCCACAGTGGCAATATGTAACAAAGGAATATTCAATAAGAGTTGGTTTATAAGAAATTAAATCCTCCTTATATGAGTCAATTTTGGTGGCCATCCCCCAAAACAATGAATAAAATATGCTTATACTTCACACTTGATACAGCGGTTTTAAAAAGAACCAGATTATAACAAATTCACTTCTCTGTACAGCAGAAACTGACCCAACACTGTAAAGCAATTATATTCCAATAAGAATTTTAAAACATTAGAAAAATAAAAAGAACTGGATTGCAATTGGAAAATGAGGACCTTATTTTAAAATGAAATTATTCCTTTGGAAGAAAGAGGAGGACAAATTATCAATAATTAGAAGAGTTTTTCCCAAGGTGAAACGCAGCACCTTGTGAGCTCTGTTAGGGTACTCGGGGCAGGGGGCGGGGTCGGGGGCGGGGCCAGGGCAGGGGGCGGGCCTACCGATGGTGCAGTGCTCTCCGTTCCAGCCCTGGCTGCATTCACACTTGCCATCCTTGCAGGTCCCATGCTCGGCACAACGCGGGTGGCAGGCTCTTTGATTGCACGCTGGGCCCGTCCAGCCTTCTTCACAGCGACAGGACCCCCCCATGCAAACACCGTGTGAGCCACAGTCCACGGAACAGATTTCTAGATGTAAAACAGAGGAAGCAGGTCAAGAAAGAAGAGTAGAGGGGAGTGAGAAGGGGAGTTAGTTAATAAGCAGTGCTTCGTCTTCAACTCTAACCTGTGACAGTGAAAAGCAAAATCCTTGAACATAAGCACGAAAGTATTTACCTACTAAGTCATTTTACCTACTAAGTAAATTTCAGTATCGGCGGCTAAGAATGATAAACGTAGTTTTACTTTTTTAAATTTTACATTCTGCCATATCGGGGATAAAATGCACATAATAATTATGCTATAAACAATTTCCTATATTTATATATGTGTGTACACACACACTACTAACAAAACAGAACATATGATTCATAATGAGAAGAAAATATGTGCACACATACTTATATGTTTCTCAGAGGAAGTTTTTGGCAGCCAGGAACACATGTACATATACATCAAATTGATATAAAATTTATGAAATAAATTTGTATGTGTCTATGTACGTCAGGTATTTAACAGGAGCTGGGTTTCACCAGGGTAGCAAAAATTGAAAACGAGTTATTTTTAATCTTATAGTTTACATTTTTTAAATATTTAGAAACTTTCATTAGAAAGAATCTGTTATTTAAAAAAGTAAAAAAAAAAGAATATTATAGTATACATATTAGCTTGGGTCCAACACACAAACAAACTGGTTAAATAAAATAAATTGTTGTTTTTTTCCTAGACAGTATATTTGTACTGCTGACAGAAGTTGCTGAGCAAAACAATATTAGAAAACCAGTTTAATAATATATATAACCATGAACTCTAACATTTGAAAAGCAAGGTTTTCCAATTACTAGAATTACTGAAAACAGCACAAGTCACCAAAGGACTTTTAAAATGGTAACAAGAAGTTAGGTCATTAAAACAGAATTCAGGCATCTGACCTAAGTTTTTTCTTAAAAAGTTTTCTTAAAAGTTTTTTTTTGACGAGATCCAGTTAAGAGAGACAGACAGACAGACAGAACTCTGAAGGTATTTTATTTTTTACTTTTTACATATAAAGTTAAATAAAATGAACTATTTTTTTTCTTAAGATTGGAAGACTATTGTTTAGTTTTGTTTTTTTTCAACAATAAACATAATGAATAAAAACCTTAGATCATTTCTAACAAACAGGAAATGGACTAGCTGAATTTTAAAAAATAGCCAGTCCCTGTTTAGGTAGTCACATGCATGATCCCATAGTTCCCCAGTCATTGGCCAAATAATATTTCTCAGACAGTGGACTTCACAGGGTTGCAGAATTTTTAAAAACTTGATCCAGGCTCTGTGACCGTGGTGAACATTTCTTATAAACAACAGTCAGGGCTATGAGCTGGAGGAGAGTGGCATGTAGTTTTTCACGCCACATTTTCTAACTCCTTTGAATTAAATTTTTGATTAAAGGATCCAAGATGTTTTGATTAACTTCAGAGGAACAGAACGTCACTTGAGCTTCAGAAGACCGAGGTTTCTTTCTGAGGTTCCCTTTTTTATTCCATCTAATCAATTTTTCATTAGGGTGAAGGTGTTTATCAGCGTTTAGCACACTTGCTTTGAGCAAGGTGTGTCAATCTTTGTAATGAACTTATTAATTAGAGTTAATTTAATTGAAGTGGAATTGAAGGGCTAATTAATGGACAAACTGCTGCTGGAGAGAGAGGAGAGCTCTGTTGCTTTCAAACCTATAAACTTTCTGATGGAAATAATTCATTCCTTCTCTTTTAGCAGCTTAACCAAATGTTTCTTCAGGTGTAAAACCTACTCTCATATTGAATTTAGATCTCTGAAGGTCATTTCCACAACAACAATAGAGGCAGCTGGTAGTGCTCTGCTTTAGAATTCAATAGGTTAGAAATTCGAAATGCTACTGCTTTTAAGTCACGAATGTAGATTAACAAAGGTGTTTTCCTAAACTTTCAATGAGAACTGTGCGATATGCAGACTAATTGGAGGCACATGAATCCAGATGTTTTCACAGGATAGCCCTATGTGTGTTTGAGACCTCTACTAACAATTCTAAGTAAGTTTTCTGTCTTTCGGCAGCTAATAGTAAAGTTTAATAAAGTTTTGCTCTGTGCTTAACTACTTTCTCCCAAAGAAGTATATTGTGTTTATTAGTCAACTCTCTATATTGAGAATTTAATAAGTGTGCATTTTGCATTAAGGATTTAAAGATGAACAGGATGAAGACCTTCACTCATTATGTCTAAACAGTCAGATATACAAGTAAAATTAGATTTTAAGCTAGCAAAATAGTAACAGCAGTATGAAAAAAATCAGTCTAAATATGTAAAATAATGATATGTAATTTTGGCAGCCAGTTTAATTTTTTAACTAACACTGATATCTTTTTGGCTATTCATAACAATACCATTTTTACCATTTTATGAAGAAGATCAAATTACTTTTTGAGCTATTTAATATTAATTACAAACCATCCTTTATAAAATAATCCTGGTAATGTATTAAATAAGTTTACATGAAACAAAAACGGGGCCATTGTTTTGTTCCTTTCCAACTTGGAAAACTGTGGGAAACAAATTAGAATGACAATATTTCAAACAAATATTATTTTATAACTAGTATTATTATGCCTATTTCACCAATGGAGGCAGAGAGGCCTGAATCAAGTAGCTTTATACAAGTAATTGTATCTATAAACTTTAATTGGATTTTTACATTTTTTAGTATAGAAGCTGAAAATGTAAATAAAAACCCTAAAGAAAGAGCTAAATGCCTATATTGCTCTTGTAATTATATTTTTTTAAAGTGGAGGACAAAATGAGCTAACATGTTTTTGAAAATAATGCCATGCATCCATGCTTTGATAAACCTTGGTTGGTGATGATTTTTTAAAACTCATTACTGAGACATTCAAGGTCCTCTGCAAGTCAGCCCCCAATTTAGGTTTTTTCACTCTTATGTATCCTATACACCTTGCCCGCTCTGACAGTCATGAATCGTCTAACCAAATTCTCTGGCTCACCAAGCTCTCTGAATCAACTCGCGTGTCTATGAGGCAGTGACGGGCATATTATAGACACTGTCTGCCTTCACAAGACTAGGGAAGCAGAGGACAAGGAGGGAAGGAAGAAAGACTGAAGGAAGGAAAGGAGAGGGGAAGGGAAAGGGGAAGAAAAGAAAGAAGGAAAAAGAAAGAGAGCAAGAAAGAAAACTCCTAAGTTGCTCCTTTAACTAGGATATCTACTTATGAGTTCAACAGAAGTTTTCCATCAATACCACAAATTAACCTATATAAGACTTTCTCTAGTTTGGGCTTCTGAGAGTCAATTTGTAACAGGTGAAGAGTGGTCGGTGACTCTTTCATGCCAATATTGACTCCTAGGGCAGCACACACGTTACCCAAGTTCCTCAAAAATGCCAGGAAAAGAGAGTTCAGAGCTCATGCTCTTAAGTACTTTCTACTACTGTTCCCCTAGTCAAAAAATATTCCCTCAACCTCCACACTAACTGCAATCTTGAAAAGAAGGAAAGAAATATTAAAAATCTTGTAAACTTTCAATATGCATCAAGGCAGGATCTAAATATTCACTGAATTTAGCGCATTAGTCCATGTAACACTCAATAGAATATTAAACTGGAGCATATTGGTTTCTAAATATTTCATGTGTGTTTATCTTATCTTCCCAATGAAACTATAATCTTCATTCCAGTATTCTTGCCTGGAAAAATCCCCTGGACGGAGAAGCTTGGTGGGCTACGGTCCATGGGATTGCAGAGAGTCAGACACGACTGAGGGACTGAGCACACAGATTAGAATAGCTTCTATCCATATTGTGTGACTAGGGAATGGTCACAGAATTAATTCATGGGTTGCAAAAGGCAATAAAAAAGTAGAACAGACTTGAGAGAAAGTATCACTATACATCACTTTGCAAAGCTCTCATTTCAGTGATGTGAGTAAATGCACACTAAGGTATATGAGCTCACAATGTAAAAATATATTTAAGACCACAGGTCATTTAGGTCATGGTCAAAACCTTGAAAGCCAGTATTCTAGAGGGCAGGAATGATTGATTATTCTTTAATCCCTTTGGGGCCTGTCACAAAGCCATGCACAGAGTTGGTGCATAAAAACATGACTGACTGAATAAAATTACTACTTGCCATTTCTATTATAATCATACAGTGGCAATTAAAAACTCAGTGTTCAACTATTACGTACACCATAATATCTATATGTGTATACTCTTTATTGTGATATTAAAAGTCTTCTGTTGTCACATAATTTTTTAATTGAGGTTTCTCCGTTTATGAGATAATGTGCGTTAATCTCCAAGTTGCACATAGGCCTTCAGAGTTAAGAATAAAGAGAGCTTTGTTGAACTGAAATATTTTTTTCTTTACAATAATACTAAAGGAGAAATTTTTTTAATACTAAAGGAGAAATTTTAATGACAAATGATGAAGCCTGTTTCTTTCCATATTAAAAGAGAACAAATCTCATTACTTTTAACATTTCTTTCTATAAATGGTTACTTTAATAAAATCTATATTAAGTGTAATAAGAGTGTTTTAAAAATTATTGGGCTGGTCAAAACGTTCCTTTGGGTTTTTCTGTAAGACGCTATGGAAAAATCCGAATGAACTTTTCGGCCGACCTAATAAAGTATGGTAACCTTTGCGTGTGTGTGCTCAGTCATGTCTGACTCTTTGCAACTCCATGGACTGTAGCCCACCAGGCTCCTCTGTTCCTGGGATTTTTCAGGCAAGCATGTTGGAGTGGGTTGCCATTTCCTCCTCCAGGGGATCTTCCCAACTAAGGGATCGAACTTTTGTCTCTTGGGTCCCCTGCATCGGCAGGTGGATTCTCTAACACTGCGTCACCGGGGAAGCCCATGGTAAACTTTAGCTAAACAATACTAAGCCCTCAAATGTATGAAGCTCACCGTTGGAGCAGTCTGGGCCAGTCCAATTAGGGTCACAAGTACAGGAACCACTTTCTTGAAGATATGTTCCATGGCCAGAGCACTGGTCTGGACACATGGTCTTGAGTATTTCACAGTTGTTACCACCCCATCCAGGATTGCAGTGACATTCCCCATGGATACACACACCGTGATTAGAACATCCAGGGTCTAGACAGTCAGCTAGTGGAAAGAAAAGAGAACCAATTTACCATTAAATCTAGAAGATATACACAGTACATACAGAACAAAGAATTAAATCCCAATTTACCTGAATATTTTGGCTACTCAGATATTTACCTACCATTTGCAAGAACTTGTTTCTGAAAATGCAGAGAATTTATGCAATAAAGCATTAAGAGACATGCCATTTAGGTAATGGAGACTCTTACAAGGATTTGTAATTCTCACTTCTGCTTTTGAGAGGACCGCTTTCCACTCTGCCCAATCAGAGAGTAATAAGTATTGGCTTCACTATAACAAAATCTGAATTAGCTGGCCCAATCCATAACCACTGAATACTGACAGCTGTGTGGGACCCTCACATGTTTGAGAAATAAATGAGTTGCATACCCTCTATCCTTCTTAATTCACTTTAATGTGCTTTAGATGACGAGATTTAATTTAGCAATTTGACTCAATAAAACTTTACACTTGTAGGGTCAATGGCCTGAAAATTTAATTCCAGAGACTTAATTGCATTACTTTGTGTGTGCAGATCAATAAAATCAATTTGATTGAAGAACGGAAATGGTGCTTTTCTGCTTTTTGAAAAAACTAGCTCAAATGCACTTTATAGTATAATATCTTAACTATCATCATTATATACAGTTATGGAGCAAACCCATGATGTATCTTTTCCCATCAGTCTATTATATTCAATATTCACCTTTCTAGAGATACCAAATGCTAACAGATTTAGGGGCTGGCATCAAGGTGAAAAATGGCAAAAAATAAATAAACAGTCCACTGTTGGTTCCAAGACACAAGTTTTTTCTTATTTTCTCAGAGTGGAAAAAAAAATTATTCACACAATTGAGAAAGAGCAAAGGGACTCCTTGGTATTTTTTCTTTTTATTAGGTAAAATGTTCATGAAGCAACGCCTCCATGAATATGGCAATCAAAATTACCTTCAGAAGGAGGCATATAAAAAGATTCATTGCTAAACTAAAGATTACACATATCACCTGTTTTTTCTTTATGAATATCTTAGAATAGACTTTGGCAAATATTGACATGTTTACCTTCTTCGCAATTTTCTCCTTTGTATCCGGAGTTGCAAGCACAAGAGCCCATGATGCAAATCCCACGGCCCCCGCACTGCGGGTCGATGCACTGCGTCGTGGGCACATCGCATTCTGTGCCCTTCCAGCCGCTGAAACACAGGCAACGGCCCTTGGAGTACTGGCCGTTGCCACTACACAGCACCGGACAGGCTGCTGCGAAATAAAACATGGCAGGAGAATCATCAGCCGCGTTTCCCATCGAGATTCGCTCAAAGCAGCAGCATGTTGTTAGAACAAGAGGTACGCCATTTCTTCACCCCCCGCCTCCCCACCTTCTTTCCTGTCTTGGGAGTTTCCTGAATGACTCGTGTTTCTACAGCTTATTTATCTTGGCTTAAGAAAAGAATCTACGTCGCATACCTCTTGAACAATCCGGACCCAGAAATCCTGGAAAACAATGGCAGGTTCCAGAAACGCACTCTCCATTTCCATGGCAATTTCTGGGACATTCCACCACAGACTCTGAAGAAAAGAAAAAGAAGTGATCCTTGCTGTGCACCCTGCCTCCTGTGCGAGGCAAACGGTGTCACTTTGATCATTTTAGCTACATCTTGAAGGAAGTATGGCTGGCTGGCTCCATAACCCCAGAAAGGATTCATTTATACCAGACTGTGTATGTGCTAGGTCGCTTCAGTCGTGTCTGACTCTTTGTGACCCCATGGACTGTAGCCTGCCAGGCTCCTCTGTCCATGGGATTCTCTAGGCAAGAGGACTGGAGTGGGTTGCTGTGGGGAAAGAGCACGTGGCCAAGATGGTGAAAGTCAAGCTCTCAGGCCCTCTCGCCCCTCATTCTGTAAAGAATGACTTTGTATGGTTATGTAATAGCTGAGATCACTTATAGCACTGAGCTTGCATATCACATTGCACCTGCTTGGCCATGGGCCACTTTGGTTCTGTAAATGTATACAAGCCCCACCTGAGAAACCCCTTTTGCTGCTGCATCAATCTGGAGAGAATAAACATGTCTGCAGTTCCTACAGCTCCTGGAGTTTTCTTCCAGCTTCCCTGCTCGTGCCTTACCTACCCTGGGTTCAGCGAACAGTGTGGGAAGTGAGACAGTTGCCATTTCCTACTCCAGGGGATCTTCCTGACCCAGGGACTGAACTTGAGTCTCCTCCACTGGTAGGCACATTCTTGACAACTAAGCCACCTGCGTCTCTGATGTCTCCTTCAGTGGCAGGCAAGTTATCACCAGCGCCACCTGGGAAGCCCCTAATACCAGATTATTCGAACAGTAAAGCAAAACACTGCTAATTTCAAACACAGGTGTTTTTAACTGTTTTTGTGATACACTCTCCTCCTCCAAGCTACTTTCGAATAACTCTTTCAGTGCTTCATGGTTTGTCATATATTCATAAACAAACAATTTAAAAAATAACTTCTCATAATTACTTCAGGCTCTAACATCCCAGGACTCACTCAGGACTGGGGAAGGTAATTTAGTTTCTATTTAACACAGCGTTGAGGCTGGACGCCTGGAAGTGATACCTGGAAGATGGTCCTTACCTATCACAATGGTGTTGAAGGACACCTGCTCTGCATTCTTCCCATCATTATAAAAAGCCAGATGCCAGATTCCGGAATCCAAGTACTGGATAAAGCCGGCCTCGTGGAGACTGACGGACCTCGCCTGCCGCCCAGCTCTTTCGGACTCCAGCAGGTTCCGCTGCTCTCTTGCTATCAACCTGCTGCCATCTAGGAGCTCCACAAAGTCATACTGAGGACGAGGACAAGGAAGACTATTTAGCAGTCAGAAATACTGCAATGGCAGGAAAACGTTCCTGACGGACAGGTCTTCTAGGTATTGTATTTACAAGGGTGATGGAGATTACCGCCTGCATTCCGTTGTTCTATTTAACATCACGGACCATTTCTTCCCTTTCATCCGACTGATGAAAAGTTTGTGAGTGTAAGCTATAGAGAACAGACCTGGGGTTTGCCAAGGGGCAGGGTGGGGGAGGGATGGAGTGGGCGTTTGAGAGTGCCGGGTGCAAACCATTGTATGTAGGATGGATAAATAAGGTTTTACTGTACAGCACAGGGAAATATACTCACCGTTTCACAATAACATGGAAAAGAATGTATGTATAACTGAATCCTTTTGCTGTACAGCAGAAATTAATACAATGTTGTTTAATCAACTATACTTCAATAAACTATAAATTTTTTTTTTTTTTTTACAAAATTTGTGAGTCTAGGCAATTTGGGGCTATGACCATAAACCTCCATCATTTTTACTTAGACATTAAATGATCTCTTAAGGTTTTCTCCTTATTAATACTTAAGTAGTAACCACTGCTACTGAATACTTATTCTGTGCCAGGATTATTTTTGATCATCATTAGCAACATTTCTAGGAAGATGTTATTGTTTACACTTTAAAGATGAGGGAAACTGAAACCCGAGATGCCTGAGCAGGGTCAGACAGCTGGTCAGTGGTGCAGGTGGTTTGTGAACTGCAGTGAGCTTTGCTCCAAAGCTTGGGCTGTTTCTACTACCTGACTCCACACCTCTCTGTGACCCTGATATGACCATTGCAAGCACCATGGAGAAAGCCAGTGTGGAGTTGTACTTAGTTGCAGTTAGATTAAAAACATATAATAAGATGCCTTTACA
Source organism: Bos taurus (assembly GCF_002263795.3). Lineage (NCBI taxonomy): Eukaryota > Metazoa > Chordata > Mammalia > Artiodactyla > Bovidae > Bos > Bos taurus. Next base: position 13,650,684 of record NC_037354.1, on the reverse strand, counting down.
TCTTTGATTGGCTCTTCTGTCCATGGAATTTTCCTGGCAAGAATACTGGAGTGGGTTGCCACTTCCTTTTCCAGAAGGGGTTCTGAAAGGATGAGCCAATTATTATCATGAAGTCAATCATCATTAAACAATATTTATTCTAGTAAGATTAATCATGAACACTGGGCAGCTGGAAGAATTTAACCAGAGAATTCAAAGGTAATTTTTAAAAAATGTGATGTGGCTGGTAATAGTGGGATAATATTTTGTGGTCAGAGATAATTCAGCGAATTTGGAAGACACTGCAAAGACTTTTCCAATAAATAAATAAATAAATTTATTTATTTCCAATAAATAAATAAATGAATAAACTTGTTCAACAACAGTTTCTTAAAAGTAATTATTCAGTGTCTGTAGACTCTTACCCAGTTTCACTTTATTCCTGAGGTATGTACTGATGGTGAAAAGTACACCACAGCGCTATCTATAGAAATCATTAATGTCAGAGCCCTGCACGTGTGAATCACTAATATTCTACTTTCTAATAGATTTCTTAAATGGAATTTCATCAGAGGTCTGTTTAAGGAAAACTTATTTATAATGAATCCCTTAATATAATCAAATTGGAAAAAAAAATCAGTTGTTGGGATTCAGAGAATCACAGTTTAATTCTTTGCCACTCTACATAGACCTTTTCCTGTTACTACTGGACAGAATTTAGAATATCTAATTCAGCTTCCAACATACTAAATATTAAATTTAAGTATAAAAGCATTTTTTGTTATTGTGCAGTCGAACTATACTATAATATCATTCAGCTGTGAGGAATGCAGAAAAAGCAATAATGTGATTAGCATTCAAACATTTTTTTTTTTTATATCTTACAAGGATGAAGATAATGACTGGTGTGGACACTTGAACTACAAAAATTTCACTGGAATTATATTCCAAAATTATCAGAGGAAATTAACTCAGCAGTTCTGAATGGTGCCTCTGTCTCAAATAATCCATTCATTTTCTTATCAGTTTTAAATAGTTGCATGAGCATGGCAAAAGGCCAGAAAAAGTTTCTTTTGATGGTCCCACTGCATATAAACATTTTTCTCCCCTAGCATAAACACAGTAACTGAAAAAGTGAAAAGGAGGAAATTTTGAATTTTGGTAGGTCTTTCAGGCCCTGTGAAGTGTCACCTTTTATCACAGAAATCATCATTTTGCATCACACTTTGAACAGTAAACTAAGGCTGGAGTGGTAGGCATGATGCTTGTGGTGAGGAGTAGCTGATTGTTGTGGAGTAAGTATCTACCCAGCTCTAGGCTCTTCCCTGGGGACGTTTCACACACAACTTCAGGAGGATATTCAAATACCTAAAGATAGGTTCCCTATTTAATACTACAGTCATTGCTGCAAAAAAGAAGCAAGTTATATGGAATAGAAATTTCGTAACCTTTGTTCTTTGGGTGTACTGTAATGACTTAAGGGCAAACCTGAGTTTTGTTTTGTAATACCTATTCATAAGATTCTTATGGATTTTTTTGTGCAGCAAGTCTTAGAATCCTGTTATTTTTAGGACAAAATTCAGTCTCAGCACATTGGGGGAGCGATCATGAGACAAAGCTTATACTGAAGGTATTTTGATGGTTCGTTTCTGAACAGATTATCCTTATTCTTAACACAGTTCAGCTACTAAAATTATGAGAACTCAGAATCTATGAATACCTAAGTGTGCTCTCAACTTTTTGATGGTGATTTAGTCTCACTGTAAACACAGAGGAGGAAGCGATTTTAGAGATCACCTGATTCAACTCATTCATTTTACAGACAGACAGTGAGTCACCAGGAAGTTAGATCTGTTCAAGGTCACAAGGTCAAAAAGTGGCGACCCAGGTTTCTGACTCCCATTCTAAAACAGCTTCATGCAAATGCACTCAAAGGATACAGTATGCTATTAACTGTATAAAGCGTTAAATTGCTTCCTTAGGCTTCTAACTGTCCAGGAGAATGAATCGGGCATCAGGGGGAAGAAAGTCAATTGATTCCTTGGCAACAGTCACACGGACAGTTTTATAACGGGTCACAAAGACTTTCAAAACTCAAGTGATTATTCTGAATGGTTGGCCAATTTTAATTATTTCGGGCTGATTTATTTAACGTTCCCCAGAAACAGAGAAATGTTCAATTTGGGCTGCTTCATAGCGTATTTCATGTTTAAACACTGAACTCGGAAACAGCTGTTTGCTCTGCTGATCCTGAATAAACCGGAGGCAGGAACTCTAATAACTGTGGAGCTTAAGAAAATGCATAACCTACTTAAACACATACATTGTGGTAGAAAAGAAAAGTGAATATCACGTATATTGTGTTTAAATACCAGAAGAATTATAAGAAAACCTGAACTACACCTTTTATTCCCTAGTCTTTTATGGTATATATAACTTGCAAAAAGTCAATTCTAAATCTTTAAATAAACCTTTAACGTGCTCAATGCATTAATTTTTTCCTTGAAATTAATCTTTGGAATTTACAGGTTATAAGCTTGCTATTGTACTTAGAGGTATGTTTCTTGAGTTATAAAAATAATTTAATCACACATGATTCCAATGGAAAAAAGTTTTTTTTTTTTTTTCTATTTCACTGGAATATTGTTTACTAAATGTAATCTATTTGCTATAACTGAAGTCATGGACAGCCACTTCTACTTAAGAAAAGGTTGTCATTACATCTTAGTTAGTATCACCTGTAACATGAACTACAGTCAGATGTAACTATAATCTAAAATTTATAATTGGACCCTACCTAGTACATAATAAGAGGTATTTTGATATGAGAGCATTAAAGGCATTAGTCTAACAATGTAGATATGAAAAATGTTAACTCAGAAAAATGAATACACGAAAGTATGGCATTCAAAAAATTCAGTTGTATGAATTATATATGTATATGAAACTTTTTTAATCCAGGACATTAGAGAAAGCATGTTCAAATTTTTCTTACTCATCTTTTTTTAAAAACTGTTTTTATTAGTATATGGATCAATTTTTCTTATAGTTTATATTCTGAGATTATAGAAAAAGCATTTCTCAGAAATTTACATAATATAAAGCATCTGGTCTTCATTTAATACATCAAATTAGTCAGCATGAAATTCCATGGGCAAATAACTGATTTTCAGGCATAACTTTAAGCTCATCTAATTGCCCATTTTAATTAACCATCTATCACATTTTTGGAATTCCTGTTTTGGGAAAAAGTCTAGGCTCCAGTTTTGTGGTAGGTAATTTACATAATTTCTGAGACGTAATGGAATATCTTTAAACCACAATTTCCAATTTACATTCCATGAGTCAGTACTGGATCATGAAAAGGTCTTTAGGATTATTAATCTGCGACAGTTGTGAAATGATTTTCATGAAAGCAAACTGACTTTAAAGTTCTTTGCACCTATAATATAGGAGTATTTGAATTGTTTTAAATAATGTGATCATCCTTGATGATCTATGAAAGCCCTTTTGCCTCTGTATTTTAGTGTTTATCATATATAGATGAGGAATTGTGGCTTAGTTGATAAAAGTTCATATTATATAACTGTTTATGGCCCCATAATTTCTTTACAAAGAGTAAATCTGACAAAGTAAAAACTATGTATTTTCAACAGAATGAACACTTGTTTGGGATGAAAATGTCATGTATTTATTACATGAAAGTTGTGTGATCTTTGGAAATGATCACAGAATTGTTCTAAAACACTTGGAAAATCCATGATGTTTTACTGCCTAGATGATGTTCAATATTCATCAGGTTACTCACAAATTCTGTACATTTTAATCAATCAATAGTGATTAAAGTGAATCAGAAAGAAAGAGCTGTTCTTTATACTAATTCAAAAGTCTTAAGATAAGTGTCACCTACAGTCACAACTCTTCGCTGTAACACATCAATAAAAAAGTGGTCAAAGAGTTAAACCGGTGCACTTAAGAAATGGAATGACTTTAAAAATGCAAACTAGCGGTTTTCAATTTATTGGTAATAGAACCTACCTGAGTGTGGGAGGGTGGTAAGCCTTTTCGGCCATATACTCCAATCAAGGCATCTTTCTGAAGAGAGATGTTGAATTTAAGAAACTGTGGCTGATCTATAAAGAGTTGTGATCTCCAGAAGATACCGGGAGGAACCTCTTGAATTGCTCTTCGGCCAATATCAAGTTCTCCAGAATCTATGGTATTATTTTCCTGTGTAAATCCACCTAATTTTCCTGAATGTAAGAGATTCATTGAAAAAGAAGGGAAAATTAAAAAGAAACAGAACCAAAACTAAAACAGCCTTCTGACTTTCCAAAACTTTTTTTCACTGAAATGCTCAGAAATTTCATTTCCTTCTGATAAATGAAATGCTCTTCTTTATTTCTAATTTTCCCTTTAAAAGGTTTTTCTCTGTTAAGATATTCTTCAAGTAATCCTGATTTAGCACGTTCTTTAAGATATTTAAGTCAAAATCCTTTTACTTTCCCCCAAGGTACACCTATTACTGCAACTGTTTTCACACTTACAGTCTTTCTTGATCATTTGAAACGTAATTATCTTACAAATTATATGTGGTGTTATTTCTTGGGAGAGATTAAGTCTGGTACTTATCAGTCATTCTAAACATACCATAACCCTGCGAAGTGTAAATTAAGGCAGAATGGATTATGAAGATTTCCAAATCAATCAAATTCAAAATTCAGATAACTACAAGTAGTTGTAAATTATTTTAATGACAGAAGAGAGTCTTCTATCTACAAAGAACTCTTAATTTACCATTGAGTTCATTTTGGAGCATTTACTAGGGACACAGAATTGCAGGTATTAAGAAGAAACATAAACTAGAAAACAGATTCTTAGAGATTATGGACTTTGGCTTTGATGGCTTCTGTCATCAAGCAAGTAATTACCTGGTTAGAAAGACGACACCTACAAACTAATACATGACTATCTTAAGCAACGTATGGTTAAGGGTCAGAGCAAAGTGATATCACGGAAGGCTGGAGCTGGAAAGATGCCACAGAGGGGCAGGCACTGAGTTCGACTTCATAGGACAAGTAGGATAAGGTTTCTGAGTAGAGGTAAACTTTGTAATTAAAAACATGCAATGGAACTGAACATGTGTTAGAACAATGGTAATCAGAGAGATCCATCTGGCTAGAAAAGAAGCCTAGAAAACTGGTCCTGGAGTCAGACAAACTGGAGTCTGAACCCTGACTCTACTGGCTAACTAGCTGTGTGACCTGAAGGTGTATACTAAGCTTCTGATTCTAAATCTCACCTGTAAAAGTAACCATGCAATCACAGGACTCCTCTAAGCTTTACATGAGGTATTCTATATAAAGCACTTGGCTCTCAGAAGATATCAAATGAATGGAAGACATCAATGGATTTGTCATGGGAGAAATAGAAAATAAAACTGGAAAAGCAAAAATGGTATCAGATGGTGGAGGCCCCTGAATGCCAGGTTAAAGAATTTGGTCTTCTCATATTCGTGGATTTTTTATTTTCAGTTCTATCAAACGGCATTATTACATCCCTTTTCCAGAAGTAGATATATATGTGTTTTGTGTGTGTGTGTGTGTGTGTCTGTGTGTGCAAGGAGATCAAACCAGTCAATCCTGAATATTCATTGGAAGGACCGATGCTGAAAATGAAGCTCCAATACTTTGGCCACATGATGTGAAGAGCTGACTCATTAGAAAAGGCTCTGATTCTGGGAAAGATCTGAAGGCAGGAGGAGAAGGGGACAGAGGATGAGATGGTTGGATGGCATCACTGACTCAATGGACATGAGTTTGAGCAAGCTCTGGGAGATGGTGAGGGACAGGGAAGCCTGGTGTGCTGCAGTCCATGTGGTTGCAAAGAGTCAGACATGAGGGAGTGACTGAACAACAACAATGTGTGTGTATATATATAAGCGTTGTGTTACTATGCATACAATTCATGGCACATTTTAAAAATAGACACTTGTAGAGCACAGGGAACTCTGCTCAATGTTATGTAGCAGCCTGGATGAAGGGGAGTTTGCGGAGAATGGATATATACATATCCCCCAAAAAAAGTATAAAAAAAAAAAAGTCAGTATTTTCATGTTATAAAATTTCAAAAAAACCCAGATACTTGAAATCAGAGAAGGGAATGGCACCCCACTCCAGTGCTCTTGCCTGAAGAATCCCATGGACGGGGGAGTCTGGTAGGCTGCAGTCCATGGGGTCACTAAGAGTTAGACACGACTGAGCGACTTGGAGAAGGAAATGGCAATCCATTCCAGTGTTCTTGCCTGGAGAATCGCAGGGACGGGGGAGCCTGGTGGGCTGCCGTCTATGGGGTCACACAGAGTTGGACACGACTGAAGTGACTTAGCAGCAGCATGTACTTGAAATAGATTTAATATGGGTAAATTACACTTCAATGCCACAAAGGCAGATTTTTGTTCCTATGTCTTGTGTGTGTGTGTGTGTGTGTGCGCGTGCGTGCGTGTGAGACCAGGAAAAACTGAATTCAAGATTAGTCATGAAGGCGCCTTTCTACCACAAAAATTTTAGGTAGATATCCAGGTCATGGCCATTAGGGTCTAGAGTAACAACAAATTACACTTATGGACGAGTATGAAGTCTGAGGGAAAGTGTGTTACTAGTAAGTGCTGGGATTCTTTTCTACCTGGACTATTGCATCCTACAATGATACATGATCATCAGGTCAAAGGACAGATACAGCTAAACAGAGATCCATGGAAGGTTTTGAAAAGGTGAAAGGTGACACAAAGTCATTATCTCAGGGCATTAAAGTGCAGTCGTGTGGGAAGCCTAGAAGTGGAGAAATAATGAGAATACAGTTGTAATAACCCAGGTAGGTAGCAGGAGGGGGCTGTACAAGAAAGCTTAATAAAAAGTCATTATTAACAGTCTCACTTCCTCTCTTTCTTTTCCTTATGTCCACACTCATGGCAATTAACAGTCCTTCACCTGCCAGGTCTATTTTTGTTGAACTAATTTACCAATATAAAATGCTCTGGAAAATAAAAGTTCAAAATTGGGTTACAGTGATCACTGTAATTTTTCATGTATCAACTCACAGACTATCAACTGTGCATCACTTACTGAATTTTAAAATATTTATCTTATGCTATTAATATTCATTTTAGCAAAACTAGAATATATAGATAAAAGGATAAAAAATATAGCCCTACACCCAGAGATTATTTTTGCTTGCTAGTGAACCAAACATCCTTATTTATAGAAATTTTTAACTACCTGAGATCAATGTCTGCTTTTCATTTTGGAAGCTTTTGTACAAGAACATACCTTTGTCATAAAATAGTTTTTACTGAAAAGATTAAGGAGGGGGGAAGAGGGAATTAACCTTTAGTGAGAATCTGCAACATGCTAGGTGGTTTCATCTATATTATGTGTTTTAAATTTCAAAACAACTCTGTGAGATGGATACTATTTTGAGATGAGGAATTTAAGGCTCAGAGAAGTAAATTATAACCCAAAGGGAGGGTTGAGTCAAGGTTCAAATAGAAGTCTGCATAATTCCAAAACTATGTGTCTTATAGTATATAAGACTATATAACCCATGCTTTTTATTAAAAACAAATACTTATTTCAAGTTATTAGGTTTTAAATTTATCTGTCTATTCCATATAAAATCAGGTATGTTAGCCCACTAAAGACACCAGAGAAACTGCTTAGCTTTCAGTTTTAGGACATAAAATTGTACTTATTTTTATTGGGAGGGAATGATAGGCTTTGTGTGCCATGGTTACTATGACCTAATATTCTTCATATTATATGTGTTAATTGCTCAGTCATGTCTAACTCTTTGTGACCCTATGGACTGTAGCCTGCCAGGCTCCTCTGTCCTCTGTAAGTTTTCCAAAAATTAAGACAGTAATCCTTTTGAATATCTAGTATTAATGATAATACTACAATCTATTAAGTCCTTAAAGGGAAACATCACATACGCCCACACACAGAATATAAATTTATGACTTTTTATCAACCTGAACACACATATTCACTTTTAATTTAGTCAACTTTTCTTCACTTCTAACGTGTTAAATACAACTTATTGTATACTTATTACATGCCAGACACTGTTCTAAGTTTTTGACATCTACTCTTTTATTCACTGTTGATAAAGTGAAAGTGAAGTCGCTCAGTCGTGTTCGACTCTTTGTGACCCCTTGGACTGTAGCCCACCAGGCTCCTCTGTCCATGGGATTTTCCAGGCAGGAATATTGGAGTGGGTTGCCACTCCTTCTCCCGGGAATCTTCCAGACCTAGGGATTGAACCTGGGTCTCCTGCATTGGAGGAGGCATATTCTTTACCGCCTGAACCACCAGGGAAAATTCTTTGTATTAGAATTTATTATAAATTGCTAATAAGTTTTGGTTGATTTCTACATATACTATTTTTTAAAATACTGAGTAGAGTAGTAGTCCTTTATCCCACTAAGATCTGTTAGTACACATATTTATACATGAGATTATTCATATTTAGACTCATTCATTATATTCATAGATTTCTAACTCTATTATTATACATTATTGCCATTAACAAGTTCTATTGTTACTATCTGAAGCTTATGTGATTTAATCTGTTCTCTGGTCTCGATCCTATCTACTGCTGCTAGAAATGGCTTGTAGATGTTCTAACAGTGTACCCATGCTTTGAGAGCTGGTCAGCATTAGCTGGTGCTAATCCCAGAACTGTTTTCCAGAACATCATCTCTGCCCAAGGGCATTAGCTTTGGAAACAGTAACCAAGTTCTGATTTCTAGGGTTTCAGGTTTTGCTTTATTGCTTTCTCTATATCCTGATTTTGAGGTGTTAAAATCTTTCTCACTGCAATGATATGTGTACCCACTTCCGGGTCGAGAAGTGTATCTACTTATACAGTTAGCCCCATAGTTAATTTAACAGGTGGCTCTTTTTCAGAAAGAAGGTTATTTTTAATTGTAATACAAAAGAACCGAGGTTGAGTGGATGTGCTTGAATGGGGGCAACAGAAGCTCTGATCACTGTTTCTTTTTTGTCTGCCTGTAATGGAAAATCTTGCTAGAATCTCAGAGTTTCAGTGCCCTTGGAGGTTATTTGGTCCAGGATTCTTCAAACAAGAGTAGTTCATACCCCTATGGAACACGAGGAGTTTTCAATGTAGGAAAAAGGGGTACATTATTCTGTGCGAATTAATTTCTAAAACCTTAACAATTCCCATATTTAGACTGCCATTACGACAGGCATACTTCTCACATATCCAGAATCTTTCTTTGATACACTCTCTTAGAACATAAAGTTTCCAGTGTGTCAAACAGGCAAAATTGAAAGTATTTTTGTTGATAAACATTCTTTAACCAAGACAGCATAAACCCAAGGAAGGGCTCTTTTGTTTTTCCTGCCATACATGTATTTCTAGCAAAGGCAAAATGCAATGAAGTTAAGAAATGGACTATTTAAGACTGCTGGCAGGTTTTAAAATCTGGTGCATCAAGAGGGAGACAGAAATCTTCGTTTTGTGCCCCTGTCACCCACTCACCCACTGTCTATGAATGCTTTTCATCTGCAGAAGAGTTTCGTGATTGCAAAGAGAACTTCAATAAAGTAAGAAGTATTCAAGGCAATGATGCCTTATTTAATCCAATTGTCAAACTCCTGGCAAGGCTCTGAGTTTTATCCATCTCTCTACTGCCTGACTAGCATAGGAATTCTGAGCTGAGATGGTTGTGACAAAATTTATATTAATTTATTTGAACTGAAACAAACAAGCCAGACTTTTTATGGAAGAAAGTTAAGTTTGATTTTATTGAAAACTAGCTCTACCAGTAAATTAAATAGTGAGTATTTCCCATATATTTGATTAGCTCATATTTGATGAGCTAATTAGTGATACTGATAGTGTATGATAAAAGCATTCAAAAGAAATTATAACAAAGGTAAATGGAAATGAACAATGGTTCCATTTTCCATTCCATTCTGTATATATCAGATAAAATAAAGTGCCACTAAGTAAAAGAATAAGAGATATAATTAGTGGTAAGCCTTGGTGAAGCCTTCTCTGGTGTACTCCAAGAAAATTGAGAAACTGGATTGATTTGGAAAACTGCGTAAAGAATCTTTTTGAAATCAGGTAGCTGCCAATTCTTTGCTTTCAATAAAACTGAAGAAGAAATGTGGTGGAATTGACACTTGTAGACCACTAAATCGGAGAAGGCGATGGCACCCCACTCTAGTACTCTTGCCTGGGAAATCCCATGGATGGAGGAGCCTGGTAGGCTGCAGGCCATGGGGTCGCTAAGGGTCGGACATGACTGAGCGACTTCCCTTTCACTTTTCACTTTCATGCATTGGAGAAGGAAATGGCAACCCACTCCAGTGTTCTTGCCTGGAGAATCCCAGGGACGGGGGAGCCTGGTGGGCTGCTGTCTATGGGGTCGCACAGAGTCGGACACGACTGAAGTGACTTAGCAGCTTAGCAGCAGACCACTAAATATACTTTTCGGAAATAGATCACTATGTGATTTTTAACAAAGGACTAACAAGGACTTTGAATAATTGAATGAGACATCTTCCTAAAACTATTCTTCCATTTCCATCTGCTTATTTTGTAGGGAGAGTTCTTATGTTTATACTTATAAAAAAGGAAAAACAGGAATAGAATTGATATTGAAACTTGCTTTGCTCTTGTAATAAGTAATATTCATCAGTGAATACATAAACTGTCTGAAAAGTCTCCATCTCAGAGAGGTATTTTCTAATACATTTTCACTTTTTATATTTAATAATTATCAAAATGCTTAACATTATGTATATAATAATTAGGTTAATTTCAGCCAAATATGTACAACTGATAAATGGAAACAAAATTCAGTATAGAATAAAACAGATTTTTAAAAAAACACTCAAGAGTACTATAGTTGCAGGAAATACAACTCAAATTAGTGTACATATTTTAGACACACAAGAACAAAATAGTTTTAAGATCACTGATCTAGCTTATCCTATGAAATGTGTTCATTTTTAAGTGCCTATCCATGTCTATCTGCTTTAAATTATTACACTATTTAGAATCTAGGATTTATTTTGAATTGAGATCTCAAAATGTCTCTTTCCTAAAAGGTAGATGCCGACCTGACCCTCTCACTATAATCAGTGATGCACAGAGAAAAGGACATCACAGATTTCTCTCTGCTTAAATCCATGGAACTGGCCGCTAATATTAGTACAACATTCCTGCTAAAAAGCCTCTATCTGAATGTCAGGAGACTAGAGTTTTGTGAAGGTGCTTTGTCTTTTTAAATTCTGCACTGTTGCTTTTCAAGTCATGGCCCTCCTCTCATTCGGCCAGGTCAAGCGTGGTCATTGCTGTTAGCATTTTCAAATGCTCTTTATTGATTGTAAACACACCTGGAAGTCAGCGTGCCATTGACACCGTTTGATAAACTTGTAAATACTTGGACAACCTTTTCCTCTGAAGCTCGTCAGTCCTCCCAGATAAAAGCCTGGAAACAGATGTCTTTCATCATGTCCTGAATTCCAGAAAACTTTGGCTTCAGAGGAAATGAAAGGAGGGCTGGTTTTAGTGCTCACCATCCTCCCTTACTGAGATCACTCCATCCTTAAGCCCCCAGAGTCTGAACCTGGGAACGATCACAGGAAATACTAAGGCGGTCTGTAGGTTTTACCAAGAGAAAAAGGAGGAAAGATGGAGGAAAAAAAACAGACAGGGCAACAGACTGCCCTGTAGTTATTCTAAACTCAAAGCGTGTGGGTTAGGAATCAAACCAATTAAAGCCTTCACAGTTAGAGTGAGATGTACCACATCTTCAAACACAATAAAGTATCATCTTGAAGGTTTTTTTCCCCCCATCCTGTCCTGTTGTGCCTCAACGTGGGAGCCACGAGCTGTCTTTTCACCTGCTAACTGTGATTTTTCCTTTCATCAGAAAGTGTGTGTCACAACAGTCTTAATGTCTTAAAATACGGTTGTCAGAGTGTGAAAACATAAAGAGGCTGAGTGCACATAGCTATTGTTATTCCTCTCCTTCTTATGTGATTCCCAATTTATATAGAAACACATCAGTAAAGTGGCATTTCTCAGATAACTCCACTAAATAAAGGACTTTGTACTCTGAGATATTTTATGAATAATAGTTTATAACCCCCAGATATCATAAGGACAAAACAGAGTAGTACTTAAAAATCCTATCGGTAATTTAGGGGGTTTAGTATCTGTTTGAGAATTACTCTATGACATCAGAAAACCACTCAGAGTTAAAAAATACTACTCTTTGGGGTCATAGATATCATGAGCTTGCTGCCTGCACATCATGTGAGTGAACTGGCCTATACTGATTAAAATGAAAAGCAGAAAATACATCCAACTCTGAAGGTCTAACAATTGTCAAGGAAGGTAAATGATAATAAATATCATCTTAGGTCCCACAGAGGCACTAATAATTAAGGCATCAGGAAGCAAGGTTGGGCATTTATAGACAATCAATAGCCCACCCTCCAATTCTATGACCTAACCTTGGATTTATACTCTGACTTTGAGATCTCTGAGAGAAAATATCTTTTTATAAACAACCACATGCCATAACTTAACATTATGTATACAGAGTGTTACATCACAAGCTAAGTGAATTAAAACTTTACCTTGCAAATGTAGTTTAATGGACAAAATCAATGTGGCATCTAATTAAGGAGCTATTATACATGCAACACCATAAATACTATATGCAATATTGAAGAAAACTCAATACTCTTGAAGCACTGTTAGCCCCATTTCTTCAATTCATAGGCAATTTTTAACTTGCTCTAAAATCTAATTCTTTGAAATTGGCTTGTATTTGAGAAAATTCATACATGACGAACAATAATGTAAACTTTAAAAGCAATCTGAACCTTTTTTTGTTTAAAGAGGATGAATCACATAGTTTTCAATTTGTCCTCATACAAAAGGGGTTTTTAATTATTTGCTGCATGCAACATTATATTAGTTTCTGATGTATAATGACTTGATAACTATATATATTGTAAAACAATTACCACAATATGTCTAACATAGATAGTCACAACTTTTTCTGTATGTGATGAGAATATTTAAGATCTACTTTTTTACAACTTTCAAATATATGAGACAAGTGGAGGAAGGGAAGGTAGCCACCCATCTGGGGACTGACCCCAGAGACTGTCTCTGCCCTGTCTCACTTCCCACAGAGGTTAGGGGGTAACGCCTGGGCACAACGTCCCATGTGCCCCTCTGTGCCTGCTTGTGTGAATATACACACTATGCCTCCATCGCTGAGTCGGTCAGTGCCCCAGCTATGGGACTGCAGGAAGGAGAGAGTGGGGGCCCCCCACCTCATCCTCATGGTGACTAACTAAAGTCACCGTGTTGTATATTATATCCCATGACTTATGTATTTTAAAACTGGAAGTTTCTATAAAAGAGTTTTTTTTTACTTGGAGAAGTCATTTGCCAGAGTTACACTAACCAAAACTGATGGCCTTCATTTTGTCTTATAATGTGCTATGCTCAGACACTCGGTCATGTCCGACTCTGTGTGACCCCATGGACTGTAGCCCGCCAGGCTTCTCTGTCCATGGGATTCTCCAGGCAAGAATACTGGAGTGGGTTGCCATTTCCTTCTCCAGGGGATCTTCCTGATCCAAGGATCAAATTTGCATCTCCTGCATTGGCAGGCAGATTCTTTACTGCCAAGCCATTGGGGGAAGCCCAATACAACGTTAGGATGTATAAACAAATAAACAAAATGTGTACAATAAGCATTTTTCTTATTCTTATATTTCTTATGTAGGGTCTGTAAAAAGTACCCTACATGTGTGGTTAACAAGTGCTATTTGATCATTCACAGGAACCATCCACTTTAACAGACAGTCTAAATTTCAATCTATATAAACCCAAAATAAATACTTGTAATTTCTGTATAGTTACTGGATCTGTTCATATGTGTGTTATCAGTGCATTAAAGATTAAACAGTGGTTTAAAGTAATTATATTTCACTTAATTGAAACTTCCCACCAACAGTTTTAATTAGGCCAGCTTTTCTTCACTCCTCTAATCCACTGTGTGCTAATTTCCACTGTCACTGCCATCAACCATTAGATTATAGTTTATTTGAAATATATAGCACTTGGTATCAAACACTCTGCACAGGGGCAGCGGTGGTGGTATTATTATTACTGTGAAAATTGAACATTTAGAAATGTCTTCTAAAATCCCTCAGCCTCCCTAAGAAAGAAGAGGGGTGAATATACAGCACTTGGTATTAAATACTCTATACAGGGGCAGGAGTGGTGGTATTTACCATTACTGTGAAAATCTAACATCTTCTAAAATCCATCAGCCTTCCTAAGAAGGAAGAGGGGGTCATGAAGTATTATTATTAAAACAGAAGATGGAAAAGCAAAGAACAAAAAAATATGGTAAAAGCACTAGTCACAGCCAGTGGGTACATGTAAAGTAGCAGCATATATAAAATACAAATAAATATACTATATAGATATATAATAGCTTCTTTTCAGTCTTGCAAAGAAATCAGCCACAGGAGGATGAAAATAACTGATGCCAAAGCAGAAGAAAAATATTCTAGATTAGAAACAAAGAGGAAGGAGAGCCAGGGAAATGCTGAAAGGCAAAGAGCCTGTTTCTCATGTGATGGAAAAAGGTGTCTTTATCCAGTTGCTCTGAGATATAAAGTACTATGACATTTTGCAAAAAGTCAGAGAATGCCAAATGCCAAACATAAATACAAGCATGTACACACATATAATAAAAATAGGTACATCATATAAATATACTTAGACATGTACGTATTTTTCTGGGTGTTTATATTGAAAAAAATGAAATACAGCATTCTCTAACCTCTTAAATACCAATTTTTAAACTCGGAACCAATTGATTTGAAAGCCTGTTAGCTTAAAGTGTAAACTTTTGAAAGTTTAGAGAAAGGGCAAGCTGAGGAAAGGTCAATAAACGATAATCCTTTAATGTGTTTTGTATGTAAAACCTTCTAAAACAAAATGAAGATAGTATTCCAACTTCCCATACTAGCTGAATGAAGAAAGCTCAATAAACCCAAGATAATATAAGAGATGATACACTGAATTAGAATCTATTTACAGACTAAAAATAAAACAAAATGCACACTTTTGAAGGAAAGGCAGAAAAGCCGAGCCATTGACTCAGAAGGCAGAACACTGTATTATTCCTATGATAAAAATGTGAATGTTCAGTGCTTCAAGTAACTGAATGAAAGCCACTCATTCAAAGATAATATTTGTAATTCTAGAACCTCTTCCTTCTCCCATACACAATTGGCTCTAACATGGGTAAAAATAAATTTATGGAAAAGAAATGTTAAAAGAAAAACACAGGACACGTGATTATTTCTCTTACCATTGTCGCCAGAAGGTAACGATACAGTGTTTGTTGGCATGGTATCAGAATTCACTTTTCCATTCTCAAATGTGTCATTTTCGGTCTGCTGTAACTGCCAATTGAGGCCAAAGAGATGCATTGCTGGGGGTAAAAAACACACGGTGTTTAAAGGTCTGCTGCTTCCAGCTACAACAGCAAATGGTACATCTGTTCATAACAAGAGTCACATGTAAAGTTAGAATTACCACGTTCTGAATAGCAAGAGTCAAGTGTAAAGTTAGACTGTCCATACTCTGAGTAACAAGAGTCACATGTAAAGTGAAAATTTCCATGTTCTGAAATGCCAAGGATTCATCGCCTAATAAAAATAAGAAAACAGTTCCTCACACAAAGGCAATTCAGGCAGCAGTGCAAGGCAACACAGCAGCACTTTAATAAAGACTTGATATTACTCAGCTAATGAGCACCAGGAAACTCTTAGAATGAATCACTCTGTGCTCTGCTTTGTTCCAATTCTACCACTCACCATCATCTAAGTGAGTTGCAGGACAGGACCACAGGCTTCTTGCACATGTGCAATACTTGGTTGTAACGTTTATAGGTTCTTAAGAGCTGGCGATGGACGGGGAGGCCTGGTGTGCTGCAGTCCACGGGGTCGCAAAGAGTCGGATATGACTGAGCGAATGAACTGAACTGAATTGAAGAGACATGGCGCTCTTCACTTGGACTAAGGTAACAAGTGGTCTCACAGATCAATATGGTGCATGAAATGGTCAACATGGATTCAGATGTACAACATACAGTAATATTTGAATATTCTTAATTTAAGATGAATAATCCTCAAATCTTTGACTTACAATTCAGCACTAGCACAGATCAAGCAACATGCATATGTATCAGATTCAGCTCAATTCAGTTCAGTCACTCAATCTTGTCTGACTCTTTGCAATCCCATGGACTGCAGCACGCCAGGCCTCCCTGTCCATCACCAACTCCCAGAGCTTACTCAAACTCATGTCCATAGAGTCGGTGATGCCATCCAACCATCTCATCCTCTGTCATCCCCTTCTCCTCCTGCCAATCTTTCCCAGCATTAGGGTCTTTTCCAAAGTGTTAGGTAACTTCACATAAAGTTTTTGATGTAGGATTGGTAATCTTATAAATTTATGTATAAATTCATACATAAATTTTATATGTTTACTAATTTTCTTTATGTAAAAATCTTAGCAAATAGCTAACTAGAAGACCAAGTAATTAGAAAGAGAAAGGTAATATAATTTATTATTTTACATATTTTTATTTTATTCTTTAAAAATATTTAGAATAATACTCACTGTCACATTAACCATTAACACTGAATGTTCATTTGTGCTCCATAAAATAGAGTTTAGGAATTAATCCTGAAGGAAGGCTAAATATCCATGGGGAAATCTGGTGACTGTCATATTACTATGTCATGAAGGAGAATTTTTCAACATTATTTGACAGTATATATTCATTATACAGATTGGAATTTACCAAAGAGAGATGTAAGAGTTTAGAAAGTACTGTTAGAGACAGTGTGATAACGACTACTGTTAAAAAGCCCTTATTAAATATTGAATATATATGAACAAAACTAGGCTGTTACAGTGCAAAGAGCAATTAGTTAGACGTGGGTTCAATGTCAGTCTAGAATTTGTTGTTGTTGTTTAGTCACTAAGTTGTGTCCGACTCTTTTGCGACCCCATGGGCTGTAGCCCATCAGGCGCCTCTGTCCATGGGATTTCCCAGCAAGAATACTGGAGTAGGTTGCCATTTCCTTCTCCAAGGGATCTTTCTGACCCAGGGATCCAACCTGTGTCTCTTGTGTCTCCTGTATTGGCAGGCAGACTTTTTAGCACCAGGGGAGCCCAATCTAGAATTTAACTTTGGACAAATGATGTAATATTAAACATTAGGTTTACTTACAAAATGAGGCTGGTTAAACCAACCTTAAATGATGTGAATTTTCTAGACCATGTATATGAAGAATGTGTGTGTGTTAGTCACTTAGTCGTGTCCAACTCTTGTGACCCCATGGACTGTAGCCCTCCAGGCTCCTCTGTCCATGGGATTCTCCAGGTAAGAGTACTGGAGTGGGTTGCCATGCCCTTCTCCAGGAATTTTCTAGACCATATATATGAAGGATAGCTGGCACCTACTGGGGCAGCCCATAGTATGTAGCTCTTTCATTTACTTATTCTGTACTCCAGGATATTGAACCATTTGTAGTCACCTGACCAGACCACAGAGTCTCAATAAACATCCCCCTCAGCCCCCACATCTGCAGTGCTCTCTACGCACTGCAAAATACCTATTCTTCCCTCTGATGGTTGGTGTCAGCTTCTTGGGGAGACCTCCCTGACTGAGTGAAGTATCTCCCAAGATTGTCTCAGATCATTCACCTATCTCACTTGCCTCATACACTGTCTGCTACTGACCACATCTCAGTAAGCATCTGTCAAAGAAATAAACTCTATTTTCTGAGGTTTTAAAATCTCAGACAACACTTTTGTGGACACATGTATAGCAATTTAAGGCAAAATTAATAAATACCAAATAAAAATATAAATGGCTAAGAATGGAGTGTAACATTATTAATGATGAATTAATGATTGGTCTTAGCATAATGCTATAGGAAAACTATAATAGCTGAATGAAAGTCCATTAGCACCGTATATAATTGATCAATTTTTTTAAAAAAGATTCAACAGTTTGGGGACATTCTATTCCAGTCTCGCATTGTTTTGTTAACAATTTCTTATATAAAAATCATCCTTTAGTAAAGAAACACACCAAACATAGACAGGAACATAGCCACATCCACCCTGGACAATTTGTAACAAACATATAGGCTCATACTCCCTGTTTAAATTATAGTTTTTTGATGTTCTCAGGATTTGGACTTAAGCCTAACCCTAACCCTGTTATACAGAGTGAAATAAGCCAGAAAGAAAAACACCAATACAGTATACTAACGCATATATATGGAATTTAGAAAGATGGTAACGACAACCCTGTATGCGAGACAGCAAAAGAGACACAGATGTATAGAACAGTCTTTTGGACTCTGTGGGAGAGGGAGGGGGGGGATGATTTGGGAGAATGGCATTAAAACATGTATAATAACATACAAGAAACGAATCGCCAGTCCAGGTTCAATACAAGATACAGGAAGCTTGGGGCTGGTGCACTGGGATGACCCAGAGGGATGGTATGGGGAGGGAGGTGGGACGGGGGTTCAGGATGGGGAACACGTGTATACCCGTGGCGGGTGCATGTTGATGTATGGCAAAACCAATACAATATTGTAAAGTAAAATAAATAAATAAATAAATACAATAAATAAATAATAAATAAATTATAGTTTTTCAGCAATTTCCTTTAAAGACTAATTTTTTCAAGGATTAAGATACAGGTTTACAATTCTCCAATATACAAACTGTCAACTCATAAAGAAGTATAATTTCATGTCATTTTGCATTAAAGTATGTAGTTTTTGAGTGGCAAAATATCAGAAGCTTTCTCAACATTTATCACTTCATACATTTTTCAAGGTTTCAGATAGTTCCGCAATGTGTGAATAAAATGCTGTAGTTCTGAGTACAGTAAAAGTTTTGACAGACATACTCTGGCTTAGCAATAATATTTCAAAAGAGCCATAGTTTCTACACAAAATAATGTATCATCATTGTGAGCTTTTGTGTAACATAAAAAGCCTTCTTGAATGATAGATTTGCTTATATTACTGGTTTTAACAGACTCTGAAGAAGAGGAACAGTCCCTGGGTCATGCACAGATATCAAAAGTTAAAAAGCAGGGTTTTGTTTGTGTTTGGAGAACTATTTTACTTTTTGCCAGATGGGCCAGAGCTTTATTACATATATTTTTTATAGAAAATCTCAGTAAAATGGGATTTTGGTTCTACTTAAGATGTCATATAATGAGAAACATACCAAATGGTACTGTATCTTGTTAAACTCTGCTTTGAAAACAGATACCAAACGGTTGTTTGGTCTTAGGACGTTATGTACTTTGAAAATGTTGGTGTTTGGTATTGAGTGAAGTTCTCGACACTGATGTGTCACGAAAGATTTTTATGCAAATATAGAGATTGATTCCAAAGTTAATGAGAGACAGAGACACACAGAGAGAGGGACAGAGAGAGAGATACAAAGAGAGTGAGAAAAAGGAGGCAACAAACTCAAAGTCAGAATGCTACTGAAATTACCGAGCACTGGTGTAAGCAGCTATCTTGGCAGACAAATAAAGCGAGAATTAGAGACATAAAATACATCTATAAAGAAAGGAGAATGATCCTAATTCTTTAATGCCCAGGCTGGAAAGCAGAGTTGATCCCATGAGAAGGCAATTGCTGCCACTCTTCATGATGTTGTGATGGGTCCTGGTTTGCCCAGGACCTGACGGAGGGCATGGGAAGAGTGCCAGAGAAGAGACTGGCAGCTCTGTGCTCCGCGGGGCCCTTGACCCCTGGGTGGACAGCTTAGCTAATGAGGACGGCTTAGGCGAGGTGGCACAGACTGGCAGCAGTACCAGGCATTCTCTCAGCCGCAGACAGGGCCCTCTGCGTTGGTGTGAGAACGTGGGGATGCAATATTTTTTAAGAATAAAATGTTCACTGAACACTTAACTATGTGTCAAGTGTTGTGCTTGTGCTTCAGCTTATCATCTCATTTAATCTTCCCAAAGACTCCATTAGGTAGTTACTGGTTTTTTTTTAAATTATAAATCTGTGAAAACTGAGACTTTCTGAGTGTAAGGTTTCAAACGAGTAAGTTGTGGACCGTGACCTCAGACCCAGACCTTCTGATGATAAAGGGCACACACACCACCTATAACCTACCCGAGGGCGGAGTGTGAAAACCCACACAGAGGGGAGCTGAGTGTAACTTCTGTGAGGGTCGTAGGCTACAGACATGATTCTGCACTACATCTAGGAAACTGAAGGCAGAGACAGAGTTTGGAGAGGAGGGAAGGGAAAAACAGTAACTGGTAACACTTGTGTACTCCAGGCACCGTCCTGCCACACAAATACTTTTCCATCGCAGTATATTGTTGCAAAAGAAAAGCTCTACAGTAATGTTATGACGGTGATTAAATTAATAACAGGCTGTTTTAACTCCAAGAGTCTTAAAAACAATTTAAAAAATATGCAAGTAAACAGCAGTGTGTGTTTTAAAGTTATATATAGATATAATCAGTTCAGTGTGTTTTTTTTGCATTTTAGAATACTTTGATATATATTATCTCCTAATAAATGTAGTGTGTGACAGGATCGTTACCCCTGATGTAGGAGGATGTAACACAGGCAGAGAGGGGTCAGTGATTTACCCAGTTAGTGCATGAAGAGAACTCAGGATGTGTATCTCTGTTGTGTATCTGTGTGTGTGTCTCTCTCTGTCTCTCATTAACTTTGGGCTCAGTCTCTGTATTTGCCTAGAGATCTTAAGTTACACATATTAAGTGTCAAGAGCTTCACTCAACACCAAACACCATTTTCAAAGTACATAACAGACCTCCTGATGCTACTTCAGGATTCCTTTTTCTGCACTGTGCTGTTTTCCTACTTATCTGAATCAAAACTGAGCATTCGCCTCAAAGGAATTACAAAAAGTCTTAACACAAATTGTTAATTCATCTCTCTTTTGAGGAGCAGACATACTCAGAAGTTGTCCATTTCTTAAAATTAAGTTGTAAATACAAGATGTTTACCAACTATAAATAGTTGTATTTTTGCAAGATCATTTAAAGGTTGCTTGTTGGGAATTAGAATATATTTTCTCCTTATTAAAAAATCTTAGATACAGTGGGTAAGTCCCCATAGATGTACAAAACTCTGCCTGCATATCCAATAGAAACATGTATACACACAGCACCAAAAGGCATGAACAAGAATGTTCACGGAAATATTTGTTACAGCCCCAAACTGGAAAGAACTCAGATGTCTGCCTGCAGCAGGATGGATAAAAAAATTATAGGATTGTCATACAATGGAATTCCACACAGCAATGTGAATGAGTGAGCCACCTCCAGATGCCACAATATGGAAAACCTTCACACATACAATACTGAGCAAGGGAACCCATTCACAAAAGACATGAATACTGTGTTAAGTCCATGTGCATAACATTCAAAGCAGGTGAAAGTCCCTGGAGTGACTCTCTGCAGGGAGAAGCGGGGAGGTGATGACTGGGAGAGCCCATGGGGGCTTCTGGAGAGCGGGTAATACTCTATTTTTCTGCCTGGGAAGTGGTTCCACTGGGTCGTTCACTTAGGTTCTGTATACTTTTCTAACTACATACTAAACTTAAATACTTTATTTAAAGTAGTCCATCTGACACAGGGCATAGCTAAAGAATGTCTGTTTTACCTTTCCTGAACCTTTGCCGCAGGTGCTTTTCTCTGCAAAGCTCCCAGGCCTTCCTGCCCATAAGGCTGCGGGTGAGACAATGAGGACAGCCTGTTATAGCACCACCCCGACCCCCGGCCCGGCTGAGATAAACAGAATAAATGCACACACAGGGCAAAGACCCAGTGTAGAAGGATGGTAAGCGACTCCATCTGGTAAGAGGAAAACGGAAGAGTGAGACAATAGTCAAGAGACAGAAGAAACCCACATGTCCACTGATGAATGGATAAAGAAAATGTCATATACATATGTTGTTGTTTAGTCGCTAAGTCATATCTGACTCTTTGTGACTCCACGGACTGTAGCTTTCCAGGCTCCTCTGTCCATGGGATTTCCCAGGCAAGAATACTGGAGTGGGTTGCCAATCCAGGGATTAAACTTGTGTCTCCTGCATTGGCAGGTAGGTTATTTATACTACTGAGCCACAAGAGAAGCCCATTATATATATATACACAGGACAAATACTGCTTGATTTCACTTATATGGGCATCTAAAATAGACCCAAAGGAGCAGACAGTTGAATGGTGCTAAGGGCTGGACTGGGGGGATACGGGGAGTTGTTTAGCGAATAGAGACTTTCTATTTTGCAAGATGAGAAAGTTCTAGAGCTCTGTTGCATAACAAGGTGAATACAACACAGATCCCATGAGCTGGCCAGATTTGCCTGTCTACCGTAGTATCCTTAATTATTCTACTTCCATGACATTGTTCCTTATAATTCCTGGTTTCTGGGTTGCCTTCCCCAAACTCTGCCTGATGAAATCTCACCAACACCCTAACATCTAGTCCACATAACATTTCTTCATGAAGTCTTCCTAGAAGACTTCATGAAGTCTATACTGCCATCAGTTCAGTTCAGTTCTCTTCAGTTCAGTCGCTCAGTCGTGTCCGATTCTTTGCAACCCCATGAATCACAGCACGCCAGGCCTCCCTGTCCATCACCAACTCCCGGAGCCTACCCAAACTCAGGTCCATTGAGTAGGTGATGCCATCCAGCCATCTCATCCTCTGTCATCCCCTTCTCCTCCTGCCCCCAATCCCTCCCAGCATCAGAGTCTTTTCCAATGAGTCAACTCTTCGCATGAGGTGGCCAAAGTATTGGAGTTTCAGCTTTAGCATCAGTCCTTCAAATGAACACCCAGGACTGATCTCCTTTAGAATGGACTGGTTGGATCTCCTTGCAATTCAAGGGACTCTCAAGAGTCTTCTCCAACACCACAGTTCAAAAGCATCAATTCTTCGGCGCTCAGCTTTCTTCACAGTCCAACTCTCACATCCATACATGACCACTGGAAAAACCATAGCCTTGACTAGACGGACCTTTGTTGGCAAAGTAATGTCTCTGCTTTTGAATATGCTATCTAGGTTGGTTATAACTTTCCTTCTCAGGAGTAAACATATTTTAATTTCCTGGCTGCAACCACCATCTGCAGGGATTTTGGAGTCCAAAAAAATAAAGTCTGCCACTGTTTCCACTGTTTCCCTATCTATTTGCCATGAAGTGATGGGACTGGATGCCATGATCTTAGTTGTCTGAATGTTGAGCTTTAAGCCAAGTTTTTCACTCTCCTCTTTCACTTTCATCAAGAGGTTTTTTAGTTCCTCTTCACTTTCTGACATAAGGGTTGTGTCGTCTGCATATCTGAGGTTATTGATATTTCTCCCAGCGATCTTGATTCCAGCTTGTGCTTCATCCAGCCCAGCATTTCTCATGATGTACTCTGCATATAAGTTAAATAAGCAGGGTGACAATATGCAGCCTTGACATACTCCTTTTCCTATTTGGAACCAGTCTGTTGTTCCATGTCCATATACTGCCATAGCAATTTATATTATTTTATCTTGAACAGACCACCTTATATTTGGATACATTTTTAATTGTCTCTTGTGTGAGAAGTAGGGGGGGTCGTAGGAGAATCACAAATGGATCTTTGCAGATAGGGGGTTAAAAATAGGTACTCTGATGGAAAATGATGAGTTTGGGGTGGGGTAAGGGAATAATGTACAGGATGTTAGCTATGAAAAAATGGGAGAGGACAGTTACAGGAAAAATTTAATACGTAATTCAGTTTTTTCAATATTTTGCTTAGAGTTGATCTTAGAGGGCTGGCTCTCCATAGCTTGGTTCCTGAGAAATAAGGATGATAACAGAGAATCTGAGACTGGTAACAGTCAGAAGCAGTCTTAGCATATTATCGATTGGAGATGCATAAACACCACAGATGTTAGTTTCTACAAAAATGCCCCAGTCAATAATGTGTTAGAAAGTACCTAGTATAATTCCTGTTTTTGCACAGTGGGAGAATACAGATTTTCAAGATGAGTCTCAGTCAGAACTCTTTTAAATTAGTTGTAGTATCTGACATTTGTAGTCTACAAAATTCATGAGCATACTTTTTATACTACCACCCAAGTCAGTGATAAAAAAATATGACAAAGATATCAACTCTAGAAATAACTCAGTGCTAAACTGTCAATCACTTTTGCAATCTATGTTACTTATAGCCCAATAGTCTACTCTAAACTACATTTTAAGGGTTTTGCCTGGTATTCTTAGATTATAACCGAATTCAAGATGCTTAAATTAAAATATTTCTTGTGTCACTCAAAAAATATTCTATAATTTCTTAATTTTTTTCTTTCTAGAAATGCCAAGAAAAAAAATCTCATTAACTGAGAGAATTTTGAGACAATATGCTGGTGAAAATCTACCAGTGAAATTTTATGAAGAAATTTTCAGGCTCTGAAATACCATTGAAGTGAGAGAAATTATAGCATCTGCTCCCTTTATTTTTCAAGGCTGATGGAGATGAAAGGAATGTGTGGTATTATATTTATTTCACCTCCTCCCCATAAAAAAATGGGCATGCCATTGTTTTTAACCGATATATGCTGGTTTGATATTTAAAAGCCAGCATGTAGAAGACTTGAAACCAAAATGTGTCATTAAGGAAAATTATATGCCACCAAGGAGCAAATGCAGTGCCATTTTTAGTTCCATGATGAGAGAAATGGTGCCAAATTTTGATCTTGTCTCTGGGGAGCATGCCACCAAAGTTGTTATCACAGCTACTATTATTTCTACTGGCGTGCCTGTGTTCTCAGATACTGCCAAACAGGGATGGGAAGGAGGGGTGGCGACAGCTGGTGACATGGTCCAGCAATCTGCCAGAACCTTAGAGTAAATTACAGGGGATGTTGTGAAGCGAACACAGAAGCAAGCACCCTTGCCATCAGAAACCTGAACCCAGCTTATGTCACCAGAACCCTGAAGAGTACGCTCTGAGCTTCTGGCAACTTCAAATCTAGTTCTTAGCATGCCTGGCATTATTGGCTAAATGCTGTTTAATATTACAAGATCAAGCATGCATTCTCACAAAGACAAAAAAAGGATGAGATAATATGAGAACCAGATTCTGGTAAAACAAACAAATAAAAAACTAAGCTAAAAGATATCCTGAAGGTATTTGCAATTCAGTTGGATTTAGCCTCCAAAACTTTCCAAGTTCATCACAGCAAGCTAAGGTTAAATGCTTTCCTGTCTTGAAATTCACCTCACATCCACATATGTTTTCCCCCAAAATAATCTTTGTGAGAAAGAATCATTAAGAACATGTTATCAGAAGTTGCAGGAAAAGAAAATCAGAATCTGATCATTTATAGGTATGAATGCAGTTTTCAGCACAGGCTGTGTGGTATCTTGCGGAGCCCTCAGTTTACATTTAAAGAGACCTGGGTCCAAGTCTCAATTCTGGCTCTATTGAGTTCTGGAACCTTGGCAAGTCCCTGGGCCTCTCTGAGGCTTAGATATCTTATTTATGTAAAAATCTGAAGAACTGCACTCACTGATCTTTAAGGTTTCTTCCAGATTTATATTCTATGGTATGTCAATATAATGTTTTAAAGTATAAATATTTAGGCTAAATCATTGAGCCTAAGGGAAAAAAAAACATCTGGCATCAATAAAATATCAACATATTAGAATACCAGTGTTGTAGTTCCTTTGTCTTCATTTTCAAATAAAGTAAAATTGCATGGGCTCAAACTATCATTTTATGCATACTACTCCTTGGGTATCTTGGGTTTTGAAAGCAAAATTTCTTCATTTTGTGTTTAAATTTCATGAATACATAAATATACATGATGCACATGTGCAATGATTAGATTTTACAGAGGAAATGAGAAGAATACTCTTAAATATAGGGCAATGATTTGATTTGATTCATGTTTCCAGAATGCAACCAAGTTTTCAATGCAAAATGAAAGTATCTCATGTAAAGACTGCAGTTTGTAACTTGGACCCCTACTGGTCTAAACTGTCATTAGGAATACATAGTTTTCCATAAATTAGCTTTTGTTTTGGATTTCCTGCTGTGTTCATATACATGTTGACGGAATGTGTTGGGCAATATTTTGGCATTCAAATCCATTATTATTTGTTATTAACTTTTAAGGCTAACGTTATTTCAAAAGTTTATACCTTGCTGACCCAAATATGGTTATTTGAAAATCAGTATTTCTTTTGAAAGCTTAAATATTAGTATGTGCTCAAATTGCCATTAAAAAGATATTTTGATATTCAAAGGAATTAACACTTGATGTAGCAAAGTTCTCTGAGCATTATAATCTACTGGAAATCACAAGCTTTACGAACAAATAGTTTTGAAGGGGAGAAGGGGAGGGAAGTAAGGAACGACTGCTGATATTTTATATTTCTATACATGTATTTTTCCTTTCTATCCTTTCTTGGCCTGTGTCATTAATGGGCATGTAAAACTATGGCTATGATTCAGCTCTGTAGGTTTGTTTCTACCAGAATATTAGACACCTGTTCTTTTAGAAATAATATTAAAAATTCTACTTTTAAATTTCTAAGTCTTTTTTCTTTCTCCAGTATGGAGATTCAGTATACTATGTTGGAGGATGCTGCTTAGTAAAATAACAATTCCAACTGCCCACTGACAGCCAGGGCTGAAGCTGACAGAGGCGTATGAAAATCAAGCTGTTGTTTCTGTCACCAAGAGAATTAAGTTGGGATTTCTACAACAGATTGTTTTCCTAGCATTTCATTAGTTTTTCTCTTGTTTCCAGGTTCTGTTCTAGAAATGAAAGAAGCATTCATTCTCCAACCAAACAGAAAAGACTAAACGTGTTCACCCTCATGATTGACTGCCCAGAGGGGCCAGTCATTATCAATAAGCCAGGGAATCTTTGAAGTAACAGTTGTCAGCGTTAAAGAATATGGTATGAGGACCCATTCCAAGAACATTCAAAATACAGAATGAAATCATTTACATGATTTATAGACTATGCCTTGCTTGCCAAAATACTGAGTTTGCTGTTATCATGAAATGTTTGTGACAGAGGATTCATTGGTAACAGTTATTAGTAGCTTCACCATTGAAATCCCATGGATCTACTCATTATTCAAAGGCTTATTGTACTGACTCAATTTTAGAAATAATAATATTAAAAGGAATCTGAATTCCTTTCTCTTGAAAACATTATTTAAGACCTATATCCTACTTTTATGCAAGTAAATGTGTATAGATGTTAGTGACCTACTTAAGCACATAATATTTCCTTGGCTTGTTTTAACTTTTTGGAAGAAGAGTACAATAGACCTGAAAATGATAATTCTTTGAAATTTTAAGACACTTTAATCATCATTATTACAAGATCTAACTATTAGGGATATGGAAGGTTGGTAGATTAAAATATGGCAAAATCCAGGTTGGTAGATTAAAATATGGCAAAATCCAACAGGTACATGTATGGCTGAGGCCCCATCACCATTCACAAGACACTATAACAATATTGTTAATCGGCTATACCCCAATACAAAATAAAAAGTTAAAAAAAAAAAAAAAACAACCTTCTGTATAGGCCAAACTTTATCCAGTGGTATCAGTCTGAAACACTTAAATGAGTATATTTTTAAGACCTTTGTTTAAAAATTTAGGTTTCTACTGTTCATTTTAAAATGCCAACTTAGGAACACTGTGATGTGGGACACACTTATTGCATACATTGGAAAGAACATCTCTTACAGTACTATTGTTGCAGGAACACATAAAAGTATTCTTTGTCTTCCTTTAGGCGGCTTGTTTCTCCAACACTTCATTTGCTTTTAGAAAGACCTACATTTCTGCTCCAATAAAGAATAGTTAATGTGAAAAAATTTAAAAAGGTAAAATCCAGAAAAATATTCCCTTCAAAATGTCCCTTTCCTAATACTAATTATGAAATAATGAGTCCACTTCTTCCCTGAGAAGTTACATTTGAGAGAAAGAACATGATTTGTGAGTGTGTATGTGTGGCTGTCAAGTGATAAATTCTATTAATAACAAAATCAAAGACCCTTCAGGAACACAGGCACAACCAGCTCAAGTAGTTTGTTGTTAGGGATTCATTCGTCAACAAAGATTTAGTCAGTGTTTCCCTCACCAAGTTCTGTCGCCTATGAAAGCTGGATGACATGGAGACCAAGTCACCACTTCAGACACCTCGTAGGTAACCGTAAATTCAACACATCCCATCAGCCTGCCTTGACCTCTCACGTCATCTCATCAAGCAGGGCTGAAAAACAGCATGGGAAGCCAGTTTCCCAGCTGTTCCCCATTCATCTGGGCTCACGTGGAGAGCAGCTTTCCTCAGTTATGAACTTAACTCTAATTAATGATATTTATGAAGCTTTTGTGGGATTTTTTTTTCAAAGCAAAATACTGAGGAAGTCGTCTCTGATACCCTGGAGATGGCTCTCGCTGCCCACCTGCTTCTGTATTCGGTGGTCTCAGGCTCCTTTCCTAAAAATAAATGACCCACTTTCCCACTTTCAACATGCAGTGCTTCTCTCTATGTGATTCTCTTCTGAGATCACAAGGAATATCTGTGAAGAAGTAAAATGCATCTAAAAACAGCTTTAGTCTTAAAATAGAAAATAATGGTAAAATCTGTGATGACTTGAAATGACTGAAACAATATGGTTAGGTTTTATGTATAAATTCTGTGTAACTCAGTGTCTCAGAACTACATCATGAAGCTAGCTTGTAAAAACGACAAGTGGAGATAAGGAACAGATGAAGCATCCAGAACAAAATTAAAAGATCCCATGGAAAAGAGCCACAGCATTTTCGGTCCCCTCAGCAGTGGTCCCTGTACATTTCTTTAATACGCTCTTCACCTTTATCATATAATTGTGGACCTTCTATGGTACTGTTATTTTATATATATTTTTATATTTAATTCAGTTTTTCCTTGCGATTACTGGCAAAATTTTAAACACATTTTTAATTTGTTTTATAACAAATTGCAATTTTTAACTAAATTCTTAAGTCTTATGAGACTTAAGTCAATGCCCTCTGATATAGTGGAATAAAGTTCTGGACTCAAAATAAGAAGACCTAGATAATGTGCTTATCATGCTCATTCCCTAAGTCATGTCTGACCCTTTGAGACCTCACAGTCTCAAAGCAGACTATAGCCTGCCTGGGTCTTCTCCTCCATGGGATTTCCCTTGAAAGAATACTGGAGAGGGTTGCCACTTAAACATTGACTGGCTTTAATGCTGGACAAGTCACTGATTCTCTGGGCCAAAGATTTTTCTTTCTAAAAAATTGTGGATACTGATATTTTATTCACTAGGTTGTGAAATAATAGCAGCTAAAATTAATTCAGCACTTACATTTTATAGGCACAGATTATTATTTTTCTTATCATTAAAATTGAAATACAATTAATTTACAGCATTGCATTAGTTTCGATTGTAAAGGAAAGGGATTCAGTTAAACATATATGCATATCTATTCTTGTTTAGATCCTTTTCTACTACAAAAAATAACCTATTTTTCTATAGGTTATTACAAGATATTAAAAATAGTTCCCTGTGCAATATAGTAGGTCTTTTAATAATTATTTTATGAAATATTCCAAAGATCTCTACTATTACTAATCCTGCTTACAATGACGAGGAAACCCAGGTTTATGGAGGTTAACTGCCCTGCTCAAGATGACACAGCTGATAAGTGACAGAGGTGGGATTACAAATTCAAATCTTACTGCTTTGAGGCTCTGTGCTTATAAACAGCATTCTAAAAATACACTGTAATGTGGTATTCAAAATTGACACATTTTCCCACATAAGATCACTGTTGTAAAGGTTATGCCTTACTGTGAACTTGGTGGTTAGGAAGGATATTCAATACTTGGTAAATTTAAGGGGATTAAATTGGTTGTGATCTTGGAAATAATTAAAAGGAAATGCCTGGGAAAAACAAATAAACATGTCCAAGATGCAGAAGTACTGTATCATTTTTTTTTCCCTCAGAGGAAAGGGCCTCATATCCTAGCTTCGCATACAGTAACATGTTAGGTAGCCTTGAGTGTCCTTCTACAACCATGGAAAACCACGGGAAATGTAGGATGATATGCAGAAGGCTTCCTCTTTCTTAGGGGCAGAAGCAATAAAGGGGAGAAAGAGCTCAGTAGTGGAGGAGACTGAAAGGGTCAGGCTGTGGCCATAATATTAAGGAGAAAAGACAATTCCAGGGGAGTCCACCAACACCAACTCAAGCCGACTGATGGGAAAAGCTACAAGGATGATCCTCTTATTTTTTGAGGTTTTTTTGGATGTAGGCCATTTTAAAGTCTTTATTGAATATGGTTCTATATTGCTTCTGTTTCATGGGTGGGGGGAGGGGAATTTGTTTTGTTTTTTGGCTGCGAGGCATGTGGGATCCTACCTCCCCAACCAGGGATCAAACCTACGCCCCAGGCACTGCCACTGGAAGGTGAAGTCTTAATTATTAAACAGCCAGGGCGGTCCCAAGACGAGCCTCTCTGGAAGCCTGGATAAGTCACCAGTGATGAAACCTAACAGTTCAAGAAGAGACTGGAAGTTCTTATCTTCAACAATACTGATTATTTTCTCCCCAAACAAGTTAGTACTACACAAAACTGGCTAAAAAAATGTAATTGTTCTTTGATTCAGTGTCTATGTGCTTAAAATGTGCCATGGAAGTGTCTCAAGGTAATGTTCTTTCCCCTTCTAGGCCCAACTCAAGAATGGAAATTGGACAGGTCGACCTCTTTGGTTCTCAAATGCAGAACAATGATATCTATCTCCAAATAACTTCTGAAACACAGGAAACACATGTTTTAGAACTATCTTCAAAATAGGTTAATATAGAACTCATGAATGCTTGCAAAAGAATGCAGAAATATGATTTAACAGCTTTTAAAACTATTTTCTGGATATATTCTATAAAGAAAATTCTTAAAGCATGAAAGTGTGTTATCTAAAATTAAAGGAAAGAAACAAGCAGAAACAGACTATAAATTCTCATGGAAATTTTAAATCTAGTTACCCCAAATCTCCAAACAAAGATTTCTTTTGACTTCTAGATATTAACTACAAAGAGGATTCTAGCTAAACTAACTCAACAAAGAAAATAAAAAATATCATAACTGTTTTCCCCCTCAGACACTTCCAAATTTATTTTTATTATATCACAATGCATTGGTTCTAATATTCCTGAGAATTGATTTTTGGGCCATATTTAGGTTTATGTGGTAATACTTAACATTTGTCCTTATGTCAGCATTTGTCAAAACACATACTACTACTTATTATTCTGGTTTTAGCAGGAAAACCTTTCTCTAATGCTCAGATTCGGTAAATACTGCATTTTATGCACTGCTCTAGTCTTCCACATTTTTTTCCTCCTTTTAAAATAGACATCCTGATTAAAATTAACCGCTCAATGTTTACTGTCTCTAAGACATAATCTCTAAGAGGACAAGGACTGTGTAAGGTTGCTCACTGCACTATCTGTGATAATGTCTCAATAATTAAATGTCCAAAGAATGACAGATGGATGGATGAATGAATGGTCACTTCCTTTTCTGATGTTATTTTCTTAGGCCACTAAAGAAACGGTGGTATCGTATTGTTAAGGAAGGACAAGATGTGAGTAGTCTGAAGACATTCTAAGATGACACAGGAACAATAAACTAAAAAGAGTCGCTACACACGTGCATTTTCTTTGATCTGTTTTATTTAAGGATGAAATCTCTGTTGGAACATAGATTCAATGGAAATAGAGGTTTTCTGCTGAATTCATTCCTAAGATTCCTAGCAATCCATCAAGCTTTTTTAACCTCATATATGCCAGTTACTTTTTCTTTCACTCCTCTCTATGTAGATATTTCTCTCGGTACACTCTGCTCTCAGTAGCACTAACGTTAAAGCAAATGACATATGCAACACTGATTAAATATTTATGCAATGTAGCACTGAAATGGTAAATATTGTATTATGCTTTCCACTTGTCATTAGTCAGGAGTTGTCGCTACATTCTGCAAAAATGATAGCCTAAAACAAAGAAGACAGCCCTGTATTTCACAGGCAAAATATTTATCTATAGCACAAACTGGAGTTTAGATGACTTTAAAGGTATTTCTTATTGCTGTTGTCCTTGGACATTTTTCAAGTCAGGGACAGTCTTATATTTGAATGGTAAAAGCAGTCTGCTTATACTATTTCCCATACATTATTTACTTTGAAAAGTTAAAGTGTCCTTTAACTCACTCAGTTGTGTCTGACTCTTTGCGATCCCATGGACTGTAGCCCACCAGGCTCTTCTGTCCATGGGATTCTCCAGGCAAGAATGACGGAGTAGATAGCCATTCGCTTCTCTGGGGGATCCTCCTGACCCAGGGATCGAACCTGCATCTCCTGCTTTGTAGGCAGGTTCTTTGCCATCTAAGCCACAAGGGAAGCCCACCAAACTAAGAGTAAATAAATGCTTTTTGGTGAGGAGAGGAAGAACACACTTTCTGCATTTGTATTTCTGCATTTCTGTACCTGATTTTGGTAGTAACCTCTTTTTTCTTTAGAGTAATACCAGAATCAACCTAAAACTAAACACTTTTATGTTTTGCTAATAAATAGCAGCAAAAAATCTATAACATCAAAAAACTCTAAGTGTACAATATATTGATTTTTCCCCACTATAGATTCAATTCAGAAGTCACTGAAATGATTATACAGAGGTGGCTAGAGAAAGAACTGAATTTTAAGTGATCTCTCGATCTTTTCTAGGTTTCTAAATGATATGCTAGATCATGTAGAAGATAAATGAGATAAAATACTGATCTATTGATTTAAAATTTTCAGTTTACAATTTTCAACCCACTAAAATATGAGCAATACAATTTTTTTCTTTTTTTTTTTTGAAAACCCTTTACTTTGCTTTATTTTTTTCCCCCTAAGAAATTAGATTTTTAAAAAAATTTTATTTTATTTAACTTTACAATATTGTATTGGTTTTGCTGTATATCAAAATGAATCTGCCACAGGTATACACATGTTCCCCATCCTGAACCCTCCTCCCTCCTCCCTCCCCATACCATCCCTCTGGGTCGTCCCAGTGCACCAGCCCCAAGCATCCAGTATTGTGCATGGAACCTGGACTGGCGACTCGTTTCATATATGATATTATACATATTTCAATGCCATTCTCCCAAATTACAATTTTTTTTCCTATATTGTGGTGACACCACATTAGTATTAAAAATGCCACCATTCCATCTCAGACAAAATGCATTTTACTGAGTGTAATACAACTAAGAGCTAAGGGAAGAAGCCATTGTGAAAAATGGTATATAATTCATCATTCGGCTGTGTTCAAGAACCTAATAAAACATCACTTTTATGACAAAGACATGTCGAAGAAGAAAAAAAGAATGTCACAACACATTTTATTTTGCCATCTATATTTAAGTGGTTGATTTTTTTCACAAAGCCTAAAGGGCTGGCTTATTTTTCCTCCTGACCCTGAGTTGCATATATATCGCTAGTACCGTAATCAATATCAAGGTACACAGAGAGGTAAAGATATTCATAAAATGCAAAT
The DNA here is from genome assembly GCF_002263795.3 of Bos taurus. Taxonomy (NCBI): domain Eukaryota; kingdom Metazoa; phylum Chordata; class Mammalia; order Artiodactyla; family Bovidae; genus Bos; species Bos taurus. Next base: position 13,616,906 of record NC_037354.1, on the reverse strand, counting down.
AGACCCAGAAGTAGGACAGATAACTGCTAAGGAATCATCACTACCATGAACCTGGATCCGACAGGTTATGTTTTGCTTGATCTAGGGAATGCTTATGTTGTTAAACAGCCTTTTTAGCAGATGTATGACAACATCTATTTTAGGAATCAGTTGGTAGCAGCTGTTCAAAGGAAATAAATAACTGCATAGTATTTTTTCCTAAATGAAAAGGAATATTGAAAATGTGAGTAGTTCTTTGGTTAGCAGCCTATGTCAGAAGTTCATGAGAAAAACAATGTAGAGTTATTTGTCGCTGGAAATGAGTCCATAAACCAGCCCCTTACAAATTCAGAGTTTCATGGGAAAAAAAAGATTACTGAATGTTTGGAAGGCAATAGGAAGTGTCTGTTTAGGGATACAGGGCTGTTTTTTTGTGTGGGTGATAGAAGTACTCTAAAATTGGTTGTGGTGATGACTGCAAAGCTGTATGAATATACGAATCCCCATTGAAGTGTGGGCTTTAAGTGGGTGAACTATATGGTATCTGAATTATATCTTAACAAACTGTTATAATGGACTTCCCAGGTGGCGCTAGCTGCAAAGAATCCACCTGCCAATGCAGGAGACACAAGGGATATCAGTGCGATCCCCGGGTGGGGAAGATCCCCTGAAATAGGAAATGGCAACCCACTCCAGTATTCTTATCTGGATAAATCCCAAGGACAGAGGAGCCTGGTGGGCTACAGACCATGAGATCGCAAACACTCGGACACAACTGAGCACAAAGTCAACACTTCTAAGCTGTTATAAAAAAAAATTAGTTATGGGGATTAGTGGGTTGTGATAAACTTGGCCTAAAGGGCCAAAAATTGAGAAACGATGCTAACATATGTAGTGTTTTGAAAATAATTTTTGATGTAGACCATTTTTAAAGCTTTAATGGAATTTGTTATAATATTACCTCTGTTTTACGGTTCGTTTTTTTTGTCCACAAGGCATGTGGAATCTTAGCTCCCGAACACCCTCTGATTGAAAGGTGAAGTCTTAACCACTGGACAACTAGAGAAGTCCCAAGCATAATATATTTTGATAAGATTTTTGTTTTCTCGAGTTTCCCTTAAGTTTAATATATGTGCAAACTCTTTTGGTGCTACCTTACATGGAATTTCCCATGATAATTCTGTGAATTTTCAGACTCTGCCTAGCAGTATATGGTCACGTTATGAGGTTGTGTCCATAATGGTGCTATTTGAAGTTTGGCTTGATTTGTTGCAGTTTTCACTGGTATTAACATAGTAATTTCAACATATTTTGACCAGTGTTTCCTAACGTTTCAATGATGTTTACACTTTATGGTAAGATTTGTGGGCATATTTCAATGTGTAGAAAGTCAAAATTTCAGGGTATCTCCCACCTAGGAAAAAGAGCCTTCTGTGAGTAAAGAACAATAATCAAGATGCCTACTCATCCCATAACTGTGAGCAGAAGCAGAAGCAATAGTAACCAAAAGACTATCTCCTTTCTATTCATTCTACAACTGCTGACTACTGCCCATCTTCATAATTTTCAGATTTTAGAAAAACAGTTCAGTTCAGTTCAGCTGCTTAGTTGCATCTGATTCTTTGCAACCCCATGGACTAGCACGTCAGGATCCCCTGTCCATCACCAACTCCTGGAGTTTGCTCAAACTCATGTCCACCGAGTCAGTGATGCCATCCAACCATCTCTTCCTCTGTTATCCCCGTCTCCTTCTGCCTTTAATCTTTGCCAGTATCGGGGTCTTTTCCAGTGAGTCAGCTCTTTGCATCAGGTGGTCAAAGTACTGGAGTTTCAGCTTCAGCCATCAGTCCTTCCAATGAATATTCAGGGTTGATTTCCCTTAGGATGGACTGGTTTGATCTCCTTGCAGTCCAAGGGACTCTCAAGAGTCTTCTCCAACACCACAGTTCAAAAGCATCAGTTCTGCGGCACTCAGCTTTAACTGTCCAATATCCATACATGACTACTGGAAAAACCATAGCTTTGACTAGACGGACCTTTGTTGGCAAAGTAATGTCACTACAAAATGGAGTAAATTAGGGCCCAGAAAAAGTGGGACAGCTATTTTTTTTGGATAGGGCTGTATCACTAACCACTATTATTGAACCTAAAGTTTATGTTTAGTAATCAGGATAATTTTCACTGTGGAAAGGCATATCAACTTAAAGATAATGCGTCAGAGAAGGATCTTAATCAGGAGCTCAGTGATCTAAAGAAAACCACATGTGACTCTGTTGAAAAGAGGTCTGCCATATGTATAGACCTGGACATTTGATTTTTAAGAACTGGGATATGATAAATCATGGCCCATCTATTCTATTAGGAATCAGCTTCATCATAGTTTTTCAGTTCTTCATGGTTTCTCAATTCCGCTCACTTCTCTGTCACAACATGGCTTCATGATCTCCCACTTAGACTAGTTTTCTAACAGCGCTGTCTACCTTTGTACTGTCCAAACGGTATCCACCAGTCAAACATGTAGCTGTTTGAGTTCAAATTACTTGAGTGCATGTGTGTGTGCTCAGTCACTTAGCTGTGTCTTAATCTTTGCGACCTCCTGAACTGTAGCTTGCCAGGCTCTTCTGTCCGTGGGATTTTCTAGGCTAGCAGACTGGAGTGGGTTGCCATTTCCTACTCCAGGGGATCTTCCCCACCCAGGGATAAAACCTGCGTCTCTTGTGTCTCTTGCACTGGCAGGCAGATTCTTTACCACTGTGCCACCTAGGAAGCCCCTCATATTAATTAACAATAATAAAACCTAAACTCCAGGCTCTTAGTTACAGCAGCCACTTTTCAAGGGCTCTCTAGTCATGTGTGTCTGGTGGCTACGAACTGGACACTGTAGAAATGTTTCCTTCATCAAGCACAGCATCTGACTGTGCTGCAATGGACCACAACACTGTCACCAGGGAGCCTGTCTGAAACACAGACTCTGTTCTCACACTGGATCTGCTGAATCAGAATGTGCATGTTAACAACATCCCCAGGTGATTCCTAGGAGCTGTTAAGTCTGAAAAGCCCAAGTTCGGACTTTCTGTCTTAGAATTGCATATTTTGGAATGCCACTAGAGCAATTTTTCAAAACATAAATGTGATGCTTTTTCACTACAATGCTTCCATTTCTTCAGTTTTTTCCCTCTTTTCAGTTCTTCAGAAACCTCATGGGAGGCCCCGTAGATAATGTCCTGGGATCCTTGGCAGTTTCCAGTCCAGCTTCTGTCATTTACTGGCCCGTGTGACTTTAAGGTGAAGTGCTTTTCTAAGAGTATCCTATTTGTTAAACAGAGATAACTCACGGGGCTGCTGGGAAAATGAAGTGAGGAAATTCGTACGCAGCTTCGAACACAGCAGTGGCACATCGTGAGCCTCCACAGGCACCGTTCTGGATAGCTCTTGCTTCTTCCTTCCCCGCCTCGGATGACCTTGTCTCATGGTGATCTCCCACCAACCATTGTGATGTCAAGCCCAGAGAAATGAACTCCTCTGCATCTCTTAAACATCACCTGCTATTCCTACATCAAGTCTTTCCCCAACATCTTCAGCCAGGGGCAGGCGTTTCCTTCTTTTCTTTTCCTTCTCTCTCTCTCTCTCTTTTTCTCATTTGGAAAAAGTTGTTATGAAAGCATGTTCTGTTAAAAGTGTACAGTATACAAACATTTGCACACATCTTTATCACTTGACTGGGAGCTTCTAGAAGAAAGGGCTAATTTGAACCTTTAACGCAGAGTGGAGTGATGAGAAAAATGCTGAGCTAAAAATGGTTACTAAAAAGCCACAGAAGTACCAGAAGAAAATTTTTAAGTGACTTTTAAAAAATAATACTTGGAGTAAATAAGAATTTATAGGTATAACATGAACACTAGAAATGACAAGAAAAAATTGATAACTTTGATTACTTAAAAAATTCCATATAATATATGGCAAGATAACCAAAAACAAAGTTCAGAATAAATTGGAAGAATATATAACATATGACAAATGATTCATATCCTTAATCAACATGTACAATTGCCCCCTAAAAAAAGAATAAAAACCCCAAAAGAAAAATGGAGGAAACTAGGCTATTAAAACATGTACAGGAAAATTACAAATGGTAAATAAGCATTTGAAAAGATATTCAGCCCTACTAGTAAAAAATGAAAATGACAATAAAATATTTTTACCTAAGAGATTGCTAAGAATTAAAAATATTGATTATATGTAGCACTGATAGCTGTATGAACTGAGGGTAACTTGGACCTGGCTTGATAATTTTAAGACATGCCTATGCTTTGGCACAGAAAATTTCTTTCAAAGAATTTATTCTGATCAAAAATTTCATCAACGGAAGATACCCTGCAAACACAAACACACACACAAATGCATAAGAAAATGGTCATGCATTTTTGGAAATTGTTTAATTAAAAATAGGTGCTAAATAATAGTTTGTGTGTGTGTGTTAGTCACTCAGACATGTCTGACTCTTTGCGACCTTACGGATTGTAGTCCACTAGGCTCCTCTGTCCATGGAATTGTCCAGGCAAGAATACTGGAGTGGGTTGCCATTCCCTTCTCCAAAATGATAGGTTAGTGAATGAGAAAAATCTGGTACAAAATGCATTAAAAATATGGACTTCTAGGTGTATATGTGTATGTTAGTTGCTCAGCCGTGTCTGACTCTTTGCGACGCCATGGACTGTAGCCCACCAGGCTCCTCTGTCCATGGGATTTTCCAGGCAAGAATACTGGAGTAGGTTGCCATTTCCTTCTCCAGGGGATCTTCCTGACCCAGAGATCGAACTTGGGTCTCCTGCATTGCAGGTGGATTCTTTACCATCTGAACTACCAGGGAAGCCTAGGTGTATATGTGCGTGGACAAATATCTGAAACGGTGGACACCAGGAAGTTAACAGCAGTTACCTATGCAAAGATATTTCTTTGCATTGATCACTGAGGAAGGCTTTCTTATCTCTTCTTGCTATTCTTTGGAACTCTGCATTCAGATGCTTATATTTTTCCTTTTCTCCTTTGCTTTTCGCTTCTCTTCTTTTCACAGCTATTTGTAAGGCCTCCCCAGAAAGCCATTTTGCTTTTCTGCATTTCTTTTCCATGGGGATAGTCTTGATCCCTGTCTCCTGTACAATGTCACGAACCTCAGTCCATAGTTCATCAGGCACTCTATCTATCAGATCTCTTCAAGAAAATTAGAGATACCAAGGGAATATTTCATGCAAAGATGGGCTGGATAAAGGACAGAAATGGTATGGACCTAACAGAAGCAGAAGATATTAAGAAGAGGTGGCAAGAATACACAGAAGAACTGTACAAAAAAGATCTTCACGACCCAGATAATCACGATGGTGTGATCACTGACCCAGAGCCAGACATCCTGGAATGTGAAGTCAAGTGGGCCTTAGAAAGCATCACTACGAACAAAGCTAGTGGAGGTGATATAATTCCAGTTGAGCTATTTCAAATCCTGAAAGATGATGCTGTGAAAGTGTTGCACTCAATATGCCAGCAAATTTGGAAACCTCAGCAGTGGCCACAGGACTGGAAAAGGTCAGTTTTCATTCCAATCCCGAAGAAAGGCAATGCCAAAGAATGCTCAAACTACCGCACAATTGCACTCATCTCACACGCTAGTAATGCTCAAAATTCTCCAAGCCAGGCTTCAGCAATACGTGAACCATGAACTTCCTGATGTTCAAGCTGGTTTTAGAAAAGGCAGAGGAACCAGAGATCAAATTGCCAACATCCGCTGGACCATGGAAAAAGCAAGAGAGTTCCAGAAAAACATCTATTTCTGCTTTATTGACTATGCCAAAGCCTTTGACTGTGTGGATCACGATAAACTGTGGAAAAATATGAAAGAGATGGGAATACCAGACCACCTGATCTGCCTCTTAAGAAATCTGTATGCAGGTCAGGAAGCAACAGTTAGAACTGGACATGGAACAACAGATTGGTTCCAAATAGGAAAAGGAGTACGTCAAGGCTGTATATTGTCACCCTGCTTATTTAACTTATATGCAGAGTACATCATGAGAAATGCTGGACTGGAAGAAACACAAACTGGAATCAAGATTGCCAGGAGAAATATCAATAACCTCAGATATGCAGATGACACCACCCTTATGGCAGAAAGTGAAAAGGAACTAAAAAGCTGATGAAAGTGAAAGAGGAGAGTGAAAAAGTTGGCTTAAAGCTCAACATTCAGAAAACGAAGATCATGGCATCTGGTCCCATTACTTCATGGGAAATAGATGGGGAAACAGTGGAAACAGTGGAAACAGTGGCAGACTTTATTTTTGGGGGCTCCAAAATCACTGCAGATGGTGACTGCAGCCATGACACTGAAAGATGCTTACTCCTTGGAAGGAAAGTTATGACCAACCTAGATAGCATATTCAAAAGCAGAGACATTACTTTGCCAACAAAGGTCCAGCTAGTCAAGGCTATGGTTTTTCCTGTGGTCATGTATGGATGTGAGAGTTGGACTGTGAAGAAGGCTGAGTGCCGAAGAATTGATACTTTTGAACTGTGGTGTTGGAGAAGACTCTTGAGAGTCCCTTGAATTGCAAGGAGATCCAACCAGTCCATTCTGAAGGAGATCAGCCCTGGGATTTCTTTGGAGGGAATGATGCTGAAGCTGAAACTCCAGTACTTTGGCCACCTCATGCGAAGAGTTGACTCATTGGAAAAGACTCTGATGCTGGGAGGGATTGGGGGCAGGAGGAGAAGGGGACGCCAGAGGATGAGATGGATGGATGGCATCACTGACTCGATGGACTTGAGTCTGAGTGAACTCCGGGAGTTTGTGATGGACAGGGAGGCCTGGCGTGCTGCGATTCATGGGGTCGCAAAGAGTCGGACACGACTGAGCGACTGAACTGAACTGAACTGATGCAAAGATATTGGAGAAGGCAATGGCACCCCACTCCAGTACTCTTGCCTGGAAAATCCCATGGATGGAGGAGCCTGGTAGGCTGCAGTCCATGAAGTTGCTAAGAGTCAGACACGACTGAGCGACTTCACTTTCACTTTTCACTTTCATGCATTGGAGAAGGAGATGGCAAGCCACTCCAGTGTTCTTGCCTGGAGAATCCCAGGGACGGGGGAGCCTGGTGGGCTGCCGTCTATGGGGTTGCACAGAGTCGGACACGACTGAAGCAATGTAGCAGCAGCAGCAGCATGCAAAGATATAACATTGACCTACGGGGATTAATTTTCACTTTCTTTTCGGCTTCTGTCTCTGAAATTTTGGTTAGGAATAGGGATCTGAATGTAACGCAGGAAACCCAGATCTGATCCCTGGGTTAGGAAGATCCCCTGGAGAAGGAAATAGAAACCCACTCCAGTTTCTTGCCTGGGAAATCCCATGGACAGAGGAGCCTGGCAAGCTACAGTCCAGAGAGTCATAATGAGTTGGACATGAGTGACTGACTTTCACTTTGTCCCTGAGATAGGAAAAACCACCAAACACAAAGCCTGTCTCCTCTCTCCCTTCCTTTCTGACTGTTCTGAGATAATTCTACCTTAGAGAAGAGACTGGTAAATGCTATAGTCTCATAACTTCTCTTGACCTTACTGGAAGGTGAGAAAATTCTAGGAGACAAATAATCCCTCAGGCCCTTTATTTCTTTAAGGCTTTGACTTTATATTGACAGTCAACACGAGGGAAGGGGACCTCTAAGGGAATGGAAACAATTTAAGGATGGCTGCGCTTTTGTGAAAGGTGGTAAGGTCAATCTGATGATGACATTGGTCTCCCCATTGATTCTAGGGTTTATCAGGCTGATCTGCCTGGACAAATCTCCCTCCCGGCTCTACACCACTCAATAGAAAAGGACCCCCTCCCGGAGAGCAAAGTGTCCTCCTCTGCTTTTCAAGGGTAAAGGCAGTATCTTCACTCTCAAGAAGATGTATCATGCTAACTGATGAAGAAGTGAAATTCTTTACCTGACCTAAACAACAGCAAAGAAATCACTGTGTTAAGAATGTGAGTTATTTAAGCACAGAAAGACCAGTGAAAATTCCAAGTATATTTGTGTGCTTAAGTAAAGCAATAAAAGGATGGCTTAATTCTTTGATGATAAAAGTAATTTTTCTAGATTCCATATATATGGTGCTGATGATCCTCTTGCAGGGCAGGGATAGAGACGCAGACATAGAGAATGGATTTGTGGACACGGAGGTTGGAAGGAGAGGGTGGGACGAATTGGGGGAGGAGTGCTGATAAACATACACTGCTATGTATAAAACAGATAGCTAGAGGGAACCTGCTGTCTAGCACAGGGAGCTCAGACTGGTGCTCTGCGATAGTCCAGGTGGGTGGGATGGGGGTGGGGAGGGAGGGAGGCTCGAGAGGGAGGGAATATACGCACATATATACATACATGTGTATATATATACACAGCTGATTCCCTTCATTGTACAGCAGAAACTAATACAACACTGTAAAGCAATTATACTCCAAGGGAAAAAAAAAAAAAGTAATTTTGTCAGATAACACTTGGATTGTATCACCTTAATTTCCAGCACAGTAACTAAATCACAACAAATGTTCAACAAATTATCTGTTGAACTGACAAGGGTACGTGAATATTTTTAAAATATTCCATGCAGACAAAGATAAAATCAAAGGGAGATGTTTAAAGTAGGATGCTAACCATGAAACAGTAAAAACTGATCATTTGAAAAAAAGGAACATTTTGAGTTTTTATTTAGGAGTCTGATATTCAATTATATTCATTGACAGATCCTTAAAAGGAGGAAAGGCTCACAAATAATAGTGATCTGATCTCACATTAAAATGCTATTTTTCTTCCTAATCACACAGTGTAAATAAAATTAAATGGTAGCAGAGCTGATATTCAAAACATTTAACAACCTATTAAATAAATATTTAATAGGACACAGGCACTTAAGATCAGAAACGATGTCCGACAACACATCAATACAGACACTGAACTCCACCCCTGTGTAGTTCTTATTTGTCAGTTTAGCATGTACTATAGTTAAAAACAAAAAATCCCCTACTAATATGCTTAATTTATTACATCCCACTTATGACTGTTACATTTGAGAAACCCTTTAAAATTATCTAGCAGTACACTGTTGACGTACGCAAATAATGAACAAATAGTTAACCAGAAGAGACGCTCTTCAAGGCCGGATATTTTCTAGCTGAATACTAGGAATCTGTTTGCTTGCTGTGACATTCCTGTGTACCACGAGTGTTACAAAACAGCACAGCGATGTATCGTTGGTGTGATCTCAGAGAGCGACAACCCTTTCAGTACCTGGTTTGACCACCTTCACAAGGAGCGAGTTAACTTAGACGATTGAAAAATGACAGAAAGGCCTCATCTTGTTTTCAGCTCTGATGGACAGTGGCCTGTGATGAGGATGATCAGGCTGCGTGTGGGTTTAGTGGGGGGGCGCCAGGTTCATGAGTGACGTTGCCATGGTCATGGAATCGGAAGTCACAGTGGGTAATGTGTCACCGCATTGCTCCCCCCAACTCAACTATCTCTTAAGTTCCTTCAAGCTCTAAAATTCTACTTTGCTCTTCAACGACGTGACTCAAGATGGTCACTTCACTTCCTAAGGACGTAATTCATAGTTAAGGAGTATTATAGCTAAAGACAGAAACCGGTTTACCACAAAAGGCTCCTACTATTCCACAGACAGCCCTGTGACACTTATTCACTTATGGAATTTCACCAGGCATCACAAATAGCTCTGCAAACTTGAGGAAGCTTCACTGGCTGTTCTTGGCGAAACACATAACCTGTGATTTATCTCAGTGAACATGATTTGCTTTTCGATGACGTACGCCTTTCTGTACACACTTAGATCAAGATTGGATATGGTCATTTCTGACATTTGAATAAGCCATTTGCCAATAGCTTGAATGCTCATCTATGTTCTGAAATAGTTAAAGAAAAGACACATTTGCAACTTCTCTTAGCAGCTCCAATCAGTCAGGTGACAAAAAACCATGATCAATATTCCATCCAAAAAGGTGGGAAACCCACAGAGAGGGATGTGTACATCATCCAGCCCTTGTTTTATGGATGCACAGCTCTCTGGAGAGAAGTTCCTGAGTGCACAAGCATGGCTCTGAGTGATGGGTTTTACATTTAGACCACGGGCTTGGCTGAAAGACGGGCAACATCACGAGGAGGAGCAGACAGCTCCCTATTGATGCCGCCCTGAAGGGGATTCCTACACAGGGCCCATTCCTGCAAGCGCGTGAATTACTTCCTGGACATGAAATGTCACAGAAGTGAACACACTCACGAGGGACAAACGCAACACAGATGGATGCTCTAGTGAGTATCCAAGGCAGACCTCGCACTTCACGCAAACACAGCTTCTCCATTCATCTACATAATGAGAATGACCATTTATCATATATCAGGACCAACTTCTCGCCCATGATGTATAACCTCGGAATTCAAGCCCTGTCCAAATAAACACATAAAACCAACTGAACAATCAGGCAACGTCCCAATGTATAGACAAAAGAGTTCTAGAAACGGGCTCTTACCTATAAAATACGACAGCAGTATTGCCAGGAGCACTGAGACCCCTACAGCGCACAGGGCGGTACATTTCCAGCTACAGTACTTTGAAGACTTCTTGAATTTAAAAGCACTTCTTGACAGGGTGTTTCTAGGTAGTGGCCGAGTAGGTGGCGAGTAAACAGAGCCAGAGGCCATCGTGTACCCTGGGGTGGCCGTGCTGAACAGTGGCGTGGTCCCTGTTCCTGTTTTGAATAGGAAATGCCTGCAGGACAGAAGAAAATCATTGTAAGATACAAATATACTGCGATCGGAGAGACAGAGACAGCGAGGCATGAGCTCACCTCTCGTTCCGTCTCTCTCTGGCTTTAAAATCATTTACTACATAGAATTAAAAAAAAATGAGACATTAAGAAAATATTTTAACCTAAAAACCCGACTCAGAAACATGTGACTTTGAAGAGACTGACTTATAATGAATAGAGGAGGAGGAGTTACACACACAAATGACTCCTGTCTGGAGAGGTGTCTGGAGAGACTGCAGAGGAGTTCTAGCCACATCATTTTCCTGCACAAAACCATTCTGGAAGTTCCCGTCATGAACTGCCTTCAGAACACCTTCACATTTCAAAGAAGGAAAGCAACGCCATGACTTTATAGCTGTGTGTGGCTTTGCTCCATGTGAGGATATGTACGCCTACATACACAAGCACGCACGACCACATAGAACAGGCTGCTTTCTTTCCTGGACGTGCTCGGAAAATTCTCACCTGTCCCTCACCTCCCACCACCCATATCGAGTACTGTCAAGCTTGGCCACAGGTGGCTGGCCAGTTTTCCAGGGAGGCAAACTAATTTTAATCTTTTGCTTATGTCAAACATAACCAGCAAAGTGAGTCTAGTGGGGTGAGGGATGGAGAAAGGGAAGGAAACACAGAACACTTTCTAAAACCAGCCTCAATGAATGAACAGGCTAGTGAAGCGAGTTTTTAGATCAACTTCCCAGGTGGTGCAATGGTAAAGAATCTGCCTGCCAATGCAGGGGATGCAAGAGATTCGGGTTCGACCCCTGGAGTAGGAAATGGCAACCCACTCCAGTATTCTTGTCTGAAAAAATCCCATGGGCAGAGGAGCCTGGAGGGCTAGAGTCCACACAGTTGCAAAGAGACACGACTGAGCGGTTGAAGACACACAGGCACACACACGAAAAGATTCCCTAATGGTTTGAGCTGAACGACAGTGGCACAAACTGCCTCTAAAAGTTCTCTGCTCTCTTGAAAATGTCTAAGCAGAAATTGAGTGATCACACGAAAGGAGTGACAGGTAATTCTTTATAAAAGATGACTAGTTTTAAGATTCCTATGAACATTAAATGTCCTCAAATTGAGACAAAAGCATCATGTTTTTCATGTTTGAAATTTCATAGCATGTGAGTATCTTACTGTGTTTTTACTTTGTGTCCTAACCTTTTCTATTATTTTCCCTAATAACACGTTCAGTGAGGTCAACAGACTCTGCTCTCTTTCCTATGCAGGGGACTATAGGAAATAATCTAGAGTGTTCCATCATGGTACAAAACAGTCTGCATGCAAGATGATTTTAGATGGGATACAGCTGGATATTTTAAATTGTAATACAAAGGAATTTGTTTTAATGGCTATTAGAAAATAGACTGAGTATATCAAACAAGTTAAGGGGGTTAAAGGGGCTTCCCAGGTGGCACTAAAAGGGTAAAGAACCTGCCTGCCAAGGCCGGAGACAAAAGAGACAGGGGTTCGATCCCTGGGTCAGGAACATCCCCTGGGGGAGGCATGGAAGCCCACTCCAGTATTCCGGCCTGGAGAATCCCATGGATAGAGGAGCCAGGTGCATACAGAGTCAGACATGACTGAAGCAACTCAGCACGAACAAGGGGTTAAAGGACAGAACCTAGATGGCCAATTGCTGAGGTTCAAATCCTGGTTTACTACACTGGGTATGTGTCCTTGGGGGAGGTATTTACCCCCTCTCTGTGTTTTGGTTTCTCAACATGGAAAACAAGAAGAGTATCTATCTGTCAGAGTTGTTATTAGGCTTAAATGAGTTAACGTTCTTACTGTAAAGTACATGGAATACAGTGAGCACAATGCGGGGCTTCCCAGGTGCCCCAGTGGTAAAGAACCCACCTGCCAATGCAGGAGACATGGGTTGGATCCCTGGGTCAGGAAGAGCCCCTGGAGAAGGACATGATGACTCACTCAAGTATTCTTGCCTGGGAAATCCCATGGACAGAGGAGCCTGGTGGGCAACAGTCCATGGGGTGCAAAAGAGTTAGCCAGGGCTTAGTGACTAAACAACCACCACCACCAGCAAAAGGAAGTGTTGAGAAATGAAAGAAGAAACAAGCTTATGATTTAACAACATATTATTGCTTAGGCAAGGCTAACCAGGGATTTAAGTTACAAAGAACCCATTTCCAAAGTGGATAAATGTGTGGCTGATGTACAGATATGGTAAAAGTCATGAAAATTTGCCTCACGGGTATAGTGCAAAGAATTCTAGCTTAGAAATCAAAAGATTTAGGTTTAAGTTCCTGATCTAACATTTCCTAAATTTAGGATCCGGTTTTCATGTGTAAAATGAAGCTAATGACTTACTTACCTTACAAAGCTGTAAAGAAGTTAATGCATCTAAAAAGGCTTTGTCAACCACAAAATTAGAACACATGCAGATGACAAGTAACTACTTCTATAAATTATACTAATGACCATATTATGAGGTCCATTTCCCCGCAGAGAACTACTTTACAAAGCAAACTTTAAAGTTTATAACCTGAATTAAATGGTATGTTGGAAGCAGTGTTTTGGCACCTGCTACCATATTGATATTCAGCCTAATTATTAAGAATGTGGGCTCTGGAACCAGACTGAAGGTGAACATGTTGGCTCAGTTGTGTCTGACTCTCTGAGACCCCATGGACTGTAGACTGCCAGGCTCCTCTGTCCATGGGATTTCCTAAGCAAGAATACTGGAGTGGGTTGCCATTTCCTTCTCCAAGGGATCTTCCTGACCAGGGATCGAACTCAGGTCTCCTGCACTGTAGGCAGATTCATTACTGTCTGAACCACCAGGGAAGCCCATGCCTGGGTTCAAATCCAGACTTCACCTATAATTAGCTGGATAATGTTTCTAAATTACTCAAATTTTCTGTGTGTTGGTTTTATCACCTATAAAATGACAATAAAACATTACCTATTATGAAGGCATGTTATGAGGATTAAATGAGTAACGTATATGACATGTTCACATCCAGCACCAGGTTAAGTGTTCAATACACACTGAAGAGACCCTCCTGAGAGTCCTGCAGCTCAGCGCAGTTTGTGGGAAGCAGAATGACTTCTGTGGCTTCTAGAGCAGCAGAAAAAAGAGAGAGTGTGTCGCTGTCACTGCAAAGAGGCCATGCAGACAGGAATGCAGGCTGTCACAGCAGTCACACTGTGACTGATGCTGAGGGGACAGACAGAAGACCAGCATCTGGGTGAAGACTCCAAGCATGAGGGGCAGCTCACTGTGCTCACAGCATCATGTCAGGAGTCAGGGGTGGGGGAAAGACCCAAATTACCCGGGTGAATTTCCTAGGGTTAAGTTTCAAATAAAATATAGACAGAAATGTTTTTAAAAAAAAAATCATTTATCTGGCATACGAATGTGGATGGATACAAATGGTATATCCATGGCATAAGTCTGCAGTCTGTCTTCTCTGGTTAGAATGTAAATTCCACAAAGTCTCATTCGCCTCTGTCTTTTCAGGACTTACAGAGTTCCTGACTTGTTGCTTCACAAATATTGTGAAATAAAGAAAACGGTGACTATTGTGCCGATATGGAAAGTGAGTCTCATAGAAAAAAGTACCTGGGACAAAGACTCATGGCTAATAAACAAATGATAAAAAATAAATAAAAGTTGGAAATTATTGCAAACCTCAACCTGGAAAATGTGTTAAAGGTTTATTCAAAGTGGTTGGGTCATTTATGAATAGGAAATGGGACTTGACTCTGAGTCTTTAACACTGAAAACATGGATCAAGACAAGGAGTTAGACACATGTTGACTTCAAATTAGACACTTCTGTTTCAGTTTCTGAAATCTGTGGTATCAGTACATGATGTCTACCTGCTCTGCTGATCCTGGAAAAGAATTCTTTCAAGAACCAGGCTTGAGCCACTATGAAATTATTATTTTTCTTAGAGTAAAATGTAACTTTGAGATATTTGAAAACAAAAATATATTACTCAAAAATATATTTCTTATCAATGTGAGTGGAACTGAAGACTCTTAATTTTCAAAGAGTTTCTAAGTTATTTAATAACATAAGTTTACTTTTGTTTCTGCAAGAGAAAATAGAATTTTTATGTATTTATTGCTACTGTCTTTAAACCTCAGAAGTGCATTCCCTCTTCCTCTGTATAAATGACTTTCTATGTCAGGGGGTCCTCAAATTAGTACGTTAGAGATTTGCATAGTAAATAAAGAAACATTATAAAAACATTGAAAGAGAAACCAAATCACCCATGAATTTTATTCTAGAATCACTGGTCTTCAATAGTTTTGGATAGCTTCTTAGTATGCAAGTACAGAAAGAATTCGTAAAGACTGCTTAAACGGATGCATTTTGAAAGCATTTACAAATGGTATTGTTCATGCGAGGATGATTCCTTTAGGAATCTTTAAGGCTTCAAAACAGGTTAAAACACACATGCAAAAACCTCTTAGACATTAACTAGACTAGTAGAAAAGTTCTGTGTCAACATACTTTCTATAGAGAACATTTGGTTTCAGATTTGGTAGGAATCTGTCCATTTTTAGGCTCAGACAGGATGCCGTCTTTCCCAAGTCAGCAGTGTCCTTTCCACTGCAATACAGAAAACACAGAACACTGACGAGCGGATTGTGCGACTTTAAGCCCAGGAGTTTTAAAAAAACTGTTTCAAGGTCGAACACAATGCTTAGTTTATGTCTGAAGCTCCACAAATACCTAAGAAATGAACGGGGAAAGGGGATACTGGAATGCAGGTACATGAAAAGTATACAAGGACTTTCCAGAAAATTCTTTTATCACCTAATTCTCTCTAAGGCACCTACTCCTGTGTATGTCATGACAGTCTTCCCCACCCTGTGACACTTTGCCAGGTCATATAGCCTTGGGAACATGCTTCTTATATATCAAAAATTCTGCAAAAATTACTATCAAAAGCATATGCTTCTGATCCGGCATCCACACAAGGTTTAGAGAATAAAGGGAGAGATGCTGTTTCCTTCTCAGACCATATTTGGGAATGAAACCAGTGGATCCGGGGAGAATGTTCCCCCATTGTATTCGGCAATAAAATAGAAGCAGCAGCAGCAGCCTCTTTGTAACACAGAGCACACCAGAGCCGGCTGATTTTTTTCTGATGTTTCTAATGATGCCCGGCGTGGTGCCTGCCTCCAGCTCCTCTGCTATTTGTGCCACCGTTTTCACTCTGGTGATGAACTAGAGATGCACACTTGAAGAGAGACTATCAGAGACTGGGATGAGGAAAATCAATTTCAAAGCCCCAAAGACAGCCGGTACAGAAGGTCACCGAACATTTTACGTTGCTTTGCGGCTTTGGAATCTTGAGGGGGATTCTATTAACAACAACAAACAGCCTCGTGGAACTGCGTGGCATTATTAACTGTAAGGTTGCGGAGCAGCGAAAACGTACATGGGGAGGATCACCCGGTATTAAGCACAATTAATAGCTGCTCGTTTTTTTTTTTTTTTCTGAAGTTCAAAAATCTGTTTCTTTGTTGATCTGCCTTCAGACCAACCTTTTCATTTCAGCTTTCTGCCTTTGGTTCTAGCTTCTAATTTCTGATTCTGTGATGGGGCTTTCCCTGAGACATGTCACAAATTAAAAATTACTATCTAAAAAAGGATACAAACGAACTTATTGACAAAACAAGAAAAGACTCACAGACTTAGAAAACAAACTTAGGGTTACCAAAGAGGAAAGGTGGGGCAGAGAGGGATGAATTAGGAGGTTGGGATTAATGCACACTCAGAACTATATATACAATAGACCATTAATAAGGACCTACTGTATAGCACAAGGAACTCTGCTCAGTACTCTGTAGTAACTTTTCTGGGAAAAGACTATGAAAAAGAATAGATACAGGTATATGTATAATTGAATCACTTTACTGCATACCTGAAATGAACACAATATTGTCAATTAACTATACTCCAGTATAAAATAAAAACTGAGAAAATTAATCAGGACAGAGGCTGAATCTCCTGTTCTTTGTCGCTGTCCCCATTCCTACCTTTTCGTCACTGTTGGTACCTCTGTCCTTAATGTCTAACTGACGGACGGAGAGCTAATTTTCAATTACTCTTCTCTTCTGCCTGCCCCCTCCTCCCACTAGTATTCAACTGTCAGAGAATCTTGTACTCTTTCCTTCACCGCATTTCTCCCTTGCTTTTGTTCTCCGTTTCATTCATTTTGCTTCATTGCCAGGGTGGAGCAGTTCTCTGAGTTCTTGCAGCTCAACGTCCTCATTTTAATTTGTTTGGCCAAAGCCAAGAACGGGCACAAGTAACATTTTCATTTCAAAGTTTCTTCTACTCTCTAGTGAAATGCCATGTTTTTAATACTGAACCCTCACACTACCTTTACAGTGGTTAATACAGTCACCTCCGTATGCCCACTCATAATGTGTATCTACGCTTACCTCAGGCCACTTACAGCTGCTTCCAGTCATTTATTTTGCTCTTTTACTCAATCTCTCAGCAGGTATGTTTTGTTCCTTGCTAACTCTTCACTTTTGATGGAGTTAGTCTTTCAAAGTAATTACTTTGAAAAAACTTAACTATCATTAAAATTTTTAGTGGAGAAATAATAGGGCTTTTTGAGTTATTTTAAATATGCCTTTCTATATTATGTTATATGTAATATCAACTCATTCAGCGCTCATTTTATAAGATCCTAACATCATGTACAAAATTGAACAAGTTATAAGATATAATTAAACTGTAATTGTACAAGCATCACCAGGAAATACACAGGTTAAGACCAGTCTTTTGTTCAGGAGGTTAATATAATCATGTTCCTCTAAAATCAAAGAACATGGCTTAGTAAGTCGGAAATTATAGGGACCAGATGGGGAGAAGCACCCCAGAAAAATGTGTTACAGTATCATTTAAAGCTATGTGAGTGATTTCCTCAGTGGGCCACTGGGATGCAAGATAAAAGTCAACAAGAAAGTGTGTAACCACTGAATGAAATTTTAATAGATTAACTTCAAAATTGGTTATCTTCACAGAAAAATAGTTTTTCTCCCCCTTTCGATGTTTTATACAGTGTTAAAAACCTTTTGAGAGATGAGCAAACAAAGCAAATGATTAGAATGAAAAAGAGAATAATAGTCAAGTGTTCAGTTTCAATCCCTAAGGCACAGCTGAAACCTTCACTGGTGAGATACAGGCATCTGGAGAAACATTTCTATTGTCCACAGCCTGTTCCATCTAACTGGGAGAAAGGCTCTATTGCATAGGAATTATTGATACTTTCTTCCTCTTCTTACAGTCTCTGTTGAACAGAGAGAGTAATTTACATCAAGCTAAATGTGAACTGTTTAAATGTCTTGATGCCTTGCTTTTTATGTTTCTAGGCAAATCAATAAAAAAAAAAAAAACTTACCCAGAATATAGATTGCTTGCTTCAAATTGGATGCTCTGATTTCAAAGACAATGTGCCGGTAAGAAGAAAGATTGGCTTTATTTGGCCAAATTTACAGCCTTTTCAGAATCCAAAGTTCTCACTTAAGAGCTCAAGAAATTTGAAGGTATAGGTTCTTTTTCCTTCTGGCAAAATATAACTTTCTAGATTTAAGAGGCTTATTAAAGGTCTCATAAGATTCCCTCAACTTCAAACGACTCTTCCAAAATGACATTTTCAGATTTAAAGCAAATGAATCCCATACTTGTGGATTAAATTTACCTGGTAATATAAGAAAGCTAAAATTAACTACTGAGTTCAGATAGTTTTAGTTACTTGATAATGCCGAAACAATGGATGGTTTCCCTGGAATTCACCTTAAGACAAAATACTTAAAAAATTTTTTTCAAAATATGAAAAATTTAATTATTGTATGTTGTCTTCCCCTGACTTAATTACTTGTGGTCTATCATGGAGAGTATATATATGAAACATCGCACGAGTTAAAATAGCCCCAAATATTTGTCAGTATATAAGAAATGATAAAACTGAAAGATGATATGAACTATTATCTAAGAACTTTGAACCTTAAAACCTGTGCTTCATTATTGAGCATTTTCACTATCAAATTCTGATTTTTCGATCTCAAGGCCAACTGGATTATCTGCTAAATATATTTTTAGCAATGTGTTTGTGACTGATTAAAAGACCTAAAAAAGCAGTTTATTGAAGTGATGGGCTTCAGGATAATGATCCAAGCAAATATAAATTTTGGGGGCTGCTATTAAACAGAAATCTAAAGAAAGCAAGTCCATGTAGAAAATTAGCTATCTCTATTCAAGGCTGGGTTCCTGTTAGGGACTGATGCTCAATAGATACCCAGAGATACCTGGGGAATTACTTACTGTTCTTAAATACCTAACTGTTTGGAAAGAATCTCCATCAGTTGAGGATGATGGCAGTCAGGAGTTCTGTGAAGATTCCAGAACTAAGAGATTGTAGACGCTGCTATGAATTTTCATGGAGAAGCCCACCCACGCTAACATCTGCATAAGATTGCATAGAGTATTCTGCAGTCACCCATCTTTCTCATGGAGCCTTCCATCAGATTGATTTTGGACTCACAGGTTTTGGTAGAACCTTGAGAATTTACATAGTCAAGGCTTAGGCCACCAACAGGCACAGAAATGTGCTTTGAGACTATTACATACGTTAAAGCAGTGGTTCTCAAACTTCAGCTTGCACCAGAATCCCTTGGAAGGCTTGTTAAGACATAGAAGGTCTGGGGTGGAACCCCAGCAGCTCATGCTTCTGGGTCAAGGGACCATACTTTTGAGAACCACTGCAGTAAAGGAACTGGTGTGTTAGTTTCTTAGCTTTGGTTTAGCTTCAAGACTCCCATCCAGACTGTATAACAAAACAGAAAATCAACCCAAAGACTCTTGCTTAAACAGTCACTGCTGCTAGCTCTCTTCAAGGTTTAGAGCAAATGGAATGTGTAGGACATGAGGCTTGATCCATCCGACCTCAGAATCCAAAGGCCTAACCATTTTTCACCATATTATGTCATCTCACTCTTTATTTTTTACTTGCAACAACCTTTCCTTTACTGTTCTTCCCTTTCCATTTCACCTATTTGTTAAGAAACTGGTTCCTGCGTCCTTTCTAATTTCATTGCCACTTTTAAATGCCTACCACGTTTACTGACTCTTACTTATCTCTAAATGAGACACTGGGGTCCATTCTACCCTGCTTCTTCTTTGTTTCCCAGAGTATCTATATTTCTATGTGCTTATCAGACATTCACCAACAAACCACCTTATTCCATTAGGACCTCTTTTTTAGAGAGTTCTTTCCTTTTTTCATTGAACTTAGTACTTGGATTTGTCAGTCATGTAGAAGGCTACCTGATCATCCATCTTGGGTATCTACAACTTCCCAAAAGGTTTCACTACTTTTGTTCATACAGTTAATGCTATTTCTCCACTCTTAACCTTTCTGTCTTTATATATTCTCCTTTTTCCTCTAAATATTTTGCTTCCATGTTATTACCTGAATTAAAAGAAAGAGTTATCTCTACTCATTCTCTATTAGGAAATACTTCTGGAAAAATCAATTCTAAACATTTTAAAAGAACTGAACACACACACACACACACACACACAAATCTAATCTCCTTACCTCCTTACACATCTGTCACTATGAGGCAAAAGAAACAAATGAGAATTTTCCTGTAGAACATTAGTTCTCCCTGACTTTTCCCCTTTGAAGCAGCTTAAGACCCAGCAGTGACAATCGGGGTGACTTTCCCAGCACTGACCATGGTGTGTGCACTACCACACACATCCTGACAAAGGCTGCAGAACTAGGAGCTTCTGAACCACGAAAACTACACAGTGAAAAAAAAATTCTCTCACTGAGGTTCAGAGGGAGCAGAATTCCAGTATATTTGAAAAAAGAAATCCTACACTGAATCCTCATTATTACAGTTGAAGATTTTTCTTTCATCCTTTAGATATTATTTTAGAACATGTTTTCAATGGTGAGTAAGAGAACCAGTGAAGAGTTACTTAACTGGTAGGAGGAAAGTAAAAAGTATTTGGAGAACTAGTTTTTAATTAACTTCTTAAGCAACCACTGTGCTGAAGCAGCACTTGCCAAAAGGTAAAACGAAGAATAAAACATTATCAAATGGGATATTAAAACTGAATAGGCTTGTCTTAAGGATTGATGAAAAGGTGAAATGGTTGAGAAAAAACAAAATTTACCTACAGTGAGTCAACGATAAACCTCAATATTTTTCACTTTGCATTTTGATAATTTAATTTTTGCTAATTTGGGGGACTTCTGGTGGTCCAGTGGCTAAGACTTTATGCTTCCGATGCAGGGGGCCCGGGTTTGATGCCTGGTCAGGGAACCAGATCCCACATGCTGCAAATGAGAGTTTGCATGCC
Source organism: Bos taurus (assembly GCF_002263795.3). Lineage (NCBI taxonomy): Eukaryota > Metazoa > Chordata > Mammalia > Artiodactyla > Bovidae > Bos > Bos taurus. The sequence goes on along the minus strand of NC_037354.1, from coordinate 13,595,703 downwards.
ACAATCAAAGAACCCAGTGCAGCCAAGTGAATTAAAAGAATTGATTTCTGCTAATTTCTAAACAGAATGAGTCTAGAAAAGGTGATGTGTGTTGGGTGTGTGGATAAATTTTCTAAGAACTGGACAAGGCTTGTTCAAAATAGATTAATTATTTTGCTTCTGATGTAAAGGTATTATCACTATAAACAACTGAAAATATTTATTAAGTAATATATTGTACAAAAAAGGAAATATTTTAAACTCCTACTAATTAAAATGCCTGTTCTTTTAATACCTTTAAATGAACTGTGGTATGCATTTTAAAAATATTTTAAATAAGAAAATTAAACATCCTCCACGTGAGTAATCAGCATTAGAATGTAAATTACGTATTTTGGCATGAAAACAAAAGAACAAATGTGTAATGATTCTAGCTGTGACACAGTGAGTTAGTTAGTGAGACTGACAAACTACTTCATGCTGATAGCATGTTGTGGTCTCAAACCTATTACACTTTTGAATTGATGTGTTATTATCTTTGGACAACTTTCACACTAGGAGGTGATCCCAACAAGAAAAATGTCTTAAATGAAAAGTTTATAAACAAGATATATTTCACTGCTATTACCTGAATTAATATGCACTATTAGTGGTTTACAAAAAGAGGATTGAGAGAAAAAATTGTTTTATAATATTTTACCAAAAAATTGCAATATGAATGCATTGATAACTGTACATTTTGGCAACTGCCCTGTATCATCTGTAATCATACTGAGTACACAAACATGTACTTGGTAAATACAGCATCATGTGTTAATAGATCTTTGAAAACCGGGAGGCAAAATTCTGGACAGTATTAAGGTGATTTGCGGGAAATGTATTTTAGTAAACTTTCTACTGTCTTACATTTACATTTCAGTTTTAAATAAGGAGAGACATACAATGTAAACTTTAAGTATAATCACATTTGTAAAAAATACATAAGGCTATAATAGGAAGAAAAATATTTTTACTATGACTTGTTTTAACTTAAACACGTCTATAATCAAGTAACAAATCATCCTGCAGAGTTTGCTTGGGAGCATTAAGAACTGAACAACTAGATTAAATATGCACAATTTTTAAAACTATTATCAAAATGGCTAAAATAGCTTACTAGTCTATGATACATTTTAGCTGTTTTAATTGTGTAGCCATGATATCAAAGACTCAAACCTACATTAGATAGTTTCCTACATGTTTTAAGATATCAATTATAGTACTGTTGGGAGTTATTACATACTAAATATATTAAAATTAAAATAGAAACGAAAAAGGAGATCTTAAAATTCCTATGTGCTATTTGAACAAGATTTAATCTATTTAATTATTAATTCATTTAATTATTGATGCCTTAAAATTGTTCAGCAAAGCTCTTTCTATAAATTTGAGAAGGAAGCGTGATCTACGAAAACAATAATTTCAGGTATTGATGTAAGCTGATGAAGAATAAAAACATTCCAGGGTTTTGAGAGATGTGGAAGGTATCCTCGTCAATCAAATTTGTGATGGTGAGCAAGAAGTATTTAATAAAACAGAACAGAAAGCGACCAGCCCAAAGAGTGGTGAGTGTTCTAAGTAAAGCTTATTGAGGCCCTATTGAAAGTGTGTAGAGAAAACATTATGTTATTTAAACTTCATAAAGTCCCCACTCCGTGTGTATTGTAAAATCTACTTTTTTTTGAGGCTGCATTGTGCAGCATGTGGGATCTTAGTTCCCCAAACAGGGATTGAACCCGGGCCCCTGTGTTGGGAGTGTGGAGTTTTAACCACTGGACTGCCAGGGAATTCCTAGGCAGTAGTATTGTAAGTGGCTTGGAATATGAGGTGAGATACTAAGAACTCATAAAGAGGGTCACAGCAGAATCAGAGGGGCTACCAAATAGAATGTATTAAACTTATTTGGTTAACTTTAAGATTTTAATCTTACTGGCTAAAAAGAAAGCATTCTGAGAATGGGGTAACAGGACAACAGACTCAGGCTTGAAATGAGAGGAGAAAGAAAGAAAATAGGCAAAAGTAAGTCAAGCCAAAATGAAGAAACCCAGGAAAAGAAAAGCAATTGTCTTTGACAGGGTATTGTTCATTGGTGATGAAACCAGAGGATGAAACTTTAGAGAGAAAAAATAGTTTTAAAATTGGACAATGTATTCTAGAAAAAGATAAAATCAACATGAAGTGATGATGCTAAGTAGAGATAACACACACAGGTACATACTCTCGCAATCAAGGAAAGAGGACTGAAACATATTTTCACAGACGATCTCAGTGAAGAGTAAAAGAATCTTTTAAAAAAAACTTCCCAAAACAGTTGCTGAGGAAGAAGAGAGGCACCTTACAATGAATAGGTCACATACAGAAAAAAGGTAATGATAAAATCAGTCATTAGCTGTGACCAGAGCAACAGCACAGTTGGCCTTTTACTTTGATCATGCTCAGAGAAGTGACTAGAAATGTGTTAGGAGTAATTAAGAATTCATTTCCCTAGGTATTGTGGAAATTAAGGTTATCATATATGAATATTTTATACAGATTGCTGGTTATCCAAAACCAGACATTATCAGAGTACACAGTATTTGCAATTGGAGGGAATTATGCTTTCAAAAAGTCATTTAAAGCCTTTAGCAAATGATTAATGCATACTTTCTTGGTATCTTAATTGCTATTAAAAAAAAACTGGTTCACCTCAATTAAACAAAATAACACTCCTACTCTATTGTACAGTAACTTCATCATACTCAAAAGATACCTAAAGCTTTAAAAGCCTTAAAACACAACTGGGGTCTCACTTCTGACTGATGTGAAGACAATGCATCTATCAAGGTTTTTATGGATTCATTCCAAACATTTATTACTTTAGTTAATTAAATGTTTCAGGGATATGAATAGTTGCCTTTCATTATAATTTGAAGATTTCTTTTTTCTTCTCAAGAACAAAATGAACAGACTTGGGGTTCCTATCTGCATAAATTTACCTTCTTTTTGCTGAATGACAGGAATAGTGAAAAACACAAGAGATTTTATTCTGGTAAAACTATGGTTTAGGCTTAGACTACTTCACATATAAAGATAAATTAGACATAAATACTCCAGTTAAAACATACGTTTCTCGTTTTTGGAGAGAAGAGAGCTACTTAATGATAAAAGATATCTGCTCAACTCTTAACCAATTAGGTTATCTTATCCCATGCAACGGTTGTTATTATCTGGTCAAGTTAAAAAATATTTATGAAGTACTTATCATGTTCTAGGGGCTTTGCTTATATTATTTCATTTAATACAACATTTTTGAGGTGATATTATTATTGCATCGGAAACTGACCTCAGATTTAAATAATTTGTAGATTATTATATAGCTAGTTTAAATGATGGATCTAGCTAGGATTAAAAATCAGGTCTAACTGCAAAGCTTGTGTTTGTCTCATGATGCTTAACTGCGTTTTTATATATCTACTGGATCTTCAGGAATATATATCAATACGGCCTCCTGAGAGTCAAAATTTTACAGTATAATTAGTCCACAGCCTACTTTCTCATTTTAATCATTGGCATGATGCCTGTTAAACAACCTAGTTGGGGCTATAGCATTACAACTGGTTAGTAGTTATTTCACATTTAAAAACTATGATTTCACTTTCACTTATCTTAGTAATCATCTACGAATCTTTATCTCATACTTTAGAATGAGGTCTTCTTTAATATAACAGAATGGTTTCAGAAACCAAATTATAATGCTACCGGAGAGACACGGATGCCCAGTGTTTGAGTAAATTCAGGATCAAATTTTCTCTTCAATATTTTTAGTTAATATGATTTACCTTTAACATCTGACATTTAAGAAATTAAATTTGAACTTTTTGGATAAAAAAGCCATTCAATACACTGATTTAATACATGCCCCCTCTTGTTCTCTGGATATTGCAAGAAGAAAAGAAAGATGACTATTTTACATGTCATTCTAGGAATTACATATTTTGGAGGCCAATAGCAGTCTTTTTCTGGGAAGGGTTAAATATTTGCTACAAATTGGCAATAAAAACTAGAAAATCTCAAAGTAGGAATCACACATGTATTCAACTAATGGCTGCCTTCCTATTGCCTCTTTTACTTACTCTCTGTGTTACTATTTACCTTATGTGTAAAATAATTTGAACTTAAAAAGGAACTTTACTCTTGGGAATAAAACTTAGTTGGGGTACATATGCCTCTTTGCCAAGAGCAGCCTCAGTTTATGCCTGCAGTTCCCGTGTCTCCTGTCGCTCTCACACTGTCCTGGTTGGACGATAAATTATATGGTTATGATAGAATACAGGCTTTGAGCTAAGAGTATAGCAGCTTCTGGAATTATCCTCCTCTCACTGAGATACATTTTTAAGCTACAAATGGATGAAATATCCCAGGTCCTCAGCCTGCCTTTTGTCTGTGGAAAAACTTTAGCCAAAGAATAAGTTTAATCAGAGAAGTGAGAACATGCAGAAACAAGGGAAAACAGCCAAAGGAGACCAAATAATACCAGTTTAGTCAATAAACACAGTCAAGGACCTTTAGTTCCTCCTCGAGGGCTATAGATTATATGCTGAGCCATATCCTGTGAGCTGTCTTACAGATGCTGAAACCCTAACCATAGGGAGAAGGTAATTACATGATGACCAGGCAGTAACTATGACATAAGCTGCCACAATTCTGAGAACTGGCTTCAAGGAAATGGAAACAAACCGCCCATGGAACTGAAGACTAACTGTACCTAAAATAATCAAGATGACGCTGACCAGCCACTGATGACCAGCATCAAGATACCTGTCAGAGATGCCTGTGCTATTTCTGCATGCAGATCCCTCCCTCAGCCTGTAAAAGCTCTTGCCCACTGATGGTCAGGAGGAGGGGGACTTTGGACAGGAGATTGCCCTCCCCTCGGTGGCTGGCATCCAAAATAAAGCAAACTTTCCTTTCCACTAACCTGGCCTCTTCAATGGCTTTTGAATTGTGAGCAGCCAGACCCCACTTCTGGTTACACTGAGACATCTTAAAATACAAACACCTCCTAGCAAATCTTCTTGTATCACACCTCTGTCTTCCTCTGTCTTTCTATGACTCTTACAGCTGGACACACACATCCCTCTACGGGCCTTTTAGCAAATAACAAAAGTTATTAAAGACAAAGTATTTCAAGAGATCTTGGGATCCCTTTGATTTTGACTATTCACTAATATGCAATTTTAGATGAGTTTACAGGGTGCTTGTAAAAACAAACAAAACAATAAAAAAAAAATGGAGACAGTGAGACTCTCAAAAAATTTCTTAGCTGAGGCCCACATCTGATTTTGAAGTTTATGTTCTGGAACCTGAGCTTTTTATTGTTACTTGTTATCATATTTTGTGGTTTCCTCTTTTCCCACAGGTGTTCTTGGGTTTCCTCAAAATATCTTGAACAGTTATACTCTAATAAAATATAGGATTAGAAAGGAAACAAAAAACTGCAATTAAAAAAAGGATATGGCATCAATTAGTAAAATTAAGTCAGTGGATCACCTTTCCAGTGAAATTTCACTTAAAGCTGTGTGTTTAATGAAGCAGGATCTTACTACTTACCACCTTGCTAAAGGTAGCTGGTTATCAGCTTGTAGGTGGAAGTACAGTTTTTCAACTGGGAAGGCTTTCCCCTGGCACTGAACAGCCAGTATGCGTGTAGCTGCCTAGATTTCTAATAGCCAAGGCTAACTCAGACCTGGTTGTCTTTCCTTTTCCTTAGAACCATTTAAAGTAAAGATAAAAGGGGGAAAAAAAGAGGAAAATATCTTACTTTAGTGCATCATACTTCTGTTTACGTATTTTTTTAAAAGATATACCCATTGATTTCCCATTAAAGCATCCTAAGACATCTTGATATTTAAATTAAAAATGCAGTAATAAAAAGGTAACTGAATATGCGTTTTCATACATTAATAATTAGCAAAACATTACTGAGCTACAAAGTAAAAAGCTATGGGAACATAACTAATGAGCTATCCATGCCAAAGTAGACTTCATAATAAAACAAGACTTTAATAAATCTTTTATTAAATAGCTACACATGAACCCCTTGGTTAACATCTAATAGGTAACTACTAAGCTACTTAATTCACATATATAAACGAGGAACTTGCAGGCAATTAACTTTACAATTGCTTAAGGTCAGGCTTCTCAGTGAGTGTCTCTGTACCGCACCTTTAAGTACCACTGCTATCCGGAGTCAAGTGCAAGCTTTTCTTCAGCTGCTCTATATTCTGGTAGCAGCTATTATTATGTACTGAGGCAGCTGAAGTATAAAATAAACAAAGGATGAGCTACAGGCTATCAGATGCCCTAAAAATGAATTATACAAAAGACAAGAAATACTGAGCCCCAAGGAAAAGAGCCATCAGAAAAATTCTAAGCAAGTATTGGTGTTCTATCCATGCCCGGATTGTTATTTCTAGGTGATGATAACATAAGAAGAATATACTCATAAATGGCAAATAATTGTTTGCATCTTGATATGACTCTATATCTGAAAACTCACTGGAGATGGGAGACCAGAGCTATTCTGTTTATTGGGTAGAAATGTACAGGACCCAATACTATTGATTGTCTCCAGCAGCAGCAAATGTTAAATTCATTAGCAAAAGGAAAGAAACACTTTTACGGAAGTAAGAATCTGCTGGTGGGAAAAAATACTTTTTAATAAATCAACATGAAAGCTATATTGAAACAGACAGGACATATCTTTTGTGTCTTCTCTATCAAGTTTAGATGTGAATTACTGAGATTTTAATGGATTATGACATGCCACTTGTTGCCAACTATTATCATGATATGCTGAAAGGAGAAAAGGGGAAGAGACAAAAAGAAAACAATAGAGGTTCTTAATCTACACAGAACTGAATTTTAATCTTTATAGCTAATATCTTTTAAATGACAGTTTCAGGAAAATGACAATCAGTAAGATAAGTCTTACTTATCATAAGTAGCAATAATTGCCAAAGATGAAACTCTACACTAGATTAAAAAATAGTTGAAGGCAGACACAAGTCTGGATGAAGTTGTTAATATAGTTGAAACTGAGAATCATACTCAACAGGGAACCTTAACTAAAAAAGGAAAAACCAATGATAAATAAGCCTGGTTCTTCACCTTAAGAGTTCCAACCAAGTGAGACTATTAAAGAAACCACAGTGGCACTGTGTCAGCATGGTGTGAAATTTCCTCACCACCGCTTAGGCTGATTCACCGAGTGCCTGCAAGTGGAAATGCCATTTCTTCTGATCAGTAATATTATAAGGTGTGAACACTGGAAAAGGAGAAAGGAGAAACGAACAAAACTCTACCACAGATTAAAATAGTTTAGCATGATGTACAGTGTCTAGATTCATTATATTTTCTATATATGTGTGTGAGAATATCAACTAGCAGATTTTCTTCCTTTGTCAATTCATAAAACTATAAAATGTAATTCCATTGATGGTTCATGAGTAGTACTGCTTTGAAATGGAATTTCAAATGGCACAGCTTTGAAACTGCTCTGAGAGTGATTTCTTATATGGTCTGAATTTGGAGAAATCAGTTACAATTTCACATATAGCCACCATGGGTTCTCTTCTAAAGAGCCACTTTCTTTGCTCACTCACCAACAACAAATATTCATTAGCACAATATGAGGAATAACAAGAACACGCTGTATATTTCCTTCCAATGATCCCAAATATCTGCACTTCAAATTAAGCCTTCAGGACTTCCCTGGAGGTCAGGGATTAAGAACCTGTCTGCCAACGCAAGGGACATGGGTTCAGTCCCTCTTCCAGGAAGACCTCACACGCCGCAGAGCAACTAAGCCTGTGCGTTGCAACTACTGAGCTGGTGCTCTCGGGCCCAGGAGCCACAATGACTGAGGCTCATGTTCCAGAGGCTGTGCTCTGCAGCAAGAGAAGCCACAGCAACTGAGACACTCACACACTACAACTGGAAAAAGCCCGAGCACAGCAACCAAGTACAGAGTAGCCAAAAATAAACAAATTAATTAACTGGGGAAAAAAAAAAAAGGATATGGCTTCAAGGAATACCATCTTTCCTATCACCAGTTTTTGAGGCTTTTGTGCTAACTACCACATCCCCCCAATTAAATGCATTTCTGATGACCTAACTTGGCACATTTCATAAATATTTGTCAAGACACTTATTGTCAACTACATTGCAATTATCCATATTCAATTTGATGTCTCAGCTGGAAAATTACTTTTTTCCTAATAAATTTTTTTTTCTCCAAATGACAACATTGATTAGTTGTTTAGTGTGTGCTAATTAATGACACTGGGTAAATTTAAATGACACTGTGCTAATAAACTCAGGAAGAAAAAAATCTGTGCACATGACGCTTTGTCTTTAAGTGAAGAAATCTGCTGCTTGCCTACTTCTTCTGTACTCTCTCTTCCTAATTGCTCCAGGGACAGTGCTCAATAATACAAAATAAATAATAAAACCCAGTTACTCTTGGCTGACACTATAGACAAAAAGGGTTCTTTTTAACCTGTTCTTAGTTCAAGAGTAAAAAGAAAAAAAAACCCAGAGAGATTTGTATTGTTGACAACTAACTGTGAGCAGCTCCTGCTTGCTCATCCTCAGGGTAGAACTGCTTTAGGTCACACAATTAATGGCAAAAAACAGCAGTTTATTCACTGAGACCCACTTTTTCATTCAGGACCTAATGTAAATGCTGACTTTTAGCACTTCCCTGGTAGTCCAGTGGCTAAGAATCTGCATGCCAACACAAGGGACACAGGTTCATCCCCACTCCGGGAAGATCCCATGTGCCTCGGAGCAACTGAGCCTGAGAAACACAACTATTGAGCTGATGCTCGAGAGCCCGGGAGCCACAGCTATTTAACCCACGTGCAGCAACTCCTGAAGCCCACACGCCCTGGAGCCAGTGTTCTGCAACAAGAGATGCCACTGCGATGAGGAGCCCGGGTACCACAACTAGAGAAAGCCCTGGGACAACAACCGGTTTCCAGTGTGAACAAAAATAAATAAGTAAATAATTATTTGTTTGTTTTTTAAAGCTGCCTTTAGCCAGGGGCTCCACAGGGCAGGGCACTTGAGGGAACATTCTCCCAGGAGGTTCAGCAACCTCCGGTTTCTGGCTTTATGTGGAGATGAATCTTTTTCTCTGAAGCTACGAGAAGCTTCAGGGAAGGCAGGGAAGAAATAAACACTAGCAGGAGTTTTAGGGGAACTGTGCTGCAAAGCCACCAGGAGGAGACCCATGAGGTAAGACACCACAGCATTTGCTTGTGTGATACATAGCTCTAAGGAGATGCTGGCTGTTGAGGTCCTGACCAAAGGAAGAAGATAAGGTTTTCTGTATTTGGAGATATTTAAAAATGAAATGGATTAGCTCAAAATAGCTCTGGCTGGTCTATATTCTTGTGTGAGCAGGTTGCTAACTGCGGGCCAAGCTGTGCTAGAACTCGTAATTATTAAGAACCTCAGGGAAACATCAGCATGTGCTAGAGAAAAAGCACCAAGCTGGCGAAGCTTCTGGAAGGGGAGACTGAGAGGGGCCCCCGGGCCGTGGTGTAGAGATGGGGCAAAATGGCTTTGTGGAATTACACATTCCCAACTGCACAATGACTACCAGAGGAAGGGAGTTTCAGGAACAGAAATTCAGTTCATCATAAGGAAGCTTTTCCTAATAGCATGGTCTAGGCATGAATCGGAGAAGGCAATGGCACCCCACTCCAGTACTCTTGCCTGGAAAATCCCATGGATGGAGGAGCCTGGTAGGCTGTAGTCCATGGGGTCGCTAAGAGTCAGACACGACTGAGTGACTTCACTTTCACTTTTCACTTTCATGTACTGGAGAAGGAAATGGCAACCCACTCCAGTGTTCTTGCCTGGAGAATCCCAGGGACGGGGAAGCCTGGTGGGCTTCTGTCTATGGGGTCGCACAGAGTCGGACACGACTGAAGCGACTTAGCAGCAGCAGCAGCAGCAGGCATGAATGGGAATAATGCTGGAAGGAACTTGAAACCTCCCTCACATTGCAAAAAACTAAAATATCCGTAGCAAATGGTCATCTGACTTATGCTGAATTATCATCTGTCAGAGTCCACTATGATGTTAAGATGCAATAGACAAAATGGAGCCTGTGAGAATCAGGGGCATCTAGATCCCAGCAGATGCACAATATAATCACTGCATCCTGGGACTGAGAATAATCACCCTTATATCTCGATCCCTTTTTCCCCATATGCCTGAGAATCTGAAGATAAGAAAAATAATGGTAGCAAGGAGAAGTTTCACTGAAGCCCTTTTTACTTATCTCTCATAGACTGCAAAGTGTGAAAAGGATGGCTAAGTGCACTGCCCCACCAACCAAAAAGGCACCAATAATGTGGCCCTGTTTCTAGAGAAGACGAACAGTGTGGAGAAAAGGAAACCCTCCTACACTGCTGGTAAACTGGTGTAGCCACTTTGGAAAACCAGTATGGAGGCTCCTTAACAAACTAAATACAGAACTACCATATGATCCAGCAATCCCACTACTGGGCATATACCCTGAGAAGACCATAACTCAGTCATGATGCACGCTGGTGTTCACTGCAGTGCTATTCAGCGACCTAAATGTCCATCAACAAATGAATGGATAAAGAAGATGTGGTACATACATACAAAGGAGTATTACTCAGCCATAGAAAGGAATGCAATTGGGTATTTGTAGCGATGCAGATGGACCTAGAGTCTGTCATACAGAGTGAAGTCTGAAAGAGAAAAGTGCATATTGTATATTAACTCATATATGCAGAATCTAGAAAAATGGTACAGATGATCCTACCTGCAGGGCAGGTACAGAGAGGCGGACACAGAGAATGGACATGGACTTAACGGGGGAAGACGAGGGAGGGATGAACTGGGACATCAGGACTGACATATATACACTACCGTGTGTAAACCAGACAGCAAGTGGGAGCCTGCTCTGCAGCACAGGGAGCTCGGCTTGGGGCTCTGCGGTGGCCTGGCGGGCTGGGTGGGGGTGGGCAGCAGGAAGGCTCACCAGGGAGGGGATACATACATACACACACGTATGCCTGAGGGACTTCACTCAGCAGAAGCTAACACAGTACTGTAAAGGAACTGTATCCCAATTTTTAAAAAAGTAAATCTCTCTTACTGAGGAAAGGGTTGGACCAGCTTATCTTTCCATTTCAGATGCTAAAAAAATACAGTTTGTTGACTGCTGTCAAACATGCGTTCTCCACGCAGGTACACTGTGTGGTCCTAACAGTCAAATCCTCCACAAGCCTCCCCTTCGGGACTCACCTGCTTTCCAGTGGTACATTACTGCCAAGGACCCAGCTGTCCTGCAGCTGGACGGACTCGGGTGTGGTTTGCAGCTCGGCGGGCAAAGCAGCCGGCGGGGCCGGGCTCTGGTTCCTTCTATTGGTCAGGGAGTTCCTATTGAGAGAAGTGATGGATGGATGATGCTGTGCAGAGTGCTGCTTATGGGAAGGTGGCAAAGGCTGTAGGGTGGACTGGCCTTGGTTGTTTGCAGGTTGCTCTGAAAAAAAGAAAAGGAAACTCATTATATATATGTGTATGTGTACATACACATTTATACACACTACCAATTTCTTGGGGATCCACCACAGATCCATTAGCATTAAAAACGGCATAGAAATCCATTACCTAATATATTTGCATATTATTCTATTAGGCGGGTGTTCAGTGACATTCTCTAAGAGCAAGTTTACCCTTGATACGCAAAGTTCTAATTAATCTACAACAGATGGTAAAATTGCTTTTGGTTTTAATTTGTTTCAGATTTTTTTTTTCATCTGGTTTTATTAACACCTACAGAAAACAGCATCTGACAGCTCCCCTAATGTGCCTTTACATTTCAGCTTTTTTTTTTTTTTAACAAACCAACCCTGAAATGAAATGGGTAATTTCAGTAGAACACAAAGGTTTTGGAAATGCATATAATCCCTATAAGTATTTAATGGAGTTTTTTTAAGCTTTATTTAACTGCAATAAATTATTACAAGCTTGTTGCTAAACAGTAGTCGACTACTCTAGTTTAGTGCATTTCAAATAAGGCAGATCTGCACTGTGATCTACTAATAGACGCTAAGTATTCTTTAGCAGAAGGTCACTCTGTGAAGCAGATGTTGTTTCATGGATATTTAACAGACTGAATCACAGCTGATTACAACGTCAGAAGGCTCATATACTTAATGACCGTTACATCCATTAGAACACACACAGAACAGATTTTCCAATTTCACAGTGTGCAGTAGAAGTACATTTTGGAGTAAGTCATAGGTGACCACAGTGACTCATGTCACTATGTCAGTGGTACGAATATTTTGTTTCGAACCAGAATCCTAGTGGATCCAGCAGCTTCAAAATATAAATACAACAGTAGACTGTAGCCGGGCAAAAAAGTCCCTCAAGCTAATAAGCCATAAGTTAAAATGCACAAATGAATGCAACATCTGAGACCCACATCTCAATCTCATTACCTAGCTTTGGACATGCCAGAATTCACAAACACTACATTTTAGCCAACAGACAGATGACTCCTTAATTTAATGCTAAACTTATTATGGTTCTGCGCACATAAGATGTCAATTTTTGACTAAATGCAGTTCAAAGTGCAATATAATTTTGAAGTGATGTATTAAATCATGCTATTAATATAAATGCATGTATTAAAAGAGAATAGGAAACGCAGGGACTATCTTTCATCTACAATGTGAACTCCAGCAGTGATTGCTAAGCCAAATAACACAGTCAAACATTATAATTCTGGTTACATGGAATGAATACACGACATGTTAATACTGTGAATATATATTATCAAACCTCTTTACAGGGTATGCAATTAAAATAACTCCTCCCATAGTATATAATATTAGTAATCACTGCATGTTTCCAGTGATCCCTAATAATCCATATCATACCATTTAATAACTAATAATTTCTTACTCTTGAAATGAAGGACAGAAATCACACCTAAATTCATGAAACAGAGCTGCTTCCTCGCAGTCTTCTTCAAGATTCCCACACTAGAAACTACAGAAATCTTACTTGGCCCATTGGTGTGCTGCTCATGAAAAACTATGGGTGTTCAAATATCAGTTAAAGTGAATCAGCCTTTGAAGGAATGGCAGGGTTACAATACAAATATGGTTGTAATGGGGTGAGAAAAAGAAACGGACATTTTAAAATTCATGGAAGATTTACCATTCAGGTAGGTGGTGCTAGTGGTAAAGAACCCGCCTGCCAATGCTGGAGACGTAAAAGAGACCTGGGTTTGATCCCTGGGTCAGGAAGATCCCCTGGAGCAGGGTACAGCAACCCACTGCAGTGTTCTTGCCTGAAGAATCCCATGGACAGAGGAGCCTGGCGGGCTATGGTCCATGGGCTCACAGAGAGTCGGACACGACTGAAGGGACTTAGCGTGCCCATAAGCACACTAATTAGCTTTGCTGTCCCTAGCATCAGTGCGTAAGATCAGAATGGCTACAGAGGTCTTCAAGGAACATTTCAAGAAAATGCTTATAGGATGATATAATAAGCTACAGTTATGAGGGCCTAAACTAGGTTGGCCTCGTAATGAAAAGAGAAAAAAGAAACGTCTTGAAAAGAAAAATATTAAGATCATGCCTAAAAAGAAGTAGAGGAATGAGGCAAATGACTCCATGTTTTTAAGTACAGCTTCATGAAAGAATGGAATTATGTTATAGATGGGTTACACAGAATAAATGATACATCAGATATTATACTATGCTGAGAAAGAGCTATGTAGTAGAGGTCAGGATAACAAAGTGACTTCCTAACTCTGTCAGGTGTCGTGAGAGTGAGTCTCCATCTCCTCATCTGTATTATGGGAAATAATACTGCCCCACCTCAGATATGCAGATGACACCACCCTTATGGCAGAAAGTGAAGAGGAACTCAAAAGCCTCTTGATGCAAGTGAAAGAGGAGAGTGAAAAAGTTGGCTTAAAGCTCAACATTCAGAAAACGAAGATCATGGCATCTGGTCCCATCACTTCATGGCAAATAGATGGGGAAACAGTGGAAACAGTGGCAGAATTTATTTTTGGGGCTCCAAAATCACTGCAGATGGTGACTGCAACCAGGAAATTAAAAGACGCTTACTCCTTGGAAGGAAAGTTATGACCAACCTAGATAGCATATTGAAAAGCAGAGACATTACTTTGCCAACAAAGGTCCGTCTAGTCAAGGCTATGGTTTTTCCAGTGGTCATGTATGGATGTGAGAGTTGGATTGTGAAGAAAGCTGAGTGCCAAAGAATTGATGCTTTTTTACTGTGGTGTTGGAGAAGACTCTTTGAGAGTCCCTTGGACTGCAAGGAGGTCTAACCAGTTCATCCTAAAGGAGATCAGTCCTGGGTGTTCTTTGCAAGGACTGATGCTAAAGCTGAAACTCCAATACTTTGGCCACCTCATGTGAAGAGTTGACTCACTGGAAAACACCCTGATGCTGGGAGGGATTGGGGGCAGGAGGAGAAGGGGACGCCAGAGGATGAGACGGCTGGATGGCATCACTGACTCGATGGACATGAGTTTGAGTGAACTCTGGGAGCTGGTGATGGACAGGGAGGCCTGGTGTGCTGCGATTCATGGGGTTGTAGAGTCGGACACAACTGAGCGACTGAACTGAACTGAACCAAGGTATTAGTACCATCTAAGAATTCAATGAAATGCACGCATTCATCCACTTATGCACACACTTAAGTCATTCATCTCACAGACATTTATCAAGCTTTTATATTTCAGGGATCTGCTAAACCAGTAACAGGTAAAAGCACTGTGTGAATGGTAAATTATTATAAATATTGTTATTGAAACATGAAAAGATTCAAGATCTATTATCATCATATATTTCAATATGTTGAATTTAAGATTCTTATTCTTTTTTAACTTTAATTTTAAATTTTTCATAGAAGTATTACTGAGTTACAATATTATGTTAGTTTCTAGAGGTTTAATATACTTAAAAATATACTTAATATACTTAAATAAAATATACTTAGTATGCTTAATATATTTAAATAAAAATATAAACTGTGGGTGCTCACTAGGCTCCTCTGTCCATGGAGTTCTCAAGGCAAGGATACTAGAGTGGATTGCCATTTCCTTTCCCAGGGGATCTTCCCATCACAGGGATTGAACCCACGTCTTCTGCACTGGCAGGTGGATTCTTAACCACTGAGCCGCCACGGAATCCTCACTACCAGTGAAGCAAACCCAGATAATGAAAGCTAGGTTCAACTTAAAATCTGACGGAACAGAGTAAGTGCACAGTCTAGGCGAGATGGAATGGATGGCCAGACATTTAAATTCTGCAGCAGACCACAAACAGAAGCAAAATCTGAGGATGCAATTGGAGGTCAATGCTAGTTCTAAAGATTCCAGCTTACAGGACGTGAGAAGTAGCTGCAGCACGTATTTATCTACACCAACTTCTTTTAGATCGATTACGTTTATAAAGCATAACGGGATAAAATAAAATTTAACACTGTCAGAGAAGACAACAGAATAAAGGAAAACTGAAAGTAGGAAAGATAAAGCCAAATACGAGATGAGTGGATGAATTCCTTCTCCATGGTTTTACACAGTTTTTTTTTTAGTTCTTAGTTTTTAAAAGGATCTTTCTTTTATTTTATTTTTGAAAGTATTTATTTATGTGGCTGTGCCAGGCCTTCATGTGGCATGCAGGATCTTATGCTGGGGTGTGTCGGCTTTTCTCTGGGTGTGGCACGTGGGCTCAGTTGCCCCGCTGCATGTGGGATCCTACTGCCCGGACCAAGGACTGAACTCTTGTCCCTGCACTGGGAGGCAGATTCTGAACCACTGGACCACCAGGCAAGTCCCTACACATTTTTAAAGCAGGTATAAATCTGGCTCTAAATTACCTTGTTGCAAGCACAAAGAGGGAAACATGATCAATTACATGATTTGGGGTGTTTTTAAGCTCAAAAAACTTGCTAAAGAAAAGTATTGAGGACAGACAGAACATTCTCATTTAACCTCATAGGAAGACATATGAACATCCAGGGCAAAGTTTTATAACCGAGATTCGAAGTGGGCACAAGGGTTTAGACTTGGAGACCAGCAATAAGAATCTAATATAAGTGGGCAGGTCCACACGAGAACAGCCAAAACATCTACTATAGACTTTGCTTTAAGCTAATCCACTGATACAGGCTTTACATAGACTTGAGAAAAAGTTTTAGATGGGACCTCACAGAGTCACTAAGTTCAATGTTCCTGAAACATAGCTCTGAACACATCATTTTATTCCTGGAAAACCCAAATGGCTTCCAAGGGCCTATAAAACTTATAATGAACTCTAAAGGTCAACGTGATCCTTGTCCACGATAGTCCCCCAGATATTTCTGAAATGTTTCTTTCATGAATTCTCTTGATGTATCCTTGTCCTAGTCAAGCTTGCTGTACCCAGTACAACCCCACACCTTTTGATTTCTGTACAGTGGCTTCTATCTGAAAGACATTTTCCTCCACCTTTCTGTATCCAAACCCTGTGTATTTCTAGCTCTAAGGATGATGACACGACCCTACTTCGGTATTCTTCAAACAGAAATCAGTTATTTCTTCCCTGAATCTTCTTAGGTTTTTTAATCTCTCTTTCCCATGGCCCTTCTCCTTTTCCTCTCTGTATTACAACTAATTTTGGAGGTCTCATGTTCCCCGTTAGATTCTCTACGTAGAGAATCCCTAAGGACAACGTGATGATAAATACTCAATGGATACTTGTTGAATGAATGATTATTCGTGAAGAAGTCAATGAAGGGTGAGTAGAAGTAAAAGTGGAGGCTTCTCACCTTGCCTTCTATTTTTATTACTGCAGTATAGTTGATGTCAGTGCTATGTTAGTCTCAGGTGTATAGCACAATAATTCAGTTACACATCTTGTATTGCCTTTAATTGTAAGGCAATTTGCAAACATGTCTTGTTTCCCCAACTAAATTCTTAGATCCTGAAAGGCAGGACTCTAACTTAAAGTCCTTTGGATTTATCAGTACCTTTACTAAGCCTTCCCTGGTGGCTCAGACGGTAAAGCGTCTGCCTATAATGCGGGAGACCTGGGTTCAATCCCTGGGTCGGGAAGATCTCCTGGAGAAAGAAATGGCAACCCACTCCAATATTCTTGCCTGGAAAATCCCATGGACGGAGGAGCCTGGTGGGCTACAGTCCAAGGGGTCGCAAAGAGTCGGACACGACTGAGTGACTTCACTTCACTTACTAAGCCTTGTTCAAAGATCCTAAAAACATGTTGGATGGTCGGTGATATTTATGCATTAAAAGGACCTTGGCAGGTGGTAGGGGGTGGGGGTGGGGGGTTGTGATCTCATCCAAGCAAGGTAGCATGCAACTCGCTCCAAAAATTGGATTTCTGGAATATTTCTTTTGAAACATGGCAGATATTCCAATATTTAAAATCTACCTTTTAAGATGTACAAATAATGGAACAATTATATAAAATATATAAGAATATATGATATAAATATATGATATGAGCAATACATAAAATATATATTATAGCTTGCCAAATATAATATGTTTTCCTTACATTTTAAAGTTTATGATTAGAAATGCTCCAAATTAGATATTTTAGAAAAGATGTAGGTTAATTTTTCCAAACAGTCTTCCCTACTTTTTTTAAAAAATAAAATTTTTGGCACTGTGCTTCTAGAAATTATATACTATACCTAACTAGTGTTGTTTCTTTCAGCCCATCTTTCTTTGTCCAAGTTCCTACAGGTCATATATCTTTCATGATAGCCTAATGGCTTCTGACTTTTATTTGATAAACTGAACACAGATGATAGCCAATATCTGCTCAAATTCACATGAATAAATATTAGACAGACTTCACTAATTTTGCTCAGCTCCTTGCCACCAGAGAAGTCAGGTCTTTGACAGAGGATTGAAGGCTGTCCCATTAAACCTATCAGCCTGGGGTAAGACACACAGAAAGGTGGAAGATCCGGTAAGGCAGTAAGGCGTGCAGACTATTAGACCACAAAAAGCTATTTGACAGTGGAGTAGATTCCAGTTTAATCAACCTCTAAAACCCAATTCCAAGCAAATGTAAGGCATAGTCCCTGAGCTCCAGAGGAGGAAGAAAAGAAACTTGCCAACTTTTCTGAACAGCAACTCTGCTTCATGAACCATTGAGATGGAAGGGCCATGGCACATGGCAGAGACACAAGACAATTTACTTTTCGTGGGATATTTTCTTGAATAAGTTACATTTCTCTCTTAGCTTCATTTATTTTATAGTGCCTATTTGAGGGGACCTAAAAGATACAGTGCCTGGCATACACAGGAAGAGCTAAAAGGCAACTTATTAATGGAAGAAATAACCAGCTTCAGGGCAGAACATCTTGAGGGAAAACAAAGGAACGCAACAGCCTTGCCGGCAGCTAATACTATTATCACAAGAAGGAAGAACATGCTATCCAATATCTCTGAAGAGGAAACGCTTTTCCTTTCACAGCAACAAAGCAAGACTCAGAAATGTCACAGGAGGAATCAAAAATAAACTACAGCCTCGGCGGTTCTCAGAGAAGAGGGAATCTGATCTCTCACTCCTGAAGTGTGGCAGGGTCTCTTTTTCCCATCTACTATGACCAGACCATCGTGTCAAGAATTAAAAAAAAAAAAGAACATTTTTTAAAGCCTATTTGGGCATATTTGCTATTTGTTTTTATTTTATTTTTTATTAAAAGCCACTGCAGACAACTTCCAGACAGTAAAGTGCAGTTCAGTCTAGCTCGCTCTGATTCACAGCCTTGGGCTGTGGTCTCCTCGGACCCGAGTGGAAATGGACTTTCAAACAGGAAAAGTGGGGAGAGAAAAGACTAGCTCCTGGGAGACAGAAATACCTCTGTGTGGCTGTCTGTCCACAGGTGTGCCCTGCCCAGGTGGGAGAGGCAGAAAGGCGGGGGTGATGGGAGAGGTGAGGAGAAAGAGCTTGCTTTGACCGGCTGCCCCTAGGGCTGGGCCCCACTGCGTTCCTTCCCTATTCTGTCCCCTTCTTCCTCCCCAGCAATTCAGAGTGGCGGGCTCGCTGCAAGGACCTCCAGGGAAGAAACCCTCTATCTTGGAAGAGACTTAGAAGCTAGGGGTTGATAGCCATGCTGCTTTCAAATAACTTTGCAGTCTGAGTGGAGTCTGTTAACAAAGTACAGATGGGGTGATGAGGATGAAGGGATGAAGAGGGGCAGGTGGAGGGGGGAGGAAGCAGAGCAATGAAAGGGAGGGGTTAAGGCTGGGGCAAGGGGAGAGAAACGTGGAACACTACTGGAGAACCAGAGAAGCAGCCTTCTTCTATGGTTTGAGAACTCTCAAAGACAGCAACTTGAATATATGAATAAACTCTGCTTCTACCCCTCTCCTATTCCCCAGAGGTTACAAAAAAGATACACTGACCATGCTGACCTGGACACGCATTCAGGAGGGCCCACGTCCATTTACTGGGGATTAGCACTGGTGAGGTTAAAGCCTTTGTTTCTTTACCTCAAAATTTGTTCATTCTCACTTGACTTTCTGGCTGTATCTACTACTTGAGACCAGCTGTCTCAAACAAAACTGAAGTTTTCTGCAAAACTGACCTCTTTCTTAAAAGAGATCACCAAAGCACATAAAATACTTTGATATTATATATCTTATTACTCTATTAATTTTTTTATTATAGTTGATTTACAATATTGCATTAGTTCAGGTATACAGAACAATGATTCAGGTTTTTTTTTTCACATAGTATTACAAGTTATTACAAGATATTGGGTACAATAAAACCTTGTTTCATATCTATTTTATGTGTAGTAGCTTATATCTTAATTTGTCTCTTCCTTCCTCACTCTCCCCTTTGGTAACTGTAAGTCTGTTTTCTATGTTTGCGACTCTGTTTCTATTTTGTATTCAGATTCATTCATTGGGAAAGACTGAAGGCAACAGGAGAACTGGGTGGAAGAGGATGAGGTCAGATAGCATCACTGACTCAATGGACATGAATTTGAGCAAACTCTGGGAGACAGTTATGACCAACCTAGACAGCATATTCAAAAGCAGAGACATTACTTTGCCAACTAAGGTCCGTCTAGTCAAGGCTATGGTTTTTCCAATAGTCATGTATGGATGTGAGAGTTGGACTGTGAGGAAAGCTGAGCACCAAAGAATTGATGCTTTTGAGCTGTGGTGTTGGAGAAGACTCTTGAGAGTCCCTTGGACTGCAAGGAGATCCAACCAGTCCATTCTGAAGGAGATCAGTCCTGGAATTTCTTTGGAAGGAATGATGCTAAAGCTGAAACTCCAATACTTTGGCCACCTCATGCAAAGAGTTGATTCATTGGAAAAGACTCTGATGCTGGGAGGGATTGGGGACAGGAGGAGAAGGGGATGACAGAGGATAAGATGGCTGGATGGCATCACCGACTCGATGGATGTGAGTTTGCATGAACTCTGGGAGTTGGTGATGGACAGGGAGGCCTGGCGTGCTGTGATTCATGGGGTCGCAAAGAGTCGGACACGACTGAGCAACTGAATTGAACTGAACTGAACTGGGAGACAGTGGAGGACAGAGGAGTCTGGCGTGCTACAGTCCATGGGGGTCACAAAGAGTTGGACACAACTTAGGGACTGAACAACAGCAACAATATAGATTCATTTGCATGAATTATTTTTAGACTTTCCACATAGAAATGATATCATATAGTATTCATCTTTCTTTGTGACACAGTTCACTAAACATAAAATTCTCTAGATCCAACCATGTTGCTGCAGATGGCAATATTTCATTCTTTTTGAAGGCTGAGTAATATTCCATTGTCAATATATATCACATATTCTTAAACCAATCAGCTGTCAATGAACACTTAGGTTGTTTCGAGGCCTCGGCTACTGTAAATAGGGCTGCTAGTGACCAGAGTTTGGAGTGGACGATCTAAGTGTATGGATTGAATCACGATTAGCTTTTGTGTTTGAAATTGTAATGTAATTCTTGGATTTAGCTTAATCTTTTGTTCCATCGTTAACTAACTCAGTGGCCTTATGGAAGCTGCTTTTCCTTGATTTTCTAATGGTAAGCTTAGGAAACAATACCTCCCTCATCTGACTACATTTTAGGACCTATTGGCAAAGGTATAGTACAAGTATTTTATGACCCTGAAAATAACAAATCATTTGAAAATATCTCCATTGCTTAGAAAATATCATACATATTGCAGACACTTAATTGACATTACTTCCCTATGAAGATAAAAATTAAGTAGCAAGAATTTTCCTTATAAATGGAAAAATTTGAGTCAATAAAATATGCGTTCTTAGCCATACCACAATTCAATGGAGACCAAATTAAACAAAAATATTTACACATTCAAAGTGTTTTCTTCTCCTCTCCTTTCCCACCTGCAGATAAAACCCTACTTTTAATGAATTTATAGCCTAAAATTACTTAACATAAGAGAAAACAATCTACCTTGGATCAAATTCTATAAACAAAAAGCAAGAATTTTTCTCCCCCAAACTTCAGATAATGCAGCCATTAGATAAAGTGACAAGCACGTTTAGAATGTTTACAGATTTAAAAGGAATTAAGAACGTATGAATAAGACACCATGAAAAAAGAAGAGGTGTTATTAAAAAAGTTATATAAAAAATGGTACAATGTGTATGCAGACACTGAAGTTAGAAACTCATTGGGCAGTTCAAACAATATATTAGGTAACTGTAGAGAGTACCAGTGAGTCAGAAAAGAGATCTGGGAAAATCACCCAGATGGCATCAGAAAGACAGACTAAGTATAAAAGAGTAATTCACAGACAAAAAACAGAATGAAAGAAAGGTCAATATACATTCAGTGAGAGTTCCAGAAAGCAGGAACAGAGTTTTATTTGGCGATACATAAACAGCTTTCCCGGAGAAGGCAATGGCACCCCACTCCAGTACTCTTGCTTAGAAAATCCCATGGACGGAGGAGCCTGGTAGGCTGCAGTCCATGGGGTTGCGAAGAGTCAGACAAGACTGAGTAACTTCACTTTCACTTTTCACTTTCATGCATTGGAGAAGGAAATGGCAACCCACTCCAATGTTCTTGCCTGGAGAATCCCAGGGACGGGGGAAGCCTGGTGGGCTGCCGTCTATGGGGTCGCACAGAGTTGGACACGACTGAAGCGACTTAGCAGCAGCAGCAGCAGCAAACAGCTTTCTATACAGTTCCTAATACCATACTCATCAATCAGTTCGGTTGCTCAGTCATGTTTGACTCTTTGCGACCCCATGGACTGCAGCACACCAGGCTTCCCTGTCCATCACCAATTCTCAGAGCTTGCTCAAATTCATGTCCATCAAGTCAGTGATGCCATCCAACCATCTCATCCTCTGTCATCCCCTTCTCCTCTTGCCTTCAATCTTTCCCAGCATCAAGGTCTTTTTCAATGAGTCAGTTCTTCACATCAGGTGGCCAAAGTATTAGGGCTTCAGCTTCAGCATCAGTCCCTCCAATGAATATTCAGGACTGATTTCCTTTAGGATGGACTGGTTGGATCTCCTTGCAGTCCAAGGGACTCTTAAGAGTCTTCTCCAACACCACAGTTCAAAAGCATCAGTGCTTTGGCATTAGGGTTTTTTTATTGTCCAACATCCATACATGACTATTAGAAAAACCATAGCTTTGACTAGATGGGACTTGGTTGGCAAGTAATGTCTCTGCTTTTTAACATGTTGTCTAGGTTTCTCATAGCTTTTCTTCCAAGGAGCAAGTGACATAGTTGTCAAATGATACAGAATTTAAACTTCTTCATCTCCTATTAATTTCATATGAATTATCTCTGCTATTCTCTTTTTTGTTATTGGAAAGCAGCCTTTGTGGGTGCTGTTTCATTTTAAAGATAAGTTCTCTTGAATGGCAAAAATTTCCCTTTGAAGATATTCTGGCTTCTATGCAATGGCACCCCCACTCCAGTACTCTTGCCTGGAATCCCATGGGCAGAGGAGCCTGGTAGGCTGCAGTCCATGGGGTTGCTAAGAGTTGTACACGACTGAGCGACTTCACATTCACTTTTCACTTTCATGCATTGGAGAAGGAAATGGCAACCCACTCCAGTGTTCTTGCCTGGAGAATCCCAGGGACGTGGGAGCCTGGTGGGGTGCTGTCTCTGGGGTTGCACAGTGTCGGACACAACTGAAGCGACTTAGTAGCAGCAGCAGCAGCAGCATGATGCTCAAAAGTGTGTCCTGAATTTAAAATGTCAAGCACTCTATGTCAGTGCTTGGAAACAATACCTTCCACTTGTTAAAGTAGTTTCAATATACTTAATACTAGGGCTTCCCTCATAGCTCAGTTGACAAAGAATCTGCCTACAATGCAGGAGACCTGGGTTTGATCCCTGGGTCGGGAACATCCCCTGGAGAAGGAAATGGCAACCCACTCTAGTATTCTTGTCCATGGGAGAATCCCATGGACAGAGGAATCTGGCAGGCTGTTACAGTCCACAGGGTTACAAGAGTTGGACACGACTTAGCAACTAAACCACCAATAATACCACCAACACATTATCCTCTACAGAATTCTTTGTTTTCCATAATCATTGTTTACAGGGAAGCACTTAAAACTTACACATGAATAGAAAAATGGATCTAAGTATCTTGTAAATGTCTCAGTATACCTTTCAGGATATTCTTCTGCCCATTTACAAATAATTTACCTGAGAGAGCAAGCAAAAAAGGAAGAACCTGTCCCAATTGCGACAAGGAAGAACTGCTGACATACAATCAATAATCACTTTTCTCTCCTCTCTGATTTCCTAATGGGCATTTGATTTCAGTGCAGTTAAATTTTATTGACCTTAAATGGAGTATATGATATGATATAAATAAAGCACATACTTGTAATATGGATAAGAATAGGCTGGAAGGCAACTAAAAGCTATAACTATGTGATAAGTGGCTTATAAAGAATAAAAAAAGCGAATTGAATATTCCAAATAATGCAGAACTTATTATGCTTTTCAGACAACATATTCTCTATCTCAAAGAAAATGTCTGGTATAGAAGAAAAAGTACTAGAAGAGGAAACAGGAAATATACAGTTGAGTACTTACTTTACTTAACTAAATATAATCACACATAAACCAACTAACTTCTGGGCCTCAAGTTTTTCTCCTCTGTCAAAGAATAGTTGTGGTTGCGGGGTATAGTGGGGTCATACAATAAATTCTAAAGTGTTTTAGCTTTAAAATTCTCTTTATTTCACGTACTTTACAATATTTTCTTGAAATATATTGGTGTATGTTATATTACAGTAGTGTCTGACTGTTTGCAATCCTATGGACTGTAGCTCTCCAGGCTCCTCCATCCATGGGATTTTCCAGCCAAGAATACTGGAGTGGGTTGCCATTTCTTTCACCAGGGAATCTTCCAGACTCAGGGATCAAACTCATCTCTTGCGTCTCCTGCATTGCAGGTGGAATCTTTACCTCTGAGCCATCGGCTTCCCTTATTAAGAACTTAAGGTAATTTAAAAATCTTATCCTAGTATCTCAAGTTATACCTATAAATGTTTACGGGACATATAGTTTTAAAAAAACTACTTCAAATATAAATATTATGAAAGTGCTACTAAATTAATTCATATCAAAAAATAAATTAATTCATATCATAACTACTCTACCACATTATCTTATGCTATAAATATTAAAAACAGTATTTATTTTCTAAATAAACCACTCTGTGTTGCCTAATGTTGTAACTAGTGACATCTTAAGGTACATGTGGTAAAAATCGTGTGTGTTCAGTCACTCAGTCGTGAGCCCATGGACTGTAGCCCACCAGACTCCTCTGTCCATGGGATTTCCCAGGCAAGAATACTGGAGTGGGAATTCCCTTCTCCAGGGGATCTTCCCAACCCAGGGATCGAACTCAGGTCTCCCATATTGCAGGCAGATTCTTTACCAGCTGAGCCACGGATGCAGAACCCTCTTCCAAAAGCTGCCTTATGATGAGAAAGTGAAAGTCGATTCAGTTGTGTCCGACTCTTTGCAATCCCATGGACTGTAACCTGCCAGGCTCCTCTGTCCGTGGGATTTTCCAGGCAAGAATACTGGAGTGGGTTGCCATTTCCTTCTTCAGGGGATCTTCTCAACTCAGGGATCAAACCCGCATCTCCTGTGGCTCCTGCACTGGCAGGTGGATTCTTTACCACTGAACCACCTGGGAAGCCCCCTGGTAAACAAACATGATGTCATATAATATGCTAAGGAAAAAGATCAATGGCGGAGTTAATATTTGGGGAGAACCAGATGAGCAGGGTGGGTGTATACTTTCTATGTATTCTCTAATCACCTATTTTTTTCTACCATTCTTGAAATATTTTAAAAGATGGAAATTAGAAAAAGGTTCAGATAAAATAGGCTGGATGTCTTTTCCCTAAAATTGATTAACTAGCTGTAATTTTTTGAATGCGCTATAACTGTCTTCCTAACTTTTAAAAAACAGGTCAGTTTTATTTAAGTTTGAAAGTTCTTTTCTGGCTTTTATGTAGTTGTTTTCACAATCAAGTTTACCTACTGAAATCGGAAGTAAATTTAAATTTGATATAAAGTTATTTTATATGAACATATTATTTGATATCATACTTGTTATCTGCAGCTTGAGTCTGCATTGTCTGCCAATGTTTTACATTAAAATAGAATCAAATTTTTAGTTTCCTTCCAATCACATCATGGCCTCTAAACAGAGATGGTGTCATTACAAACATTAAGTATCACACAGATGCAACACAAACTCCATCGGACCCACTGTCCCCATCCCATTCTTGGCATTTGCAATGAGGATGATCTGTTAAGTGGAAACCAAGTTATGATGTTCTTTGATTAAAAAGGAAATAGAGTCACAGTTTACGCTGGTACATGCATGTCTGCTGGACTCCCTTCTCTGTCATTATTAATTAGAGTATAATGTGTGTGTGTGTGTGTGTATGTCAACACTAAATGCCTTTTTCCAACATATGTTTTTCTGTTGCTTCAATGGCTGAACACCAATGAAGAGCAGGATGATACAGTGAAAAGAACACTAAATATGGAAGATATTATGAAGACCAGTATCAAAATAAGATCATGCATAGGAAAGTATTTCATAAACTGTAAAGTACTATAGAAAAGTAAGGTGCTGTTACTGTTTGGGAGATTAATGATAGGTATCTTCTGAGTCTTGGCTGTGCCTTTTAAAATGGTTAGCATGATTTGTTGAGGCTGGAAGCCTGCATCTTTTCACAGGATGCTAATTGCCTTTAGAAGCCTTCCTCTCAAAATAGAGGTTCAAAAAGAAGCCGGTGACTGAGGTATTCTTGCCCAGATTGTCTAAACTTTTATTTCAGGAATCTAAAAATATTTTAATGCCAGTTGATTAAAATTTTCCATAGAAGAGGGAAATAAACACTAGATTTATGGCAGAGAAGAAAAAGGAAGACCTGGAATATTAGTTCTGTTCCAGCTGCTGTATGAAAAACTACACATGAGGTGATCTAAGCAACAAGAAATAACCTTTAGTCAGGCAGAGGCAGTTTCCAGCACGGGTTCTCCACCCGGGCTGAGGGAGCTACCTTCTCCCTGAGCCCTTGCAGGGCCCAGCAGAGTTCTCTGGGGTCTCTCCAGATCTGAACACTAATCCTATCAGACAAGGCCTCACCCTTATGATTTCATTTAACCTTAATTACCTTCATCAGAGGTCCTAGCTCCAAATATAGTCATGTGAGGACTTAGGGTTTGGGAAATACGAATCTGGGGTTCAAGCTCCCTGTCTGAAATCTAGTAACTGTGGAACTTCGAGCAAATCAATGTCATATTCCAAATTCTCTGAAAAATCCTCATCTGTAAAATGTGGGTAAAATGTGAGGATTAAAAGAGATAATGTGTAATACAGGATTTTTATAAACTATGATGTGCTATTTTAATGTGAGGTCTTAATTTTTAGACTTTTCCCATTTACTCAAAGTAATAATTTGTGGGGGTCAGGGGCAACTAGAGAAGATGTTCGGTTTGAGTATGCCCATAAGGTAATTTCTTTCTACAGGTATGTCTTTGAAAACATTTCTCTTCTCATATCTAAATTTATAAAGGCAAATATACATATAATTATTTTTCAAAAGTGTCTCTTACTATCATTTAATTAAACTGTTTACCTAAGATAATATATCAGTAGCATAAAAGACAGATAGAAATGTACATTATTAGAGAAATAATTTCCTGAGTTTACAGGGTGGCTGGTTAAAATGCATTTCAATCCTCCAGACTGAATTCATACTTTAAGTACTGAATTGTGTTCTTTGCATTTAGGGCAACACACTAGGAAATGATGTTCCCACCGAAACATGTGAAAATGTAAAGATGAATGGAACAACTTTATGTTTTATGGCATTTACTTTGAAAATCTGATGAAGATGGATGTCTTCAGCTCATAATTCTTCAATGTCACGTTGCCATAGTTCCCATCAGCAAGATGTTTTAAAGGGCTTCGATTAATATTGCATGCCAGAACTGAAATTACATCCTTTGTCGTTTAGTTCTTAATGGTGCAAGTGATATCTATCAAGTAGTGTTATATGAAGCATTTGTGATTTTTATTGCAGGCTGTTTTCACAAATCTTTTTCAGGTTTCACAAAGACTGCTTTGGGTTTACCATAAATATGTTCTTCTGTTGAAAATCTGAATGATTCTTAAAAGTGAGGTTAAACGTAGATGATTAAAATTTACTTGTAGGTACAAGAAACTTCTACTTGAATCTGCTGTATTGCCATTTGCACCTAATCTTGAATATATTTTCTTTCACCCAAGTCTTTCAGTAAATCATTGTTATAACATATGCAAAATATATGCCAAATACACATAGCTCACAAAACCTTCATCAGTAAGCAAATACATTATCTGCCTAATAAGGAAAGCATGGTTGTAGGTACTAAAGAGCTATAGTATACAATAATTACTGAATGTTGACTGAGTTTGTGCTGCAAAAGTGTGTGTTTTATTTTTTTAAATATAATTACTGATTACTGACTCTCAGTTCAGTTCAGTCGCTCAGTCGTGTCCGACTCTTTGCGACCCCATGAATCGCAGCACGCCAGGCCTCCCTGTCCATCACCAACTCCCGGAGTTCACTCAGATTACTGACTCTAGTGTCCTGAAAAATAATTTAAAATTTCTGAAATTCAAGCACATCAAAGACAAGTCAATTTCATTTATTAAATACCCAGACTCATGATAGAATCTTACTTATATGTAGATTATAAGAATATAGATAAAAATCTTCTATCATATATATATATGTGTGTGTGTGTGTATGAATAGTGTATGTGGTGTGTACATATACACACAGAGTTGCTAAAGTCTTGATGCTGTTATACTTTACCACTTGGAGTTTTACAAAATACAAACAACTCATCTAAAACATTACAAAGGACAATAGTGAGGGGCTTATTCTGGGATGTGTCTTCCTCGGGCAGTTGATGTAAGAGAAAGCTGGCTACATCTCTCCCGAGTGAGCTGCGGTCTTTAGGGATCTCACAGACATGGCTTTTGCCAACTATATGTCTTTACAAAGGAGAATGGAAACATTCCTGTTAAGATGGGCATTCTTATCCAGCAGCGCCCAGCACATTCATCTCGTTTGGATACTGTGCATCTAAAGTTAGTCTCCTTATCTGGTTCCAGACATGAGGGGAAAATGCTCACGTGGAAAAGTGTTTTCAAATTCTGATTCCCCATGGAAGACCACTGCACCTCTCATTGATTCTGTAAGGAAGAGCTCGCCTCTTCTACAATGTTTACTTGAATTTTTCCTGCTGTATGTGGTTGACTGAAGGAATGGAAACAGCTCACTTTGAAAATATTCCGTCCATTAGCTAGGATTGATTTTTTAAAGCAGTCCAACACATCCACATATACCCTATAACAATTCCTTTACAGCTGATACTCAAAAATCCTGTGTGCTCAAAAGATAATGCTCTCCATGTTAAGAAAAGAAACTATTTTATGGGGCCTTTTTTTTTTTTTTTTTGCTAGCTATAAGTAAATTAGGTTTACCCAATAATCCCAAGAAGGAGTTACTAAAAATCTAAGTTCAAATGTAAATTTATAGATCTTAAATGCAAAAGAGGGGTTGCACACTGAAGGGGAAAATCCACAAAGGAAATTTATACTCAGTAAAGCTTATTAAAACCCATTATGCTATGAGTTCAATAGAAATTATTTCCTTTAATCTCATAGCCACCTTAAACTGTCAGTATTTATTAATATTTCACAAGATGGGGCGAAAAAGTTTCGAGAAACTGAGAACTCTGGCAACAGTCACAGAGTATGATTCCAAAGCCTTCCACCCTAATTTACACGGGAATAATCATTTTTGTCAGTTTTGTTTCAGGCATGTTGTCAGGAGGAAAATGAAGAATGAAGAGGAAACATGAGCTTTAAAAGAGGCCTGTAGAAATTCAACTTTAGATGGAAGAAACATTCGCTTTGAGTGTGGGGTGGAGATGCCATCTAGTAAAGGCCAGGGTGGAGATCAAAACCTAGCAGCAAAAAGAGAAGCATTTTTTTCTCTCTTTTTTTTTTGGCCGCACCGTGCGTGGCATGGGAACTTCCCCGACCAGGGATCAAACTGTGCCCCTGCAGTGGAAGCTCAGAGCCTCAACTGCTGGATTGCCAGGGAAGCCCAGAAGCATTCTTTTTAAATAAGAAAACGATGCTGCATAACATTTTGTAGTAGGCAGGCAATGTTTTGTCTCATTTTTAAACTTTCTGAAGCCAGTTTATTTCTTTCTCATGCTAAGAAAGAAAAATATATTAGGTTTAAAAACATCTCTAAAAGAAATGATTTAAACACATACAAGATCCTAGATACCACTTCCCCCCCACCTCCTATCCTTATACTCTATCTTGGGATTGCCAGGTTATTTTTACAATCTCACAATAGTTGCTAATGTAAGCATAAACTATTTTTTTCTAACGTTCTTAAGGGATTATTAGAATTATCAAATCAAACAGAACTACAAAGCACAATCCCATAGGCTTGTCTTTGATTATCACCACAATTTACAGACAAATATTTGAGACAGCATTATTAAAAGTTAATGGCTCTCTTGTTTTTAAAGAAATGTTAACTCTTTAATTCCTTACTTTGATCATATACTTCCATGTCTATATTTTTGCGAGGGCATTAGAGTAGGGTCAAACAGCTTCCAATGTTATCCTCAAAACAAAATAATATCTGCTTCCATTAAAACTTCCTACTTCTTCCCTGTTACTTTAAAATAATGGATAATTTCAATTTTTTTCACAGAAGGCATGCTCTATAAACCGAGTATTAGACTAGAATAAAAGCATAATTTACATGAACACGCTTAGTAAGCAGCTTTTCGCATGTCAATGCAATTAGAGGCAGCATGCTTAAAATACGTAATTTGACTTAAAAAGCACCCACCAAAATCAAGTGAGACAGACAGATACAATTAAATGATGACTCGAGCAAAGAAGCAGGTATTCTGGCAAAGAATACTAATTAACTTTCAAACAATGAGTAGTGTGAAATTCCAGCTTTACATTGCATGGTATTGCACAAGTAAGAATGGAAAGTGACTTCAGAGTCACTCTTTAAGTTCAAAAATGTACCACCCATAATTAGTCATCAAAGCAGAATCATCAGGTTTGATGACAAACATTTTGCCCTGGCGCTGGGTTGAGGCAGGAGAGTTGGTGGAAGAGACTATGATGTCTGCCATGCCTCCCTTCATGCTTGCTGCTCACTGAAAACAAGCAGAATGAAAACACTTTCTGATTTCAAGGCAAGTCAGAAATATGAAGATTTATAACTGGGCAGATCTAATGGAGCTGTCAAAAAGGGAAGTTACACTCACAATGAGAGGCTCACATCATGATCTAGTTTTCATCCTAATTGGGGAAAAAAAAAAGTTTTTTGTGAAGAAGCCTGCAAATGTTGTTGTGAAAAGAGGCTCACAATAAAAGAGAAAGGGGAAGAAAAAAAAAAAGAGAGAGCTTGGGAGGGTTATTTCTTCAAAGAATTATAGCTGAGGTCACAGATAATATGGTGCACAAGGAGACCGTGAATTTAGGATAGCACCTTCCTTTAAGTGCTTTATTCCTCTTTCATTTAGAAGAGAGAAGAGAGTCAGAGCAAGACAAAAGACAAGGAAAGAACCAAACTTCCAAAATAGCATTACACTACATTATTAATAGTGTCACACGAAGAGAAATGACAGTTCTCAAAAGAGTACTTTTGTCTCTGCTTACTTTAATTAAACTCCCTAAGCCTTAAAGTGAAGTGGGATCTCTAGTTTTTTTAAACAGAAAAATACATCCAGGCTGATTAAGATTTGATTTCTGTCCTCTAAAGGCCTTCAAGCATAGTTAGGTCCTATTGAAAGCAAGAGAAACAGTCACAGCAAAACCAAACCTCAACAGCATGCAATTTTCTCAAAAGAACCAAGACTTCATCCTCTGCCCCTGTCTTTTCACAGGTAAATTATCTCCCAGTGTGTCTCTTCCTTTGCAGCAGGCATTGATTCATTAAATTTGAAATGAGAGTTACCACAAAATTATACTAG
This sequence comes from Bos taurus, assembly GCF_002263795.3. NCBI lineage: Eukaryota > Metazoa > Chordata > Mammalia > Artiodactyla > Bovidae > Bos > Bos taurus. The sequence goes on along the minus strand of NC_037354.1, from coordinate 13,564,002 downwards.
TATGAATGTTTCAATTATCTTTCTTTATAGCAGAGTTCCATAACAACCTTGCTTTTATAAACTAATGTGATTTTAAAAGACCAGTGTGAAGTACGATCTTTGAAAATTAGTCTCGATGTCACATTTGTATTGCGAGAAACAGTTCTCAAATCAAAAATCCATTGTAACCAATGTAACGTCATTACTCTTATTCCAAAACATCTTAAAGGGAAACCTATTTCTTTAATTTTTAAACTTTTTATTTTATAATGGAGTATTGTTGATTAACAATGCTGCGTTAGCTTCAGGTGTACAGCAAACTGATTCAGGGATACATAGACACCTATCTATTCTTCAAATTCTTGGGATAGACATGGACACACTGCTATATTTTAAATGGATAACTTGGACCTCCCTGGTGGGCCAATGGTTAAGACTTTGCCTTCCAATGCAGGTGGGGCAGGTTGGACGAACAAAGGTCTCTCACATGCCTCCTGGCCAAAATACCAAAACATAAAACAGAAACAATATTGCCACAAATTCAATAAAGACTTTAAAAATGGTTCACATAAAAAAAAAATCTCATTAAAAAACTTTACAACAGATACCCAACAAGGATCTATTGTATAGCACAGGGAACTCTGCTCAGTGTTATATAACAACCTAAATAGGAAAAGAATTTGAATTTGGAAAACCTATTTCTTGCCTTCTCAATATGCACTGTCATCTGTGCAAAACTAAGTTCATCCTTCTACATACCTTGCCCAACCCAAATCCTCATTCTCAACCTTTTCATTCTTCCCCTGAAATCACCATTTTCTCCTTAAAAATGTGGTGATATTTTTGACTCTTACTTTATACTTAATCGTCAAGTTGGTCGTTAGTTCATTCAAAAGGTACCTTGGTTTTGTATTTTTCCCGGAAATGCCACTGTATCACCCTGCTGCTGCTGCTGTTAAGTCGCTTCAGTCGTGTCCGACTCTGTGCGACCCCATAGACGGCAGCCCACCAGGCCCCACCGTCCCTGGGATTCTCCAGGCAAGAACACTGGAGCGGGTTGCCATTTCCTCCTCCAATGCATGAAAGTGAAAAGTGAAAGTGAAGTCACTCAGTCGTGTCCAACTCTTTGAGACCCCATGTACTGCAGCCTACCAGGCTCTTCCGTCCATGGGATTTTCCAGGCAAGAGTACTGGAGTGGGGTGCCACTGCCTTCTCCACTGTATCACCCTACCTAGATCATTACTACCGTTCCTCCTTACCCCTCAATTATTCAATAACAATCCTTGCCTATCGACTAGGTACAGGCCCTTGAAAAGCTATGTGCTGACATCTTTGCATATTGACTCTCTACTCCAATCCCTTCTACATACAACTGACAGCTTCATTTTTATACATTCATTTTCCTTCTTGAACCAAGACTGCTTTGCTGTTGCCAAGTTACAAGCCCACATTTTATTTCCCCAATAATGTTCAAGAACTGTGGAGATACAGAAGGAGAAGACAAGTTTATTGGCCTAAAGGAGGTTGACGCATCTTTTTGGAGCTGAAACTTGCACACCAGATGCAGCAAGAACACAAATCTCAGACAAGTGCAAAAAAAAGAAACAAACAAACACATCCAAATTATGAGGAAAGGGAAGAAGAAAACAATTGCTTCCTGCAGGAGTTAGTTTTGAAGGCTTCATGTGAAGGCTCAGCTTAAGCTAAACTTGAAGGGAGAAGCAAACATTTAGGAAAGTCAAGGTGGAGATCACGTGGGGCCAAGTGATGACTTTAAACTCCAAGTGGGAGAATTTGTGCTTGATCTGGGAGGCCATGCAGAAGTCCCTAAGAAGGGATTTATTATGAGAAAAGAGGTTGGAGGAAGAGTAACCTGGATGTTCTTATAAGGTACAAGGACCTTGTAGCAGCATAGTGCCTGTGAAGTAATGGCCCTCTTTTTATGTCTGGAGCTGAGTATACTCATCGGTAATGCTCCATTCATTCATGCCACACATTTATTAAGCACCTCCCACTGCATGAGGGATATATCAGTTAAAATATAATGAATTAGGTTTTAGCCATGTTGATAATGGTTTAGAGACATTTACAGGTTAGAATATTTTGGTGAGATATCTTGCAGATTGTTGAGGAACTGAAAAAAATAAGTGCTATTATTTATGTGCATGATAATCATATCTATTGAAGTTAATACAAAATATTAATCCCCAAGAAGGGAAAGGCTACCCATTCCAGTATTCTGGCCTGGAAAATTCCATGGACTGTATAGTCCATGGCGTTGCAAAGAGTCGGACATGACTGAGAGAATTTCACTTTCCAGTTTATATATTCTCTTCCAAATTCACTAAATTTTCTATGTTTTTAACATAATAGAGGGCTTCCCAGGTGGCACCAGTGGTAAAGAATCCACTTGCCAATGCAGGAGATCACTGGGTTTGATCCCTGGCTCAGGCGATCCCCTGGAGAAGAAAATGGCAACCAGCTCCTGTATTCTTGTCTGGGAGGATCTCATGGACAGAGGAGCCTGGCGGACTATAATTCATGGGGTCACAAGAGAGTTGGACACGACTGAGTGACTGAACACACACACACAACATAACAGACCCACTTGACGATGACTCCACTGCTATTTCTGAAATTAACTCCTATAGTTTCCTATGTAACTTAGTGAATGGTTAAGAATTCCCTTTAGATAGTCATTCCTTTAATTCAGCAACACTCTAGCAGGGGTTTACACCCTTAATATCTTTAGAAATATGTCTTGGACTATTATCTCACCCAGTTTCAAACAGTACGACACAGTCACCTCCTTCCTTCTCTCCTTCCCTCTCTCTTTCCCTACTTTTACACATATACAATAAACAAGTCTTGCAACATTTCAGGTACCTCCCTGGTACTAGTAATTCAATGATGCGTTAAGTACTTTTCAGTCCTTTTGAAGCTTCCACTGTGTCTGATTCCAAAGTTTTCTTTCCTACTACCTTGTACTGCCCTCCGACTCTTAAGTACACAAACATTCAAAGAGATCAAATGTCATCTGGTAAATAAGAGATGAAATACACTCAATCCTGACAGGGTCACACAATGCTTTTCTGATAACATGCTTGAGTTGTCCTGAGAAATGCAAATTTCAGGCAAAGAAGCCTAAAAGAAAACTGGGAAAAATGCAAATGCATGGAGGTGAGAAGAAGCAAAAGGTAGTATTCCTTCAGATTGGCTAGAGCATCAAGGGTGTGAGTGGATGCTGGGATCAAGCCGGAGAACGGCAAATGAGACAGAAAAGGAAATGGGAAAGTAGGGAGGAAAAAGGTTTTGATGGGCTTTGCCTTCTATACTGACTTCAGAAATTTGCATATTGTTGTATTAGCAATAGGGAGCTGCTGAATGGTTTTAAGCAAATGAATGACAAGGACAGAGATGAATTTATGAAGATTACTCTGGCAGCAGCTTGGAGGGAAGATGTGATAGCATGTGTGTGTGTGTGTGTGTGTGTGTGTGGTGTGTTGGATGAGTGACAGGAGATGAGAGTTAGTAGGGATCTGCAGTAAATATTTGTATGGAGTACATAAATGAAACCCCGGGAAATACGGATAAAGATGCTGGGTCAGACTCAAGAGATAATTAAGAGGTGAATAAATTGATTACCTTCAGTAACACATTAAATGAGTGGCAAGATAAACAAGAGGGATGTGCATAAAATTTTTAGAATATTTTGAGCAATATCTTTCATCTTTTAAAATCACTTAAAAATCACAAGATCTCATCATATTAACCGTATTTGGTTCTAACCACTCTAATCGTTCTGGAAATCTACACAGGAGTGGCTTATGTTTCTGTTAAACTGTGGTTACGGAAACATTTCTTTTCTACACACCAGGGCAGGGTAGTGCTTGTGTTAATATTATTGTCTGTCTCTGAAACACTCCACAGCGCTGAGTGAAACTTAATACACATGTCTTTCTAAAGTCGATTCTTTTTTTTTTTTTTAATCCCGCATTCAGAGTATTTTTTTTCACACAAGCTACTCACATTAAAAACAGATGAAGAGGCAGAAAGAAAAAGAAACATACTGGGAGAAAGAAATTTGGTATGAGGGGAAACTGAACCTGAATGCATAAAAGTTACACTCAGGATATGACCTGACGGGGAGAAAGCAAAGTTCACCCAAAACCCTACCGAGCAAATACATCTACTGAACAAATACCCTGCACAGTGGATTTTCTTAACAGTGTCTGAAACATGAGCCTGAGAGCACCCTTAATTCCACTTACAGTAACGCCTTATCACACACTGAAAGGGAGGGTAATCAGACACAGCCCAAACTCTTCCAGAGGAAGTTCAACTCTTGGCCATGAGGGATAAACACAAGAGAAAGTCAAGCAAATGATGATTTTTCAGCTTAAGAATTTTACTCTTTTAACTGATTACTATTCATGGTTAGAGATAAGGATTTTAGGGGGAAAACTCTCAGTTTTTCCTTTCTTATAGCGCTAGGTCTAAAAAGAATTTCTTACTTTCTTATTTTGTTTTCCCAATATTGGGAAACATGAAACCAAAGCCATGCTTATAGGATATTTAAAATAAATGAAAGAGTATATGTATACTTTACAGATACATACTTGCACAATTAAAGAAAATTATAAAGAGATTAGCTGAAAATTACAGTATTATAAAACAGAAACAACTCACAGATAGAGAAAACAAACTAGTGGTTACCAGTGGGGAGAGTGAAGACACAGGTAGTAGATTAAGAGGTACCACTACTGTGTATAAAATAAATAAGCAACAAGGATATATTGTACAACACAAGGAAACACAACCATTATTTTGTTATAACTTTAAACAGAGTACAATCTATAAAAATACTCAATCACTATGATGTACGCATACTAATTTGCAAAGAAACTAGACTTCAATAAAATAAAAATAATAATTAATAAATATATAATTAGCATTTGTTACCATTTTTTCCCTGGAAGGGAGTAGCAGATAAAATATTAAAAGCAAAAGCTAATATCTCTTTAAACCAGAGATCAGTAAATAGCAAGTCTGCAGAGTCTGCTTCTAGAAATAGTTTCAAAGGAACACAGCCATGCCCATTCCTTTGTATTCAATGGCTTTTTTTTAACTATAACAACGGATTTGAGCAGCTGCCACCTCCAGTCCCCCTAAAGGCCTAAAATATTTACCAAGCCCCTTTTAAAAAAAGTTTTTCAACCAGTTTTTTGTTTTTTGGTAAGTGAAAATTTTATTGAGACAATTACAGATTCTCATGCAGTTTCAAGAAATAGTACAGAGAGGATCCATGTACCCTTTACTCAGTTTCCCCCAATGACGACATCTCGATAAACTAATACCTCCACCTTTCTTTTTCAGACTTGCCAGGTTTTACCTTTTATTTCTGGTTTTGTGTATGTGACTGTATGTGTATTTGTTCAGTATGATTTTAGCAAATGTCTATGTTGATTAGTTTTAAACATAAACTTGTCAATTATTTCCTTAATAACGAGGGCTTTTTCTTCTCATTTGTTTAGAAGGTAAAAATTGTAGTTCTAAATCCAAATATCATAAAGTTCACATTAACTTCAAGTTCAGCAGAAGTTGGGGAGATTACCTGGGGTAAAGACAGCCAGATTTAGGGCCTATCTGTAAAGTCATTTTTAAAAAGGAACCATATGCTTTATGTCTGTGAAAAGAATAAACAGTTTTACCATCTGCAATTACATTGTGAAGATTTTTCTTTTTGAAATAAGATTTATTGAAAAGTTTACTTTCTTACTACCAAATCTTGTGGAAAGGGAGGGTTATCAGGGCAATGAGGGGGGGAGAAAGAGAAAAAGGAACAAAAATGCAACCCAATTTAGGTGGATCAACAGTTATTTGTCACAAAACTCTATCTGTATGAGTCATTTGAAATTAGTATCAGAAAGGCAAAATATATATATATATATTTTACTGTACGTCTGAGTTAAAATCCAGAAGAGATAGCACCTATAAATGGCTCAATGAAATGGTTTAGCATTTTAAATAATTCTTTATAGAGTGGCTTGGGAGAATTCACTCTTTTAAAGATGCTTCCTTCATTTCTAAAGCAAGGAACTAACTAAATAAACTAAACTAATAAAACAAAAGTTTCATAAATACAATGTAGTAGAGAAAGCAATAAATAAATGCATGAAGTAATGCATATCAAATGAAAACAATCCTTAAGTAAACCCTTCCTGTGAGTATCCTTTCTGGAATAAAGTGGAGAATAAATTAATGAATAAATAAATAATAAATAATAAAGCTGTGGCAAATTGCAATTCTGATAAGAGTAGAAATCTACATGTTACGGGAATCAATTTGACATGACGAGTCACTTTGAAAGATTGATAAAAGGCATATAAAAGAATGTAAATTTCTAACCTTAGATAACCAAACTGAACTGTCAAGCTTGTTGTAATAAAAAATATGAGACGTTGGATAAATTGTGAGAAAGTATTTCAAGCCATACATAGAGAAGGATGTTCAAGAAGTCTTTTTGTAAATTAAAATATTTTTATGTGCTTGAAATAAAATGGAAAATACACTGAGTTAAAAGTCCTTAAGGAGAATTCATTTTAGTTGTTGACATTTTATTATAGCTAATCTATTTTTATTCCCGAAAAACAAGATGCTTTCAGCTCTAAAAAATAAGGAGTAATAAGTAATGACAAATGTGAAAAGAATTACTGCTTAAGTACAATCATTGCAATGATGTGTGAAATATGAATCTCAATATTTTTCCTTATTAATAAATAAAACATTATGACATTTGGGACTATCTGGAAATGAGTTATAAATAAACTTTCTTTTAAATATTAAATCACACAAACAATTCAACTCAGCATTCTTTTTTCCTATAGCTGTTTCCTCTAGTTTCCATCTCAAATCCTTTAGAAAAATCTTCAGAAATTTTAACAAATCTACTGTGTTGAAGTCATATTTATGGCATTCATTCGATACAGGAAACTAGGCTAAAACATACATTTACTGGATTTTCACTATTTCTTTTCTCTTTTATTATACCCGTTTCTTTTTATAAGCAATTGTTTCCAACGGTGTCAAACAAAATTTCATCATTGTTTATTGTGATATTCTCCTAAAAACATGATCGACTTGATTCCCACATCAAGAAAACCTACTTAAATGTTTATTTGAAGGCATACAGTTGAAAACTTGTCAAAACACTTAAGAGAAATTTCTTCAAAACTAATATTTCAAATTGACTTGATACAATTTTGTTGTAAATATCAGAACTAAGTATTTAGTTCTCGTTAGTATAACATACATTATTGGCTACACAGTTGACTCTTGAACAACAGGGGTTTTGAACTACGGGGTCCATTTTTCACATATACTTTTCAGTAGTCAGTACTATGTGGTCAGTGGTTGCTGACTCCCCGTCTGGAGAGGAACCTCAGATACACTGGGCCAACTATAAATCATAATCATACTCGAATTAACCCTTACCTTGTTCAAAAGGAAAGGAAAGTGAAGTTGCTCAGTCGTGTCTGACTCTGCAACCTCACAGACTGTAGCCTACCAGGCTCCTCCATCCATGGAATTTTCCAGGCAAGAATACTGGAGTGGGTTACCATTAGCTTCTCCAGGGGATCTTCCCAACCCAGGGATCGAACCTGGATCTCCTGCACTGCAGACACTCACTCTACCATCTGATCTACAAGGGTCAACTGTATTCCAACATGTCTCATTATTCAAGTGAGTCTTCCTACTCAATACTAAGATACAAAAACTAAGCAATGTCTTTGGAGTCTAGTCAAGTTGGATTTGAATCTCTGAGTCTCATTTTTCTAATGGAGAAAATGTGGATAATAGTTACTACCTCTGGAGTTTCAAGAAGAATGAAATTCAATGAAATAATACCTGGCACAATCTGTAATTGATAGTTGCTTTTTTTTTTTTCTGATGACTGACTTAGGAAGAATCAGCAAAGCCATGCCTTAGAACAGAGACGGACTATACGCATCTCTCAATACTTTCCTTCTTATCCCCTTATGCCTACCCTATGTCTATGATCTTAACAGCTATTATTAATGTATACAGCACTCTTAGCCACCAATAAGGTCCTACAAATTTTTCAAATCCCTGAATCAGGCAGTTACCAACAATGCATTTAAGTTAGTACATGAATATAAGCCTCTGGATCAAACCTGCTGCTGCTGCTGCTGCTAAGTCGCTTCAGTAGTGTCCAACTCTGTGCGACCCCATAGACGGCAGCCCACCAGGCTCCCCTGTCCCTGGGATTCTCCAGGCAAGAACACTGGAGTGGGTTGCCATTTCCTTCTCCAATGCATGAAAGTGAAAAGTGAAAGTGAAGTCGCTCAGTCGTGTCCAACTCTTAGTGACTCCATGGACTGCAGCCCACAAGGCTCCTCCATCCATGGGATTTTCCAGGCAAGAGTACTGGAGTGGGGTGCCATTGCCTTCTCCCTGGATCAAACCTAGGGGCAACTATTTCTACCATCTTATAAGTCACTGAGACAAGTTCCTTTAAACCGAGTACTTCTAATTTTGTTTTTTCTACTTAACTCTAAGTAGAAGTGACTGAAATATGAGTTTAATGAAATTTAGGAGGAGACAGGTCACTGCAAATAGATACACTCATCTGCAAATAAGTAGAGTTTCTCAACAAGGACAATGTCACTAAGGTCAGCTCTACTGTTGGATTTATTCATGGCATTGTGATTCTGAAGATACTATGAATTTACCAATTAAATATAGACCTGTGCCTAAGATTACCTAGAGAGGGCTGTAATAAGTGACTTAGTACACATTCTATTGTTATCTTTCGCATTTAAAATATATGTTCCTCTAGACTGACAGCTACTTATGTGTGTCTAAAAAGGCCAATTTGATAGATAAGCAAACTGTCTTTACAACAAAGTTCTCCTTTTAAGACTAACCTTTGGTTTGTGGCTGTTTATAAAATATGCTGCTGTGTGCAAATCTGACGCTCACTTCAGAGTCAGTCAAGTCTTTGTTTTAAAACAGGTCATATCATTTCTAGTTGCTGGGTGCCAGAGGCCTCTTTGGTTTTTGATTCATAGCAATTTATAATGATATCATACTGTTTGAAATTTTGCAGTCTTGTGTGTTAATCACATACACAGGAAGAAAAGACTTAATTCTTAAAATGTTCATACCAATGATTTCTAACATAGTTACTTTTCAATGGAAATTTATATTGTCTGAAACATAGGTCATATTATCAAAATGTATTATCAGGAAAATCCAACCTGAATAACTAGAATTCTCAGTTAACTGGAACTTTTCCCTATCCTTCAAATTTTAAAAGAGAAGACAATAAAAAGAAAAAGTGTGATTTATAAATATTAAAAAAAAGCATAGGGCTTATCCTTGTTATAACACTTATAACATTTTAACACTTATTATAACACTTATACTATTTACCCTCACACTCTTTATACCTCTCAGATGAGAAACGAAACAAGAGTTCTTACTTACTGAGTGTTTACTAGAGGCACTGCCATTTACACATGCTTATTTGGGGCTGTTGGTACAAAGTGGTCCATATTTTGTGATCATACACTTAAGAATCATTACCCACCCCTCTCAAAATGAGTCCTGCCATTTCTGATTATTGTATTCCTGGCTGGTCCGTCAGTTCTTATAGCACACTATAATTATATATACAGCATTCTTGACATGTGACTGAGAGCAAGCACACCCGTCACCACTTATAGAACCTAAACTATCATTTGCTCACTGGCCCTTCCCAATGTTTTAAATCATTTCGAACCATCACTGGTGTGGGTTTAAATTCTAGTTCTAATATTTTGTAGCTGACTGCCCCTTGATCAAGTTAATAACCCCTCTGGGTCTTAATTTCTTACATGTTTGCAGACATTAAAATCAAGTGCCCAAAACTCAAGATGTGGTAGGTAGTACCCTCTTTTTTTCTAAACCCCTTACAAATCTGTTTCTTTTTTCCTGTGTTTTTCTCTAAGGAAGTATTAATATCAATACATGGCATCCAATCTCAACCCATATTATCCAAGTTAGAAATCTTAGAACATTCTCTGATGTGGCTCACTCCATAATCCTTGCCCTGCCAAATATAACCACTCCCCCGGGCCAGTGAACTCTGTTCTAAGAAATAGCTCTTGAATTTTAATGCTCCTTTTCTTTCCTGCCACTGTGCTAGTCCAGGCCTTCATTATTTTTTGCTTCAATTATGGCAATTAGTTTAACTCCTCTTCACGCTTTAAGGCCAGCACTGTCCAAAGAAATATAATGTGAGCTATAGAGAATTAAAAGTTTTCTAGTAATCAAATTCAAGAAAGCGAAAAGAAACAAGTGGAGTTAATTCCAATAGTACATTCTGTTCAACCCAATATATTCGACCTGCACTTTCTCTAAATTCTACTAAATTCCCAGTTTACCCTTTGAGGCAAAGTTCAAACCTCACCTCTCCTGAGAAGACTTTCAGAAAGACACAAATACCCTAGGCTCCAATTTTCTCCCTGACTTCCTAACTGGCAGTTATCAAATGTATTCTCCCTTCATCACAAAACCATGTTGACTGCTTCCACGGTGGCAGGGTCACACTGTCTGTTGCAGCCTGGCCCTCTCTCTTACTCACTCAGACTTTTGTTGTATCTTTTCATTTCCCGTCACATTCCTTAACGTAGCTGCTCTAAGCTCCTTCTAATCTTCCACTCAAATCACTCATGCATCAAGCTCAGGAAATGACTGAAGTGTTTTACTTTTCTAAGGTTTGAGTCAATGCGCTTGAGTTCTTGCATTTTCCTTCCTGTTTATCTCAAGAGTCTCATAATATATGCTCAGACATCGTTATTAGGTATGTTTTAATTGAGGCATAGTTAATATATAATAAAGTACATAGGTCTTAAGTGTTCCGTTTGATGAATTTGGTGATCAATCGTATACACCCATCTAAATAGCACCCAAAATAAGATACATATTTTTAAGTGTGTGATTTTTTTTTTTTTGGTGGGGAGTAAACAACAGAACTTTATTTCTTCATAGTTAAAGAGGCTAGATGGAGAAGGGAATGGCTACTCACTCTAGTACTCTTGCCTGGAGAACTCCATGGACAGAGGAGCCTGGTGGGTTACAGTCCATGGATAGCAAAGAGCAGGACACGACTGAGTGACTCACACACACACACACACACACACACACACACAGGCTAGAAGAAGTCCAAGATTAAGGTGTCAGAGGACTGATTTCTTCTGAGGGCCATTCTCCTTGGCTTGGCTTATAGTTGGCCATCTTTTTCTCAGTGCCAAATAAGATATTAGGCATTTGGGTTACTTCTGTGAACAAAACTGAGTAAATCTCTGTCTTTTTGAGGATTCCAGTCTTTTGGGGGAAAACAGTAAATAATGTAATTACAAAGGAAAGCATATGGTAACTCAACAGGCAATACGTGCTTTAGGGAAATAAAGGAGGGTAGGGTAGAGATGTTGGGGTGAGCCTCTTTGAGCAAAGACTGAATGAAGGAGATGAGAGCATCCAACAGGGAGAAGTCTGGTTGAAGAGTGTTTCAGGGAAGGTCAAACTAGCACAAAGGCACGCCTGGTATCCTCCAGGAACAGGAAGGGGGTCAAGGTGCTTGGAGGGATACAACCATGGGGGAAGGGGAGCAGGGGAGGAGGTCAGTGATAGCAGGAGCCAGACCACATGGGACCTCGTAAGCCACGATCAAGACGAGACTTTACCTGGAGTGGACTGGGGAGCCGGTAGAATATTCTGAGGAGCTAAGTGACCTAACTCAAGTTACATTTTAATAGAAGCACACAGGCTACTGTGTTGATTACTGATAGGGAGTACGTGTCAAGGGTGAAAGCAGACGGCACAGACAGGAATCTTTTGCAGAATCCAGGCTGTGGTGACCCAAGGACGAAAGAGCAGATAAAACCAAGGAGGGTCTTGGAATTTACGGGAACAGAAAGACCAGACCTTTATCGTCCTTCCCTCCTCCATGTTGTAACTATTAATGGAATAGTACAACCTGTCTCCCCTCTGACCCCAGAGGGAGAAGGTACTTTGCCTACTCTTCCGTCATCCAGTATATGCGCCTCATCCAATCAGCAAATGACCTGCAAGACCCCTTATCCTACTCCTTGCACCCTGGGTATAAAAGTGGACTAAGGACCCCCGGTCAACATCGGTTCTCCCTTGAGCTGGCCCGCTGTTCTAACAGCGTCTCCCACTCTAATAAACTTTATTTCCCTCTCATTCTGTCTCATGTCTAGAAATTATTTTCCAACCTGCGCCCAGACCATGACACAGGTGAGAGATGGTGGTGGCTAACACATTAGCAGCAGAACCGATAGAAGATTACTGGATTCTCATCCTATTTTTGACCATAGAGACAATCTACTTAAACTTTTAATTTACAAGTCATTCCATCACACAAAAAGGGACAAAAAAATCTTTAAAAGAAACCTCCACTTGGAGCTCTACTACCCAGTGTTAGATTTGAATGGTATAGACTAGATTGTGTCTCTTATATTTACCTCTTTATTTAACAGTCATTTTTTATTTCTCTTCCTACAAACTCTTTGTGGTATGGAGTAATTTATGCTTCATTTCTTTTATACCTCTTTAGAGGGAAAAAAGAAAAAAAACCTTTCATCACAGTAAAGAATATGGTCTTTTAAGTCTTAAAACATGCCACTGTATATACCAATAAATTTAATCTTGAAAGTAGCAAAATACGATAGAAAAGAACAGTGTCCAGGTAAGCAGTTTATTGTGCATCTGATATAAAGAGAGTTCAAAAAATTTTTGACATTCATTATTTCGGAAAAACAGCTTTAGGTCCAAAATCTGATAGCTGTGCAGACATGAGAACATATTCCAGACAGAATATGTCATTGTTGTCAATCTACATTGACAGTCAATGGACAGGCCACCTACAAATGGAGAGCACCCACCTGGCAAAATTCAAGAGCTCATGGGCTCCCTAAAACTGGAAAATAGTCTGCCAATTTGATACAGTCCATTCTGGTCTAGGGGAAATAAACAATATACACAACAGCAGCATGGTAATTTAGCGTTGCGATCTACTTGGAAGTAGTCAAGATTTGACTTTCATCCTCAATCATTCATAAAATGTTTCCTGTGGAAGGGCCAATGTTCCCTGCCTTGGCTTCGTTTCGTTCATTTCCTGAGCTGGGTGTTATGCCAGGTTAAGCCTTTATTCCATGGTTACAAAAAGCCAGGAAGCACAACAACAATGGGAAAACCTTCCACATAATTAAAGCCTTTGATTGGGAGGCACATCTCGGGGCAAATCATGTTTCAGACAGAGAAAATCAGTTTGCTTCTCTGAATTTGTTTTCCACTGACTCCAGATATCGTATGGACACTGAAACATCTTTGACTCAGCAATGTAAGTGACAAAAACAGACATGTACTAAGGCCAGTGGAAAGAGGCCCTGGGGGGGGTCTTAGCACCCACCCCAGTAACACATAATTGGCAGCAGAGGTATTCTCAGAAGCATGATGAAATCAGAGAAAGACCCCATCTGACCTCACACAGAACATTTCAGAAGCACAACAATCAAACGAGGAATGCTTTCAATAACAATGGTGTACAAAGTGAAGGAGTTCCTTTGATCAGAGTGGTGGAAACTAGGTAACTGAATCCTCCACAAGCGACTGAAAATATGCAATAATTAAGGGGCCCTTCGCGTTTACTTCAACAGCTGGTCTTAAGTTGAAAAAGAAGACAGAATTCAATCCCACATACTAGTGATTATTTAACAGATGCGAAAATCCCACTATTCTCTCTCTTCCTTCCTTCTTAAATAACACCAAGAAGAATTTTCTTTAAGCAGAATACTCTAGATGTTTAATCCATTTTCGTCTGCAAGCAGGAAATGTGTTTTCTCAGTGTTTTATTTGAGAGAGTCATCTGGATGCCCAAAAGGGCATTATAAAACAGGATTTAAGATGGAAAGCGTGAAAACAAACTGATAAGGACAATTGATATGAGGGAAACTGATATCAAAGGTGTATAATAATTTAAAACACTTTTCTCAGACATTTGACTTTTTTTTCTTTTAAAAATCCTGTTGTTGAATAACCAACATAGTTGCAAGACTCCATGAAGTATTTACGGAGAATCTGAAATGGCTGCCTCTGAACTGTAATTGTAAGAAATTCAATGGCAGAAAATTCTTCATTGTTTGCAATAACTGGGTGTGGATAGGAATTAAAGTCACATATAATTGATAGTTTGTAGCTTTAATCTTCACAGCCAATACACCTTTTACCAGGGAAGAAATTAACTGACATTACTTTCTCAGCTTTTTTTTTTTTTGGTTTTATCATCCTGGAGGTTAAAAAACAGTCTAGACAGTAGGATAAACAAATAAAAGTAGGTAGTAATCAAGACTGATTTCATCAGGAATGTCTCTTTTAATTCTAGTCTACTCCTTTAGCATGCGCACTTACTTTATAAATTGTGTAATTGAGTATCCTTACTAATGCTATAACTGAACATATTAATAAAGCCTTATTACTTCATCTTAGTGATGGACTAATTATATCTGAACACTAATGAATACCGTAACTTTTCGCACACTGTGGGGAAAAACAAACTGAATGGAAAATGTTTCCAACACAGGAGATAAGTAAGATGGCACCTATTCATTGAAGACATTTATACTGTAACGCTGGAGTGTGCTGCTCAAAAACAACCGATACAAAAGCAAAGAGAGGGAATAAGCTTATAGAGTTAAAAATTACCCTGGCAGAGACTTATTTGACATTTCTGTGAAGCTAAAAGAGGAGAGAAACAGATGTTTCATCATTGCAGGAGTTACTACAGATCACCTACCAGATGGAGGGTATGTATTGATGCCTTCCTTTACAGATTATGAAACTGGAACCAAAGCAATACTGTAACGATGGGGCATTTTAACCATTCGTTAACTCGGGAAACAAAGAGGTGTCGGCTGCTTACTGTGTGTCAAGAACTGTCACCATCTCAGGGACAAAGGAACAGATAAAACCAGGAAGGAACTGGGGATGACCAGCCTGGTGAAGAGGAGGATTGAGGCAGGAAGACAGACGTTCTTATTTTTGTGGAAAGACTGTCATTCAAAAGAAGGAATGGACTCATTTTAACGGAAGTTAAAGGCTGGCATTCAGTAAAGCAATAAGGAACTTTTCAGCACTTTCAGGGAAAGTGTTAGTCCTGTCTGACTCTTTGCAACCCCATGTTCTGTAGTCCCCCAGGCTTCTCTCTCCATGGAATTCTCCAAGAATTCTCCTCTCTCCAAGAATTCTCCAATTCTCCAAGAATACTGGAGTGGGTAGTCCTTCCCTTCTCCAGGGGATCTTCTAGACCCAGGGAACAAACCTAGGTCTCCTGCATTGCAGGCAGATTCTTTACCATCTGAGCCATGAGGAAGCCCTTTACAGCATGTTATGCTTGCCAAAAATAAGACAAGCTGCTTTGTGAAGTAGTTAATCCCTTATCCTACAGTTCAAGGAAAGGCTGGAAAATCATATGCCAGAGATCCCTTAGAAGAGATTCCTGAGCTCTGAGCAGCTCTTGCAATTCTAAGGCCCTTATGATTATATGATCTAAGCAATGTTTTACTAAAATTAATTGGTGTTAAGAATGTACTGGAGCAGGAATGAAGAGCAGCTGGGAAGGACAAGGTAGTCATTGAAATATGAAGCTATGAAGACCAGAATGAAGGAGAGACCTCTAGAAAAGAAAGGATGGACCCAAGATTTTCAGTGGAAAAGTCCATCAAAAAGTAAGCCTGGCAATGCTTAATTAATAAGGGTTTAGAGCAACACTAGGCATTATTGCAACATTTTGATAGTTTCCTCTCCAGCATATGCCTTACATGCTGAAGATGCTCATTACATGCTTGTCTCCCATTTTTCTTACTTGTCCAAGATCAAAGATACTTCTCATTTGTATGAATGACTTCATTTCTTTATCTGTTAAAACGGGGAGAACAGTCACTACCTTGGCTTCATCACGGTACTAAACTGAAGATCATTTGGCATGAAACTGATGGAAGTGGGTAATATTTTTATTTAAAAGGGATTATTATTTTTTTTTAAATTATAGAATTAAATTAAGCCATTCCTTTCTCTTCTCTAATACTAAATTCTGAAGATAATTCAGTTGTATACCAGAGTCATATTTTGAAATATTAATCAAGGCTTCTAACCATTACCACCATCATCTTTTCTCTTGTATCTTTTTCCATATTCTATTAGTTCACAGTACCTTGGAAAAAAGCTGCTAACACATAAGTAAAGCATAAACAAATAAATGCTCGATCTTTGAGTTTCAACAGCTTAAACTTACGCAAGAAGCAGAAAGGTTCCAGAAGAATTCCTGAGTGTTCAGAGCTAGTTTTTCTAGCACCCTCCCCGCCCACCCACGGTGGCATGGCACTGCCAACATGACTAATTGGAGGAGAAGAAAATCCAGGCAAAGACTTGCTTGTGTGAGAAGACACTTTGCTCAATGCTGCCCCTTACCAACTGGATTGCTGTTTGGTTGCTAGGTCTGACTCTTTTGTGACCCCATGGACTGTAGCCTGCCAGGCTCCTCTGTCCATGGGATTTTCCAGGCAAATATACTGGAGTGGGTTGCCATTTCCTTCTCCAGGGGATCACCCTGACCCAGAGACTGAACCAAAGTCTCCCGCATTGCATGCAGATTCTTTTGCACTGAGCCACCAGGGAAGCCCACCGACTGGATACAAGAACAGAAAAGGTGAACCCAAAAGCAGCAAAAATTTACCCTTTTCCCAGCATGGTGAAGTAGGATAAGACTAAGGATGCATGGGGGGAGTGTGTTTAGGCAGATGGGACTGACACCCCTTTGAAGAAACAACAGATTCAGATCTCCAATCCCCACAGCACCCAGGGTGTCTTACGTGGCAGCCACATGCTCTCAGTAAATCAAAGGGTCACGAAAATCACTGAAAGAGGACTAGAATTTTAAAGGTCTGTGGTTAGTACGGACTTATGGGCCACAGTGATTGTAACAAACTCATGAAGAAAGATACTCATAGGTTTCCAGGGGCAAAGCAAGAAAGAAGACGGGATGTTTTTTGTATTGGTCAGCTCAGACTTGTAACAGAATATCACAGACTGGGTTAGCTTAAACAATAGACATTTGTTTCAGTTCTAGATGCTGGAAGTCCAAGGCGAAGGTGCCAGCCAATTTGGTTCCTGATGAAGTCCTTCTTCCTGGCTTAGAGGTGATCACCTTCTCTCTGTGTTCCTACATGGTGGAAAAGGTGTCCAAGTTTTGATTGTTTTTTGCCTAATAATTCATTTCTCAATTCATCACACTCTTTCCTCTGAGCACTGAGAAAGAACCCAGCTGATACTTCAACACTTTGCTTAGAAGTCTCCTTAGTTAGACATCCAGCTTTATCATTCAGAAGATCTACCTTCCACAAAACACGAGAATACAGTTCTGCCCAGCCTCTGCCACTCCGTAACAAGGATCACCTCCCTCCAGTTGCCACAGACATGTTTCTCATCCACGTGAGACCATCCTACAATTGACTTCAGCATTCATATTTCTGGCATGAAACTCAAAACTATGCCAGCTTCTACCCAACACTCACACCAAAGCCGCTTCCTCACATTTAGATGTTTGTTACAATCTGCACCCTATCTCTTGAGACCAAAATCTCTACTGGGTTGTTACAACAAAACACCATAGATTGGGTGGCTGAATGACAGAGGCTTGTTTCTCATGGTTCTGGAGGCCAGGAAATCCAAGATCAAAGTGCCAGCTGGCTGGGATTTTGGTGAGGACCCTCCTCCTGGCCCGTCTTGCAGACAGCTGTGTCTCCACAATGGCAGACGGAGTTCTGGTGTTTCTCTTTCTCCTTATTCTTATAAGGGCACTGATATAATCAAGAGAGTGCTACCCTCACAAGCCTGTCTAACCTAATATCTCTCCGAAGCTTCATCTCCAAATGCCTTCACACTGGGATTAGGTCTCCAATACATGGGATTTTGAGGGAGTAATTCAATCCATAGCACGCACACATAATATGCTATTAATATAATCATATTCCTAGAATGAGATTAGGAAATTGATAGAAGACCCTGATTTGACTAAATCCATCTGAAGACTTTCTACTGCCTGGTGAAATGGGGGCTCCAAATGAAAAGAATAAAGACAGTTATAAATGTATATACGTTTGCATAGACACGCACACATACATTTTTAGCGAATGAAATCAATCTTCCTATTTAGTTTGGCAAAGTACTTTTTTATCCACTTCACAACAGAGCATAGGTGTCTTTTCAAGCTAGTGTGTATGTATCTATATACACGTGTGTGTCCACACACATACATATACACTCTTGTTCATATACATATATACACAATATACCTTAGGTATACTTTTAAAGTAATAACTGAATGGTACTGTCGCATAGTATAAATTCCCTTCTGATGGGCATTTACTTTGCTTCTAATGTCCACTGATACTTTCAGTATCAGTACTTCTAAAGTACTGATACTTTCAGTCACTTATATAACTATTTCTACAGGAGCCATCCAGAAAAATGAGATACTGAGTCACAGCTCATCCACATAAGCAATTTTGAAACATACTAACCAAAACTTTTCTCATGAAAAATTTTAATTCTTTCATCATAAAAATGCATGTAACTGTATAAAAGTTGAGAAAAACAGAACTGCAGAAAAAATAAAGAAAACTAGAAAAAAGAGAAAACCCAAACTATTCATAATTCATATACCCAGGGGAATTTTGGTTTCTTTCTTTCCTGGCTTTTTTTTTTTTTAATACAAATCTAGTCACACTTTAGATCATACTGTATTGCCTTATTTTACTATTTTTCATGTATTATCATGTCATGAACATTCTCCTATGTCATTAGATACCTGGAAGAAATTTTTTAAACTGTAAAGAACTAGGAAGATACTAGCTATATTTTAAATACCCTTATTTAGGTATCTTATAAAGTTTATAATTTTGAAATCTAGATTCATATATTCAACAATTTTTTAGTATATCTACAGAATTTTACATCTATCAGCCAATCCAGTGTTAGAACACTTCCATTAATGCCATATCAAATGGAGAGAGTTTAGGTGTGATATTCTACACTACTTAAAAAAATATATATGTACATGCACACACACACACACACACATCTCAACACTCAGATTTTATTCCAAATGGAGAGACTATTTCTAAAACATTGTCTGCTCTGACAAGTTGCATCTTTGCCCATTTCTTTTTCCTCTGCAATGCTGTTTTTCATATAGAGGTCATGGGATATTTTCTTTTTCCCTCTCCCTCGAGCAGGCTATGTTCGTTTATGAGGCCCTACCACCTGGTCTCCTCGTGGTACCATGAGAACTGCCGCTGTATATGTGCTGTGAGCCTTGGGGAACTGGGGTAGCAGCAGGAAACAGATGTGATACTTGTCAGTTTGATTCCTGCTGCTCCAGAGAAGCAACTCCTTTGTTCAAGAACAGAGCAGGCATGACCACCCACCGATGGCATTAACTGGTAGGAAAGAACAAGCGAAACCACCCCGGCTTGCCTCGAACATCTCTTCCCCAGCAGAGGGACAGCATTAGCCTCACTCTGCTGCTTCTCCTGGAATTGCTAGGAGATCCTCCTCTGCAGGAGAAGCAGCAAAGGGAGGAGCTCTAGGGAACAACCAAAGTTTTGAAATTATTAAACAGTTGAATCACCCTCACTGGGTATCCATTCTCAACTGAAGGTTAAAAGAAAAAAATCTAACAAAAAGTTGTGTCATATGTATTATTATTCCAATTACCCTTTCTGTTTTTCTTTTTTTAACCGTTTCTCTTTTGGTTTTTAATGAATAGAAGTGTGTGTCTATAATTGCGAGTGTTTGCATTACAATACTTTGGAAATTTTAATTCTAATAACTTACTGCTGTGCACTGCAATGTTGCCAGAATAATGCTGTGTGTGTGTGTGTGTGTGTGTGTGTTTCTACAGTACAATACATTGTACTGTACTGTACTGTGGGGATAGTTTCTCTTGATAGAAGGTACAAGCATTCCCAATCTTACCTCTTACAAATTAAATTTCAGTGAAAGCATGGGCTTTCAAGTCATTCTGAATAAAATCAAGCTTACAGTGACCAGTGTGGAGTGAGAAAAAAATGTATGAAATGAATATGGCAAAGCTGGGACATTAAAAAAAAATCAATAGAAAATCTTTAAGTTTTATTATAGGCTTCTCGCATACAGAACACATTTTTCTTCTCAATTCAGGGTATCGTGTTGCCAGTTTCTGGCTTTGCTATTACAAAGTAATCCTAGAAAGGCAGGTAAATCTGTTCAAGAGAACAAAAGTTTGAATTCTAAATAGAACAAAGGATCTTTTGATTAGTGGTTACTATTTTATTGTAATTAAACAAAAGTAGCGAGATCTGAGTGAGGACCAGAGAACAAGGAACTCCTCATTTCTATGGCAACAAGGAAAATTACTCCTTTCAGAGGTTTTAGGGAACTCTTTGCATTATACCACTTTTGACAAATTTAGTTCAAATAATTCAATTCTGTGTACTGTATTATTCTCAGGATTAATTGACATATGGAAACTGCTTTAGGATATTATTAAATGTAAGTACCACAAAATCATTTTACAGGATTGACATAAGGAGGGGTAAAGATTTTCAAAAAACAAAAATAAGAAATGAAGGGAAGGAGAGAGAAAAAGAATAGATTAGAAAATGCCAAGAATAATGTTAAATAAAGAATAATCTAACTTGATTGTAGACTCAGTGGTCACAGCTGACACCGTGGAGAATTACGATGCCAACTGAATTGCCTTAAGTTCAAAGCCTTGTTGATTATGCCTTCAATAACCATAATGATGGATCAGCACTGGACATGTGGATTATTCTTATTATAATTTTGGATATGATTTTCTCTAGCGAAACTATCAATTTTACCCTCCTCAGAATTATTACGTCTCAAAAAAGGAAACATTCGGTTTTAAAACTTCCCTGGAAGAAGCATGAACACTGATTTATACATAAAAAATCCAGACAAGGGGTCTGAGAGTTCATGCTACGGAAACACAGAACTATTGTTTACTTTAGGAAAATAAGGTGGATGAAACTGGAGCCTATTATACAGAGTGAAGTAAGCCAGAAGGAAAAACACCAATACAGTATACTAACGCATATATATGGAATTTAGAAAGATGGTAACGATAACCCTGTATACGAGACAGCAAAAGAGACACTGATGTATAGAACAGTCTTATGGACTCTGTGGGAGAGGGAGAGGGTGGGAAGATTTGGGAGAATGGCATTGAAACATGTAAATCTAGGTACTGTGGTATTGCTCACACGTTTCTGTTTTTGTTTTCAGTACTCTGTAATTTAGCCTTGCAAGTTTTCAGCTACTTAGGGCTTGGATACTGCTACTGCTGCTGCTGCTAAGTCGCTTCGGTCGTGTCTGACTCTGTGGGACCCCATGGACGGCAGCCCACCGGGCTCCCCCGTCCCTGGGATTCTCCGGGCAGGAACGCTGGAGTGGGTTGCCATTTCCTTCTCCAGTGCATGAAGGTGAAAGGTTGAGGTGAGGTCGCTCAGTTGTGTCCGACTTTTGGAGACCCCATGGACTGCAGCCCACAGGGCTCCTCCGTCCAACTTGACTGGGCCAGAAGGTGCCCAGATGTTTTGTCTAATATTATCCTGGGTATGTTTGAGAGGGTGTCTCTGGATAAAATTAACATTTGAATCAGTAGACTAAAAAAAAAGAAAAAAAAAAAAAAGGAAAATACTTCAATTTCAGTGTGCCATTCTGCACTGTACTACAATCAGATTAAAACTGTTCACTTAGGCGTTCTGTATGCACTGATGAGATTCATATCAACGGTCTTAACTGAAGAACTAACAAGGCTACAGTGGCTTTTTAAGCATTTCCATCTGCAATCCACTTCCACTTTCTCAACTGATGTACAGTATCTTTTAAGAAACAACATCTTTCAGCTATGCCATTTTTATCACCTTCATCTCGGGTGCCTGCTGGCAAGTCAGCAGCGTGTCAGAAACGGGTGAGGAACATGAAGATATACAAGTGTGAATTGCACGAGGCCGGATGCTCCTTCCATGTCATATATTTCTGGCCAGTAAAACACTGTAAGTACTTAGCTTCAACACCCCCTATTGCGCGTCTCATCCCAGTAGCAATTACAGTTAGAGTCCAGCTGTAAAAACCTGATGGAGTTGCTGTGCAGATTCAAAGAAGCACAGGCACACTTCATTAGCAGCGCTCCCCTTGTTTCCTGGTGTTTTTGCTATGGGCGTGCACTGACACAGTAGGTCACTGCCACTCCTCTCTCGTCTGCATGCCACTGAGGCCGAACTACTGAAAAGTAACCCAGAAACTCAAGACTGCCTCACGTGCCTTCTAATCTCCCTTAATAAATCAGATCTCTCCTCAATACGTTAAGCTATGAGGGCTTCCCTGAGAGCTCAGTTGGTAAAGAATCCGCCTGCAATGCAGAAGACCCCGGTTCGATTCCTGGGTCAGAAAGATCTGCTGGAGAAGGGATAGGCTACCCACTCCAGTATTCTTGGGCTTCCCTGGGGGCTCAGCTGGTAAAGAATCCGCCTGCAATGGGGGAGATCCGGGTTTGATCCCTGGGTTGGGAAAATCCCCTGGAGAAGGGAAAGGCTACCCACTCCAGTGTTCTGCCCTGGAGAATTCCATAGTCCATGGGGTGGCAAAGAGTCGGACATGACCGAACAACTTTCACTTCACTAATATGTTAAAGGGAAGTCGGACTGTGGCCATGGATGAAAGCGGGGCGAGGTAAAGAGGATACACCTAGGAAACCCATTGGCAAGTTCCCTCTCTTTCTAGTTACTTACTCTGAAGAAATGATGGTCCCAGGGCAAGAAGGAATCTAGGATTGCAACTGAGCAACTGGCAGGTAACTTTACCGGAAACTTTGATAGTTACCTATGTTTATCCAGAAAGAAATGAGGGAAGCTATGTATGAATGGTACAGCACCTGGGTAAAAGGGTTTCTGATGTCCATGGAGCCTGTTTGTGCCCCAGCACATGTGAGGGACACCATTAGTTCAGAAGTGACTTCACTTCTCAGCAGGGTGGTAGGCGTGGTGATGGTGCATCAGCTGGAGGCTGGTGGGGAGAACAGAGGTGGGTGCAGAGGCGGGAAAGAGTGAGTTTGCATCTCTCTGCCCCTGGGTGTGATCAGAATCTGCTGCTACTGCTGCTGCTGCTAAGTCGCTTCAGTCATGTCCGACTCTGTGCGACCCCAGAGACGGCAGCCCACCAGGCTCCCCCGTCCCTGGGATTCTCCAGGCAAGAACACTGGAGTGGGTTGCCATTTCCTTCTCCAATGCATGAAAGTGAAAAGTGAAAGTGAAGTTGCTCAGTCGTGTCCGACTCTTCGTGACCCCATGGACTGCAGCCTACCAGGCTCCTCCATCCATGGGATTTTCCAGGCAAGAGAAAATCTAGAGGGTAGGAAATGGGAGACTGCCGTTTGAACTACAAGTCTCATGACACTGTGTCCAGTGGCTTCTCTTCGAGTATCGCTGGCCGGAGACTGCAAGGAGATTAAATAGAGCAGAGGGCCAATCCATCAGTGAAGAGGACTAATAAATTAAGCTCCTTGCTTCAGATTCACTGTGAATGAAGGCTCATTTGTTAGCTTAAATAAGATGCCAGTCCTTTATTAAAAGAAATGAGTATTTGAAAACGTTGGTTAAGAGCTGATCCCTGACTTACGTAACAGAAATGTAAAAAATAGACGCAGAAATTCAAATACATATTATAATTTACTCATAGACAATAATTTTAATGAAGCTCAGAATGCCAAGGACACAAAAACAAGAGACCAGAGTTGGCAAGTGAACAGTAAATCGACTCCCCATTAATAAGTGTGGTAGTCATTGTGTGCAGTTTTGATAGGATCTGACTAATACAGGCTGCTGCTGCTGCTAAGTCGCTTCAGTCGTGTCCGACTCTGTGCGACCCCAGAGACAGCAGCCCACGAGGCTCCCCTGTCCCTGGGATTCTCCAGGCAAGAACGCTGGAGTGGGTTGCCATTTCCTTCTCCAATGCATGAAAGTGAAAAGTGAAAGTGAAAAGTGAAAGTGCAGTCGCTCAGTCGTGTCCAACTCTTAGCGACCCCATGGACTGCAGCCCACCAGGCTCCTCTGTCCATGGGATTTTCCAGGCTGGACCTAATACAATCGATTTATAAAGAGATAATTAGAATGTTGAGTGGAAATGAGAAAAGTCATCTCACTTTACATTTTAGGTGAGATGTTATAATTTTAAGATTCTCCCCCTAAAACCCACAGAAAAAGATACAGACCTAGGAATCCTGTAGAAAGGAGATAATGTCTGGTAACCATATGCAGTAACTCATTCTTAGCATATATTACATGTGGGATAAAATTTGGCTATAGGAATTAATGAATTATTGATTCACTGATTCATTCATACAGCTTCCAGGTTGAGGTAACAGTCAGCCCTCTAGTCTTTGCCTACTGCCAGGGACTCTGATGAAGTAAAGAAACACAGTTTTACTTAGCTCAGCATGAGTCAGGATAACTGAACGTTTTTGTCTGTCTCCCAGTTACATCATACTCTGCCTGTATAATAACAAGGGGCTGCAGTGACCACCACTTCAACCTGGAGCAGCGGTTCATCCTCACTTCAGTGTTTGCCTGTGATGCAATATGCATGCTTATGATTCTCCAAACTAATTCAGTGAAGGCTACAGGGAGTGAGAAGGGAAAAGAGATATATTTGTAAATGGAGGACCTTAAACCTCAGTACTTGAGTATGGAAAAACTTTTAGAGATACACTATCGCTCTCTAAATAGAAAGTGATTCTTTAGAAAAGAAAAATTCTCCTTTTTAAATAGGACAATTCAAGCTTATGAATTCTAATGACCGAATGATTTCACTAATTACTTTGCTGCATTCAATTTGGAATAGTTTGCATAGTTGAGTTTGTAATGCAATAAACTATGCCTGGATGGTCTGTTTACTCCACTGCACTTTACAAGGAACACTCTTTTTCCTTAAAGGATTTGTCTCTTTGAAATGCACAAAATGGCAAGAAGCCAGGGGAAGCTGGTGCTTAAGCAACCAAGACTGAGCAGTGCCTGTGTGCATTTCAATCTCAGCCAACCGAAGTAAATGTTATTGGAGCTTTTGTGCTGTAAAATTGCTGCTTTCATGCCCACTGCATCCAACAATAGGAATCCTTGGTCTACTAGGAAGGAGGGAGGCTGCTGTGCCTTCTAGCCAGATTTTTACATTGCTAAGAAGAGGCTCAAGTGGGGTAAAGCTGCTGCTGCTCCTACTGGACTGGGGACAAGGACACTCGAGTTGGTGCTGGGTGCCTCAGGCTGGAGAAAGAGACTCAACAGAAAAAACCCACAGTGCTATTATTTTTGGCATTAAGCACTTGGACCTGGAAAGTTATTCTGAACAACTTTTCAGCATTTGTAAAAAAGCAAAAAAACAAAAAACAAAAAATGTAATTATGAATTACATTTTAAAATTTAGTTTTCAGAAAATTATAAAATATTATACTTCATATGTCTTAAAATCAAGACCAATAAATACGTTCTTGAATTTTGCAGGGTAACAATTTAAAATTCATGTAATGCATGTTAAGTTAGTGTCTGCGTTTGTGCTTTTTTGAGACACTGAATTTTCCTTGACATGTTCTCTACTTGCATGCCTGTTGAGTTTATATCAAGTTTATTTATTAGGACATTCATTCAAGGCTCATTTTTTGAGCACCTAATATGAATCAGCCATGGAATTGCATTTCTAATGCTGCCCTTTGAAGTGCATTTTAAGCCCCAAATCTATGTTTAGGCTCCAAGTCATACAGAAAATTATTTCCTTAAAATGACTGAAAATAGTTTTTAAAAAGCTTCTACTGCTACTATTGCTGCTACCAGGAAACTAAATTTTTCTTTTCAGAATTATACTAACGACATGTCTACTACATAAGCATGACATTTTAAACGAGTACTATGCTCTGCGGTGACCTAAATGGAAGGAAATCCAAAAATGAAGGGACATATGTGTATGTATAGCTGATTCACTCTGCTGTACAGCAGAAACTAACGTAACATCATATACTATACTAACATAACATCATATAACTATACCCCACGAAAAATTAAACAACAAAACAACAGAAAACAGCATTACAAGTTAATGGGGGGAACAAGAGTCAAGCTATATTTCTTGATTAAAAAAACTTTATGATAGGTTGTTGGTGGTTACAACACACAATTAAGCTTACATATGACATCAAAAAAGAGCTGTAGTCAAAAAATGAATTGCAGTGAATAATACACAATGCTTTGGCATTCCTTGCCTCATTTAGATGGAAACTAATTCTGTTAGGATAGATTATTAAGTTACTCACACCCTTACTTCGTATTAACTGTACATTTTCAGCATGCACTCACGTGGTCATTATAGTGAACTAAGTAAATTACCACATTCGCTGCTTTTTTGGAAAGACTGGGAATATTACAGCATCCATCATACGCTTGAGGCATAACAAATAAAGAGACCACAATAGTTCTGCCTCTCTATTCTCTCTTTTCCTTAACCTTTTAAAGCTGTTCACTGCTTTGGCTTTCAAAAAAAATGAAGAAAAAGAGAAATGGAAATCAAGAGAGAGGGAAAAGGAAGCTTACAAGGAAAAGCAGACAAGAGGAAACAGAATTCAGGCTACAAAAAAAGGCAAATCAGATCCCATTCTGTCCCCCAAGTACTCATGATAAGATGAAGAGGGCTTTGTTTCAAAATTCTTTTGATGACTTTTTTCTCCATGGCTTTTAGATAGATCTGCATTTTAACTTCCCCTTAATAATCCTATGACCTTGGGCAAGTTTTTAACTTCAGATTCTTCATCTGTAAAACAGGGTTAATGATACCAGCTCCTCAGGGCTGTGAACATTAAATTAGAAACATACACACACATACACATAAATTATCTGGTATCCTGGCTTTCTCATAGCAGGTACCCAATAAATGTTAAAGACATCTATATACACATGCACACGTATAAAATAGCAAGTGTTCCATTTCTCAAGTCAATAATGTTTTTTTAAATAATCTTATTTGAAAGACTCAAGAAACGTGTTTTCGGGTTAGATTAAAAATTAAGCTGATCTTCCTGATGATCTCTCTAATACTGGAGGTTTCTGAATTATACTTTTCCTGCATGTGATTTTTTAAACTGCACATTTCAGAATAGCATAAATAAAACATGACTGGGCAAGAACAGTACAGACAGATATGCATTTAACTTCAACTGTCCATGTAAAGCTGTCTGAGGCCAAGATACTAACCCAGTTTCCTGGTGGTTCAGTGGTAAAGAATTTGCCTGCCAATGCAGGAGACGCAGTTTTAATACCTGAGTTGGAAAGATGCTCTGGAGATGGAAATAGCAACCCAGTATTCTTGCCTGGAAAATCCCATAGCCAGAGGAGCCTGGTGGGCTACAGTGCATGGGGTTGCAAAGAGTCAGACACAACTGAGCATGAGACAATGAAAGAGAATCTAGTTTATATGCAGAGACCGTTTTGTCCTTTGGTTTAAAGTGTTGCTTTTTGGAATTTTGAGTGGACATCATGTCTACTATAGAATCAATGATGGCCTTTCCAGATTCTGTTGGATCTCACATTTTCTTATCCTAGGTCATTGGGACTATTGTTCAGTTGCTAAGTCACGCCCGACTCTGTGACCCCATGGAACTGGAACACACCAGGCTTCTCTGTCCTTCACTATCTCCTGGAGTTTGCTCAAACTCATGCACATTCAGTCAGTGATGCCATCCAACTATCTCATCTTCTGTTGCCCACTTCTTCTCCTGCCCTCAGTCTTTCCCAGCAACAGGGAACTCTTTTCCAATGAGTCAGTTCTTCGCGTCAGGTGGCCAAAGTATTGGAGCTTCAGCTTCAGCATCAGTCCTTCCAATGAATATTCAGGGTTGACTTTCTTTAGGATGGAGTGGTTTGATCTCCTTGCAGTCCAAGGGACTCTCAAAAGTCTTCTCCAACACCATAGTTCAAAAGCATCAATTCTTCAGCACTCAGCCCTCTTTATAGTCCAACTCTCACATCCGTACATGACTACTGGAAAAACCATAGCTCTGACTAGATGGATCTTTGTCAGTAGAGCGATGTCTCTGCTTCTGAATATGCTGTCTAGGTTTGACATAGCTTTTCTTCCAAGGAACAAGGGTCTTTTAATTTTGTGGCTGCAATCACCATCTGCAGTGATTTTGGAGCCCAAGAAAATAAAATCTGTCACTATTTCCTGTCTATAGCATGTTACACTTTCTGCGGTTGGCCCATTCTGGGAGAAAGTCTCCCTGTGGAAGGAATCATTTGTCTTTCCAAACCTCTTGATCTGTGAATAGGCTGAAACCATTTTTTTTTTTTTAATGAAAGATATGCAGTTAATGTTAAAGATGTAGAGGATATTTTTCCCTGAAAGTGGAGAAGCCCACATTCAGAGGGGACATAATTGGTCCTGTCTCAATCATTAAGAAAAAAAAAACTAGAAAACGATAATTCCTGGAAGAAATGTGAATAACAAGAATAAGGTGCTTCCACTAATTGTGCCACTACGCCATAAAAATGGTCAATGGTTAGAGGTGGTGAGTACAGAATTACCTTTTGGCAAAAACAGGAATACTTAAAGTGAGCGAAAGTAAATTTTTTTGCATGTTAGAAGAATAGTACAAGTTGCTTTGGCATTGCAACTAAGGAATAAAAATACAAAAGGTTAATTAAACTGGAGATCAAGCGCGTAAAATAAATGGCCAGTCACCAGAAAACCTTTGTTATGTTTAAAATGTTTCCCTGCTCACCCAAAGCATGAAGGAAAAAAATGAATAGTTTTTGACTTAAGGGATATTCACTTTCCCAGGCTAATCTTTTGGTTGGGCACACAGAGGCACATATACATATACTCATGCCTAGGACTGGCTGCAAGCAACATGATACAGATGGTTTTCACCAGGACAAAACAGAAATACCTTCCTAATCATATTACTGAATACTAGACTTCAGGGCCTGTATGGTAAGACAGCTGACATGAAACTGTTGTTTGGCAAAGAGAAAAGATTGAGTTAAGGGGTCTTGTGCTTTGAGATACCTGAAATGAAGGGATTTAAAGATCAGAGGCTCTGAAACAAAACAGGGACTTCCCTGGTGGTTCAGTGGTTTAAGACACCATGCTTCCAAAGCCAGGGGTGCAGGTTTGATCTCTGGTGGGGAACTAAGATCCCACATGTCTCACGGCACAGCCAAAAAGTAAAATAAATAAATAAACTAACAGTAAGAATAATAAAATGATTTCAAAAATAAAAAAAATTAAAGAGCAATCATTAAAAGGATCGACATTCTACCCTTAAGTTTAGTCACAGTAAAAAGAATTCCAGTTTTCTAAATGATTTGTTAAGATAATAAAAATGAATCACGATAGACTTCTTATTAAGGGCTGCCCTTGCTGGGAACATTTGTTTTCTGTTGATTCAATGTCATGTACATCCTGCGATCAGGTGCTGGCTTTCTCTCAAGTCCTACAAGTTTCTGAAAGATGATGGAGTATGTTGAACCTTCTTCTGTAGTTTTCTAAATGATTTGTTAAGATACTTTAAAATTTGTCTGGATTATGTTCATTAATAGGATACATATTAAAATAACTTGCATGTGTGAGCTCATTTGAGAAGTCACGTCCTATTCTTTTGCAGTCCCATGGACTGTAGCCCACCAGGCTCCTCTATCCACGGGATTTTCCAGGCAAGAATACTGGAGTGGGTTGCCATTTCCTTCTCTAGGGGATCTTCCCGATCCAAGGATGGAACCTGAGTCTCCTGCATTGGCAAGCATGTTCTTCACGACTGAGCCATCTGGGAAACCCCCATTAAAGTAACCCACTTGGTCTTAAACCTTCAAGTCTAACCTAAATACTATCTCATTCTATAGTTTAATCCACTTCTTTTCTCCCATTTTTGGCCAACACTAGAACCAGATGGTCACCATCCATTACCTCTTCAAAACAATTAATACATCTCCCTTTAGCTTTCTCTCCTCTCTGCTAAATAATTCAATTCTTGAGTTTTTTTTTTTTGTTTCACAAGAGTCTCATTTTCTATGCTTCTAATTAGCATGGTGGCTCTCAGAACACTCTTCAAGTTTCAGAATGGTGCAGCAAATCTGAATTTTGGTAAAGATCCAAAACAATGCAAGAATCAAATAGTTCAAATATCACATAGCTAGTCTGAGCAATCCCTTGTACCTCTTTGTAGTATTTGAAACATACGAATTAATGGATCAGCAATCATCAGAACTCAGAATGTGTCACCCACTACTGAAAAATAAATCAAGAGTTATCTTTTTGTTGTTATTTTTACAAAATGGTGGGGGAAAGGAAAAATGCTAATGCTGGAAAACTTTCTGCCAAGACGCAAGCAGATGAACAGTCTTGTCCCTCCCAAATGTCATATATTGTTTAACTTTAAACACAGTGAAAGGATGCAGCCTTAGAACTGCTGCTGCACTTTTATCCAATTTTACTAGTCTGCATAATGAACAGGGGGGTCACATTAAGTCAGTTACAAGAGTGACGTTATTTTGAATGAGTCATTAAATTATATTTATATTATTAATTTTACCCTTACAGTAGGAATATTATTCCCCTCCTTCAGTATACTTTATAATGAGTTCAATGCACTCTATCAGTACTATTTCTAATCACTGGAGTTTGAAAAGTTATTTCTTCATGAGAACTCACTTATGGACTTCCCTGGAGGGCCAGTGGTTAAGACTCTGTGCTCCCAACGCGGGGGGTGCAGGTTCGATCCCTGGTCAGGGAACTAAGATCCCCCACACCACACAGCAGGGCCAAAAAAAAAAAATCACTTAGCTGAGTTTATATCTGTATAGTTCATGGAGTTACCCTGTAACCTTTACTCTTACATTTTTATACAAATGATTCTTCAAATGGACAGCTTACCATCTTTGTCTTACAGAGAGGGAGGGAGGTACAATTATATATAAAGACTTTTTTTTAACAGAAACTCCTTTAATCAATTCCCCCAACTGGCTTACTCTCTGAAATACTGCTCAATCCCTGCAGTAAATGTTGAAATAAACATCTCCCCTTCCCAGTAGCAGGCCCTCAGGACATTTTCAGCCAACAAACACTTAACTCAGTAACTACTCTTTGGTAAGCCCTGTATTAGGTATTTGAGCTACACAAAATAGACACATTTTATCTTAACTTCTAATAGTTCACAAGAAGGGAGGGAGGGTTTATAGAAATATAAGAGCCATCATCTACTCTAGTGTTGCTGCTGCTGCTGCTAAGGCGCTTCAGTCGTGTCCGACTCTGTGCGACCCCATAGACGGCAGCCCACCAGGCTCCTCTGTCCACGGGATTTTCCAGGCAAGAGTACTGGAGTGGGGTGCCATAGTGTTGCTGCTAAGTCGCTTCAGTCATGTCCGACTCTGTGCGACCCCATAGACAGCAGCCCACTAGGCTCCTCCGTCCCTGGGATTCTCCAGGCAAGAACACTGGAGTGGGTTGCCATTTCCTTCTCCATTGCATGAAAGTGATAAGTGAAAGTGAAGTTGTTCAGTCGTGTCCGACCCTTAGCAACCCCATGGACTGCAGCCTACCAGGCTCCTCCATCCATGGGATTTTCCAGGCAAGAGTACTGGAGTGGGGTGCCATTGCCATAGTGTTAGGGGGTATTAATAACTTACTTCCAGTGATGAAAATCCAGGGACTCTAAACATTTTAAGCAAGCAAGCAAGCCTTCAGGGGCAAACAATTAAAGCTAGAATAAGGTTTCACAGAGCAAAATAAAAAACAAATCTGCCAGATGTTGAAATTATTAGCATCTGCAAAAGATGCTCCCATCAGAGAGAAATGACACAGATTAATTAGTGCAGGAGAGATTAAGAAACTTGAAATTATTTCAGGGACTGTGACCCCACTGTTTTAGCTTCAGCAAATAATGAAGCTATTGTTTAGCAATGTATAATTCTGGGGATTAGCTGTCAATACACAGGCCTGGAAATACAGCTACTTTTTGTTTGTTTATGGATCAAAGTATACTCAAAGTCTCTTTAAATTTTATAAACCCATTTTCATACATACATACATAGGACCACTTGAGCTGTTCTAGGCATTCCTATTTTCTGCTATAAATCCCACGTTTACAGCTTATGTCAACTTCGTTTAAAATTAAAATCTTTAAGTCATTTTATGGTCATCTTGGATAATTTTCAAGTTATTCTTTGTAAACTAATAAGTGTTGGATTTGAGTAGAATTTTTATAAGATCTTGAATTGTTTTCATATACAAGTCAGACTTCAATACACAATTACAACTCCAAAGAAGGATTCCCACTATTTCCCACCACATCTATAAAAAAGGAAATTGCAATTCCTAAATGCACCCCACATTTCTTATTTTCTCCACCTAGGTAGATTTCACTACAGTCAGACTAAATTAAAGGAAGAGGAAAGCAGACTTTTAATTAGACCACAAAGCTGCTGCTTTCTCAACCCTCATTCTATCTGTTCTTAATGCCCTAAGGTTTTCAGCCATACTTGACAGATTACAAGTACCCCATGTTTCTTTATAGTCTCTGAAAGACTAATTCTCCTCAAGAAGAATGCATGATATTTTAAAAAGAAAATACTTCTGAAAGGACCTCAAAGGTGAAAATGAAGCAAAGAAAACACTTCAAAAGCTCACTAGTCAGTGAAAAGTGCTGAGTTCTGGAAGCGTGACTCAAACAATGATGGGGCTGCTTCTGTGCTTCTGAGATGCTGACAAGCCTAACATTTGCCTTCCAATTCTCTGCAAGAGCTCACCTAACACATACCTCTAATCCGAAAGACACTAGAAGCTAAGCACTTAAAGAGTCCTGAAATCCCACAAGATGAGCTGGAAAACTCAAACAACACACTCTTCCTTATCCAAAGGGATTTTTATGCTATTACAGACTTCATCTTAGAATGGTAACTATGATACTCCATCCATCTTTTATTGGAAGAGAACTAAAGGAAAAGGCTTTATTTTTTAAACGCCAGTTTCCAATTCATGAACCTGCCTTTGAGCAGAATAAATTCTTCAAAGTGACCTTTTCTGGTCTACAATTACTATGCTGATATTTTAATTGATTGTGACTTACACACACATATACAGTTCCCATTTTTTCTCTCTCTCACACACAAACACAAACAAGCATACACACTTACATACATATGTACACACACAAACCAGGATAAAACATAGTTCTGGGAGAATTAAAATTTTCTGCAATTAGAATTGCACACTGGATGCGTTAGAACTGTATCTGGGGCAGATTTATTAAACTTCCGCTTCACCTTACCTCCTCTGCTGCTCATTTAGGTAAGTGATTGCTGGGTTACCATGTAAAAAAGGAGGGGAAAATCACATCATCTCTGCCTTTCATTTTGTAAAAGCAGATGACAGGTCCCTTAGAAAATACCATAAAGCCATCATGAAAATAGGAGTCTAGTTGTCATGGTGGAGACAATGGTGGTGTGAAAAGAGGAGACAGAAGAATAACTTAGAAGGATTTCAGGGACTCCTGATGCTTCCTTATTAAAATAAGGTTGGCAACTGCTATGTTAAGAAAAATTCCAAGCCCGCCTAGGGAAGACCACCATGATCTGTGACTGGTATATACTAGAAGCATTAGGAGTTGGGAGTGTTAACAATCATGCCACACATCTTCCACCTCTGGAGGAGAACCAGGATCAAGAGGCCACCCACTGAGGGCTTGAGTGTCCCTCCTCCAGGAGAGAGAGAGAAGCCTAGAGGTCCCTGTGCTTCGTGTTCTCCATTCCAAAGAACCAGCGACCTGTGCTGGAGTTGTGAAGAGTCTGTTATACATATGGACATTCTTTTTATTTTTTTATGAGGAAAAGAAAGTATTGTAATGGCATGCTAAACAAGTTAAATTCTTGATACAAATAATAATCCAGTGAAGATCTTTTACAATGGGCAATATGGCAATAATTATTAATCTGCACCAAATTTTATCAAATATTCATCTAAAATTGGATTATAGTAGGTAATATTTGAGAACACAGCATCTTGACAGTCATCTATTCTAGTGACACCCATGAAAATTTAAACATGCATAATTCAAGTTGTACTAAGCCCTGCAATTTTCTTATGCACAGTAATTGCTCATTAATAGTTTCAAGGCTTAGTAGATAAAACAGAAATAATTGGGGAATAATTCTACTTTTCCAGTATACCAACTTTTGTATACATATGGACATTCTTTACTTTCCTAAAACTCATGTGTCTACTGTGGATATGTTACAACTGAAAGCATCTCATATTTTCCTAAAACAAGAAGAAAATCTGGGTTTGGCATAGAGGAATTCTAGATGCTGAGTCAACATTGGTCTCTTTTTCTATTTCAATCAGATACAGGAAGGAAACTTTTTTTTGGAAGGAAATGGCAAATGACTTAGATGTTCTACTCCAGAGACGGGTTAAAAAAACCTGCTTCTGTGGCTCCTATCAGGCATTTATTTCTTCTCAGACCCTTAACATCTGTAACTACAAAATATATCCAGGAAATTGGATATAAAGAGATATCAAGTAACACTTTAAAATAAGATTTTGGTTCCTTACATGATGTGAAAAACAGAGAATTGAGTGAAACTATCAACAAGCTGGCATCTTCTTCCATGGAGTGGAATTCCAATGCAAGCCATGCCAATCCAAGTTAGGTAGGGGTGGTAGTGTACTCAGTATTGGCATCAGAACGGCCCGGATAAAACCAGCACTTAGCAACCACCTCTGGTTGTCATGGAGATTGGATACTGGAGGAGGGGAATATATATGGTTAATAACTGATGGGCCAGATAAAGAAGATGACACGGAAGGAACTAGGTGAAAAGAAAAAGGAAAACACTAAAATAGGGGCTAGGAGACTGCACCAGGGAGAGTGTGCAGCTCACCATGTTATTCTGAAGGAATGTTACTCAGTAACAGTAAAGAGTGACAGAATCACATTCGTAGGAACATAGAAATAAGTTATTAAACAGTTAAAGAGCACAAGGAGAAAAAGTAACTATAACATAGCTTAGAAATAAATCTGCAACACTGTACTTCACTTTCTATCAATGGCAAACCCAAGAAAATCTAAAATTAAGAAGGAAATTCAAAACAGAGGGGATGTACATATAGGTACAGCTGATTCATGTTGCTGTGCAGCAGAAACTCACACAATACTGTAGAGCAGTTACACTCCCATCATTTTTTTTTTTTAATGCATGAAATGTTAGTTCACAAGTAAAAAAAAAAAAAATCCCTTATCATTTTCCCAAAACAAGCAGATTCTGGATCAAGGAAGAGAGGTGTCTGCAAAGCAAACGCAAATACCTGCCCCCTCCCTCTGCTTTCCTATCATTCTCTGCTCTGTTAAACAAATAGGCAGATAAAAGTAGCTACTGGTCAAGATCTCTGCTTGCTCATGAGAATTAATCACATTAAATAGACCAGGGAATGGAAAAGATGTTTGTTTTATAAAGCCACACACAGTCAAGATCTGGAAAACTCACACACAGGATTAATTCAGCAGAGATCATACAGACCAGATTTTACAAATGTAAACATGCTGCAGATTTACAAAGACTTTAAATCATAAAATCACATGTATTCAGATACGTATTTAGTCATACGCATTCAGATTCCAATAAGAATACCTTTTGAGGTGATCACTGCTAACTAGGGGAAAAGGCATGTATAGAACCTTCTCAAAAACAGACACCTCTTGGACATTCTTTTGATTGTCGGTCAGTAAGGCATCCATTCTCTGGATGATCCGTGGACAAATTACATCTCTAGTAGGCTTCCCTATTTCTTTGCACATTTCCACACCCTCAATTACAGCTGCCTGGGTGGTGTAGGTTTTCAGAGATTAAAAAATTAAGTCACTGAAGCAAAACGCAAACAGGAAGGTCAATGTTTGATTTGTTCAGGGATTCAACAAATACTTGTAAGGCACCCACTGTGTTCCCGACATGGTACCCAGTATTTAGTGTGCAGCAGTGAATGAAACAGATGTGGCCTCTGCTAGCAGAAGCTTTCGATTTTTATAGAAAGAAAAACAAATGAAAAAAAAAATTAATGTAATTGTTAAAAAAAGAAACAACCCGGACAAAGAAGCGGAGTGAGGGAGGGATAGGGTGGTGAGGGAGGGTTACTCTGTGGAGCTGAGATCCATACAGAGGATGAGATTTAATGGCAAGCCAGAGGGCAGTCTTCCAGGGAGAGGGAGCCAATTGTGCAACAGAGCCTGGGAAGCTTTAAAATCAAAGGGAGAGCAGAGGGCGGGGGCAGAAGCAGAACAAGACAAGACGGGAAGGCAGGCAGAGGCCAGCTCATGCAGGACCCGGTAGACCACAGGAGCTTCTGAGCAGTAGAGAACCAGGAAGTAACTTCGGATTTTAAACATATCTTGTGCTCTAGAAACCAAGCCAGGAGGCAACTGCAGTTGTACAAAGGAGACAGTGAGAGGCTCAGATCTGCGTGGGGCTGAAGACGATCTGGTAGCTCTGAGATGTACTACCAGAGATGCTAGCAGAGCATTGTTGAGGTCTCATCTTCAAAAAATATGCAGCTAGGCTGGACATGGAACAACAGACTGGTTCCAAATAGGGAAAGAAGTACGTCAAGGCTGTACATTGTCACCCTGCTTATTTAACTTATATGCAGAGTACATCATGAGAAACACTGGGCTGGAAGAAGCACAAGCTGGAATCAAGATTTCCGGGAAAAATACCAATAACCTCAGATATGTAGATGACACTGCCCTTATGGCAGAAAGTGAAGAGGAACTAAAAAGCCTCTTGATGAAAGTGAAAGAGGAGAGTGAAAAAGTTGGCTTAAAGCTCAACATTCAGAAAACGAAGATCATGGCATCTGGTCCCATCACTTCATGGCAAATAGATGGGGAAACAGTGGAAACAGTGTCAGACTTTATTTTGAGGGGCTCCAAAATCACTGCAGATGGTGATTGCAGCCAGGAAATTAAAAGATGCTTACTCCTTGGAAGGAAAGGTATGACCAACCTAGATAGCATATTAAAAAGCAGAGACATTACTTTGCCAACTAAGTAAGTCTAGTCAAGGCTATGGTTTTTCCAGTGGTCATGTATGGATGTGAGAGTTGGACGGTGAAGAAAGCTGAGCACCGAAGAATTGATGCTTTTGAACTGTGGTGTTGGAGAAAGTCCCTTGGACTGCAAGGAGATCCAACCAGTCCATTCTAAAGGAGATCAGTCCTGGGTGTTCTTTGGAAGGACCGATGCTAAAGCTGAAACTCCAGTACTTTGGCCACCTCATGCAAAGAGTTGACTCATTGGAAAAGACTCTGATGCTGGGAGGGATTGGGGGCAGGAGGAGAAGGGGACAACAGAGGATGACATGGCTAAATGGCATCACCGATTCAATGGACGTGAGTTTGAGTGAACTCTGGGAGTTGGTGACGGACAGGGAGGCCTGGTGTGCTGCGATTCATGGGGTCACAAATAGTCGGACATGACTGAGTAACTGAACTGAACTGAGGCTTCCCTGGTGGTCCAGTGAACTAAAATCTGCCTTACAATGCAGAGGGCAAAGGTTTGACCCCTGGTCAGGGAAGATCCCACATGCCACAAAACAACTAAGCCTGTGCATCACGACTACAGAGCCTGTACTCTAGAGCCCATACACCGGACTACTGCAGCCCATGAACCCCAGAGCCTGTATCCTACAACAAGAGAAGCTATTGCAATGAGAAGCCTGTACGTCACCACTAGGAGTAGTCCGTGCTCTCCACAACTAAAGAAAGACCGTGCGCAGCAACAAAGACCCAGTGTAGCAAAAAACCACTATTAAAAAACATATATGCATCTATTAATGAATTGAGGGCTTCCCTGGTAGCTCAGTGGTAAAGAATCTGTCTGCAATGCAGGAGACACAGGAGACTTGGGTTCTATCCCTGGGTCAGGAAGATCCCCTGGAGGAGGGCATGGCAACCCACTCCAGTATTCGTGCCTGGAGAATCCCATGGACAGAGGAGCCTGGGGGGCTACAGTCCATAGGGTGGCAAAGAGTCAGACACGACTGAAGCGACTGAGCACAGCACATTAATAAATTACCACAAACCCCAATGGGGTATTTCCATGCGAACCACAGGAACATAAAATAACTAAACTGATATTTTTGGTTGCTGTTGTATTCATGTGATTTTCTCAATTTTGAATCATATGATAGAATCACAGCTCAGTAAGTGTAAAACCCAACTGGACGGCATCTTAGGTATCATCTTGGCTAAAAACCACACCTATTTTATGAGAAGCAACAACTTTCCATTACTTTTTATTTCTTCAGAGATTGTGAAGCAAGTATTAATCTTTGAGGGGAACTCAGTCAAAAGAACGCTGGAGGGTTAAGGTTTTAGCATCTCCTGTCAGAGGCTGATGTCCTTGTTCAGGGTTCATGATCTACTCTAACTCTTGTTCAAGTAAGAAAATTGATGCAAGATGTTTAGAGATTTGCTGACACCTACCCAGAGAAGAACTAATGATATGCTAATCAAAAGCAATCTCATTTGTGCCCACAGTGTCAATGACCATCCACATAACAATCACTTTAAAACTTGTATCTATACCCCTGACATTTTTCTTGAGCTACTCAGCGATGCATCTAACTGCTCAGTTAATATCTCTGCTCGGATACTGCTGCTGCTGCAGCTGCTAAGTCACTTGAGTCGTGTCCAACTCTGTGCGACCCCATAGATGGCAGCCCACCAGGCTCCGCAGTCCCTGGGATTCTCCAGGCAAGAACACTGGAGTGGGTTGCCATTTCCTTCGCCAATGCATGAAAGTGAAAAGTGAAAGTGAAGTCGCCCAGTCATGTCCAACCGCAGCCTACCAGGCTCCCCCGTCCATGGGATTTTCCAGGCAAGAGTACTGGAGTGGGGTGCCATTGCCTTCTCCGTCAGATACTGCAAACCTCCTCAAACTTGGGATGTTCCAAACAAAACTCATGACCTTCCCGCACCCCCATACATCATGCTCTCCTAGCGTACTCCACGTCAGGAGATACCACCGCCACCCATCCTTCTATGTTAATCATTAATGTAGGCGTCATCCTGCCAACCTCCTGTCCCTCAGTATGTTCAATCTGCGCTGATATAGTCTCATCAATATCTTCCAAACTCCACCTACTTTCTTCATCTCCACTACTACTTCCATGCAGTCTCCAATTTGTTCTTCTATATGAGAGTTAGATTAATATATTGTGCTCATAAGAAGTCGTTTCAGTCTTGTCTGACTCTTTGCGACCCCATGGGCTGTAGTCCGCCAGGCTCCTCTGTCCATGAGATTCTCTAGGCAAGAAAATTGGAGTGGGTTGCCATTTCCTTCTCCAGGTTTCCATCTCCAACCCAGGGATGGAACCCAGGTCTCCTGTGGCTTCTGCACTAAAGGCAGATTCTTTACTCACTGAGCCACCAGGACAGCCCAAAGTAACATATAATAACTGTCAAAAAGATGCTCATATGGTCATATCCTTCTGAGTCTGAGCAGGCTTTTGTTCTTTAGCTACAAGAGCAAGTCCTTACACCCAGCTCACCATTGCCTTACACTCTTTGCTGTGTTGCAGTCACAACGATTGCTTCTCAGTCCCTCAAATATGTCATATTCCCCCGTTACCATCACATTTGCTCTATGACAGTGGTCCCCAACTTTTTTTGGCACCAGAGACCAGTTTTCTGGAAGACAACTTTTTCCACGGACTGGGGGAGAGATGGTTTCAGAGAGATTCAAGTGCATTCTGTGTATTGCGCACTTTATTCTTATTATATCAGTTCTACCTTGACTTCCCAGGTGGCACAGTGGTAAAGAACCTACCTGCCAGTGCAGGAGACATGGACTTGATTCCTGGATCAGGAAGATCCCCTGGAGGAGGGCACGGCAACCCACTCCAGTATTCTTTGCCAGGATAATCCCATGGACAGGTGACAGCACATGGTGTCCCAAAGAGTAGGACACAACTCAGCATGCATACACACATGCCCACACAGCTTCACCTTGGAGCATCAGGCATGACATCCCGGAGGCTGGGGACCCCTGTTCTACTCCTTACTTGTAATCACCTTCTTTCTCCCCCTCCTCCATCCCCATCTGTATGCCACCTGCCCTTCAAATCTCAGTGTGAGTAAGGGTTCCTGGGTGAGCTTGATCTCAGTGGGGACATTATTTGTGTGACCATCTCACCGGCATGCTCTGTTAGACTGGAAGCTCCTCACGGCATGGGACCCCTGTTTAGATTAGCTAAGTTCTGTCTTCTCAGCATATGCTTCATGCTTCTAGACACTCAAGAAAACACTTGTTAATAAAATGGTTTCATCAAACTCTTCCTGAGTCGATCTTTGGCCAAACAGCAGTATTCTTGCCCCTTCCTGCCCACTGCTCCAACCTGCCTAGTGATGAATATACACCTACCTGTCTGTCAAGTGAATTAAAAAAAATACTATCGAGAAATTTATATTGAACCAATTAGTTTTATATTGCCTTGGAGATATTGTGAGTTTGGTTCCAGATCCCCTCAATAAAGCGCATACTGCAATAAAAATTAAAATAAATAAAAAATATTAAAAAGCCAACAGACAGTGCATAGGTAAGCCGCTGGGAAGATGGCAAAGATGGCTGTTTTTTTTTCCAAAACCAGTGGTCGGTCAGCAGCAAGATGAGTCCTCCCTTCCACCACAAATATGTCAGGTTGCATCTGCTCACATTCAAACTCTGCCGGATACCAGGAGACTGAAGATAAGAACCAGCAAACAGCCCGACAGAGAGAGGGATACAGTGAGACACACAGACGCCACACACATCAACGTTAAGGAACAAAGTCTAGTGATACAATTAAACGCAAGTGGGAAGCTTAGAATGGATGGAGGCTTATGCAGACACAGCCTCATAGGGAAGAAAAGTTTTGAACAAAGGCAAAAAAGTGGTCTCACATTGAGAAGAAGGGAAGGCATTGAGCCTCTGAGTGGAAAGGGCTGGTGAGTGCAAGGCCAAGAGAGAGGAGAAAGCCAAGTGCCTGAGTAGGAAATGGCAATAAATGGTTGACTTGCCCAAAGCTGGGAATCTGGCTTGGAGCAGGAAAGGACCATGAAAGCAGAAAGATATGGTGGCTGGTGCAAGAATGGGTGAAAGGCTTCAACGTAATTATTAGAAGATGAAGCTAGAGGAGAGACAGTCTTACACAGATGAGACAGAAGCCAGGGATATTTACACGGTGAGAACTCACATCTCGCAATTCCAGGTGCTGGCTCACAGTGAACTACATGGATGGTCCTTCTGAAAACTGATGCAAAAACCACCTCTGACACACTGCGCTTTACATACGAGTTCCACACGATGCTGAGAGAATGAAGGACGAGACAGAGAAGGCCCAGAAATAAATCAGGGCACTTTAAAAGAAGTGGCGGCTAGGGATCGGAGCTTCTGTATCAGTTTATCCACGCTGTGCTGTCTCATGATCCTATTTCTTTTCCTTTCCTTTTTTTGGCCGAGTAGCATGGCATATGGGATCTTAGCTTCCCAACCAGGGACTGACCCTATGCCCTGTCCCCCTGCAGTGAAAGCTCAGAGTCTTAAACCCTGGACTGCAGGAGAAGCCCCTCATAATTCTGCTTCTTTCCAATCAAAACACCCTGTTAACTATATTTATATCTTTCATTTTCCTGAACACTCCTTCACAGTATCCAGCACACTGAAACCTTGCCAAATCTCAGGCTTTTAGTAAATAATCATTGAATGCATAAAAAGTAAACAAGCAGGGAAAAAAAAGAGGGTCCCTGACAGTGAAAACATAGTTAAGACATCCCACCGAAGAAGCAAAGGAAATAGCTAACACTTACAAGAGCTAAACTTCAGCTTTCCGAGACCAGGACAGGTAACAGTGAAATTTTCAAACATCTGCAATAAGAAGCGGTGGCTTTACAGAAACTTTCCACTGTGAGCTCACAGAGCTGAGATGGGCTCTGCGCTAAGGGACAATGCTTAACATTACAGGAAAAGCTTATGTGCACACAAGGGTCTTCTAAGTCAGATGACTTGCAGAAGAGCGGTCGTTTCCGCTTATTTCTTCAGCAAGTTGTTGCTGTTTTCTTTTCTCGGCGGAAGGAAAGAATATAAAAGCGTATACTTGCCCCGGCAGCCAAGATGTGATCCTCTGACCCACTTGTGGGCTGTCATCAGCCACTAGGAAACCA
Organism: Bos taurus; assembly: GCF_002263795.3. Classification (NCBI taxonomy): domain Eukaryota; kingdom Metazoa; phylum Chordata; class Mammalia; order Artiodactyla; family Bovidae; genus Bos; species Bos taurus. The sequence continues at coordinate 13,521,593 of NC_037354.1, read as the reverse complement.
TGCCAGATCTCTAGTTGGAATTTCACTGACGCTGAAAAAGCATGGCGTGCCTATTGGCAGCTCTTTTGCTCAGCTGCCCAGTTGAGGCACTAGCTGTGACAGTTCTCTTCACCGGCCTTGGGCCCATCTGTTTAGCAGGGCCAGAGGGCTAGAAGAAAGACTCGAGAAGCTATTGGGATGTTAATTTTGTAAGAATGGCTTATAAACCTCAACCAATTTTTCCCTGGACAGTGCCACTTGACATTGTTGCCCCAGCATAATTACAAGTTACAAATTTGATCTGGCCAGCAGAAAAGCTTGGTGTCAATAAGAAATGTTGGTAGAAATACTAATGACAGAAACAATAGCTGACACATGCAAATCTAATGTCAACAAAAATACGGTGTGTGTGTGCAACATTTATCTACATATTGGACAGAATATCTCATTGCTGTGAAGTCTACCTGCTGTTTGGGAAAAACTGATAAAATAATAAATACTTGAATAGCGCGGTGGTTGGTGCAGCCACTATTTCAAGTGTTTCACACACAATAACCTATTTTAACTCATTTAATTCTCACATTAGTTCTGACAGGTAGATACTGTTATTAACATATAATAATATGTAACATAATTAATTGTGGATCAAATACCATCAGAAAAAAAGTCCTTGTTAAAAAAATATATAAAGATTTGTAAGCATTAATCTTTGGCCTTATATATTTGAAGAAATATCTCCTAAAATAAACTAGAAACAATGACAAATGACAGTAACTTGAGAGAATGTTGAAATGGGATAAGTTTCTTCCCTCTGTCCCAACTCTAGCCTTAGAAGGATTCTGTCTTAGCTATAGAGTCTATGAGAAGATATAATAATCATAATATTATTATAATAAGAAGCTTGCACACCCTTGTCCTTCTCCAACTCCCAGTTTTACTCTGAGTTTTTACTGTTCCTTCCTGCCTTCCACATAAGTGGAACTCATGTTCAATCCCGCCTTGTGCAAGGAAAAAATATCTAGAATAGCTGCTCAACCACTTACTTGGTATTCCTGCACAAATTGTTCAGTCTCTCTGCGTATTTGTGTTCTGGCATCTTGTAGAATTGAATTCTATCTCCCTCGCTTATTTTCTCTGCATCCTTGGGTAATTTACTTAATATTTCTAAGCAATAGGTATTTCATCTATAAAATGGCAGGAAGTAACAGTAGCTCCCTCGTGGGTTTTGAGGGGGGGAGAAGGTATAATGAACTGCAGTAACCAGCCGTCAATCACGTGGAATACGATCTACAGCACACGCATACATTAGCTTCCTCTCTCTAATTAGGTTTAAAACCTCAGCAAATTTAAACCATAGTCTATCACTGATCTCCCTACTTTTCAGCCTTCCTTGTTTCTTTCCATGTGACGTTCAGCAAAACAAATCACTGCGGGACCACCAGCCCTCTGCCCCTCATCACTTCCCTTTCCCTCAACTTCGTGCCCTTATACTGTTCTCTCTGGGGGAAAAGCTCATTGCTCTTAGATGACTCCTGTTCAAGCTGTAAGATTCTGCCTTCATCTTCTGCAGGCAATTTTCCCAGATTCCTTCCAAGCTGGGTTAGGTCCCGCTCACTGACCTCCTTGAGTAGCTGGGTATACTGCTGTTACTGCACTTTTATAGGTGCAACAGTATTTGAATACAATATTATCGTTAATCATATCCTCAACCCAACTTCAAGTTCTTTGTTGCTTTTTCTTCATCTTTGTATTCTTAGAGTACAAAGCACACAGCTGGCTCAGTGAGTATCTACTGAATAAATGGCTGAGTGAGCCAGTCATACCGTACTTTATATCACTCAAAGCACTTAACATAATGTTACACGTACAGTGACGACCCAGTAAATAGTTAGCGGCTCATAGACTACAGACTGCAACACACCAGTGAGAAGACAGCCTATTACGTGAAAAAACTAGTACTTCAGGAGGCAAGTAATTTTTCCAAGTGAGTGGTAATGATTTTTTCAGTCTACCTGGAAAAATATTTGAGTTAGAGATGCAATTTTAAGGAACTGATTGCAGGTGCCTGTTCATGAGAAAGCAGGGGTCACTCCTGAATAATTAAACGCTGTATCAGAATGAATGGTAAAAACACATCCACAGGGGACAGATAATGTATACATTATAGAAAGGCAGGATTCCCGCCCGTGCAAAAGCTTACCTGCTACAGTACAATACTACGAGGCAGAATTCTCTTCAGGGCTCACACCCTTGGGGAGACACATTAATATGACTGCCTGGTACTCAGATCATAATCAGGGAATCGCTGGTGCCCCTGGAAAATGATGCTCTTCTCGTGCACTAAGATGTATTTATTATCCCCACCAGATTTATTTTCTATATTATATAGTGAACACCAATACCTTAATCCCCCTTAGAAAGCTTAGTGAACTCACTCTACTTTTCATTAAGCTTATATACCGCCTATTAAAAATAACTAACTCTATCTAATATTTTATTTTTAAAGAAAATGACAATTATAGGAAGGGAAACATTTAATACAATGGGACAGATCTGACAGTCAGAAGGCGGTAAACCGCTCAGTCTGTTGATGCATTATTAACTCTTTCTGGTCACTTGGGTAACATTTTGGGCACCATACTAAAAGAGGTAATTTACTAAATGGTACCCGAATGGCCAGAAAGAGTTAATGTGGTAATCAAAAATGAGCAATTTACTTCTCATCAACTAATCAAGCTCACTAAAATTTTTATTAAAATGCCTCTGATACTGTTCAACTGAAATTTTAATTGAAAAACTGAAAGCCATTTAGCTGAAAATACGGTAGGGTGGATATTACAATCGATTAATCCAAGAAAAGTAATGGCACATCTAAACACCAAAAGACAATAATAAAGCAACAGCTATTACTGCAATTATTAACACCAATGCCAATGCCACCCCCTATTTTTGAATGTCTCATGTGCCAGTCACTATTCCAGGAGTTGTATTATATATATTTCATGGAATCTTTGAAATGGTAGGTTTTATGACCAGAAACGGAGGTTCTGAGAGGAAATAAGTAGCTGAGTCTTGACCAAAAGCCAGGTTTTTCAGATCTCACAGTCTATGATTATTTTATTATATGCTAGACTGCCTCCCAATACACAGAGACAACATTTTTAGCTTACTAGCTAGCCAAATGACCTGGAATATGTTGGAAAGAGTTTATTAATCAAATAGCCATTCCAGAGAAACTCTAACTAGTCTCAGTGCCAACAATGCTTTCATTTTTCCTGGGCATTGGCCTGTGTACAAAAAAAGAGTTAACACAGCAGGGCTGAGAGGGCTCTCCTTAGAAAGGCATGCTGGCAGGACTGGCCTTTGGCTGGCATTTGGGAGCTCAGATTTTGGGAGAGTTCCCATCATTCCCCAAACTGATAAAAGTGGTTCACCACACTCACAGTCTTTCATATCAATTGTGTACGCTTTCCGTCTGTGAGTCTGGAGTTTTGGCACATGCAAGGCAGAGGACGATTTCATAATCAGCCTGCAGGTGAAAAACCCTGCATGCTGAGTCTCTCATGAATTTCCCCATTAGGCAGTACTTCACGTGTGTGGTCATCACTCATTCCCAGGACTTTAAGTTGGCCCAGCTAGTGGAGTCACTAGCTGGGGAGTCTAGGGGAGTCTGCCTTCTCCCCAGCTGATCTTGCTTTGGGTCCTTTCACTGAAAGAAATCTTAGTAAGACTATATACTGAGTCCTGCGAGTCCTCGCAGCAGCTCCTCTAACCCAGGGGTGGTCTTGAGGACCCTGATATGGTCCATTTTACTTTGTGGTCACTGTGAATATAAATAACTAATACCACCTTTCATAAAGGGTGTTAGCATGTTTAGCACATTGGCATTTTAACATCATTTCATATCCATTTTATGTCTCTGCTACTTACTTTTTATTTGCTTTGGGGCCTAATTTTTGGGTAACTAAAAATGATTTGTTATTAATAATAATAAAGTAATGGTCAAGAATCTGCCTGCCAATGCAGGAGAGGCAGATCCTTGGGTTGGGAAAATCCCCTGGAGGAGGAAACGGCAACTCACTCCAGTATTCTTGCCTGGAGGATCCCATGGACAGAGGAGCCTGGCGGGCTACAGTTCATGGGGCCGCAAAGAGTCAGATATGACTCAGTGACTGAACAACAACAATAATAAAATAATTGCTAGCGTTTTGTACTGAGTATCTCAGAAGCCTTTGACTCTAGTACATATTCCTCCGTATACTTTCCTCCCTGGGTTTCCCTGACACCACAGACCCCTGGTTTTCTTCTCGCCCCATCTCCTTCACCCATCAGCCCTCCTCTGACCACTCAGAGCTTGACTGCGAGATCATCATTTCCTCCTCTATCTACACTCTCTCCATGGTGTTCTCATATAGTCCATCTTTATATACCTGGAAGTGCATCCCATTCATCCATAACATACAAAATACGTCATGAGATAGTCTTTTTAAGACCAAGGGCTATTGAGACTTGGGTTCCCTTCTAAAAGAGCAACCTTCCCGGTGCTTATTTCCATCTCTCCCGACCCCTTTCAAGTTCAGTTACTTTACTGACCCCAATACGTCAAATGCTTCTTCCCCCTTCTACATGATAATACCAGAAGCTAGAATCTACCCTGAAATTGCTTCAAAATTACAGGAATAGAAATCGGCAAGCTCAGGAGCCAAGGTGAGTTTTAGTTGCAAGCACAGCAATCACAAAAATTTGTCACTGAAGCTAAACATGGATGCAGGTGAACAGCGCATGACCAGGCACAGAGGGTACTTAGGGTACAGAGTGAAGGTCAGTGCTGACTGCTATGATCAAGGCAGAAGACTGGAAGTGATCAGAACTCACCATCTGAGTCATTCATAGCGCTATAAAATTGGTTGGCTTTAGAACTAACACCAATTCTTCTAAGCTTTTTACTGTACATTGGAGCACAGGTGATTAACAAGGTGGTGAGTTTCAGGTGCCCAGCAGCGTGACTCGGCCATACACATACGTGTATCCCTTCTCCCCCCAACTCCCCTCCCATCCAGGCTGCCACCTAACACATAATTTAACATAATAAACCACTACTATAATAAAAGAAACATTTTGGTCTGAATACACGGATCCCCGATTTGTTCTTAGCCTCTGGGTAATGGTCTTTGCTGATAAATAGTTCTTTTTTCCCTAGATACAAAAAAGGACCAGAGAAAAAGTCTTATTTTCTTCAGAATTTTGTGATTTCTTGAAAAGACTACCATTTCTATAATTTCCTTTATTGAAACAATTTCAGGAGATGGCACTGGAGAAATCCTTGCAGGCTACAAATAACGTGACATTAGAAGACTACTAGGAGTTTTAAATCTTGCTAAGCTGACACCACCCTTATGGCAGAAACTGAAGAGGAACTAAAAAGCCTCTTGATGAAAGTGAAAGTGAAAAAGTTGGCTTAAAGCTCAACATTCAGAAAACGAAGATCATGGCATCTGGTCCCATCATGTCATGGGAAATAGATGGGGAAACAGTAGAAACAGTCAGACTTTATTTTTTGGGCTCCAAAATCACTGCAGATGGTGACTGCAGCCATGAAATTAAAAGATGCTTACTCCTTAGAAGAAAAGTTATGACCAACCTAGACAGCATATTCAAAAGCAGAGACATTACTTTGCCAACTAAGGTCCGTCTAGTCAAGGCTATGGTTTTTCCTGTGGTCATGTATGGATGTGAGAGTTGGACTGTGAAGAAAGCTGAGCGCGGAAGAATTGATGCTTTTGAACTGTGGTGTTGGAGAAGACTCTTGAGAGTCCCTTGGACTGCAAGGAGATCCAACCAGTCCATTCTGAAGGAGATCAGCCCTGGGATTTCTTTGGAAGGACCGATGCTAAAGCTGAAACTCCAGTACTTTGGCCACCTCATGAGAAGAACTGACTCATTGGAAAAGACTCTGATGCTGGGAGGGATTGGGGGCAGGAGGAGAAGGGGACGCCAGAGGATGAGATGGCTGGATGGCATCACTGACTTGATGGACTTGAGTCTGAGTGAACTCTGAGAGTTGGTGATGGACAGGGAGGCCTGGCGTGCTGCGATTCATGGGGTCGCAAAGAGAGGTGAAGATAAAAACGGTGAAGGTGAAGATAAACTTAGGGAAGTTAAATGACATATCCAAATTCACACAGCAACTATATTTCCTCTTATGTATGATATCGGGGATTTTAACATCAACCTTCCATTTTAATTACTTCCTGTATGGGGTAAAAATTGATGTTAAATGTTCACAATTTTTTGTTGTTGCTTGCTTGTTTTAATACCAACAGGTATTAATTCTCCTTGATCCATACAATTATATACCGTTTTTTTTTTTTTTTTTTTGCATTGGTAACAAGGTCACAAACCTCATTTGAAGTCTAATGAATCGCTTTTGATCATTCGTAATTAGGCAGAGCATCATGGTGACAACCATGTTACCATTTACTTCTCCATCCACCAGGAAGCAGGTTTCTTTTGACACCAATTAAAAAATACATTCAAATTTCAGAAAGTTAAAACAGAAGTATGTTTCAAGATTGAAGGAAAAAATGTAGGTAATGAAAAAACATCTGGCCAGAGCCTGTTTCTTAACTTTCTATTCCACTGGATCACCTCTTTTGACTGTTAACTACGTTTGACTCTTTTAATTGAAAGCCTTGGTTTCAAATCTAAGACTGCAGACAACACACGCTATCTCTAAAGAAAAACAATATAATTATCCAAATTTTATTTGTCAGAATATATTATACACACCAGGAAATTTCAGATATTATTAACTTCCCTGGTGGTTCAGACGGTAAAGCGTCTACCTACAATGCGGGAGACCCGGCTTCAATCCCTGGGTCGGGAAGATCTCCTGGAGAAGGGAATGGGTATTAGGACCTCAGAAAAAGTCCAAGAACTTAAGGAGGGAGAGGTGTTAATAATTAGTGTCAAAAAACTACAAGACAGACGAGTGACCACTTTAACATCACACACAGTTGTAATGATCAAGTTAGGATGCTCATCAGATAGATTCACAGTCTGAAGGTGAATTAAACATAGTTGGAGTCAGCACGAGAATGGTAACTACCTCGTATATAATAAAGATGTGCTGCCCTGGTGAAGGTTTGACAGTAAAATGGCTAAGACAGCTATCGGGGCTTCCAAGCAAATGAGTGCCATTCATGTATTATTTCATTCATTCGTGTTCACTGTTTGAGGCTCTGGGGATAGAGAGGTGAATGAGACCGTTACAGTTCTGCCTTCACAGAGTTAACATCCTAGAGAGGATGCAGACGCAAAACAAACGATAAGCATTCTTCCCGCTATTTCCTTTACCTTATTTCCTGTAACCTGAATGCACTAACAACCATGCCAGCTATGTAGCTCTAATCAAGGAAGAAGAGTTACGTGTTTGATTTGGGCAAAAGGAAAGTGGAAAGAGAAGGGAGAATGCCCCAACAACTAAATTAAAAGTAGTGAGCTGCTGGGAGGATTCTAAACACAGAGGAAGAGGGAGGGGTAGCTCATGCTGAAAGGGATACTCAGAGATTCCCTCTGCCTAGGGTAGAGATGGCCCAGAAGGAAGGAAATGTGCTAGAAAAAGCGGTGTCAGGCACCGAAAATAGTAAAAAGGAAACCAAATCAATTGTGATCAATTAGTGGTTTTCCTCATTATGTCCCCTTGCTTGGTTCTTATCAAAATGATTTTCATTTATTTGGAAACCTTCCTGGCTTCATTTTGAACATGGCATGCCAGCCAAGCAAACAATTAACACTGCTAACTGACAAAGAGTTGAGTGCTTTTAGACCTTTACACTTTGTTATTAATTTTTATCGGAGTATAGTTGCTTTACAATGTTGTGTTAGTCTCTGCTGTACAGCGACATGAGTCAGCTATCCTTACACATCTATCCCGTCGTCTGGATTTCCTTCCCAAATAGGTCGCCACCGAGCACAGAGCAGAGTTTCCTGTGCTACACGGAAGGCTCTCAGTAGTTATTTTATACATGGGGCGGTTTAGTCACCAAGTGTGACTGACTCTTGCAACCCCATGGACTGTAGCCTGCCAGGCTCCTCTGTCCATGGGATTTCCAACTCAAGAATGCTGGAGTGGGTTGCCACTTCCGTCTTCAGGGGTCTTTGTGACCCAGGCATCAAACCTGCGTCTCCTGCGTTGTAGGATTGATTCCTGACTGGATTTTTGACATTGGATTCTTGACTGCTGAGCCACCAGAGAAGTAGAAGCCCCCATTCTACACACAGCAGCGTATACACGTCCATCCCAATCTCCCAATCTATCTTACTGTCCCTTCCCCACTGTGGATCCATACGTTGTTCTCTGCATCTGTGTCTCTACTTCTGCTTTGCAAATAAGATCATTTGCACCATTTTTCTAGATTCCACATATAAGCAATATTATACAGTATTTTTTTTTTCTCTTCTGACTTACTGTACTGTGTGGGAGTTTCTAGGGCCATCTACCATCTATGTCTCTGAATAGTACAATTTTGTTCCTTCCTATTACACCTATACACTTTTGAAGGATGATGTGAAGGACAGTGAATTATAAGCATGGAGGCGTAGGAGACTCAGATGAAGTGGAACTCTTATGGGTAACAGAAATTCCTGAATGTAACTCTGATACAAGGTGGACATACACGGGATGGGTGGACACAGATACAGCTCAAGAATATTAATACTCTGTAGCAGTATTCATTCTTATTCAAACAGATATGTTTTACTTGATAAGAAATTGATTTTGCATTAAAAGTATAAAGTACAAAGGAGAGAAAGCATAGTGTAATGGAAAGCGATTGGTGTTTGAAGTCAGACCAGCTGTGACTTCTATGTTTTGGCAGCTATTATTATCTGACCTTGAACAAATCATCTAACTAACCTCTCCAAGTCTCCATATTTAATTTGTAACACTGGACATAACAATGAATACCCAACAGCATGGTTGTAAAGATGAACTTGTGTCTGAAACTAGTTTCTACTTTTGTTTTCAATTTGAAAATTACATCTTCAATATACTCTACAGGAGGCTGCTTTGTAAAGCAACCCTGTGGTCAGGTTTTTGGTAAATTTTCACAACCATCATATCTTTCTTTACTCAAAAGTCAGAGGCAGAGTAGAGCAGCGGAAGGCAGGGTCAGGATCCAAGAGTTAGGATCCAAAACTCATGGCCACTAATACCTAACTACTATATGGTTATGCAAACTATAGAACCTCTCCTGGTCCTTGTTTTGTTTTGTTTGCATATAATTTGATTCCCTCTCATTTAAAACAAGCAATGACTCTAAGTCTGGATTCACAAAGCTGGTCAAGTTTTAAGAGTTTCACTAATATGGAGGTACATTAAGTCAATTATTCTGAGTGAGCAGACAGATGTTATTTTGGTTCTCAATGCAAGATTTTGAACATGTCACCTTTTGAAATGACAACACATTCAAGTATTTGGCAAAGTAATAAATTTCATAATGTTTTGTGTCCCTGCTGTGAACATATTTTCTTTCTTCTTGTTCAAATAAACCTAACTATTGCCTCTTAGTCAACTGGATTTGTAAATGAAAAAAGCTGAAAGCTTCATCCCAGTTATAGGGAAGTGATGGATAGCAAAAGTAGGAGAAGGAAAGGATACAGAATGAACTGTAGGCAAGCCCTTTTATTTCCACGGCAAATCCTTTCCTCTAACCTGGATACTTGCCTTTGCGGTATGGTATCATACATACGAGCTAAGTAAATACCCTACAGAATACATGTAGGAGATCATAAAATAGAGTAATAAAGTAGAATGCTTTGTTTCTATTGTCTCCAATTATTCAACTTGTCTCTCACTCTACAATATTGTAAAGTTTAAAAATAAAATAAAAATTAAAAAAAAAAAGAAGTCAAAAAAAAAAATTATTTTTAAATGAAAAAGGAGAGTGGGTTGGCCCATATCCAACCCTTTCTAATCCAAATGGGCTGTATATAACTTTCGACCAAAAACCAAAGCCAATCATTAGAGACATCAGAAGACATGCTCTTACTAAACACAAACATTTTCAGACGGTCCAAAACTTCCTCTTGGGGAATAACATTTGCCATAATTCAAAATACTTTAGTTAAGAAACAATAGATTATGTTAAGTTCAAGTTACATTATGGCACGGCAATTATGTTCCCTTCTCAGTACCTGCTAATTTACTATGAAAACAGGGCATGGAAGGCTGTCCCACCCACATTATTGTGCGTAAAGAAACCCTACCTGTTCCAAAAAGGTTATAGTTGGTTCAGATAACTGAAGACAAAGCAGAAGTAATTACCTGGTTGACATGGTGAAAGCAGAAAGGGAAAATAGTGAGCCCTGATCAGAATTACAAACTTGAGGCTAGAGCATTCTTTCTGTGATCCATGTGTGTGTGGTCTGGATTAAGACTGGAAATTGCAATTATGTCTTACTCAAAATGCACGTTAAAACGGGAAGGGTCCATGAATAAATAATACAGAATTATTTCAACTTCATTTCCCACCTTTATGTATAAAATATTCCTAGCTGCTGGTTCTTGATAGTTAGAACTTCATAAGAGACTCTCTTCTGAGTCATTTTCCTAGACAATAAGTAAAACAATCCTTCGCTTTGTTATAAGCCACGCTGCAAGAAAAATTCTTTTCTGAACACAGAAGGACAACCCTGACTCAAATCTATTAGAGAAATGACAGGAAAAGATGAAATACTGGATCAGAGCTTTCCTGTTTAAGACTTTGCACTATCCAGTTGAGAAAACAAACCATGTGTTGAATTTTTTTTTTTTAAGTTCCTTGAAATTGTGCAATTTGCAGAGATGTGGCTGGATCTAGAGACTGTTATACAAGTGAAGTAAGTCATAAAGACAAAAACAAATCTCGTATAATATCGCTTATATGTGGAATCAAGAAAAATGATACAGAGGAACCTACGTGGAAAGCAGAAATAGAGACACAGATGTACAGAACAGATGTATTTATACCAAGAGGGAAAGGCAGGGTGGGATGGGCTGGGAGGCTGGGACTGACATACATGTACTACTATGTACAAAATAGATCACTAATGAGAACCCACTGCACAGCACAGGGAGCTCTACTCAGTGCTCTGTGGTGACCTGAATGGGAGAGAAATCCACAAGGGATACACATATACATATAGCGGATTCACTTCGCTATACATATACAGCAGAAGCTAACACAACATTGCAAAGCAACTCTACTCCAATAAAAATGAATAAAATCTGTTTTGAAAATGAAAAAAAAGAAGTGCCTACTGGGGCAGGAATGTTCATAGTCCTTTAAGAGGCATTAAAAGGAATAAGAAATGATTAAAAAATAAGTGAATGCATTTAAAATATTTTTATATTATTCATTCAATTAGAAAGAAGTGACTGTTATGCCTTTAATTATAGCCTAATTTCATGTTTCCGACCCCCCATTTGCTACCCAACCTGCTAGACTTGGCAGCAGCGTTTCTCTCGCTGCTGGAGTCTGTAGCCTTCTGCAGCCAACCTGTGGTGACAGTTATCTCTTAATTAAAACTCTCCATGCAAATATAGCGGTATTAAAAAGGGCCGTGGCAAAAGCACATACAAAGCATGGTAATTTATAACCAGACAATCCTTTTCATCTAATGTTTTAATACCGACGACAACTACTCAAGTCAGTGGGAAACTTTCCCCAAGGAAAAGTCTGCAAAGCCTCTCCTTTACACATATATTAAAGGGTAAGCCTGTAGAGATCTTTCTATCGGCATGTCACTTCTCTGAAGAAGGATGGTGACTTGTGTTTCCCCGCAAGAGATAACACTTTGAAATATGTGAAACATTCTACACAGGGCGTGATCCTTCTTTTCATAACTGATGATGACCCACTTAACCTTGAATTGTGAAATATATTTTTGAAGTTTTAGATACTTCAAGTGCTAATGAACTGTCATTACTTTTTTGATGCAAATCTGAAATAAAAAATGAAAGCCACCTTTAACAGGCCCCTCTCCAGTTATTATTTATGGAGAGAAGAAGTACATCACTTTGACATATATTTGAACTCGGGAGATTTTCTATTATTCCCAAGAAAGCTAAGAGAAAAAAAAATTCTATAAAGCTGTAACAGCAAGGGAATTCACCTGGTTATCAATTACCATTAGAAAAAATAATTAGAACTATGGCCCAGGAGAGAAGGCAAGAGCTGATGTATGAATTCATGATACAATAATTATTTTTCTTTTAAGCCATTTTGTTACAAAATAATAAATCATGTACTCTCTAGAAGATATAAGCCTTTACACTAACTTGTTCAAAACTGATTCATAACTAAAGAAATTCACTCCTAGGGAAAAAACTGTGTTTATTTTTGAAATGCCAACATCTGTTGGGCAATAAAAAGCAGCAGCAAACTCTCCTACCGGCTCATATATTGAGCAGGAATAATTTAATGCATAACTTTTTCATGTTTGCTTTTTGAAAAAGCTAGGATGTGAAATAAGCCACTCTCAGCTAAATTCAGAAATGAATGCTCAAACTTAGCAGTATATATTCTGGAATTAAAACAACATGAAATGTTTCCATTTAAGAGGAAAATATCCCAAATACACACCTCTGGTATTATTCACATACCAAAGAACTGTATCTGCCTGTGGTGAAAATACCCTGCTGGTCCACAGGCTGGATTTACTACTACGACTGACTGTCTTCTTAATTTCATTTTCAGATTGTTTGTTGCCAGACTATGGAAATACAATTGATTTTTGTATATTGGACTTGTGTCTTGCTCAATTCTTATTCTAGAAATTTTTTTTAAGATATTCCTTAAGATTTTCTATACACAGATCATATACTCTGCTAAGTTTTAATTTCTTTCCTCCTTGTGTGTCTATCATTTCTTTTTCTTGTGCACTTCATTTAAAAAGAACCCTCTCTAAAGCAGTTTATTTCAGTTCAGTTCAGTCGTATCTGACTCTTTGTGACCCCATGGACTGCAGCACGCCAGGCTTCCCTGTCCATCACCAACTCCAGGAGCTTACTCAAACCCATGTCCATCGAGTTGGTGATGCCATCCAACCATCTCATCCTCTGTCATCCCCTTCTCCCCCCGCCTTCGATCTTCCCCAGTTTATTTACTCAATTCTATACACACCTAGTAATAGCTGCTACCATTAGTAGCTGAAAACAACTGCACCCACCATCCTCTACCCCGATCTGTATCTCTTGAATATGCTCAGTTGCTCAGTTGTGTCCAACTCTGCGACCCCATGGATTATAGCCCACCAGGCTCCTCTGTCCAGGGGATTTCCCAGGCAAGGATACTGGAATGGGTTGCCATTTCCTCCTCCACGGGATCTTCCCGACCCAGGGAATGAACCTGCATCTCCTGTGGCTCCTGCATTGTCAGGCAGATTATTCTTTATCACTAGTGCTACCTGGGAAATCCATACCTCTTGAATATATTCTAGAAAAAAAAATTTACCACCAACCCTGTAAACATTTTGGTAACTACTTAGAAATAACAAAAACAAACAAACAAAAAACTTCCATAATAATGTAAAATTTCAGGCCTTGCTGAGTTTTCTTTCTGTGTTTAATACTTTCTGTAATACAATACTGAGTCATCTTTTTTTTCTGTAAAGATTTTTCAGGAGAGGTATTGCGGTATGTGTAGAAGAATGTAGGTTTTAGAGGACGATTTGGAGCCAGAAAGACATGGGGTCAGCTCATTCACTTAACAAATGTGACATCTCAGGCAAACACTTTATTTCTCTTGCCCTGTAACTGTTTCTTGATATCATGGAATAAACAGCGGAGGGAAAGAAAAAATTATGGCTTAAAAATAATAGAAAGGAAGTACATAAAAAAACAAACAATGGTAATTTCTGGGTAGTGGAATGGAATTTTTTTCTTCTTTCTTATCTTTCAACTTCTCCTCCATCCAAAGACACATGTGAGCCTCATATATAATTTTAATGTTTTAGTAATCACATTTAAAAAGGGAAAAAGAAACAGGTTGAATGTACTTAACAATACAGTTAATTTAGTATAATGTAGTCATGAAAATAAAAGACGTTTACTCCTTGGAAGGAAAGTTATGAACAACCTAGATAGCATATTCAAAAGCAGAGACATTACTTTGCCAACAAAGTTCCATCTGGTCAAGGCTATGGTTTTTCCAGTGGTCATGTATGGATGTGAGAGTTGGACTGTGAAGAAAGCTGAGTGTTGAAGAATTGATGCTTTTGAACTGTGGTGTTGGAGAAGACTCTTGAGAGTCCCTTGAACTGCAAGGAGATCCAACCAGTCCATTCTAAAGGAGATCAGTCCTGGGTGTTCATTGGAAGGACTGATGCTGAAGCTGAAACTCCAGTACTTTGGCCACCTCATGCGAAGAGTTGACCCATTGGAAAAGACCCTGATGCTGGGAGGGATTGGGGGCAGGAGGAGAAGGGGATGACAGAGGATGAGATGGATGGATGGCATCACCAACTCAATGGACGTGAGTTTGGGTAAACTCCGGGAGTTGGTGATGGACAGGGAGGCCTGGTGTGCTGTGATTCATGGGGTCCCAAAGAGTAGGACACGACCGAGCGACTGAACTGATCCAAAAAATATCATATCATCATGGAATCTATATATAAATCATAGATTTTATGTTTTTTTTTTTTTTTTGGCACTACAGCTTTAGAATCCACTGTTTATTCACAGTGCAGTTTATCTCAGTTCAGCCCAGCCACATTGCAAGTGGTCTGCTAACAAACATGATGCATGGGCACCACACTGGGCAGGGAGTGCTTCTCTGAATAGGTATGGGATGCCCGTGCAGTCTTTGATTTTCCTGTCTTCCTATATTAGTTTTCTGTTGCTGAGTAATAATTTTCCAGTTAATCTAAGCTGTTTACAACAACAAATTTATTATGTCACAGTTTCTATGGATCAGGAAGGTCCGGGCTCATGTTAACTGGGTTCTCTGCTCAGGATCTCATCAGGTTGAAATCTAGGTGTCAACCAAGCAGCTGTTTTCATCAGGAGCTCAATCGAGGTGTCTATTCCAACTCATCTAGGTTGGTGGCATGACTTAGTTCCCTGCAGTTACAGGCCCCAGGTGAACTTTCCTGGTGGCTCAGTCAATAAAGAGTCTGCCCGCAATGCAGAAGACCTGGGTTCAATCCCCTGGGTTGGGAGGATCCCCTGGAGAAATGGCAACCCACTCCAGTATTCTTGCCTATGAAATTCCATGGACAGAAGAGCCTGGTGGGCTACAGTCCCTGGGGTTGCAAAGAGTCAGACACGAATGAGTGACTAAGCACAGCACAATACACCATACACAATGGTGGTATAGTCACTAAGTTGTATCTGATTCTTGCGACCCTATGGACTCAAGCCCACCAAGCTCCTTTGTCCATGGGATTTCTAAATTAGGAACCTTAGCTACATCTGCAAAATCCCTTTTGATCTTCAAAATTCCCATCCCTTGGTGTACACGCACAAGCTCTGTATCAACTCCTCCCGAGTGTGCATGAGATCTGTGATTAGACTGGATTAGCATTCCTGTGATATCCTACATTATAAGGAAATTTCCAGATTGCAAAGAGCGGGAGACGAATGAGCAACCGAGGATACACACACAGAATAGCATCATGTTAATTTTTGCGTCCACAAGCTTTACTTCTTGAGTCAACAACAATCACCATTTTGGTCCTGCATGACCACAGTGAGCCTCTGAATTGGAGACTAACGCAGTGTGCGAGAGTGATCACTACAGAACTGCTTTTTACAACTGTGTGTGGAATCACAAATTTTTTTTTTTAATGAGGACAAATTTATTTAGCAGCTTCTAGTGAAAACTTTTTAACCAATATTAGATTGGACTTTTACTGGAACACAGAAAAGATCACAAACTCACAGAATTGTAAACCAGTAGTAATTTACCATTTCTTCTAGGTGAATCATCCAAAATATGTATTAATAACATGCGTTTCAGAAAACGGACCTAATCTCCATTAAACCTCATTCCTAGGCTTAACAAAGCTTATATGCATTAATTCTCTCCGAACCAATTTACATTTAACAAATTACATATACATTATTAATAAAATATATACATGTGTATATTTGTGTATGCATGTATATTCAAATACATATTAATTTAACCAGATTATTTTTCATCTTTCTTAATCTGGGGCCCTATTTATTAGATGATTCTTGCTATTAGTTTCTAGGCTGTCCATTTCCAAGTGAAAAAATTCAGTGGTTGTAATTTTAATTGTTCCTATAATTTTCCACTTATTGGTCACTTTCACCTATTTCCTCTTAACTCTTTAAATTCTCTTTTCAAAAAAAGTCAGCAAACATTGATTCGGTCTTTAACATGTATCCTTAGCAAACACAACAGCCTGTTTCAAGGAATTTGCTTGAATGCTTTTTCTACCCCTCCTAGTTCCTGTCATTTAGAAAGACAGATATTTACATCTTTTCTTCTTTAAAGAACTCTCTGAAAAATAAGTAGAATGTTCTTTGCTTCTCTTCATTTACCGTCCATTCATTTTCCCAGCCACTGCAGCCTACTCATCTACCTTCTTACCTACGCTTCATTTACCACCCATGACAGCTTCGATTATGAATCCAGTCTTGTTTGTTATTCTTCCTATTATTTGATATCATCAGTATCTGTGATTACTGCCCACCTGTAAAGTCTTCCCTTCTTGGTTTCTCAACATTGGTGATTCTACCACTTAGATTTACTATTCTTTCCCAGCAAAAGCTGACTCCCCTTCCTCGATCCACTTTAACATTTTTAAATGTGTGGCATTCTACAGAGTTATAATCTGGGAAATGTTGTTACTCTCCACCCTTGTCCTTAGAAAACGTCCCACAGCTTCAGCTAATATCAGTATATTTAAGATGTTAAAATCTTTTCAGTCTGTTTTTTTTATGGCCCAGACCAGTGTTTTCCAAAGGATGGCCTGTAACTCTGTAGCAGTTCATGAATTCAATTGAGTGGCCTACAACTCACATTTAAAAATGAAACACAATGGATGGCAGAGACAGAAACTCTCAGGGAGCATCACAAAAGAGAGGGGTATTGTTCTGTGAAATAAACTGTATTCATCTCAGCAGATGTAGAGAAGGGACTTGTGTGTGGGGGAGAGGAGTGAGACGAATGGAGGAAGTGGCATCAACATACGTACACTATCGTGTGTAAAGTGGACAGCTGGTGAGAAGCTGCTGTACGACACAGGGAGCCCAGTCTGGTGCTCTGTGATGACCAAGAGTGGTGGGATGGGGAGAAGGGAGGGAGGCCTAAGGGGGAGGGGACAGAGGTATAACTAATTCGTGCTATTGTATGGCAGACATCAATACAACATTGTAAAAATTAAAAGAACAAAATAATAAAAGAACAAATAAACTGTAACATTACAGAAAAGAAATTTTCTGTATAGGGTGTATAGGGTCAAATGTAAAATATATATGATACTGTGGGTCATGGTGATAAAAGATACAAAACCACTATTCAGGATACATCTTTATTACTGCCTCCTAGATATTTCTATGTGGATGTCCTTCAGTACCCTAAACCCTACCAAAAAAAAGGAGAGACATTATTTTACCAACAAAGGTTCGTTAGTCAAAGCTATGGTTTTTCCAGTAGTCATGTATGGATGTGAGAGTTGGACTTAAAGAAAGCTGAGTGCTGGAGAATTGATGCTTTTGAACTGTGGTGTTGGAGAAGACTCTTGAGAGAGTCCCTTGAACTGCAAAGAGATCCAACCAGTCAATCTTAAGGGAAATCAGTCCTGAATATTCATTGGAAGGACTGATACTGAAGCTCCAATACTTTGGCCACCTGATGCAGAGAGCTGATTCATTTGAAAAAACCCTGATGCTGGGAAAGATTGAAGGCAGGAGGAGAAGGGGACGATAGAGAATGAGATGGTTGGATGGCATCACCGACTTGATGGACATGAGTTTGAGTAAGCTCCAGAAGTTGGTGATGGACAGGGAGGCCTGGTATGCTGCAGTCCATGGGGTCACAAAAAGCTGGACATGACTGAGTGACTGAACTGAACTGGACTGAAACCCTACAAGCTCCAAACCAGAGGTGCTTCTTTCCCCTCAAAGCCTCTTCTAGTTTATCACTTTCCACAGCATCATTACGCTAGAGATCTGTCAGTAATCAGCTGCTCCCCGCGTCCGTTTATCCCCACATAATGTCACCATCAAAACCTGTAACTCTGCCCCACAAATAGTTCATCAGTACCGCCTTTCTAGATTCCACGACTATGCATTAATATATGATACTTCTATTTCTGACTTACTTCACTCTGTATGACTGACTTAAGGTTCATCCATATCACTGCAAACCTATTTGTGGGGCAGAAGTAGACACACGGACATGGAGAATGGACTTGTGGACACGGGGGCGAGGAGAGGGTGAGACGGAGAGAGGAACACTACCATGTGTAACACAGCTAGACAGCTAGTGGGAAGCTGCAGTGCAGCACAGGAGTCCGGCTCGGGGCTCTGTGATGATCTAGCTGGGTGAGACTGGGGGAGC
This sequence comes from Bos taurus, assembly GCF_002263795.3. Taxonomy (NCBI): domain Eukaryota; kingdom Metazoa; phylum Chordata; class Mammalia; order Artiodactyla; family Bovidae; genus Bos; species Bos taurus. The sequence continues at coordinate 13,503,039 of NC_037354.1, read as the reverse complement.
AGGAGGCAGGCTCAAGAGGGAGAGGATACACACACACACACACACACGTAGCTGATTCACCTGCTGTACATCAGAAACTAACACAACCTTGTAAAGCAATTATACTCCAATTAAAAATAAAGAACATTTTTTAAAAGCCCTGTCATTCTGACACCTAAACATCGCTCCATCTTTTTCTCTGTCCTCACTTTCACTGCTTTCATTTAGGTCCACAACTTCTTGTTCTAAAATACAGAATACTAATAGAAAAGCTGACTTATGGTAAGGCCAACAGATCCCAGTTCCCAGGAGGAGGGGGCGGCCGCACCATGCAGGGCCCTCTCCTCATCCCCCCAGGAAGCATCGGGTGGGTCAGGAGGCGGGAGAGCTGTGAGTGAGGGCGTCTCCTGTGGGTTCTGCAGGAAGGAGGGGGCGAAGCAGGCAAACAGACTTCTGACTGTCTAGTTTGAATAACTGCGGTAGGCTCCTGGTACAGGGCTTGTCCCTAACTGTATGGGGTCTGGCCTGGGGGTGATTAGGGCTTGTGGATAATGACCCAGAGAGGCTCTGGATTGGTTGGTTTGCATCTGAAAGAACATCCTCCTGAAAGTGAAAGTGAAGTCGCTCAGTCGTGTCTGACTCTTTGCGACCCCATGGACTGTAGCCTACCATGCTCCTCCATCCATGAAATTTTCCAGGCAAGAGTACTGCAGTGGGTTGCCATTTCCTTCTCCAGAGGATCTTCCCAACCCAGGGATCGAACCTGGGCCTCCTGCATTGTAGTCAGATGCTTTACCATCTGAGCCACCAGGGAAGTCCTCCTGAGCCAGTTGTTTCTTATCTCCAGAAACTGGCCAGCCCTGGGAGGAGCCATCTCTCTGGGGTAAGCAAGGACCCGGATGTGAAAGCATCAGAAAAGAGAAAGACACGGTTAATCCACATTTGCCCGACCATCACCTGAACTGTTGCAGAAACTGTCTGACCCATCTCCCTATTACCACATTCTCCCACCACAAATCATCTTTCTAAAAACTAGATTCAATCACAGATCTATATAATAATGTGACATGATGCATACCCACCTGGTACCCACAGAATGAAGTACAAAGGTGCTTTTTGCCATTCAATAGCCTTAAATAGCTAGTCCCATACATTCTTTTCTAGACTCCTCTCCCATCTCACCATGTAAATCAATTGAAAAGGAAAAAAAGTTATTCTACGGTTCTATCACTAACGTAGCAAAAACGTTTTGCACTTCCTGTGCATGTTCCCTTCTAAGGCTTTCCTAAGTGGAAATTTCTTTTTTCAATAATTTTCATAAAGATATAGTTCCATTTCTGTTTCTGTTAGTTATCTAGCATAAACTTGCATGATATTAATGTGGTTTACGCTACCTTTTATTTATGTATGTACTTATTAATTTTGTATTAATTGTGGTATAATTGACATAATGTTAATGCTAGTTTCAAGGGCACAATGTAATGATTTGATGTTTACGTACATTGCAAAATGATCACTACCATTATTCCAGTTACATCCACCATCAAACATAGTCACAACTCTTTTTTCTCTCCGAACTACTTTCTAATACACAATACAGTACTATTAACTATAGTCACCAGGAGTTATTTACCTTTTAAAAGCAGGAAAACTGCACCACACTTTACCAAGTCACTCAATTACAGCTGGACACATAGACTATCTTCAAAGACTGAAATACGGCTTTTGCAACCCTATCCAATCTCATCTCTTCTTTTACTTGGATTATTCATAAATAATGCTGCATGTTAATACTGGGCCAACTAGAATAGATACATTTATGGCTTTTGACTCAAAGTGCTTTCTAAAAGGATATCATGTTCTCTTCCATCAGAAATTCATTCAATATATATTGACACACCCTACGTGCTACAACAGGGCTAATATAGACACACAGATAAACTGGACACTATTTCTGTCCTCGAGGACTGCACACTGTCAGTAAAGAAATGTGAGAGTAACCCTAAAGAGGTTGTATTGTTTCATTTTACCGACTAGGGAACTGGGGTTCATAGAAATTCAATTACTTGCCCAATTAATATTTATTTTTATTTGTTTGACTGTACCAGGTCTTAGTTGCAGCATGTGGGATCTAGTTCCCTGACCAGGGACTGAACCCAGGCCCCCTGCACTGGGAGCATGGAGCTGTAGCCACTCGACCCCCAGGGAAGTCCCCTACTTGCCCAGTTAAAAAGAGCAGTTCACTCACCAGGTGATAACCAACTATTACACCACTCCTAACATATTCATATTTTCAGAGCTTTTTCTTTTTATAAGGGTAACATTAATAACAATATCTGCTCTTTCACATTTGCAAGGTAATAATAAAATATTTTAGAAGCCCACTCCCCCAAATAACGCCATTATGGTTTAATCAAATATTTAAACATATCTGAGTGCTCTTAAAGGTGATATACTACCACACAACTGCACTCATCTCACACGCTAGTAAAGTAATGCTCAAAATTCTCCAAGCCAGGCTTCAGCAATACGTGAACCGTGAACTTTCAGATGTTCAAGCTGGTTTTAGGAAAGGCAGAGGAACCAGAGATCAAATTGCCAACATCTGCTGGATCATGGAAAAAGCAAGAGAGTTCCAGAAAATCATCTATTTCTGCTTTATTGACTATGCCAAAGCCTTTGACTTGTGTGGACCACAATGAACTGGAAAATTCTGAAAGAGATGGGAATCCCAGACCACCTGACCTGCCTCCTGAGAAACCTATATGCAGGTCAGGAAGCAACAGTTAGAACTGGACATGGAACAACAGACTGGTTCCAAATAGGAAAAGGAGTACATCAAGGCTGTATATTGTCACCCTGCTTATTTAACTTATATGCAGAGTACATCATGAGAAACGCTGGGCTGGAGGAGGCACAAGCTGGAATCAAGATTGCCAGGAGAAATATCAATAACTTCAGATATGCAGATGACACCACCCTTATGGCAGAAGGTGAAGAGGAACTCAAAAGCCTCTTGATGAAAGTGAAAGAGGAGAGTGAAAAAGTTGGCTTAAAGCTCAACATTCAGAAAACGAAGATCATGGCATCTGGTCCCATCACTTCATGGGAAATAGATGGGGAAACAGTGGAAACAGTGTCAGACTTTATTTTTATGGGCTCCAAAATCACTGCAAATGGTGATTGCAGCCATGAAATTAAAAGACGCTTACTCCTTGGAAGGAAATTTATGACCAACCTAGATAGCATATTCAAAAGCAGAGGCATTACTTTGCCAACAGAGGTCCGTCTAGTCAAGGCTATGGTTTTTCCAGTGGTCATGTATGGATGTGAGAGTTGGCCTGTGAAGAAAGCTGAGTGCGGAAGAATTGATGCTTTTGAACTGTGGTGTTGGAGAAGACGCGAGAGTCCCTTGGACTGCAAGGAGGTCCAATCAGTTCATCCTAAAGGACATCAGTCCTGGGTGTTCTTTGCAAGGAATGATGCTGAAGCTGAAATTCCAGTACTTTGGCTACCTCATGCAAAGAGTTGACTCATTGGAAAAGACCCTGATGCTGGGAGGGATTGGGGGCAGGAGGAGAAGGGGATGACAGAGGATGAGATGGCTGGATGGCATCACTGACTCGATGGACATGAGTTTGAGTGAACTCTGGGAGCTGGTGATGGACAGGGAGGCCTGGCGTGCTGCGATTCATGGGGTCACAAAGAGTCGGACATGACTGAGCGACTGAACTGAACTGAAAGGTGATATTCTGGTCATTTCCACCCAAATTAGTAAGGTAATGGGAGCTGCTGTAGTAAGATAAACTTGAAATATTAGTGCTGTCACATAATAAAAGCTTTTCTTTTTCGTTCTAGTATCAGCCCACTGCTGGTGCTCAGGGGGGTGTCTTCTGCATGATGTCTCAGACACCTGGACTCCTTCCTCCTTGCGATGATCCTTGAAGTCCTTTGCTTTTAGCAAGTAGATGGAGAGAGATCCTGCGGGAGGCACACTTGTGGCTGGTCTATCATCTCTGCTCACATTCCACTGTAGAGAGAGAACTACCCATGGGTTCATGCCTAGATGCAAGGGGGTGGAGGAGGGCTGGGAAATGTAGTCTTCTTCCCTGGAGGATGGAAAATAGGTTCTGATGCGCACACAGCCATCTCTCCGTACCTTCCTTTAACTATCCCTGGACATGTGAGTTCATGGATAAGTGCCTTTGGTGTAAATGGCTGACCCGTCTGGGTAGGAGTCATGTTTTGCCAGGCACTTGGGCTGGTTCCCTAATGCTATTTAGTCTCCTTTTCTAATAGTCTAGTTTCTCCCTCAATAATACTTAACTCTTAGATAATTGGGAGATTTAATGATATAATGCATGTAAAGCAGTTTCAAAGGACCTGACACTTGCTAACTGATCAATAAATATTAACTTTTTTCTACCCCAATACTTCAGTGGTCATATGTCATTGATTCCTAAGCTCATAATTTCCTTTTATCTCTTAAGGCTGGAGTTAAAAAAAAACTCTTAACAATTTAGAAACATATGTTACTGCTTCTGGTCCACACAGAGGTGCTGCGTTCTCAACAAGAATAAAAATTAAAGGAAGGAAAAAAGAAGAAAGAGGATAAAATGAGGCAGAGCACAGAGCTGAGGTAGACAGCTAAATAAAACTGCTAATTCTATACAGAAGTGCTCTTCAGAAACCTCCCCACAGGAAAGCTGAAGTGAAACGTATTCTCTACTCATTTTTTTAGTTGAAGCAGAAAAGTCAAGCCATTTTAATAGCTTGAGGATTCTCAATATAATTCTACAAAATGACCAATTGAATCATTGTTAACGGCTGCCATGATTTTATGAAAGGTAAGTTCTGCCAAGCATAGTTGGTATATTTCCTTACATCTAATTACACGATCAACATGTTTAGGACAGTGCTAAGCACAGTGGGTTGGTCTTAAAGCCTCAAAACACATCCTTTATATGAATGGATGGAATAGTTTCTATGTTTCTATAAAGCATGGTTTGGTCTAGGATTTTGTTTTATGTGGATGAGTACCTCGTAAGTTAGCCTATTGCTGTCAAGAGCACTGGTAAAGACACGAGACTCCCGGGTCAGAGGCAAAATACTTCACGGCTCAGCTCAGCAAGCAGCATGAGCATCGGTATATGTGCTGGTTCCCTCGGCTCCCAAGTCCCAGGGGCTCGGATGGACGCTGAGCACACAGTGGGTGAGCATCACCGTTGAGGAACACTGAGCTGCGGAAGCCACTGCTTTCAGTAACCCATGAGCAAGCCTGCTCCTGCTTGATATTTCATCCCTCAAGGTTCCTTGCCATAAACACAAGCCTGAGAAATGTTCTGGGTGAAGAACAGTCAGGACTAGGCAAGGCTGCTTAGCACCCGCGTAAGATAACCTCTCCCCACAAGGCTTTGGAGGAGGAAACGGCAACTCACTCCAGTATTTCTGCCTGGAAAATCTCATGGACAGAGAGGAGCCTGGTGGGTTGCAAAAGCATGAAGCTGCAAAAGAATCAGACACGACTTAGCCACTAAACAACAAGGGTTTACGATGGCTTACAAGAAGACAGACTATATAAGAAGATTAAAAAATGAGAAGAAATCATTTCAAAAGAGAAGGAGCAGAGTGAAGAGAATGCTGTAGGAAAGTTAGTATGCAGGAATGGATAACAAAGATTCTCAGCAACGACTAAAGATCAGCCCCAAGCTTCCTAGTGGTAAGAACAAATAGGGAAATGCCACTGACGGTAAGACACATTATCCATAAGTTAAATTAAATACAATAATTAAATGCTAAATGGATGCAAGGTGTGCGAGAGAACTTAAGAGGATAGGATTAGCAACGAGAGTTGGAATAATCAGAAAAGCAATCAGTCCTCGATTCTGATCTTTAAAGAATAAGGAGCATTTCAAAATTGAGGCTTATGGCAAAATCTGATCATCTTTTAGGCAAGTGGGATGTGACATAACCATACTGGGAACAGGGTGAGCTGACTCAAAGGGGTTTGTCTTCAGAGTAAAGAAAATAAGGTTGGAGAGCAGGAGAGGAGCTGAATCAAGAAAATATTGGACTGACGGAATTGTTTAGTAATGACGGTGAAGAAGAGGCCACTTTGGAGATTTTCTGTGACAGTGAATGATAAAGCAATATTTAGTCTAGATTAATGTGAACTCTTTACTAGAAAACATTAAAAATAAGCCAGTGAAAGAGACTGGACTTTGGAGATGGCAGTGACCTAGAGATTAAAAGATGGCTGGGAGACATAATTCCAGGAAAATTTAACAGGGTTTGGCAAAAACACAACCAAGACTTTACTGGCCTACTTGTGTTTTTGTATCAAATGTTCATGGTTTCTGATTCAGATGCAGAAATGATCTTAGATCTGAAGTACAGCCTATAGTTCTGTACCTACCTAAGTATTTCCCATCTCCTCATTGATTTAATTGTATTCTTCTTGTTTTTAGACACGGTATTCATTCAACAAAGACACTCAATTTTTCTGAGAGTAATTACTGAAAGGAATTATATATGTGAAAATAAAATTCTATATAGCATTCTCCTCAAGGTATCTTAGAAAAAGGGTATAATTATTTACAAGTGTGGTCTACCTCTTATCCCCAGAGCATGAAATAATGTGCAAAAAGAAAGCTAATGAAGAAATATCCATGAAACAAAGCAAGTAGTACATAGTAGTCATTGTATTATTCTCTGAGACGAAACAGAAGCAGGCCTTGGACCTCCCACAAGAATCCATAACTAGAAAGTACAAGCTCCCCGCAAAAGGTGGAAACATGGAAATGGAGTTTAACACATCTGAGAATATAGTGATGATTCCTTGAACTGAGTGCCTGGCTTGCTGTGAATCAAGGTAATTTTCATTAAATTCAGTGAGCAATACATTTGTACCGGACTGCAGGATGGATACCCACATGCTTCAATGGAACACAAAGGATCCCTGCTAGAATATCAGTCACTTTCATCCACGTGCATGAGAGTGCATATGTTAAATAACTGATAATTCTGTCCAATTTAGTCACATCACAATTTACATGCACATCAGAAGCCAACATTAGGGAATTAACAATAAATAATTATTGACTCTTACTTCACACTGCCGTTTTTTTTTCCCAAGCAAAAAGAAAATTTACTAGACGTTGATGTCTCATTATAGCTGGCATGTAATTTATTTCTCTGTTGGAGTTGAGTTTATCAACTGTTTCTGTCCATGCAGAGAAAATGTTCCTACCTAAGAAACCAATACAAGAACACAGGTAGGAAGCTGGAGAGCTTAATTGAAAGTCTAAGTTAGGTTGTCACTTTGATTCCAAGAAGAAAGGAAATAATCCTGGTTCATCATTTCTTATTTACCTGCACAAAATTGGACGGCTGATTGTACACTGATTAGTACACAGTATATCAGAATATACTAATGTGCAATATATTAGAAGAAAAGGGTCTCATTCATTATTATTTCCTCTGTGATATCTTGAGCTTCCCAGGTGGCGCTAGTAGTAAATAATCTTGTCTGCCAACGCAGGAGACCAGGTTCAATCCCTGGGTTGGAAAGATCCCCTGGAGAAGGAAATGGCAACCCACTCCAGTATTCTTGCCTGCAGAATCTCATGGACAGAGGAGCCTGCCAGGCTACAGTGCATGGGGTTGCAAAAGAGTCGACATGACTGAGCATCTGAGCTCACACACTCTGTGATATCTATAACTACAGTGATTAGCTATAGAGAAAGATTCAAAATTTCATGAAGTTCGAGTAATAATGATAGTGCTAATTTTTACAAAATATTCTTTCAGCAGTTGCTGACAGCATGTCAGAGTTCAGGCTAGCCAGGCTAGTCAGAGTTCTGACTAGCATATTTAGTGCTTAATTGCCAAACGAGATTTCTATCACCAAAATCACACTGAAGAAAACTCTTAGAGGAATTTTTTTCCCCCAAAAATGCTATTTATTTACTGAAGTATAGCTGATTTACACAGTGTTGTGCCAATCTCTGCTGTGCAGCAAAGTGACTCAGTTATACACATATAGACATTTTTATTCATGTTTATTATTTTTTCTTGGCCACACTCAGAGCATGCAGAACTTCCCCAACCAGGAATCGAACTCATGCCCCCTGCAGTGGAAGCATGGAGTCTTAACTACCGGACCACTAGGGAAATCTTATATTCCTCTCTAAAATATTCTTTTCCATTATGGTTTATCGAGGAATTGCTATTTTAATGAAACCTACATACTAGTTTGAAAATCCCTAAATGAAAGAAACCATTCCTTGTAAATATCTGAAACCAAGGTCCATGGTTCCTACCCTACAAAATATTCATAACCTAGAAAATGCAAACTAGTCCTTCAAAGGACACCCACAATAACCACCTCAGTGATGGTGGCTGCCATTTATTGCACATTTACTGTGAGCTAGCCAAAGTCAGTATCATACATGTATCATCATCATGGTAACGCAGTGGGGTAGCCAGCATTCACTGCCATCTACCCACAGAAAACTCATACCTGGTGCAGTTAAATAATCTGTTCTAATGGCCCAGTCACTGAGTGACAGAATCAGGATTCTAGAGCCTGAATATTACCACTCTGTGGAAAGGAACCACCTGGTCTAGGACACAGGAAAGCACAAGTGTCTATGACCGATCTGGAATTTAAGACCCAAATTATATTCACAATTTAAGTATATGAAGCAAACCATGGACAACATATAAGAAGATAACATAAATATATTAATACTATAGCTTTATGCTTGCAAGAAAAATTCTCATCTTTCTATTTGCCATTATCAGCCAAAGAAAAAGACAATAACTATCCAGAAAATATTTAAACAAATAGGTTTGCAGGTACTATATTTCTGAGAAAATTTCACAGGTACTTGTTTAAATGTTTTGTAAAGAATCTCTTTCTCAAAACTGAAAATTTATTAACCTTTGTTTCCAAACTTCTCCCATAAAAAGAGTACCTATTGGTAATTCACTCTGTTCTTCTTATGGAAAAATATTCTCTTGTCACGCTTTGGTAGCTTTCTGGACAAGACTGAATTAAGAAAACCCACTGCTTACACACTGATTTATAGAAAAAGCTGATGCAACTACCTATGAAAGAATGACCTCTGAAAAATCAAACCAAAGAGTTGATTCTGTTCTGAAATATTTAAGTCCACAGTAACTGACTTTTAAAGATCCTTACTTGGCAATGAGTTTCTGGAACAGAGAAAAGGCCCAACTTCCAGGACTCTGAAGAAACAACAGCATGGCAAAGCAGACCAGCTCTCAGAGCTCTGAGGGTTGCTACCCAGATTAACTGCAATTTTTAGACATAATGATAGAAGGAAGAAAAGACAAAAGAAAACTTTTTAGCGTAAATTCTACAGTTCTTTACATTTTGAATGAGTCGGTTTTCCTTTATTTCATCTAATTTTAGTATGCTTTTTTTCTTAGTGGTAACCTAAAAACTTAATACGGATGGAGAATAGCTTTTCAATTTCAGATGTTGATTCCAGTGTGTCTCTTAGGACTGTGACCTACTTTCAAGCTCTACTTTTTGCAATATGCAACCTTCAAAAGGGGTTTTATGGAACCTGAATGTGACAGATAAAGATGTTCCATAGCATTTGCCTACAAAGATTAAACACACATAACCTTAACCAGCCCATAGTCTCTACTATCAGGATAATAACGGCCAGCCATCTTTAAGGGACAAAGAACCATCCAACTGACTGATTAAATACTGTCAAACACAGTTAAGGAAATCCAAAAATATGTCTTGGGGCTCTTCTGGGGAAGGTCTGGAATGAAGCTCCTAACTTACTTCCCTCCATACTTCCTAAAAACTGCAATCATTTTTTACTTTAATCTTTTATGTACAAAGGTATCAGTTCATTTAATAAAATCTACTTTGTAAACGCACTTGCAGTACCTGCACTTATGTTATGGTCCAACCAGAATTTAAAATATTTGAGACCAGAAATTTAGCTTTTGATTATTTTTCATTTTAATGTAGCATATAAGACAGAGATGTGCAGAACACACATACGCTCACACACACACAATCAGGCAAACCTTATTAAATAATAAAGAAGGCAGAGAGGAAACAGCCTAACATTTTTAAGCACCCACCATGTGTCAAACCAGTCCTTAAATCTTTTGAATCTTTACATGCATTGTTTCTACTTGTTACTTTTTATCTCTGTTATTACTAAATCCATTCTACAGGTGGGGAAATTTAGCCTAAAGTGAAGACAAGATTATACTCCAGATTTTCTGACTCCCAAACATGCATTCTTTCAACCCCACCGTCTGACCTCTAAACACTGAAAGCGTTTCAGATGTACCAGGTACCTAAACGCAAAACAACTGAGGGCCTTAGAGGTAATCAACACAGTTTCAGGATCATATGCCTGTACTTCAGGCTGAAGTCAAGCAAATGCTATCAAGTGATGTGGTAAGAAAACTCAATCAGGAATTCTCCTTGTCTCTGTCCTCCAGAGGCCTCCAGCAGTTCCTGCCCCTTCCTAGACCAGAGAGCTACGCCATTATCATTAGCAACCATTTCAAGTCCCTTTCATTTGTAAAACCCTGGGCTTTTACAATGGGAGACATCATCTTTCCGGTTCATTTCATACTCAACGTGTACCTCTTCCGAGAGAAACGTGATGCTTTGGTTTAAGAAGAAACCCGAAAGCTGCCTTCTTCTGCCGTGTTAGGTAGACATGTTTCAGTAAGCACGGGGTGACAGGCCAACAAAGGAATGATTTATGTAGAGTCAGAGATGATGTCATGAGGAACTGGAGTATAAAAATGAAGCACAAGAAGCAGTAAGAGGTACAGCCATAAGGTAAAGAGATTTTCTGGAAAAGGCTCACCTTATAATAATTTAGATATTTAAACAATTATTTTCCTTTCAAAGTAAATGCTCTGGAATGCTATCAGGGAGATATGAGATCTGCATCGTATGATTTTAGACGTGATATAGATTTTCATTTTTGCAGAATGGATTCTCTTTTTGGAAATAAACACACTATTTGGAGTTACAAAAATGCTACGGAACGCAGGTGTTCATACTGAGTTAAACATCGACTCGTTAGAGATAAGAGGCTAGAAGATAATAGCAAGACTTAAAATACGGCCTTTAAGCTAACTCTAAAGGTAATGCTATGGGAGGAGTTGCAAAATGTTTTAACCTATATTGATGATATTGATGTAAGTTTATGGTTCCCGTGACAGTCAACAAATGAGTATTATGATGTTACCAAAACAGCTGAAAAAAGTTTCATCAATCTCACCTATGAGTAACAGGAAAAAGAACACCATCACAATATCACTATGCTAGACTGGAAAAGAATATACAACAGCACAAAACCCAAATATCTGTTGTACTCTGACCCAGGCTGGGGAGATTACAAGCAGCGAGGGCGGAACACAGTGCAGGAGCCATTCACTGAAACAGAGTCAGAAGCAACGGTGGGTAACGGATGGGGAGTAACTGCAGCCGACAGACGGGCTGGCCGTCAGCTGCGGGCGCTGGAGCTGCTTTTTGCATTTAGAAGGTTAGAAGGCATGCCAAAAATAGCAAACAGGTCCTCTGAATACAAATTCCAAATGTCATATGCACTGAGTATAAAAATGCTCATGATCAGACACAGGCCTCTTCATTCACACCTGTGCAAGAACAAATCTACTTTCAAGTAGGCTGACTATCCTATCGTGTTGTTATTTTTTTTGATGAAGAACAAATAAGATTAAAGCTGTTATTAAAGTCTGGCATCACCAACCAAAAACCAAACCAGACCTTGTCATAGTTATTTTGTTAAGCAATTTACTTACGATAGCATTTAGAGAGGACATCACTTTGTGTGACTTTCACTTAAAAAAATCCCCAAACTATCAAATAAATATGAATGCAGAGGGGACATGTTTAGGTATGTAAGGACTCAGAAAATTTGCTTTCCTGTCCTGAGCCTTAGGACTGTAAGAACCTGCTCTAGTGAAGGGAAAAAAAATAGAGCGCTGTACAGGAGAATAACTATAATTCTATTACAATCTATGGTCCCACAGTTAACAGTATATATTTGTATGTATGACTTGTATATGTATGAATGCATTTTAAAAAGTCATATAACTATATTGGAAGAATGGAGGAAAAAATAAGTAGACAAACTGCAAGAAAGATGGATCCTCACATTGTAAGACATCAGTAGATAACATCTAAAATTAAGAAAAAATGGTATATTCTTTAGTAACATGGACTTAACCACCAAAAAACACCTCAAAGCATCAAGAGTAGCTGCGTCCCCCGGGATTTTCCTGGTGGTCCAGTGGTTAAGACTCTGTACTTCCACTGTGGGGGCATAGGTTCAATCCCTGGTTGGGGAACTAAAACCCCACATGCCATGGGGTACAGGCAAAAAAAAAAAAAGAAAAGAGTAGCTGCTTCTGGATATGGAAATGGGGTGGAGTGAGATGAGGGACTGCCATTATTCACGATGGCTCAATACTGTTGAATTTTTAACTATGTACCTAAATTAGTTAAAAAATAATTTATGAAAGAACAAATACTCTAATATACAACTCAATCCCTCTTGCAAAAGTCCCATTAATAATATTAATATTACCTACTGGATATTTATAAAGTTTGGGTAAATCACCCTGCTAATGTGCCTAAGGAACCACATAATTAGATAAACTGCAAAGATTAATTATATATGATGTTCAATAGCAATTCTTTACCTGTAGATGTAGTTTTAAATTCAATTTTTTTAAATTTCAGTATCACTGTCAAACTGAATTTTCTCTCCTCATTTTCCTTTTCCTTCAGTCTATTTATTGGCTGATTTAATGCTGATTATCAGCGTGGCTGTGCTAGGCATTTTACTAAGTGTAGCAGGTAACACCCTTGAACTAAATAAGTCTGTTACTTGGCTCTTGTTACCCAAGCAAGAGAAAATATTTGCTTGGCATAACTTTTTTGAGATGATAAGAATGGATTAAATCATTTTCTGGTCAGTGCCTCATGGCTTTCTCTTCACTTTTTTGCATATAAAACAGTGATGTTCATCATTCCAAACAAGTTAGAACAGTCAAGGAAATGAAAAGACAAAATGAATATATAAAATCTTTCCAACTCTCTCCACTCAGAAACATATATGACTATCATTTAGGGTATACTATTTCAGGCTTTTCTCATTCACATATACACTGTATATACATTAAAGAGCAACATATTCTTTGTGCTCTTCTATAAACTATTTTTTCCTCCCTAATACAGCATAAATTCTTTCAATAATCATTAGAGGTAATCTAGTTCTAAATCCAAATACTTTCGAAGGCTATGAGATGTTAAACTGTACTTTAAGCAATTCCCTGTTTTGGGCCATTGAGGGTTTTTTCTTTTTTGACACTGCAAACAAGGCTGATAAATCTTCTTACACACACACACATGCTTTTCTAAATTATTCACTTAGATTTCCAAATATAAATGTATAAATCAAATGATATTTACTTTAAAACATTTTAATAAAAATTGCTAACTGTGCTCCTTAAACGTTCACCAGGAAACACTCCCACCAAAAGTGTGTGACACTGACATCAGTGAGCTTTTACAACTTTACCAACGGGAGACAGGAAACATGATATCGCGGTGCTGCTTTATTTCGACTTCACTGGCCATTAATAATGTGAATATTTTCTACAGTGCTCAGCTATCCATTTGTCACTTTGTATAAATTTCCCATTTTTCTATTGTCTCTTTAACAAATTGATTTGTAAAAGCTCTTTGCATGTTAAGATTATCAACCCTCTGTCATATTTATAAATCATTAACTCATTTATTTGCATCTTTCTATGCACTGGAGAAGGAAATGGCAACCCACTCCCGTGTTCTTGCCTGGAGAATCCCAGGGACGGGGGAGCCTGGTGGGCTGCCGTCTATGGGGTCGCACAGAGTTGGACACGACTGAAGCGACTTAGCAGCAGCAGCAGAGCTTCTTTTCACATTCAGTCTCTGGATGGGCAGTGGGTGACGAAAATTGAATGCCTTCTTGTACACAAAGCTATTCTGAATAGTGTAAAGTTAGGTACTACTGACTGGTGCCTTTGATGATTAGCAAGTGAAACATACAACTGAGTATGGCTGTTATATTAACGGAAATCTGCTGATGTGTCTGTATTAAGGTGCCAGGAAGACATCAGTCAGTCACAATCAGTTCTCCGCCATTGGATGCCCATTTTTTCCTAGTTGACAAACATATTTGGCCCAAGAGTTTCAGCATAAACCATAAAATTAGGGACCAGAAGGGGAAAATGAAAAAAAGAAGTAAACACTCAATCTAGCTTTAGGAGTAAAAATGAAAAATAATAGTCAGGACTGACACAATAAGAATTATTTAAGCTTGTACTAACTTACTCCTTGGCATCCAGGTTAAAAAAAAAAGGTACAGATGTAATTGAGGGGAAGGAGAGATGGATCATAAGAAAGGAAGGGTCAAAATAATGCATGCCGCGTTTACAGTATAAATAAGATGAAAATAAGTTATAGTCACATAAAAATCTCCTTTAACATTTAATACAATTGGTTATATATATATACATATATATATCTCTCTAAGATGGTCTTTGGAATATGTTACCTAATAATTATTTGTAATAATTCAAGAATTCATTGATAAACTCCAGACACTTACTGGGGTTCACTTTATTAATGTTCAGTTCCTTGAGTATTTACTTCCTGAATTCCAAGCTTCAGACATAGACCAGAACTATTTCTGACACTTAGGAACAATATTTTGATGGTTATGTAAACCAGAAGTCACATAACTACCTTATTTAAAAATTACTTTTCACTCTTTTGGAACCTGGCCCTGTTGTTATTTCAGAGGTACGTGGTGGAAAGACCTTTTCTCACACTCCCTTTTAAAAACACATAGATACTTTACTATGACATTTGTCATCCAAGGTTTATGTATCCTGCACTATTATAGTCGGTAAAAGTTTTAAAGAAGAAAATAATATACCTTGGGAGAAGGGAGGCAGAGATTTTTAGTAGTTGGGAGCCTGGCCTATGGTTGGGTTTATACAATTCTCAGTAAGTCCTATTAAATTATATATCCTGCCATCACATGCCTATTTCTTTGGTACCTAGGCAGTATGATCAATAGGAGTTCTAGAACTTCTTAACAGTGGAGGCTTAAGGGGTTGTCTTGAAAATGCATCTGCATTACAAATCTATTTTTTCTTTCCTTGCTGCTGCTGCTAAATCGCTCAGTCGTGTCCAACTCCTAGCGACCCCATGGACTGCAGCCCACCAGGCCCCTCCGTCCATGGGATTTTCCAGGCAAGAGTACTGGAGTGGGGTGCCATTGCTTTCTCCTTAGGCTTATTTATTAGTCATGAATTGGGGACAGGTAAGAAAGATTATGAGAGAAGAATATGGTGATGAGCTGTGATGAGAGGATCAACAAACAGGAAACAGAAGGAGAGAGAGGAGTGGCAGGGTTCTCTTTCTCAGTGTTCTCTGTGTTCATACTGACAACCCAGGCCATGGGCCACAGCCTACGGTAGGCAGCTTTTCCCTGAAAGACCTTGGAGTGACATACATCTGGGTTCAAATACCAGTCTCTTAATAGTTCTGTAATGCTGGGGAAATCGTTTAACTCCTGTCAGACTCAGTTATACCATCTGAAAAGTGGGATCAACATCTCAGAGGCTAGATGTGCAAACTAACTACCACGGTCTGTTTTTCAGATGAGGCTATAATGCATGTTCTTCTTTATACATGTTAGCAGTGAACTCTTTACGCTCCAACTTTCAGTGGCATTCTTCAGAGCATCTTTAAGTAAACGCAGTCGTCTGTACACTTCTTCGTCACCAGATGAAGGATTTTAGTTTCGAGTCCAGTCATTTCAGATACTTGGCACTTTTCAAGTGCACTGAGGGACCATGGACTCTGAACTTTGATTGTGAAGCTTCTATAAGAATTATACCATTCAATACAAAGCACCTACACATTCTGGTAAATGCTTAATATCACTTAAGGCAAAACCACTTAGTTCTTTGAGGAAACTTGCCTATGGCAAAGTTTATATTTGTTGTTGTTGAGTCACTAAGCTGTGTCGGACTTTTTGCGATCCCATGGACTGTAGCCTGACGGGTTCCTCTGTCCATGTGATTTCCCAGGCAAGAATACTGGAGTGGATTGCCATTTCCTTCTTCAGGGGAACTTCCTGACCTGGGGATGGAACCCATGTCTCCTGCATTGGCAGGTGGGTTCTTTACTACGGAGACACCAGGGAAGCCCAACGTTTATATACATACTGCTTGATAACCCATCCTATGTATTTTTAAAATTTTTTAGAATTAAAAAAAATGTCTTTTAATAAAGTCCCAGAATGATTTTTAATAGAACATGAGAAAGCATATGGAGCTACTGAAAAAGCTAATGGGAGAGAAGTTTCAGCGAGATTTTGCCCAATTTGATGCCATCTCAGTGAAACACAATTAGAGTGCTCAGAGGAACCATGATACTGTGAACGGAGCGTGAAGAATGGCTTGAATATTTCACAATGTATAAGAATTTCCCAAGAAGTGGGGATAAATGATGGACAGCAGCATTCTTAACAGCCCTTAATTTCTGAGCTAAATTTAATGTGTTGATTATTATTATCAACGTCAAAGACACTTACATCTGGCACTTTCCTAGATACTGCAGAAAGAGACTCCATGAGCGAGCATCTTCCTAAGAAGCTGATGTATTAAGATATATTTGGTCCCATGAACTCTGGACTGAGAACCTCAATTTTTATGACTATAACATGTCATGTTCTGATGAGGACAAAACATACCAACAAACAGCCACCTAAACCTCTGTTTAATTTTGAACAGGAAAAGCATCATATGACTGAAGCCTAAAACGGCTTCAAACCATCCCTTCTTTTCTTTACGTGATACTGAGTTTTTGTGACTCAACTATTGTTATACACTGTCTTTACCAAGATTCTTTTTCTGGAAGAGTTTTAAGTGTATGGCCCTTTGAAATTTCTGCCTTATCTGTACACAAATATGCTTAAATGTCTACCTCTGTTTTTTTAGGAAGAAGAATAAAACTTGACTGCTAATGGACTGATAGAATTGGTAACTGTCTAATTGTAGCAGAAGCATAAAATTGCTGCCTGTTTTTTTAAAGTTAGGTTGCCTATGGTTAGTCCTCTAATATTAGAAATGTAATTCCAGAGTTCAGTACCTGTTTGAATTGATTAGGAAAATTGCCACTTGTACGAACATTCAATTTCATACCTTAAACCACTAAACTTCTCTGTGAGACTCCATATTTACCTTATTTTTAGGATACTAGCTTTAAAAACATATTAAAAGATACACCTAAATTCAAAGTATTTTCACTGCATTATTTAGTATCCCACCAATAATTTCTAGAATTTAGTATGGTAGAAAATACTTAAAACAGCTGTAAATACACTACTCCTGGTATACTTCCATATAACATGGAGTTACTTTTGGGAAACCCACAGCACTTGCTAATTCTTTACTGTCACTAAGTCTTTTTTTTTCTTGATTCTGTTGTATTCTACAATACATCTCATCAGAAAATCCAGAACCCTTTCAGGACATGTTTTGGTCATTACCTATTAATGATCTTAGCTACTTGTTTGCATAACAAAAATCTCTTCTAGTTATCCCAGGAGTGGCTTCAGATGCTAACTAACACACATAGCCCCAATTGTTGTATCTTACAAGATTTTATGATAAATCATAAAGCACGCTCAGCAGGAACTGTTCTGTGAAAATAAGTAGTCAGGTTTACATTTTTAAGGGTTTCAACTATAATAGTCAGATTTTTAATGAAGCCATGATTGAGAAAGAAAATAAAGTAAATAAAAGCAAATCGCTATGCATGCACTAAAATTTACAATAACAAGCAGAAATCAATCAGATCTCTCACTAGAACAATCTCTGTTTTCTTACAAAGCACAGAAATCACTTGAGCTGAACAGACAATGAATACTGAATACACACGTAGCAACTAATTAAAGGCTGATTTTCCACAACAGGAAAAAACAATTCCTGTTTATAGGTATCTAAAGGCATCTTTTCCCCTCTGAGAAAAACACCCTTTCTGTGGCTTGAACAAATTCTTTTTCATCATTTATATAAAAGGGGGGAAGGAGGAAGCAGACAAAAAGAGTATTCCTGGTCCCTAAATAAATTGGCTCTGTTTAAAAGGGCAAGACTAATTCATCGCATTTACGGTGGCTTCCATTAAGCTTTTTGGAATAATAATGTTAAAAGCACTTCAAACTACTGGCAGATAGGAGTAAACCAAGAACAATGTGACTGGCCCCTTAAAAAAAAGGGGTCTGGACATACACACAGACTTTAATTCCATCGTGCAGTAAGAAAATGTTGAATAAATTAACTTTTTCAAAGAGTCATTATACCTTAGTTCCTCATTACAGATCTCATTACAGACTGTCTTTATAATGCTCACCTGACAATATCATGTAAAATGCTTAGCTTTTAAGGTCAGCCTAAATAAGAGAACAATTCTCCTACTTATAGCAAAGGATGAACTTTTCTCATTTAGATGTTTAAGCAGCTAACCCCGGAGTTTAATGTAATTAGGGAAGGGATATTCAATTTACAGTATCCACAAGTAATGATAATTAAATTGATCCAAAAAAGCTGTTGGTAAGCATAAGATACCTTTGTAATTACATCCTGTTTTCAAAATGACTTTACTACTGTGAACTTCAAGCATTCCCGCAAATGAAGGCCAATACACATAAAACGAAAACTACAGTAGCTTAAAAGCTCTGCTGTTTAACATAATGAGCAGGACGACCAGAGGGAAATCGCGGGAACGTTCTATAACTCACCACGACAGCCTATGCTTTCTCCTTTCCTCTCACAAACATCCATTAAAAATATGCAAGATTGTCTTCATTTTTCACCAGATTCTTCATTAACAGTCAATTTTTTTTTTCACTTTTAAAGGAAACTAAACAACCCGTTCTCCTATTTTTTTCTCTTATTTAAAGTGGCTGGTCATCAGCTCCGGTTCTGTGCTTATTTGAGAGCCCAGATGAAGAGCTATGAATATGAAACCATTCTCCCCGTGAGTCCTGAAGATTAGCTGGGTCAGCATTCCACCAGGATCAAGGTGAAAAATAAACAAACCACCACGTTCGCGGCAGCTGCAGCGATCACTCTTCGGAAAATTATTCAGGCATTATGAGAAAGACGGTATGAAACGCCGCCACTTGCAGCTTCACGGCTCTCTGAATACTCACATCAGAGAAGGGCTGAGCACTTAAGGGGTATCATCAGAGAGTTTGCCCATCTGAGCATCTTCCATTAAGTTTCTGTCTTAAAGGAAGAAGGCGGGTACCTCTGCCTGACAGGCAAAAGGCTTGTCATAATCCATTAATATCCTAGCTTTGCTCAGGTTTCCTTCAATGAGCCAGGCAAGAAGCCTGCGAAAAAGTGCTGAGCACACAACTTTGCCGAACGAGCCGCTGCAGTGGACTTGGTACCGCTTGGTCCTCCCGCGCTAGAGGCTAAAGACCTTCCACAGTACCTCCCAGGAGAAAGGAGATTACAGAAACACCATCCCAGGACTGCACAAGCCAATCATTTCTAGATCAAATTTCAAAAGCAAAGGGGAAAGAAATATTTCAAATATCCTCAAAGCAGGACAGTTTAAAAGTTCCCAGTAGTACTGCAGTTTCCTTTTAGTAAAACATAAATGTATGAAGTTAAGGAAAAGATTACTGGTCTTAAAAAACAAGAAATTGGACAGAACAGAATTCTCCATTTTGCCTTGTCTCTTGACTCAACTGTTTCAATGGACTGTAAAGAAATATCAACCCTACATCATTTCCATTAAATGAACAATTTAAGGTAAAATGACTTTATAACAAAACCAGGTAGTATTATCCATCTGTGTTTCTAGAACTGAGTACCATATATTAGTGTCTTTTCATTTTCCTTCTACATTTTGCCACTTAACACACTGAAGAACCAAATCTGGCTAAGTATTTACTCTTTGTTTTCATTTACACAGCAGAAAGGAGGAAATTTGAAAATGGAAGAGCAATAGGCATATTTGCAAATCAGGAGACAGTAGTATAACTAGCTATAAAAATGACAGCAGTAAAAGAAGAATATTATCAAGACCCCCAATCCAGTTTTATTAATTTTATTTTATTAATTTACAAATGAATTAAAAGTTATGTTTATACTATTTAGCAAATAATACACTGAAGATGGATGGTTATAAATTTTTAAATATCAATATCATTTTTATAATTCTAGTAGACATGATCTTGGATAGTGAACCAATTATAGTATTTTTTCTCATTACTGTTATTATTTTAATTTTATTTTAAGCTCTAACTTTAAATATGATAATATCTATTAAAGTACATGAAATGAAGACATAGCATTAATGTATATAATGATCATAAAAGGAAGGTGCAATCTGACTGAACAGAAATCAATAATGGAATTTAATGACTTCATGAGGAAAATAAATGACCCTCGCACCCTTAATGGATTAATGTCAGTTATGAGCAACACAACATCGCATAATGCTGACACAGTCTCACTCAAAGTGGGATCACTTTTCATGTGAGTGCCTCTAAGCCTTATCAAAGGAAATTGTGTTTTAATGCTATTTCGGATGTCATTTTTTGAGAGGATTTTTACAATCCCATTTCAGAAAGCATAAAGCATGCTCTGAATTGTTACAAGGAGCTTCTGTCATTGGCACATGTACTAGGTCACCCTCTGAAAGCTTTTCAACGTGCTACCCTAAAATGAAAAGGATAACAACTTACAGTGTTACTCAAACAACTAGTTTATTGTAGCATGTCTTATTTGAGTACTTACTCCTCCAATGTTACTGTAGAAAGTTCTCTCTTTCTCCCTAGACAAGGAAAGAAGACTATGCTACATATATGCACTGCAGCCGATTCCATAACATAAAACACACAGCCTCACCTACACGTACAAACAGCTTGATGATCAAACCATGCACAAAAGAAGGCTCACCCAAAACTTGACATGCAGCTGTTCATTCATAAAGTCCTTACATTTTCTGGGAAGTTTATACAAAGATTGATTTTCTTTTCTCCGATCACGTCCTGCTTATGAAGGAAGAATGTCACAGCTCTTCTCATTATGACATAAAATTACTGGAAAATATAAACCACTTCTTGTCACCTCTTCACAAGATGCTAAAACAGTCTTATAGTATCATTTGCAGAGAGTTTGGCTTTTGCTTGTTAAAAAATGCTGACCACTCTGAAACAAAGATTTAATAAACATGTAACATTCTGGATTTTTATTTTCTACTGAGTACTTGAAACCACTAGCAGTAGGAATAACCAATAGCAACAGGACTTTTATTTTCTATTGCATATTTGAAACCAATAGCCATCAGAATATCTTGATGCTGTAACTCAGGTTATTATTATCTTTTCCAGGATAATTTAAAATTCATTTTTGACTGATTCAGCAGTCACTGAGCAAAATTTCCAGTAGCCTCTCTGAAGATTCGGCACTGAATAGAAGTTGAGAATAGGAACAAAGGAGCGATGATGTACAGCAGCTACTACACTTATTTCTAAAAATAGTGGTTTCAGGCTTTCAATGGCTTAGGTTTCTCACGACACGAAACGAAACTGAAAAATTCTCAAGATAGAACCAGGAAGCTGCAGCTAGAGATTCCTGACTGACATGAATCTTACTTCCTTCATCCCAAAGGATATAATAACTTCTCAAGCAAATGTAGCATCATAATTAGTTATAATTGACTTTGTCTTTTAATTTTTAAGGCAATCTATAAAGTATGGATTGTTGTGTCAACTGGAAGACAGTTCTTGACATCATACCGTATATCTCATTATTGTCATCCAAACCAAGTTCCTTATCAGGATAACTTCCCTGTCTGCTAGATTTTAAAATCATTTCAGTAAATGCCAGCTTTATATTACTGAACCATACTGCACAATGTTAACATATGCTGTCATAATTCTAATGTGGTTTTCAATCTACAAAAATTCCCAGTAACATTAGGAATTATGGGAGGATGATTAGAAATACAGCTTTTGAGGCGATGTCCTACACATGATGTCATTCACTTCGAGAACCACGCTAGCTGGGCTGCCTCTTTTCACCTGCATGCGGTTTCCCCGATTCATCGTCTTGCTTCAGCCCATCACACCTGCTGGGAGGATGCAGTCCACTGGCACGCCTCTGAGACTAATGGGATGCTCGCGTGTACCTGTTCTCAGCCACTCAGCAGGCACACTTTACCTGGAACATTGGGAATCAGCGAAGCAACTGAAAGGGGAGGATTTATTCCTCTCTTTCTAATTACTGTTCTGCATCCCAATCCCTTCCTTCTTACTTTTCACCAATGTCCATGGCAGCACCTGCTGACAGTGTAATGCAGTAGTACTGAAAACTTCCCCTCGTCAAAAGTGGATTCTGTAGGTGTCCTGTGTTAACATCTATGGTAAACGACTCCAGCCTACTCAAAGTACTCCCCCGAGATTTCTTATAATCAACTAAATATAATTCACTTAAAAAAAAAAAAAGATTGGGGTGGGGGGGAGATAACACAGTTTTCCCTAGCATGTTTCACAAATTTCAGTGGAATCTTTGAACAATTTGAAAACACTACCTACCACTTTAACGTGAACAGAATACACGGATGCGAAATATATATAAATAATCTATATACCAAAACCTAACAGAGTATCATGTTGTATGAATTAATTTTAAAGGAAATGCAAATTTCAGATTAGATTAGAGGCATGTACCAGGGTGTGAAAAAGAATCAAACTAAGAGAGAAAAATATCAGGTCAAGGGCTTACAGTTATATCAAGTGCTTACAGTTATATATGAAATAATTTCTCATATATATATGTATATATATATGGAATATACATATATATATATAAATTGCTCTGCAAATTTTTAATGCTATGAAATGAGGCAGATAGTGTTGTTTAACTATATTTGGTGACACACACGTAGTGAAATTCATTCACTCATCTGACAAACATCCTATGTGTCCCAAACTGAACTATGATAAAGAAATATCTCCCAGGGACTGCCCAGTGGTTAAGCCCTCACTTTCCAATGCAGGGGGTGTGGATTTGATTCCTGGTGGGGGAATTAAGATCCCACATGCCTTGCAGCCAAAAGTCCAAAACATAAAACAGAAGCAATGCTGTAATAAATTCATTAAAGACTTAAAAAAAAAATGGCCCACATTAAAAAAAAAAATCTTAAAAAGAAGAATGAAGAAATACCCCCAAAGCTGACATCCAAAGAGTTGATCTGTAATTATTTTTGAAGGTAGTTTTCTGCCTTAGAGTGTACTTCATTAGAGGCTTCCCTGATGGCTCAATGGGTAAAGAATCTGCCTGCAATGCAGGATACAGAGGAGACGCGGGTTCCGTCCCTGGGTCAGGAGGATCCCCTTGAGAAGGAAATGGCAACCCACTCCTTTATTCTTGCCTGGAAAATTCCACAGACAGAGGAGCTTGGCGGGCTGCAGTCCATAGTGTCGCAAAGTCGAACACGACTAAGCAGGAGCTTAGCATGGTTACTTCATTAATTTAAAAACCATACTGACCACATCTCATTCAAAGAAAATCCTCATTATAAATCTTTCTTCGTGAAACAGTAAAAAACCCAGAGCAGGCTTCCTAGTCTCACAGGTGAGGTCAGGAGAATGAAAAGTTCTTGTGGATTCACCAGAGTGTTTTGAAATAGTAAACACAAAGTTCCATATATGTCTTATATGTTAAATTCTGTCTCTCTTTTCTTTAGAATTGTTGAAGTGTCTCTTATGTGCACTATATCTCCAGGAAAGGTGAGAAAAAGACAAGTAGGCATAAAGCTGAGACCATAGTGGGTGGAAAAGGTTCAGGAAACTATACGATAAAGTTCAGCAATTTTAAGTGTTGCTGCTGCAAGGTCAGTGGCTAGCAAGTTCAAGCTTAATAATAGGAGGCCCAAGACAACACCAGAGCTGCTAAGGAGTCCTTCCATTTGGTACTAAATGTGCCCAGGAACAATCTCAGACACCCCATCATTCACAAAATCACTTTCAATGTACTTTTTGAGCAACTCTTTGGTATAACTAAAATATATAATAGAGATGTTTAACCCCATAGAATGTTCTCAGACCAACCATCCATCCCATTTACCTTTCCATGAAATCAAAAAGTATAACCACTTAGAGTACAACAGTTTTCCCTGTAATCTGACATCTTTAGACACCAACTACAGTATGACTTATCGTTTGGGGAGCTCTTTTTTTAGTTGTTACTTTTTGGGTTTCACCAAAAAACCAATGAGTCGTGTAGGATCTTAGTTCCCTGACCAGGGATCAAACCCATGTCCCTGCTGCACAGGAAGTGCGGAGTCCTAACCTCTGGACTGCCAGGGAAGTTCCTGGGGAGCTCTTGACTCACAAAGCTCAGGAGAGGAGAGTACAGAGGATGCTGTTATTCAGCACCATGCCTCCCCAGTGCAAAAAAAAAAATAATAATAAGAGGACAGCATTTGAAGGATAATACAAGGCACCTTATAGGAGTAAAGATGCAGAAATGAATCACAGAGTATCTGAAGCAACTCTTATCAATATCAGGTGGTAATCAGGGTTATCTAAACATGACGAAAATCAAGATACATTTTTAATGAATGTGTGTATTAATGAAATATTTGAATATTTATAACTATTAGAAAGGTCAACTATTTTATATAACATTATAATAAAGACCCCTAGATATTAACAGTGTATAATAACTGCTCTGTGAGTCTGATGGTCAGAAATTTCTAATGGGATAGAATGAGAATTAAAGGAATGTATGGGAGATGGTGGCTTCAGTTCACTTGTAAAAACAGAAGTGGACAAATGGTTTACCTGTTTCTAGGTGAAACAGCAGAGGGTGACGGTGAGTGACCTCCAAATAGAATGAGAACCAAAAGCAAAATCAAACAACCACAGAACATTACATTCTGACACAAGTACTTGGGTTAATCAGCATCTTATATAGATCCTCCTAGGTAATATAAATAGGGAAAAAAAGAGAAATGTTATAGTAGAGGAAAATTATTGTGTCCAATATCGTGTACTCTGTAGTGAGAAAAAAAAACATTTGGACTTTCTGCCCAGGTAGCACCATAGATTTGTTGTCCAACAAATAAGGACATAAAAACTTGGGGGAAAAGGCAATAAAGATACTCATCTGTTAATGCTGTCTGCAGACTGTCTACATAAACTAACTTCTTAAATTAATGAATGAATTTAAAGGCCTTTGTACCTTAAAAATATTCCTGGTATTTACTGCATTAAAAATCATAGTGTTTTTAAAATAATGGGGAAGTTTGAAAGCAACTAATTTAACTTTCATATTTCATGGATGTTAAAGACAAAGCAAACCAAGACCCAAGGCGACAGAGCTAGTCAGTGGCGAAGTTAGCTGACCATCACCTCTATCCCTACCTAGTATGTTTTATACATATCTAGTCACAGCTATGGTTTTTCCAGTAGTCATGTATGGATGTGGGAGTTGGATCATAGAGAAAGCTGAGAGCTGAAGAATTGACGCTTTTAAACTGTGGTGTTGGAGAAGACTCTTGAGAGTCCTAGGACTGCAAGGAGATCAAAACACTCAATCCTAAAAGAAATCAGTTCTGAATACTCATTGGAAGGACTGATGCTGAAGCTGAAGCTTTGGCCACCTGATGGAAAGAACTGACTCATTAGAAAAGACACCGATGCTGGCAAAGATTGAAGGCGGGAAGAGAAGGGGATGACAGAGGATGAGATGGTTGGATGGCATCACTGACTCAATGGACCTGAGTTTGAGCAAGCTCTGGGAGTCGGTGATGGATAGGGAAGCCTGATGTGCTGCAGTGCATGGGGTCGCAGAGAGTTGGACATGACTGAGCGACTGAACTGAACTGATCCCAAATTAACTAGGTTTTGTGATGTACTGCCACAATTTAATTTCTTCAATGGCATCATGCTAACAAGAAAGTGCAAATTCTTGATTCTGAGTTCAAGATCCTCTACGATCTGGTCCCAAAGTCACTTTGCACCAAGCCCAAGTCCAGTGGAGCTACTCACTAGCTCCCTGACGATATCTCATTTTTGGAATAGCCTTCTCCTTTTCTTGACTTCCTAGTAGCTCGATGATAAAGAATCTACCTACAATGCAGGAGACCTGGGTTCGATCCCTGGGTTGGGAAGATCCCCTGAGGAGGAAATAGCAACCCACTCCTGTACTGTTGCCTTGAAAATCCCATGGATGGAGGAGCCTGGTAGGCTACAGTCCATGGGGTCACAGAGTCAAACATGACTGAGTGACTTCACTTTCTTTCTCCTTTTCTTGAGGTCCATATCATTCAACCTTTGAAGCATGTCTCCCCTGAAATCTTTCCTGACCTTCCTAGCTAAGCCTGCTGCTGTCTCAAACAGCATTTGGTCTCTACCTCTCAGAGAATTTACCATTTTCTACTTTGTATTATATTACATACATGTTTTGTGCTTCCTTATTACTATTCTGTTAAGGTCATATCTATTTAATCTCAACCCATCAGTCAGGGTGATTTTTATATATATATATATAATCTCATACCTTATCATTCCCTGTTTAAACCCAAAGCATTTACAAAAGATTCACAGCCCACGTGATCTTCTGAGTTTCCTACCTGGCTCTACCCCATCCTCTGTCTCTCTCACTACTCTGCAGCCTCACTGGCCTCCTCGCCCATCTTTCTGACTCTAGGCTTTCCTGCATGTTTCTCCCTCCTGTTCTGAATGCCCTTCCCCAGATATCGGTGTGGCTGGTCTAAGCTCACCTCTCAGGTGTCACATCCTCACAGAGGCATTCCCCGACCGCCCCATCCTGAGATGACTCTTTTGGTTTTTCTATGGCATCATTTGGTCAATGTCTTCATTGTCTCATGCCTCCATGGAGTATTACTTCTATGATATCTAACTGTAGAACTGCAATACCGGTTCCATTACGGCAGGAATTTACCCTGTCTGATTCAATGACAACTTCCCATAACCAGTCAGAGCAGGCACTCAGAGAGTGTGTGCTGAATCAGTGAATTAATGAATTTTTCTCATCATCTCTCACCACTCTTGGTGCTGTGTTTCATATATATCAGTGCCCAAAATATTTGTAAAAGGATAGAAGGGAGGAAGACAAAGGAAGAAGTGAGTCAATCGCTCTAGTTTACTAACCTTCTATTACAGTCAATTTTCTATTATGTGTAGTCTCTTTTCTAACAAAATGCTTAATCACTGAAAATATTTATCAAATTGTATTTAATTTTTTTTTTTATTTAAAGAATACAAAATTTAAAAAAATATTGAACTCCAAAAGCAGAAGGAAAGGAAGGAAGGGTGAATCGGGTAAGGCAGTGTTTTCCCTTAGGGAGCATAAACTCTTATCTTTACTGCAAAAGAATTGTGGATAATTTGTAAGTGGTAAGCAAAGGTTTCGTGGAATTATGTTAGTCCCTTTCATGTGACAAGGAAACCATCAATCATTTCAACAGCGTAGTGTTCTTACTCACACTTAACTCAATGAAGTTTGGTTTTTCTTTCTATTAAAGTCAAAATTTTTTACACATGCCTACTATGAGACTTGGCATGTTCTTCCCACACAGTGAATCCATACAAATCCTGAAAGCTTGGTTTACTACTAAAATAACCAAAGGCGATTTCATAGCTCAGAAAAGACACAATACGGATTTGGAAATTTCTATTTCACACCATTTTAAGTCGTAATACATATCTGGTAAAAATAATCCTGAAACTATAGCTTTGGAGATCATGGAAGCACAAACAGAGAATGGATTAAATTATTCTATAAGGATACATTCTCCCTCTATGTTTTACAACACATTATAAAATGCACTAACTTTGGTTAAGCCTGCACTCTTTCAAAATAAAATTGCAGCTCCAAAATATGTTTTGGAGTCTTTTTTAACTTAAAGGTGGAATTCTTTCCACTATACGAAACAGATGTGTGTATCTGAAACTGGGAACTATTAATAATTGAATCATCATTATCCACATGTGTGGATTATCCAAAGATCTGTTTGTAATCACAGGGAATAGATTGGTCATTATTATTTTTATGCCCTTCCTTTTCCATTTTATCCCAAAAACTCTCACCTCCTCAGCATCCTTACAAATCTCTACCTCTACTCCCCTCAAGACCCAGGTTTACTCAATTCTCTGTCATGAGCTCTATGGGAACAGAATCTAAAAAGAGTGGATATATGTATATGTATGACTAATTCACCTTGCTGTACACCTAAAGCTAACACAACATTGTAAATCAACTACACTCCAATAAAAAATTATTTTAAAAATGACCTAGCTGAAAAGTCATCACTGCCATATATAATTTCCTATTTCAATCTATTATATTCTAGAATTCCTGTTCTATTTTGTCCAACAAATTTAAAGGCGCTGCCTGCTACAATAAATTACACCACTGCACTTAATAAATATTATGGAACCTACTTTATGTATCTACTATTACCTGAGAACAAATATTTGAATAATTCCCTGAATTTTATTTAGGTCTCAGATAAAAAAAGTACCTTGAGCCTTTACTATGTGAGTATGTTACCTATATTAACAACTTGAGGCCAGAGGAAATCGTATTTCACATTTCGTAAAAACACATGTCCAGCCAGCTTAAATATGATTTCCTCCAGCGAAGGAGGACTCTATGAAGCCCACCTTCTGCGTTCCCATGGATCTTGTATTGAACAGTGTCATAACTTGTGTCACTTTCTGAAAAGTCCCCGTTCACCTGACCATATTTAAGAACAGGTGTGAAGACCTTGAGAGCAGGAATTCTGTCTTCTTCAGCAATATACCCAGTGGCTCACACAGCACCTCCCTCCAGTGGTTACTCAATAAATATTTAATATGCTAAAATACTGTTAGTTAAGTTTATTTCCAGAAAATAACACATCAAACTGTATCTCACTGTTTGGCCTCTTATGTTCACTGTTTACCTCTAGAGCCAATGATCAAATATTGAAAACTTGGGTAAGATTCTAGTGCAATCATTATTTGTAGTTAATTTGGTTAAATTCATCGACTGCTTGGTTAGGACTGAAATTGGGTATGACTGCATATGCTATTGGACAGATTTTCTGGATTTATGCATGCTGATTTTTGGTTGTTTCAAGGTATTGAAGAAAAACAATTTCTGAAGTTGACTGAAATGTTAATTTCCAAAGAGGTGCTAGTAAGGCATAAGGACCTCTATCACTCCCATTTTAAAAATTAACCAGTGAATACTGTTGAGGATACAAATGAAGCATGAAGAAACGCCTCTTACAAGTTCAATATTAGTAGCTTTGGTGATATATCTGTAATTAAGGAAAAACAGTATTAAAAAGTAAAGACATCACTTTGCTGACAAGGCTTTGTAGAGTCAAAGCTACAGTTTTTCCAGTAGTCATGTACATATGTAAGATTTGGACCATAAAGAAGGCTGAGCGCTGAAGAATTGATGCTTTCAAACTGTGATGCTCAAGAAGACCCTTGAGAGTCCCTTGGACTGCAAGGAGATCAAACCAGTCAATCCCAGAGGAAATCAACCCTGGATATTCATTGGAAGAACTGATGTTGAAGCTGAAGCTCCAGTACTTTGGCCACCTAGTGCGAAGAGCCGACATATTGGAAAAGTTCTCAATGCTGGGAAAGATTGCAGGCAGGAGGAGAAATGGGCAACAGGATGAGATGGTTGGATGGCATCATCGACTCAATGGACATGAGTATGAGCAAACTCTGGAAGACAGCAAAGGACAGGGAAGCCTGGAATGCTGCAGTTCACAGGGTCTCAAAGAGTCAGACACAACTTAGATTCTGAACAACCACAATGGTATTTATACTTATGTTGCTCCTAAAAAGTAAGTGTGAACAGTGCTGTGAAAGCTATTTGCATATCCATTACCAGAAAATACTGATCACCACACTATATCAACATTTTTTTGAGCTTGAAAGGAAAATAGTTACACTTTTATTTATAGCACATATAAAATAAAATATGTTCTTACAAGTATATGAATTACTAGTATACAGCACTAAGAAAAAACAGAGTATTTAAAATAAAGGTATTACTTATCTAAGTTAAAATGAAACATAACTTCTAATTTATGTCTAAAAATGGGCTATCTATGGCAGTTAGATAACTTTATCACTAAGCTAAGCTAAGTCACTTCAGTCGTGTCCGACTCTGTGCGATCCCAGAGACGGCAGCCCACCAGGCTCCGCCATCCCTGGGATTCCCCAGGCAAGAACACTGGAGTGGGTTGCCATTTCCTTCTCCAATGCATGAAGGTGAAAAGTGAAAGTGAAGTCGCTCAGTCGTGTCCGACCCTCAGCGACCCCCTTGGACTGCAGCCTTCCAGGCTCCTCCGTCCAAGGGATTTTCCAGGCAAGAGTACTGGAGTGGGGTGCCATTGCCTTCTCCAAACTTTATCACTACATATTATTAAATGACAATAATTAGACCAGTATCAACTGTACTGAAGAAAAAGTCAATTGTCTTGTAATTTCTTAAAATAAGTATTTCAAAGATAATACAAACTCTAGTAGCTTTTAAGATCATGAACACTAGATAGCACAATTACATATAACTCTAATAAGAAATTTGCAAATTTTTAAATACATTTTTAAATGATTAAATGACTAACATACCCCAAAATAATACATGATAATTTTATCATTATTATTTCCTTTTAAAAATTGGTATTTTCTAAATCTTCATGATCTAAAAAATTTTTAAACATTCTCATATGTAGGTACACAATCAGTTAAATTAAATTCTATTCAAACATTAACTTATACCAACGAATTTCTAAAACTTTTATTCTCTATGGGTGAAAAATAATCATGTAAAAACATAAGGTGAAATATTATATTATCAGTCGTGTGAAAGGAAAAGCAAGCAAAGCCTTTAAGTGTAAGGCATAAGGAAACACGTAGAGCAGAAGCCCTTCCTTAAACCACACTGCCTGGGTTCCAGTTCCAGCTCCACAACTGACTGGCGGTGTGGCTTTACACCAGTTACTTAATCTCTGTGTACCTTAGTTTCCTGTAAAATAGGTGATGAAAATAATACCTTTACAGAGTTGATGTAAAGGTTAAACATATTCATCTTTGGAGAGTACTTAGAACTGGCACATAATATATTTCCCATTATCACCCTTATTTTCTACTATATCTCAGGCATTGCACTAAATGCTAGAAATAAATTGCAAGCAATTGCTACTCTCTCTAAGTTCTTACCAGGCATACTAATGGGTACATGGCAGTCTTTCTTATGGTGCTGCGCTGTTCTAGGTAGATGGGATGTGAATGAGAAGGGCATATGACACACTGCTCCCTTGGTTACTAGTAATTCAATCTTTAATTCTAGAAACAATGGTCCTATCACCTCTGTGAGTAATAGGGGGTCCAAACAGCCTTAATATCAAAGAAGCTGAGTTGCTCGATCTCTCAGACTTCTTACATTATATATTTGGCTATAAACTGGCCTCAAGTGGCTGGTTTGCAATTGCTTTCAGTATGGAATAAAGTGCTGGTATTTAATAAGAGCTCTGAAAAATCACACTGTTTTACACAAGTACACACTGCAGTCTACTTCTACTATTTATTCCTACCATGTACTGTTTCTACTGCCAAGACATATCTCTAATGCTTCATGGAAACCACCACAATATGTTACTCCACTTAAAAATGTCGCTGCTCCATAATGCAAGTAAACAATTTCATAGTTTGGGGAATTCATATATAAAACATTCATTTATGAGTCTTGCTTTGAAGCCTGAATATGAAATTATGGTGAGGTATACATATTCCCAGGTGGCTCAGTGGTAAAGAATCCACCTGCAATGTGGGAGATGTGGGTTAGATCCCTGGGTTGGGAAGATTCCCTGGAGAAGGAAATGGCAACCCACTCCAGTATTCTTGCCTGGGAAATCCCTTGGACAAAGGAGCCTAGTGGGCTACAGTCAGTCCATGGAGTCACAAACAAGTGGGACATGACTTAACAATTAAAAACAACAAAAGCAACAATACTCAATCATAAAGGAAAATTATCTGAAGGACAAATAAGTACCTTTTCTTCTGCATGTATTCTTAATTATGAATTTGGATATTATTAGCTTCAATGAACACTTTAAGTATATGACAACGTGAAAGTGTTAGTCACTTAGTCATGTCCAACTCTTTGTGACCCCATGGACTGTAGCCAGCCAGGCTCCTCTGTCTACGGAACTCTTTGGGCAAGAATACTGGAGTGGGTTGCCATGCCCTTCTTTGGGGATGTTCCTGACCCAGGAATCAAACCTGAGTTTCTTGCATTGCAGGCAGATTCTTTACCATCTGAGCCACCAGGAAGCTAAGTATATGATATGTAGGAAGCTAAAACAAATGTAAAATCTTGACTTTAGAGGTGACTTTTGAATCCCAATATAATTCATCTGTTGAAAGTCTGCACTATCTGCTTCCTCGGATCCTTTTTATTTCAATATAATGACCTCTTTTAAGTACATTGTAATATGTTACAAAGAAGGTATCCTATGGGAGGAGAGCCATAAAAATAGATCATATTCCTGTGTAATAACTGCTTGTGGTTTCTGAAAGGAACTGACATGAACATGCACTTCTCAAATAATGCAAATCTCTCTGAGGCAATGCTATCTTGCCACGTACCAGATAATGGCCTATATGTAGGTATTTTCACAGGTTAGCAATGAAAATCATACTAAAATTGCAAAAGGTTAAGAAAGAAAGAAGCTTTATTTTCTCTTTTGTAATCTAAAATGCAGTGAAGAGTCTATTCTGCCATGCCAACATTTAATCATACTAATATATTCAACAGTCATAGCTGCAGGATTAGATTTAAGGGTAATATTTGTTAAAATTATAGTTAGTGATGCAACTTTCACATTATATTCTGTTCATGCCACTGGAAGGAAAATAAAGTCAATCTGTATTATTAGGGTCATAGGAATATAGAATAAATCTACAATATGGATTTAAGCCTATTATTAACTACTTTATCATTATTTTGAAAGAAAAGAAACTATAAACTCAAAAGCATCAGTGTAACAAAAAATGTGCCTTTATCTTAAAACAAAAATTGTCCTCCCAATGTATTTTTCAATGAATGTTCAAGAAAATTTGCTTCTTTGGTATCCTGTATTTTGCTTCTCATCAAAATAACCAGGGAGGAAAGACAATGAACCATAAAAGCAAATATTACCTCTTAAATTTTGCTATAAAATTATAAAAAATGACTGAATGATTGTTAGAAGTAAATTATACTTACATTTAAAAACAGAATGAACTGTCATTTTAAAATATTCAACATAAGTACAAAGATGAGGATTTACAAAGTATAATGAACCATTAGCTCAATCGTTAATGAATCTTTAGCTCAATCATCTTTAATAAGAAAAGGAAAATTTCTAACTATTTGTGCCTTTCAAAATCAACAAAATGGCTCAGCATACATCTCTAAATTACTCTACACTCAGTTCTCCCCTCTCTGAAATAATTACTAAAAAAAAGATGTCAGCTGAGATTTGACATATTAAAACCATAGTTTAGTCACTGATTAAAAATTCATTTTGCATCTGGAAATCAACCACACAAACCTAGAGTTAAGATGCCTAAGAAAACTTCACAAAATATGCATGTCCCTTTTTTTTTAATTTGAAAGAAAAATTAAAATGACACAATTCATTGTTCATTATTCTATAAATGTTTTTCAAAATTACAAATTTCCAAATACAATTAGAATCCACATTTTAACTTTTCATCTGTACTAACACAGCCTTTTAAATTAAGAAATAATTTCAAAGTGAATTCATTACTATATTAGTTAAATTTTTTTAAGATCTACAAATAAACTCCAAGACTGCATTGCAAAAATGCTTCTCTCACACTTTGACAGAAGGGAATTTGCAATTTTGAAAAATACCATTAGGAAAGTAGCCTGCTATACTTTCAGGAAATTTCAGCAAACAATTAACTGTGCCAACAGCCTCCTATAACTTCCTTGGTGAAAAGCTTCATTTTGAGAGACTCGGAGAGTGAAACTTAGGATGATGGTTAAATTACTGTAAAACTCAGGAATCCACTTAAGATTTGTGAAATTAAATTCTTATTGGGTTTTGTTTTATTTTTAGTACCAATTTCACAAACAAGTTTAGCGTGACCAAAACAAGTGAATTTTCTACACAGCTTAGAGAGAATAAAAATGTGATGGCTGGAAAAAAAATTCTGCAGTAAAAATTCTGCAGTAATACTTAGCATAATTTCTCAAAGCAATATATCGTTGACACAAAATCTTAAATTATACTGAAATATTTCCTGTTACTGTAAATCACATGCAAGGAAGAGTGCAATATAGATTCCACTAAACAAATCACTATTCCTCCTCTTTTATCTTCTGTCTTTATTTTGTAAACGTGTATGTAAAACTTAAGGGGAAAAGACTTCTTTATAATTCAATCTATTTATTTATCTTTAAACAGTGGATATCAATGCCATCATAAAACAGTTCTTCATGTATTGGAAATCCTAAATCAATATATTGATATTTCCATCAGAGGAAAGTGATACCCCATTTAGAGATCAAAAACATCCACTTCTCATTTTGAAGTTATACAGAATTCTCCATAGAATGAAAAATGACAGAAAGCAATTTATCAGTAGACACATAAAGTAAGCCTATTTCTTTCAGGCACTAACTTCTGTTTATTTATACAGAATGAGGGTACTGTAAAAATAATATTTTCAACACCACAAATGAGGATTATTATCTCAATTTCTAAGGAAATGCCTCCCTCAATGCTTTTCTCAAACATTCAAATCCCAGCTTAATAAAAACAAATGGCATTCCTCATTTCTTCAAAATTGCACATTCAATATTATAAGCTTTGCTTTTTCAACAAGACACTAACGTTCTCCAAGTCAGTAATTAAGTATTCATAAGCCTGAGTTTAGGCTGCAGGGTTCTGGGGGTGATGGGCTGACTATGATAAATATATTTATAACTTTCAAACTAACGAATTTAGATACACAAAATAAATGAGAAGGTAAGTTAAAATAATATAAAAGCATAGGCTGACTAACCCTTAAAAGTGGTCTTTGGCATTTCATCACGGGACTAAATAAATCATAAATGTGTGTAGTGCCACTGGAGAACTTTAACATTTATTTCACTCAGTAATTCTATCTACTTCTAAACTAGGAAGGCAGCAACAGTCAAAATTACAGAGACATTAAGCTTCTCAAGCTAAAAGAGGACATTTTCGTGTCTAACAAGAAACTAAACTGGACACTTACTGTATTAAGTTATTGAAAAATGTGGGTATGTACTGAGCTCCAAATGATTTTACACATGATACCTTTTAATTTCTAGGTCCAATTACCAATAAAATTGGAAAACACCTTATAAGACCAATATTCCCTGGAGGAAAATATGCTGGTAAATAAAATGTGTCAAATAAAAATCTATCCAATAAAATTTAGTCAACAGCCATCGATCACAAACATTTTTCAATCCCAAGAATAAACCTCAACACTAATAAAACAAAAGAGCATTTTAATCCATAAATTCCTCAAACTCTACATGATTAAATAACATTTTATCTAGATTCATAACTAATTTATTACCATTGACAAAAAAGGGAAGATTTTAAATTACAATCTATGAAGATACGAAGGTAAGTTCTTTTTCAGATTTGTGCACTTCTTTTCTGGTTTAAAAGCAGACATCTAGATAACTTCTGGGGGTTGATAACCTAGAACAGTGGTACAAAAGCTTAAAAAAATGCTACAATGACGTTTATTAACATCAACTTTTTTACTGCCCTCTAGTGGCCAAGAGTCACGTCACTATATGAAAGATTGCATGACGGGGGTTACAAAAAGATCCTGAAAAATAGAACTAAAATTTTATGCCGTATGTCATACTTTTTCCAGGAGATTAAATTCTTAAACAAAAGAAAACTCTATATGCGAAAGTCATATTTTGCTAAACAAAATTAGAAATATAGGAGCTGCATGAACAATACATCAACCATTAAATACAGTCAGTGTTTATGTGGCACTAAAATAGCAGTTTAAAAAACTTTGAGTTCAGTAAATTTCTTCCACATGACATTATAGACAATTTTTGGCTAATTTCTTAATTTTACTGGACTTGTTTCTTTCAGATAGAGGCAAGTTCGCAAAAGATATTTTTAATGTTCTCTAAAATTATAAACTTTCAACAAATAAAAATATACTTAAATTCCACAAAATGAAGTAAACTAAGTTAACATTCAGATATGTTCATTAAAGACATTTTGCAACAGCAAATTTTTAGAAACAGCTCTTATGTATACTGGCATAATAAAAAATATAATATATAATAAATACTGGCGTAATACAAAAGTAAGTATGTGGGTGTGTGTGCTTAGTTGCTCTGTCATGTCTGACTCTCTGCGACCTCTGTGATTGCAGCTTTCCAGGCTCCTCTGTGCATGGAATTCTCCAGGCAAGAATACTGGAGTGGGTTGCCATTCCCTTTTCCAGGGAATCTTTCCAATCCAGGGACTGAACCTGGGTTTCCAGCATTGCAGGCAGATTCTTTACCATCTGAGCCACCAGGGAAGCCCAATATAAATATATATATATAATGTCAAAGTAAATTAATTTTTCATCCTTTTTCTTTTTACTAAACTAGATCTTTCCAAGTATTTTCCAGAGCATCTCCATAATTTTATTCATTATTTTGCTTTAATTTTCAATATTCATTTCCTTTACCAGAAATAATAATTTTAGGAGGATATAAAACACTTCATTTATGATCATTAAAAATAAGTAATGAAAAATATAGTGGATGAACTCTGATCTTTTGTATCTAAGGTATAAAATTTACTAAACAGTTTTGCTGTATTTAGGAAATGTACATAGATTACTCACATAACTTGTCTTAAAGGAAAATCATAGAATGCAACAGAGGAATTACTCAATAAAGGGAAAAAATTTTAAACCTTGATAAAAGGCAACTCAGTCGTGTCCGACCCTGCGACCCCGTGGACCATAGCCCGCCAGGCTCCTCTGTCCATGGGATTCTCCAGGCAAGAATACTGGAGTGGGTTGCCATTTCCTTCTCCAGGGAGATCACTCACATAACTCGTCTTAAAGGAAAATCATAGAATGCAACAGAGGAATTACTCAATAAAGGGAAAAAATTCTAAACCTTGATAAAAGGCAATTATAGGAGAGAGATGAGGCAGGCAGGAAAGACCCTATGCGATGCCCTTCTAACTCAGTTGCTAACTTTTAGGAACCCTGTGACCACGGGAAATAAATTACAGGCTTGGTCATTTTTATTTGCTTTCCAGGGTGTAATCAGCGCCTGCAAACCATGGCCACCACACACTTCTTTCTAGGGAACTCAATACCTGTGCAAGACTGATTATGTCAAAAGGCAGAAGGAAACTACGGGTCCAAACACATAGTCAGCTAGGATGTTCTCTAAGCTCTTTCTACCCACAAGATGGCCCAGTCCTTACACAGCTAGTAATTTCAGAAGTTCAAGAGCATTTAAAGGTTTTCATCAAATGGAAGATGCTGAATGAGAAAGAACATTCGGAAAGCCCTGCCCTTAGCAATGCCACTGATAAACACAAGCAGATAAGGACAATACTAAAATTTTGTAAAGAATATTAACTATATGGCACGATCCTTGCAATAGATATAAAAAATATCTCAGAAATTTTTTTTGTCTCATCTCCATGTTGCATTTATGCTCTGGTGTAGGGAACATTCTGAAAGCTAATACAGAATCATCCCGTTTAGACACATGGTTAGAGATGGAACAAAACTGTTTCCAAAAAACAGATTATTCTCCGGTTGCCAAGTTCTCTAAGAAGTTTGCCAGAATTAAGAAATGATAGTTTTACAGCAACTGAGTTATTTACAATTTGTGTTTGAGAAGAAACTTCAGAAATGGTTGTTAATCAAATCCAGACAGCAAAGAAAGGGTGGATGGCATCATCAACTCGATGGACATGAGTTTGAGCAAGCTCCAGGAGCTGGTGATGGACAGAGAAGCCTGGCGTGCTGCAGTCCATGGGGTCACAAAGAGTTGGACATGACTGACCGACTGAACTGAACTGAACTGAAAGAAAGACTAATGACAAAAAAAAAAAAAAAGAAAGAAAGAAATTAAGAATAAGTATCTGAAAGAACAAAGACACATCAACGACAATTTTGCTCTCTTTACATAAATTGTGGCAAAATAATATAACTTCAACCCTTAAGGTCTCTTTCTAAGATGAGTCTATATCAAATTTTAAAAGAATTTAAGACTGAGGAAGAAAAGTGAGTGTTCAAACTATCACGGAGATGGGTTAATTGGCCTAAGAGGCCTTCAGTGGGCCTCAGAATCAGAAACTAAAAAAATTATATAAATTTATATATAAATTTTGCTTATATATTTCCCCCTACATCTTACACTAATTAAATGCATGAACTCATAGATGCGATATTTGAAGAAACGTGGCTTGAAAGAGTGTCTATCTGGAAGCTTAAACTTGAAGAAGCGGACGTCAGTAACCTTTCTGAAGACTCAAGCAAGCGGCAGAACCAGCGTCATTAGTGCCCTCCTGGGAGAGGATGGCAGAGCTGGTATTCTGTAGCTTCTCCTTTCAACAGGACATTCTTATAACATTTAAAACATCTGATCTTCAAGTCTACGCACTCCATCCTGGGAAGTGTCAGGCCTGAAAGTTCACTTCTGTGGTTGTGATAGAGGAATTACTTAAAGCATGAGTAACTTTGGAGTTTTAAATCAGAACAGTGAACACTTAAGAAATTAATTCGAAATATACACATACCTACACATATGTGCCATGGGTGTAGTTTAAAAATCTTGAAGGAATACAACGAGTTGCTAAAATTTTATGCCCTGATCAACGTACCATTCTTCACCTGAAAAATCAACATTTTCTAATTTAAAAAGATTTATTCTGAAAAACATACACTCTTTCAGCATCAAAGAAATCAGCAAGCCACTCTTAAAGACTTTATTTCTTCACCCTCTTTTCCTCCTCACGACGCCCAAATAAACTTAAAAGCATACTCACAAACCACCACCACATCATTTATTTTGTTTTTACTCAAAGAAGATCGAAAAAAGAAATAAACCTATTTTCTAAATTGGAAAACAGGGAGAAAGTAAAGGTTTGGTAAAGACTAAAATGGCTTTAGATAAAAGTATTCATTTTAAACACCCACTGAAAATCTCTGAGGAGTTTCAGTTATTAGATGACACTTCACTTATCAAGAACAGGTCACTTTGAAATGAGTCAAGTGATACCACCAGGGACTTTTTCTGGAATGGTAAATGCCATTTTTAGAAAGCAAAGAGGTTACACTTAGGGCTTCCCCACAAGATCTATTCTAAGTAACTTAAAGAAAAAAGAACTGTGCCATGAATTGCACTTACGCTGGAAATCTATTCAAATACAGAAGAGACAGGAACATAGAGTGCAAATGTTGAACAGGACAGTGCCTACAGATCTTGAATCCTCTTTTGGAATCCAATTATCATAGTCACTTGAGGGATGATGAATTATTATTTACCCAGTAAAGATGGAGATGGACACATCTGAGTGACTCAATAGAGACAGATATGAAAACCATCTGTGACTACAGAAAAAAAGGTAAAACGTCTGATGAATTAACTAGTGAAGATGAAATCCCAGAGTGTGGGCTTGCTACCACCTGTCATTTATACAAGTTGAATTTATGAACAGAATAAATAAGTATGGAGAAGAGAGGTAAGGGTTTCTAACAATTTAAGGCACTAAAGTATCAATTTTTTAAGAACCGCAAAATAGTTTCTAAATTTCCTCTTAAAGCATTTCTGTCTAATGTTAAACATATTCTCCATCATAAATGCCATTTGTTCTCTAACACTTCGGTTGAGTCATTTCATTGAATATTGAAACTTTTTTTTTTTTAGATTTAAAAGTATTTAATGACATCGCATATATTTAACAGATGGGGCAAAAGTTGAGAGAGGTACACGTCATATGACTGAGCACCGGGCCTGAGTGACCAACCTCCCTGTCAGGGCCAGCCTCTGGAGTTCATTCCTGTCAATGCCATCTTGATTGTGCAGTAAGATGAAAATTTGTCATTATAATCGTTACAGTGACAGAGAAATGCACACTATGTATCAAAGAGCAAGGTAATGAAGCAAATTATAACACAGTGTGGTAACGCACAAGCAAGTAACCATTACAGTAACATGACTTTGTCCAGTAAAAGTCTTGGTTCCACTTGTACACTTACCACTGATTTAAAGGGTTTCTTGTACATCTAGTTTTATTATACTTTGTACTAGAATTATCTCCAAAAAAAACCTGAAATTACAGATTATTTAAAACAGTATCAGTTTTCTATTCCTTCTTGTATCCCGACATTCTTAACTGCTGTCCAGGTTGATGCAGAAAAGCTGCATGTCGTGTGTTAGTAAGTGATGCCAGGTACAAGTGGCTTGGTCTGTAGAGTTAACAGTGGGGCTGCACTGTGGCTGCAGCGAGATCATCACACACAATCTGTTTAATCCAGGTTAGACCCATCATGGGCGCTTCTAATAGTCAAACCACTGGGAGTAAATGGGAGAGAATGGTGTCGGGACATTGGTATGTTTCATCTGTGATGAGCACGGGACATATTGTTTAAGCACCGCAGCCTTGCATACCAACAGCACTAGAGGCGGGTTATTTCCAACACAGCCTCACAAAATTGAGGAACAGTTTAAATACTGAGATCTAATCTATGTAATTTCATTAAAAAAAAAAATCTGGTCTTCCCTCTGCACCTCAAACTTTTGTTAACTTTCCTAGTGAAGTAAAAGTCGTGCAGTCGTGTCTGACTCTGTGACCCCATGGACTATACAGCCCATGGATTTCTCCAGGCCAGAATACTGGAGTGGGTAGCCTTTCCCTTCTCCAGGAGATCTTCCCAACTCAGGGATTGAACTCAGGTCTCCCACACTGCAGGCAGATTCTTTATCAGCTGAGGCACCAGGGAAGCCCAGAACAAAACTGAGCTAGTTTTTAAAAAGCAATATACATAAATAGTAGATAAATATATTCTCAGTCCCGTGAGCCAGGATTTTGTAGTTACACAATTTGAAAATCACTGATACAATTTTCAAAAGAATATAATCTGTAAGTTAACTCTGGAATAAAATGGTAACTTAAGCATAGGTATCTGCCTCTCCCTCTCCTAACAAGAACTGAAGTGACCAAAGGATGGCAAACCAGGAGATAACACGGCGCGTTATAAGGAACCCATCACATTATAAAAGGAGCCCATCCCTTTCTAAAGGCACTGTAGGAATTCCAGCTGGCTCCAGGTAACTGTGACCGGAAAAGGGAGAAACTTACAAGGAAATTTCACTGGCCATCTTGAGATTTCTACCAAATCAGAGGACTTATTTATGGAAATCGTCATGAAACATGGCTTACATCAACTTTTGTGAAGAGCTGAGGTGTGTAGATGGGGGTAGTAGGTTTAGGAGAAACGAGACAACGTGACTTGCAACCCACTATGCACAGGGTGATCAACAGTATCAGGAAGCAGATCCAGTGGAAAGATTAAATGTAAAGCTACAGGTACAGATAAACTGGGAAAGTTCGGCTGCAAAGCAAGTAGGGGACACAATATTAATATGAGAAAAGGTAGTATTTATGACACAAAAAGGTTACCCTCATGGCTCAGTTAGTTAAGAATCCATCTGCAATGCAGGAGACATGGGTCCAATCCCTGGATTGGGAAGGTCTCCTGGAGAAGGAAATGGTGACCCCCTCCAGTATTCTTGACTGGGAAATCCCACGAACAGAGGAACCTGGTGGGCCACAGTAGCAAGAATCAGACATGACTTAGCAACTAAACTACCTCCATGAAATAAAAGTGCATCAATGTGGATGAAAATTGGTCTATTAAGACTGCAGTCTACAATGAAGATACAGGAGGCAGGAACTCTTATCATATTTAAAAAATGATAAGAAGCTTATTTTAAAAAGAATAGAAACAATAGAAGTCTTTAAAATTTAACAGGTCCTTAAAATACATGAAAAAACCAAGAGGCTTAGAAAGGATAGCAGAGATTTCAATCAGTGATCCTCAATCAGGGCCAAACCTAACTTGCCTGAGAACATCTGGAAACGGGGTACAGGGAGAGAAGGTGTTTGAGTTTTCACAGAGTCTGTTGACTAAGGACAAGAGTCAGGAATACTAGGTATTCTAAAACACAGGTCCCTGCCCCAGATGAATTGTACTCAGTCATCTATAAAAAATTAATAACTTTGAATTTGGGTTAATATATACAGAGCAAATGCTGATACTGACAAAATATTCTTTCAAAGAAATACTCATGATCATAAAAATGTGTCATGTGCTCAACAAGTGGTCTCCAAGTTGTGGTATGTATCATTCTGGGAAAAAGAAAAAAATATTTCTAAAGGGTAGGCGTGCCTGAATATTTGCAAAGGAATCAATTTTATGCCTTGATAATGACTTGCCTGAGGAAGTATCTGCAGAGAAGATTTTCCTTTCTGACTTCCGATCTAAAAAGAAAGAGAACTTAAAAAGGAAAGAGAACTATCCGTGGGGCACTGTCCCAACACAAACAATGTAGGGCGGCAAACCAAAGAACAGTGAACAAATTCTTCCTCAATAAGACACGACAAGCACTACCCCACTGCATTTCATTAAGATATGTGTTTCCAATGGAATTTTATTTTTTATGGTCAATAATTTTTTAATTAGAATGTACATATTTAGTTTTGGATCAAGTGTGTACTGATTTTTATAACTTTATTAAAAACTCAAAGCAGACATTTTGTTAATAGCTCTAAGAGTCTTGCAGCCATAGAAAATGTTTTTAATTAAATTTTTTATTTATATATGACTGAATAAAAGGACTTTCAAGAAGAAAGGTAAATGGCATGAAAAACGAAATACTCTTGGGAAAGCGAAATGAAAATACAAGTCTCAGGGAATAGGAAATAATGCAAAATATTCAATCGTGAGAACGTTTTAAATTTGTAAATAAATGATTTTAAGTATAAAATTGTCTATTCTGAAGGAAAGATCTTTGGGGAGCATATTAGATATGTTAAGGTCAGAAGAGCAATGGCCCCTCAAATGGCTCACAATTAAACAATCTGGCAGTCAGAATCTCTTTACAAAGGAGAGGAATACGTGGATAATCAACATGTCCTGGGGGATCCCTTGGATCAAGGCATCCAATTCTAATTTCCACTACAGGAGCCCCAGAGAAGGAAATGACAAACTACTCCAGTATTCCTGCCTGAAGAATTTCATGGACAGAGGCGTCTGGCAGGCTAAGGTCCTTGGGATTGCAAAAGAGTCGTACACAACTGAATGACTAACACAAGCATAAAATTACTCAGACATTTATCATTTATTGTTATTAACAGATGTTTAAATAACTGTGATTCAACAATTTTACTCAAAATGTCAATATTTGTTATACATGGGAAATGAATCCTCTGCAACTGTTTTTACTTGTGATGAAAAAGTTCAGATTTCAACTAAAAAATGTGTGAGGGAATACCATTTATCAAAATTCTTTTAATGAGAATGTAAGCAAAGAGTTTAAAGACCAGTAAAAAAGGCAAAGAAAATCCCAATAAATCCTTGAAAAGCTAATATTCTTCAGGTTAAAAAATTATATGATATCAATGTATTAAACCTAGAAAAATAAATTCTGCAGTCAAAAACTGTACACAAAATATTGGTTAAGAAAAGAATACCCACATATGGAATGGGGACAAAGCTGTAATCAGCAGCATATTAATAGTCATGATTATGTCCAAGAATGACAAGCAAAGGGGCATTAATTAGAATAGAAACTGCTAATCAGAAGACAGAGAAAAGAAAAAAAAAATGAGGTACTGTTTGAAAAGACACACAAAACAGAGTCTTATTGCTAGTTTAATCAAGGGAAAAAAAAGACAACACAAATAGAGAAACTTGAGGATAAGAAAAAGGCAGTTATAGCTACTTTTAGGCAGAATAATATAAAGAGTTCAAGGTGCTAGACAGAATGGAGAACTTGGTAATAGCTTCCACTCTATAATTAACTACAC
The DNA here is from genome assembly GCF_002263795.3 of Bos taurus. NCBI lineage: Eukaryota > Metazoa > Chordata > Mammalia > Artiodactyla > Bovidae > Bos > Bos taurus. The sequence continues at coordinate 13,458,764 of NC_037354.1, read as the reverse complement.
AGCAAAAATAAATAAATAAATAAAATGTACCTTGAAAGTCCTAAAATTAGAAAGTTTACTCAAGAAATCCACTCCTCACTCCCATCCTGGAGATCTTTAGTAATTAAAATGAAGCATTCTCTTAACTTTTAGAAAAAGTTTAATTGCAAATAGTGATAGCCCCCCTTGGTAACCATAAATTTGTTTTCTACATCTGTGAGTCTATTTCTAATTTGTAAATAAGTTCATTGTATAAGTGATAATTGTTCTGCTTAAATATCTATTCATATGACTATTTCAATTATGAATACATTTTTACTTCTTGTATGTGTGCTCTGTCATGTCTGACTCTGCAACCCCATGGACTATAGCCCTCCAGGCTCCTCTGTCCATGGGATTTCCCAGACAAGAATACCAATACCAGAGTTGGTAACCATTTCCTTCTCCAGGGGATTGTCCTGACCTAGGGATTGAACTCGCATCTTCTGTGTTGCAGACAGATTCTTTACCACCGAGCCACCAAGGGAGCCCTAGATAATATTATAATATACTCACTTTCATGTATATGAGAAAGATCATCATATAGATATAATATATATTAATAGCAGCACATTTACTCTCCTAACAGTGGAAGGCCACTTTAAAATGTTTTTAGATAATATGAATGTTCTTGCATTATCCCTATTAGTGTTAAGTTTTTATTATACTGAGGATAATCAAGCATGTTTTAGATTATCTTTATTTTCTTCCCCCTGGCTGTCCAGCTTTTGGTCATTTCACTGCTCATTAAAATTTCCACAAGAAAATCGTCAGGGAAACAAATGCAAATAAAACTCAAGGCAAGTATAATTTTATTCTTATTGACAGATATGGTAAGTTCTGCTACTGGAGGATTTCTGTACTAGAAAAACAATACCAATTTTCACTATAATTCCTTAAAATAGTGTTCCAAATCTAATTTATTTAAAACCCTGTAATTGTCTTGTTTGAATGGAAAAATGCTATACAACGTGTTGCAATTTAGCTGGGGATCATAGGAAATGTTGCTTTTCTTTCATGACCTGCAAGCTTCACAAAGTCTCAGAACTGACCCATTTCAGTGGACAATACATGCTGTATTATGGATAACACACACCTGAGCAAACCTCTAACCTCTGGGAAACGCCAGCCTGGTGTTTGCAGAAGCTCCAAAGCATGGTAGTCCTGACCAATGTATTTTATTTTCACTTCTGGCAAAGAGTAACTGAGGATCAATTTCCTAAGTTCCTTTTCCCTCCTCTCAGCAGCCAGTAAGGTTTATTGTTCCCTTTCCTTTTCCCATTTTGAAATCATCTATACACATTATTCCATAAGCTTCCCTGGCGGCTCAGATGGTAAAGAATCTGTATGCAATGTGTTCAATCCCTGGGTTCAATCCCTGGGTTGGGGAGATACCCTGGGGGAGGGCATGACAACCCTCTCCAGTATTCTTGCCTGAAGAATTCCATGGACAGAGGAGCCTGGGGGCCTACATTCTATGGGGTCAAAAAGAGTCGGACAAGACTGAGCTAGGAGCACACACATACACGTTATTCTATAGTAGTGTAGGAAGTGGTAAGATTGGAGTCTAGAAACTTAACCAAAGAGCTGTCTTCCTGGTGTTCAGAACTGAGAATGAGTGTTGCTGCTGCTGCTGCTGCTGCTGCTGCTGCTAAGTCGCTTCAGTCGTGTCCGACTCCGTGCGACCCCACAGACGGCAGCCCACCAGGCTCCCCCGTCCCCAGGATTCTCCAGGCAAGAACACTGGAGTGGGTTGCCATTGCCTTCTGCAATGCATGAAAGTGAAAAGTGAAAGTGAAGTCGCTCAGTCATGTCTGACTCTTAGCGACCCCATGGACTGCAGCCTACCAGGCTCCTCCGTCCCTGGGATTCTCCAGGCAAGAACACTGGAGTGGGTTGCCATCATTCTTCTTATGCTAAACTGAATTCAACAAAATTTTGTGGATTACCTCGGGAAACTAAGCCAAGGTGAGGAAATGCTTTTTTGAGTTTCAAGCAGATTCTTAAAATACAGATTTATATAAATGCGAGGGGCCTTTATCTGTTTCCTTAAAATAATTTTTGATCACCAAATTTATAACACAGCTTTTACATATTATTCTCAGTAGTTAATAAAAAACTCACTTAAGACGGTATAGTCATATAAATGACTTCAGGGATCCAGCACAAAGCTAGTTCCAACAGCCTATGAACAACTTCCATACTTTTTAACGATGACCTTACCCAAGAGGTAAGTTAGTATCCGCGGCCACTTGAGACACTTTCCAGCTCTATGATTTTACCATTCACTTCTGAAAGTGGCCCAGTCCCAGATAGATATTTTGTAATTAAAAAATTTTAATTTATAGGAACTCTCCCAAATGTTCTGGAATATCTGACATAACAGAAGAAAAAAACACTAAAGTCATTCCCTTATATTTATGTCATAAAGCAGCATTTTGCATATATATTACACAGACTAAAAAGATAGCTGTTTTATTTTCTCCACAGCAGATGTCATTATTTTAACAAAATATTAGTATAATGGAGAGGATACTGGGTAGGAATCCAGCCCTGGCTTCTAGCTCTCTTTCTACCAATACTTACATAGGAACACAGTCAAACTGCTTAAATTCTTGGGGTCTTGCTTTCCTCGTGATCTCTCAAGACCTTTACTCTCTAGAGTTATAAAATTCTTTTGAACTTTACCATATGAAATGTGAATTAGGTGAGCTGAAAATAAGGCAAGTAAGGCTTTAGCGTTATTTTACTACTGTAAAATTATGAAACTGGGGCATATGGTAGTTGAGCTTAATACTAAACAAAAGAGAGATATGAAATGTCAGCTTGTTTCTTTATTCTGGTTTTGACAATCCATTTATGCAGACACTCAGATGCTTATCAACAATATTCAAGAATAAAAACTACTTATTAGAAACAGTGCTCCCATTAGAAATCTGTAATGATAAACTGTTAAAATCAGTTGATGGCTCTTTTAGCTATGTCAGAGATTACTAAAATCTTCTCATCATCATTGATATAGTGATCTTTGTTTTAAATCACTTACTGGAGACATCCATATTGATACGACTTTTTTTAACCTCAAAATAATTGGCCAACAGTTTTAAACAGAGATAAATTAGTGACTACTATTACTGGAAACAAAGAAGACAAAAATGTTAACAGGCTAATTAAAACACACGCACACACTGGATTTTTTTTTTCCAATTTACCTTTCCCAGGTGGCACTAGTGGTAAAGAGCCCGCTTGCCAATGCAAGAGACAGAAGAGACACAGGTTCGATCCCTGGGTTGGAAAGATCCCCTGGGGAAGGAAATGGCAGAATACTGAAACCCACTCCAGTATTCTTGCATGGAGAATCCCATGGACAGAGGAGCCTGGCAGGCTACACAATCCATGGGGTCGCAAAGAGTTGGACGTGACTGAAGCGACTTAGTATGCAAAGGCCCTGGGACGTAATTAAAGAACTTGAGGGTACAGAGCTTAATAAAGTATTGGAAGGCAGATCTACTAAAAATAATATGCCGAGTTGGGTTATTTATTCATAAATCAAGATAACTAAAAAAGCTGGTCATAAAAAAGGAATGTTCGTTTTATCAGGAAAATTTCCATGTATGTAGAGACAGAGAACACAGTTCTGGTCAATGATGATGTATACTTGAAAAGACACATGTTATGTGTCAGTTTTAAAAAAAAATATGATGGAGGAATTTCAGAGAATTTCAAGTCTTTGGCGTCATTATCAGGACTTTATTACCCAACCCAAGTCAGGTGGTTGGCAGCATATCAAAGAGTAGCACCCACATCTCTGACACCCAAAGCAGTAAATAGGCTGTGTCATCACGCTCCATGGCCCCAGATAAAGCAGAAATCTGACTACTGTCAAATACACTGGGGACCTAAATTCTGTAGGAAAACAAGTGAACAAAGTAACTGGTGTTTTCAAAACAAGTATGAGAAACTAGGTATTTAATAAATAGATGACCATGAAACATTTGTACGCCTTATATCTGTTGCATCTGAGCTTAAAATATTTTATTTATTTTTATTTTAGTTTGATTTATTTGACTGCTCCAGTTTGTAGTTGGGGCAAGCAGGATCTTTAGTTGTATGATCTAGTTCTCTGACCAGGGATCAAACTCAAGTCCCCTGCATTAGAAGAAAGGAGTCTTAACTACTGGGCCATCAGGGAAGTCCCTTAAAATACTTTAAAACTAGCAAACTTTTTTTAAAAATAAATTTAATGATCATGAATGGTATTAGGAATTTAAACCCATCTTCTCTCTCCTGGGTGATCTGAGGTGATCTAAGACTTGGGTCTCCCTGTTGTCCTTAGAAAGCAGCATACTTCAAGCTCATTTCAAGTGAAAATGGTATAAATTCACAGAACAGAGGAAGCAAACCGGGGGCAGAGGTGAGAAAGGAGCAACCAACCCAAATTCTCCGAGGCTGGTCATTTTTAGAATATTTTGCATGGGAAAATATTCTGTGATAAGATTCAGATAAACTTTCATATAATAAAATATACTCTTTTTGGAAGATCTAGCAGATATTTGTTCAAAATGCATATTTTTAATTGAAATCCATTCTAATTGTGAATGACATGTAAACAAGAAGGAAAATGTTTGTAATTTAAAATATATCCCCCTCCTCTAATGAGGCCCTGGACTGAAATTGTGGATAAATGACATGTGGGAGAACACATACTCAGAAGGGCGGTGGGTGAGACGCCTGCTTTCTTCATGTGGCAAAAATATCCCACCAGTTGAAGAGATGCCTGGATGATGATCCAAAAATATAAGTGGATATTCTCTTATGTCTGACTGAGAAATCTGAGTAAGAATAACTGAAAGTCACTTAGTCATGTCTGACTCTTTGTGACTCCATGGACTACAGCCCACCAGGCTCCTCTGTCCGGGGGATTTCCCAGGCAATACTACTAGAGTGGGTTACCATTTCCTTCTCCGTGTGATCTTTCTGACCCAGGGATAGAACCCGAGTCTTTTGCATTGCAGGCAGATTGTTTTACCATCTGAGCCACCAGGACAGCCCCTGAAGAGGAGACCCCCACCTATAAACCCTGTAAAATATATAACTGGTAGAAAGTCCCAGATTTAGAACCCCTTCCCATGTGAGAGATGGTCCATAAAGAAGGCTGAGCACCCAGGAATGGATGCTTTTGAACTGTGGTGTTAGAGAAGACTCTTGAGAGTCCCCTGGACTGCCAGGAGATAAAACCAGTCACCCCTGAAGGAAATCAACCCTCAATAGTCATTGGAAGGACCGATGCTGAAGCTGAAGCTCCAATACCTTGGCCACCTGACATGAAGAGCCGACTCATTGGAAAACACCCTGATTCTGGGAAAGACTGAAGGCAGAAGAAGAAGGCAGCAGAGGATGTGATGGTTGGATGGGATCACCAACTCAATGGTCATGAATCTCAGTAAACTCAGGAAGATACTGAAGGACAGGGAAGCCTTGTGTGCTGCAGTCCATGGGGTCACAAAGCGTCAGACACAACTAAGCAAATGAATAACAACAAACCATTCTCTAGCCCCTAAACCCAAAAGGGCACAAATTGTCCTCACACTCTAATCATAAGATTAAATATTTACAAGGTGGATGCTCAAGAGACAGGTTTACACTATTTCGTAGTATTCTATTCCACAAAGAAAATCTCTTCCTGCAGTGTTGACCCAGAGCAGAATGAAGAGTCAGTACTGTGTGAGCACTGAGCTTTCTCCCTTGTCTGCAGCCTACCTGCACTGCCCAGAAAAGACCGTTCCCACATCTAATTAACCAATAGCTGCTCTCAGGAAAGGATCTCATCCATCACTCCCTGGGAATTTAATACTTTATACTTCAGTGCATCATTTATTGTCTTGAAAGATGAAGACAAACCTCTAGAAATTCCTGACCCAGATATCCATTCATTCTCACAGAATGGTATTTCGCGTGTTTATTAAAAAAAATAGTTGACTTTTAGAAACTATTTTCTGGTATGTATGGATATTTCAATTTGGCAACTTAAATAGAAAGTCAAGGGTAATTTTTAAAATAAATTACAAATAAGCTTTTTGAGAATCATAAAGTTCATTTATCAAATTGCTTCTTTTCTCATTAAAAAATAGCTTCTAAGTTTAAAATGTATAGGGAAATTGAGAGCCAACAGACCATACCCACGTAAAGCTTATCAACCAATGACTACAGGATCTCGTAGGACACTTAATTTACAAGTATAATGTTTGTAACTACATCCCCAGAGTGCTATACCTATAGTATGGCAGTTACAATCATTTTCTTGTTGCTGTTTCTTTCTAGTTTTTAAAATTCTGAAAATAAAAACAGAAATATAAAAACTAAATTTTGATTTCCCCTTATGCTGCTGCTGCTGCTAAGTCGCTTCAGTCGTGTCCGACTCTGTGCGACCCCATAGATGGCAGCCCATGAGGCTCCCCCGTCCCTGGGATTCTCCAGGCAAGAACACTGGAGTGGGTTGCCATTTCCTTCAATGCATGAAAGAGAAAAGTGAAAGTGAAGTCGCTCAGTCATGTCCGACTCTCCACGACCCCATGGACTGCAGCCAACCAGGCTCCTCGGTCCATGGGATTCCCCTTATGACTGACTAGCAAACATTCAAAATTCCAGGGCTCTCTCACTGGCATTTACAGTAATGTAAGACTCAGTAGAAAAGAAGTATCAATCAGTTTTGGCAGATAAGATATCGTCAAAGGAATCAGAGTGTGAAGGTATGAGCACTCCATTCTAACTTCCCCAAACCCATGAAGGAATGGGAAAGCAAAAAGCTAAGGACAGCGAAGAAAATCATTTTTTACCTCCTCCTTCTATGCTACTCTCCTTTTCCTCTGTAGTGGGTTAAATAGCATCTGCAAAATTCATGTTTACCTGCAACCTCAGAATGTGACCTTATTTGGAAATTAGGTCTTTGCAGATAAAATTAGTTAATATGAGGTCATACTGGATTAGGGTGGGCCTAAATTCAATGATTGATGCCCTTATATAAGAACCATAAATAATAAGATGAGGAAACGATATGCAGAGATATAGAGGAAAGACTGCCAGATGAAGATGACAGGGATCGGGTACCAGCCAAAGGATGCCTGGGCCGTCAGAAGCTGGGAGAGACACAGAAGCACCTGTCATTGGTGCCTACAGATGAAGTATGGCTCGCCCACATTTTGATTTAGGACTTCTAGCCTCCAAAATCATGAGACAATTTCTGTTGTTTTCAGTCACTCAGTCTGCAATAACTTTTCTTAGTAGCCCTAGGAAATTAATTCACCCTCAAATGCCTAAAAACACAGCTAATGCAGAATTACTTCTTTCTTGGGCTAGTGCTTTGTTTTGATCTCTTCTTTGGTGATTTACATTAAAATATGAACTAAGACATCAGCCCAGCAGCCTAATACCACTACTCAAAGACAGTATTATATTTTGGATCCAACCTTCAACAATGATTTAGCTTTGTCTCTGTTTAGTAAAGTTTAATACAGATTGAGACCTGGATCTAACTTTGGCCTCTAATATGAGAAACAGAAAATTTAAAACAAACAAAAAATTTGTTTTAAAATGAATAATTTTAAAAGGAACAATATTTTAAAAGGTCAATATTTATTGAAGTGTTATAAGCACTAAAGTGTTACAAGAACTACTTACTGTTTTATTTTCTTTCCATCCTGCATATTTATTATTAGTGAGCTTTTTGCATCTTATATTAACAAATCACTGATGTCCAACACAGAGTTTTTACTAAATACATATGTATTTACTAAATATACATTTAGTAAACTAAGCTAAATACTCTAGCAGGGTTCTGTTACAATTAAAAAGCCAGAAGAGTAATGTCCCATTCTCTAAGATTTCAGCAAATATTTATTTGCTCCCAAAACATTTTAGTGTCTTACTTTAGTAATTTGTATAAAACCACTGCGAACGTTTATTTCACTCTGCTCAAGCTCTTTCCTTAAGAAAGACTTAATTACTATAAAATAACTTTAATGGCTTATGTAGATCATTTTACTCAACTCTCCTAAGACTTATGAATCAATATGCCCTTCCCCTGCCCCAACCCCCCAAAAAACCTCAGTGACATTATCTCAGAAAGTCTGTCTCTAAAATCTGTCAAAGGACTTTCAAAGACTAAAACCTAGTTAATTCAGAGAGTAAGCATTAAAAGAATAAACACATCCAGGCAGGTAATATTGAGCAATGAGAGGAGGAGAAGGATATTCAAAAAGCTACATCAACAAACAAAAATACAAATTATATTAATCTTATTTACATGCAAAATAACATGAAGTGGTTACAAGGTAATAAGATTATAAGATAACAACTAATAAATACCATATAGACTTACAGTTCTCTCAGAAAACCTATCTCAAAGCACACATTTCTCCTAAAATCATCTTTCAGTAGCATAAAAAGCCTCAGTGTTTTCACTCTGGAATTTTTCAACTTTAAAAATTCTAAATTAATACACTGTAGAACTACATACATATCACTGCCATATTCAGCATAAGCCTGTTCATATTTTAGTAGTTTTAATTCATTTTTGAAATGAATTGTGAAATTTTCTCCAGAAAGTTTTAAATCTGGAAAGTTACATAATTTCAGGATGTCTTTGAATCATAATGAATACTCCACATTTTGGAGAAACTCACATTTCACGAGTACAGTATTCCTACCTTCTTTCCTCTCAACTGTGAGGGAAACATCTCTATATCTAAAGGTTAATGATTCACTGACAATTATATATGTTTATAAAAGTGCGGCAATTTCTTGGTCTATTTAAGAACATTTATCCCTTAACATTTTATTAATCATAGTAAGAGCCTCTATTACACTTAATGAGTAACACTTTTTTTCAGGGAAAGACATTATAGCAAAGTACTTATACAAGTAAGAGATACTTAGACTAAAGTACTCCACCAATTATACTATTCTCCTAAAATAAAGCAATACATTGACTACAGAGGCAATGACTTTTCAATATTACTGAGTAAAAGTCAGGCCGTAATAGTGGGCCTTCTCATTAGTCTTTACAAAGGTTTCATACAAGAATTCTCTTTTTGTGGCATCTTATTTCAAGGTGGTCTCACAGAATCAGACAGTGAATGTTTTTCAAGTTGCAAAATGATAAACTAGTTATTTAAATTCACAAGACTATGGCTTTGAGTGGAGAGCAAGAAAATTCTTAAAAATTTCATTTCACTACTTGCTTCAACTATTAACAAAACATCCAGAAAATTTTAAGTGGCCCTTTTCCAATACGACAAAAATAATTTCAACTGTATGCTTGTAACTTCTCAATAACTTGCACTAAAAGACAGATGTGAAGGTTGGTTAGTCAGTCATCAAGATTCCAAGATCAGAAAAAGGTGTTCTGAGTACAAGTGTTCTGGGAGAGGAGGGCTGCAGGAAAATAAAACAAGGAAACAAACAAAACCCTGAACTGAAGACCTGGGTCTCTGACCTTGAGTTTACCATCCAAAATAAAAAAGCAGTAGAATAAACAATTTAAACAATTATATCTGATGAAAGTAACATATTAAGAGCTCTGTGAAGGCTGTAATGGGTATGTAAGAGATGAAATACTCTGCAACCATTTGCTGGAATAAAGGAGTAGACAAGGAACAAAGAAGAAGGTATGCTGGTGGAAATGACCCGTAGGACACCTTCACATCTCACAGTCAAAGGAACACCAGTCTGGAAATCAGCTGCAATTTTCAATTCTGGGTCTGTCATGATTGATTATCTGTGTAAATGCAAACAAGTCACTTAATCTTTTTGGATCTTGGTGTTCTCGTTTATTCAAACCGACAAGTATTCACTGAGCACGGCCAAGTGCCAGGCACTGTTCTCACTCGAGGATACCAATTTCAACAGAAGCTCCTGCCTTTGTGAAGCTTATATTGAGTAAAATTCAAGAGGAAGTCAAGAATTAAAAACAGCAATGAGAAAAGTTCATGGTTGGTTTCTTTCTTCCTACTACCTCCCTTTTACAATTTATCCACCAGAGGGATCTCCCAAATATACTGCACAGGTGTTCTATGCCAAATTCCCAACAGATCCCAAATGAACATCGAAATAAATCCCTTCCTCTAAGATTCAAGGTCCTCCATATCCTGGCTTCATCCAACTTCTCTAGCCTTATCTTCCAAATGTCTCTTTCATGAACTTCATGCTCCAAGTAGGTTATTATTTTCTCAAATATACATCCAACTTTTACAGCTCTGCCCACCTGCCTCCTTCAGCCTGCAATGTCTTCTCTCTGCCATTCCTTCCATCAGGCTCAAATATTTTCTCGATACAACACTATGATTTTCTGAGTAGGAGAGAAATAAGATCAAGGAGATCCCCAAGAAAGATGATTTGCTTTGTGGGGACTGAAGAGGAAAGTTAACAGTCAGGGAGGCTAGTGAGAAGTACACTATCAAATACGATTGAGTGCAATCATATTTGCATGCATGCATGCTAAGTCTCTTCAGTTATGTCCGACTCTGCGCTACCCCATAGACGGCAGCCCACCAGGCTCCTCCGTCCCTGGGATTCTCCAGGCAAGAATACTGGAGTGGGTTGCCATTTCCTTCTCCAATGCATGCACGCATGCTAAGTCGCTTCAGTTGTGTCCGACTCTGGGCGACCCCATAGACGGCAGCCCACCAGGCTCCTCCGTCCCTGGGATTCTCCAGGCAAGAATACAGGAGTGGGTTGCCACTTCCTTCTCCAATGCATGCACGCATGCTAAGTTGCTTCAGTCATGTCTGACTCCATGCAACCCTATGGACAGCAGCCCACCAGGCTCCTCTGTCCACAGGATTCTCTAGGCAAGAATACTGGAGTGGGTTGCCATTTCCTTCTCTAGGGGATCTTCCCAACCCAGGAATTGAACCCAGGTCTCCTGCATTGCAGGCAGATTCTTTACCAACTGAGCTATGAGGGAAATGTGACAGAGGTGGCTATAAACCCCTCAAGCCCTCCTCCCATCCTTCTCCTCCGTCTCCCTTCCTCCGGCCCCTAAGCAACCACTGATGTGTATTTGATACACGTCCTTCTCAGGCACAGAACTTCAGTGTTTTCCTGTGTATTTCAGCTTGCCACCTCAAATAGTTTGGCCAGGCAATGGCACCCCACTCCAGTACTCTTGCCTGGAAAATCCCATGGATGGAGGAGCCTGGTAGGCTGCAGTCCATGGGGTCGCTAAGAGTCGGACATGACTGAGTGACTTCACTTTCACTTTTCACTTTCATGCATTGGAGGAGGAAATGGCAACCCACTCCAGTGTTCTTGCCTGGAGAACCCCAGGGACGGGGGAGCCTGGTGGGCTGCCGTCTGTGGGGTCGCACACAGTCTGACACGACTGAAGCGACTTAGCAGCAGCAGCAGCAGCAAAGTTAAAGCAGGCTGATTTTCATGGCTGACATGTATTTTGACAATGTGCATCCGACTCTCAGATACTGTCTTTAATTGGGTTATGAGTGACCAAACTGTCAAAAAATACATGTAACAGAAGAATTCTCCTAAATGGAACAGCTTAATATATACAGAATTTTACTCTTGGTGAATTTAAGAACAGAGAAATAATTTGTCTCAAATTTAACTTTACTCAGTTTTAAGGTTCTCTGTACTAGGGTCACGGTGGTTTTATCAGACCTTAAAACTAGGTATCTCTGTTTCAGAGTGTTCCCATTTCCACACTACAGAGATTAATAAAATCTTCAAGTGGTCTCTTTCCATTGAGGCATCTCATTAAGAGTCTAAACTGGACCCCAGGCACTTACAGGTAGATATCTTCTTATTGTTAATTGAGATATTCTCAGAAATAGGGGCTGGAGATGCATTTTATAAAATACATACAAGTAGATGCTTTTTATAGGAAAAGATACTACCAACTTACTTTCTCCATAGATATACTGTAAAAATGTTTAATATTAACTCTATCCACGTTCTGCCTTTACTGAGGCAGAAAGATACTGTACATTTACAATTCTAATGCCTAGTCTTGAGAAACTGAGGCATACTGAAATAAATAAATATTATAAATCATCATTTAAATAAACCAGGTGTTTATATTGATATCTGAGCATGAATGTAAATAATCTTTTTTCAGTTTATGAAAGACCTGGCACCTTGAGTCCCCATTTCTAACTGGAAGCATAAAAGTAAAGACTGAGTTTAGCTTTCTGTATTAGAAGTAATATGCATGAAATTTAAATATACTTTAAAGAAATCAAACTTATTATCACATATTTATAGGCCTTAGTAGTTTAAAAAAGTCCAAGAACTGTTTAAAATAAACACTTATACATTAGAAACAACTATAAAGTTTTAGTTTCTCAATTTCTATATTTAATTGTTCTGCCCATTAAAGGTTCAGTTCTTTATCTTGAATGTAATGCCACTCAAATCTTAAAAAATACTAGAATTTATCCACATGAAAATCATTGCCTTATACAGGCCACCTCAGGCTTTACCACCTTTTTCAGCGAGTGCAATCATATCTCAATATAACGTTGATATTCCTCCTTTGAAAAGGGCTCATGGAATATATTTATCTCTAGTAAATACTCTCTTTCTGAGATCTAATATTATGAAATAGCCAAACTTTGGTTTGTCAAGCCCATGAAGAAAGGTAAACAGTCAAACTAGCTAAGTTGGTATTTGGTCAAAATGAGACATGCCTGTATAACAAGAACTACTTTTGTCTGTGCCTTGCAAATAAACTCAATTTCAAGAATAGCTCCAAAAAAGTTTTGGTCACAGTACTATGATGAAACTTGAGAACAGTAATTATCTATTCATAATGAGCACAACCACCTTCATTTTCAGAATCTCCATCACCACCAAAGATAGGTGTAGCAAGCATCCATGCTCCACAGCACAAGCCCCGTTTCCCTGGAAGCCGGTGAGAAAGGATCCTCCTTTCCCAGATTAGCTCTGCAGGGGACGTCTTTTCTTCCTATTCCTTAGGCAAGTCAAATTAACAAAAAAGCCAGCATGAAGCCCCAACTTCCCTCACCAGTGACACCCTCACAGAAATCCAAATATTCGCATAGAAGCAGGACAAATATATGAAAATAAGCTAACTCATGAGCACACAATGCAAATATTTATTGTATATTTTACTGTACATGATGTGTTTTATTACCATTTGTCTGATTTTCTTTTTTTTAAAGAATGTTGAATCAACTGAAGAAATTCTACAGGACTTTTGCAACAATCCAGGGCTTGAAGCCCCTGATCTGGTTTATTTGCCTCTTTTCACAACTTTTCCAAGGTCATACCACCAGATAATGGTTTCAATGCTAATTTATCTGACTTCCTAAGCAGAAGTTCTTAGCAGATCAAAACTTAAAAAAAAAAGAAAGAAAGAAAAGAAAAGAAAAAAACCCCACCAGAGTATCCTTGGGCACAAATAAATCAACACAAACATAATTTATCATTTTGCCAGGTTCAATAATTACCATTTTGATGTGTTAATAGCCTTTAAGAGTAAAGGCATTAGTCATCAATTAAATAAACCATTAAATGGGGAGTAGAATTGTCAATAAAGTCATTATCTACTAATTTTCTAATCAATGATGCTAATCATTGCTGGATATTAACCAAGGTGTGAACATTACCTATATCACAGATGATCATCTATGATCATGGTTCACTAAAAAAAAAAAAAAAAACTAAGGAAGATTAAAAATAGTACAACACTAAACACATACTCTTTCAATAAGTACTTGCTGATAAATTACATGATTTGCCTTGAACAGATATGGAAATAGTAACATTCAATGGTGACCATATTTAGGAATCATTGTACAGTGGCAAAATTCTATTCTATAACAGTAAAAGAAGCTACATATAAAGCAAAGTTAGGACCAAAGTCATAACAAAATCTAATTTGACATTTAAAGTGAAGGCAGAATTCAGTAATAAAGGATGATATAAAATTTGAGATTATTCTTCAGTAGCCGTTATTCTTCAGTAGCTGAATACCCTTATGCAAATCACTTAATCTCTTTAAACCTCAATTTTCTCATCTATAAAATAGGGAGTAAGAATATTTATTGGGGCTTTCCTGGTGGCTCAGTGATAAAGAATCTGCCTGCCAATGCAGGAGATGTGGGTTCAAATCCTGGGTCAGGAAAAGCCCCTGGAGAAGGAAATGGCATCCTACTCCAGTATTCTTGCCTGGAAAACCCCATGGACAGAGGAGCCTGGTGGGCTACAGTCTACGGGGTCTCAAGAGTCAGACATGACTGAGGGACTGAGCGTGCAAGAATATTAATACTTCATAAGCCATCTTCTATATTTCAGGTGTTCTGAGGTGTTATAACAATTTGTCTTAATGCCAGAGTGGACTGGAAGGATTCTGGGTTCCACTTCCTTCTAAATCATCCTCAAGGGAGAGCAGGAGCTCCTAGTAGGCACATGTACCACGTCTAACTGTCGTTGTCGTTCAGTTGCTATGTTGTGTCCGACTCTTTGTGACCCCAGGGACCGCAGCACACCAGGCTTCCCTGTCCTCCAGTCTCCTGAAGTTTGCTCAAGTTCTTGTCCACTGAGTCAGTGATGCTATCTAACCATTTCATCCTCTGCCGCCCTCTTCTCCTTTCGCCTTTAATCTTTCCCAGCATCAGCGGCTAGCAATGTACATAACTCCTCTAGGCCTCAAGTTTCCCCTCTTTGAAATGGAGCTTGTAAGAGCGTTTAACTCTCATTCTGAAGGTGAGGTAAAAAGAACATCCACAGAAAAGGTTTAGCACAGAGACAAGGACAAAGTACACAAGAAATCAAATATTAGACTTGCTTCTCCACTTATAAAATATGTAGTCCAGATTAGGTAATCTTGAAGATTCTCTTCAGTTCCCAAATTTTCTAATTCTGTTCAATTTCACAGGAGGAGTTAGTAAAAAAAAAATTTTTTTAATTTTATGAGGTATTTTTGTTGTTGTTGTTCTTAAGGTCAATTAAGATGGGGTGAAAGAGTAGAAATATGGAGTTGCTTTTTGGTCCTTCTGGCATGCCTGACCTGTTAACTTTTTGGTAACAAAAACATTAAAGTGTGTACTAGCTATTGCTCCAAATATATATTCCAAAGGATATATCTTCCTTGCTTTACCCATCCAAAAGAGAGTGCCACTAGATATGTTTACCAGTTTAAAAAATCAGAATCACAAATATTTTATCAGTGAGTTTAAGTTCCACATGTATCCATGCATGAAATGTTAGCAAAATTTTTTCCTTACTCTATTTCAGTGTACTGGCTTTCTTAAAAGTCCTTAACTATGGAAATTAATATTCTGCTTCACTCAAACACCTAATACCTAATTGGAATTTAGCTACCCCAAATTCTCATCTGACCAGAAATGCAAAGAAATGGAGGCATTAGACCAAAAAGGCTTCTGAAAGGCCAAAACTCATAAAGCTAATAAAATTAGCTCTGAGAATAGTCTTGGCTCAGAACCTTTCCATTGCTATTTTATGCAAAAATTATAACAACAGAATAACTTTGGCCGTTTCTTGACAGAGTAAAAGTCAAAGTCACTCAGTTGTGTCCGACTCTTTGCGACCCCATTGACTATACAGTCCATGGGATTCTCCAGGCCAGAATACTGGAGTGGGTAGCTGTTCTCTTCTCCAGGGGATCTTCCAAATCCAGGGATCGAACCCAGGTCTCCTGCACTGCAGGCAAATTCTTTACCAGCTGAGCCACAAGAAGCAAAAGCTGACCACATGACAAGGGAAGAAAATGAAAAACCTATCTAAAAACTTATACTTGAACGACACAGGTCATTAAAAATTCTCAGCAGAGTAATATCTAGACTAGGTCTGCAATCACAGAGCTCACACAATCCTACGTTCAGATCTCTGTTTCACCATTTTTGACCTGTGTAATGCTGAATTTATTTAACTTTTCTATGTAAGAATCTGCCCATCAGTACAAGGCAGAAATCCCTTCTAAGAGGGATTTTGTGAGAATGAAATGATATGTATAAAGCATCTTGCATAGATTAAGGACTCAAAAATGATAGCTAAAAGTAATAGCAAACACTGTCCAAGTGGGGCTTTAGACTATGGATACTTAACCCTCACCAACTTCAGACAAAACCATTACGCTTACAGAGAACAAGATAATTGATGTGCATAATGATGACCTTCCATTACCAAGAAGTGAAGTTGTATTTAAAATACTTGTTCAATAAGCATTCAACATTTATTGGATGACTACTATTTTCTCAGCTTCCAGCTGCAGGTGGGTATCGATGAGTGAGACACAGTTGTGACCTGAAAGAACACGTCCCCCTAGTGGAGGAGAGAGAGCTGTAAACAATTACAGCATAATGTTTATGTAGTAACAGAAACCTGTCCCGGGTGCGTGGAAATCTACAGGCAACAGCCAGCTCTACCTGGGGCAAAGAGCAGAGGCTTCAGAGAAGACATGCCCAGCAAGTAGGATCTGGAAAGATCCATGAGAAGGCAGGAAGAGGTGTAAGTGGCGCTGACCAAGTGAAACTGCTGAAGCATGGATGGAAAGGTACAAGTGGAAAAGGCAGAGGGAGGGATGACGAGAAAGGCCTGATTAAACATACTAAAGAAATTTGGATCCAACCCGAAGGGCATAACAAAGATTTTTAGGCAGGGATGTGCCAGGCTTGGATGTATGACTCAAAAACTGACAACTCTGATCATAGTGTGGAGGTTGGATTAAAAGAGAGAAGGCAGGGAAACCAGGTTAGAAGGCTGATGAAAAAGTCTACACATGAGAGGAAAAGAGCCTGAATTCAGGTCCTGACTGTGAGATCAGAGTAAAGAGAAGTGTGCGGTAGGGGGGTTCATTTTAAACATATTTCAATTCAGCATGTTCGTTTTCAAAATTTTTAAAAATCCTTAAAGACATAATACTTTGCGATCAAGAAAATGTGACTTGCCTGATGGTACTATTTTTGGTGATTTTTAGTGTTACATAATTCATAGCGTGATGGTAGGGTGATACCTCTAACCAAGTTTGAAATGGTATTCTAGGAATTTTGCTAATGGGCCCACCTTTTTCTTTTTTATGATAAGATTTATACTTAGTTCTGATTAACTTAATAAACAGCAAAAAGTAAAGCATGAACTCCAATCGGTATGTTTAAGGCCTTTGCCTAGGAAAACAATCTTGTATGCTGCACTTAATTGCTTTAACTGGCATTTCCAGAAATGTTAGATCTTGTACTGCATTTAATAAAACTCTTCCTATTAGTGAACAATACTTGTTCAAATATTGATGCTAGAATTCCATTTTAATGGAGTTGACATAAAAGACATCACAAGGAAAATCTTCGCCATAAAGTGAACAAATCTAAACTATAAATCTTCCGGTTTGGTCTTGCCTTTTTTAAGGGAAGTAATGAGTCCAGAACAGCAGCAACAGAACTACTAAAACCTGAAGACGGATCAAGTCAACATACTTAGGCACTTGTTAAAACAAACACGATTCCCACTGCTAAAATTGAGGTTGGCAAGTCTCTCCTTTTAATAGCTGAGACACAGTTTTAAAGTAGCAGAATGGCAGCTTCTTTGCAAAGAGACTAATCATCACCATTAAAAGATCCTTAAAAGCAAATACAGAACGGTCAGTCAGCTCGATCACCTTAATTTTTAATGAAGGAATATCTCCATACCTATCAACAGATGAGATGAACGTATGAAGGAAAATCTACTATCAATAAAAAAGAAGTGAATTTTTAATATTCCCCTTCCCTTGGACTGCCCATGATGAGAGGAAACAATATTTGAAAAAACAAAGAAGCAACAGGAAAAGTGGGATGTGACGATGTGTCTGTGATAAACCAAGCAGGGGCGGCCATCATAAAAAAGCCAATGGCTTTTTCTCCCTCCATCAAGGAGGAGGGAGCCCACCTACTGATGGTGGGCCCAATAAGATGATAATGCATTTAACCGCTTTCTGACTTTGCATCTGACTTCGAGCTCACAAATCCAAATGGCCTTGTTTAACTACCCTGGCCTTTCAGCATTTCCCTGAACAAAGATAATTGAGATGGTACTACCCCCTACTACTACAAGAACTGAAAGACAAACTTAAGAACACTGCCAGGTGTCGACTTCACTAACGTACAATTTTTAAGCGGGAGGTAAAATGAAATAATGGTTAAATAATTAGAAAAGGTTAACAGTGATAAGTTTGTTATGTACAGAAGTTTTGCTTTATTTCACATAAAAAGCTTAAAAAGAGTTCCAGGCTCTATTTTACAGGTCTCAAGAAGCGGATTCCCTCTCTCCCCTCCGGAAAGTTTAAGATTATGGAAAAAAGGAGCTGTGCTGGAACGAACATGACAAAGTGTCATGGAAACATCCACACATTATTTTAATTTTTTAAAATTTCAGATCAAGATGTCTGAATAGAAAAAATGCAAACACTGCTCTATATCAGCTTTTGTTAGTCATTTTGGAATACTCTCTAATACATCCTGGCTTCTAAATGTACAAAATAAGACTTTTATGTGAAACTATTTAAGAGAGGGGAATAACAACATTTAACAGGGAAACTTTTTAAAATAGCATAGCATCTGGTTTCCCAAACTGAACTATTATTTAAATGTGATGAGCCCTCAAATATTTGTGTACACTTTTCAATTATTATTCTTCCCTTGGGAAATAAATTTCCCATCAGTAATATCCATGCATAAATGGTTTCTGTGATACTAAAGATGTCGCTGTTTCCATCCTTTTGTAGTAAAAAGTAAGAGCAGATAATTTAAAACTTACATATACAGGATTGGTAACTAAGCAGCTAGGTTTCTAACTAAATCAACATATAAACACTAATTTTCAAACAAGTGGTTTCTTCTAAATCTTAACATATGTATAATTTCAAGGTTTACTAAAAATATACATAACCTAATCATTTCAACACCTCAAAATGTTGATCTCTACGGGGGAAAACCAATTTTGACATGTCAAAAAACAAATACCACCTACCAAATACCTAAACTGAGATTTCATGTCTAAAGGCCTGAAACATAAATATTATAATAAATTTTCATTTTAGAGAAAACTACAACAAAAGTCATACAAATCTCATCTATTTTATACTATATATTACTACCGAAATCTGTAATGCCAAGCAAGTTGATAAAACTAAATTATCATGAGTATTTACTATAAAACACCTCTTTTAGAAAACAGAATCAAGTGTCATTTTGGCTTTAAAATATTCAGTATTTGAGGATATGGAATCATTTTATATATAATCACTTAAGATTGATAACAATGTCTACGTTTATATGCTTTGAAAGAAAGAAAGATAGTGAAGTCGCTCAGTCGTATCTGACTCTTTGCGACCCCGTGGACTGTAGCCCACCAGGCTCCTCTGCCCACGGATTCTCCAGGCAAGAATACTGGAGTGGGTTGCCATTCCCTTCTCCAGGGGATCTTCCTGATCAGGGATCGAACCCAGATCTCCCGCATTGCAGGCAGACGCTTTAACCTCTGAGCCACCAGGGAAGCTCATGGATTTGTCCAAACCAATGTGAGAGCAAAAAACTTGCTGATAACCCTAATCTAAGCCTTTGGGAACCCCTGGCTCATCTCTCCCATTCCTCTAACAGCCTTTATCCATCAAATCCTTTTGGGGAAGTTCCTCAACTTGTATTTATGATTGCTATTGGAATCAGCTAAGAACCAGGTCACTGGAAGACCTAACTCATTAAACACTCCAATAGTTGTGGCTTAGCTCTAACTGTAGAAGCTGTGGGCTAACCCAGAAGGGTACAGCTAACATTACGCTTAGAAAAAAAATCCTACTGCCCTTGATTTACTTACTTACGTTCTCACTTCGACATATCACTCTGTCTCCTTCATGGTACCAAATGCACAATATCTAAATATTTTATTTCTCAAGTGTTTGGTGCGAGAGCACTCATATCTAGGATAAGATCAAATAACTCCACTTATACTTTAAACTACACAGGTACGTACTCATGTGTGTGCATACACATATTTGCCCAAAGAGTAAGAAATCCAGGGTAAAGCAGTAGTATACCTACTAGCGTAAAATGTAAACTTTTATAAAAAGAGGGAAAAGTTAATAAAAACTACTGTTAGACAAAAATTTAAAAGAAATATACTGCTCTACATTTAGCATTTAGGTTTAGATTGTCAAAAAGGTGGTTTGTTAAAAATCTTTATCCATAATTGTTTAAAGTTTAGAAGATAAAATAAATTATAAAGGGGCTGATGCTCCAAAGCCCAATCTCTTAATTGCTGATCAGAACTGAAAATAGATCTTTTTTCCTCCACTAATTGAATGAGTCTGGTTAAACCTTTTGAAATACACTTTAGAAAATGCAAGAATACAGCTTAGAACAGGTTCTTTAATTTGGGTCATTTTCTGTTACTTGCAATAGTGACGGGTGCTTAGCAACGCTGTTCTGGTGGCCCTTTTAAGGAAATGAATACCTGGAATACAGCATTTTAATCTATTTTATGGCATTAATTATCAAGATCACTGCATTTAGACAAGCCTCCTTTGCCACTTCCCTACATTATGAAAGAAAGGAATCCTGTGATAAATTGAATATGTTATTTCAGATGACAGAAGATCCTGTGCACATCCCTTAGCAAGTAAAAATACATAAGAACATAAAAACTAACAGTAAAGAGAAGTCACAGAAAGGGTGAGTTGAAATGTTTAGACAGGGCTCCTACACTGAAAATCAGTGTTCAGACATCTGCAAAGGTCCATATGAAGTTGAGTTCCTCTTTCTCGATCTTTGAGGAAAATTAAATTCTATTATGCCACACACTAGGCCACTGAAATGTGATGCGACACAACGGAAATGTAGCTAAGATTTTATTTGATAAAGATTTGCTGAGTCTTTTAAATACTGATTTTATAAAAAGAGGACTCTAACATGAGACATGTTCACAAAGAACATCATTTAAATCATGACCAAGTTATTCACATCCTATATATTTTAACGTGCTCAAAGGATTAACAATCGAGAAGACAAGAAAATCAGATAAAATCCAGACTTAGCAAGTATTTTTAAGAAACCAAACTGCCAGGTTACACTCTGTAAATACGCCCATTCACATCTTATTAACAATCACCAAAATAGGTTTAAGAATGTAGTAATTAAAAACACTTGGAATACGATTTTCTTTTTTTCCCCCAGATCTCGATTATCATTGTTAAAAGTACAACTCTTCTAACTTTTTCCTCATAATTACACAATTCATTTCAGATTTCTTATCCTAAAGAAGGAAGGTATCAATATTATATACCACCATCCTCTTCAATCCTTACAGCTAGTAAGACAGCAAGTGAATCTCTCTTTGTCTACAATGTATTCTAATTTCAGTCTTCAGTAGTCAATTTTTAAAAGCTTTTAACACTTAGCCTCCAAAGCTGAGAAAGGAACCTGTTTAATAACCTGTGATCATATTTTGTAAGTTTCATTCTAACGGTTAATCAGCTTCCTTTCAAATGAAACATACTTCACACGTGATTTCAAATTTATCATCAAACTGTGTAAACCCACAGCATATAATGGGATAACACCAACATTTCTCAAGTTTTTTTAACCTCTTAAAACTGACAGACTCTTACTTGGGGTTTGGGGGTTTTGAACAGTGCAGTTGCCTCTTAACGCCTGGGAACCCGCAGAAAGAAGAAAATGTGTGGCACTAAAATAGTCTCCTACCAGGAGGGAGGCTCAGTAAGTTAGCTGTATTTCTCAATTGCCTTCTCTGGATAATTTCAATCCGTTTCTTAAGGGCTACTTTAACAATTAGCACACAGAGGTCTCTGGATGGCTTTCTGAAACACTGAAAAACCAGAGAACAAAAGGTTTATTTTAAAAATGAAAACCTTGGCTTGTACAACTCCAGACGTGAATCTGCTTTCAATTACTGAAAGTATTTCCACTTCAGTGGAAGGGGATCAAATCTTCAACTACACCATCTTAAGGCACTGAATTTGATTATACTAGGCTTTCACAAGACAGAATGAGTTTGTGACACAGGCACACATTTCTGTACATATCCTTTAGGAGATATCCCAGAGGGGGCAAAGATACCAGCACAGGGCAAGGCTGGAAATCCGACTTATCATTCTGAAAGCTGCCACAGATCTTTGTTTTATTCTAGTAAAACACATACATAAATGGGGCAATGAATTTTACTTTAACAGATAGTGTGCAAGCTTTTCCGCCACCGCCCCCCCCACCCCACCCCGCCAAGAAATCATTCCCAACTAATTCTTCCATGGGAGTAACCTGCACTGAAGCACAACGGTAAAGTTGGATTTGTTTTAAAGGCTGCCCTGCAAAAACCCTCTCGTGGCAAAATTCACACGCTATTTCGCAGAAGAAAAACTGCTCTTTTCATTACTAGCCGGATGATTTTGTGCCTTTCCACCCCTCCCATGAAACCACTGGCATGATGGATTTTAGTTCAGGAAACCAAAGAACTGACTGATTTCGGCTCAATGCAGATTTAAAAACCCAACAGACATAAATTATCCAAAACCACTCGAGCTCAAGATGCGCGCCCCCACGAATTCAACACCGCACACCGCAAAAGTCACCGAAGGCAGGAAAAATGCCAGCTTCCCCTCCCGGGTGAGCGCGGGATACTACTCATAAAACAGCCACCTAATTAAAAATCCCCGGGAACAAAAGACTCCATGCTCCCCGCGGCTATACCTGCAACCGCTCCGAGTGCTCAGGAGTCCGGGAGAAAGTTCAGCCTCCACCTCCTCTCGCCACCCCCCCAAAAGGTGGCCCCTCAGGGGTTAAAATGCCACCTCATTTCGGATGCTAATGTGGCCTCGGCCCCGATTCCCACCCTCGCGGAGAGCCTCCTCCCCTCTCGACCCCACCGCGGAGGAGATCGCGGCCGCCTCTACGGCCGCCGCCGCCGCCGCGGTCTCCGGGCGCGAACAAGCGATCGAGCCGAGCCGCGCGGGCAGCCGCGCGAGGAGCCGCCCAGGCCGCCGGGCCGCCTGGCCGCCGCTCACCCACCTTGCCGCGGCGCGCCCTCGCTGTGGCCGTGCGGAGCCGAGCCCAGCGTTGCCAAGTTGCCTCGGTCTGGAGCGTATCATGTTACAGCGCCGGGCTCGGGGCTCCGGCTGCGAGCGGCAGCCAGACATGATAGGCTGAGGCTCCTCTGTTTACACCCGGCCGCCGAGGGGGCGGCGGCGGCGCTTAACCCCTTCGCGCCGGGCCGGGCCGGGCCCGGCCACCGCCGCCGCCGCCCCGCTGGCCCCGCGCCCCGCCGCCCGCGTTCCCGGTTGCCGCCCCCTGACCCTCCCCTTCTACACACACAGACACACGCATGCACGCATGCATGCATGCATGCACGCGGCCCGGGCCATCTCCACGGCCATGCCCCACGCCGTGTGAAAACTGCATCCCAAACTGGTTCCAGGCATGCTCTTAAGACCCCGATTGGAGGTATTCCACACACACACACACGGACACGCAGACTCTCAAACATCAATATTCCCTCCTGGGCTTTTGCAGGTTGCAGTAGATTTTTTTCCAAATCGGATTTTCTCCAGAAGCGCGACTTTGCTGTGCTTACAAAAGAACCTCTTTCCCCAGCACAGGAATGAATCTCGACCCCCCTGAGTCGCCACCCGGTAAACCTCACACGGCGGTAGCGTGGACTTCATCCGGATGCGAGCGGTGGCCACGTGCCCCCCTCGTCGCGGCCAAACTAAGTCCTGGAGCTGGCGGGACGCGCTGCTCGGGGAAGGTGGGCGGCGGGGGTCCAGGTGGCGGGAGGGGTCGCCAGCGGGGCCTGGAGTCCAGCGGCGGCGGCGGGCGCGGCTTGTGTGTGCATGTGTGTGTGTGTCGCTTGGGAACTGCAGCGGGGACCGACTCGGCCCGGATCGCCCCTCGGCCTGGGCTGCTGGCGCTCGGCCACTCAGGTCGGCCCTGGGGCCCCCGGGCGGGCGGCAGGGCTGCTGCGCGAGCCTATGGTGCTCTCCAGGGCCTCGGACCGCATCCACGCCAGCCAGGGGGCCCCGGGGAGGGGAGGAGGTCCCCGGGGTTGGAAGCATGTGCTCAAGTGGCCTGAGCTAACTCTGAATGATGCACCAGGGCTGGACAACCCGTATCTGGAATACCTAATGTGGCTTCCTTTACTTTTAAATGCAAAACACTTGATACTGCAAGATCTTACATTTTAATTTTTTTTTAAATTGCCTTTTTCTCCCTTTAGATCCACTTTTATCATGATTTTTGCATTGCCTCTGGGACAGCGTCCCTCCTCCCTTTAATTTCTCTTTCTTCTAGAACATTCCATCCCCTTCAGCCTCTTCCTCCATTTAACCAAGAAGGGGATGACTAAATGTCCAGAGATTCACCCGTGTTTTCTTCCAGTCCCTCCAAATCCCTCAAGTATTATTATGAATAAAGAAACAACACAAGCAGTATTTACAATACCAGGATCAATCAACATAACCGTTACCTCGTTAGCTGTCATTCCACATTTTAACTCTCATCTAAAAATAGTACACCAAGAAAAGGACTACTTAAGAAAGCATCTGTGTTTTTCCTTCATTTGTGAATAAGACCCAAGAAAGATTATATTCTTTCCTCATCTCCATGATCCAACAACTGTAATTTCTTTTCCGTCTTTAGGTTTTCTTTACCTGAACTCTGGTCGCTTTTTAAAGGTAAAGCTACAGCCACGTGACTACAGCTCACCTACCTCTTACTGGATACCTTTCCTGTCCAGGTTTCATTACCATCTAACGTCGTCCATTGTCACTCATGGAAATGCCTGATGTTTCTCAGTGTCAAGCAAGGTCTCTGCATCTCAGTGTTCTCTTTCAGTAACAATGACTCTTGTCTAATCGCAGCTCACAAACACATTGTATTATGTGATTATTGCAAGTATACTGCTTATTCTTTCCTGAGTGATCAATAGCTCCACTCTTTAACGAGGACATCATTAAGATATCAGAGAAAGTATTTTAACATTCCTTTGGCACAGTCTAAATTTCAAACTTATTTCAAGGTTTTGAAATTCTCCCTAGTAAATTGGGTCAAAAAATAGAACAATAGGTATTTTGTGGGGCACTGAAAGACTAAGTTCTTAAGCAAATATCTTGGTAAGTCATAATATTTTGAAAAGGATACTTACACGAATGACTGTAATGTGTGTGACTCTTGGTGGCAGGGGGTGGGGATTGCCTGAAGTAATTGCAAATAAATACTATAGAACAGTTATAGATCCTGTAATATGAAGAAAACACATTCAATTGGAATCTAAGAAGAATTAAATAGGTACAACATTGCACCTTTAGAATTTCCCCACATCCATGGGCTTGTGAATGCTTCAGATATATACCCCCCGTGTTTTTGATGCCACCAATGATCAGATTTGGATTTGAACTAGAACATTAGGAGACAGGAAGATAAACACTCTAACTGAGGAATGAAAGGTTTTTAAATCTTAAATCACCGCTTGGGTCAAGATGAATCTCAAGAAGACTGATATTTGGCACGCTCATTTCCCCAGATAAATGCTATGTAAATTGGTCACTGATGGATAGCATTTATTAAAATTCCAATTTAACATGCTAATTAAGCCATGCCCATCTACAAATATCAGATACAGGTTAGGTAAATTTTTATATGGGACTACATTGGAATCTTCTACATGTATATCTAATTCTACCTTTTCTGAATACAAAACTAATTATTTTCAAATTGGACCAAGACATTATCCCCTGAGAATGATCAAGGGCTGACTTTGAACACAGCTGAGCAGCAGCAGCAGCCCATGGGGAAGGAAAGGGAGAGATGGGATTTTAAACAGTTTCTATTGCTAAAAAGTGAAGGACTGTTTCCATATATATCTTCCCAAGAAAAGATACAAGGTTTTCTGGCCACACCCATCCCTGCATTAAATCACTGCCATCTTTTCAATATTGGGCTCCACTGAAGAAGCACATACCCAGACACATAATAAGGCACACATTAAACGTGAATTTTCATTTCCTATTGTTTGCCATATTGCTGCTGTCAGGAATAATTAGCCTTATGGATATTGCCTTCTATAACTTAAGCATTTCTTGTCTGAGATCTGCAGAATTCCCCGCAGTTCCATGAGCAGACGCTATCAAATATGTTGAATTATGTGGCTATTTTATGTTGTAAATAAATAACCACATGGAATCATACTTGTGCTGTTAAATGAATTTTACTTATAACTGAATTTAGTTCTTTAGGCATAAAAGCCTAATGACTGCACACCACGAAAAAGATTTTTAAAAATGCATGAACCAAATCAAATCAAAGCAAATTGTGTTTTAGGAAAAAAAAGTCCACGCGTGAGCTGTTACTTCAAATTGGCACCAACTTAGCTTTAATATTAAGAGTTCTTCTGACCTTTTGCTACACAGGCCCAAAGCCTTGAAGAAAAAGTAGAGTTTAACCAAAACTGGGATGATTATCTTCTTACTAATGGTTAAGCACCAAATCCATATTTTCAGAGATGCTCATAAAAAATCATAATCAAACACTTTTAGCTGTGTTATATATGTGAATGTGATAAAAACTAACATTGAGCACTTTGTATGACTGTCACTATACTGAACATTTGACATATACCATTTTTATTAATTTTCTAAAGCCCCAGTGAGAAAGTAATATTATTATCCCATTTTATAAATGAGGAAACCTGAGCTCAAAGAGCCCACATGGAGTGTCAGAAACTAAACCCAGCCCAAGGCCCTCAACTTAACTCATTTCACTAAACACTTAGTATCGACTCAGTAGTAAAAACTGGCATTAGGAGTGTAGTTCACTTTCAAAATAAGATTCGTCAGGATAATCCACACCAAAGATTTGAAAACATGATAGTCAACTTTAAAAACTGATCATTTGTGGATTTGGGAGGGGGAAAAAAGAAGAGGCACCACATCTGATTTCTCCTATGTTTTGAAGCTGCTTTTGGCGTTAAGGGAACAAGTAACATGGGCTTCCCTGGTGGCTCAGTGGCTCTCCTGTCTGTCAATGCAGGAGACGCAGGTGCAGTCCCTGGGGTGGGAAGACACCCTGGAAAAGGAACTGGCAACCCACTTCAGTATTCTTGGAAATTTCATGGACAGAGGAGCCTGGCGGGCTGTAGTCCATGGAGTTGCAAAGAGTTGGACATGACTGAGCACCTAAACAACAACAATAGGGAAGTGTATCTGTCAATCCAAAATTTAGTTTCTTTAAACAGGCTTGGTTAAAAATTATACAATTGATTATGAAACTAAACTCAGTGTTGTATTCTGTTAGTAATGCATGTATGAAATGTGATATTTCATTTTTTGTCTCTGCTGTAAATAAATATTTTCAACAATTGTTCTGAAAAACTTGTCAGGTTACTTCCACTTTTACTGATATTTCTGTTAATACAGACTTCCCAGGTGGCGCAGTGGTAAAGAATCCGCCTGCAATGCAGGAGATTTTGGAGGCGTGGGTTTGATCCCTGGGTTGGGAAGATCCCCTGGAGGCGTAAATGGCAACCCACTCCACTATTTTTGCCTGGAAAATCCCATGGACAGAGGAGCCTGGCGGGCTACGGTCCATGGGTTCTCAAAGCCTCAGACACAACTTAGTGTCTGAGCATGCACGCATACACTTATATGTAACTGTTCCTTTTAAAATAACCAATATATCAAAGAAACTGTTTATGTCACTGAATTTACAGTGCATTGACATCAATTGGTACATAATAACTGTACAATTACTTTAGTTACATGCTGTAAATAAAATTTTAGACTTTATCTTCTGTTTTGTAAAGTGTTATTTTGTCAGGAGCACAAAAATCCCGAACAGCTGTGTGGACTCTGTTATAAGCTGACATAAACTTTATTTTAAAATCATATTTCTGGGTCCTTTTTCCAGTAAAGTTCACTTATCATTTACACTGGAACAGAAATAAAGGTTTGAAAAAAAAGACATAATAGAGGCCAATTCATAATTTTTCACAGATGTCTACAGTAAATCTAAAAGGCTAGTATACTATGTAGGTGATCCTTTGATCCAAACTACAGAAAAATCCACCCACAATATAGCTCTTTATTTCACAACTGTTTGAAATGACCCACATCCAAATTCATTTCTAAAAGATAAGTTTTCTTCTTTATTTTTAGAAGCCTTATGTTATTTCACCAAAACCACAAGTGACTTCTGAAATCTGACCCATGATGAAGACTTATGACACTTCATCTCCAATCAGTCACATGTATGGTGTGTCCAAAGCACTGGGTCTGATTTCTGTCTTAAGGCAGATGACCTTGGGTGGAGGATGACCTTGGGCAGGAGCATGCTGGGTCCTCCACAGCCCAGGCAGGCAGAGAGGAGGGGAATAGGATGTGGGTGTGTGGAATGAGGTCTGGAAGCCTTGCAGGGGGGCAATCAAGCAATACACTATCCAGAAGGCTTAGCAGGCTTCAGTCCTGTGCCAGCAGATACCCAAGTGGGAGGGACGTGGGTAAGGAAGAGAGATCATTCCTCTGTACGGGTGAGAGCAGGACCGGCCCAGGAGCACAGAGCTTTGACAAAAATCCAGAGAGCCAGCAAGAGGTCAGATGACGATGGCCCACACTCTGTCTGTGGAGTGTGTTTCTCTCTGAATAAATCCACGTCTCACGTATCACTTTGTCTCTCACTGAATTCTTTCTGCAATGAGACATCAAGAACCTGAGCTTCATTAGGTCCTGAAACCAGAAGCGACTCAATCATGCAGGGCAGCACATGGTGATCTGTGACTCAGAGATGCTGCCATGTCCAGTGGAGAGAGACTCAGAACACTGGAGATTCATGAACAATACTGAAACTCCAGCAAATGGAAGAAGCTAGCATTCTTCATTCCAGAGAAGATCACAATGTGATAATCTCAAGAAGCTCATCAACAGACCACTTGAGGCCAGATTAAAAAGTGCAGGCCCTGCACACACCCTGATCCTTGCTCTAAACTCCTCACCAAATCCCACTGGGTTGGGACACAATTTTGAGGTCATTAGCCCCACTGTGTATGACAAAGCAATAAAACTATTCTTTTCTATCACCCCATACCCCGCTCCCAAAAAAAAAAAAAAAAGAGGTCAGATGGGGGTAGGGATGCCAGGAACTGGGAACATAGCAAGAGCTGAGGGCCCAATCAAGCCACCAAATGTCCTAAGGCAATGTTACAAGTGGGTGCGTAGCAGGGTGTGGAACCCCAGTTCTACGTGAGTCAACCTCCACACGGAGGTGCACAGGAGTGGCCAAGAAAGAGAGAGTGCCACTCACCCTTGGCAGGTGGGACCAAGGTCCCAAAGCAGCAAGACGAATTCCCAGGCTCACCCGGGGGTGGCAGTGCTTGTCCATGCTGGCAACTTATTGGGGTTCAACTTATTTGTAGGTTTTGACAATAAGAACACATTGGGGGAGGTGCTTTGAAAGTACATGGGTATGTGATAAATAAAGATGACTGAACTGTTTTAAATTCTTCAATCTGGACTATTTGTTTCCAGCCATCATTCCACTCACTTAACTCCAAAGCATATTTTTGTGTTAGTTCTCAAAAACTGACAACTAACTCAGATGTCAGAAAGCTAGGCCATAGATCTTTGAAATGAAATATACATAAACAATTTGTTTTCTCTGTTCAGATGCTAAAATTTAGTCATTCATTGATGGCTAGTGATGAAGTGATGTGGTCAGGTGGGTAGTTGTCTGTAAAGGCACTAGCTGCCTGCAGGTCAAATCCCTCTTGCAGTGGAGAGAAGACAGAAATCACACAAAGTCCCCGTGCTCAGTCACTCAGTCCCTTTGCGACCCCATGGACTGTAGCCTGCCAGGCTCCTCTGTTCATGGAATTTCCCAGGCCAGAATACTGGAGTAGGTTGCCATTTCCTCCTCCAGGGGATCTTCACAATCCAGGGATCAAACCCACATCTTTTGCATCTCCTGCATTGGCAGGTGGGTTCTTTCCCACTGTGCCATCTGGGAAGCCCTACTGGTTAAACTTCTAGAGTCACTCTTCAAAATTCATAATATCAAAAAATTTCCAAAGAACCCATTAGGTATTAAGACCATTTTTGCAAATAGGTATTAAGGTCTTTATTGACAAACAAATCTGGATAATCATTAATTTTAAAAAGTTTTAATTAAAATTTTTTTTGTAAATTTTTTGCTCAGGAAAGTAGATTTTTTTTTCCCCCTGCTAGTTACAAGGATAATTAAATTTCACCCTCACCAGAGGGGCAGGACAGTTCTGTCTTTGGCTGTGAAGGTGGCAGGGATTCTAATTTACTATTGACAGTGCCTCTTTCACTTTGATAGATGTGAATTCAACTTCATTTATTGAATGCCTATTATGTGCCTGAAACACCTTAGATACTTTGGCTTGAAATGCCATTTTTAAACCTCACAGGGCAAGACTAGTTTAAAATTAATGTAGAAAACTGTATTTCCATTGTTTAAAATACTCTGTAGGGGAAAATACACTGTAGGCAAATTTCTACCTGGTATCTGTCTTGGTTCATTAAAAACAAACAAACAAACAAGTATGCTTAGGGTCCTGCTAGGGGCAAGGTAGGAGTTTACAGGGAATCATACAAAGGTACACCTTAGGTACCACATGAGAAGAAATGAATTCTCTAGAAATGGGAAGGTGAGGGAGAGTAAAGAGAAAAACAGGTAGAGACAGAGGCTGACAGGTGAGGAAAATTCCAGTGACGGTATATCTAGTCCTGTGGGCTTGCAGTTTCTGGGTGACAGCAAGCTTCAGGGGCTGTCTCTTCTAGAATTGGCACAAACGGAATTAGGTCTTTCAAAAGACGGAGAGGAATTGAAAGGCAAAGTAAGGGCATCTATTTATTTGATGCAAAGCAAGGTGACTCTAACCCCCCAAGGCCGTCCCACCGCAGTCTGAAGATCCTGACCCATTAAGGCAAGTGTCCAGGTGAAGAGTTTGACTCAAGACTGCACAGGTGTTTCGTCTACCTTCCTTGATGGCACTTTGACTCCAAAATAGGAACCACTGTGAAAATATGTAGAACTCTGTGTTATTTTTGGCCAAAGGCCTTTGCAAGATCTTCCAAAAAAGATTTGCACAATGTGATTTCCTTCACATGAATTTTAAAGATTAGGGCAGAACAAGTTAGAGTATTTTTGAATTAATTTCATAATATTACTCATTAGATCAATATATCACAGTGTCACTTTAACTACAGAGTCCAGTATAGCTTTCAACCAGATGATATAGGTGTCTAGAATTAGTAGAAAGGCTCTAATATTTAGGTGCAAGTCTAGGCTGAATAACTGTGCCCTTCTTGCTTGTGTTCTAGAATCGATGTTGGGTAAATTTCCCTTCAAGAAATTTCTGGTAGGGTTTCAGAAGGATAGTTATAATGAGGACTTTTCTAACTGGAAAAAAAGTAGTTAGATTAGTTGTGATTAACAACAATTTATGATTAGTGAGCAAGGTCCTAAATTATAGCAACATATTCACTCCATAAAAAGCTTATTCCATTGCTTGCTGATTTTTTCTAGCAATTTTAATTAAAAAAAATCTAGTGTCATAATCAGCAATAGGAAAATCCGTGGCTGTGATTCAGATAAGCAGGCATCTTTTTGTCCACGCCTTCGGTGATGTGAAGAGACACAACTGAAATGGACGATAAAATGGGCTCCGTGCAAAAGAAAAGAACCTGTAAAGAACAAAGCAGCTTTGATAGTTTGCAGACTGACACCAGTGAAAACACATCACAGTCCACCCTTCAGGGATTTCTCCACTTGTCTACAATTTCTCTGCGAATTGGGAAATTCAGGTTCTGGACATAGCTCTTCTGATGGGCTGTGTAATCTTGCTAAATCTTAGTTTATCTGGGCTTCAATTTTTCCCTCTAAAAAGGGGAATATCTCTCGGGCCTTCTGAATCCCTTAAATGGCTGTGCAAGAGTTTCTTCCTACTCCTTTAATGTTCTAGGATAAGAGTTTTCAGTTCATAGGTATTTCTATTCATTTCTCATTTTCTTCATGTTTTTGTTTTATCCATCTTGATTTTCCACTGGCCTGATTGTTTTGTCTGTCCCTCCACTCACAGTATAAAGATCAAATTTTATTTTGAAGAATGAGTAAAGAGTAAAGAAAGAGTAAAAGGGGTCAGTCATTTCCATATGTTGACATTTTAAGGCAGATGTGATTTAGAAAACAGCTGTTCTCAGCTTTATTCCACTCCATATTTTAACCTTTCATATGTTGCGATACCAGCCTCAATCTATTGTCTGTAAGAGGTGAGAGGTTCTCCATTTCATAAGGACAGCACTGATGATTAATGAAGCCAAGAGAAGCAGTAAGGTATGCATGAGCCCTATTATTATGTGTTGTTATCATATTGTTATCACATGGTTTGTTATTATATCGTCAGTGGCAATCACATCTATTTATTCTTCTCAGCTAAAACTTACATCTCTTGCAAGGTCTCTTGTCTTTCATTGCCTGTGTATCCTATCAACAACTTCAAGTAAGGTGGGCCACAAAGAGGAGGCTCTGGGTGCAAGTATAGTTTAGAGCAGGGGTCCTCTACCTCTGGGATCTAATGCTTGATGATCTGAGGTGGAGCTGATATAATAAAAATAATCCTAGAAATAAAGTACACAATTAAAGACCCTGATGCTGGGAAAGATTGAGGGCAGGAGGGAAAGGGGGCAAGCGAGGATGACATGGTTGGAATGGCATCACCTACAATGCACATGAGTTTGAGCAAACTCTGGGAGATAGTGAAGGACAGGGAAGCCTGGTGTGCTGCAGTCCAGGGGGTCACAAAGAGACAGATACCACTGAATAACTGAACAGCAACAATAAAAGTAACGTGGCTGAATCATCCCGAAACCGTGCTCCACCCCAGTCAGTGAAAAAATTATCCTCCGTGAAAATGGTCCCTGGTGCCAAAAAGGTTGGGGACCACCGATTGAAAGCACACCACTGGTTTCCTGCCTTCAAGAGATCACAGAGCATCACCACACGTTAGGAGCCGAAAGAAACTTACAGCTCCTTGTGGAGCCCTCTTGCCTTCTTACAGTGAAGCCAGTGAGTATGACCCCAAAGACAAACATCTCCTCTATTTACTAGTGATTCTAAATATCCCTAACATGACCGCCTCCTCATATTTCCTTAAGCAAAAAAGTAGAGAGAGGTGTTATAATTTGCCTAAAGGCATCTATCAAACCGAAAGAACCGCTGTCAATAGAAAATTAGAATGCCCTCAACCTTCACAGTCAAACACTACTGCCCCACCCCCTCTGATGAATGTGAAATTTAATTAATTATCATTGTAACTAGCAGGAAAAAACAATCTACTTTTCCTGAGCCTAGAATCAGAAGGTTTATAATTTTCTATTTCCTTTTTTTTCTATTTCAAAAGGGTTGAGAAGATTTGTCAAAGAGTTAAATATATATCCATATCCAATTTCCCTCTAATTATGAAGAAATAAACCAACTTCAGGGCTTTCTAATACCTGTTCGACTGTGACTTTTGGTGCCTTTCGAGTCCAAAGGCAGAAAAGTATGAGAGAGTATGTAAAGATGACCTTTCTCTGCTGAGACAGTATCTACTCATGCCTAAAAAGATTTGAAAATTCTTTAAATACTCTCTTCTGCCTTTTTCCCAATCCTATTTCAAATCAATTTCCTATTTTTTCACATTCCTCCTGGCTGGCAGCTGCCCCTTCTGGGCCTTTATCTGGAGGGAGGAAGACAGGCAGGCAAGCAGTTGCCTGTTCACTTGATGTCGGTCCTGTTCCCGGGCTGGAGACAGAATGTCTGATCTCCATATTGTTAGCAGCTTCCAACTGCCCCATCTTCAAAAGCAATTTAACACTTGGGTCCACAGGCTGGGGTCCCCTGTCTTTCTTTTCAGTGGGAATTAAAACCTTTCTGTTCTTTGAAAGAAGACTTCTGGGAAAAAAAAGAGAAACAGTCATAATAACCAACCCATAAGTCAGGTCACTAAAGGAAAAAAAAAAATTCACCTGCAGTGTAAACACAGAGGATGGAAGAAGTCATGTAATAAACTCTGTATTTGTCGACTGTCCGAAGCAATACAGTTGAAGAGAAATAGCTTTCAGTCTTGCAGGGACTCTTCCGAACAAGACCAGAACTTCCATAAAACCACGGAACTGATGAGGACCAAAAACCATGGAAAGACCTCCCCTCGCCCCCCAGCACAGACAGTTACTTGAGCGAAAATGGCATTTAGCCTTCTTGATGTGTTTGACTTTGCATCAGATGCTTCTTGGTATATAGCCAGAATTATATTTTTATAGACTTCAGAGATGCCAACGAAAGAACAACTTGTGTCCCAGGGCTTCCCATAGAAATGCCGCACATCTTTTCTCTATCCATTGTTGTACTGACTCCTGAGGAACTGATGTGCTCAGACCTTCTGTTCAGCTCCTGTGGCTGCTCTCACCACCCCCTTCTTCCCCTGCCCCACAGTGGTCCAGCCCAGCTAGGACGAAGGACTGCCACTCTTGGTAAGGATTACTGAGTTCTCTCATTTGACTTTCTTTCCAAATGGATTTCTAAGTCCTTTTTATTTTTTCTTGTAGTGCACAGGAAAAGAAAAATATCATCTGGTCTAATCTCTGGAATAGAGTCTTATAAGCTCCAGGAAAACAGGGAAAAAAGGCAAGTTTAAAAATAAAATATACGGATACACTATTCTTTTATTTTTAATTCTAAGAAGTATGATCATTAAGTTCTAAATAACATACAAGATACAGATTTCTGGAAACCAGATCCCTCTTCTGATTTTTTTCTCTCTTTTTTTTTTTTAAACTCCAAGTTGTTACCATTTGAATAGTCATCTCCTGTCCCTGGGTCAGAAGTAGTGGGAAGACTTCTGTTTTCAGAAGTACCTCCTGCATCCATGCTTTTTCTTTAAATTTCCTTATAAATCCTACCCAATTTCTCAATCTCTTCACATGTACCCTAGATGCATCGACAGCCTGCGCCACGGTCCTTGCATCCCTACTCCAGTCCACACTCGGGTCAGACCTTCCAATGACTTATTAGCAAATGCTCCTCCCACGCTCAAAGCCTCACTGGTTCCCTATTGACTACAGAATAAACCGCATCACCAACCATTATCCAGGAGAACCATCTTAGTCTTACCTTGCACTTGACATAGGATTTTTCTCACATACACCTCTCCCCCTTTCCTGTCACTTTGTCACATCACTCCCTCTGTCTAGACGTCCTTCTTCGGTCGCCCCCCACCACTTACTGCATTCTTCCTTTCTGTCTCTCTCTGTACGCCCAACCCCCTGCCTTTTATTTCTCTCTGATTTCCATAACCACTGCCACCTGGCAAGGCCTAATTGACCAGTAATGAAAGTGCCAGTCGCTCAGTCACATCTGACTCTTGGCGACCCCATGGACTGTAGCCCACCAGGCTCCTCCATTTGTGGGGTTTTCCAAGCAAGAATTTTGGATGCTGTTCCTTTAATTCCAATTGCCTACCAGACTCATAGCCAATCACTCAATGGCTTCAACAGGATGTCTACAGGCATCTAAAATGCAACATGTTCAAAGCTAATACAATCATCTTTGGGGAATTTCCTGGTGGTCCAGTGGTTAGGACTCCACACTTTTACTGCTGAGGGCCCAGGTTCAAGTCCTGGTCAGGGAACTAAGATCCTGCAAGCTGCCCAATGCAGCCAAAAAAATAAAATAATATAAAAATAAAGACCTCATCACAGTTGAACCAAAACCCTGACTTTGAGTAGTTCTCCTTTAAAAAAAATGAAATGAAATAAAATAAAATAATCATCTGCTACAAGCTTCCATCTCTTCCTGGGTTCCTGGAGTCAGTGAACAAAAAAATCTGTGTCCATCCAAATGCTCAAGAAACTTGGAAGCTGTTTCTTTTATTGGCACCGCCTTCCCCATTCCCTACATTGAATCAACCCATAGGCCCTCCACCATTTTCACAATTTTCATCTCTACGATGTCTACCTCTGTTGATGCAACCATCATTTTTCACTTGGATGTAATATCATACCTGCCTCTATTCTTACCTTCCTCTCACATTCTTCATACTCCATTCAGAAAAATCTTTCAAAAAGACACAAATCATCATACCAATTTCCTGACAGAAAAATTTTGAATGACTCCCCACTGCCATTGTGATAAACATCCCAATTCCTAAGTAGAGCTGATGAGACACTCTGTGACTTCACATCTCCTTGAACTTTCAATCACAGTGACAATTTCTGGCACCGTGCATAGGATATGCCTAATCTTTGGACTAGCATCCATCTTCTCTTAGCTAAGTCCTATTTTTCTTTCAGTCTCATCTTAGATGTCTCCTCTTCCTGACCTGAAAGCTTTCCTGTCCTGTGGTGGCTGCTGCTGCTGCTAAGTCGCTTCAGTCGTGTCCGACTCTGTGCGACCCCATAGATGGCAGCCCACCAGGCCCTGCAGTCCCTGGGATTCTCCAGGCAAGAACACTGGAGTGGGTTGCCATTTCCTCCTCCAATGCATGAAAGTGAAAAGTGAAAGTGAAGTCGCTCAGTCGTGTCCGACTCTTAGAGACCCCATGGACTGCAGCCTAGATGTCAGTAATCAATCAATAATATGCTTGATTATTGCATAGTCATCAAATTAAGAAAACATAAAAATCACACTTATTGCATTCTACATATTGCCTTAAAACTAGAGAATTGGAGAAGAACATAGAAACAGAGGCAGCATCATTATTTCTGACAGGCACTGGTGGCATGTTAATTTGCAAAAATTCTTGTGAGTCTGGAAGATGCAAAGATTATCCTCCCGTTTGTGAAATATGAACAGTCATAAAGTCCTCAAGTACATTCATACCTGAGTTCAAATTCCGTCTCCTGGGACTTCCCTGGGGGTCCAGTGGTTGAGATTTTGTGCTCCCAGTGCAGAGGGCAGGGGTTTGATCCCTGCTTGGGGAGCTAAGATCTTGCAAGCCACACATTGAGGAAAAAAAAAATCCTGCCTCTTCCACTTACTAGGTGTGTGATCTTGAGTAAACCGCTTGCCATTTTTGAGCCTCGTGTATGTATGTAAATTAAAAATAATATAATACCTGTGTCACTGGATTTTTGTTAAAATTAAATGAGATAATCTATGAAACGTATTTATCATAGGACTTAAATATACTAGAAATTCAAAAGCAGGGTTCATATTTCATTCAACATTCAATCTCTCACAGTATTAACTATGTGTAGACACTGAATAAAGTTGGTCTACCTGAACTGAATTTGAACTATGGATTAATTACCAACTGTAGCTGTTAGATAATGACTTGATCCTACAGTAATAAAGGTTTATAAATTTGCAAAATGTCAAGGCCAATCATTTGAATTTGATCTGTATTGGTAAGGCAAAACAGTTCTACTCCTTGGCACTAACAGAAATGTTAATTCAATTAATCACTGTAGGCAATAAATTACTTAAAAAACTAATACTGGATCTAAAGAACTTAAACTGTAGGTGTGATATAAGTTAAAACAAGTATTTAAGCATTTCTATTTTTATCATACTCATTTATATCACATGAAGAAATTGCTTATGCAATTTATATATGTGCCTGGAAATAAATTTCATAATGTAGCACTCAATC
Source organism: Bos taurus (assembly GCF_002263795.3). Lineage (NCBI taxonomy): Eukaryota > Metazoa > Chordata > Mammalia > Artiodactyla > Bovidae > Bos > Bos taurus. The sequence goes on along the minus strand of NC_037354.1, from coordinate 13,421,072 downwards.
ACTGAGTTAAAAGCTAAAATTAAACAATTTTCATGGACACAAATAAAAATTAGAGTAGGTTATTAATGTCCAACAATGCCAAGCAATGCTTAACAGTCCTATGATATTATGGAATTGGAGTAGAATTTAGAAACAGAGGCAGTGTTATTATTTCTGAGATGCATTTGGTTATATGTTAACTGGCAAAAACTCTGAGTCTGGAAGATGCAAAGATTAGCCTCCTGTTTCTGGAATATCAACAGTTACAAAATCCCCAAATATATTTCACCAAAAAAAAAAAAAAAAATGGAGTTGGTTAGAGTCTTTGGAAGAAGTTGTCTCAGGATCTATTGGGTCAAAAGACAGAATATATTTCCTAGCACTGGGAAATATTAGACTTTACTCCCTGTGTGCCAGACATATTTGCACCCAGACTAAACAGTACTTATCCACTGTGCTTACTGGAACAGGGAAGCACTTATATCAGTCCAATGCCCTTCATAAGAATTAGTTTCCATCAGAGTCAGGAAAACTAATGATACAAATCATTCCCCTTATTATTTTCTTTAGTATTATGTACTTCCTCTTGGAGAAATTAAAATATTCTGCTTGGAAAATTTAGCAGAGTAAAATATTTTTTAAAGGCATCATATATTTAAAAAAAATCTTTGTTATTTTAATGTACGCATTTATGATAAAATATATGGGCTGCACAAGTCACACAAAGCTTTCCAAAGATCCCTGTTTTTGGCTTCATGGCATCATTCCTGGAACTCTGTCTGCAAGTGATTGATGGAATTAAAAGCTGACCCAAAGAAAACCAACTATTGGCAGGGCCAGCATCCAGTAAATGTCTGTCAGGATTGCTCTGACCAACAGGGGCTGCACTCTGTACTAGATGGAGACTAGAATCCATTGATCAGATCCTGTTTTGGAGAAGCTAGGTTTGCAGATAAAATGGGGGAACATCAACCAGCAGTGGTGTGAGAAGCAGAAGCAGGGAATACGTAACCTAACCAGATAACCATACTGGTTGCTGCTGCTACTGCTGCTAAGTCACTTCAGTCGTGTCCGACTCTATGCGACCCCATAGACGGCAGCCCACCAGGCTTCCCTGTCCCTGGGATTCTCCAGGCAAGAACACTGGAGCGGGTTGCCATTTCCTTCTCCAGTGTATGAAAGTGAAAAGTGAAAGTGAAGTCGCTCAGTCATGTCTGACTCTAGTGACCCCATGGACTACAGCCTACCAGGCTCCTCCTTCCATGGGATTTTCTAGGCAAAAGTACTGGAGTGGGGTGCCATTGCCTTCTCCAACCATACTGGTTAGCGATTTCTCAATGCTCCCTCCACTCCCGTAAAACCTGGCTCAACCGTTGCTCATGTGTCATGATTGACATTTGTTTCTTCCAGGCCTATGGACACGGGTTTCTGTGTTTTTCTTTCTTTGCCAAGTTTCTTGATCATACCTAGGTAACCTGAGTACCTCCAAATCTTTATATTCCAAAAGCACCCACTGCAGTATCCACCAGCTTTCTCTCTCCAGGCTGGTTTTCTCCATAACAATGGTTAGTTAATATTTACTCACAAAAACTGAGCTCGTAAGAAATGTCTCTTTAAAAATGTGTTGTATTTAGAGCAAATACATTAGCATGCTTTTTTTTTTTTATTGCCAAAATGTTTTGAATAATCATCTGTCAATCACATTTCCCTTTTGTGGGAAGAGAAAGGTCAGCAAGTTGGCAAAAAAAAAAAAAAGTGACAGCTCTGGATAGGGTTTTGGTAGGTGGGGATAAAAAGTCACTTCTCATGTACACAGCTGCGTGTAATGAATGCAACATGTTTGAGGCCTATTCTTGGATCAGTTCCCCTACATTTTAAACTCAACTTTTCTTGGCAAGATTTCTGGGGCCATACTGTGTATGTGTCTGAATTCCTTCAGCCAAAATCTCTTAATATGAAAATTCAGCAGTATTGCAGTCTGTGTAGATGTCATGACTCAAAATCCAGTCTGTTTTATGTACCCTGTGACTCCGGACTGACCTCTTTATTACTATGGGCTTATTTTTAGCACAAAGTGATATTTATCTATGTCATTTTCTAAGGCCATATATAAAGATGGGTATATATATTATCCTGTAGACTTATAGTTTACAAGGAATATGTATGGAAGGAAAGCATTTTTTAAGTGAATTAACAGAAAACACATATAACCCAAACCACAGCCTGGCTTTTACCTTAATGAGTAGCAATTCCATTGCTGAAAAGGGAGCCAAGCAAGTTCCATCCTGGGGAACCCGGCTTCCTTTCTCTCCCAAAGGAGAAGTTCTTCTCAAAATATGGCCACCCCTCCCTCAAAGCAAACGGAAACTCCCTTTTGCATGTTTAAGGTTTCACTTCTATATTCTGGAATTAAGGCTATATTTAAAAAAATAATTTTTCAGAAATGTGATCTCCATCACAAATACATCTGAATGTGCAAACGTCAAAACAAAACAAAAGTTATAACACAGATTCTGTTCAACGAGTATAAGTCAAAAGTGGAATATTTTCCCAGGTGAAAAAAACCCACGATGATGTTTTTAAAAATTTATGAATCTGAAAAGTCTTACTGACTGGGTCCCTAGAAGTCATTCAGCACATAAAGAATTTAAATATCAAATCTGAACAGTAACACAAAAAGATTTTGAAAATAAGCTAGAAATCATGAACAGATGCCTCAGCATGAAAGAAATTAGAAATACAAATATGCAAAACTGAAAGGCAAATATTTTGGAAACATGTTTGGAAATTCAATATTTTTCAACAGATAATGAACATGGGGATATTTTATTTTCTCTTTAGAAGATTGTGAATTATTCTGTAAATTTAACAATTAATCTTAATATTTTAAATTATATTTGTCAAAGTATTAAGCCTAGGTTCAAAATCACATAAAGTTTTAAAATGCTTGTCGGATCAAGTAATGAGATAATAACAGGTTTTTGTTTCATATTAAAGAAAGTGATCTGGGCCCAAAAGATATTAAGATATTGAAATAAGGTCTACATATTCTGAAATACAATTAGTTTACCACAAAGGACATTAATGACTAAATTAATCCCTATTTTATTCTAACTTCTGGTAAAAGTAGGGTTCTAGTTGTACAAAGGAAATTGACAGCACAATGAAAATGATGAAAAAAGCATCCATCCCCTCATGTTTTTCTTCATGTTTCTGAAAAGAGATTTACCTAAGTGTCAATGGTGGTGTGACAGTCCTTCGTCATTACCTTGGTAATTGTATTAACTATCTTCAGGTCACTTCTTTGATTTAAAAATTTTTTCTAGGGCAGTGTAACTGCTTTCATTAGTTTTTTTTTAAGTCAAAGATTAAACACTAGATAAAATACTGCATTCTCCATGGTTGTCCAATATTGGAATGTGGAAGGAGCTAAGCTACCCATGCAACCAATTACTTTCTCCGGTAAATCCATTATTTGTCAGAATACTGCAAAATATCCATGAGAACTGAACTGATGGTCCATGTGTAAATACTGGCACTGCTTAAAGTAAAAGAGACATTTACTCCCAAACCAAATTACATTTGGAACATTTTGGAAAGAAATGCATAATAAACCATTGCAGAAATCCTAACATGTTCAATTTCCACTTTGAGTGTTTTTGATTCAACTCTTTTGTGGCCAACTCAGTTGAGTTCATTCAGCAAAAGAAAGCAATATATTTTGATAGAAAGAATGGAAGCAAGAGGTTTCAGAGATTAACCAGGGATCAATCTGGTCTTGACTAACCATCCTTGTGGGCACTTTGAAACATCTGTGTTTCATCAGACACTCCTGAAAATGCAGGGCATACCACCACGGAAAAATTTCCTCCAAACTCTCTCCCTTTCTAATGGAATGTTTTACCAAGATTTGTTTTATATGTTTGACAGAAAATAAATTACTTAGATATAGGAGATTGTCTGAAGATTTGTGATCCTTACAGAGTAGGTTAATATGAGTTAGACAAGATCAGCCTTTAGGATATGTAAGAAATACAAATGTTTTCAGTAGTTGTCTTAGGCAAGCGGAATGATATGGATTGCTTGATCTTTTTTTTTTTAAAGAAATTTAAAACAATAAAAAACAATTCCTTGATCACTCCAGAGACTGTAATTCAGTTCACATAATCCCCTAAATTATATAAAATTTATTTTCTGAAGCCATTACTTAAAAGTACAACGGCTAGTCTGGAAAGAAAAATAAAGAGTTAATGAGTCAAGTGTTTATTTCCTTAGATGATTATCTTCATTATTAAAAGCAAAATAATGTAGCAAGTGGATACTCTCAAAAAAGTCTAAAAATAAGGATCAATGTACAAGCACTCAATTTTGATATAACATCTCAGATATCTTTCCTATCTATGTTATGCCATATCATCAAAATGATATAGTTTTTACATAATATATTTTTCTTAACACATTATACCTTATTTTACTGTTCTGTTGATTGTTTCAAGTTAAGAAAATGATGGATAAAATGTTAATAATACAGATTAAAGTAAAAACTCTATTGTGCCAGTAACCATTACCTTGTGAATAACATAACATTCTTGGGTAAATAAATTTCCAGTGTTTTTATGTTGTTTTATTGCCATTCCCTTCTCCAGAAATTAGGGTATAGTTGATTAACAATGTTGTATTGGTTTCAGGCGTACAGCCAAGTGATTTAGTTATGCATGTATCTGCTCTTTCATTTAAGTCATAACTGGTGATTTTAGGAGATAATGTCAGCAAAACTTTAACTCATAAAAATGGCATTCTTCTCTATATTATTATTCTTTCCTTTTAAATTCCTCTTAACCTTGATTGTTAAAACAAACAAACAAACAAACAAACAAAAAAAAGCAAGTCTGTGGTTGGAGGTAGGAGGATGTTGATAGCTGATCCTGCCCCTAGCAAACATACTCACTTCTCTATGGAATTAAATTAAAAACAGGTCAATTTAGCTCATTTTAAGCAGATTATATTAATTTTGTCCATTCATTATTTCTTTTAAGGATAGTAACATGGCAAAATTTGTGCAAAATCTTCAAATTAAACACTTATTTTGAATATTCTTACATTGAAAATTTTTGGTCATGTACATTTTAAAAAATTCAGGCCTAAATCAGAGACAACAGCAATTAAACGGTCAAAATGAACAAAATTGTGTACAAATATAAATCAACAGGGAAAATAAAGTGCTAGGGAAAAAGACTTAAAAGACTGAAAGCTTCAAATCTGAGAAATGAAAATGCAAATTGACATTTAAGATTTATTAAGATATTTTTACACTGAAATTGATAAGAAATATTCCATTTACATTTTTGCTTTTTCTACTTTTTCAGAAAGTGCTGCTAAATTGCCACTTTTAATGTTTCTAAAAATTTTTAACTTATTCTATTTAGCTGTAGACTATTACCAATTGCAAACAAAAAAAGTAGGAAGAATTGGACTAGTTAACAATTTAAAATATAATTGAATGACAATCCTTAGCTTATTTACTGTAGGGTTTCTTTTTCATATACTTCATTTTAATTCTCATATAATTTTACAAGTAAAAATGCTTTTTCAGGAATATGTTTGTGGAACACTGATAATCCTGCCTTAATTTTCCTTGAGTAATACAACACATAAGATAAAGTAATAGAACTGTTAAGTATCTTTTTTCCACTAACTATAATATGGGTAAAGAATGACTAAAGTTAATGTAAAGTATAGGTTTAATAGTCACTGAATATCAGTGAAAGTCAAGAAACATCTAAATGTTCTTCCTCATGCCTTATAAGTAGCTCATTAGAATATATTAAAACTATTTTAAATCTTAAAGTATGGCTTATTAGCAACTGCCAAAAACATTCTCTCAAAATTAAACATCTTATTATTATGGTTGATGATAAACAGGTGTTTCTTATTTTAAAAATAAATTGGCCATCTTGGAATTTGAAGTATTAACATATGAAGCTTTGCAGACATTTTAGAAAACACGAGTGTTTTGTAGTGGTATTGTTCCCTTGCTCACTGCTGATTTTTAACTTTCAGTTTATTTCACTGAACTTCATTAACTCCATTTTTCAAGCCTTTGGAGTGAGCAGTTTTTAGAACACTGGACATCGCCAAGCAGTCTGGAAGAATAATGCAGCCATATTGACCACAGCTGTGAAAACTTTCACATTATGGATTTCATATTCAGAGCTATTTGGGACTAAACTTTAACTTCTGCAAATAAAAGGTGATCTGGAAGAAAGGGTTTTAAGGATGTGAAGAAATAACTAATATCTTCTTCATAACCCTCTCCCCACCTCTTCTTCTGTAAATACTTCATACTCTGAAAATAAAATGACAGTAAAGAAAAATTTTAAATTCATACGCACATGAACAAAGGGAAGAGGAAATGCAATGACAGCAGAAAAGGATGTTGACAAATTTTAGAAGATGGAAAACAAACAAAATGATTGATAATGGTGAAGCAGAGGGAAGGGATTAAAGCCCAAGGGCCATCAGAAAGGAAAACCCACCAAGCGCACGCTTGATTCTTTCCTTCAGACCTCAGAACGTCTTGGGAAATGGATGACTGGTGTTCCTGAAGTTTGATGTGTGGAAAATTAATCTTTAAAGTAATCTCATTCAGCACACCTTAGAAACTATTTACTGCCTACTTTGTACATTTAATAAAGGAGAGTTCAGGAACTGAGGAGAAGGCAATGGCACCCCACTCCAGTACTCTTGCCTGGAAAATCCCATGGATGGAGGAGCCTAGTAGGCTACAGTCCATGAGGTCGCTAAGAGTGGGACATGACTGAGCAACTTCTTTCACTTTTCACTTTCATGCATTGGAGAAGGAAATGGCAACCCACTCCAGTATTCTTGCCTGGAGAATCCCAGGGACGGGGGAACCTGGTGGGCCGCCGTCTATGGGGTTGCACCGAGTCGGACACGACTTAGCAGCAGCAGTAGCAGCAGGAACTGAGCCAAATTGTTAAGGCAGCATAATTTTGAAACTGGGAGCAAGGACTATGGAGCAAGACTGGCTGACACTAGCTCTGTGACCTCCCCATCTCTTACTTTCTGAACCTCAGTTGCATCATCTGTAAAATGGGGCACCAATACCACCTACCTCATAGTTGCTATAAGTATTAAATAAGTTAATATGTAAGTGGCTTGCTGAGAATTGTGCATGGCAGTTGTAAGTGATTATGTTTTTTAATAAGGAATTGTACTATGAGAGGCAAAATTTAAAAATTTGTTCGCATACATTTAGCACATTTTTTTCCCCAAGAAAGTTCAGCCCAATACACAGTGAACCTGAATGGCAAGTCAATTCTAAGATTCTAATTTCAAGTGATTCCTCCAGAAGGGATGATTTCCAGGTCTCCACCAAATCCAGAGAGAATTCTTATATTGGTTCCTTGGGATCTTTCCTGCTCAGTGATGCCCTAATTTACACTTCATAATTTGCAGCCTGCACGTGAGGCATTGTTGAACAGTCTGAACTGAAAAGAAATTCTTATCATAATTAATTTTTAAGGCAGCAGGGACTTGATTATGAGGTTACCCGAAGCCAACAACAGAAGCGGCGATGTCGATGTGACAATAGGTCAAAGTAACGCAGGGACGCCTTCCAGGCCACCACAGAATTCATGTGTTTCGGTTTCAAAAGATGCAACTTCACCTCATGATGCCATTTGCAAAGAACTACAGCCCACTGCTTACTTGGCCTTAGCAGCTTCTAATGTTACAGCTTACACTCCTGTAAAAGGGATTTTTACAAAAGTATAGCTACCCATTGATAAGTAGGCACCTTTACTGCATTTAAAGAATTTTGCCTGGCTTCAGAAGTGTTTTATGACAGAGGGCTGCATTTGCATTACAAATAGTTTTTATGTAGACAAAAAAAGAGAAGACTGAGCTTGGAGATGAGGGATATTTTACCAGGACGTATTTAGGAAGTTATCTTAAGACAGTTTCCTCTTAACCTCAGTGGGATTCATCTCCCAGGGCAATTGCCTAAGAAGAAAATTGCAAAGCTGGCATTTAAATCCGACCTTCAACCAATGGTAATCCAGGATGATGAACTTCAGCGGGAACCTGGGAATTCTGAAGGGCCATTACAGCCCCTGAAGTCATGGTCGGGAGGACCTTGGCTAGCTGATTCAGACCTCCATAAGCTGCAAATCAAGAATATGAATATTCCCTGCTGATTGGAAACAGCTTTGAGTGTTTCTTTTCCTCATAGCTCATTTCATTTTATTTTCTTTTGTTTTAAAAGAATCCTAATAAGCATAAATATAGAACAGATCCATATGAATGCGAGAGCAGACATCTCAGTTCTCTTTGATTCTCACATTTCGCTTTCTTGCTCGTCCTTACTGCTCTGAATCTGAAGATAGTTATGGCCAGAGGCTAAACACTGACTAACAGAAGTTCTCTCTTCTGGATTCTTTTGGGAATTCTCAGGAGAGCACCCAGCAACAAATGGGAATTAAGACAATACACCTCCTATTTATTTTATCTTTCAAAGTCATACATACAGCATGTAATAAGGGGAGAAACTCTGATCTAGAAGGATGAGTGTATTGTGCCAGGGCTTAAGTTTATTCCTCGCGTGGCCACTGGCTTAGGGAAGTGACACTGCATAATCATTAGTGTCTTTAAGCTGTCACTTACTTTGGGGATGGTATCTTTTCTATCGCCTTTTTCTCAGAGTGACTGGCAGTGAGAGGACCAGAAGATAACAAAGGATGATGATAATAGACATGAAGATGAAGATGGGTAAGGGTGATGAAGATATACACAAGGGCCCACAGAAATTTGGGTTTCAACTAGTCTAATAGGGAAAGTTTATTTTTCCCCCCAAATTGGAGTATAGTTGATTTACAACGTTATGTTAGTTTCTAGAACACAAATGAACTTATCTACAAAACAGAAACAGACTAACAGGGAAAGTTTTATTCCAAAATGCCACTTCTCGGGTGACACTGCATGCATTTTAGAATTACCTTCCCAAGCTGTTCTGCAAGCTGTCCAGTGATGAAACCTCGCTAGTCCCTGGAAGAACTAGATTTATTTCTACGGCACTCAACTTTTTTCCCTTGCACTTAGTCAACTCCTGGTCATCCAGACAATGTATATGCTAGAAGAAAGTGGCTTCCAAAATGGAGAAGTACATAGGACATAAGAAAACTTGCCTCTCCACTTTGAGATGTGACTTCTAAGGGCTTTCATCTCTTATGTTCTTGGTTTCTGTCTCCCCTACAGGTCCCAGTTCTGTGTCTGTGAACCCCTAGTAGACCCGGAAACCCTCTTTCCACGTAAGTACGGCACATTATGAATTCTACAGGTAAACACACGTTGCTCCTGGAGAACCTGTTGGATATGTTCTCTGTCTCTGACTTGTTTCCTTGACTTGTTATCTGAAAATAAAAGTGAAGCCGTACCTAACAGGATTGTCCAGCTTCTCCAGCAGCATCACTGTCCACCACAATCTGACATACTATAACTTTCGGTTGAAATATTCTACTTTTCTGGCCTGATTTTGTTTACCAATATTTTCAAAAATATTTGTTCCCAAGGCAAATCATAGAGCATCTACAGAGATAAATATTTTGGAAATAATAATATAATAATCCATTTTATATTTTAATTTAAGGCCAAATTAGAGTTTTTTTCAAAATTAGGGATATTAAAAAACCATATACCTGTAACATGTCTTTATGTATAAATTCAAATTTTGAAATGTAAATCTTCCTTTTGAAGAGATGTGTAGATATCAAACATTTAGTTAAGACATTAAAAATGTCCTTGATCATCTATATTTTCAAAGAGTATGTTAGAAACATAAATCATCAAAATGATGGACTCTTCTTGGCTTTTTTTCTTTTTTGTTTTTGGCTCTGTCCTAAGAACATGGATTTTTAACTCTTTGCCAAATTTACATGAAATATAACTATCATTTAGAAAAATATAAATCTCTTCTTTTTCCTGATACCTATTTTTGTCTTTACTTCTTGACACCTGAATTTGGCCATGTAATACTTATTTTTCCCCCTCAAAGCGATTTTTAAGCTTTTATTGGATAATAAGTCATTTCTGGCATTGGCTATTTTTAGCTTTAGGAGACGATATTTTATGAATACTTCTTCTGTCATTGTTTTACACATTGATGTTAGCAACCAATCAAACATGAATGCAAGCTAATTGTAAAAGAATAGGCAAGATAGGGGTATACTGTGCACAAAGTAAAAGGGTTGGATAATTTTCTGCATTGGTGATAATGATTTTTATATTTGATTATTGAGAAACTAATAAACATTAAAATCTTACATAGCACAGATCAATGAGAAACAAAATTGAAGATTTATTCCCTATTATTGTTTTCCATTCTGCATATTAGATTGGAAATGGAATTCACTACCTTAGAATTAAGTATTTTGTCATTCATATTTACTCACAATATACTGAATGACACAATTGTGATGAAGACACAGAAAGGAAGCAGACAGTAATGCAGACATTACTGTGAGGATTTGTAAAGCTGCTGTAAAGACCCTGTAAGATACCGTAAAACCCTGCATTGCAGGCTTAGTTTTTCTTTCTTTTTTTTTTGATCAGTAAGATCATTTCCATGTTATTAATAGGGAATACCACTTATTAGAGTACGGGCTGTATAACTGTATAGACAGGTTTTTTATCTTACAACAAATTCTATCTAGGAATAATATTATTACAGTTACTTTGGGAAATCAGTTGCGACCCTAAGAAAAGTCACATGCATATGACCTGACTTAACTCATGAGTTATTAACCTGAGCTGAACTCAGGAATAAAATCTCATAAATACCTTGAAAAAATGTAGTGTATCAGAAGAAATGTTAAACTGAAATAAAAACAATCAGGAGACAGCCAGATCATGAAAAATTGCTTGATTCGAAGAACTTTTAAAGGTTAGAGCTCTGTTAGAGGTTTAAAAGACAGAAAGCAATATGAGAGGGAAAATACAAGGAAGGAAAAGATTAATATGCTCCCTGCCTACGTTTGTTTTATGATGCTCATTTTTTTCTAAGAAGTTACCATTTTTGCAGCTGGTCAGAAATATCACATTCCTTGATGTCTCAAAAGGTTTTATATGACTAAGCTTCACCATACTTTAACTTATATAACATATTAAGCAGCTGTTGAAAATAAAAAGGCATTATAGATATTTGGAAAGAGACACCAATGAGAAAAAAGCAACTTCTCCTGGGGTGTGCATTAAGACTACTTATTTCCTATAATATTCAAATTTTCACCAATATTATAGCAACTAACCATAGGGATTCTAAAATATAGGCTCCAGGTGCTTTTTACTTGAGACAATTTCTTGGTGCTTTTACAAGTACAGTTAAAAGTTTTATTTTTAATTAATTAAACATATGGTACGTTGGGGAGGTGGGGATTGGATTTATTATAAGGTGTCTCAGGATGATATGCATGCCAAACAACTCCTTTTAAATGACTATAAGTAGCCTAGTATAAGTGAACTTTATGATGTGAAGAAGGAAAAAAAAGCATATCAGATCACGATTAAAAAATCTATATTTAAATTAGGTCAATTTTCACTTCGAGATCATTGTTTAAAATTTTAATAAGCATTTATTTTATGTTGATGTATTTTAAGTTTTCCCGTTTTTAGATAGATTGGCAACTTTGGATAATTAAAATACTTGCACACACTTGTTTATTCACTGTCATATATGCAAACGGGTAAATGATACCTCTCTGCTAATGAACCTTACTTTATATTAACTTAACATTTCTATATGCAACTTTTTTTGCTTCCATCTTTGCCTGTTTATCTTTTCATGCCAAGTGAATAAATGAATATATGAAAGTCGATTTCTAGTAAAGAGAAATGTTCAAATCTGGCTCCCAGTCAAAGGGTTCATGTATAACATAATAGATGTATATTAGTTCTTTCCAATTTCAGAGCAAAATAATTTCAGAGGACTAATTTTGGTTATAACATTATATATTTCTTAAAGACACGAAAGTTAAACTGACTTCTTTTCTGCTGCCAAAAAATCTATAGCACATTTCCGACATTTGAAATGCTACATTCTCTTTTGGAATCAAAGACAACAGTGACAGAATGATGAGACCATTCAAATATGTCATGAGGCTTGAAAATCTTTGTGGTCAGAAAACACAGTTACAGAAGCAAGGAAAAGTTGGCCTGCCTTCTTTCTCCTCTGAGGATTTCAGCTGAAATCCATAGGCTCATGGAAAAAATGGACTTAACAGACATTTAAATATTTTGAAATGGTACGTTGATGAATAGTCTGTCACCAATTAGTATTCAAAACAAAAAAATTGTCCACCAGTTTAGCCAACATCAAAGGTTGAGATCTAATGAAGCGGCACAAATGAAATTACTGGAAAGCTGAAAATTGTTTTAATCTTTCAGTTACAGTAATAGTAGATTTTTAAAAAATAAATGCAAAGCTGATATCTATTTTGTACCTTTCTCTCTTCTAAGTGATTTTGGTCTCTATGTGTGTTTTGAACAATTACTTCATATATGATGTAAACAGCAAAGTTTTTTTTTTTTTAATCTATTTATCTCACTGCACAGCATGTGGGATCTTATGTCCCCAACTAGGGATAGAACCTGTGCCCCCTGAATTGAAAGTTCAGAGTCTTAACTACTGGACTGCCAGGGAAGTCCCAACAGGAAAGCTTTTACATAGTCCCATAATAAAAATTCTCTGGGAAATTTTATAAGGATTTATTTTGCACATTTCTTCAGGTTAGTTCAGTATTATACATGTTCTGAGTGAAACACATTTCTAGGCAAGTGCAGAATCAGCATTCCTATTTTAGAGAGTTGCTTCAAACCCAAAGGGTCAAGGTAGATTTTGGAAATGTAGTTGATGCTTTTAAAAAAGAAAGTTCATTTGTCTTTTTTCATGCAGACACATCATAAAATAACTAGATTGTTAAAAAAATAATTTTTCTTAAACCATAGTATTTTTTCATATTGGTTATAAAAATGGTTGATTTTACTTAACTATTCTTTTAAAAGAAATTAATGTCAGTATACATTTCTGAATAGTTTTCAAGTACTTTACAAAATTAAGCAACATCCACAATAGGGATAAACTTTGACAGAACAACCAGGAGCAGAGATCATGAACTATTAGGGAAATAAACCCTGGTTTGATCTGATCTGATATCAAAAAAAGTCCAATCACCACAAATAGGCACAAAATTTGACTGTAGTTTCTTAGCAACTATAACAAAAATGAAAATGTTAAGTTACATAGTTTCCACTTGCTGAAAGAAGAAAACAAATTTATTTGCAAGAATAAATTTTTCCAGGAACTAAACTCAGGAAGGAATATAGTATATAAGACAATGAACAAAATCTTCAACTATGATCTTACAACTTCTATAACTGTCTCACTGTGCCAATATATTCCAACCTTAGGACAATTTTGTGCTACTGGATTAAGTTATATTCTCATTGATATTATGGCCTCTTGATTTAAGAGATTTACTATAATTAGTGTTGACAGGATTGAGTTCTCATGTTGGTTGAAAGCTCCTCCAAAGACAGAAACTGTCTTGGATCTACACTTGAAAGTGTTTATTAAATGAGTGATTATTTACCTCCTTCCATTAGGAGCTTGAATGAAATACTCTGAATGACAGTTTAGTTGGGAATAAAAATCACTTATTTTTCCTCTGCACATCAAAAGCATTTTGAAAAAAATCTTTTGTTTTCTGTTAATACTCTTAGAAGACTTCTGTTTGAGAGGTGATTCCCTGGAGGTAAACTGTCTGCTCTCTCAGGTTACTTTAGCATTTTTTTCTCTATTCTTAACATTTCAAATTTTCTTATCAAAAGCATATTTTTCCCTGCTCTGCACATGTCATCCTTCAATTCTGGAAAATCCTTAGTGCTAATCTCTTTGAATGCTGCTTTTGTCTATTTCTATCTTTCTCTTTCTGATATTCTCCAAACTTGTAGGCGATTAATTTATTCTCCATATTTCTTATTTGTTCACCCATATTTTTTTTCAATCTCTATTTCTTTATGCTCTCTTTGAATTTCTTAAACCTAACTTCCAGTTCACTATTTTTCTCCAACTACGTTGAATCTAGAGATTATCTCATGTTTTTTCGGACCATATTTTTCAGAATTTTTAACAGCACTTTTTCACATACTTTGCTCTCCTCTGTTGAATTTGTTTTCATAGTTTCTTATTCTTTACGAATGCTATCCCTTCCCTCGTCACTTTGAGGATAACTAACATGCTTATTTAAAACTAATTATTTTTACTTCATATGCAGTAGATTCATCTCCCAAACACTGTTTTTACTGACTTGCTTAGCATTAATGTTACTTATCTATCTTGGGCTTTTGATTTGCATATTCCTTTTGAATAGTATTCCATATATATTCTCTCTTTCTTCATTCATATCTCCCTGTTTTGAAGCATTTTGCTGCCTTCACCCAGCCCCCCGTAACCCGAGTCCAGAACCAGGTCAGTAGCTTGGAGCTCTTGTTCTGTTACAGAGCTGGCAATATTACACATCCAAATTCCAGGTCAGGGAGTATGTGGGCTCAGGTCTTGGCTAGCAGGCTGAGTCTGCTTCATCCGACCTCCTCCCATACTCAGTTTTCTAGGGAGACCGTTTTTCCCAGCTTCCTTTTGCTACTCTGCAGTCCCTGGTTTCAAGCTCAGAGACTGGCTCAGGTCCAAGCCTTTGATGGATCACTGTTAGCCCTGGGCATCCAGCCGGAGACAGATTCCTGCCTGCTCCTGCCTGCTTTCCTACCAAACTTCAGTAGGTCCTCACTTCCGGTTCACTTAACTGGTTTATTTCTGTTTCATTTTTCAGCCACAGAGATATTTGTCATGCTTCTTTTCTATTACTTTAATATCTTATCAGCTTTGGTATTTAGAGCCAAGGAGGTAGGAAGGGGGTGTCTGTGTGTGGACAGGGTGGAGGTGAAAGCGTAAGCACACGATGCCATGTTCACAGGGAATCTTCACTGTTTTCTCAACTACATTGCTAGCCTATGAATATAACACACCCAAGGGATGACATCTTCTCTCAGAACCTGAATTTAGGAGAAGAGACAGCTCTGTGGTACTTCCGCTACCCCAACAGCTAAACCAAGCACCCCAGAGTACTTGAATTAGACTCATCTGAAACCCTCATTTAAAATGCACATTCTTGGGCCTCTCTCCAGATTTACCATGTGGGAATACCTGAGATTGGGAGCCCAGGAGTTTGCATTTTTGACTGCACTTGAGCCCGTTTTCGGCAACAAGTCTAAAGAATCAGCGCCTCTCCAGCAACCTCCTAGTTGTCAGATCCTGCTTCTGAGACTCTCCCAGGTTCTCTCTCCTGTGATCCCAGGAGGAACAGTGAAGGCTTTGAACATAACCAGCAACTTCAGACACTCTACAGGAAACACTTGTCGTCCAAAGCCCTCCACGAAGTATCTTAAAAGCAAGAAAGCATGCAAAAAGCATCTTGCTAGTTACCACCAAGAGACAAGTTCAAGCCATCTCAAAGAAAGCTATGAGGGACAGGCTTTAGATAACTGCCCTTGACCACTGGGCAAGGCTTACGGATAAATCCACGTATCAAACCATCACAGCTGATGGGGCGTCACAGCAGGTAATGTCTGGTTTGAACTCTCTCCTAGATCCCGCTTCAAGCACATTGAAGCAATGACAAGGGAAGAAACGTGAGTCAAATAATAAAAAATGATAACAAATGCTTCTCCCACGCACATTAATGGACAAGGAGAATGCATCTTAAGGGGAAAAAAGGAGAAAATATTCAAAATATACTTTAGTTCCAATAGAGCGAATGGAAAAAAAAAATGCTTTCATCTCTCCCATTAGCAATGCAATATGGTAAATCAAAACTAAAGGGCGACGCTTCTGCCTAAATATTTCCATAACCTGGGAAAACTTTTCTTTTTTTCTTTTTGTTCATGTGCTCGCTGTTTGTAGTCCTCAGTTTGAAGACAATTTCTCATCTTTGTCCTTGCTCTGCTGTTTAGCCCCGCCTCACCGCTTCTTAATTTCCATGTGGCACTGAGGCTTCTTGAGCATCCAAGTAGAAAGCAAGTCCCATTAATTATAGCAATGTGTTGTAACTGCAGAGTCGCAAAATTATTTTACATGGAGAAAAAAAAAACAACACCATTAAAAAAATTAGCTGAGAGTGAATCGTTAGCAAGGCCCAGCAAAAGGAATTAGTGTGCTTCTCTAAAGACAGAGGGGATGCTGACTCTTGCATCTTAGGGTTCCGTGGCCTTCTCTCCCACCTATCGTGACATTCAGATATGAGCACTGTCAAGACGGCACACACGGCTGGGTTAAAAGTCCTTCTGAGTGTGTGACACCATTTCCAGAACAAGAAAACCAGAATGTCGCCTGATGAATGATTATACACATGACTACATCATCATAACCGTCTTCTTTATTACTGACATTTCCCCAGCCTATCTGACTTTCATGTTCTGGATTACACACTGTTGTCGTTTTGTTAGGATTTTGAATAGAAGGACATGATTCTTGTGAACTTAAAATTATAGAATGTGATCCAGTAATCATGGGCCTCCCAGGTGGTAATAGTGGTAAAGAACCTGCCTGCCAATGCAGGAGATGTTAGAGACACAGGTTTGATCCCTGGGTTGGGAAGATCCCCTGGAGGAAAGCATGGCAACCCACTCTGATATTCTTGCCTGGAGAATCCCATGGACAGAGGAGCCTAGTGGGCTGCAGTCCATGGGGTTGCAGAGTCCGACTCAACTGAAGCAACTTAGCATATCATTGCAATATGGTAATCATACAGACTTTTTTAAGACCTGCCAATACCCAAAGGGGAGAAGGCAATGGCACCCCACTCCTGTACTCTTATCCCATGGAAAGAGGAGCCTGGTAGGCTGCAGTCCATGGGGTCCCGAAGAGTCGGCCACGACTGAGTGACTTTACTTTCACTTTTCACTTTCATGCATTGGAGAAGGAAATGGCAACCCACTCCAGTGTTCTTGCCTGGAGAATCCCAGGGTCGGCAGAGCCTGGTGGGCTGCCGTCTATGGGGTTGGACAGAGTCGGACACGACTGAAGCGACTTAGCAGCAGCAGCAGCACTAGCAGCAATACCCAAAGAAAATGTCTTTTTTTGTGTGTGCTCATATCACTAAGGTATGGTCCTCAGGATGGATTTAAGTATATTATATAAGACAAACAAGCACTCTGCAGGTTAACATCTATTGGACAAATAACCCACGTGAGTGGACGTAAGGTGTAGAGTCCTTATCACCCAGTTCTGAAGGACTGGAAGTGGCGGGAGTAGGGTTGGGGGGAGAGCCCACAGCAGTGCACCTGTGGGAAGGGTGCCATTTCTGTGTTGGGGAACACCCAGCTCCAGCCCTGGGTCTGTGCCCAGAAGGGAAAACAGTGCATCAGAGCTCATGGGGCTGGTTCACTTAATATGAGACCAGGGGGCCTTTGCTCAGGCTGCTGGGATGAAAGGAGACATGCCGCCTTGTAACTCAAACAGGAATAGGAACTGTATTTCTCATAGAAATTGCGATATAACAGAACTATGGCATTTTATCTTCCTAGGACCCTGCTGCCAGAGAGATGCCGGCTGCCCCAATCAGATAAACGTCTGCTTTGTGGCTGGGAGGCAAGACCAAAAATGCCCACTGGGGCAATCTGGCGCGGCCCTTCCCTGGTTAGAAAGGGTCTCTAGAAACCTCCCTGCAATGCTGAAAGGGGATGTTGCTAGGAGTCGCATGTATTTGCCCTGACTCTTCAGTTACTCTTTCTCTCATCTGGGGTGTTTACCTCATTTGTCAGAGTGTCACAGCACAGACAAAGCAAGTAATTTGAAACCTCTGCCCGCCATGTTTATCTGAATCCTTGACTGGCCTCAGTTATCTGGGAAAACAAGCCTGAGGTTTCCCATCTTTAAATAATGCCCATTCCGCTAACTTAACAGGAGAGAGGTTGCTGAAAGACCCGCAGACCACCTCAAGCGATCCTCTGGTGAATATTTCATCATGAATAACACTGGGCAGAAGTCCTGGTTTCTTGAGGAACAATGCTTCCTGCATGGATGCATAAATTCTATTTCATCCACACTGAATCCACTGAACTTTAATGGGAAAAAAGTGCAATATAAAAGATGACTTTTTATTTTACACTTTTCAACTAGGCAAGTTCAATTTGATTTTTAAAAAAGGGCCATAGTGTTCAGTGATGTTAACCAACCATAGCTGGTGGCCTTATCTCTAATTCCTTGCCGTCCCACCTCCATAGCACACTCAAGTCAAGAATTCTTTTTGTTTTCTCCTTTTCAAGATCGGGGCCCTTTTAGTCCACAGAAGGGCTTCCCTGGTGGCTAAGTTGCTAAAGAATCCACCTGCAATGCCGGAGACACATGTTTGGGTCTCGGTCCAGAAGATCCTCTGCAGGAGGAAATGGCAACCCACTCTGGTATTTCTGCCTGGAGAATCCCATGGACAGAGGAGCCTGGTGGGCAACAGTCCATGGGGTCACAAACAGTTGGACACAACTGAATAACTAACCAGGCTAGTCCACAGAAGATAAATATTTGCAATTGGTCCTAAGGGTTTCTCTGGAAGAACATGATCTTTCCAACCCTTTCCCCATTTTCCAGGAATCCGATTTATATTTCTGCCTGCATTTTATTTAGCTTTTATTGTCACAGAAGGAAATGTCTATTAAGGAATTTGGATGCAAGAACCTCAGAGAGGAATGGTTGATAAATTGGTGTCTTTTTTTTTTTTTTTTGTGGAATCTGGGAGAAAAGGTTTAAATACAACTAAGTTAATACTTATCTCTATTCTTAATGATTTACCAACAAGAGGATCTGAAAAAAGAAACTCTCTGGTCAATAATATCTCTCCCAGTGCACACTGGGGTGTTAGCTTACTGCCCTGATGTTTTTTCCCATGGTGAGTTACGATCATATGTCTAGATGACTCTTACAAAGATAGAGAGCCAAGATTCAAGGTGAGCTCATCTCTGAAGCAAGAAATGAAAGGGACATTTGTACTCAGTAGTTCAGGTTTATAAAAATGGGCAGGAGTTTGCTATAAATGCTTGAAAAAAATATCAAGGTTACTTGTAACAATTTTGTGTACATCAATTCTGAAAGAGATTTTTAATGCTTTGCATTCCAGTGCTTGCTAATAATTTTTAAATTAATTTTGAATTGGAGTGTAGTTGCTTGACCATGTTGTGTTAGTTTTGCTGTAACAGCAAAGTGAATCAGCTGTGTGTTTACATAAATCCCCTCTTTTTTGGATTTCCTTCCCATTTAGGTTATCACAGAGCACTGAGTAGACTTCCTGGTGCTATACAGTAGGTTCTTATTAGTGATCTATGTTATACATAGTATTATTAGTGTATACAAGGAAGATCTGGGGCTGAACACTGAATTCCTTAAGACAGCATAAAGCAGCAAAGGTATTAAGGGGAACCCGGTCATTGGCTAATGATCTAACAGGATGTCTTTTTTAAGTGATGCAATATATTTTGAACAAATGTCAATTTCATTATTGAGACTTTTAAAATTCAGAGTCATTCTTTATAGCTTTAATATGTTCAGCCCCAGGTTTTTCTTCTTACTGAAGGTCAGTATATAACAACATTCACTCCCTCATTCACTCAGCAAATGCGTAAGGTCCCAGGTCCCAACACCCATGCCATTCAGGTTACGATGTTATAAAAAGTAACAAACAATGTGACATTTCCTTTCCTGTTGGAATGACATTATTTAAAAGATCGGAACTACTTACTACTAGCTTTTCTTCATAGAGGTTTCGAGGGTCACTCTTACCTATAATATGTTATTTTGACATATTTTGATAAATTTAGTTGCTGTGAAATGAGGGAGCTGACCCTGAGGATCTCTATTTATCTTTAAATGAGTAGATCTTGGCTGTATTAAAATTCAACCTAAATGGCTAAGATCCCACCTAGAAGTCAAAACATTAGTTTTCTAAATTGATAAGCAAAAGTTTATTCCTTATATTACTGAACTTATTTCATGTGAGATTGGTTTTTATGTTTGAACTCTGCCCACCAGAACTAGATTGAAATATTCAGGGAATGAGTATAAAGCAATAAAACTGACTTCCAGACGCCACACATCAAAAACCAATCCTCTTATTTCAGTTACACCATGGACAGAAAGGTCTTCAAATCACCTCTTTATAATTCTAATCAGTACAAATGGAAAGAAAGCAAACAGCATTCTTGATGTAAAGGTGATTGTTCTTTTGCTTCGCTCTGTATATCTAAGTTTGTTTCATCGCCTTCCTTTGTGCTAAAATTTTAACGATGGCAAATCTTCTTGTCACATACAGAATGGGAATTAAAGGTTTGAAATGTAATTAATCAAACATCATTTCAGTCTATTTTTGTTAGTGGAAATGGAGGCAAAAATTAAAACGTGCTTTTGCAAATTTACTTTTTAACATTGAAACACCATCTGACATTCTTGCCTCCACAGGCTCTTAAGGAAGTTACAGAGCATCTGATATTCAGAAAACAAGAGCAAGTAACCATGAAAGCATCACTTTAAGAGTAAAAGTGGCCCTTATTAAAGATTTGAAAATGTTTACAGGTGAAGAAACTGAGGAACGATAATCACGACCTAGGACAGCTTCCACCGCTGGTGTGCGTCAAGTTCCTTGTGTGTGGGGGGGTGGGGGAGAGGTGCTGTTTTCCTTTGCCATCACATTAAGTGCCCAGCACGGTACCATGAACTCAACGTGCTTTCACTATATCCCTGCTAATCACACGACTTCCAGATACATCAGGATCCAAGGGGAGGGTGAGGAGGGACGTGAGGATGCTGGGTCTGCTCCTGTCACCTTAGCCATTCAACATCAAGTCTGAGCATAAAAGGAGACATTCTGGGGAACCAAGTGGAGTGTGGGAGGAGCACGGGGGAACGCGCCATGAGGGAGACTTATGGGGGGTCAGGTGATGTCAGCAGGGAATGCAGGTAGAGGGAATCTTTGGGTGAGAAGTAGTGGGGAATATGCCTACCACCTTTTTAGGGCTGGGTGTTGGGTTTGACTCTTCATTGCTGTTGTTTAGTCACTAAGCCATGTCCGACTCTTTGTGACCCCTTTAACTTAACCTGATAGGCTCCTCTGTCCATGGGATTCTTCAGGCAAGAATACTGGAATGGGTTGCCATTTACTTCTCCAAGGCATCTTCCTGATCCAGGGATCGAACCTGCATCTCCTGCACTGGCAGGCTGATTCTTTACCACTGAGCCTCTTGGGAAGCCCCTTGATTCCTCAAACATCTACCAAAAAGCCAGGCCAGAAGTTCGTGACCAGAGTGTCACCTTAAAGCATGTTCAGCTGCCTTCCTGACGCCCCCTATGCATTTAGGAAAAGACCTGCCTTCCATGGGAAAGGGTGAGTCCTGGTGTTGGAGAGTGTTCAAGGACAGTCAGAGACAGCGACGAGGAGCCTCACCTTGGCCTTGTCCTCAGCTCACAGCACGTGGTTAAATTTCTCAGGCTCCCTTGATGGGGGCTTTATACCCACAATAGGCTTATACTGATGGGATTTCCTAAGTGTCATCCTGTTTGAATACAATATAATAGAACACAGTAATTAATAAGCGTGCTTTATTGACACGCTGTGGCTTGGGGTCTCTAGAACTCAGAATTCTTTGGGAGAGGCACGCGCTTCACGCGAGCACAGACTTGACATTTTTAATCAGCCCAAATGCACTGCCTGAGCACGCGAGGTGTCAACACGAGAAAGTGAAAATACTGTCTCGGCAGCTTCCAGTTCTCCGTGCTCTGATTAGGCATACACTGTCAGCTCCATTTGTACTTGATCCATAAAAAGAGTTGCATCGTGATATTCTCTTCAAATTCTGGCAAGCTTTATTGATGGCTTACATGTCTGAGTTCATTTGGCTTCTATTAAAAACTCAAATTTATTTTTCTGAAAGTGATGAATGACTTCACTTTGCAGGTGTAGTTTTTCATATTCCAAAATAATATTTCTAACCTTGGGAAAGATGTAGATTGAATATTCTTTGCTCACCATCCATAGATTTTCACTTTTAGGTTACACACTGAAAAACTATTAAGAACTTTAATAGGCCTTATGACATCTTACTGCACAGAATAATGTAAGGGTTCTGGTTATTCATATTTTACTGAACTAGACGGCGAAGCAAAATTTTAGGATTTTAAAAACATCAGACTGTACTGATGGTGACTGCAAAAATGAATTGGTAACTTCTGATGCACAATGATAAGCTGAAGTTTTTATTACCATTGAGGAAAATAATCACGATACAGAAGGAACCTGCTACTAAACTGCATCCTGCTTTGCAAAGGTATCCTATGGTCCCATGGGGGTCAGAATATGCCTGTCTTGGCAAAGACCGAGTACCACGTCTAGAGAAGTGGATGAAAACTAATCTTCTTCTCTGAAGAACAGATACTATTTAAACTTAATCAGATGTCCCAACCCTCTTTTACTCTCCCAGTCATCAGATAGTATGCCTGTAACTGCCTAAAATCCTTCAAGACAACACATAATCTGGGGTATATACTATTCTTGTATTTATACTCAAAGTTAAGGGCATCATGCCTGTAGCAAGTTACAAGGAAGAGACTTCAGAAGTCTTCTAAAACAGATGCACAGTCTTTTACTTATTACAGACCTTTTTATTGTTACAGCTGTACCATCATTATATTTCAAAACAATTACTTATGCTCTGTTTGTTTGAACAATGAAAGGATAGTCACTATGGCCTTGTAATAGTATCTTCCTGGAGAAATCTTATTCTTGATCAACCTTAGGACTTTAAGTACATTTCACTTGACTGAACTGCCATCTTTGCCAAACTCTATTGAATGATAGGAATATTGAACAGCCTAGCTTTGGAAATGCTTGGGCTGACACTTCAGTCCTATTTTAGACACAAAATATGTAAGTGACCAAAGAAAGAATCTAAAAATATTTTGAAATAATTAAACTGTGAACAAAGATGTCTAAGAGAAAAAAACCCAGCTTTGGTACCTAAACACATTTCCATCATAGTTTTATCTTTCCTTTCATTCTCCAGTTGACTTTGTCAGAGAAAAGACTAAAAAAAATCCTTCCACTGAAGAAGAAGTTATATCTTAAATAAGTTTTATTCTTTGAAACGATATTCAAGTATTATATAGAGTATGTGCTCAGTCGTGTTCGACTCTTTGCAACCCTGTGGACACCAGGCTCCTCCGTCCATGGGATTTTCTAGGCAAGAGTACTGGAGTGGGTTGCCATTTCCTTCTCCAGGGAATATTCTCAATCCAGGGATTGAACCCAGGTCTCCCGCATTGTAGACAGATGCTTTACCGTCTGAGCCACCAGGGAAGTCAAGTATTATATAGTTTACAACATTTGAGCTGTCTGATGAAACACTCACTCGGCCTATCAAAACTTATCGATGTGATTTCTCTGCTACTTCTTTTTTCACATCATAATTATGGGATAAGAAAATCCTAGCAAACAGCAAGTTTTACCCACATAAAAATTCTGATGAAAACCAAAACCAAACCCTCATGCCCCGCACCCCACCTCCACCCAAAGAGGTGAAGTATATTAAATTTTCTTCTAAGCTCACTGGAAAATTCCCATTATGTCCACTGTGGTTTATTTTGGGCCATGGATGTGCACATGTCTGTTTTTATGGCTGGTTATGTCTATGTTGGCCCAGAAAGCAGACTACTGAACTAACGTCAGTGTGGAAGCACAGTGCTTTGCAGAGCTGCTCCAACTCTGATTTTACTGGAACAGCAGCCAGTTATAAGGCTAGGAGGCATGTGGAGCAGCTGCAAGGAAACACTGTATGCTGACAGGGCACACATTTCTGTAAGATGGTATTTTGCCCAGTAACAATGAAAATAAAGGTCTTTCCCCCTATAGTTTTTCATGAAATGTTCAAGAATAGCAAAGGAAAGGATTCCTGTGTCTTTCTATTTCAATAAAATGAGTGAAGGGAGCAGCTACTAAGTTCAGAGCTAGAGACTGGCCCATCACCTGAACCAAGGGCAGTCCTGGAACTGCCCTTGACGGAAGGTAGGAAATGCTAACAGGTATATGAGAACCAGGCTTCCACACCATTACATGGTTCCGGGGCCTCTTTGGTTTATGACCTCTGACATTTGTCTTTGTTAATCAATGTCTGTAAACCTTGTTTAGCACAGATAAGAAGAGCTTTAGTGTAAATCAAAAGGATATATAGGCCCCTAGGTTCTTAGCAGCACTAGTCACAAAAATCAAGATATGTTAACAACCTCATGTCCACTGACTGATGAATGGATAAAGAAGATGTAACATGTATATACAGTGGAATACTACACAGCCATAAAAAGAATGAAACAATGCCATTGCAACTGGGATGGACCTAGAGATGATCATACTAAGTGAAGTAAGTCAGAAAGAGAAAGACAAACACCATATGATATCACTTCATATGTGGAATCTGAAATAGGACACAAATGAACTTATCTTGAAACAGACTCACAGACTGGGGATAGGATGGACTATGAGTCTGGGGTTAGCAGATACACACTATTATACAGAGAACAGATAAACAAAGGTTCTGCTGTATAGCACAGGGTACTACACTCAATATCCTGTGATAAACCATAACGGAAAAGAATATGAAAAAGAACATATATATATATATATATATATATGCATAACTGAACCATTTTGCTATATAGCAGAAATTAACACAACACTGTCGGAGAAAGCGATGGCACCCCACTCCAGTACTCTCGCCTGCAAAATCCCATGGACGGAGGAACCTGGTAGGCTGCAGCCCATGAGGTCGCGAAGAGTCGGACACAACTGAGTGACTTCCCTTTCACTTTTCACTTTCATGCACTGGAGAAGGAAATGGCAGCCCACTCCAGTGTTCTTGCCTGGAGAATCTCAGGGACGGGGGAGCCTGGTAGGCTGCCGTCTATGGGGTCACACAGAGTTGGACACGACTGAAGTGACTTAGCAGCAGCAGCAGCAGCAGCAACACAACACTGTAACTCAACTATACTTCAAGAAAAGAAAGGAAAATAGGAAGAGGTGTAGTGAAGTTGTTGGTAAATAGATAAAGGAAGGTCTCTAAGTGGGAAGAGTGGAAATGGAGTATGCCATCCAGTTCCCATTCACTCCCTTATCTCTTCCTTAATATATTCTCATCTCCATTTGGAACTATAAAAGATCAGGAAATGGATAAAGAATAAACAACATTAAGAAAAGGTTAATCCCCAAATATCAGAGAAACCAACTCTGCTATGCTTGTCACTGAAGGAGGTCTTGAGGTCTGTGGTCATTTATAAAAGACAAGTGCAAGAGAAATTCATATTATATAGTAAAAAAGTGTGTGACTCAGTGTCTCACTTAATATTCTTACTCATCTGTGGTCCTGAAAAGAAATGGAAAACCATTTTGATAAAACAGATGTTAAATGGTCTCAGTGGAAAATGATTGAAGGCTTGTACCATGTAATTATTATAAAATACCACACATCTGGTACAAAGTTTGGCCTTAAATCAAAAGTCATTTAGGACAAAATGAGCAAGGAGACTTCCGGCCTCTTGAAAAGTCTGAGCTTGGTGTTTATAGCATGATTTCAATTTAAAATTCTCTTTACTGAATATTATTTATTTCTTGACTGTACAGCAAGTTTCTCCAAACCACCAACCAAATAATTAGGACATTAAAAGTGAACTACGAGCTACTCTTTCAAAGAAAATATGGTAATGTAAAATTACACAAAGCAGTCTGGTTCCATGGGTGGGGGGGAATGAAAGAATGTAGAGCATTTACAAATGACCTTTTCATTCATGAAAAGTTAAGGTCTCAAAGGAATGTTGGAATAACTCGCATATGAGTTTATCACTAATCCATCATCAGGGAAAAAACTCTAAGCTGAGAGAGGACCCGGCTAATGTATTCTGAGTCCACTGGAGCAGAAGCAGGAATGTTCTGGCTGTAATTTTTCTCTCCATCGCTACAGCCATCTGCCCGTCATGGGTCACATTCACTACGTACCATCAGCAGAGAGCTGCTCCGCATTTATATTTATCAAAAGTCAAATCTTGAAGCTGGCAATGCCTGGCTTTCTGTCTACCTTGAAAGTGCAATGTGAGTCCTAAATTAATCTGATAAATAGAAATAACAGGATATTATCGTATAACCCCTTCTGAGTCAACAACTCTCAGAGGGAGCTGTGGCTTTATGGAAGAAAAAGGAAAAACTTTCAGTAATGAAATAATGCTAGGAAGAATGAATCTGAAGATGCTTGGAGCTCCCTTAATTAGAAAAACAGCTCCCTTAAAAAATGTTTGTATTGTGAATTTTTCTAAGATTCATTTCAAATACATGATTTTGCTATTTATTATACTTTGTTAGACTGCTAAATTGTTACAAGTTTATCCATCTTCTGAATTTTATTTTTCTCATCCACAAAGATGTTATATTTTAAAAATAACTTTAATGTTATATGTAATATGCTAGCTTTACAATATCAACAGTACTTGGAAATAAATGAAATGTGCCTTATTTAGCCAACATACAGTGTTTTATCGATATACAAACAGAAAAATGTCATGTAATGAGATGATTAAGAAAAACATGAGCTTTGTGTCTTAAAGGTTATCCATTTTAGGTTACAGTAATTGATCCCAGTCACTTCAAATGTTTAAAACATTCCAAACCCTCAGCCAAATGTTGAAGAAATAACTCTGCCAGAATTTCAGTAGAGAAAATTTTAGAAGGCTGTTCAAATCCAAAGAAAAGGAAAAATATATATTATTGCTGAAAGTTGTACGTGTGTTCTGCTTTCCAATGAAAACCATAGCCAAATAAGCTTTCATTAAATTGGAACAAGATGACAAATACGAAAACTGAAATGCATACAGTAAATTGAAACATTAAACATTACATAAGGTCTCTAATGTGTAACAAAAAAAATTTCGAGACAGAAAATAAAAGAAAATAATTTCAATATCTTAACAGCTGTCTCCTCTTTCCCCCAAGACACACAAGTAAAATAGGTAATGCCCTTTGAAATCAAACTTCGGTTTTTAAAACAGCAAAGAAGGAACGCTGGTTAATTCAGACATTTTGCTACCAAGATGTTACTCATGGAGGAATATTTACAGTAGCTGCAAACACAGACTATCTGCAGACCCTTTTACCGCAGTCAGGTGAAGTGACAGGCTGTCAGAGACTCACTCGCCATAAACTTCACCTTCACGACAATAACACGTTGTATATAAAACTGCAAACTGGCAGGCGAGCCATGATCTTATTGCAGAGCAGTTTGGGGTGCATTTTCCATCTTCTATGAAGGTTATAACAAAAACTGAACAAGTAGTGCGTTTTACAGCTCAAATGGGCCATGGTGTAATACAGAGATTGCGGGGGGAAAACTTGTTTTGTCATAGTCTGTAGGAGCAAGCAGATCTGCCAATTTTTCTTCTGACCAGGTAGTTGAAATATCACCAATCGCTGATGCCAAGAAAATGCATAGCTAATCTTCACATGCAAAAATATATCCTTGTGAGCAAATTGTACCAGTTATGGGAGCACCCCGCTGACTGTCACAGGAAAATGCTAATTCTAAGGGAACCACTGCTAACAGCTTCTGCCCCGTTGCTTTCATGCTCAGGAAATGCTTAATGTGCTGAGAATTCAGTTAGGAGGTTCTCCGAGGAAACAAAGTCCTGACTACTTTAAAGACAGAAAACAAAACAAAACAAAACAAAAAAACCCCCACCAGCTTAAGTATTCTGAAATGGTGTCTCCACCCTTTCCCATTCAAAATATTTTACCCAAAACATTTATTCATATAACTCGCATTTTAACCAGGGTGTGAATTTGGTGTTTTAGGTCTACTCATTCCTTTTAGGTAGGCTTCCCTGGTGGCTCAGCTGGTAAAGAATCCACCTGCAATGCGGGAGACCTAGGTTTGATCCCTGGGTTGGGAAGATGCCCTGGAGAAGGGTAAGGCTACCCACTCCAGTATTCTGGCCTGGAGAATCCCAAGGACTGTATAATCCTTGGGGTTGCAAACAGTCAGACACGAGTGAGCGACTTTAACTAGCTATTACAAGTTGAACGCAATGTTCTATAAACTTATTAGTCCATGCATGCGAACTCTGAGATGGTCTTCCTAAAGTACGCCAGCCTGCAAGGGCCTGTTTTTTCCTATCAGAAAACCAAGTCCAAGGCTGTGCATGGTGTGAACATAAGCGCATGCGTGCTCAGTCGTGTCCAGTCTCTGTGACCCCATGGACTGCAGCCTGCCAGGCTCCTCTGTCCATAGGATTCTCCAGACAAGAATACTGAAGTGGAGTGGGTTGCCATTCAGATTCTTTACCACTGAGCCACCTCGGAAGCCCCCGTAAACATAAGTAGGCAATCAATTAATGCTAGATGATGCTAAGGGAACTGAACTGAAGTGTGGGCAACTCTCCATTTTAACTCCCAGACGAGAAACCAAGTCTTCGGACTTTGTATAAGACCCAAGGTGTTGCCATGTCCTGAGAAGAACTTCCTGATGCTAATATAATGATGTTTTCCTACCCTAAAGAAAGCAAGCCAGCTCTCCCCATAGATGTATCAGTTATTAGCTAAATACAAACTGAAAATGTAACATCCTACCTCTGCTCCAACTTTCCATGGCTTTGATAACCACATTTCAGGTCCCCACCAACCAAGTATTCAGACTTTATTAACTCCTCTTTGCATGTGCTTCACTACCAGAAGTTTAGGACAGTGAGACGTAACTGTGTATAAGACAAATTTCACTTTCCTTCGCTCCTTCCCCTCTCACAGTCAGTCAAGTTTAAGTCACCTAATACTAACTGGGTAGGTAGTCAACAACCACTAAATTTCTATTATGCCCGGAATATATGATAGCACCACTGAGAGAGAGGAATACAAAGGTCACGTCAGGTCATGTCAATAACCCAGGAGAGGTGTGTGTTTGAGACTCCTTACCCCTATCTCTGCCTTCCTCCTCTCCAGAACAATGAGCATTTGACCCAGAGCCTATTACCTGTCCAAGATTTAGAATCAATCTCACTGTTAGCAAAAAACAAAAACCAACACCCCCTCGCCAGCCTCAATGTACTCTAGTCTCATACTTAGAGGATTCAGGGACAAGTGACCCCAATGCCATGCCAACCTTGTGTTTCACTTTATGGTACAGGTGGATCTTGTTTTATTGCACTTCACTTTATTGCATTTTTCATAAATGGAAGGTTTGTGGCAACCCTGCATGGAGCAACT
The DNA here is from genome assembly GCF_002263795.3 of Bos taurus. NCBI lineage: Eukaryota > Metazoa > Chordata > Mammalia > Artiodactyla > Bovidae > Bos > Bos taurus. The sequence goes on along the minus strand of NC_037354.1, from coordinate 13,391,700 downwards.
CTATTGGTGCCATTTTCCCGACAGCATTAGCTTACTGCATCTCTCTGTCACATTGTGATAATTCTCGCAATGTTTCAAACTTTTTCATTATTATATTTGTTATGGTGATCTGTGATCAGTGACCTTTGATGTTACAATTGTCGTAGTTTGGGCATTTTCAGTAATACTGTATTTTTAAATTAAGGTATGTACATTTTTTTTAGACATAAAGCTATATACTACACACTTAATAGACTACAGTGTAGTAGAAACGTAACTTTTATAAGCAGGGCACCCAAAGCCAGTGCTCTGGGACAACCTGGAGGGGTGGGGTGGGAGGGAGGTTGGAAGGAGGTTCAGGATGGAGGGGACACATGCATACCTATGGCCGATTCATATTGATGTATGGCAAAACCCATCACAATGTTTTATAGTAATTATCCTCCAATTAAAATAAATAAAATCTTAATATAAGTACTATGAAAAAAAAATTCGGCTGACTTGCTTCATCGCCATACTCGTTTTATGTAGTGGTCTTGGAACTGAACCCATAATATCTTCGAGGTCTGCCTGTAAATGGGCTTGCACCTTGCTCCTGAGACAAAGGTCCTTGCAATCGGAATCACTATAGATAGAGAAATAGAAATCAGATTTCTGTTTTCACAGACTGTCCATTGCTTTAGTTTCTCCAGGACTAAAAGTCCTCCTCCACTATTGAATCTCACGCTTCCTAAAGCCTGGACCCATGGGTAACCAGACATAAGCACCTGAATGAAATCCCAGGTGGGCCTGGTGTGCAGTTCCACCTGATAATTACTAACCTGCAGAGGAAGTAGAGTACAAGCCTGCAACAATGGTTCTCAAAGAGTGGTTCTCAGGGGAGCAGCAGCCAGTGCTCCAGCCCCAGCTTAGACCTACTGAATTGAGGCTGGGCAGCGAGGGTGGGGGTGCACACAGCCTTAACATCCCTCCAGGGGCTTTACAAGCTCACTGAAGTTTGAGAACATTGTTTAGGGAAAGATTTTGCCAGTGTTTGATCTCTAGCCTCAACACTTGCTACTATATTACCTTGGGCAAGCACTCTTCTAAAATCTTTCTGTCGCCTTGGGTAAGTCATCTAAGAAGAGGAGATAAAATATACATCTTAGGGTTAGAACAAGTGCTTCATGTGGTCCCCGGGACACAGTGGGCACTCAACTGTGCCGTCCACTCCTAGACTCTCTGCTCATTAACTTGTTCTGCTCGCCCCTCATCACCTCTTCTTTAAAAATTTTAATGTCAAAACGACTTGCTGTCTGTCTTCACAGTCTGCTCATGTTTTTCTCTCAGATTGAGTCAGGGTCTCAGTGGGGTCCCGCTTCCAGTCCAGATCCATCTAGGTTTTCCTGTTCCTTACATAGTTAACTGTCTTTAATTCCTAACACACAATGAATGATGTGTACAGTTGTATCTGACTTTACATGTGATTTCAGGATTCTTTTATTACTCATCTCAAGGGTTTTCATTTCTATATTGACTTGAAGGATTTACTTCATTTATAAAATCCAACTTAAAGCAGGTTGGATCCAAAAGAAGTCATTGTTGTTTAGTTGCTAAGTCGTGTCCGACTCTTTGCAACCCTGTGGACTACGGCCCACCAGGCTCCTCTGTCCGTGGGATTTCCCAGGCAGGAATACTGGAGTGGGTTGCCATTTCCTCCTCCAGGGGATCTTACTGACCCAAGTATTGAATCTGCATCTCCTGCCTTCGCAGGAGGGTTCTTTACTGCTGAGACATAGACAAATATAAAATCTTTCTGTTAAAAAATCTAAATGAAGGATTTTTGTAGCAAATCCATAATCAATCTGAAACTATTTATGTTAACTAAAAACTGCATAGTAATTATGGTGATCCCTAATTTTGCTGGCTTACCTGGTGTCAGCCACTGTTATTTTATTTTAGAATCACAGCTAACCTGTGAAATAGATATTGTTAGTCCCATTTAAGGGGTAAGGAAACAGGGGCACAGAGGATATTAATAAGCAGATGAAAGTCTCATGGCCATAAGTGGCAGAGATAGAATTCAAACTCAGGGTTGTCTGACTCTAAAGACTGTATACTTTTACTGCTTCTAAAAGAAGGCCTAATCAGAACAGTGAAATTTCACTTCGACCCTCATGCTCCACAAAGATGTGGATAAATTGGATGGGAGCCAGAGATAAATCCAGGTGATGAAAGGCATAGAATGAATGAGTTATGAGAAAATGAGAAAAATTCCAAATGCACTTAGGTTGAAGAAAAAAGTGAAATATGACATAACTGTTTATGGAGCAATATGGAATTATTATAATGGCTTAAAATAGCATAATCCAAGGAGAGAGAAATGAGCTAGTTCTATGGAAAGAAAATTTTAGGCAAAATCTTTCCTAACCACTCCAAAACAATTTTACCCTGAAGAACTTCTGGGTTTTAGTAACTTCAGAAAGGAGTAAAAAATTATCACCTGGGGGCATTTCAGACAATCTGGACAAATGTGAAATAAAATAATTCTGCACAGGCAGAGAGAAAGTGAATGACCTCTTGGTTCTTGTCAAACTTTAATTTTTATGTTTTATAAATAAAACATTTTATTGTTAAAATGTATATGCATTTATTCTTTAAGCCTTTTGGGTCTCCTGGCTAAGCAACACATTTTGAAACTTTACTATTTTCATTTCCCTTTTAAATGGGTTTAGTAAGTAAGCAATGCCTGTAATGCATAAAGAAAACAACAAACTAAATATCCAAGCATACTATTTCAGACTAAACAGAGGTTTGACTATTCTTGGTCTAATTAGACTTATTAGACAGTGCATTGATTTAGTACTTCTATTCTGCATATTTAGCCATGAGGGCGATTTTTATTTTTTAATCCTCTTTAATTAATACTCCCCCCACAGGATTATGAATCTTTTAAATTTTACTTTTCTTTTTGTGGTAATGAACATTGGTTGTGATAATGGGTTGCAAGTTTCTAGCCAAATCTGCTAACAGGTTAATTTTCTGAAAGAAAACCAGACTGTATAGAAAGCTCAGTGTTATTCTTAAGATGCTTAGGATATCCATTTGTTTCAGAAATGTCATATCAGGGACAAATCAATGTGTTAAAAGTGTCTGATAATATTGTTGAGGGATTAATCTCACAGACTAGATCATCAGCACGATTATCTTTGGCATTCTGTGTGCACCCAGTTCCATTTTAAGCATGAAAAACCTTCTAATGCCAAACTATGAGAGCCTGTGTATTGAATGATCTGCCACCATTCAATATTTAATCCTGCAATTGAAGCCACTAAAGGGATATAGAAAAGTAACAAGATGAATGAATCGTGACCTCAAACTTGCAAAAAGACAACCCAAACAATTTATCTTTCTGGCCTGTATGGCATTTTTTTTTTTAATCCAATATTCCTATCACTTCTCCTCAGTCTGGGAATTGTAGATTGATCAATGCCACATTAGCAAATACTTGAAATGAGAGCTGGGAATTTAAGCAATCTGTTATTTATGCTTTAAGAATATTCTGGTTCAATTTAGTTTATCTAAAGTCTAAAATCAAGAACTTGTGATTGCAAATCAATTTAATTCTCTAGACTACATTTTCAAGCAACTGTGGGAAGGATGACAGAAAATAATCCAGTGTCCATGAAAAATGAAAGAGATAAATGATGAAAACAGAAAACGTAGAACTTCACGCCTCAGAGCTCACATAGAATTCTTTGAAATTATACAGCTCTCAAATACAATAAAATTGGACTTCAGTTATTAAGAGAATAAATTCCACCCCAATTCATTGGTTCATTGATCATTACCACATCACTTTGGCATGTGATCTTATGTTTTTCCCAAGCTAAGTGGAGTCAACTTGATGTATATGTGGTCAGTGCTCAAGTTTTCCCTGGTGGCTCAGTGGTAAAGAATCTGCCTGTTAATGTAGGAGATGTAGGAGACATGGGTTCTATCCGTGGGTTGGGAAGATTCCCTGAAGAAGGAATTGGCAACCCATTCCAGCATTCTTGCCTGGAAAACCCCATGGAAAGAGGAGCCCAGTCTACAGTCCATGGGGTCACAGAGTCAGACAGGACTTAGTGACTGAACAACAACAATTTCTTCTATACATACATACGTTTCAATTGTACAAGAATAATTTTGTTTTTATACTCAAGTGGTGGAAGGAAGTAGAGACAGGATAGATAAATGTACTCTTCTCTGCTGCTAATAAAGTTCAGTTCAGTTCAGTGACTCAGTTGTGTCTGCCTCTTTTCGACCTCATGGACTGCAGCAAGCCAGGCTCCCTGTCCATCACCAACTCTCAGAGCTTGCTCAAACTCATGTTCATCGAGTTGGTGATGCCATCTAACCATCTTATCCTCTGTTGTCCCCTTCTCCTCCTGCTAATAAAACCTCCCTGTAATAAAAAAGCACACTCATGGGGTGGGAGGTGGGAGCAAGGTTCAAGAGGGAGGGGACATATGCATACTTATGGCTGATTCATGTTAATGTCTGGCAGAAACCAACACAATATTGGAAAGCAATTATCTTCCAATTGAAAATAGATTAATTAATTTAAAAAAGCATACTCAGATTTCTTTATCAGAGAAACAAATATAAATTAGACAGCAGGAGAAACCAATGAGTTGTTTCATAAGAAGTTACAGGTCAAGCATGGCTCTTGGAGAGATCCTGGGTGTACTGGCGACTTTCCTAAGTAACTACACTGCAGGTTTTCAAATAGCCCAAGGGGTATTTATTTTATTCTACTAGCTAAATTTTGTTTTGAATCACTATGTGCTATCTACAAAAGGTTCTCCCCTGGGTTTGCAGCAAAAAAAAAAAAAAAACTGTAAATATTCTCTGCCCTATCGTGTGGTTTCTGGTCAGTGAATAAGAATTCTAAATGACTGTTGTGTCATAGTATCAAGCTGGCCACCTTTCAGTTGGTATCTATTAAAGCCAATGGTTTTGAGATATGGAAGGAAATTGTTAATGCATATGAGAAGTATCATTATTATTATGAACATGCCAACGATCCTCTGTGATAAAGTGCCATTGACTTCCTGCCAACTCTCATGGACTGGTGACATTTTGTTAACCAGTCTACTGAAAAAAATCTATAGCAGGATATTAGATGGTATTTAAAAATAATATTAAACAAGGGCTCAAGTGAAAGGAATCCTGTATCTTAAAAAATGATAACTGCAAAGTCCATTAGCTATGTTTATCAATGTCTACACTGTATAATTTAATTATTGTGTTTATTATGAAATTGTGAAATAAGATAAAAAAGTATCTTCTGGGCAGTGTACATATGTTAAATAAATTAGACTTTTATGATGATCGTGTCTATATTTTGATTATATAATATTTGCATACATTCCTAACCACCTCATTTTCTTTAACTCCAGTTTTCTATGCTATTATTTTCTTGTATTAATTTCTTGTTTTTCATTTTACTTTTATGTATGTCTAAAGATGCTTATATTTATGGCTTGTGAATAGAGGCAGGACCATTCATAGCATTTTGCTTCTTTGTTTTTAAAATAGTATTAATCCATCAAGTTTTTACTGAAGCACTAGAACTCTCTTAGATGACAGGTAATATTGAAGTAAACACTCTCTTTCCTAATGACTTGTCAACAAGTGCAGGAAAATAAGTAGCAACAGGATTCAGATGTAAGGACTTAAGTATAGTAACGTGTCGCTTAAAAAGACATTTCCTGTTAGTTATTTTTAATGATGAGCTGTGTAGAGATGGTGATGGAAATGGATCTCATTAAGAGGAAAAATACTTGGATGGTATCTTTTATCCCACAAAGACAAACTGCCATTTATTATTCTTTACTGTCTCTTTCCCCATCGGACCTTTAACTTCAGGCTACACAGATTTGTGTCTCATCAAATCCCTAAATCTCATCAATCCCTAAAATAAATACCCATCCTTACTTAGTTCCTCTCCTTTTGATTTTGTACCCCTAGATAGCTCTTCTCATTTACTATTAAACTTCATTTAAAAATAGCCAAGACAGCTTGTTCTGGCTTCTCACTGCTTCCTTGCTTACCTCCTGCATTTGGAAGGCCCACTTGCTCAAGAAATTAACGTCTCTCTTAATTGGTGTAATGACATGCTCTCTCTAGTCTGTCCCCGTTTCTCCGCTCTTCCTCACTTGTCTTGTCTGTTTCCACTCCCATCTCCACATGTAGGTCTCCCTCTAGAGTTGATGGCTTTCTCCTCTGTCTCCTTCTCTAGCCTCGCTGTACTCCCCACAGAGCGATAACTCATGGCTTCGTGTCTTCATCTACCCCCGCAGGTCTGCATTTCCCATCCCCACCTCTGTGCTGAGTACCAGCTCTTCTTCCCCCCCAGAAATGCTGGTTATGGATGAGTGGCTTGACCATGTAGCCAAACACATATTTCCAGAGACATGTAATTAAATCTATGAAAGTTACACTAGGGTGTGAGCATACCATTTATTTCATCTCATGGAAATGATCTCAAGTTGGGTGGTACAGTGAAAGATAGTGATTGCATCAACATTTACTGCTTCACAGTTAAAGCTGTTTCACAGATTTCAGTTTTTCCCTCTCCCCAGTGATACCAGACGTGTTAATGCCTCTTATTAATTACCACAACTCTGTATGGGAGAGCAGGTGGCCATGATGACGACAGAGAACAACCTTGAGGAAGAATTACCCTTAACTATTGAAATCCCAGAGCCCTTTTGCTGAAAATGTGATTTTTTAGAAACTTGAGCTGGAAGAACATAATAGTGAAATAGTCATTCAATTTGGTATATCAGTAACTTGAGAATACTTGTGGTTGAATTATGAGTGAAGTGAACGAAAAAGCAGGGAGAAATGCTAGTCAGATCCTAGTCTCTGGAGCATCTGTTTTAAAATTAAGGGACAAAATGTTTAAGCAATGTATTCAACTTATGCCTGAAACTGCTTTAAACTAAATAGTATGCCATTTATTCCCAGTTCATTTCAAAAGTTAGTTTTTATTCAATTTTGCAGAGGAAGAAGCCAATTATAAAAAAGGATAAGTTCAGAAACATAGAGGACATTCCTACTGCATTAGCCAACAAACATTTATTAGGTGCCAAATGTATGCAGAATGGTTTCTTTAATGTGGAGAGTTTCCTATTCATTAATCCCTATAATTTATAAACAGAGTAAGTGGGGAATACAGTACATTAGAATGGACCTCTAAATAAAAGATGCTATAAGCTAAATAATCATTAAAGCCAATATATTTATTGAATCTGCTCAGTTACAGAAAATGAATGCTGCTTTTTAATTGTGCATCAGTCTGAGTAGTGAGAAAACACGGCTGCACCATCATTCCTAACAGCTCTGCGGCTATGTTACCATGATGCCCTCCCGAGGGCAGAAACTAGTGTCTTGTTTGACTGTAACTACAGGCCATGACAGTGGGCATTCAACAACCATCTGATGAGAAAAATGTATGAGCAGAGCAAGTCCTATTGGAATTGTTAGGACATCTGAATTTGATTTTAACTTCTGAGATTTAACAGATGTGCAACTTTGTACAAGTTAATTAACTTCTCCAGGACTTGGTTCCTAATCTATAGAGGAGGACTCTCCCCTTCCTTACTCACAGGCGTGGTCACAACTTCATGGGATGGTCAGATTATATACATGAAAATCTCTGAAAATGGAGGAACAGCTCAGAGAGGCAGATATGATTTTTATTATTAGTTTAACATGAAAGTCTCTCAGATGCTGAAGAATTCGCCTGCAATGCAGGAGACCTGGGTTCAATCCCTAGGTTGGGAGGATCCCTTGGAGAAGGGAATGGCAACCTACTCCAGTATTTTTGCCTGGAGAATCCCATGGATAGAGGAGCCTGGTAGGCTGCAGTCCATGGAGTCACAAAGAGTCAGGCATGACTAAGCGACTAACACTGTCGCTTTTAACACTAACGTCTCTAAAAGTTATTTATTTTGACAGAGGTTGAGATGGTTGGATGGCATCACTGACCAATGGACATGAGTTTGAGCACACTCTGGGAAATAGCGAAGGGCAGGGAAGCCTGGAGTACTGAGTCCACGGGGTCTCAATGAGTTGGACACAACTGAGCGACTGAATAACAACATAAGTTGTTACTAAAGTAAGTTTCACAAGCATTGGCAAAGCATCAGATCAGATCATGCAATTAGAAAAGGGACAAGAAACATGGGAAAGGATTAGGGCACAGAATTAAAAACTATTCTCCAAAATTGTATTCAGTGGATAAGTGTCTACCATAGGCAGGATACTGCACTGGGCTGGACAGGAATTACCAAGATGATATGGCCACAGAGACTGTGGCCTTTTGACCCAGAGTACTGGGCAAAAGCTAACAGTCATCCTCATGTAAAGTAGGATCTGCAAGTGTTGTAAACAAGTCAAAGAAGGCCAAGGTGAGAGCCATTTTGAAGAGGATCAATAAAAGTGACTGGTAACAAAGCCATTTTTGAGAGCAGCTATAAACATGGGCAGCTGTAAGAATTCTGTAAGAACCTATATGGGAAAAGAACCTGAAAAACAGTATGTGTGGTATAAAACTGAATCACTTAGCCATACACCTGAAATTAACACAACATGGCAAATCAACTGTACTCTAATATAAAATAAAAATTAATAAAACAAAACATGGCCAAGGTTCTGAAGAAGTAGAGGCGTGGGGACAGCAGGGTGCTTTGGGCTGAGAGGATCCCACAAGGAAAGGCACACAGCTGAGATGGCATGATGTCGCTGGCGCATCCAGACAATTCAGGAATGCCTCAAAACACGCTGCGGCCACATTTCACTGTCATTACACTGCTGACTCTCTCACGGATCAGGGTACTTTGTCGGCAACCTCAGCCCCGACGTGACAGTCCCACTTCCCAGAGCTGGTTGTTTTCTGCCGCCGTCCACCCAGGTAAACCAACAGGAGCCCTCTGAGGGGTCGTCAGCAACAACCTCAATAACAAAGAGGCCCTGGCTGTCTTCGAGAATGGGCTTCTGCAAAATTCTTCCGATTTATCATGTTCTGGGATTCAACTCAGCATCACACAGATAAAACCCAGAGGAAATGTAGCAGTTAATAAATTATTAAGCTGCTTTCCTTTAAAAACATCAGGACTGGGCAGTACAAAGACATGCCGGGTCTGTCAAATGCAAACGGATCTGTAAATCTCAAAAAGAAGAATTATCTGAGCTAAGGAACAGCTGGCCCCGCAGATCCCATGGCCCACCTGGGATCCTCTGACTGCAGCCTGTCATTCTTAAAGAGTTCAATGCTAATACAGTCAATGAAACATAAAACCCGACCGAGGGAGGTGGGCTCCAGGCGCCCTCGAAGGAATTATCTTATGCTTCGTAAAGTGACCTTTAAAGAGTCATCTAGTAAAACGTGGCTTTGAAACTGCAGCCTTATGCTTGCCCAGAAATAATAATCGATGTCGGCGACTTGTTTAGAATATGATGCACAGTTGCACAAATCTCTGCTTCACATAGTCTTTGTTAAATAGCTACATCTCAGATTTCTTTACTTGGGTCAGATCCACTGAGCTAAAATCACTCATTTTTAAAATGACTACACATCATTTTTTCTTTTTTTCCCCCCAACAGGTAAAATGGCTGCAAAATTCCTTTCGCTCCATTTTGAAGCCTAATTTCTCTGGCCTGGGTGTAGTTCCTTAATCTTTTTATTTCCTCCATGAAACCCAAATTGGCTCACTTGGCAGAAATGGCTACAATGGGGGTCTGGTTTTGATAAGTTGTTTGAACGTGTAATTTCTGAGCAGAGTTGGTGGGGCAGGTGGGAAGGCCAGCTGGCTGGGGGGATCAGATGAGTAGAAACACAAAACTAATACTTTCATCTGAGCCTCCCTCGCTTCCCGACACAGGCAACTAGACTCACAGTCAAGATGAAAAGCTGGAAAACATCCCAGTTTCATTTAAATGGGAAGGGACGTTTGACATGTTAATGATGTGGGATGTATGGAGAACAGCATCTTCCTTTTTCCCTCCTTTATGACTTTAGACATTTCTATAGGGACCGTACCATATAATTGATGTTTGAAGTTCCAGTTATGAAAGGGACCAGACTTGAAACCCTGACTAGGGAAAGCAGTACAAAAGAAGGGCTTCAGCAGCCTCTGCCCCACAGCATCACCCCTTCACCTGTCTGCATGCTGGTTATCAGCCTCTTGTCTTGGAGCAGGGTCAGCTCCTTTTGGTCATTGGCCCCTGACCCTTTCAAAATGGTTCTTGGGTTCGTAAATACAGATAAACATTTTCAAGAAACTGGGATAGCTAGAGAGTCTCACATTCAATTTCATTTAACAACTAAACTTCAGATGCAAAAGCAAGATAATGCAACAAAATAGCAGTCAATTTCCAGATGTTCCATGAAGTTAACCTTCTACCAAATGTTTCAGAGAAAAAATTACATTGGAAACAAGAAGGTGCCTGGAAGTCAGGCAGAATATTTTACATTTGCAGGGTGAGAGGACAAGGAATGGGTTTAAGTTGCTGAGGAAGCCCCAGCAAAGTACCTAAATGCTTAAGCCTCAAACTGTTATCTATTAAACATGGTTAATACTCAAACACACCTTGTAAGCTTGGCTTGAGGATTAAATGAGAAAACGTATCAAAAGATCAAACAAAGTTTAGTGTGTAGGGCCACTCAATAAATATTTAGTACATTATTAGTGTTATTATCATCATCACCAGAAGTTTGCTTTTCAGCAAAATGACATAAAAGAAACTGTGTTGGGGAAGCTCGCCTTAGTCATGGCAGAGGGTGGAGAGGGAAGATTGACAAGTCAGGGGGAGCAGGTAGGAGGTGAATCCTAGAAAAGTGGTGATGGATCTCTGAGCTAGGATGGGAACAACTGGAATGAAGAAGAGAGCGCCACCGAGAAAAGAAAAGCAACCCGCGATATCCAGATGGTTGAAAAAAAAGCATAATTCCCAAGAGTTCTTAAGCTCTTCATAATTTGTGAAAGCCCATTCTCCATTCAAGGGAACAGATGTATGCTTACATATTTACTTACCCATATGGAGAAGAGCAATCCCAAAGCAAGACTAAATTATTTTTTAAAATTTCTAATTACTATCCCTTAGAATTTAAGAATTTTATTTTGTATATTATTCTTTGTCTTCAAAGCACAAACACTTTCAAAAATATATAATGTTAAAAATCCTTCTGAGTTAGCAGTCCCCAAACTTTCTTGAGAGGTTCTCTTTTGTAAGAACCCACTCTTGGGATAAATTACTGACTGTTCACAATCTTTAGGGTTCTTAATCATGCTCTGATGTGTTTACTAAAATGTTTAAGCCAAAGCCACAAAGATTCTTCTGTGAATTCTGATTGATTGGATGATTGATTTTCTCCAAACAGTGACTCACTATTCTGTTCAGGATTCACCTTCTCTTTCTTACATTTAAAGTCAATAAGTAGCGAGATTCTGCCACTTATGACATAATAAGGTGATGTTAATTTATAATATCCTCAGTAGAGTTTTCATCTTTGTAAGGTAAACATTACTTTTCCTAGGTACAGGATCAAAGGTGACACAATTTTTAAAATGCAATTTAGATGTCCATCTAGTGACTTTATAAGAATGCTATTGGAAAACAATATGAACGATAACTGATTCTGTAAACACTGTGTCTCTTGAAAGAATTAAAATACATACACCTGTCATCTTCTAACCACTTAAAGAAACTCTCAGTTTATATCAGTTGCTTGTTGAAATAATTTATCTTTAGGGGCAGAAAAAAGGATAAACAGACCATAAAAATTCCCTTTTATTAAAAAAAAAATTCACTTTCCAGTCATTTTATTTTTACCTATTTAAAAAATAACTTTTCATAGATAAGTTATTCTACCAAATAAGTACCAAGTATTGTGACGAATCTTTGTGGGACAGAGTCCTGGTAACCTGTTATACAAGACACACAGTAAAAGATCCACTTGCCAGATCTACCTTATAAGATCCCTTGCTTGTACAGACACATTCACGCTCACCCTTCTCTTGATTTAATGTCTGGATGAAGTCTGAATTTGACTTTGACAAGCAGAAGGAGGTTTCTTTTTGGGATGTGTGATGATGCATTTGTGGTAAAACATTTCATATACAGAAAAATGAGTCAAGAGCTGAAGAACACTTTGCTAATCTGTCTCACGAAGCTCTTCTTTGGGGGGCTGTCGATCTAGCTTTTAAATCCCCGTGCACTAAGGCCAGGAGAACGCTATTTTCAATAGAAAATCCATACAATTGTTTTGTGGGAGATGGTGCTTATTATTCGGCCTTGAGACTCAATACAAGTCTTCGGCACTTGTAGCCAAATAAAGCCGGGGGTGGAAAAGAAATGTGGAATGCAGGCAAGAGGGAATAAAGGAGAACATTAAAAGAGTCATGAAAAGACTCTGAAAAAAGGAAGAGTAATTAGAGGAGGGAGTAAGCAGGAAACTGTGGAGACAAGGGGAAGGCCAGTGTGAAGGTTCAAGTTGCAGGAAGAACAGAGTTGCATTTTTGGAGAACCTTGAGTATCCGCTCTGCCAGGCAAGCAAACACAAATATTTCAATATTGGTGGCATTTGAAAAGCCAATGGAAAGGAGCTAAAACAGCCCATTCACCGTACTAATTTTCTAACTTGTTCAAGGGCTACTGAAGTAGAAATTTTGGGGAAGGGGAAGGCCATTAATATACCAAATCCCTTTCTTTGTTTGTACTCTTGGTTTGTCAACATGCACAACCAGAGCATTCTTCAGCAACTCTACCTGCCTTCACTCTGCTGCTGCTGCTGCTAAGTCGCTTCAGTCGTGTCCGACTCTGTGCAGCCCACCAGGCTCCTCTGTCCCTGGGATTCTCCAGGCAAGAACACTGGAGTGGGTTGCCATTTCCTTCTCCAATGCATGAAAGTGAAAAGTGAAAGTGAAGTCGCTCAGTCGTGCCCGACTCTTCGCAACCCCATGCCTCCATCCATGGGATTTTCCAGGCAAGAGTACTGGAGTGGGGTGCCATTGCCTTCACTCTACAGTCTTCTAAGTCCTGGTACTAAATGAAGAACAGTTGATACTTTCAAGAAAAAATAAACTGAACGGCACAAGACGTTTAGAAAGAAAACTTGGCCAATTGCTCTGAGTATAAACACATGAACTCCCTTCCCTTATAATTTTGGCTCTGAATAAAACGTCACATGTGAGTCGCATGTATTTCTTCATTTGATCAGATCTACTTCGCAGGGTAAGTGTGAAAGACTGGAGCATTGTTACAGAGCCATCTTCCCAGGCTCTCCTCGAATCCCAGGATCTGCCTTGAGTGAAAGCTTCAGGCCAGATTTCCCAGCCCGATGTGGGTGGCAGAAGGGAGGAGACAAAGATGACCTTCTCCTGAACAGCACGGGGAGCTCAGCTCCATGGTGACCTAGATGGGTGGCAAGGGGGGGCTGGTGGGAGTGTGAAGGGCTCCAAAAGGGAGGGGATATCTGCGTGCACACAGATGATTCGTGTTGCTTTACAGCAGAACTAACACAGCATTGTAAAGCAATTGTACCCCAATTAAAAAAAAATGACCCTCTGTCTGAGGATGCCTGTGGTGAAATGAGTTTAAATGCAAGCATGGTCTGTCCCTGGAAACAGTCCTGCCACTGGTACAGCCATAAAGACCTGACTTTTTATACAAGGTTTTAGGATAAAACTGTTGCTTTTCATACTGACAAACGCTCTCTCCTTGACCAGTTTTTTTTAACCCTAACTTTCTCTTTTACTTATCTCTTTTTATTTAGATATAATGGGCATACAGCACTATATTCACTTCAGAGGTACAACACAATGATTTGGTATTTGTACACATGCAAAATGACCACCACTTAGTCAAGTTAACATCCATCACTAGGCGGCTCAGAGGTAAAGGATCTGCCTTCCAGGCAGGAGATGCGGGGTTCAGGCCATGGTTGGGAAGATCCCCTGGAGAAGGAAATGGCAACCCACTCCAGTATTTCTGCTTGGGAAATCCCAAGGACAGAGGACCCTGGCAGGTACAGTCCATGGGGTCACAAAAGAGTCAGACACGACTGAATGACTGAACAACAACAATATATGGTAACAATTATTTTTTTCTTGTGAAGAGGACTTTTAACAACTTTTAAATATTATTGTTTGTTGTTCAGTCACTTAGTCCTGTCTGACTCTTGTGACCCCAGGGACTGCAGCCTGCCAGGCTCCTCTGTCCATGGGATTTTTCAGGCAAGAACACTGGAGTGGGTTGCTGTTCCCTTCTCCAGGGGACCTTCCCAACCCAGGGATCAAATCTGCCTCTCCTGCGTCTCCTGCATTGCCAGGTGGGTTCTCTACCACTGAGCCACCAGGGAAGCAACTTTCAAATAAACATTACCGCATGACACACTCTTCTGAGAGCTCAGCCCCCCCTGTGGGGCCGGCACAGCCCGGTTTTAACAAGACTCCGGCCACATCTGTCCAGAGAGAATCCCTCTCCCTCCACAGCTGAATATATCATCACTCCCCACCTTTGCTGCATAAGACCTCGGCCTGCCTTCAGCAAGAACTGTCCGTTTAAGTCAGTTTCACAAGAACTCCGCCACGCCTGACATCCCCTCGTGATACTGCTATATCCGTGAATCCCCCCAGCCTACTCTGTGGTGGTAAGTCCCCCACCTACTCGAGTGTTCAGCTCTAGTAACACTACGATCATCGGGCACCGCTGCCAGCTGTCCTGAGTGACGCCTTCCTTACTGTTTCAACAAGCGTCACATCAGTTGTTTTTTAGGAGGGTCGGTTGTGTGTGGTCCCAGCCCGTGGGTTTCAGATAAGGATCTGGGACGGTGAGAAGCATACAGGGTGACAGGCATGGGGGAAGCCGTGACCTGAACATCAGGGGGTCAAGATGCCACCTGGGCCCTGCATCAGGTGCCCTGAATCACATGAGCTCACAAGCCGGAAGTGGGATCAAGACAACAGGCTCATGAAAAGAGGTTTTTAAAGGTCAGATGAACTGGGGGCTTGTGGCCCCACCCTGGGCCTGTCTTCTGAGCTCAGAGTGGATCTGGCTGAAGATCAGGCCAGTGTCTGGGGTCGTGGAGGGCTGGAATTCGAGCGGCAGTCTTAGCACCAAAGACTTGAAATCTAAGAAGAAAACAGCATCAAGGAGAGTGTACCCTGATGATGAGTTTGGAAAATGAATACATTACAAGAGAAGGAAAGTCGCTCTTAATGCTTCCTGCCCAAGTCCTTCACTCGCACCATGAATGAGACAGGGGCTGAGGCTGGCTGGGAATGACGCTGCTCAGCTGTCATTGTGAATATGAGACATGCAACAAAATGTCTGCGTACAATTTGAAAACACCCAAAAAATACAAAGCAGTGTAAAAACGTCAGACAATCTAAGTCAATTCAATTAATCAGCCATCTAGTTTACTGTGATTAAAAGCAAGACAAAGGCCTAATGCACAGCTTCTTTGAGAATTATCTCCTTTCTTCTTATACAAGATGAGAAAAATGGTCTAAGCAAATAAGAACTGATCATTCTCTACCTGCTTGCATCTCAATATGATCTTATCTTTAGCAACAGGATTCTTTGGCACGCTTAAGTGACTATAGATAGTCAATTAAATCCACATTTTAGCTAATTATCATACAATTCCCTCTTCAATACATTGTATGAGCACATTATCCCAGGAGGCTTCTCTGTCACTGGAATCCAAAGCAAAACACATATTCTAATCTTGCGATGTCAAAAATATTTACTCAACACCTTTACTTTGTGGCAAAAAATGAGCCAATGCTGAACAAGAGCCCTTCTTCCCTTTGGATAAATAATACTTAGCTCTTCATTAAGAAAACCATAACCACAGACTCTTGCATGGGATTTTCTATCTCTCTTCAAATCTCCAGCCCTAAAAAAGGTCAACTGTGCTTCTTCCCCCCTATCATTCCTTTTCCTTTAATGCCTACAGATCTGTTTTCATCCCAGTACCTAACCCAGCCTGGAGTCCTGCCTCTTTCGTCCACATTCCCCGGGCCCCTCATCCTTACACGTTGACACAGATATAACTGCAGAGGACAGGAAACTCAGAAGACACACTAGGGATCAATTTATCTTTGGCAAGGGAATTGACTAATAGGTTTTCTCCTGTCTCTAATTTCTCTGATTCCCCTTTGTCAGGGGGATTCTCAGACCAATTCTTTCCTAGCTGTCAAAAGCACCTGTTCTCACGCCTGGGTTCAACGTCGGTCAGGCCCCTGTTCAGCTGTCCATCTCATCCCTGATTGGAGCACACACCTCCCACCGGGACCAGGTCAGCGGAAAAGCTCCAGCATAGGGAGGTTTCCGGTGCACGTGGGTCCTCAGCTGAACCCAGAGGCAGTGAGAGCAGTCCTCCATCCCACAAACTCATCCACTTCCCCCACACGTGGGGTGGGGGGCCCAACGAGAGGAGGTTCCGGGTCAGGAAGGCAGAGAGGGCACGTGGCAGAGACTTTCAAGAGATGTCCCTAGATTATTCTGGGATGTCAGCCAAAGCCTGGGTTAACCTCAGTTGCGTCACCAGTGAACCAATCGCCCGCCTGCTGAATTGGCAAAGTGAGATGTGGCCTTGGTTAAATTTCTGGAAATTGGTGAGTTTTGTGAGCTAACATAAACCCTCACAGTTGGGAGACATTTGAAATAATAAATGTTGAGTATCTCTCCCTCTGTTAGTTTATTTTTTTATGTGGAGTTCAAGATGTTTGTCTTGATATTATCAAAATGGATCCATATCATCAGCAGCATATGCATATGCTACCCACGAGCAAAACGGATCCACAGCAGAACATGTGCATTTATTGAGCACATCATGGGTGAGTTCAATTCAAATCCACACATACCACACGCGTCCTCCACGCCAGGCCCCAGGCGAGCCATGGGGGGATGTGACGGGAAGCCAAGTGGTTGTGGCTCCTTCTCTTACGGAGTTTCTGGTCAAATGTGGTGATTTGTCCTTGCACTCCATCCCTTAACTTTTCCTTTCCTTTCACTCTAGCTGAATCTTAACTAGCTCCTGCAGGAGTTCCTGCACCAGTTCTTTTTCTGAAGTAGTGAACAGGCATTGAGTACTGACTGTAAGTCAAGCGCCCTGGGAACTCTCTACAATGATCATCTAATTTACTCTGCTCAACAGCATTGTGAAGTTGGTGCTATTATTATTATTTTTGAGAACCACTTTATTCTGAGTAGTATAAACATAACTCCATTCATAACATAAACCTTCCATCAATTTCTTCACAGTCAGCCCAAAGAATAAAACCTCTGACTTAATTAGAATTTACATTTGGCCTTAAATATTTCAAAAATCATCCATGTCAACTATGGAATTTTAATCCTGCCTGCTACTATGAAATAGGGCAAACTTTGATCGATGGTAATTTCTAATTTTTGCTGTTCAGTCATTTTTCTTGACCTTGTGTTTTTTGACTGTGTACATTCTAGAGTGTTCAATAGATTTGTAATAAACTTCCATGATGAAGGGAAATTTGTTGCTCATTGTTTGCCTGAAATCTTGGCTAGTGTTCACCTTTTCAAACAAAAAAAAAAATGTGGTCCAAAATGGTCCACAAATTCAGCTACTAAACTGCCTTTAAAAATCTTCTTTGCAGTGGTTCCAGAGCACGGGCCATCAGATACGAAGCAACATCTTGGAGCAACCCCCACAGTGTGGGGCAGATGGCAGGCAGGCCATGGCAGCAATCTTCACCACTATGATTAACCCTGCTTAAACTTGAGGAAATGGAGACACCAAGAGATGAAGCAAACTATCTAAGGCCACAGAACTAGTTGGTGGTGTAACTTGAACATGGGATCAGGCAGTCTGCCTCTAGAGCCAGTCTTTATACTCTGGATATAGGTGTGGGTATACATAGGTACTGGGCTTCCCCAGTGGCTCAGCAGTAAAGAATTCTTCTGCAGTGCGAGAGACAGGTTCAGTCCCTGGATGGGCTAGATCTCCTGGAGGAGGACATGGCAACCCACTCCAGTATTCTCAATGGGATAGTCCCATGGACAGAGGAGCCTGGTAGGCTGCAGTCCATGGGGTCACAAAGAGTTGGACAGGATAGAGCTTATATACATATACATATGTGTGTGTGTGTGTGTGTGTGTATATACACAGAAATATTTTTAATGTTTATTTTAAAAATTATTTTTGGTCTCATGGCATGGCTTGCAGGATCTTAAATCCTCCCACCAGAGACTGAACCCATCCCAGGACAGAGAAAGTGCTGATTCCTAACTACTGGACCACCAGGGAATTTCCTCATTTTAAAAAATTTATTTTATTTTAAAAAAATTTATTTCATTAAAGTCTAGTTGATGTACAATGTTGTGTTGATTTCTACTATACAGCCAAGTGATTCAGTTATACAAATTCTTTTTCATTATGGTATTATTTTTAAAGCACAGCTCTAGTCATATTATTTGACTCAGATACCTACCCTGACTCTTTGATAATTCCTGAATTACATACAAAGATCCCAGAGTCCCAGACAAGCATGTAAAGCCCCATTCAGTCTTTCTTCAGCCAACCTTTGCGATTCCGTGTGCACATCCCCGAGGGGTGGCATATGTCAGTGGAGGTTCCGTGTCTGCTACATTTTATGTTCTTTCCTTTTCCTGAACCTTTAGCCTCCAGACATATGCCACTTCCTCCTCCCTTGGACTTTAAAACAAAAGCCCCAGTGGATGTGACTTCTTCTTGCTTAGAATCACCACATGCTTTGTGGGTGCCTCTCTATGCATGCACCTTCTGCCACATTCTCAGTCAGTCAAGTCTCTGGGGAAATGGTGTGTTAGAATGTGGAGTGGGGCCCTGAAATCAGCTTGGCCTGAGACTGCTTCCAGCTCTTGGAGTTTTTAGCTCTGGGATCTTGGGCAAATTGGATCACATCTCTCCCAGCTCGAAACCCTTTCATGGCTTCCCACTGCAATTTGGGGCTGGGGACAGACTTGTGGGGCCCAACATATATTTGCTGCAAGTTCATGTGCCTTTAAAACCCAAGCTCTGCCAAGCCCAGCTTTCTTGACCAGCCTTATTTCATAAGTCACACCCGCCTTGATGGTTAAGTTACCCTTTAGTGTTCTGTCTTCAGGTTCTCAAATGCTCCTGCAAGCTCTTGCATTCCTTAGGCCTTCGCAGAGCTTTCTTTCTACCTGCAACCTCTTCCACTGCCTCTCTTGACTCACTCATTCTGATCTTTAAAGTCTCAGGTTTAAACTTGTCACATTTCAGGAAAGACTTCCTTGACCCCCTGATTCAAAGACCTCCATCTCTCATCCACCCCGAAACTAGCTAAGTCCACCTAAGCTAGCTCCTTTCCTTAGATGGGGAGTGATTTCATGAGCTTGTGGAAGCTCTGTTTCTCTCACTAGACTTGCAAACCCCCCTGAGGACAGGATGTATCTGTCTGGTTCACCACAATGGCATAAGGAGATGCTCAAGACAGACAAAGAGATAAATCTCTCTATTCCTCACTTTCCTCATTTATAAAATAGGAGTAACAATAACCTACCCTCACTGCCTTTGAGAAGCTGAGCACAGTCTGCAGGGAGAAGCTGACTGCTAATTGGGAGCTGTCCACTTCCACTTCTGAGCCACCGTCCCCTCAAGGAAGCCGCCTTCTCTCTGAATGCTCCCACAGCTGAGCACAGGGCTTTGGGCATCGCGGGTGCCCGTCAATGTTTGCTGTACCTGAGTTCATCTATGCCATCCGAAACCACAACTTGTCATTTTTGCCAAATGTGCTGATTTGACTCACATACAGAGATGTCCCTTTCCATGATCACATGATAAAATATCCCCTCAAACGTTGCTGCGATGAAGTTAATTGAGAACACACATAAGCGTGTACAATACTAGGTTAGCATCACCAGGCCTTCCTGCATTCATACACTGTGAAGACTCCTCCTTGGAAAATTTTCTTCCAAATTAAAAATTTTAAATCATATGCATATCATCATATATTTATATATTGTGTTTTATATACATGTTGTATCACTGACAAGCAAACGATGAAAATGTTAGGATTAAAAAAATCGACCATGCTCATATCCACAGCCAAAATTTAATTGTTGAACAGTATTTGACTGTTGAACAAAGAGTCTGAGTTTTTGCAAAATAGGTCAAATGTAGAATTCCTGAGTAGGAACACAATCGTTGCAATCTAACTGTACAGGTCATTAGCAAGCCGTCTGGGAAATAAAAGAAGTGCTAAGCTAAAAATGTGTTACAGGTTGAGTGACCATTTAATTTAATGACCAAATCAAGACATGTGTAAGAGTGAAAGGAGATAGTATTGATTATACTGGAACAACAGAGAAACCCGAATTGTCCCAGGGATGCTGTCTTGCGTTCTGGATTAGAAAAAGGTTCAAATCTAACCATATGGCACTACCAGCAATAAAGTTTTTCCCTCTTTCCCACCAACGCACCTGTGTCTAGTATGTTCAACTGTTATTG
The DNA here is from genome assembly GCF_002263795.3 of Bos taurus. Classification (NCBI taxonomy): domain Eukaryota; kingdom Metazoa; phylum Chordata; class Mammalia; order Artiodactyla; family Bovidae; genus Bos; species Bos taurus. The sequence goes on along the minus strand of NC_037354.1, from coordinate 13,371,194 downwards.
CCTTTAGATTTGATAATATGTAGGATATCATTTAGCATAATAGTGTCATAATCTGATCTACCCAGATAAGGATTACAGAAAAGACAAAAAAAAAAAAAAAAGTAACAGACCAAAAAGCAAGCTGAACCCAGTGAAGGAGAGGGTCTGATGTCCACTGTCTAAGCAGGAGCCCTGACTGATCCAGCCAGTCCCCCGCTCTACCACCAGGCTGTTCCGATGCTCTGGGACTCCCAACATGACTGTCTTTACTGTCTACCCAACAAATCTGCGCTCACGTCTGAATTTGTATTTTCAAAACATGTCGGCTCATTACATTTACTGCATTCTAAATGATATTTAAAATTGAGGTAAATAATTTAAAGAGAAAATACCAAGAGCTTGAAATGAATATCTTTAAATATAATGCAATCAGGTAGATATTTTTACAATGTTTGGTGACATTAATGTGGTAATACTGAGTAACTGCTGACAATTAGTCAGAAGATGGAGCAGAGGTCTTGTAAGGAAATTACTCCCAGATGACAAAATATTGAAAATTCAATTATACTCTGTTTATTATAGGCTTACATTAGCAACTATATTCCTAATAAAGACTTTGATAATACACAAATTAATGGGAACACAGGGGAGTACTTTTGGAAATATTTTTTTCTCCTTATAGGATTCTATGATATTGATTTCTAAAGTGCTCCAAATGACAGTGTAAAGCTTGCTAAAAAAAATTCCTAACATAAATTATATGCATAAGAACATATGATCTATTAAAGTACTCAAGATTATAAAAATAATTTTAATGTATAATGACAATGTGCAATAAATTCAATGCTTAAAATTTCAAGTTATGCAAGTGTATAAATCATTTAGGAAAGAAAATCCAGTGAATGCAAATAAGAAGAAACCATAATAAGGGCTGCACAAATGGTCTGAATTCTAATTAAAACCATATGTCATGGAAGCCAATGCATTCATTCTCCTTTTCACAAATGTAGTTTTAAAAACACTTCCACAATATAAAGCTCTTTATAACATATTTTTGTAGGTTGGAGTATACAAATATCTATTTCCCCACCAAGAAGACCACAATGTTCATCTACAAAGAACTAAGTTTTTCTCTTTCTTCCTCCCACAAACTTTCTGACATTATGCATAGTTCAATGAACATTTCTTCATTTGGTTGTTGAAAAATTTAACTGGGCACCTGTTTTGGGTGTAGCTCTTCTGTTCTTTTGCTTTTAAGGCCTCGCACCTCTTTTCTAGGCTTTTAAGATAGAGGGGAGAGAAAAAGATAGATACATAGATAAATTCAATATAATGTAGAAAACCCTGAATATTCATTGGAAGGACTGTTGCTGAAGCTGCAGTACTTTGACCTCCTGATGCAAAAAGCTGATTCATTAGAAAAGATGCTGATGCTGGGAAAGATTGAAGGCAAAAGGAGAAGGGGGCAGCAGAAAATCAGATGGTTAGATAGCATCACCCATTCAATAGACATGAATTAGAGTAAACTCCAAGAGAGAGTGGAAGACAGGAGCCTGGAGGGCTACAGTCCAAGGGGTCACCAAGAGTTGGACACAACCTAGCGACTGAACAACAACAATGCAGTAAATGCTAAATGTCACGGAAGAACTAGAGGGAAAGGCACCGTGGGAATTTGGCGGTAGGTCAGCTAGTTGCACTTTGGAACAATCAAAATGAAGATGTACTTAAGTGAAGCCACAAAAGCTGGCAGGATTACCCATAAACAGTAGCTAGGAAGGTAATGTAGATTGCCAGCTTAGCATGATCAAGCCAAGTGTCAAGAAAGTACGTGGTTGATTCACAGAATGGCAGCCAATAAAAAGAGTCCATTATGATGTCTTCAGAGGAATCTCAGGTAAAGAAAGGAAGATAAGATTATTTGGTGTTTAAATAACAAGAAAGATAAGCTTGAAAGTGAAAGTGAAGTTGCTCAGAAACGTCTGACTCTTTGCAACCCCACGGACTGTAGCCTACCAGCCTCCTCCGTTCATGCAAGAATACTGGAGTGGGTTGCCATTTCCTTCTCCAGGGGATCTTCCTGACCCAAGGATCGAACCTGGGCCTCCTGCATTGCAAGCAGACGCTTCACTGTCTAAGCGACCAGGGAAAGATAAGCTTAGAGGATTGAAATCTTCCTAAGAAGATTGATTCAACTTCTTGTTTTTGGTGAACAGACATTTTATGGAGCCAGGAATCAAGAGAATTGGAGGAAAGAAATAAAAATTTCTAAATGTAAGGAAAGGAGACAAAAGAAATGCAGAAATGTGAATGAAGTAATATATATGCTCCCTGTATTCTAGGGACAAAAGTAGCTTTGAAATAAATAAATAGGTTGAATTTGATGAAACTATAGAGCAGTGAAAAGATTTCAAGTAGGAAAGTAAGACAAAGTATTCAATAATCATGTTGAAATTTTGGAAGTGATTTGGAAATGTTAAGTGGGAATAAAAAGTAGAAAATTGAGTTCCACTTTGGCAAATAGTTTTGACTGCCATGGTGAAAAATATATAAGTCATGCGAGTTCATTTTTTGACAAAATGTTATAGCAGTTTATGTTTGGAAAATTTCTTTAAAAAATATCCAGTGTGAAAGAGACTCATTTTACAGCTTTTGATGGCAATATGATTTTAAGTAGGAAGAAGAATGGAAATCAAAGAAACATCAGGAGGCTAACAAAGAAAAAGCAGAATTCAAAATCAAACATAACTTAAATGCAGTCCAGGAAACAAAAAAGATTTGGTGACTTGATTAGTAAAAGGATCACTTTGCTAAAGGGCTAAACTTTAGAGACAAAAAGGGACAGATGAATGCTGTAGTGCCCAAAATAACAAGAAATTAATGCAAAAATAATGAAAGAGACAAAAATGTGATGAAGAGCTCTGAAATTACAAGTATCTGGAGCTCTATTAGAGTTATTACTAAGCTTCTTCACTACCAACCCTGGAAGGTCTTGGCTTTCAGCTTTGCAGCCCCTAAAGAGAAAGATGCAACACCGTGGCTATGTTTATTGAATGAATAATTGCAAAACAAAGTAAGGAAAAACCTTTTTGTTGTTGTTCAGTCGTTCAGTTGTGTTTGACTTTTTGTGACCCCATGGATTGTAGCACACCAGGCTTCCCTGTCCATCACTAACTCCCAGAGCTTGCTCAATCTCATGTCCATTGAGTCAGTGATGCCATCCAATCATCTCAGCCTCTGTCGTCCCCTTCTCCTCCTGCCTTCAGTCTTTCCCAGCATCAGGGTCTTTTCTAATGAGGCAGTTCTTCCCATTAGGTGGCCAAAGGATTGGAGCTTCAGCTTCAGCATCAGTCCTTCCAATGAATATTCTAATTGATTACCTTTAGGATTGACTGGATTGATCTCCTTGCAGTCCAAGGGACTCTCAAGAGTCCTCTTCAACACCACAATTCAAAATCATCAATCCTTTGGCACTCAGCCTTCTTTATGGTCCAACTCTTACATCCATTCATGACTACTGGAAAAACCATAGCTTTGACTATAGGGACTTTTGTTGGCAAAGTAATATCTCTGCTTTTTAATATGCTGTCCAGATTTCTCATAGCTTTTCTTCCAAGGAGCAAGTGTCTTTTAATTTCGCGGCTGCAATCACTGTCCACACTGAATTTTGGAGCCCAAGAAAATAAAGTCCGTCAGCATTTCCACTATTTGCCGCAAAGTGATGGGACCAGATGCCATGATCTTTGTTTTTTGAATGTTAAGTTTTAAGCCAGCTTTTTCACTCTCCTCTTTCATCAAGAGACTCTTTAGTTCCTTTTCACTTTCTGCCATAAGGATGGGGTCATCTGCATATCTGAGGTTATTGCTATTTCTCCCAGCAATCTTGATTCCAGCTTGTGCTTCATGCAGCCCAGCATTTCACATGATGTACTCTGCATATGAGTCAAATAAGCAGGGTGATAATATACAGCTCTGACGTACTCCTTTCCCTATTTGGAATTAGTCCATTGTTCCATGTCTGATTCTAATTGTTGCTTCTTGACTTGCATAAAGGTTTCTCAGGAGGCAGGTAAGGTGATCTGATATTCCCATTTCTTGAAGAATTTTCCACAGTGTGTTGTGATTCACACAGTCAAAGGTTTTAGCATAAGTATATATTTTTCTGAAATTCTTTTTCTATGATCCAACGGATGTTGGCAATTTGATCTCTGGTTCCTCTGCCTTTTCTAAATCCAGCTTGAACACCTGGAAGTTCTTGGTTCATACACTATTGAAGCCTAGCTTGGAGAATTTTGAGCATTACTAATGTTATTTTCTCAAAATGAAGGAATCTGAGATAAACTTTGTTGCATAAGTGGAAAGAGAAAATCAAAGGGAGAAGTTTAGAACACATCATCTCAATGGGGAAGTCGTGAAGGCAAGAGTTCCCCAAAATGAGTCCAGGGAGAGGCAGATAGATAAACTTGTTCAGAAAGACAGAGGTCAAATAAAAGCTGTAATGGGCTTGTCTGTTGAGCCCTCTCCATAACCCAGCAGGAGCTGTCCTGTTTTAATTTTGAGGAAGTAAAGGAAAATAAAAACTTCTTTCCAGGAAGCAATGGAAGCTACTAAAAGTAAGAAACAGAGATATTATCTTCTTTTATGGGGTGTGGTGGTCTAAGAGGTGATAGGTATGTGATGTTGCCAGGACAGTCAAATTGGAAAGTTGTGTTTTGCAGGCTAATTTAATAATTAATGAAGCAAGTTAATTAGAGATTTGGTCCACATGAATGTTCCTTCCCAATGGATTATTATTTCTTTGGCCTGAGGACAGATTATCACTACTTATTACACAAGCAAAAATTTGAGGTCCTTGTATTTTTATTCTTATAACATGACCCATTTTAAAATGAATGCTTACAGTCTTTTGTATCTCTTATATATTTTACCACTTTAAAAAAAAAACACTATCTGTTTTATGGATAAAATATCTGTTTGCAAACAAAACTCTCTCTGAAGAATATATTTTCCAGGTACATTATAGAAGAAATAGAAATAATTAAAATACATTTAAAGCAAAAGGAAACAATATGAAGTTATTAATGATGAAGTCTGTGCTGTTGAGTATTCCTTAAAAATTGGTGAAAGTATCAGTGTCACACTTAACATAGAAAATATGCAAAGTATAGTTAAAAGGAACAGACTACTGGTTTATGTTTTTCATAACATAACGAATCTTTTGACAGTATGTATATTGCTGTTATTTATAATCCCATGGTGACAAGAAAATGTCACCAATTACCGGCTACAATGACAGAACACAATTTATTTCTAATGATTTATATCCATTAGGAAAAAAAAAAAAAAAGCAGGTTACTAAAAGACAGCTACCATTCTGTTCCCCAACAGCAGTTTTTTTTTTTTTTTTTTTTAAACTGGAAGTGTGTTTGCAAAGGATAACAAGTTATTTTTGTTAATGAGAGTTTGCATAATTTACCTATATAACACCGTAAGTGACAGTCTAAAATAAGATACTTACTCTAAGGTATATTTTTAAAACAGAAATAACTGAAATATCACATTTGTAGGGCAGGCATTCACAACTAACATATTGTATTCCCTTTTAAATGTAGATCTCTTTAAAGCCTCATGGACTTTTAGAGGGTAGGAAATAAGAATTGAATGGGTAGTAAGTCAGCCTTTCGAGTAGACATTTACTGCTCATCCTGGCTTATTAAGAGCTGTAGGTTGGAAGAAACATGTATTTGAGTATTCCAGTTGCAAACAAATTTATAGGGATGACATGAAGGGAGAGAAAAAGGGGTAGAGGGCCTGATAATTAACAAGCAGGATAGTGAACTAAACATTACAATATAACTGGACAAAATTAGTAGGATAAAAGGATGTGAGAAGAGAGCCACACGAAAATTCTGGTCTCCTAATCTATGGGAGGAAATATGATCTGGGAAATAAGAGTTTTTTATGAAAGATTCTAAAGAAATCCAAGGTTAAAATTACAAAGAAATTTAGAAAAAACAAGAGGAAGGGAAAAGTAACAAGCAAAGAATCTTTTGAATGGTTCTAGTAACGTCACACAGATCAGAATTGAATTCAAGGGCCATAAAGGAGAATTTAACCACTGAAAACATATTTTGAGGACAGACGCCATGCTTTTAAATATACTGCTGATATATGTTGTAGGCACTAAAGATAATTTTGAGCAGAAATGTGATATTACTATCATTAAAATGGCAAGAGAAAGTGCATGTGTGTGTGTGTGTTTTGAGGTTCCCAGAAACTAAGGAGACATAATGAATTGGGAAGATGCTCAGTGAATAATGAAAACGATTAAGTCTAGGAGGTAGGATCAATTTATCAAAGAATGACTATTGAGCCTAATTAGCTTTGAGAAAAGAAAGATAAGTCTTGCTACTCAAGTATAGGAAGGATTATGACATGAAGATGAGGACCAAAATTGCTCCATTTCATGCCAAGAACTTAGGATAGAAGTCATGTAAAAATTTCTAATTAAACACAGATACAGGCAAACTCAGAAGAATCACGGTATCTAGTTCAGTTGTGTCTGCTGACAGAGAGCGAAACTGGTATCTCTCAAGGTCTCCATCAGACTTACTTGAGCCACACAAAGCTAAAGAATTGATTCCTAGAGATCATTTCCTCTAGAAACAAGCTGATGATCACATGCATGTTCTTTCAGTGAAATAATAACCTGAACCAGATTGTGTTTTGAGAGGCTGCACTATTTCAAGAAAGACAGAGATAACAATACATGGGGAAGTTTGGAGTAGAAATGATTCATGTATGGAAATCAAGTATTGCCACGGTCAAAACAAAACACTGTGTTCCACATGAAATCTTTCTTTGCCAAGTGCACGAGAGAGGATGAGGCAGTGTCACAGTTTTCCGTTTGTGAAAACTGGCTTGATCATCTTTTTTAAAAAGATTGAAATATGTAAGTAATGTCAGTTATTTTTGTCTTTTAATTGAAGTACAGTTGATTTACAATATTATATTAGCTTCAGATGTATAACAGTGATTTGATATTTTTATAGATTACATAACATACAAAGTTATTAAAATATCATTGACTATGTTCCCTGTGCTGTATATTATTACCAGTTATAAAATAAAGATGTGACTTACTTACTCTATAACTGGTAGTTTGTCCCTTTTCATCCCACAGGAAATAGGTCGTTTCTACCTGTGTCACCATCCCCCACTCCCTCCCCTCTGGCAGCGACTAGTTTGTTCTCTGAATCTGTGAGTCTGTTTCTGTTTTATTTGTTCGTTTGTTTTGTTTTTATATTCCACAAAGAAGTGAAAATATACAGTTTTTCCAAGACGTAGAGAAAAGGGAAGCTTCCTGTACTGTTGCAGGAATGTAAATTGGTGCAGTCACTGTGGAAAACAGGATGGAGGGTCCTCAAAACAGTGGGGGCTCAGACGGTGAAGCGTCTGCTTACAATGCGGGAGACCCGGGTTCGATCCCTGGGTTGGGAAGATCCCCTGGAGAAGGAAATGGCAACCCACTCCAGTACTCTTGCCTGGAAAATCCCATGGACGGAGGAGCCTGGGAGGCTATAGTCCTTGGGGTTGCAAAGAGTCGGACACGACTGAGCAACTTCACTTTCACTTTAACTAACACAATGTTGTAAAGTTTAAAAATAAAATAAAATTAAAAAAAATAAAATAAAATGCAAAAAAAATAATAAAAAAACTGAAAATAGAATTATCATGTGATCTACCAATCCCACCCCCTGGGTATTAATCTGAAGAAAATAAAAACCCTAATTCAAAAAGATTTATGCATCCCTATGTTCACTAAAGCATTATTTATAATAGCCAAGATACGGAAGCAAACTAAGTGTCCACTGACAGATGAATGGAAATGATGTTTTACACACACACACACACACACACACACACACACACTCACAGGCATATTAGTTGTAAAAAAAAAAAAAAAAGCCTGAGATCTTGTCATTTGTGACAACATGCATGAACCTACAGAGTATTTTGCTAAGTGAAGCAAGTCAGACAAAAAGTTATTTTTTTTTATTCATCTGTTAAACATTCAGGACCTACTTGCCAAATATGGCAAACTAGTCACCCAAAATTTCTTCCTGAATATCACTAAAAGCAAATTTCCTAAACTTATATAATGAAATATCACACAATACTCAATGTTTACATAGATAAAACTCCTGGCACTGAAAAAATTTATATTAGGAATCTGAAATGACTGGGTAACATAGAAATATTAGTGAAAACAAAAGATAACAAAATTTTGCAGGCAATAACATATCTTGAATTCATTTAAGGATCATAGTTCCATTCTTTATCAATGTATTACTGGACATACACAAAAGCAAAGGAAACTTGGATTATACTTGATTGATGCAAATAATGAGTCTAATTTTTCTTGCTACTTTAGGTAGTTTATTCGATTCTCTCTTCACTTTGATGGACTTATCCTAACCCAGTGTGACTTTCCTCCTTTGAGGTAAATCCTCAAGAAAAAAAAACTTTTCAATATTAGCCGTGGACGGTTAACCAAAAACATAAACATGCATATTCTTTAAAATGGTTTAATAAGTAGGCACCGTTTGAAAGAATTCAGACAAAAAGACATTGGGTGAATGATCCAAGATAAACAAGTTAATGATAGAACCAGCATAAAGAACCCATATCTTTCCATTTATAATCAAGTGTCCCTAGCACTGTGCCAGAGAAACTGTTTTCTTAAAATAGGAGGATTATATCTTAGACTAAGAAGTATGAAACAAATCCAACTACACAGAAGCTCAAGGTGACATGGAAGACATTTAAATTCACAGGCTTGTTCCTTCTCTTTGAAAAGCAGGTGATTTGAGGGGACAGGCGCTATACTGTTGCCCAGGTACCAGGAGATCCCATGCAAGAGTAAGCGGTGTAGTCCAGTGGGATTTATTTATTTTTTATTTATTATTATTATTTTGTTACTCATTGATTTATTTATTATTTATTTATTTATTTTTTACTTTACAATATTGTATTGGTTTTGCCATACATCAACATGAATCCGCCATGGGTACACACGTGTTCCCCATCCTGAACCCCCCACCCTCCTCCCTCCCCGTAGAATCGGATAGTGGGTTTGGGAATTACACAGTGGCTTTCAATCCTGGCCTTGTCATTTTGGAACCATATCAAGATATTTAGATTCTTTCAGCCTTAATTTTCTTTTCTTGGTTAAATAGGGATAATACTACAAAATCTCAGAAGGTAGTAGATTGAATACAATAGGTACTCAATACAATACAAATATCTAACTCTGTTTCTGCCTCTATCTCTGTCAACCTCTACTCTGCCATTTGGATTTTCATACAATGATTTTTCTAAAGAACAATAACAACGTTCACATCCAAAATCCTTATGAGTTATCATTGTTACAAAGAAACTATTTTCAAAATCCTTCTGCAGAGCAGTGACACTTTCCATGGGATGCCAAAGGATTTTGAAAGAATCTTGAAAGGATTTTGGAAAGAATACAAACTGTTCCATAAAGGAACGATGTCATCACAGCAGAATCAGAATTGATTGGAGTAAGAGGATTTTTGTGTATAAAATTTCCTAGTTAAGGTAGGATAAGAAATATATCTCATGCAAAAGGTCAGTCTAAGTACTGAGCCTTCCTGGTATTTCTTCAGAAAGCAAAACCTTGCCTGACAGCTGTCAACTATTAATGAGCTATACACTTAGTACAAATCACTTGAAACATGGGTATATATGGCAATATCCACATCATGGGTAGATATGGCAATATTCTTATCCCTTATAGGAAAAACTTGTCACCACCAAATAGGTCCCTTTCATCCTTTGTATCCCTTTAGCAATAGGAATAGACAGGTAAAATTATTGCAATACTTTAAAGAAATACTGCTCCTCTTCTGACCCTCTGCACTGATCTCTTAAGATTTTGGGATAAAGAATAATAATCACACTCAATGTACTAATGGTAAAACCATAAAGTTTACACCTAGACCATAAGAGCTACTGGAATTTAAATCCTTTGTCTTTAGAGCGTTGAAGAGCCCACTGGCCCAGTGTTAGGGCACGCCCTTGCGTTTATCAAGCCATCTACAGGATTCAATCGCACTGATATAAAATCTTAGTCAGGATTGAGACCCACTGGTGGAAATGTAATAAGATTTACTGTTAATAATTTTGCAGCCTCCCTCCTTGTACCATTATGGTTTTTCTGGTGGTTCCCATGGAAAATACATTAGTTGCAAAACGCTCATTATAGCCATGGTGAAGATAAGTACAAAGTCAAGAGCACAGGAAATCTATTTTATGTAGTGACTGCTTTGAGATCTCTCAGGACACAACTAAAATGCATGGGAATAAGATATTCTCGGACTCTGCCTTTCAATCACTGAGGCTCTTACTCTAGTAACAAATTAGTGCACCGGGATAGAATAGATAGGGTTCTTACTGATATTGTATGATAACTAAGTGTCTTGTTCTAAGGGATCTTTCAGGAAAAAAAAAAAAAAAGGAGAAATAAGCATCTCTTTTGAGTCTGTATTAGATCTGCTATTATTCACTGTCCATCTCGTTTTTGAATAAAATCATTGTATATTCCCTTAAATCCACATCTATTTTTAGTTTTTGACTAACATCTTTTTCATACTGTTTACTGCTTCATAAACTGCAATATGCACTCTTCTGCACGATGGCTTTATGTAATTGTGCAGATGACAATCTATTTCAACTCTCTTTCTGGGGCCTTTCGTTATTTATTTTCCTACTGCAGCCACATTTGTCCAGGTTCTGCACTCATTTTAACTCCTGTCTTTCTCACATGACAAAGTCCTGAAAATCCTACTACACCTGTCCTCTCGATTCAGCATAACGCCTTTCTATGTGTTATGTATATGGAACTGCGGCTCATCCATTCCAAGTTGGCCTTCACACAGTCCATTCATTGTGTCTCTACTGTTTTAAGAGGTGGACTGGACAGACACGGCCTGCAGAAACAATCTTAGCTCTTTCACCATGACATTGGCAGTTCTCCACAAGTGGATTCCACTTAACTGTCAACTTTAGCTTCCAGTATTCCCCAAGAGGATTCTTCCAGAATCTAAGGGTGACCTAAGGAGGCTACCATTGTTTCCATTGGTGCTTCCAAGCATTTCTTCAAGTTTTCCAACTGTAAGTATGTACTGCTCTTCTGCAAATATTTCAACATATTTTACTACCTTCAACATCTTGCTGGAATTCTACGAACTCTTCAAAATCTTTCCTTTTCTAAACCTCCATTACTTTTTTCTTTCCAGTGTGAAATTTAGCCATGTTGCTAAACCATTTCATCCAGTTGCTTTGTCTTGTAATTGTTTTCTGTTTGTAACGCCCTGTATCTTCAAGTCTGTAGGCCTGAGAGCAAAAGGTCCAATCTTATTCTTTAAAAATATCTGTCAAATTATTTAAGGCAAGGAGGTCCACAAAATAAGTGCATAATGCAACCTGGCTTTTGCAGGTTTCATGCTTTATTTTTTAATAAAAAATAGATCTCATAACTGCTGCTATTATATGTAACGTCCACAAACTTATGAGAGTCTGTTTTTCTACTATATTTTTTGCAATGCCTAAGAGTTACATATTATACTGTTACTGGTTAATTGTGCATTCCTGAAAATGTTTAATTTTAGTTAACATTCTAGATCTCTCAGAAACCGCCAAACCTGAATTTAGTATCTACTACTATTGTATAAGATATCTGATAAATCTTACCCCATTTCTTTTGCAAAGAATTAATAGCACTAATTTTTATTGATGTCTTATTGCCAAATTTAAGTAGATTAGCATGTATTCATTGGACATTATGAAGCAATCCCTAATTAAATTAAATGACATTTATAAAAGCAAACTGTGTGAAGGAAATCAATTTAAATTTGTACACCACTCAACTCAACCCAGGAATTGAACCCAGGTCTCCTGCATTGCAGGCGGATTCTTTACCAGCTGGGCCAGACTATATCTGATATTTGGCAAAACTAATACAATTATGTAAAGTTTAAAAATAAAATAAAATTTAAAAAAATAAATAAAATTCAGATAGATTAAATGTAAAAAAAAAAAATACGAAAGTGAAGAAAATAAAACTGATTATTTGTTCTAGGGGTAAAGTCAACATTTCTAGGCATAAAAAAGCCACAAGGAAAATAATAATTGATAACTATATTTTAAAGTTTCTAAAAAATTCTTTCAAAAATGAAATGGTTCAAGCCCACTCAAGGATGCCAAATAAATGAACAAATACAAAATTAAACCGAGGAAAGCACTTAATGGTATATTTAGATATTTTAAAAGAGACAAAGGGTTATTAAGATTCTTGCTTCATGAAACCTATGCAATTCAATAAGAAAAAAAATATGTATATGTACATGTGTAACTATATCTCTGTATCTTTTCCAACAGCCTATTGATTGATGGAAAGAGATTTACCTCCCACTGTTACTATCACCTGCTTTAAGTTTTTCATTTATTTAATAAGGATACAGAAACTTTGTGGAAATGAACTTGCTCCTCCAAGCTGGAGTCAATACAGATTTTCTTGGCACCTAGAATCTCTAATAAGGAGCGTGCAGCTGTTTAAGCAAGGTGGAATCCTGATAGAGTGGAGGATGTTACATCTGTGCTGTGCCCCAGCTCTTTCATAGCTGGAGTTCGTGTCATTATTCATCACTACTGGGGAACTACACATATGTCTATAAGCAGAAGGCCTGCATTTAAGGAGACGTTTATTTTTATCAGGTCCTCCTGCAACCAAACCCGTCTCATCAAGGCCAGATGTACACAAGGTGGAAAAAAGCAGAGTCAGTGTCCCAGTGTCCTTGAATGCTGTCTCCTCCTTCATCTTCCTGATTTCTGGAAGACCCATTTCTCCACCCCGAATAGAAAAATGTGCAAAGGGCATAAACTGACAATTCACAAAAGAAATACAAAGAGTACACACACCTATATGAGACTATATTTAACCTATTACTCAAATGAATATACAACAGTAAGATACTATGTTTCCATCTAGTTGCCAAAATTTTAAGCATGGCAACATTCCTTGTCAATGGCTTATGGGAAAAGATACTTATTAATATTTCTAGTCAGAGTGTAAATTGATACAACTTTTTTTTTTTCAGGGCATTTTGACAGGGTCTATCAAATGCTTTAAACTGTACATACCCTTCATACCCTTTGCCTCTGATCTTCCATTTCCAAGAATTTATCCTAAGGTATTAAGGGATACAGAATTAGAGGCAAAGATTTATCCACTAGAATTGTTATCACAATGCAATTTATGAAACTGAAAAGTCAAACAACCTAGCTGTCTAAAAGTAGTGGATATGTTAAAACAAATTATGGAAGAGTCTAATAATGTGGAGAAACTTAGGTCAAAACAGAAATTCCAAAATTTTTTTTTTTTTGGCCACACACGAGGCTTGTAGGATTTCAGTTCCCGGATCATTTGAACCCAGGCCATGGGAGTGAAAACACTGAACTCTAGCCACTAGACCAGGATGGAACTCCCAGAAATTTCAATTTAATAAAAAAATATACACAGAGATAAAAATAAAAGCCTAAATACCAAAACAGGAACTAGTGAATATTATCCACATACTCCTCTGTGTCTTCCAATGATATGTAATGCTAAGTAACTAAAATAAATTCAGGGCATGAATTTATTTTATATAAACACTTATAATATTTTATACTTAAAATTGGTTTAAAGTTCCATTTTTATTATTTCTATCACCTATCATTTTCCTTGTGTTATTGATACAATACAAATAATAATTAAATGCTTAAAAAATTCTAATGATTATCTGAAGTCTTTAAACTTCCTAAATAGGTTCATTTAAACAATTTAAGTTACCTTTGAGCACATTTTGTACAATCTAGACAACGGTGCTCCACTCACAGGAAATGAGACACAGTCCATTATAAGGGAATGTTTTCTACTTGTTTTCTGTAGCAACTGACATTTCATTCAAACACTTTCCAGTCCCCCAGGAATCTCCAGCTGCTGTATGTCAAAATTTTAAGATTTCTCTTTGTGAACTTTAACACTTCTATAAAAACCAGTTGGAAGAGCAAGCCTACTTCCAATTGATTACTTTGATATTAACCAGTTAAAGCAAATCCATTATTCAGTTTAGTCTGAATAATCATTTCACAAAGTCACAGTTTTCCATACGCAAACATGCATAAGCAAATAATAACTACCATTCTGGCTTTTTATAGCCTATTTCTATTTCTCAGACATGTCACTTGTGGTCTGTTTTTTACTCTCTTTTGTGTATTTTTAAAAAATGAATGTTGGGTAATTCCTCGAGTGTTTGCTAATAATCAAATCTGGTTGTATAATTTTATGTTGGTAAATATGCATTTTGTTTTTATGCAAAAAGACAGTGTGGCTAGTGCAAAACCATGCAGGAGTTACTAAGGTGCAAAGACTTATTCTTTAATTTTTTTGGCCACACTGCCCGACCTATGGGATCTTACTTCTTCAATGAGGTCTCAAACTTGTGCTCCCTGTGGTAGAAGCTTGGATTCTTAATCACTGAACTGCCAGGGAAATCCCAAGACTTATGTTTAAGCTAGTAATTTAAACCATGGGGCAAAGATTATACAAACACACTTATGTATGTATATAGGTGTGTGTATGATCCATATATAAATATATATCTATTTTTAATTTATCATATCTACTTTTATATACTGGGCTTCGCTGGTGACTCACCTGGTAAAGAATCTGCCTGCAATGTAATGTGGGAGACCTGGGTTTGATCCCTGGGTTGGGAAGACTCCCTGGGGAAGGAATCTACCTACTCCAGTATTCTGGCCTGGAGAATTCCATGAATTGTATAGTACATGGGGTCACAAAGAGTCAGACATGACTGAGCGACTTTTACTTTCATTTTATATATCCATATGTCTATTTTATTATATATCTATGTATTTTATATAGATCATATACACACACATACAAATCAATGATCAAGGAAAGGATTTAAGAAGTTATCTATGTGTCTGTATGGGGAATCCTGTACTGAGAGCAATCCTGTTATTTCAAGATCCAGATAATTATCTGTTTTTCATTGAACTCTAGGTGTGCTATATTTAATAGTTTTATAAAGCTATTTTAAACAAAATATCAATTTTGAATAAAAATGTACTTTCCCCCAAACCTTTTGATGACATGAACTTTTAACTCCATTGAATATCATCGATTTTTCCTACACTGCCTGGATATTTGCTATGACTTTAATTAGTGTAGATACAAATGTACCTTGTATTTATTTTTTAAGTTTTTTATTGATGTGGATCATCTTTAAAGTCTTCATTAAACTTGTTACAAAATTGCTGCTGCTTCTTCTATTTTAGTATTTTGGTATTTTGGTTCAGGAGGCACATGGTATTTAGCTCACTGGCCAGGGATCCAACCCACACCCCCATTGGAAGGTGAAATCTTAACCATTGGGCCACCAGGGAAGTCCCAGAAAGATACCTTTTAAACGTATATCTCTCCTACAGCAAACTCTAAGCTACTGATGTACACAAAATTGTAAGATGAAAAGTACCTTAGAAGATAAAAAGTATTGAGGAATTCAGTTACCTAAGTTTCTATTTCAAGATCTCTCTGCTCCTGACCTCTCAGAGGCCAGACCTCATCTCCCCTTAAATCTTCACTTCGATCTTCCTGTTATAATATCACCCTGTCCATTTCCTAGGAAAGATCCTGAAATGTCCTCCAATATAAAAATATCCCTGCCCTTGTGTTCCCCAGGAGTTACACCTAACCCTTTCCTTAGTTCAGGTTTGGAGAGAAAAATCTGCACTTGCTGGTGCCATGGTTTCCGTTCATCTCTCCACCCACTGCCACTTGGTGACCACACGCGCTACTCGGAAATTCATATCCTCTGTGCAGTCCACAGGCTATGGAAATGTCTGACTGCTAATCATTTCCTGTCTCTGTGGTCTTCGTGAACGGACACTTCCTTTTGTCTCTATGGAAAGTCCCTCTTTGTTTCCTTCATTGGTGCTTCTTCTATAACTTTATGTTAAATGTTGGTGACCTCAGTATTATACCTTCATTCCTCTTCTTTTCTCATTTTATCTGCTTTTGGGGAGAAGTTTGATTATGCCCCATGGCTTTCACTGCAATTGTACAGATCATAGGGTAAATATTTCTGAACAAAATCTAACTGAATTTTATATATATGAAAAGTGAAGGTATTAGTCACTTAGTCATATCCGACTCTTTGCAACCACATGGCCTATAGCCTGCCAGACTCCTCTGTCCGTGGAATTCTCCAGGCAAGAATACTGGAATGGATAGCCATGCCCTCCTCCAGAGGATCTTCCTGACCCTGGAAATGAACCCTGCATCTCCTGCATCGACAGGCAGATTCTTCACCATCTGAGCTACCAGCAAAGCACATAGATATATATATAATTGCTTAATCTATTCTGAATTTTGATGTTCCACACACCCCTCAAATACAACCTGGCCTTGTCTGAATTACTGAATTTATTAAACAATAAGCTTTAAGCTCCCACTTGGATTTACACCATCACTTCCATGTTAGAGAGTCTTTTAAATGTCTTCTTCTTCCCTAACCCCAGTGCAGAGTTAATCAAGTTTTCATTCTGTCGAATTTTAATGTCTCCCTTTCCTTTCCAATTCTTGGTTCAAACATTTGTATTTTCTCACTTTGCTAATTATAACTACCTGATTGGCTAGTTTCCTCTCAAGTTTGACCTCCAATCATGGAGCTGTTCAGCCACAGTTCTGGCTCCAGGATCAGGCACTTTATGAGGGAGCACAGAGACACAAGGGTGAACAGGGTCGTGGCCCGACAGAGCTTACTCCCTTTGTGGGAAAGACAGCCAACTCCCTACACTGCTCTCAAGGTGCTCTGTAAATGGTAAATATGCCTGTAATATTCCTTTGCATGAAACTCCCATTACCTACAGAAAAAGTACAAATTCCTGAGCATGGCCATTGAAGGTGTTTTGCAGTCTGGTCTGGGGTTATCTGTAGACCAAACACTCATCGCTCATCCACACACAACCTGTGTTCCAGGCAAAAACAGCCTGCAACTGTTGCAACAGTTCACGGGGATTTTACACCCTCTCCTTCGTTGCTTTGTCTACTTCTTGCATTTTTGCACATCCTTTGAGCCCGTGTACCAGTATTTTGGTCGTCTGATGCCAATAGCCAGCTCACTGGAAAAGTCCCTGAGGCTGGGAAAGATAGAGGGCAGAAGGAGAAGACCATGTCAGAGGATGAGATGGCTGGACGGCATTACCGATGCAATGGACATGAACTTGGGTAGACTTCAGGAGATGGCGAGGGACAGGAGGCCTGGGGTGCTGCAGTCCATGGGGTCGCAGAGTTGGACGACCGAACTGGGTGGCAACCACAACAATAACCAATGCCGCTTCCTTCCTCCTTTATGAAACCATTTTTCCTCTGCTGCCTCTCCTGTCTCTGTGGCAAGAATCTGCTCTATGCGGACATCAATTCTGCACTCTGTGTTGTAGTATTACTTAGCACATTAAAATTACAATGCAATATTTACTTGCCGATTTGCCCAACCAGCCTGTGAATTTTTACAATCAGAGACTATATCTTACTCATTTTTTCCCCCCAGCCCCTGGTACAATACCTAACATTGACTACTCATTGAATGAAAATGTAGTTGCTATACTAAGAAATCAATTCAAAAAGTCATGTCCCAACTTTATTCAGTTTTTGGCTTCTGTGTGACTTCATGTTTACAGTCAAGGTACAATTCATAATGGGATTTTCCAGGCAAGAGTACTGGAGTGGGGTGCCATTGCCTTCTCCCAAGACATTTTAAATTGTTCCTTTCTCAAGTTTATATGCATTTGTATCCATTTTAATATGAATTCAAAAAGCTTTTACATTTAGTTTAGAATCTAATCATTATGGAAAACTATCTCAAGTCAAATGATAAAGAGAAGAAAATTCCAATACAGTGAAACCCTCATTCAAGCTATTTAGTAAATAATGTAGATTTTTCACATTTAAACTTGTATGTGGATGTGATGCTCATTAACAGAATTATTATGACCTGAGAAGAATATTCTATAAATAACACACCCCCCAAATCAGTTAGTTCCTCTTCAAACACTTGAATACCCTTGAAATGGCAAATAAACTAAGGTTCTATGGCTTTAACACTTATCTTTTCTATTTCAGTGATAATTACATCAATAAACCTGATTCAGCATTTGCTGCTATTCAATTCATTAATTAAAACAATTTTACTGCTACTGCTGTGATTTTTCAAGGATATCAAAACACATTCAAAAATTAAAACAGCATACATCATCAGTTTTGATATGTGTTGGTATGCTTTCTTTTGATTTCAACTCAACAATTAAAAGAACATTAGGCTTTTAAACAGAAAAAGCATATATTCTATATACTTTGAACAAAAATACTTAAAATGCAAGTTGTTTTGTAGAAATGGCAATGTTTGTGTAAAGAAGAGCAAACTGTCAAGAATTCCAAAAATCCTCTTAGAATAGAAAATATAAATATATGTAAATACTTAAGTGATAACAACCATGGTTGTGGACTTTATGGTATTCTTAATTCTAGTTTCATAGTACTAAATTTTTAAAAAATTTTATTTAAATCATCACTTACTGTGCTTAAGTGACTTGTAACATATCCATGAAGTGAATATATTTCATCCCAAATAAAATATAGAAGCTTTTGCTTAAAGAATGGTATAAGTTGCTATTTAAACTACAAACATACACACATCACGGTGATGTAATTATTTTTATATATTGGAAACTATTTGTACTTTGCAAAGCCGCACTTTCATTCTGACCTTGATTTAGTAAGCATGCAACATATTACTTTTGCTATTTTGACATCCCAGAGCACCTAAAACATAAAATATAATTTACAACAGTAGAACATGCCAGAATTGACCATTACATGCCAGAAGAGGGCCCAAGATGGAATTTATATTCAAGTTATGGTTCAGTATGTGTGGTAGAATCTCGTGAAATTTATTTCTCACAGCAGTGGAATTCCACCTTCATTCTTACAATCAATTTTCAAAGTAGGCTGAGAGTTGATAAAGATCAAGTTGAAGGAATGAAATTAGGCTAGTTAGGTGAAATTATACACCTCTCTTCAAATTATTTGTGGAAAACTCAAATATTCTCCTTTTGTAAAAAGAGCCAGGAGAGAAATGACACCTGTGTGGTGGCTAGAAGCATTACAAGTATACGACATACCAGGGTACTCCAAGGTCACTAGCAGTTTCTCCCAAACTATTCTAGATCTTAATTGGTGATAGAATAGTTACAAATCCTTCCATTTCTCTTCTCTCACATTTATTCAGTTGCTCAGAGGAAATAACCTCCATGCCCACTTTTTTGGGGATATTTCCGGTGACTCCACCTGCCAATGCAGGAGACACAAGAGATGCAGGTTCGAGTCCTGGGTCTAGAAGATCCCCTGAAGAAGGGACTGGTAACCCACTCCAGGTATTCTTGCCTGGAAAATCCCATGGACAGAGGAGCCTGTGGGCTGCAGTCCATGGGATCACAAAAGAGTTGGACACAACTGAGTGATACATAACAACAACAAACACTTTTTCAGAGAACATATTTTTTCCAACAACATAATTTGGATTGCAAAATAAAGTGTACTCTGTTGTGAGAGTGATGTAAACATCATTACAATAGTTTGTCAAATTGGTTTAAGGGGTATATCTTTTTTTTTTTTTTAAGTACAGTAGCTCAACTTTTAGAATCTATCTATCCATAAAGATGGTGCAATGGTAATGGATGGTAAAGGAGATGTGAGTTCGATCCCTGGGTCAAGAAGATCCCCTGGAGGAGGAAATTGCAACATACTCCAGTATTCTTAACTAGATAATTCATGGACATAGGAGCCTGGTGGGCTACAGTCCATGGGAACACATAGAGTTGGACACGAATGACCACGCACACACATCCATATAGAAAGCAGACTTTAAAAATACTATTTCAAAGCATAAGTACCTTTGTTTTTAAAAGTGTTTTAGTCCAGCAAATCAAGTCTCTATTTCCCCTAAAAATATTGCACAATAATGCTGTACCCTTATTATTAGCCACATCATCCCTGGATACTTTAGTAACTGCACAGTCACTGTGGCAAGAGTGAGGTCCTACCACAGGTATATTGCTAAGATCCCAGGTGAGAAATAAAGCCTTCCAGTAATGATTTACTTTATTATGTGAACTGATGAGCATCACTTGAATCGCCTTTTAATTGACTGGCTGTCTAAGTGACATGCCTTGGAGGGAAGCACCACTTTTGAAATTTCCTTTGACCAGGAGGGGAAGGAACAGGCTGGTTTCTTTGAAGTCTACAGCCATCAGACTAATTATCAGCCCCACTTAACGTTCATTCATTTAATTACAGGGAATTAAAAAGTATGTGAGATTTTAGAGAAAAATAAGAGAGTCAATAAATGGTGACAGAGATTCCAGGCTATGCAAATTGGCAGTGCCCCTTCTGGAGGAGACCATTCTTTCTCCCTCATTTCACCAAATGCACAGATACTCGACTAATGCAGACAAAGGGAGGATGGCACAGAGGGAGGGGACATTGACTGTGGGCCCAAACTGTGTCGGTACTTGATACTGTGTCCCTAACTTAATCTCCACACTTAATAAGGAGATATAATTTCCCACCATTTACAATTAACAGAAAGAGTATCCCCCCACCCCTTATTTGGAACTCACCCGACACCAGGCACTGTCATTCTAAGCACTGCCTATTCAAGAGTCCATTTAATCCTGTAAGGACCTGTAAGCAGCCCTGTAAGGACCGGATGCCATTGGTGATTTCCGTATACTACAGAAAGGTTAAGTCACTTGCCCAAAGTCACACAGCTGGGAGACAGTAGAGCCAATACCAACCCAGGAAGTCTGCCCTCAATAACACCTCCTCATCTGTTGCTCTCAATGAAGGCTCTCAAGTTTCCCAGCCACAATAAGACAGAAGAAGAGAGCCAGCTCCTCTTGGTCTGCCTGATGTCAAAGGTCATCGCTTTCCAAAAGGCATAAGAGGCTGCGGAGACAGGCAGAAGGAAGAGACCTCTACATCTCTGGTGCCAGCCATACAGCTGACCCAAGCGGCCAGGCAGAGATGGGGGAAGTTGGGAGCTAGAGCTCTGGGTGTCTCAAGAGCAAGCCATCTTAGAGGCTCAATGAGAGGATTAACACCCTGTGCACCGTGCTTTTGAATTGAGGCATTTTTCACAGCACTGAGCTGCTGGCTGACAAAGGATAATAACACTGAATGCATGCTAGTCTTCTTCTGGGAAAAGATGCACAAATAAAACACGTTTAAAGCTTAAAGCTTGATGTTTTGGGAGGAAAAAAGTCCTTTGTTCCTGACATTTAAATAGATATTTGGAATTTAAATCAGATTACTTGCAAGGCTAGAGAGTGGGCATTCAGTCAGGGGTCTTTTAACAATCCATCAGAGACAGGGAAAGATGCCTCGAACCATCGAGAACATACTGGCAATTTTCCCTTTGATTACAGCATCTCATCACATTTATTTTGTAACCTCTCAACAGCTTCCTAGAACCACTGCTTGCAGGTGGTCACAAACCACTGCCCCTCCAGTACTTGCCCTGGAGCAAGGCAGTTGACTCAGAAAGTTGTCAATGCCTGTTAAGAAAGGTCTTCTCCCATGTCCTTAATTCAGAACAATATTAACATTTGGAATTTGATATGAAATTCAATCTACTGTAACAATTTTTTTTTTTCTCAAAATGCTTTTTAACTTCAACTCCTCATGGTTGGTGAAGAGTTAGCTTTGCAAAAGAATCTGTTTTATCACTTGTTTAGAATCTCTGCTAACATGGAGACATGTGACATAGTCCGAGTGTTCCTTGACTCCCATGGGATGCTCAGGCCATCAAAATTTCATTAGCCTCACAGCAGTCCCAGCGCCTTCTTAACTTGAACTGTTGGCCTATTTATCAATAAATAAATGAAATCTAGTCACTTTTAGTGACTAGACTTTTCTTTGAAGTTATAACTAGAACATTAGTCAATTGGCTTACATGATTTCACAAATGTTGAATACTATTTTGTTTTCTGGGGAAAATAGCCTTATTCACAGTTAACCTCAAATGATGAAAACAGTCAACCGAAACTCCCCTTCTAAACTGAGGGGAGAAATAAGACAGTGTATGGTTTCTAGGTTAGTTTCACTTTGGTGAGTTATTTTATGCACATCCTTCTTGTTTCAACTTTTAGTGATATAACAGGGCTTCTTAGGACACACTGCAAGCTCACACACAAGTGAATACAACTATAAAATTTAAATAATTGGAAGTCAAAGGAAAATACAGCTGGAAAATCAATAACCTTTCAGAGTGAGAGCAATTAAGAATGCCAAAATGAATTATTTTAGAAAGTCTATGTTAGAAATATTTGACTCTTTGTGACCCCATGGACTGTAGCCCTCCCGGTTCCTCTGTCCATGGGGATTCTACAGGCAAGGATATTGGAGTGGGTTGCCAGGCCCTCCTCCAGGGGATCTTCCCAACCCTGGTATCAAACCTAGGTCTCCAGCATTGCAGGCAGAGTCTTTACCATCTGAGCCACCAGGGAAGTCCAATATTTGACTAAAAGTAGTAATAATAGTAAAAATTGGTAAAAGTTTTGAGGATATTGTTTAAAAAGATGTTAGAAGACCCTGGGTAATAACAAAACGCTTTTTTATATCAGAAAAAAGAGCCTCAATATTCTCATTTAATTCCACAATTCCAAATGATAAGTAATGTAAATATCAGAAGATTATGTTCCCCAGACCTTAATGTAATGGATCTCAATGCAATCTTGCTCTTTCTGACCAATCACTGAAAATTCAGAATAAATGATCTGAAATGTTCCTACAGAACACATATGAAATCTATGAAAGATCCAGTGTTCAAAAAGAGGTCTGCTGCTGCTGCTGCTAAGTCACTTCAGTTGTGCCCGACTCTGTGCGACCTCATAGATGGCAGCCCACCAGGCTCCCCCATCCCTGGGATTCTCCAGGAAGAACACTGGAGTGGGTTGCCATTTCCGTCTCCAATGAAAGTGGAAAGTGAAAGTGAAGTTGCTCAGTCATGTCCCACTCTTCGCAACTCCATGGACTGCAGCCTACCAGGCTCTTCCGTCCATAGGATTTTCCAGGCAAGAGTAGTGGAGTGGGTGCCATTGCCTTCTCTGCAATAAGAGGTCATATCTATTTTATTTCTTCTTTTATTTCCTTCCCCGAGCTGACTCACTGGGAGTTCTTAGACCGTCAAAATGTTGTTTAAAAAAATAACCCCAGCCAAACCTTGGGGAAAGAGTAAACATAAGTTGAAGTCATCACTTGCCCAGCTCAACAAACATTGTTTTTGACACTTTATACTTTTGACTGACCTATTTACTCTCAACAAATGCTACCATATGTTCTGAATCTCAAGGCAAGGCCCTTGACACCCTGTCCGTGTCTCTCTTCATTCTGGTTCAGAATGACCACATGGAGAAACAGATCAGTCTAAGTGTTCATTCTTGCCCTTATATCATGAAAGGGACAAGGAGATTCCTGGGGCAACAAGTTCCTTCCCTAGTTCAAAATAATCCGTGCCGAGAGAGGGGGCAGTGATGTGGGAAACTCAACAGGCTTCCCGCCTCCAATCATTTGGATAATAGACATGTTGGTTAACTAAAAGTGGAAAAATTTCTAAGTTTTATGTTTTCTGAAAAGAACAAAATGGTGTGTGTTTGGGAATTCATTGTGAGACCATTTTAGCAGACATACAATTTAAAAAATAATAAAAATTAAATTATCTTTTAGCAATACAGACACAGTAACAAGATATACTTGTTATAAGAGAGAGAGATGCCTCACAGGTTGTGTGTGGCAATCTGACCCAATGTGGGACAATACTTAATGGATATGCAGATGAACGGCTCATGATGCAGCAAATCAGAACTGATTTGCATTGTCCTCCTGCACTCTCCTCTGCTCTCTTCCGAAACCATCACAAAATTTGACACATATTTTAGGAAAATCAAACATCAAATCATGTATTTGAATATAACCATAGTACCTAAAATTGCTTGAAGAGGGTTATGTAAAGATATAGATGGACAGGAAGCAAAGTTTATGCCAAATCTTACTTACTTAAGGTGAGTGACTTCTGAATCCACAGTGAAAAGTGGTAGAAACCCAGGTTTCACTGAGGTGGACAGTTTGGTTCAGGAAAACACCACAGTCAGATTCTAAGACTCGTTGTGTCAGGCAGAACTGTCCTTATTTCCTGTTTTGGGTTGGGATGAAGCTAGCCTCCACCAATAACTCACAACTCTATATGAGTTTCTATTATTAATCGATTATGACTTTGTTTTAATGCACTAAAATAGTCTCCATGAGATATTGTTTTCATTGGTTTAAAGCAGATTTTTTTTTCTAATAGTAAGAAAACAAGTAACAAGCAGTATGACGCACTAGCTACCCCTTCATTCAGTGACCTGGCTGAGATTGAACGCCGACAATGGACCTGTTTTCCTATCACAAAGTGAAGCTGACAAAGTTGCTCCATAAAGAATAAAAATAAAATGCCATTGGTAAAACACCATCTTTCTTTTCACAAGTCACACAATTCTTCCATTTTAATTTTCTCTTTGCTTTTGATGCATCATATACACACAGCATTAATAACCAGGTTAAAGCAGCAAGTGCACTGTTCATATTAAACGCTAAAGAAGAAATGTCATTTTCTTGTCTGGTGCATTGGTGCTGATACTCCAATTTTTCCTAGAAGCTGTGTTGACTAAAAACTAAACTTCCTTTTAAATCTATTACTGCATATACACTAACTGCTTCTTTATCATTTTGCATTGGCGATAGGGAAAGATCAAAATAATTTATAAAGATATTTCTCTTAAAGTATGTAAAACTGCTATTTGGATACCCGAAAAATCCAATTTTTGTGCAAGGATTTAATTGCAGAGTAATCCAGTCTCCAAAGCACATCAAAGACCACACTCCCTTCTCTTCATCAAGATTTCAATTGCTTTCATCAACCAGTAAGTTAAAAGCATGATCAAATTTGTTCTTCAATCACTTGAGCCCTGTTAATAAACCATTCTGTGTGCTCACTCATCCATTCTGAGATTCTGGAACTTCTTTGAGATATTTTTAAGAGGAATCTACAAAGACATCTCTGATTACAAGCTGGCTCTGGGGTAAATTTTATCACTACTTGTTCTGCTACTCCGTGGAGGATAACAGGTGACATGGTTCAAGATAAGTCAAAGCCAACCTTTTTTTTTTTCTGTACATGATTAGACTGTTTTTCAAAACTATAGCTAACACAACAGAGAATGCTTGCATAACACAACTTAACACTCTGATGTTGAATGTTGACTTTTTTTCCCCTAGGAAAAATAATGCAATACTGAAGGACATTTTTTGAGTGCTACTGTGTTGCAATGCGAAGAAAGGAAGAAGAAAAAAAGAGAAGGAAAGAGGAGAAGGAAGAAAGCCATTCCTCCAGAGTCAACCAAAACAGACGGAAGCACCGGCCGCCAACATTATAAAGCCACAAACAAAAAGGACCTTACCGGTTTCACTGTCGGATTTGTTTTCATGCTCCGTATCTGTCAGGGTGAGTGCTGAGTTGGACCGGCTTGACAGGCAGGAGCTGCGGCCTGACTTGACCCCCCGGCCCCACAGTCTCATGGCATGCTCTGGGGACATCACTGCTTCGTTCTCAGTATCGGCGTCTGACCCTGCACTGATCGAGTAACCTCTGTGGGGAAGCCCCATTTCCGCACAAAATGCCAGTCCTCTTCGAGTTGCTGGTTCACAAACGCCTAACTGCCTTAGGGTAAAATTTTGTCCTAATTAGAGGGGAAAAAAAAGATAACAACCAGTGAGTATACATTTCGTTTAAGATTTTATTTTCTTAAAAAAAAACAAACACTTAAGCATCCAGATTTTTGAGCTCTCAGCACTAGGTACTGGCATTAGCTTCACGTGACATGTGATCTAGTAAGGTCTAGTTAGGGGAGGGGTGGGTGTGAGGGGGGTCCATCTCTGACTTTCCACCCACCGCAGCTCAGGGCGCCTTATTTCAGCCCATAAGCACCTCCAGAATGCTGGGCAGGAAAAGTGGTCCAGCCCATGAAAACTCAACCCAGAGAAAGCCTTAGTTATCATTGATAGAAACTGTGAGAAGTATTTCCCTGGTCCTAGCTCTTATCCTAAACATTAGGATTTTTCCACCCGGAAGTCACCCCTTAGGAAGAGAAAAGACTGCCCTCTAGAATAAGCTACCTGCTAATTACAAACAGGGGTTTGGGCAGTCTCTATTATAGTTTTCCACTTAACAACCAATAAAAATATTGTGCTTTTGTGTACAAACATACACTAACTTTTGGAGTGTAAAGTCTTGAAAATGTGCAGACATCTGACTTCTGCTTTAATAAACACCTAGAAACATCTGTATTGATCTAAGTAAACCCATTTGTGCAAATAAAGTGCACTCTAAAAAATAAAGTAGGAGTATTATGTATTTACAAATTAATGATAAAATCAAGTTCCCTGAAAAATAAATGGTTGTGAACCCTGAAGGTTTTCACTAATAAATTGAGCATAATAAAACTCATGACACTGCAATAACTTAAAGCAAAGTGTTTAAATTAGGTGACACTTTCAAATGACTGCCATTATTAATGGCTTTTCCAATCCTGTGTTTACTCTTGAAATTTCACCTATGTTTTATGATACCAGGGGTGAGAAGAGAGAGAAAACTGTTTGCTTAGAGGATGCATATACATATGGGCCTTCTATTGCCTGTCTCATTGGCATGGTAGAATCTGAGATTTAGATACCAACTAGAATCAAAATACAGGAAAAAGAATAATAGTATACCAAGACTGATTTCAATCCTACCCTATAATACCAACCTTTTAAGAATATTAAGCATATATTTTACGCATCCTTTTCATTTTCCCACTTCCCTCTCTTACCTATCCACAAACACTTTAAAGTTAATTGGCTGGTATGAGAAATAACATACATTACATTTTTTAAAAGAGTGTGTCATAAATTATTTGTAATAAAATAATGTCTTGACTCTTTTAGGAAATGAATCAAACATAATGCACACGATAGTAAATATTTGGTTGTAAAAATATTAGCGGCCTCCAGCACTCAGCCCATTTTAACCAGAGTGGTTCACTGCGTTATGACCACGGTCAGATCAGGAGGAGGAATCTGCCTCATCTCAGTCAGACTTCCAGATGGATTCTGACAATGACACTCATAAATAATGAAAATCTGTTGCTACAATTAGCTACAAATTATCTCAGAGAGACATGAACATGCATCTGCACCAAAAGGTATGTCAAAAAGAAAACAGCAAAAATAAAGAGGAGGGAATAAGAACCCACTGAACAGTGAGAAAGTGGGCAAGCTTAATGAGGTAAGACACAGTATGGCCAGTATTTTTCAAAGAGTTAGTGTGGACTGTACTTATGAAAGTAAATCCAAAAAAAGGTCAGTGTCATGGAGAGTTAAAGGAATGTAAAGGATGGTTAATGTGAAAGAGCTTATCCATTCCTATTATATCACCTTTAAAATGGAGAGGGAGGAAAGGGTGTAAGACAGTTAAACATCACCATCAAACATGTTGAGTTTCCAAAATAATTTTTCAAGTGTGAGAATGAATGATAAGATCCTGTGCATCTTTCCGGTGGGAGGTTCCCACATTGGAGAATAAAAATCAGAGACGAGTTAAAAGACAGTGAGAACTCTGTTTCTAATCTCTGAAATGTAACTTGAAAAATTCCCCACATTATTGACTTTTCACACTATTGCCATCTTGATGCAAAAACCTATGGAGTGAAGGAAAGCAGAAAATGGCAATCTTGATTATTTGTTATCTGGGTATACAAACACAGTTCACTTTGCAGATAAATATCTAGGGCATCATCCCTATGAATTGATATGTGCATCCCAAACTCCTTAAACATCCAACCCTTTGAAACCAATGTCTAGCAATGATTCAAATTCTTAAGGGCTGTTTCTGAAATGCAAGTTAGAAAGTAAGGTGTTAGATTCCTTACTAAATTAAGTCTGCTTTTGCTTTCTCGGGAAAGAACACTAAACTTGAAATCCAATGAACCTAAGTTTAAGCCACTTATGGACTTAATCATTTACCACTCCATTTCTTCATCTTTCAGGGCTGTCATGACTTGGTTTAGGAGATGCTTTTTACGCTTTTGTTGAGCAAAGGAATCCATCCACCAAACAAAGACAACCTAATGAATGGGAGAAGTTCCTTGCAAATGATATGACCAATAAGGAATTAATTTCCAACATATATAAACAGCTCAAAACAATTTGACATCAAAAAAAAAAACCCTGATTTAAAAATGGCTAGAACTGAATAGTCATTTTTTATAACAAGGAAATGCACATGGCCAAAGATGTTTAACCTTGCTAAACATCAGGGAAATGCAAACCAAAACTACAATGAGATACCTCCTCACACCTGTCAGAATGGCTGTCATCACAAATAACACAAGTAACAAATGTTAGGATGTAGGAGGGGAAAAAAAGCCTCTCCTATATTGTTGGGGGGAATGTAAATTGGCCAGCCACTGTGGAAAATAATACAGAGATTTCTCAAAAAACAACAAATAGAACTCCATATGACCCAGCAATTCTACTCCTGGGTATATACTAAGAAAAAATATCAATTCAAAACTATACATGCATCTCAATATTCATAGCAACGTATTTACAATTGCCAAAGTATGAAGCAACCTAAGTGTCCATTAACAGATCAATGATTAAAGAAGCTGCAGTATATAAGCTTGCATATATATATATATATATATATATATATAGACACTTATTCATATATATGCAATGGAATAATATTCAACGATAAAAAAGAATTAAATTTTTCCATATGCAGCAACATGGACAGACTCGAAGGGCATTACGCTAAGTGAAATAAGTCAAACAGAGAAAGACAAATACTGTATGATATCACACTTGGAATCTACAAAATTCAACAAACTGGTGAATAAAGCAAAAAAGCAGCAGATTCACCACTATAGAATACAAACTAGTGGTTACCAGTGGAGAGAGGGAAAGAGGGGAGGGACAACGTAAGTAAGAGGGGACAAAAAAAGGGTTATTATGGAATTACATATGTGAATCTTTTGAAAAATTGCCAAGCATTACAGAATTAAAGAATTTTTCAATTTAAAAAATTCTAAAAATTAAAAATTTTAAATATTTAAAAGTGATGCTTTATGTAAATGAAACCAGCATAAAGGGGAGCATAATGAAAAATGACAAAAAATAAACATCTGGACAAATGTAATATTGACAGAGAAATGTATAATTTGAGGGGAGGGAGAGGACTGCTTTCAAATAATTTTAGAAGAGCCACATCACCACCAAAGTTGACTTTTCCTTCAATCAAAACTCTTTGTACCCAGTGCTTCAAATTCCATTATTGTTGATTCTCCTTTAGGTTAAGGAGTCTTGCTTGTAGGATCCCTCATTTTAATGCAAACATATCTGGGGAGTTCTAGTTATTAAATCAGAATAAATTAAGCTATTATATTTTTTTCCTACAGGTGAGCAATGTTTAGCAAGATGGGATATACTAATGGAAAGCACAGCCACTTTCGACAAACAGAAGGAAGATGGAGGAAAAGAAGGATTTCTGATCGGGAGAAGAGGCAGTTGGCTGAGGTACCATGGAGCTGGGAGTCTGGGGCTCAGATGCAGTTGTTCAGGCAAGACTTTCAGTGAATGCGGAGAAATGGAAAGAGACAGGCAGAGAAAGGCAGCAAAGATGCTCTGGAACCAGACTAAAAATATGACCATCTTGCTTAAAGTCATCTTTGGCTTCAAATAACCTAAAAGAAACAAGGATACCTTTATTCTTATTTTCCATGCTTTTTTGTTTTTTCAGATTGTGTTCTTTGCAGTGGTTCTAATACCATTACTTCAATTTCTTTCTTTGCCCTCTGAGTCTTTATATTAATTCTTTTTGGCTGAGTCTGATGAAATCAGTATTTATCTCCTGCACATTGAATTTTGATAACCTTGATCAGCAAGGCCAACCACAGAGTTTCCCATTACAATTTGAAACAGTCCCAAAATAATAAATTGCAGCAAGAATAAAGTGTATCTGAGGATGAAATTTCTTGTGATTAAAAGGCAAGGTTAGCTTGGACTAGATTAGGCATTTTTGTTTTATGACACTCATAAATTTGAAAAATCTATAAAAGAAAAACTGAATAAACAGTCCAGGCAAGTTGCATCATTAAAAAAAAGGTTCACATTTTGAAAAATGAGTGAGGGCATGTGACAAAGTAGAAAGGGCTATGTGAAAACAAAGTCCTATGAGGCTGGCGCCAAGCAGAGGCATCTCTGTAATAAAGGAACAGGGGCTTGCAAAATGGCCTTTTTCTTACATGGTGTCTATAACCTAATCTGAGCAAGAAGGGGTTTTTCTTTTTTAAAACAATTTATTCATTTACTTATCTATTTTTGACTATGCTTTGGTTTTCGCCGTGAAGTGGGCTTTTCTCTAGTTGTGGCGAGTGAAGGCTCCTCTCTAGTTGCGGTGCGCAGCTGGCTTCTCTCGTTGCCGAGCACACACTCTAGGCATCCAGGCGTTAGCAGTTGCAGCCCCTGGACTCTAGTGCACAGGCTCAATAGGTGCGATGCATGGGCTTAATTGTTCCGTGGCATGTGGGATCTTCCTGGGCCAGGGATCAAACCCATGTTTCTTGCATTGGCAGGCAGAGTCTTTACCACTGAGCCACCAGGGAAGCCCAAGAAGGGATGTTTCAAAGCTGCAATGCGGGGATGGTCATCAATAGCTAAGTCATCTGCTGGGTCTGAGTGCGTTGACAAGAAAACAACTCTACATGAGGAGCTAGCCTCAGTCATCTGCGGTGACTGCAGAACCTGGGGGCGGGGGGCCTAACTTGGGAACTCGTGTATTCTCTCCCTGCTTATGTCTAGATGCTCCAATGTCTAGAGTTGTCCCTTTTCTCTTTCATCTGCTTGTTCTTTTTTCCAAAACTGCTTTATTGAGATACTAACCCACAAACTGTACAATGAACCTATGTAAAGTGTACAAGTCAAGAGTTTTCAGTAAGCACGTGGTGGTGTGCAACTATCATCACGATCCATTTTATAATATTTTTATCACCCTTTGTACCAATTATCGGTCACCTATTTCTCCTCTTAACCCACCACTTCCTCCAACCCCAGGCAAGTACTAAAACATTTTCTCTTACTACAGAAGTGCCTATTCTGGGCATTTCAAAGAAAAGGGGCCCTATAATAACGTAGACTTCAGCAACTGGCTGTTTCCATTTGACATAGTGTTTTCAAGATCCACACGTATTATAGCATGCGTCAGTACTCACTTCTTATGGTCAAACAATATTCCATTGTATGGATACAGCACGTTTTCTCTCTCTGTTCAACAGTGAATGGAGATATGAGTTTTTCCATTTTTTTTTGGCTGTTATGAAAATGCTACTATGGAATACCATGTTTTCATTTCTCTTGTGTATACACCTGTGAGAGGCATTGCTGGTCATCTTGCATGTAGTTCTATGTCTAACCTTTTCAGGAACTTCTAGACTGCTTTCCACAGTGGCAGCACCATGTTCCTGTCCCAGCACCAGTGTGTGAGGGTTCCGGTTTCTATATAACTTCAGCAACTCTTGTTACTATCTGTTGGTTTTCTTTTACACCACACTGCAAGTGTGTACACCATACAGCAAACGTGCAATGAGGAGATGGACTGTAGGTCATTGGTAATAAAATTTGTATTGGTACTGGCACAAAGACAGAAATATTGATCAATGGAATAAAATAGAAAGCCCAGAGATAAATTCACGCACATATGGACACCTTATCTTCGACAAAGGAGGCAAGAATATACAATGGATTAAAGACAATCTCTTTAACAAGTGGTGCTGGGAAATCTGGTCAACCACTTGTAAAAGAATGAAACTGGACCGCTTTCTAACACCATACACAAAAATAAACTCAAAATGGATTAAAGATCTAAACGTAAGACCAGAAACTATAAAACTCCTAGAGGAGAACATAGGCAAAACACTCTCCGACATACATCACAGCAGGATCCTCTATGACCCACCTCCCAGAATATTGGAAATAAAAGCAAAAATAAACAAATGGGACCTAATTAACCTTAAAAGCTTCTGCACATCAAAGGAAACTATTAGCAAGGTGAAAAGACAGCCTTCAGAATGGGAGAAAATAATAGCAAATGAAGCAACCGACAAACAACTAATCTCAAAAATATACAAGCAACTCCTACAGCTCAACTCCAGAAAAATAAACGACCCAATCAAAAAATGGGCCAAAGAACTAAATAGACATTTCTCCAAAAAAGACATACAGATGGCTAACAAACACATGAAAAGATGCTCAACATCACTCATTATCAGAGAAATGCAAATCAAAACCACTATGAGGTACCATTTCACACCAGTCAGAATGGCTGCGATCCAAAAGTCTACAAATAATAAATGCTGGAGAGGGTGTGGAGAAAAGGGAACCCTTTTACACTGTTGGTGGGAATGCAAACTAGTACAGCCACTATGGAGAACAGTGTGGAGATTCCTTAAAAAACTGGAAATAGAACTGCCTTATGATCCAGCAACCCCACTGCTGGGCATACACACTGAGGAAACCAGAAGGGAAAGAGACACGTGTACCCCAATGTTCATCGCAGCACTGTTTATAATAGCCAAGACATGGAAGCAACCTAGATGTCCATCAGCAGATGAATGGATAAGAAAGCTGTGGTACATATATACAATGGAGTATTACTCAGCCATTAAAAAGAATACATTTGAATCAGTTCTGATGAGGTGGATGAAACTGGAGCCTATTATACAGAGTGAAGTAAGCCAGAAGGAAAAACATAAATACAGTATACTAACGCATATATATGGAATTTAGAAAGATGGTAACAATAACCCGGTGTACGAGACAGCAAAAGAGACACTGATGTATAGAACAGTCTTATGGACTCTGTGGGAGAGGGAGAGGGTGGGAAGAATTGGGAGAATGGCAATGAAACATGTAAAATATCATGTAGGAAACGAGTTGCCAGTCCAGGTTCGATGCATGATGCTGGATGCTTGGGGCTGGTGCACTGGGACGGCCCAGAGGGATGGTATGGGGAGGGAGGAGGGAGGAGGGTTCGGGATGGGGAACACATGTATACCTGTGGCGGATTCATTTTGATATTTGGCAAAACTAATACAATTATGTAAAGTTTAAAAATAAAATAAATTAGAGGGAAAAAAAAATAAATAAAAAAAATAAAATGGAAAAAAAAAAAAAAAAAATTTGTATTGGAGCCAAGCAGCATGTTCTCTTAGAAAGCCGTGGATTCGGTAGGTCTGCTACACAAATTCATTATTACTTTATTCTATTATTTTTTTCTTTGTCTTCTAATATACTGCTTTAATTTTCAAATGTATTTTTCTATTAAAATACTCTTTAGCTCATAAAGTCTACCTTTGAGACTATATCCTAGAGAAATAAAATCAGCTAATCTTAAACATATATGTACAAATAATTTTCTTCATGATGTTGTTGCCAAAATTAAAATAACTGGAATATTTACCAGAAAGGGAATGGCTAAATAAGTTATATATTCCTTTCATGGAAGACTACATGGCTAGCAGAAAGAGCGGGTTTGGACCTATATCTTCTGTTCTGGGAGGGAAGCCTATTATATATATTTTAAGTAAAAAAGTACAAGTTGCAAAGTAGTGTGCATAAATATGATCCCATTTTTGGAAACTAAGAAAGAGAATCAACAAATTAAATAAATGCGTATGGTCTGGAGCATGAATGAAGGTGAGAAGGGCTTTATAACTTTGATGTTGGATCATACAGAAAGAGCTGTGAAGGAAATCAGTAATTTCCTATTTTATAGTTTTGAATTTTTATTTCCCCTGATAATTTGTATTAACTACAAGAAAGAAAAATGAAAGTATTTTCTTAAAAAAGACATATTTTCTTGATTTCCTGTTTGACAGCTCTTATTCAATAATTAGAAATTAATCAGCTTCTTCTTGGAGAAGCTGGGTTTTAAAAATCCTTCCTCATTTACTGTAAAGAAATGAAGCTGTAAGAAATATGGGAGCAATGTTTTTCTTTTACTTCAGTGCTTCCCTTCATCATAGATAGGCTTTTTTTTAAAGGAGAATGAGCATCTATTTTTTTTTTTTTTCTGTAGTAACAAGTCCCAAAACTGAGCATAGGAAATGGAGAGGAGAATCAATATAAATGTAATACACAGGGATACGATAACCTATAACTGTCTTTAAGCATTTTCCTTGGTTGTTGTCAGTTTGGACAGAATTATCCATTCTCAGATATGGAGTGACCATCCTCAGCGTGGAGCCATAACACAGATCTACAAATTGGACAAACATTTCTCATTTGAAACAGGTGGGCTTGTGTCACTCTCTTATCTGGAGTTCCCTTGCTCTTGTTTGTAAACTGGTAAGATCACGGAATAAAACAAACGCATGGAACTTTTTTTCCCTTTGAGTTCTAATGCGTATTTTATGGGACACGCCAAACTTCCTTATGTTAAATTTGTCACTATGTGAACAGAATACCCATCCTTGAACATGCAACAGAGATTTCAATGAGGGTATAAACCTTTATGTACAAAACCCTACCCAAAACTATTAATATATTTGAAAAATTAACTTAAAATCCCACTAAATATCTTAACTTTCCCTCCCCATTTTACTGACTATAAAACATAAATATCTTCAATGGTATTCATCACTTTCTCAATTTGCCTATTCATGACATTAACATCTAGAACGTGTAATGATAGTCTCGAATTTCTAGGGGACAGAGGAAATGACCATGACACAGCCTGTTTATAACTCAGAACACGGGTCTAATGGAAGCCCTGGCAGGCTACTCCGTCAGTGTTCATCCACAACTCAGCTGTGAACGGCACCTCTGTCACTGGAAGTGTGCGGTTGAGACTGGACAGGGAACTTGATGAGACGCTGAGAAGGGAAAACCCCTAGCATACTTGCAAGCAGGGAAAAGCAGGATTAGCATGAAGGGCCCCAGAGAATACACAGTTTCTTGAAGATAAGATTTGTGAAGCCTCCAGGGGAAGACAAACATATGGATGGTGAAGAGAAGGTTTAGTGGCTCAAAGGAGAAAAGTTAGGTTGTGTGTCTGCTGACTTACAAAGAAAGAGCATCTTAGCAGGTACCATGAAGGATTTAGATTCCCAATGCAAAACAGTGCAATTCTGACATTAGCAACCATTTGGAATGAGGTTGATAACTGTAAACTTAATTTTTTTTTCTCAAAAGTGTTCTGAAAATGAATTTGCTTTTTATTTTTCACTTAGTAATTATTTCTTTAGAACAACTCAAGACCCAACAATGAATGATAATATGCCTACAACATATCTGCTAGTATCTGATAATCAGATTGCAGTAGGTGCTGGTATAAATATGTGTGCGGTTTGGCGTGAAGCAGCAGGTGTTTAATAATTGTGACTGAAGCGGCACCATGTTGACTCACAATGTGGATCCAAAATTGGCAACATGGCAAGGAACCGGATACAAGTTTAGCAGTAATCTGGGGCTCAGGACATCAGACCAATAAAGGCTGAGGCAGGGGGAGAGGATTACCCCCACTGTGTCCGGAGGAGGGCTATAAGCTATGTCTATCTACTCACACCTTCTGGCAGGTAATCTACAAAGCAGGTTGGTTGCCAAGCCTGAAAGAGGCACTTACCTACTTAACAGCCAAAATTAGTTAACAATCAGTTAGGCAGGGGAGCTAAAGGAGGGAACTAAAGAGGAAAACATTCGCATGAAACAATGATAAACTAGAGCTATTTAACTCATGTCTTTAAGTACAGAAATTTAAGGTTGAGTAAACATGGCCGTCTAAATCCTTTAATCCCACCGCTGACATTTGTAGTGACTGAGAAGGATTAATCATGTTGATCTCTAAACGAATCATTTTAAGGAGTTCATATTTAAAAGGAATAAAAAACTTTGGAGACGCAGTAATTAGCCTAGGGGATCTGATGAATGTTTCAGGTTTTTGTCTTTCTTTATGAAACCCTACTCTCAGAAAGAAAAGGTTTTTCTCAGCAGTATTTCAGAAAACGTGAAAAAGGGTTTCAGATTCCTTTCGTTTTTGTAAGATGACAGAGGTGAGGGGGAACACTGGGGAAATGAAAAGTTGGGGTAGAACTGGAAATTCATAGCAGCATTAAGTGCTGAATGGTAAGACCATATGGTCATATTTCTTTTGAAGTCTAGGATCAGTTCCCATTATTCACTATAATGGCATCCAAGACTAAACGAAATCTCAGTCTTTAAAAGCGTTTTGCTCTTGGCTCTCAAATTCTCCTCTTTCACAATTTCCAACATGCTTGACTGTTTAATTGATTTTCAAAATGCAAAAAATGCAAATAAACAAAATAAAAATAAGACGAGTAAGAAAAAATGGATGTATTTCCTTTCACTTTGAGAGCAGGATAAAATAGTCCAGAGAGAGACACAATTAGTATTGCAATCAACAGAGTTATTAATACTGCTTTTACATGCTATTCAGATCAGATCAGTCAGTGATATTCTAAAATAATATGTGCATCTTCCATGACCTACATTGAAGAAATATGAATTTAATTCTTTTGACCTATCTGGAACACACAATATAGGGAAATACTTTTAAATTATTTATCATTTTAGTGAATTCCAACAATAAAACTGTCCAAAAATGCAATCTATATCCAAGAACTAAAGTTGGGCTTTTTTTTTTTTTTTTTTCTATTTAGAAATGGATGAAAATATTTGAAAGGCATGGTTCTAACCATGTGCTACCAACTCTTCATTTTCTCCCTCAGCACAGTCCTGGATAGGTTAGTGTGTTACAGATTAGTGTTAGTCGCTCAGTCCTGTCTGGCTCTTTGCAACCCTGTGGACAATAGCCCACTAGGCTCCTCTGTCCCTCGGATTCTCCAGGCAAGAAAACTGGAGTGGGTTGCCATTTCCTTCTCCAGGAGATTTTCCAAACCCAGGGATCAAACCTGAGTCTTCTGCATTGGCAGGTGGGTTCTTTACCGATTGAGCTACCAGGGAAGCCTGGATAGGTTGGGAATGCTATAATCTTAATAATCAAAATGTCTTTACTCAGCAAAACACTACAGTAGATTGGCAGCAGAGGTGGTTTTTAAGAGGACTGTGGTTGTGGTTCAGTGGAGACAATATGACAGTCCCAGGATCAAATGAAATGGCTTGAAGCAGGAAGAAAGGAGAAAGCAAACCCCAAACTTTCCATATTCAACTACAGTTGTTTGAAATGTCTTGTTTTGGGGTTTTGAGATTGAAGGCAAAAGGAGAAGAGAGTGGCAGAGGATGAGATGGCTGGATAGCATCACCCATTCAATGGCATGAATTTGGGGAACCCTAGGAGATAGTGAGGGACAGGGAGGCCTGGACTGCTATAGTCCATGTGGTCGCGAAGAGTTGGAGAAGACTTAGCTACTGAACAACAATTTAAAAATTGTCACTGCTTAGGTAAATTCTACATGCAGTGAAATACACAAATTTCAAATGGATACTTCAGTGAGTTTTAACAGATATCTGCCATGAACCCAAACCAAATATGGCACATCTCCCTCATGCCCAAAATGTTCCTTCCTGTATCCATACAGTCAATCCCATCTTCACAGGCAACCACTGTTCTGATTTCTTTTTGCTACAGATGAGGTTTTTTTTGTTCTTACTCTTAATATAAACAGTCATGCAGTATCTGCTCTGAATCCTTTCACTTAGTGGAATATTTTTGAGTTCTTCCTCACTGTTGCTTGTACCAGTAATTCATTTTTGTTATTACCAAGCTGTGTCCTATTGCATGTAAAAGTAGCTTAGTCATGACCAACACTGCAATCCCATGGATTATACAGTCCATGGAATTCTCCAGGCCAGAATACTGGAGTGGGTAGCCTTTCCCTTCTCCAGGGGATCTTCCCAACCCAGGGATGGAACCCAGGTCTCCCATATTGCAGGTGGATCCTTTACCAGCTGAGCCACAAGGGAAGCCCAAGAATACTGGAGTGGGTAGCTTATCCCTTCTCCAGTAGATCGTCCCAACCCAGGAATCGAACTGGGGTCTCCTGTGTTGCAGGCAGATTCTTTACCAGCTCAAATACCAGGAAGATCCATCTATTGCATGAATATACTACAATTTGTTACGTAATTTCACTTGCTCATTCTAGTTTGGGCCCATTATGAATAAAGTCACTATGAAAATAAAGTTTCATTTGTTTTATGTAAATACTTAGGAAATCAATTGCTGGGAAAAAAAGGGAAGATGTTATTTTCAACTTCACATAAGAAATTGCCAGTTTCTAAACAAATCTTGCCATTTTACATTTTACACTCCCATCAACAATGTATGAGAATTCATTTGTTCCACATCTTCACTGATATTTAGTGCTGTGAATGTTTTTAATTTTAGTTTCTAGTGGGTGAGTGGTAGTATTTCACTGAACTTTTAATTTTCAGTTCCCTGATGGCTTAATGACGTTGAGCACTTTTTCATGTGTTCATTAGACATTTGTGTATCATCTGCATAGTTTCTGTTATAAGAATTTTGTCCATTTTTAAATTGCATTGATAGTCTTGTTACTGATTTATAGGAGCTCTTTATATATTCTAGATATGAGTCATTTGACATATACAATATATATATATATATGGGCATATATGTATGCATATGTCAAATATACATATATATATAATGGTACATATACTTGTCACATGAACACATACATAAATATGCAAAAATATGTAAAATGCAGCTTGCCTTTTCATTTTCTGAAAGGTATTTTTTCATAAGTAAAAGCTTTGATTTTGATGAAATTCAATTTTTTTCCTTTTATGTTTTGTCCTTTTTCTGACCTCTCTAACCTATCTACGTTTACTTCAAGGTTTCAAGCATATTCAAGGCTTTTATTATGGTTTTCTTAGGATGGTTTGGTTTAGTCATGGAAGCTAGAAGGTGAAAGAGTAGAGTAGAAAAATGACAGGCTTTGACTCTATTTCTTGCAAAACAGAAAGGGTAAGGCTAGAGATCTCTCTAAGGAAATTGGAAACGTCAAAGGAACATTTCTTCCAAAGATGGGCACAATAAAGCACAGAAATGGTAAAGAACCTAATAGATGCAGGTGCCGAAGTGATCAAGAAGAGATGGTAAAGGACACACAGAAGAACTGTACAGAAAGATCTGAGTGACCTGGATAAGCACGATGGTGAAGTCTCTCACTCAGAGCCAGACACTGTGGAGGATGAAGTCAAGTGGGCCTTAGGAAGCACTGCTGCCAGTAAAGCTAGTGAGGTGACAGGATTCCAGCAGAGCTATTTCAAATCCCAAAAGATGATGCTGTTAAAGTACTGCATTCAATCTGTTAACAAATTTGGAAAACTCAGCAGTGACCACAGGACCAGAAAAGGTCAATCCTCGTCCCAGTTCCCAAGAAAGGCAGTATTAAAGAATGTTCAAACCACAAGACAATTGCACTCATCTCCCATGCTAGTAAGTAAAAGCCTCCAAGCTAGGCTTCAGTATTACGTGAACCGAGAACTTCCAGACATTCAAGTTGGATTTTAAAAAGGCAGAGGAACCAGAGATCAAATTTCCAACATTCAATTGATTATAAAGAAAGCAAGAGAATTCCAGAAAAACATTTATCTCTCTTTCATTGACTACGCCAAAGCTTCTGACTATGTGGATCATAAAAAACTGTGGAAAACACTAAAAGAAATGGGAATACCAGACCATCTTACCAGTCTCCTGAGAAACCTGTATGTGCATCAAGAAGCAACAGTTACAACACTGTATGGAACAACTGACTGGTTCATGATTGAGAAAGGAGTACAACAGGCTGTTTATTGTCACCCTGTTTATTTAACTTATACACAGAGCACATCACGTGAAACGCCAGGGTGGATGAGTTACAAGCTGGAATAAGATTGCTGGGAGAAGTATCAACAGCCTCAGATATGCAGATGATACCACACTAATGGCAGAAAGTGAAGAGGAACTAAAGAGCCTCTTGATGAGGGTAAAGGAGGAGAGTGAAAAAGCTGGCTTAAAACTCAATATTAAAAAAAACAGATCATGGCATCCTCTCCCTTCACTTCATGCAAATAGAAGGGGAAAAGGTAGAAGCAGTGACAGATATCCTCCTCTTGAGCTCTAAAATCACTGTGGATGGTGACCGCAGAGGTGAAATTAGAAGATGATTGCTTCTTGGAAGGAGAGCTGTGACACACCTAGACAGTGTGTTAAAAAGCAGAGACATCCCTCTGTCAGCAAAGGTCCATGTAGTCAAGTCTACGGTCTTTCCAGTAGTCATCTATGGATGTGAGAGCTGAACAATACAGAAGGCAGAGCACTGAAGAACTGATGCTTTCGAACTGTGTTGCT
This sequence comes from Bos taurus, assembly GCF_002263795.3. NCBI lineage: Eukaryota > Metazoa > Chordata > Mammalia > Artiodactyla > Bovidae > Bos > Bos taurus. The sequence goes on along the minus strand of NC_037354.1, from coordinate 13,330,545 downwards.
GGAGAAGACTCTTGAGAGTCCCTTGGAAAGCAAGGAGATCGAACTAGTCAATTTTAAAGGAAATCAACCCTGAATACTCCTTGAAAGGTCTGATGCTGTAGCTGAAGCTCCAATACTTTGGCCACCTGATGTGAAGAGCTGACTCATTAGAAAAGACTGTGATGCTGGGAAAGATTGAAGACAGAAGGGGTGACAGAGGGTGAGATGGTTGGATGGCATCACCAATTCAATGGACAGGAACTTGGGCAAACTCCGGGAGATGGTGAGGAATAGGGAAGCCTGGTGACGTGGGTTCGCAAGGAGTCAGACACGACTTGGTGACTGAACGACAACAATTTCTGGCTCTGGAACTCACCAGCTGTTGACTGAGTGAGCATTTTCACAAGCCCAGATGTCTGTCTTCCTCATCTATAAAATGGATTTGGAGGATCTCAGAAATCTCCCATCCGTAAGGTTACACAGAGGCAGAAAGAAGGCAACACAGTGGCCTATGAAACAAAGCTGAGAACAACATTGTCAAGAGTCCAAGAAGGAGGAATAAACCTTAGTAAAAGTATGGGTATATGTTTGTTACTAGCTCAGTCATGTTCGACTCTTCATGACCCCACGGACCCCTGTAGCCCACCAGGCTCCTCTGTCCATGGGGTTCTCTAGGCAAGAATACTGGAGTGGATTGCCATTTCTTTCTCCAAGGGATCTTCCCAGCCCAGGGATTGAACCTGGGTCTCCAGCATTACAGGCAGATTCTTTAACCATCTGGGCCACCAGGGAAAACCCCCAAAAAAGTATGGATCACAGGGTTAAAATTTCCTTTATTTGGTTTATATTTCATCCCTACACTAAATCAGAAACACTGTGCCATGCTCCTACCATGCCTGGAATTCATCCTGAATTGAAAACCAACCATCAGGACAGAATGAACATAAGCAACAGTGTCTGCCTATCTAGGAAGGTGCTTTTCCCTCTCCACGCCTATGGTTCCAAGACAAGGATGATCTTTGGCTTTGATCTTTGATGATTTAAAACTGGCAGGTTTCCTTTCATAACCCCACTGAAATACAAACTCTAATTTTTTTTTTTACTTTCTTCCTAAGCCAAAACTTCAGTTGTACAGCACGTTCTTGGTTTAGGAATCAATGTATTGTGTTCAGAAGTTGATAATGAATCAGTATATACTTTTCCATGAAAACAATACGGAGGAAGCCCGGGTAAAACATGCAAGTATATTAAGTCATCTGGATGGAAGAACACTCTAGTGTGTGACTTCAGTGTACAAGCCTACCTTTTCGAAAAAAACAATGTGTTCAGAATTCCAAATAGGAACACCTGTCACTACAGTTGCTTCTCCCGTTCATTTTCTACTTACCAAGCTGGGAGGAACGTCCTGAGCAAATCAGTGGTGGGCACCTGGTTCATGAATGCTCGATGAGTGGAGCTAGGACACGAACTGTGCAGGGGGATGCGGGATGAGCTACTGCCCTTCTCAGACTAATAGGAAAACTGATGACCTCTTCATACGTTCACTGACCACTGGAATTTGCTCTTCTGTGAATTTTCTATTCAAGCCATTTCCCCTTGGGTTGTCTTTCTGTTTTCAATTGCAAAGTTACTCTTCATTTATTATATATATGTGTATATACCTTTTATCTGTCACATGGATTAAAATATATTTCCCAACATGATAATTTTGTTCATGGTATTTTAACTTTTATTTATCTTTTATATGAAAGATTTACATGTATACCTGTGGCGGATTCATTTTGATATTTGGCAAAACTAATACAATTATGTAAAGTTTAAAAATAAAATAAAATTAAAAAAAAATCATATAAGGCTTTTCTTTCTGGACTTTTAATTTCTATTAGAACAGTCTCCTCTATCCTCGGAATGTACACAAAGTCCCTGGGGTGGGCTGTATAGATTCACAACCACTTTTTCCTTGCCTGCCTCTGTTATAGAAGCTGGAAGGCAAAAATAGTAAATGTTCCCTCTTCTCATGCAGCTAAGTGTAGCCAAGTATAACAAGTTCTGAAAAAGAGATGCGGGAAGATGTCTTTGGGGAGTAAAAAGAAATAGTCCAATGGAGAGAAGTGCTTCTCATCTTGGCTTTTATTCTATTTCAACAGGAATATGAAAATGCAGCAAACATCTGGGGATCCGTGGGACAAAGGCCACATGCTAAGGATGACTGAGCAAAAAAAAAAAAAGCAGAAATAATCTGGGTCCTTGACGGCATCTTTGAACCCTGGACAATCTACATTTGGACTTCTTGCTTTGTTAGAAAATCATTCTGTTAGGTGTTTAAATGATTGTTTTTGGAGCTTTCTGCTACTAATGGATCAAGTAATTCCTACTTTACTCAGTGTCTCAAATGAACTTCTAGAATTCTTACTGCTTTATTTTTTACATTTGTCTCTAATCCATCTTAATTTATTTTTGAATATGCTGAAAGATATGGGTCCAATTTTATATTCTTCCAGATGGATAGCCAGTTGTGCCAGCACCATTTATCAAATTACACTGAATAGAAAAGCCATTTTTTGTTTTATGCTAAAGTTCCCTATATACTAGGATCTATTTCTGAAATGTTAGTCTACTTCACTGATCGACTTGTTTTCATTTATGCCAATGTCTTATAGATGTGATTACATGGCTTCCTAGAATTTTTTTAAATGTATGGTAAGGGCATTTTATTCTCACTGTTGAATATATTTTTGGCTATTTTTGACATTTATTTTTCCACACAAATTTTAAGATCACATTTTCAAATTAAACATAAGCCTTGACTTCTATGCATTTATTTTGGTAGAACTGATATTTTTATGATGTCTGTCTTCCCATCTGAAAACACTGACTCTCTTTCCATTTAGTCAGATCTTGTTTTATGTCTCACAATAATATTTATGGGTCTGTTCTTATTAGGTCCCATACAGCTCTTGTAAAATTTATTCCCAAGAACTTTATAGTGTTTGCTAACATTGTGGTAAGATATTTTTTCTGACTTCCAAATTTAGCCAATGATTGTTTAATAAATATTTAGAAGTGGTATATAACATGCATCAGGCAATTGTTCTATTAATAAGTAGTTTATATATATTAACTCATTTCATCCTCAATAAGCTTGAAAGCTAAAGCACAATGTGCATAGAAGAAAACTGAAGTACAGATAAATTAAGTAATTCATTCAAGCAAGTTACTTGGCCAAAATCGGGTACCTTGCCATGCAATTAATGAGTGAAAGATGTGGGTCTGAAACCCATATCATCTACATCCAGAGTCTATGCTCTTAACTATTGTGCTACATACACTACCAGTGGGGTCTATATGTTTATCCTCTATTTACCCAAGTACCAATTTGCTTCAAATATTTAATGTTTTTTATTTCAAATGGGTTTTGCACATACAAAGTCAATCATGTATTCAACAGAAGTGCGAGTTTCAATGTTTCCCCAAATATATATCAATTGTTTCATTTTCTTTTCTTATACAATTGCTAAAAAGTCTAAACAATTTTGCATAGTAATTGTGAGGGTAGATGAGCCTTTCTTGTGTTACTGACTTTAATGGAAATGGTCCTAGGATCTTACCCTTTAAAATGCTGTTCAACTTTTTTGATAATCTTATACAATTAACATATTTATGTGTTTTTCCTTCTTGTTTACTTAGTGAGCTTTATTTTAAGAAGGAATAGCTTTAAAATTTTTACCTCAAACCACTTCATCATCTAGTGATAAGATCATGCTTTTCTACATTGATTTATTAATTTAATTATGTTAATAGGTTTCCTAACACTGAAAAAAATCCTTGCATCACCACCAAGGATTAGTAACCACTTGGTTAACCTAGCCCAGACTATTATCCTTTTAATCATTTCTAGATTCTTACATACAAAGATTTAGAATTTTTATGTACATATTGAGAAGGAATTTTGGTCTAGATAGCTTCTTTTTGTACTAAGTTAATCAAGTTTTGTTATTAAGGTTGTGTCAATATCACAATATGATTCTAAGTGCTTTCCATCTTTCTTTTCTTTCTTTTTTTTTTGGTGTTGAATAGCTTTCTTAACTTTGCACTTGCCTGTAGTGTGAAGATTACATAAAATTCAACTAGGAACCTAGCTGGTAAAAGTGAGTCACTCAGTTGAATCCAACTCTTCATGACCCCTGGACAGTAGCCAACTAGGCTCCTCTGTCCATGGAATTCTCCAGGCAAGAATACTAGAGTGGGTTGCCATTTCCTTCTCCAGGGGGTCTTCTTGACCCAGGGATTGAACCCAGGTCTCCGGCTTGAAGGCAGACTCTTTACCGACTAAGCCACCAGGGAAGCCACGGGAAGCTATCTGGTACTTTTTAATGATGCCCCTCTTAATCACTTTTCTAATCTCTTCTGAGATGATCGATTCTGACGAGTTTTCTCCCTGTTTTGAAATAACTTGGGGTCGATCATATTTTATTAAGAAAAAATAAATTTCTCTAGATTAAAAAAAATGCATTGTTTGGAGCAGATCCTTTTAGTTATAACAATGTCTTCAGTGTCTCTCCTTGTTTTTGATCTCGTTATTCTGTAACCAGGACCATCAGATGCTTTCTGGTTTCTTTGCCTTTTTAAATAAGCAACTTTTTGTGTGTCTCTAATTTATCATGATCATCTACTTCTTCCCATTTCCTTTTGGTTTCTTTGTTTTCCAGATATCTTACATCTTTCTAAGGTACATAGTAAAGAAACATAATAAGTTTCTTTTTGCTGGTCTTTTTAGATCTGTTTCTGAAGAAGGTGAACTATAATATTCCACAGTAAGTATATTTTAATAACCTTCTTTCTCCCAAAAGCTTTCGCTTTGTAAATTTAGCTACTATATTGTTTAATGTATGCATTTAAGAATGTCCATCCTCTTGTCTCTTATCTTTTACTTACTGGTCCTCTTTATCCTGTTTAGTCTTCTTAATTGTCAATTCCACCTTTCCCGATATTAATACTGCTGTTCCTACTTTATTTGTTTGTATTTACCTAATATCTCTTTATATGTATCTCTCCATTCTCAACCACTTTTTACCTACCCTCTCAAGTCTGTTTCATATAAGTACCAGTAACACTTATATATCAACTGGATAGTTTCTGTAAAAATTCAGTGTATTTTCATTTCATGTAATATGTCATATATAGAGTTCCCTTTTTCCATCTTGTTTTATGGTTTTTCCTGATTTTACTCATTTCCTCTTTTTCCTCGGAGCTGTTTTTGCTAAAGTGATCAGACTGCTATTCATTCCTTTTCCCCCCTGCTAATTAGGTAAGTCTATTGTGCTTTTCTTCATTTCACTAATGACTATCTTCCCTTTCCTGACATTCATACTCAAATACTTATTTTTCATTATTACATGAATGCAAGACAGCATTCTTGCATGAACGCAAGAATGCAAATTATTCCCTCCGCTAAAGCTCTATTCTGTAACCGTTTCTCCCCTCTCTCTTCGGATGAGATTTTTGGACCACTTAATTTCCGTACTAGTTTCTTCCAGCTATTGGATTTTGCTGATAGGAAAGGAGTTTTATTTCTAGTCTTTTTAAAAGGTTTCCCTTATAGTGATTCTTGTACATTTCACATTTGCTCTATCATCATCATTTGGGACCTGAAAAGGGGGGGTACTCAGGACGGGCTACTGCCTTTCTCAGACTAATAAGAAAACTGATGACTTCTTCATATGTTCACTGACCACTTGAATTTGCTCCTCTGTGAATTGTCTCTTCAAGCCATTTCCCATTGGGCTGTCTTTCTGCTCTCAATTTGTTGAAACTGCTGCACCCCCTTTGGAGCTTTCATCTGGCCCCACAAGGAAAGCACCTGCATGAGCTCTGACCATCAGGACCTGAAGAAGGTTCTAGACCTCATCTGCACCCATATCACTGCTCAGCTCAGGGGAGGTAAAGAGTTGGCTGGAGATGGGAGGATGAGGCACCATCAAGCCACCCTTATTCCAGAATCCTGGATGCACATTTACAGGGGGACTCACACTGCTCCTCTAAACGTCCTTTTGTTTCACAGAAGAGAGTTCTGTGGTAATAGAGGAGGCTAGCATCTGGAATCTTATATAAAAGAAGGACTGGGACTCAGGATGCAACCCTCTAAGAAAGAGCAGTGGGAGGCTTCGGGGCTTGTGGGACCTACCTACTGGCCTTGGACCAGCCATGTTTCGAGGTGAGAAGTCCTGTCCATGGGAGCCAGGGACTGCTGACGATGAGCAGGAAGAGAAGACAAATCCCAGAGCAGCAGTGAGGAGAGTGGAAAGTTTCCGGGACCAGAAGCAAGTGGTCAGGAAAGCATGTGAGCCACTCTCGGAAGTCAGAGAGTATTGGCCTGTCCATCTACCTCCATCCTTCCCTTCCCTACACTATAAGTGGATTCTCTATTTTGATTTCAGGTGTGGTACAAACACAAACATAATGCTGTCTGCTTTTCAGATGTAAGAACAGATAGCCTTCCTTCCCACTGACATTGTATAACAGAAAAGTAAATGGTAGTCTTTTCATTTTAAAATCCTGAGATTCACAACCTTAAACCCAATGGCTGACTAACAGATAAATACTTTGGGTTAAGATTATCTCAGAGGTGATTTTCTTTTTCTTTTTTTCAGGCTTATAGTTCTGTGGAACAAAAGCGTTCCCATTTCCAGATGTCACCTCATTTCAAAATTCACCTTCAGGGCCAACATTCTGCGTTGGATTGATGAGGTTTCTCGTGTGGTCAAGAACATTACAGGCAATGTACATAGTGCCGAAAAGAAGATATTTTATCACTTCTCTAAAAACTGGGGATGATCTTATGCAGCTGTTTCATAAGAAATCTGTCTCACATCTGATGGGATAAATTCCCTTCAAAAATGAATCAAAGAAAATAGTGTCCAAGATGCCAAAGAACCCACTATTAGCCAAACTCCAACACACCTACAGTGAGCTCCACAGCTGCTAAAAGACAACTCTTTCCATCATCCAATAAACCACAAGGAGAGATTTAAAAGGGGAGACAAAAAGAGATCTGTGTAAGATCCAGTCAAATTACACTTCACTGTAAAAAGGAAGCCATCCTCAGCTTTACAGTATCTAAATAGAACATATAACTTAAAATAGTCACCTACCAGCCAGTAAAGCCATAAAAATGATTAAAACCAAGTTTGAGAATTGACCATAAAATTGGTTGATAAAAATAAGGAAATTGTATTTCTGTTTTTTTTTTTAATAGTTGATTAAAATTACTGTATTTCTAGATTTGATTTTTCTATGTAATCAAATTAATGGGTTGTTGTTGTCTCGTTGCTAAGTCATATCTGACTCTTTGTGACCCCAAAGGCTGTAGCCTGCCAGGCTCCTCTGTCCATGGATTTCCCAGGATGTGAATGGAGTGAGTTGCCATTTCCTTCTCCAGGGGGTCTTCCCAACCCAAGGATCTAACCTGCGTCTCCTGCATTGGCAAGACGAATTCTTTACCACTGAGCCTCCGGGGGTAGGGGTGGGTTCTCTCTTTATCCCTTCCTCCAGCTGAAGGCACATTTTCTCATGTCATTCAAAGAAGTGGGTCTGGACTGACAAGGTGTTTTAGAACTCCACGGACAAGCTCAATTAGCATAATTCTTTGGAAGGGATTCAATGATCTTTGGCTACTATTAATATTTTTAATCTTTCATTTTTATTATGTGTATGATGTCAAGAGCTGTGGCAGGAAGCACATTTTGTCAATTAAATAATTAATCCCACAGCATAATAGTCAGGGAGGAAAAACTGACATTTGTCAGGTTCAAAGAAAATGAAGGCTGGGGAGGAGGTTTCATTACTCTTGCTCGGGAAACATAATCTGAGAGCAGATTTGACTTGTTCCCTTCCTCACCTACCGCTCCTGCTATAAGCATTCCCTGTATCAAACCACAGGGAAGAAAAAGCATTTGCAATAGTTCTCTCCCCGACCCCATCTTCATCCACCCAATCACAAAATCACGTTAGTTTTATTTTTCACATATGTCTTCAGTCTCCTCCTTTCAGTACCATCAAAGCTGGCTAAAATTGACTGCACAAAACTGCAGGGCAAGGATGACACTAAATTGCCTGCTTTCTGCTTTAGCAAACGCACAGAGGTTAGAAGCCTGAGCACTGGAGGTAGATGGCCCCGGGTTCAAGTCCCCGTGGGGCCCTCACTGACCATGGGATCTCAGGCCTCCAGGCTTGACTGTCTCAACTTGCGAAAGGATCCTGCTCTCGGGCCCCACCTCCCAAGGGGCTGGGAGACTTCAGTGATGGTGCACACACCTCCCAGCACATAGACGGCAGCGAGGTAAGGAGTCAGCACGCCTTGGCTGTAAATAGCGGTGCGTTCCATTTACGATTTTAATATGATCTGATTTGTGAACATGTCGAGTGCGCTGTAGCACCAGCACACGCTGCACTTTCGCTTTTCCTTTCCCTTCTGCTCTTCACCCTCCTCGCACTATTCCCCTCAGTCTCTCCTGACAGGAGGCCTCTGTCAGCGGCCCGGCTCTCTGTCTCTTTCCTCCGGCCCCTTCCCGCTCTAGTCCTTGGCTGGCAAGGAGCCGGGTAATAGGACTGCCTGGTCCCCTAAGTCTAAGGTTCCAGGGTTTCCACAGATGGTCTCGCCATGTCATCAACAACAGTCTGCACTGGATTAACGCTGCCTGGGAGGTGAAAATTTCAGCTCGCTATTTTTAACCTGTTAAGCATCCTTTTCTGTGCCAAAACTAAACGGCTGCTTGGGGTGGGGATGTGTTTCCTGGGTGCATCATGCCACATTTGCAGCTTTTTTCTCTAATAGTATTCCACAAGGTATTTTTTTCCCCAATAGGTCACTACACAGTTATTTTCGTTATAAAAGGCAAGACTTCATCAGGCTCCCATTACCTGCATGTCTACAGTACCTCCTATTTTTGCAATTGGTGAAAAATATACCCTGATAATCTACAGTAGCTGTATAGACAACATGAAACAAAAAATCGGGTTTAGAATGATCGCCCATTGGACAACAGGGGCTTCCCTGGTGGCTCAGAGGTTAAAGCATCTGGCTCCAATGCGGGAGACCTGGATTCGATCCTTGGATCGGGAAGATCCCCTGGAGAGAGAAATAGTAACCCATTCCAGTATTCTTGCCTGGAGAATCCCTGGAGAAGCCTGGTAGGCTACAGTCCACGGGGTCGCAAAGAGTCGGACACGACTGAGTGACTTCACTTTCACTTTTCCTTGGACAACAAGCTCAAGACCTTCAATTTAGCAAGAGTACCTATCTCAAATATGTGTTCCATATTTCCTCTAAAAACTGGATTAAAACTGTTAAACAATTTTGTCCTCTTTCATGCAATTTGATACATGTAATTAGTAAGGCAGGTGGGGGAAGGAAAAAATTTAGGCAGTAAGTGGGGGGAAAAAATCTCCCTTTGGTAAATCAGATAAGTCGTCTTGACATAAACTGGTTTTAGGTGAGGGAACGCTATTTCAATCTAGTTAGGATGGCTCTTTTCACAATGCAGAGAAGGAAAAAAACATGCAAAATTTTTCAAATTTTTGAATGATTTATTGCATTATTACTTTTTTTGAAATTTGTTCCTGCTCAGGATCAAACTGAGTCACATTTTCTGTAAGGTGACTAGAAAAGAATGAATATATTCTTTATTTTGAAGTTTATTTTTCCTCATTTCTTGATGCAATTTGCTAAGTGAGGCTAAGCTATGGGTAAGTGTACAATGCAGGAGCAAGGAGATTTTATTAGTAGTGATGTTGCACATATCTCAAGACTATGTTAGAAGAAACAGAATGTCTCTATGTACACTTCCCAGGCTCAGATGGTAAAGAATCTGCCTGCAATGCCGGAGACCCGGGTTTGTTCCATAGGTCAGGAAGATTTCCCTGTTCGGAAATGGCAGCCCACTCCAGTATTCTTGCCTGGAGAATTCCATGGACAGAGGACCCTGGTGGGCTACAGTTCATGGGGTCGCACAGAGTCAGACACAACTGAGCAACTAACACTTATGCTAACTTTAAAGAAGCTACTGTCTTTAACGGGTGGATATCAGAAGGGTTAGGATTGTGAGGTCAAGTTACAGCAGTCACTGCTTCACTGGTTGAACACGCAGGCAGAAAACAAGAGTGTAAAAATGTTCCACAAATAAATGTGAATGATCAAACCATAACAGATTATATTATGGGAAACTAGGATGTTTTAACCTTAATGACCTAGATTGCCCTTGAGTGACAAAATGGAACTCTTCTGAAGCAGGTTCTCCTATAAACACTCAGAAGCAGCTGGGCTGGATGGATCAGGAGATGATCCAGAGAAAGAATAAAGATGGGTTTCCTCACCGACAGTTCTGTTCTCCTTACACCAATTCTAACTAGAAAAACACTGTCTGTGAGCATCTTCCTGAGCCTGGGAGGTGCCCAGATAGTTTATGTTCCAACACTCTGACTGTGTGCAGGAAGGACTTGTGTCTGGGTGGCTTTCCACCTCTAACGTGGAAGACTCTGGGATCACCTAACATCTCAAAGTCTGAATCAGATGCTAGAACATCAATCTAAGAAAATAATCATGGCATCCTGACACTAGCAAGTTAGCGCGAACTAAGCATGCCCGCCGTTTCACTTGGACAAAGACCTACCTACCTTGTCTGGAGAACTCATCCGCTTCTCTGTGAACCAAATCCTTTACTCTGTTTCCGTAAAGCAGCCGTGAGGAATCGTGATCAAAGGCTTTCAGGGTTTCGCTGGAGCTGTAAGACTTCTGCGTGGGAACCCGGCACTCCTCGTTGTCTGCCGAGGAGTTCGTATAGCGCCGCTCCTTCTCCCGGCGGTTCTTGGTCAGCGAGCAGTAGGGCCGCCGTTCCTTCACATCCATACTTCATTCCTTCCGGGGGCACATCAGTCCTGGCTGTGGCCGGGTTGGCTCAGGGGTCCATCCTCAGTGGTCTGCCTGTGGAGATAAAAGGTGGCATGACGTCAGCATCAGTTCAGTCACTCAGTCGTATCCGACTCTTTGCGACCCCATGGACTGCAGCACACCAGGTTTCCCTGTCCATCACCAACTCCCAGAGCTTACACAAACTCATGTCCATTGAGTTGGTGATGCCATCCAACCATCTCATCCTCTGTCAGCATTATGTTCATCTAAAACCCGATGGCCTCCTTAACCTGGAGAATGGTAGGAGGGAAGGGTGTTATTGCATATGGTGGAAACTCACTTTCCCCCAGAAATGAACACTGGTGAAATCAGTTTAAGGTGTCCTGTCTCATCAGGAAGTGAGGCGTACTTTCTGGTAATGAGTGTTATGAGTCCCTGTTGAAGCTACTACATCGAATCTTCACCTTAATGATGATCTAGTTGCTAAGTCATATCTGACTCTTCTGACCCCATGGATAGCAGCCCACCAGGCTCCTCTGTCCATGGGATTCTCCAGGCAAGATTACTGGAGTGGGTTGCCATTTCCTTCTCCATCACCTTAATACACACACACACACAAAATAAGCTCAAGGTCAAATCTTGATCCAGAAGCTAGCTAAAAACTGGCCTCAATGTTTTCTAAATTTTCCATAATGGAAAAGTTTTCTCCTGCCACATTTTCTTTATTCACGAAAAAATTTTCTTAAAAAAAAAATACTACTTTTATTTCTTTAATCTTTTTTTTAAAGAACAAGAGAAAATTGGGAGCTTCTTAGAAGTGAAACTTTGTTAAGTGCACCGAACATTTATTTTATTTTATTTTACAGACATTTCCTTCAGAGGGCACAGGTATCATGTGTTAAGGACCTACATGTCTTGACTGGTGGCAAAAGTGGATCTTTCTCTCCTATTCCTCTCCTTCAAAAGCATTTCCTCTTGAGAAAATGCATTGAAGCAGCACTATCTTGATATTTAAGGCAATTTGAGTAGCTAATTTGATGGGGTAGTTTCTTGCAAGAGCCAGTAGCAAGAATGAGTCAGAAGAAGCAAGGTGAATGAATAGTGTTTCTTTGCCTACCTACTCATTTTCTTGAATTTCCTGACAGGGGTTAAGGTGGGCAGAAAAGCCTCTGTCCCTGAAGATGTGAGCCCAGGAGAGGGAGAGTGGCCCAGGGCTGATCCACATTTTAATTGGTCCTCCTTTGTCTTTATTCTTTCTCATTTTGTCTCTCCTTTTAATCTGAAGGTCCCCAAAGGCCTTGTCTTCAGCTCTCAGGCCTTTCCCTACCCCCACTCCTTTCCTAAACTCACTTTTTACTTGACTAATTCCATAATCAACTTGAAACAGTTGAGTCCCAGCGGCCCCTGGTCTTTCTCTGGGGTTCCACGTCCTTAGTGCTGGGACTCATATATAGCTACTTTCTTCCACTTGTAAAGCCCTTCTCCCAAGCAGTCTCTCCCTGTCTCTTCAACCTCAGCCGCCAGGATGTACATTACCCTGCTCTTTCTTGTGCTTCCAACATGGAGTCTCATAGCTAACTCTGATTCACTGACAGTGGCTCAGCTGACATCTGTGCCGACTGTCAACAAGTCTCAATTCTTTCTGAGCAAAATTACAGCTCCTAATACTTTTCACTTTCTCACTTCTGCCTTCTATCCAGTGATGAGGAGATGGGGAAAACTCTAAGCTGGAATGACCCCAGAGTTCCAGAGCCTCTGCGTGAAAAATTTGGATATTCCTCCTGCCATCTCTCCAACTGAACAAAATCCCACCCTCCCATACTGACAGCTTCTCCACATGGAGTTTCATGTGTCTCGGCTATGATTTGAGCTGGGCACTTAAAAGGAGTTGCTAATATTTTAGCTTAGTTGTTGAAATGTATCTTGAAATCCCTACCTTTGTCTTCTTTTTGATGAATCCTATTTTAAAAAGATGAATTTTTTCACTGACCCCTTCTGATTTAAAAAGACGAATGTTTTTCACTGACCCCTGCTGATTCATTACTCCATTTTTCTCTTTACCAATCCTTCCAATAGCTTTTAATAGAAATTGGATTTCCCTTAATGTAGCTTTCCTTTCTATTTAAGACAATAAATAATTTCAAGGTATGGTGACAGGAGTATTTTTATACAATAGGAATAAAACAGTAACCCACCAACTCACTCTTGTTATTCCAACAAACAACAGTTACTTTAGATAAATATTTATTGAATGACTAATATGCTGAGAACGTATCACTGAATCAAACAACATCCCTGCCCTCAGGGAACACATGCATAGTGAGGGAAACAAATACATTTTTTTTGTAATGCAGTGAATAAATATCCCTGAGTTAAAGGAAAATCTTGTTTCCAAAACAGTCTTGCTCTCTTTGGAGGAAAGGTTTATGTAGACTCTTATAATTGTATGATCATCAAAAAGCATTTCACTGACCAAAAATATTGTAATTTAAGCATCTTTGGTAATAGAATTTGGGGATTTGAGGTCATCATAAAGCTTCCATCTGTCACCGTAAATTGACAGCTTTTTAAAAATAAGTATCGCCATATATAGGACTTCCCACATGGTGCAGTGCTAAAGAATCTGCCTGCCAATGCAGGAGATGCAGGTTTGATCCTGGGGTTAGGAAGATCTCCTGGAGTAGGAAATGACAACCCACTCCAATATTCTTGCTGGAGAATTCCATGAACAGAGGAAATCTGGTGGGCTACAATCCATGGGGTCACAAAAGGTAAGCACAACTAAGTGACTGAGCATGAAAACACACTGCTATTTATACAAATATATATGCATTTTTATACTTTAAAAATAAACTGACTAATGCCAGGGAAAACTAGTTTCTTTCTCTGCTGCAGTTTTGTTTCAATTAGTTAGACGAGGCATTGGAAAACTAGTCCCTTGACCAAATCTGACCCATGACCTGTTTTTGTAAATAAAGTTTTACTGGAACGCAGCACATATGTCTGTTTATGTATTCTCCTGGACCGTGTTCCTGCTGAAAAGACATAATTGAGTGATTGCAACAGAGACTGTAGTGAATTAAATTGCACTTCCCCCAAAATATATGCTCAAGTCCTAGCCCCTGGTACCTGTGAATGTGACCTTATCTAGAAATATAGTCTTTGTATTAATAGTTATAATAGAGTTAGAATGAGATCATGCTAAATTCGCATGGGCTCCAACTTCAATGACTGGTTTCTTTATACAGAGAGAAGAGGGGCGTTTGGATACAAAGAATTACAAACAAACGAGAAAGGAGGCCAGGTGAGGATGGAGGCAGAGATTGAAATAAGCCTAGTGATGCCAAGGGCTGCCAGCAACCAGCAGAAGCCAGACAGATGCATGGAACAGATTCCCCCTAGAATCTCAGAGGGAGCATGGCTCTTCTAACACCTCAATTCCATACTTCTTGCCTCTAGAGTCAAAAGAATGAATTTCTGTTGGTTTAAGACACCAAATTTGCGATATTTTGTTACTGGAACCCTAGGAAACTAACACAGAGATCTGATGACCCCATAAAGTCTAAAGTATTTGCTGTCTGGCCCTTTTAGAGAAAAATTGCCAATGTTTAAGTTAGACCATACATGTTTCCATTCTATCTTTTTCTTTGTCCCTTTGGATCTTTGAATGTAAAAGTATTTTCTTTACTATATAGTTCATGATACAATTTTTTTTTCAGTCTCCCAAATCAGATAAATCAAAAATTGGTAAGTTCTTCAAAGTAGTAATTTGAACATTTATCAACAGTGGCAAAGATGCATCCTTGTAGCGATGCTACCCGTGTTATAAATCAATTCTAATTAAACATTAATAAATTAGTACTAGATAATTTTAGGTATTCTTGAGTTCTATAGAATATCCCTAGCATTAAATATCTGACTTTTCTCTATTTGCGAAGCAATTTTAGAGTGCCATGGAAAATCAAGATAGAGTATTCAAATACACACCAAAGACAAAGACATTTTGAGCTTAGGGATTCCAAGCAATAAAAAATCCTTAGCATCTCGCTTTCCAGTTTTGCAAATGGCTCAGACTCTTCAAGGATTTAATTTACACTGTAACGTTTGCAACTACTGATACGCTTCTGATGGAAGTCAGTGAGTTCAATATAACTTCAAAAGGCAGTTTTCTGCATTATCTCCAGCACTCAAAGCTGAAGATGAGAAGGTTAAAAAAATGCCGCTGCTTAAGTGGCGCTAAATTGTTAAAGCACTTTGATGGCAATTGCACAGTCCTACCCAAGGAAGAGGGTCGCTGTGCGCATAGTCAGCATAAAGAGGTTAATGAACAGGACCTTTGCTTCATCAGTGGGTGGGAGCTTTGAAAAGGTAGGAAAACTATTAGAGAGAAAGGGGACCAAAATTTTTTGGTTGAACTGGCTATATACTGGCAAGTATATGACAATATCAAACTGATCTGGTTAATTTTCATGAGTGCCTTGAAAAACCACTCAGTTACTACACATAGCACTGCTCTGAAAAACACAGCTGGCCTTAAGCAAATATCATTACTTGGCTATTTGTTTTTCCTCAGTATCTTGCAAAGTATTTGAAAGATTCAATCAATGGGCAGGTAGTCCTGATTTAGGGACTCTAGGTATCAAATCTTCCATTTTAGATACATTATTTCAACATTATTTGAAACTTGGCCACAGAACTCAGGACATTATCACATTGTATCATTATGTGTTCCTAACTCCAAAGAAATATTGTAAAATTGTATCTTTAGGAAGTAATCTGATTGTAACTGGACTTCCTATATTTTTGAAACCCTTGCTGCCAATGATTAGAATCTCTCAGGCTGCTGACAAAATCATCTGTGCATCTAAAATTCTGTAAGCTTATATGTTGATACAGCAACTGAAATAGAAACAAATGTCCAAACCCAAAGGATTAAGCAACCTTTTGGTCAAACTCACTCTTGCTCCCATTGTTATTTATTATCTGTAAGGATTACAAATTCCTGAATATTTCCCTGAATATCTTCTGCATAGACTGCCTCCTCACTTAATAATAGTTTGGAGAAGCTCCCCAAAGGGATGAGCGGATTTTAGAGAAATGCTCATTTACTCCAGCACATTTGAAGTTAATGATACAAATTAAATTATTTGTACACAATACCAAGAAGATTTTGCCTTTTATTATTCATGACTCATATTTCCCCTAATAAGCTAGTATTTATGATTTATTACCAGTTATCTTAATCCAACAGTAAATACAACTTTGCACACCACAAGAACTTCAAAATGTTTCCTTTACTGAATAACTAGATTACTGTTACTGAACACAAGTTGAAATCAATGGATATTGTTCAATTCAGAGGAAACTTTGCTTCCTGAGACAAATTTATAAATCAAAGAATTGGAATAATTAAGTACAAAAATAAAATCATGTTATGGTGATTTTTAAAATAATGCTAGATTCAAGTACAACTAAAATGTGAGCTTACAGTTTCAAATAGAAGAACACAAGTGAATCTCATGTTTGAGACAGAAATTAAAACAGAAACCAAACTGAAAAATATAGGGAATGGAGAGTGTATCGTGAGTAACAAAAGTGGTGCTTACTGAGAAGATAAAGAAATAAATATAGTGCATAATTAGTGGTTGACAAGATTAGAAACAAGAAAAGTCGCTTTCTTGACACAAGACAGGAGAGAAAGAGAATATTTGATAGTGATAATAAATAAGAAGTCAACTTCTGCTTCCAGCCAACATGGAGTAACTAGAACTAGATTTACCCTCCTGTCTAAAACAGCAACAGGGGCTACTCTTGCAGTCTAGTGGTTAAGACTCCATGCTCCCAAAGCAAGGGGCCTAGGTTCATCCCCTGATGGGAGAACTAAGATCCTACATGCCACAACATAAAATAGCATGGCCTAAACATAAAATAGCAACAACAATAAAGTAGACAAAATACATGAAACAAAGCTTTCAAAATACGGACCTGAAGAAGTGAAGGATGGTGAATTTTGAGAAAGGGAGACAAATAGGTGAGCCCTTGATTACCCTTGCTCACTGCCTTGAAAGAGTTTCTAGGCTGTAGCACAGGAAGGAGGTGCCCAGGAAGAGCTTAGCTGACTTCCTAAGCTACAGAGACAGTGCTGAGGCACTTCTGTAGTGGTGCAGCAGTTAAGACTCTGTGCTTCCAGTGCAGGGGCCCAGTTCCATTCCCAGGTGGGAAACTGAGATCCCATATGCAGCAAGGTGTGGCCAAAAAGAGAGTGAGAGAGAAAGCGAGAGCTGAAATTTGGTAGAACAGATGGTAAGAATTTGCAGGACAAAGTATTGAAGAAAAGGAGTTGCATGGGAAAAAAAGTCTGTAGAGGGTCCTTCTTGAGAATTCAGCAGAGTACTGACCAGCACACGCATGTGAGGGGACCACTGGAGGCCAGGGAAGGAATGATTTGGAAGGGCTGTAGCAGAGTTGCTCAACCTTGGCATTACTGACATTTTAGATGGAAAAATTCTTTTTTGTTGGGGGCTATCCTAGGTTGTTTAGCAGCATTCCTAGCCTCTGTCCACTAAATACCAGTAGCAACCCTAGCTATGACAATAAAAAAAGTCCTCAGACATTACCAAATGTCTCCCTGGGGCAAACTGCTCCTCTAAAGGACCACTGAATTATAGGGAACAGTACTCAGAGCTCCAACAGGGCCAAGAATAGTGTATAGTTTTGCCAGACTAGAAAAAGCTCATAATTTATTAGGCAATGTACTCACAAAAAAGTCTTGCTCAGTTGTGGGGAATAATTAGCACTAGACTAAACATAGTTCTGGTCTCAGTAAAAAAAATTCTTAAAAGCAAGACCAGGAAGGATCAAAGTGTTTCCAAGCAGCTTAACTGTCCCATAACAAAGCTTAAGAATATTAAAGGAATAGAAAAATAACCCACACTCAACAAAGTAAAAATTCACAACGTCTGTCATTCGATCAAAGAGTACCTGGCATGCAAAGGAAAGGGAAAATAATGAGGAGAAAAATCAAGCAATTGAAACCGACCCAGAAATGACATAGGTGTTAGAATGAAAAGACAAGGACATGAAAACAGTTATTAGAACTGTATTCCATATGTTCAAAAAATTATATGGAGACACAAAGATAAAAAAAAAAAAAATAACCAAATCAAACTTCTAGAGATGGAGCTACCATGTCTGAGGTGCAACATACACTGGATAAGATGGATAGCAGATTAGATATTGTGGAAGAAAAGATTAATGAACTAAAGTTATAGTAATAGAAACTATATGAAACGAAGCACTGAGAAAGAGTAAAAAAAATAAGTAATCCTCAGTAAGATGG
Organism: Bos taurus; assembly: GCF_002263795.3. Lineage (NCBI taxonomy): Eukaryota > Metazoa > Chordata > Mammalia > Artiodactyla > Bovidae > Bos > Bos taurus. The sequence goes on along the minus strand of NC_037354.1, from coordinate 13,312,321 downwards.
GAGACTACTTCAAAAGGCCAATATATCAGTAGATGTAATTGGAATCCATGAAGGAGGGGAGAGGAAAAAACAGAAAAAATCCTGAAGAAATAGCAATCCAACAATTCCCAAACTTGGCAAATGCTATAAAAACCCACAGATCCCAGAAACTCAATGAAGCCCAAGCACAAGAAAAAAAACATATGCCAACACATTTGATTAAAATTTTTAAAACTCAATAATAAGAAATAAGTCTGAAAGCAGACACAGGAAAAAGGCACATTCAATGCAGAGTTTCCCACTGGAAATAATGTAAGCAAGAAGACATTAGAGAAATATTTTAAAGTACTTAAAAAGGAAAAAACAAAAAACCTGTCATTGTAGAATTCTATAAGCCATGAAAATATCTCTTAAAAATGAAGGCAGAATAACTACTTTTTCAGGCATATTAAAGTTAATCACTAGTAAGACTCTCATTACAAGAAATATAATGGAAATCCTCCAGGCAGAAAGTGACATCAGACAGAAATATAGATTTACAAAAGGAATAAATAGCCCTTGGAAAGGTAGTTATATGGTTAAATACATAAGATATCTTCTTATTAAATCTCTTTAAAAAAAGAGATGACTAAACAAAAATCATAAAGTATTATGGATTTTATAACATGTGTAAGTCAAATTTATTGCAATAGTAGCACAGAGGAAGGAGTGAATAAACAGGAGTATAATATTGCAAGTTTTTTATACTATACATGAAGCAACATAATCCAACCTCAAGGTAGGCTGTTATACTCAAGATGTATTCTTTAAACCCCAGTGTAACCACTAAACAAAACTGAGAACGATAGCCAGTAAGTTAACAAAAGAAATAATGGAATCGTAAGAAAGGGAAGCATTCTTTACAAAGAAAGAAGAGGAACAGGGAACACTTGGGGCAAATGGAATACAAGTAGCAAGATGATAGACGTAAACCTAACTAAGCCAGTAATCACATTAGATGTCAATGATCTAAACACTCCACACAAAGCAGAGATTTTCAGATTGGAATAATATAAAAAAAGGTAAACAAAGAGCAGACCACAAATCAGGTGGGATCTCAGCCAGGGTGGAATATACTTTAAAACAATCCACTTTGAGAAAGAAACCATAGATTGTATCAGTTCATTAAAGTGAAATATCCAGATTAAGCAAATCTATAGAGTCCAAAAGAAAGCAGACGAGTGATCGCTTAAGGCTGGGGCTTGAGGAGAAATGGGAAGTGAATGCTAACGGGTTAAGGGTTTCTTTTGGGGATGATGGAAATATTCTCAAACTGTGGTGATGGTTGCACAACTCGGCAGATATACTAAAAACTGTTGAATTTTGTACTTTAAATGGGCGAGTTGTATGGTATGTGCATCACACCTCAATAAAGCTGTTGTACTTTTCTTTTAAAAATTAAGAAATAAGACCCAATTACATGGTGCTTCCAAGAAATATACTTAAATATAAAAATACAAATAGGTTAAGAGTAAATGGAAGGAAAAGAGAAAACTAACCATATCAATAATTGCATTAAACACAAATATAAATGATCAAAACAATTAAAAGGCTGCTGCTGCTGCTAAGTCGCTTCAGTTATGTCCAACTCTGTGTGACTCCATAGACGGCAGCCCACCAGGCTCTGCCGCCCCTGGGAATCTCCAGGCAAGAACACTGGAGTGGCTTGCCATTTCCTTCTCCAATGCATGAAAGTGAAAATGAAAGTGAAGTCGCTCAATAGCGTCTGACTCTTAGCGACCCCATGGACTGCAGCCTACCAGGCTCCTCCATTCATGGGATTACAAAAAGGCAGAGACAGTCAGATTGGATGAAAGAGCAAGACAAGACCAGCTGGAGAAATACTCAGCAGCAATTGAAAAGAAGGCAATGGATCTATTTACATGCATTGACGTGGAACTATGCCCAAGGCAGTATGGCAAGTATAGGTGTTAGTTGCTGAGTCCTGTCCAACTCTTTGCAACCCCATGGACTGTAGCCCACAGGCTTCTCTGTCCATGAAATTCTCCAGGCAAGAATACTGGAGTAGGTTGCCATTTCCTTCTCTGAGGGATCTTCCTGACCCAGGGATCGAACCTATGTCTCCTGCATTGCAGGTAGATTCTTTACCGCTGAGCCACCAGGGAAGCAGAGTATTCATTATTTTTTTTTTATTCATTCACCAAGCATGTCAGGCATGACAATAGGTTCTGGGAATGGAGAGATAAACAAAGCCTAGTCTCTACTCTCTTTTGTTCTGAAGGAGGGGATGGAATTTAAATGATGCCACACAAGTAAATCTACAACTGAAAATGTAGCAAATGCTGCAAAAAATTGCAAGTTGCTAAGAGACAGAATAGAAGGTAGGATTGGATGGAGACTGAGAGACAAGAGAAGGAGAGATCTTATGTGACATTTAGGCTAAGAACCATTGCAGAAAGGGTTTAGCCTGATCACAAGTATGTGACTCAGAAAAGAGGTAGAACAGACCAGGCGGAGAGAATGTATTCCAACAACACATGGGGGGAGGGGCTGGTGGACAAACACCAGCAGGACTGGGGCAGAGAGAGAGGAGAGGCGTGAGATGAGTCCAGAGGGCACCGGGGCCCAGAGGCAGAGCTTCGCAGGACTGACTCTGTGCTTTCACCCCCATATCACCAATAATGGGTGACCACTGGAGAGCCATACACAGTGCGTTTGACATGATCCATCAGACTGACAGTATGGAAAGATCCCTCGGGCCAAAGCATGGAGCACAGGGAAAACGGAGGTCTGGAGCAGAGACGGGAAGACTTGCTGGTAGAATTTTGCAGAAATCCAGGCAAGACGTCAAGTGCTTAGACGATGGGCCTTTTGACGGTAGCGGGCGTTTAGAGAGGTGGATCGATGGGAGAGAGAAAGAGAGCACCAGAAGACCGTGATGGGCTGAAACGAGGGTGAGGACAAGGAAAGCATTGGGGATGACCCCTAGGCTGCTGGCTGGAGCAGACTGGGGAGGAGGGACATCGATCAGGACAGAGCGGGCAGGGGGAAACCCCACAAAACCATTTAGTGCACACTCCCAGTTCTTTTCTTTCATTTAAAACAGACACCATTAGGCAGTAATCTTTATTCCTTGTAGAAACTAGAAAATACAGAAAAGAGCAAAAAAAAAAAAAATTATTGCTCACTTAATATTTTAGTTGCACCTTTTCAGATTTTTATATGCATGTGTGTTTATGAATATATGTGTAAAATATAATTTATAATTTAATATAAATGATCTTGCAACAAATTTCTACTTGACATTTTATGAACAGCTTCACTGAAGTAGATATATTTATGTTGTTATTTTAAAAATGATAAATTGGAAGCTTGTTCATTTAAAATTGAAAATTATTCTTAAGGCATAGATAGCAAATACACAAACTTAGAAAATGAAACAAATAGGAGCAATATACTAAAATAGCTACTGAATAAGTGTGAATACTGGAAAATTTTTAATTGGAAAATATATAGAACAGTGCCTGGGGCTATAAGAAAAGTGGCTCGAGTCTGATCAAATCATTAAAAATTCTTTCAAAATTTTTTATACGTAGAAAGAAACAGAAACTTGGAAATTATCAAAAAAGAAGAAAATTCAGATAATGAGGCTAATTTACCCAGTAATGTAAAATAGGGATATAGTACCTGTGATTTAAAAACAAATAGAGCAATTCACTTGCACAACTTGAAATTAAAAGTGATTCTATCTTTCCTAATAAAAATAGTAACAATAGTAATATAATAGTAAAATCTGTTAATACAGTTATGTGGGCTACGGCTGCAAAGGCTTGAAAACTGCAAGAAAATGTCATAATCTCCACACTTGGAATAATTTGGGAAAAGGCCCTCTAGAATCCAACATGGCTAAGCCAAATGCAGTTTTCCTATCTCTCAGACCTTTAGGGCGAAGTGTAAATCATCTCTCTCAATTTGCCTGCCTGCCTGGATCAACCAATATCTATCATATATATTTAAACATTTTTATGATGGTTTAAGCCAGAACCCTGAATCTAGGGGCCACCACTTTATTCACCCATGTTTCAAAATGCAATGCCTTTGAAAACATTGATAGTAATGCTATCAGAGTCAGAGGAAAAATTAAACTGTTATGAGACTGTCATCAGACTGTGTTATCCAAATAGCCTCTAATATACACTAGTTTGGTTTTTCTTAAGTTGCTCAGTCGTGTCTGACTCTTTGTGACCCCATGGACTATATGGTCCATGGAATTCTCCAGGCCAGAATACTGGAATGGGTAGCCGTTCCCTTCTCCAGGGGATCTTCCAAGCCAGGGATTGAACCCAGGTCACCTGCATTGCAGGTGGATCCTTTACCAGCTGAGCTACTAGGGAAGCCCACACTAGATATAAATCAACCAAATCGACAACTTTTTTTTTTTTTAGTCCTTGGCTTCTTCTCATTTTATTTTTTTATTATTTTTTAAATTTTATTTTATTTTTAAACTGTACAATATTGTATTGGTTTTGCCAAATCGCTCCATGTATTGTTCTGATTGAACTGGGTCATCGGCTGTCCTTCAAACATACGTGTCTACCCCAGTGGACATGCCAGCCACCCACAGTCAAATACATAACCATAACAATAACCTCCACTCTTTAAACACTTTTTCATGCTAGGTTGCACATTGCATTATAATTTCTAACAAGAGCTCATCAAGTTTTTGATATTTGCCAGTTTTACAGGTAAGGAAATATGAGGAATTGATACAAAAATTTCAAGTCAGACACACAGGGAGTGGCCAGGCTGGGAATCACATGGCCACACAGTATTCTCTCATTTAAGTCTCTAAACAGTTGCCAAGCTATAAGGCCTGTGGGGCATCGACTCAAAATTCAAACCTCTAGCCATAATGTGAGAAAAGAAGCAAGCCTTTTGCATGGCTGAAAAACACCTACAGCTTCTGTATCAGAAAAGTGACCTGTGGGTCTTACTGACCTGGTGACAGTTGGGGACCCGCATGCCACTGGAGGAGCTTCTTAAATGAAGAGCTTGGACTATTTCCCTAAGTGCTGGGCATATTCGTCTCTTGAAGAGTGGACATAAAAGCTCCTTGATGAATTATTAATTTCAATCTTGATTATTTATTGAGTGCTTAAAATACGCCAGGTGCTTTACATATATGACCTCACTTAATCCTCACAGCAAGCTTGCAAGGTAAGAATTATGAATTCCATTTTCATGGGAGAGAACGAAGACCCGGAAAGATGAATGGATTCATCCAAGGACACAGAGTCAGGAAGTAGCTGAGTGGAATTTGAACACATCTCAGTTAATTCCAAATCTGTCCTTGTAACATTAGCTCTCCTTTCCAACCTTAGAACAAGAGGGGATTTAAGCCATAAACAAAAAACAAAGTCAAGCCCCCCTTTTTTTTTTTTTTTAATCGCTGCCCCACTCAGCATGTAGAATATTAGTTTCCCCATAAGGGATCAAACCCATATACCCTGCACTGGAAGCAGAGTCTTCATCACTGGACAGCCAGGAAGCCCCTCAAGCAAAATTTTTTTTTTTAAGTGGGGAGGGGTGGAGAGGGAGGAGTAGCAGCAAAGAGTTTGATAAACTGCGCCAGGACATCAATGGCTCCAGCAAATGAAGGTTGTCACATTGAAAATACCACAAAAATTAAATTTGCAGAGATCATGGTACTAGGGATGCAAAAGGAAGAGCCAGGTAAAATTCACCTGGGGAGTAAGAAAGATGGAAAATTCAAGACCCAGTTAAAAAGGCCAAATATTTTGGGAGTATTTCCAAGCTTCTTCTTTGAGGAAAAGACAATTTAGGAAGAAAGAAACGATACCACATTCTGATATTACATGTTTCAGAGGAGAACCCAGTCATAATTCCCTTTCTTTGTCTCCCCTCCCATGTGGTTTAGTTACTAGAAGAGAAAGTCTTTCATACATCACCGCCATTGCGGTCGTGCTGCTGCTGCTGCTGCTAAGTCGCTTCGATTGTGTCCGACTCTTTGCAACCCTATGGATAGACCGTAACTCGCCATGCTCCTCTGTCCATGGGATTCTCCAGGCAAGAATACTAGCGAGGGTAGCCGTGCCCTCATCTAGGGAATCTTCCCGACCCAGGGATCAAACCCGCATGTCTTCTGTCTCCTGCTTTGGCAGGCAGGTTATTTACCACCAGTGCCACCTGGGAAGCCCCATGTGGTCCCAGGAGATTTTTTTTTTTTGTATGCCCCGTATTTCCCTTAATAAATGCTCCTCTACCCCTTGAACAGGCGGTTCATGTAGAACAGACCCTCATCCTAGGGTCAAGGAATTGCCTGCACAGAATCTCAGTGATTGGTTCAGGAATGGACATGTGATCTAACTCTGACCAATAAGATCAGCTCCAGGATATGTGACAAAGCTACTGGGAATGTGCATACTCAAAACCAGCCAATGTAGAGTTGCTAACCTGAGAAGATGAAGACCTAAATCTGGTTTACATTTTCACCACTATGTGAAGAAGGCCTGCCTGCCACTGGAGTCTAAATAGAAGAAAAGAGACCTCAGAAAGAGAACTGACAAGTTCTCACTCGAATTTTTCAAGTTAAAAACAAAACAAAACCTAAACTAATACAACTGGGGTGGAAAATCAGGTTTTGATCAGACAGATGATGCCAAAAGCCCAGCTCTGCTATTTACAATTTATGTGGCTTATGACCTGGGACAAGTTATTTAAACTCCCTGAGATTTGGTTTCCTACTTTTCATTTTCTAAAATGCTTCCAACAATATCTTTCTTATAGAGATATAGAGATATCTTATAGAGATATTATGCTGATTAGATGAGATACAGTTTTAACAGCATTTTTGCCCAGTGATTGGCATATAACCTAATGTTGACTTGATAAGGACCAGTTACTATAATTAAATTCAAAAACATTGTTCAGTACCCAAAAATAACATCCAGTATCATTGGACTTATCTGAGGAAGCTGGGATGGAGAAAAATGTCTAAAAACTCAGTTCTACAAGGTTGAGAGTCAGAGATTCTACATCTGTAGTGAAACATTTTGCTAAAATGTTTGAATGGGATTTGGGGTTTGAATTTTTACAAGCTTATTCAGAAATACTATGTTATCAATAAAAGAAACAAATAGTCCCCACACTGATAATTTCAAAATGATTTCATCTCTAATGATATCCATATATGTATGTCTTGGTAGAAGAAGCAAAGTCAGCAAACAACAGGAAAAAACTTTGAGGAGAAGCAATGAAACTGATTAAGAGTCTCTAGATTGAAAGGACTATGTGAGGTTTTATTTTAGTAACAACTAGGTGGAGACCTGATAACTACCCACAAGAACGTGGAGAATAAAGATAACTGCAGTTTTTCATGCCTCTCTAACCCACAGGCAAAATTACTATAATAAACATATCCTCTGTCTCCTGCCCACCAGATAGTTTTCATCTCAGTCTGAAAAGTACCAAACCACCCAAATGGCACCTTCTTTACAGACCCCTGGAGCGCAGGAAATGCTGGTTCCGTGCTGGAGGTGAGGGTCTTGTTCAACTCGTGTCTTCCTGCAGAGCCGTGGACAGAGAGATTCCCAAACAGCGCTTCTCCTTGAAGCGGTGAAGCTCAGGAGACAGAGCCATTCCAGAGCTGCTTTAGGGCTTCAAAGTGCCTTTGGTTCAGTCCTAAAGAACTGTGGAAACTCTCTTATGGACTACATCCAACCCTTTGGCTGTGGACTCAGTCTCCGTGAGTGTGGGGAAAAGGACCAACATCTTTATCACCAGACTGGCAAGTAAATTGTCAACTTCATCAGGAGGATTCAGTTCTCTCTACTCTTTCTCTTCTCTGGTATTTATTGTTTGTTTTTAAGTAAATTTTCATCCAGCTGTATCAGGACACATAAAGATGCTTGCCTCGGTCGAGGCTCATATAGGAATACACTGTTTTGATATCTCAAGTTTAATCATACACCTTAAAGTACATATGTATAACAGACTCAAATATTATGACTTTGTATAAACACAGCCAAATCGTCAAGCAAAAATAGGAAAAGTATATCCAATTAGTCAACCCTTCTAGATTTCCTGAATGTTTTCTAACATAAAGACAAATACATACATAATTTATAATGTTTGTAAAAAATGGTATGAGTTGGGGACATACGGCCTGACCCAAGCTGACCTTGTCAGGGGCACCTGCTGAGGGGCAAAGAAGGGGTTGCCATCCAGTGATGGAGCTTTGTCTGCTTCAGGAGGGCCCCTTTCAATAATTGGCACAAAGACCCTGGTATAAGCAGTCCAATCAAAAAAATGTTTTTCTTTTTTGCTATTACTATGAGTCAAGGCATAGGATGAAAACGCATCTATGAAGCAGATGAGATTGTTGCTTTCTCAGATATCTGCTGAACAGGAGTCTTTCAACTCTCTTCCCGACCACGAAAGGGCAGTGCGAGCGAAAGTGCTCCAGCAGGCACAGGGATGAGAAATTCTGTTTCCCTGGTTTCCCGTTGACTGCCTGCCAAGCGGAGAAGCTGGACTTCTGCCACTGTGCTTCCTACCTTGATGATGTATTCCAGACAATTGCAAAAAAACCACACTTTCAGGGGAAGCCAGCAAATTGTGGCTACTCAATAAATATTAAGCCGCCACAATAATTTGGAGTAAGTCCATTTGCTCTGTGCTTCTTGAAAGAAAGGCATGACTAAAACGTAATAGTCACTGTTGAGAAAATATGATCTAATTTTGACTACTAATGCTTTCTTTGCTTTAAAATTATTGAGCTTGCTATTCATCTCATTACAAAAGAGTTAAGATATCAGTTAATAGTTATAGTTCTAATCTATATGCCAGGAGGAGTTTAAAATTAATCTACATGGAGAATGAAGGAAAGGACTCTCTTTTGAGGAAACACCTTCCCAAGGTGAGTCTACTGGTCCATCACCTTCCTACCTGGGCCTTGGTGTTTCTGTCCTACTGCAGGGGCAGCATTTCCACAACCAGAAAGTGGATTATTTCAACACTTATTTAATTTCTGATCCTTCTGCTTCTAACTCTCAATAGGGGGGCCAATTAGCACTGCTAACAATAATTATTTTCCATAATGGACACCTGTTACCTAGCCTACTAACCTGACTTCATGCGAGTGACCAAGCAGTAATGACTACTAGTTATTATTAGTCTAGATTTGCATTTATCCCCACCCTTAACCTTTTCTCGCTTCACAACTGCCATTCCCCTCTGAGCATATGAAATGGTGAGACCGCTTTGAAGAGAAGAAATCAGGAACAGAAAGATTTCCGTGATTATTTTTGGCAAATAGCCGCATTTTGGATTGCCTCTACAGTCTATGGTAGTAAACATGTAATGTGGAATATATTTTAATTGCTGTGATGTAAATGAGACTTTGGGGTCATGTTACAGAGTGTTAACTGAAAGATCCAGCTAGGACTTTAGCGTGCCTGCAGGCCTTTTAAATTGTTATGGGAAATTGCAGCATTCAATTGAGTAGTTTCAACACTGAGCTCCCCTAAGGCTTATTACAGTTTGGCAACATGATGCCAATTTCAACTAATGTACATAATGCTTTTTTCCTCTCATACTTTATCTACAGAACCTCTCCAGTATATACAACTCAAAAACCATGAAACCCGAGGCAGATGAAGAACTACATAATTGAGGCAATTTACTGCTACGTTAGTGGCAAAAGGCCTCAGGTACCAAGGACCTGACTCAGATGGGGTCCAGAAAACCATGAGTATCAGAATATTGGCCCAATAATAACAAATAGAAATACACAGAAGGTGCCCAAATTATTAGAATTTAATTTCCCATTAAAATTTTGAAAATAATACATAAGAAATGCATCCAGATAACTCAATCCAAGAACAATTCAGGTGGTAAATATATAGAAGGTCAGTTTGAGATGCTAGGATGCTTAGAAAATGTTTTACAGTTTATAAACGTTTTCATATATGCTCTGATAGTTAAGTTGGCTGTGAAAACCTGGTAACTTAAGTATGAGCCACTAAAAAGACAAAGTGAAAGTGATAAGGTTAGTCGCTCAGTGTGTCTGACTCTTTTGTAACCCTATGGACTACAGTGTGCCAGGCTCCTCTGTCCATGGGAATTCCCAGGCAAGAATACTGAAGTGGGTTGCCATTCCTGTCTCCACAGGGTCTTCCCAACCCAAAGATCGAATAGTCGGTAAAGAATCTGCCTGTAATGCAGAAGACCCTGGTTTGATTCCTGGGTCGGGAAGATCTGCTGGAGAAGGGATAGGCTGCCCTCTCCAATATTCTTGGGCTTCCCTGGTGGCTCTCCTGCCTGCAATGCAGGAGACCTGGGTTTGATTCCTGGTTTGGGAAGATCCCCTGGAGAAGGGAATGGTTACCCACTCCACTATTCTGGTCTGGGAATTCTATGAACTGTATAGTCCATGGGGTCGCAAAGAGTCAGACACTACTGAGCGACTTTCACTTTCACTTTACCATCTGAGCCACCAGAGAAACCCCCCAAAGACAAAATGTATCTTAGATGTAAGTATGGCTTACTGTCATACAAGGGAGTGGACCAGAGGATTCTGTTTTTTCTTCCTGGGACATGAAGTACCAGTCTATATAACTTCCTGGGGCTGAAAATAAGAAGGTGGACCAGATTCTCCACTGCCTGACTAGCCTGAGTCTGACACAGGCTCCTACCCCACCCCTGTCCCGCCACCCCCACCCACCCCCTTCTCAGGAGGTTTCTGAGCAAGACAACGCAGAACCCGTCACCAAGAGGGCAACAGATATGCCCAAGGTTGTCACTGGCTTTGTGTTAGATCTCCCAGATGGCTGGATAATAGCCATTTCAGCTGGATCTGCAGAACGTGGAGAGTGAATCACAATGTTATAAGAATATCTTCCCAGCTACCATTGTTGAACTGTAGAACATCTTGGAAAACAAACACTTCCTTTGAAGCCCAGCCACAAAAGGCATGAAATAATCTCTGCGACAGGGATTCCCTGGTAGCTCAAATGGTAGAGTCTGCCTGCAATGCACAAGACCTGGGTTTGATCCCTGGGTCAGGAAGATCCCCTGGAGAAGGAAATGACAACCGACCCCAGTATTCTTGCCTGGAGAATCCCATGGACGAAGAAGCCTGGCAGGCTACAGTCCTTGGGGGTGCAAAGAGTCAGACACGACTGAGTGACTTCACTTTCTTTTCAGGCTCTGTGACCTAAACACTACTTATCAGCCGGCAGTGGGTGCTTCATACCAGGCCATACACACCATGACTCACTGTGGACAATGAGTACTCTGATGAGAGTTACCCTTCCATCTCAAGCCAAGGCAGAGAGGCAGAAAAGGGCAGCTTCTGCAGAAGCAAAAGAGTACAACCAGGGCACAGATCTGAACTATCTTGTTAAGAAATTGTAGGAAAAGAGGCTAAAATATGGTTAAAATAACCATAAGCAGAATACTGTCAGAATATAGATTCTGAATAATCATGTTCTTCCACATCCTCACGGATGGCTCACGTTTTGAAACCATTTTACCAGTCTGATCACACCTAATTTTTTAGTTCAGCAAATTCTCCACAACACTATTCATGGCATACTTTGAAATATTACCTGTTTTGGTGGCTTATTGAAAAGAATAAAAGACGCGAAACAACACTGGAAAATCATCCACAATCATAATGCAATTATTTCTGTAGTAAATCAGTGCTTACAGTCTCAGTTAAGGAATCAAGCATTCCTGGTTAATCACACTCTTCACCCCCTGGCCCTTCAGGACTTATTCTTTGCTAACGTTTTGGAATAGAGCTGTTTATTGCCCTGACCACATCCTCTTCTGTACTTTCAGGGCAGGATGCTTGCATGCTTCAGTAAAAATGTAATACTTTCTGGATCTGGCCTGAAAAAGTAATACACAGCACTGGTCAGGTGTGCCATTCGCACAAACCAGCGCAGCTCAACTTTCTAGATGTTAGACCCGGTCCACCTGTGTCTGCTTGGTGCAACACCCCCCCCCCCCCAAAAAAAAATAAATCTTGACAAATTGATCTCCATTTGGTGGTATCTCTTATCTATTGACAGCACACAAATAAGTCAAAGGAAAGTGGCTTAAAATTGCAGAATGATAAAAGATCTATACAATAACACGTTCTCTGGTTTGTGTCCATGCAAACCAGTTTTGAGGTATATAATTCTTGCTCCAGAATGAATACTATTTTGGTTACAACTGCTGAGAAGGGGAAGGGCACCAATTGTCACAGAAATTCAACTGTACTTTCATTTTCTATTTAACCATTCTATATGCGGTGACTGCAGCCATGAAATTAAAAGACGCTTACGCCTTGGAAGGAAAGTTATGACCAACCTAGATAGCATATTCAAAAGCAGAGACATTACTTTGCCAACAAAGGTCCGTCTAGTCAAGGCTATGGTTTTTCCTGTGGTCATGTATGGATGTGAGAGTTGGACTGTGAAGAAGGCTGAGCGCCGAAGAATTGATGCTTTTGAACTGTGGTGTTGGAGAAGACTCCTGAGAGTCCCTTGGACTGCAAGGAGATCCAGCCAGTCCATTCTGAAGGAGATCAGCCCTGGGTGTTCTTTGGAAGGAATGATGCTAAAACTGAAAGTCCAGTACTTTGGCCGCCTCATGTGAAGAGTTGACTCATTGGAAAGACTCTGATGCTGGGAGGGATTGGGGGCAGGAGGAGAAGGGGACGACAGAGGATGAGATGGCTGGATGGCATCACTGACTCAATGGACCTGAGTTTGAGTGAACTCCGGAAATTGGTGATGGACAGGGATGCCTGGAGTGCTGTGATTCATGGGGTTGCAAAGAGTCAGACACGGCTGAGTGACTGAACTGAACTGAACATGCTTCTCAGCTTCAAAATTCATATCACCCCTAAGTGTCCATTGGCAGACAAATGGATAAAGAAGATGTGGTACATATATACAGTGGAATATCACTCGGCCATAAAAAAGAATAAAATAATGCCATTTGTAGCAACTTGGATGGATCCAGAGATTATCATACTAAGTGAAGTAAATCAGACAAAGACAAATATATATCACTTATATGTGGAATCTAAAGTATGATCCAAATGAACTTATTTACAAAACAGAAACAAATTCACAGACTTATAAAACAAACTTATGATTACAAAAGGGGAAAGGTGGGGGAGGTGAATTAGGAGGTTGGGATTAATACACACTAATATTTATATAATAATAATCAACAAGGACCTACTGTATAGCATTGGGAACTCTACTCAATATTCTGTAATAATTGATATAGGAAAATAATCTGAAAAATAATAGGTATATATATATATGTATATATAACTGAATTGCTTTGCTATACACCTGAAATAAAGGATTGCAAATCAACTATATAAAATAGAAACATTTTTAAAAAGGAAAAAAAAAGTAGGGCCCTTTTCTCAGGGCAAATGTCTTTATGCAATGCATAACATAAAAAAAAAAAAAAGAAAATTCACAATGACCCCATCCAAAAGACTCTTTCTGATGTTACCCACCTTTGTGTCTCACACCTAGTAAGTCTTCAATAGTCTCCTGATTCACGTAAATGTGGTGTACCCCAAAACCCAAATGAGACAACAAAGCTGGTTGTAATAGAAAAATAAATTACCTCAAAAGAGAAAAGATAATATAATACTGTCTTCAGGGCATTTCTCACTTGCCACTACCAGATCTAGTTCATTTGCTTTTGCGTAATTTTTTCACTATCCCCTATAGAGTCTTCATACTCTATTTAAAATCTTCCTCTTGAATAATAGGAACGTGATCATCTAGCAAGGAAGCTATTATAACAAAATCATGCCAAACATTCAAATGTCTTCATGAGTCTTAATATGGTAAAATTTATATCTCGAAAAATAATGGTTGTGTGGAATATTCGCATTATAATCGTGCAACATTAAAACAAAGGGAAGACTCTCAAACTAAAAAAAATCAAACCATTATAAATGACGATATACAGTGAATCTGAGGATTCTACAGCCCTGGTATGCCCAAAAAGTTACCAAATAGAGACTAAAAGAAGTTAACATACACAGCTAACATTTATGTATCTCATTTCGTTTCTATACTGTACACATGAGGTAGGTTCTTTGATTAAACGGTCTTTTACTGATAAGGAAACCTAGGCTGAGGGAAATTGGGTAACTCACTCAGGGTCACACAGTTGCTAAGTAGCAGAGCTAGGACTCCAACTCAGATTTTCATGACATAAAATCGGTGCACTGAACCACGATACTGTGTTGATCATTAGAGCAGATATAGCAGTCAACATTAGGTAAAAATAAGACGGTGGGTAATACTAATTCTTGCGTCTCACTGTGAAAGCTTTTAAGGAAAAAATGTTCATCTACAGAAGTAACAGAAATATTACTATCATGTCATAATATTGTTCAGTGGGGTTTTGGGAAAACCCTGACATCTGATAATACCTGGTGGAGCACAGACTGACCGACTGATTAGTCACCGGTGTGTCCTAGCATAGTAACCGACGTGTAAAATCACAGAATCGCGGAGGCCAGTGCTCAAACATTAGTGCCAATAATACTTCAGCTATTAATTTTCACACTACGTAATGATGAAAAGTACATACACTAATTTCCTCAAGGTATGTTCAAATGAGAAACAAACCCTACCCATGGTTTATGGCAGAGTTTATGAGAGAAGCAGGATTCATGAGTGAAATTAAGATAGGTTCCCATCACCAAGAATGCCACAGTTCACATAACTAATCACCCATAAAACCTATTACAAACAAACACTAAGAAAAACTCAAAAAGCATAGAAGAGTGATGAAATTTCCACCTCAATGACTGATAAAGTGAGATATATCAAAAATCAACTGAGCTGGAAAAATGACACCCTGTGAAGAGGTGCTTACAGTGATATGTGCTCAGGATCCTCCATTAGTCAAAGTGATGACTCTCAATACATGGATATTTCAGGTCCTCATACCTGGAAGCTCAGGTCTTAATGATACAAGTCTGTCTTCTCACATAGAAATTAGAAAGAATGCTTCCAAATGCAGCACTCTCAAGGAAAATGACTTGTCAGATGAGCAGCTCTCCATCTGAATCTTAAGAAAGCCATGGCTAGCCTTCCATTTTAGAATTAGATAAAGTGCACATTTATCACACGCTCTTTAAATATTGTTTGCAGCACCAGTTTCTTGGCTTCAAGTTTCAGAGCTTCTTTAACCACTGCCTTGAACCAAACGTAATTAATGAGTTTCCCATTTAACTTTTTAAGGAAAAGACATCCAGCCTTGTTAATGGGAGAACAGTGCAGAGATAAAAGGGAAACTAGGGGTCACAGATGATCAAGCATCCTATCCTACATATCTTACTTTTAAAAACAGTTACATCGTCAACTCTCAGAAAACTCTCAGCAGAACTGCCACGCTAACGGTGACACGTGCTGCATAAGCGTTTGGTGGATAATGCGTGAGTGACCCTGCAAAGAGGGACCCACAGGGAGCGACCACTTTCATGTCTGGATCACAGACACGTTTTTAACGCAACAGCCACCATCCCCAGGCCTCAACATGGAACTAAAATGCTACCTCTCATTTTATAAAGGGAAGAGTATTCAAATATCACACATGCCAAGATAGGAAGGGGGTGAGGCATGAACACGAGCAAAGTGCGAGGGAAACAGGCTGTGGAAGGACTTTTTAATGGACATTCTTCTTTGCTGAATTTTGGGCAAAATAAGAAAAAAAATTTTTTTTTTTTCCCAGTAAAAGTAATTCAATGGTTTGGGCAGTCTGAGATACTTGGAGAGCAGTGTGGACAAAACCCCCACTTTCCCATGTCTGTGGAAGCCCAGAAGGTCCATTATTGTGCCTTAACGAAATCCACTGATTTTGAAGCTTACACAGGGAGGCAGAGCTGTACCTTCTGGCTGTTTATCTTTCTCAGTATAGACCCAACACCACTCAGCCTTTACAGCTGTTTGCTGTGCTTACTCCAGATGCTCCTGTGCAGTCAGGTTGTCACTGGAAAAGGCAAATTGAATTTTATGGCTGTATCTGCTCAACTTCCTCTTCCCAGTGTATCATCTTGTCACTTCAAAAAAAGCATCTTTACCAAAAAAAAAAAAAAAAGAGAGAGAAAAAACAACAACAACAGAAAGCTATGGCATCTGCCCAAAGCTAGTGGGATGTCCTATGATCGAGTGCCACAAGGACAACTCTGCTCTGATGCTTCCCAAAGTGGGGATTTTCAAGATGCTCTTAAATGTACATTTCTTTTTCATTTCATTGATTATTCATGAGTTAAAAATAATTAAAGGAGAAAAATCTGAAATTGACAGTAATATTTTTCTTGCTAACCTCAATTAACTTCAGCCTCTCTTCTTAATCTCATCATGCTACCTGTCAGAACGGTACTTGGTGCTGAATTGGGAGAAAGGGTTGCTAGAGATGTCATGAGAAATAGATTCGAAATATCTGTTTTAAATAGATATTATTTTAAAAATGAAAGCCACTTTATACAGACCAAGCCTGGACCAATTCTTAGTTTGGTTGCAAAGGAAGAGAGAAAGCTGGAGGACCCACAGGGAGTGGTATGTGCCTCCGCTGCACATGACTGAACCCCACATGATGGAGAAGTTCCTGTCAAAGTGAAGAACCTTAGAAACATGAGAGACAGTGACGGGAAACATGCACGGGTCTGATTAATCCTCCTCGCCCCTGTGGTTTAATACGCACAGGATGCTGTCCTCTTCATTTGTCTTTCAAATGTCTGTTTTCTTTTTCTTCATCAGGGGTAGCTTTGTAACTTCAAAAGCAACATACAACTAATAAAGGGAATGTTTCTTTTCTCTGGGAAACAGAGCTGGGCTAGAAATGCCAGGCTAAGAGGGATCAAAGGTCATCTCAGCACAAATGGGAATCAGTTGTTTGGGGATCCACCATTAAATTGAATTGTTTTAGAAAAGGAGAGTCTGTTGTCATGTTTCTATCCTTTTTAAGAATTTCACTGTTTTGCAGAAGTCTGGGGAGAGCCTGTGGATCACAGAGAAGCTTCAGCATTCCAGAATGGAAGCTCTAGAATTCAAGATGGCAAATACAACAAGTCAGCTGGAGAATTCTATTGTATAAAAAGATGACATAAAGTGAAAGATCAGGATTCCCTTTGGGTAGGTGTACTCATGGCCCCTCGCCTGATTAAAAAGCTATAACGTTAATGATATAATGTACCTATGTACAGACAGCAAATGCAAGATGGGAAAGCTGGTCCTCACCTCCCATCTCTGAGACCAAAGGTAGGCTCTAGCCTTCACTACGTGTGTGCGTCACCATCCATATTAAAATTTTCAAGGTGTACAATTTTACTGTCTGACCCATGACCTGGTAATAAAGACCCAACATTTACTATCTTTATTTGTTCAAATGTGGGGCATCAGATACCATAATTCAAACTACAGGAAAGATCCAGTCAAGGTAACTCTCTCCCCTCTTCAACCACATGGGCCTGGAGTCAATGGACACTTTCTTTGGTTTCTCCTTCCTCCCTCACCACCCCTGTCTCCATTCTTCCATCCTCACCCCACTTATTTTCTTTCCTCCCTTCTTCCCTTCTTTCAGAAAGGAAAGAATCTATTTTGGTAAACAATGGCCCAAGGCCCACTTGAATACAGCAAGTCTTCTCCTGGGTCCATACTTAGATGGGGGAGAATCACGCTGCTGGTGGTGTGGGGGAGAGACTCCCCAAGAGCAGCCTGCAGTCTGCCTTTCCACAACCCACCCAGCACCCCAGCCCCCTCTGCATCCTTAGTCATCAGTCATTTCTCAGTCATGTGACCTCAGCAGGTAACTTAATTTCCTTGTCTCTTCCTTAAAATAGGGGATAATAACATCTTTTCCTTTCTGGAAGTAAAGGGTTGGTTGAAATTATCCCGAGGTTCCTGCTAACTCAAAGATCTATAATTTAGAGATTTCTCAGAGTGCTCCTTCCTAATTTCCATGACCTTGAGACACAGTAAAATGTTAACCTTCCTTGTAACGTGAGCAAAGATAAGCAGCCTTATATGTCATCATCCATTTTTCCCTTAAAACATTTTTTATTGTCTCCTTATCTCATACTTTAAAATAATTACAAACCTGAGCACTTCTTCAATCAGAATAACCCAGGCTTCCTCTTCCTCACCACCCCTCCTCAGTTCTACATTGATCTCATGAAGTTGAAAGAAGGAAAACTGTTCGTCAGCATTTCAGGAGTCGATAAAGAAGATGCTTTTGAGTTTCAAATCTAGTCTTACAAAGAGATGTTCAAATGCCCTTGCTTGAATCATTTTCATTTTTTAACCAAGTGGTTGTTAATAATGAGGAGAACCTAGTTTAGTTGAAAATCTGCACAGATTATTAGATAATCCAGGGTTACTAATGCCCTGTTACCCTTTTAGTCCTGAATAATCACCAGCCAGGGTTTTCCAACCATTCCCAGCTTCACTTCTCAAATTCCAAAAGTCTACCCTGCAGTTGGCCACTCCACTGTCTTTTTCTTTGATGTGCTTCAATCACTGGGGCTTATTTTTTCCACTCTTCACTTTGATATATTTCCCTTTCAATTCTTTGATTCCCACATGTCTTTCTCCCTTGAGATTTAATTCTAAGACAACACTTGCCTGAACAATCTTTAAATCTCTCTCTCTCTGAGGTCCATTTTCATCTCCTGTTTCACTGAAAATTTTGTTTCTGTGTACTATCAGCTTCCTCCTAACAGCGGAGTCAAAGCCAACACGTGACAGCACACACACATCCTAGCTTCAGGGACAGAAGTGCCGCAACAGAAAGACACGTGATCTCACAAATGCGCGAGAGGCACTAACAGAGTTCCAGGGTCTGCACCTGGAGACAGAATCCACTGGACTGAAGCCTGGGGTGCTTGCCATGGTGTCATAGCACTTCTGATGAGTTTCTTGCTGCTTCATATATTTACTCAGTCAACAATGATATTTCAAGGACTAGCACTGTGCTAGGTACCAGGGTTAGGATGAGACGGTGCAGATCCTGGGTCCTCATGGGGCTTTTAGTCCGGTGGGAGACACAAACAAAGAAACAAGCCAATAACAATTACAGATTGCAGTGGGTGCTATGAAGGCATCAGATTCCTGAGATGGAGAAGAATGAGCTGAGTGTGTGTGGCAGAGGAGGGTCATCCTCTCAGATGGAGGCGATGTTTAACCTGAGGGGCACAGAGGAGGTGCTCCGCGGAAGAAAGCTGAGTGATCTAGAGGCCCAGGGCAGAGCTGTCACACCAGCCCCATGTGCCAGCAGCCTGGGCAGCAGACATAGAGAAGGCCCGAGAGAGCCCTTCACTGTGAGAAGGAAGGGGCTGAGGTGCAGAGGGAGGGTGACTTAAACTGGTCCTGAGTCCCAGGCCCGGATGGGTAATGCCTTCCAGGTATCTGGGAAATGCACAAAGGACCTCCTAGCTTTCTCTGAGGCCTGGCTGTCCTGTGCCTGGTTTTCTTTACCCCCTGGCATCACATAACAAGCCACAATTAATGAGACAATCTGGCCCTATCTGAATTTGCTGCCTAAAAAAACCTAAATGATGCAAATAGAGAACTTTAACACTACAAGGAGCTATTGTTGGAGAAGGTTAATATGCAGTCTTGGGAATTCACAGGCTGCTATACTTAAGCCAAAGCAGCCTAGGGGGGCTGGGACACTGAGGACTAGGGAGGCTTTGGCTCTTTTTATGGAAGAGATAATGAAGAAGAGTTCAGAAACCATAGGATGTTGAACTACTATTTTTATCCTGTATTGTGGAAAGGAAGTACAGAAATAAAATAATCCATTCATGTAAAAGCAGAACCTTTACTTCAAAGATTAAGACAGTTCAGAAAAAGAATTTATCTATATTATCTGTATGACTTGAATGGTTGTATAAATTCTGTGTTTCAGGATTGGGTCAAATCACAGGGAACTGCCAATATTCTCTTGTTTTTTGATGTATAATGATGGCAATGCTATATAGTTTGACAAAGAGTTATGCCAACAAACTAACAGCCCATCTTTGATAAACATGATGTGGTTTTGGTTTCTGCTCTATGTGGATTCTCTAAATTTGAGCTTCTCACCAGGAGAAATAAAGTGTTAGCCACTCAGTCATGTCCAACTCTTTGCGACCCCATGGACTGTAGCCCGACAGGCTTCTCTGTCCATGGAATTCTTCAGGCAAGAATACTGGAGTGGGTAGCCATTCCCTTCTACACCCAGAGATAGAACCCAGGTCTCCTGCACTTTTTTAACATATATATATATGGCATATACATATATCACATATAATTTATATAATATCTCCTGCATTTTATAATATATATTATTATACTTTATATAACATTTTATTATATTGTAGGCAGATTTTTTACCATCTGAGCCAACAGGGAAGCCCAGGGAAGAATATGGATCCTCAAAATTTGAGTTTTTCACCAGGAGAGAGGAGAATAAAAAGAAATCTAGAGTGTATGGACTGTCACCACCTGTCATGCCTGATGTTATGAGCGCTCCACACACCATTTTATTTATGCCTCATAAAAAGGTGAACAGCTGAGATATTACTTTGGTGACAAAGGTCCGTCTAGTCAAAGTTATGGTTTTCCCAGTAGTCATGTATGAATGTGAGAGTTGGACTGTGAAGAAGGCTGAGCGCCGAAGAATTGATGCTTTTGAACTGTGGTGTTGGAGAAGACTCTTGAGAGTCCCTTGGACTGCAAGGAGATCCAACCAGTCCATCCTAAAGGAGATCAGTCCTGGGTGTTCTTTGGAAGAAATGATGCTGAAGCTGAAGCTGAAGCTCCAATACTTTGGATACCTGATGTGAAGAACTGACTCATTTGAAAAGAACCCGATGATGGGAAAGATTGAAGACAGGAGGAGAAGAGGACGACAGAAGATGAGATGGTTGGATGGCATCACTGACTCAATGGACGTGAGTTTGAACAAGCTCTGGGAGTTGGTGATGGACAGGGAGTCCTGGTGTGCTGCAGTCCATGGGTTGCAAAAAGTTGGACATGGCTGAGTGACTGAACTGACTGAACTGAAACAAAGAAATACTGCATAAGAAATTAAGAGCAAATTAGCACAAGCAATCTCTGTCTAAAAAATGAGATCTTTTGTCTTAATCCCATAATGTTTTTAAGAACTATTTTTGGTACAGACTGAGTAAGACATCATCATCAAAGGCAGCAATTTATATATGTAGACTCCTTGGGTGCCCAGCAGTGCCAAGGACATGAAGTGATCCAGAACAGGAGGTGTGGACGTGAATGGTAAGTTATGTAATCCAGAAACGCTGTGTCTCCTTCTCCTCTGAAAAACACTACTTACAGGCACTGAGCATTCAGCAAATCTAATAGATGAAAGATCGCTCTGACTACAAACATCTGTGCCTCAGAAATTCCTTGCATGTTATATAGCTTGCAGATAAACCAAAATAACCTGTAGGCTTTAAGTACAATTGGAAAAAAATAATCCCTTAATGATTTGCGTGCATGCTCAGTCATGTCCAACTCTTTTGCAACTCCATGGACTGTAGCCTGTCAGGCTCCTCTGTCCATGAAGTTTTCAAGGCAAGAATACTGGAGTGGGTTGCCATTTCCTTCTCCAATGATTTATTTGCATCTTTATCAGGAAAATTCAACTTTTATTCCATACTCTAAAATAGCTAACATGCATGGACACAACCTAAATGTCCACTAAAGATGAAGAATATGTGGTATACAAATACAGTGGAATATTGCTCAGTCATAAAAAAGAACAAAACAATGCCATTTGCAGCAACATGGATGGATTTAGAAATTATCATACTAAGAGGAGGTAGAGAAAGACAAACACCATATTATCCTATTTATATGTGAGATCTGAAATGTGACACCAGAGAACTTATCTATGAAATAGAAACAGATTCATAGACAGAGATCAGAGACTTATGGCTACCAAAGGGGAGAGGGAGAGAGAGGGGTAAATTGTTTGCGGTTAACAGATACACATTACTATATAGATAACAGATAGACAACAAGAACATACTATACAGCACAGAGAACGATGTTCAATATATTGTAATAATCTATAACGGAAAAGAATCTGAAAAAGAATATATATGTGTACAACGGAATCACTTTGCTGTACACCCGGAACTAACACAACATCGTGAACAAATTATATGTCAAAATAAAATTAAAAGGAACTGTCATGTATTTAACAGTAAACAAATATTTGGGGGTGAAATAAAAATATAATAGGCTGGCAATAATTCCATAATAATTTAAAAAATATATTTTATGTAGGCATGAACCCAAATCACTTGTCATATAGCTCTATTCAGTTTTCCTAGCTGGTCAGTTCTCCCACTTTAATTTTCAGGCCCTGACAGCTAAACATTCCACAGGAAAACCACAGTTCTGTCCTCCCATGTAAGTGCCGTGTCCAGATGTCATACTTATTCCTTCCACGAAGCAAAACATAAAGATAAAAGCTCAAACAGTATGAGAAATGAAAAATAATCGGATGAAAGGTTTAATCACATTTTTTACTGCTTCCCATTGTATTATTTGTGTTTGTTTTGCTCTTGCACGTAAGCTCTGATTTTTGAAGCCTTACTCTATTAATAGGGCTGTTTTTTCAGCCAGAGTTACAATAAGAGCCAGGAAAGGACACTCCCCACTGTCTCCACATGCATTCCTGAGTGAATCCAACATTATTTTTCATATCATCAGTAAAAAAACAGCATTTTTCATTATCATTCCAGGAAATTTAATTAATTTAAATATTACAGGAATGTATGCAAAATCAGTTGGCACTCACATGAGAATAATTCTGTTACTCCATCACTCAATACAGAATGAAAATGCCAATTCTTGGCTAACAATATCAACTGTAGCCCCTGCCCCCAGCTCACCTCAACCTGTTGAAAATATGGGAACTTCTACTGTTGCTGTTTAGTTGCTAAGTTATGCCCAACTCTTTTGCAACCCCATGGACTATAGCCCACCAGGCTCCTTTGTCTATGGGACTTCCCAGGCAAGAATACTGGAGTGGGTTGCCATTTCCTCCTTCAGGGGATCTTCCCAACCCAGGGGTGGAACCCAAGTCTCTGGAATTGGCAGGCAGATTCTTTACCACTGAGCCACCAGGGAAGGCCCACAAGACCTTTAAATACATTCAAAAACAAGAAAAGAGGCAAAAGTATGAAGAAGCATAGGAAAATTACAGCAAAAATAAGTATTGCCTCAAGAAGAGATCTTGAGCAAAATGATCAATAATGAGCATATAAGTTATGTTGGTCCATATTCTTATTTTCAGGAATGCTGAATCATATCTTAAAAAAAAGAACAGGCCATACATTTTAAGGTTGCGTATATACATGGGAATCCAATGTTTTCTGGGAAGTGATCACAGCATTTGGTAGTTCTGGACAAAGAAGGCCAGTGGTCAGTCATACGGCTTTGGGGTTGGTCTCCCAGAGCATTTTTGTAATTTGGATTTTGCTGGAATGCACTACATCATTTAAGCTCGAGGGCATTAGAAAACAAAATGCCCTTTATCTCTCTTTACAGAGAACGGCATAGTCAGACACGACCTAGGGGACTTTCAAAGTTGCTTCTAACCCAGAGTCCCTCCTGTTCTAGTCAACTTCAGCCTCATGTCAATTCAGAGCTGGAACACAAATGCTTTTGTCTCTCCCATTTGAAAAAGCAGAATCTGTTCCTGGATTTAAAATTAGGGTAAAAAAACAGAGTGAACGTTGACTGTTTCAGGATGACCATGGTGGCTGCTGTGTGTGTGTGTGTGTGTGTGTGTGTGTGGTTGGGGGGGTTGCTGTCTAGAAATCTCATTTTGCCTCTAGAAATCCTTAGACCTTTCAAACTGTGGTATTGGAGAAGACTCTTGAGAGTCCCTTGGACTGCAAGGAGATCAAACCAGTCAATCCTAAAGGAAATCAACCCTGAATATTCATTGGAAGGACTGATGCTGAAGCTGAAGCTCCAATACTTTGGCCAGCTCATGCAAAGAACTGACTCATTGGAAAAGACCCTGATGCTGGGAAGGATTGAAGGCAGGAGAAGGGGATGACAGAGGATGAGATGGTTGGATGGCATCACTGACTCAATGGACATGAGTTTGAGCAAGCTCTGTGCGATGGTGAAGGATGAGGAAACGTGGCATACTGCAGCCCATGGGGTCGAGAAGAGTTGGACACGACTTGGTACCAAACAACAACAAATATCCTTAGAACTTCTCTGCTTCAGGAGTCAAAGGTTGGTCCTAAGAAAAGAAAGCACTTCACAACCAGGACTGAAGCTTTGTAGTATTAGTAGAAACCCTCTTCTTAAGTGATGATTTTTTTTAAAACTTCACCACCTGTCAAAGGCAGAGAGGGTGGTACATACAGGGTGAGTGTATGAAATACTGCCTCCCAATCTTTGAACTCCTTGGTGGAGGGAATTCTGAGTTAACCCAGGACACCGAGGGCCCAGAAAGCAGGGAGCCCAGGAAAGCTCCAAGCCTCCTAGATATCTCCCCATGTCTTCCACTAATTGTCAGAGGCTTTTGGGTTAACAAGCTCTTCTTTTAAAATGCAAATGCCCCCAGGAGGGTTAAGCCTCATTCATACCTCTGTGTGAATTAGTTTAATTAGATAATCAGATCTAATTAATTGAGGGCTCAGGGAAAGAGAGTTTTGATTGAGGTGGGCCGAAGGGAGGGGACTTTTGGAAGGGAAGGGGGTGGAGGCCTCTGAAGAACTCTAAGGCGAAGGGAGGGCAGTGGGTTACCAGGGTGATGGAGTCCAGGAGGAGAGGGGCGAGGCTGCCAAAGGTAAACTGTGGCTCCTCTTCCACTTAGCCTGGAGTCTTAGGGCACCAGAAATGCCACAGCAAATCACCCCCGTTCTTGCCCTGTGGTTAATAAAGTCATCAGGATGCATTCAAAGGCTGTAAACCTTGCCCAGTTGGAACAGATAGGGTCTGGCCAACTTTCAGATCTCAAGAAAGGACAAAAAAGAGCAGGAGGAAGAGAAAGAGGAAGAGAGAGGTGAATTTTCACCCCTCTTTGGGTCCCAAACCACAGTCTCCAAATATCCTTGGATGGAAGAGACCTTTCACCCACCCAGCTCCCACAGCCACACGCACCCTGACACATGGCCCACTGTCCTCACCGCTGCCACTGTTTACCAAGTCTGGCTTGGCCAGAGGTTGCTGCTGAATCGTCCAGGACTGATCCCCTCAAAGATGCCCACGAAGAAGTCCAGTGGTTAACAAATCCAATTCACGTCCTGACCATGGACTCTGCTTGTGACAAGATGCTAAGAAAACTACTCAAGTTCTAAGGAACCCATAGGCCCCGGAATGGAACACTGTCTCCCTGCTCCCCTGAGTTGCTTCCACTTGGTTATCGCTGAGCTAGGGGCTTCAGTGGCACTTCTTTGGGAAACTTGAGAGCAATACCCCCAAGCCCTTCTGGGCCTGGACAAGTGCTCTTAGCCTGTGCTGCTTGAGTGCAGGCAAGCCGTTCCTTCTTCATCCGTATCCTCAGGTTCACTGTTGGCTCTTTAAGGGCAGAGAGCAAATACCTGTGCAGTTCATCCCTCACACCTAGCTCAGAGCACACGCTCAGTATCTATTTTTGGAGACAGAGAAAGGGAGAAAGGATCAAAGCCCGAAGCAGTTACCCACAGGGCCGAGCAGATCTGTGATCTCCAAGGCGCTGTGACAGAAACGTGTCTGTTTGAATCGGTGGCTGATGTAGATACAGTCATTTTCTAACAATACGGATAATAGCCACAGAACACTAACATTTTGTAACACTGGAAAAATATAACAAAAAAATATTTTAGGAAAACATCTCCACTACTTGGCTGGATCTGGAGGGACCAAAATGTAGCTCCATGGGACACGCGGTTCTATTACCAAGATGTGCACTTTTCACTTTTTAAAGGTGAATTTTACATAGAAAATATTCCCAAACGCATCTAAGAATGGAATACTACGGACAGACAGCAGGCTTCTACAAAACCAAGCTGAACCCCCAGGCCTCTTGGAAGTGGTTTTGGTTTTGTTTTTCGATCAGCTTAGTTGCAGGTGTCAATATGACCCTCCTCTCCTTCTAATAGCCTTTATTCTTATAAAAAATCTTTAGAGCCTCATATTTTTCTCATTAAAAGAAACTGAATGGTGCCAAATTGTTCTTTAGCATTGTAGTTTGTTCCATAAACAACAGAAGGCACTCAGATGGCAAAAACAGCTTTTTCATGGGCTGAAAAAGGAAAAGAGCAGAAAAAGTGTTTGAGGAAAAAATTTTTTTCCATGGGCCCTTATCTGAGACGTCCAAGTTTTAATAAGACTACTAAGAAAATCATTCTAGGGAAGAATAATGTAAATGTGACTCACAGAATAAATTTAGAGTCGCCTCACGTCTTCTGAGCCTTGTATAAACAGTTGAGTTTGGGACTAAAAGGAGCCTGGCGAGAATGTTCCACGTGAACACGGCCGCTGTGCAGGGCACCGTCTCCATGTCCTATGCTCTCCTCCTGGGTTTCCAGGTCTGTGTTCATCCATCAACGTCTTCAGGGAAGACCCCATGATGAGGGAAGGATCTAAGTTCTCAAGTCAAGACTGGCCCCGTTTTC
Source organism: Bos taurus (assembly GCF_002263795.3). Classification (NCBI taxonomy): domain Eukaryota; kingdom Metazoa; phylum Chordata; class Mammalia; order Artiodactyla; family Bovidae; genus Bos; species Bos taurus. The sequence goes on along the minus strand of NC_037354.1, from coordinate 13,285,650 downwards.
AATAATGATTTGGGGAATTAATTAGCTGTGTGACCTGGGGCAGGTTATACAAACACCCTGAGGCTGCTTTCCCCAACAGGAAGACGGGGTGAGGGAGGTGATGATGTGACCAGGTCTCGAAGGAGCCTGTGTCTTGATCTCCCAATACAACCAGGCTCTTTTGTGCTTTGTCTCCTGGCCTCGGAGTTCTCCTTGGAGTTCTGCTACTGGAAGGTTCTGTAAGGTCAGCTGGAGATGGGGGCAAGTGGTGTTTAGGACACACCCTACTTGTGTTCACCCAGCGGAGCCTGTCAGAGAGGGAGGCAGTGTGTGGGAAGAGACCTCAAAGAGTCCACGTGCTCATGGACTCATCCTGATTATAGGTATAAATATATAATTCACCCTGATAATACTTACTGACCAGTCAAAGCTCCTGTGAAGGGAAATTCCTCTTCAGAAGGCTTTTCTGGATTTAAAACTAGAAAAAAAATTTTTTTTTTCTAATTTTAGTTTGGACTCATGAAGGCTATCCATTTCAGTATTCTGGCTTGGAAAATTCCATGGACTGTATAGTCCATGAGGTCGCAAAGAGTCGGACACGACTGAGCAACTTCACTACACTGCATGATATAATATTGCTTCTAGTAGTGGTTTTGGGAATTTTAAAGACAAATGAATGGCTGAGTTGTCCCAAGGGTGTGAATATTAAAGCATCTGCCCTACATTTCAGGATTCAGAAATCCAGCTCTGCTGCTACAGCCAGTTTTCTGGAGCTGCTCTGGAAAGCAATAGCTAGTTGCTCATTCATTCATTCAACAAGAATCCATGGATCTGGGAGTCCACAGGTGAATAAGACGCCGCCCTTCCTGTTTAGTTCACGATCAATGCAGGGAGATACATACACGATTTGCATGTGTGCTCAAGTCAAATCCATCTCTTTTGTGATGCTATGGACTGTAGCCCACCAGGCTCCTTTGTCTGTGGGATTCTCCAGGCAAGAGTAGTGAGTGGCTTGCCACTTCCTACTCCAGGGGTTCTTCCCCACCCAGGGATCAAACTGGTGTCTCTTGCATCTCCTGCACTGGCAGGCAGACTCTACCACTGAGTCACCTGGGAAGCCCAAACACATGATTAGCTGTGGGGAAAGACACCTGCCTTTCAGTTCAGAGATCCCTGAAGGGAGGGTCTCTGAGGCCACCTGCCAGTCAGAAGAGCTTAGACAGGGTCTGGGTGAGCTCCTGAAGGCAGATGGATTGCCCATATCAGAGGACCAGGCTAGGGTGGGCGGCCAGCAAAGCCTGGGAAGTCTCCTGCCTCAGGGAGACCATCAGCTGCTCTTAGCAAAAGAAAGACCAAAACCCCTCTAAGAAGATAAGGAATTTCACCCATTTCAGAAAAACTCAAGAGAGCAAAGGAGAATTTACTAAATTTTAATCTCTGCAAATTGGTACTGAAAAGCCCTTAAAAAAAATAAATGGTGAGTGGCTGTGGCCCAGCCTTGGCCTGGGAACATCATCTTCTCTGAGAACAGAGGCGGAGCTTCCCTGGAGGGTCCACGTTCACATCCCTTCAAATTCCACGTTATGCCCAGGCTGTGTGTGTCACTGGTCTTCATCTGAACCTCCCCATTCTCCAAAAACAGGTCTGCTGCTTCTCTTAATGCAGCCTTTCCCAACTGCTTTGGCTTAACATGATTCATTCCCCGCTTAATCTCTCAGATCACGTATATTCTGTAACTCATCTCCCTGTGATCACGTGTTGCTTTAAAACGTGGCTGATAACTTTTAAGAACCTGGTCTTAAATGGTCACTCAGGTACCTCAGTGTGCCAGGCACAGTGCAAATCCTCAATAAATATATATGGAATATAAGTGCTGAACATTTATGTCCCTGCAAAATATATATATATACACCAACTAAATAAGAAACATAACACAGAAAAAAAATATGGTGAAAATTGATACAAAGATTAATTCCTTGAGCCCATTTCTATCATGAATACATAAGCTCACCAAACTTCGCAAATATTTACAAACGCGTGTTAACCTAGGTTAATTGATGCTTCCAAGCTGTGGCACTGGAGATGACTCTTGAGAGTCCCTTGTACTGCAAAGAGATCAAACCAGTCAATCCTAAAGGAAATCAACCCTGAATATTCAGCTGAAGCTGAAGCTCCAATACTGTGGCCACCTGATGTGAAGAACTAACTTATTGGAAAAGACCCTGATGCTGGGAAAGATTGAAGGCGGGAAGAGAAGAGGGTGGCAGAGAATGAGATGGTTAGATAGCATCACCGACTCCATGGACATGAATTTGAGCACACTCTGGGAGATAGTGGAGGACAGAGGAGCCTGGCGTGCTGCCGTCCATGGGGTCACAAATTGTGTCCATGGACAATTTATTGATTAAACAACAACAAATAACCTAGGTAAAATTAATTTTCCTCTAATTAACAATCAAATATTATATATGCTTAACTCAAAGCCTGTATTTAAAATATAAGGAAGAGATACAACAATATTGGAGAAATAGAAACTAGGGACCCAAAACTAACCCCTAACACTGATACGAAAATAACAGTGTGACTGTAATTCTTTAGAACCCCCCAAATTAAATATATATTAATATATGTTGTAGCAACAGTTGACAAATTAGGAACCTGAGGTTTAATATGAGAAAAACACCTATTATTTCCTGAGTATCTCTTTCACTAAAAAATAAATTATTATATTCAGCAATAATTTAGTAAATATCCATCATCTCATATAGATACAAAATTAAAGAAATAAAAAATTTTTCTTTGTGATGAGAACTCAGGATTTACTCTCTTAACAACTTTCATATATAACATCCAGCAGTGTTGATTATATTTATCATATTGTCATTACATCCCCAGGACTTATTTGTCTTATAACTGGAACTCTGTACCTTTGGACTGCATTCATCCACTTCTCCCTACCCCGACCCTCCAGCTCACTTCATGATGTATGTAAGTCAGAGCATTCTGTTGTACACCTGAAACTTACATAGTGCTGTCAGTTATGTCTCAATAAAACTGGAGGAAAAAATAAGTCACTATATTCAAATCTATGGAAGTTATTTAAAGACTGGGAGTCCTGTTTGGATGTGCTAAGTGTGAAGTTCAAAAACTATTTTCTCAGAAAACTCTTTACAATCCCCGATCATATTTTCTGTCTGATATAAAAATGGTCTAAATTATATGGTTCAGAGGATTCAGAGGGGACTTTTTCCCCACTTGGTTAGAGGGTTTTCTTTACCACAAACAAGTGGTAACCTTAGTTTGAAACTCAACCTTGTTGGAATCTGATATATAAAATGATGACAAGTACCTGGTGAATCCAGAGAATGAGGGGGAAACCATCATCGAAATGGATGAAAACAGTGATCAAGATTATTTTGTAAGGAATGGTTTGATCTGTTTTTCTACAATGAAACACTATCATTTTCAACCTCTTTCATTCATCCCAATAAAAGGACTCTCTAGAAAGAAAGACACATAGTTTAAAATAGTCTCTGTACCAAAAAACACACAATTCTAAATTTAGAAGAGAATTTGGAACATAGGGCATCATCTGGTTTATTTAAATTCTTATTCTGATTATTATTGGTAGACATATAAGATTCAGGACCAAGCTAAGTGAGTGCTGTTTTCGCAGTACTGAGGCAATGCGTAAATATTTTAGCCATTTATTTCATATGTAAAATTATTTTTTGACATTATAAGCCAATCTTTATAAAAAGCATTAAAATAGAAAAAAATGACATTTTATAATATCTAGTAAATATTATTAAAATGTCTGTCTTCAAGTTTGACATTTAAAAGTAATTCTGATGTTAAATTTTAATTCCATACACAGGCACCACACAGTTCCTTAAATATGTCATGGAAATTTCAAAATGCCATCAATATTATTATGATTTTTCAAGAGAAAAATATAAATATTTTTCAGTTTGGAGAGAAAAATCCAAAATGCACTATAAAATAACTCCTAAAAAATACGATTTAAGCTCATAAAGTTAAAAATCCATGGCAAACTTTAAAATAAAATCAGAACTAAATATGATAACTAGTTTCCAATAAAGGTACCACCCCACATTCTAGGTACATGAATAAATCTGACAAAGGCAAACCAGTTTTTATCTGAAATTGCTAGAAATGTAAAATGACTATTATCTTACAAATCTCATTTTTTAAATTGCAATTAATAACTAGGTGGTGAACACTTTCAGCTCTAAAATCTTATTCAACCAGTTATTAATAAGATAAGATCATTTACATAAAACGTGCAACCCCCTCGGAGTTCAGAGGTTCTGCTCTGTCACGTGGGGACTGGCTCCTTAGACAGTTACCTGCTGAAACAGCAAATCCGCTCCCTAGAGTGTCTTTGTTCTTTTACTCTTTATTTCCAAAAATCTACGCTAAATATTAACTTGTGCTTCTTTGACCCAGATTCCCAAAAACCTATCAAACAGGGGAAGGAATTCTTCATGGGGTCCATGCCATCCAAATTCCCAAAGATGGTTTTAAGGAAAGATTCCTTTGATGTTTAATAGAATCAGACATTTGGACTAAAACAGTCTTGTCTCTCTCCTCTATTGCCGCCACCACTGCTAACAATTATAAGCTTTCAGTGCTCTGAATAATTCACAATCTCATCTGTTCTACTCAGTGTAAAGACAATGTTGAGAGTACAAGGTCACTTTTTTTTCTCTTTCCAACTACTGGCTTTTCCAACCCGACACCAGTCTGATTGCATGATCCACCTAGTGTTTGACACGCTTCCCCTGACAGCTTCTTAACAGCCGTTAGTCTATTTAGCTTAGGGTATGAAAAATAATAAGGATGCAATGGGGTGTCAGATTTCTTTCACAGTAGTAAACACAGGTTCAGTGTTTTCCCCTTCATTTTACTTCAAGACACTTGAAACAACCTAGCATAACCTTTTATGGTGATGTTGACCAATATCAATTCACAAACATATACGATACCAGGCTGCCTGGACATTTAATGGTATTTTACATATAACACATACTTTTAAAAAAAATCCAAACCATCATAAACTGTTTATGAGAGATCAACATCTGTGAATATGCCTCTCTGGGGTCCTCTGGAAAATCTTGCAAACTTGGAGTCATCAACTTAGAATAGTGGAGAAGAGCAGCAAGCTGGCAATACTCAAATTTCATTCATTCATTTTTATCTGAAAGTGATACCAGCCAGGAGAGAGGCATGTGTTTGTAACCCTGAAATAAATCTCTAATCTTAAGTGTTCAATTTTGTTTTTTTACTTTAATTAAACTCTCATGTCTTATAAATTCAATCTTTATAAAGAAGAAATATGTTTAAAGTTTTTAAAGGGTAAAAGTCTTATAATAAACTATTCCTTAGGCAGAAAAATCATACTATTACAAAGTAATGTTGAGGTAAGGCACATAGCTCATTTCAAGGCTGTAGTTTCACCAATTCTGTCAAAAGATCTATGTTCAAAGAAGTCTCTGAGTTACTACTTCTTATATTGCTTAAAAATAACTCCTCTGTTTTCTTTTTTATTGTGAAAAGTTTTAAACATACTCCAAACAGGAAAAAATAGGACAATAACCATTTAACCATCACCTATGTTCAAAAATTATTTTCCCATTTTTCTGAATTATTTCAGAGCAAATCTCAGTCTTTCATTTTACCCCCTGTACCTCAGCATCAAAGCATTCATTTGCTTTTCTTCAATATTGTACATTTTGGAAAATCCAAATTGGCTAAGGAAATTTCTTATTCCAAAGCATCCGTAAATTAGAAGGAACATCTCCAGATTAGTTCTAATCCTTCATTTTGGGAGCAAACCAGAAATGTTTACTCCTTTATTTTTTTTTCTCTTTCCAACTATTGGCTTTTCCAACCCGACACTAAAAACATTAAAATGTTTAATCTTTTTCCTGAAAAGTCTATTGAGAATTAAGGATGATTTGATAAAGGCCAACCACATCTAAATTAATTCAAAAAATGTGTTCATACAGTACAGCCTCGACTATTTTCATGTCATCTGGCTTGAGACAACAAAGAGCGAGTAAAATTAGGTCATTCATAACAACATAACAATGACAAATAACTGCAACAGAGGAGGGTATGTATGACATGGGGAAAAAGTCCCCCCTTTATTAATCACCACCTTAAATCCATTCAACTTAATATATAGCGCATTAAAATAAAATTAAAACTCAATTAAAAGTGCAGATCAAATAATGTGATTCATTTACATTATTTATAAGAATGGATTTGTAAAATTATTATGCAATTAAAATAAAAACTTTAAAAAAGAAAAAGATTTGCTGTTGCTAATTCCTTAAAACACAATATCCAAACCTATCAAAATTGGAAACCTACCACTTTCTCATATATCTAAATACCAGACAGCATCCTCATTGTTATAAACTGTCAGCAGACTGTCAAAGTGGAAGCAATTCTACTGTATTCTTTGTTTAAAATAATAGTTCATGAAACATATTACTGGGGTAAGCACATGCTAGGAGACATTTGACTACAAATTTTTACCCAGCTTCTTTTATAGTTTCATGACAAAAACTTCAGGTTGCAGACAAAGAAAGGAACACTGGTGCGCCACACCTACTTTCTCTTCCTGATGACAGATAAGCACTTTCGATTGTCATATTTACATGCTATTAACACACTGAAACTACTCTTGAAAAAAAATGCAAACCTCAGAAAAGAAGGATAATGAAAATTTTATCTTTGCCTTTTAATACAGCACAGGAAGACAAAGAACATACTAATATAATGGAGAAGTCAGATAACTCAATATGAAAATACAAATCCTAGAGAAGGAAATGGCAACCCAGTCCAGTATTCTTGCCCGGAAAATTCCATGGACAGAGGAGCCTGGTGGATCTTCAAGATTCAGCGATATGATGTAGCTTGTATTAAACTCATATTAAAAAAAAAAAAAAACTAATCCTGAAGACTCTCCTTGAAATAACTTAGCAGCAACCTTGAAAATGCCTCTCTCCCCTAAACAGTTCAGGAATGGACATGCCCATTGGAAGGACGCTGCATTGAAAACCTCTCAGCTTCTTATCCCAGTATACAGATACCCAAATTATTTGAAGCATTTTATACATGTTGCTTTAAAAGTCATATTTTCTGTCAAATTTTTAAAAGCTGGAAATAATAAAAACTTGGTTGCTGAATAATAATGAATATATTCCCAATAAGAATTAATTTTCAGTGACAATATATTATTATAGCATTTTGGAAATTTGGCACATCAGACTTATACTTACATATGCTAGATTCTGTATCTGTGTAGGAAAATATTTTAAGGTGAAAGGAGAATCTAATAGTATTTTTTCCCTTTAATGTTGGGCTACATTCAATCTAATATTAAAGGAGTTTATAATGGTAAGATCTTTGGGGAAAAAGAAGTCTTATTTTTGTTCATGTGCAATTTATGGGAATATCTTTAAATATATCTGTTATTAAAATGACAATTACATAGACAAATGGTAACAAAATGCATCTTATTATAGTATTAAATATTTCTAAATTGCAAGAAACCCTACCAAAACTGTCCCATTTAATCACTAAAGACAGGGTGACCATATGTGCCAATTTGCCTAAGATGGTCCCTATTAAAGAAATAAATGAGAGTTTTGTAACTTAAAGATATAAAGAGACTCAGAGTCAATCTCACACTCAATGAATTTTTTCACTTTATTAAAAAGGAACAGGAAGAGTATGTGGGAGAAATTACCCAAGGGAGATGAGCAGCTGGCAATCATCAGATGGTGATGCTTACTTTCTCCCAGAACCATCTAAGTTTAGACACAAAAGAGGTATCTGGCCTAGTGGTTCATAAATTCTGCTCCTTGGGTTCCCTGGAGGATTTCTTGGAGGTACCTTAGAAGCTACTGTGTAAAGAGGAAGGGCTTTCACTCCCACATAAGAAATCCTCTCCACTCTCATCTCTTTAGGGCTTCTCTGATGGTTCATTGGATAGAGAATCCATTGCAATGCAGGAGACGTGGGTTCAATCTCTGAGTCAGGAAGATCCCCTGGAAGAGGAAATGGCAACCCACTCCATTATTCTTGCCTGGAAAATTCCATGGACAGAGTAGCCTGGAGTCCATGGGGGTCGCAGAGTTGGACACAACTGAGCAACTACACACACTCACCTGTTTTACATCGTTTCCAATACACTTTAGAATACTAAATGTATATTTTATATATTAGTATGAAATAACACTAATATACAAAATATGAATATATAAAATTAATTGACTGGGAAAGTGACTAGGAAAAATTCTGCCCGTGGGTCCTTGGTCTGGGCATAGAGGTGCTCAGGTCTCAGGTCTTGGAAGAGGGCAGAACCTGAGGTTTCTGCCATACGCGGGGGTCAAGGTGACATTATTTCAACCTTGTGAATGTGCGCTGGGAGATTAAATAAAAACAGACACGACACCCGTAGGGCCCAGCAGAGGGAACGCATTCCACAGGGACACTGCAGGCAGGCTGGAGTGCGTGGGCTCCAGCCGAAGATGTGTTCCCAGCAAACAATTATAAAGCGTGTGGGGAAAATGACGGCTCAGAGGATCCGTGATGGGCAGAAATCACACTCTGAGAGTTACGGAAAAATAGAAGCTTCTCAAAGAGAATAAAGAAGAGTGAAAGAAAGAAAGAAAACAGAGACTATGTAAATGGCTCATAAACATCACATACGTCCTATTTTCTGCTCTCCTTCTCTTTCTTGTATTTAATATTTACGTAAACATGAGTATCTGTCTAAAGACAGCTGGTTTTTTGAAGCAAGTCTTCAATGATGGCTTATTCATTTATCCAGTCTCATGGCACAATATCCCGCATTGCATGTAGGGAAACAAGCAAAGACATCAAAGTATCATATAATGTGTTTGATTGCATTTCTAGGGTATGAAGATGATACTACTACTACTAATAATCTCAACTCTCACGTTGCAAGCAATAACACTCTCCTTCTCTCACTATATCTATCTACGTATATATACACATATATGTATAATCTGTTATGCTCAACCCAGAAAAAAACAACCCCCCAACAAACAGAGATGTGGCTCTGATGAAAGAACTGAAGCAAACAAGGAAACTGTAAATCATTAAAGACAAGGCAGTAATTTCAGTTACTGATGTGGGTTTTCTTAGCTCAGCTAAGCATCTCTAAACTGTTGGTCTGTGCAATGCGGCGAGTGATGCTCTCTTGTTCTGAGGTCTTGTATGAGATCCGAGCATCGCCCCTCTCCCCCACCCTCCAGCCCCCATTCGATGTCCCTTCTTCAAGCCCAGTCCTCTGTACTTGGCGACCTTGGGGCTTGATCACAGCTCCCCCATCCCGCCCCCGGGGTACTTCCCGAACGACAGTGCTGTTCGTTTCAGCACAAAACGCGGAGCACACAGGGCATGATACAGGGGTTTGTCTTAAATCTCTTTTTATCCCCCAAACCTACGCCAGTCCGGGCTGCAGACAGTCAACGCTCTACCAGTTTCATCCCTGTTGATGACATGCCAGGTCTGCTGAACGAGCTTGTTGCATTAAATTAATCAAATCATGAAATGTCACAGAGGGACGCAGTTTATACCTGGCGCCCTCTTTTTGCACGCTAGGGGCCTCGGCACCGGCAGGGGTTGCACAATAATCCATCCGGCTGCAGAATTAGGCCCCCCAGCTTCATCATCTTTTCCGACATCGTCATCATAACAAAAGCTAACATTTACACCTCAACCCCAAGAGATGCTTCTTAGCAGGATTCCCATGTTACCAACGAGGAAACAGAAACTCAAAGAGGTTAAGTTGCACAGTCACCCGGCTAGTACGAGTTTCTCATGGGCGATTAATTATTCCTCAGTTCTGGTCTGCGTGGAAAAAAATATCAGTGGCAGAAAAAAATATCAGAATAAAAATATCAGACATAAATGAACATAAAAGAGAATGAACGAGATGGCCAGGCGGAAAGGAGCCACGGTAACAGGGGCGGAGGCAGACGGGGTCCTGCCGGCTACCTGCATGTCCTCTCCCTAAGGTGTAAACATCATTTAAGTAATTTTGCACTACTGTTTAAAGAGAGGGCTTTGTCGAGAAATTTCCTCAGGTGCCTAGAATTTAAAATGGCCTGCTGAGTAGCATTTATTGATAGAGCTGAGCCACTTGGTAAAAGGAAGAAAAAAATAGTGATTTTACTGGCAACTGGATCAAGTGTTCCCTTCAGTGGTTGGCCGAGTTATAAAACTGGCCCTTTATCCTATTCTGTCCTCCCTTCATAAGGCAATGTCCTACTGTTTTGAGAACTCCTTTGTCCCCCAGGACACATTTAGCCAAGTGACTCAGCCAAAAGGGTCTGTACTATTATGAGTGAAAAGAAGCTATAAAAATAAACAATAACAACAACACTCCTTTTTCCTGAACAGGAAGTTTATTATTCTGTCTACCTTTAAGCCACCCACAACCCAAAATGTAATGTGTAATTTTGCTTTTTAACAGCTGTCATATTAAAGAGTGCTCAAAAATACCCGATTTCCCTGCAACAGATGGAAAAGAAAACAATAAAAAAAATTAAAGAAAAAAAACAACAAAAAACCCTCTCTACCTCTAAGAACATACTTGCCTAACATAAGGTTTCTCTGAAATGAGATATTTTCACCCCAGGAAAATCTGTGGATTTGGTTAACATTGCTATCTAATCTTGCTCTGAATATTCAACATAAACTTATTCCACCAAATTCGATCTTCTTCTGACCACATTGCAGAATTCCTAAATCTATTATTGCCTGGTTTATGCTTTCTCTTTAAACATTGCCAAGTAATAGCATCTGACCTCACAGAAAAGCCATGTTTTAATATTTCCATTTTATTTTCAAGTCAGGTCATTTTGTTCAGACATAGATGTAAAAGGCTACCACCAAGTGAATCTGTGATAAATGTTTCTTGCTCCTTCCAGATTATTCTTCATAATAATGAAATGAACACAACTCTTTCTGTTTAATAAGGTGGTGCTGTAAACAACACAGAATTTCATTCATTTCACTGTATTTAGGAGATATTAGACACAGCAGAGAGTGATCAAAATTTACCAAGTGGTAGGGCTATACATACATTGACCACACTAATAAATAGTCACTTCGAAAAATAATAAGATAAACAGTGGAATGTCAGATAACCTAAGAAAATTTAGCTGACAATTTTCACTAAAGCATTATTTTCTCTAAGCAATAACATAGCTAAATGCTATCCATTATTTAAAATAATTGGACATCAGTGTTTAAAAAGATGGCAATGATTAACTCACTTTTGTGCGAAAATACCTTTGATGATTTTATTGAAAAAATGTTTATAATAATATTTTCTGATTCTTGGCATTTAAACAATTGAGACACAGCCTGTCCCGTTCTGGTGAAAGGACTTTCAAAACCTTATGCTCTTTTAAAACACACTTATCACAAATGTTTATCTTAGAGAGTGCTGGAGGGGCAAATACCCCGAAGAATGTTCTACCCTTTTAAACACTAAAACAAGATGTCACGTATGGTTACCTGATAACTATTTAAGTTTACCTGAATGCAACTCTTTTCACGTGATAAAAGGTCAGTGAAGTGCATCTGGTTTTGACCATAAAGGGCAAACCAGCCTCATGTCCTGTGCTTAAACAGAAAAGGATGCATCCACCTGATGACAAGGGCTTTTCTGTTCCAGGAGCTCAACACAGACGTTCTCTCTGGGGGTCTGTGCACTCTGCCTGGAAGCGTGCAGCATGCGTGTGTGCATGCTTGGTCGTGTCCGACTCTTTGCGAGCCCATGGACTGTAGCCCGCCAGGCTCCTCTGTCCATGGAATTCTCCAGGCAAGAATACTGGAGTGGGTTCCTGTTTTCTATTTCAAGGGATCTTCCTGACCCAGGGATGGAAACTGAGTCTCCTGCGCTGGCAGTTGGATTCTTTACCACTGAGTCACCTGGGAAGCCCCTTGGCTCCCTCCCAAAAAACCCCTGCATGGCTGGAGACTTGAGAGTCTTTGGTTGGCCAACCAATTTAAGTAGCTTCCTTATTACCCTAACACATCACCTTTTCAAAAATAGCTTTAAATTATCTTGTCCTCTTATCTGTTCACCTCTTTATTACATGCATGAAATTTAAGTTTCATTGGAACAAGAACCTTATTGCTACTTTATTTCTAGGGGTTTAGAACATTTTGCTATCCTGTAGATGGGCTGTCAAAATCTGTGAATGAAAACATGGATGACGTTGAAAGTCTGGTAATAGTCCCACAGACCTTGGGTGGGGGATGCAATAGCAATACAGCAAGTGCAGTCTCTGTCCCCTCACACCGGGTTCCAGGCAGGTGGCACCTAGGGGGAACTCTTTGCCATTACAGACGGCGACAATGGGAAGCAACTAATCAACCAGCCCAACTAATCAACAATCAAATAAACAGAAAACAAAGAACACTCCAATAATGGACCACTTGACTTCAACTCTGAAATAGTCCTTTAATCTCAAGATAGCTTGCAGAGTACACGTTCTCTAAACGAAGTCATTGTTTTGAAAGTTTCAGAACCCAAGTACAAGGTCAAAAATATGTTGCCTCTATGGATCAAAGTTGATCTACATTTCAAAATCAAAGTTTCCATGCATGAAACGCTCCAGTTAAGCAGGCCTGCCTTAAGTGACCTGGGAGGTAAGAGAATAAAAGACCCCAGTCAAACTCATTCTCCTAACTTGTCTTCTTTCTCTCCCCAAACAGGTCCTCTCTGCACCTCACCGCTACATCATCATCAATGAAGGTGGCCCATCTGCTGAGATCGCCTTCTTGGTTGGATATCATGGAGGAAATCACTTCGTTTTTAGGGATCAGTATATGTAGGGATTCTAGATTCTCAGGATTGACTTCTTTCTCCTTTCTGAGGAGGTCTTGGGTGCAAATGATGCCTCTGGTCCTCACCCCTAGATGCTTTCTTTATAATATGGAATAAAAGTAAGTAGATTACAACTTAAAAACCAAGTCTTCACACACCTTGGGTGAATTTTCAATAAAGGAGGCAGGAATATGTAATGGAGAAAAAAGACAGTTTCTTTAGCAAGGGGTGCTCAGAAAGCTGGGCAGCGCATGTAAATCAATGAAGTTAGAACACTTCCTCACATAATAAACAAAAGTAAACTCAAAATGGCTTAAAGGCTTAAATGTAAGACACAACATCATAAAACTTCTAGAAGGAACAGAAGCCAAACATTGTCTGACATAAATCATAGCAGCATTCTCTTAGGTCAGTCTCCCAAGGAAATGGAAATAAAGGCAAAAATAAACAAATGGGACCTAATCAAATCTATAAGCTTCTGCAGAGAAAAGGAAACCATAAACAAACAAAAAAGACAACCTACAGACTGCCACAAAGTATTGCACATGTTGCGACCAACAAGGACTTAATTTCCTAAATTTACCAAGAGCTTGTTTGACTTAATATCAAAACAATAAACAACCTAATCAGAAAACGGGCAGAAGATCTAAACGACCATTTTCTGTTGGTTATACAGATGGCTGACAGGCACATGAAAAGACATTCAACATCACTAATTATTAGATAAATGAAAATCAAAACTACAATGAGGTATTACCTTTTACCGGTCAGAATGGCCATCATCAAAAAGTTTACAAGTAACAAATACTGTTATTTGTGGAGAAAAGAGAATCAGCCCCACATAGTTGCTGCTGCTGCTAAGTCGCTTCAGTCGTGTCCGACTCTTCGCAACACATAGTTGATGGGGATATAAATTGGTGCGGCCACCAGGGAGAACAGTATGGAGGTTCCATAAAACACTAAAACTAGAGTTACCATGTGATCCAGCAGTCCCATTCCTGGGCATATATCCAGAAAGAGGAAAACACTAATTCAAAAAGATGCAAGCACCTCAGTGTTCACAGCAGCACTATTTATAACAGCCACGACATGGAAGCAAACTATATGTAACACACACACACACACACACACACACACACACACACACACACACACACACACAGTGGAATATTACTCAGCCTCAAAAAACAATGAAATAATGCTATTTGTAGCAATATGGATGGATCTAGAGATGATCACACTAAGTGAAGTAAGTGAAGTCAGACAAAGACAAATATCATGATATCATTTGTATGTGGAATCTAAAAAAATCATACACATGAAATTACTTATTTATAAAACAGAAACAGACTTACAGATACAGAAAACAATCTTATGGTTACCAAAGAGGGAAGGGGGGATAAATTGGGAGTATGGGATTAACAGATGCACACTACTATATATAAAATGGGGGCTTCCCTGGTGGCTCAGAGGTTAAAGTGTCTGCCTGGAATGCAGGCGACCTGGGTTCGATCCCTGGGTCGGGACGATCCCCTGGAGAAGGAAATGGCACCCTACTCGAGTATTCTTGCCTGGAGAATCCCATGGATGGAGGAGCCTGGTGGGCTACAGTCCATGGGGTTGCAAAGAGTCGGACACGACTGAACGACTTCACTTCACTCACTATATATAAAATAGACAAAGAGCGAAGACTTATTTATATAACACAAGGAACTATATTCAATATCTTGCAATAACCTATAATGGAACAGAATCTGAAAAATAATATGTATGTATGTATGTATACTTATGGGCTTCCCTGGTGGCTCAGCGGTAATCCCTGGGTCGGGAAGACTGAACTGGAGATTCAATCTCCAAGATTCCCCTGGAGGAGGAGTTGGCAACCCACTCCAGTATCCTTGCCTGGGAAATCCCATGGACAGAGGGACCTGGGGGGGCTACAGTTCATGGAGTCACGAAAGAGCTGGACGTGACTTAGAAACTAAACAGCGACAGTGTGCACATATGTGTATAAATGAGTCATTTGTTGTATGCTTGCAACTAACACTATACTGTAAATCAACTAGACTTCAATTAAAAAGATTTAAAGAAAAAATAAATACACACCAAGTGTTGCTATGAGAATTACATACCCACCAACTCAAAACAATTTTAGTCCAGCTTTCCCCAGAAATTTCTTCTCATGCTTCTAACATTATTATGTTAGCGTTTTCTACTTTCTTTGGGGCTTGTTTCTATACATTTTCCCCTTCAGATTGTCCTTCTCTCTCCTTCTGGCCTCTGGCAGGTGTTTCCGATAAACTTGTTTCCACCATGCTGCCTTTTCACTTGCTCGAACAGGTCCATCTTTGAAGGAAAGAACACCTGTATGTATACCTGAGAAGATGCTATTCTTCCTTAAAGCATTAATAGGAGAAACATCCTTCCTGAAAAGATAACTACTTTTATGCTTTCATCTTTAGACTACAAAGCTCCTTAATTAAATTTAAGCCAAAATATTTTTGTAAAGCTCAAATTTCCGAAATGGCATTTCTTCACATTTCTCAATTTACACAGTCGCTTTGTCACTGGAAAACAGGCTATTCACTGCTTTAAATTGCCTTGTGTTAAATGTGGCCTCCTCCTCGAGTCTGAATGGGGTAAGCCAAGCTCTTGGAGTGCTTTTGTCCCGAATTTTCTTTAATTGTTTTGCACCTGCCTTCTAACAGAATGTACACATTTTTTCCTCCTTACAATCAACATGTACTATTGAAATGCGGTACAATCAATAACACTCTCCTGGAAGATGTTTAAGAGAATAAAGATATTTAATTTAAAGGAAACACAGCCGGGGCTTGTACCCGCATCATGTTATTGATTCCCTCACGAGAGTAAAGAATGGTGCTCTCTGGTTGGACTTCTTGGGGCTAATTCTTCTGACTGAATTGTCTATTTTCAAAAAAGTCTGCCAGGTGGAGTTGGGAAATGGGAAATGCTCATTTTCTGAAAATTGTATCACGTCTAAAAACGTGAACTCTGGAGCAAATCAGCTCTGCTCCAAGACCCAGCTATATCATGTATTAGCAGTGAGACCCCGGGCAGAAATCTGAACCTCCCTCAGCTACGTCTTCCTGACTGCTTGATGGGATGATGATGGTGGGGCTTCTCTCTCTTAGGGTGCATGGGATGGACAGGGGACATGGTCCTGGCACATGCTCCGTGCTCAGGAAGGGCTTCAGTTCAGCTGCTCTTATTATCAGAAAGACTGCTTGCTCTGTTTTCATCAGGATACTGAACTCCAGCTCCACCCTGCTTAAAGTCATTGCCTCTCTCACCTGATCACGGCCCTCCTCAACCCTCCCAGCTCACAATTAATCCTTTTTTTACAAGTTTAAATCAGACCTGGTCCCTCCCCAGTTTAAAAAACCTTTCCAGCCGCCATGCCATGGGAGCTGACTGCTGCCCCTGAATTCATTCTTCCCACCCCCTCCTCACTCCTTGGGGACAAACCTCCCAGCGAGCCTCCCTCCAGGTGCGGGACGCTCTCCTCTGGTTCCTGGCATGGCTGGCTCCATCCCACCCTTCATTACAGGTATCTACAAACCTGATGCTTTCAACCCCTGCTTCTGAAAGGACACCCCCTAGTCATTCTCTGTTGATCTCACCCCCAGCCCTTATCTCAGGCTGAAATCGTTTGCTAATGCACATTCTTTTATACTGACCTTTCTCCTCTCTAGACTACAAACCCCATGAGGGCAGGGTCTATTGTCTTATTCACTGTCACAGTCCCAGGGGTTCAACATATATTCACCAAATAAATGTTCAGGTTTACCATTATAACAGTAATCATTAAAGTAGTTATCGTGCAGTGTTGTCCTGAAAGATTACATGTGTGTGTGCTCAGTCGCTAAGTCGTCTCTGACTCTTGTGCCACTCTTTGCCACTCTATAGCCAACCAGGTCTCTGTCCATTGGATTATCCAGGCAAGAATACTACACACAGTGTTTAAATGGCTTGTTTGTGTAGGAGACGATTGGTCTAAGACCAACAAGATTTTTGAGTTTTTAATGTGTATATTAGAGTTCTTGTTTCTGCCCTTGAGCTGCAAGGGTCAGCTGTGGAGTGCTGTGTGCTGCTCTCTGGCAGCTTTGCCCTAGTCTCATTTTATCTGGTTCTTTACCTGTGAATCTGGTGCAAGTCTATTATCACCACATCTTAGCCCTGTGGTAAATCAACTTTGCAGAGTTTTTTAATGAGCAGCACACATCGACAAGGCATTCTTGGGTTACGGAATTTGGGAAAATATTTTTAGACTGCTGGGACTTTGCTTTTGCTAATTTCCTGACTCTTGGCTGAATTACAGTGTTGAATTCTGAGATTAATGGCCTACAGATAAATGAATTGTTATTATGGGAAAGAATGTGAATTAAATATCTTAGTCTGACCAATCTTTGCAAAACAATGAGTCTATTCAATAAATAATAAGCTTCCACCTTGACTGGATTTATGTGGCCATGGGTAGATCAACATTTTTGGTTATGTTCACCATGTAATAATTCATCCCATATTTTTATATCTTTGTTGACAGGATTCTGTGAAAACTCACTACATTTAATCAGCTTAAATTGGTCAGATGGTCACAAAGACACAGCCAGGACAGAGCTGCCTTCCACATTCACATACCCTTGGTGAATTTACCTGATAAATCCCCACTGCATCTGCTCCTACAGGAAAAAAAATTAAAAATAAAAAAGCATCTCAGAGCTGAGATTAGACTTCTAGACCCTCCTGAGCGGTAATCCCTCCTCCGACATTGACTTTCTTTGTGGGGTTTGGCAAATCAGTTTTCTCCTCTATAATACAGGGATAATAATGCTTTAGTCAAATGGATGCTGTGAGAATTAATTACTGTTATACAATTTATTGAAGATGAGAAGTCCCATAAAAATATTGCTACTGCTTATAGGATTGAGGTGCAAAGACAAAGGTATCATGTGTACCAAGGAAATCAAAACATCTCCAATCCCTACTGTTTCCCCCTCTCCCAGCGTCTTCCTTCTTAAACTCAGGTGAAAAATAGGCAAGACAATTTTCAAGGACATGTCCCGTTCTTCTGTGATGAGAACTGAAATGCACCAGTGGACCCACCTGTGCCTCCCCCAGCTCACGGTGGGCAGATGGGAAGGGCTTATTTAGGAGAACTGCACGGGGGAAGAAGGAGGGCTTTGGTTTCCTATGCACTTCTTTTGACCTTGAACCAGGAACTCGGTGAATCAATGGATGCCCTAAAGACTAAATTTCAGAGAAAAAGCTTTTCTGCAGCACCGAGGAAGGGGCTGGTTAGACTTTGAACTGTCAAGAAAAAAGAACCAGCCTTGTTGTGAGGTGATAACTAACTGGTTTTAAAGATTGAGGCTTGTTTTAAGGAAACCTGATCGGTTTTAATAAACACTAACAGCCCGTAAGATGCTGGCTGCCTTAGTATGAGGACTTTCGATAGGTTGAATTAGTTTCCAAATGACCAGAGATAGACAGATAAGGCCTTGTAGGGATTAAGGGAGGTAGGGACATGATTTTGTCCCCAAAGCAAAATAAAGCAACAGAATGCAAAACTAAGATGTGTGTTTGTGTGAAGTTTATTTATTTTTTTACTGAGATTCCAGTCAACCCAATTTTCAGAGGGGTTTCATAGAGGGCAGTTTTGAAGTGGCCTCTAAGAACATGAAGAATCATGACTGTTCAGAGTATAGAATCTCTGTTTTAGAGGATCCAGATGGTAAGCAGGACTGAATTTAACAGATTGGACTCCATATGAATATTTCCTGAGTGTGAGGCTTTTGCTACTGTGGGTGTCCTTCTACCCTGGTCCTCCAGGTCAGTCTTTCATTCTTCCAGCGATTTATTTATTTAAACCTAATTAGGACAGTCTGGACAGTCTTTTCCTTAGAGAAACTGTATGGATTAGATAATCTTCGAGATTTCCCTTCAACTTTATTTTTCAAGATTCAGTCTCCCTTAGTTTTATACCTTAGGTAGTGAAAGAGCAGAAGACAAACAGGAGCTGGTGAGACTCCTGTTTCAGAGGCGAGAAGGCCCGAACTTGCAGATGTCCTGGTAGCCCTGCCGACATTTTCCCTCAGTGAACCTCAACTTCATTCACTTACTCATTCCTTCAATCATTTAACAACATTATTTTTTTAAAGATTTTTTTGATGTGTGTCATTTTTTAAAAGCTCAACTCCAGAAAAATAAATGACCCAATCAAAAAATGGGCCAAAGAACTAAATAGACATTTCTCCAAAGAAGACATACAGATGGCTAACAAACACATGAAAAGATGCTCAACATCACTCATTATCAGAGAAATGCAAATCAAAACCACTATGAGGTACCATTTCACACCAGTCAGAATGGCTGCGATCCAAAAGTCTACAAGCAATAAATGCTGGAAAGGGTGTGGAGAAAAGGGAACCCTCTTACACTGTTGGTGGGAATGCAAACTAGTACAGCCACTATGGAGAACAGTGTGGAGATTCCTTAAAAACCTGGAAATAGAACTGCCTTATGATCCAGCAATCCCACTGCTGGGCATACACACTGAGGAAACCAGAAGGGAAAGAGACACGTGTACCCCAATGTTCATCGCAGCACTGTTTATAACAGCCAGGACATGGAAGCAACCTAGATGCCCATCAGCAGATGAATGGATAAGAAAGCAGTGGTACATATACACAATGGAGTATTACTCAGCCATTAAAAAGAATACATTTGAATCAGTTCTAATGAGGTGGATGAAACTGGAGCCTATTATACAGAGTGAAGTAAGCCAGAAGGAAAAACATCAATACAGTATACTAACGCATATATATGGAATTTAGAAAGATGGTAACGATAACCCTGTGTACGAGACAGCAAAAGAGACACTGATGTATAGATCAGTCTTATGGACTCTGTTGGAGAGGGAGAGGGTGGGGAGATTTGGGAGAATGGCATTGAAACATGTATAATATCATGTATGAAATGAGTTGCCAGTCCAGGTTCGATGCACAATACTGGACGCTTGGGGCTGGTGCACTGGGACAACCCAGAGGGATGGTATGGGGAGGGAGGAGGGAGGAGGGTTCAGGATGGGGAACACATGTATACCTGTGGCGGATTCATTTTGATATTTGGCAGAACCAATACAATTTGTAAAGTTTAAAAATAAAATAAAATTAAAAAAAAAAGCCTTTATTGAATAGGTTACAATATTGCTTCTGTTTTATGGTTTGGCTTTTTAGCCACGAGGCATGTGGGGTCTTAGCTGCCTGACTGGGGATCGAACCCACACCCCCTGCATTGGAGGGTGATATCTTAACCACTGGACCTCCAAGGAAGTCCCTCAACAGCATGTAGAAGGGTTACTGCCAGGCACCACTTTTCTTCAATTTTCCTGCATCATCTGTCCCAGTTGACGTTCCCATTTATACTTTGTGAAAATAGCTCATTTCCTTCCACTTCCCCTTCCTCCACATTTTTTTCTTTCCTGGCCCGTCCTCATGTGTGAACCCTCTTCAGGATTTAGGGGTCACCACTATGACATGCCAATTCAATGGGGCTCAGCGATGCTCTGACCACTTACTCACAGAAAAACACAAATGCTTCCCTATACTCACACACACATGAGGGTAATATTAACCTCTCAAGCCCATAAAAACAATGAGCATCACCAAACTGTGTCTGTTTCAAAACCTCCACATTGATATTGTGAATTCTTTGAATTAAAAAGAAAAGGATAATAATGTCTGAGTATATGCACTGTCTCTTCAGAGTTAAGTAAACAGCTCATGACATTTTAATAGAATTTTCTAATTAAACATTATTTCATTTAGTATCATTTAGTTATTAAAAATTCCATGTAGCCATGAGGTTGTCAGGTATGGCATTTAATTGCTGTAAAAATGCAATTCTTCATTATTTATCTTCACACATATCCATCATCTGGAAGCAGGGTGTTGGTGCCTACTTCCTTATCTTACAAAAAATGTACTGATTCCAAAATAACAGCAGGTGATTGGATTGTTATGTTGGCAGTTTTTATTCAGAAAAAAAAAATGTAGTGATTGGAGCAATTTGGGGATCCTCAAAATCAGCTGTGGAGGTTTTCAGTGGAGCCTTATCTCTGGCTTTGATGGAGGGCTGGCTGAAACAACCCACCATGATCAGGAAGTGTGCATGTACTAGAGTTAGAATATGTGATATGATTGATGAATGCTTGTGTGCTCAGTCGCTCAGTTGTTCCGACTCTTTTATGACCTCATGGACTATAGCCCACCAGGCTCCTCTGTCCATTGGATTTTCCAGGCAAGAATACTGGAGTGGGCTGTCATTTCCTCCTCCAGGGGATTTTCCCGACCCAGGGATTGAGCCCACGTCTCCTGCGTCTTCTACACTGAGAGGCAGATTCTTTATTGCTTTGCCAACTATACTTCAATAAAGATAAAAAAAAAAAAATACAAGAAAGCCTATGCACTTATCTTCCCTTATATGTAAAATACAAGTCAGATGAAACTAATCTATGATACTGAAAATCGAGAAAACAGTGACTTTGAACATGAGAGACACTGACTGAAAGGAGCATACAGGGCTTGAAATGCTCATACGATCTACTTCTGGGTCTCAGAGCTGGTTAGTTTGAGTATGTCTCAGTACATTTAGTTTGAGAAAATCCAATGAATAGGAAACTCATGATAGATGGACATTAATGCAGGCATATTGTAATTCAATTAGTTTTTTTTAATGAGTAAAAGGTTTAGAAAAAAGTAAAAAAAAATTTATTAAAAGATACTTTTCGTAGCCAATTATCTTCAGAAAAAATTATAAAGATACTTTTCATAGCCAATTATTTTCAGAAAAAATTATTTTCTTAAATGAAAATAAAGATGAAAAGATCAAAAGAAGTAAATGTGTTGTCTGAAAAACCTTAAAGTTTAGAGTTAAAATTAAGACAATGTCTAACTGAAAACGCTGAGATGCAAATGTGGGTGATTACACCCATTCGAGGGGGTTCTGTATGTCACCTAACCTGGCTGTGACAGAGAAGATTGCTGGAACAGCCTGCGCCTCCCAAAGGTGATGATTCTCAGAAGGGCAACACTTATTTCTGTGCTGGAGTTCTGGAAGGTTTTGTTTGAAAAATACTCAGATTTTTACAGTACAACTCACTAGCTTACAATATTGAATATCCAGATCAGTGCCTAAATCTTTGGTACAGACTTGGATACATTTATTCATTCATTATTGAATAAGTGACTGTTTTAAAAATACATGAATTAAGCTCTAGATAACACATTTTATTCACTATTTCCCGGCATCAGGATAACCATTATGATCCAGTAACTGATAATTTTTTAGGGTTATCAATATTATATTTTGAGTTCAGCATCTTGATTTGCTTTTCTATGTTATAGATAATATGTAAGAATAATTTGCTCATTTGTTAGTATGAAAGCTACACTCAAAGAGCAGCCCTGAGGATAACAAATAACATTTATTTGAAAAGTAGGTGATTTTTTTTTTTTTTTAACAGAGCCATTTCAGAATTGGGGATGAATTTAAAAAACAACCAACCAACCAAAATACTTTTAAACAGCTGTTATTACAGACAGTTGCCCCAATTACAGGATTCCTACAGTATCTTAACACTCTTTAGTAGGCTATATAATTTATTACATTGGGATATGAGATTGTCTCTGTGAAGCTGCTTCTTTTAACACTGCTTTACCTACTTTTTTCATGTTACCAGTCAACGTAGTAGGTAAAGGGGAACTCTCCAAAAATAACTTTCTTAAAGTATTCATAAAAGTAACTTCTGAAAATTTGGAAGTAGCTCCCTGAAATGTTCCATAAATTATCCATAGAAGCAAGTATCACAGGTCTGATGACCTCATCCTATAGCCAGGATCTCCAGAATCTGAGCATACACATCCTCTGCATAGGCAGGTCTGCTGTTAATAAGTTTTATTCTTCTCAAATGTTTCTTTGCCAGCTTCTAGTATTGAGTGTTACTGCAATGCATATAATATAACTAGCTTTATACACAAAGATATCTGCCTTATCTAAATACTAAGACATTTCAAAGCTGCTTGCTTTGAACAAATCCAAAAGCCAACTAAACAAAACCCACAACCCTGTGAAAACAGCTTCTTCAATACAACCGTGAAGTTATCGAATGTTTCAGCCCTGAGCTTCTGGAGTCCTTTCCAGACAACCCAAAGCTTTGTCCCTCGCACATTGACATTTATGTCACAAACACTCAGTCTTAAGACGTGAGGGATGGGCATCTCTGTTAGAACAACCTCTCCAGAGTCCTGACATTAGTTTAATAGGTTGTCGGTTGCTACATGGTCTTTTACAAAAAAAGATATTGTAAGATGGTTGTAAAATTCAAACATGGGCTTTTGTGATGGTGGGACTGAAGTTTGTAACACATGTACAGTTACAAGGAACAAGGTGAAAATCAAAAAGCAATGAAATATCTTATTCTATCTTCTTACATAACAATACCCTTTTCTTTGAATTGCAAATTAGCCCTTGGCCAGTTTTTCTCTCTTCCCTCTGTTTTTAAGGGGAAAATGACTTTCTCACACACACTAAGTCATTGAAAGTACGTGGTCACTGGCTATGTAGATGAAACGTGCCAAGAGCATTTGTACTGGCACTGATCTTCTCACATAGTTGTGAGATAGGAAAGTTAAATTAGTTTTCCCCATGAGAATTCCTATTGGATACAAGTTATTAATTGTCTAATGAAGTTCATATAAATCACTTAAAATATTTCATATAAAGTACTTGGTGAGCTTTAGCAACCAACAAATTCACCATTAAATTCAGTAATAAGCTCAGAAACCAGAATAACACATGGAGAATTTTGCTTAAAAAATACACACATGCACACACGTTTGTTTATGCACAGAAATGACTGGAAGCATATACTACACTCTATATACATTATTCTCTGTAGTTTATACATTTGTTTATAGACTAGATCTTTTATATATAATATATATTAAACTATATCAGAAAGCAATGAAAATATCTTTAATGTATTATAATATTTATAGTTTTATATATATTATATACTGCATCTATATATAGTTTATATATATCTTATATAACTGTATCTTTTATATATAATATATATATGTTTAGTTCAGTTGCTCAGTTGTGTCCGACTCTTTGCGACCACATGAATTGCACCACGCCAGGCCTCCCTGTCCATTACCAACTCCCGGAGTTCACTCAAACTCACATCCATCGAGTTGGTGATGCCATTCAGCCATCTCATCCTCTGTCATCCCCTTCTCCTCCTGCCCCTAATCCCTCGCATCAGAGTCTTTTCCAATGAGTCAACTCTTTGCATGAGGTAGCCAAAGTGTTGGAGTTTCAGCTTCAGCATCATTCCTTCCAAAGAACACCCAGGACTCATCTCCTTTAGAATGGACTGATTGGGTCTCCTTGCAGTCCAAGGGACTCTCAAGAGTCTTCTCCAACACCACAGTTCAAAAGCATCAATTCTTCAGTGCTCAGCTTTCTTCACAGTCCAACTCTCACATCCATACATGACCACTGGAAAAACCATAGCCTTGACTAGACGGACTTTTGTTATATCTATATATAAGTATATGTATGTACTATATAGGGCTTCCCAGGTAGCTCAGTAATAAACAATCTGCCTGCAATGAAGGAAAGGAGTTCAATCCAATTGAACGGGAAGGTCCCCTGGAGTAGGAAATGGCAACCCACTCCAGTATTCTTGCCTGGGCAATCCCGTGGACAGAGGAGCCTGGTGGGCTACAGTCTATGGGGTTGCAAGAGTTGGACATGACTTAGTGACTAAACAACAACCATGTATAATATACCATGTAATGTATTCTTTATACGTTTATACTGTATACTCTGAATTCTGCAAATATCTTACAGTCAGGATATATTAGGTTGCTCTGTAGGGAAAACAATGAAATTAAGTTGGCAATAAAATTTATTGCTGGTTGGGGGGATGGAATACCATATACTTGGTAAAGGCTTGTTCCTTGTCCATTAAATGTGGCATTGTATAAAGAGGAGTAGGATGGGCACCAGATGAATAGTTCTGCATCTCATTTCTATCGTATAATTGTCTTATGATTGTATGCAATTATGCACTTTCTTGGAATCTCAATTTCTTCTGAGTATAATGAGAGTAGTAAAACCATCTCCAAGCCCTGCAGTTAGATTAGAATCCACTGGAAATCAGCCCTGCTCCTTTTTGTCCTGTTGGCTGGACATCCTTTCTTCACCAATCACAGCTCAGTCTGTGTTCCTGCAAGTCAGTAAAAGCCACAGAAACATGCCCTTGGCCAGCGTCACTGGGTAGTACACCGGGTTCTCTTGATGCTCCCACTTTTGGCACCTCAGAGAGCAGGTTCTCTGAATTTGCTTTCATCAATTCACTTTTTCCCAACAGACTACTTGTCTCAGAGACATTACTGGCATGGCCCCTTCCCAACAGTCATCCACAGCATCCTCTAAGGTTTGGAAGACGATCATGATAAAACCCATGGGTGTGTCTTATGCTGAGCACACACACACACACACATTATATTTAAATGTAGACATTATTCCCAGACATAGGGAAGGACAAGGAAGCCTGGTGTGCTGCAGTCCATGGGGACACAAGAGTTGGACGCAACTGAGTGATCAAATAACAACAATTACATCTTGAAAAAGGCTCAACATCGCAAGGGAACGTGTTAGAAATCAAATTCTTGAGCCCCAGTCCCCACCGACCAATCAGGGTCTGAAGTGGGACCCAATATTCTCAACCAGCCCTTCCGGTCATTCTGCTGTTGACTAAGGTTTGAGAGCTGCTGCCAAATATAGTAGCCAAGACACTGATGGAAGGTGCAGACTGCAAGTAACCCATAAATACATAATATATTCCAAACCTATTTTGACACCATTTCTACTCTAAGGGAGTTCTGTGTGAAGCAGAGAAAAGAAAATGGTACTGGGGTGGGCAGCTTTCATATATATATATATATATATATATATATATACATATATATATACACACACACACACACACATAAAAGAAGAGAGTAAGCTAAAAATAACAATCCAACAGAATTTGGCCTACAACTATTTCCATTTCATTTGACTCACTATTGGGCTATATTACAAAGGGAAATGTTCCAATCACCACTAAAATCATATTTTATATGGAAACAAGAATATCAAAATTCATAAGATTTTTAAAATAAACATCTGAAATAAAGTCTATCGTTGCAGTGCTGTGGTCTTTCCTCAGACAAGTGAATTAAAGGCCAGAGGCCACTTTACAAGACAGAAGTCAGAAAGCAAAATGATAGGTGATTATGCTGCTAACCAGTAAATACTGGTGCTGAAAAAACACATAGATACAGAAACTATAGCGGTGACCTGAAAGGGGCATAGGGCGGGGCAGGAGAATGGGTCAACTGTACGCCGGCAGGTAGAAACTAAATTCTTAGTGGTAAGCATGCAGTAGTGTAATCAGAAGTAGAAATATAATTTGTACATATGAAACTTACATACTGTTATAAACCAATGTTACTTTAAAAAAAAATGGTGTTGAAGTTCTTCATAGAAGCAAGAGAGTTCCAGAAAAACATCTATTTCTGCTTTACTGACTATGCCAAAGCCTTTGACTGTGTGGATCACAATAAACCGTGGAAAATTCTGAAAGAGATGGGAATCCCAGACCACCTGATCTGCCTTTTGAGAAATTTGTAAGCAGGTCAGGAAGCAACAGTTAGAACTGGACATGGAACAACAGACTGGTTTCAAATAGGAAAAGGAATATGTCAGGGCTGTATATTGTCACCCTGTTTATTTAACTTATATGCAGAGTACATCGTGAGAAATGCTGGACTGGAAGAAACACAAGCTGGAATCAAGATTGCCAGGAGAAATATCAATCACCTCAGATATGCAGATGACACCACCCTTATGGCAGAAAGTGAAGAGGAACTCAAAAGCCTCTTGATGAAAGTGAAAGTGGAGAGTAAAAAAGTTGGCTTAAAGCTCAACATTCAGAAAATGAAGATCATGACATCCGGTCCCATCACTTCATGGGAAATAGATGGGGAAACAGTGTCAGACTTTATTTTTCTGGGCTCCAAAATCACTGCAGGTGGTGACTGCAGCCATGAAATTAAAAGATGCTTAATCCCTGGAAGGAAAGTTATGACCAACTTAGATAGCATATTCAAAAGCAGAGACATTACTTTGCCAACAAAGGTTCGTCTAGTCAAGGCTATGGTTTTTCCTGTGGTCATGTATGGATGTGAGAGTTGGACTGTGAAGAAGGCTGAGCACCAAAGAATTGATGCTTTTGAACTGTGGTGTTGGAGAAGACTCTTGAGAGTCCCTTGGACTGCAAGGAGATCCAACCAGTCCATTCTAAAGGAGATCAGCCCTGGGATTTCTTTGGAAGGAATGATGCTAAAGCTGAAACTCCAGTACTTTGGCCACCTCATGCGAAGAGTTGACTCATTGGAAAAGACTCGGATGCTGGGAGGGATTGGGGGCAGAAGGAGAAGGGGATGACAGAGGATGAGATGGCTGGATGGCATCACTGACTCTATGGACGTGAGTCTCAGTGAACTCCGGGAGTTGGTGATGGACAGGGAGGCCTGGCGTGCTGTGATTCATGGGGTCGCAAAGAATCGGACATGACTGAGCGACTGATTTGATCTGAAGGAGAAGATGAATGCATTTTCATTTTGAAGTTTAATCTACAGGATATAGCAACAAAAGTACACTCAAAAATGTTTAACTTTAATCTATATAGTTTACCATGTGGTCACCAGCTTCAGTACATCATTGGGCAGGTGTGTGTGTGTGTTAGTCACTCAGTTGTGTCCGACTCTCTGTGACCCCAGGGATTGCAGCCCACCAGGCCCCTCTGTCCATGGAATTCTCCAGGCAAGAATACTGGAGTGGGTTGCCATTTCCTTCTCCAGATTGGGCATGTAGTCTTTCTTAATTCATTACACTGTTCCTGAATAGGACATCCTGTGCCACTCACACCTAACGTGAAAATAGCCCAAAACTTAAGACGAGCTGAAATGGAACCCATAATATATTCTATATCTGTATTGATCCTTTCGTCTTTACAGCTATGGCCAAAGGGGAAAAGGACAGTTATCTGGTGAGCTTTATTCTTATAACTTTTGGGGCTGGAATAATTTATAGTCATCAGAGTAACCTGGAGAAGCCCCGACAAGGGAAGAAACACTGGTTTCCTCAAGATTTACGAGAAAGCTGCAACTGAAACCTTTGTCCACGTCATGTGCAGAGTGGCCAGAGCCCTGGGGTGGTGCCCCAGAGCGCTCCGTATGCCTTTGGGGGACTGCATGACCCCCCCAAAAAAACTCACAAGCTCTAATGGAATCAATTAAGTAATAGAATGGTGCAGAAGCAACAGAGAAGAGGAACACATAAAGGACTTCGGAGGATGTTGGAGTTGAGACATGCTGTAGTGCAGGTTAAATGAAGCTGCCTTTTTAGAATAAAACCGTGCAATACTTCAGTCTTATCAGTTGGGGTTTAACAGTAGTAACAAACAAACAAAACCCAGATTTTAGAACTGGCAGTGAAAGAACAAGTCTGATCAGTCCAGTTCTCTGGGCCCATCCTCTCCCACAAGCACAGAAGCCCAGACTGGGGAGGGCCTGCCAGCTCCAAGGGAAGTCCCTCTGGCTGCCACTCCTTGTTCTCAGGACACACTCGCTGCTGTCCCTTAAAAAACCTGCTTTCTGGGGTGACACGAGAACTCCCCACTAATCCCTGACTCAGACCCAGACCTGCCAAAAGCCAGGCACTCTCCAAAGACATTTGCCTGAGATGCAGGCAATTCTGGATGTTTAGTGAAAATTATAAAATATACCATTCTCTGCACGCTTTGATATAATTTCTTTTCCAATACTGTATAATGCCAGGTGAGTGACATAAAGATGGGACAGGTCCTTGTGTAGGTCCAAGGAGGTTAATTATCTTATAATGATAAGCTGTTTTATTTCACTGTTGATCAGAGTTCTTCCTAAATAAAGCTAATGACCTCTTCTATGAAATGTCTGAAGATGTTTACATGGTTTGTGCTTTGGGGATGCTCTGTGATAGCGGGCTGACAGAGCTCCTATAGATGCAAACTGTCTTAGGAGACCTTCCCAACAAAAGGCACACAGATCTGGGCGACACACAGATGGGGAAAGCAACAGAGTCCCAGAGGACTGTCATCCTTGACAAACAACACAAAAATTAAGCTCTCCTATAAATTATATACAACTCTCGAAGTGTAGGGTGAAAACTGGTTCCTTTGCCCTGCATTAAAATTTTGAGATAGTTTTCAGTCTTCAGAAAGTACTCAATCTTCCGTTCAGTGAGTACTGATTGAATTGCCTCAGAGACAAACTGTGTCTCTGTACAAACTGAAATATACATAGACAGTGTGAAAACAACCCCCAAGCTCATAGCTCACTGATTTTTTTTCTGACTGTAACAGCCTCACTCTTATATCATCATAGCAATGGGTACTGGTGTTTTTGGTATATTATCTTCACTACCGGTTGGATATTTTCCTTATGTACAGTCTTGGGATATCTGAAATGAGGACCCAAACACGAGATGACAACTGAAATCTAAAAGTTCAAGAAAATAACACGTTGTGACCAAAGAAATAAAAGCTTTTTTACACACATCTGAATTCCTCCAGTTTAACATGTTTAAATGAAAAAAAAATTTGCACTTCAAATGGGGGATGACTTGCAGTGGAACATCTCCTGAAATAAAGGAGATTCTGCTGTTAACCAAAGCTTCTTGCTGCTTATAAAGACCCAAAACGATTAGAAATATCCAAGCCTTCTTGAAGGCATCCACACTCCAAGAGCACCAAACACTGAAAGAATGACTTTCCAATTCAGTTTTTAAGTCAGCTGACAGTCTTGTGAAAATTCATATCTCACTCTTTCAAAAAATTTAAATGAGAATTTCTTTTTTTTTAAGTGAAAATCGCACAGTCGTATCTGACTCTTTGTGGCCCCATGGACTGTAGCCTGCCCAGATCCTCTGTCCAAGGAATTCTCCAGGCAAGAATCCTGAAGTAGGTTGCCATTTCCTTCTCCAGGGGATCTTCCTGACCCAGGGATTGAACCTGTGACTCCTGAATTGCAGGCAGATTCTTTACCAACTGAGCCACCAGGGACGCTTCAATTGAAGGAAAAAAAATGGTTCTCAAAGGAGAGAGAAACATGGAAAAGCTGAGGGTGGCGTGACTCAGAGCAGTTACAAGCCCTCCGAAATCTAGCCTTGTCTCTATTCAGCCTGCAAAGGCTTGATTTTTTTTTTGTTTAAGCACAATCCTTTGTTTCACAATATACATGTAAACTTTACATAAAGGCATTAAGTCTTGGGTTTTTTATCTCATTGAGAAAACATGCTACACCATGAGGAACAGAGTTCGGCCTTAAAAGACTGATATCCACCACAATCCGATAATGCAAACTAGTTTTTTTCAGATAAGATCAGAATGAGAGAGAACAGTTCAAAAAAAAGTAACGACAGCGGGAGGGTGGGGTTCATAGCAAAGAGATCATAGTCGGACTCATGGAAACAGAAGTAAATGGACTAGAAGCAAAGATAAATGTACAAACTTTCATACATTTGCACGAAAGTTAGCCAAGTGAACTGTCGTATCAATAAAAATGTTTGTTTTTTTTTTTTCAGAAAAGTTTACTCTTTGCTAAGAATTTTATATATATATATATATTTAAAAAGCCAGTGACTCAGTTTATGACGTCTACTATCTCAATTTTGAGGCAAATGTCATTTCATTTTTAGTCCATCTTGTATTAATTCTGTTCAAGCAAAATAGATTAGATAACAGTGACTAATCTTAAAAAATTAAGAGCTTGCTTCAATTGAAAAAGATAATATCATTTACTTTTCAGAGAGCCTGAAGGTGGCGGGGAGAAGAGAAGGGAAGGTAACTTAAGAAAACAAACATTCCAAGGAGAACCTCGAGATTTTTTATTACAAATAAAACATGCCTTTGTCTAAGATACCGGAATTACGCCTTCAACATGGAGTGGTCTGCTCTGCCTGAAACATGAGAAATCCATGAACTTCTCTGTTTCGCTGTAACTGGGAATAATGGGTCCACAAGAAGATAGTGTTTGGGGCTGTCCACAGGCTGTATTAAAACATACAGTAATATATGTGTTACAAGAAAGATCAAAGGCTTTACCTATTAAAAAAAGATTATTTTATCTTTCCTAGGGTGATGCAGTGTCTGGAGGCAGTGTTGATCATGGAATAGAGCCAAGGCTTTTGATGCATGGAATCTGGGTCCAAATTCTTAGCCTCTCAGTTCTGTGACTTGGGGCAGACATCTAACCTACAAGAACCTGGGCTTCCTTGTCTTTCAAACAAAACATCAACTATTGTTCCCAGTTGAAAGGACCTTTGCAGTGTGGTTAAATGCGACACAGAGTAAAGCTCCTGGCACTCAATAGATGCTGAATAAATGCCATCTTGCTTCTCTTTATTAGCCAGGTGTAATTTTATGGATAAAATGTCTCAACTAAAGGACTCAGCCCAAAGCTATCCCAGAGCCTCTTTATGGTAATTATGTCTATTTAAATATGCAGGTGAATGAGTAGCATAAGCCTCTACCTAACAGTGAACTTGAAAAATAACAATAGAAGGAGCTCTGAAGCTTTATGAAGAAAGTGTTAGTGGAACAATATCTTATTTAAAAGTCAGCTGCTGGATAAATAGAAAGTCAGTAGTCCTGTTTACTGCATTCTTTATTTTAATATTCATGGATCTTAAGTATGCTGATTTGCCAACTGCACACTAAATCACATCATTATTTAAATTTTTTTTTTCCTTTCCAAATTTCCATGAAAGCAATTTCTACTTTCACAGCAGTATATATCTGATGGGATGGAGAGATTTTAGAGGTCTTAAAAGCTTTGCACTTCATATTTGACTTACAAGGAGCATAATAAAGGCAAGTTGTGTCTATACTTAAAGAATTAAGGGCAGTGGACCCATCTGGGTATGTGACAATATCAGCAATCATATATTTTAATTCAAAAGTGACCACATATTTTAATTCAAAGACAGGTATTCAGATTAAGGGACTGATATGAACAAAGTAAGTCATTGTAATTGCTAGATCTCATTCACAGTGACCAAGAATTTTATGTTCAGTACACATGCTAACTCAACGTTTGAAAGAGCATCTTTACATGTGAGATACAAACAATGTTGGCATATATCATGAACAGAAACAGAGTTCTGCCATTAAGGAAGATAAAACTTATGCCTTGGAAGGGAAATTGAATTCTAGTGACTACTAAACAATCAACTATCGTACTGTATTTTAAACTTTTTATTTCATATTGAAGTACAGCTGATTAAAAATGTTATGATAGTTTTGGGTGGATAGCAAAGGGAATCAGCCATACATATACATGTATCCATTCTCCCCCAAACTCTGCTCCTATCCAGGCTGCCACATAACATTGAACAGAGTTCCCTGTGCCATAAAGTAGGTCCTATTGTCAAGGATCTTGTTTTCATATTTTCAATTCAGAGTGATAAAAACGTGACTCTATCCAGAAAAGAAGGTCCACATAGGATAGGAAGGGCTTCCCAGGTGGCTCAGTGGTAGAGAATCCACCTGCCAATGCAGGAGAAGGTGCTTTACAGTCCATGGTGTCACAAAGGTTTTACTTTACTAGCTAGCTGGTAATCCCTCCCAGACAAGACTGTTTTTCAAATTCACAAAAGAGTCACTTTGATTGTCCAAACCTGAACCAAATTCATCAGCAATTTCCCTACCAAGAGGCAGCATATGGAATTGGACAGTGGGGTTTGGAAAAGGAAAACCTAGGTTTAAAAATCCGACTCTATCCTTTAAGAGTTGTGTCATCTCGGGCTTCCCTAGTGGCTCAGACTCTAAAGAAGCTACCTGCAATGCAGAAGACCCAGGTTCAATCCCTGGGTTGTGATGATCCCTTGGAGAAGAGAATGGCTACCCACTCCAGTATTCCTGCCTGAAGAATTTCATGGAGAAGCCTAATGGGCTACCATCAATGGGGTCACAAAAGAGTCAGTCACATTGAGCGACTAACACTGTTACTGTCAGGCAAGTTATGCAACTTTCCCACTCTTCTTTCTACTCCATTTCCTCCTCTATAAAATGGGGATGATAAAGCCAACACAGTTGGATAAAATAATAGATGTAACAGTTAAAAGGGACCAGAGCACCCAGGCACACAGCAGTCTGCAAATTATTTCTAAGGGCTAACTAAAAAAGGATCACAGTTGCTCAAAATACTTGCAACTCTTTTCTATCAGACTCATCTTCCAGGGCCCCTCTTTGGTGCCATCACAGGGGAAGGTGGACACTTCTTGCCCCATTGGTTTCATGACTTGCTTTGGCCAAGATGTGAGCAGAAGTGGCACAGTCTGTGTCCAAGGGGAAGCTTTGGGAGCCATGGCATGGCCCACCATTACTCTTTCCAGCTGGCATAAGAGCAGCCATGTCAGAGATAATGGTTTCTCCTTCAGGCCTGAAGACAACAGAGAGAAGAGCCACAGCCATCCACAGCAATTTATGCTATGTGAGTAAAATCATAAAACTTTGTGGTTGTAAGCCACAAGATGGTGGTGGTTTTTGTTATCACAGCATAACTCACCAAAAGCTCACTAATTAATACAACAATGTTATGGCTTGGTGCCAGGCAGCTGCGGCATGCTGAGAAAAGCACAGCCTTGAATTCAGAAAACCAAGATTCAACTTCCATATGGCTATGTGACCCGGGCACAGCACATGTCCTCACCTCTCCCATTCCCTGGCCACAGCATAGGGAGGCAGTCAGGGCACAGAATCCACCCATGACTAGGTGTGTAGTTATGGGCTAGTGATGTCATCTCTCTGGGTCTCAATGTCTTCATCTGCAAAATGGGGATGATAATACTGACTTCACAGGTGGTTAGAAACATCAAAGGGGTTAATGCATGTCAGGTCTTTAGAGGAGTGTCTGGCACATGGTAAACAGTATGCATTAATCACATTACTGTATTACTATTATTTCATTGTAACTCTCCACGAGCTTTTTTTTTTTTTTTTTGCGGTGGGGAAGCTTAAAGGTAATATGGTTTGTGAAGACACCTGCTGCTGCTAAGTCGCTTCAGTCGTGTCTGACTCTGTGCAACCCCAGAGATGGCAGCCCACTAGGCTCCCCCGTCCCTGGGATTCTCCAGGCAAGAACAGTGGAATGGGTTGCCATTTCCTTCTCCAATGCATGAAAGTGAAAAGTGAAAGTGAAGTCGCTCAGTCGTGTCCGACTCTTAGTGACCCCATGGACTGCAGCCTACCAGGCTCCTCCGTCCATGGGATTTTCCAGGCCTAGTCAACTATAACGTGCTAATAGCTACCTATGATCATAATAAATAACTCATTCATTATCTCATTTGCAGCCTAGAGTAGTTACAAGGAATTCTGTAAGGGCAGAGATGTTTGTCTGCTGTGTTCTCTGTTCTATATGAAGCCCTCAAGCTCTACCTGCGCCAGGCACCACAATTTCCTTTGTAATCCCTGGATGCAGATACTACTTTTAAATTATATTCTTACTGGTTGGGTCTCAGTCACTTTTATAAATCCAGGTTTTGTATACCTAAGCTTATTTCAGGGCCTGTGTATATTTAACTGTCTACTTAAATGGTCCAACTTTCTAGATCTGTGTTAAATAAAAATATCACATGTCATCACTTCTCAGCAGATATCAGAAAGATTGGGGCTACAATTTAGAAGAATTTCCTTAAATTAAAAAATATACTCTAATAATGTCTTTGGTCAATGTATAGTAGAGTTATAAGTTGACATTTTTTATACCCTGAGTTATGAAACTCACCTAAGAATTTCAAGTTTTTTTTTCTTTGACATTAAGGCTCAGACTATGAAAATTATACTTTTTAAAAAAAGAGGTGACAGTAAATTTAAAAGCAAATGTCAACTGAAATAAGAAAATACTGAAATTTGTTTCATATGTGCTTGAAAGTCTAAAGGAAATTAGAAATGATACATTTCAGATCAACTTTCAAAATCCCACATGGAAAACCCAGAAAAATTCCCTGTAAGTTAAACAGAAAGATCACCTGTAAGTTAAATATTTTCTTTGTTATTACGAAACAGCAGTGGTGTTAACTACTACTGGTTTAGGAATAACAGGGGTATTTGTAACAGGTAGCTTTAAGGGCTGAAAGAGCAATAATGCAATTGCAACAGTTTTAGAAGTTATTTTTAAGGCTTTTCACCAAAGTTAACAATATTTGTCCCAAATAAAGAAAAAAAAATTTAGTATTGAAAATCATTGTGATTTTATTCATGCCACAGAGTTATAAAATTCTAGAATTAGGTTATGTTCCTAGAGGTCACCTGTATAAATCCTTGGACCCATTCTGCTGCATTTTATTCATTCCTTTAGTAAATATGTGCTAAGTACCACCTGCCAGGTGCTGTGCTAGAGTAATGATGCCAAATAACAGTCTCCAACCTTGAAAATCGTCTCTCTGGTCCTGCCTGACAATGCTGTGTGACTGGACGCTAACAGCTTTGGGAAGCTACTTGTTTCACTTCTGGACAAGATTGCTGGTTAAGGTCCTTCCTTCTAAGTGCTGCGGGTTCTGCCTTACAATGGCGCCCACCCCATGGCCCAAGGCTCTCCTGCCCTAAGCCCTCATTGCTCAAAATAATTATCTCCCGGTTCCATTTGCTATTTCTATATGGCTTTAAAAACCTGTCACCATTTTTGTGTTCAGCTTTCTGTGTCAATTCTCGCGGAACTGCTTCAGTTCTGATCAGCACACAGTGACATGCCCCGTCCTTCCTCTTTTTCCAACACTATAGCTAACCACAGTCTCCCTATTCACTAGATTCCAGCTGATACTTTTCTCTCTTAAAACACTATTTTTTTTAAGTTAGTGTCTTAACATTTGTCCATCTCTGTGTCTTCTCATAGCCTCTTGAATATCTAGTTCCTTCTCATCCATCAATCTTCAATCTACAAATCAACCTCTCTGAGAGGCAACCCTCATGATCCTAACTAAATTGATTTCTCCTCTCCTTCCAGTCACTATCTTATATCTCTGTTTTATTTTCAGTTTCACACCAGTGTCTGAACTTATGATGCTTATTTAATTACTTACTTGTTGGCGGTTTCCTCCCTAGAAAGTAAGCTCATTCTTACATTCTTAGAGCCTAGACCTGGGCATGGCAAATGGAAGGAAGAAAGAGCAGGTGGGAACTGTCCTTGTTTTGGATGCTACAGGGATCTGCACCACGTCTTTTTTTGCATATGGATGAGACATATTCTTACATGATATGATTTTGCTGAATCTCAAGAGGAGGACTGGGATCCCTGGATTCAGCCAACACTTCTAGCTCAATTCTGATCCTAATTATCCAGCACTGTTCTCTTTACCTATCTCTTGTTAATAAGGACTTTGGTAATCACACCACAAATGTCCTGGAAAACAAATGCATTTCCACCTCATGTACTCTTTCACAAGCTGGGCGTGTACTGTGTCAACTTCTGTTGACAAAGATTAACTATATCCAACATGGTATTCTAAGTTCTTCCCAGGTGGCTCTAGAGGTAACAATAGATGAGGGTTTGATCCCTGGGTTGAGAAGATCCCTGAAGGAGGAATGGGCAGCCCTCTCCAGTATTCTTGCCTGGGAAATCCCATGGACAGAGGAGCTGACAGGCTACAATCCATGTGATCACAAAGAGTCAGACACGACTGAGCATGCACGCACATACACATACACACAACACATATGATCCTAGGGAGTTAAGATGGGTTATAACTTGAGTCCGATCCAGAAGTACTGTTTTGCATTTCTCTATCTTTCATTTCCCTTTCCCTGTCCCCCCTTCACCCCCTTCCTCTTCCTACTCCTTCCCTAATTCTTTCTCTTCCTATGCGTTAGGGCTGCCCCTGGTGGGGATGATCCTGGGGTTAAATAATTTGCTGACACCTAGATTTCTGTGCCTTGTGTTGATGAGACAACTTCTTGAAACCTCACTTCAGGCCGTTGATGAAAAACACAGGCTCACGGGTGCTGCCTCTGCCACAGCCATCAGTGCCTCTGTCTGCTCAACATGAGACAAGTTAGCTCTCATGATATTTACTGGAGAACCAGGGAGGGCACACACAGAAAGGAGTCATCTTCTGCTAACTACAACAGAGTGAATACCCAGCAGGCGTTCCTACCATAAATGTTATACTGGTACTAAACATAAATTAGAAATTGCTTTCCCCAAATTATTGGATTTATGAATTATCACAAGCCCATAAAAATCAGTGAGGACAGTTATTATTTTACTGGTTCTATTGATCAACAACAGAAACATTAAGAAACCAGCTCATGGACGTCCCCGGTGGTCCAATGGTTAGGACTTCGCCTTCCAATGCAAAGGGTGCTGGTTTGAACCCCAGTCTGAAAGCTGGGATCTTACATGCCTCAGAGCCAAAACCCAAGACATAAAACAGGCAATACTGTAACAAATTCAAAAGAAGGTATGGGACATATACGCAATAGAATATTACTCAGCCATTAAAAAGAATGAAATAAGGCCATTTGCAGAAATATGGATGGACCTAGAGATTGTCATACTGAGTGAACTAAGTCAGATAGAGAAGGAGAAATATTATATGACATCCCTTATATGTGGAATCTAAAAAGAAATGATACAAATGAACTTACTTACAAAACAGGAAGAGAGTCACAGACTTGGAAAACAAACTTACGGTTGCAGGGGTGGGGTCGGGAAGGGATAGTTAGGGACTTTGGGAAGGTCATGTACACACTGCTATCTTTAAAATGAATAACCAACAAGGACCTACTGTATAGCACATGGAACTCTGCTCAATATTATGTGGCAGCCTGGATGGGAATGGGGTTGGGGGGGAAATGGATACATGTATATGTATGGCTGAGTCCCTTTGCTGTTCACCTGAAACTATCACAACATTGTTAATTGGCTATATCCCAAAACAAAATGTTTTTGGTGTTAAAATACAAATAAACTTAAAAAGGTACATTTAGGAAAAAAAAAGACTTTAAAAACAGTCCCAATCAAAAAGAAAGAAAGAAAGAAACCATCCCGGAGCCCTAACGCCAGTTCAGCATTGACATCTCAACAGCAGCCTCCTGCATCCTGTCTCCGGTGCCCGGTTGGCCCCCGAATACTGTGCTTCCTGCCCTATGACTGTGTCACGTACCCACGTGCTTGGATACCTGCTTCTGACAGATTCTAGCAGGGACTGAAGCTGCCACATTCATCTAAAAGTCTAAATAGCATCTTCATGGCCACGGTTTGAAAAACCACACTTGCTAAACAAAGAAATAAAGTGGGACACCCCCGCTTTCCTTTAGAAGGTGCGGCAGAACATAAAGATAAGTACTGCTGGAGAGCAACAGAAAATCAAAACAAAATTTACAACCTTGATAAAACTGTGATTCACGCGCGGGACCGTCTGAAAAGCAACGTGTGACACAAACAATGACAAAGGAAGGAAGACCAGATCGATTCCTTCCCATGGCTCTTTCACTTTTCTGAATGAAGCTGGAAGACGTTCTATCACTTGAGGTGGAGCAGAGTCACCAGGGCATCATTTTTCAAGGGAACTCTGCTGCTGGAAACAATTGCACCGGTTCCTTGAAACCGTTTTTAGGAACAAAGTCCACAGATTAAGTAATCTCATCCTATGATCCATTTCTGGGTAAAAAGAGAAGGATTTCAGCATGTCACAGACTGTCAATATCCCCAGAGCAATTGACCTCTGCTCATCAAATGAACAACAGTGTAAAAGCTGATGGCTTATTTTATTTCTTTTTAATGGTTCTGAAGCCTTTCCCTGATTTCTCAAACTCGAGAGTATCATATTATATAAGGGGATTAAAGACATTTGTGGATTATACAAGGTTGACATTAAAATGGAAAGATTCTGGAAATTTAATTTTGTGAAGAAAACCAAGATGCTTGTTAATCAAAACATAAATGACAGCAAGCACAGTTAATAAAGTTCAGTATGACTTGATTTGCAAGGAGGTACGTTCATGTGAGAAGTAAAGTGATATTTACAACCTTTCAGAAAACTGTGAAGTAGTAAAGTTTTCCTAAACAGTTTATATATCGTTAGGCTACACCGAACTTGGTCTTCTCTGCATATGTTAGCACCATGGGAGTTATTAAGATCCACTACCACTCCAGTGTTCCTGCCTGGAGAATCCCATGGATGGAGGAGCCTGGTAGGCTACAGTCCATGGGGTCACTAAGAGTCGGACACGACTGAGCGACTTCATTTTCACTTTTCACTTTTAAGCATTGGAGAAGGAAATGGCAACCCACTCCAGTGTTCTTGCCTGGAGAATCCCAGGGACAGAGAAGCCTGTTGGGCAGCCGTCTATGGGGTCTCACAGAGTCGGACACCACTGACGTGACTTAGCAGCAGCAGCACAAGGACCATAGGTTCCTGGACCACTGGAGGGAGGAGCCATGTGATCTGAGGATTCTAGCAGACATTATCTCCCTGTCCACATCATCCTTTCTCCATCAGTCTGGGAGCCAGGCCAGTGCCCAAAGCTTACATATTTTACAATCACAAAACAGGAAGCACATGAAAATAAGCTAACTTAGAGGCAATGTAAATAAAAGCCATCTACATGTAAAGTATACTGGCTTGCATGCTGCCTAAACTCCAGTAAAGCCCTTATAATGAGGAGCTGTGAACTGTTCTGACATGTACAGCTGATCCAAGCAATTCCATCAGTCAAGATCATACAATTTAAAAAATTTTAAAGTTAAGTCAGCCCAAAGCAAACCAATTCAAATCATGCTTTGATTGTCTTGATCACCACAATTCTATAATGCTCGTGGTTGTGTATTACAGTAGCCGTATGATTTCCTCCCTGAAGTGGTTTTTTAGTTTGCATGTGGAAGAAGACAGTCAGCCATAAGTGGCCTGCCTTTCTCTGATTTCTTTATTTAAGTTCTGGAACCTCAGTAATAAAAATAAACACAATATTTGAAGTCAAAAGGCATATATTTTAAATTATTTGGCTGATGTAAGTATCAACTTTACATTTTTACATCAGGGAATACTATGACCTGCTGAAGTAGTCAACAATACTTTGGACGTGTCCTCCATTTTAAACCATCCTGAACCATTGTTTTCCTTGGCTTCCAAGCCCCCATACAACCCACCTTTGATTACTTCTCAGTCTCCTTTTGAGCTTTGTCTCGCCCTCCTGACATTCCAGTTTCCAAGGCTCAATCTTCCTCTCTTCTCATCCTCTCCTCTACTCTGGACTGTCTCGTCCACGTCTTCAGTGCCCACCTCTCTACAGATGCCTTGGCAATTATATTTATCCTTAGTTCAAGATGCTCCTCCTAACTGCAGATCTAGCTAAGGGCCTTCTTGACATATAGTCCTGATCACTTCCAAGAAATCTCAAACTCAGCATATGTTGACGTGAATTCATGGTAGCCTTCCTTCACATAATCTACTTGGAATATTTCCTGTCTCACTGAGATACCATCACCCAGTTATGCACATCAGAAACCCAAGGGGTTACCTTGTGTTATCTCTCTCTCTCTCTCTCTTCATTTCTAATACATAATCAACTCTAGTCAATTTTACCACCCGAATAGTTCTTCAACCAGCCACTCTTCTCCATTCTTGATAGTTTCTACCCCCAATACAAGCCACTGTCATCGCTCACCCAGATGATGGGTGGGAAGATCCAGGGTAGGATTCAGAGAGAGTGTTCAGACAGGAGAACCAAGAAAGCTGCCAGAAGGTAAACTGATGGAAAGAGCAAGTGGCCAACAATGGGCAAACAACAACAACAACAACAACAACAACAAAACCATTAGATTGGGGCTGAAAAGAGACCGCCATGTTTAGAAAGTGGGAAGTTACTGTTGACCTTTGAGAGTCATTTCAGTAGAGGTGGAGGTGTGGTTTTAAAGGGATCACCCAGTAATGAAGTGTATACTATTCTTTCTAGAATGCTGCTGTAAAGAGAACGAGACTATTGCTTCAGAGGGAGGCACTGTTGAAGGCGTGTTTTTAAAAGAATGGTTGATTTGGTTTGTCGCATGCCAATTATTACATTTAGAATGGATAAACAACAAAATCCTACTGGATAGCACAAGGAACTATCCAGTCTCCTGAGATAAACCATACGGAAAATGATATTTAAAAAAATGCACCTGTGTGTCTTGCCGTATTTTGACGACTCCACCAATTGTCTCGCTGTTGACACTGTTTGCTGAACCCAGGGTAGGTAAGGTGCGAGTGGGGAAGCTTAAGAAAACTTGAGCCACGGGAATGGCAGACGTATTTATTCTTTCTGGGCTGGTGAAGCAGCCGACTCTAATGGCTGATGCAGCAGCAAGGACGGCAACTCGACTCGACACACCTTGACTCGCCTGGACTCAATTCCAGTTGCCTCTAAGAGCATTTCAGGTGGTGCTTATAGAGGACATTACACCTATGCAGTGCTATAAACAGTCTCAGCTGTTACATAACCATGTATTTACCTAACTTGGAGCAAGAGGCCTGCGGCGAGAGGGCCTGACCACCGTCATCTTGGCTAATTTGCTCTTTCCCCACATTGTATATATGTGTAAAACCAAGTCTCTTTACTGCACAAG
The DNA here is from genome assembly GCF_002263795.3 of Bos taurus. Classification (NCBI taxonomy): domain Eukaryota; kingdom Metazoa; phylum Chordata; class Mammalia; order Artiodactyla; family Bovidae; genus Bos; species Bos taurus. Next base: position 13,243,983 of record NC_037354.1, on the reverse strand, counting down.
AGATTGGCACAGCACTGTAAATCAACTGAACGTCAATTAAAAAAAAAAAAAAAGATGGTTGAGATTTGTGCACTTTATAACTTGACCAGGACAACAAAGGGAAAAGGAAACTCCTGAAGATATGAGAGTGGAGGTAGGATTGACCAAGCAAGGACCTAGAGGAAGGAAAAGGAATCCCACGCAGGGCAGAGGAAGATGGAGCTTCACTAAACAGAAAAACAGGTGAAGGTACTTCCTTTTGGTAAAGAAGAAAGAAAGCAGAATTCAGGTGTGATGAATCTCGCATTTCTTAGTGAATTGGAAGCATTATCAGAAATGGAAAAGAAAGCTGTTAAAAGAGATCAAAATGTTTGGATACTTAATTGATTCAACAAATATTTATTGAGTGTCTCCTATGAGCGGGCACCGAGAATCCAGTAGTCAATTAGAAAGAAGCCACCGCAAGTCTCATAAAGATTCCAAGCCTCCACGGATGAGATTTCAGCTTCCGTATTGAATCGCCAAGGATAGCAAAAGATTAAGGGAACCACGTGGAAAGGAAATCTTCAAACCAAATGCCCAAAGCCTCAAAGAATGCAAGGGGATGATCTAGAGGGTGGTAAATGATGATGGCAAGTGGGCTTCAATGGAGAAAACATTGAATGAAAACTCATAGAATAATAGTGTAAAAGGGCAGTAAAAATGCAATCCTATTTACAGGGCCCTGGGGGCCAAATCTGAGGGGATATAAACGTGTCTGGTTTCAAAGACATGGAACGTGGTACCCATATGACTAACAGGCAAACTATTAGGTGCTCAAGTTGCATTAAATACAGTATTTATTGCACCTCCACTCCAGGCTCTGTTCCTATAGAGGGAAACCCCTCACGCTGTCTCCAGGGGAATGGCACAAAGGGAGAGCCCTGGCTCCACCCCGCTGCTGGATCTGCTGGTAATCACCCACCTGTTCCGAGTTCGCATGAGATAACTCGGAGAAAAGTGAAGGCATTTGCACCCTGAGATCAGTATGCTGATGACACACGGTCTCCATCTCCCCTTTTATCTCTAATCCTGACACCACAATTTCACAATTTATTCAGCATCGGAGGGGCCCCATGGGGCATGGGGATCAAAGTGAGCCAGAAAAGGATTAATCCAGATAAGACAGAGGTTATGATGAGAGTACGGAGCAAATATTTAAGGAATGTGGCAAGCGTGCGTCTGTGTCTCTCGTAGGAACATAGCTTTTAATCCATGGTTACTTCTGGCATCTCGGCTGATCCCAGTTGATGTCCATGACAGGACAGGCCCAGAACCAGAGGGCTATGTATAGTTCCAAGCTTAGAGTTGGTGACTATATACCAAGTGACTCTCACTTTGGAATTTCGTGGTGGCTGTCCCCAACCAGGGTCTTATTAAATAAGGTGTTTAAGGGGGAGGCCAGTATCCTTTTTCTTTTCTCTATGAACTTTCTCTCAATGAAGTTATCAGCAGAGCAGGAAATGCTACCCTAGTTTTCTTTAGTTGCATTTTCCCCAACTGTTATTACCCTACTGTTCCCACCCCGCCAAACATTTCAATTAATGTTATTTTGTGAAATTTATTCTGAGCCTATTTTTCTGAGAAGTTTCACTTCAGAAAGCCCAAATGTGTCAAGCAATCTAAAAATAGGGCAACTGATTTTAGACTGACTGAACTATTCATCAATTGGGGAGGGGGTTCTTTATAATCAGCTATATGGAATTACATTTTCTATTGAAGCCATTCTGTAGTTATTTATAATATTACTATAAGCAACAAACAAAAAATTAGTCATGATTTTCCTTCTTTATTTAGTGTCAGCCATGCTGTTTTTTTCCTCTCTTGTCTCTGTCTCTATTTTTATTTGGTTTTAAATCTTTTCAATCTAATTTTCAACTAGATCTCTTTCCAGGAGAAAACTCCACAAAGTCAATCATCTTTTTTTTTTCCTTCCAGATAAACTTAACTCTTGAGGAAACCACTTATTTGTATGACACAGATATCAAAGATTTTGCTAAATGTTATCCTGTAGTATTATAATATGCCTTTGTTGATTTTTACAAACTAACAAAATATAATTTACTAATAATGGAAAGAATTCAACAAATTGTATGCTGAAAGGAGCAACAGTTTTAATATTACACAAAACTATAATCAAGACTTTTAAAATGACATATATCTTACACTATTCTCAGAGATTTTTTTTTCAGAGAGAGTGTTTTTTCTAGAAGAAAGAGCTGCTCAAAAATTATCTCAGCCCTTTGTCTCAATCTCTCTTTTCTCTTGTTTGTTTCTGGCATAAAAAGGCTCAGATGTTAGTGTGAGCCACTAGAGTAGGTAAGCAAATAAAAAAGAGAAGAAAAATTACATGTATTTGCATGAAAAATTTTTTAAAAATAATTTTCCTAAGACTGTCATCCCCATTGTCTAAAATTATAATAGTTGTAAGTGACAAAGAGATGAATCAGTCCTTACACATCGGTCAGGTCTCTTATGTGTCAACAACAATGGAAATATTCACTTGTTTATTGATTCACTTCTACACAGAGGGACCTACTGACTGTTGGTCACTGTCCTAGGGCCTAATGGATTCAGCAGAGAATAGAAGGTACTGGCCCCAGAGGAGCTCACGCTGGAGAGGGGCTCAGATCAACATGGAGTGAACACACAAGAAGCCCAGAGAGCCACAAGGGAAGGGGGCACTGGCTGGTGGCCTGGTGTAGGGGAGCCCTGAGGACTGCATCTGAGCTGAGACCTAAGAGCTGACCAGGAGCCCAGTAGGAGAAATTGGGGTGGGGGCAACATTCTAGCCAGAGGGAAGAGTAATCAAAGACTTTGACTTGTTCCAGTTCTTAAAATTTATCCATTTAAGAGAACTCAGCTACTGGAAAACTTTTGGGAAGCTGTTCTGATATAGAATGCTTATATGGCTAGAGGATCCAGGGCTCATCTGACCCCCAGTGGCTCAGAAGGTATAGGCTTTGCCTGCAGTGCAGGAGACCCAGGTTCAATCCCTGAATTGGGAAGATTCCATAGAGAAGGGAATGGCTACCCACTCCAGTATTCTTACCTGGAGAATTTCATGGACAGGGGAACCTGAAGGGCTACAGGCCATGGGTTCGCAAGAGTCGGCCGCAACTGAGCGACTAACACACACATTTGCCCCTAGACTCTCATTTGAGGATAAAGCAGCTAAGAAAGAAGAGATGGGTGTTTATAATTTGGGGTCTTGTGGACTGTTCATTCATTTCCTCCTTCATTAATTCATTTCCCCAACTCATTTAAAAGGAAAGTCATCCAGAGTCTTACAGTAAACAAAAGAAACCTGTATACTCTAATTGTGGTTAACTAGTATTTCCAGACATATTTGCCATTTCTTCATCTGAATACCAGAGGCTGGACTTGGGAAATTTCCAAAACTCTTTTGGGATTTGATTACAGGTCCACAATCTCTTATCTATGTTCTACACCCTGCAAAGTTCTGAAGACAGAATAAAGGAAACTCATTTGATAGCAAAACAACCTCTGTTGCCTTGTACTCTATTTATCTCACTACATTTGAATATTCATGAGTTTTGTGGAAGAAACATTAAAAGGTTTAATTGTCAACCTGGCCCTAGACTTCGTGAATTGTGTTATATAAGAGACTACACATCCACCATACTACCTTCCTAAAATATACAAATCCTGAATGAGTTTTGGCTAAAGGATTCTATAAGCAGCTACTGGGCTTAATGTCATATCCAGAATTCTCAGCAAGGTCTCTGGGCATCGTCACTGCTTTATTGATGACTATTAAAATTATATGGCTTCATGTTTGGAGACCTGTGGTCATCTGTTACTATTTCAAACTCTTCTGGACCCCACGCTTTACTTCATCAAAAAGGTTTCTCACTTCATCCCAAACCGACCTTGTTAAACCATTTTCACAGATAAATGATTTAACACATAAACATTTTACATGTAAATATCAGACAAAATGATTTAAGAGCTACGCTGTGAGGAAAAAAATTTTGTAAAGTCCATTATAAAATCACATGAAAGAGAAGTAACTGTCTATGAATAACCATATCATGAGGGCCGATCAGGCGTTTCACATGGCTGAAGTAACTGTTTATGAGAATTAATGTCCATATTATGAACAGGCAGATGGTCTATTTAACCAAACATATTCTAGTTTGTCATTCCTTATCAACTGAACTGATTTGGGAGTAAGAAGAGTAACTGCAGGCAGATTTGCAGGCAAGTGTCCATCAGGAGTGTTCCTTAAACAAGCTATTCCAGCAGTGTTAATTTCAGAAATATGACATCTTATGCGGTGTAAAGCTTGGAAGCTTTAGATCATTATACATCACTCGCTCGGCATCTTTAAACAACAGCTACAAAATCTCAGGAAATTTTTGTTCTCAGAGAAAGCAGTAGATAACATGTGGAAGCTTATAGGTTGGCTAAAGTGCTGGAATAAAAGGGATACTGCTGTTGTTTTCTCCATTCTGTCTACTCACAAATGATCCTGCCCCAAGATTTATTAATACAATGGCCCAAGGTAAATTTGAATTTGGTCATGTCACTTCCCTCTATCAAACCACTGATGCTTCTCTTTGCCTTTGGGATAAGTTCCCCTCATAGGTGAGCTCTGGAAGGATAGGGATTCTTTCAGACTGTTTCTATTCACTGCTCTATCCTTAGGGACTACTGCAGTGCTTGCTTGCACATTCAACAATTACTCTAGAAGGGTCAGTCCATGACACAGCCCATGTGTGGCCCTTGCCACCTGTCCCCCTGCCTGGTGGTGGGGTCCTGATTGTCTCTGTCTGCCTAGAACAACTTTCTTCCAGCCTATTTCCTTTTTGCTCCATCTTTGTCTCCGTACTAGTCACTGAGGTCTTCCTTGAAACCCCAAACCATGTTAACTTTCTGTGTTACAGTTTTTTGCTCTGTTCCATACCTTCCCTTCTGAAACGTTCATGTCACTTGCATTGACTTATTCAATACCTGACTTCCTACAAAACTGTAAGTTCAATGAGGACAGGACCACGGCGAACTTGTCGTCTTCTGTCTCCCAGCACGTAGTTGTTGTTTAGCTGCTCAGTTGTGTCTGACTCTTTTGCAACCCCATGGACTGTAGCCTGCCAAGCTCATCTCTGTCCATGGGATTTCCCAGGATAGAATAGTAGAGTGGGCTGCCATTCCCTTCTCCAGGGCACCTTAGGACCTTGATAAACAAGTGACGACTAAATGAAGCATGGATAAGCCTCGTTCTCATTTTCCAGGGCCAGGACTCATGTCCCTCCCTGGAAGAAGCGTTCTTTCTGTTTGCCCACAAGAGATGGCTCCTGGCGACATGCCTGCTTAGTTTCAGGGCAGCCACGCTCTCTCTGCAAGTTTGCTCTTTATTACTCTTACCCCAAACCCTGGGGCACATTGAAGCCAGTTTTTCTCTCTTTAGAAATTGCAAAAAGCTCAGCATCTGCATCTTTGTCCAAATCACCAGACAACCTGTCTGCATGAACACTGGTGATTAACATGTAACAGTCTCCCACAAGAACCACCGTGAGAGAGGCAGGTTCTAGCTGCGAGATCCTTATAGAGACCATGCATAACCACCTCCACGTTGAGATATTTGAGATCACAGACATGGAGAACATTTTTAATCTATTATTATTTTTCTCCTATAAATGCCCATATGCTTTTAATCCCGGATTATTACTATATCCCAGAGGCATTTTAGAGTCATAATAAGCACAGGTGTTTGTGTGCCAAGGAGTGTGGTACCTGCCCCAGGGATATTCATAAAACGAGGGCCACTGGCCTCCAGTGAGGTCATGAAATAGGGGGTTGAGGAGGAGGAGGAGGGGGCAAGCAAGGAGAGGTTTTGTGAATCCGCCACTGAATTGTTTTCATCATTCTCCACACCAGTGCCTTGATGCATTCTCCGTTTTGCACATCATGACCTTTGGGCTTGGAGGAATGTCCTTCCTGTGCCTGATTTTTATGCATCCTTTGAAAGTCAGCACAGGCTAAGTTCATCTTCTCCAGGAAGCCTTCCTGTTCTCATCTTCCTGCAAAATAGCTTCTCCTACTCAGTTCCCACGACCCTCTGGTTTGTAAGCCTGTCAGTACTCTTAGGAGACTTTATTACAACCATCTCTCTTGTTCACATGCTCTTGAGAACACAGACCGTGTCTGATTTGTATTTCTGACTCCAGCATTTAGCATGGTATGTGGCAGGAGGTTTGGTGGTGCAAGAAGGAGCAAATTTTCTTGCTAAATTTCCTTCTCAGGAAAATAACTGCTGGCACCGAGGCAAGGGGCAGGGGTCGTGCTGAAGGTCAGGGGAGAACTGTGCTCTCAGGGTGTTCCCTTATCAGAGGTGGGCCACTCTCTCCAAGTGGGCGGACAGGCCTTTGTGAGCCTGGCTTCTCTACATCTAGGACGGAGGTTGGAGAGAGACTGAATTGGGAAGTCCAAGGCTGTTATTGCAGAAAGCAGTGGCAGGTCTTATGAAGAAAGAGGGAGTCCTTCCCAGTGAACTCGGACGTTTCTGCCTTTGTCAGAAACCCTGAGTCAGGACTCCTCTGGGATGTGCGTGCATGGTAAGTTGCTTCAGTCGTGTCCGACTCTTTACAACCCGAAGGAATGTAGCCTGCCAGACTTCTGTCCATGGGATTCTCCAGGCAAGAATACTGGAGTCAGTTGCCATGCCCTTCTCCAGGGGATCTTCTTGACCCAGGGATCGAACCCTCGTAAGTCTCCTGCATTGGGAAGCAGGTTCTTTTACCGCTAGTGCCACCTGGGAAGCCCCTATGACAACTCAGACTAGTCAGAGGAATCAACCACCCACGGCAGAGATTTCCAAGTGAAAAGGGAAACAGGGATGACAAAAATCAGAGGCCTGGGAAGCTGGAAGAGTTGAAAAGTGTAAAGAACAACTGAACCAAGATGAAACGATCCCAGATATGTGCAGTAAAAGCCTGTGCTTCCCCGTCCCAGATCTCGTGTGAGATTTCTACCATGTGACTGGTTGCTGCAGATTTTTCTGAAGAGGAAGATGATGGTCCCTCTTAAAGAGATTCTTTGCTCCATGAGGGCAAAAAAAAAAATTGGAAGTATCTTGTCACCTAGAATATTATCCTTTGGCCAAAGAATTTACCAAAACCCATCTTGGGGAATGGGGAAGATGGCATTCCTGGAATATCTCTGGGGTAAAAAATAAAATCTGTGATGGTGATCTGTCTCTGTGTCCAACACAAAGCCAAAGAATAGATGAAATCTATGCTAGAGAGCGAATCCAACATCTTATGAATTTTAAGCAGTTTCCAGAATGTCCTCTTCCATAAGAAGCATACAATTTCCAAAGTGTGTCACACTGCCAAAAAGTGTTAAATACAGGCAGTCCACAACTTAACGAACGGCTGTATTTCGGGAGTTTGTTTTGGAGGCAGTCATGTGAGAACCTGCAGTGTGCATTTCCCACTGAAACCACCCCATACAGCTCAGTCCCTTTCCTGAGCGCAGTGAAGCCCCATTGCACGCAGAGTGGGGTGTGAGCGGTGAGCCTGGGACCAGCCAGGCCAGAACCCTGCTGCCATGGGGTGCAGCTGTGGGTCCCCCCCTAGGATGCTCACATTTCCTCCTGCTAAAAAACTTGTGGAGGCATCAGGGGATTTCCTTGCTTCGGCTTGGGGTCCAGTTTCTCTTGATTTCTCCTGTTTTGGCCAAGCAGTAAAAGTAGGGATGCCAAATAATAAGCCATTTTGTTTTGGTAGCTAGTGCTTAAATAGTATTCTGTGCAGAGTTTCTATAATTGAGAAACAATTGTAATGTTGCTATCCTGCCAATGGGAGCAGGAGGAAATTACCTTCCCAGCTTCCATGAGGTGAACCCAACATAACACATGAAAACAAAAGTAAAATATAAAATGGAAATATAAAAATTAACCTGAGTAAATGGAGATTTCTTTGGGTTTCTTAAGACCATTGAGAAAAGTGCAGTATAAAATAAAATCCTGTTTCCCTAAAAAAAAAAGTAGGGATGCCTCACCTCAGGTTGCTGAAGCCATCTCTAGGAGCAGTAATTGTGGCATAAGGATTTGCCCCCCTTCTGTACATTTCTGAGAGTATACTGCCCATGTGCTGCGGGGCTAAGTCGCTTCAGTTGTGTCTGACTCTTTGCAACCCTATGGACTGTAGCCCGCCAGTCTCCTCTGTCCATGGGATTCCCCAGACAAGAATACTGGAGTGGGTTGCCATGCCCTCCTCCAAGGGATCTTCTCGACCCAGGAATTGAGAGTCCTTACATCTCCTGCACTGGCAGGCAGGTTCTTTACCACTAGTAAAGAAGCCCATTCTGTTTATACAAGACTTTAATGACTGACCAGCAGGAGTTTACTAGATGAAAAGAACAGGCACACACCAGATTATTTATTATGCTTATTCTTTGTTTTCTTTTTTGGCTGCTCTGAGTGGCATGTGGGTTCTGAGTTCCCTAACTAGGGATTTAGCCCATACCCCCTGCAATGGAAGCTTGGAGTCTTAACCACTGGATCTCCAAGGAAGTCCCCAGACTGTTGGTTGGTATTCCTATCTGGTCTGATAATGGTGGTGGCAGGTTCTGGGGTAATTTTTTTCTTCCCTTTCCTCCTTGACTTTCTTAGCCTGTAATGAAGGAGGGCCTCTCTCCCTAGAACCAACACTGGGGCCAGCTAAGAAGACAGATCTAGGGTTCTGAATGAAAGTAGAATTCTAGGCTCTTTCAACCATATAAGTAGGGCAGAAGAGTCAAGAAGTCCATCTGGAATGGACATTTGCATGTAAATTACCGTTAATTTCTGGAAGACCTCAGACCAACAAGAACAGCTACGACAATAAAACTCCAGAGATGCCCGTAGTGTGGGAAATGAAAATCCTGAATTCTCCAGAAGACTTAGTGGAAAGTTGAGGAAAGTGATTTTAAATGCATATCACAGACACACACACAAAAATATGCAAACCAGGCGGGACTCTGGCCAATTTAATCTCTAAGGTGCTTTCCAGTTACTATTTTTTTCTCTTGCAGATTCATCTCACATCCAGATCTTTAGAAACTGTGGGGGGAGGCTGAGTATCACTCAGTAATTCTCAGAGAGTCTGCTGGTGCCCTGAGGCCCAGGGCACCCCGGGCTTGGAATGTCGGTGATGTGCAATCGGACCAGCTGTCCCAGAAGTACAGTCCGGGTACAAAGAACACGAGGCTGGTGGCAACCTCGCTGCTATTCTAGGAGAAGAGCCCCTCTTGTGACAGCTGAGAGGTACTCACGGAGCGAGAGCCAGGAACATTCCTGCCCTGGGCACCACCCTTTGGCCAGAATGTCCTTGCCCTGCTCAGCCCTAGTTCTCTCCACTTTAAGGTTGCGAGCAGCTGCCCTTGAAACAGAAACCTGAGCAACTGGACACGGAGGTCCAGAGTTGAAGGTACTCAAGTGAAAGCAGATCATGAAGGTAGGTCACAGAGTTGAGCTGATCATATTTAATCACAGGCATTTGATCCCAGGGTTGGGAAGATCCCCTGGAGAAGGAAATGGCAACCCTCTCTAGTATTCTTGGCTGGAGAATCCCATGGACAGAGGAGCCTGAAGGGCTATACAGTTCATGGGGTTGGAAAGAGTAGGACACAACTTAACAACTAAGCAACAAAAACAACAATAGGAACATGAAAAGAGCTTGTGGGGCCCAAGCGAACTTCCCCTTGTGGTCACTCCTTTTCCCCCAGGGGTCATCTCAGTGGAGCATCAGGTCTGGCTTCATAGGTCAATACTCTGCGGGTCAGTAAGGACGTGACCAGAACAGGTCCAGCCCTCTCTTCGGGCAATGGCCTGGAGACACACACATTCAGTGAGCGAAACAATAGGGAGAACAAAGAAAGAGGATGGAGGTTGGGGGATGGAAATCAGAAAGACAATTCTGGGATCTTCTGGGGAGAAAGAAGTATAAGAAGGAAACAGGAAGAGATTCAGGGGTTCTTTGTCCCTGTAACACAAGGAGTCCCCGGTAGCCAGCCCTCACCCCTCTCCCCTTCCTCCAGCACAGGACAGCATTGGGTCTGGCAGATGGCAGCCAGTGACTGTGATGGACTCCCCAGTCTGGTCCAGCAAAGACACTGGTTGGTCAGGGCCTCATAAGGCAGGACGGCCCCCTTCCCTTGGCTGGGAAAGTTGCCTCGTCACTTGCCACCGTGATGAGAGTGCAGGAGGCAGAGCAGGGATGTCTAGTCTGAGAAACCATGTTTCATCTAGCTGGTGTTTGCATAACACACATTTTACAAATTAAAATAATACAAACGACAGAAAACAAAGCTCAAAAATATTTCCCTCTCTGATAAGGCTATGCTGAAAACAGGATGGAAAAGAAAAGCCTTCGTTAAAGAGGGTGGGATACCCCCAAAAGCGGAGGCTGGGTGCGGAGAGAAGTGTTAAAGCTATAAGTAGAACGGAGCTCAGTGCGAATTATCCTTCCTGGAACGCTGGCTCCTTCTGCAAGAGACTGTGTGTTCGGGTCACTGTTCTGTTGAAGAGAAAGAGCTTGCTGCATAGTGGGTATTATAATCAATGTTTTCCTAATCCAGAGGTGACTCGGGGTTCAGAAGGAAGTCCTGTGAATAATGGAACAAATGTTGCCACACACACCCCCAGCCCCGGTCCTTGGTTCACCTGCGGCATGGCTAGATGTGGTCACCCAGGGTACAGAAGGATGGTGACGGAGGTTTCCTCTGACCTAGAACTCTCTGCCCACCTGGTCTGAAGAGCTGGACAGAGGATGTATACGGGGGATGTGGTACACTCCGTGGGGATGTGGTTGGAGCTGGAGCCATGCCTCTGAACAGCAGTTAGAGATCAGGTACATTGTGTTCTTTATCCCAGTTTCTGGGAAGAATTTTTTTTTTTTTAGAAGCTCCAAGCAAGCAGGGGACATAAAATCTCTCTGTCTGCTTATATCTAATTAACTTTCAGTGTGTCTCTGGCTATTTAAAATAGGAAAATAATGCATATTTATTCACACATGCTTTGAGATCTGTGGATAAAAATGCTGTATTACTAGTAACCACGATGAATGCACACACTTTAAATACAATCATCAATTAGCAGCTCCCACCTGTTGAGATAACTGACTGCAGTGCCTCTAAACACCATCCTTTCAAATCTTAGAGCTGGAAACGTTCTTCAGTGTTCTGTGTGCTACAGTCAACCAATTCATTAAGGAAATTCTTTGTTACCCAGATTATGACTTATGTATCAGCAGGAGAAATGGAAATTAAGCTATACGAATTCCTAAAGTGTCTGAGGACCTATAGTTAAGGTCTGATCTTCTTACAAAGTCATCTTTTAAAACTCTTTGAAGATGCGCTTAATGGTATTCACATAGTTTAAGGTCATATTGCTGCTCTTTAAAAACAAAATTTTGCCCTCTTGGCAAATCAAATATTAAATGGTTAAGATGCATACAAAGTGAGATGCATTTTCATAAATACAAAGCCCCTTGTGCAATTCAGTTCATAAACCATGCATAAATAGAAGGTATTATGTTACTCTTTCACCACTCGGGAACATGGTTTGCAGCTGAAACCATAAGACTCTGCTTATAGATGGGCAATTATTACCAGGTTTTTATTCTTCAAAAGCTATTAACATTTTTATAGCGTAAGCAAAGTTATTACAAACAACCTCTAAAATGTGAAGAATGATTTTCCTGAAATTCCTCCCAAATCCTCACCTCAACATAAGGCACCGTATTTGTTTACCGAAAAGAAAAAAAAAAAGAAAGTGACTAAGTAGGTTAAAGCTGAAATAAAAATGCTGCTGGCGTAATGTCAAGGAAGTCTCAATGAACTTCCATCAAGCTGTTCTGCTCAGCATATTTTCTGAAGCGCAAGGCAACAATAGAAAGCAAAGAGATGTGGGTGTTGAAGTCATCAACAACGTTATTAGAAACTTCTTTACACAGCCTGCCCCATGGAGTGGCAAGTCTCAAGCTAGTTGGAGCTCAGGACAGTGAGGGTTACCCCCAAGTCCACCTGAGCATAGCTCAGTTGTGATCTCTGAACGTGCACCACGGTGATGTGTCCCTGCAACAAAACTGGAAGCCTCTAAACTACAAAGAGGGAGCGATGGATGCCTTCTTGCTCAAATCGACAAAGGCATTTCACCTCACAGAATAAGACAAAGACAGAAACCCTACCACAATGCGATGTGTCTGAAATCTGCTCCTATGCCTCTAAAGCTTGAGAGTGCCTCCTAAAAGTACATATCTGTGCACGAGTATAAGAACACATTCTCTACGTGTTTGTTAATGAATGCTCTTGATGCTGCGTTGTCACCTAGTGAAGAGACACCTGATAACTAGATAATGTATCTGTAGAAGACACCAATTAGCGGTGACAAGGCTGACTCCATCGCTCTCGCTCATCTTGGAGACGCTAGGACCTGGCTGGTCATTGCGGAGTCACCAGGAAAGAAATCAATAGAAAGGGACGTGAATGGAAATCTCTAATCTTAAAGACTCAGTTGTCCAATTTTGACCTCGCAAACTTTGAGTTAAAGATTTTAGAGCTGCGATGGGTCTTAAACAACATCAGGCCCATCCTCATTTTATTCATAAGAAAACCTAAATGCAGTGTTGCAACTAAAGTGATTTTCTCAAAGTTAGAAGGTCCCTTTTTGCTTCTCTGCTTATTCTTCCAGAGTACTGGGACATTCGCCTTAATATGCTTTCCTTTAAAAAACATTTTGAAGGCTTCAAACCTCAGGGCTAGTGTAAAAAGAAAAAGTAGATTTCAAAGTGCTGAAAAAACTTTCTGTCCACAGGAGTGGTCTGGATGCATGATTTTTTTTCTTTGCCCTGAAGCCATGAAACAAGGAATATTTTGAAAGGACAACAAAACTCGGGGGAAAAAAAAAAACACACACAAAAACTGCACACATATGCACAAAGGAAAAAAGTTAGATTGAAGCTAGATTTCTGAGTAGTTAGTTTCACAGAAACCACTGCTTCTCACTCAAAGATCAGGTGCTAAGAGCATGAGCTGGAGGGATCAGGGACACTTTCAGGAAGACGTCTAATTGTGGCCCACAACGATGATCCCTGTGATCAGGGAAGGGCCTCAGGCCTTGAAAGCTGTGGACAGGATGCTGTGGTCACATGACTCTAAGTGGGCCTCCAGGGCCTTAGGACAAGGCAGACCTACACTCTCAGACCAGGAAAGGGCTGCTATGAGAAACCAGAGGGAAAACTGGACAACGAGGACTGCCCTGCCCGCCCTTCGAGGCTGAAGGAGTGAAATCAAGTTCATCAGATGCAAAGTGGGGAAGTTTAAAGAAAAAGTCATCATGTAATTATGTCCCTATTCCATAGAAAAAAGGGTCTACCACTTGAGCCCTCTAGTGCAATACTCGAATGTACAAATTCAAAGATCGATAGAAAAGAACAGCAGTAGCAAGAATTATGGCTGAAAGGATGAGTTAAGACAGAAAGCTTTAAACTACCATGAAGTAACTGCAGGAAGATGCTAGTAACTTGCAGAGATACATTATGACCACAGCCTGCACCCAGTCACTGGATTAGAGCAAGCTAGCACAGAATCAAGGTGGACTGGGGCTCTGCTCAAGAGAGAAGGCTAGAGACTCAGCCTGTCCACCCTTTAATCACCAAATAGGGCTTGAAAGTTCTCAAGATCCACAGCTGCATTTTTATATAAAGCAGTTACTTACACATATATATCTAAGCTTGCTCAGAATCGGTGGCTTGATTCCAGTGATTTTCATGTTACCTTTGTTTTCCCGAACTAATACTTTTGTTCGTGATGAACGAAGTTAAAAGCAGCCTATTTGGGCATTGTTGAAATAGAAACAGATTAAATTGCATTAGTCATCTTTCTTGTCCAACTTTGGTGCCTATATTGAGGCAATCAAGAATGAAATAGATCTGCCCTTGGACTCACTGCCCTAGGGCTTCCTTGGTGGCTCAGAGGGTAAAGCGTCTGCTTGCATTGCGGGAGACCTGAGTTCGATCCCTGGGTCAGGAAGATCCCCTGGAGAAGGAAATGGCAACCCACTCCAGTACTCTTGCCTGGAAAATCCCATGGACGGAGAAGCCTGGTAGGCTACAGTCCATGGGGTCACAAAGAGTTGGACATGACTGAGCGACTTCACTTCACTTCACTGGGACTCACGACTCCAAGGGCTGGGTCTCTGTGTATTCGTCTCATCCTTAGCCAAGTCTCCCAGAAACTTGGTCTTATTCTTATCTTTTCCTTTCTAGGTCTCTACCATCTCCACTTTTCCAATTTCCTGTCTCTTAGCTCAGTTATGGAGTAAGATGTTCTACCCAGGTTTTGTCTTTGTTGTCTCTGAAAATAGGCACATGTCTTTCTTCATGTAAGGATTGTACTCATCAACAAGGGAAGGGATGAAATCGCAAACCCCACCAACAAGAGTAAGTTATAAAGGTTCTAGTGTATTACAGAATACTCAGCATAATTTTACTTGGTCTATATTTCCTGAAAGTCCCTTCCTTGGAAGATATTTCAAGGTCTCTGTTAAATGGTGCCTGTTACTGAACTGAGCTGTTTTAGGTCTGTGATGGTGGATTAGAAGTCACCACTGCTGCAAACTAGCAAATTCTGTGCCCTGTGAGACACTGTGCTCCAACCTTCACTCCAGACAGTCCACCCATTTGTCAGACGCATGGATGTCAGAGGCAAGAAAGCCATTCTCTTTCCTGACCCCTAGAGCCTTTTCCTTGAGGCGCAAGCAGCTCTTCATTGACTCTGGAGAAACATCTCATACCTCCCTATTTGGTCCTTTTAAATCCAATGATTATCCATGTTCCCTCTTTGTAGAAGGACAATCTTCTCTTCAAAGGACCATCCCAAGATTCCTTCCCTGGGTCTTGTGTTAATCTCTACAAGGCATCCACTCCACTCTTCTCTGACTTTCTATGGTTCCATCCCCAGAAGGTTCTAACGGTCCATATACCATAGCCCCAGTTCCCTGGTTACCACATAATTCACCTTTGAAGAGTGTGGGGACCAGTCATGAGGGCAGGTCACTCAGTGAAGCTTGGCTGTTTTGCCTGTGGTCCTCTGTGGACTTCATGATCACTCTGTCTTGAACACAAACTTCTAACAGCCTGCAGCTCACATTCCAGCATCCAGAGACGAAGCCACATCTCATCTCCCCAGAACACTGAGCTTTCCCAGTGTTTATTAGCCCCTATCTCCATGCCATATCCAAGTAAAACCCATTCTCAGGGTCTGTTTCAAAACTTAAATGCTAGATACACCCTGAGACCAAAAATAACCATAACTGCTGTCACTAAGTATGGAAAGAGGATGTACAAGGCATGGGGCTCCATGATATTCAGAGTGTGTTTCAGTTAATCCGCAAGACAGTTATTGATGGATTGGATTAAACGATGGATGGTTCATTTAAATCCATCAAGACATCTTCATTTAACCTAAATCCTATCAGGACAGACAGGTAAAACAACTTGCCCAAGGTCCCAAAACTAGTAAGCCTGTCTGCCTCCAAAATTTTTAATTTTTGTGCTCTGATGGCTTCCTACTGAAATAAACAAGCCTGGCAGGATGTGGCTTATTATGAGCTGTGTACACAGCTTCTAATATCTCCCCTTGTCTCACCTGGGCCAGGAAGTGGTGTGTGTATAAGCCCAATTATATAATATAAAAATGTAATATATATATTTTCAACAAAAATATTTAAAAATTGAAAACATAAAATGTAAAAATTGATATCCATAATTTTCACCTTTGAAAGGAGAGGATAATTTCACTGGGAAAACTTCCTTGGACAGAGTCTTCCAGGCTACCAGGTACATAAACAACTGTTACACAATTCATGCCAGGAAAAAAAAATTTTTTTCTCCCATTTGAGGATTCCAGCCAGAAATATAGGATCTGGCTACTCTCCCTGGTAAAACTAGCAAGCCAGGAGTTCCTTTTCCATACGTTGTCTAATTTTGCTGCTTTTATTCTTGTTCAGGGGAATATTCAGCAAGAAAAAGAACAGATTCACTACTTAAAGGATCTCAACGGTCTATCAGAAATAAAAACTGTGAGAAATGGTTGCCTCATTTTTCAGTTAAAACATTAAAGAAATTTACTTAACTGAAAAATTAAAGTCTTTCAGAAAGCAGCGTCATTTATGAGTTGATCATTTTTATATTGTAAAGTACATAAAAGAAGTCATGGTATCCTCAGTTTTCAGATGGAAATCAATGTTTTAGGTTTGAAAAGAGGATAATCTTGGAAGGATGCATTCGCCATCTTTCTTCCATTGTCTCCAGTCAAATACAGTCACAACAGATCATCTTAATTGGATTGAAAAGATCTGTTAGACATTTGACTGCTTATGTTAATGCACTGAGGGTAATCCCTTAGCTGCCAAGTTGTTTACAGAAGTCCTAATAATTTACCAGTTGATTCAATTTCTTTCTTTTACCAATGTCTCTCCATTTGTGGCCAGGTTCTATGACTACATTCACACGCACGTGCCCAAGCACACACACTCAATATACAGAAACACCTCGTACAAAGGCAACGATGAAGATTTACTCATGGCACTTAACCTCTCTGAACCTCAGTTTTCTCATTTATATAATGGAGATAATACTTGCTGACTTCTTAAAAGGGCTTTTTGATTTGAGGAACCATTGCAGTCCTGCCAGGTGTGCTAAAGCATGTTATAAAGTGAAAGGTGTGAGCATGTTACAGAACATATATTAATTATTATTAAACTGGTTTCAATCCTCTTTTCTATGCCAGCATAGGTGGGCCTAGCAGAGAAGCATCATTAACAGTATTATGTAATTTAAAAATCTCTAACATATGTTTGTTGTTTGGAATATAATCTAGTACTGATTTTTTTTTTTTGCATACATTTAATGTCTTGTGCTATTCTTCTCTTTCCCAAATCAACTCTGAGAAGAAAAGATGAAAGTCAATGAAGAAGACAAGAGCAGAATCAAAAATTGGCAGGAAAAAGGATGTTGTTTATATCTCAGTCATGCCTGACTCTTCTGTGACCCCATGGACTGTAGTCCGCCAGGCTCCCCTGTCTGTGGGACTCTCCAGACAAGAATGCTGCAGTGGGCTGCCATTCTTCTGCAAGGGATGGAATCTGAGTCTCTTGCATTGCAGGCAGATTCTTTATCCCATTTACTAACAAGCCAGGCATTACATCCTTTCCATCTTATCTTTCCCTACTATTTGCTCAAAAGCATTTTTCCCATCTTTCTTTCTTTCTCTTTTTCTCTTTCCTGTTGATTGCCAAGGTGCTGAATGCACAGAAAAACCACCCAAAGAGTCCAAATTCCTTCCCCATTTCTGGAGACCAAGCTGTTTTGGATCAACCAGTGGGAGGAGGTCTGGAAGATAAATAAGGCTGGACCCTCTCCAGAGTATGGCTTTCCAAAAGCTCTCAGAGGTGGGCTTGAGGTCACAGCAGGCTAGATGAGGACCAGGCCCCTTAATCATAACTCGAAAGAAACCCAAGTCCGTGCTTTAATTTCAAGAAATTTCTCTACAGCAGTTGTAGAAACTGTGGAAGATGCTCCTTCTACCCGCCCCCCCCCCCGCCCATAAATTTAAAACCACTAATTTAAAAAGTAAAGAACTAAACATTAGAACAATGGGAAAAACTTAGAAACTTTTCATAAATGTAAAATATGTAACCTGCTCCTTAAAATGAAACCTCATCATGACATGTGATGCCTTTTCTCTTTAGAGGAAACAAACTCACTTTGCAAAGATGAAATACCACTTGAGATACAATACTAGTTTCCTTTACTCGTCCGCTGGAGCACGTGTCTGTGCTCACAAAGTATATGAATGCATTCCTCCCCAGTGTCACCGTATTTCCACATATACAGGACTGAGAGAAGGAAAGACAAAGCCACAAGCAAAAAGCAAAATACACATACAAGCCACAGACACACAGATACACTAACCAATCCATTTCCTGGCAACGAATTTTATTGTCGGTTTGAAATGCAGAGAGGAAGGAGTTAAGGGAGGTTTGTTGAAAGCCTATGTGCAGATAATCTTGTACATTTTGATGAGTTTTAAAGACCCCCATGCTTCAGTGACTATTGTTAAAAACACATTGAATTGGTTATGACAACCTGTGGGTTCGTTTACACCAGTCTTAAAATTGGGAAATTCAGTTTGGAAATTTGATCAATATTCATGCCATCTCATATCATAATTCAATTGGCAAAAATGCAGTAGAAAACTCCCCAGGGCAATCCTGAAGAACAACTTACATGCTGGTGCTTTAACATGTATAAACCTCCCGCTTGGAATCACTGATGGGGTCTGGTGGAAGCCTTGAACTTTAACAAGGGCTTTCAGGTGACTTAAATGAGGGGTTAACTGTGATGGAACAGAAATGAAAACATTAAAATGAATATGCCAAGGCGAAAAATCAAGATTTTTTTTTTAAACTCTCCAGGAGCACTCTCCCCAAAAAGCATAAAGAACTGTCAAAATAGGATCTTGCTTAAAACGCAAAAGGTATTTTCAAAGCGAGGATGACATTTGCATACAATATGTGCTGACAACCGATGATATGCCGAAAATGTCTTACTTGTAGATTGAGTCTGTATGACATCAAACGCCAGGAAAAAAAAAAAAAGATTGAAAATTTTAGATCTAAAAATATTTCTTGATGTCTTTCTCTAATTAATGTAAACATTCACCTATTAGCAAATTCCAGAATTTTAAATTTATGTAGGATTATGACCTCTGAGCAAGAATGGAGCATGTATAGGATAGTGACTGCACCATTATTCGCTAATTACACAGCCTACGTTGGAAATATAGCTACTAATATAGTTTCAACTGTTAGGTTGCTAGAATCTTTATGAATTTAAGTCCTGGTATTTTTATTCTAAAATGTTCTCCCATGTGGCCCACCACCAGATTTTGGGTTATGGCCACCTTATATTAATTCCGAGATTATTTCTTCATTTTGGGGACAGAAACACGGTTCGAAGCCCACTTTGCTAAAGTTCAATTTCAATAAAATATCTGGTCTTTAAAAAATAAATGTCATGGCAAATCCTTGAAAAGATCAAATATTCTAATATTATTCACCTGATTCTCTGAGCTTAAAGTTGGCTAACTTTTAGCAGGGAACAGAAAAAATTAAAATTTGTCCTTGAAAAAGAAAATTTAAAGAGAAAATTGCTTGTTTACCACATGGAACAAAGGCATAGTGTCCTTCCCCCGTTCCACCTTATTTTGATAAAGATCTGTGCAAATGAAATCAAGAACTGTTTAAAAATGTTAACATTTTTCTGCAGCAGCGTAACTGGATTTGAGCTAAGGTACTTAGATACAGAACAACTGTGCCTTTCACTGAGAATTCTGAGTAACTTGATACCCATAAATCTTCATTATTTTTGATTAAGTGAAGGGGTAAAACAAAACTCTGCCAAAAGATACGCAGAGAGAGCGAGGCTAACTCACTCTGAAGCACTGTCATTCTGATGGTTCTGGGAGATAAAATCCACTGATATAATTTTTCTATTCACTAACGAGAGGTCTCTCCCAGTCTCTCACATGGGAGCTCAAAACTTATCATAAATAACACCATATAAGAATAATTTTCCAAGAATAAAAAGAAGAAAAACATTCTTCATGTGATACCCCACATAGAGCCACAGATTACTATTTTCTATCACACACTATTCATTACCAGCTATTTAAAGGAAAACTAAAAATGGGGGAAATTATGGTCTCAGTATACTCATAGAATGTACACTGCACCATCTGCTAGCTATTAGGTAATTACAAAAACTATCACATAATGTGATCATAAAGCTACGATTTTTACCTAACCTTTTGACTTGGAAGTAAACGTTTCTACCTGTCAAATGGTCTCTGGCTAGCAGTTAGCGTGAACCTTTTCCGACGCACAATTTACTGTCCATCTAAGTGGGCTCTTGCTCCAGGGCAATATTCCCACATTGGGATACTGCTTGGAATGGCTGTGCTCTGAGTGATCCCAGAAGAGACTGCAGGAAGAAGGGAAGAGCGAGGAAAAGATCCGGCTGTCAGAGCCCTGAACGGTTCCAACAGCAGAGAGCTGAGCCCAGCCACTGCTCTTCTCTATCAAGCAGACTTTTCGCAAGCCACCAAAATGAAAGACGCTCCTTAAGGCCAGCAGACATGGGTTCTGAGTCCTTGTTTTCATTTAATCCAGCCACATTGCAACTCGAGCTCTCTAAAATGTGTTCCAGGAAATAGAACAACCCAGTCTGTCCAGAGGTATATTGAGTATTCCATTTAAAGTACCAAAAATCTTGACAAATAATACAAAAGAGATTTTCCAAATCAGGGGTTTCTTTTTCTTTACTTTCTCTTTTTTTTTTTTTAGGAGAGTGAGCAGACTTTACCATTAGACTGAGTGACAGTGGAACTTGATAAATGTCAATTTGCATAGTTTGCAATGTAAACTGAAGCAATTATTTTAAACCATCACTTGGATATTTTAAAACTGGATTTCGGAGAAGCACGATCATATGTGTTTTCTTAGGTTGGATTTCAACTGCCACCATTCGAAGCTTTCCAATTTTAACTTTCACAATGTGGTTTTGACAAATGCATTTGTTGACAATATTCAGATTAATAGAAATGAATTCTGTTTCCTCATTTTCAACTACTTAATTTCTATTCAAAATATATCTTAGTTTAAAAAAAATGCTATGCCAGATAGTATACATGAATGAAGAAAATGAATTTTAACACAACCTACACTAATCAAGGCACTGTTACTGTCAAGTTTTCATGTTTATTTTTTTTCTTACACACAGTGACTAACAACACTGTGTTTGCAAACATATTAGGTGTTCCCTCGATGCATTTAACAATCAGAAGTACAAAAGGGTTAAATCAATTATCATTCTCTAGTTAGATTGTGCAATGTGAAATTGCCAATAGCAGCCCATTTTTTGACCTACCAAAATGGCTTAATCTATTTTGGTAGAATACTCTCTGTGGGGCAGCAGAAGTCATGGGCGTTGAAGTCACCTACTGCCTGACTTTGAACAATTTATCCTCTCTAAGCCGCAATTCTCTCCTTTAGAAAATAGGAATAATAATACTACTTACTCATTAGGGTCAGCAGGCAGTTTAAGTGAGATAATGTATGAATTTGCACAATGACCTACACCCAGGAAGCTACCAGAAATTACTGCAAAAACTGGAAGTGCTATAGTAGCTTATACAACACATTCAATCAGAATTTCAGTTAAAACATCTTTCAAAGACTAAAGGGTTCATCTGAACACCAAACACATTCTTTCTTCCTTATATCCAAGATGATAGCCATAATTAGAGGATATTGTTCGAAACAGATTTGGGTGTCAGATTTACTTGGATTGGGACTCCTACTCTGTTTCTTTTAATATACGTAACTTTGTGCAAGTAAGTTGGTTATCCATAAAACAAGACTGAATAAACGTAAGAAAATGCAACGAAAGCACTTAGAACGTTGCTGTCTGTATAGAATACATCCCACAAATTCTACATGTTATGCACTGTTATTGTTATTATGATGGTTCTCTTACTCAAGTTCTTTATTTTTTGTCTCAACTCCAAGGAAACAATTTTATCACTCCTGACATGTTTTCCATATTTAATTAAAAATATTTTTCTTAGGCAGAATACCTTTTTCTTTATGGGACTTTTAAGACCTATCACATTATTATTTAATTTTTTTTCTGCCAAAAATTAAAAAGAATGATTTAAAAGGGCCATTCCAAATAATATCAGAAAATAATAGCTAATTATATTGTGGACTGAAAAAAAGCACAAAAATTAGCCCAGACTATAGCACTGGACTGGAAGAAACACAAGCTGGAATCAAGATTGCCAGGAGAAATATCAATCACCTCAGATATGCAGATGACACCACCCTTATGGCAGAAAGTGAAGAGGAACTAAAAAGCCTCTTGATGAAAGTGAAAGTGGAGAGTAAAAAAGTTGGCTTAAAGCTCAACATTCAGAAAACAAAGATCATGGCATGCTGGTCCCATCACTTGATGGGAAATAGATGGGGAAACAGTGGAAACAGTGTCAGACTTTATTTTTCTGGGCTCCAAAATCACTGCAGATGGTGACTGCAGCCATGAAATTAAAAGACACTTACTCCTTGGAAGGAAAGTTATGACCAACCTAGATAGCATATTCAAAAGCAGAGACATTACTTTGCCAACAAAGGTTCGTCTAGTCAAGGCTATGGTTTTTCCTGCGGTCATGTATGGATGTGAGAGTTGGACTTTGAAGAAGGCTGAGCGCCGAAGAATTGATGCTTTTGAACTGTGGTGTTGGAGAAGACTCTTGAGAGCCCCTTGGACTGCAAGGAGATCCAACCAGTCCATTCTGAAGGAGATCAGTCCTGGGATTTCTTTGGAAGGAATGATGCTAAAGCTGAAACTCCAGTACTCTGGCCACCTGATTCGAAGAGTTGACTCATTGGAAAAGACTCTGATGCTGGGAGGGATTGGGGGCAGGAGGAGAAGGGGACGACAGAGGATGAGATGGCTGGATGGCATCACTGACTCGATGGACGTGAGTCTGAGTGAACTCCGGGAGTTGGTGATGGACAGGGAGGCCTGGCATGCTACAATTCATGGGGTTGCAAAGAGTCGGACACGACTAAGCGACTGATCTGAGTCTGATAGGGGACTGGAATGTAAAAGTAGGAAGTTAAGATACACCTGGAGTAACAGGCAAATTTGACCTTGTAGTATGGAATGAAGCAGGGCAAAGGCTAATAGAGTTTTGCCAGGAGAATGCACTGGTCATAGCAAACACCCTCTTCCAACAACGCAAGAGAAGACTACACATGGACATCACCAGATGGTCAACACTGAAATCAGATTGATTATATTCTTTGTAGCCAAAGATGGAGAAGCTCTATGCTGCTGCTAAGTCGCTTCAGTCGTGTCTGAAGGACACGTGCAAAAGGACTTTGGCTACAAAGATGGTCAGTGGAGTTCTTTAATGGGATGCAAGTCTGTGGTTGTTCTAGAAAAGACCTGGATTGTTTCCAGGAATTAAAGTATGGCAGCACTGTCTGAACAAGGTGGCTAAATGCTATTAACAGGAATCATCACTTAGTTCAACATTTATTGAACACCAACTACACGCCAGACACAGAACCAGAAGCTCAGAACTCAACAGTAATTGAGAAAGAAAAAACTAGGGGGAAAAATCAAAGAAGGGATTTTCAGCAGAGAATAGAAACCCTTCATAGACTCAGACCACCCCAGGGCTTGAAGGGATTGAGGCTGCATCCTCGTCTCCAGCTCTAGCTTTCCTTCCCTCATTCACAATTAAGTGTTCATTTCCAATGAATGTTTTATTACTTTCAAAGGTGAGTTTTCAGAGGGGATTTCTGAAGAGAGACCCCAGTCTTAG
Source organism: Bos taurus (assembly GCF_002263795.3). Lineage (NCBI taxonomy): Eukaryota > Metazoa > Chordata > Mammalia > Artiodactyla > Bovidae > Bos > Bos taurus. The sequence goes on along the minus strand of NC_037354.1, from coordinate 13,220,505 downwards.
AAAAGTATCTAGAGATCAATGGAGTCTGAGATCTGACTGAGAGTCAGAAGCGAAAAGTGAACTAGTGTCCTTTGCAGTCAAGATGACCCTGTTGTATATTCACAGTATGAATAACAAGACCTGCTTGTGAAAAACAATATCCTTGAGAATCAAGGAAAAGCTACTTTTGTACCTTAAGCCTATAGAATCCATAGATTTCCGTGACCCTACCGTCTACAGACAACTTGATTCCAATTTTCTACTCCATGACTCTGCTACCATTATAAAAAGAACATAGAATGGTCTTTCTGATACATTTTGATTGACTCTAGGAAATTGGGAAACTCTTTTTTTTTAATCACATAGATTAAAACACAGCACCTTTTTTTAAAAAGCAAAACACTAACATAAGGAGGACTCAACAAAAATCTCTGTCTGACCTTTTTTTTTCTTTCTGCATCTTTTTAAAAAAGCTAGACAAGTGGTCATTTAGTGAAGATGGAGCTTGCCACAATTCAACACAATTCAACTCCTCATTTTGGAGGCATCATATTTTCTTTTTTTCATTAATAAAGATTGACTCAGTCACTTGTATCACACTTTGCTTTAATGACATTTGTTCTCAGAAGTCAACCAGACTAAGTGCCTCTTCTTGTCAACTAGGAAAGCTCTTGAAAATACCATTTACAACCCCACTGCCCACGTGACAAGGCAGCTCTTTGCACTTCATTTGCACTCTAGTTTAGAGTTACTTCTTCAAAAGTTTCTGATGTGTCCTTTCACCAGCAGAGTTTAGCGCCTGCTATCAAGATAAATGACTACACTCCTGCAGACACCTTCCTTATCTCTAGCTGGAATTTCATTTGTGTACCATGATTTAGTGAAAGGGTGATATAATAGAAAATTAACGTATTTGTTTTGTTCTCAAGAATGTGGATAACTTAGAAAAATCTACAATGCATTCTTACAGACTGATGACATCTACAACCCTCCTTACCCTCAAGTCTCTAACTCTACAGATCAAGTTAATTGTAAGACTGCCCTTTATTCATAAACATTATCATCTTAACAATACAATCACGGTCCAAGTTTAAGCACCTTGTTTATGCTATTTCTGCTACACTTTATATACATTTAGAGAAGATTACCTAGAGTTTGTGAGGGGTGTTTTAAAAAATAAATATGATAGAGTTTAAGCTCCTGAAATGAATGTTTATTATGGACACCCCAAAACACAGTAGTAAATACAAGTTTCTCACCAAGAAGGGAATGAGATTAAATCTTCCTATATTATGGCATATTTACGCCATAGCTTCCTTATCTGTAAAGTGGGAAAGACAATGCTGTTGATAGCTTCTATAATGATTGAATGAGATCATATGATTAAAGAGATCATATTTAAAGATCTTCATATATTACAATATGATATCAGTTCAGTTCTTCAAATTTGCAAAGGATATGGCTAAACTACAGACCAGATGTTGGGCCAAAGAAATCTACTGGTTATACTATAGTTAAATTTATTTCACTTTCTTTGGCCACCTGATGCAAAGAGCTGACTCATTTGAAAAGACACTGATGCTGGGAAAGATTGAAGGCAGGAGGAGAAGGGGACGACAGAGGATAAGATGGTTGGATGGCGTCACTGACTCAATGGAGATGAGTTTGAGCAGACTCCTGGAGTTGGTGATGGACAGGGAAGTCTGGTGTGCTGTGGTCCACGGGGTCGTGAAGAGTCAGACATGACTGAGCAACTGAACTGAACTGAACTGGGGACCCCAGAATAAGCACATATCTAAGAAACACTAGGAGTCGAGAAACAAGAATTAGATCTCTTATTTCCAACAAGTGATCTACTATGCTTCCCTGCTGCTGCTGCTGCTCCTGTCACTTCAGTTGTGTCCGACTCTGTGCGACCCCATAGACAGCAGCCCACCAGGCTCCCCCGTCCCTGGGATCCTCCAGGCAAGAACACCGGAGTGGGTTGCCATTTCCTCCTCCAACGCATGAAAGTGAAAAGTGAAAGTGAAGTCGCTGTCGTGTCTGACCCTCAGTGACCCCATGGACTGCAGCCTTCCAGGCTCCTCTGTCCATGGGATTTTCCAGGCAAGAGTGCTGGAGTGGGGTGCTATTGCCTTCTCCGACTATGCTTCCCTAATACACTCAAATTTCCATGTGGATTTAAACCCTAGTTACCTAAATGGCACATATTTCTCCCTCTCATTTAAGAAAAGCTACATTTCTTCTCTCTAGACATTAGCCAAAAAAATATATATAGACTAATTTTTAAATGCTATTATCATAGTGGGGTTTGTTTGCTGATTAGAATTTTTGGCATGCAAATAGAGTTTAAGAAGCAGTGTTTCTATTACTGAGATGACATTAAATATGCCTTCATATGGATTGTACTGTATCGTTTAGTAACTCTTCCTAATGAGACATTCACAAACAGCTCTCAGAAGGCAATAAATCACCATTGTATTGAATTGAATCGAGATAATAATTAAGCCCATTCAAAACAACCATGTTCGTTATGAATTATGAAAAGCCTATCTTAATTTCTTTACACTTTTTGGGGTATAATAGCTTCATTCTGAGGATAGAAATAGTTGTAGCCAAATCTTTAACAGTATAATTAGGGAAAAAGATGACTAAATGGCTCTGGAATGTATTAGTGGGTGGTATGGTAATTCATGTCATTTTTTTTTTTCAGTTTGCTTTTTATCCCATGTTTTATCACTTCCATATAACATTTGAACTGACTCATAGGTTATATGATATTCTGAAATATGGTACAACTATAGTACTAAATGCACTCTGCTTTATTCAATTACTTAGTAAGTTCTTAGAAGTTCTTTAGAAGCTTAGCAGAATAGCCACTTATAATAGGACTGCCAATTACAGGGAAGGTCTAGTTTTCCTGGAGTAGGAAACAGTTCTCCAACTAAACTTACAGACAAATGCTTTTAACTGCTAATCAATGTGTAAATCCTCTAGTGGAATGCCTGTGTGCTTCAAATCTGTAACATCAAGCAAAAAGACAAGGAATCATAGGATGGATAGGGTTCTGATGTTCATGGTGTGGTCTCCACATCAGATTTTATTTCTTTCATTTTTTAAGTAAAGAAAAAAACCCCACCTCCTACGGTCGGCACTGCATCTCACCCGTCCAGCATCTCCAGTCACCCAGGACCACGATCAAGAACATCTATTTGTGACTGATGATCTTTTGCACCACTAGGTCTATCTTTAGGAAGTCGAAATTGATTTTCTTCCACTTGTCACACTGAAATCTCAACTCTGTCCTTTTGGTTACACTCTCCACGAGTTCAGTGGTACAGGGATCAAAGGATTAGGCAGCAGCAGCTTTAAGGGGAGTTGGCGGTGTGAGAAGACAGTGGAGGCAATCTATTTCAGCTTCAGAGGGAGCACCAGCTAAGTGGGTGAACAACATGTAAAGTGCTCATTTGACATAAGTTTTTTATTTTTCCAAATAGTTGAGATAAAGAGAGTCTCTGATGGCTGACCTTTTATTATTACTCAGAGCCCCAAACACTTGAGCAGAGGGGGCCACGGGGCGCCTGCAGAGACCCCAAGCATGCTCTTAGCTGCTGTGTAATATTTGCAGCTGCCATCCCCTTCCACTTGTTTGTTCCACTTGCCTCCTGATGTGCCTGGTGTCTGATTTCCAGCTCTGGAAACCATGTGGAGGCCCTGAAGGGGAGGTGGGGGTCAAGTCTGGATTTTAACTGCAAAGGAGCACATCACAGCGGGCTCCCAGGGAGCCAGGCACAACTCACTATGCATCTCAGCTTTGCTTGAAAAACGTGAAAACCTTGTATAAACCTTATGAAAGAGATAAGGGAATCCCTATGCATTTACATCTCCCATTACATGTCTAAAAGTAGTCTAATAATGAGAAGAAAAGAATATGTATTCATAGCAGTTGAGAGATATGGATTGTATATTTTAATCAACTTAATAGACATTAACACAACCATCTGCTATATTTCACATGTGCCAGGAGCTGTGCTACATGTCTGACATATTAGACCCCTTTTAATCCTAGTGACAAACCTGCCAGGAATTACAATGTCTCTGATTTACAGATGAATGATATAAGGGCCCTGCACGGATTGAGGAATCTGTGCAAAGTCACGTGATAAGTAAAGCAGCAATTTTCAAAGAATTAAAAACCACAACAAAATATATTTAAAATATATTTTCTTTGGTAAATCAGAAAGTATCTCAGTAGCATGAAACACAGTAGGCCTCACTGTGATGAGATTCAGTGCTGAAAGCATTGAAAAAAATTAATTTCAGGATATTTTCCTGATGCAAGGATTTAGGACCCTTTGAACAAATTAATAAGCTGAACTATTTGATTATGATTTTTTATAGGTAGCAGTAGACTTAATATCTGAATAATCTACCAAGTCTTAAGTGGTTAATACTGGGGATTTCTTTTCATGTACACACCAAATTTCTTTTCAAATTCAGAATCAGAATATAGCCTATATTTGACATATTTCTTTATGTAATTAAGTGATTTTCAAATAGAAAAGGGAGACACAGCATAAATGTAAGACATACTGGAGTGGTTAATATTTAATTATGGCATAATTAATCATAGGAGCTCATATGAATCTCATTTATGTGTGTTCTCCCCCAAAATGCCATCTTTAATTTCAACCAGAAAAAAAGACAAAAGTAAAATAAACAATGTGGGCACTGTATTTATAATTCTTGTAAACCAGCACCACATCCTTTGTTCATGAGTTTGAGCTTGATGAGGATTATCTTTAGTTTTCAAAAGAATTCCGGTTCTAGTCCTTGTTTCAGGGAGAAACAAACTTTGAAAGGAGGCCTGCTGCTATGCCTTGTGTCTCGTTTTGACATATCCTCTGAGGATAGGATTATAAGTCCAAGAGAGATGATAGGGGCAGTGGTAGTGGCAGGGCCTGTGATGACTGGTTGGTCCTGATTCACCCCATATCACCCACTTCTCAGAGGTCACCTGTGGAGGAAGGGGAAGGATTAAAGACAACGGGTGATGGCATTCCTGGAGTCTTGTGTGCTCAGTTGCTCAGTCGCTCAGTTGAGTTCAGCTCTTAAAACCCCATGGACTGTAGCCTTGGGATTTCCCAGGCAAGAATACTGAAGTGGGTTGCCATTTCCTACTCCAGGGGATCTTCCCGACCCAGGGATCCAACCCCCACTGATGTCTCTTGTGTCTCCTGCATGGCCAGGTGGATTTCTTTACCATTAGCGCCACCTGGGAAGCCCTATTCCTGAGATCATGTAGAGTTCAATAAACATTTACACCCTAGGGCTTCCCCGGTGGCTCAGACAGTAAAAAATCCGCCTACAGTGCAGGAGACCTGGGTTCAGTCCATGAGTTGGGAAGATCCTCTGGAGGAGGAAATGGCAACCCACTCCAGTATTCTTGCCTGGAGAACCCCCATGAACAGAGGAGCCTGGCGGGCTGCAGTCCATGGGGTCGCAAAGAGTCGGACATGACTGAGTGACTAAGAACACATACATGAGACATCCTAGGTGAAAACTCAGGTCTTCTTTCTTAGGAAGGTCACCGTTTCTGCTAGGAACCATCTATGGAGGGAGGGTATCCAGACTGAGGAAAGAGCATGAGTGACATCAGAGGCGTGGAGTAAGTGCAGGACACGGGAGGAGACGAGTCAGAAGATCTGCTCGGGAGAATAAAGAGTGCAGGAAATAAGCTTAAAAACAGGTTCTGTTACCAACCAGCTAGTAGGGAGCCTTAGTAGGCCCGAGAGCTCGATGAACCAGGAGTTTTAAGAAGAGTGTGACAACCATACACAAAATAAAGCTGGAGAAGAAATTGGAAGAAGCGAGACTACTTTAAAAAATTGTGTACACACCCACCATGTCATAGGAGCTGGATGAACCTCACGATTATAAAATAAACACATACGGGAATACAAGTAAAATAATTAAAATAACAATAAAATATCTGAAGGACTGGGATACTGGACAGTAAAAGGGGAATAAAGAGTGATTACAAGGCTTGTAGCTTTGAGAAGGGCTCACAGGAAAGCAGCTGAATAAAATGGGTTCAGAGCAATGGATGAAGAGAAGCCTATTTGGAAGGGACTTTTTATTTTCAATTTTGATAAGTCGAATTAGATAACTGCTGGGAATCCAAGTGAAGTTAATTGGTTGGCATCTCAGACCACTGAGATGAGAGGGTTTTTATTTTTATTTTTTTTGAGCGTGAACGGTCGGGGCTGCAGTTGTAGACATAGCAGTCAATTCAAAAGGTGAGCCCTGAGGGCAGGCGCAGGGTGGGTGCGCACAGGTCAGAGGAGCTGGCAGCCAGAAGGCAGTGGGCAGATGCAGACCCATGTAGGTGGCACCTGCAGGGTGGCCCTGGGAAGGGGCAGATGCCCCAAGGGAACAGGAGGGTTGCTAGTGGAGGGTGGAGGCAAGCGAAGTCAGGGTGCCGTGGGCACAGCCGCTGCTGAACAACCTCACGCTCGGTCTCAGGGCAGCAGGGCTGTGGAGCAGGTACAGAAGGAGATGCAAGTCAGCCACTTCTCCCCACCTGCTCCTCAGGTGACCTCACCCACCCAGCGTCTCACCCACGAGAAACAGAGCCCTAGCTTAGAGCTCCCAATCTTCGAAGTACTTAACACCCACGAGTACAGGCAGGCTGATTTGTTCGCCTGTGCAGAGCCTTCAGGCCTGCTCACAGCCAGAGACTCCTGCCCCAGGTGAGGACCTATTTACCTCCTGGACTCCTAAGTCCAGTTAATACCCTCTTCTGATGGTATAAGGTGAAGTTGCAAAATGACTAACAGCATCTGAAGAAATTATCTTCAGATAATTTCAGGTAACGATTCTTTCTAGGACCTTCCCCAGATATACCAGGAACAGAATGAACAAAGTGGAGGTATTTGGGGAACAGGAGCTGCCAGTAGTGACAAAGGACGGTTAGGCGTTTAAGATAACAAAGACTGAGGATCTGAAAGAGTATCATGGCAATCTGGGTGGTGTACCCTGGATAGATGGTGAGAACAAGAACGAAACTGTAGCAGGATGTGAAAGCATGGCAGTGGTGGAGGCGATGGGGCACATTTGAAGAGCCTGACTTTGAAGCAGGTAATGGGGGTGGGTAGTGGGAGTAGAGCAGAGTCAAAATAATGTTTACTTTTAAAAGCAAGGAGCTGAGGCTATCTGAAGGCTGAAGGCAAAAAGTCCAGGAAAGTGCTGGATTTCCTAAATAAAGGGGATACACTTTGCCAGCTAAACCAAGTTTGTAAGAACAGCAGGGTAAGGCTAATCAGACAAGCTTAAGAATATGCAGGAAGCCCCAAGAACCTGCTCATTTAATAAACCAACTCTGTGATGTGACATCAGATGGCCCCAAGACCATACTTGAAGGAAATCCAATTTATAAGAGAGGCACACTACTGTCTTGCAAAAAAATACCTGTAGAAGTTTGGTTTCTTTCTTATTGAGCACCCATCGACTATCCTTGATCTAGATTCTTGACCCACAAAGCCTAAAATATTTAGTATTTGTCCCTTTACAGAATCAGTCTGTTGATTCCTGCCTTAGCATCTTGATGAAGAAGTAACTTTTATTGCCCAGACCAGAGAGCCACAGGCAGATTCACAGAAAATGGTGTGTTCGGGTACATCGAGATTTGGCATCTGACTTCTTAACAATGTGATTGCTGCAAGATGGTCCAATGCTTTTTATTTTGAACAAGCAAGTTCCTTTACTCCTCACAAATATTTAACATCATAAAGCATTTATAAAGTACAAAGTCTGTTGCTAGAAAAGGCATGTTAGACATTAACTCTGTGCTTAAGCAGCTTGCATTATTAAAAAAATACCTCCAGTAGACAAGGAAAGGACAACTTTCTTTTGCATCACTTACATTTTTAAAGCTGGTGAAACCGACTGCAATGTTTGGGGAAAGACACTAATCTCCTACGACACAGGTATTTTTTTCCCAACCATGTCAGCATCAGCATCTTTAACCAGATGAACATTTAGGAAGAGCGTAAGAGCAACACTGATACTGTTGGGGAGGGATTTCAACCACAGCCGTGATGCCTCTGACACAGAAAGGAGGTACCAAAGGCAAAGCTTTGGGTAGACCACAATACAAACGCCTGGACTTTAGAAAACTGGCATATATATGTAAGGAGCCTACAGTTCATTTACTTAAAGGATTTCTGATATTTTCCAATCTTTAACATAAAGGGAAACTTTGCAGACACCCCCCACATCTGCTTTAACAATGGTCCTCAAAAAAGCTTCTTCCTTGTTATTTTTTGTGAGATGTGTAAGTTACTTATGTGGCAGCTTCAATTTGTAATATGGACTTTCCAAATAAGCACCAGAAACATCAGCTACACTTTTCAAAACAGCTCTGCGTAGATCTTTTTATACAGGCTGGGAGAGGTGGTCACCTTGAACAGATAGCACACGTGTTGGAATACTCTTTATATAAGGTACTTAATTAAAAAAATGAAGTAAACAGCTTCATTTATAAGTAGAAAACGGTCCCAGCTTAGTTATGGCACACGAAGTGAAGCTTGAGCTACTTAAATAAGTGTTTTCCAGCAGGCTGAACTATGAAAAGAACAAGGGGACATTCTACCCCCCACCTCTTGAATAAAGATAATCATTTTTATTGTCACCAGGTCAAAGATTCAGATTCCACGCAGCAACCTCTGGCTAAAGAACAGTGAGTCCTTTCAGGTCAGAAGGTCCAAGATGGAGTCCCCTCAGAAGATAGCATAATAGTCCTAAAATAATAAGCAAACACGTAGCTTTCTTAATTTGCCCGGCTGGATTCCTGTAATAAGTACTTAACAACTGTAGGCTCTGAGCCGCTCAGCAGACATCAACAAGACCATTTGCCAGATGATTTAGCAAACAAATTTCTGAGAGGCTCACACATAGGTTGAATGCATCACATAAGAAAACACGCAGGGAGTTAGAGATAATAATAGTAGAGTGGCGTTTTAAGAATTTTTTTTTTAAAGGATTGAGAATTTTGAGCTCTAGAAAATTCAGACAGCTATGCCAAATTCTTTTTCTAAACAGAAACTCCCCAAATTTAAATCCTCAGCCACTCCTGCTAATTTTTTATTCCTTGAGCAAATAACCTAAAATTGACTTCTTGGGAAGGGGAGGCAGGACAAAAGAATCTGGAATTGAGTTGCAAGGAAGGAAGAAAAGAGCAGAAATCACTAGGTTTGGGAGCAACTGACATTTAGCAAGGATGGAAAATGAAAGGTTCTCAACAAATATTTGTTGGATGAATGAATCCAAGTCCATGACACATATGGGAAATAGAGCCATCATAAAGAATGTTGGCAGAATTCTCAAAAAATAGCAGGGGTTAGGAATGGGAGAGAGACATTCATAAAGGAATCGCTCACTAGTGTCAAGAATTGCAGCCTTGAACATGGGAAGAGGGAGACATTCTCTCGAATCACAGGTAGTAAGCAGTCCCCTGGCTTTCTTCTCACAGGACTGGGCCGCGATTGAATTTGAGATGCTTCTAAGTGGGGAAAATCAGGGTGGCAGAAGCATTTACCATTTTAAGAATGAGAGCAGTCCTGAGCTTCTGTGAGGCAAGCCATCCATAGAAAAGGAGAAACACCAGACTTACAGTGGAGCAGGGGCTCAGAAAGCCTATTCTGAGGATGGAGGGTAATTACTCATCACTTTACCTTATAATTAATCTGTGCTCTATTTTCTGAAGTCTCCTTTCTAAACAGGAATGTGGACATTTTATTTGAAAGCATAATACATACTTTATTGATTTATTTATATCTTTTGGCCACAGGACATGCGGGATCCTAGTTCCCTGACCAGGAATTGAACCCGAGCTCCCTGGTGGCATTGGAGGTAAAGAACCCGCCTGCCAATGCAGGAGACATAAGAGATGCTGAATCAATCCCTGGGTGGGGAAGATCCCCTAGAGAAGGGAATGGCAACCCCCTCCAGTATTCTTGCCTGGAAAATCCCTTACAAAGAGGAGCCTGGCAGGTACAGTCCATGGGGTCGCAAAGAGTCAGACACGACTGAGGCGAGTTAGCACATTTCCAGTATTGGAAGAACGGGGTCATAACCACTGGGCCACCAGGGAAGGCTCTGGAGTGTGGACATTTTAAATGAGGAAAAAGCAAAGCAACAATTTTTATTCGATGCCAAAATTAGTTTAGCTGACTTTTTGTTTTCATTTTAAATATTCCTTCTTTCGGCAAACTGTCTAAATTACCCAGTTGCTTTTACATCCTTTGGCCTGCCTGGGAGGACAGAGTACCCAGTGGTGGAGGAGAGACCCGTCCACATTTTGAAGCTGAGAAGCGTGACTTCTCAGAATTAATCGCCAGTTTGCTGAAAGTTTTCATATTCTGCCTAATCCACTTTAAGGGTGTGCAGAGCAAGAAGGGGGCTTTGGAACCTGATGTGAGTGGAAAGCAGCCACATCGACTCCTTGCAGATGCTCCCCTGAGCTTCCGAGAAAGAAATTGACACAGGGGGAAGACAGCAGTCGAGTGTGAGAAGAGGAACCTGCAAATAAATAAATACTCAAATAAATAAAAGGTTCACGGCGTCATCTATAGGAAAATGACGCGCCAAGGGCACAATGAAAGAATGTGAAGCTTTAGAATGAGCTAGGCTGCCAGATGTTGCCTGCTGATTTTGCGGGGGTGAGAGGGGGTGCACCCACGAGGGAAAAGAGTGGGTGTCAGTCAGTCATAGAAATACTCCACTGTAGCTGGGAGGAAATTTATTCCGGGGGAATCCTGGGTGCCAGGGTGACAGGGTGCCAGGGTCCTGGGGCCGGCCCCACCGAGAAGCAGGGTCTATCAGAGGCACATGTGACAGGTGTTACGTGGGCCGCAGGACTGCAAGAGGCACGTTAGCCTTTCGGAGGTCCGCGTTTCTATACGTGATGATGCAAACAGCTCAGTTTAGGATTCGATGATTTGTTAATTACACGTAAAGGACTATTTCGCTGAGGTGAATTGTTTTAGTTAGGAGAGCGATATGCACAAAGAGAAGCAGAGTTGTGAAAACGACAGGATTGGAAGGAGGGCGTGAGCCAAAAAGGAGTGAGACAGTTAACCTTTGTATTTTTACGCCACGGCCAAATTGTGTTTTCAGAGTCACCACTGCAGTGGGAATTAAATGACCCAATGAGTGTTAACAGAATTATTTGCAGACTGTATTTTGCTGTAGACGGGATGATTTTCAATTCAAGAAAGCTAGAGAGAATGAACAAGAGGGGGAATCTTACTGGAGAAAGAAGCTGAAATTGGAAAGTCCCAAAGCTTCCTGGGAAGCGGGAACCACCCAGACTCAGTGTTCCTGAAGAACTTATGTGAAAATGTATTTTATAGACACATCTCTCACCAGATCATTTAACGCAAACATCTCTCTTTGTACCAAGGAGGAGAAAGGCAGTAATTTTAATTGAACAGAAAAATGTGCTTCTTTAAAAAAAATTCTTTCTTTTTGTATTTAAATATTATTTTCTATGAAAGTGAATTTAACACTGGACTTCTGTATAAGCCTTGTAGGAGAATGTTTTCAGGAATCTGCCAGAGCCATTTCCTGCGTCTCATTAAAATAATGACCAGGAAAGTAAATGTGTGAATGGAAAGATTGTAGTGTGTTGATTATGTGGAGTCGTTGAGCAGAACAGAGCCTGTGACACAATGATTAAGATAACCCGACTTGAATAGAAATGGTGAATTGCAAACGGAGCTGTGTGCAGAGCATCTAACAGACTCCTGTGAGGAAACTCAAATGTGTGTGATCACTTATTTATTTCAAGTGTATTTTCAAGATATACTCATCATGAATTATTCACTCTTTCAAAAAAAATATAAATAAATATGAAGGAAGAAGGAAAATCCTATTGTGAATTAGTTTGGACCAAACGTTTTTACACATTTTCAATTTACTATACCACACACACTTAAAATAATGTTCTTACATATTCTGAAAATATTTGAACTCTTGTGTGTGTGCACACTCAGTCACTCAGTCATGTCTGACTCTGCGACCCTGTGGACTGTAGCCTGCCAGGCTCCTCTGTCCATGGGATTCTCCAGGATTCTCCAGACAAGAGTACTAGAGTGGGTTGCCATTTCCTTCTCCAGGGGATCTTCCCCACTCAGGGATGGAACCCTAGTTTCCTGCATTAGCAGGCAGATTCTTTACCACTGAGTCAACTTGGGAAACCCATTTGAACTCTTACTTGGGTGTAAAGGTAACACCCTGACAGTCAGCATAAGAATAACACTACCTGAAATCTGTATCAGAATGAACCCCTTGTCACTCTCAGACTCTATCCAGCTGTCTCTGTATGCCTTAATTTTTTGGAATCCTGAGGCTCAAAACCTCATCTCTCTTTTCTTTCCCTTGTCCCCCACAGCCTACTAATTACTGAGTCCAGTTGACTTTCTTTCTTATCTCTGCTCCCCTCCCATCACCTTTAAGGCTCTGACACTTCAGTATCTCTGCCCTCTACTCATCACTATCAGGGCTCTGATGCCTCATTAGTGTTTAACTCGGATAGCAGTGGCTTCTGGACCACCTCCCTGAATCCACTTTGCACTATGGATGAAATTCATTTTCTTGAAACATGGCTCTTTTTTTTTTTTCCCCTGTCATTCCTGGGCTCTAAAACTTTTCCTGACCTCAGGAGGTCTTCTGGGCTTCCACCATGTTGGGGAGGGGGACTGAAGGCCATATGCCTGGGCAATGGTGAAATTGAGCAGCAGATGTCCTTCTGGATGGGCTGTTGGCTGTGCCCAGGATGGGAGGCCACCTGCCAAAGAAGCTCCACTGGAACAAGAACTGCAGCAGATTCCTCCAGTGTAGCCATCGAAGCCCCTGCTCTCGGGCTGGGGAGGGGGTGGCTGGAAACAGGGGAGGGGGGCAGAGCAGAGCTGCAGAGTGTGGGTGCAGAGCGAATCCTCTTGGCTCCAAGGCCTGGCCCCGGGAACAGGAGCTCGAGTCTCCCAACCCCCCTTGTCATTTATCGCAGACCTTAAGGCAGTGCTCGGGCCTCAAGAAACCACGGGGCATTCTTTACCCTCTTTTCTTCAGGAAATCTCCTTACAATGTCTTTTTAAAAAAAATTCTTTATTGAGTTTTTTTTACAATATTGTTTCTGTTCCATATTTTGTTTTTTTTTTTTTGTCCATGAGGCATATGGGATCTGAGCTCCCTGACGAGGGATGGGACCCGCACCCCCAGCGTTGGAAGGGGAATCCAACCACTGACTGCCAGGGAATTTCCCTTCCATTGACTTTTCTCCTACCAGTGTTCAAGGTTGGGAGAGCGGCTGGAGGAAGCACACAGCATCTCTTTCTCTTCAAAACCCTAAACACAAACCACGCGCAGGGAAAGCTACCTCTCACCTTGAACTTGAGGTGTGAGTCGATGTTATGTGATGGCTGAGTGAGAGGAGGAGAAGGGACCAGACCTTATATTTGGTCCCACTTTAATAATGATGCTACCGTCTCCCTTGGCTTAGGAAAGTCATGCAGGCTTTCTAGCCACCCTCTTCATCACACCATCTTGGCCTTTGACCTCACTGCCCGGTTCCATTGGCCCCGACTCCCTGAATCTGCCCCCTGGGCTTCCTGTTCACCTGCTTGGCTGTGAGTTTGACTGAGGCCATCAACAGTCTCTCCCAGGCACGGTCAGCCTCTGTGTCCCATCCCCGACAGGGTTCAGGGCCCTGAGAAGGAACACCTGGGCCCCTGGATTTTTTAGAAAAGTAAACAACATACACTTTGGTTGGGCATCCAAAATTTCACCAACAACTCCCAGTCCCTTTCAAAAAAAGTGAGTTGCTTCAGGTATGCAGGTTGCCATCCGATGGAGCTGCAAAGGTGCCATGCTGTCAAATCCCACTGAATCCTTTAGTTAGAACAGGCTCCGCATCTGATTTCACTTTTGACCACCACCTCTAGCACCGGCACAAGGAGCAACGACTGCTTCATTTGACGAACGAATGAATCACTTCCACGCAAACCAAGTGTCTTTGTTTACCTTTGTAAGCAGTGATACAATTTATTTTCTATGATTGTACCAGAGCATTGGAGACAGTGCAGATAGAATATTTCAGGGTGGCGTTTCAGCCAAAATACCTTTAAATGCATAGTTATTATTCAATTTCCTAAATGACCCTTGAGTACTTCCTTCCACAGAATTTTACTACTTAAATTAATAAGACAGTATGCCTAATGCTGAAAACCCTAATTCCATGTTTGGTGGTTTGAGGCAGTGAAACAAGCCCCTTACAAAGGGCCCTAGGATGAGACCGGTTACCTCTTTGTTTCTATCATGGAGGAGGCTTTCAGGGCACTGTGCTCCCCTCCAGACCTCCGACCCTCCCTTGCATGACAGACACTCTCCCGCTGCTGGACTTGACCAGCCCCCTGTTTCAGCTGTACAGCCCCTGTCCCTGACCCCGGCCCCTTTGTCCTCCTTTAGACAAGCATCTCTGATTGACCTCAGCCCTCTCTGTTGTCCACAGTCCTGGAATATTTACCCTCCTCTCAAGGATCCCATTCTGTCAAACAGCATCAGTCATGCTCACATCTCGGGAACGTCAATCTTCATTGAAAATCTGTCAGTTTTGCTAACATAAACCCTGAGATAGCTTAATTCAGCTCCACTGTTATCAGCTGTTTGTTTTTCCTCAGAAAATGGAGATGCTTTTTTTTAACCAAAAAAAAAAAATTGTAATAAGTATAGATTGACGATGTCCTGGAGTAAGAAAGTAACACCTCCAAATAAAGGATCTTGGGAGACACCTTTTCTAAGGTACTGTTTGGTTGTTTCAAGTTGTTATTGTCACTTCTTTAAATATAAAAAAGAACTCTGGTTTCTAAGGTTGCTCTTCCCCCGGTTTCAGTTCCCACTGACTGCTCATTACATAACTATCCACATGACCACAAGGAAGTCAGGATACGGAGGGGAGACTGCGCATTTTTAATTGTTCTTTATCAGTCTGTCTGTATCCTTCTAATCTCCCACAGCAGGAGCAAATTTTCTATAATATGTGCTCTTTCTTATAGCCTAAGCGTAAGTACAGGAAAAGAGATCATCCTTCTGCAGAGAATAACTTAGCCAAGGACACTGTGCTCCATCTTTATGATGAAATACATATTTCCCATTAAAAGGCAAATCTGTCATTTTAAAAGGTTGAATTGGATGTACTTTAAAAATAATTCCAGCTGGTTAAAATGAGAGCATGGGGTGGGGGGGGGAAAGCTCAATAAGAATGTTCTCTTGGTCTGTAGTATTTTCATTTTCCTCAAGTGTGAATTGGATATATTTTCTTTTACTTTAAGCCCTTTATTTTCAGTGTTTGATTCAGAGTTAGTGGAATAAGTTCTCAAGATGAATGGAGCTCAATAATACTATTTCTAATACTTAAAGTTTCTATTTCTGTACTCTGTATTTCCAGCCAAAAAAAAATTGGTCCATTTGAACTGACCCTTTTTCTATGATTACACAAAGACATGTTGATATTATCTTACATTGTTCTGTTCCATATGTACCATTTCTGGACCTTTTATAACTCTTCCTGTGAAACCTTTGTCCAGTTAATGTGATTTTTTTTCATAAACTAAATGACTCATTGCCTCCTGGTAAAACACAAGCAAGGGATATATTAAAATACGCAGTGTTGTTCTATAAAAGCCGTCTCTGTATGCGGGTGCACAGACACTAGTATTACACATCCAGTGATTTGAGGTTTGCACCTGGACTTTCACACCTGTAGTAAATGTGGGTACTAAGCTATTATTGGTATTAGTTTTTACAAAGAAACAAACAAATATAATCACACACAAACACTTCTACATCAGTTGGTTTTGAACTCAATTAAAATTTTGTCCTTGCAAGTTTAATTTTCCTCACTATCCACCAGTTACTTTTGCTTCTAAGATTTTGAATGATGAAATGTGCAAATGCAAAGCTTTGTGTTTTTTTCAACACACTCCGCTGCATGTGGGATCTTGGCTCCCCCACCAGATGTCAAACCTTTGTCCTCTGCAGTGGAGGTGCAGAGTCTTAACCACTGGACCCCCAGGGAAGACCCTGAAATGCTTCTTCCCACACAGCCCTGGTCGACCACCGTCGCTAAACACACTGGCTCTGCCGAGGTTTACAGCCACGTTTCTACCGCCTGGCTTTCTGCTGTGTGTCCCAGCAGTCTCTGAACTATACACTTCCATCTTTGTACGAATCTTACTGATATATACTTTCGTATAGTTTGCGGAACGAGATGAAAGCAGAAGTGGACAAGGCCCATCACCTTCCTTTATGTGTTAAGAACTTTCAGTGGTCACAGTTTGCTTTGGCTTCTTCCCATTGGATCTTACCCCCTCGAGTTCCTCGCCCACTCCCGTTTCTGACTTTCCAGATCACGGTTGTGGATCTCAACTGACACTTTTATCACTACTCCTTTCTTCCCGTTTCTCTGTCCCTCGTCGTGGAGTCTTCAGCCTCCAGGCGGCCAGCCCTGACCCCCACCCGACCCACGCCACCCGACCCTGCCTGCCTTTGTCGCCTGCACCCTCTCCCACCATCACTGACTTTGCTTGCTGGCTTCATTCCAACTGCCCCTCGTGCATGACCACCAGCTGTTTAAGGCTTGTGCTACCTGTCCTTTCTCTTCTCACCAAAGTGGCACGCTGCCAGCAACATTCCGTGAGGTCCACCTCAGTATCTAAGAGGACCGCTTGGGTCTTAGCAGCAACCCGGGGCCCGCATGGCAGCCTCTCTGACTCTGGTGCTCCACCCAGGGGTGCCACCATCCTACTGCCCAGAGTCCCCATAGCCTCTCACCTCACCTCACCTTCAGTCTACATGTCTCTTCCCTCAGCAACAGTAATCCAATTTCCTGAGGAAAGCAGTACACGCTAAAGTGTTAACGACTGACAACTAAGCGATGGGAACTTGAGAAGTTCATTAGTGCAAATGAATCCCTAATCTGTAGACTTGTTATGGAACACGGTAAGAGTACTGGGTCAGGAATCTACTCTAGGCCTTCCCAGTGAGCTTTTATCTCCCTGTCAAACAGGAGATGGAGAAGGCAATGGCACCCCACTCCAGTACTCTTGCCTGGAGAATCCCATGGATGGAGAAGCCTGGTAGGCTGCAGTCCATGGGGTTGCTAAGAGTCGGGCATGACTGAGTGACTTCACTTTCACTTTTCACTTTCATGCACTGGAGAAGGAAATGGCAACCCACTCCAGTATTCTTGCCTAGAGAATCCCAGGGACAGAGGATCCTAGTGGGCTGCCATCTATGGGGTCGCACAGAGTCGGACACGACTGAAGCGACTTAGCAGCAGCAGTAGCAGCAGCAAACAGGAGAGCAAGCTTAACAAACCAGCAACACGTTTCTGAGCAGCTCTGAATCCCTATTCAAAGGCCACTCCAGGTTATGCACAAGGAAGCATCTGCTCTAAATCTCTTGGATTAAATTTATTGTCACTATATTTCAATCATTTATAAGCAAAAGATGCTTACCCTCACCATAGTACATGTTTATGGCATTATATACATTTTTTTTGTATTACTGAGCTGCTGCTAAGTCGCTTCAGTTGTGTCCGACTCTGCGAGACCCCATAGACGGCAGCCCACCAGGCTCTGCCATCCCTGGGACTTTCCAGGCAAGAACACTGGAGTGGGTTGCCATTTCCTTCTCCAATGCATGAAAGTGAAAAGTGAAAGTGAAGTCACTCAGTTGTATCCGACTCTTTGCGACCCCATGGACTCCAGCCTACCAGGTTCCTCCGTCCATGGGATTTTCCAGGCAAGAGTACTGGAGTGGGGTGCCATTACTGAGCTACAACTTCTTATTTCCCTAAATTATACCATAGTGAAATACTTATTTATTGAATTTTTATTAAGCCATCAAAACAGTGGTTAGGAACTTTTTTATCGTATGGATTATCTTTTGGTGAAATTAACCCTCAGAGGGAAGAACAGAACTGTACTTGTTGAACTGAGAAAGTAGCCCCCAGGATGAAATGGGCTATTCCCTGTGCCAGGCTCCCCTCTGTGATGGAGAAGGTCATGGTGGCACCATTTTTAACCCACTGCTAGGAGATATGGAGTAGTGAGGGGATTAACCACAGGCCTAGACTTCAGATATGAACAATTAGGGAAACCAACCTGACAAATGTGAAACACTGAATGTCTACTTCTTCAGTGTAATTCTATTTAAAAAAACTTGTAGGAGACTAGGATAATCCTCCTCAAATATCTAAAAATAGAACTACCATATAATCCATCAATTTCACTGCTAGGTATATATCCAAAGAAAATGAAGGCACCAATTGAAAAAGATACATGCAAACTCCAAGTTCACAGCAGTATTATTTACAATAGCCAAGACATGGAAGCAATCCAAGCGCCCATTAACAGATGAATGGATAAAGAAGATGCGGTACATATATACAATGAAATATTACTGTCATGAAAAAGAATAAAGTTCTCCCATTTGTAGCAATACAGAAGGACCTAGAGGGTATTATACTTAGTGAAATAAGTCAGAGAGAAAAACTAACACTCTATGTCATCCCTTACATGTGAAATCTAAAAACAAAATAAAGGAATGTATATAACAAAAGGGAAACAAACTCACAGATATAGAGAACAAACTAGTAGCTACCAGTGGGGAGATGGAGAGAGGGAAGGACAAGATAGGAGTAGAGGATTGAGATATACAAGCTACTAGGTCTAAAATAAATAAGCTGCAAGGACGGACTGTACAGCACCGGGAAACACAGCCATTATTTTGTAAATAACTTTAGAGTATAATCTATAAAAATATTGAATCTCTAGGTTATATACCTGAAACTATAATATAGTATTATAAATCAACTATACATCAGTAACTGAGAATGAAATGGCAACCCACTTCAGTATTCTTGCCTGGAGAATTTCATGGACAGAAGAGCTTGGCGGGCTACAGTCCATGGATCGCAAAGAGTTGGACACAACTGAGCGACTAACACTTAGACATCAATAAAAAGAATCAAGACAATGAGATTCAAAACATAACTAAAAGTTTTAACTGGGGCTTGTCATTTGTATAGGAAATAGATTCACAAATAAAGTAATAGGTAGAAATAGAAAGCTGCTGGAAGGAGCTTATACTGTTAAATTATAATAGGTCAAAAAAGTTACAGTAGGGGTTCTGAGGATGGAAAAGAAAGTGAAGGAAGGTTAAAAAAGGAATTCTTATGAGTTAGGTGTTGAGTCCCTTTGCCACTGTCAGAACGACCAGACCGATAAATAGCATTTCACAGGGAGAGAAGGGGATGGACAAAGGCCCGGGGCAAGTACGGTACCCTGTCTGAAAGCAGAGCTGCTCTACAGGTCTTTGATTTGGGTACAGAGTGAGGCTAGCAGGGTATGTCTTAAAACTTCCTCACATGCTCCCTTGAAATGTGTACAAAATGACACAACAAAGAAAAAGAGAAAAAAAAATGTCTTCAATGATCCGAACTTTCCTTACAAAAGTGATGCTATAGCTAAAAGAATAACTGGAAATCTTCCACCGAAGCAGGGACAGGCCCTCTATTCCTTTCCCACCATCAGCTCCTGAGAACTCGAGTTCACATGTAGCCTTCCACCAGGACAGCATGGTGACAATGAATAGAGATGAAGGCCAAGAAGCTGGCGTCAAGGACCAGGTTCACCTTCTGCCACCCCAGAACTTGCTCAGATTGATCCTTGAGAAGAGGCTCCTTTTTCCTATGTGGTGTATTTCATCTGGCCATGGGGAGTTGCTGACCTTCATAATCGGAAATCCCACACTGATTTCCCGGATGCTCTATTGCCAGTACGTTCTGCCCTGAGACACGTGACAATTCATCCTCAACCACTTAAGTGTTACTTCCAGTAAATCAGAGGATCTATAGGAACTCCTTTCATAAAGCTCTGTTCCTTGGCCTTGGCTTGGGAAAACAGTGGCATGGCTCTAGTTAAGCTAGTTAGAGCCATGCTTGAGCTCAGTTGTGTCCAACTCTTTGTGACCCTGTGGACTATAGCCTGCCAGGCTCCTCAGTCCCTGGAATTCTCCAGGCAAGAATACTGGAGTGACTTGCCATTTCCTCCTCCAGGGTATCTTCCCGACCCACAGACCGAACCCACATCTCTTGTGTCTCCTGTGTTGGCAGGCAGATTCTTTACCAGTAGTGCCACCAACTAGCACAGTCTAAGTAAATTCCCTCTTCCTGGGCGCTAGGACCTAGGGGATGGCATTGGAGTGAAAGTGCTGAAATTCAGGGACAGTTCTTAGAAGACTCCAAGCAGACAGACACCAGCAAGTAGAACCCAAAGAGGATTGTTAGCTCTTTCCTGGAGTTCAATCCAAGATAAGCTCTCTTTCCAGGGCAGTTAATCTTGGCCCTGAAAAGAAGTTGCCAGAAGGGTTATTGATTTCGAAGCGACAAGCTGCTTGCAGGAGTTGAGGTCTAGCCAGGGCCTCGGGTAGGTTTTCAAGGTTAGAGTTTTTTTTTTTTTTTTCTTCTGAGAATCTAATGGAGAGCTGTGGTTTCCTTCATAAAAAGTCATAATGAGTGCTTGAAGTTAACTTGAGTTAATGTTTACAATGGAGGCAAATCTTTTATTTTTGTGACATTTGCAGTTCGTTTTAAATGTCTTGCACAGCATATTGACATGATAATTTAGGGTTATGGTTAGTAATTAAAATTCAAAATTCGTATTAGTGTAATTGATATCCAGCATGATTATGAGTTCATATTCAGAATGGAGGAAGGCTGTGTTTTGGGCTTCCCAGGCGGTGCCGTGGCAAAGACTCCGCCTGCAATGCAGGAGATGCAGGAGACAAGAGTTCGATCCCTGGGATGGGAAGATCCCCTGGAGGAGGGCATGTCAACCTCCCTAGTATTCTTGCATGGGAAATCCCATGGACAGAGGAGCATGGCAGGCTACAATCCATGGGGTTGCAAAGAGCTGGACATAACTGAGTGACTGAGCACACAATAGGCTGTATTTATGCTGTTAAGAGTTTTAAAAGATATATTTGAAAAGCTACCTCTTGGTGTGGCATTGTACTTTAAAACAGCACTCTCCAAACTTTTTGATACAAGGGACCAGTTTGATGGAAGACAATTTTTTCACGGACTGGTTTCGGGGGACTGGGGGGAGGGGGGTTGGGGATGGTTTGGGGACGGTTCAATGCATTACATCTATTGTACACTTCATCAATTATTATTACATCAGCTCCACCTTAGATCATCAGGCATTAGATCCTGGGGTCGGGGACCCATGCCTTAAAATACTCTCTGTTATATCCACTTCAAAAGGAGAGCCTGACCAGCTGACCCTCGCTGGTAATCAAACCCCCATCACAGAGGGGAGATACCTCAGGTGTGGTGGTGTGAAGGAAAAACACTTTCTATGGGACTTTCTTGGAAATCAAACTCCTCTAAGAGATGGGAAATATCATAAAGGGAACACAGCATACATTGCTCTCGTTATGCTGAGCCCCTCAAAAGGGGACAAAATTTCTCCTTATACAGCTTGTTTGAGTGAAACAATTATAAAGAAGTCCTTCTGAATATATAAATGTGTGTGTCTACAACTGTATTAGTTACATTTTATTTCATCTGCCTTGCAGTTATAACCAGTCTGAAGTAACCCTATCTGTTATGTCTGAATACTTCCAGGGTGAAAAAAAAAAAAATTCATCACAACAGAAAACTTTTAGAAAAAAAAAAAACATGAAGAACCAGTCCAACCTTTAAAGGTCACTCAGAAACTAAAATCTTTATTTGAATTCATTATGAAATCAATGGAACCCTTGGTTAAGATTCATGTAATTATAAATAACACAGACCACGAGGAGAACAAAATGTTTAAGTCATAAATCTTTCATAACTTCTGAAACTTCACTTTTCACTCTCACAGGCTTGCATTTTCCACACCCAAGAAAGACTATTGTACCATTGTGGATTATTTAGTCTGGCTAGTTGGCATACTGCCTAAGCTTTTAGGAGTTGAAAAAAGATTATATAATCTGTCTTTTGATATTTCGGTTCATGTTTTTCAGCATGCTTGTATCTTTGCCAAGAAATGCATATTGAGTGAAAATCCACTTCTTAACATGCACCAGGGAAGAAGTCATAGGTAAACGAAAAGCACGCTGAAAAGATATAGCAAGTCCTGGTTTCAGAATATATACCAGTAAGTCTACAAATTCCATTAGTGTAAATACCAATGGCTTGGCAACGCTGCTTGCATCAGTATATATCAGCAGGCATGCCACAGTGATTTTCAGTGGTGTTCCGTTTAGTTACCAATCAGAAGCATCACTTAACAATTCTGTTCAGAAACGACGAGGACAAAAAGCAGCTCGGATCAAGGGTACCGTTTGATTTGCCTGCACTAATAAGGGCCATAAATTATTTACAGGACTTCAAAGTCTTGAAACTGGTAAAGTACACCAGGGCAAAAGTAGAATTTGTTTGTTTATTATCAATTATTTACACAGTATGTTTTACAACATCAGATGTGTAGAAGAGGCATAATCCTGAGGAATGGCACACAATAAGAAGCATATTATGTTAATTCTGTAAAAGCTTAACATGAGCCATCAAGACGTGGAGGCCATCTGATGCAGTATTTATAAATATTTCAATAACAATCTCAATAATCATAAACTCTAAAAAGCATTCCAAAATACAAACCAATTTATAATTTCTAGGTTAGTGAAAATCCAGGCACATGCAATCTCCTGCTTAATTGTAACGAGGGGACTTCAATCTCTGATCAAATGTGGAAACTTCCAAAAAAAAAAAAATGCTCTTGTTCAACTAATAAACTATTTGTAATACAGGGTCACACACAACAGAGAAATCAAATCCACATCTACCCAAAGAGGTCAGCCAAAAAATAAACATGTCAATCTTTTTAATCAAGCTGGCCACTTCAAATCTAATGTAGTAATTATAGATAAAAATGTTGCTGAGATTAAGAGCTACACCCCCGGGATGGGTGGCACGTACGTTGGGACTTGATTGTTTTTTAATATGCCTCCAGTCAAATGTGGTAAACTTCACACTTTTTAACCAGTGTGTTTGTAATAGATTGAATGAAACAGGTCTACAAAAGAATCAATAAATGTAAAGACTAGAAAGAATTAGAGAGGCTGGCAGGCTTGTACCTATTGTCTGGGGGAATTAGATGTCAGTTTGAGTATTATAACTCTGACAAAGATTTCTGAGCTTTAATTTACTAGAACATATAATGGGCCAAGGAGAGGCTGGGAAACATGGTCAGATTGAATACATTATTTAACAAACACTTTAATGAATGTTACACACTTTTTTTTTTTTTACACTCCTGACATTTTTTCCCCATTCATTTTTCAGACTCTTGTTTATCAATGAAATGCACTTCTCTAAAAGAGTCTTCTCATAGGGTCCTTAAATCTCAAACCTGTGATGGTGCCCTTAATGCTGAATAATACTCTAACAGGAACCAACAATGCTTACCTTCAAGTCAGGATGAAAGAAGCATCGGAAACCCCATCGCTAAAGTTCAGCAAGCAAACAAAATATGATAATGATAGAAGGATTAGGTGAGTAATTCCCGGTTCAGGACATATGCCGAAATAGAACAAGATTTCACAAGACTTTGGTCTTTATTTTTCCAGCGACAGTGAAAAGTTTTAGGAGAGCTCTGGGGCTTTCATAAAGAAAAAAGAGCCAGTGCCTTTTTGTTTATTTACTTATTTTTTAAAACCTAAATCCATGGACTTAACTGTGCTTAGCTCACAAAGGAGTTGTCCAGCCCTTATCCACACACCAGATGCAATTTAGATAGGTTGCACCCCCCTGCCTCGCTTATCTTGGGAAAGGAGAAAACATTCCATTAATCAAAAACTAATGCAGAAACACCCTTGGGAATAAATGGAAACCACATTGTAAAGGGAGAACTCGTGTTTTCTGTAAAACATGAAAGAACGACACGTCAGGAAACGGGCCGAAGTAGCCAAATAATAATCAACACGTAGCTGGCCAAAAATGACTGGAGTCTCTGCTGACTTTCACTGCATGCCAGTCACTAATGAAAGGCACAAATCTTACTGATGTAAATCACCCTGTCTGCTGTTTCACGATGCTCTAACCCGATTTCCGGCAAATAGCAACAAACCAAACAGTAAACACATATTTAGAGAAGTGCCAAAGAGCCATATATTTGGAGGGTGAGGGGGAGACACAAAGATGGACTTTGTCTTTAAAGAGCTGACAGTCTTTACAAAAAATATGTTTTCAGCTACTCTCAAATAAAGTTGAAAAACGTCTTCTGTAAAGAGCCAGATGGGAATTAGGCTCTGGGGGCGGTCACATGTTCTAGGCACAACTCTCTAGCTCTGTCATCAGGACACAGAGCAGCCACCAGCAGGATGTAAACAAATCCAGGAGGCTGAGTTCCAACACAATTATTAATGGACACCAAAGACAGGACATTTCACATAATTGAAATGTCCCATGTCATTCAATATTCTTCTTCTTTTTTTTAAAAATTTTTTTTTAAATTTTATTTTTAAACTTTACAATATTGTATTAGTTTTGCCAAATATTGAAATGAATCCACCACATCAATATTCTTCTTATCATTTCTTTTCATCTACTTAAAAATGTAAAAAAAAAAATTCTTAGAACCCAGGCCAAACAAAACAGATAGGGGGCCCTGACTTGATCTGTGGGCCAGTTTGCTATATCTTCCTCTAAAATAATTATATAATAATGACTATAATAATTTCTACTCGTACAATCAGGAAGCACAAACTGTAACCAATCAGGGATGCCAAAGTAGACTAGAGTTTCCAATTTAAAACAGAATTCTAATCTATTTGAAAACAATACAGTTATTCTAGCGGCAACGTTGGAAGGAAATCCTGATACAAAAAAAAGGCCTCGGATCTCTGATGTATAGCAGAATCCTTGGAGTAAGAGTATTCAGGACAAACTTCAGTCCAGGAGCCCAGAAATCCATGTTAGTTTCAACCAAAATGGTGAGGCATTTATTGGTAAATGGGGTATAAGGGGAAACTAGCAGACACTGTTCCTAATATCTAGGACCTAATGATCCTAAAAGGTTAAACAGACACTTATTGCAAGAATTCTAGATAAAACCAACTGCACTGAGTTTCCCAAGTGTGATATAACATGTGGTGGGGAAGGAGAATTCCCAATGGAATGATCTGTCATGATGCTTTAAGAGAGGCAGCCTTTGGGATGGTTTTCTAATCTCAGGCATGCACTTGGGTGAAAATGGCAAAAAGGGGACATTCGAAGACGAGGACAGAGCTTGGGAGAGGGGAAAGAGTGGGAAGCATACAATTTCCAGAGGTCAAGGAGACTTCAGGAAACCTCAGAGGGATGAGGGGGTAGCAGAAAAGAAATAAGGATGGAGTCATATTAAAGAGGGCTTTGAACGCTAGCCTGAAAAATTGGGACTCAATTTTTATGCAGATGAAGGCCAAGAATTTCAAGCTCTTATTATACAAATGAAATTTTAGCAAAGCTGAAATCTTCTTTATAACCCAAGTTCAATAATACTCTAATCACAAAATGAAAATTTTCATAAAATAATTTCAGACCTTACATTTCTTTCTAAAATCCTTCTGCCACTGCTCTGAATAAAAATCAATGTTACTTTTATAACACGGGGTTAAAATGGCTGCACAGGATAGAGCCCCACTCAGAGCAGGAGCTCAATAAATAGGTAAATAATTGTATGTTACCTTGTGGATCTATGCCAATGTCAGATAATGAAATCAAGTCAGATTCTGAAGTTAAAACAACACTAAAGGAATTTTTTTTCTTCAGTATTATATGAAAACTTGGAAGCCTCCAATACAATCTCCCACTCCCCTTTTCAACATATTATTTGTGGGGGCAAAACTGGAATTATACTAGGGTTATATCACTGATGATAAATTTTTTTCAATAGAAAGTTTCAGTTTGTAAGACATGGCACATGAGAAAAAAATAAAAAACAATCCTGACATTTAAACTTGACACCTCCAGGTAAATTCAGTTCTCAAATATCCACTGGGATGCTAATTTTCATCAGGGTAGAGTTATAAATGGACAGTTGGCTTCAAGTGCCCTATGAACCTTGGCACAGCAAGGTGCTATTACAAACCACAGGAAATGAGGTACTTTAGAGGATGTCCAATTGTAATGCCATCAAATGAGGGGCTAGAAAGTCTCCTTGTGTCCAGGTGTTTGAGCAAGCTTTCAGAGGTCAGGTGCATGTAAAGAACAATGAATGTTTCTTTGAATATTTGTGTGATTTCTCACAGTGTTTTCTGTAGTTATCTAAATTCCTGACATAGTCAGAGCCATACCAGAAATACTTAAGAATGTCTGTACTGTCGGAGCAAATTAATTTAGAAAGTATTTGTTCAGCTCATTCTAAGGGTCCATGGAATTAATGTTTAGGGGAAAAATTTTAAGTAACCAAACGAGGAAATGATAAATTTCTTTTTCTTTAAATTTGCAACTACACTCAATTTTTATTAATAAAAGCATATGCATATAATGATGTATTTATAGAAAACAAATGTGCTATAAAACTCAGAATACTTGTTAATCTTCCCAACTCATTAGTCATTTTTAATTTTTAGTTTTAGTCATTTTAGATTTTTCAAAAGGGAAACCACAAAACAGCTCTAAGAATAATTAAAGTCCTTTAAAAAAAAAAAAAAAAGAAAGTATTCTAATGGTAAGATTCAGCAAATTGTACTCAAACATACAGATACCTGCCTTCCCTACCCAGGAATCTGGCTCTAAGCAGATGAGATGATTCTAGACAGAGAGGACTTTAGCACAAATCAGTAAGCCCCTCTTATGGCCAACGTATGTGTAGGCTATCTGTGGACACTCGTGCAGGCTGGCACAAACACACACACGTGCTTACTGATTAATAGGCAAGACTAATGCTTCTTCACAAACTGCAGTCCACACCCTTTTGGAAATATTCCAGACCACCAAATGCAACAACTTTTGGGACACATGGGGGTGAACTGAAACCGTGTTTACCCAGATGTACGCCTAGGAAACCTTCCAGAATGAACCTGGGACAGGCCCGAGACTGCATGCCACCCACAAAATCAGTCTTCTCATCTCAAGGGGACATGCTACATGCTTTCCAGGTCTGGTTTCCTAAAGGGTCTTTTGTCCAACTTTGAACTTTCTGATATATATACATTAATACATCTAAGTCTGGTTGTACCATAATGAGTAGATCAGAGTTAAAATCTCCCACTCATTACCGAGTTCATGCATCATAGAATTTTATTTTGGTATGAGACCCAAGTGCTAAGGATGGATGAAGGGGTGCCATTTGATTGATCTTGCCCACTTAATCCAGAAAAGTTGTCTCACTGAGCTCAAGTTACACTGTGTTCCAGCACAGGGATAAAGAGGGCCACCAAGAATCAGGCCTCAAAGTCACCTGTCACACTCTACCATGTGACACACAAGAGGAACAACACCGATATCTCACCATAAATTCAGTGGGTGTACACTTCTACAACAGAACTGGATTCATTTTCATATTCTGCTTTTTTTTAATTTTGAAAAATTCTCCACTTAACTTTCATTCCTTCCATGTTTTATAGTTCTCCCTAAAGTAGGCTTTACCATATAAATATTTAACATAATCCTTTCTCAACTCTAGCACACAGGTTTTTAAAAGATGCTGAATTATAAGCAATGAAGTTGAAGTTTCACATTGAAGGGACATAGAGATTGTGACCGCCAAGGTAGACATGAGTCCATCAGCAAACATTCATTGCACATCTAGAGTGCTCGGCAGGTCAGGATCCTTTGGAAAAGGCTGCTGGCCTGGCTCCAAGGGACTCCAATTATTAGAGGAATCATGCTTCCCTCTTTGCAATTACTTAGAGCTTTGACACCCTGACCATTTGATCCCGTCAAGCCTTATCCTTCATTCCTTGTCAGTTTTGTTTGTCTTCATTCATTTAATTATATGCAAAAGCACAGTAGCTCACCAAGTCATACTCAATCCAGTTCAAAAAAAGGACCTCTGGCCACTCTTTGCAGCCCAGAAGTAAGACCCACTAACATTAGGTTTCACACCGGTAGGGAACACCACACAGCTTTTGCTAGGGCTGAGCGATCCGGAGCCACTTCTGGGGGTTTAACTTAATGTCAGAGGATGATCTGAGGACTAAAGGATCATGAGATGTCCTGAGAGTTTTAAAAGAGGTATCCGATCTCATCTACAAACAGGGAAACTGAGGCTGGTGAGTTTAGTGGGCTTAGCTAAAATCACACATTCAATGACAATTCTGAGTTAGAATGCAATTTTACTCACTCTCAGAAAGTACTCATTTCATTTATCTAAATTTGAAAATACCTATAACAAATAATGTGCCACAGAATTAAAAAAAATATATATATATACATATAATATACACAATCAACATACATTTAGTTACATTTGGTCATATTTCATTTTACCTTCTCCAAATTATTGAGATTTTTCACAGTTATATTTTGAAACAAACTTTCAGAGTTAAATATTTAAGGACTGTATCAGTATTACAGTACAAAAAAGTCTTGGAAACACAAGCTTCATATTTGGTGCTGTTTCACATAGATTGTTGTTAACATGCCACAAGCTGTAGACACTTAAAAATACTGTTTAATTTTCTTTAATCCATTTCGTTTTATGGATCTAAAATGGCCATCAGACAATAATACAGCAGTTTCCATAAGGAATAAATTGTTAGTGCTTGACAAAAAACTCTTTTTATGCCAGAAGAGGGAAATATAAAAATGTCTTTTCCATATAATTATATTAAAAAATGTGTTCGTATGTTCTCTCATATTACAGCTGTTAGAATCTTTTTTTTTTTTTAAGGCACTGACTTAAGAGCTTTCCTTTTCATCCCCATTTTTCCCTAATTAATTTCTGTTCAACCAAAGAACTCTTTCCTTTAATGGCTTCTGCTACCAGAGCAAAGCCTTCGTGCAATGAGCAAGCCCATTTCTGAGCTCTGCTCTTCAAAAAATAGGGGCAGGAAAGATAAAAATGTTTCTAAAAAGGGTACTTTCCCATTTAGGTGTTATTCTTCATTTAAGGAGAGTTGACAGATAATTACTAGTCTCTACAAAAATTTAAATCTTCTGCTACTCAAAGATGGCGAGTGTGCATAAACAGAGAAATATAACCTTTAAAAGATATTCACAGTTTCACAAACTTGGTCCCACAGGGAATCATCTGCAATTAATTTACTAATGAATTCTGATAATAGTCTTGCTTTTGTTTATCGTTATTTTTTAAAGTGTTTTTTTTAAAAAAGAACTAGAATGAATTTCGCATGTTTTTCTTCAGAAGATTTCTCTTCTTATATTTTTCTCATATCTATTTTTGATTTTGTTTATATTTTAAATATCCAGAATTAATGAGGTTTCCTTATATACTTTGGAAAATTTACAGACCATTATTTTTAATCTCTTTTTTTTCTCTTTGTGCTTTGAATATCTGCTTTTATTTTGAAAGAATGAGGGAGGAAAGTCTGTTTAATTAAATAATATAGTCAAACAACTGCTCTTTTTTACACTGCAATTGCTTCACTATTAAAAAGAAAAGGCAAGGCATAAAACTCAACTAATTACATTTATTAAAGATCTGAAGATGCACTAGTATCTCTGCCAATACCTCCTACTTCCACCCTCATGCCAACTGCCTGAATATTAGAAAATCTGGAGAAATGAGATGCCTAACACAAATTATTCAACAAAATAGAATTATATACAAATATATATAATATTTATAAGATACGTTAGTATATTTCTTACCCAAGCTATTTGAGTTCATATAAACATATTTTTAAAAAATCATGTCACTGCCATAAATTAGCACTCAGTTAAGACAAATGCAGTCATCAGGATCAATCAAGAAGTCAAAAAATCAGCTCTTTTGGAATCTATTCATTCTGTGCATGTAGATGTGGCTTAGCATTACTCCCCACTCAAGAATATGTAATAAACGTAACAAGTTCCAGTGAAATAAGTAATCTGTTATTAAAAACAAGCAAGGGGGCTTCTGTTATTAAAAACATAAGTCCATTTTCCTTCAGTATAAATTCAATGGCATTGATCAATAAATATCAGAAGTTATCTTTGACACAGGCAAATTTTTTAAGAGGAATAATTTGAACAGTTACGCATTTCAGAAGTGATTACATACCAATTTCATCCAAATATTATCTCTTGCACTCATAAATCTAACTTTCCCTACTTTTTGATACTGACAAAAAATGAATATGAATGTTTCCTCTCCCATGGACATCTACACAGGCACACACACATGCATGCATAAACATGGGTGTGCACACACATGTAGGAAATCGATCATCATCATATTTGAGGTCAAACATACCCACTTAAAAAAGAGAGGCTTTTTTTTTCTTTTAATTAATTGTGCCATTTTCCTTTTTCAGCTTCCATATATAAAGAAAGCTTAACTGTGTGCTTACAATGATAATTCAGGCTAGAATCCATTACTTTAATTATCTTACAATGAGCAGAAACATCTAATGTGTGGTAAATGTAGCTGTCTTAATAGAAA
This sequence comes from Bos taurus, assembly GCF_002263795.3. Taxonomy (NCBI): domain Eukaryota; kingdom Metazoa; phylum Chordata; class Mammalia; order Artiodactyla; family Bovidae; genus Bos; species Bos taurus. The sequence continues at coordinate 13,189,825 of NC_037354.1, read as the reverse complement.
AGCAGATTTTTAAAGACATGCTCATTTTCAAAATAAGCTGGACACACTACAGTCAGGTTCCTGTGTTTTCTATATACAACTGGTATTTCATTTTGAATTACTTGAGCACATTGCAAAGTGTATGCACTCTAACAAGAGGTCAAGCTTCACTCAGTGAATCGATTCAATATGAGAAGCAGAAATTTCCACAGAGGGAAGGAAATTGCCTTAAAGTCAGTTGGCATCATTTTGTTTCAGCTCCCTGCTCTGAGTGCTGAGTCCAAATGCCTACAGTGCTCTGTGCTGTTCCGCACTACTTTGAAGAGCAGAAGGCTTGAAGGGCTGTTAGAAAGAGTAATGATGGAATTATAACTGACTAGCTCTCTGTCTGGTGAGACTACTCAGAAAAGACTAACAAGATAGCAATGGCTAAAAGGCCTTTGTTGTCTAGGTAAGAATGAAAGGGTTTTTTTTTTTTTTTTTTTTTTCCTTTTTGAGTTCTTCACTCCAATATTGACCTCAAATTCAGAAAAGTCAAAGATTTAGTATGACTCACACTGGCTTTGATCAGGTTTCCAATATCGTCGAAATAACAGATCACTGTAAAGAATATGTAAAACAGTCTCTGTTCAATCAGTGACAAATGTTTGAAAAGAACTCTCTGTTTATGCTACGGTGCCATCAACGGAGAACTTTGTTCAACAGCTGATTAGAAGCCAACAATGGCACTGAAGTTAGTGGAAATGAGAAAGCAGGTTATATTGCTTGGATGATTAAAGTGACATAATCAAGGGCCAATGAAATGGTTTTAGGACTGATGGGTGATACCCAAAGCATACTGAGAACTTGCATTGGACAGCTTCTGTGCTGTTACCCAAACGCTGTATAAAATAGATGACTTTCATGGGATTATAACAAAACACTTTTAAATCAAGAAGGAAGAGATCCATCTTTCCATTCACTAGACCACACACCATTTCATCTCTGTGAGGATTAGACAGGTATTTAGTCTGTCTATTTAGTCTTGGTATTTCCCCCCAAATAAGACCAGGAATACTGAGTTATATGGGACAACTAACAGAAATAGACTGGCTCTCTTTATTTTGAAAACGTTTGTTAAAATTTTAAAAACACGCTTCAATTCTTTCAGAAACTAAAAGTTTGCATCCAAGCCAAGGGAAATCCACTCCTTATCTAAAAAATAGTCAGGCAACCCTTTATAGTTGCAATTGTATTTTCAGCATCATGAAGTATATTTTATTAAGTGGTTAAGTCTTTTGAGACAATGGTTATTTTAGAGATCTGGTTATGATTATAATTTTATCTTGCTTCTTCATCTAACTGTAAACTCTTTAAGGAAAGAAACATCCTATGTAACGCCCCAGAGGCCAAGGAAAGTGATTTGCACACTCAGTCAAAGGATTTGATTAACTTCTATCCCGGAAATTTCAGTCTTATAAACCTAGAGATCTGCTGGGAATGAATGTAATGACCTCTTCATATAGGCTGTTAAAAATCTTTGTTGTACCAAAATATTCTGCTCGTCTAACCTGAAGCACACTTGTTGTCATTTCAAATCACTTCTTATAATATTGAACTTTTTGAAGTTGAGGGAACAAACTGCTGGTCAGCATTTTACAAAATACATGAAACATTTACTTTGGAATAATAAAATAGAACTACTACTCTGTATATCAAGGTTGAATTTTATATAAATGTAGTAAACTACATTATTAAATGTAATATGGAATATATTTTCAACTTTACTAAATTAGGTACTGGAAGAAACATTTCTCCACTAAAGATCAAGTAAGTTAGAATACTTGAATGAGAAAAAATAGAAAACAAACATGTAAAATAAATGCATGTTGTGTTAATATAATATGATCTAGATAAGGTTTGCTGCTTTTTCAGAAATAACTCCTACAATCTTGGCATGCTTCTACTCAGGACAGTTCGATAAATATGCACATGGTTCAGGACATGGTAAAAATGAAAATGCTGATAAAAAATGGACATATGTTATCTGGTCTCTCACTATGTTAAACTTCAGCTAAAATAACTAGAAAAGAAGGCAAGGAAATTATCCTTTCCCAATCCTTTCCTTATCATTCTTAGAGACTTCCCTTGAGTTCATGTGAGTAGAAATTATTTCTACCAAAGTTATCCTTGGTTCTGTAACTGCATATTAATGAACTATAATCGAGGTCCTTTCCACAAGCAAGAAATAAGGACAAAACCTCTATCTCAATTCTTTTTGAGCATGAAAGCTTAAAAAAGCTTAAAAGATCGGTTAGAAACAAGGCAGGCTTCCCAGGTAGCACTAGTGGTAAAGAACCTGCCTGCCAATGCAGTAGACATAAGAGATGTGGGTTTGATCCCTGGATCAGGAAGATCCGCTAGAGGAGGGCATGGCAGCCCACTCTAGTACTCTTGCCTGGAGAAACCCATGGACAGAAGAGCCTGGCAGGCTACAGTCCACAGGGTCACAAAGAGTCGGACAAGACTGAAGCAACTGGGCACGCACTTGCTAAAAACAACGCACTATCTGCTAGGTGGGTTTGTGGTGATGGAGGTAGCTTTCAGTATTTCCCAGAAACCTCGAAACTCCAGTTCTCATCTTCGAAAAACTTAATTTCACCCTTAATTTTCTGCAATTCCATATTTTTTCCCTTGTTACTATGTTAATTGTTCAAGTCTCATCTAATATTCTCATCAAACTGATGCATACTCATTTTAATTGGAATGAAGATTCAGACTAAATCATGTTTTATTCATTTTATCTCATTTTCCCAAATACAACAAAAATTAACCATCCAAGTTTTAGTCGAAATTCCACAGCTTTTTGACATTTCCACTATAGCAATTACTACTATTTCTTTGTTAGTTTCTTGACATAGACAAACATTTTGGAGAAAACAGTAAGTCGAACATCAAGAAGTAAATTGCTTCTAGTAGAGTTTTGGTTAAATATGTCCAGTTCAGAAATTTGACTGTGCCACTGATTTCTTTTCTTACTTTAAACTAGTCATTTAACCCCTCAAAATGTATATAATGATACTTAGATGAACAATTAGGAAAGAAAATAGATTCTAACTAATAAAAATGAAGAAGTCAGCATCTACTTCTGCAATGAATCCTGATCTATATGGGAGTAAGAAAACTGCTACAAACTGAAACAAAGTTAACTAAACAGTAACTTCTGGTTAGAAACTACCAGAGGGCTGAAACCAGAGAGCTAGCTTGTCCATTAAGATATTCTGAAATCTAATATTTCAGCATAATATATCACCATATATAACTGTGGTTTTAAGTTATTTTGCTTTGAATCACACTTATTTGATTTCTTTTTGAATTTAATCTTTTTTTCCTAATTAGAATAATTTGATGAAAAAGGGTGACAAGGGATTTGTCCCATGTCTTCCTAGCTAATCATAACAGATTAGTGGTATATTGGGTTTTGATTATAAATTGCTTGTTTGCAACATTTGGATACTTTTAAAAGTCAGTGATTTAAAATAACAAACCATGGGCCAGTGAGTTCTTTTTATACATTCTATCTTACCACCTCATCCTTCCAAAAATTCTAGCAGGGAAGAATTTTACCAAGGAGGAGACCAAGGCTCACAGTAGTTACCTGCCTGAGGATACACACTAGTAAATAGTAGAGCTGAGCTTAGAACCAGGAGTTCGGGGTCAGAGTCATGCTCCTGGACATCACTGCTTCAGTAGCTGAGCTCATAACATTGCCATTCGGAAGAACTAGATCACCAAGAGATGTATATAATCCTGCCAGTGTGGAAATGCACCGTGCCTGACGCATTTCAAGGGCTTCACATATTACAGTTTTCTGTTAGAGCAATCCAGAGGCCACTTACTTTTCCATCTAGAACCCTTCTCCCGCCTCCTGGAACTTCTGCACCAACGCCAGGAAATCCGTGCTATCATGTTTGTACTTCATCACTCTCAACTTGTTCTCTCCTTCACATAGGACGAATTTGGATATGGAAAAGTTCAAGCTTAGAGATAAGTGACCAGAAGTTATGAGATATAAATGACCAGGAGATATTAACATTTTAATAGGGAGTAGTTCATTCATGCAAAATAGAAATGAAATACGATTGGGATCATTTAGGCATCGCAGAATAACGGAAGTAATCCTTGAAGCAAGGGCTTGCCCTTCAGTGATATGACATCCAAAACAACCTGCCCTTTGTTACAGCCAAGTCTAAAAACTTCCTACCCTTTTTCATCAATGACCTAAGGGGGTTAAAAGCATCCGATTGGATGGTGTGGTTATTTTCCATCAGCAATGATTCATCAAAAGGAGAAAATTAATTTTACACATTTATATTAGGATTTCCTTATATCAGTCAGAGAAGAGTTTACATGTGACCATACAGAGCTGTGACCACTGATTTATGTTTTAAAGTCAAAGAACATACTATTAAATCTTTCTTAAAAAATTCTTTTTACAATCAAGTTAAACAAGCAAGCAAAACATCAGCCAAAAGCATAATGGGATACTTCCAACTGATTCATTTTTAATGAAATATTATTGGTGATTGATAATGCATCAATCTTTTTACACTTGCTAAATGGGATATGAAAGTAAAGCAACACTGAATATAAATAATCTGACACAATCTGATACAAATCTTGTAAACAGTTGACTTGGATTTATAAAGCAGATCTACATGTAAATGAAGTAACCCTTTTATCTCAACTGACCAATTGGCCTCAGTGAAAAAAATCAGTTGGCTTTTTTTTTTTTCTTTAAGTAAACACCTGCTACAGGGTCAAATTGCTAGACTTTTATACTCTGGAATTTCCTTTCAGAATATTACATTCTGCTACTTTACATTTTTTCTTAACAGGTTTGATTAACTTTATAAAAAGGTGGTCAAATACTGACCACATTAGAGGTTTGGTTTTGATCTCCTCACTAATACTGATTTTGTTAAGCTGAGCTCTGTGGCTCCTGCAGAGAAAAAAGGGGAAAACAATTAAAGACTCCCTCAGGAGGCCCCATCTTTCAGCAAAAGATTTGGGGGAGCACTCATTCACATCCAGTCATAGTCAGATGCCTTTTAAGGGTGTTAGTGAGCCATAGCATGGCTTTGGTTTTCTATTATTTCCTATTGTTAGGTTCAAGGTTCAAGGGGGATAGAAAAGGAAGAAATGAAACGGTCCTGATGAGTTTATGTATTTAGACTACTTGATTGCAATTCCGGAGCAAGTTGTTTCATTCTTTCAAAATCTTAATTGTCTTGTTGCTTTATTTAGTTGCTGGGTTTTGTTTTAAACATCACAGAGCTGGCTCATTCATATAGCCATTAACAAAGAAATGAACTCATCTCTGCTAAAAATTTCAGAATTTCATTAAGAAGTCTTATGGGGACAGATGATAGCCAGAAACAATAATAATAATCATCTAATAAATGAAATAAAATTAAAATTAATGAATGAATGTGATTTGTGAAGGGAAAGAACAATGAGATACTATTAAAAGAAAGCTAAATGAAGTGTTATTTAACAAATATGGTTCCCAATAAAATTACTGTTACCAAGAAACAAATGACTTTTATCCAGAAGCATAATAAAAATAATTTATAGGTTACATACATACTGAATAGTATTGAAATAGAAAAGGCCTAGTCATTTATTCACATAGAATGACTTTCTGAAACTTACCCAACTTAAAGAATAAAAAAAAAAAAAATGCTCTCTTTACTATACAGCATCTGGAGATGCTATAAAGGAAGATGAGATTTAATCACTGCATAAATATATGCTAAAGAAAGATGTCAAAGTAGGATTTCAAAAAGATAGAAAAGTGTAACAGCAGATAAACATCACATTAACTCTGCTCTAGGGGAGAAACACAGAAGCAAGCTATGCAGACACACGGGGGAGATTAGCATCCTCTATAAATATGTAACTAAACATCAACATTTTCAAGCTCAAGTCATTTGGTAAAAGCCAAGGAAAAACGAGCATTACAATGTTGCAAATGAAAATAAACTTCTCAAAGCAGCTTTCTCCTAATTCAAAGTTCACATTATTTTAAGAAGAAAATCCTTCAAAAAATTTTTTTTTTACTCTGAAAGCAGGCTTTATTCATATTTCTGGTGTGCGTGCAACTGCAACTATTAAGGCCCCCAGTCTCCCAAATACTTAAGTAAATACTTAAAACAGGCTGCAATTTAGTGAAGTGGATCCCTGCCCATAATACAAAGCTGATACCGTCTAACCTTCTGGAGAAAGAACACAAAAGTGGATTTCAATGTGAGGTCTGAACAAAATGACAAAGGTTAAGGCTTTTTTTTTTTTTAACTAAGCTCATAACATATTCAAAATTCATGTCAAAGTCTAATATTAAAGAAGCATCTTATCCCATAACATTACATTTGACTTACTGTATTTAAAAATAATATTTAGAGGACAAAAGTTACATGAAAAAATCTTCATATTCCACACAGCCACATCCACACACCAAGATGCTTTTTGAACTTGAAAGTTGAATCAAAGGATTAAGGAAATGTATTTTGTGCAAAAGAAGTGATGGCGTCAGAACAGAGATTACTCTGAGGTTTGCAATATATATGTTCTGTTGTACTGTATATAAGTTCTAACACTTTATAGTACTGAAGGGTTTAATAATAGACACTGAGTTTTTAAAATTCCTGTTCTAGTATGTATTGAGATAAAGTATCCAGGGTTTATTCTAAAATTGAGATATATAGCGCTGAATTAAGAAACGCCTCCACAGTAACTATTTTTTTTTTTCCATTCCAGCTTTGGAAGAGAGAAATATTTTAAAATTAATTCAATGAAAAAGCAAGACCGTGCACTGCTGACCCACTCTGGTTTGGGTTCATCCTGGCCACACATTCCAAGTGAGTTTAAATGAACAGGCATTATGTAAATAGGCATCTTGAAATAAAAGGCAGCTCTCGTGTATTAATCCAAAGCCTGGGGTGCTTTTAGAGCAGCCTGGAGACAATCCCAGACACCTGGCTTTTGAAAGACCACCGCGAGAATGAGTAACAGGGGTCCTTAAAAGCGTTTCAGAATTAAATCTAACTTAAATGTGAGATTTAGATAACGTTTTTGCTTGGCAAGTTTAAAAGTTTATTTTGATTACTTAATAAAAAAAATTCTCACCTTGAAGACACAAAACCAATCAGTGAATAGTTAAGAGTTAAAATCATGGAAAGGACTAAAAACAAATGGTTTCACTTCCTGCTCTAAAATACAGACTCTGGTTTCCTTCATTCCAATACTGACTTTTGCTTTGAAATATTTGGATTGAAAATTCACAGGGATGTAGAGATGAAGTCTAATAACCACATCACCTGTTTAAGAAGCTGATATAAAGGAATTAACTAGAAAAAATTTTTTAGAAAGCTTAATTGGTCCCAGGGTAAAATACAGGATGATAATTGTTTGGGAAAAGTTGGAAGCCTCACAGATACTATAGGAAAATGATTATGAAGTTGTTTTATTTTTTTCCCTAAGAAATAATTAAGTAATGAGTTCAACTTGTTAATTTTTAAAACCATTTAACTAAAATATTCCACAGCTAACAAAATTTGCTGTTCCATTTTGAAGGGAAACACATATTATGAGAAATCATAAGGCCTTAAAAAAAGAGAATTCCTGAACATGTAAGACATGGATTTTATGGAGAGTTAATATGTATATTTGTAGGTTCATCTCTCTTGAATTCTATTAAACTCCTCCTTGGGGGACGGCTTCTGTCACATTGTTTGAATCACGACAAAAGCCATGAAGAAGATCAACAGTGCTGTGAAGGCAACGATCTTTCTCTAGCCTCTCAGGAGCTGGTTGTAAAATTTATAAGGAAAGTTCTATCCTTGGCCTACATAATTTTTTGGTGAGGCAGTAGAAATTGATGCCATCTATCTAAAAGAATAAAAGTGGGCAATTTAGTTATCTGAATGTTCTCAGCTGCCACAAATCTTGGAGACATCCGGGGTTATTAAAGGCACAGAAGTTTAAGTTATGGATGTACAATGCAATCATCTATCTTTTGACTAGGTGAAAGGTTTAAATGTGATGCTCTGGTTTGTAGGATGTAACAGAATTACAAAACACCATTCCTGCCCTTGGGGTGCTTAGATTCTACTAAGGAGATACAAACATTCTGCATACATCAAACACACAGTGTTTGAAGAGGAGCTAACTCTTATGGGAGCAAAAACTTCATGTCAAAATGTATAAAATGTTGTACAGACATCTGTAACTTTTGCTCAGAGATTAAATCCTATGACTTCTCTCGAGCAGTTTAACTGTGGGCTCATCTGAACCTCGAAACTTTCAATAAGCAACATGCATTTCAGTAGTTTTGAGAGTAGAACAAAAGAAAACATGTGTGTCAAATATTTGATCATTTAAAAATATTTTTGATTATTATTTTTGGCTATGCTGGGTCTTGGTTGCTGTGTTGGTGTTTCTCTAGTTGATACAAGCCGGGCTCTCTCTAACTGCAATCACAGGCTTCTCATTGCCGTGGCTTGGCTTGTGACAAACGGGCTCTAGGCCATGGGCGCAGTAGCTGTGGCGCCCAGGCTCTGGAGCATAGATTCAACAGTTGTGGCACAGGGGCTTAATTGCTCCGTGGCACGTGGGATCTTCCCATGTCAGTGATCGAACCCACATCTCCAGCATTGGCAGGCACATGCTTTACCACTGAGCCACCAGGGAAGCCCTGATAATTTAAATGAAATAAAATTCTTTTTTATTTCCATCTAGATTCCAAGATAGTTCTGTAACCACCTCATTTGGGAAGTTTCAGAGTGGTTTCACAGCAGAAATTTCCCCCAAATAGCGTGATTCAGGAGCATCAGCTTGATGAATCCAAAGGACCATAGATGGTCCAGGGCCTGGACACATGGTTCTTGTGAAGGGCTTTGAGTGTGAAGCTGACAAGGAAGTCCAGGTATTTTTCAGGTTGAGAGAATTTAAGTGTTCAGGAGTACTTCATCTGGCTCAATGTCGGATCATCCCAACTGCTCATTAAAAAGGATTTAGCTTGTGATTGTGTCTCTGATGATGACAATTTGATGATGAATGGTAAATATGAGGCAAAGGGAAATTAGGATCCTTTATTAAGTGCCGCCTGACTACCAGCAATGGCCATCCAGGCCTCATGTCACTCATCACTGACTCATAGGTCATCTTGTCTTAAGGGTCACCTCAAACCAACCATCTCTAAAATTCCACCATCTCTCCTGCCCATCTCCTAAGGCTTGGACAAAAACAGTATATCAAATCTTAAAGATCTACATGAAAACAGTCCTGCCAACTTTAAAACATTATTTAAATGTCAGGGATTATTTTAAAAAATAATTGCAGCAGCTTACTTTAGAACTTGTCATTCTAGAAGAATATTCATTTCCAAACTAAAGGATATCCTATGAGTTCACTTATTGAATACTGCTACTAATAAAAGACACTTCAGCTGAGTGCTAATTATGTGTCAGGCGTGAGTTAATATCTTTACTTGAGTCTTCAGCCTCACTACAAACATATGAGGAACATGTTATTATTATCTTCACTTTGAAGATGATAACATTGAACCACAGAGAGATCAGTTCAGTTCAGTCACTCAGTCATGTCTGACTCTTTGTGACCCCATGCACTGCAGCACACCAGGCTTCCCTATTCATCACTAACTTCCGGAGCTTACTCAGAATCACGTGCATTGAGTCAGTGATGTCATCCAACTTATCTATCTAGAGAGTAGATAATTTGCCCCATATCACAAGGCAGTATGTGGTAGAGCCGGAAGTCAACAAGGTAGTTTCATTTTGAAGCCCACACTCTTAACCACTATGCTAGATTGTCTTCTGTGTCATTTAAGTAATCCTCCATTGTCTGAATGTGATCTGCTACATGCCAACTGGAAACCAGTTGTTCTGCTAATCATCATGTCTACTGTGTTTGAAGCTGCTGGTCTCTACACGGATGCAGAGAATATTTATCCTGTACCTTTCATAAGACCTAGCTCATTCACTAAGATATTTAAATTGTTCAAGGCATAGTTGCTGCTGCTGCTAAGTTGCGTCAGTCGTGTCTGACTCTGTGCGACCCCATAGACGGCAGCCCAACAGGCTCCTCTGTCCCTGGGATTCTCCAGGCAAGAACACTGAAGTGGGTTACCATTTCCTTCTCCATTGCATGAAAGTGAAAAGTGAAAGTGAAGTCACCCAGTCGAGTCCAACTCTTAGCGACACCATGGACTGTAGCCTACCAGGCTCCTCCATCCATGGGATTTTCCAGGCAAGAGTACTGGAGTGGGGTGCCATTGCCTTCTCCGCAAGGCATAGTTAGGTTTGATCAAATAAGTCATTCACCACACAACACAAAATGATTGAATTTACCATAGAGCAGTTCATTCACTGTCGGACAGTGGGTCATTTCAACTGTGTAGACCAATCTCTACTCCCAGAGCCACAGAGGCATCACCTCAGCGTTCCATAAACACCCACGGGACCCCACGTGCATAAAACAGGCAAAAGCATGTGGGCTTGATTTGAAAGTGGATGGGGTATTTCCCAACTATGCTGGCTTTTTCCTACACTGCCAGGAAGACAGACTGGGCAAGGAATCATTTCCAGAGGACACACTGCTCTGGCATCGCCCGTCCTCAAGCCAGGAGGGAAAGTGACGCTGACACAGCCACGAGCCTTCCCAGGCTGCCCCGTCTCTTTGGCAGAGGCAAAAAGCAGGAGGGTCTTCTCTAAGTTATTTTCAGATGTTTTAAATAGGCCACACTCCTCTGGGCCTCTTTATTCTGGTGGCTCTTCTGTGCCTTCACTCAGAGGAGTTTTGTCTTGATTTTAGAATTATGCAGAGGAGTAATGAAAAGAAAGACATAAAAACTGTGAAATATTTCTGTGTTCACTAACACGCAGAATTTGTGTTCTGCAAATACTTGATATGTATATTTATTAATATATTTATATTTAAATTAGGAGGGCCAGAGGCCTGAGGTAATACAGGTAAACGAGAAACGGCCCAAAATGTGAGCATCAGTCACTCAGTACAGCATCAGGGTTTAGCCAACTGCCAATGACATTCTTAAAAAAAAAATGTAGGTTGTGAGGAATCACTAATAAAATTAATTTCTAACATGATAAAAAGATAAAATATATATAACCGTGTATCTGCTTTAACATGTACTTCCCGAAACATTGTCACATGCCAGGTTCTTCCTGGACAGGTGGATTCCTCACACCCTGCAAACTCAGAGAATAGACTTCATGTTCATTAAACTGTCTGCTGTCTTTCAAGAGGTTTTTCTTTTCCTACTTACCAACAGTGTGTAACAAATTAAATATCCAATTGAAATAATGAAAATGTCAATACTTGTAATAAAACTTAAAAAAAAAGAAATTAAAAATTGAAAATGAGTGGAATGAAAATGTTTTTCCTTTTTTTCCCCTCCCTTTAGACATTCTTTCAATTAGAAAGGAGACCAAACTTAAATTATAGCTACCAATTAATTTTTCTGCTCTGGCAAGTGAAATAAGCATCTTTCATTAAATTGGATATTAAAGCTCATTGGTTATACAAGGAACCTCCAGACTAATGGACTAGAGTTCTCCAGTTTCAATTATTTTCTCTACTTCCTAATATTAGTTCAACTGTCCCTCTTTCCCTGGTGGGGCTTAATCTGACTCCTACACCCCCGAAGTATTTAACTGACTTCTTCCACTATCGTGGGTTACTCAGTTAATCTGATCTTGACGGTACAACCTCCTTGTTAAAATATGTGTGTGTATGTGTGTCTGTGTGAGTGTGTGTGTGTGTGTGTGAGTGTGTGTGTGTGTGAGAATTAGTACTAAGAAGGCTTTCTTCAGATGAAATAAGTAGCAGCAGAGGAGGAAAAAAACACCAAAAAAAAACAATGCCAGCTATGAAATGAAAACAGGCAATTATCCAGAGCTGCTTTGCAGCCATAGACACTTACATATGTGTTTCCAGAATCCCCAAAGAATAAGGAGGAAAAATAAGGAATCAATTCTGACTTTATATTGTACGTAAATTAAATTCCTAATAGATGATGTATGTTTGCTTTTATTTACATGAAACTATTAATTTAGGAAACAATTCTTAGTCTAACCAATCTAACTCCTAGCATCAAAATTTATTTAGTTAATGGATAAAGAGAAATTTCCTGAGAACACATAGTTGGACCATCAAGCTAAATTAGATACCTAAATCACAATCTTTGAGTAAATGAATCTTAATTTCTGGGGAAAAAAAAGTAATGTTTTAGTAATCAATTTACATAAGTCTGTTTTTTGAATGATGGTTTACGATTTACAAAAAAGTAACTATATTCTTAATGCTATATAACATAGTCAATAAAAAAATAGCAACTTTTTCTGTTTGATACCAACAAAGAAGTAATCCCAAAGTCCACATTTATAAGGTATGTTAAAAATCTTTGTCAGATACACCTGAGGAGGACTTACATGGGAAAGGCATTGGTCTAATCTTCAACCTCAGATTATTCTTAAACCTCTTGTAGGAATTCCTCCTGTGGGCACCTTCCTTTCACTGTTACATTTGTGTAACAAATCGTATATTTCCCATATTCCAGGTCTCATTTCCCACCACCATGTCCTTGAGTCTACAGGCAAATGATACTCATCTCCTCCTAATCAATTTTGGCTCTCCTTCAAAAGTCATTCTTCAGAGTCTTTCCATATTAACTTCCACTCTTTCTTCTTTGAAACTGCTGGTCACACCAGCCAATGTCTGTGCACATGGCCTTGACAATTTTACAAACTCCCTAATGGTAACTTCCATTCCCAGGACTGGTTTCTGATCATTTTATTGCTCCCATATTGAAGACTTTACTAAATCAGAGGCCTTTGACCCTCCCTCTTCCAAGTATTTCCAGAAAGAAAGAAAGTTAATTACTTAGTCGAGTCTGACCATTTGTGACCCCATGGACTGTAGCCCACCAGGCTCATCTGTGGGATTCTCAAAGCAAAAATACTGGAGTGGGTTGCCATTTCCTTCTCCAGGGGATCTTCCCAACCCAGGAATGAAACCCAGGTCTCCTGCATTGCAGGCAGACTCTTTACCAACTGAGCCACCAGGGAAGCCAGTATTTCCAGAGACAACTTTATCATTGGGGTTTAAATGCATGTCACTGAATTCATATTTCCCCCAGCCTTTTGCCCTGAATTCTCAACTCCTACTGAATTTTTCCTCTGCTGTTCCATTGCCACCATCCGCATATGAGGGCAGGAGCCAGGTCAGCCCTGACCCCTCAGGGCTGTTTCTTAGGTGCTGAATTCTTAGCTCAGGGCACATCATAAAGATTTGTTGACTAAACATATATTTTTAAAACTGCTCCAAAAAAAGAGTGGATATATATGTGTGTGTGTGTATATATATACATATATATGTATATATATACATATAGCTGATTCACACTGCTGTATAGTAAAAACTAACACAACATTGTAAAACAACTATATTCAAATGAAAAATTAAAAACAAAACCAAACCTGCTTGTCATTCTCCACTCTCTCTTGACAGAATCATAAGAGTTAGAGAGTCAGACTGGAAACATAAATGGCTGTTTTTTTTTTTTTTTTTTAAAGAACATTTACTCTCAAGACCCAGGACAAAAAAATGTAAGAGTCTTCTTCAGATTCTTATTTTCATTCATATTCACGTGGTTACAATGTCAACTCTTGGTGTTTATTCACATGGGTACACAGAACAGAATTTTAAAATACACTGCACATCAGGCACATCCGTTTCATAATATCACAGAAAGGATTCTCCAAGATCTGTCATGGTTCAGGTAAGATATTCACTAAGACATCAGGTTTATTAGTTTGAGTCTGGACTCTACAGATATATCTTAACTCTGCATGTTTCTAGATGGCAGCAGCCACCAAGGTATTTCATTTCTCACTGAACTTAACATGGATCTTCGCATATTGTAGGAATCAACCAGTAGCTTATTGAACTGATGAAGGAATAAATTTTAAATTTACCCAGTAACTTTATGACTAGAGTTTTTTCAGTTGTTTTGGGTGCTCTGATCGCCAGTTCTCAAGGTAATCAATAAAAATATTTTGGACACAGGGTTATTCCCCAATATAAATTAGTAAACAGATCATGGATTTATTAAGGATGACCTTGTGTATTTGGTTCCACAGTCAGAGAAAGGAGGAAGTCAAATTTCTATAAGGTTGATTACCAAGCTAAGAATGGATGGTACCTCCACTGAGAAATAGCCTCAAGCAACAATCCAACTTCATCTTTTATTAAATCCCTCTCACTTGGCACCTGATTATATAATATTTTGTACTGCTAACTTCAATGAACATGTATCTCACACTGAAGACTGTCTGGGGCGTCTCCTCTTAGCATCCTTTCTATCCCCCCTCAGTTCTGTGTTGTTCATCAACTGTGTGTGTGTTAGTTGCTCAGTTGTGTCTGACTCTTGCGACCTCATAGACTGAGCCTGCCATGGACAGCCTCCTCTGTCCATGAAATTCTCCAGGCAAGAACACTGGAGTGGGCTGTCATTTCCCCTTCCAGGGTGTTCACCTACTAGGTCTGCCTTAAATACTTCTTGTATAAAGACTCAGCATTAATGCTGCAAGAGCATGTGTTCAGATAAATTCAACTTAAATAAATATAAAATCAAATTTTAAGAAACTGAAATGATATCCTATGTAAAACGTGTACATCATGACAGACATTTTGCAATGATCTAAATAAATATTTATAATGGTGTACTGTAAAGCCAATTTAGATGTCTCCGTTAATATTTTTAATTATGTCAGTTCATGAATATTTTATTTCAAATCACTTCTTTCTCCTTGCCAAATGGAAATGATCATAAGACCTCTTTTGAAGTCAAAATAGACCCTTTACTAATAAAGTAGAATGAAGAAGAAAGAAATATTATCAAAGAAATAGAAAATTTCTTTTCCATACACTTGTAGTAAACCTTAGATCTGTCTATAAATATCAGTTAGTAAGTTATAAAAATTCATTTAAAACTATATAATAGCCTTTTGATACCAACTCAGCCACTTGTACAGAGGTGGCACTCTCCACAATACATGCTATTTATTGAATTTCTCATCTTTAAGCTAAACATTTTAAATTCAAACAGACTAACAATGAGACACATGATCTTTGATGTGGAAAACACACTTGGTACTGAACTGCATTGTGGATTACAACAGATTTATCTGGATTGTAAATTTTAAAAGTAACAATAAATTTGCAGGAAAAAAAAGGTTTTAAATATAATTTAAAAATTGAAATGAGATGGTACTTGGATCCTATATGAAACAACAGTACTCCTATTGGAGAAAGGGATTGAAAAAGGTAAGAAATGGCAAAATAAATATTATTGGCCTCCATTTAGTCTTTGCTACAAATAGACGAGTTAAATGTAATACTACCTATGTAATTCAGAGAGACATTACATTTTTAACTTTATTCAACTTACTAACTTAAAAAGTTTGTGAAGATTTATTTAAATAGTGTGCTTTTGTGTAATTATTTTGTCCACTGCAGACTACTTTGTATCCTGTTGAAAGTAGGAAATACGTCCAAGTAAAATTGGGAATATTTGTCAGATCTCAATGAATTAAAGATAATTTTCAAGTTTTCTAATAAAAGTTCCTAGATTTGTAAAGCCTGACAATCATAATACTATAGTTTTTACATGAATAATATTAAATTCTGTTATATAAAATTATAGGTAATGCATTTCAAAAATTAAGAAACATCAAAAGTCACATTAGATTGCTTTATGTTTAATAAGAAAAAAATTCATTTTAAAATATTTTATGTACTAGCTCAGCATGATACATGTATGTCATCACCAAAATTTTATGTTGCCAGTTAACATTGTCCATAATTTGTCTAATGAAATTAGCTAATGTGATTTCATTATTGCTATTTCTGTTATAAATCTTTCAGGGTTTTTTTCCCCTTAACTTGGAAAAAGATCAAAATGCTTGCAGATTTCAGATTGCTATTAGATGTAATAATTATACACTAAACTAATTACCACTAAACCAAAATCTGACTTACAACTAATTAAATTTTATTACATCAACATAGAGTATAGACTTTCAATTTAACACAGGCTGCAACTATAAACACGAAAGTCCATCAGCCCATGTATTTTTTTCAAGGAAAATGTCTAGGTCACATTTATAAAGTTTGAACTTGGCAGGGTTTGTAGACTAATTTGTCAGTTTCACAAATCTCCTAATTTGCCTACTTCTACGAAAAGGGAAAGGGGCTACTTGCAAAGTGAACATACTGGATTATGCCACTCACATCATGGCTAAATGCATACTGTATAACTATTGCTATGTAATGGGAAAAATCAGGGAATGCTGAGAAGAAATCATTTAAGGTTAGCAATGTATTTTATTTGTGGCATCAGTTTTTCTGAGATCACTGACATAATCTCAGAAACACTGCTGAGTCTTGGTTTCTTTTGTGTAAAATGGAAAGAAGAAAAACATGCATGCTATCTTAGAGGAACCCAAGTAGCATGAAACAGGCTTTTTAGCTGAAGTACCCATTTGTTTACTGTTTAAGGAGCTAATGCAGATGAAAGTGCAACATTAACTGCAATCCAGTATTCATCTCAAAATAGTGGATATGGAATCTCCATTCATTTTTCCAGAAACTACATTGAAATGTGTCACTCACAACAATTGGAAAGTATAAGAGATTCACTTTATAAACTTTAATTTTATAAAAAAAAATGTTTACTTTCTACCAGATGGTAGGATTAAATTACATAAACACTGTCAGCAAGTTGAATCCTCAGATGTATTCATTCCCACCACAGAAGCTTCAAAACCTGTCTATAATTTTGTTACTGATGTTTAGAAACAGCTGTAGCTGACATAGCTACATGTTATATATGTCAGCTTTAAAGGATTAAATATTCTTAACCCCCAACAGAGAGGTCTTTTGCTGTTAACAAACCTATAGTAAATTACACTGGAAGTGATTATTCCATCAGAGATATCTCACACTAGACATTTGGTAAACAAAATGGTCCAAAATCGTAAGTTTTTCATCATTACTGGAAATTCTATTTGATTTGGGCAAAAGAAAAGTTTTAAGTATACAGCATTTTCTGATACTAAATATAGGATAAAATCTGTTCTAAAAACCCTCACATATTTCTTCATCAATATTTTAGATGGTAGTAAATTATATATTTTTTTCTTCAGAGGAATCAAGTCTGTCTCAAGAGACCTTTTTTTTTCCTGGTACAGATTTGAACTGCACCCAGGTTTGAATTTTGGGGACAGTCCTCATGTCGCCTCCATTAGACTTTAAAATGATCTTTACAATAAATGTCTAAAGCTGATGATAGAATTGGCAGGGTCTTCTGAAATGCTGCATTGCAAATTTTGTCTTCAGTTAATCTATCTGAGGGGACAGAATTAACCAACCTCACTAGCTAGACTTCAGGCTTCAATCATTTGATTTATGAATTAATCTAATCTAATTAATCTTCAAGAAGCATTGATTAATAGTAGTCAAATGTACAGACATTTGGAGGTGAAATCCATCAACACAAAAGTATGTATATGTGTGTACATATACATATATGTACATATATGCTACATACTTATATAGTATGAATATGTACATATATAATATGTACACACATATATACATTTATATATATTTATAAAAGTATTTCTATATTATAAATATATATATAGTATATTATACATATAAATACATATGTATTTCCCCCATATAATTCTCATTTTAAACCATAATCGTTATGAACTATATGAATAATTTTAAGCTTGTGAATATACAAAGGAATTTTTTTAAATTAGACAAATGTCATAAGTAATTGTACATAGTGTATTCTTTCTTGAGAACACATAATAAATGGAAAATTGTCCACACAAATGAAAAGATAAAGTCAGAAGACTGATTGAGGCACTAAAAGGCATCAGCTTAGATTAGAGAAGAAAATTCAACACAAATTACCCAAATGAGAACAAGCTCGTATACATACAATCTGTGTTACATTTAAAGCTACATTGTAAACTCGTATATATGGCATACTGCCTTTATGAAGATGACTTTATTTGGGGGAGAGGGTGATGGTCAGTCACAACGATATACTCACAACAGTGACTTACAAATACTGAAAGAGAACAGTAAGATGATGCTGTGGTTAATTTCATGTGCAGCTTCTGAATCTAGTCTCTTTAATTGATAATTATCTATAACTCACCTAGCTATGAAAGGTATAAAGTATGAGTGCAAATTCAAGCTTGTCCACTTTAGTAAATATCATTATATTATTATCCAAATTTAATGCATGTACTGATAGCCTATATCATAAAACAAGTGTGGCTCTACAAGGGAAGCAATGAGTCATTTCCTTAGGTTAGCACAAGCGTTCTTTCTTCTCAATGTGTCACTCCATTCTTTATCAGATTCTATCCCTATGATATACTTCCTGAATGTAATTATGCATTAGATTGTGAATTAGCATAATCAATATATCGAGGCAAGCTATTTAACAGAGAAATAAAGTTAAACTCTCATTTTATCCAAGACAAACCATGTATTTCAACTTCCCGTTATTCATTCAACTTTCTCCTAATTATGTGAAATCTATACTTCTAAGCATAATTGGAAGAAACAAACTTTCTGTAGTTTTCAAGAGGAAAAAAGGCATCCTTTCTGATAAATGCCTTCATTTTGTACTACCAGATGTCTTTCTGTTTCCTCTCCTGCTTTCTGATTTTATTTTTATAAGTGTGAGAACAGTGAAAATGCCAGCCATTGTAGTCAGTCAGCTTGAGCCCCAGCAAAGATGACACAGTGAGATGTTATCTTGGTGGTTTTACATAAATACTGAACTTGTAGTCCACTTAGCTTCTGTGGATCCATCGCTAAGCATAGAGAGCACCCCAAAACCCACATTTGATTAGCTCCATTTTATAGATAATTCATTTTAATATTCCATTCTAAAGCCAACATGGAATGCCATCCACTAAACCAACTTAGTTCAAAATATGCTTCTCTTTACCTTGTTGATATTTTGTCTTAAATTAGCAATTAAATAAATAATGATACCTCTGTAAACATCTGGGTTTTTTTTTGTTTTTTTGTTTTTTTTTAGGGCAGCAGTAATTAGAAATATATTTCAAAGTTCCCAGAAAACTACTCAAAATATTATTCCCATAGTCTGGGCATTTTTACTAACTGTTTTATGGTTTGGGGGTGAATTGCCACTTAGGAAGCTGCAAAATGATGGCAAAATTGGCTCCATGGGATAATGCCCCTAAAAAGGATGCTTTGAGATTCACTGGTACTGAAAGGCTGTTGACTCTGGGGTCTCTTCCCTCTACCTTCAGTTCTAACAGCAGCACCAAAGCTCAAGAGAACAAGTTTAAGAAAAGGTGCTGTAAGTTATCTGCCTTTTTAGTTTCCTGTAGAAAGTTGCTGCTGAACCTGAAGAAGCTGTGTTTTAAAAACCTGCTATTGTATTATGCCTGTGGGAAAACATCCTTGCAAAACAGTGGTGTTATATGTAAGATCCTTTAACAGTGCTAAATGTGGGGTCAGTGGAGTCACCAGGTTAATGACCACAGGCATACGTGTAAGAATTTGCCTTTCCACGTGCCCCTGCCCCACCCACAAAGGATGAGAGAAAGATGATTCACTCAGCCTGCTTTTAGGCTTCTATTCAACTTGCTGCACGCTGCAAACACAGAATAGAATCGAGCAGCTGTAAGAACATTTCCTAAAGGTCTCGGAGATCCTGATGGAAAGCTGGTGTCCCAAGTAGTTTAAGAAGACATCTGCTTAGCTCGCTCCTCCAAAATGAACATGGACCATGTGTATCTGGGCCTCAGTTGACCATATGACTCAAGACAGCTGACCAGAGGGTCAGGACTCAGAAGGAATTCGTAAGAAAACTTGCTGTCATGTCCAGTCACAGTGGCAGTCATAAATCCCAGATCGGTTTATAGAGACTGATCTTGCTTATGACTTCTAAGTCTTTTTGCAAAATGACAAGTGCACAGGGGTCAAATAAAAGGAAATTATAAAGTAACTTCTCCCACATCAGATGCTTCCTAAATATAATGCATAATCTCAGCCTCATGTAGGAAGAGAAATCCTAAAATAGTTAAGTCTTGACCATTTAATTGCTCCACTACATGCTAGTAAGTCTTTAGAAAAAATCAGAGACCCCTCTTTCCCTGGAGGAGATCGTGTTTGAGATGGAACTTGAAGGCTGAATAGATTTAAATCAATGATTTCCCAATCCTGACTGGGCTTTAGAGACACCTGGGAAACTCTTTAAACTTACTGATTATGACCAGGTCCCAACTCTATAGAGTCTCTTTAATCAGTCTGGGGTGAAATCCTGGCACTGGTATGTTTTGAGAGCTCTCCAGCTGATTCTTGGGTGTAGTTATTGTTTAAAATTACTGAATAAACACAGGGTAGACAGGAAGGTTCCATTTTCCAAAATGAGAAAGAATAAAATAGTAAATAATAGAATAATCCAGCCTCCACATTCAAGATGGTTAAAATCTTCAGGGGGAAAAGAATATAGAGACTCTAGAACTAGCAGCCTGAAGTCAGGTTTTAGAATGCTGGGTCTTTCATTCATCCATCCATTTAAGCGGTAAGAGTTTATCAAGGACTGCGTATGACGTGCCATGTCATGTAACTGATAAAACAGAGGAGAGCAAACCAGCAAGGTCCCCGGCTTTATGGGCGTCACAATCAAGTGGGAAAGAAAGACATGATGAGGAGGGCTGTATTATGTGTTGTCTTAAGCAAGGGATGAGAGCATCCTTTCTGCATACTTTAAAGATTGCTCTGGCTGTGATGTAGACAGTGAGTTGGAGAGGGGTCCAGACTGACTGCCAACGAACCAATCAGGAAGCTCCTGAAATGTCAGATGTCACAGGACCCCAGATTAGCAAGGTGGTGGAGACTAAAGAAGCATATGGTTTCAAGAAGCATTTAGAAAGTCACGTAAGAATAAACCAGACACTGTGATGAACTGGAAGAGAGAGCACAGTGAAGGAAACGTCCAAGGTTTCTGCTCTGATAACTAGGCGGACAGTCGTATTATCCTCTGCATTTGGGGTCAGTGGGAGAGGCTGAGGTTTTCAGGGAAAGACCCCAAGTTCATCTCTCACGTTAGTTTTAGGAGTCCTTGATACACCTAAGAGCCTATGCCAAGTGGTTCCATGTGCCCAGCATGACTGACGGATAGATGTGCTGGCCCAGGACTACCTCAGTGTGTGCTCGCTATGCTGGTATCTTACCATTTCCAGCCCACTTTCACTCTCAAATTATCCACGTTCAGATGATAAATTATAAGGTCCCCTAGACACATAGATCTTTGGCTAGGAGATGTTTTGAGTGGAATCACTGTTAACCGTCTTCCTATGGGTCGGCACTGAAACCATAGGAATCAATGGTATCATGGTGGTTGGGGGAACCGATACAGTGGGAAAGCAGGGCTAAGGGCTAGTGTCTGGGGAACTCCGGTATTTGTGGGCCAACTAGAAGAGGCCAGGACACTAATGCAGCAGAGAAGGAGTAGCTAAGATGCAGTGAGAGGTAGGGGGAGGTGTCACAGGGCAAAGGGAAGCCAGCCCTTCATGGAGGATGCTGCTGAGATCAAGTGCAAGGATGACTAAAAGGCATGCATGGCTAGTCTACGCTGTGCTCAGGCACTTCAGTCATGTCTGACTCTATGCGGACCCATGGCCTGTTGCCCACCAGGCTCCTCTGTCCATGGGATTCTCCAGGCAAGGATACTGGAGTGGGTTCCCATTCCCTTCTCCAGGGGGTCTTCCTGATCCTCCTCAGGGATTGGAACTGAGTATCCTGCATTGCAGGTGGACTCTTAACCACTGAGCTACCCAGCTACTTATTTAGCTCAGCCTTGATTTTGTCCCATTTTAAAATAAGATGCTTCCCTGTATGATCTTTACATTCCTTCCTTAGAACTCTTTCAATCTAATAAACTGAAATTGCAGAATGAGGTAAATGATAAATAGCATTTACCTACAAATGCTATACTATAGGGGCAGAGAAAGAGAGAGACGAACCAGGAATTCTGCTGACAGTCATGGGACAATTTCACAGAGAATGTTTCACCTGGTACCTAGAGAAGGGGGAAGGCCTGTCCTGTACTTGGGAAAAGAGTAAGCGGACTTGTGTGCAGCACACTGTGCACCAGAGACCCAATAGGAGGTGGGGTCAGCAGTGTCCTGGCCACACCATGCAGAATATACCCCAAGGACCAGGCTGAGAAATCTGGGCTTCCTCCTGCAGGTAAAGAGGAGCCAGTGTGAGCTCAGGAGAGTGATACGCTTAGATCAGAAGATTAGGGAGAATCCTCTCTGGGGCAATCTAGGAAAATGGACTAGAGACATGAGACACCTGGTGGCGGGAAGCCCAGCTAGAAGACACCTATCTACACTATCAAGATGAGGAACGATGAGAGCCGAACGAGGGAGCTGGTGAGGAGGACAGAAAGCAGGGGCAGCTTCAGAAACCCAGCGGAGGGAGCATCGGCAGGCGCTGCTGACGGATGGCACATGCGCGGTGAAGAACGGGGTTGTCAGGAGATGGTTCTTACACGTATGCACCTGTGCTCAAGAGGGCGCAAATACAGCGCGGGCCGCCTGGCTCCTCAAGCCTGAGATCAGGAATACTGTCTCGGAAATGATGGAGTTGAGATGACATAGAACTAACCCCACCCTCCGTGTTGCTCTCTGTTCCTGTGTTCCTGTGGAGTATAGAGACTGTGTTACATCTTCCAATTGAATACAGCTCCACGTTGTTAGTACTACTGTCTAATTATTTATACATTCCTTTGGGACTCCTAAAATACACGCCTTCTATATTTTTGCACTCTTTTCTCACAGAGCCTCAACTGACACTGGACTTGTAGAGATGCTTAATAAATAGAACTCGATGAAGAGATTAAGAGCTGAAGAAGGACATGAGAGGCTCAGCTTGCTGAGCAGGGATCGAACCCACACCCCTACCCTGGAAGGTGCAGCCCTAACCCCTGGACCCCCAGGGAAGTCCCACTGGCCACCAAATTCCAAGGACAAATTTCCTGGAATCTTCAAGTTTGTGGGTAACGTAGTATATACTTAGGTCATTCCAATGGTAAGGTGGAAAAAAGGTGAGCACATAATTCCACTTTTAAAAAAATGAACCAAAATATACTTAAAACGCTGACCCTGTCAAGACAGAGATATTTTCCACCATAAAATATCCCCGTTGTCTGCCATTATTAGGAGATGTGTAAATTTTAAAGATGGATCTTACACTCCTTGAAATGTCAAAAATCTTTTCACCTGTCTCCATAAGTATTTGCGAAATGTGTCACATGCACTGTCCTGTTGTCTTCTCTAAGTGATTCTGGACCACTGCTCTCATCAGTGCTGAGTATGTCACTCTCTGGGTGAGACACGGCATGCTGTCACTTTTCTGGGTATCCACAGATCAGCGCCTCCCCTTAAACACACATCGCATCAGTAACTTGGCAGGCCAGAGAATCATCACCATCAAGAGTTATTCATTAATTCAAAGTAGGATTCTAGGGGCCGGCCCAAGTAAACAGAAGCAGCCCCGGGACTACTTTTGTTGTTATTTTTTACCTAATTTAGAGCTAACGATGGCCCAGTCTGGCTGCTGGAGAAGGGTGTGGCCCTCTCCTGAGACATACACACACTCACACAGGCTATTTAGGGCTAGCAACATATCAGACAACACGTGAGCCCTCTCCATGCCTGGTCTCACTTCATCCTCACAACCAGCCTTCATGTGGGGATGTTGTTAGCATCTCAGCTTCATGAAGGTGAAACTAACCAAGCAGTACAGTTGGGGCTTGAATTGTGGGCTCCAAATCTGGCTCCAAAACCTACCTGAAGCTATCCTAGTGAGTTCAGTGTTCCTTCTAAGGTTCTACTAATAGCCACTCCAATGACTGAAGTCTTCACCGCCTGGCATGGTCTGAGTGCAGGGCACCTGCCAGGCTCCTTATGATGGCAATGTCACCAGCCTTCTTAAAAACCTGTTGTTCAGGTGGGGACGTGAAGCTCAGATATGGAGGGGAGGGAGCCAAGATCACAGAGCAAATAAATGACAAAAAAAGGGATCTAAGCAAATCACTTAGGGCCAGAGCCCAACTCAGAAACCACAAGACAATGAAAAACACCATGCCGTAGGAATCTTAAGTGTTCTTTTTATTCAGTGAAGATCATGGGCACGACCTAACCCAAGATACCATACTAACTTTGGATTTTCCTTTTCCTGTAGATTTTAGAATCTGGATTCAGACCATATTCAAATTTCATACAAAAAACAACATTAGCTATTTCCCTTAGGATTAGCTAATCAGGGTTGATTTCCTCTAGGATTACCTTTAGGATCAATCCTAGAGGAAATCAACTCTGAATATTCATTGGAAGGACTGATGCTGAAGCTCTAATACTTTGGCCACCTGATGCGAAGGGGCAACTCCTTGGAAAAGACCCTGATGCTGGGAAAGATTGAGGGCAGGAGGAAAAGAGGGTGACAGAGGATGAGATAGTTGGATGGCATCACTGACTCAATGGACATGAGTTTGAGCAAACTCTGGGAGATAGTGAAGGACAGGTGAGTCTGGAGTGCTGCAGTCCATGGGGTCGAAAAGAGTCGGACACGACTGAGCGACTGAACACCACATTAGCTACAGCTGGCTCCTGGAGTTCTCCCCGAAGTATAGGTGTGTTAAGGGTGTCAAGACCTAGTCTATCCAGTACCTGATGGGAAGAAGACTAGATGCAGGAGAGAAGGGTGTGAAGTAGTGGGTCGAAAGGGTCCAAGTCTAACTTGTTCCCGTCACTTAACCCTTTGCTGCCTCGGCACGAGAAACACTTCCAGAAGGCTTGCTGGCAGCCCCGGTTTCTGTTTTAAAGCAGGGGAAAGTGTACTGCAAACTGAAAACGTGTTCTTCTCCAAAGTGGGGAGAAGTGGATGACATTTAAGATAATCCACAATCTGGACCCAAGCTCTCTCTCCAAACTCATGGCAGATTTCTCCACGGGGAGACCCTCTGCTTACCCGTGCCCCCCGCCCCCACCAAATACATATGCAGAGTGCTGCCTCCACATCACAGGTTGCAAAACGGTGGCCAACTGTCAAATCCAGCCTCAGCCATGCTGTGTTTTATCTGTGTGTTTTGTGGTTTATTGTTTTTTTTTTTTCTTTTTTTCTGAGCCAGCATTCAAAAATCTAGAGATTGCATATAATTCATATTCTGGCATTTCCTGAAAAATCTCACAATCTGGCAACATTGCTTCACCTCCACACGGCAGCAGCGATGAGTCAAGAGGTACAACGGGGTGTCCCCTCTGCAATGAAGCCCATGCTCTGCAGCACAGAGTCCGTCACTGCCCGCATCTCTGACTCTGGGGCTGTGTCAATGCCATTTATTATCAAACTCACTCCCTTACTTTTTCTCATACCAATGAAACATTCCTCTCTCCCTCCATCTCTTTGCAAAGTGGAAAAACAAAAAAACACAGAGAACTACATACATTAAGGAATATGAGAGAGCCTACTCAAAGGAATCTGTGGAGACCTGAAAATGTAACATGCAAATAACCCAGCCAATCGCACTCATCCCGGTTACCTGCGGCTCTGTCGGCACCTGTTCAAGAAGTCACTGGGGAGTGTTGATCTCTTGATCTCCCTTTGCTATTCTGGTTCCCTCTCCTGGAGTCCCCTGACTTCTGTACATCAACTCCTGTCTTTTTCTGGAGTTCTACAGGCTGCAGCCACTTTTCCTGTTCCCAGCTCAAGGCTGACCCCTCTTCATTGGCACTATAGGTTTAACAGGAATCGCAGGCAATCTGAAAATAACAGAATCATGCACTTTTGGGACTTGAGTGGTCCCAGATAAGGGCGACCTGAGTTTAGCGGCCACAAGCTTTTCGGAAAAGGGAGTGATTCTCTAGTGAGGACATTTGACACTGATGTGGAGTGAGGGCAGATTTCAATCCCGTATCAATTATTTACTGAGGGCCTCCTCGGGGCCGGGCGCTGTGCTCCAAGCTGCGGCTGTGCTGAGCCCAGGAGAGGGGGGTCTCTGTCTTCATGGGGTTGGTGTGGGCAAGTGCGCGACAAACAATTTGCCAGATGATTCCACTGGGAAGGCAGCAGATGGCCAACCTCTGCTGTTCCCAGGTCACTGGCTCCAGAAGCCCCCTCTTTTGGGGCGTCGGTGGCCATGCATGTGTGGGGTGGAGAAGGTTTCTGTTGCGATTCGCTCATCTGTCTAGTCCTTTCAGAATCTGTGAGCCCCTTGGCACTTCTGATGTGTGTTAGCGGTTATCTCCCAGGGTCCTTTCTAATGTCCCATAGAGTTTCAAGGTACTGCTAAGGTCTGTATGGTGTTTCCATTGCTGGAAACTCTAAGTTTCGATATTCCCTTAAGTTCTCTGGCATTTCCAAGTTTCATGGGCTATTAGAGTGCAATTTGACCACAATAATCATCTTTTCATCACTTTCTTTGGCTTTCTTAACAACCTTAATGACTGTTGGTTACCTTTTATATCATGCCCAACCAGAAGTGAAAACTTCCTAGGGATCTAAGTTCATGTCTTATGTCCTTTAATCTCCCCTAGAACACAGTTGCTTGGACATAGAACACTCACAAATCACATGGGGTTTGATTTAAACGGCAGTGGAAATTGCCCTTGTGAATCAGGGTACATGCTGATTTTGTAATTGTGTATATACACAACATCTTTGTAGATAGTGACCTCAATGATTTTCTACACTTTTCTAATCTCAGTAAGTACCTGTATATATTCCTAGGGATCAGCCAATCCTGTTTTACTCAGAGATGGGAAATAATTCTGATATTATATAACAGAGAGATTACAGATAAAGACAGCCTGTCCTCTAAAAATGATAAATTTAACATGACTTAAGGCTATATATAGCTACAGTTTCCAATTTTGTTCTATAAATAATATTAATGCAAGCAAATATGTTGAATTTTCTTTCAAAAAGCACTCTCTCTAATATCTACACGGGTAAATCACTGTACATTTGTTAAGTGCTTATGTGACATCAATCATTCCCCAACTGGGTACATAAAAATAAATGCAAGAGATTAATAAATTTCTCTCCACAATGTCATATTTTTATTGGTTTTAATGGGTTTTTAAAAAGTGAAAAAGAACTATAGTGATTTGCTTAAATTGTGACCATCACTTTAGAAAAACGCCCTGTGGAAATGTGTAACCACTTGAGTTAGTGGCGCATAAGTCAATAAAAATGTACTTGTTCTGGAGAAATTACTAAATTTTCAGTGATTTTTGTTTTTCAGTATCAGTGAAGTCAAAGTTGTTGTGTTTTAATTCTTGCAATTCTTCCTAATAACCGCTGACATAATGATCTGAAAAGGAACAGAATCATCCATGGACCTACACACACCACTGTCCTACTCTCTTTATCCACACTGATAGGAAGTGAGGTGCACAAAACACATGCATTTGTAATTACATTTGCAAAAAAAAAAAAAAAAATCCTCAAACAGCTGTGGAGACAGCAAAGATTAGAATCTGATAGTGGCTTAGAATAATGAAGAAGGGGATTGTCAGGGTTCAGCTACAGAGCTGATGAAAGATAGAAAGAAAGCCTGCTCTTTAAAATCCTTAATCTGTACTACTTTATATGCAAAATGAAAACAGAAATACTCTGTAAGAATCAGAAATGGTAAACGTGATGATTCTTTTTAAAACAGGTTATTAATTTAAAAATATTAAACCTGTGTCTTACTGATAACAAACTGGACATGTGGACAATATTTATATAAAATAGTTTATAGTTTTATTTAAATTCTTGTTCTTCTAAAAATATTATTAACTGAAACTTCCTTACCTCTTGCTAGTTTTAGGTAGTATTTATTTTTTAACATCATATTTATTCCAATTATAAAAATCTAGAATCTTTTATAAAGGTTTGAAAAAGCAACTGCCATACTAAAGTGATCATGAAAGATAATTTTTAAAGTAGTTTCCTTACAAATATTTTCAATTTAATATCTAAAAATAGAAAATATTTGAGTTATATATCTTTCAGAACGGATATATACTTATCTATACATAAAATCTTACAAGGATAATAACTCAGAATAGGATATGAACATTATAAAGTCATCTGAAGTTTATACCGTATGTTTCAATGAATAAGAATAGAAAAAAACAGAATTATTTTAATTGTTAAAGAAAAAATTATTTCTTCACTTTTCAATTTTTACAGAAACTTTGCTACTCTTAAATGTTTAGAAGCTACAAGGCTCAGAAATATGAACCCATTTATTAAGGTAAATTAATTGTCTGTAATAAATTGTGCCTTTTTGGTGGCATCACTTATGTTTTACAATGAAAATGTCTTAACTCATATTTGATTCTTGAACAGAGTGAAATGGTCTTCTATGCTTGACACTGAGAAAAAACTGATACAAATATAAATACAATTAATTGTCCTGCCTGATTACTCAATTTAATGTATTCTTTGACCAAAAAAGGTCTCCTCTGAACATGACACCCTTCTCTCACAATTTTCTTTAGAATTGTTCATTCTAAATGGGAATATAATAAAATAAGAGGATAATTCTTTCTTTAAAAAAAATCTCTGACCAAAACATGCTCACTTTTTACATAAACAGAGAAAATTAACTATAACCTTTGTAATATGTGACAGCTTCATTTTTATATGCTTTTACTTCTTTCTCAAGTTGCCCTCATTATTACTTACAAGAAGAAAGCTTACAAGAACTTCAATCTGGTCACGGACCCAGAAAACTTCACTGAGTAGGCAAACCACTTAAAGGACTGAGAACCAGGCAGTAATCAGTTCACTGGTCATCTGGTAGAAGGGCAAAGTATCTTCCCAAACTTCTCGGGCTTCATTATCTTGCATCAAATTATGAACCTTTGGATTTTAGGAGTTGAATCTGTCAATGCCTAAAACACATGTTTAGACTACAGTTCTACATAAATATTAGATTTAGGAAAGGAACCAATTAACTTTTTAAAGGAAATGAAATGCTGGCCAGGCTAGTCTAGTGCTACTTGATAAAACCACTGTGTAATAGACTATGGGAGCACAGAATTAGGGGAGAATGTATAATCCTTCATCAAAGAGTGGCAGCTTATCCACAAAGCTTCCTCTTCCTGATGGGATATTCTTTTAAAAGTAATAACGAGGACTTAAAAACTATGTAACACTCCTCAACCAAAATTAGCCATTTATACCAATGAACCTTAATCCTAAAAGAACCAAAACTTCACCCAGAACACATTGAGATACTTTAAAGCCTAACATGTACAAATAATTTATATCTATTTCTAAATAAAACATGCTTACGTGTCACTATTAAAATTAAATAAGAAATACCCTAGAAGGAATGACATGACTGTTTTTTAAAAAAAGAAAAACAAAACAATAAACAATAAAACAGTCCCCCAAAGGTACAAGTAACAATCTCCAAGACTAAGAGCTAATATTTTGCTTTTTGTCAACATTTAAAATTTCCAAAGTGAGTTATAGACTTTGCAAAGCTCAAGTGGTAATTATGCAACTAATTCATATACCTTAAATGTGATAAATATATTTAAGATGTGATACATTAATGATCTGTGTTTAAGTAACTCACATTATCCTTTGCTAATAGCTAAATAGGAAATTCACCAACCTTGATCTGTGACAGTTCCTATCTGAAACACAATGCAGTTTTTAAAAGCTATTTTCATCAGAGGATGTGAGGAGAATTAATTGATGGCCCCTTACAAAACAAGTACTTGTCCTCCCCTTTATCTCTTTCTTTCGTTCATCAAAGATATCAAACACTGGCATGGTGGAACAGAACTATTTTGTTGGAAGGTGCAGATTTTATGCAAAACTTAAAGAAAAAGAGATTAGACTTCTGTACTGGCTATACTGATTCAAGGTTGATCCAACTTGCTGACATCACACTTAAATGAAATGCAAGATTATATGAATCTTACAACTTGAAACCAGAGTATCAGTAAATGATGTATCTTAAAATGTACCATTTATTTCACAAATTCATGCTGAGCAACTGAAGGACAATAGTACAAATACATCAATCATCTTTCATTTTTGTAATAAGTAACTTTTTTCATTATCTGTGTGGACATTGCACATATACGTATTAACAAATAGTCTTCAAGTGTCTAGATTATGTAAAATGAAGTATTTGCTAACTCAAAGTATTTTAATGATTTCGTGAACACCAGATTTGTCTAGTCATCTTAATTCATTTTAGGTTTCTTTAAAAACTTAGTCTGGAGCTAGTGAAGGTTTTGATTCCTAATATTTTAAAATTTCTTAATTATAGACTACAGAGCATAATACCCATATAAACACAAATCTGAGGTTCTGATTAGTGGAAACATATAAAAGATAAAAGCCATAAGTTTAGTTTAAATTTAAGGTTCATTTACACACACACATACATTAGTAAAACAATATCTGAATTTGAAAAAGTATAAAATGAGGACTTTTCTGTTTGAGGCTGTATTTTAAACTGCAATTTATTATACTTCAAATCTTTACATAAATAACTTTTAAAATAAATCTAATTGTAAAATTTCATTGTTTGCAATATTTCCCTTGAAAGTAATAACACTATACATACACTTCATCACCTAATATTATACAAATTAGAATAATATAAAAAATTAAATCACCATCAAAATACAGGACAGTAAATATTAAAGTATTTTAATCTTTAGCAAAGTATTGATTTAAAGTTCCTGCCATACATGTAGTTTTTAAAATTGGTTACAAAGAAAAAGGATTTTGTTGGCAAATCAACAAGCCAACACTGTTGACAAAATTTTTGTGATGCCAGAATCTTCTCATTCAGAGACTGAACATTATGAGGCAAAAGCAATCACTAAATAAGAAGTTTGCTCTATTTTATTGTTTAATCACAGGAAATATAGAACAGGCTATTCTATGCATATTTGGCTAGAAAAAGTTAAGTGGAAATATAAAAGTTACTCCAAGTGAGGACTGAATTCTGGTCAGACAGGTTCATGACTTAGTGATTAAACAACAACTGACAGGTATATCTTACCTATGTGTCAGAACTTTCATTTTTGTTTAAATGAAAATTTAAATGTGAAATATACTAGCAGCTTCACGGGAGAAAGACACGTTGAAAATGAACTCAAAGTAGAAAATATAAACATAGAAATATATTACAGATGGAAAATGTCTATTCTAATTTGAATAATAATATCAGGCAAGAAGTTCACTTCAGCTTCACCCCTTGCTAAACCCAAAGTCATCAACAGATTTGTAAGGTAACTAACATATTCTATTTTTACTAGAAGGTATAGTTATTTTCAAAAGCATTGTAATTCTTTAGGGATATTTCTTAAAGTATTAGTGAAGATGATAAGGGTTAACCTTTTAGTTATATCAAATTTTTCTCCAACTACTACTGATGCTATTGTAAAATTTAGCAACATCCCTGTAAGAAGAATGCCTTAAATTTGTGCCAATCAAGAGACAAAATATGGTTGGTTACACTATAGCTTTTATTCCTTTATGATATTAGAATGAGTCACTTTTCTCCATTTATTTGAATTACTAGATTAGTTACTATTTGCAGTTTTTTTCCTACCTTTATTATTCTGGTTATTGTACAAAATGCAAGAGGAAAGAGTTTACATTTTCAAACATTCATTTCATTTTTTGCTTATAAAAATGTAATAATGCTGTTCAAGATACTTTTTTTTGTTCTTCGGAGGGAAAAAAGAGTCACGTTTGTTCTTCTAGAACTATAGGACTGTCAGCTTTATTTAGCTGGAAGTTATTATAAATTCTGAAGAAATAAAATTTACATCTGTCTTCTCCTGGTTTTCATAATTCTTTTAAATGACAAGCCCTGTGCCAGCCTTTTTTTTTTTTTGAGCTATTTAAAAGTACCAGTTCCTCGCCAATTTTTCCCACTTCCATGTTGACAAATTCCAAATTCTCTGATACAAGTATTAGCACAGATGTTATACTTCAAAAGGGCATTTGGCAGATGAGAATAAACCATAAGTATAGTTTTCAATAGGTTCACTATGATAATTACCGAAATAAACACATCCCAACATGAACGTATCTACATGTGCTTCCTGCCAGTACATTAAAATACTTCATGAATTTCATGTTGCATGAAAAATTAAAACTTAAATGAAAGTCATTTCAATCCTGTCCTATGACTGTCTGTAGAACATACCTTCCAGTGTGTGACCCAAGTCCATGAGCTGTCCTAAGATACCTCTCCAGCAGAGAAGCCAAATGCTGAGCACAGCGCAGGTGCTAACACGCTCTTGAAGAAAGAAGGACCTCTTCTTTAGAAACGCCCCTGTTATCAAGATACTGCACCCCCCTCGCACTGATAGGGGTCCACAGTTCTAATCATAAAAGATTCGTCAAGCTTAACTTGAGGTGAAATCATCCATTCTAATAAGAGAATAGCTTTTCTCTTTTTTTCCTGGGCGAAGCAGGGACCACAAATTCACATCACCCCACTATTCAGAAGTGCTTAGAATCGGACTGAAGGCAGACAGTCGTCACCACGCTGTTATTTCTGTCTAAATTATGGCCATCTCAAGAGGAATTATCACAACAATTCTGGCAAGTGTAACTGATCACCGAAGAAATGGCAGTATGATGGAAATGTATTGGTTACAAGCCTGATCTTCAAAGATAAGTGATCTCATTAGTTACCTCCTAAATGAGCCTTTAAAATAATTGGAATGTTTCTTATACATCTCTACATAAAATTTATAATTATTAAATTATAAGTTACTGATAAGTCCCATATACAAAGAAAGTATCCTTATAAAACAGAGCTGTTAATACGCTTCTTTTCCTCAACAATATGAAGAACCATATACAATATTTAGAATTTCTTGAATGATTTTTTTAAAAAAGACAGTGAAGTTCAAATTCCCATGCAGGGACTTAAAATGCACATACTTAAAAAGTGAAAAAAAAAACCAACTAGAAGTTAATTTTCTCTTGTACTTACCCAATTAACTTAAATAACCAAATATGCCCTTTATAGACTGCTTTTCCTGTCAAATATGCTGCTAAACACAGACAGTGCTCAAAAGACCATCACTTTTTGTAACAGATTTTCATAATCATATTGCCTCCTCTTCCTCTCCTCCCCTCTCCCTTTCTCCCGCCCTCCCCCCTCAACTCCCCTCTCTTTTTTCCTCTGGTCTCTTTCTGCATATTCTTTTGGTTTTGAGGCAGAGATCCAGTAGACCCATAATAATTATAAAATTATTACTATGAAACAATGTGATAATATGATTACTATTAAGTAATATGATTCTCTCCCCTGGAAACCCAAATCACATCTTCCCCCCTTCTCTCCAGTGTCTCTAATAGAAGTAAAAAGTATTATACCATACTTGAAGATACTTTGTCAGTAAACAGCATCTCACACTAACTTTTCTATAATTGAACATGTATATATATCCAAGTGGGAATATATGCACCTATTTTTCTCAAAACACCTCATTTTCACAAAGGATGCTTGCTGTTTTGCATGCCCTAGGGTAAGCCAGAGGACTACAAACACAGAAAAGGACTTTTAAACGGCCACATCCCCACAAGTGGTTATCAACTCCTAATCTACAATAAAGAACACAACTATAGTATAGTTTGATAGAAGGATACATTTCATCCTACACATGCTCTTTATTGCATTAGAACCATCTATTATTTCACCGAAGTCATGGAACTCAGTTAAGACTGCCACCTATCACAGATTTGTTTGAAAAGTCAGAAGTAGCCCTTCCAAGACTGCAAAAGTATCAACAGGGCAGTAAAAGTCTCTTCGTCAACATCATCATTATCATCATCTGATATCCGATACGGTTTCAGTTCTTTACTCACATGGTT
The DNA here is from genome assembly GCF_002263795.3 of Bos taurus. Lineage (NCBI taxonomy): Eukaryota > Metazoa > Chordata > Mammalia > Artiodactyla > Bovidae > Bos > Bos taurus. Next base: position 13,155,766 of record NC_037354.1, on the reverse strand, counting down.
TATGAGTACATTCTATGATACTGACATTATTTGTATAGAGATTTATTTAAAGTAGAAACAAACAGGTTTGAATGGATGCTATCTTTTATGAGACTACTATGTAGCTTGTTCTAGCTAGCCAGTCATCAGTTATTGAATCAAAACTAGCAAAAGAACTTCAACAAAATTCTTTCAGTGAATGAATCCTATTGTGGTTTTGCTATATGAAACATCTATACATCTTACAGCATGTTTCTGTATTTTGATAGTCTATGTTCTAATGACTGGCTAGAAGAATGCTTTGAAAATGGCTATTTAAGGGCATTAGTTTAGTGTTAAAATTGTTTTTAATGAATGTTCATAACTGGAAAAACACTGATGCAATGTAAAGAATCCATTAATACAGAGAAGAAAATGAAAACACAACAAACACATTTCCTACAAAGTCTTTTTTCCCTGAAAACCAAGGACAATGCCACTATGGAACTTCATATGAACCTATAAAGCAGTTCCACCTTTATTTAAAAATCCTGCACACTCTGGCTATATTAGAATACCTATCGGTGTTAATCTTATAGTCTATGCTTTTAATATTTTATTTTACTGAGACTACAAGCATGTAGCACACTAAGCAATGCAATATGGACCAAAGCCCAGGAAAATCTTAATGTGGTCTTTCAGAAAAGAATGAAAAGCTGATAAAGCTGAGACTGGCTAGACACAGCTAAGAGACAGATGCAAATATCACAGTAGGGACAATACCATTCACCATTTTTCCAGGTTTCCAAAGAGGATAAAGAATTACCTCCACATGCATTACCTTTCATTGTCAGGATTATACCTACCGCCTTGTGAAATAAGTTATAATACATGCATGAGATGTAGATCTATAATTCTAAGAAATCCTTCAAAAACTCAACTAGAATGTTGATAATAAACAAAAAAGGAAATAACCTAAATGTATGTTTGCCACTTACACCCCAAAAGTGATAAAACCTTTTGATGAGCAAGAAAACACACCTTGAGGCCTACTGTATTGGGGAGAGGCTATTTTATTTGAAAACATATTAATGAATTGCGTCTTCATGCTTTATCTAGTTCTTAGAGAAAGTTCAAATTAGGTCCCTCAAAGGATGTTTTAATTATGAAAAGCAGTATTTTGAGACTTGTACAAGCCATCACACTTGTTTGGAAACAAATGACTTCTCAGGATATAGAAGTAATACTATCAATCACCAACAAGTTAATTCTATATAATAAGGCAGGTCTGGATGCAAACTGATCCACTGTGGAATGCTGTATCTAAAATTGATTACAATAGCACTCAAAATGAATGCAGCCCTCCAAACCACTTCTTTGCTCAGAAACATTAATCTCAATTAGAAGGAGAGCTTCATAATGGTAATGCTTGGTATAAAAAAGTATGAAATAAATCAGTTTTTATAAAACACAACAATTAATCAGTTTTGAAAGTAAGAATTTTTTTTTTCTTTTGTTACTCACAAAAGTTCCATCAGGACTCTTAAAATAGCTGGTATCACCAAAATCAGGTTCTGAATGTGTCCTCAAAGAAGCTTCCATGAGATAATTTCTAAGACTCAGTTGCTGAAACTTTTCAGTAGTATGGTATTATTATACTAGCTTTGCAGTGCACTTCTTTATTCTGAATGCATGTTAAATGCTTCTCCACTCTCATCCCACTTTATAAAACAAATATAACTTAAATGGAAAATTCAAAGGAATGTATAATTGGTTGCAGATCAGAGTAAAAGTTTGATAGCAAATTACTGTATTCTTTCCGGCTATTCTCCATCTACGTGTGTTGTCCTAAGAGTCAAAATAGACATTTGACTATCAAAACACTGGTAGATAAGTAATGCATAACTGAACATGCTTAATAGATTTCTACAGCACATCTTCAATAAAAGGGCAGATTATTCATTAATGCTGCTGAAGACACTGCTTCACATAAGTGCAATACCTGGATGACATTCCTCAGCCACCCAGAGACCAGGTCTTTTTAAGTGAAAAATAAAGCTTAACAGAAAGGAGGTAAATATATTTATACAACCAATATTAGTAAACTAATAAAGTTGTCTTTCTAGTGGTTTTCTATCAGACTTTGATCATCCTCAGGACTTATTTGCCAGTACTGTCATTAAAAGGATAAACTTCAGCATTTACAAGCATACTTTCACAGCTACTGCAAAAATATAATTTGGCAGCTGAAAGTTGATCAGGTATTTCTGGTAGCTCATTCAACTCACAATGATAGGAACACACTTTCGTCTGGATTCTTATTTGCTCGACTCTTTTACAAAGAGAATAATTATTCTTGGCTCCCAGAAGCAAAGATAAGAAGGACCAGCTTGAACTTGCTAACTGGATTATTATTGTTTAGCTAGGTTCTCTTTCCAAATAAATTTACAACTTTTCACTCTATTTAAGTGCTTTCATCTATTCAGAGGTAAGCATCCTTATCTTTCTTTGTCTTCAGCCTAATAAAGCAGGTTCTCTTTTCTAACCCAACAGACTCATGACACGCCTCCAAGATCATAGTATGAAAAGCCTCTATAATTTACCTAAAACATGTCTTTCTAGAAAATAAACACAGCCATGCAAAATGATTCAGTTTCAAAAAATAAGTAGTCAGAATTCTACTATAAATTCGTCTGGGTTATCTCAGATACCCAAGCAGTCCTCATCAGGGTCGATGTTCACTTTCTATGGGCTGCTAACACGGATGTCTTAGCACAGGATGCTAACAGATTTTCCAAATATATGAGCACTACTATAGATATTAGTATATAAGTTCATTTTTCATGAAAATTGTGTAGTATGTGTATAATAAATTTGTCTTACTCAAAGAAACTACTTTCCCTCATAATACGTTGTTTAAAAATTAAAAAAACAAAAAATAGTACCTTGGAGTAAGAGGAACACTAAAATTCATGTAAGGAAAGAGAAAAGATTGTTCAGAAAAATGCAACAGCAAAGAGAGATACAAGTAATCCTGAAACACACAATAGAATAACTAACTCATTATAACCCCACCCCCCCTTAAAGAATTTAGGAATAATTTGTGAATGCGGTGACATTTTAAAGTGGGATTAGCAAGTCTTATTACTGAACTAACCCCTCACTCTTAGAGCAAGAATTAAATATTTGCTCTGCATTTAGAATCACAAATCAAAAGTTTCAAGGCTCTTCCAAGAATTTCATATACTAAGAAATACAAGCTAAAAGTTTTAGATGATTAAGAATGTATTAAGGAACGCACAAAGCAAGGCTGTTGGCATATTTGTGAAATCTTTTGTTTCAACTGAAATATGAAAATCTATCATGAATTTTAATCACACAGTCTTAATTCTAAACTCTGTTCCTAATACACTAAAAAGACTACAAGTACTTCTCCAGGTAGGCAACTGGCCGGTGGGGTGTGTGTGTGCTGGGTATTTTAAACAAACTCCCAAAAGAAATAAAATCACCAAGTTCTGCTCGGTTGCAATACCATCTTTTGGGATACTCCTCCAAGCTCTCCAAAGATGCCAGTCCTGTCTTTTTTTTTTTCCTTATGACAACAGAAGGGAAAGGTAATTCCTGAACATATTTCTATTTCAGTGAAAAGACCACCCAGTGGATTCTGCCAGAGCCTGCAAATGTTTGACAAATACATTGTCAGAAGATAAGAAATAGAGTATTATGAAGAGACAGTCCTGTCCTCGGTATCTCGGCTGTCTGGGGCCCTGTAAAAGTGTTTGGACAGCGCTCCCTCTTCACTTCCACTGCACTTACCCCAAAGTCCCCCGGAAACTTTCCTCTAGCTTTAAATTACAATGACTTCAGTAAACAAAAAAGTATTTGCTGGATAACGGTAAAATTACTCCTTACCCTTCCTCTGCAATAAGAATTAGTAGCAGGTTACCACTGCAACCACCTTAAAGGTGAGGCAGTCACGGAATTCAAACTGCATAAGGTGTTCAGCAGAGATCGGACGAAGACGAACCCACCTCCATCTAAGATAGTTGAAGCTGTTGTAAAAATATTTCACTCTGTTGTAAAACATGATACCAACTTGCAGACTCAGGAATCTGTGCTCGTTATGCCCGGTTCGGGATATTTGCTTGTTTGCCTGCAGCCTCACCCGGAGTTTCAAACAGCTCAAGTTGCAGTCTAGATCCACCATTCCCTACACGATCCCAGCCGCTTTCTGCCTCCAGTCCTTCCCAACTTGGCTCCCCGAGATTTGGAGAAGCCAATTTTCCACTTCCCCGGAAGAGAGGTGACATCCCAGGCTCCCCACTCGCTGGAAGCCCCACAGGATCTTGCGAGATTCCTTCCTACTCACACAGAGGACCTGGGGCCGCACTACGAAACTGGGGATCGCCCCGACCAGAGCCGGGCGGGCTGGGCTCCCTGCCCCCACGGAGCGCCCCGGCCCGGCTGCCTTTCCCGGGGAATCAGGCAGCCCAGGGCTCCCCGATCTAGGGGGGAGCGGCGCCCAGATCCTCTGGCGAGAGGCAACCCGCGAAGTTCCCACCTGAGCTGACAGCCCGAGGTGTCAGGCGCGAGGGGAGGGGCGGGCACGGGGAGGCCGGGACCCGGGAGGCCAGCCCCGGGGAAAGCCTGCCCGCCGACGAGATGCTCCGGGGCCCCCGGGGCTGGCCAACTTGGCGGCGCCACCCAGCGCGGCTCGGAGAACCGCGCCGCCGGCCGGGCCGGCCTCCCGCCCGCCTTCCCTCCGGCTCGGGCGCCACGGCCCGGGCACTAGGACCCCCGAAAGGAACGAGGGCGCGCCGGCGGCGGCGCCGCACTTACCGCGCTCGGCTCGCCGCGCCGCCCGCTCGCTGCCCGGCCGCCGCCGCCGCCGCCGCGTCCACCCGAGCAGCGCGCGCGCGCGCACACACACACACACACACACACACTCACTCACACACACACACACACACACCCCGCACTTGGCCAAATTCAAAGGAGCCGGACGCGGGGGAGGGGGCCCCGCCGGGAGAGCGGGGCGGGGGAGGGGGTGCGGGGAGGGGGTCTCGGCAAGTGTTACAACTTCCTTCCCTGCGCACCGCCTGGCCGCGGCGGACGAGAGACGCGGCGAGGGGAGGGCAGCGCGCGCGGAGCGCCAATGAGTTCACTTTCTTTTTCTCCCCCGCGCTCTCCCTCTCTCCCTTCCCGCCGGCCCCCTCCAGCCTCCTCCTCCTCGGCCGGCGAGGCCCGGGCCGGAGTTTTTCGGTCCCCGGCCCCCCGGGGGAGCCGGAGAACGGAGAAGCGCGTGAGGTGAGCCCGCGAGCCGGGCGGGCGCAGGGCCCGGGAGGGGTACCCGGGACCTGAACGGGGTGACGTGGGAGACGCGCCGGACAGAGAGTGCCCGGGCCCCAGGCGCGTACACGTGTCCGTGTGTGTGTGTGTGTGTGTGTGCGTGTGTGTGTGCGCGCGCGAGAGAGAGTGCAGGAGCCGAACCGAGGAGCCTACCATGCGCTTCCCCCGTGCGGATTCGCGGGAGAGCCCAATCGCGGGGCGAGCTGGACCGGCCGCGATCATTTATAATCCCGGACTCCTCCGCGCCGCCACTTGTCAAGATGACAGGTACTTTATTTCTTCTCCTTCTCCTTTATTCGGAAAGAGAGATTCCCCGTTTACTGCCTTTTTCTGTCAAATGGGATTTGCCGGACTGAACCACGTTCGCCGCCCCTCCCTTCCTCCCGCCCTCCTCCCGGCCGCGTCGGGTTCGGGAAAGCACCGAGGCTCCCATGCTGCGACCAATCAGGGCATCTACTACTCCGGCCGTGATTTAGGGGTCATCCATGAATAACACTTCACGCTGATGAATGGCTCTGGCCGGCTCTGCGGCTCCGACGAGGGGTCTGCCCGCCGCTGATTGCAAACACTAACGAAGTTAAACAGCGCCCACTGAAATTCACACGCGCCAGCAAACTGCTTGGGGTACGCGCGTCGAGGCGGGGGGGGGGGTGTCTGTCCTTCTCCTCTCCGAGGGGCCCGGAGGAGGAGCTGGGGGAGGGGGCGGTAATTGCTTTGGACCTAAGTGTAAACGCTTGTCTGTGTAATCAAACCTTTAACCTTCTTCCAAAACTACTTTTCTTGATCTTCCGTAGGGTGGGCATTTCAGGTCAGCTGAGTCACCCGAGGAGGTGGGAGTGCAAGACACTGCCGGAAAGATAGATTTCGAGGCAGAAGGGTGTAATTAAGGATTTCCACCCCCCGGTAGGCGGCCCGTCCTTCACAGAGCCTCTGAAAATGACCCCGCCTTCCCTTCCAGAGTGACCTCTCGTCCGAGGCTGAGAAGTGTAAATGACCTTCCGACAGGGAAAGTCTGAGTCTCTAAACACTCAGGCTTCATCAGCAGCCCCGACGCGGCGCTGCCGGAGAACAAGTGTCCACCCTGGGGTTTCAGCTCCAGGACTGCAGCAAACGCCCCCCGGTCCGGGCACGGATTCTGGAGTCCCCCAGAGGCTGCACACTCCGCATTCTCTCTCTCTTCTCTCTCTCTCTCCCTCCCTGTTCTCCCCTCCAATTAGCAACCGAAGGCCACCCCTGCCTAGACGATGCTTGCTCTGGGAAGAAATAAAAAAGTTTACTGCTGTGCACTAGGCACTGTCACTTTTTACTCACTCAAGTTCCCCGGGAAACTCCGGGCTTTTCCGCCCCAGCCCACCCTAGCAGGAAGACAGGGCTCCCTCCCGGGGTAGCTTTAAGTTCAGTCTGCTCCGGAGTTTTGGAACAGCCAGCCCAAGACCTTAGCAGAGCAGACCGCAGGCTCTTCGGCCCCGCGAACCGGCGGGCACCTTTCGGTGCCGGGACCAGCGGAGGCCGAATCTGGACGTGTTCGCTCCGGGAAGACAGGAGCGCGCATGGCTCCTCTTGGGGCGCCCTAGCGTATTGGGGGTGGGGGGCGAGGTGCTGCTGAGGAATAGTGTCCCGCGCCACCCAGACATGTTCTTAGAAACGTGGCAGAGGGGCCCCGGAGCCTTCTCCTTCCACCTCCGCGTTCAACTTCAGAACAGAGGATTCCACCGACCTGCGTCTAACCCTACTTGGGCCGGAGGAAACATACTTGGCGTTTGTAAGCAGGTGCAGAATCAGACACAGACTAAGCCCCCGGAAAACAAGAACAATGCCTCCTAGAAAAGCCTGAACCTTTAGGATAGAGTTTCGCCAAAGTTTGGGGATCGAAATGACAAGAATATGTGAACTTAAATTAGTGTATCGAGTCCCCCAGTCTGAGTTCCCGAAGTTGCTAAGTGACTAAGCGTACTGCCACGCATTGCGTTAAGAAGTAGCAATCATACTTGAGCAACCAGACTGGCTCCCCGGCCTCCTGGGGCACCAGTGATGCTAAGCACCACAAACACATCTTTGAGGGAAGAATCTACAGTCGCCCTGGGGGTGGGTCAGCCTCCTTCCTGCCACGTGTATTTCACATTGGAAAAAACAAAACAGCAACAACAAGGTGGTGGGAGCAGATTACCAGCCTCCTTTCATTCTCGCCATTCTCGTTTTCTTAAGAAAACTTGTCAGTTAGGAAGGTACACTGGAGATGTGACTGACAAACGCACAAACACAAAATTTGCATCCTTGACAAGATCAGAAGGAAACTGGAAAGTTGATTCATAAATCACTGTTCGTAGTCCAGTTGCCACGAAAACATATTAAGTGTTCAAAACTTTCCTAGGGTATCCAGGTAACACCCTGCCCTGGTTCTTTCATGCCTTGTTATCTGGGGATACACACACACACAGAACAGACACAGACATGGAAAAGACACTTGGACCCATCCCAAAGGGGTTAGAAGAGCTACATTACTGGTAGAACAGGTGGAAGCTGGGGTGAGTGTTTCTCCTTTTCAGCTCCCCCCGCCCAGAACCCTCATTAGAGCTAATGCTGGTAATAAGGGTAAGAAACAATAGAATTCATAAAATTTAGAAATGGTAATAAATCTTGGAGCCTGTCTGGAGTCCAGCTCCCTGATACAGGATATTCAAAGTTTTTCTGTAGGTGATGCTGAACATTCACACTAATTGGATGCAGAGAGAAGATTCTAGAACTCATTATACGGGCCCCTTGCACTCTCTGCCAGGAGTCGCTGGTGGACAAAGCAGGCAGGTGTCTTGAGCAACGAATTCAAGCCTGAGGAAGCTCAGCCTGCAATCCAGCGTGTTAAGTTTCGGGCTTCGCCTTTTCTTCCTTTATTTTTCCCTCCCTAACAAAGAATTTCCATCGTTTGAGGCCCTTAGGAAAAGCTGGTGTTGTGCGGTGCCAAACTCCAGCGCACACTTTCTCCTCCAAATGAATCCCTGGAAAGCAGGCAGCTTGCTATGTGACCATCAGGCGTTTTGCCTCGCTGAGCGGTTGTCGGGGGAGGGCCAGGACGGGGGCCCCTGCTCACGCGGTGCCCTCGGCTGCAATAAAAACTCTAGCGAGCAAGGAGAAATGCAAGACGGCGCTGTCTGTTTTGCAAACCTCTGGCCGCTCACTGCAAACTGTGGCGGGCTGCTGCTGGTGACTTTGCCAGTTTAATGCAGCAGATCCTGCGGGGGGATAATAAGAGGGAGCTGGCGGCATCGGCCTCCCGTGGAGCCCCCTTGTCACACTGATACGCAGCTCTCCGGAAAAAAAAAAAAAATGCTGCCACGCTCCCCTCCTCGTAGCCCCTACTGTCTCTCCTGGAAATGTAGGCCTTCAGCCCTTGCAAGCTTCTGAAGAGAGCTGGGGGAGGAAGCCAGTGGGCAGACCCTCCAGCTCATTTTTCCATTAGGAAGGGTCTGACCGTGCCCTGGGGTCTGGGATGGGGTGGGGGTGGGGGGGGGCGTGTCTTGCCCCTCCGCTGAGGCAGGGCTGCCAGCACCTGCTCTGAGCCTCCAACCACTTCCCACCTGAAGGTGATGCTTGTCCATCATAATAAGCTTCACAGAGCCTTCCCAGGAGGGAGGCTGTTGTTTGGGGGCTGTCAGTTTTCTCCTTCTGTCCTAAAACTCCAGCCTGGAGTGTAGGGCCTGGGTGGCAGCTGTTCCTGCCTCCCTCCCATGGGGAGCAGACGGTCCCCCCGCAGCCACTTCCTCCTTTGACAGGGGGGCTTTCAGGCATGCAGAAGGAGAGCTCTGGACAGGCAGGTAGGAGGCTCTCCACCGAGGCTTGTGAACACCACTGGACTTCGGAGGTATTCTGTGGACTTACTACACCTGCTCTAAGGGGCTGAGGCTGAAGAGGCCTGCTCAGGGCACTCAGATTGGGGAGTTGCCTGGGCTGCATTCTCTCTCGCTGATCAGACTCCAAAGGATGATGAGAAGGGGAGGAAAGGCACCTGACCTCCCAGCTCCTCCTTTGAAAAGATCAGGAAAGCCAATAATGCATAGGAAGGAGGTTAGGTCTCAACTGGGGCTTCCCCTGGTGGCTCAGACGGTAGAGAATCTGCCTGCAATGCAGGAGACCCAGCTTCCATCCCTGGGTCGGGAAGATCCCTTGGAGGAGGAAATGACAACCCACTCCCGTATTCTTGCCTGGAGAATCTCATGGACAGAGGAGCCTGGTGGGCTGCAGTCCATGGGGTCCCAAGAGATGGACACAACTGAGTGACTAACACACTTCACAGGTCTCAACTGAGAACAAATAAGTGATGAGTCCCTTGAAACAGAGGCTGGGGCTGCTAGTCAGTGAGGAAAGCAAATCACTTTGCATGTAGCAAGTAATTAATCTGGAACAATCTACATCGCCAGGACTGGACTTACACACAGAGTGTCAGGGAGTGCTAATGTTCTCATCAGGAGTTCTGTTTCCCCCCTCTTTGCAAAAATAAGTGACCTATTTCTCTTGATTGTTGGGTTGAGGGAAACCACAGCACAAATACTCTGACTTGATCACTGACAAAGTCGTAAAATTAAATGACTGTTTGTAGTGGAAAACATGCTCATTACCTTTCATTTAAGCAAGATAGGGCTCTCTTAAGGCACATGCCTTTTGGAGCCACTGAGTGACCTGGTGATCAGACAAACCGAACTTTAAATGGGACCCTGTTTTTCTGGGACATTACTTTCTGTTCCTTTGCATAAACCAAGCCTGCAAGTGTCTCTGATCTTCGGTGGGAACACAGCTGTGGAACGTAACCCAACTGCTGACTTGGTTTTGCTTGAGCCACCTAAAAGACCTGGTTCTATGAAGGACTTGGAACACAGAGGCATCTTTTCACATTTTGGGTTAACTCCATATATGGGTTTAGAACCTGCTACATTATTATTCCACAGGCTTCCCTGGTAGCTCAGATGGTAAAGACTCTGCCTGCATCACAGGAGACCCCAGTTCAATCCCTGGTCAGGAAGATCCCCTGGAGGAGGGCATGGCAACCCACTCCAGTATTCTTGCCTGGAGAATCCTATGGACAGAGGAGCCTGGTGGGCTACAGTTCATGGGGTCGCAGAGTCGGACACAACTCAGTGACAGAGCACGCCCATCATTCCACACTAAAAGATGTGTCCTTTATCATTAATAGTTATCCTGGAGTGCCTTGTAAAATTTGTCATGTTTTCTATAAACTTTTTATTAAGTTGTATATGTACTGTATTTAAGGTATACATATAGTATATAGTGTATTCTAGGTATAAGTATATAGGGTATTTAAGGTAGGCTCTAGCAAGATTTATCACAAATTAGTGACACAGGATAATTTTGTTCATGATACAATGTTCGTTAGCTATTTTAGAATCCAGTCTGTGAGTTAACTTGTAAGCATAGGTTAAAAAGGGCTTCCCTGGTAGCTCAGCTGGTCAAGAATCTACCTGCAAGGTAGGAGACCCTGGTTTGATTCCTGAGTTGGGAAGATCCCCTGGAGAAGAAATAGGCCACCCATTCCAGGATTCTGGCTTGGAGAGTTCCATGGGGTTGCAAAGAGTCAGACACGACTGAGCGACTTTCACTTTCACTTTTTCATAGGTTACCAAAAAATTAGGAATCACATGGTTATAACTCAGTATAAGATTCACTGGAAATCTCCTCATTTTCCAGTAGTATCCTCCCCTCTCCTCCCTTTGCCGACTTTCTACTCTGAAATGTCCTGCACTTTCAGCCCGCTTTCTACTTATGAAAGTTGAAAGCACCGGTTAATGATCTTCCTTGGTATTTTCTGTGTGTAATAAGCGATGGCCCTGTCCTTTGCTAAGGGCCTTTCCCAGTAGTGGAGAGCTCCTGGAGCATCAATCATGGGCTTTATTCCTCTTTAAACCCACAGGGTCCAGCACAAAGCACTGTCATGTGGAAGATGCTCAAGAAATGGTTGTTGAATGAATGAGTGAGCGCATGGATAAAATATTTTCCTTGTGTTCAGTCATCCTGACTTTCTTTAAAAAAATATGTCCAATAAAAAATTGACTTTGAAAATATATTTATTAAGTATGCTTGTCTATTTTCCTGCCCATCTGTTTTGTAATGGCACATAGTTTAACCATTTGAATCATGAGAGCAAGCCACATGATTTTAGCTCTGGACTTAATGGACTTAGCTCAGAAACATTAGTAGTAGTAAAGACAAAAATAATAGGAAAAGGCAGAGGCCAATTTGATTTTCCTCTTTTTCAGTAAGATGCAATATTGAAATGTGGGGAACAACGTAGTAAGAACCTATTATATGCAGATGCTCTTAAGAATTTTCTATCAAACGTGGCGCGATGTATGAAACCTTTATTGTCTTCTGAATTTCCTTTGAATTTTTACTGGTAAGAAGTGAGGAGCCTGAGATGACTGCTTCTCATTTCTTCAAGACAAGGGTTCAGCTGGTATTGGGGAAACAATCTCTGTTTGTTCCTGTCTTCTCAGGGGGAGTGTTTCTAATTGATCTGGCATGGAATTTAGTTGGAGATGTATATGTTGCAACTGAAGCAGAGATCCTGTGTGCTTTGTAAACTGATAACCATACAGGCCTTATTTGAAACATTTGAGGATTTTTCAACATTACCCTGGGTTAAATTGAGCTATAAATTCTACTCAAATGTATATGTCTTGACAAATTCATCATCACTTGAAGAGAGATTCAATCCATGCTCCCCTCAGATTAATAAAGATGATGACCGCTTATCACAAATGCAAAGGTTCGTGGTGATAAAGTGCCATAATGTTGTACTTTGCACTGTTTAAATGCAAATTACCCATATTAAGCAGACATTTTCTACTGTTATCACTTGCAGTCGAATGGAAATGTTTAAAAATGATCTCTGGGTAAAGAAAAGGATATAGAGGCAAATCTATTTCCTCTTACCTCTTTTCAAGTGCACTTCGCTCTCATCGGGGAGATTTAATTAAGCAAGCTCAGCTAAGCTAAAAAGCAAAGCGGCTGGAAGTTACTTCTTACGGAAACAGATTCAGGACTTTTACAAAATAATTTATTTACTAGTCTTCCTTTAGGGATCTGAGCCATTGCGGAAGGTTAAAAACACAACAGAACTCTAAGGCTTCCCCTTGCCTCCTTCTGAATATCAAATTTACAGCTTCCACTTTGTTACAGATAAGAGTACCAAGTTATAGATGTTGATGGTCCTTCCCTAACTGCTTTAAATTGCCTTGAAAAAGATACAGTTTCTTTAATTAAAAAAGCTGCACAGAACTAATCCCTGTAGCTGAAAAAGAAAAGTTTTAAGCAATCTCTTTCTGCTCGGAGAGAGAAAGGCAGACAATACCATAACAGATCAGAAACATAAGCTATAGTGTGCAGCGAGGGGCACAGCAGGGAACTGAATTCTGCTCCGACTGTGTCATTTTTTAATCCCCCATCCCAGTTTTCCCCCGTCTGACCTCATGCTGAGATGAAGTTATCACAGAAGACAGCTTTACTCTTACCAATGAATCCAACCCTGGATCTGTATTATCCTTAGCAGATCAAAACACCGCTTTCATCAAATAGCATTATCTGCATAAAAGGCATGCAATTGCCCGATAATTTCACCCAAACTATGCTATTCATTTAAAGGACAAGAAGAGAAATGTAATTCATTCTTTTTGGGTGGGTGGGGGGAGCGGGAGCCAAGAGTGAAGCAGAGGCAGAGCCTGGACAAGCTAACTTACCCCTTCACCCATGGGAACTTTTCTGTTTTTAAACACAAAATCCCAAGAAGGGGTCCATTTAAAAGTCCCCCTACTCCTGCGCTTTAAGATTAATTGTTGGAGCAATTTGGTGCAGTTTGACTGACAAAAAGTGTAAGTTGTGTAGAAAACTGGCAGTGAGAAATTACAAAGCTTGCTGATGCCATTAGCCATGCTTCCCTGAACCCCAATAAAAACATCATATCCAGTAAAATTGGAGAAGCATAAGAATGAGCTGAGCAGTTGGATGGAGTTTAACACAGCCTTGCAACACTGGGGGAGGTGATCCTCCTGGAAGATCTTTCTCTGCATTATGAGAAGTTTGAATCTGGAGGCTGGGAAGACAGAGATGTATCCCACAATTTTGAGTGGATACTTGGAAGCATATTTAAGAAACCTGAGGAGTGAAGTCTAGGCTCTTTCTGATTTAGAAAATACTTTAGCCTCCTTCAGATTTTTCATTTTATGTTGAAACAGTGTTCTCATTTGCATTGTAGATTGTATAAAATGTTATAATGGGGTTCTCTTTAATAATGGATTTTAATTCCTTATTGAATGACATCAGTGGTTTTGCTCAAGGTATCGTGATAGGTTACAGCAGTCAGACAAAATCATTTGTGTCAAGTAAATGGAATTTTCTTTACTTTACTAAAAAGGACTAAAACTCCTGTGTGGGTGACATGTTAGGTACATGTTAATATCATTTATAATATGTATTACTCACCATATAATTTGAATGATGTAGCTTAAAAATGTAAATCTTCTGCTCAGCCCTTTTAGAATTTACTCTGTAAACTGACCCTGTAAGAAGTCCAGCTTAATGCCTACCCCTCCATCACCCAGACAACATCTACACACAAAAACGTGTAGGACAAACAATCAGAACTGCTTGGGGAAAAAACAGCAAACAACAATAACACCGTTCATATTGGAGACTAGGAATGTTCCTAGGAACTCAGGAGACAGGTGAAAGGGTAAGAGTTTTCCCCTGGAAAGAAACAGTGTTTCTATAAGAAATTAATCATGGTATGTTTGTCATCACTGGCATTTTAATTACATGTGTGTATTCTCTAAAGCATTGAAATATAATTAATAATTAGGTATTTTTTTTCATACCAACTTCCTGAAACTACAACTCAGTACTGAAGTGCTCTGAGTCTAACATCTGTGTAGATACATGGTCTGTTGAGTACTGAAGTTCAAATTCATGTTTCCAAAATAGCACTTCATGACATACAAATTATCTTAAATTTAATGTGATTAAGCATTAAACGATGGTATTTCCTTGAATTTAATGACAGTACTATTTTCATGTCAAACTTGATTACAAGAACCAGGTTTCAGAACGAACTGTTTAAAATCCCAAATCATTAACAGATCATTTAGGGTTCAGTCACAGAAAACTTCTTGTCTGTGAAATATCAACTAAAGACAGGGAGGCAGAGGGGAGATTTCACATCTTGCCCACAAGTGTGTGTGGTGTATGTGAGGCTGATTTGAGAAGAAGTCAAAATTTTGTCTGCAAATGCCAGAAGAGCTGTTTACATCAACAAGACCATCACGATCAACACATGCGTGCCATTCTGGTTCTAATTCATGCTTATATACTATTTCCTCAAAATAGCCAACCACATCACAGGACCATTGCACCCATCTGAAATGGAGATGGTGAGAAAACTGACTTCCTCAAGACTTTAGAAAATTTCAAAGCCATGCGGGATTTTGATCTTTTACTCTGTACTTTCACTCCAAGCCTATGTTTGATTCCAGCTGACTTCTCTCTGAAACTGGATCATTCATAAATCTGGATTTCAGAGGTAAATTCAATCACAGTCACATGAGCTTTTTCTGAGAGGCTCAACCATCATCTTCATGGGCTGTGGAATAGTTTGTTTTCAACAGTGCTAGTCTCAGAGTACAAGCTGCCCAAGCAGGACACGGAAGGGTATTTCTAACATCTTAGGTATTCTCTTGACTGAAACTCTTGTGCACTTTGCCTCACTGTATGAGGACTGCAGAGCCTGGCTTGCTCTGGATGGCAATAAATTCCTAAGAGAGGAGAGTGGTCAAGGAAGGCCATGAAAAGACTAAAGGACTCAGGTTGGAATCAAGCAACTTCTGACAGGCTACATGATCTAAGTTTTCATTTCTCTGATGAAGATGGAGCTCTGAGTTCTGTTGGGTTTTAGGAGAAAATGGAAGAAGCCTGGCATTTCTAGAGAAGATTAGGAGAAAGAAGAATCTGGCCTGGGCAGAGTAAATGTCTTATCCTCTGGTCACTTCTTTGCTAGCCCTTGCCTCCAAATCCAGCGCTTTTATCCCCCAAATCTATAAAAGACCAAGATGTGTCTTTCCCTTCCTTTATCCTTGGATAAGCTATTAAGGAGGGGAAAAAGTAGGTCATGAGAAGACTATGAGCTAAGAGTCTATAAAGAGAGAGGAAATTGGCAGAGGGAGAATCCGAGTTAGGGGAAAGAGAAGGAAAAATGAGCTTAAACTGAAGATAAACTTGGAGGATGCTGGGAGGAAGAGACAATTATATTCAACATCTTGATTAAACCATAATGGAAAATAATATGAAAAAGAATATATATATTGGTCACTTTGCTATATAAAAGAAATTGACACAACATTGCACATCAACTATACTTCAATAAAATTCTTTTTAAAAAGAAATCAACCTTTACAATATTTCAAAGACTTTGATAATAAACAGGTTCCATATTAAAATTTGATGATTATCTTGATACCAAACAGGTTGACAAAATCAGTAGTAGTCCTAGACCAATGTTTTTTCTGACTGTGACCTCTAGACCACGTGTATAAGAATCACCTGGGAGTTCTTAATAAAATGTACATTCCTGAGACCTGTCTTAGCTCCATGGAATCAGAATCTCCAAGGATGGAACCAATAAATTAGCGTTTTTAATAAGACTTCCAGAGCATTCCGGTGCACAGGGATGTCTGAAAAGTGTAGCCCTGGGCTAAATACTTTACATAACGCAGCTAGGTATTTCAGTTTTTATCATTAGCCTATTCAAGAGAGGAGAAGGAAATGGTAACCAGTATTCTTGCCTGGAAAATCCCATGGACAGAGGAGTGTGGCAGGCTTACAGTCGATGGGGTCCGGAAGATTTGGACACAACTGAGAGGCTTCACTCGTCAAGAGAAGTTATTGCAAATAAATCTAGTGGAAGTAGTTTCAAAAATGACATATTCCTGTTTAAGGAACAAACCCAAATTCACAAAATGAAGAAGGTGAGAATGTCTGAAGACATTCCAGCTGAAAATTCAGTAACACATCAAAGTTGGATTTTGAATCATTTTTTAAGAGTAGTAAAGTCAGTAAGTTATAAATTAAGAAAACGTTTCTATGTATGTTAATAGTTGGATTACTGAGTACAAATTTTGGTTGAACACATTGTTTGATAGTACACGTATGATTCTAAAATTATATAGAGTTTGAATGAATCTTTAAATATGTATTAGTTCAATTTATTATCAAAAATTAAAGAATTCTTTGTGTGAGATGGAATGGGACTCATTCAATATGTATACTTTTAACAGAAATCAAGAGTAAATATATCCAAAAAATTATGAGCTGTCTTTGGAAGCCAGTCATTTTACAGATCAGCTTCCCAGGCTATTTCCAGGATAATGGTTTTTCAGAAGTAGCACTTAAGTCAAAAGCCCTTAAATTTTTAACATAAATCATTCTCTTTACCCTACCATCACTTCCTTCTTTTGCAATTACTTGTCTCTGAGGGATGTAACTTTCAACAAAGTACTATTGTTATACTAAGGATGTGATCTTGTCTTCTCTTACCTTTCATATTTAAAGTCCTTATTGTGAATAGTGGGGGAAACATTCAAATAACTGTTTTTATATTGTCTTAACTACTGGCTGGCTCAAATTGAGTATACCTGGCTCAAATTCAGCCCTTCCTCCTACCCCTTACCCCTCCCACCCTCTTCACCTTGCCTACATAACTTCTTTCTTGCAGATAATGTACCTAACATGTATTATATCCTATAATCCTATAATCCTAAAATGGTTAACAACTTCAAAAATAATTACTGTTATTTCTCCTATTTTAAAGATGAGTTCACTGAAAAGTAAGTCATTTGTCCAAGGTAAGCAGAAGAGCCAGGATTGATAACTCTGATTCCAAAGCCCGAACACTTAACGATGACACGTTTCCTCCTTACTAGAAACAGGACGAATAGAACCATAAGTTAGTTTAGCTTTTATACACACAGACAAAATCATGTACACACAAAAATACAAAGTTAAGCTTAGTGAAAGAAATGTCTCTTAAAAGAGAGACAACCTGAATGAGAATGCCACAAAGAAAACACCTCTTTCTTTTGCTTTATTCTGTTTTTTGCAAAAAGTTAACTATTTTACGATGTGAAAAAAATGAACTTGACAAGACTTTCTAAGTCCTGTTTCAAAATAAGGTTATTCATCTTTCCTTATGTATAACAGATTTACAATAAAAATCGCCCCAAATATAACATATTTTATAATGTCATTCCTTTATCTGAGTTAAAGTTACTGGGACCATTGGCACACATTACTCTATTAAAATAATGGCTTAAGGGACATCCTTGATGGTCCAGTAGCTCAGCCTCCATGCTCCCAATGCATGGGGCCTGGGTTCGATCCCTGGTCAAGGAACTAGATCCCACATGCTACAACTAAATATCCCTTGTGTTCTTGTGTTGAAACCAAGACCTGGCACAGCCAAATAAATAAATAAAAATAAATATTAAAAAAAAAGATGGCTTAAGGTTACACTTATAGAAGATTTCAGTTCCAGAATGATGATTCTCTCTTCAATAAATAATCTCTGCAGGGTAGAGTTAAGTCACTAGTCTAAGGTTTAGATATAATAAACATTTTGAATGATAAACATTTGTGACTCTGATGAAAAATTTCCAGGAAGGCTGTAACTGTTCCAATGGCCTTCAGCTTGTAGAAGTTGGTAATTCTCTTTAGAGGACCAGGAAAGTTAAGCCAGGCAAGTTGTAAGCTTGCTGCTACTTAAAATTACAAATCATTGAAAACTTGTCCATGAGAACACCTTAGGGAGTAAATGTGGATAATAATGGTTTATGTGTGGTTGCAAAACAATAATGAACCTGTCTAATCGATTGTTCTGAATAGCAGTAGATCACAGTGGAAGGAAAAAATACATATCCTTATCGACTCTTCGTGCGTCCTGTAACTTTTCACTCTTGGGATTTTTGAATGGTTTTCTTTATCTTAATTTTAAACATTTGTTTAATACCATCTGCACAGATCCAAAGATGAAAGAAAGGTATACAGGATTGCTAAAGGGGTTCTCTTTTGTTGCAGCGATACATTATATTGAACCCATTCAATAACTACTTCTAAATAGTGAGGAAAATGTGCAAATTGACCAAATTCACTGTTTCAGATGGGGGAAGCAGATTTCTCAAAAAGTGCCCTCTGAGGTGGCTGATGTAAAGCCTTAATTTATTACACTGCTACTCAAACCCATGGTGGAACAATTTGGTGACTGTCAACACCCTCGTAGTTCAGTTGGTAAAGAATCTGCCTGCAATACAGGTGACCTGGGTTCAACCCCTGAGTTGGGAAGATCCCCTGGAGAAGGAAATGGCAACCCACTCCAGTACTCTTGCCTGGAGAATCCCATGAACAGAGAAGCCTGGCGGGCTACAGTCCATGGCGTCACAGAGTAGGACACAACTGATCGACTAAACCACCAAACACTATGTGACTGAGGATTAATCAGTTATAAAAAGAAATGTGATTTGTATGTGTATGAGTTTGATCCATTTCATCTTACTAGTGTTGATTTTCTATAATTATCTTTTTCTGATATCAAATTTTGGTGAAAATACCACTAGTGGAATTATGTTTATCTAGACAAACTGATTTTCAGGTTAGTATTTCAATTCAGTTAGTTTTATCTGGAAGGGTCATTGATTCTTTAATCTTGATAACTTACATTGGACCCAAATATAAAATCCTAGATTTCAATTAAATTGTATGTTATTTTTATAATCATGATTTCATAGACTACTCTCTCTCTCTGAATCATATTTAAGAAAAAAGCATACATACATTTGCTCTGCCTAAATTTAGAAAAATAACACAATCTAATTTGGAGTGGTGAGCTATTTTGATTATGGTTCTGTTCCTTTGCAATATTATGACTAGATTAGAAACTTTACAGTAGGAAAATTATTAGCTAACTCAATATAGAGTTGTATATTTGGAGATCCCCACAGGTATATCTGCATATTGCTGTGTGTGTTTACTTATGTATATGGATGAATAGATAGATGATAGATAGATGTCTACATTTTATATCTAGATTTCTTATTATAGCTTTATAGTTTGCCTTTGTTTTAAAATAAACTAAGTTAACATAGTCACTTGGCAGCAAACACTGCTGGATGATTAAAAAATAGCACAAAAAAGAATTTACCTTAGTTTTCTTAATTTACTATTTTCTTAATACATGTTTATACCTATAAAAGAATCAGTGCATCATAGAAAACTTTCAGTCTGATTTATTTACAAATCTCAGTTGTCAAAAGGTTTATTTCAGCAGTATAAAGTATAATACCATTCTTTATGTGGGATTCATTCTCTGATTACCCTTTTCTGATTATCTTTTTATACCTAGAGCCCCCCCCTTTTTTTCTGAGTTTTCCCTGATTGGTGACACATCTTACTCTTTCAAATGAAGTGGTCCTGCTGATGCATTTGACAATTTCAGTTACTTTATTTTGTAACTTTTTGATCATAAACAATATACCTCAAAAATTCTTAATACTTCTTTAGGAAGCAAGAATTTTGAAGGGTGAATTCTGATTAAAATTGGATGATATAAGTTTGTCTATATGCAAAAATACCTATGTGCATATTTTCCTTTGCTTTGTTTAATATTGCACATTATGGAATAGAAGTAGATTTTGACATCTGTAATACAAATATTCTAAGCTCAGCATATTTAGGTGCTAGCTCATATTATATATGATTAACACAATTTACCTACTACTTACTGCTTTTTAAAAACTATTTGCCTTAGCAGCTTTCCTGTTCACTTGATATTTATTATGTAAACTAAAAATTACTTGATGGTGATATACTCTGTGGAATGCTAGCTCTCACTTGGGAATGCAACTCTTATTCTCATTTTTTTCCACATGCTTTGTTGCCACAGATCTGTGTAAACTTAAAGCGTTTTCCTCCCTCATGACCTGGTGTAATTTTTTTGTAATATGAATAATCATGATGACAGAATTAATTTGAATATGAAAATATGAGGGAAAAAGTCATTACATTTAAATTCAAATTAATTGTTAGTTTTGTGGAAGTGATAATGAGCAGACTGAAATTTAGAATGTCAAATAAAAGCTACTTTCTTGAGTTGATTTTTTAATTTTTCAAGGGCTTAATTTAGTATAAGGGATGAATTAAAAAGTAACAATTATTATATGATGATAAATTGAAAGAAAAGATATTTAATTCAAGGCTTATATATACTTTAAATTAAGATTTCCAAAATTCTAAAATTTACAGAGTAAATTCTAATTGTTATACCATAGGGTGATGTTTCATTTTTCGATATATAGAAAGATAAATATAAGTTAATACTGAGTTCTTCTCCTTAAAGAAAATGTGCATGTCAAGTTTCTTTTAATAGGGAGAAAGGAACAATTAAATGGATATTTTAAACTGTTGAAAAAGAAAAAAGTACACTAAAACTCAAATTTTACTAATAGTTCTTTTGCTAATAGCATAACTACAGACTACACTAAAAAGTTTCTGCACAGAAAAAAAAGTATTAAAAGGCAACATCTATTATAACAGAGAAATGAATTACCACATAAAATAGGGCTTTTGAGTTTTTCTTCAGATTTTATTCTGTGGCTCTTTTGATCCAAAATGAAAAAGTAGAGCACTATAACAATAGTATTTGGTAATGCAGACTGATGAACTATTTAGAAAAGTCTACTATAATTACTAAACAAACCTATAATTCCTTATACTGTATATTATTAGCTTCAAGTCACCATAATATATATAAACTAAATTTCTGCTTAAAGCAGCTTAAACTTTCTAAAAGCAAATTAATTTTTTCACCCAAAGCAAATATTCATTAATAACTTGTATTTGATTTATAATACATACCTGGCCTAATTTTTATTCAATTTCCTTAATATTCAAATTTGATCACAATAAAATATACTTCAGCAAAAGAAATTTGACGAAGATACACAAGAGAACTGCAATTTTTCCTCATCCCAAGTTAATATCCTTTTCTAAATATCCTAGTTTGCATGCTATACAGACTAAGTAAAATTTAAAACAAAATTTTAAAAGGATTGCTTACTTGCTGACTTCGTTTTTGAAAAAGAGTGTTTCAGTAAACTTTGTCCTGCTTTAAGAGAACAGAGCGCCTTTTAAAAATGCAGCAAATAGTTTCAGCATGATCTTTTCCTTTATGTTTTATTTAAAATGTTAATGGAGTAAATCCACAATTCACATAATTTATTTGGAAACACTTTTGTTTAGAATAATGCATTGTAAGAACAGTGATATACAGGCAAGTCCCCTTAAAGAACATGCATCAATTCAGCTCCCTTTTGAAGCATATTGCAAATGCCCTCTAACAGGGCACAGCAACATTACATAAATCATCTTATATGAAAAATTAACATGACATCAAATATTTATAAATATTAATGTGTATGTTAATATAACCAAAGCTGTAACAAACAATCATAACCTTGCCAAGTTTCCTAGGACAGGCGCTGCTGATAATGATATCCATTATCTCTGGAGGAACGCACAATTATGAAAGTTATACACAGGATGCTATGTTCTTAGCTGCTTTTAAATTTATCCATTAAACATCTACCTTATATATGATATTAACCCTTTACGCACACGTCCTTAAGAAACAGAAGGGCAGTTTGTGTGAGCAAATATTTTAATAATCATTTTTATTTAATCATTTATACGGTAAGTCCCTGATTTTTCATGACTCTAAGTATAATTGGAGCATATGGTGTCCTACAAATAAATTCACTTGGATTCATCCTATCAACATGCATTTAAGTCCACATGTGCGTTTAAACGTATGTATGCTACGCCCTGTCTAAAAAGCCACCCTTTGCAAAGATGGATTTGGACTCTGAAATTTAATATGCCATGCTGTCTCTACTCTGTCCAGGAAAAAGTTCTCTTTCAGAGTGTCTGAGCTGAGAATAAGGTGCATGCATGCTAAGTTGCTACAGTCATGTCTGATTCTTTGGAACCCTGTGAACTGTCGCCCTCCAGGTCCTTTGTCAGTGGGGTTCTCAGGCAAGAATACTGGAGTGGGTTGCCATTTCCTTCTCCAGGGGATCTTCCCAACCCAGGGAGTGAACCTGTGTCTCTTAGGTCTCCTGCACTGGCAAGCAGGTTCTTTACCATTAGTGCCACCTGGGAAGCCCAAAAATAAGGTGAGAGTTGGTAATTCTTGGCTTTGTCTGAACTTGGGGGTGTCGAGTCCCGAGGTAGAGCTTCTGCTCTTATGCCATAGGATCCATGGGATCCATGGGTCGTAGGCATGGTCCTCCAGCAAAGTTTTATTTGGAGTTCTTTTTTCAGATTTAGCACCATCAGCAGGTATGGTTAATTCAGTCAACAAAAACTAAAACAACATAATTTCCGATGAGAGGGGGAAGGGTCACCATTTTATATAAGTGCATATTGCTGCAGGCTTAGTCGAATCAGATTTGGAATTCAACAGGTTATCACGCGTAAAGCAAGCAGATAACTTTGAGCCAAGTTGTGTCCGACTCCTTGTACCCTACAGACCATAGCCTGCCAGGGTCCTCTGACCATAGGATTTCCCAGGCAAGAACCCTGGAGTGGACTGCCATTTCCTTCTCCAGGGGAAGATAACTTTGAGGACAAACATATTTTTGGGCTGAAGATGCTTTGCTTCTCTGTCAGAGAGCTTAATAAGAACCTTCCTGAATCTACCTGCCTAAGTCTGCTCCCAGCTAGCACATTCTTCACTGTAGACCACTCAGTTTCCATTTACAATCTGACTCACCAGTGTTACAAACAGACCCTGCTTTTGTGGTGCTGTCCTCTGGAGAGAACCTGTTCTTTGTCACTTACGGTGAGTACGGGTTTAACTGAGGCGGTGGGGAAGAGGTGTGAACTGTGTTTCTACTTTATAAAGACTTTTGTCCATTTCTTGGATCTAGGATTCTGTTTGGGGCATTTTTTTTTTATTTTTTTGGATAATAATACTAATTCAGCTTATTTTATTCTCTGAAAAAGAAAATATGTAATAAGTAAGGTCTCAAGTAGTTAAATAAGTAGGGTGGCAATCTATAGCCTTGATGTACTCCTTTTCCTATTTGGAACCAGTCTGTTGTTCCATGGCCAGTTCTAACTGTTGCTTTCTGACCTGCATACAGATTTCTTAGGAGGCAGGTTGGGTGGTCTGGTATTCCCATCTCTTTCAGAATTTTCCACAGTTTATTGTGATCCACACAGTCAAAGGCTTTGACATAGTCAATAAAGCAGAAATAGATGTTTTTCTGGAACTCTCTTGCTTTTTCCATGATCCAGCGGATGTTGGCAATTTGATCTCTGGTTCCTCTGCCTTTTCTAAAACCAGCTTGAACATCTGGAAGTTCACGGTTCACGTATTGCTGAAGACTGGCTTGGAGAATTTTGAGCATTACTTTACTAGTGTGTGAGATGAGCACAATTGTGTGGTAGTCTGAGCATTCTTTGGCATTGCCTTTCTTTGGGATTGGAATGAAAACTGACCTTTTCCAGTCCTGTGGCCACTGCTGAGTTTTCCAAATTTGCTGGCATATTGAGTGCAGCACTTTCACAGCATCATCTTTCAGGATTTGAAACAGGTCAACTGGAATTCCATCACCTCCACTAGCTTTGTTCATAGTGATGCTTCCTAAGGCCCACTTGACTTCACATCCCAAGATGTCTGGCTCTAGGTCAGTGATCACACCATCATGATTATCTGGGTCATGAAGAATACACAGTTCTACTGTGTATTCTTGCCACCTCTTCTTAATATCTTCTGCTTCTGTTAGGTCCCTACCACTTCTGTCCTTTATTGAGCCCATCTTTATATAAAATGTTCCCTTAGTATCTCTAATTTTCTTGAAGAGATCTCTAGTCTTTCCCATTCTATTGTTTTCCTCTATTTCTTTGCATTGATCCATGAGGAAGGCTTTCTTATCTCCCCTTGCTATTCTTTGGAACTCTGCATTCAAATGGGTATATCTTTCCTTTTCCCCTTTGCTTTTCACTTCCCTTCTTTTCACAGCTATTTGTAAGGCCTCCTCAGAAAGCCATTGTGCTTTTTTGCATTTCTTTTTCTTGGGGATAGTCTTGATTCCTGTCTCCTGTACAATGTCACGAACCTCCATCCAGGGTTTAGTAATAACCCTACTTATTTAACTTATATGCAGAGTACATCATGAGAAACGCTAGGCTGGAGGAAGCACAAGCTGGAATCAAGATTGCCGGGAGAAATATCAATAACCTCAGATATGCAGATGCCACCACCCTTATGACAGAAAGTGAAGAGGAACTAAAAAGCCTCTTGATGAAAGTGAAATAAGAGAGTGAAAAAGTTGGCTTAATGCTCAACATTCAGAAAACTAAGATCATGGTGTCAGGTCCCATCACTTCATGCAAAATAGATGGGGAAACAGTGGAAACAGTGTCAGACTTTATTTTTCTAGGCTCCAAAATCACTGCAGATGATGATTGCAGCCATGAAATTAAAAGATGCTTACTCCTTAGAAGGAAAGTTATGACCCACCTAGATAGCATATTGAAAAGCAGAGATATTACTTTGCCAACAAAGGTCCGTCTAGTCAAGCCTATGGTTTTTCCAGTGGTCATGTATGGATATGAGAGTTGGATTATAAAGAAAGCTGAGAACCAAAGAATTGATGCTTTTGAACTGTGGTGTTGGAGAAGACTCTTGAGAGTCCCTTGGACTGCAAGGAGATCCAACCAGTCCATCCTAAAGGAGATCAGTCCTGGGTGTTCATTGGAAGGACTGATGTTGAAGCTGAAACTCCAATACTTTGGCCACCTGATGCGAAGAGCTGACTCATTGGAAAAGACTCTGATGCTGGGAAAGATTGAGGGCAGGAGGAGAAGGGGACGACAAAGGATGAGATGGTTGGATGGCATCATCGACTCAATGGACATGGGTTTGGGTGGATTCCCGGAGTTGGTGATGGACAGGGAAGCCTGGTGTGCTGCGGTTCATGGGGTTGCAAAGAGTCGGACATGACTGAGCAACTGAACTGAACTTAACAAGTGGTTAAAAAAAAAAAGAAAAAAAAGTCATCCAACATACCTCCAGTTAGAGATTCATTTTATTGCAAATCTTTGGTATATAATTGACTTTAGATAGGATGTCAAACCTAATACATAGGCTAGTACTAGTTACTTTAATCGGATAAGACATCAAGACTAGCCTGTATCATTGTACAGTGGGTCAGAATTTTGAATGGCATGCAAAAGGGTGAATTTACAGACTAGATATTACTTTGTTACTTGTTAATTTACATATATATTTTATACATGGCCTTTCAAATCCCTCTAAAATATGTTATCACATTTGCTATCAATAATTTTACTCTCTCATCTATATTATCACACTGGTTATTCTTTTTGGCCATTATCCCAAACACATAGCTATTTCTTTCATCTTAAAAAAAAAGAGAGAGAGCGAGAAATAGAAAGCTTTATCTTCTCTGCCATCTGCTGCCTCTTTTAATTTAATTAATTATTTTTACCTTCCCTGCAGAAAAACATCCTTAAAGGATCACCTATACTTGATGTATTCAAACGCTCTACTCCCATCTTCCTTAAATCTAATCAAGCTTTCATCCACAGAAACCACTCTTGTCAAGGCAGCCCAAGATCTCTCCATGTTGCTAAATCCCAAGGTCCATCTCAGTCTTCATTTCACTTGTTTCCAGCAGCATCATTTGACACAGTGATCACGTCCTCCTCCCTGATACCCTTTCCTTCACTTGGCTTTCAGGACACTGTATTCTGATTTTCCTCCTACTTTACTCACCACTCCTTTTCTGGTCCTTCACGGATTCTTATCCCCAACTTTTTGATTATGGAGGACCCAAGGGCCCAGTCCTTTTTCCTCTTTCTCTTTCTGGATTCATCCTTTGGTGAACTCTCCAGTCTCAAAACTTCAGTACTATTTATGTGCTGGCATTTTCCATATTTATATTTCCACCTCAGATCTCTTTTTCTCACTCCTTAAATTCAGATTCATATAGGAAATAATCTATTTGACATTTCTACATGACTGTCTAAAGAGACAATTTTAAATAAATATGTGTGACCCAGCGCTTCTGAATTCTAAATTCCTTCTGCCATCTTTTCCATCTCAGTCAATGGTGGCGCCAATGCTTTCAGTTCTTCTAGCCAAAATCCATGGTGGTCATATTTGACCCCTCTCTTTCTCTCATGCCTGTCTTCTGATCTATCAGAAGATACTCTTCTTTAGCTCTAGCTTAAAGATACATCCAGATTCTGACCTTTCCTCCACTTTAATTGCTCTTGTGTTGAGCTACAACCATCTTTTGCTGTATTATTGCAATAGCCTCCCAGCTATGCTCTTCATCTGCACTCTCTATGTGAGCTCAGTCGCTTCAGCTGTCCCTTTGCGACCCCATGAACTGTAGCCTGCCAGGCTCCTCTGTCCATGGGATTCTCCAGACAAGAATACTGGAGTGGGTAGCCATGCCCTCCTCCAGGGGATCTTCCTGACCCAGGGATGGAGCCTGGGTCTCCTGTATTGCGGGCAGATTCTTTACTGCTGAGCCATCAGATCTGCACTCATCCACCCTTAACTGTGTATTCCCAACCCAGAAGCCAAACTGAACCTTTCAAAATACAAGTTAGATAATATCATGCCTTTGCTGGAAATCTTTCAATAGTTCTACCTGTCACTCAGCACAAGAGCCATGGTCCCTATAATGATTTCTGAGGTCCTGCAGGATCTGAACCTCTGTTATGTGTTTGACCTCAACTTCTGGAATCCTCCCTTTTCATTCCACTCTGCAGACTTCTTGCTGTTCCTTAAATACACCAGATAAATTTACTTTAAGTCTTCATTCAAATTTCTTTTTCTCAGTGAGGTTTCATTTGATAGACTTATTTAAAATTGCAAATGAGGGACTTCCCTGGTGGTCCAGTGGCTGAGACTCTGTGCTCCCAATATAGGGGCAGGGTTGGCTAGGGTTCCATCCCTTGTCAGGGAACTAGATCCCACATGCTGCAACTAAAGATCTGGTACAGCCAAATAAATACAACCCAAAATGACTCTTTCCCCATCCACTGTAACCTCTGATCTCCTTTACCCTGCTCTATCGTATACTCTATTCTATATATTCTTTTCAAAATTAGGTGTAAGTCTACATAAATATTAACAAAATCTGTGTGTATAGGAGGGGAAGTTCTAAACTGGTGAAAGACTATAAATAAACACTAAATGAATAAATGGAGAGACAATCCATGCTGATACACAGGAAGACTCGATGTCAAGATGTCAGTTCTCAACGTGATCTATAGATTCAGAACAATCTCAATCAAAATCCCAACAAGTTATTTGTGGATATTGATGAACTGTTTCTAGAGTTTATGTGGAGAAGCAAAAGGCCCCAAGTACCCAACATGATATTGAGGAGAAGAACAAAGTTGGAGGACAAACACCACCCAACTTCAAAACTTACCATAAAGCTACAGCCATCAACACAGTGTGGCTTTAGAAAAAGAACAGAGAAATTACTCAAAGGGACAGAACAGAGAGTTCAGAAATAGGTCCATGTAAACGTAGTTAACTGATCCTCAGCAAAGGAGCAAAGGCAATACAAGAGATCAAAGCCAGTCATTTCACAGACTGGTGCTGGAACAACTGCACATCCACCTGCACAAATGTGAATCTAGATACAGTCCTTACACTTTTCCCAAAAATCGTGTTCTCAAAACTGACCATAGATCAAAATGCAAAACATAGAACTACAAAAGTCCTAAAAGGTAACATCGCAATAAAGCTAATATTCTAGGATGTAGTGGTGACTTTTTAGATACAACAAAACCATGATCTATGAAGGGAGTAAATGAAATGAAAAACTTTCACTTTGTGAAAGACGATGTCAAGAAAATGAGAAGTGCAGCCATAGACTTGAAGAAAACATTTGAAAAACGTAAGTCTAAAAACAAAAACACCTGTTATTTCAAATATGCAAAGAAAACTTAAAACTCAATAATGTGGAAATTAAGCACCAGATTAAAAAATGGGCAAAAACCTGAACAGACATCTCATCAAAGGAAATACACAGGTGGAAAGCAAATATATGAAGGGATGTTCCAAATCATGTCGTTAAGGAAGGTAAACTAAAACCAGATGTGACTGTACACTCATTCGAATGGTCAAAATCCAAGGTGCTGACGATACCAAATGCAGGTGACGAGGTGACGAACAGGAACTCTCATTTATTCTCATTCTCACCGTTATTAATTCTACTTACTGGAAAATGTTTTTATACAACAGTTATACACTATACATGTATATATAGAAATACCTTTTTCAAGGGAAATTGTTTTATATATGCACATATTATGCAAGCAATCTTCAGTCAGATTTCTCAATTCCATCCTTAATTTACACCTTCTTATATGGAATTCAGTGGTATGGCCATTTTTGACTATGATCAAGAAAAGAATGCAAAGAGAAAAAAGAAAAAAAGAGGAATTGTTTTGACAGCTGTAAATAACTAATCAAAAGTCCTCAGGCTAAAGTCTACCCATTTGACTTGTAGGGATGTCTAAGCTCTTTCTCAGCAAATTTTACTTTGTATATAATTCTAACAAACTTGACTATATGGCTTTGAAATGTGTAGTGGTTTAGACACAGAATATCAGAGTCTATCTGTAGGCATGAAAAGCAAAATGCTGACTGAAAAAAATATTAAAAGTAGAGAGAGGTACTCCAAAAAGCCAGGTTGTCTGGCTTCAGTTGATATAAAGGGGAAGTAGGGTGTGACCACTCACCTAGAGCCAGATATCCTGGAATGTGAAGTCAAGTGGGCCTTAGGAAGCATCACCATGGACAAAGCTAGTAGATGTGATAGAATTCCAGTTGAGCTGTTTCAAATCCTAAAAAATGATGCTGTGAAAGTGCTGCACTCAATATGCCAGCAAATTTGGAAAACTCAGCACAGGACTGGAAAAGGTCAGTTTTCATTCCAATCCCAAAGAAAGGCAATGCCAAAGAATGTTCAAACTACTGCACAATTGCACTCATCTCACACCCTAGCAAAGTAATGCTCAAAATTCTCCAAGCCAGGCTTCAACAATACATGAACTGTGAACTTCCAGATGTTAAAGCTGGATTTAGAAAAGGCAGAGGAACCAGAGATAAAATTGCCAACATCCATTGGATCGCCAAAAAAGCAAAAGAATTCCAGAAAAATATCTACTTCTGCTTTATTGACTAAGCCAAAGCCTTTGACTGTGTGGATCACCACAAACTGGAAAATTCTTCAAGAAATGGGAATACCAGACCACCTTATCTGCCTCCTGAGAAATCTGTTTGAAGGTCAAGAAGCAACAGTTAGAATTGGATGTGGAACAACAGACTGGTTCCAAATTGGGAAAGGAGTATGTCAAGGCTGTATATTGTCACCCTGCTTATTTAACTTATATGCAGAGTACATCATGTGAAATGCCAGACTGGATGAAGCACAAGCTGGAATCAATATTGCCAGGAGAAATATCAATAACCTCAGATGTGAAGAAGATGAAGAAGAACTAAAGAGCCTCCTGATGAAAGTGAAAGAGGAGAGTGAAAATGAAAAAGTTGGTTTAAAATTCAACATTCAGAAAACTAAGATGATCCCATCACTTCATGGCAAATAGATGGGGAAACAATGGAAACAGTGACAGACTTTTTTTGTGGGGGGAGGCTCCAAATCACTGCAGATGGTGACCGCAGCCATGAAATTAAAAGATGCTTGCTCCTTGGAAGAAAAGCTATGACCAAACTAGATAGCATATTAAAAAGCAGAGATATTACTTTGCCAACAAAGTCCAGTTAGTCAAAGCTATGGTTTCACCAGTAGTCATGTATGGATGTGAGAGTTGGATCATGAAGGATGAGCACTGAAGAATTGATGCTTTTGAACTGTGGTGTTGAACTCTTGAGAGTCCCTTGGACTGCAAGGAGATCCAACCAGTCCATCCTAAAGGAAATCAGTCCTGAATATTCACTGGAAGGACTGATGCTGAAGCTGAAGTTCCAATAGTTTGGCTGCCTGATGCAAAGAACTGACTCATTTCAAAAGACCCTGATGCTGGGAAAGGTTAAAGGTGGAAAGAGAAGGTGACGACAGAGGATGAAATGGTTGAAAAGCGTCAGCGACACAACGGACATGGTTGGAGTGAGCTCCGGGAGTGGTGATGAACAGAGAAGCCTGGTGTTCTGCAGTCCACGGGGTTGCAGAGTTGGACACGACTGAGCGACTGCAATGAACTAGCTGAACTGAACTGATGGTCTAAGAAAGTCACCGTGCAATAGTTATAGTGATGGACCTGTATCATTAGGAGAAGGGTAAATTATGTGTATATCCTCAACATATTCTGGTTAAGAAATCTGGAAACAGTTCATTCAGGTAATACTTCATCAACATGGTTAAAAGTAACAAGAGTGAATCACTTCCTGATGTTTCCATTCATGCTATCCCTCCTGCCCTCCTTTCTTTCCCTTAAACACACACACACACACACTTGATTTTATTTGTAATACTTCTTTGGTGTCTGATTTGTTTCAGACTAACTTTGCTAACGATGGTGGGCTTATATTTAAGAAAATGCAGATACAAACAGATGTTAGTTCCTTAAAAGTAATCCAACATTTTCTTAGATATATTAAAAGATGCACTGGGTGTATATTCATTATTCATTTAAGTCCAGTCAACTCTCAATTATCTCTGGTAATAGAGAGTAAGGACAGAATGAACATATGAAATCTATCCCTAGTCCCAAAACACAGCTTTCAATCTCTACTCCCTGAGTTCTTTATAAGAAAGCAATGCTTCCTTTACCCTTCTTTGTAGGCTCATTTCCATTGTGGAATGACCTTAAGAAAAATAACTCAGGAGAGAGAAAAAAAAAGCAAAGCACAGGATGATCTTAAATCCTCTGCTAAAACTAAGATAACAGATAAAATCTCTAATGACTTATCAACGAAAGCAAACTGGATGATTTTTCAAATATTGTCTCTGCAAGTGTGGGTCACTTACATAAAAGTCGATTGTCCTTTATTAAACTGCACCAACTATTTTGCACATCATTTAATCATTTTTATGACTTTTTAAAGATAAGCATACATATGTCTTAAACTTCATAAGAGCAGTTAGATTTTAAAATCTGAATATCTTTACACATTTTATCTTACACATTTCCTCTGCAGATGAGGAAGACAAGCAAGGCTTTATTTCACAACACTGTTAAATACAGAATTAACAAAGTCTTGCAAACATGTTATGTCAGATTGGATACAGATTCTCAGCATCAGAACAGGCTTCCTAGGCGTTCCTTAACTAGCAATAATATTGACCTTTTTACTAAGTGTGAATAGCATTTATTCAACAAGAAATCAATATTGAACTGAAACTCCAAGGTCTTACCAGCTAATTCTAAAGAACTCATTGAGTGGAGATTCTGGGATGCTGATTAGCATAAATGCAAAAATGAAAAGATCATGTAAACAAATGTGTTCAAATTCATATACAGTTTATATTTGATATTTATTGAACACTGAAAAAAGTGGGAACCAGAACTTGAAGGCTGATTTTTCCCCCCTTCAAAAAGAGTAAAATTAAATCCTTTCAGACACACAACAGTACACTGTAATCTAACACCTATTGTGCTGCAGGATGTCAATAGTCATTGATTACTTTCTTTTTGAAGACCCAATGAAATCCTAAAAACTAACATTAACTTTGATGCTACAAAGGGTCAGAATATTTTAAAACACTATTACTGATGTGGCTTTTTTTTTTTTTTTTATTCATCTGAAGAACCTTGTCAGATGCATGTTGTGTACAAAAATCTGTGATCCCCACATGGTGATGAAGGAGGGAAGAGGGATCAGGTGATGAATATGGCTCCAAGAAGCTGTTCCAGAAGAGGCTAAGGCAGCTTTTCTGGGATGAGTTCAATTGACAGTCATGTTAATGATGGTCAGTTATTTGTAAGGAAGGCAAAAAAGACAGCAGTTTTATTAGTGTAAGACTAGAAGAAGGAAAAAGAAGTATGACATTGTATATGATAGCTAGGATTTTTCTAAATTTATAGACAGAACTCTGAGCATCGAGACAATGTGTGTTACTTGTGGCCCAGCCTGGGGTCTATGTGCTCTGGAAGATAAGCTGAATTAAATGTTAATTCTATTGACAGTAGTTTTTTCAACTGGTCCTTCCTCTATGACTCCAGCCTTCCTGGGGCTGTTTGTCATAACAAAGAGAACTTGGATATTCTGCCCTGTCCTAAGTCATGCCATGATATTTTCCCCAAGATATTTTCCACTGGGAACATTTCCAGACTCATTTTATAAGGCCTGCATTATCCTGATATCAACACCAGATAAAGACAGTACAAGAAAACAAAACTATAGGCCAATATTCCTGATAACTATAAATGTAAAAATTCTCAATAAAATACTAGCAAACATAATTCAACAGCACATTAAAAGGTCTGTATGCCATGATCATCCACCTGGGATGCAAGGATGGTTCAACATATACAAGTCAATAAATGTGATACATAAATGTGAAACACTAATGGAATGAGTTATTAAAATTATATGACTATCTCAATAGATGCAGAAAAAGAATTTGACAAAATTCAACATCCTTTTATTATAAAAACTCTCAAATTGGCTATAGGATCATACCTCAACATAATAAAGACCAGATATGATAAGCTACAACTAACATATTCAATGAAGAAAAGTTGAAAAGCTTTTTTCTCAGGAAAAAAACAAGGGTGTCCACTCTCATCACTCCTATTCCATATAGTCGGAATTTGTAGCCAGAGAAGTTAGCCAAGAAAAAGAAATAAAAAGCATCCAGATCTGAACTTCTATATAATCCAGCAATTCTACTTCTGGATAAGGAAATAAAAACATTAAACCCCAAATGTATATGCACCCCAGTGTTCATTACAGCATTTTTTATAATGGTCAAGATATGGAAACACCCTGTGTCCTTCAATGAATGAATTGTAAGGAAAATATGACAAAAATACACAATGGAATATTATGCAGCCATTAAAAAGAAGAAAATCTTGCCACTTGTGAAAGCCTGGGCATTAGGCTAAGTGAAAGAAGTCAAACAGAGAAATACAAATACATCATGCTGATGTATGATCTCACTCACATGTGGACTCTTAAAAACACTTAACTCATAGAAATAGAGAGTAGACTGGTGGTTGCCAGGAGGGAAGGGGAAATGGGTGACTGTGATCTAAACATACACTCTTCTAGTTACAAGGTGACTAAGTGTCCAAAATGCAATGTACAATGTAGTGATGATAGGTTACAATACTGTATTATATACTTGAAAATTGCTAAGAGATCTTAAAAGTTCTCACCACACACACACACACACACACACACACACAAGATAATTATGTGAGGTGATGGATAAAGTGAGGTGTTAACTAACCTTACTGTGATAAATTATACATACAAGTTGTCACACTATACGCCATAAAACTGTACAATTTTATATGTCAATTATATGTCAAGAAATGGTGGGAAAACAACAACAACAAAACATCTTCTATCAAAGGAAGAAAATTAATCTGCAGTTGCCTCCTTGAAATGTGGAAACTGCCTTTAGGAGATAAATAGTGGATTCTCAAAGGTATGTTAGGAAAAAGCTCCTTTGTCATCCACAGAAGCATAGCAAACTAGAGGTCAACATTCACTTCAAAGTGTATTATCCTTCTATTACACATAAACACTTGATCTCTCTTCTTGAATGTGAATATTCTTATTCAATTGAGTAGATGCCCTCTGAAAAGGTGTTCTGCATTTGACTTGCAAGAATCAGGCCATTCTAGACAAGAGGGCACCAGAGGAGTTCTTATGATTTATCACGTCTATGATCCATGAATTAAAAGGCCTTGGTGAGTGAGACCATTATGGTTTATTGCTTCTGGGAGTGAATACTACAGAGAAGCTGGCATTAGCGTCTGAGCAATAAAAGTCCCTAAATGCTGATTTACCTGACAGACTAAACTGGCTCTGAAAGAATGCTAATTACAAAAAGAAAACTTGTAAATAAAGATTGAGTCCTTTTATCCCAAACATCTTAATAAAAGTCTAAATCATTTTCATATGAAACTATGAGGAAAATTATACATAACCATTTGTGTTCCATTATGAGTTGACATCTTTTGGTTTAGATTGCAAAGACATTGAGAATACCCACAAAAAAATGATGTGGAAGCTTTCAAAATGCTAACAATATCACTTTTGCTTCTTAGCTGGTTCAAGGGCCCTGAAATTCGATAATACGTTTTCACAAAATCACAGTCTAAAAGTTACTCTAAATAAGGTATAATGGCGTTAGAGTTGCTCTCTTCCAGATGATCTATCTGGTCCTCAGATTCAGCCCCATCTCTTCAAGCAAGCCTAAATCTAAATTATGCCGAATTGCTGAGTGTCTATTCAATCTTTTTACGTCTTTAGAGAATTTCAGTATTTTAGTTTGAAAACACATCAGGTGTCATAGTGCCATCACATATGGGAAGATTTTTCTTATGACTATCAACCCCGCTGCCAAAATTGAAAACCCTGTTCCCTAATTCCG
The DNA here is from genome assembly GCF_002263795.3 of Bos taurus. Classification (NCBI taxonomy): domain Eukaryota; kingdom Metazoa; phylum Chordata; class Mammalia; order Artiodactyla; family Bovidae; genus Bos; species Bos taurus. The sequence continues at coordinate 13,120,733 of NC_037354.1, read as the reverse complement.
GATTAGGCTTTCAAGATCCTTAAAAGAGCAGCCCAAATACCTATATTCTTCAACAGGGATCGGCAAATGTTTTCTCTAAAGCACCAGATAGTAAATATTTTTGGCTTTGCAGGCCATGGGATCTCTATAGCAACTATTCAGCTCTGCCATAGGGGCATGAAAGCTGTTACAGATCAGATATAAATGAGTGAACATAGCTGTGTTCCAACAAAATTTTATTCACGGACACCAAAATTTGAATTTCCTATAATTTTTACAGGTCAGGAAATATCTTTTTCCTCCACCATTTAAAAATGTAGAATCCATTCTTATCTCATGGACTGTACAAAAAACAGGCAGCAGGCTGCATTTAGCACACAAACCCTAGTTTGCCAACCTCTGTTCTGGAAGATGCTGTTGTAAGGATGCTTCATCCACCTATATTATTATAGGGGAGAGAGTTAATTTTAGTTCACTTTCTTTTATCAATCAGCAACACATTTCATAAGATACTTTCTGTAACCAGGCCCAGAGGACAAAGAAAATGAAAACCAGGTATCTGTATGGCATCCTAGCTTCAGTCACAAAACCAGGATAGCTGAGATGTGTAGATAGGAGTTGTTCTGGATGGCACTGCTGTAGACATACCTGGGAAGCAATGGTGTGTCTTGCTCACCTTGTCTTTATGCTGAAATGCATTGATTTTCTTATAAGTTCTTTTTTCAAACATTTTAATCACTTTGGTTGTTCTCTGTGTAAAGTTAAGTGTAATATTTTTCTTCCTGTCATGGTGAGAATGAATCAGTATCTGAAACTATTTGTCTGTATTATCCAACTCTCACTGATTCTATATAGAGTATAGCATAATCACAATATTTGCATGAACCTGATATGAGGTACTTTTTATCAAAACATTGGTGTAATCATACAAAATTCTCTTTCCTAAATGGGCAGGTTGTAGAATTGGGGCCTGATATGTTGGCTATGTAAATTAACTTCAGATTCTAAAGTAAATATAATTGGCATGCTAATGATTTAGAAATCTTAGTAGACAATAAGGGGCTTCCCAGGTGGCGCTAGTGGTGAAGAATCTGCCTGCCAATGCAGAAGATGCAGGAGACAGAAGTTCGACCCTTGGGTTGGGAAGATCCCCTGGAGTAGGAAGTGGCAACCAATCAGTATTCTTGCCTGGAAAATTCTATGGACAGAGGAGTCCTGTGGTCTACAGTCCGTGAGGCTGCAAAGAGTTGGACATGACAGAGCAACTGAGCACAGTAGACAGTAAGATACTTCAGGCATAAGAAGTCGAGTTAAACAGCACTATTAATAGGCTTTTTTTGATGATAAATTTTCTATTTTATCATGCCACTATAAAAACAAAGTAAGAATATGCCTTAGTTTAAATAATTAATAATGGAAGTCCCAAGTTGCTTAATAAGGAGAACATAAACAGTAAGACCTCAGAGATAATCTTCTGAGTTATGATTTCCACCCTGTGTGCTTTCCTGGTTTTCTCTTTAACTCACTTATATAGCAATTGTCCAATACCTTTGGAATTATTTGCAGCCATGATCCCACCACTCTACCCCATATTAGCATCCGAGTGCTTAGAAATGAGGGAATGTGTCCTGTTCATTTCATACTCCCCAGACTGAGCAAAATGCCTACTATAGTCATGTAAATACTTAACACATTTTTGTAGAATGAGTGCATTGCATTATCTTGTGAATCAACTTGTTTGGATTAATTACAAAAAGATATCTCACGTTTCCCTATTCTATCTTTATAGACAGGAAATGGTGATTCTGTTTCAGTTGCCTTGGCCTGAGAGCTTCCAGGAAACAAAGGGAAAAAATCTCATATATCTGAAGTTCCCTTATTAGAGCCTTACCATCAAGACTTCATAATGCAGATGTTTTAAAAATCTAAATGTGGATTGCCACAGCCTTAGATATTTTAACAGCAGATAAGAGAGATTTTCTGTGACTTCTTATGAGCCTGTGAAAGTGAAAGTCGTGTCCGACTCTTTGAGACCTCATGGGCTATACAGTCCATGAAATTCTCCAGGCCAGAATACTGGAGTGGGTAGCTGGTTCTTTCTTCAGGGGATCTTCCCAACCCAGGGATCAAACCCAGGTCTCCTGCATTGCAGGCAGGTTCTTTACCAGCTGAGTTACAAGGTAAGTTCAAGAATATTGGAGTGGGTAACCTATTACTTCTCCAGCAGATCTTCCTGACCCAGGAATCAAACTGGAGTCTCCTGCACTGCAGGCGGATTCTTTACCAGCTGAGCTATGAGGGAAGCCCTGGGTAAGGGCAAAGATGCGCATCACTGAGGGCTTGGGGAATGGTAGCGTTACCCGCGCAGGCTGGACATTTGCTGATGCTACAAACTGAAGTGTGCACCAGCAGGTCTGAATGGAGATTCAAGCTATTGTAGGGGTTAAATCAGGGCGTATAAGGTATGTCATTTGTTTTATTAATACCATATATGTGGCGCTTCTCTGATTGTGACAAAGTACAGAGAATGTCAAAACAAACTTAGAGTGATTTTAAGAACCTTGATTTATGCTCCTTGAAAATGCTAAGCATTTTATTGTATTGCACTTACCTATCTAAAAAATGGGTAAAGTAATGATTTAAATATTCTAAGGACTGTGAAACTATTTGGAAATAAGTCCTTTAGATATCCAGTGGCTCTAACTGAACCTGTCTCTTGAAGTTAAGCATCCTAAGAAAGAAAATCAAAGCCTGAGTACTCAGCAAATCAAGCAGCTTCCGATCAGATTTTCATCAACTTACTCAGAAAGTGTCATTAATGAAAAAAATAAAGGAAAAATTTTTTGGTGCCTGCCCTCCTTTACAAGGCTGTGAGATTGCTGACTCCATGGGTGGGTTTTAGCCTTCATTGGAATATAAGCTGCGTGTTTGCAAAGGGACAGTGATGCTTCAACAGGGATAGATACAGACAACCGGATGTAGCATGTATTTCAGACAACTGCAGACTAGATGGAGTGGGGCAAGAACTGGAAGTGAGCTAAGAAGGACGGTCCAAGTCGCTGCTCAATGTGAGCAAATCTCACCATACTGAGACTATATCACAGCAGGGACCTCCGTTCTAGCTTTTCCCTACTCTCAGCTTTCATCTTGGGGTATTATCTCATCCTTGGTGTCTCTTGAGCTGGGTTATGGTACTGGTTTTATTTCCACATATGGTAGGCCAACTCTGGCAGTTTTGTACAGCTAATGCTAATACTTACAATACTAATATTAGCAAACTTTTACATAGCACTCATTGCCAAGTGTCAAGGTGCTCAGTACTGGGTCAATTTACACCACAGAAATGGGCTCATTATTCAAACGAGGTCCCAGCCCCACTGGTTGTTAAGTATTTGCCGGCACTTCATTGGTGCCAGCCCGGGCTGGTGCCAAAGGGAGATGGTGATATTTTCTCATCCTTTTATTGTACCTGCATTGACTGAGAGAGCTGTGATTGACATTCAAAAACCTGGATCTGACTCCAGAAGAATGCAGAGTGTAGCATCTGCAAACAAAACAAAAAGGACATCTGATACCATAAAGGTCATTTGCATATCTGTGTCAATCTGTGAAAGACAGGGTTCATCTTAATTTTATGAGTGCCATTACAGAAAACTTGGAAGGGGTCATCTGGAGACCCAGTATTATTTGTCACCCTGTATTCACATGAGAATGGTACATCTATACTGGTTTAAAAAGAGCCATAACAGTCAGGCTTTGGTTTCAAAACAGGGGGTTTTTCCGAAGTTGACTGAAGAGAATTCCTTTTCTTTGGTTTTGCTGTCAGTGGAAAAAAGGGAGCATGACAAGTGACGGGGAGCTCTGGATGGCAGCTCTTTGTGAGCTGGGATTCATCTAACAGTGAAGATGTGAGCGAGCCATGTGTTGTACATTCGCTGGCATTCCATTCTACTTTATCTTTCATTGTAATTTAAAAATTTGAGTTAAGAAATTTCATTATTGGGTAAGTTGATTGAATTCAAACTAATGCTGTCAGAAAATGTAAAATGGGTCTTTTTTGCACTTAATTATTAAAATCTTATAGGTGAAATGAATGAAAACTGGTTTCTGCCTTTATTCTTAACAGATTTTCATATTTAAAATATTTATCCAATGCCTTGGGCATTATTAGAAGTGTGTCTTAGTTGGGTTAACTTTTTAATTCTCTAGAATGAAGTCACTAGGTATATGTCCAGAGACTTTTTAGATGATGAGTCTACTTTTTATAAACTGTTCAGATTAATATATATAGAAATTTAATAAATATCAGTTTAGTATAATACTGTGTAAGCCTCTCATCTACGGTGAAATATTTTTTGAAGGGGGTCAACTTTTAGACTAGTAAAAAGAAGATTTATTTTGGAAATTCTCTATTTTTAACTGAAAGAACAAAAATGGTCACAATTTCTCATAAAGCTAATTCACTTTAATACTGTTTTCTTAAATCACCTCTGCTAATAGGGTTTTCTGGTTCAGAAGATAATGCAGTTGAGAGGTGAAGGAACATTTATTGAGCATTTACTGAGTGCCAGAGGCTCTTCTAAGTACTTGATGTACTTTATCTCATTTAATCCTCCACTATCCCTAGGAGATAAGCACAAATCTGATCCTAGTTTGTAGATAAGAAGACTTGCAGTTTAAAAGGGCTAAGAAACTGACCAAGGTCAACAGATTCTAAGAGGCAGAGGCAGGGCCAACCTATATGGTCTCTTACCCAAGGCTGTGCTCCTTAACTCTCTTCCTATTTGGTCTTAAGATTTCAGACAAGACACAGCAAGGAATGATCCCAGAATTGATTCACCATATACACATGATTCTGAAATAATTGTAGCACAATTTGAGGGTTTCCTGGGACAGAGCTGTTTTGTATCACTTGATAAAATGAGATTAAATTCCTAAAAAGAGCATTTTGAGTCTTGGCTATGGTGTTGAAAGGAATCCCAAATACTCAAACTATCAAGCTTTGCCTACTAATCACTGTTGCTCAGGAGGGGCTTCCCTGGTGTTGAAGTGGTAGAAAATCCACCTGGAATGCAGGAGCCACAGGAGACTTGGGTTTGATCCCTGGGTTAGGAAGATCCCCTGAGTAGGGACTTGAGTGGGGAGATACAAGAAGAAATGGATGTTTAGATCATTTAAACTGAGGTGATAACGTCTCCTCTCCAGTAAAAGCATTGGAATAGAAAAGATGACTTATGATTTTACATTTTAGAGAATTTGTAAGCATTTCATTAAGCTCTGCAATCATGAGCTCAAGTCATTTGTTGCTATTGCTGGTCATGGCGGAAGATTGAGGGGAACCTGGGGTCAGAGAAGAGAATTAAAGCCAAGCTGTGTGTTATACCTTTTCAGGTTAGCAGAAACAGAGCTGTGCTCCACTTATACCCAGGTGACTGGGTGTTTATGACATGGAAACATAAAGAAATAAGGCAGAACACTAACTGAGACAGTGAACCACTGTCGAACAAGCGTAGAACACGTCTCACGGGACAAGCATTGGAAGTGCCGTGTGTTTCTCTAAAATCACGGTATCTCAGTCACTCTTGCTTTGTCTCCTGCTTCTACAACCCCCAGGCAGCCTGCCTCTGCTCTCTTCAACTCACAGCTTCTGTTTGCTCATGGATTCCACTGCCTTGGGGCTTTGGACTACTGCTGTTCTCTTCTTTCTCTCTTTAACTTCACTCATTTCTTCTCTAGCTCAGAAGTCACTCAACTTTTTCTCCAAATGGCCGGATAGTATATATTTTAGGCTTTGTAGGCAATATAGTTGCTGCTGCTACTATTGTAGGCTATATAGATAATCTCTGCTGCCTTGGAGAAGGCAATGGCAACCCACTCCAGTACTCTTGCTGGAGAATCCCATGGATGGAGGAGCCTGGTGGGCTAGTCCATGGGGTTGCGAAGAGTTGGACACGACTGAGCGATGCTTTGCTTTCGCTACTATTCAGTTCTGCCACTGTAGCACAAAAACAACCATGTGAAGTGAAAGTCACTCAGTCGTATCTGACTCTTTGTGACCCCATGGACTGTACAGTCCATGGAATTCTCCAGGCCAGAATACTGGAGTGGGTAGCCTTTCCCTTCTCCAGGGGATATTCCCAACCCAGGAATCTTCCCGCATTGCAGGCACATTCTTTACCAGCTGAGCCACCAGGGAAGTCTAAACATAGACAATGTATAAATGGATGGGTGTGACTTTGTGCCAATAAAACTTTATTAATGAAAATGGAAATGTGAGTTTCATATAAATTTCACATGTCACAAAGTATTATCCTACTTTTTTCTAACCATTTAAAAATGTAAAAGATATTTTTTGTTTTGGGGCCATGTAAAAATAGATGGTGTGGCTGGATGGGGCCTGAAGGCTGTCTGTCCATCCTTGATCTGGATCCTTCTCTTAATTCACATTCATATTTTCCAACAGAGAGGAAATGTATTGGTCTAGCTAGTTGTTATGTTTAGGGTCTTGGGCTCTGACACTGAATGGCTTGAGTTTAAATTCAAGATTCCAGCACTTATAAGTGGCATAAACTGAAGCAAGTATATGTTGAATGAATCTATAGACCCTTATGTAGGGCTTTCCTGGTGGCTGAGCTGGTAAACAATTTTCCTGCAATGCAGGAGATCTGGGTTGAATCCCTTGGTTGGGAAGATCCCTTGGATAGGGAAATGGCTTCCCACTCCAGTATTCTGGCCTGGAGACTTCCATGGACTGTATAGCCCATGGGGTTGCAAAGAGCTGGACAGGACTGAGTAACTTTCACTTATTACCTGTGGGTAGGAGTAGATGAAAACCACATGACAAAGCATAGTGGCCTAGATATAAGGAATTCCAGGTTTTTGCTCACTCAGAAGGGGTATGTGGGCAGGGCAAGCTGTCAAATCACCATGTCCTGGTCTGTAATCATGACTAATACTCATTGATCATCTACTATAACAAGGAAGAAAGAAAAAACAAGTCAGAGGATGGAGCCTAGGGAGGCTTAGAGGCAAGGACAATGAGATAAACAAGTTGTTTCAGGAAGAGAAGTAACAGGGACACAGAAAGCTGTTCTCTGGTCTTGTTAGATTTCAAATCTTTTCATTGTAAAGTAAACCAGAGACACAGAAAACATACAAATCAAATGTGTGGCTCAGTAAGTTATTATAAGGCAAACGCCACCCAGGTCAGGAAAGAGAACACTAACAGAAGCTGCTTTCCCTGACCCATCACAGGCATAACCCCCTCCCTCTGGTCTTAACTATTGTCCTGACTTTTAGAGTAATCTCTTCTTTGAGTTTTACTTGCATTCCTAAAAATGGTAGCTTAGTTATACCCATTAAAAAATAAAGTCCCTTTTAATCTGTAGATTTCTCCCAGATCCCTTTCATTTCTTTACATTTTACTGAAGAGCTTGGGTAGTTTCACCTGTACTGTAGCTTTTCCGATCGTCTGTATCGTCTGCACTGCTCTCAGTGCAGATCAATATGTTCCTCTGTCTTTTGAATTTCCTGCAAAGTGACAGCTGAATCCAAAGACTGGATCCAATCCAGGTTTGATCCCTTTGCAGACATGCAAGTTGTCTTTATATAACCTAGTGTTCCTCCTAGTTTAGTCATCATTTCCATAATGCTTTTTGGCATTGGCAGGACTATTTGAAGCACACAGTATCTTGTTCTCTCACTTTCTGTGATCTTACCAGCCACTGATACAAAATGCCCACATTTACTCATTCATGAAGAAAACAGTGATGCTTTAATTGTTTCCTTTTTACATATTAGGTGAAATACTTATATGGGTATGGCAACCCATTCCAGTATTTCTGGAGAATCCCCATAGACAGAGAAGCCTTGTGGGCCACAGTCCACGGGGTCACAAAGAGTGAGACATGACTGAGCGACTAAGCACAGTGTCTCATTCTCTCATTTTCTGTGATCTTACCAGCCACTGATACAAAATGCCCACATCTACTCATTCATGAAGGCTGCAAAAACAGTGATGTTCTAATTCTGTTGTTTCCTTTTTACATATTAGGTGAAATACTTATATAAATAGACATCTACTTCATCTACTAATTGGCTCCTCAGTGGATTCTTTATTTTCCATTCTTGGAGATAGTGAATTGATTCATTATCTTGTGATGGTCATCAATACTTATTTAAAAAACAATATCATTAGAACTCATGAACTTAAATTGTCTGGGTTTAACCTATAAAAGTCAGACACGACTGAGCGACTGAACTGAACTGAACCTATTGCAATGATTATCATTATGGAGTTGGATTTGTCCAGTCTTTGGCTGCTAGAGTCTCTTTGCTGGCTACTGAATCGTTTTGACATGATGTGACCTTACTTTTTGATAGCTTCTTTGCCACATTCTATTATAATATAAGAGGTTCCAGATTCCTCTTGCATATTTTTTGCCCTAGAAATAGAATTAGCCATTTCTCCCAGAAATTCTTGTTTCTTTTAGTGAGAAAAAAGGTTGGTCATTGTTTCTAGCCCTTTTAAATGCACAAAGCTCAGAAATATATACATACATTTAAAGATAAAATATTTCATGAATTCCTATTTATATTCTAATTCAAGTTTGAGATTATAAAACCTTTTACTTAATTTCTTTATTTCATCACTATCTCTTCCAGCTTTCCATAGTTCCATCTCTATTATACCTTATCCCCCCTACTTTTTAAAACACTGAATTTTAATTCTTAAGGAACAAAAATGATAAAATAAGAAAGTCCCATAATGACACATCTATTTTTATCTCATATCATACAAACATCAGTCTCATAATAAAAGTACAAATATTACTACCAATATGATAACTGAAAACTTTCAAAAAAAGGTTTTTATAAATGTTCTCCCCCTTCTCCTCATTTTTTAAATAGTTATAACTCCATTGTCAGAGCTGATAACCATTACATAACATACTCTCTGCCATTTAACCCTCATTTCCTCTTACTTTTACAGATAAATATACATTTAATTTATTAAACCAGTCCTTATTTATTATTACCAGTCCTTAATGTATTAAACCAGTCCTTAATTTATTATTACCAGTCCTAACCTTAATGTCTTTTTAGGCATAAACTCAGTCTCTACTAGGAAGGGTTCATGGGAACAATATTCTTAATGTTGATAACAGTTTACCTGTTCCCCCTACTCTTGAAAGTCAGTTTTGTTAGACAGCAAATCCTGGGCTAACATTTTCTATATGTTTGCTACTCTACTTTCTTTTGGCATAAAGCACAGCTGTTGAAAAGTCTGATGATAATCAAACTTCTTTTTTCTCAGAGGTCATGGATTTTTTTCTTAAGATGCTCCCCAACTTTCCCTTTATATTTAGAGTCCAGTAATTTTTAGTAGTCTTGATGCTCATTGCTCTGGATTCTCAAGAATGCAGTGCACACTTTCAATTTGTAGCTCTAAATCCTTAGTTCAGGGAACTCAGAATTTTGAGTTATTGTTCTGAGTATTTAGTCTGTTCTCTTGTTTGGGTTTTCATCAGCAGCAACTCCTATTCATCATTGGTTTGATTTCCTTTTCTTTCCTTCAATATTGATCATTTTCTCTCGAATCCCTTTTGCCCATTTCTTCATTTCTTTTGGATGTTTAAAAATTCCTCCTTTTTGCTTTCTATTTCACTTGAGACATTACCTACTGTGTCTGTAAGTGCTGGTATTCCTTCTGGTTTATTCTTCACTGCTAAAGTGATTTTTTACTTTAAATAAAGTGATTTTTAATTTATTCTTTAAATTATTCTTTCCTGAAGTTTGTCACTTTGCCTCTGAGATTTTCTAACAGATTTATGTTGCACTTTCAGGTATTGTATCATTTTCCTAATATTTTCCTTAATGTTTCTCAGCTTGTTTAAATAGCAGGCTGGTGGTTTGATCTTTTTTGAGGACACATCTTTCTGGTGTGCTTTCATTGTCTGTTGGGATGTTATTCTTCTACTTGGTTTCTTCTTTTTCTCATCATAACATTGTCTGGATTTGACCTCAATACTTTTCTGTTGTTCCTTTCTATATGAAATTAGTTTTCTTGAACTTTAAGGATGAGGCTGGATTCTGGGTAGCTTTTCTAATTTCACAGGGCTCCCTCTTCTGTTGCTTTTTGTAAAAGTGCAGTGACTCGCTTTCCTGGATCTCCTGGCTGTCTTCTTTTTTCTCCGACTCTGGACTTCCCCTTGACTTTGTCACTGTTGTCCCCATCGTCCTGCTCATGGTTGCTTCCACTCCCAGCTGTTTCCACTCTGCAGGGACCCCAGGCTATGTCATGGCATCTGTGAGTCCTAGGCTCTTGAGGGTCCCTTCCTCCATTCAAAATGTTAAAAATTATACTTTATGATTATGTTGATATTAAAATGAATATATTAAGACATTTTCCTTGACCTAATTTTTTCCTTCTGACTTCAGAAGAAATGCAAGCATTCCATGGGTCCCCCAAAGACAGCGGGCCCCAGGTTATATGCCCAGGGATAGCTTTGCCCTGGAGGGGCCCCATCCTGGAAGAGTGCCCCTGGGGTCATTTGTGAGCATCTTAGTGGCTCCACTGCTCCAACCCTTTCCAGACACTGTGGGCTTCTCACACTCCCCGGGTACCATCTTCCTACACAAACAGGGATACTGTGTGACCCTTTGGCTACCAGTGGCTCATCTCCACCTGCTTGTGTTTTGGTGTGCATGGGATAATATGTCATCCACCTTTGTTGTAAATACTGCCCGGGGAGTTTCAGTCTTGCTATCTATGAGTTCTGTCTGTTTTTATGTGTGGATTTAGAAACAGAAAAACTGTGCTGCTGTGGCTGCCATCTTTCTTTCTCTGGGCTTTTAATACACTTCCATACTCAGTAATTTAGGAGAGCCTCCTCACTTGCCAGAAAAATCCAAAGTGAGATTCTATTGCTCCCCAACATTCTGTTCTTCCTAAACTTCTAACAGTAGAGGATTGATTTGGAGATAACCAGCACTGTTTAAGATACAAGTTATCTTTGAAATGGTTACAGGAGAATAAGTAGCTATTCATACATTGGAATGAATGGTTTTCAGAGAACTTGGCTTTCTATAGAGTGGCATTAAGAGATGAGGGTGAGGTGGAGATGAGAGGTGATTTTGAAGCTGGGATATCTGAAGGAGATCCAGTTTTCGAGTATACAGTGGACAAGGCGGGACTCTTAGGAAGGCTTGAATGAACCAGACATCGTAAATTTTGAATTTGGCCAAACTTCAGTGTATCCTACATACTTGAAAAGCCTTCGTGTCAACCAAAGGGTTTCCACTTTAACCTTGAGTTGAAGTGAATTGTATTTTATACTGAATAAATATTGCATTTCTGCCCCTGGGAGTTTGAAGGTTGGTTGCCTAAAACATCCAGTGGGCAGATAAAGTCTCATGATGTGCAGATGCCAGCTGATTCTTGACATTCTTGTGTATCCTCAAAAATGCAGTCATCTGTTTTACTCTAACCACTGCCAGGCCAAACGACAGATGCAGAACTGGAAACATCCTATGACCTGTCTTTTGAAGAACAAAATCAGGTCTCGACAAGCTATTTCAGGCATAACGGTGCTTTGGTTATTTATGTTTGTCTCTAGGTTTCCAGTCCATCCTGCTGCAGTCTGCTTCACACAGCTAGAGCTGGGAGACTGCAAACTACATTCCCCACACTCCCTTGCATGTGGCATCTTGTAACATCCTGCACATGGTAGACAACTGGAAGGCAGGAAGAAGGAAAATAAAAGCTTAATTTTTGTTCCAAGATCCTGTTGACACTACTCCAATAGAAGAAGAGAATTAAGTGCCAGCCTACACTGGAAGCTAGCACTGTCAGCACCAGCTATGCCATGCCCCTCAGGTACCATCACCAGACATCATGCCCTGTCTGATGATGCCCCCAAACATCATCAAAGCACCATGCACTGTTGACTTCAGAGGCTTCAGTACCAACTATGCAGGGACCCTCCTTCCAGCTCCCAGGCTGAAGAAATCTCAGATCTACTCCCCGATGTAGGGCTGCAAGCTACTTTCTACAATTACTGTTATAACACCTGGGTGACCACAGCCCTAGGGGTTGGAGGTGTTTCTAGCGATTACTGATACTTAGGTTATGTCAGCATCCCTTTCTTTACTTCTTTACTCTTTCATCCTTGCAACTAATGCCTGATATGAAGTTTGTTCCATTCTATATATACTATATATATACATAGTATAGTTTTTGTTTTTTTGCTTCATTATTTGAACTTGTTTTGGAAGTTCTACTTATTTTTCAGCTGCTTTTGTCAAGTTGATCTGCTCCACATTTTTTTAAGTGAATGTATGCTGGTATGTCAGCTTTAAGGGAGGGCGCATGCCTTTCCTTTTTTTTTTTCCTGTGGGAATTATATTTTCACATATACTGGAACTTGGTCAACTGATATGTACTTAATGAACGTATTTAAATACCTATATCTGAATACTAAATTTATTATTATAAGGGAAAATTATTAATTCCTCTTGTAATAACTCAATATTGTTAAACCATCTAATGTACTCAAACCATTATGATAGGAAAATTAGATTTACGGTAACAGTGATATTTTAGAAGTAGGACAAAGAGATTGGAAGATACAACCTAAGAAGGCAGATTGAGTAAACTGTTACTATTTCTCTAAGGAGGCCAGAAAGGATGTTTAATACAAAAATTATGAATGATTTTATGGGAGATAATAAATAGCTATTCTAATACCCATTTTGGGATGACACATGACTATGTTTCTGCCACTGAATGCAGAAGAGAGGCTGGATAACAATAGATTCTTTGCAGAGAAGGTTTTAGTAAAATCAGTTAATAAGAAATAATGGGAATCTTCTTCTTTATATATGTACAAACACACTAGACATACACATACACACATAAATGTAGATATACTGGAAAATGTGTATATATATTTCTTGTCTTTCTAGGATGAGTTATTGGAGTCCTGCCAAGGGCATGGTATGACCTACTAACCCCAATACATTTTTTTTTTTGCTTTTAGAACTCTACTTCCAAGAATTTATGATCTTCTTAGCTTTATTCACTCCTAGCTCTTGTTTTCTTGTTGAAAAGCATACCCAGGGATCTTTATTCAGTTGGAGGGGCTGCTAATTGATTTAAAAAAATGCATTTTGTCCCTGGTCATTAATTGACTGATGGAACAGCTGTTGGTCTGACAAAAAACAGGCTGAAAAGCAGTTCCCACTATGGGGTGGTCTCTTGCTAAACATTATTGCTTTTGCTTGTCCTTCGCAAAAGTACACCCTACATATTCCCAGATATCAAGGGAATGTTTTATTTAAAAAGTATTTCTTCGTTGTCTTTAAAATAATGTCACCTCGAGCAATCAAGAGGTACAGCTCAGTTAACCTTAGATGTTATATAGAGAATTTAGAGTTTGTTACCACTGAGTGGTTCTGAGTTTAAAAGCATGAGGCTGATCATCAAAGAAATAATTCTCCAGATACTTAAAGTCTTAAAGTCTAATGAGATTTCAGTTGGTTAATAATGAAAATGATTTTTTGCTTTGTTTTGTTTTTGGAGCACAGAACCAGTTGGACTGAGTCAATATTGCCTTTATGAATATGGTAGTGTATTAAATGTATTAAACTATGCTGTGAAATAATGAACCATATCTTTTCCTCAAAGATATTTATAACTAATACTATATAGTGTAATTTATATTTAGTAGCATTGGCTAAAAACTCTTAGCAATTAGTATGCTGCTGCTGGTGCTAAGTCGCTTCAGTTGTGTCTGACTCTGTGCGACCCCATAGACAATAAATAAGTAAGTGTAATACAGATTTTTGAAAGTAAAACCTCATATAAAAGTAACATGAAATTGAAGGGCTCAGTTACAAATTAAGCAAATATGTGTATTTGGGATATCATGGGGATGAACTAAAACCAGGATCTTAGCACCCCAAAGTAAACAAATCATTATGTTTATTTTTTAGTAGCCATGCGGGTAACACGCAGAGAAATTTTTGTCTTCTGCAGTAGGAGAGAGAGTCTGCTAGTTTTTAAAAGTCAATAAAGCCTCACCAGGCATTAGCCTCTTGCAAATGATTGTGACTAGTGGGGAGTGTAGGTCAATGTTAGTGTCTTAGTTGATTATTGGTTGATTTTCAAGTCCTTTTGACTTCCTGTGGTTGCTGCTGTACAGATCCATGTTGGGGTGACCCAGACTAATCTATTTTCCTCTTTCCATTTTTCTGTTACCCATGTAAACTGTGACTGCAGTGGGAGTCAGCAGACCTGATTTCTGGTCATGACTCATGAATGTACTCCATAGTTATGTGATATGACCTTGACAAAGATCTCTGTGCCTAAGCTTTCCTGTTTGCAAAAAAGTTCTTTTCCACTCTCTCTTTTTATGCTAAAGATTAGTAGCTGTAGTTTTTTCACAAAGCATGTTGTTCAAATGTGTTCTCACAGAGAAGCCCAAGGTATTACTGTAATAATTACACGGAAGCGGACTTTTCTGTTGAAGGGATGGGGTGGTCTGTGTCCCTTTATCAGCCATCCTGCCTATTGTTAGCACTTAGGGTACTTGAAGAAACCCTTGGGTGACAAGGGATACCCTTTGAAGACCATAAGGTCAGATGACCTATATGCTGCTACTTTCCAACTATAAGATAGTTTTAACCTCCAGTTCTTTTACAATCCAGAAAACCCTATGATTCTTTTCATATTTATAACAAAAACAATCTGTAAAAATAAGGCTTAAAGTATTCAATATCAACTCACTATGAAAAAATTTGCTATAAGTTTTATCTGGATTCACTGGTGTAAAATTATTTTCAGAAATATATATGTACATCTATATCTTCAGGTATGTTTCTATAACTACAGGGGGATGGAAAGGTGATAATAAGATCATGGGAAACAGTTCAGAATCTGATAATACAATTCAATTCGGTTCCACTGAGTGTTTATGGAGCACCTACTGTGTGAAGGTCACGGTGCCAAACTGTCTCGAAGGCTCCCCAGAGTTCCAGACATGAGCGACAAACTCTTCCCTCAATTTATTCTTGAAGTCTTCCCTGTCAGAGATCGTAACTTTTTAATACATTTGAAGTGTAAGAAATGTAAAGTACCTAAGGAAAAATTGGCTTGAAGCACAAAGAAAAAGTAAATCAATAAACAAATGTCACCAAATAGGTCAAACAGCTTGCAGCCGTACATGGGCAGGGTGGACCATGGGTCATGCAGAACTGTCCCTGGATGGAGAGCTATTTGGTCCTTCTTGTTTATTAATGTAGATCCATCTATACTAATGGATTTAGCATGAAAGGAAGTGAGGTGGGGGTCGGGAAGTGGAAGTCCCTAGGTCTCAGACTTCCACCTTCATTAATATTAATGCTGTCTTCAACCAGCGCATGTTGGCACGACACAGCCTGAAAGCTTCATAGAAGAGAAATAGTTTGGATGGTTCCTTATCATATATTCACTGACATCATGCACCAAATGGTCTCATATTATGTCATGTGCCCTTACTTTTACCCAATGAAGAGGAATTTCCTTTCAGAGTTGTTCAATCATGATTTCATGTGTTTCCCTCAAAAGTATACTTTTTAATTTTTTTTTTTTTTGGTGATGAAAACTAAAATTTATTGTTTCCAGTTATATTGAGATATAATTGAATATTAACATTGTGTAAGTTTAAGGTATACATATTGATTTGATGTACTTAATACTGAAAAATGATTACTACCATATTGGCAGTGAACACTTGCCTTATATCACATATTTCCATTTCCTTTTTGTGATAAGAGCATTTAAGACCTACTGTCATAGCAATTTGAAATAAATAGTATGGTATTAAAAGTATATGCTTTTAATTTTTAAGCATCTTTTCACATCTATGGACCTGCAATAACCCTGAATGAAAACAACTTAGCTTGTGGGAATGAACTTAGTGTAAATCTGCATAAAATAAGCATTTCTTTTAATTAGTAGATTTTAATTTGTATTCTCTGAGTTCAATTATGGGAACCATAAACCCATGAGCACTGGGCAGCCCATGGACTTGAAGAAATAGTCTGTTATGAATTTCTTTGTGAAACACAAGTTAAAGAAAAAAATATGTGCTGTATTTCTTCTTTGTAGTGAATACACTTTGGGAGAACTCAAAATAGTCACTGATGGTGTTAGAATAATCTTAGAAATAAGAAATTGAGGCCCACAGAGGTTATATGACTTGTTAAAAAATACTCAGTGAGTAACTGGCAACACTGGTACCTTCTAAGTCCTCTGCCTCACAGTATAGGATTGTTTATATTGTTTCAAATCCCCAGAGCCATAATCTGTGATTTAGAGACCCATTTTTTATCTTGCAGCGTGCTCAACCCCAAAACAAAACAAAAGAGGATAGAGGTTTTCACAACCATAACCTAATTTCACTGCGGTTTACTGCTGCATCTTACCCTTAATCTACCATTCAATCTTTCTCACTCCAAAGCAAACTCCAACATAGTTGATGCCAAAAATAAAGCCAAAAAATGAAGAGAAAACATTTTCCTATAAAAAGCCCAGAAAATGAATTTGAAAGAAAACTAACACATCTATTTCAGAGCTCTCTCTTCTCTTCCTCAGCCATAGTTCGCTGCCCTGTCTCTCATGCAATATTCAGGGCCTGTGCACCATGGCGGTAGAGGGATGTGGCAAGAGGTGGACAGACACATGGAAGGTAGACAAGTTTTCTTTCTTTTTTTAGTAGTAAGAGATTTTTAGAATTTGCAAATGCTAATCCTTGCTCAGTGGTGTTTTCACTAGCTTCTTGCAGGGCTGAGGCTCTGAGGATGGAGTGTTAATTTCTGCCATACCTGGGAGATGGCCCACCTGGGTGTGTCACAATTTGAAAGAAACTCCAGAGTGGGCTTCGCTGAAAGGCACGAGCCAGAATGAGGCCAGGAGCTGGGAGACAAAAGCTCTAAGTCCCATCTATTGGTCTAATATTTATGTCTAAATGTTTCCCGAAAAATAAAAAAGTCCCACAACAACCCTAATATTAATGCCAACCCATTACAAAGGAAGAGCAATTATTGCTACTCTACTTATGTTATTAAAATTTACAAGCTATGCGTGAAATTACACATTTCAACTTCTAGCAATCCTCAAAGTTAAAGAGAAAAGTTTGCTAAAAGTGACAGGTTAAAAAGAGTTGGCAGATGATTTTCAAAATTCATATTTCTTTTTACATTTAGGGGATATAAGCGAGCAAATCCTTACAAGAGAAATGGTTTTTAATACTGAGTAGAAAAATGCAATATATACATACAAAATAGATACTTCATTTGAGTTAGTATTTACATGTTTAGTGAGCCCAAATAATATATGATTTTCATTATTTTAGTAAAATTAAAGAATGGGCATTCAGCGATCTTTAAATTTTCATACTGCTCACGCTCGTTTAGGCATGCCAGATCACTTTGGTATAATAAATTCCGACATGAGCATTGCACGGATACTAAAAGACACTGTAATATTTTTCTCTTAAATGTGAATTGAAGAACAAATATTAATAGATAACTCCATTTTTATGTTAGTCATTATTAGAATTTACTAATGAGAAATCTGACATGCTGTTTCCTATGGCTTCAATATGTTTTATACTATAAAACGTTTTGCTGTGTTCTGGGTGTTAATTGCATAATATGAAAAACAATTCTTGGCAATTTTGTGAGATTTATGGTCCTGCCACTGGTGACGAGGTGTGGGAGGACTTTGGCTTCTGTGGACTTGTAGGGGAGAGAATGTGTAGAAAGTTGACGAAGCCCAATTAGAGACATACGCTGAGAAAAATTTTTTAAAATCTATCCTACTGAGAGGCAGGCATTTTTTCTGGATGACAAATGTCTGGAGTTCTCAGTTTTACAAAAAAAAGAGAGTGCTCACCCCTGGCCTCTCCGCCTTTTGTCATGTAGGTAACCTAAGCTGTGAAAAAAAGAGACCATCTGGAACGAATGCTGTGATTTCCCAGAGACCACATTATTCTCTGCCCCTTCCTCTTCCTCTCTATTTATGGATGGCAAACTGTTCAGATGACAGATTTAGGAAAACTGTCTCAGGAGATAAATCTTCAGGCGGTCCAGTGTGTTGGTGATTTGGAGGTTTCTGTGCATTTTGTTACATGGTTAAGGAGGTGGATAGGCTTTTGGTGAATTGCCGAGACAAAGAAGTTTTAATTGAGGAATTGATGGAATTCTGCCTCCTCAAAAGGTAAGTTAGACGTAAAATACCTTGGGATTTATATGTGAACAGTTTTTTCATTGTGTATTGACATGAATCTTATGAGCACACTATACTTCTCAGCTACTACAGTCAACTGAAGAAATTCTTTACCAGTTTCCTATGTAAGGAAGAAAATAAGTGCATTCTTCATAATTTTTATGACATTATGTACCTATACTTTATCATGATATCCCATCACTAGAGTTGACCCCTTATATGGCATCCTGTTCCTTGTCTTAGGTGAAAGAACAAGGTGTTAATAAGGAGAAACAGAGAAAAAGTACAGATTACATTTATCCTAGAAGAGATAAACTATTTCAGCCAGCTAATGGGAGTGGAAAAACCATCTTGAGAAAGAAATCTATGAGGGAATGCTACTAATTTTAAAAGGCATCTTCTTGACAAGAACCAAATGAACACTATCTTTAAAAATCTGATCTGATGGCAAAACAGATTTGTTAGTGTGATTATTAAAACAATTGTCACCTTCTGGTGTAAAGTGATGTCAACAGGAAACAATCAAGTCTCCTGTTTGGGTACAGTCAAGCACTCAAAGCTACCGTGAAATAGGATTGGACGGGACCTTTCATTTCATATGAGAATTAATTCTCTAAATGCAGCGGAGAGGAGGCAGCCTATTTTTTCCCCCCCAGCAAGCAGCTAGAAACAAGTCTGCAGGAGGCCATATTTCTTCTCATTCATTTCTTAGTGTGTGCATGTCTATGTTACCAAGTATTCCAGCAATTAATTTATTCCTTACATGTAGTTCCATCAGAAAAGAAAAAAAAAAAAAAAAGGCAGAATTTCCCCAAAGGTTTTATGGCTTTAGAAATCATTTTAGTTCTACATCTAAGTTGTACATGAAGGAGTGAATTAAAAGGCTCCATTTCTTTCATTGCACATAAGTTTTCCAGCTGCTTTGGCATTTTCTTTATGAGATTGTAGATCCATTCTGGGCTTACCCCAGAAAGAGTTATCCATGTGTAATTTGTGGCAGACCTCAGTTCTGAAGTCTTTCTACTCTTCTCAACAGAGTTAAGTTGATAACCATACAAGAAAGAAATGTCACATATATTCAAGTGTCGAATACCTGGCACTACGAGTTAGAAGTATTTTGAAAGAAGTTCTACAGCATGGTATCTGGAATTTAACAACTCATTGACCTTAAGTGAATTCAAAGCAGAGATACAAATATTAATTGTGTGACCTTATATGTAAAATTTGCCTTTTGCATCTCATGCAATTGTCCTTTGTATAAAATCTGTTTACATTGTCTTTAATTGTTAAAATTCTGTATGTTTATCACTTGAGCTTCTATAGTTGATAAAGCAAATATGAGTTAAAAAAATCAAAGATGAGGTAATTGTTTCTTCTCTATAAGATTATCTTTCCCATGTATAAAATTCCTGTTTGATTTCTCAATTATTCAAAATGTCAGAATGATAGATACAAGAGACTAACCAACTAACCAGGGAAATCTCTGCCTAATAATATACAAGATAAAGATTCAGAATGATGCTTCATGATGGATTAACCTTTCCCCTGTTCTGTCTCATTAGGGTTCTCCCAATTTGACCCAATCCAAACCTATTACTTAATATATATCTAACAGTAAAATTGCATAAATGTTCACTAGCACAATAGAAACTAAATGAGCAGTTTCAGATAATTTAATTAAGTTGTAGGTCTTCTCATATAATTCCGTAAGTATGTGAACTTTTAACTTGTGTTAACTCAATTTCCTTATGCTTTCATTTACCATTTGTTGGGGACATTACAGTGATTAGCCAAAGTCCTTCCAGCTCCTAATGTTCTCCATAAATTTTGATTTAAATTGACTGTCACTTTCTCACTATAATAAAGTAGATATCTGACATCTCAAAAAAGAGAGCTGGTCTAGCATATTATGTTGTCAAGAACATAATATGCTATGCTATGGCAGATGATTTTCAAGATTCATATTTCTTTTTACATTTAGGGGATATAAGCGAGCAAAGCCTTATAAAAAAGAAGAGGGAACTCTTTTTTTTTCTCTCTATCACATAAAATCCACATAAGATACACCTTTAAAAAGACTGTTAAGGTTACACAGAATAAAGTGGGTTGAGCATTGAATATTCACAGACATGTTTATGCTGTAGAATTTCTTGTAAACGTCGGCTTCTGTGTGCCCTCAGTATTGAAAATACACATGATGTCATGTTCCCATCTAATCGCTGTGTATTTGGTGGCTCTTAATGTGTAGTTCCCAGGTAGTGTTAGAGGTAAAGAACCTTCCTGCAGGAAACCTAAGAGAAGTAGGATCCATCCTACCCAGGGATCTTCTCATCCCTGGGTTGGGAAGATCCCCTGCAGGAGGGCACAGCAAACCACTCCAGTGTTCTTGCCTAGAGGAACCCGTGGACAAGAGGAGCCTGGTGGCCCATGGGGTCACACAGAATCAGACACCTCTGAAGTGACTTAACACAGCACAGTGCAATGTGTAGTTAATGAGTTAGTTGGTATTTGGGAGCCCGCAGTAGGAATATAGGCAAGTAACTACTGTTACACTTCAAAGAGGTCAAAGATAAGACTCAGCCAAATAGCCTAAACCCAGATGCATCTCCTGTGTGTGCATGCATGCGAAGCCACTTCAGTCATGACCAAGTCTTTGCGACCCCATGGACTGTACCCCACCAGGCTCCTCTGTCCAAGGGATTCTCCAGGCAAGAATACTGGAGTGGGTTGCCATTTCTTCCTCCAGGGTTCCTGACCCAGGGATTGAACCCACGGCTCTTAGGACTCCTGCATTGGCAGGTGAGCTCTACCACTAGCACCATCTGGGAAGACTGATGCATCTCCTATACTTTCTCAACCAAAGGGGGTAAGTTGTATAATTGTGCTTTTAAATTTTTCAATAAAAAAAAAATGAGTACATTTGTTTTTGAACACAGTTCCCCCAAACGTAAAATTTTCTCCCCAGGAATACACAGTTATCCCAAATTCTCTTTAATGCTGATAAAATGGTGCTGTCAAAAATGTTTTGTTACTGCCATCACTGTCCTTGAAGAAGTCTAGACAGTCTAGAAGTAGAGGCCTCGGTTTAGTGTCTGGAGTGACCTTAAAAACACTGGAATGGTATCAGGTCTGTTCCTCAG
The DNA here is from genome assembly GCF_002263795.3 of Bos taurus. NCBI lineage: Eukaryota > Metazoa > Chordata > Mammalia > Artiodactyla > Bovidae > Bos > Bos taurus. Next base: position 13,099,343 of record NC_037354.1, on the reverse strand, counting down.
GTTCAGTGCCGGGATTTCTGCACTTGATAGGCTGGGAATCCGCAGGCAGCCAGAGCTACTTAAAAATATCACGGAGACTGCAAGATAATTGCATACAAGGGGCAAGGAACGTCAGGCCCTGTGGCTCGCAGTTTCACAGAAACCACTGTACTCACAATCTGTTTGGCATCAGTCACTGGAAATAACTCTCTTTACAGCACTTTTTGTCCAAAAAATATAATGCTCCACTGTTGAACCTTCCTGGCACCTATTCAAGACTGGTATAAGGTTGAGTACAGTAAGAGTAAGATTAGCTAATGTACATTGGGAACTTACTATACGTGAAACAATTCATAGATATGGTTTTCATCTATTTGTATGACTCTAAAGTTAGCAACTATGAGATCCCCATTTTATAAAGGGGACTCCAAGGCACAATGTGATTCATTTAATGTCCAAAGGTGGCAAGCAAGGCTGCTCAATTTTTGGAGTTAATGTTCTCAACCAGTACGCCCAACTGGCCTTGTTAGACCTGACACACTAAAGCGGCCTGTTTCCCCACTGGATGGCATAACAGTGAGATACCCATGCATACTGATGAATACTGACTGCTGGATTCTAAGACCTTAAGATAGATGTAACACAAGTAGTGGATAATTGTAAACAATTTAGATGATAAAAATAATCCAAAAGAATAAAATAAAAGGTGTTACTAATTTACGTACAGAAGTGTGTTTCTGTTAATCCTAAACTCCTAATTTATCTCTCCTTGCCCTGGTTTCCCCTTTGGTAACTATAAGTTTGTTTTGTATACTGTGAGTCTATTTCTGTTTTGTAGGTAAGTTCATTGTACCTTTTTTTTTTTTTTTTAGATTCCACATATAAGTGATATCATATGATATTTGTCTTTGACTTAACTTAATATGAAATAGGTAAACAGCAAAAACCTACTGTATAGCACAGGAAATTTATTATCTTGCAATCACCTATGATGGGAAAGAATCTGAAAAATACATATATCTATGTACAGGAGGGTAACCGAACAATTTTGCTTTATACTTGAAACTAACACAATGTGATAAAAAAGGAATAATAGTAAAAAATTGCTACTAATTTCACTACCTAGTGATGACTACTTTTAAGATGTTCCTTATAGTCTTTATAGTCATTTTTCTATAACTGTTTGAAGAATAAGAATTCACTTCTATTGAGCATGTTCTTTTATAACAAATATTTGATCTAACAATTCGTCATAAACATCTTCCAGAGTCTTACAATGCATTTCTATAATATCTCTTTGAATGGGTGCATACTTGAATATTTTGAGAGAAATTCTGAGAGAAGTCAAGGTACAACATCTCACAGTACCCAGGTCTCTATCTGAATTTCACATCTTATCTCAGGTGGAACGATTGTCACAGATTTATTTCTAGAGGGTTTTAAAATGGGGGTTATGCAAAGGTGAAAGGTCATCAGGGTTATATATATGGGGGTTATGCAAAGGTGAAAGGTCATCAGGGTTATATATATGGGGGTTATGCAAAGGTGAAAGGTCATCAGGGTTATATATATGGGGGTTATGCAAAGGTGAAAGGTCATCAGGGTTATATATAATAACAAGAACATGGGTAGCACATGCACACATGGAGACTCACTCTTTATGTTGTCTTTTTCTCTTCAGTATCTTTGCATGGTAAAGACAAGCAAATATACATACAACAATTTTGTAAATAGGTGCCCCCAGGTAAACGGGTAAAATAATTGGTTAACAGTGAGGTTAGTGAAAAGCCTTAAGAGCAAGGGGTAAAGGATTCTTGACCTTTAGTGGAGAGCCCTGGTCACCCAAGTTTCTTTTGCTTTCCTCCCTGACTTGCCCGAGGGTAAAATGTGAAGTGACATCTTTACCGAGGTCTCCCTGGTCAGATGCAATCAGATTGACTGACAGCTTTCAGAGAACTAACACAGTTCTCCTACCTGAGCCGCCCACGATGGCCAGAGTAATGACTGATGAAGAGTCACTCTGAGCTGGGACTGGGCAACACTTTCAACATCTCATTTAAAACGTCAGTGAGTGAAGGTGGTTTTTGAATTATGCATTAAGTTCAGCTTCCAAATATATAATAGTTTGGGTTGAGTATTTCAGCTAAATATCTCTGAAACATCAACATCCACAAATCATGGCTCTTGTTCACTTATTTGCCAGGTCTGGTTGTCATTTCCTATTATGTTTTATTCTGGACCAATGTGTGCTGGTGCCCAATATTGAACTGTCAATATTAAACCACCCTCCACCTCCTTAGTTTCCCTCTCTGTCTTGAGCTGTGAAGGCTGCCAAGATCACCAATTTTCCTCAAAGTCCACACACTCTGTCTGCAATTTTGCTGAAAGCACAAATTGGCACCCATTTTCCAGTGGAGAACACTTAACTCTGTCACTCTTTCTCCAGGATCAAAGCCTCAGTTATATTCTCACTGATAATCAGTAATGGAAGCTGTGGTCCTCATGGCAATCTTCAGAGTCATCAGGATCAGCATTCAAAACACTCCCTCAGGATGCTGCTCCTGGTGCCAAGAGCTGGGCTTGGCATCTGAATTTCTTCTTAAACCCCTCCCTTCCTCCCGTACAATTTTCCCATTCTTCCCCACTCCCATCCTTTCTTTCATTTATTTCTACAACAAATACTATCAACTGAGAATTGGAAGGACTGATGTTGAAGCCAAAACTCCAATATTTTGGCCACCTGATGTGAAGAGCTGACTCATTTGAAAAGACCTTGATGCTGGGAAAGATTGAGGGCAGGAGGAGAAGGGGACAGAGGATGAGATGGCTGGATGGCATCACCAACTCAATGGACATGAGTTTGGGTAAACTCCAGGAGTTGCTGATGGACAGGGAGGCCTGGCGTGCTGTGGTTCATGGGGTCGCAAAGAGTCAGACACGAGTGAGTGACTGAATTGAACTGAGCCCTCTTAAAGCTGCCTCCTGAATACCAACAGAATCTAGTTCTCTCTCTCCATGTCTACTGCTCCCTACCCCCTGGGTGAGGGTGCGCTCACTTATGATTTGATGTCTGCAATAGCGTAGCCACTGGCCTCCTCCCCTTGACATGGTTCCTCCCCAAATCAGGTATTCGCTGTAATCAAAGTTTTCTTTTAAAAAAGTGTTGGTGTAGTCAGGGAAGAAGTTTATGTGGCCTGTAAGTAGGCTATTCATACAATCTGGCTTTCTGGAACAGCCAGTTTCTGCTTGTTGTAATGATTAATAATGCCCCTGTCACTCTCAAGAGTGTTCTGTTCTAAAGAAAAAAACTTACATGGTCATGTTACCTTTTCTCAACTGGCCCCATCTACCTCTGTAGCCAGATCTTTCCTGTCGTTGCAGTTCCTGGGATGTGTCATGTTCTCTCCCACCTAGGATCTTTGTTTATGCTTTTCCTCTTTCCCAGATATACTTTTTAAAAAAATCTTCTTTTCCTTCTATCTAATTTCTATCCATTCTGCAGATCCCACTAGAAAACAAGTTCTATGAAGGCAGGATTTCTGTCTGTTTAGATCATGGCTGCACTCCAAGCTCAGAATTGTGTCTGACACATAATAGGCACTGAATAAATATTAGTTGAATAAGTGAATCTTTTTTTTTAACCATTAAAAAAATTAAGTATAGTGATGTACTATACTATATAAGTTATAGGTGTACAACATAGCAATTTACAATCACTATAAACATTATACTCCATTTATAGTCATTATAAAATACTGACTATATACCCTGTATTGTAAAATATATCTTTGTAGCTTATTTTATACATAATAGTTTGAATAAGTGAACTTTGACTCAAAAATTACTTCCTCAGGGAAGATGTCCCTGTCCTTCTCCCCCTCACTTTTCTCCAGAATTTGTTCTTTATGAAATGTTGGTATAAAACCATGAATCTCTTTCAGAGCATTTGTCTCAATTTTGGATCATGCAATCATTGGTTCAATAGACTTTGTCTTCAATGGGAGCAAGAACCCTTTCCATTTTGTTTATTTCTGAGTCTGCATCACATACCATACTGATCTAAAACAGGCATTGATTAAGTGTATAATGCCAATAACAATATGTTAGGCATTTTAGCAATTCTAAAGAAAAATTAGGTATGTCCTATTCTCTAGAAGCTTGTGCTTTATCAGAAGGAAAGAAAAGGCCAGAATATACAAGCAGGTGGCAGTACAAGATGATGGATTGACTCAGAGTTTGAGAACAAAGAAGCCTAGAAATTATATAGATCAACCCTAACTCAGCAGAGCAGCGTTAAGTGACCGACAGTCCCATGAGGTGTCTGGATAACAGGCACTTACAGAAGTTCAGAGGTGAAAGATACTGCGGTGTCCTTGAGTGTCAAGGAGAGATGATGGAAGAAGGAAACTGGAATTGAGTTTTGAAGAATTCATTCTCTAACAAATATTTGTTAACTATTTATTATAAAATAAAAAGAATAAGGCAGTCCTTGCACATGCAGATTGAGGGTTGGCAAGCTATAACCCTCAGGCCAAAGTTGGCATGTGGTTTTGAAAATAAAGCTTTGTGGAAACATAGTCAACCCCATTTATTTACATTTTGTTTATAGCTGTTTTATTCCTCTCTTTTCTTTTTTTATTATTTTACTACAACAGCACAGCTGTATGCAAAATATTTATTATTTGGCCTTCTACAGAAAAGGTTTGCTAACTGTTGAGTTAAACTCGCAGGCTTGAGTGGGGGAGACAGCCATAAAAACACTGAAATTCCACAATATATGGGCTTAGAAAAGATATGTTGGAAGCGTCATGGAAGAGCTGAGAAAGAGGAAGTGCTCAATTAGTCAGGAAAGGGAGCCCAGAAGAAAGGACATGTGAGCGATGCCTTGAAGGACCAGATGACCAGGAAGAATCTGATCATAAAGAAATATGAAAAGGAAAGAGGATACATAAAAAACTAAGGTAAGAGTGCAGGAATGTGCAAATCTTATTTGGGGGAAAATACACAGAACTTCTGGGGGCTTCCCAGGTGGTGCTGGTGGTAAAGAACCCACTTCCTAATGCTTGATTCTTAAGAGACCCAGGTTTGATCCCTGAGTCGGGAAGATCCCCTGGAGGAGGGCATGGCAACCCACTCCAGTATTCTTGCCTGGAGAATCCCATAGTCAGAGGAGCCTGGTGGGCTACAGTCTACAAAGTCATAAAGAATCAGTCACGACTAAAGTGACTTGGCTCTCAAGCAGATAGAACTTCCAGTTGGAACCACAGATTCCCACTGAGGAGCACAGGGTGAAAACTTGATTGAATGAGGCCACGGGAACTATACAGAGAGCCTTGAACATAAGGCTGAGACATTCAGAATTCACCATGGAGGCTATGGGAAGACTTGGAAGGCTCTTGTACAAGAGAAAAACCATGAAAAAGGGCATTGATGTGTAGACGCTGAGCCTGATGACTTGGAACCACAGAGAATCTGGGGAACAACTAAGGCAGTCTGTTGAGGAGGGTAGAAGAAATTGGAGATCTGAGAGAAAATTTAGCCCACAGAAAAGTCTTTCTTTGTCCACGTGGTATTTGAACATCTCAAAAAATTAGCTGTTCACATTTATGAAAGGATATTTTGCATAAGAATCTAGATTGCTTTGGTTTCTTTAAAAATCAGAGTGTCTGGCTATCCTGGCTTTGCATTCTTACTTGCCAGCAGTAGTTCGGGGCTGAGCTCTGTTGTGTGGCCTTGGTTGGGATAGGTGGAATTTAATCACGCAACATAATCTCTGGGTCCATGGGAATTTGTGGCCTATGATGCCATCCTCTGGACTTAAAGTTTGAAAGAGTCTTTAATTGGGATGGAGCCAATACAATCACCTTTCTTCTCCTGCCCTGAACCTATACCTACTGATTGTTCTTTCTGAAGCTTTCTGAAGATCCACCTGTTTCCTTTTTGAACACTGGAGATTGTGTGTGTGTCTATGTGCTTTACATTCTTAATTAGAGTATTATAGATCTCATAGGTGAACCTCTGCTCTGGGGTTAAGACCTCTGATTAAATTCCATCATGGCATGTCTTTCTCTTTTCTCCCTCAATAACTTCTCAGAGCCCACGTCTTACCTGCAAAGCAAACATTCTGACCCCCCAGTCCCATTTCCTAATATTATACTTTCCATCTATTCCTTCTTACTTCAAGAACCACAACAGCTTTGGTTGGGGCTTTTGACTAGAGTTTTATTTTTAATTCTTCCTTAAACCAAAGCTGTTTCTCCCAATAAGGTTTTTTTTTTTTTTTTTAAAGGGTAGCTTGTGTTACAGTCCCAAGAGGGTTCTTTAAAATCCTTCATACAATGCTTTTCTAGTTTTGCCTAGATGTTAAAAATAGGCTACAATGCATTTCAATGTAACTCCTGATGATATGTGATTCCAAGAGAGAGAAATGCTATATATGGCAGTTAATCTGTTAGCACTCCTGCTGAGCTGCGGTGCCTCCCCATTCCCCCTCCCCAGGACTCTGAACACAGTGTTGATGCCCTGCTCCATATGTAGGGAGCAGACCCATCCGGGATTCTGCTGAGCAAGTGTTGTCAATACACGTCCATGTCTACAGCCTGGTTTTGATCTGGTTACATGTGTTTTATGTTTTGAGAAAAATGATTTGGTCCTTGAAAAGGAGTTTAGGCCAGAAATCTGTGTCAAAATCAGGCTGTAACATCTGGGATCCTGCCAGAAGACTTAATATCTAATTTTTTAGTATTTTCTAAGAAATGCATAGGATAGCATGTCTATGCTATTAAATACCAGAAATGTAAGGCAAGGTCTTATCCTAGTTGGAAAAGGCCAGCCACAAACCTAATTCCATGACCTTCACTTCCCCTCTGCCTAAGGAAAGAGGTTAGAATAGATGATCCTTAGGTGCTTCTGTGCTGACCTGTGTGTTAAGAGATGGCTGGTGTAGCTGTGCCTGCCCATCGGGAAGCTAGGTTTTCATGATGCTCAAGCCAAATTGCATGGACCAAGAAGGTGCTGAAAGCCCCGATTTCTCCCTGGGGTAAGGACTGAGAAGGGGCAAGACTGAGTACTTATATACAGAAAGCCTGTGGGATGAAGGGGAAAAGTGTGGACTTTGACTTCAGATAGACTAAGATCCCCATTTGAGTTCTTCAACCTCATATTATTTACTCGATTCCTCTGCCTTTAGGTTTTCTCTTCTACTAAAGAGGCTGGTACCTACTTTATTTGTTTGCTTGGGCTGCCCAAACCAAAGTCACAGATTGGGAGAGCTTAACACACAGCAGTTTATATTCTAATGGTCCTGAAGTCTGGAAGTGCAAGATCAAGGTACCATCAGGGTTGGTTTCTGGTGAGGCCTTCCTATTTGGCTTGGAGATGACCACTTTCTCAATGTGTCCCTCATGTGAACTTTCCTCTGGTGTCTCTTCTTCTTCCTATAAGGACACCAGTATTATGGGGTTAGCTCCCCAACCTTATGACTTCATTTAAACTTAATGACCTGCCTAAAACTCTCAGCTTTAAATATAGTCACACTGGGGGTTTTGGTTTCAACATATGAATTTTGGAGAGCACAGTTCAGTCTGTAACATCTCCTTTAAAAGGCTGTTGTGAAGAAGAAACAGAATGAAATGAAATGACAAAGCAAAACACTGACAGAAAGCCCGAGGCCCACTTCAGAGCTCCATCTGGACCCACATTTGCAACCCAAAGAGCGGATTCCCTTCAGAAAGACTCCTTACTTGTCATATAGTCTCTTAAGGAAACGATTATGCAGGAATTGATAAATATGACGTTTGCTCTGTAAAAGAGTTGATTGTGCCTACAGTAGAGTGTATATTTCTTTAAATATTGTTTCAAATCATTTACTTCTTTATTATCAATAAGTAGAAATTTATTTGGATTCTAGACTTCCTTTGCTTTTCTAGGTCAAGCAAAATTGATTGGGTGGAGTTGAAATGGAGCAGGACCCTATGGTCCTTCCCGCCATGTCCTCCACCTGCCTTTTGTCTGTAGAAAACCTATAGCCAAAGATTAAGTTTAATCAGACAAGTGAGAAATGCAGAAGTAAGGCAAGTAGTCAAACAGAGAAAAATAATAATAGTTATAAAGTAAAATTGAAGACTTTTAGTTCCTTTTCAAGGGCTATAGAAAATATTCTGAGCTATATCCTGTGTGCTGTCTTGTAGATACTGAAACCCCTACTGGGTAGAGAATGTGATGACCACAGGCTGTAGCCATGACATAAGCCATCACAATTCCAAAAGCTGAGCTCAGAGAAATGGGAAGAAACTGATCCATTTTGGAACTGAAGATTAACTGTACTTAATACAATCAAGGTGAAACTGTCAGGCAAATAATGACCAATTTCAAGATGACTGTCAGAGCTGACAGTGCTGTTTCTGCATGGATCCCCCTCCCTCCACCTGTGTACCCCTGAAACTTACCTTTAAAGGTGTCTGCCTATTGCTTGTCAGTGGGGATTTGGCCTCTGGACATGAGTCTGTCCCCTGACCCAGGTTGTCAGCCTCCAAAATAAAGCAAACTTTCCTTTCCACCAACCTGGCCTCTGGAGTCCTGGCTTTCCAGTGGCGAGCAGCTGGATCCCACTTGGGGTAACAGAGGATGCTGCCCAGTGGTACCCCTTCTTGATGGGCTGCATCTGCTCTATAGCTCATGCTCCACAGGCAGGTTCTGACCCATAGCTGTGCACAGCATTGCAAAGTGTAGAGCTCATCTGAGGCCTAGTAACTGATTTGATGAGCAATGTCTGTGCTATTGTATTCTGGGAGAAATATTAGCAATATAGGTATATATATACACATACATCCTGGAGGAGGGCACGGCAACCCACTCTAGTATTCTTGCCTGGAGAATCCCCAGTGGTTGAGAGTTGGAAACAACAGAGCAACTAAGCACATATATACATACATATATTGAATATATTTAAATTGCTTACATATACTTCTATTATATATGTATATAAATATACTGCATATCAGCATATGTCTATGGCTACAGCTACAGCTACATCTACATTGATACTAACACCTATACCTGTATCTGTATAAAGAGAAACAGATAGAAAGACTGGAAGAGACAGAGACAGAATGAGATCTGTTGAAAATAGATAAAATACCCCAAGGAAATATCTTCTCAGAAAGAAGACAGGACAACTGGGTGGCCAGAAATGTCCTTGAGTTGTATATGGATAATCAGACATTGATAACATTATCTATCATTTTTGCTGAAATCAGTTACCAATGAGTAAGAAAGCATTCCTATGATTTGACACTGGCTCAAACATTGGTATTCTTTTGGCTTCTAATTAATTATGATTTTTTAAATTACAAAAACTTAAGGTTTTTATAGCTATGAAACCACATTTGAAAAGGCCTGAAATATGACACTTGTCTAAAAAAGAGAAATGATTAAGAAAAAACATCAGGGGTGTTCACTACTTAAGTCTTGAATAACAGGAATGGACAGACCAAAGATCTAGGCACACTCTTATGATTAGGCGGGACTCAGAGCTTCCCTGTGGCTCAGCTGATAAAAAAATCTTCCTGCAATGTGGGAGACCTGAGTTCAATCTCTGGGTTGGGAAGATCCTCTGGAGAAGGGAACGGTTACCCACTCCAGTATTCTGGCCTGGAGAATAGTATAGTCCATAGGGTTGCAAAGAGTCGGACATCACTGAGCGACTTTCACACTTTCAGGCAGTAACTAAGCAGTGAGTGAAATTCACTCAGTCATGTCCAACTCTTTGAGACCACATGGACTATACAGTCCATGGAATTCTCTAGGCCAGAAAACTGGAGTAGGTAGCCTTTCCCTTCTCCAGGGATATTCCCAACCCAGGGATCAAACTCAGGTATCCTGCATAGCAGGCGGATTCTTTACCAGCTGAGCCACAAGGGAAGCCTGTAGCTAGGTCGGTATTAGACAAAATACAATTGTTCACCTTTGGAGATACCCGGAGCTTTTCCTGAAATGATTCAAAACCACCAATGTTCAGAGTAGACTGATTAGTGCCAATCAATGTGTCTGGCACTGGGTAAAAGAAGAACATGTTTTGAGGGTAAAACAGCCACATACATTAATATATCGAGACTCTTTGAATAGAATACTCTTCCTGAATTTATATTTCTACAGGTTTTTTATTCTCTCGGGAGAAAGCAATCAATGCTTTTCCCAGTTGATGTGTCAGTAGTAGACTTTGAAAGTGGGTCCTGAGGATTCTGGTTTCACCACCAAGGGGAAGTGAGAGCATGAATTGGAATGAAAGGGAAAGGAGGTCTGAGGTTCAAATTCTTGGAAGAATCAGAGAGCAAACCATTCCAGCAGAACCAAAGGTTAAGGGATTGTATCAAAGGAACCCAGAGCAGTTGGGGGAGGTGCTGAATAGAAACAGTGGAAAGGTACTCTCCAGTCATAGAAGGGGAGCTTATTGTGGGAGTGTATTCTCAGTCCATGACCACAGTTGATCTTTTGGAGAGCACCTTCCACAATTATTGGAATCAGGAGAAATAAGTACCATCTCTCCTGGTAGCTCAGCTGATAAAGAATCCACCTGCAATGCAGAATACCTAAGTTCAATCCCTGGGTCAGCAAGATCCCCTGGAGAAGCGATAGGTCACTCACTCTAGTATTCTTGGGCTTCACTGGTGGCTCAGATGATAAAGAATCCACCTGCAATGCAGGAGACATGGGTTTGATCCCTGGATTAGGAAGATCCCCTAAAGAAGGGAATGGCAAGCCCCCTTCTGATGCCTATGTCAGAAGCTTTCTCTATCTCCTTTATACTTTAATAAAACTTTTATTACACACACACACACAAAAAAGAAGGGAATGGCTACCTACTCCAGTATTCTGGCCTGGAGAATCCATGGACTGTATACTCCATGGGGTCGCAGAGTTGGACAAGACTGAGAGACTTTCACTTTCACTCAGAAGTAACTGAATACCAACTGTACTTTATTAATCTTGATTCTTCTCCATCCTTGGGTCTTAGATTTTTGTATGACTGACATCTTTCACTGCTTTAAAGTATTTTCCTCATTCTATAATTTTAGCCTGTATATGTATATTCTTGATCTTCAATTCAATTCCTTCTGTTTTGTAAGGCATTATCTGAGACTGCAGAGCTCTGCAGAAACAAATAGGATGTTATGTTTATGCAAAAAGCATTTAGAGTCAAGGGAGGAATGGCTATGAGCATAAGTAATAACAGCAGACTTTCCCTGCCTACAGCTGCAGCCTGCACTCAGCAGCACCTTCATACAGAATGCCTTGCAGTCCACGATATATTGGCCATGTCATGTTTCTGTATCTCCACACAGTCTGAAACTTCTGTGTGGAAACACTCCTGGCTTCTTCCTTGTCTTAATAAACTCTTACTTAACACTCACCTCAAGTATAACTTCTGGGAACCCTTCACTGACATCCTAATTGGATGTCAGTGATCTCAACTCTCATTCTGTATTACTATCATGCCTTGCATTCCAATGGTCTGTTTAACTGGCTGTCTTCATCATAAAGAAGGGCCAGAAACTCGGTCTTTATCTGCAGTCCTAGTGTCTATAGATACTAGAGCCTCTCAAGTTGGGAGGTCTTTCAAGTTTTCTGAGCAGAGGGAGGGCTGTCATGATCTGATTCTCTGATCTTTTAAGTGTCAGTGGCGTGTGTGTGTCTGTGTGTGTGTGTGTGTGTGTGTGTGTTGTTTACATGCATGACATATGTATTTCCCTGAGGATGTCCCAGGTTTTGGAAATAGGAAGAAATAATTAACATCTATCTGGTATATAAGACACCTGGAAAATCTTGAATATAAAGTTTACACACTGGACTAAGTCTGGTAAAAGGACAAATAAACAAATACAAGGTGAATATTCAAGTTCAGAGCCCCAAAAGGAGGCAGCAGTGATAGAAGACAGAAGGGAGCCAGGAGGAATTCCTGGAGCTTCGGTTTAATCAGGTCTTTCCTGAGTCTCCTCCAATTATAATGAGCAAGCAAAAGGCCCGAGAAAGAATGTACTGAAAATGGTTGAATTCATTTTATGATGTTATGATACAAAGCAGTGTAATATAATATCAAAATCCTGTACAATGGGATGCTGGTATTTTAATGTCATAAATGAAATTGGAATATTCGGCTCCCTGTGAAACAAATTATAGTTCTGTGGCCTCATTTATTATTCTCTTTTTTCAGAGTTACCTCTACAAAGTCTTTAAATCCATTTTTTTACTTTGCTGCCTATTACTGGGTCTCTTACTGACACGAAACTTCATCTTTACTTCATCACCTTTAACCCCACTCCCAAAGCACTTTTGTTTCTTCCTCTTGCACTGAATTACAAGTTTAGAAGATTTTCTAATTCTGTATTTTGTTTTATTTTGTCTTGCTTTTTTCCTCTCATAGTCTTCTAATCTTTAAATCCATTTTCCATGAGGAGGTTTGTATAAAATCTAACACCTATTAATTTGTGCTGATTTATAACATTTATTTCAGTATACTGGAAAGTGTTCATTTTTAATATTTGTACTCATAGATAATGCATATCATGAAGTTTTAATGTAAATCACAAATACATTTTTTCATCTTTAACTACCAAAGTTCTTCATGTTTATAGATCATTAGTCAAATGTTTTGCAGGATTCATTAACACACATCACAAGCAATGTGTTTTTATTTATCCCACCACCATGCATGTGTGTACGTAGGAAAGACATAGTACCAAAATATTTTAGGAAAACTTAGAATAAAAAGAAAAGGTTCGTAGGCCTATTCAAAAGTTAATTAAGTATTCATTTGAGAATATAATATTTGAAGCTCTTTTCATCAAGTACAGAAATATATTACATTTCTGGTTTTTTTTTCCCCATTTATCAGTTGCATTTAGACAGTTTAATTGCTAAAATGAAAAATTTCCTTAATTCTCATTCTAGGGACCAAAAGGTGTTTATTGCATGGTATAAGCAATCTAGGTTTAAAAAAAGTGTGGATGGTAATGAAACTCCACATAGAGGTAGTGTTTCTTTTCTAATTTTGTAAAGATAAATATTCTCTATTCTCATTATTTTCAAGAATGAGAAGCTTTTTACCAAGTCGCACTATCTTTCTCAACTCTTTATTTTTCAGACCTTTACAAGTGGGTAAAAACAAATATGGACGTTTCTGCCCAGCTGGTTCTCACAGCAAGTCCTTTAGAAACGTGTTCCTGTTCTACTGCACAGAGTGTGGTGGAAAGAACAGAGGCTCGTGTGAGACAGAGGTCCCTTCATAACCCCACTCATCTACCCACTGACTACAGAGCTACGGGGACTATCTGAGCCTTAGCGTTCATGTAAAGTGGGGGTGATGGCACTGCCAATCTCAAGGACTTGTCTCAGGAACCATGTACTCAGCATGGTGTCACACAGAAGGTGTCCCAGAAACTTCTGGCTCCCTTCCCTGGCAGAGAGCACAAGTTCACTAATGCCATGGAGAAGACCCTGGGAGTCCCTTGGACTACAAGGATATCAAACCAGTCTGTCCTAAAGGAAATCAACCCTGAATATTCATTGGAAGGGCTGATGTTGAAGCTGAAGCTCTAATACTTTGGCTACCTAATCAAAGAGCCAACTTATTGGAAAATATCCTGAAGCTAGGAAAGACTGAGGGCAGGAAGAGAAGAGGGTGACAGAGGATGAGATGGTTGGATGGCATCACCAACTCAATGGACATGAGTTTGAGTAAAATCTGGGAGATAGTGAAGGGCAGGGCAGCCTGGAGTGCTGCAGTCCATGGGGTCGCAAAGAGTCAGACACAACTGAGTGACTGAACAACAACAAATGCCATGTATATAATGATGACTAAAATCATGGTAAAATAACCCTAAAAAGCAGTCCTAGATAGAGAAATCAGACTGTCAGTTAATGGAAGCACAAACTTTTAAAACATAATTAAAACATGTTTGAAAGTAAGTAGATTAAACTTGTCCTATACTGCAGAGACCAGCCACGGTGGGTCCCTAAGCAAAGTGGGGGAATCTCACTCCATTGGCAGGGCCTTGGAGAAATCACCAAGATTCCAAAACGGAGCTGGCTCCATCTCAGGAGGAGTTTTTCCAGGTAACTCAGAGCTCTTAAAAGCCCACCAGGGGTTTCCTCTATCCTCTGCAACTCCTGGGATTGAATATAGACAGGAAGATTCTTTTTTAATTATTGCTTTGGGTTGTATCTTCTAAAACTTTGGTCAAGTGCATTGTAAGTCAGTGATACAGCCATTATGGCTTTTATTTCAGCCTCACACTCACACTAAATCCATGCAATCATGTCTTTGTAGCCTTTCCTAGGAGGGGAAGGGGGAGGACTCATTTGTGGCCATGAATCAGCTGCTGAAGTCCAAGCCAGCCAGCATCATCTGGCCCTTTAATGAACACTCCATTCATCTAAGACAGTTCTCTGCCACAGATGTCATATCTAGTTTCTGCAGTTGTATTTCAGCATCACTCAGCAATGAACAGATAAGGTTGATATCTCTGAAAGCTTCTAGATGGAAGGCTGCCAGACACTCATCCCTGGACTCTTACTCTCCTTTCAGGTCTGAAGGGCTGCAGATGTGAAGGGGGGATGGACGTCAGAGGAAGAAAGACAGAAAGGAACCTTGCATGGATTGGAGATAAGGAGGCTCCCAGGGCAGAGATAGCCACAGCAGGTCCCAGTGGAGCCTTGATTCATGAAAGGGGGGCTTCCACAGTGCCACTGAAAAATGTGTCTGGCTCTGTGAAAGTGTCCTCTGTATTCAAGCTTATATTTTTACTATAATATTTATTTTGACGTGTGCTAAAAGTCAACAAAATTTAAAAGAGCCCACGTCAGGGAGTCAGGACTTTTCTCTCTTTTCCTATATTTATTTCCTAATGGACTTGGCTAAAGTCACAAACCTTGGCTGTGATGTAACCTACAGTAAAATCCAAATCTGTTTATTATTATTGTTATTGTTGCTATTATTAACCTTGTTATTACTAGTTGGTATTTATAGACTACTGCTATTTACAGAAGGCTGAGCATGGAAGAATTGATGCTTTCAAATTGTGGTGCTGGAGAAGACTCTTGAGAGTCTGTTGGACAGCAAGGAGATCAAACCAGTCAATCCTAAAGGAAATCAACCCTGAATATTCATTGGAAGGACTGATGCTAAAGCTGAAGCTCTAGTATATCAGCCACCTGATGCTGAGAGCTGACATGTTGGAAAAGACCCTGATGCTGAGAAAGACTGAAGGCAAAAGGAGAACAGGAAGACAAAGGATGAGATGGTTAGATAGCACTGCTAAGTCAATGGACATGAAATTGAGCAAATTTCCGGACAGAGTGGAGAACAGAGCAGTCTGTTGTGCTGCAGGCCATGGGGTCACAGAGAGTCGGACACGACTTAGTGACTGAATAACAACAATTTATAAACTGCTTATTGTTTTCCTTTGCAGTATGTTTAGTATTTTGTATACATAAAACTATTTGACTTAACTTGAATAGATATTTCTCCGAAGAGGATATACAAATGGCCAAGAAGCACTGGAAAGGTGCTCACCATCACTAGTTATTAAGAAAATGCAAATAAAAACCATAGTGAGAAATCAGCTTACAACCACTACAGTGGCTATAATACAAAAAATGGGGGAAAGATGTATTGGCATGGATTTGAAGAAACTGAAACCCTGGTGCATCACTGGTGTGAATATAAAATGGTATACACCCCTGTGAGAGACAGTCTAGCTGCTCCCCAACAAGTTAAATGTAGAA
The DNA here is from genome assembly GCF_002263795.3 of Bos taurus. Taxonomy (NCBI): domain Eukaryota; kingdom Metazoa; phylum Chordata; class Mammalia; order Artiodactyla; family Bovidae; genus Bos; species Bos taurus. The sequence continues at coordinate 13,083,581 of NC_037354.1, read as the reverse complement.
TTAATCTATGACTCAGTGATTCTATTCCTAAATATAATAGCCCCCCCAAATTGAAACAAGTACTGAAACAAATACTTGTACACAAATATTCATAGTGGTGTTTTTCTCAAACAACCTGAACGCTTATTAACACATGACGTATAAACAAAATACAGTATATACATTCAATAGAATATTATTTAGTCATAAAAGGACTGAAATACTGATGCGTGCTACAACTGGATGGAGTTCAGAAACATTATGCTAAGTGAAAGAAGGTGGACACAAGGATCACATAATGTGTGATTTATATAAAATAACCAGGATAGCTCAATTCATAGAAATGGAAAATCAATTTTAGGCTACCATTGGCTAGGGGAGGGAGGAATGGAGATTGATGCCTCACTGGAGACTGAGTTCTCTTTTAGGCTTGTAAAAATGTTTTGGAACTAGATAGAAGTGGTGATTGTATGTTGTGAATGTCCCAAGTGACATTGATCTGTTCATTTTAAAATGGTTATTGTTATGTTATTATGAATTTTATCTCAATTACAATCTACTTGAAATCATTAAATCTCTATGATAAACCTGGGATGTGGGCATGGTTTCCCCCATTTTTCAGATGATTCGGATATCATTTCCACTGAGGTAGATATTATTAGCAAAAGAAGTGTGGTATTATATTCAGAATGGAACTTTATAAATGATGGAAAATCTAGGAATGTACCTTTTGAGGAAGGCATAAAATGACCAATACATGTTGGTTGGATTTAGCTGGCAGATACTTGCTACCAAGAGCCCTTTGCCATTAGCATATCGGATGGATCACAGTCCTAATCAACAGAGCTTGAGACTACCTGCTTATCAGTCTGTAGTGAATTAGCCAGTAAGAAAAATGATTTGGTAACAGAGTGGGCAAAACAGCTAAGATCTGTCTGCTTCATCCTTCTCTGAGTTATAGAATCTTCCATCAGTATTCAGTTTCAGAGGGATGTTGGGTGTGAGAAATAAAGGGAAAAAACCTGGGGAAGGAAACTGGAGGGAAATTTCTGAACAAATGAGTGCGAGAAGCTCAACTCCCACTAGCTTTCCCCACCTCTCCTCATTTGAAAACATGTATCTCAAAAAAGGCACACCAGCAAAGTACAATTTTTCTGCAGTGATTGCTACATTGATAATAGGCAGAGCAAGCCTTTGGTGAGTAGATTTCTTCTTAGGGAGTTCTCTCTAATCCAATCCACAATGCATGATTTCTTCCTCAAATACTCTTGTTCCAACCCCACTCCCACACCCTACTTCAGAACCACCTCACTTGGTATCTAGAATAGCTTCTCTTTTCCAGTCTCCCCCGCCCCCAACCACCACTTCAGGCAAAAAAACTGCAGCCAGACTCATCACTAGGGTTTCTAAATACTGCTTCCATGATGTTTCCTCCCTATTATAATTTTTTTGAATGGGTTACTAATAGATGGTGATCCACTGAAGTCAAATTTTAGACATATTTCTCATGATATCTCTTTGTGAGGCCAAATTTGACTCTCTTCTACCTGATAAAGTTAATACTTTTAGCTAAAGCTAACATTTACTAAAGGATTATTACATATTTATTGAAGGCTCAATGCTAAGTGCTCTACATGCATTATCTCATTTATATTTGACAGTGCCCAACAAGCCAGGTTGGGGCTTCCCAGGTAGCTCAGTGGTAAAGAATCCACCACCAACGCAGGAGACACAGGAGATGCAAGTTCAATCCCTGGGTTGGTTTGGTCCCCTGGAGAGGGAAATGGCAACATACTCCAGTGTTCTTGCCTGGAGAATCCCACAGACAGAGGAGACTGGTGGGCTACAGTCCACGGAGTCACAGAGTTAGACACTACTGAGCATGCACACATGCGCGCAAACAGCCAGGTACTGTGCGAGGAAAGTAAGCTGGAGAGAGCCCATCAATCATACAACTGATGAAGGTCAGAACCGGGATTCGAATCCAGGTCTGTTCAGTGTCCAAGCCCATGGTTTTCGGTCTTGAGTCTACTTTCTGCTTTTCTGTTTTCCTATGCTTCCTGTCTTGGATTCCTGTATTCTATCCCTAATGCCAACTCCACTCTCTTCTGCTGCTTTTCTCCAATGTTACCGACTCTCAAGGCTGGAAGGGTCCTTGTTCGCATTTGAACTCACACAGGACAGCAAACATTTTCTGTCTGTTGCTTTTTCTGTTATGTTTATTTTCATTGTTCTAATGTGACAGCGCTAAGGAGGGTAGGGACCAGGTTTAATACTTGTATCTGACTTTGTCTAGCACAATGCCTTGCTCACAATGGGTATTCAATAACTATTTATTTGTTCAATAATTCTCATAGATTACCTGCCAGGTAAATATTTTTTATGGAATTGTTTGTTGAAAGTTCTTCATAAAATTGGATTTTACCTCTTCACTCTTTTACAAAAATGTATTTTTTTTGATATTTTGGGAATGCCAAATAAATAGAGTGAGCATTAGTAAAGTACTAATTTTAACATATGACTAAAGTGCTTAAAATATTAAGTGCTAAAATTTATTTTTATCCAAGTGCTTACTTGAACCAACATTGAGACTAAAGGGAAAAGAAATTACTCTTTATAAATCTGTTACTTTAAAACTCTTATTCTCCTGAGTTTCATGATAGGTCCATATAGAGAAATTAATTTATAGAAGTAGTCAGCATAACCGTTAAAAAATGCAAGCCTAAAACTACTATGCAGTTTTTCCTTTGTGTGACTTCTGCATATTTCAATATTCAGTTCATCACCTTTAAGGTGTTCAAATTCACCAGCTGTAAGAACACTTATCAGGTTAGAATGCAGCACTAAACATAAACTGATGTTATTGAAAATAAATGAATCAGCACATTCTTAGCAGAATTGTTTTCTCATGTGACTCATACTACTTAACTAATTTTTTCTTTGTGATTGTTCATTTATCATATCAAAAGTTTCTTTGGACATCTGCTTCTTTGAGTACAAAAGCACAGGCTTGATGAAAATGTTCAGTAGAAAAAGAAAATAGCTCTCTGGTCTGGATTTATAAAAGCAGGATATTAATAGGGCAAGTTACCATGGGCTTAGCTAAAGATCTTTCTTCTTCTTCTTTTTTTTTTGGTTATTTGGTTTTTGGTTATTGGCTTCTTTTTATTTGGTTAAAGAACATTATGAAATTTTAAACATTGGTGTAGTCTGATTACCAATAAAATTTCATCTATATGGAGCTGATGGTACTAAATTTCAAAAAGCCTTTCTGCCTAGTTTGGACCAGAGGATATTCTTGATAGAGCTCATCTCAGAATCACTTGGAGTCCCATGTGTCTATGCAAAACCATTAATCTCAAAATGTGTCTAAACACCAACTTTGAGACAGGCTGCAATTTACTGTTCTCTGTGACAGACAAATAGCTAGGGGAGAGCTGTCATTTAACCCCAATGCTTTCTTTGGTAGTCAGGGAAAGAAAGGTTTTTTTTATACTGCCTTGTCATAAAACAACTACAAAATCCATCAATGTGGTATAACTTTACATATAAAAGTAATACTATGCATAGATATTTTAGTCATCGTGTGAAAAATAAACAAGACAGCCTGTAAATCAATGTCATTCCCAAGGAATCATCATGGACATGTATTGACTGATTTTATAGCTAAAATAGAAAATAGATGTAAATTTGACGGTTCTGTTTTGACAGAGATGCTTTTGGCCATACCACCAACCTGTGTACACAAACACCAAATTAGGAAGGAGTCTCATTTACAAAAGCTGAGCTTGTCCTCTTTATAGGTGTTCAGATATCATTAGGTTAGATTAAGTTCCTGATTATGAGATATGTATTTTGCAAAATGCACGTTAACCTAAAAGCCTGGCATAAATTAGGACACAAAAGCAAATACATGCTGAGAATCTCAGTGAATTGAAACAGTAACTCCATAATTGTGAACTCAGGGATATGTATCCTTTTTAGAAATTGGCTAACAAATTAAAATCTCCAACATTGCAAATATTTTTTAAAATTTTATTCGATTATAGTTAGAACACTTATCATGAGATCTACCTTCTTAGCAAATTGTACCATATTGTGTACACTACCACACAATACTGTATACAATTGTACTGCATACCATATAATGTGCAGTCTAGTATACCACACAGTATTGTTGATTAGTTATAATAAACTATGTAAATTTTATTTTATTTTATTTTACTTTAAAGGTATGTAATGGGGAAACAGTAGAAACAGTGTCAGACTTTATTTTTTTGGGCTCCAAAATCACTGCACATGGTGACTGCAGCCATGAAATTGAAAGACGCTTACTCTTTGGAAGAAAGGTTATGACCAACCTAGACAGCATATTCAAAAGCAGAGACATTACTTTGCCAACCAAGGTCCATCTAGTCAAGGCTATGGTTTTTCCAGTGGTCATGTATGGATGTGAGAGGTGCACTGTGAGGAAAGCTGAGCGCCGAAGAATTGATGCTTTTGAACTGTGGTGTTGGAGAAGACTCTTGAGAGTCCCTTGGACTGCAAGGAGATCCAACCAGTCCATTCTGAAGGAGATCAGCCCTGGGATTTCTTTGGAAGGAATGATGCTAAAGCTGAAACTCCAGTACTTTGGCCACCTCATACGAAGAGTTGACTCATTGGAAAAGACTCTGATGCTGGGAGGGATTGGGGGCAGGAGGAGAAGGGGACAACAGAGGATGAGATGGCTGGATGGCATCACTGACTCAATGGACGTGAGTCTCATTGAACTCCAGGAGTTGGTGATGGACAGGGAGGCCTGGCCTGCTGAGATTCATGGGGTCACAAAGAGTCAGACACGATTGAGTGACTGAACTGAACTAAACTGAAGAATGTAAGTAAGAGGCTGGTTTTAAAGATTTCACATAATCCTATGCCAATTACTAAATAAATAGAACCATGGATTGGGATTGACATATATACACTAGTGATACTATGGATAAACGAGATAACTAAATGAGAACCTACTGTATAGCACAGGGAACTCAACTCAGTGCTCTGTGGTGACCTAAATGGGAAGGAAATCCAAAAAAGAGGGAATATATGTATGAGTGTAACTGTTTCACTTAGCTGTACAGTACAAACTAACACAAAACTGTAAGGCAACCATACTGTAATAAAAATTAAAAAAAAATACAAGTATAAAATACAAGTATTTTAAAAATACAATTTAAACATACTCATCAAGTATGGTGATATGACTTATCAACATATTGTACAGTATGGAGGGTAATTGAAACTGATATGTGAAATTCACACAAGGTCTAAAGCAATAGCCCGAGAAAGAAAAGAACCCAACAACTTAGAAATTTTTAAATAACTTTGCTGTTTGTTTGTTTGTTTTTAAATTTCAGATGATGGAAGGCAGAAGTGCACCAAGATGGAAAAGTGAGCAGCCAGATGCCTGAGTATCCCTAGCCCATCACTGTCTCTGCCACCAAAGTTGTGCACATCACCCAAAAGGACCGTCCTTCACCACTTAGCCATCGCTTTTCACCGGGAACCCAGTTCCCCATCAGTAGCGATCTGAAAGCTGTGTAAGGAACTAGGGGTGACCAAGATAAATCAAAGGACAAAAATCAGCTCCAATACCATCTCCAACGGCTGCCCTGCTCTTTCCCTGAAAGAGATCTGGTCTGCAACTCAGAGCAACCCAAATATAGGCATTTTGTAGAAAATGACTATTTTATAGGATTATGCAAGTGAAATCCTGATTTGGTGAGTCTCACCTCAGAAACATATTTTGAACTATATCCTGAGCTTCCAGAGTTGGAACACAGATATTTGACCCTCAGCTAGTGAGTTAACATGCATTTCAATGCCATAAATTGCAGGTGTCACAAGCAGAGGTAATGCATATATGTGTCTATGCAGCAGATGCTTCTTAATGTCTAGGTATATATGACCTCTAATATTTCAAGGTCATTTCTGAAAATTTTAATTCCATAGCAAGTGAACATCAGCAACATTTGGTTGACTGACATCTGAAATTTTAGCTGTATGATATCTTAAAATTCATCTTTAGTTTTTCTGTGTGTGTGTAGCAAGTTGAACTTTGAAAACATGGGATTTGGTATAGAAAATGTATTTAGACGACGGTTCTGGGCAACCTATTTGTTGTTGTTGTTTAGTCGCTCAGTCATGTCTGACTCTTTGTGACCCTATGGACTGTAGCCCGCCAGGCTCCTCTGTTTATGGGATTTTTCCAGGCAAGAATACTGGAGTGGGTTTTCATTCCCTTCTCCAAGGTATCTTCCCAACCTGGGAATCAAATCAGCATTTCCTACATTGGCAGGCGATTCTTTACTGCTGAGCCACCAGGGAAGCCCGGGTAACCCATAGGCTACTCCTAAAAAAATACCATAGTATTGTATCGGGAATATTTTCCTCAAAATGAATAGATGCACTTCTGTGCAGTAACTTATACTTTCAGTTGAACTTGCCTTCCACTTGGATGCCAAAACCTTTGTTCCTCTTTATGTAAAATTAACTCAATATCTGTTTCAGAAATTTTACTGAAATAAAAAAGCAACCTCAGCAAAAAAAAAAAAAAAAATTGTGATTCCTCATGTGCATTCTGGTAAAACTGGTTAGGAATTTTGACATGAACTTCCTTTTGGTGATACAGTTCTCAAATACTGTAATAATTCAAAATTTTTGGGTAAGGGCAGAACAAAGCTTACAGAAATCAATATGGTAAAAAGTATAATCAAGTTTGTTGTTCTTAAAAATCAAGGAGATCATAAATTGAAGTCATACTAGTTAAAATTGCATCTGTAGCATGAAGAGCGCATTGAGTTGCTTATAAAATGGACTAAATTTTCCATTTTCATCCTACTTCTTCACAATTCTTTTTGCCTTAATTTTGCCACAGACGCTCAGCATCTGATTCTGTATACCCCTTCTGATCTATTTTCACATAGCTGACTCTAGCTTCCAAAAAAAAGGCAAGGAAGTGCTATAACTTCTTCCTCAAAATTTTTGTTTTTTGCAAATATCATGTATATATGCACATATATGGAATCTAGAAAGATGAGTATTGATGAACCTATTTGTAAGGCAGCAGTGGAGACAGAAACATAGAGAAGCAACTTGTGGACACTGTGGGGGAAGGAGAGGGAGGGATGAACTGAGAGAGTAGCATGGATATATATAAATTACCATATGTAAAATAGAGAGCCAGTGGGAATTTGCTGTATGATGCAGGGGGTTCAGACTGGTGCTCTGTAACATCCTAGAGGGGTAGAATGGGGTGGGAGATGGGAGGGAGGTTCATGAGGGAGGGGATATATGTATACCTATGGCCAACTCCTGTTGATGTATGGCAGAAATCAATACAATATTGTAAAACAGTTATCCTCCAATTAAAAATAAATAAATTTGTTTTTGCTCCTTCAAAGCTGGGAGAAAATGATTTCTAATTTCTATCATCTGCTTTTTATCACAAAATCATTTTGCTTCTTCAAAGATTAAAATGTTGTCCTTCATAAATGGAAAGGAAAATTTTAATAATCAAAGATTAGGAACTTTAGCTTCTTAGAGAACGAAAACACCAACTCAAAACTGGACTGATTTATTTCTTAGAGGTTTAGACATAATTGAAGAGTTGAATCACAATTATAAAAAAGATACTAGAAGTAGGATATACTTGTTATTTTTACTATAGGGCTCTCTTTATAAAATAATACAAGAGCACATTTGCTAGTGACCAATTTACTTAATATTCAAAGTATAGTGACTTTTTCCCTCTATCTGGGGCCAGTTTTACTGTATTCCTAGCAAGTCTCTCAAAAACCAAATCTGAATTTCATTAAATATATTCAGTAAGTTGCTAAATTGAGTAAAATCAAGTACGGTCAATATAAGACCTAAAATCTTATTGGCTTTTCGACCCTTTTCTAATTCAGTTTTTGCATTTCAAAAAATGCAGTTTGTATTTCACTAAATACAGCAAATAGCTCTAAACTGGAAATACACCATATCTTGCTTTTCACGTGCAATTAACTGGTAACCACACAACTATCTACAACCCTAGAACTCACCCTATTTGGAGATAAAATCAAATGTATTCCAATGGAATCGTGTTCTTGCTTAAAAATAAAACAAAACCCATCTTACCGTATTATCAAAAGACCCATGGAGCTAACTTTTAAGATATTACTCTCCCACTAAATTAAGAATTCGCAAAGTCTGAAGTCCTTATAACCTGTTCTATGACTTTATTATGCATGCAATCCATCCTGCGCTTTAGTTAAGACGGCTCTTTTAAATATTTAACATAGTCAGTGACATTCGTATCTTTAAAAACGGATTTTTAAAAAACGATTAATCTGCACTATCCCATAAAACTTGAGGCCTTTATCTGGGATACAAAGGTGCTAAGTTTCTCAGCAGAAATTCTTCAAGAGGATTTGCAGCTTATCCTGGAATCCTTTGAGGTGATGAGTTCTTCTAATTATATTGTCTTTTATTGTCCAACTATCTGATTACCTAATGAATCTAGCTGGCGTACAGGTAGGGAGAGGGCCACGGGATCAACCAGAGGTCCAAAGGAGAGATGTGGACTCGGGTGGACAGAATCTATTTCCTTTCTTTCTGCAGCTCCTTTCACTATCTCTCCACACCCTGGATAAATTTTTCGACTTTAACCTTAAAATATTTGATTCCTCCCATGTCTGTTCACAGCCTTTGAGGTTCATGCTTTATCCTCCTTCAGGATCCATTCCTCCTCTAAACACTTATCATCCAATGTATTGTGTAAAGAGAATTCCCAGCAGTGGATTTTAAAATGAAAGAGAAAGCAACAAGCATCTGAGTGTTCTCAGGTGTTGGTGTCAGTACCAGGATGCCTCCTGTTGACAAGGATGGCCATGATGGGGGCAACCTGAGATCTCTCTATTCTGAGCAGTCTTCAGAAATCAGCCAAATATGATTGTTCTTTCCGATCAAAGAAAATAGGAAGACAAAGTAAGCCGAGCATATTCTTTTACTCTGCACTTTGTTGTTAAAAGAGGGAGGGATCTCACTAGGACCCCTAACTCACTTTTAGATATTACCAAACTTCTGTAAGAATTTCTGTTCTTCCTCCCAGCCCTTCTTCCCCCGCCCCTCTCTATCAGTTCACTGATTGGGGTGAACAAAGTTTCTCTGCTCCTGTAAGATTGCGCTATGCTGCTAAAAATTAACTGTGAATAACACCGTGGAGGGGCACAGACAAATGAAAGACAAGGACATTTGCTGTTTTGAGAGGATGTGGCATGCAGCTACCTGCATTTAGCTCAGACTAAAGGATCTGTCCCTTTCTTCAAAAGAATATTTGCAAACTTTCCAATATCACTCTTGGGGCTCATGTTGTGGGGTGTTTTCAAGGCTGATTATATAATGTGAAATGCAAAACACTTTGATTTGCAACCAGAGGTGGGCAGGTAAGAGGGATGCCAGCCTAAGCCAGGCTGTTTTACTAGGAACAACTTCTGTTCCTGATAAATGATCTTCTGCAGAGAGAAGATGTGGCAAAGTGCCTGCCATTGAAAACAGCAAGGAAAATAACAGTGTAGTTGGCACGATTCTTAAAATGTATTTCTTGTTGGACACAGGAAGTAATTTTCCTTCAGATTGGAACGTGACATAATGTAACGTGTCAAAGACATTGTTAAAAAACAAACAAATTGGAATTGAGCTGCGTACAGTTAGTCTTAGATCTCTCAGTCAGCTTCGCACATTAAGATGGTCGAACATGCAGAGTTTATAAATTCTCCTGTTGGAGAGGTTTTTGGAGAATTTCACAAAACTCAGTGGGATCTTGGTGGGGAGACTGACATTTACCACTGAGTTCTTTAATGACAGCTAAACAAGAGAACACCACTCCTAATTTACTCAAGTAGAATTCAAGATCATAACAAGGCAATTGCAGAACACTGTGCTTTTATGAAACCAATTTTCATGCTATGGTTTTTAACTCTTCTAGTTACCAGTAACTTCGAATGGCTTCATAAAGCCTGCATTCTTATCCTGTGCAGGAATTTTTTAACACACTTGTTTTATTTGTCTTCCTTCAATACTTTCTGCTTTCATTAATCACATATATTATATACACACATTTCTGCATTCCAACTTAGATCATATGGGTTTATAACCCTTGCCCACATGCCCCTAAAATTATGTCCTTTTGATTACCAGAGTGGCAAATGGCTTATCACTTTTCAATTCTATAAGATATCCCAGTATTATGTCATTTCCTACTTGACCAAGACAGTTAGGACTGTTGTCTGTGAAAGAACAGAGTATGGATCATGTTACTTGCCAGCCCCACGAAGAAAGTTCTTCAGCCTCTGTTGAGTATTGAGCTTCCATTCTATTGAATCAGCTTTGAGAATATTGATGTGTGTGGCAAAGTGGATAGAAAGAGGTGAGGGTCATCGTGGCTCTGCCAGGGGGACTTTTAGTGTGAATTTGACATACATGCTGCCCTCGGGGCGGGGAGGGTGAGACAAATGAAAGTAGACATATCACAAGGGAAGAACAGACACGGTCCATCGGAATTCAAGGAAGGAAGTGCTATTTTCACCTGAAGGCTAGAGTGGGCAGCTTGGTGGTGGGAAAATAGCCCACCTGTTCAGGCTGTTCATGGAAACATCCTGAAAGGTGGAGTTTTCCCCACCTCGGAGTCATATTTGCTGCCTTTTGCTCTTTCCTAGCTCTCAGTTTGAATGACATCCCTCAGAGAGTTGCCCGTGATTCTAAGGGTCTCTTGTTATTTTGTCATAGGATCCTGTGAATGTCCTTCCTCACAATACATCACACTTTTTAAGTATTTAATTAATTAATGTGTTTCATGTAAGCTGCTGCTGAAGCATTTAAACTCTATAAGTGACCTTGACTCTTGATCAGTCCTGTATGCCCAGAATTGTGTCTATTGCTTGACACATAGTAGATACATAATAAATATTTGTTGAGCAGAAGAGTGAATGAATCAGACAGAGTGGGTTATATAGGGATGGCTGGGGAGGTGGGGAAGGAGGAGAGAAAGGATGGGATGGATGGATGCAGGAGGGAGGGAGAGAGAGAGACCGGCTATTTCTGGGAAAGCAAATGATAAGAGTTTCTTACAAAGAGTTATGAAAATGGTTCAGCTTGGCTTGAAGCACTTGGAAGATGAAGATGAGTATTGAGAGAAAAATTGAACAGGTAAATTTTAGGATCAGAATACTGGGCTATAGACTTTGCACTTTACTCTTCAGGCAACACTGTTTTTCGAGCAGGAGATCAATGTAACTGCCCCTAGATCATCTTGTATCTTCAGCCCACAAATTTTGAAGGAAGAGCATGTCTTTGCTTTAACAGCCTCTATTGTCAAAGCTATGATCTTTTGACCAGACCCACGGACCTCAGAGAGAGTTGCTTCGAGCTGTCAGAGGGCTTGGATTTCAACCAAAATCAGTTCCAATGACCTGCTGAGTCCTACAGTGTGAAAGTTCACATCGGGCCAAGCCCAGCCTCCAAGATCAATTCAAGTCAACAGATTAAATGCCCCTAGGGTGTACTCAGCCCTGTGGTGGGACACAAAATAAATCAAAGGCAGGGTCCCCCTGCCTTGAAGAGCAGGAGAGCTGTCTCTGATGGAATTGCTCTTAAACGACCTCCCCACTTGAAGGTGTGCAAGGCGATCGGGCACAACTCAGGTATACAGAACCACTTCTTAAAGAGTGCTCTCTATGAAGTGACTTGGTCACTCTGGAATCCAGGAAAGTTTTGTCCCCCTTGTAGATACTATGGTTGTGTGTCTGTCCTGGTCAAGACAGGTCCAGAGATGTCGCGTGAAAGAGCCCCAGATGAGGACTCAGCTGCCCAGGGCTCTGGATCCATCACTAAGAAACTGTGACTCATGGGCAAAGTCATTTTAATGATCTGAGTGTTTTATCATTTTCAAAAACTTTGGACATTCATTAATTTATCAGCTCTGTTGTACATCCATTCAATGTCAGGCTCTGCAAGGAAAGAGCCCCAGCTTTCCTGGGCTCATATGAGAAACAAATGAGATAATGAGAGGGAAATGTGTTCTTCACCATAAATCCCTTTACCTTTTCTGTTGGTAGGAGAGCCCTAATATTGCCTGAGGCGGCCTGGGAGTGTTTTGTATCATGTGGTCATAGGAAATCTCGTTAAAATGCCATCTTTATTTTATTTTTTGGCTGTACCATGTGGCTTGAGGAATCTTAATTCCGCAACCAGAGATCAAACCTGGGTGGGTGCCTGGCAGTGAGAGCACAAGGTCCCAACCACTGCACCACCAAGGAATTCTATAAAATGCCACCTTTAAACCCGGTCTTTGAGACTTAAAAACACAATGAAATACACAAACACAAAGCCTCATTTAGATTTTCAGGATACTTTATAAAAGTCTATTTGTGCCATAATGTCCTAATGCACAGAGTCGGACACAACTGAACCAACTTAGCATGCACACACGCACACACGTCCTAGTGGAACCAGAGTCTGATCACCATGAATACAAACAAGGGTGTGGGAAAACATCCCCATCCTTAGTTTACAGAAGCTTAGTGCTCCCGATGCACCGCTGATAATAAGACTTGTGACCATATCGTGACTCAGTGGCCCAGAGCAGAGATCTCAGTTGGGAGAAGGCCAAGAAGGGTGGGAAATATGGTGCTTGGGCCCTTGGGGTCAGGACCAATGGGGAGACCTCAGAGCATGGACTCTGGGGTGAAGGTCTGAATGAAAGCATGGAGTGTCAAAGAAGCATGCTTGGCAGCTTCGAAAAGAAGACAATCTCCGTCTTCGCTGCAAATGAACAGGCAGCAATGGGTGGCGAGCCACTACCAGCGTAGCTGCCCCTTGAGAAATGATGCTTCAAATGCAGCTCTCATGTGGGTGCTGATGTCTGGAAGCCCACATCCAGCCAACTGACTGGGCTCTCAGCTTGCCCACTTCTCCAGCCAGTGAAGTCTGCATTCTGGTTTATCTCCTCCTTCTCCCCTCCAACTTTTGGGACAATTTTCTCTTGCTTCCAATGACATGATTGAAATCTAGCCCTGGTTATCTTTCTGGGGTGCTTGTTCCTTTACAGGGGGTAGATGAATATCAGGCCTCTCTATGCAGAACATTCATCGTTTATGGGGTTTGAAATTAATGATTAAAGGAGAAGTTAAGTCAGGGTTTTTTAACCTTGGTAGTATTGACATTTGAGCCTGGCTAATTTGTGATCCTACAAGGCTGTCCTATGCATTGAAAAATGTTTAGCAACATCCCTGGCCTCTACCCACTAAATGCCAGTATCACCCTCCCCACCCCATTCCCCCAGGCTGTGACACCCAAAAATGGATCCTGAAATTATCAACTGTCTCCAGAGGGGCAAAACTGTCCCCATTGGGTACCACTGACCTGAGCGAATAAACAGGATGACATTTAGGATAACCCTCGGTGCTTTACCTCTGACGTGACTTTCTGAAGAGGTAACTAAACTATTCCAATAATCTTCAGTACTCAAAGTGTGAAACTTTAAAATCTTAAATGATCAAATTGTACTATTCAGGTTGATCTTTATTATAACTATAAATTATTTGCCTAGACAATAACATATTTATTTGACATGTCTCAGAAGTAGGTACTTTAGAAAATACTTGAGTGAATAAATGACTTTTTTAAAATAAAGATTTGTATCTTTAAACTTTACAATACATTTTATATATTATAATATATAGTAATGATATAATTTACAATATTATCACACAATTAGCAATTTTTTTACTATTATCAAATATGTATTCAGTGTTCAAATTTCCCTAATTGTTTAAAAAAAAATTGGAGTATAGTTGATTCACAATGTTGTGTTAGTTTCAGGTGTATAAGCAAAGTGAATAAGTTATACACACACACACACACACACACACACATATCCATACTTTTTATAAAAGATTCTTTTCCCATATAGACCAAAGTAGAATTCTGTGGGCTTTACAGGAGGTTCTTATTACTTATCTATTTTATATATGAAAAGAAAGTGAAAGTGTTGGTTGCTCAGTCATGCTGTCTTTTTGCAACCCCATGGACTGTAGCCCACTAGGCTCCTCTGTCAATGGGATTTCCCAGGGAAGAATATTGGAGGGGGTCGCCATGCCCTCCTCCAGGGGATCTTCCTGACCCAGGGATCAAACCTGGGTTTACAGAATTGCAGGTAGACTTTTTACCATATGAGGCATCAAGGAAGCCCCCATTATATATATAATTGTGTGTATAAGGCAGTCTCAACCTCCCAATTTATTCCCGCCTGCCACTAATCCCCTGGTAACTATGTTTGCTTTTACATCTGTGACTCTGCTTCTACATTGTAAACAAGTTCATCTGTACCCTTTTTTTTTTAGATGCCATATATAAGCAATATCATATGATTTGTCTTTTTGTGTCTGACTACTCTCTAGGCCCATCCAGGTTGCTGCAAATGGCATATTAAAAAAATTGCTGAGTATATAGATGGGGAAACAATGGAAATAGTGACAGACTTTATTTTCTTGGGCTCCAAAATCACTGCAGAAGGTGACTGCTACCATGGAATTAAAAGACACTTGCTCCTTGGAAGAAAAGCTATGACCAACCTAGACAGCATATTAGAAAGCAGAGACGTTACTTTACCAACAAAGGTTCATGTAGTCAAAACTATGGTTTTTCCAGTAGTCATGTATGGATGTGAGAGTTGGACTATAAAGAAAGCCGGGTGCCAAAGAATTGATGATTTTGAACTATGGTGATGGAGAAGAGTCTTTAGAGTCCCTTGGACTGCAAGGTGATCAAACCAGTCCATCCTAACAGAGATCAGTCCTTAATATTCATTAGAAGGACTGATGCTGGAGTTGAGGCTCCAATACTTTGGCCACCTGTTAGGAAGAATCGACTCATTTGAAAAGACTGTGATGTTGGGAAGAGGAGGAGAAGGGGACGACAGAGGATAAGATGGTTGATGGCATCATTAACTTGGTGGACATGAGTTTGAGCAAGCTCTGGGAGTTGATGATGAACAGGGAGGTCTGGTGTGCTGCAGTCCATGCTGTCTCAAAGAGTTGGACACGACTGAGTAACTGAACTGAACTGATAAATTGTATGCATGTACGACATCTTCTTTATCCATTTATCTACTGATGGGCATTTAGGTTGCTTCCATGCCCTGGTTATTACAAAGAGTGCTGCAATGAACACTGGAGTGCATGTATCTTTTGGAATTATGGTTTTGTCTAAATGATGCTTTTTAAGAACAGAAAAAATGCTTCATTTGCTTTTAACAGTCGCCTCATGAGTCTTTGAAAATACCTCTCTCTGTGACACCAATTGGCATACCAAGTGCAGACATGAACTAAGCCCACAACAAAATGTGGGCATTTTAGGTCCCTCCACCAGCCACTGTAACCTTCAGTGGCTGAAAGTCATCTCTGCAGACCGTTTGAACATCCCTGTGGCAAATGCTTTCAATAACAGAACTTTCTTTCTGCACTAATCTCCCTCTTCCTCTTAATTCCCATGTCATGTCAGGTGAACCTCTACTGTGTCAATGAATCACTGTATTTGGCATATTTTGCTTATGACTTACTTCCCTTAACAGACTGAAAGCTCTTGGCAGGTCAGGTTGGACATGTGTTTGATGCATTTTCTGTATCCCTTCAAGGACATAGGGCAATGCCATAGGACAATAAATTAACTTACTTTTAAGGGTGTGCCCTAGCCTTTCAGGGCTCAGTTTCTCCTTTAAGCCAATTTTCTCAAAAGCAGGCCAGACAAAACCTTCACTCTGGGATGGGTGAGGGAAATATTGAGAATTTGGGATTAGCAGATGCAAACTATTATATCTAACATGGATAAACAACAAGGTCCTACTGTTTAGCACTGAGAAATATATTCAATATTCTATGATAAACCATAATGGAAAAGAACATGGAAACAATATGTATATATGTAACTGAATCACTTTGCTGTATAGCAAAAATTAACACAATATTATAAATCAATTAATATTTTATGAAAACACTACTCTCTTCAATGTCTGAGTTTTAACATTATTAGTCTAAAAGGATCAATACCATTTCTCTATTGTCCCCTGATCTATTAATGCTACTCCCTCAGAGATATTTATATATACTCACCTATCTCACACACAGAGGAAAGATAAATAAACACCATTCAGACTAAGATGCAGTCACCTCTTACTGACACTCAAATCCTTCTCAGAGTTTCCTTTTTTCTCTTAAGTAGTCATCAGATTTCTCTCTGAGTGCCACTCTACCTTGATTTTGAGATGTGGCATTTAATATAATTGTGACCTTAAACATCCATCAAGAGCAGGCATACAACTCACATATGTAAGATACTTTGTACGCTCACACTTTGCATGCTGAACTTCCCGGCTGAATCTGATGGGTGGTGTTGGAACAGGAGTGGAGGATGACGGGGACAATTCCAAGAAGCACTGGGGCTGCTGACCGCTCCGAAGAGAAAAATAGCCAGAGCTCTTTCTCTGCTCGCCTCCCTCCCATGGTCCCTTTCCAGGAGAGAGGAAAGAAGCTCTTCAAACTGGCTACAAACTATATCAAGGTAGGTCTCGAGGTCAAAGTCTGATACAGAAGATAGAGTGCTGATCCAGGGTTCTCTTTACACACCTTATTCTTCAGATAAAGGGCTATTGCACTTTGTATAAATCTAGTCTAAGATCATGCTCACACCAAAGAACTTTTGTTCGAGAAGTGTGTCGATGGTGAGTAATTGAATAGAGAGAGTGGATGATGGGTAGATCTATAGCTGGACTTTTAAATAGACGCACACAGAGGCCGGCATACAAATTGCCAGTCCCCACTGCCCAAGTCTCCTTGAGTGACTGTGAGAAAGACCAGCTGATGGCTGACTCCCCCATGCTAAGTAGGTCAGGAGGAATGAGAACCCAATTATATAAAAAAAAAAAAAGTCACAGCAAAAGTCCCCCTAGTTGGTCCTAAGGAGTTATATAAAGCTCCCCTAATTGACCACATCAGAGGAGGGTTTGAACTGCTTGCATGAAAACAACTTACCATGCCTGGTGATCACACCACTGACAATGAGGTTTTACTTGAGGTGCTCAAGAATAATAGAAACAGTATTTTTAAATAAACGTGTCGCAACATGCAGGCAGTATTTTCAAAAGCATCACCTGCTCCCCTTTTAGAATGGTAGGTTGCTGGCACTGCTGGAAAAATGAGATTGGCTCTCATGAAATTTTTTCTTCAATAAACAGTGTCTGAGAGGGATTTTTTTTTCCTTCGGTGCTTAAATGATATATGTGTGAAAAGATAAAAGCTCCCTTTATAGAGGTACAAAAAATATCTTTTACCCTGAACATGTTATTCAACTGAAGTCACCTTTGTTAATTCAACTGAGTTTTATTATGTTCACAAGTCAGAGTTTTTTTTTGACATCTGACTCTTGTAGAAAATTGCTGTAGTGAAACAATTTATCAATATTAGTATCATTTAGATATTGCAGATCAACAAGGAAGGTGATTATCTGATGTATTTGAATAAAGCAAACATCACAAAATCTGGAACTAGGGAAATACTATTCTCAGGGGAATGAACAAAAAGACAAAAAGAAGGTATAGAAATAGGTAAACATTTATGACATCAGTATTGTTCTTTGATTATTCACCTATACTTGTAATAGTTACTACTTAAAAATATTTTGATATTGGGTAACAATCCCTTTCTGAAACAATCATATTTTATCACTGTTTAATAGTTATTACCATTTAAACTCTTTAATATCTAAATTTGTACAATAAAAAGTCGCTAAAATTGGGGGAACATCTATGAGAAGTTACTTTTAGCTTATAACATTCAACATGATTAAATAAATTCTGATATGAGAAACTTTTGGTGAATTATAAGGTGCTTTGAAGAAGTTTATTTATTTATCTGAGTGGCAACCACAATCTCACATAGACTATTCCTTAGGGCCACTGCTGGCTGCATGGATCACTGGAATCATTGCTATGACATTTCTTTTTTTTTTTTTGCTATTACATTTCTTATGTGGTCAGGCTCACAAATTAAGAAATACATTAGCTATGGAAAACTACCCCTTATAAATAACTTCATAGTTGTAAAGGACATCCATTGAAAGATCTCCAAGTAGATTTATTCTAATCCGGCTCAGTCTGGAGATAGACACACACAGCAGGAACATGGAGAGCAAACACACTAATAGTCATAGTCAAAGTGTGCTGAGTGGCTGTGTCCAAAGTTAGAAATACATTCATGAATAGTCAAGATCAAAACATGCTGAGTGGATATTTCCACACAAGGTTATAACTATGCTGTGACTGTTGGAAGTCATCTCTGAGCTCCTAGAAGAGAGACCACCTAGAATATTATTTTCCAGGAAAATCGCTCATTTATTCATCCATTCAACACATACTTATGGAACCTTCACTGTGTATTGACACAGAGTATTTGGCCAGCGTCAGGGACAGAGCAGCACGCAGAATGACACCCGCCTTTTTTCGTGGTGGAGTTCTCTGAAGCTAGACACGGACACTTAGGGGTTTTTTTTGCTAGCTGTTCTAACACTCCTCTTTGTTAAGCTTATTTACTTCTGGTAATCTTCCATACAGCAAGCCTTCTGTTTAGGACCTAACAAGAAAGATATGCCCAGAGCGAACACTGGCAATTGGCTACACTTCCTGAGGCAAAACCTTCAACATTCATTGCTGCTACTGCTGCTCCTAAGTCGCTTCAGTCATGTCTGACTCTGTGCGACCCCATAGACGGCAGCCCACCAGGCTCCCCCGTCCCTGGGATTCTCCAGGCAAGAACACTGGAGTGGGTTGCCATTTCTTCCTCCAATGCATGAAAGTGAAAAGTGAAAGTGAAGTCGCTCAGTCGTGTCCGACTTGTAGCGACCTCATGGACTGCAGCCCACCAGGCTCCTCCGTCCACGGGATTCTCCAGGCAAGGGTACTGGAGTCGGGTGCTTGCACCTCTCTAAATCTTCCCTTTGCAGTCTGATTTGAGAGGTGGGATGAGGCTTGCCTGAATGTGGCTGCTCTAGTAAAAAAAATATTCTCAGCATTGCCTATTTCTATTCTTTCTTCTACTTGTTAAGTTTAGATTTCATTTCTTCTCTGTCAATAAATATGATAAAAATATGAGAAGGTCGAAAATATCTGCACTCTATCCTTTAACTAATGGATCTTAGAAGAGGAAGTTCAAAACAGAAACTTGTTCTAGAACACGTGGCTTTTGTAAACTAATTACCTTAAATAATAATAACAGATAACTTATTGAACATTTCATATATGTATATATATATATAAGTACTACCTTGATATGTTAGCCACATTTTCTCTTCATAAAATAATAGTTACTCGCTCGCTCTCAGTCACTCAGTCGAGTCTGACTCTTTGCGTACCCATGGACTGTAGCCCACCAGGCTCTCTGTCCATGGGATTTCCCAGGCAAGAACACTGGAGTGGGTTGCCATTTCCTCCTCTTGGGATCTTCCCGACCCAGGGATTGACTCTGTGTCTCCAGCACTGGCAGGCGGATTCTTTACCACTGAGCCACCTGGGAGGCCCAGAACTAACAGTAGAGGGGTTTATTATTTCCCTTTTACAGATTAAGCAATTGCAAAGTGAATTCTCATTGCCAAGTTTTCAAGGTCAGAAGGAATAGAATAAAAATTTAAGCCTAAGTTAATCAGTTCCAAGGTCTATCATTACATCAAACTACATCCTCGGTAGCATTGTATTTATTTATTTTTCCTGTTTGGAAAACTGAAGGCAAATCAGTACCACCTATTAGCAAAACAATATCCATGTAATCCCTGGGGAGATATTTTCTGATTCCTGAGTCAATAAACAGAAGATTTGCTCCTCTGCAAATCTATTATCTGGCTTGGCCTCCCTCCTAAGTGTTGTCTATTGATGGCATTTTAAAGATCAGTTTCTTAGGTGGATCCCCGTGGGTTGGTGCACAAGCTGTAATGCGAGTGGTCTGGTCTCAGCAGAGGGTCATCACTTTATACGAGGCTGTGCATTTCCACAACCATGGCTTTACCACAGACAGAAGATACTCACAATCCTATAGGGCCAAGAATTTGGTGGTAGGAGAAATTGGGACAAGAATAAACCCTCTTGGGGATGAAGACTTGTTTCAGCCCCGGCACAGACACCCCCTGGTGTTCTCCAAGGATCCAGCATTCTGTTGTGCTGTGTGGGCTTAGTCGCTCAGCCATTTCCAACTCTTTGTGACCCCATGGACTGTAGCCCACCAGACTCCTTTGTCCATGAGGATTCTCCAGGCAAGAATACTGGAGTGGGGTTGCCATGTCCTCCTCCAGGGGATCTTCCCAACCCTGGGATAGAACCCTGTTCTCCTGCATTGCAGGCAGATTCTTTACCATCTGAGACAGCAGGGAAACCCTGTTGGTGCAAACCTATGTAAATGCCAACTCGCGACACAATGACCAGGCCACACACTTGTGGAGAAAATGATGTGTGACATCAGCATACCTTATGGCTCCTATCCAGGTACAAAAATAATTACACTGTGATATTTATAAGGGCCCTTGAAATATCCAGCAACCTTAACTTTGTGAGAGCAATGCTTTATAGCTGATATAGGATGAAACTGAAATAATCAACTTCAGACATGCTCTCTAGCCAGTGTTCAAGTGAGTCTGCCAATGTATTTTCTTTATTAGCTATTTCTGCTGTTTTTTTCACTAGCCCTGGGACAGCCCCCCAAAACCTGATTTTGCTCTTTTTCTGTAATAGAATAACTTACTATTCAATTTTAATTCATGGTTTAAAAAAAATAGTGACCTAAATAAATGGAAATTTTTTCCCTAATCACTTTGTCTTTTGTTCTTATTCCCCCATAGGTTATATATTTTAACAAGAAAATTTGTTTATGCCCTCCCTCCTCTTTTAGACTGAAGCCAAGTGTCACCTTGGCAATATCACAGAAGACAGACACGGATATTGTACTTAGCATATATAAAGTCAGACGCAAACACGAATGGTCAAAGCACTTAATAAGCCTGAATGCTCCCTTGGGTACAGACTTGCCCAGATTTTCAAATCAGACTGGCAGCTTCAGAAAGCTCTATCATTCTTTCCCAAGTCTTGGGCCAAACAGGACACCTTGAACCACACTGCTTAGGTCCAGACTCCAGGATAAGCCTTCTTATGCAGGAACAAGGGACCAAGAAGCACGGCGAAAAGTTACCAGTATCTCACAAATTTTAAGCCCTAACATTTCTCTTGCATCAAACGCTGTGTCTGCAAAATACCAAACCACCCAGACGAAAAGTAAAACCTGCAGTCAGCCACGATGATCTTTGATTCCAAAAAACAACAAGCATAAATGATACTTAAAATGATACTTAAAATCATCTAAAAGGCTTACGATGATTTTTTTTTTTGACATTGTTAATTTATGCTGTTTCTTTCATTCCATTGAATTCTTAGATTATCTGCCAAATGGTCATATAATCTGAGTCTCATCCCAGTTGGGACAGTGATGGAATATTCAGTTTGACTACTATGTGGGTTCTTGGTTTTTCCCCATTCTCTTTTGGTCAATATTGATCGAGCACAAAAAAATTATAATAAAAACTTTATACAAGTCCAAGGTTTTAGAATTTTGAGTTCAGTTTTCTAAAGCCATGGAAAAGGGTGGAGTTTACTGCCTAAAAATGATAAGCTTTGGCTTATCAACTGGATTTCAGGTTTTTTATGATATGCCTTGTCTCCACTTCTAAAATGGATCACTTAACATCTTATATGTTTTCCATCCTTCTTACCAACTTTTAAATAATGGCATGATTCTATATGGGGAAATTATGTGATATTTATGTGTCCTCTTTTTGCAAAACATTGCTTTTTAATTTTTTAAATATAGGAAATGTTTATGTAAGTTTGTTGGGTTTCATAAAAAAATATCTGGAGAACCTAAGGACATTTGAGTACATTTACAACCACACTGAAAAATATTAGCTAAAGTCTATGCCCTAAAGCATAGTCATGATATCTTGTCTAAATCAGAACAGTAAAACTCTTTCTGATGAATATAGTTTAGACAGACTCTTTTAGAACTGTTTTGTTTTGGTTTGGTTGGGATGTCTTTCCCAGGTTAGAAAATAGGTAGTTGGTTGCCTGATTTAGGGAGATTTGGGGGGTATGTGCAAGACACCTTTTGTTTCTTCATCAAGATACATGCTTATACATGTGTTTTTAAGGCAATGGCCTATCTCCATAGCAGCAACTATCTCCTATGAAAAGTTACCATTCATTATGAATCTCGGAGGAGCACTAAACATTGGAGTTTATATGTTAGCTACTGAAGACTAAATGGTTGTCATTGAGAACCTCCTGAAATGGAAAGAGTGCTTTACATGAAGAGAAGGGTTTGAAGAGAGGGTACTTACAAGACAAGGGGAGGTTTACCTGCTTTATGATAGAGGCATCCATAGAAAGAGCTTTTTCTAGGGTGAAATGCAGAAGATCCGAAGGAATCTCATCGATGGTGGGTTTCAGAGAACCAAGTATTGCTTTTGCCCTGAATATTGAGTTATCTTTTTATAGGAAAAAGTACATAGATGATTACATTTCAGCTTAAGGTGTCTGAAACTAAGTGTGTAGCTCCCATTCATAATGCGAGCTAGGAATTCCAGAATAATTCCATGACAACTTGTCCTAAAAATGTAATTTACTTGAAGTCTATTATCAAACTGTATGGGTAAGTTTTTCACAGCCTTTGTCATGGTTCACATGTGAATGAAAAGTCAGGAGGGAAATTTGAGGAAAATAGCAGCAAAGCAACTTAGATAAAACACTTCTCATCTAACCTGTCTGTCTATCTATCGCACATATATTCCAAGGGTCTTTGATTTCATGGATTGTGCAAAATATACTGCTAAAATTCTTAGAGATAATCTTAACAGCTACTGAGGAAAATGCATGATGCAAAATTATGTCTATTTTATATTATTGGACATATAAA
This sequence comes from Bos taurus, assembly GCF_002263795.3. NCBI lineage: Eukaryota > Metazoa > Chordata > Mammalia > Artiodactyla > Bovidae > Bos > Bos taurus. The sequence goes on along the minus strand of NC_037354.1, from coordinate 13,060,524 downwards.
TTATTTTGTATTAGACATATAAATATGTCCATTTATTTTGCATTAGACATATAAATACATCTATTTTATCTTAACAGAGGAATCTCACCACTATTTAAACTGAGATCAAGGGAGAAAATTATCCTGCATGCAAGAGGTGGAATACAACAGCTATTCACTCCAGAGTTTTATTTCCGCTTTGGTTAATTACTGAGTATGTAAGGAAGTCTATGTGTGTCCACAAGAACTTTTATTAAGGGACTCTTGTGCCACCGTTCTTTGAAACACCCTTACCCGAAAAGCAAAAAAATAAGTGCCTGAAAGGAACATTAAAAGAAAACAAGAGTATTTGCTACTATCATATGCAACACATATAACTAATTAGACCATAACTTCATTGTTAAAAAATATCCCTTCTATTTTCTATTTGCCCTTCTCTAAGCTGAAAAGAAAAAAACCTCTTCTGTGAGTACTAAATTTGTATCAGTTTTAATGCAGGGGGAAAAAACAGATTGCTTGTTTTGGATATAAAATCAATTCAAATCTAGCAACCTAGATATAAAATTATCAGTGACACAACTGTTGCTACTGTCATAGATTCAAGATGTAGGCACTTCACCTCTAAATTTTTTCAAAGATTCTTTTTTCATTTTAAAAAAGAACATATATTGTTGTTGACTGAAGAGAGTATCAAAAAGAAATATGTGCAAGTAATTTAAGTTTTCCAATGTTAGTATGTTGTCATTCTTATATATTTGTGTTTCATAATTATTTCATAATCTGGAAAATCCCTTTCTCCAGAGGAAAATTTTACTGAGGTTTGTATTAAAAGAAGAAACAAGCCATTAATCAAGTGAAGTCAAAGATACTCAAAGAACTCAACCCAGTAAGCCAAACAGTCAGGCACTTTTTGAATGATTTACTCTGGGAAACCGGATCTTTTAGGCATGCCACTGTATACACATCCTGAGCAGGACACTTATCAGGTTTTCTATTGTAAATTCTTTTATAGCTTTCTAGTAGAAAACACTTTTCATTTTGAGGAAATCCCTCAGAATGTGGTTTTAAATGAAACTGTTCTCAAGGTTCAAAAGCTTTAAATTACTCGACCATGGTTACCATTGAGAAAACGCACTGAGCTATATCCAGAGGAGAACAAAAATAACCAGGTACAAGTTTAATTCTCTAAGGTTGCCATGTAAGTGCTGCTCAGAAAGGATTAAGACTTTCTGAGAACAAGAGAGCTTCCAAATCACTTACAAAGTGGGGAAACACACACACTCTATAATCCACTGTGTTTGGTCTATTCCATTCTGGGAGGAAATTCTAGTTAAAAAAGCAGAGTCTATATATTTTAGGATGTCCTCATCCAGCTAATTAAAAAAAAAACAAACCTGTAGAAATGCCATTGCTTTCATTTAATCAGAAACAGCATAAAAACTAGCTTAACTCCACTTTTTGGAATCATTGCTGACAGTGAATTTATGGAGGTTAACAGCATTAGTAATGTGCTTCCAAGTACACATTACTTGGTGCTTTTGAACTGTGATGCTGGAGAAGACTCTTGAGAGTCCCTGGACTGTAAGGAGATCAAACCAGTCAATCCAAAAGGAAATCAATTCTGAATACTCACTGGGGGGACTGGTGCTGAAGCTCCAATACTCTGGCCACTGGAAAAGACCTTGATGCTCAGAAAGATTGAAGGCAAAAGGTGTGGGGGGCAGCAGAGGATGAGACGGTTGGATGGCATCACCGACTCAATGCACATCGATTTGAGCAAGCTCCAGGAGATGGTGATGGCCAGGGAAGCCTGGGGTGCTGCAGTCCATGGGGTCTCAGAGAGACAGACATGACTGAGCGACTGAACAACCACCACCACCAAGTACACTGCAGCTTGGCCCAGGTGTCATGTTTATCAAGACGAACAAGTTACATATTTTATGAAGCCCTTTTTGTCTTATTTGATGGATCTGGAGACAGTTTTGTTCCCAGAACTTACCTTCTTTTCTTTGGAGAGTTCCTCAGTTTTCTTGGATGCACAGAAGTTTGAAATCACTTTGTCTTAGAAGAGTAGGAACCCTAAAACAAAATAAATGATATATGTAAACTGGGAAAAAAACTTGATCTGATATTTTTTGTGCGTGATTTTAATTCTGAAACTCTAAAGATATTGAGATGCACTGTGCCAAGGGATTACTGCTAATCTAAAATAATTACATGGAAAAAAAAAATCTTAATGATCGTAAAAGTCTCCCCAGCAGTGTGTTAAGCTGAACTTTATTTGACGAGTCCACTTAGAGTCTTTTGAGTCGGACACAACTGAAGTGACTTAGCAGCAGCAGCAGCAGCAGCTAGTAGTAAAAGCAAAAAAATTATCTTCATCTTTATGAAGAGTGAAACGTTTGTGAATTTATCTAAGACTTGCCATCTTTCTGTCTTGTTTAAAGCTCCTTCCACTTGTTCCCTGTTGCTAATTCCAGGATCACAAATGATAATAATTAGATTAAGGGTAGGACAAACTTAGGCCACACCATATTCCCAGAGCCCACAGTTATGTTTACCATTGTGTGAATTTACAAATACTTGTTTCTGGTTCTGTTGAAGGGGAAAAAATGCATGGGTTCTTTGTTTTTACATTTTACTTAGTAATTTTAAGCAGCAATCACAGCCATTAATCAAATGAATCCATTCCTTGAGTTTTAGCATTTAGCTTTCATTTTAGCACTATAATCCTTTGCAATGGTTTCCAAGTGTCAAACAATGAGTCTGATTCTCTCTGTTCCTCCCTTTTCTTCTTTTTTTTTTTCCTTACCAAAAAATGAAAATAAAAAAGAAACAAAAATACATGGAGGATATAAGGTAGACAAAGATAGGTCAGAGATCACTTTTAGGCTTTGAACCTGGTTGACTAAGAGATAATTGATATAATTATCAGAAAAAGGAAAGTGAAGGGAAAGAAAGCTATTGCATTTGTTCTCAAGGGGCCAGATCAAGGTCTATTGAAAGAATTGAGTTACAGTGTGGGAGTCAAGGAATGGCTGTCATTCTCTAAGAGATATAGAGAAGCTGGTCTATACTGGAGCAAATATGTATGCACAGAGTGTTGGGGAATAAAAAGTAATTCAGGGACTTCCCTGGTGGTTCAGTGGTGAAGACTGAGCTCCTGGGGTGGGGGTCCAGGTTGGATGCCTGGTCAGAGAACTATTAAAAGATCCCACATGCCACAACTAAGAGTTTGCATGCTGCAACTAAGGCTCAGTGCAGCCAAATCAATAAAATAAATATATATATTAGAAAAAATAATTCAACTGTGCTATGTGGCAATCTATGCCCACAGATCAGTATTTCTTTACTGAAAGAAAAAAAAATCATTTTTTAACCAAAAGAATAAGATTTGAACATCTGATAGACTCTGCATGGGAGCCACTGTGCACTGAAGAGCAAATGAGCAAATTGGTGGGGTGAATGCTTGGGGCTCTGAAGTTCAGGGAACAGTCCTCCACTCCAGATGAGCTGTCAAAGGGGCCAGGGGACTTCAATGAGAGAGTGTTCCAGAGCTCCTTGAAAGCTGGATTTGAATTTCATCTTGTAAAATGCATATTTCAGTTTCTTTGAGGAGATATTTGAGGAGCTTATAGCTCTGCTTTGGCTTTGAACTCTAGTTTGTGTGGATCTTCTATATGTAATTGTCAACGGGTGAGCCCCGCGATAGCACACGTTACAGGTTCAGGGAAGACCCAGGCTGGGCTCTGACACGAACCCTCCACGCTGTCACAGCGCCCTTAGGGTTACTGTTCCGGTTGGTGTTACTTGTGCTATCCACATTTATAAGATGCTGAAAGAGCAGGTTTGGAAGCCCAGCTGCCTGTGAATGAACTCCAGCTACACCACGTAACAGCTGTGTCTGTGTAACCTTGAGGGAGACGCACGGTCTCTCTGTGCTTTGATCACTTCGCCTTTAAAAAGGTGAGAAGAAAATGAAACCTTCCCACACATTTATCAGGATGACATGACTTAATATTTTCAAGCACTTAAAGTGCTAGCTAATACTTTAAAATGCTGTTTAACTGTAAATTATAATTATTATTTATATGTATACATTACTCTGGTGGCTCAGACAGTAAAGAATCTGCCTGCAATTCAGGAGACCCAGGTTCACTCCTCGAGTCAGGAAGATCCCCTGGAGAAGGGAATGGTACCCACTCCAGTATCCTTGCCTGGAGAATCCCAGGGACAGAGGAGCCTGGTGGGCTCCAGTCCATGGGGTCGCAAAGAGTTGGACACGACTGAAGGCCTAACATTATGGCTGATTCGCTTCATTATACAGCAGAAACTAACACAACATTGTGGAGCAATTATACCCAATTAAAAAAATAAATAAATAGATGTTTTTCAAGGGATGTTGGATTGATTGGTTTTAGAAAGAAAATAATGACATTCTTCTAGAATCAACTAACTTTTCAATTAGTATCGACCACCCTGAAACAACAAATATGGGAGGGAACGACTGCGGAACACGCTCATGTAAAATCAGGGAAAGCAGAGAAAGCGTAGTGATAATTGTTTGTCATTAGATTTCATCTTTTAGGGTGATTAAAATTTTCATAAATCCTCAGTGTGTTTCTGTATGAATATATCCTATACTCCCCACCAAGTTTCAATTTTATCTGGAAACAAAGCACAGTGTGCAAAACAATAAGATGCAGATTCTTTCTGTGTAAATTGATTAGCTTAACACCATAGGAAAAAAAATGGATGCCAACAAAATTTAAATATGCCAATGAAAACAGACAAACAATATCATTCAAAAAAAGTTACTGCCTTGCTCTTGAGGTGGCAGTTGACTCATGTGGAAAGATTATTAAACCCGATTTTGCTGATACCAGGCAATTACCTACAATGAAAATACAATTGATAGAAAAGTTTGGTAATAGAGTCCACAGAAGAAGGTACAGATTACAGTCAAATTTGGAGATGAAGATAATTTGAATTATTTACAATTATTAATTATAATTATTTACAATTCAACAGAAGCAGAGTATAGATATATAGAACCCTATTATGCTTTATTTTTATATCCTATAATTACATATAAATATCATAAAGACTCTATGAAAATACATAATGTACAAGAAGAGGAGACATTTTAGGAGAGGAGAGTGGTTTTTAATACAAGAGATAAGCTGACAACAATAGAGAGAGGTCTGTGGATGTCGAAATCATTTCAAAAAGCAAATGGGGCTTGTTATGAAGAATCTCAGGATGAAAAACTAGTTCTATAAAGTTATAGTTGAGAAATATCTAAGCGATTTTTTTCTAGTCAGCAAAATTAATAGCATTTTTGGGGTCTCACTTGCCATTTTAATATTAGAAACCCATGAGAAAAGCAAGAGTAGTGGTTTCTCTACAAAGAACTTAAAAAATTCATTCTAGTTGTCTTTGCGTGATGAGAAGATAAACTAGCTCATGGGAACACCAGCTTCTTAGTTATACATATATTCATTTGCTCAACAAATATAATTACATGTGTATTATGATTATGCATCAGGCATTGTTAAGGTTTTAGGGATAAAGATGAACAGAGTCAGCCTTTGTCCTCATGTAGCTGGGACAGATATTAATCAAATTATCACACAAACAAAGCTGTACACATTGGACAATGGTAAGCACCTCAAGACCGCACACAGAACGACCTGAGAGGCCCGGAGCAGGCTCTTTGACAAAGACAATGTGATTTATTCGGGCCCAGTGGAGCAAGCATGAGACATAGGAGTAGAGAAGCTTCCAGACTGAGGGAAGATCTTGGCCAGAGGACCTGGGGTGGAAGGGAGACTGGTGAACTTGAAGACTTGAGAGCCACCAGGGGCTCAGAATCCTGGGCATGGGCTCACGTGGTGTAGAGGAGGCTGGGTTGTCAGGAAGGGACCGGCCTGCACAGTGCACAGTGGAGCGTGATAAGGATTTTAACAGTTATTCTGAGGCCAAGGGAAAGCTTCAAAGGGATTCAAGCAGGAGACATGGAGTGGTCATGTTTTGTGAGTTGAGTACTGTGACTAGAGCTCAGAGACTCATCAGGAACTACGTTAATAGGTGTAGCAGAAGCAAGAGACACACCACTGAGAGACACCCAGGTAGCTGAAGAACATTCAAAGGATTCGAGTGAGCTTTAGGAGGGTATGCTGCAGTCCATGGGGTCACAAAGGGCTGGATGTGACTTAGCATCTGAACAACAACAAATGATAGTATTAGTTAATAGAAAATGTCATAATTGTGACATTTCAGGGCTCAGCAAATTCTACTGCTGGTGAGTTCCAGAGTTCATGTTCTCATAAATTCTAAAGTTTCAAATACATAAGTTTTCTGCCTGTCCTGAGGGTCTTTTAGTACTAAAATGGAAAGCAAGACCAAAAACATGCCACTGATTTTGCTGATCAAAATAACATGACTTACATACTTCTCAGTCATGACTTCGTTAAACTAATTCCTTTATCGTTTTTTTGATAACAAGCTCAATCCACTCATTTGAGTTGTTGTCACATACTTTCAATTGCATGAAAACGGCAGTAATGCAATTTCAACTTTGGACTCAACATGCAAAATGAAATCTTTTAAATAACAAACTTTGTTTGAGTCACTTCTGATAGAAACAGCTCTTCAGGTCTTTTGATAGTGGAGACTTTGGAAAATATCATTATAGAATACCTCATGATGTCACAAGATGTATTTGAAAGGTGTTTGCTGCCAAATATGAAGTTGAAATTTAAACTGTGTGGGGAGTCTGTGAACCAACTTCCTCCAATCTGAATATTTATCCAATAAAAAGGATGTGAGAGTTTGGATATTATGAACAATCCAACTAAATCTCAATATTCTGTGACTTTTCTTTGCAATTCTCTTAGTTTATTTGAATTTCAAAACTTAAAAATATCCAAGTGCAATTTATTTTCTTTTTACAGGTCTCCTTTTCATATCAATATAAGGATAATATGAAGACTATTTAAATGGTCCATATGCATCTCACAGATTTGCTAATATAAATAACAGTCCATTTTATAAATTTAACTGCCTTAAATCAAGATTCAGCTGCCTTAAATCATTTTTGAAAGAAGTTAGAGTATCAGTGAATACTACCTGTGTAAATATATCATAAACAAACAACCATCAAGATCCACCCCACATACCCAACAGGTAGTAAGCATTTTATACTTTTATAATCTACGTAAATTGCTATAGCATGTTGGTTTCACTCTCTTTCCCTCCAACCCCACTATTCAACTCTTGATGGATGGATGTATTTAGTATAGACATTTTGAAAAGTCCACTTTCTTATAATCAAAACAAATACAAGATACAACAATACCTGCCTTAGTTATTAATGCTTATTTTTATAAAGAAGTATTGTAGCTATTTAAGGAAAAATGTTACTCTTAGAATCCTGCCTCTGCTTTTTCTTTCTGACCAATAGTTAATCTTCTGAATGCTGCTCTCCCCCCTCAATCCATAGTTTACTTTCAATATTTTTGCATTAGAACACACATTTAAAAAATGAAATGTATAATCATGAGTGCATTATTGTAATATGTTCTTACAGTGGAATAAAATAACTTGACAGTACAATGGCAGTAAGGAATTGGTCCCTCTATAGAAAGTGCCTATGTTTTAAATGCATGTAGCTCTATGACCTTTACAGGGCCTGGATTGCTTCTAAATTATTTTATCATTTATGCATCATGGGCTCGAGAGTATGACAACCAAGGCATTGCTATTACAGTGGATTTGTAAATTGTTTATTTATTTATTTTGGGCTGGCTGAATCTTCTTTGCTGTGCCCAGGCTTTTATCTAGTTACCATAAGCGGAGGCTACTCTATAGCTGTGGTGCGAGGGTTTCTCTTTGGCTCTAGCATGCCTGGGCTTCCGCAGTTGCAGCTCCTGGGCTCTAGAGCATGGGCTCCATTGTTAAGGCACAGGGGCTTAGTTGCTCTGCAGCATGTGGGATCTTCCAGGGTTAAGGATAGAACTCGTGTCTCCTGCACTGGTGGGTGGATGCCTCATCACTGAGCCACCAGGAAAGCCCATACAGTAGATTTTTGCAGAGGCAATATCTTATACTAATACTACAAATTTTATAAATGAGAAGAAACATTTCTTTGATCTTTAAAAATAAGCTTCCTTTGTGTGCATATTGTCCACAAAATTCTCTGTCGGGAAATGTTTAAAATAAACACAGAAACAAATGAACAGCCTTTTCACCAGGTTCGAGGCAGAGCCTGCTGGGATACAATTTTTCCCCACACAGGTGTCCAGTGATGGGTGGCACACACTTAAATTCACTGGTGCCATAAACTAGAAAAGGCCAGTCAGAAATTCCTCCCTGTGATATAATCTATGTTTAAACCTTGTCTGATAATCATGGTAGGTCTGTATCTTTTTTGACGAAACCCCCAAATGTGTCTGTATACAAGAGGGAAAGAGAAACCTATTATAATTCTTACTGAGATAAACTCAAAAGCCATATTTCCCCTCTACACATATTCTCAGATTCATCAAGTTTTAACAAATATAAAAGATCTAAAAGTAAACAATAGCAAACCCAAACCCCAAGTGTTTAAAATAACCAAGCTGATGAATATCTTCAAATGCCTTTGTGATGTGTGCAGTGGATTGTTGTTATTGGTAAGTGGAAAGTAGGAGGAAAAAGTTTAAAGAGGAGTGTTTTCTTATTTAAATAAATAGAAGGAGAGAAGAACTTCTTTGCCATGCTTTCAGTGCCATTTCAAAGCTCCGAATAAGCTAAAACAAATAAACCACTCCCTCATTTTGACCTAGATTACTATTTAAACAAAGGTGCACATTCTTAATTTACATGAAAAGCAATTAGACCTGCCGTTGACAGCACTGTGAAAAATGTATCTGCTTAGAACAAATTTTTTATTTGGAGGAAAAAAAAAAAAGAGGCTGGAGGTGTTTTTATACTTGATTAAAGAAAAAAAAAAAACAACAAGCAAACTCGAAGAGGTTCTCCCTACCCAAATCTTACCCACTATCCACTTTGGGACAGAAATGCTATAAAAGTTTTAAACTGGTTGAGACAAGCGTTATTGTTATTATTATACATGCTTAAACGGTGTTTAAAATTATTTTCTGATTCAGACTTTGAGCCCAAATTTAGACATTTTATGATGATATTTAAGAAATGGCTAGAAAGTGATATAATTTTTTCCCTTCTTTGGAATGCTTTGTGAATAAGCTAGACACTGAAATACAAAGGAAAAAAATGAATTGAGAAAACCATGGTAGAAAGTATATTTTTACATTTATTCATATTTGTTAAAATATGAATTCATTAACAGAAATGAATTCTTAGAGTATTTTTATTTTCCTTGGAGTTAAGATTTTATCAAACCAGTAAATGGCTCTTTCTTTTTTTCTTTCTTTTCCTTTTGGAAACTTTGTTTTTCCAGGTTAGAAAGATGGTACACATTCTTTTCAATAAGTAAACATTTAAAGGAGAAAGTAAGAGCTTGACTACTCTTGACATTTTAAAATAACATTTTCCCACTTACGTTTATTTATTCAGCAAATATTCATTGTTTAACTTTTGCCTAGTTGAATATTCCTAGATAATAATGGACACAGTGGTTAACAAAGCAAGCTCCACTCTTGCCCTCATAGGGTAAGAAGTCTAGAAGACCTTTATACAAGTGATAAGTACATTATCATTACAAATTAGACAAATTTTTAAAAAAATATTTTTAAATTAATTGAAATATAGTTTATCAACAATGTTGTATTAATTTCTGTTATACAGCAAAATCACTCAGTTATATATATATACATATGCATGCTGCTGCTGCTAATTTGCTTCAGTCATATCTAACTCTGTGCAACCCTATGGACTGCAGCCTTCCAGGCTCCCTCTGTCCATGGGATTTTCCAGGCAAGAATACTAGAGTGGGTTGCTGATATATATATACACATATATGTTTATATATATATATATTCTTTTTTATATTCTTTTCCATTGTAGTTTATTACCAGATATTAAGTATAGTTTCCTATGTATACAATAGGATATTGCTGTTTATTTATTTTATATTTAATAGTTTGCATTTGCTAATCCCAAATTCCTAATTTATCTTTCCTCCACATCCCCTCTTACCCTTTAGTAACCATACTTTTTATTCCCTATGTTGGTGAGTCTGTTTCTGTTGTTGATAAATTGTTTTATTAAAAAAAAAAAAAAAAGGTATTTTGGAAGAATACATGAGAGGGTCAGTCTTTTTTTTTTTTAATTTCCTAATAGTAGGTCAATTCTAGCCTCGGGTGTATGTGAAAGCTTTCCTGTAGAAAACAGGACAAATAGTAGAGGTACTAGGTGGAGTGGGAAACAGAAGAAGGAGAGGAAATGATGTGCAAAAGCTTGGGGAGGCAGGCTGCTGGGGGTCAAGACACAGCAGGACTGACTGCCAGGAAGGACACGGTGCCAGGTGGGGCAGCAGAGCAGGGCAGCAACTGGAGCCCACAGTGCCTGAAACCCACTGCCAAGACTATTTGTGTTTATCAGTGATGGAGAACCACTAGAGGATTTTTAAGTTGGGAAGTGACATGATTCAATTCAAATAGTCACTTTCAATGATTACTTTTAAACCACACTAAGATATTCCTAAAGTGTCAGGAGACATACATTTAATGGCCAGTGGAAGCGATGGATACTCCTAAAATGGAGCTGGCTAGAGAGTCTTGGCTCCATGCAGTGATAAAAACAGAGCAATTTGTTGGCTTCCTTCAGTCTGCTGAGCCTTACGTAACAAAACAGAAAAAGCTCAACTCAAATCTTTTTTTCTAGCATAACATTTCCAAGAGAAATGAGGTCAAGACTACAGGTCAGTTCTGGTTGGGAGGTAAAATGTCTAGTCTGTTTGAAGTCTTACTTTGGTTTTATCCTTTCATATGAGCATTGGTACACACAAACAAGACCATTCAGCAAAAAATACTGTGTAAACGAATCTAGGTAGCTGAACTGGGGAAGGGCAGACATGATGTGTACACGTGAGGAACAGCAGCCGGTCCACAATACCTCATCTCAGTCCTCAGGTGGGACATGCGAGAAGCAGAGGACCAGAGGGAGCTTGGCCAGAGGTGCTGAAACCAGGTCACGTGAGGCAGCAGGGTACAGCTTATATGACTCAGTGCGCATGCATGCTGCCACTTCAGTTGTGTCCAGCTCTTCGCGACCCCAAGGACTGTAGTCTGCCAGGCTCCTCTGTCCATGGGATTCCCCAGGCAAGATTACTGGAGTGGGTTGCCATTCCCCTCTCCAGGGGATCTTCCCAACCCAGGGATCGAACCAGGTCTCTTATGTCTCCTGCATTGGCAGAGGGGTTCTTTACCACCGGGGAAGAGATTTGCAATTTTTACTTCAGTTCCACCCCAATCTGGAGAGAGGGAGGGCAGATGTCCACAAACTGGGAGGAGAGCTTGCTCCCAGCATGCTGGGCAGCCAAGAAACACCAAATATTCACTAAAGGGATTACACTTTAACCAGGTAATGAGCTGGTTTTATATATATATATATATATATTTTTTTTTTAACGCACACTTCAACAGATTTCTTTATTTAAAGGAATGGATTTTGAAGAGAAAAAACATGGGGCAGAGAGGTATGGAATAGAAAATAAATACAAATGTAAGCTGTTTTACTAATTGCTTTATAACCACAAACTAGTACAGAGAATGCCCTGTACAAAACACAACAAAGGTTCAAAGATGGAAATGTTCCCTTAGGCAAGGCTGAAGACATCAGTCTCTGGTATTTGGAATTTAGGCTGCAGTCCTTGTTTTTGGATGGATCACTGGGTGTGTGGCACAGTCCATGGTTTTAACCAGATTTGAACAGGAGAATGGCTACTTGGCCCAGGTAGAAGTAGATGAAGTGTTTGGTTTCATGTGTCACATAACTACCGAAGTTCCTCCCCACGATGCAGTGCCAGGTGGGGTTGTACTTCTTGTCAAACTCCTTCTTGATATGGGCCGCAATGTCCTTCTCTATATTATATATAACTATAACTATAACTATAACTATATATATATATATATATAACTATATATATATATATATTATAACTCAGGTAAAGAGCTCAGGCTTTGGGGGTTCCATGAGCTAGTTTCATGTATATGTCAATGGGATATGACTTTCATATGGCTTGCTTCCAGTAATCCTGGGAAGTTGTAGATGTTTGTACCATGGTCTGGACACTCCCACTTTATTATTTTTAAGCAGTCTTTTATTTATATTTTCTTTTTAAACTTTTGGCTGCTCCAGGTCTTCGTTGCAGCTTTCTCTAGCTGTGGTGTGCAGGCTTAGTTGTCCCATGGCATGGGGGAACTTAATTCCCAGACCAGGGATTGAACCCATGTTCCCAGTATTGGCTGGTAGATTCTTAACCACTGAAGTAGATGTTTACAATAGTAGTCTTCTATAATGAAATGGGAAGAAAATGTTGCACAGGACTACTCTTGAATTAAATTAGATAATGTCTGATGCAAGGTGACTGCTTACAAATATTATTTATTATTGTATTTCAAAGTCTGTGGTAAAATGCAATTTCTCTGTTGTGTGTGGTTTTTTTTTTTTTGGTTGATACATGTATGTATTAATAATAGGAAGCACAGACTGTTAAATAGGAGCTTCCCAGGTGGCATTAGTGGTAAAGAATCCACTTGCCAATGCAGGAGACATAAGAGACACAGGTTCAGTCTCTGGGTTGGGAAGGTCCCCTGGAGGAGGAAATGGCAACCCACTCCAGTATTCTCGCCTGGAGAATCCCATGGACAGAGGAACCTGGTAGACTACAGTCCATACAGCCACATAGAGCTGGATGTGACTGAAGTGACTTAGCAAGCATGCACAGCTGTTAAATGACTCATATTTGTGAAGCGTGCAGAATCTTAAAGGGAATATCACTTTATCAATGTGAAGGATTCTGAAAAATGCAATAGAAGATTTTATCTAAGCTAGATAAATATTATTATCCTCATTATATAAAGGTCAGAGGGATGCAGGGAACTAAAGTAACTTGTCAAGGAATGTCAGTGTTTGAGATTACGATTCTGGCTCTCCTAGCTCCTATGAAAACTGTTAGACAAAGGTTCTCTGAAGCAAAAAAAATCCCTATATATTTAAATCATTTCAGCCATGCTAAATGATAATAACTCAGCCATTTCTTTTTTTTGTTGTTCGTTTTCTCCATTCAGGTCACATCTCCAAATTAAATAGATAAAGAAAAAAACAAGCACACAAACACAAGTTTGTGCTATTCTGGCATTGGCTAATCAGGGAAAATGGCTGCAGAGAAGGAAAAGCTGAGAATTCTCTTGCAGAAATTTACAAGACAACCAGGAGGAAGTTAACAATTCAATCTCAATGAATTAACATTGAAAACCAAAAGAGGGACTTCACCAGTAGTCCAATGGTTAATTTACTGCATATTTAACTTATTTGCAGAGTACATCATGCGATATGTTGGGATGCATGAAACTCAAGCTGGAATCAAGATTGCTGGGAGAAATGTCAATAACCTCAGATATGCAGATGATACCACCCTATTGGCAGAAAGCAAGGAGGAACTAAAGAGCCTCTTGATGAGGGTGAAAGAGAGTGAAAAAGCTGGTTTAAAACTCAACTTTCAGAAAACTAAGGTCATGGCATCTGGTCCCATCACTTCATGGCAGATAGATGGAGAAACAATGGAAACAGTGATAGACTTTATTTTCTTGGGCTCCAAAATCGCTGTGAACATTGACTGCAGCCATGAAATTAAAAGATGTCAGCTCCTTGGAAGAAAAGCTATGACAAACCCAGACAGTTTATTAAAAAGCACAGACATCACTTTGCCAACAAAAGTCTGTATATAGTCAAAGCTATGGACTTTTTTGCAGTAGTCAAGTAAGGGTGTGAGAGTGGGACCATAAAGAAGGCTGAGTGCCAAAGAATTGATGCTTTGGAACTGTGGTCCTGGAGAAGATCATAAGAGTCCCTTGGACAACAAGGAGGTCAAACCAGTCAATCCTAAAGAATATCAACCCTGAATATTCATTGGAATGATTGATGCTGAAGCTGAAGCTCTGATACTTTGGCCATCTGACGTGAAGAGTTGACTCATTGGAAAAGATCCTGATGCTGGGAAAGATTGAAGGGCAAAAGGAGAAGGGGACAGCAGAGTATGAGATGGTTGATGGCATCACCGATTTCTGGACTTTAGTGTGAGCAGACTCTGGGAAATAGTGAAGGATAGGGAAGCCTGGCATGCTGCAGTCCATGGGGTTGCAAAGAGTCAGACATGACTGAGCAACTGAACACCAAACAACTAGTGGTTGAGCTCTGTGCTTCCATTGCAGGGGGCACAGATTTGATCCTTGATTGGGGAACTAAGATCCCACATGCCATGGGCAGAGCCAAACAAACACAACAACAAAAACAAACAAACAAACAAACAAAACCCACCCCAAACCATTCATTACTCCCATAGAAATAAACAGTAATTTATCTAGGGGTACAAACAAAATAACTACACATTCAGAATTAGATGTTCCCTAACTCCAAATATCCACAACATTTCCAGCTCTAGGCAAACATGCGATATATTTTCCTCCCTTACCATAAAATTCTTGTGGTTTGCTTTATCATTTGATATAATATCATAAGCTCCTTACAATTGCTCAGAAGCTTTAAGACGTCTATTCTCTTTATTTTTCCTCTAAATACTTCACAAATAAATCATAAAGTGATCCCTTAAGTTTGTAAAAGAGCAAGAGAAAGTCATCTTAGTCAATCTCTCTGAACGTGTTCATGAGCTCACAACACGCTCCATTTGTAAGTAGTGATGTAAGCTTGGCATGCAAATTAATGCTATGACAATTTATAGGAGCCTATCATCCTATCATATGGTCCTCATGTAAGACATGTAATAACCAGAAGGAAAAAATGTTTAAAAGCTAGAAGGAAGAAATGTTTAAAAAGCACGTATCATTATTTTACCCCATGGTACTATATTTCTTAGGTTTGTAAACAAATGAATTGTATGTATGTGTCTGTGTATTTATTTTTAATTGAAGAATAATTGCTTTACAATATTGTGTTGGTTTCAGCCATACATCAGCATGAATCAGCCATAGGTATACATATGGCCCCTCCCTCTTAAAACTCCCTCCTACCTCCCATGTGTGTCTGAATTTTATAACGTTGAAACAATTAAACTTATTAATAAAGAGTTTGTAGGGAAAAAGTGATTCTCAAAAATCATTCTCCTTTCAAAGTAGAATAGACTAAATACTGCAAAGTGAAAGAGGAGAGTGAAAAATTGGCTTAAAGCTCAACATTCAGAAAACGAAGATCATGGCATCTGGTCCCATCACTTCATGGCAGATAGAGGGGGAACCAGTGTCAGACTGTTTTTTTGGGCTCCAAAATCACTGCAGATGGTGACTGCAGCCATGAAATTAAAAGACGCTTGCTCCTTGGGAGAAAAGTTATGACCAACCTAGATAGCATATTCAAGAGCAGAGACATTACTTTGCCAACAAAGGTCCATCTAGTCAAGGCTATGGTTTCTCCAGTGGTCATGTATGGATGTGAGAGTTGGACTGTGAAGAAAGCTGAGTGCTGAAGAATTGATGCTTTTGAACTGTGGTGTTGGAGAAGACTCTTGAGAGTCCCTTGGACTGCAAGGAGATCCAACCAGTCCATTCTGAAGGAGATCAGCCCTGGGATTTCTTTGGAAGGAATGATGCTAAAGCTGAAACTCCAGTACTTTGGCCACCCCGTGAGAAGAGGTGGACTCATTGGAAAAGACTCTGATGCTGGAAGGTATTGGGGGCAGGAGGAGAAGGGGACGACAAAGGATGAGATGGCTGGATGGCATCACTGACTCGATGGATGTGAGTCTGGGTGAACTCCAGGAGTTGGTGTTGGACAGGGAGGCCTGGCATGCTGTGATTCATGGGGTTGCAAAGAGTCGGACATGACTGAGTGACTGAATTGAACTGAACTGAAGGATAAACAATGATGCCTCTTTCACCACAATGCTAATCTTAATGACTGCAAAACTCAGTGAACCTATCTGCAGGGATGGAAGGAACTCAGATGCAGAGAATGGACTTGTGGACACAGTGGGGGAAGGACAGTGGGGCAATGGAGACAGTAACATCAACATATAAACACTATCATGAGTAAAGTGGATAGCTGGCGAGAGTTGCTGTATTTGTCAGTTAATTCATATGTTGATATTAAAAGTGATTGTCACTACTATTTTGTGAAAGTGAACGTGTTAGTCGCTCAGTTGGTCTGACTCTTTGCAACCCTATGGGCTGTAGCCTGCCAGGCTCCTCTGTCCATGGGATTTCCCAGGCAAGAATACTGGAGTGAATAGCTATTCCCTTCTCCAGGGGATCTTCCTTCCTGACCCAGGGACTCAACCCACCTCTCCTGCATTGCAGGCAGATTCTTTACCATCTGAGCCACCAGGGAAGCCCCTTATTATTGTGTACATAAAACTAATCAATGCTGGAAAAAATCTAAAATGCATACTAATAACAAATTTCAGGAAATTACAAAAAAAAACAGGAAATATCTAAATTGTATATGTTAATGGCCTGTGTTTATTGGCAAAGAAATAATTTTTAGTTCATGATGTGAATATCTAATGATATTATGAGTATATATTGAACCTAAGCACATATTTCGAATACTCTGTTAAGCAAATATATTTTGCCTATGGATAATGTTAGAGACATAGTTTGGCCAATGGATCGCATCACATTTTCTATTTACATCTTAATTCTGTAATTGCTCTGCACTCAGAGGTCCCACAGAAGCCAAGGGTTTTCTCAGAGACCTTCATGGGGGACATCTGCGGAGATGAGGACAAAGCAGTTGTGAAACCTGCTTTTACAAGTAAGCTGTTAGGTAAAAACCTAAAACCAAAAACACGTCATGCTAACAAGGAAGTGAAAGCAAACTGTGTTCCTACTTGAGACTTAGAATTAAGCATATTTTTGTAAATGAGGCAAAAAGTTTCACTGCTTGGAAAACTTTTGTGGGTCAGATAACCTCAAGTGCCTTGATAGCACCAAAAACTTGAGAAATTCAAGGTTATAAAGAAAGAAAAATAGAAAAATGGATATAATACAATTTTGCTTTATTGAGCACATTTCTGCAAAGTGCTTTATTTATCTCAGTCATCTGTGTAATACCACCTTGAAGGATAAATGTCTCTGAAGCAGGAAAAAGAACCACTCACCCCACATTAAATTGAATCATCAGAGTCGGATCTTTAATCACTTTGGTATTTTAAGTGGCTGAAAATATCAGGTCTCCAAAATAACCAGTAAAGATGGATTGATTTATGAAAGTTCATTGATACAAGCTTAGAAAGACCCCAAATTTTTCAAGAACAAACTGTGTTTCTAAGATAATGAAGATTATCTCTAATACACTGGAGACAAAGTGTGATTAAAATGGTCACCTTGAAATAGGAAAATTATGAATTAAGAACCATGAAACAATGAAATTACTGGGGTTTTTGAACACCTGCACAAGAAATGACTGTATTTGGTGATAGCTGCCGTTTTATGAAATCTAGAAGGAAGTCCAAATGGAGAAAAACAAAGATGTTCAGGGCGCTATTTTTAAGTGTGACTTTTCTCTTCTCCCTGCTAAGAACATTCTAACAAGAAGAAAGGAATTTAAGGACTTGCAAGACCACCTGGCTGCCCTTATGCAGAGCTGAGGCCTCAGCCATCCTTAACAATGAAGCGGCCTTTGCAGAAGGGTGGGAGCAGCGGTGGGTGGTCCTGGAGGAGGCCTGGCCTCTCACGGAAGCCCCTGGACAGCAGCTGGCACCAGCTACCACTGGAAAGTTGGCTCAGAACACTTCTTGTCATGACAAAGTAGAGAGAAAAAGTAGAATGCAGTTTAATTCCCTTGGGAAAATGGGTTACGTCTTATGTCCTTTAAATTAAAACCCCACGTCTCATCTTGATTATTTGTAAGAATAGTTATTTCCACTCAAGCTAGACTTTGTTTTTATAGCTAATACAGCTGGGATTGGCTTAATTGACTTAATGAACTTTACCATTGATTGAAGATTCTGTTCATCTCTGTATGCATCAGTTGAAAAGGTTGACCCTTTGAGATGGCTCTATGTCACCCAGGTCTGCTTTCAAGAGCTCAGAGATTTCTGCCAGGACTGCCACCGCAGTGTACCTCATTAGGACCCGTTGCCTGGAGTTTAGTGAGGCTGAATACTGTCCCGTATCCCATCTGTCCTTGCTGCAACTTATTTGTTTTATTTCTCATCTCAGGATCGGCTTGCCTGTGCCTTCCAACATGACAGTTAACTAACTCCATCAATCTAATTTAGTCTCCTGCTGTGAGCAGACTTGAGGAGTGTCCCAGGGTTACCTCTAGGTTCTTCTTTCTTTCTCCTGCTGGCATCCTCTGTTCCTCATGAGATCTCAATTTTCATAATAAATTTCTGGATAAAATGGGCTCTGTTCTATTTCTGAAATGGTACATAAATCGCATTTTCTGAGTCAACTTAGACGGTTGGTGTTGGCTGCTTCCATGGCTCTTGGTGAGGATAGGGAAGTCTACTCTAGGTTTGTGGAAAAGGGTTTATGATTGATTAGTGATGTTCCCCGCTCCCTCCCGCTCTGGGTCAAAAATGGCCCCACATTTGCTGACTTTTCCTCTATTTCATAGAGCAGGATCTTAATGGTAGGTAGCTGCCTATTGGTCTTTGCTGGTGGCTCAGATGATAAAGAATTCGCCTACAATGTGGGAGACCTGGGTTTGATCCCTGGGTTGGGAAGAAACCCTGGAGGAGGGCATGGCCCCCAGTATTCTTGCCTGGAGAATCCCCAGTGGACAGAGGAGTCTGGCGGGCTACAACGCATGGTGTCGGAAAGAGTCGTACAGGACTGAACGACTAGGCACAACAGGGCACAGCAGCCTGTGGTGTCTGTATATACATTTTACTAACTTTATGGTAACCAAAATTGTCAAAATTATACATAGAATACTCATAGAGAAAGCTTAGGTCTTTGATTAAAATGAAAATATAATTTGGGGCAAAATTTGACTTTTCCTGCTCAAATTCAGAGTATCCTTGGCATTCTTAGATACTGATTCAACAGTATAGCTTTTCTTTCTAGAGGAGTTTCCTCAGCTCTAGACTGGTCTCTATGATTTCTTGAGCTGCTGACTTTAGCAATAGAAGAAAGAGAGGCAAAAAGTAAAGTGGGATCAAGGGGAAATAGTAGGAAAGGAAAATATGCTGGCACAAGGAAAAGTGGCCAGTGGACCCAAAGTAATGAAACTGGTATTTTTCTTTGACCAGAAGGTCCTCTCTGATGGCCACTGCAACTCACACTGAATCAGGGTAAACAGGGCTGATAAGACAGGGGCCTCTCAGGGGAGCTAGTTTAGAGGAGCACACTTGTTTGATTGTATAAACTTTAGTGTATCTACTCATGTAATTGCAAAAAGAAATGAAAATCTGCAAACTGTATATCTGAAAAGACATACAGATCATGGCCAATAGGTATATGAAAATGCTCAATGTCGCTGATCATCAGAGAAACACACGCCAAAACCACAATGAGATATTACCTCACACCTGTCAGAATGGCTATTGTCAAAAAGACAAGAGACAGTAAGTGCTGGCCAGGATGTGGAGAATACAGAAGCCCTGTGCACTGTTGCTGGGAATGTAAATTGGTGCAGCCACCATTTACAAGTGTGGAGGAAACAAGTGTGGAGGTTCCTCAAAAAATTAAAAATACAGCCACCATATGATGCAGCAATTCCTCTTCTGGGTATTTATCTGAAGAAAATGAAACACTAACTCAAAAGACAAATGCATCCTTCTGTTCATTGCAGGATTATTTACAATAGCAGATGCGTGGAAACAACCTAAGTGTTTACTGATGGTTGAATGGTTATAAAAGATCCCATGTATTTACCAACAGAATATTACTCAGGCATAAAAAAGAATGAAATCTTGCCATTTGTAACAACATGGATGTACCTTGAAAGCATTATGCTAAATGAAATAAATTAGAGAAATACATTATGATCTCATCCTACCATAGAATCTAAAAAAAAAAAAAATCCCAAACTCAGATTTAGAGAACATGTTGGTAGTTGCCAGAGGTGGGAGATGTGGGGTTGAAGAGATGGGTGAAGGAGTCAAAAGGTGATACAAACTTCCAGTTGTAAAATAAGTAAGTCATGGGGATATAATGTACAGCACTATGACCAAAGTTAATAATACTGTAATGCATATTTGAAAGATCTGAAAGTTCTCATCACAAGGAGAAAAACATAACCATGTGTTGTGATGAATGTTAAATAGACTTGTGGTGAACAGTTCATAATATATACAAGCAGTGAATCGTGATGTTGTATACTTGAAATTAATATAATGCTATATGTCAATTTTACCTCAATAAAAAAAGAAATAAAAACCAAACAAAACAAACCCCAAAGCTTCATTTTCATAACCACAATGACCTGTAATAAGACAAACTGCTGGGCTCAAGCTGAGACAGTGTCTTTTGTCTCTTTGCTTGCCTACCCTTTATTTAAAAAAAAAAGGGGGGGGGAGAATTTATGATATAACAAATCAGTAAATTGGTGGGAGGGTTATTTGAGAGGCTGGAATGCCTAAAATATCATAAAGGTATAAGGGCAAAGTGCTCTGATGAATTATTGGCCCTGAAAGAAGAAACTGTGCATGCTTACGGAAACATTTGTGAAAGCAAAACTAGGGCTAAAACAGACTTTCTAGAAATTACATAAAAACTTTTAAAGTGGTCCTGTGTCTCCTCACACTTTATTCCCAATTTTCTTTAGAACCAACACAGCTCTGCCATATTCTGTCATCCTGTTAGAATATTCCCTAGACTGTGGTGAGAGAAACATAGTTGTAGCCATTTTGACAGTAGTTATTCTAACCTTGACCTGAATGAAGTGAGTGAGAATTTCTTACTAAGAGCTAAGAAATTACTAAAAACTTAAATATGATTGAAAATGTGTTATCCTGCACATAATACTGGGCATGAAATATGGGTTGACCTCCTTATTCTTTTTTGTAGATTTTAGTAAACTTTTTAGCTTCTAGGATGCCTGAGGCCATGTGTCTGACGGCCATGACAAGTCAGATAATTCTACCATTCTTTCCTTTGGTACAGGATACATGGGCTTCTGGTCATGTATTCCTAATAACTATATTGCCCTTTGCTGAAATATGATCTAATTTTTGAAGGATAAGGAAAAATTAATTATTGACTCGTTAGTGAAGATTTGTGTAGAAAAGGAGAGGAAAAGTTAAAAACAGGAGATGGTCTCTAAGAGCAAGGGCCTGAAAAAGGCCAGGGTGACGGTTCTGATTAATTCTGTAAAACAAATCACCCCATAAGTTAACAGCATAAAACCACCATTGGCTGCTCACAGATTCAAAAGGTCAAGAATTTGGACAGGACACAGCGTGGGTGGCTTGTCTCTGCTCCATGAGCTCTGGGGATCTGATTGGTAAACATAAAGGCTAGAGGCTGGAATAGTCAGATGGCCGGTCATTCATATGCTATTGGTTGAGGGCCTCGATTCATCCCTATCCAGGCCTCTCCACGAGGTCTCTTTAGATAAGTGAGGTGCGGACTTCCTCACAACTTTATGGTTCATTTTCCAAAGTAGGACTATCTGAGCAAGGAGCCAGGTGGGAGCTATATTCTTTTAAAATGTCCTGGCCTCAGAAGTCACACAGCATCACTTCTGCCTTAATCTATTGGTTACAGCAATCATCAACGTGCCTGAGTTCAAAGGATAGATGAATAGACTCCATTTCTTGATGGAAAATGGTAAACAGTGAAATTCTAGAACAGCATGAGTCTAGAGATAGAAGTGTGGCTATTTCAAGAAAATACAATGCCGCAGTAATTGAAGTGCAGGAACCAGTGAGAAAAATGGCTCAAAATGAAGGTGAGGTAGGCAGGGATCAAGCCTATTCATAATATTATATGTTACATTAAGAATATTGGTCCTTCACAGACTTAGAGAACAAACTTACAGTTGCCAGTGGGGAAGAGCAGGGGGACGAGATAGGAAGTTTGGGATGGACATGTACACCCTGCTATATTTACAATGGATAACCAACAAGGACCTACTGGATAGCACAGAGAACTCTGCTCAATGTTGTGGGGCAGCCTGGATGGGAGGGCAGTTTAGGGGAGACTGGATATATGTATATGTATGGCTGAGTCCCTTTACTGTCCACCTGAAACTATCACAACATTAATTGGCTACACTCCAATATAAAATAAAAAGTTAGAAAAAGAATATTAGTCTTTTTTTCCCCTAAAGCACATGAGAAGTCATCAAGAAGTTTACATATGGGAATAGGACACTCTGGTTTGCTACAGCACAGAGAATGGACTGGAAAGTAGCAACATTAGATGTGAAGAGTCTAATTAGGAAACTAGGGTGATAAGCAAAGCAGGATGTAGGTGGGTTTGGACCAGGAATTTGGCAAGAGATAGAGAGACATGAACGGATGTAAGAAATACATGAGGTAAAATCAAATGGACCTGCATATGAAGAGTGAGAGAGGCTGGTATGAAAAATGACTGCCATTGTCTGCTGTGCAGCTGTGAGTATAGGTGTCTATCACCCTGGTAGCGAGCACCAGAAGATCATCAGGATTTGGGGGGAAGAGCCTGAGCTCAGTTTTGAGCTTCAAAGAGAGATATGACTGGGCATGTTCCAGTAGGCAGTGGGAATCATAGGCTGGGTGTCCAAGGAGAGGCCAGGCTGGAGATCTGGATTTGAGTCATCTAAGCACAGGTAGTAGATATGCCTGCTATCAGAGATAGGATTTTCTTCGGAGGATACAAACACTTGATACAGAATGTTGATTGAAAATAGAAAGGCAGTTCTGCAAAGTGGCTAAGGAAGGTGCTGCAGAGAAATTAGAGGGAAACTGAAGAGAGTGGTCTCTTAGGAGCCAAAAGAAAAGACCCCTAATTACCAACTGCATAGAATACAACTAAGACTTTATATCAGATGAGGTCTAAACATGCTCATTCTGGATAAGACAACTTCTTAGCATGAGATATAGGACCTTGCTTAATGAACTAAAAAGTTTTGTTGTTGTTTATAATTTTTTAATATTTCACACTAAAAATATAAAGGGGGTATGCATTTCATAAAACATAATATAATACTCTGCTATACGAAGTACAATATACTTATTTCACTAAAGGCATCAGAAAATAAGAGAGAGAATGTTTCAATGTTGAGCTGAATATCAAAGCTTTCCTCAGGAACATATTCCATATTAATACTATTTTTTTCTTTAAAAAGTCAAATTTTAATTATTTTACTCTCACCTATAGCACTTTCTATAACACATCAGCTGAAAATTATTTCTAAACTAGAAATTCCTGTAGGTATTGGAATATGCATGCTTAAAATACATGAACATATAAAGCATTCTTCAACCATATTCTGATTATTTCTCTAAAGCATATTTCCATGTCCAGTTGGTCAATTTTTAAAACATTTACATATATATGGGTATGCATGTATTTTTGTATGCATGCAGAGAGACTATTAAGCATTACATGAATGTTTTCCTTTTCAGCATGAAATTGAATTTAATGATTCTAAATTAAAGGGAACAAAGTAATACTTCATTATACTTTTATAAAGAGCTCTATTTATCAAGACTAGAATATTTTTAACATAAGCCAACCACAATATGGTTACAAATCCAATATTCCTCATATCTATTTACTTGCAAAATGAATGTGCTTCTCCACTGGCCTTAAAATAATGAGAGTAAGAAAATAGGTTAAGTCTTAAAAGGTCTGATTTATTTTTTTCAATATTCATGAATGGATTGACTAAATGAAACCATATGTTATATTTAAAATGCTTAATGGAACAGCAAACACATGCACTGAGAAATATTTTTCCAAGTCAAAGACCTATAAGGCTAAAGTAGTTTCAGAAGCACTGCATGCACATGGCCAAGAAAGGGTGTAGGACTATAAGTCTAATCACTGCTTTATACAAAGTTGGGGCAGTTGGCAAATGTAGCGACTGATAAATATTAGTGGGATACAATTGCCCTTATCAACCTCAAGGATGCAATGGACTAAACAACAAGAAAACAAAGTCAGCATGTCATTGTGCATATAACAGTAATATGTCAACTCCCAAAGAAAAATTAAAAAAAACAAATCATTATGGGAAAACCAAATTTTATTATTTCAAATGTATTCTTATAATTAAACATGTTACTTTGTCAAAATGATTAATATGTATATATATTTAGTGAGTTTTAAGCCAGCGACCCAGGAGTATAATATATTAGGTCTAATTTTATTTCCAAGCCTTTATACTGAATCGTCTAACTTTAGGAGCACTGGGAGACAGGACAGTTTGTATGCTTAGATCATTGTATTCTGAACTACAAGAAAATGTTGGTAGCCCACCTGCTTATACTAACTTGTACGTAGTTTTCTCTTCTAAGAATCCTGATAAGATGGGCATGAAATATACTTGTAATTAGTGAGACGCTGAACTACCAGAAAGTAAATGTGGGTACTTAGTCATCAAGAATACCTGCTGATCCTCAGGTAGAGTTTATATTTAACTTACCTGCATGCTGTGCTTCTACTATTTGTATTTCCAAAAATACCCATTATTCAAATCACTAGTAGCCATCCAATTAAAAAAAAAACACCCACATATCTCACTTTAACAAGTATAATATGTCAATTGATCCAGTGACAAAGTTTATATTAAAAAAAAGGAGTCTACTGATATTGGTATCAGGCTTAATAAGTCTAGGACATAAGTCAGATGTCAGGGCCAATATGACATAAATCATGGGTCTAGGACATAAGTCAGATGTCAGGGCCAATATGAGCTTTTGGAAGAAGGCTAATTAGGAATGATAGTAAAGTCAAGTTTCAGTTGCTTTAAGGAAAAGCATATAAGAGCATAGATGTAGGGGTATGTCCTTGGAAAGAACCAGTGGCCTGAGACCCATAGATATGAAGAGTGAAAAGTACCAATTCAAGGATGATTAGAACTGGACATGGGACAACAGACTGGTTCCAAATAGGAAAAGGAGTACCTCAAGGCCGTATATTGTCACCCTGCTTATTTAACTTATATGCAGAGTACGTCATGAGAAATGCTGGGCTGGAAGAAGCCCAAGCTGGAATCAAGATTGCCAGGAGAAATATCAATAACCTCAGATATGTAGATGGCTCTTATGGCAGAAAGTGAAGAAGAACTAAAGAGCCTCTTGATGAAAGTGAAATAGGAAAGTAAAAAAGTTGGCTTAAAGCTCAACATTCAGAAAACTAACATCATGGCATTTGGTCCCATCACTTCATGGCAAATAGATGGGGAAACAGTGGAAACAGTGGCTGACTTTATTTTTCTGGGCTCCAAAATCATTGCAGATGGTGATTACAGCCATGAAATTAAGACACTTGCTCCTTGGAAGGAAAATTATGACCAACCTAGATAGCATATTAAAAAGCAGAGACATTACTTTGCCAACAAAGGTCCGTCTAGTCAAGGTTATGGTTTTTCCAGTAGTCATGTGTGGATGTGAGAGTTGGGCTATAAAGAAAGCTGAGTGCTGAAGAATTGATGCTTTTGAACTATAGTGTTGGAGAAGACTCTTGAGAGTCCCTTGGACTGCAAGGAGATCCAACCAGTCCATCCTAAAGGCAATCAGCCCTGGGTGTTCATTGGAAGGACTGATAAAGCTGAAACTCCAATACTTTGTCTACCTCTTGTGAAGAGCTGACTAATTGGAAAAGACCCTGATGCTGGGAGGGATTGAGGGCCAGAGGAGAAGGGGACGACAGAGGATGAGATGGTTGGATGGCATCACCGACTCAATGGACATGGGTTTGGGTGGGCTCCCGGAGTTGGTGATGGACAGGAAGGCCTGGCGTGCTGTGGTTCACGGGGTCACAAAGAGTCGGACATGACTGAGCAACTGAACTGAACTGAACTGAACTACTGATAGTGAGGTCAGTAAACCCCAAACCAAGACAGACGAGACAATAAGTTCAACTGGAATTTGGGAAAACATTAGTGACACTTAAAAGTCTATTTGAAAACTTCCTCTACTGGTATAGGTTGTTAACTCAGAGTTCTGGGCTGAATGATTTATGGAATTTACAAAGTTACAATCATGAAGCCAATTGGTTTGATCTAAGTAGTCTCTTTTTTGCCTTCATTTGAGAAACCCTCCAGGTCCTGCATATAGAATAAAATCCACCGAAACGGTCTTTTTTATTTTTTATTTTTTTTTAAATTTTATTTTATTTTTAAACTTTACAATATTGTATTAGTTTTGCCAAATATCGAAATGAATCTGCCACAGGTATACCCACGTTCCCCATCCTGAACCCTCCACCCTCCTCCCTCCCCTCCCCTCCCTCTGGGTCGTCCCAGTGCACCAGCCCCAAGCATCCAGTACCGTGCATCGAACCTGGACTGGCGACTCGTTTCATACATGATATTATACATGTTTCAATGCTATTTTCCCAAATCTCCCCACCCTCTCCCTCTCCCACAGAGTCCATAAGACTGATCTATACATCGGTGTCTCTTTTGCTGTCTCGTACACAGGGTTATTGTTTCCATCTTTCTAAATTCCATATATATGCGTTAGTATACTGTATTGATAAACGGTCTTTTTTAAAAGGCTGTTTTTCTTTCTCTGAATTTTGACATGTTGCTTCGCTCCCTGAATTTTTAATGAATATAAATATACATGCTAACATTCTTTTAAGGAACTCAGTGCACTTTAGAGACACACGGCTGCATTCTCTAAGTGCCTAGGGAGCACCATGGTGAAAATATTTTTGTTCAAAGGAGGCAAATGGCAAAAATTGTAGTTAATGGAGCTCTAATTTACCAAGTGTTATTCCATTGGTTTGAAAGAAAAATTCTAGCTCCTAAAAGAACCAATCTTCTCATAGGAGTTTTGGCTTCTTATCCTGTATGGTTCGTTTCTGAGAAGTAACTTGGTGTGACAGACTGCGTTCAAGCAGAGGTGGCTGCTGGGTAGTAGACAGAGAAACAGAAGCCCAGAGAAGTTCACTTCCATTCAGAGTCGGGACATATTTAGAGCAAGAAACAGAGGCCACTTCTTGGCCACTTCTTATGCCAAGACAAATGATAGTTTCAAAAGACCACCCATACTTGCAGTGTTATTTTGCTTCTTCTCTGTGCAGCCAATTTAATAGTTTAAAAATAATATATATTTAAATACACCATTAAGCTAGGGAACAGATCTTATATTTGAACTACCTAATGCTGAACTGGTTGACCACAAATAGGTTACATAACAGGATGAAAGCGAGACATTTCAGACAGAAGTTTAAATTAAAATAACTTGGTGGGTGGTGGTGGTGATGGTAGTTCTGGAGCTTTAGAACAAATAAGAGTTTCTGGTTGGTTCTT
Source organism: Bos taurus (assembly GCF_002263795.3). Taxonomy (NCBI): domain Eukaryota; kingdom Metazoa; phylum Chordata; class Mammalia; order Artiodactyla; family Bovidae; genus Bos; species Bos taurus. The sequence continues at coordinate 13,032,984 of NC_037354.1, read as the reverse complement.
CTGCAGGGATTATTTTAAAAAATAAAAAGGAAGGAAGAGTGGAAGCTCCCCTCCTCTGCTTTGGTCAGTGCTCAGACTACTTTTAATTAATTCTTCAAAACATTCCTGACGATGCTCATTTTTTTTTTTTCAGCTTGTTTGAACTCCCATTTTCAAAAGTATTACTTTAGGCTTTCTGGTTACACAGTCACCCTTCAACTTCTTTTCCCTAATTGAGTCAAGATAGTGGTCTTTTGGACTTAATAGCTAGCTCTAGCAGAGTCTAACTTTTGCTGATTTTCCTTTATTTTTTTTCCCCAGTACAGCAAATGAAAACCTTTCCACTCTTCCCAAATTGGCTGTATACTCTCTTTGATGAAGCAAGAAATACTTCAGACTTTTAGAATATATTGCTTCTTATGTATTTATTCTAATGCCTCATTTGTACCGGTTTAGACATTTTAAGAACGGCCTATGATCAAGCAGACACTAGTGCCTTAGACCTTACGGGTTCATGATAAATAACCCATAGAACCCAATACTTCTGACAGCAATCACACCGCAAAAGCAAGAGCAAACACTTGATAATGTGAATGAGATAAGTAGAGACCTCCTTATGAATACCAGGCAGAGTCATACTAAGGGAATATTCTCCAGGAAGGTGATTTTTTACCACATGAGCACACTTTCCTTTCTAAGGACAGGTTCTCAATTCTTAGGGAGAACTGATTTTCGGCCAGACAAGGGCTGTGGTGATCAAGGCAGTCTCGGTGGTATAATTTTAGCTTTTGCAGAATTTTCCATTGCTTATTTTCAGCCCTACTGCTATTTCATCATTTCCATGATTGCTCCCCCAGCACTGACTGACGATTTTATTGGATGCAGAAGGGGCTGAGTTGGATTATATTTCACTGAACAGCTACACCACCTGTGTAAAAGTCTTTGGAAATGAAATAATCCCATCTAATTGAAGAGAAACAATACAGCCACTGGACAGCCCACAACCAGAGCACAGACTAGATTTTCAACAAATTAATATCCCTGATGTTTATAGGCAATAATTTCCATCAAACGGATGAAACTAACTATGGATTATTGCAGGTTCGGAAGGTATGGAGTTTCTTATTATTTTATATTTAACATAAAGGTTAAACTCATTAATTACTTAATAAGCAGAAAGTTTCTAGGAGTTAATGAACTGCTGCTCTTTTCCATAATGAATTTATGTCAAATTGGACAAGCCAGTTTGAGGTTGAAAATGAATCCCTCACTATGTCCTGTCCTGAATAAAGCATTGTTCTACGAGTGTTTCTATAATAACAAAACATCTTTTTAGATTTTCTTGTTATCTGGAAGGCTTCCCTGGCGGCTCAGTGGTAAAGAATCCATCTGCCAATGCAGGAGATGCAGGAGACGTGTGTTCAATTCCTGGTCTGGGAAGACTCCCTGGAGAAGGAAATGGCTACCCACTCCAGTATTTTCACCTGGGAAATCCTATGGGCAGAGAAGTCTGTCAGGCTACAGTCCGTGAGTTGCAAAGAGTCAGACGTGACTTAATGACTAACAATAACAATAAGAAGTATGAATGGCTTGTAATTTGACGAGGAACATAAGCTATCTTTATACTGAAGAACTCTGGAGGTTCTTTCCTCATTCTACTTCTGAGGTTCTATATGACATTTGGGTGGTAGCTTATGCCGTATGGTCACTTTCACATGCTAATAATGGAAACTCATTTCGGAAATGTTACATCACTGACTGTATTCCATGCAAACACCATGTTCTCATTGCTTCACAAGTTGTGCAGACATGTAACATTCTTTACCATCTTTGCAGAGTCACCTGAAGACTCACTGGTAAAGGTACTGTCTTCATCCAGGAGGTAGATGGCCCAAGTAAATCAGCAAATAACACATTAGGCTGACTTCAGAACTTTGCCTGTCTGTTCTGGCTCCTTTGTCCCATCTACCTATTGGACACTCCAGAACAACCTGCCATGGTGCCCTGAAGTACCTTCCGAGTCTTTAAATTCTGATTTTTCTTTTCATGCTTATCCCAGCAATTGTAAAGTCTCTTTTCAGTAGAAGGGAACTACAAAATACTCAATGAAACCAATCCTATCCTGTAACAAGATGAGAAACAAGATTGCTGGTGCTAGGAAAATTTGGCCAGTGTTATAGGGGCTCAAAATTTGGGGTTAAAGGGAAGGACTCAGGAAATCAAAATCAAGTCCCTAGTTATGGCTGCAGAGCGGAAGGGATGGTTATGGAATTCAGGACGGTTATATACATACTGTATTTAAAATGGATAACCAATGAGGGCCTACAGTATAGCACAGGGATCTCTGCTCAGTGTTATGTGGCAGCCTGGATGGAGGGGGTTTGGGGGGAAATGGATACATATATATGTATGGCTGAGTCCCTTTGCTGTTCACCTGAAACTATCACAACATTGTTAATTGACTATACCCCAATACAAAATAAGAAGTTCAAAACATAAATAAAGTTCATCCTCACACACACACATACACACATCATGCTCAAAGAACTGAAATAGCAACTAGGAATGAACTATGAAGTGAGAGGTCTGCTAGCTCTTTTCCATAGAGTATTTCTAATTCTTCCAGAAGTGAACGAAGGATAGTTTTCGTGACTATTTCACATTCGAGAAAACTGAAATTTAGAGAGTCTGTATTATATCTTCCCCAAGCTCATAGAACTGGTGATTTTTGGAGCTAGGAATTTAACTAAGTCAATCTGATCAACAAGCCTATATTCTAAGCAGTATGTTATGCTGCTTCTAGATACCTCTAGAGGGCCTAAGACTTTTGCACAACAAAGAAGGCAAAAATATAGTTATGTGGAATGAAGGAAGTTCTAACACGAGGCAGTTAATCATGAGGGAGGGTCTGGTGAATTCTGAGTGAGTCCCCTGAGATTATGTTGCGGAACGGGTCTCACCATGAGGTGGAGTTGGGTCACCAGGTCTGGCTTAAAATAATCTCCCAGAACTTTCGCAGTGGAGGAATTACTGAGGATGGAACCAGGCAGCTTATCACACATGATTAGGAGAAAGGCTATCCAGTTAGGCTCTTTAGGTATGGTTTAGTCTCAATTTCTGGCTAGGATATGGGGAAAATCATGTGTCTCACTTGGATATCTTGGGGTCAGGAATGGATTCAGGTACAGGTGAGAACAAAGCCTACCTTCTCAGCTTTTTGAGCTTCCTACTCTAATTCTTTCAATTTGTTCAATACTGGCTTCTGCAGATGATGTTAATATAAATCCTACCTGTAACAGTGATCCCTTGTAGGTTGGCAAAGTTATCGCCAGCAGAGCACAAGTCACTCCCAATTAACACATGGGTCAGTAGGCAATCATCAGCTAATAAAACCTTTTGCATTTTGTGCATGATTTTAGAAAGGGCCATAAATTTGGAAATGACAGTGACTCTCATCAGATGTTCGTAAGAAAAGAAAACGATATGTTCCAGAGCACTTCAGTGATTTAAAGCATTTTAGTGGCAAATAGCAATACTTAAAAAAACTATTGTAGAAACCAGTTGTCTGTTATTTTGGCTACCAATTCCTTTAACTGTGAGAATCTATACAAATCTTCTTGCCCTGATGAGACTGTGAAATCTTACATAACTTTTCAAGTAAAAGGCAAAGAAGAATTCCTATGAAAATTAATCTAATTGTTTAAACCAGATTATAAACCTTTTTATTTTTTAAAAAATATATTAGTTTGAAATTTCTTTTTGGCCATACCACACAGCATGTGGGATCTTATTTCCCCAACCAGGGGGTAGAACCAACACCCCCTACATTGGAAACACAGGGTCCTAATTGCTGGGCCATCAGGGAAGTCCCTAAACCTGATTCTTGCAGCAATAAAAGGGGTTTTAGTTTAACCTCTTAAAAAATAATTGGAATATAGTTGGGTTAGTTTCTGCTGTGCAAAGAAGTGAATCAGCCATATGCATACATTTATCTTCTTCCTCTTGAACCTCTCTCCCCCCCACACCTGCCCCACCCCTTTAGGTCATCACAGAGTACAGATACACTTGAAATATATTAGTTTCTTTTAATTAGCTAGTTTTAAATATGAATTCCTATGACTTAGTCACAGAGTCAGATATGACTGAGCAACTGAACAGCAAAACAACAGGGCAGTCTTAATGTTTCCATTTCACAGATAAACAAACTGAGGGACTTGGAGGTCATGACTTACATTGTATCACTTACTACATCTCCACTGTAGCTGGTACCAAAATCCCCAGTAATGCATTCTTTGGGCTGTGGGTTATCTCGGGGAGCTGCTCTGTCACTGACTTTACCTCCATACTCTTGGCAAACATGCATCAATTCTACTTATCTCCTGCCTGGCATTTTGACATGGCCTTCCCTGAAATGAGAGAGATCCTCTACAGAGACTCCTAGGCATCTCTGCTCTCCTTCAGAGAACAAAAGGCCAGGAATAATATGATAGTAACCAGAAACTTTCATCTTGATAGCACTCCAGGAACAGTAGGCAAGTCCGTGCATGCACACACTCGCCCACTTCATTTGCATAGTCCATGTTTCTTGTCTCACTGGAAAGGCATCACCTTAGCACAGGCAATCTGCAACTCACCTACGGAGGTCTGAATTACAAAATAACCCATCAAGATGAAATAGCCAGTGGTCCCTTTGTTCCACTGGACACCAATAAAAGCCAGCTATTTAAAAATCAGATGGAGATGTTAGACAATTCATGTTGTTTGAAGAAAACAAGTAAAAACAATTGGAAAAGAATGGTAAGGATGATGTACATAGCAAATGTGACTCACCCAACATTTTCCTTGGCCTTTCCCCCAAATTGCTATGCTATAGTTTTTACTTTGCAATCATAATGGCTAAAATCTATGAAAAATTATTTCTGTGCATCAAAACTTTCTGGTTGCAAAGGAGACTTCCAGATCATTAGTCATCCACTCACTGTGTGTTACCCTGTCCTCAGAAGAGCCAGTCCAGACTGGCCCCTCCCCAAGTCTTGTCTCTGTCAGTACCACCTTCAGAACCCTGTTTCTCAGACTCCAAACCTAGTGGCCACGTTTGATTCCTTACCCAGTGCAGTCTCAAATACTGCTGATCCCTGCTTATTCTTCCCTTGGGCTTCCCTGGTGGCTAAGGGCATCCGCCTGCAATTCAGGAGATGCAGGAGACTCAGATTCGATCCCTGGGTTGAGAAGATACCTTGGAGGAGGAAATGGCAACCAATGTCAGTATTTCTTGCCTGGATGGACAGAGGAGCCTGGTGGGCTATAGTCCATGGGGTTGAAAAAGATTCAGACATGACTTAGCGACTAAACAGCAATTCCTCCCCCTAAAACATTCAGACCTGAACACTTCTCCTAGGTACCATTGCAATAAACTTAAAGTCATAGTTGTTTCTCAGCTTAACTTCTGTCTCTTCCATCCCTTTCTGAACCATGTGCCCTTACAGTCCTTTCTCCACTCAGCAGACAGAATGATGGGGAAGAAAAGTGAATCCAATCAAGCCAGCATCTCTTTCCTAAAAAATGCTCCCATGGTGACCAGGGCTCCTCTCCCCACCAGGTTCCCTCTACTTTTCTCCTTTCCCTCTCTGCTTCAGCTACACTGGTGATAAGCTCTTCTGCCTCTTAGAATCTCTGTGCTTGATGCTTTCAGCTTGTAAGCCCCTCCCTGAATCCTAGAAGATGTCTCTCTCCATCACTCAGTCTCAGCTCTAACTCAACTCTTTGGGAGGTTTTCCCTAACTCTATCAGCTAACGTGGATTTCCTACTTCTCCTGGGACTCTCTCTATCCCCACCAGTCACCTCACCCTTTTCTTTTCGGCATAATTCTGACCATTCACTGTCAGCTTGTTTGTTTCTGTCCATCTCTTTCTTCTCATGAGAGAAGGTAAACTTGAAGACAGGACTTTCTGTTGTAACACAGTGTTTTCTCCAGTGGAAGCTGGTATATGGTAAGCAGATGTTCTACAGTAAGGAGCTGTTCCATAAACAGTGCTCATCCACCATCACAGTGCTTTCCTCTGAACACCCAGCTATGGTCAGCTGCTCTGGATGACAGATGATGAAGAAGGGAGCCCACTTTTGGGTAAGCCCTCCTTCTTAAGGGAGGAGAGGAAGGTATAATGAAGTGTCAGGGTGGGGACCAAAAACTGTATGTGTCTACAGAGTCATCTAGGACCTGCCAGAAGAGACAGCGGCTTCCTCTTAGAATCCTACTTATTTCAAAGTCTGGGTAATATCTGAGTTAAGGATGAAGAATATGGTTTTGAATCCTGAAATAGATAACAATTTCTTCATCTGTAAAATGGGTGTGATTATGCTATCTCACAGGATTGTAAATGGGTAGAAAAGCTATGACAACCTAGACAGCATATTAAAAAGCAGAGATATCACTTTGCTGACAAAGGTCCATCTAGTCAAAGCTATGGTTTTTCCAGTAGTCATGTATGGATGTGAGAGCTGGATCATAAAGAAGGCTGAGCACTGAAGAATTGATGCTTTTGAACTGTGGTGCTGGAGAAGACTTTGAGAGTCCCTTGGACAGCAAGGAGATAAAATCAGTCAATCCTAAAGGAAACCAACTCTGAATATTCATTGGAAGGACTGATGCTGAAGCTGAAGCTCCAATACTTTGGCCATCTGATGTAAAGAGCCAACTCATTGGAAAAGACCCTGATGCTGGGAAAGATTGAAAGCAAAGGGAGAAGGGGGTGACAGAGGATGAGATGGTTGGATGGCATAATGGACTCAATGGACTTGATTTTGAGCAAACTCTGGGAGATGGTGAAGGACAGGAAAGCCTGGTATGCTGCAGTCCATGGGGTGGTAAAGAGTGGGACATGATTGAGTGACTGAACAACAACAGCAATAGAATACTCAGTACAGAGGCTAATTTCTAGCATGTCCTCAATTAAGAAATCCTATACTCTTTCCCCGGCCCCATCCCACACACAGGTGATTGCTTTTGAATTCAATTATATTCAGGGTTAATTAAGCTCAGAACCACCATTTAAAATAGTTTCTATAGGAAACTATATACCTAAACATCCGACTTCCATATAAATGCCTTTTGGAATACAACCTGGTTGCACTTTGAGAATTACTTGTCATGAAGTATTTGTGCTTATGTTTTGTTACCAGGCTGCTTCTATGTGTACATTTTCTCAGGGTCCTATTTTTCCAGCACTCATCCCATTGTTAAGGAACAATTGACTTGGAGTGTATGTTCACTGTACAAATGGGACAAAGGCAGATGTGTAATTTATTCTATTTTTCTTAGAAACAAGAAACTAAATATAAACAGGAGTAATTCAATTCTGATGAATAATAATCACTATGCTTTATAATACAACAGAGACAAAAGGGAATACAGAAGAACTTGTTACATTCAAATTGTATCTGAAAGACTTATGAGATAGGCTGTGAAGGACTATTACATCCTCATTTATTCTACTTTCTGTTATTGACTCTGTTTTTTGTTAGTGAGACGTTCTTGCCTGTGAAAGCTGCTTTAATCTTGGAGACAAACAGTTAAAAAGGACAAAGCATGCAATTGAATTTTTCCTTTTTATGATTTTGATTTCTTAATTATTTCTTTTAGTTACATGAAAATGTTCAAAGCATAGATCTTATCAATACAACTATTGGCTGCCTCAAGAAAACAATTCAAGACCAATAGAGTGCAAATTGAGTTTACCAAAAAACAAAGCAAAAATGAAAACAAAAATCCTAACAGAAGGTTAGGATTCTATTTTGAAGGTTAGAATCAGAAAGATTCTATTTTGTCATACTATTCAGAGAGCATGTCTTTTTACTGACATATATGTGAATAAATATGTTTTTTTAATATTGAGAATAAAATGCCTACCATATGACATTTAAAATAATAATGTTTTAACAAAATTTTTATTGTATTTCCTTCTTATTCAGAGTAACTGAATAATTTAAATTCTAGTCCCTTGATGAACTCTTCTATCACCCAGCTTACACTCTTTACATGGGAGATTTCCTGAAAGAAACTTATCTGAACTAACCTAATAATTATTTATGGCTTACTGTAACACAGTGTACTCTTGATTTGAAATAATCCTATGAATTTATTACAATCTTACAATTGTCCAATTATAGGGTTTTGCATAGTTTATTTCATGATGACTGCAAAAACTTATTAAAAAATTGAAACATAAGCTAAGAACAGAAATGATCATGTGACTATAATGAGTCTCTTTCATGATATAAATACATATCAGACTTGGAGTTAAATCTATTTATCAAATGGAGAAAAAAAACAAACCTGCTATGAATATTTCTAAGTTCTCTAATTTCACCTGGGAACTCTGCTGAACGTTCTAAATTACTTATATTAAAAAAAATTCTGTCCTCTGAGAGCCAACAGATAAAATTTTTAATTATATGTTTTGCTCTTTGCATATAGGTAATTAGTTTTCTTTATAGGAGTTCAGTTAGAAAATTTTACAGATAAGTAATAACAATAAAATTATTATACTAGATCAACTTTAAATAAATGTCTTCAAAATTTGTGGTGTGAGACACAATGAGATATAGGAAATAAAAGAGTTTCTTATTTTTAATGCCTCCTGGCTCAAATGCAAGACACAGGTATAGATTCATGGTAATTCTTATGACTGTTTTGAGGAGTCACAAATGGCTGTGTTTCTGAAATCAGTTCATTATTTTATCTAATTTATTATGTCCATTCAGAAATGCCTTGCCACAGCAGAAACAGCAAAGCTGTTCTTTCATATTTAACTACTAATTAATTAGCGAGAATTTGAGTTGCTCACTAGTACTAGAACAGCAATATAGTTTTTATGTTCAGTAAGCTACATTATCTAATATTTCGAAGAAAGATGCTATTTAAGTGGGTAAGCCCAAGCTTATCAGAAAGTAAACTGACCCTTTAACAGGAACATAATGAGCGAAGTTAGCATCTGTACCTCCAAAATAAAAATGTAACATCAACATGCCTATTAACAAAATGAGAAAAAATCTAATTAAAGCAAATTAGCCTAATGTGCACAGGCTGGATAAGACAGATTACTTCTAAAAATCCGAGAAGATAATGGTACCCATATGGGATATGTTTTTGGCATTTTTCATATAAATTGGACAGTTTTAGAGGATAAATATGGTACAAAAGTCCTTACAGGCAATTATGTCTTTACAATGCTGGTGGCTGACATCATAAAAGTATAATTTTAATTGCTATTAATTGCATTAAGTCTAGTCTTATTGAATACTTAATGCCATTTCTGACAGTAGTGCTAATTTATATACTTTAATGAAGCTTCATGGTAGAAGTTTGGAATTATAGAGCTACTTAAACTATGTCTTAAATAGTACATTTTATCTGTCAAGAAGTTCTAGATATAAAAACATTCACTGATATTTATAAAAATATATCACTGATATTTTTCCTTTAAAAACAGGTTTTCATTTCCCCTGCTTTTTTTGTGTGTGAGTGATAAAGTGATGTTGCCAGATTTTTGGGGTTTTTTTTTCTGTAATTTTTGAAAAAAATGCTATTAGTAATGTTTACTACACATTTAAAACAGCTGCTGGCTCTCCAATGTGTCAGGTATTGAAACATATTTGATTTTTAAAAAATTCAAAATTATTAGCTTGCAAAATTTAGCTTCCATCATTCTAGGTACCTAATCTGCTTCAGAAGAAAGTAGTCATTTATAGCATATAAGAGGTAAAGAGACACAGAGTAAATAATAAATATCATAAAAGGCAGGAGCATTTTTGAATAAAGCAACAAGATAAATAGCTCTATCAACATTACATTTATCAGTTGGCATTTGTAGTAATTCTTCTAGCACTACTAGTTACCGGAGGTCTCTGCTGTTAGTGTGATTTGCATTATTAAATTATGAGAAATTCATTCATCTCAATCAGTGCTAGTTTCAATATTTGTGAATTAGTAATCTGCCTGGATGCCCTAATGGAAGAATGCATCCATTATTGCCGTTTCAATTTGTTTTCATGTTCGTTGACTAAAAACACACCATTTGAAATGGTAAAAATACCGTACAGGAGGGCAGTTGAGTGCAAGAGAAATCTTTGCTCTCAGATACTGAGACTTTTGGTAAACTCTAAAACCTGTTATAAAACCTGTTATTTCTGCTCAGAAAGGCATGGTTAATAAAGTGAACGAGCACAAATGTCAGGTAAAATATGCCATGTGCTTTTATATGCCCTATTGATTTTTCCTATAATTAAAGTGATGAGCACACACTGTTTGGTAATAATGAAGCTAGATTTCCTTTTGAGAATTTTTTAAAGGTTTAGCAAAGTCAGTTTCAGCCTGTCGCCTTTTGGTAAAATATCTTTGCTCAGATCTCCCTAGAGATATCTAAGTAAAAGGCAGGATTGTGAGGGGAAAAGGCTGAGAATTTTAGAAGTCTACAAAAGTTTCGATTTCCTTAGGTGCGGCATCCATTGTCTGTGAAAATAGAGGTTGGGCTAAGATTTCTGGAAACAGACATCTGTCTTTCTGTTACAGCATCATGGCTGCCAACAGTCATGCCTTCAACACTGCCCTGTCCCTTGCCATCCTTGGCCTAACTTTGAAGGCTATTCTAGAGTTCAGTCTCTTTATTCACCCTTTCACGCTGAGAATGTCAACCAATTAGTGCTACTTTATGTAATGCTTTTCATGAGACTGACACTGGTCCATAAGGAATTAGACTGAGACCACCAACCCATTTCGCATGGGCCAATGAATAGCCATTGGATGGTGACAACTTTTGATCACAACCTGCGTTTGGGTTCAAACCAATTACTTAACTGCGACAGCTTCCATACCACCCGATTAGGCCTGTGTGTCATTCAGGGACCCTGATTAATTAAAACAACAACTAGGCGGAAACCTTTTACATAACTTATTTCCACTGCTCTGCTCACCATGATCACTGAAATGGAAAAAGCAAGCTAGGGGAATCAATATTGAAGCCGAGAGTCAACACTCCTGTTTTCTAGGAAAAGAGGAAAAGGATCAGTCTACACTGAAAGACAGGAAGAAAATAGCATCTCAATTTTTTTAAAGAAGAAATTAGAGCAGGAGCTATTTTTTTTCTTATGTGAAAAAAAATTGTTGAATAGTTCATTCAATATATGTGTCCTTTTGCCTTAAAATTATTTCTTAATCATGAAAGCAACTCATGCTAAATGCTGCATTCTTAGAAATTACAGAGAAGTCTCCCTAATAATTTATAATCCCACCACAGAGATAATAAACTACTGTTAACAGTCAGCTGAATACCCTTTTTGTTTATTTATATGCACTTCTACCTCATGGAATCAGTCACTTCCTATTGCTCTGTTGTCTGCTTAGAAAATATTTTGTGAACCTGTTTTCTTTCAATAATGCTATGCCATAATTCAGGTATTTTGCTTTCTTTCCTTCCGTTCTTTCAAACTGTCTGATTGGCTCTCTATGGCAAGGAGGAGGGGAGTGCCATGGCTGAATATTGATGTTTATTTATTATTATGAGTTTTTAATTTTCAGGTTCCTTTAGTTGTAAACTTCAGGGAGTAGGCTGTGGGTGGCCTTCTATGAGCAGTAGCAATCTATTCATAATGGCCCCTTGCCTGCTGCTTATGATTATACAAAGGGGAAACCCAGTTCAGTGGGATTTTACATGCAGTTCTCCCCTGTGGCTTTAGAGTGGCTCTGCGTCACTCCTGTAGAATCAAATATCTTGATTTCAGAACAGTAATCTTTCAGGTTCAAAGACATATGGCTCTGGTTTCTGTAAATCTGTTGGCTGGAATATGCCATTCATCTGTGAGACCTGATTGAGGATACTGGCTTGCTATTTAAGGAATTAAAAAAAAAATAAGTCAGGGAAACTCAGAATGACATACACAGTCTAAGAGTATTTCTAAGATTTTTAAGAATTCTAAGATATATAAGTATACTTATTAAATGGTCGTAATACATGTGGTTTATTCATGGTCACTCTGAATTTGCTTACTGGTATTGTGCCAGTGGGCCCATGGCTGTACATCTAAGAATCTGTAGGTTTCTTTATTATTTATAATGTATAATGAGGTTGGATGAAGCCTAAAGAATATACTTTAAAAGTATCTTTAATAGAATACACACTATTATAGAGGAAATGTGTACAAGCTTAGAAGAATCTGCCTTTTTGTGGTTGTTTACCACTGTGTACTTCATACTAAAGAAGATATTTGCATGTGGAATAAGTAGAGGTTACCCCTGATTAGACTCTGAAAATATTGATAATTTGGTAATGAATTATTTTTATATATATAGTAAAGCAGAAATATTTCTACATATGGCTCAGCTAGCCTAGTTTTAGCAAGTGCACTACTATAACTGAAACTAATAATGTTTCATAAATAATGTTTATCTCTGTATCACATTACATCTAATTAAGTCCAACCTGCTCCTCAATTATTCCAATCACTTATTTGTTGATTTTTTTTTTTTTCAGATGTATGCATTACAAGAAAAGTCTTGGTGAGACAGATCCATTCTCTCAGAACATTCTGGCAGTTTTAACACCAATAGCTGAATTCAAGTAGACTGATAACTGCTAATAAGCAGGGTAAGCTAACATAAACTGATAGATGGTGTGGTAGTCCTCTCATTTAATGTGCACAGACAACCAGTTTGACTCAACACTAATATATTTATGTCAACAATCATCTAAAACTTGGTAAGGGGAAATTAAAAGGAAGTTGATTAAAGTAAGATGTCATAAGTGATTTTAAGATTTGCACATACTACTGGCATATTGGAACCATCCTTTTGAAAACTCTTAGTCTAGGTGGCTTCATAGACATGTTAGATAAAAATTCTAAAGATTTGCCAGCAGCTTGTAAACCAGTATTTATAAACCAGTTTGTAACCAATCCACACTTGCTAATAGGTACTGCATTCTTACTACTTCACTCTTTATGCCTAGGCTGAGAGGTACACCTTTTGGCCAACAGCTGAAGCAAACACTCTTCCAAATATAGTTTCATGAAAATGCCATCTGCACTCTCCTTGCATTTCTTTTTGTGCCTTAGGACACAGAGCTGTTTTCTCTGGGTTTCAGGACAGTTGCCTTTTCTTGGAAATTGTCCTCTTGCTGCAGTGCCCGCCCCCCTCAATGGTCTACTTCACTCTGATCTCCTTGAGGGCACAGTCATAATCTAGGCAAGTCAGCACATGGAGCAGGACATAAATAGCTTGCAGTAAATTCTATTAAATTAATAAACAAATGAGTGAGATCCATGATCTTTAGGTCAGGACTTGGATTTAGAATCTCAAAAAAAGAAAGTAAAGCAAAGATGTCCTAATCACTAAAGGTGGGGCTTCATTGGGCAGGAAGTGATGACACGTGATATGTCCAGTCCTAGGATACTGATACACTAGGGCATGGAGAGGTGTCTCTGGTACTTTGATTTAGTACTGATCGACTTACGCCAACTTCCTCAAGAGAGGGCACTAAAAAAAACAGGAGCAGGCTCCCTTTTTATAGTAATAAAAACTGAGTTGTGTGACCTTGGGCAAGTTAGTTAACTCATCTGTATTTCAGTTTCTTCATTAGCTGGGAGTAATTAGGATACTATTTTAGAAGGCGATTCTGAGGTTTAAGTGAATATATCTAATACATTATGCAAAATATCTAGAAGAGCACTTGGTACTTAATCAGATTCGATTAATGTTTGATACAATTATCATTATTCCATCACCACCATCACCACCACCATCATTATCATCATCATCAACTGTAAGAGAAATGGTGGCCATAAAGACAATTGCATTGGTCCTGGCTTGCATCTTTACCAACTGGTCGTTGCAGACAGCATTAAGCAAAGTCAGAGGGCAGCAGAATGGCTGTTGACACTGAATTAAAGCCCCAAATGGGTGAATAACTGCAGCTTAGTGGAGGATTAGCAAAAGTGATAGGAAAGGGGTTAGTTACTAGGAGAGGATGATGATTAAAAATGGAAGGATTAAAGATGATATGTTATATTGTGTGAAGAGAACTAGGCTATCATAATGATGGCACAGCAGGACATATGATACAGGCAAAATAAAATAAAGCAAAAGGAATTAGAGAACATTAGGAAGTTCAAGAAGTAAAAAGATATGATAGTGAAGGAAGGCATTTGATGAAATGAGATAGGAAGGCTGCAGAGATACCCGGGGCATGAGGACAAGAAGCAAGGGAGAGATCCTATTTCTTTTGGAAATTGGGCTGGGAGTTTTAATTTCTTTTGACTCTCATTTTTAAAAAATCCATTTCCTTGTTTAACCCCCTACCCCATTTAATTACTAACCTACTCATGTTTCCATTTCTAGCTCTCCCCTTTGTCTTCCTCCAGCTCAGCATCCTTCTCTAGTCTCTCCAATGATATCACTCTGCTCTCCTCCCACATTTGGGTATCAATGCCTTAACCCAAGAGCTCCTCCTCCTTATTACATTTGCTTGAACACTGTCACTCATCCCGAGGGAAATATATATATATATTTTTAATATAAACATATATATATATATATATATATATATTTGCTCAGCACTGTTAAGCCAAAGGGAAGTGGAAATGTGTACTTCAGCTATGACATTTTCCTTATGCTGTTGTCTGACAGAAATTTAGAAAAATAACTAAACCAAAAGGTGATTCTGCCAGAGTTCTGCATTTTAAATGGCAAGCTGAAGGACAGTGCACCGGATGCATATTTATAGAGATGGGTTTCTAGTTCTTAAGGTTTCAATTGCAACCAGGGACCAAGTGGATCCAGTGAATAATGGTCAAAGCTGCGTAAAAGGATTTTCAACCAGAGAAACTGGGAAGCACAGTTTCTTTGAATTTGTATCAAACTGAGAAAAAGATTGTTTAGCCCCACAGTCAGGTGTAGTGCACGGTGCGGAGGGGGAGCACCCTTTCATGTTTTCCTCAGGGGCTCTTGTTTTTTCTTTTTTTCTCTCATCAGATTCCCTTACACAATTGCAAAGGAAGCTTGGTTCATGTTTCCTGATTGCCAGGGGCTTGGGACGTTGCAAAGAGCAGGACATTTGGAGTCACACCGCCTAGATTCCATTCCTATCTTTGCCACTTACTAATTCTACGACCTTGGAAAGATGGGGACATGGTCAGAGGAGCAGATTGAGGTCAAGTGGAAAACAGTCAACACTAGAAGGGAGCCAGGTTTTGGCCAGAACATGATAAGTTTTGTTTTGAGATGAGTTGGTTTTGAAATTCTGTTGGGACCTCAAGGAAGATGTGTTATAATCAGAGACATGAATTTAGAGAATTTATGAGCATTGCAAAAACTTTGGAAGAAAATGACATATATTCATTTTCTCATCATTGCACCATAACTGCTTTTCATATTTTACTGAATATCTTTATAGCATCTATTCAATATTTCCCACTAAATAATATGTAATGAAACACATTTTTGTGTCTACAGATATATCAGTATATCTATGCTTTCATTTAATGATTGCATATACCTCATGTTCTCTATTAATCCTTCAGTGAGTCTGATTCCCAAGGAAACAAATGGAAGGAGGACACGTGTGATAGGAGAAAGGAGAGGGGCTCCGGGAGAGGGTGGGAAGAAGTGTTTGGAACAAGATGGGAAAGTGAACATCCCATGGTGTTTGTTGTAGTTTTGACAAATGGAAGCTTGGGATTATTGGGACTTATATCATAGAAAACCTCCACAGCATTTTGAGATGAGGGTGTTTCCCAGGAAACAGATGAGGTTGGGGCTGGGAACAAATGAGCTCCTAAAATGTTGGCAAGTCCCAAAACAGAGCTGAAACTCTTGGAAGAGACGAAACTTGCTAGAGAAGAGGGATGTGGATGAAGCAACATAGTGGGGTTGCAGGATGAAGTAGGGTGGAAGATGAAATAGAAAAGTTGGCCTCTGGAAGCAGTGGGGACATTCTGTCCTTTGAGAGAGAAAGGAAGGAGAAGTGAGCTGAAACAATTTTTGAAGTGCAACCTCTGTTGCAAGATGAAGGACATCTGCTGCCTTTATCTTGTCAGTGGACAGAAGAGGCTGACAGAGATTGGCTGAGTGGAAGAGCCACATTGGAAAACGTTTTAGGCAATCAACAGAAATCCAAACCAGTGGTCATCCAGCCAATCAGAGTCCATATAGGATGATGTGAATTTGTAGCCCATCTAATTGGTGCATTCTGGCTTTGGCTAGAGGGACGATCCCTTGGAGGAGGAAATGGCAACCCACTCTAGTATTCTTGCCTGGAAAGTTCCATGGATAGAGGAGCCTGGTGGGCTGCAGTCCATGGGGTCACAGAGAGTACAACATGACTAAGTGACTGAGTGCACAGTGCACATGCGTGCATACACACTCACACACAAACACATACATACACACAGTGGCTTTTGCCAAGTATTTGGGTAGAGTCAGACTATGGGCTTTGCCCTAGATTGAGGCATATAAAAAACGCATAAAGGAGGAAAGCAGGTAATTAGAGATAGGTGAGGAAAGAGAAAAGGTGACCTTAACTAGAAAAACAATAAAAGTATTGAATTATAGGACGCATTTGCTTTAAAAGCAACCATGATATCACACTCAAAAGGTGTAAAACAGATAAATGATGGATTATTATTCACATTGGGCTTCCCAGGTGGCTCAGTGGTAAAGATCCCACCTGCCAATGTAGGAGATGTGGTTGGATCACTGAGTCAGGAAGATCCTCTGGAGAAGGAAATGACAGCCCACTCCAGTATTCTTGCCTGGGAAATCCCATAGAGGAGGGCTACAGTCCATGAGGTCACAGAGAGTCGGACACTACTTAGTGACTGAGCATGCATGCACACATGTGTGTTATTTGCATTACAGAATAAAAAGATTCTTTGTGTTATGAAAAAATCTAACCCTGTTTTCTCTCTTACCCTCATTGTTTATTTAAAATAAAATACAATCGTCTGGAAAAAAATTCAATTTGCAAGCATTTTTTCTGAGACAGACCTATTATCCAAAGTGAGGTTTACTCCTATTGTTCTGTTTATGTAGAAATTAAAGCAAGAGTGTATCATGCATACATTTAGGACTTAGTTGATCATCGGTTTCTCTGCCGGCTTGCACATGTAGTTTTCTGTGAGCTGTTTAAACCTTGATCTATTCTCCTCATTCATAAAATCAAGAGAATAATCTGTGCTTATTTCAGAGATGGAGATTATTTTACCTAGTGATGATTAATGACCCGATATCAGTAAATCAGTCTCAGCTTCCTGCAGATGAAAAGTACGTGTCCTGAGATTCCTATATTAGTGCATTGTTTTTCCTCCATGGGAACCTTAGCTGATTTGCTCCAATAAAAGCTTGGGATGTTTCCAGGGGGTATGTGATATACTAGGGGCATGGAATTTTATAACGTGCTTGACTTTTTTTTCTCTTATGAATGCTACCATGTAAAATGATGCCATTATAAAGATTCTTTTACTGTAGTGAAAAATTTTCAAAGCAGCAAAGTACATGTTTCACGTATTAAGATATCGCTACACTTGTGAAAGAATGAGCCACAATATGAGTGAAAAATCAAGACACATAAGAATGAATGAGCATTTCCCCTTTCTTTTCTTTCTTTCCTTTTATTTTTGTAAAGATTGTATCTGATGTCTTCCCATAAGCAGCAGTTACTATTGGCCAGTGCAACAATTACTGAGTGATCATGTCTTTTTTTCCCCCCAGAATAATTCTATTTCTCTGTTCGGTTTATAAAGCTTTTCCTTAATCGTCTCTCTAGTGAATTATTTTTACTTTCACATAGCAGTGTACACATTTAAAGTCAAAATTATTTCTTTGCTTTAAAGGCACCCACACACCACTTTTTATAAAAACAAAACAAAACAAAACAAAACAGAAAGTAAGCCATAAAAAGCCTATGAGATTTTGGCATTTCTTTTAAATTTATGCCTCAGTGTGTTAATACAATAGTGATGCTAAATATTGTTACTCCACAATTTATTAGAGATTACTTGGCTATAGGACATGCTACTCTGAGCCTTTTGACTTTAAGTTAACGGGCAAATAATATACAGTTGATAATCCTTTGCAAAAGCTTCTTTTTCTATTCAAATACACAATAAACTGGAACACATGTATACACACAATGTGAACAAATAACTCTGAATTCATGAGTCAAAGCAAGCTAGAACAACTCAAGAATTTCAGAGAGGAAAAAGGAAGTCACTTTTTCTTTTTGGATACAAATTTCTAAAAATCCATAAAACAGAAAATAACAGCATCCCTGCCCTTATTTACTTTCAAGGGTTATTATAGGCATACGTTTCCTATAAATTGCTTTGGATTTCATGGCCAAAGGAACATGCAAATATGATTTGGGCTCCGATAATTTTGGTGCATACATTTATTTACTTGTGTTTGTATTAAATACAACGTGTGAGCCACAGAGTGAGTCCAAATGAGAGAACGGTGGCCCAGGGGCTGTCAGGAGTGAAGTGGTGCTGTGTAACTGTTCTGAGATCAGAGGAAAATGCAAAGAACCGAGGAGGATTAAAGACACTCCAGGAAGCTTTAGGAGTCCCTTAGAAAAGAGGGACAGAGAGAGAAGTGGGGGTGAGAAGAATGAAAGTAGCAACGGGAAGCATTATTCCATTGCCAAAAAGACAGAATCCCACTCACAATATATGTAAGAATTTATTCTCATAAGGATGATGATAATCAGAGTGAAAAAATGATTTCTCTTTTCAAGAGGGAGAGGTCAAGGGCGCGTCTTATCACATTTTAGAAACACTTTGTTGTCTTTTTCTTTTTTTGACTGCACAGATACAGAGTACAAAGATTTAGGATTTTAAGAGTTCATTATGTTAAAACTGAATTCAACTGTGTTGTATTTCTGTGTAACATTTTATTTTAAAGTAGATTTAAAGAATCAACATTATCTTAGCTGGAAAAAAATCAATCCCAGTGGATATAAGACTAGTACGTGGAAACAGAATATTGTCTAGGAAATACAGTTGACATAACAGAAAATGGTTAAAAAAAATGGAATCTTCTAACATTATCTCTGCTTATATTCATAACTGTACTTAGTAAGTCTTTTGAAAAGATCTAATAAACTTTGACCTAAATAGGGAGCCAAAATTTAATATGGAACTTTTATATATATATATATATATATATATATATATATATGAATATGGAAAATTTATATGACTTAGCAACCCCAGAGATTTTAAGCAAATGGATACAATATTAATAAAGATGACCATACATTTCTGTTGTGGAGACAGAAGATGTTGATTGTGGATATAACCACTTGAGATGTATAAGCAATTATATACTAAACCTTAGATTTCAGTCATTCTGGGAAAGGATATGATTATCCTGGCAGTTAGAACTATCTTCCATGTGTATCCTATACAATCTCAAATTCTATCATTGTTTATTAGTATCCCTGCCTGTAGGTCTTAAGATCTTTTCATGTGAAAGTTCCCTCTCTATAATGTACTGTCCACGGTGCTGAGGATGTAACATTCAGAAGGAATAAAAAAAAAAAAAAGAGTACCTACTCAGATACTTCTGTTGACATTAGAGTATTCCTGAACATGTATACTGACACACTAGCTGAAAATAATTTGGCATTGATTCATGTGTGAATGTCTTCCTATTCTTCTATTCTTCATTAAACAGTACTGTTCTAAAGTGTTCTGGCATGCCGAGAGGTAAAATACAAACATTCGTACAAATCTACAGCATGACCTGTTCCAGAGATGAAATAAAGACTGATTTCCAAATCTACAAGTTTCTCGCTATCACTCCAACCCTATAACCCCCAAACCTTTGGGTAACAAAGGTGAAATTAAAATAAAGTCATTTGCTTTGGCAAATCAAAGGATCTCAATTTATTTCCTGCAACTATCTTTTCTTTCAGGACCCGGAAAACAGATTACCAAAGGAAAATGCGGCAGTAGGTGCATATTTTTTTAAATGAAAGAAATTGTTCCCCAGAACTTTTCAATAAGAGAAAGCATGTGACCTCCTTTCTGGGAGACCCGCAGTACAGTAAACAATTGAATCCATATTCAGCCAGATGCTTCCAGTGTGTAAATTACTCCCAGGGTAAATGTTAGGCACTTCTGGAGCCGCGTTAACTCTTTCAGGCTTCGAGTATGCAATTTACTAAATTACTGCTGCCTGTACTTAATGGTGCTCTGGGGACCGAAAAAGATTAATGTAGTTCTAGAAGTGCCAAAGTTCCTCTTGGGGAGAGCATCTGACTGAAGGGAAGGGCTTGCATCTAATCCTTCTTTGTAAAAGGAGGTATTCTTTGAAATTCTTTAAAGTTACTTTCCTTTTCAATATTGCACATTCCGTCCCCAAAATGTACAGTATATGCTAAGAACCTGGGATTCTTTTTTCTTCTCTATTGGAGAAAAGATTTATTTTTGGAAAAGTTTTCACTGACCCTTTTCTCTGAAAAAAAAAAAAAAAATCACAGTAGCTATTAGTTCTTGTTTAACGTGGGCTTTTTGTTATGTTGGAGCAATTGACTTCATTCTGCTTAATCGCTTCTCTTAAGTCATCCCTTAACTGCTTTTCCTATTACTTCTCTGATAGCTGCAGTCTTTCATTCCTATTGTTTTCCCCGTTTGCTCCCATTGACGTGACATCTACATGACCACAGGGCTTGATCGATCTCTCTCAGTTCATCGTCTCCTGTGGGTATGACCTTCCAGACAGCCGGCCACCTCCCTCTTTATACCACCTCAAATTCGATCCCAGTCTATAGGTTATCTGAAGTGGGGTGTCTCACCACCAGTTTGGGACATAATGAAACCATGTGAAGCCCATCTCCTGGATGAACTCGTGACATCTTTTCTTCTCCAGCCACAGGGCATCAGTCAGCAGCCTCTAGTAGCTACCACTCTGATGATAATACTAAAACTTTCCATTCCTCATAAAGCCAGTGGGTCTATGATGCATTCCTTTTTTCCCTGTCTTTTTCTCTTCGCCTATCTTTGTGATAGTCTCTTGTGAACACTCCTGCTCCTTTTTATTCTGTGTCATTATGGGCTATTTTTATGAACTCTCCCTTTATGCTTGATGATAAATTCTTATTTTGCTTACCTATTTTTCCAAAAATCTATCAAAGCCCAACTTCCACCTGACTACATGAAAGTCGGTTAGTACTTCTTTTCTTTTTAGATGAAAAACTTCTCTATACAACTACTCAGAAAACACACACAGAACACACACATATACATATATTTAATATTTACTTATTTATTTGGCTGCCTTGAGTCTTAATTGCGGC
Source organism: Bos taurus (assembly GCF_002263795.3). NCBI lineage: Eukaryota > Metazoa > Chordata > Mammalia > Artiodactyla > Bovidae > Bos > Bos taurus. Next base: position 13,011,660 of record NC_037354.1, on the reverse strand, counting down.
ATGAGGGATCTTTCTTTGGGTCATGGGCTCAGTACTTACAGAGAGCAGGCTTAGTTGCTCTGAGGTGTGTGGGGTCCTAGTTCCCTGTCAAGGGATTGAACCCATGCCCCCAGTACTGGAAGGCATATTCTTAACCACTGGACCATCTGGGAAGTCCCCAGAAATATATTTTAAAAAAATCAAATATAATATTATATAGTCTACCCATGGCCTTTTGTTTTTAATACTTGTATGTTTTGGTATTGATAGATTTGAATAGTCATGTTGACCAGTATTATGCAAATTTTTAAGGTACAGAGATGATTTCTGCTGCATTTTGATAAATGCTGCTATTGTATAATCACTAAATAACTCCTTGGTGACCCCATGGAATATAGTCCACTAGGCTCCTCTGTCCATGGAATTTCCCTGGCAAAAATACTGGAGTGGGTTGCCATTTTCCTTCTCCAGGGGATCTTCCTGACCAAGGACTGAACCTATGTCTCCTGCATTGTAGGCGGATTCTTTACCTCTGAGCAACTGGGGAAGCCCATTAGGGGCAATAGAGTGCCTAAAGCAGTTACTTTACCTGGGGAAGAAGCTGGTACTAAACTGTATATAGAGACTTTGAGGAAGACAGCACAGTGTACCAGCTCTAGTAATAAAAGAACACTTCATGAAGAGATTTGGGACTTATGAGTGAGATTTGGATGGGCAGCAGAGATCATTAAGGAGACAAGAGCAGTCTGAGGAGGAAAGGAATGGAGTGAAATTAGTCTTGCACATCCCAGAGCACTGGGGCCATGGGCTTCCTCTATACAATGATGAGACATGCTCAGCATCTGTCAATTCTTATCTTGTTTCTCCATGTTTCTTGAAATAACCATCTAATGCTTAGTTCAATAGATTTCTCTTGAGTATATATAATTCCTTAGAGGAAAAATAATTTTGAAAGAAAACAGATAAGGGTAAATTTCAGGATTTTTTGAAGAAGAGAACCAAATCCAATGTTGCCTTATATCACAGTGAAGGAATTACCCTACTTAATTCAATGTCAACATGTTCATTTGTTAATTCAATGTCAGCATGCTTGTTTGTGTTCTAGTTATTGTTAAATGGCTAGTGGGTATTTTGGATTTAAAAATGAGAAATTTGATATCTGGACAAAGAGCTGTGATTTTTAAGATTACAAGACAATGTAAATAAGGTGATTTGGCTCAACTTTACCATTTATTAAACATCCTACATGAGATTATGGTGCATGGAGCTATTCAGCTAAACATATGAAATTGCCACAATTCAACCATTTTTGATCTCCTCCAAACTGCAATTTCATATGGTTCAGCCTAGCCATTTCAAATAAACATGTTGGATATGAAACATTTTATAGCTGCCACTTTCTTCCAGCTTTGGCCTGGGCTGCCCTTCCGGACCCCATTTCCCAGGTGATCTAGGACCCTGGAGGAGGAAGTTTCCATGTGAGAGAGAGATGAGTTATCCAGGACACAACCACAACTTTCAAGGAGGTATGCATGCCCCTGGAGAAGACCATCATCTATCTGAGAGAGAACCTGACCAACATACACAGATACCAAGTTATCCTGGAGATTAAAACATTGCCTTTTATGTTGGGAAACTGACACCGCCCCCCAACCCCCATTGTTAAATGCAAGACTTGGTTCTTAGAGTCAAAAAATTGGCCACCTTAGAGTGAAGCTAGTAAGTCAGACCTGGGACCTCCAGGAAAAATGCTTTCTAGCTTCTGTTTGTGGCCAAGCAACTTTCTTCAAGAAAAAGCTTTCAATCTACCCGACTTTTTTGGTAAATAGTGGACTGGCTATCCCCACAGGGGGCTTCCCAGGTGGTTCAGTGGTAAAGAATTTGCCTGCAATTCAGATCAGGCAGGACATGCAAGAGACGAGGGTTTGGTCCCTGGGTTGAGAAGATCCCCTGGAGTAGGAAATGGCAACCCATTACAGTATTTTTACCTGGGAAATTCCATGGACAGAGGAACCTGGCTGGCTACAGTCCATGGTGTCACAAAGAGTTGAGCACTATGGAGCGCACCCACCCACACACACACATATTCCCAGAGAACCTCAAGCTTACCTATCAGTAAACTCATCATGTGGTCTGTGTCCAAAATGGAAAAAGAAAAGAGAAAAAGGAGACATTGACCCTTTCAGTTTGAATTCTGCATCAATCATGTTTAGCCACATGATATAGAACAAGTCAGGGTTTCTCTGGTGGTTCAGATGGTAAAGAATCCGCCTGCAATGCAGGAGACCTGGGTTTGATCCCTAGGTTGGGAAGATTCCCCTGGAGAAGGAAATAGCAACCCACCCCAGTATTCTTGCCTGGTGAATTCCACAGAGGAGCCTGGCTACTATGATCCATGGGGTCGCAAAGAGTTGGATACGACTGAGTAAACTCATGTATATGCACATAAGTCAGCTGACGTTGCTGAGCCTGTTTTCTTAGAAGGTACCACCTATTATGTCTGTCTCGCAGGTTGCAGGGCTGAGTGAGAGCAAAGGTGTGAGTGCTCTGTGTGCACTGTACATTGTTTGGGGGCTGTGCCAATGTTGACCATCATTACATGGCCAAGAGCCTGAGAAACAACACTGGTCCCCACACAAGCATCTCTAGTCCCTCCAAACCTCTCTGGACTCTGAGACTCTGGACTCTGAGAGAGCTACCTGGCTAGGATAAAGCTTTTACCACCCTGCTCAGATTTCCACTCTCTATATACTTTACTTTTTCCTGTCTATAAAGGGTTTTACTTCAGCCATAATTTTTTTCTACTTTAGAAAGCCAATAAGAATTAATCAATCAATAATTGCATTGATGGGGAAAAAACTAATAAAAGTAGAACCATAACAGGACTTGAACTTAATAACTTTGAAATATAAAGGTGAGGCTTTATCCATGGGAATTTACAGATATTATTTGGTCACCAGATGGCTTTCATATTTCTTCATTACTGCAATACAAACATAAGAAATACGGAGGAAAAAACTCTATATAAGTGCTATAAATTTCATGCTGAATTCCCTAGTCCCTACCATGGTAGACATCCAAGGAATTTTTTTTATAAAATCAGGCTTAATTTAGTGTATATTTTGCTTCTTCAACAAAAAATGTGGGATAGTTAAGTTTAAGAAAATATTTGCACTATTTATCTTTTTGCAAATAAGATAACTATCATATGTCTTTTTTTTTAACTTGCTGAAGTAATCTACAGTTTTCAAAGTCTCCCCACTGCCAAATATTAAATTTTGTAACCCTTCACTATGGTGTTCTTCTCATAGGTCTTAGGTCCTTTTACACAGAAAGAGGGAACAAGGTTCATGCTTCCCTCTGCTATTTCTGGTCCTGTGTTTCCCACTTTTCTATGTTCAGATAGGTAGGGTCCTTTTGCTTTTCATTCCCACTGGACCCCTCCATAGGCTTTCCATTCTTTCTTCTCTTTTAAAAAGACAAAGTGGTCAGTAAATTTCCTTTCCCTCTTTAAAAACACCTGTCAAATTGATCCTTCATTTCTGATCTAGCTCTTTCAAATCCTGGTTCTGCCAATTGGGAGAACTTGGGTGTGTCATTGGACTTCTCTAGCCTTAGTTTCCTTCTTGTATTGAAACAATTCAAGGAGATAATGCCACAGGGCCCTTCCAGCCCTAAATGTTTATGAGTCTATTCTCATTGGTTTCATTTTCTCTTTCAGCTGCTCTAAAAAGACTCACGTCCTCCACTTCTCCTGATTACTCCTCCAGCCTTCACTGCTGTGGTCTGTGCTCACAGATCTTGGGGCGACTACTTGATTCTCTTTGCTTTACTGCAACTTTCTTTAGAATATTTTGGTCTCCCCGTCATCACTGGGAAAGAGCGCTCCCTCATGGGCACTTGCCGTCCTTGACTTCCCTTTTGTCTTTGATACCTAGTGTTCTTTGTTTCAATCCTCTCCAGTCAGGTCCTTGAGGACACTGTTGCTGTTGTTCGGTCCTTAAGTTGTGTCCCACTCTTTGAGACCTCATGGACAGTAGAATGCCAGGCTCCTCCATCCTCCACTATCTCCCAGAGTTTGCTCAAATTATGTCCATTGAGTTGGTGATGCTATCTAACCATCTCATCCTCTGTTGCCCCCTTCTCTTCCTGCCCTCAATCTTTCCCAGCATCAGGTTCTTTTCCAATGAGCCGGCTCTTCGCATGAGGTGACCAAAGTATTGGAGCTTCAGCTTCAGCGTTAGTCCTTCCAATGAATATTCAGCGTTGATTTCTTTTAGGACTGAGTAGTTTGATCTCCTTGCTATCCAAGGGACTCAAGAGTCTTCTCCAGCATCACAATTTGAAAGCATCAATTCTTTGGTGCTCAGTCTCCTTTATGGTCCAGCTCTCACATCTGTACGTGACTACTGGTAAAACCATAGCTTTGATTACATGGAGCTTTGTTGGCAAAGTGCTGTCTTTCCTTTTTAATGTTGTTTAGGTCTGTCATAGCTTTCCTTCCAAGGAGCAAGTGTCTTTTTAATTTCATGGCTGCAGTCTTATGGACATTATACTGTCCTAATTCTGATCACTTATTTCAGTGTGAACTTTAAACAAATATTCCTGGGCGTCCTACTCTTGATGGCAAGAGTCCAGAAGGAAAAGATCAGGCCTAGGAGAGACAGGAGAGAAAGAAAATCCTTTCTCTTCTTAGTTTCCCTGGAACATTTATATCAAGTACTTTCTTTTCTGAGAAATAGACCCTAATAAAGCCAGCCCGTCCCACCCTAGACCCAGGTGCCTCAGGCCCTCTCAGGATTCTCTTGTATTTTTTTCACAGTTAGATGACACTTTATCCTCTCAAAACTTCATTTCCTATTTAGTAAAACATATTTAATGCAGCCTTTCAAAACTGTCTCTCCATGTTTTCCAAATGATCAATTCCTCTAATTGAATTAATTAATCTGTGCTAATGATCAGGAAAGAGTCACATTCACTGTGATCTTATAGAAAGAGGATGGGCTTTGAATGCAGAACATCTTAGGTTCAAATCCTCTCTCTTCTGGAGAAGTGTGACTTGTAGCCAGTTTACTGAATTAACAGGTAAGGTTAGAGTGTTTATTATCTACCAAGGTTCTCACTGAACCTGAAAAATAATTCATTAACGTTTTTAGAGTCTTAATTTATCTAACGCTTATAACCATCCTAGGGACAGATACTTCTGCCATTTAACAGCTGAGGACTCTGAGGAACAGAGAAGCAGAATTCCTGTTGGAGATTTCAGAGCTATTTAAGAAGCAGAATGGGAATTCAAAGCCAGACACTGCAGTTCATGCCCTAAAGCAAGGGTCCCTGACCTCTGGGATTTAATGCCTGACGAGCTGAGGCAGAGCTGATAATAATAGAAACAAAGTGCACAATACATGTAATGTGTTTGAATCATCCTGAAAACATCCCCTGACTCTGTATGTGGAAAAACTGTCTTCCACAAAACAGGTCCCTGATGCCAAGAAGGTTGGGGACCACTGTTCTAAAGCACAATCCCATTCTGGCTAAAAGTACTTCTCTCTGAGCTTGAGCTGGATAATCGGCACAAGTGAGGATGACATTTTCTTTGTAGTGTTGTTGTAGGAATTAGAGATAATGTGTCTACAACGTGGAGCACAGTGTCTGTTCCCTAGTCAGCTTCCAATCCATGGCAAACCATAGCGCCCATGTTTACTCTTTTGGCTCAACGCTTCTCAGTCATCTTTGCTAATTCCTTCTCTTCTCTCCTCTTCAGACTTTGAAGCGCCAGAGGACTTGGTCCCTAGCCCAGCCTTCATCTCGCCCAGGATCATGACTTTCAATCCTATCCATCTCTATAGGGATGACTCCAAAATTCATTTCTAGCCCAGCCTCGTCTCCTGAGCTTTGCTTCATATTGATATAATTGCCTCCTTGACATTACCATTCGATTTCTAATAAACATCTCCAACTGACTCTATCCAAATCCGTTCTGCCCACAGCCTCCCCCTTCTCAATCAATAGTAATTCCAGCTTTTCAGTTATTTAGTATAAAACTCTTGAATTTATCCTCTGTTACAGCAGAGGTGTGTCTCCCGTCCAACCCCCACTGATACTGAAGTCCTAATTCCTAGTACCCATGCATGTGACCTTCTTTGGATGTAAGCTCTCCGAAGATGATCAAGTTAAAATGAGGCCACTGGAGTGAGTCCTAATCTGACATGCCTGGCATCCTCATGAAAATGGAAATTTGGACCCAGAGTGACATGAGCAGAGGGAAGATGGTGTGGAGACGCCGGTGCACAGGTAGGGTGCCATCTGCAAGCCCAGGAAAGCCCGAGGCCCCCAGAAGCCAGGAGAGTGCTGCAAAACAGACTCTCTGGCATGGCCAGCAGAAGGGACCAATGAACACCTTGATCTCAGACTCTCAGGCTTCAAAGCTATAAGGTGCCCAGTTGGCTGCACTTTGTGATGGCAGCCCTCGGAAAGGAGCACAGCCTCCGTATTCCCTCTGTCTTAATTCCACGGACAATCTCACAGCACATCTCCTTGGTTCTACCTTCCCCACGTATCCACAACTGCACCTCTCACCACCTCCTTTGCTACCAGTGCCTGGCCCCTCTCACCTTTCCCGGGGTCCCTGCAATAGCCTCTTACCTAATCTCCCTGCTCTTATCCCATCCCTTTCCTACCAGTCTTCTCTATGGGAGCCAGAGTGATGCTCTCAAAATAGAAGTGAACTCATGTCACTTGTTGTTCAGTCTTGAAATCTCTTCTGACTCTTTGCAACTCCATGGACTGCAGCACACCAGGCTTCCCTGTCTTTCACCATCTCGCAAACTTTGTTGAAACTAGTCGGTGATGCTATCTAACCATCTCATTCTCTGCCACTCTCTTCTCCTTTTGCCTTCAATCTTTCCTAGCATCAGTCTTTTTCCCAGTGAGTCAGCTTTTTGCATCAGGAGGCCAAGTATTGGAGCTTCAGCATCAGTATTGCCAATGAATATTCGGGGCTGACTTCCTTTAGGATTGGCTGCTTTGATCTCCTTGCTGTCCAAGGGAGTCTTCTCGAGCACCACAATTCAAAAGCATCAATTATTTGGTGCTCAGTCTTCTTTATGGTCCAACTCTCCATGTCACTTACTTCTGCTCAAAACCACTCAGTGTTTTCCACTCATTAATTTATTCCACTCAGAGTAAAATGCTGAAGCCCTTACAATAACTCAGGAGACCCTAGATGATCTGACTCCATCATGTATCTGATCCCCCTTCTTACTCACTCTGCTGTAGTCCCAGCAACTCCTGTTCATCATGTGCACACACCACATATGCCTTTTGCCATTCAAAAGAACCTGGCTCCCAGCTCCCAGCTGTGTCTTACACTCCCATCCAGTAAAGGATTGTGCAAGGCAGGTGTGTTCAAGCTAGGCATCTTTTTTTCTACATCTTTTTTTTTTAGGCTGTGCTGCATGGCAAGCAGAATCTTAGTTCCCTAACCAGGGATGGAGCTGAGTTCCTTGCAGTAGAAACGCAGTGTCTTAACCTCTGGACTGCCAGGGAAGTCCTTCTGCATCTCAACTCCTCCCATGAGAGGTTTTTCTCATGGGCTTCCCACGAGTCTGTCTGAAACTTGCTCAGATGTGCAGGACAGTGTGAGGCTCTTGTGAACCAATCCTTCCCTCTCTCCTTTCACAGGAATCAGGTCAGCACTGTGATCTGAAGTCTTCCCTCCTCCTCCTGCCTGTGTGTGTGTCAGTCACTCAGTCATGTCTGACTCTTTGCAACCTCATAAACTGTAGCCCACCAGGCTCCTCTGTCCATGGGATTCTCTAGGCAAGAATACCACAGTGGGTTGCCATTTCCTTCTCTGAGGGATCTTCCCAGCCCAGGGATTGAAGCCACATCTCTTGTGTCTCCTGCATTGGCAGGCGGATTCTTTACCACTGCACCACCTGGCTTCACTTCTATTCTCCACAGGCATTTCCCCTTTTGTTCTTGCTCTTTCCTCCTTCCAGAATGCTTGTCCTCCAGGTACCCACTAGGCTGACTCCATCCTCATCTTCACATCTTTGTTTACATGTCACTTTCTTGGTGAAGCTCCTGACCTCCACTGAAACAGCATTCTGCCTCCATCATCCTTGTTCTGATCCTGTAATTCCATTCTGCTTGTAATTTTTTCCCACTTGTTGCTTTCTAACTTGTTATTATTTACTTATTTCTTATGTTTATGATTTGTTTGCTATACCTTCCAGGATAATGTGGAAAATTTCTTCTTCTTTTTTTTTTTGTTGCTAATATGTCCCTGTACCTAGACCCATGCTGGCAAGTTAACAACATTTTAAAATTGGTATATTCCAGTGATTTGCACATATGTTTAGAACACTACTGCAAATGCTGTAGGAGGAGGGATCTAAAAATAAATTGCTATTTTATCAGTTATGTCAGGCTTTTAATTTTGATGTTGCACCATTACTATTGATATTGCAACACACAACAGCCTACACTGCCTTTCTTATAGTCCATTTATAGCTTTTGATTACAGTTTGGTCCATAAAAATGTTAGTCCACTTGGGTCACTAATGGGCTGGATTTGTACCTTACGGTCTACTTAACACATCCCATCCAGTCAGAGAAGCTTTTTAGCAGAACCAACTTCTCTTGTTTTGTAGAGAGCAGGTGAATCAGTCAATGTGTATGATCATGTGTAATGAATATAAATCAATCCACAAACTCCATAGAGCATAGGAAACTGCATTTCCTTGTTTCTGCACATCAGACTAATTCTGAATTCAAAATGTGCTATCCCTGTGGTCAGGGGATTCTATCTCAGTCAAGATTGTGTTGAAACCTGGGGTCAAAGTATAGCAAGAAGGTTCTAGGGAACCCACCACTGGGCACATGTCTACGATATAACCCCAGGCCACATGGTCTTAGGTTTCAGGTCTCTGTGATATGGAGTTTGAGAATTTTTAGGGAGATTGGAGTTCATTGTTAGAAGATCTTTCAGACCCAGTGATTGAACTCGGATCTCCTGCATTGCAGGCAGATTCTTTACCCTCTGAACCACCAGGGAAGCCCATAAAAGTAATATTTCAATGTTGACATTTCAATAATTGATTCTCCTTCTAACGATGGAGTAATGAGTCTCTTTATTACAGAGAGGAGAGATGCTGCTGTTTTCTCTCTCTGCTAAGTCTCTAGGAAGTACTTCCCCATACCTTTTATCTCCATTTCCTCTGCAGCATGAAGAGAAAAAATAATGATGCTAGTTTGCTAAGTGATCTTTCTGAATGGAACCATAAGTCATTTACCCATATGGTAGCAGAGAAGTTGCTGTTATGGCCATGATCAAACTAATCCAATTAGATACAGCTTACATGCTTCTCAGCAGCTAGATCAACTCCTCGGACCTGTGCACTATTCAGAGGGCAGGTCCTTTTCCTTGTGAGCTGCTCATTTTAAGTTAGTACATTCCAGTTCTCTCATTGAACATTACCAACCTTGTTTTCATCTACCTTTTTGTTAAAAAGATTATACTAAAGGGAGACACAAGGTCTGTTTTAATAAAGGGATATGGCTAAAACTTAAGAAACCAAACTTAGTTTAAAAACCAGTATAATACAGTTTCTCTACAGCAGGTACCAGGGGTGGGGGGTGGAGCAGAACTTGGGAGACATCACGGGCCTGTTGGGGAAGCAGAGACAGAGAAATAATTCTGAGTGAGGAATGCTGAGGGGTCTCTGTGGTTCCTGGCTCTCAGGAGATGGCTTGAAGAAGAAGAGGTGAGAGAGGGAAACTGGTGGGGGCTGGGGGACCTTGAATGCCAGACAGAGACGCTTGTGCTGATTCATAGGCCATAAGAAAGCCCTGTACATGCCAGGGGAGGAAAAGGGTACGTGACTGTCCTTGAGCTTTCAGAAGGCTGACCCTGCACTGAGGCGGGCTGTGCTTGGGGTTGGTGCAAGCGTGACGACCAACTGGTGGGTGACTACAATTAATCCAGGTGAGAGTGAGCACTGCTTGAAGATAAAGGGTGGATCAGAGATCCACGAGCAGAGTAAAACAGGAAATAAAAGAGATGAGCATACGCAACAAGGAGGGCCAGGCAGGAGAAAGGAGGGTGCCCAGACAGAGATATGAAGAGCAGCATGTGGTGATCACTCTGTCAGAGAAGCGGCCCCTACAGATGTGCACGTGGGGCTTGTTGTTATTAATGTTGGTCTGTGATCAAAGATTTTCTGATTTATGCTGATGAAATTATACACCAGGCGTATGTATAAAAAGTGAAAAAAACGACACCACTGGAAGTGCCAGCAGGGCCTCTGCTCTGCCCACCTTTTGGGCACTTGCTGTTTTCTGTGGTTTCTCATGTCACCTGCCTCTCCCCATTCGCCCGAGGCAGGTGCCTGGCTGGAGAAGTGAGGCAGGAAAAGTGGCCGGACAGGCCCCAAACACCACGGAACTAACGCACCTGGGGAAGCCTGGGCCAGTGATGGAGGGGAAGTGGTGAACAAGCACTCCAGCTTCCTTGCCTCTTGGATGAGAACGACTCCGGACTGTTCCATGCAGTCTCTCAGAGGTGGGATTCCATGGAAGCCTCTGAAGGTCCACAAGCTAACACCTCTTTATTGAACTTTCTGTTTCCTTCTTCCTTTCTGCTTCACTTTTTCCACTTTTCTCAAAGGTCTTTCCAGCAGCCCTTTCCAATTAAACCCTTTAAAGCTTGCCTCAGGGACTATTTCTAGGGAAACCCAAACCAAAAGACACCAGATTTCAAACATCACACACAGTGCTTGTAACAAGCACATTCCACTGGCCTGGAGTCTGCCTTAATGCACCTCTCCCAGTCATGCCCCCTCCCACACCTTCTGCCTTCCGAGACAGTAGCCCCAGAAGGTCTTAAACTAGTGTTCCCTAAACCATCTCATGTTTACATCTGAGATGCCACTTATCCTAGTAGTGATTGCTTTTGGTTTTGGTTGTAGGATCAATCAGTCATTTCAGTTCAGTTCAGTTACTCAGTCATGTCCAATTCTTTGTAACCCCATGGACAGCAGCATGCCAGGCCTCCCTGTCCATCACAAACTCCCAGAGTTCACTCAAACTCATGTCCATTGAGTTGGTGATGCCATCCAACCATCTCATCCTCTGTCGTCCCCATCTCCTTCTGCCTTCAATCTTTCCCGGCATCATGGTCTTTTCCAATGAGTCAGTTCTTCGCATCAGGTGGCCAAAGTATTGGAATTTCAGCTTCAACATCAGTCCTTCCAATGAACATTCAGGACTGATTTCCTTTAGGATGGACTGGTTGGATCTCCTTGCAGTCCAAGGGATTGCAGGTCAATCAGTCAGTTCAGTTCAGTCACTCAGTCATATCCGACTCTTTGTGACCCCATGAACTGCAGCATGCCAGGCCTCCCTGTCCATCACCAACTCCTGGAGTTCACCCAAACTCTTGTCCATCGAGTTGGTGATGCCATCCAGCCATCTCATCCTCTGTCGTCCCCTTCTCCTCCTGCCCCCAATCCCTCCCAGCATCAGAGTCTTTTCCAATGAGTCCACCTCTTCTCACGGGGTGGCCAAAGTACTGGAGTTTCAGCTTTAGCATCAGTCCTTCCAAAGAACACCCAGGACTGATCTCCTTTAGGATGGACTGGTTGGATCTCCTTGCAGTCCAAGGGACTCTCAAGAATCTTCTCCAACACCACAGTTCAAAAGCATCAATTCTTCGGCACTCAGCTTTCTTCACAGTCCAACTCTCACATCCATACATGACCACTTGAAAAACCATAGCCTTGACTAGACCGACCGTTGTTGGCAAAGTAATGTCTCTGCTTTTCAATATGCTATCTAGGTTGGTCATAACTTTCCTTCCAAGGAGTAAGCGTCTTTTAATTTCATGGCTGCAATCACCATCTGCAGTGATTTCGGAGCCCCCCAAAATAAAGTCTGACACTGTTTCCACTGACCTAATCCCCTAAAATGTTTACTTCCAGTTTTAAAATTAAGGAAGCCTGGTAACCACTACTTTGTTCCCCGTATCAGTGAGTCTGTTTTTCTTTTGTTATATTTATTCCTGTGTTTTATTTTTTAGATTTCACCTATATGTGAAAATATCTGGTATTTGTCTTCGACTTATTTCATCAAGTGTGAGGGGCTTAAGAGGTACAGACTACTAGGTATAAAACTACTGCTACTGCTACTAGGGTGTGTTCCCAGACACCTCCTGCCTCGGTGACTTTCACAGTTGAATTTTATATTGGGGTTCTGCCAGGTAAGTCACTTCTTCCTTCTTGGGTTTAGGGTTTCTGCATGGGACCTTGCTTGGTAGAGATATTAGGTTGGCTGGAAACAGTAAATAACACAATAGGCGGACATGTGTGTGCTAAGTTGCTTCAGTCATGCCCGACTCTCTGCGTCCCTATGGACTGTAGCCCCCCAGGATCCTTTGTCCTTGGGATTCTCTAGGAAATAGAGAATTTATTTAGAGAAACAGAGAAACAGTGGGTTGCCATGCTCTTTTCCAGGGGATTTTCCTGACCCAAGGATTGAACCCACACCTCCTGCACTGGCAGGCAGGTTCTTTACCACTAGCTCCACCTGGGAAGCCTGAGGAGGACATGGGGATGATGCAATTATTAATTATGTTGAAAAAATAAAATCCTATCTGCTGTTTTCCTTAACCTCTGCTAAGTCCACCAAATATTTATGACCATAATTGATGCAAACAGCCTTGAATTCTTCCAGATTGGCTGCCTCATGACTTTGGATGAGGATAATATTTTCTGATTTTCTTGCTATTTCTCACTCTCTCCTCTTCCTCCCCTCATCCCTATGTATTTATTTATTTAATCAATATATTTTGAGTGTCTATTACATGCCAGGAACTGTGCTAGGTAGAGGGAACAAAGCTGCAAACAGAACAGACCTAGTTTCTGTCCTTACAGGGCTTGATTTTTTTTTTGCAATTCCATTTCTGATTTAAATATACTATCTGCTATGGTGCATAATAAATGCTTATTCTATGAAAATTATTTTAGGCTTCTTAAAAATGACCAAGAATGAAACTGTGGCATAAAAAAGAAATCTTTAATACCTCACCTCACCAGCCCATTTTTTTTTTAAGCATTTCTTGTAAGGTATGTATTTGTAGCTAACAAAAAATAGAATTTATTTTTATTTACTTTAAATTCTCCAAGTACCATGGCATGGAGCAAACCCAGAGTTATTCTTTTGGTCAGAGGCATGCTGGCAAACCATGATTTGAGCTGCCAGCAGCACACAAGGCCTAGAAATGCTGAGACAAAATGCAAGTGGGGAGCAGATAAAGGCAACCCACAGGGCCTCTGTGACTCTGATTAAGTGGGCCCCTGAAATAACTTTAAAATGTAGACTTTAAAAGATATATCATACGACCACATAAAGGAGGTGGTTACAAATCACTGATGGTGGAAAAAAATTCTCAAGGAGAGTTCTAAAAACTGCTTGATGTTAAGCAGATGCATTATCTTTTGGTTTGAACCCTAGGAAGTGAAAGTTTTAAGATGATAGACAAAAGGGTATTTTTTTTTTCCTTTTATCTTGATAGTTGGGATAAAGTTTCTGTCAAAAAATTCTAAGGTGAGCAATGATGAAAATAATTTTAGGTAGTTCAAAAGCTTAATTATACTGTTGTGTAGCCTTCTAATAAATATGCCACAGACAGTGACATGCATTCCCATTCATTATAATTTGGTTTTACATATATTGGAAGTCTTACATATAGCAATTATTTATACACACATTTTAATGCTCATTATTATTTAAATGACTATTGGTAATTTAGATTTTAGAATCAAAGAGAGTCAGAATAGATGTCTAGAAGAATATTACTTTGTTATTATAATAAGCAAGTGTTTGAGATAAAGGTGTTAACTGAAAGCTATCAATTGTAACTCAGAGATATGCTTTCTGAAATTATTCTAAGTGGAACAAATGAAGAGCTGTTTTTGAAAGTTATTTTATAATTAAAATCAGGCACAAAGAAGCTCAATTCTATTTATTTCTCTAAAACTTGTTTACTTGAATCTTGCTAATAAATTAAGAACACAGCTTAATTTATCTTTCATTTAAATCAGGTAACAAATTAACAAATTAAGCACTGAATTTCTTAATTGTTTCTTGTCAGGTGGTATTCAAACTTGCAAAATGTTTACCCACCTGGGTGAGATTTCTGCAAAGTGAGAAATAGACCTTCCATTTTAATGTAGTTACTGAAATAATAGCACCTTATTTTGTTTGGTGCTTACAAATTCATTGTGTATTTTAGCACAATAGATCACAATATCTTTGTTGTGAAACACTGGTCGATTTAACAGAAAATATTACTTATTGTACATACCTAAGTATCCTGAATTTATTTGCATTCTAAAGTCTTATATGAGAGTGACAAGATAGCTATTATTGCTAATCCTCATGGTATGTGTCATACATGAAAAAAATGTCATATGTCATGCGTTTTACCTAGCAAGAAGTTGAGAAAGACTGATAAAACCACCTTATACTACTATGTTAGTGGTCAATATATATCAACATCCCAATTTTAAAGAGCAACTCAGAACCATTAAATAATTTGACTCAGGTCATATGACATAGAAAGGAGTAAACCAGAATTTTCCAACCTTAACTATGAGAGCTTTCAAAGAATCAAATATTAGCAAGAATTGTTAGAAAACATAAAGGAATTTGCTGATTTTTATTAGTAATCAAGGTATAGTTTCCAAGAAATTATCAATAAATATCAATTTTAGCCAATGCTTATAATATTAGCAGAGGAAAAATAGGTGTAATGGATTTTCTGGATGTGTAACTTATTCCTTGTTTTGAAGTTAGGAATATATAAGTTAATATCAAGTTTTATAAAGAAATATATATGCATGTGTGTGTGTGTTTGTGTTGTGTGTGTATGTAATGATTCTAAACTTTTTTTTAAATTGCAGTAAGAATAGTTATCAGGAGATCTACCCTCTTAACAAATTTGTAAGTGTATATAATTACAGTATTCTTAACTATAGGCACAAAGTTATACAGCAGATTCTAGGACTTATCATTATACATATCTGAAATTTTACACTTGATGAATTGAAAAAAATTATTCTGTAGCAGTAACTTCAGATTACCTCTGGGTGGTGTGATTATTAGCCATTTTTCCTTTCATTAAAACATAATTTCTGTATTATCTGTGGTTTTCTTTTTGGTTAAACTGCACTATTAACAGTCTCGATGTTTTTCATCACTGAGCTTTTGTTGCATAAGCCAAGATAAAAATACTTGAAGCAAAGCGAAGAAGAAAGGAAAGAGAGATGCTCTGTCTTTGCTTCTTGCCATTGGCAGAGGAGCCTTCTTGGATTAAGAGATTCCTAACTTAGAGGTATCTACTGCTGCTGCTGCTGTTGCTAAGTCACTTCAGTCGTGTCTGACTCTGTGCGACCCCATAGACGGCAGCCCACCAGGCTCCCCCGTCCGTGGGATTCTCCAGGCAAGAGCACTGGAGTGGGCTGCCATTTCCTTCTCCATTAGAGGTATCTACCATACCTCAACTTGACCTTAACCTGTGGCAATAGCCAAGACAAACCCAGGTATGATTGGACAGGACCTACTGGGGAGGGCCAAGCCTGGTACTTGCCAGCCAAGAGGGTGGCGCAGGCTCTGGGCAACCACTTTTACTTGCAGATAGGTGCCAAAGGACATTTTAGCCCAGGAGAGATCTCTCCAAAGTATGGCAGCAAGAGGTCTCCATCTAAGTGAACAAACACACGATGGGGGTGAGGTGGCTGGATATCCTCCAACCATTCTTACGGCCTGAGAGGCAGAAGGACCAGAGTGGTCCTCTGGTACCCAGAATACCGGGGCCTGAATGGAATCTGTCAGTATGTAGCAAGGCACAAATCAAGGGACTAGTGCTAAGGAGCAGAATCCCAGTCCTCGTGAAGGGACAGGAGAGGATAAGGTAGAGTCCCTGTCTTTGGAAAGGATGAATCTGGGCTTTAAAAGAAGGCAAAATTCCACTTACATCAAGGGACATGCTAGGACTCAGGCAGGCTGGCAGCCTAAAATGGTTAAATCATGATGGTCTTAGTCCAGAGTTGAGCAGGCTTAGGCTTTTCAACACCTCTGAGTAGGTGCTGCTGCTGCTAAGTCGCCTCAGTCATGTCCGACTCTGTGTGACCCCATAGATGGCAGCCCACCAGGCTCCCCCTTCCCTGGGATTCTCCAGGCAAGAACACTGGAGTGGGTTGCCACTTCCTTCTCCAGTGCATGAAAATGAAAAGTGAAAGTGAAGTCGCTCAGTCATGTCCTCCTCTTCGCGACCCCATGGACTGCAGCCTACTAGGCTTCTCCGTCCATGGGATTTTCCAGGCAAGAGTACTTGAGTGGGGTGCCATCACCTTTACCGAGGCAGAGTGCTACCTCCCCTTATTTACGGAGCAGCAATGAAGTGTTTCTCAGGTTTGCCTTTGTGCTATATTGCAGGAGAATTTAACCTGGCTGTCTTATTCCTCTTAGGGAGAAGTCATGAGCGTGTGACAGGGTCCAAGGCAGCAGGAAAAGGGATGATGAACAGGCAGATGCCTGTATTCCTGGAAAGTGAGCATGGAGAAGGCAGAGGGTCCCATTTAAAGATTAGATTTTCTTTATGGTGAAAAGAAACTTGATAGGTTTTTAATTGGTTCTATAAATGGAACATTCTCTAAAAGTAATAGTAACTGATATCTATGGAAAAACTAAGAGTTGGACACGACTTAGAGACTGAATGTCAGAAACTAACATCTGTTGCGTATCCTCCACTCTAGGCACTGCTCTAGGTACAGCATATACAGTATTGAGAGCCCCCACAATCACCCTGAAAAGCAAATATTATCACCTCAATCTTATAGAAAAGGAAACTGGGTAAGGTCCATGACTGGCAGGTGGCCGGCTGGACCTGTATTGAAAACTCACTCTTCCTGTTTCCAAAGCCTATGCTGCCTGTTGCTATGCTTCTAGTATCTCAAGTGAGATCCCAAAGTTAGGAAGAGCATGGTATGCCCAAATATCCAAATCGCCTCTGTAATTGTAACTACTGGACAAACCAGGTATGGAAGGAAGCTTTTCATCCCAAGTGTCTGCTACTGAAACAGCTGCATTAAAAACATTTTAAAATGGTTGGTGTGGGGACTTCTTTGGCAGCCCAGTGGTTAAGACTTTGCTTTTCAAGGCAGGGGGGGTGTGAGTTGGATCTCTGATCTGGGAGCTAAGATACCATATGCCTCGTGGCCAAAAGAAACCACAAGCATAAAAAAACAGAAGCAGTATTGTAACAAATTCAATAAAGATTTTCTGAAAAATGGTCCACATCAAAAAAATATCTTTAAGAAAAACCACAATCCTTAAAAAAAAAAAAAAAAAAGTTGGTATGGCAAGGGAACATGAGCTGGAGGAGAAGAAATGACGGAGGGAGGGAGGGAGGGAGAGAGAAGAAAGAAATTCAGTCTTCACAGTCCGTTCTGCAGGAGCCAGAGAAACAATTCTGTGTTCCTCAAATAGTCAAAGAGGTGACACAGGTGGGTCAGAGAAGAGCCTCCCTCAGTCAGCTCAAAATAACGCTCTTCCACTTTTGTGTCTCCAGGCACAGTGGGACTGAGTGTCAATTTCCTCACCTTTGTGGAGAAGATGCACCTTTCAAAAATGGACTTGTTTTTATTTTCTCAGGGATGAGGTTCGTGTGGGTTCACAATGCCTTCAAATTATGTCTGTAATGGGCATTTCCTTCTCTGAGCATTTACTAATTCTTTGGAGGACCTTCCCTTTGCCCTCCAGCCTTTTGAGAGACAACCTTATTTCAGTTCCCTTTTTAGTCTCCTGGATCAGCTCGATTTGGACAAGACAGAAGACATCAAGTAAAATCTTGATGGATTTTTCAGGCTCTGCCTGCTTGACTTTTGTGTAAAGTGAGAACTCTGCTCAACGTCAGCTGGGGCCTTCTGAGAGAATCAAACAGAGAAGAGCTGTGAAAGGCTTGGCCCACAGCTTTTTAATATTATGTAAAAAAACCCCACCACATGGCCCTCTGCCCACTGTCTAGACGACAGACTCATGACTGGGGAATCATTTTTTTCCTGTCCCTACCACCCAAAATTGAATGACACAGAGATCATTTTTGGTATCTATTGAAGAAATCCCCTTGCCTAACTCACTCTCCATAACATCTGGTCTCAACCCTTCTGATGATTGTGTGCTATGACCCCTCACGAGGTCTCTGCCTTCATTTGGGAGAAAGAGTAACTGTAGTCTGTGTTGGTTTACAGTCAAATTGACATGAGGTATTTTAGTGAAAAAGACTGATAGATTCAAAAGGACACCATTCTGTCACCCCTCGGGGAATAATATTTCTAGGCAATGATGGTTTCAGGATGCTAAGACTTTAGGTGAAAGGACAGGGAACTTTAAAAGGGAGGGACCAGACTTAGCACTGAACGACAACAAGGCAGATAATACCTGAACCCACCAACCAGTCTTAGCATCACAGAGACAAGGGACCAGATGCCATAGAGATTATGTAGCAGCATCTGTATGGATTTCTTGCCTTTAAAAAAAGGTTTTGGATCTCACCAACAAATAAAAGGGAAGGAGATTATTATAGGATACGCAAGACAGAGAAGAACAAAACCGCTTAACTTTTGTTTGGATCCTGACTTAAACTATAGTAGAAACATTTTTGAGACTGTTAGATACATTTCACTATGGACTGAATGTTAGCTGATATTAGGCATGTATTTTGTGTGAGGTGTGATAATGGCATGGTGGTATTATAAAAACAAACAAGTGATAAGTCCTTAATACTTTATTTAAAAGTATATGTGGATGGGATTACTTGCTTTGAAGTTCTTTAGCAATAACTACATAACAAATAATGCAGAGGGAATAAATGAAACGAGATGGGCAAAATGTACTCACTACTTTTGTTTATACCTGACAATGTCTATAATAAACTTTAAAACATTCATGCCTTTTATCGTCTCGTTCAAAGTACCCACCCCTCTAAGTAAGAAGTCCTGGGGCCTCTTATCCATGGAGAGAAGAGGGAAGACAAAGGATCAAGTGATCAGAAGGTGACTTCTGTGATTGCTTTTTTCTCTTTTTTAGTAAAAACTACATTTCACTTTTTACTCCAACTGCAAGCAATGATTATGACCTGTTTCTACCTTTGTAAGTGAATTTATTTTCATAGTTTCATAATTACATTTTTAAAAAACCAAATTGTATCAGGAAATATTTAAAATATTTAACAGAAGAGGTAAGCTTTTTAAGTTTGAGAATTTTACTCTTAACTTTATGCTCTGACTATAAATCTTCTAACACCTCTTCGTATGCATTGGCTTATAGACTTCAGACTGTCAAGAAAAACAAAAACAAAAACAAAGGCCATTTATATAAACAGCACATTGAACTCTTTTATGAAAGAGGTCTTGCTTTCCAGAGACTCCTCAAACTCAACCAATCAAGGTAAATCTTATTCCACATCCTCTTTGCCTTTCCATTTTAATTATCATGTTTGTTTTCTGCGATGTTTGCCCTTGTATCTGTGTTTACTCTCTCACCTGTGGCAAATGCATGTTTTCTAGTTGAGTTCCTGCTGGTACTTGTCATATGTTGATAATATTCAGCAGTGTGTGCAATAAACAAATAACATCAGATAGAGAAGGAGAAACTAACTCCATCTACATAATCACAATTTGGTATCTGAATGATGCT
Organism: Bos taurus; assembly: GCF_002263795.3. Lineage (NCBI taxonomy): Eukaryota > Metazoa > Chordata > Mammalia > Artiodactyla > Bovidae > Bos > Bos taurus. The sequence goes on along the minus strand of NC_037354.1, from coordinate 12,991,920 downwards.
TTTTATTTTTTTTCCTAGCCACATTAAGAAACTTAGAGTGCTGGGGGGGCTTTGGGGAGAGATGATGAAAGGAAGAACAGAATCAAGGAGGGATGGGAGGCATTGGGAGAAAGCAGGGCTACAGTCCTGTACAGACACATGAATGACAAAAGGAAAGAACACAGCAAGACTGCTCTTCAAACAGAATGTGTATGAAAAAGCCATTCAAGCTAGAGTCATCTGACACACACACAAAAGTTGCTGCCACAGGGTAGATACTGTAGCTTACCGGAGATGGAGGTTCTGAAAGCTTTGCAAAACTAGTCCTCATCTTTCTGACAGCCCAAGTCCATGTCTTACTTGCTGGTGACTCCATCATTTCCTGAGAGACTGTGGCCGGGTGCCACAGAGCAAATGCCTCTGTGGCCACCACTTAAGGCAAGAGAGACTTCGGTTTCCTGAAACCATCTGGCCAAAGGCCCTAATCAGTCTCATCAGTCTACCCCCCACCCCCAACCCAAGGTACATATCCTACCCTTCAATCTTTGGAGGCCTTTTAGGAGAGACATCATGAAGTCAAAAGGTCATTGCTTTAATCTGAATCAATTCAATACAAAATTTCTAGAGGTCAGAGCTCTTGGATTTTCCCTGGCTGTCTTAGATGTAGTGTTTTTCTCTTACACTGACTGTAAAACACCCTATAAAACATAACAGAAGAGAGAGTGAGGCATTTAGCATTGACCCGTGTCTTTTAGGGGTCATCTTCCTAGTGTTAACGATCCAAAATGAATTACTCATGACACACAGAACTCTTTATAAATTCCTTGTGAATACCTAAAGTGATCATTTTTCTTTGCACCTACTCATACAACAAGCACCCATTAAGTTTTAATTATCTCTTCTAACCAAGCCTTTCATCTTTGTGTTCTGCCCACTGCCAGGGGCCTTGGAAGACAGAGTCAGATTTAATATACACAGTTGATTGAAGGACTTACTTTGAGCCATACACATTCAGAACTTGTTGACTGAAGCTATGAGGCAAACGTACTCTTTGTACATGCAAAAATTCCAATTCTCTCTGAATTCCAATTGTTATATTGTCTTAGGGAACCAGAGCCACATTTGGCCTGCAGTGTCCATACACCCTCTAGAAGGGGAACTTGATGACATGAAAGTTTAAAAACAGCTTTCTTTGTTCTGAACAAATTCAGCTTTGAAATTTAGCAACAAAAAATATTGCCTTATGCAGGCACTGGCTCTAAAGGATTATACAACAGACTAAGAGAGAGAGAGAGAATGAGAGCAAGAGGGAAGTTCAGAAAACAAAACATGCAATTAGAATCTTCTTTATATTCAACTAGTCATTGATTTATTTTAATGTATTACTTGTCTTCCTGAAATATAGCATTGTTTAGAATTTTATTTGTTTAGAGCTATTGAAGAATTGAGCTCCCCGTCTGTTTGAGACAGCTCTCGTACAACTGGTATGGCCAAATCTGATTATTTCTCTTGCTACAGTGGTAATATGCTGTATCTTCAGAAGAAATCGATTCTAAAACGTGTTCAAAGAAACCAGCTCACAATCCACGTTGAAGCATTCAATAAAATAAAGTTCCCTGTCTGGAAAGTCTTGAGATACATTTGAAATCAAGGGTTGAGATTAAAAAGGTAGAAAAAAAGGTAGAAATGCACTCATTGGAGTAAACATTACAGTTCAATATCAAAGAAAATCACTAATCACTCCATAGATAGGTGTAGATTCATTTAAAAATCTGTACATACCATTTATTTGGTTTTATTTCATTTCCTTTAGTCTACGGGTTGATCAGGAAATTGGTATTTGAACACTGGCATTTGAATTTTGAGATGCTAAAAACCTGGCAAGAAAAAAAGTGCCTCTTATTTTAAGCATCTTTTGAGTATCTTCTATACCGTTAGCTGTGACTGTAAGCTTTATGTTGAAGGTAGAGAGCAAGCAGCTAGTTTTGTGTGTGTGTGTGTGTGTGTGTGTGTGTGTGTGTGTTTAAAGGCTATCATGGTATACAACTTAGGCTGGTTTGTTGTATCACATGTAAGATAATGGGCTCTTAGGCTATACAGCTGGATATTGTTTGGCATGGATACAACTTATTTTATCTAAACAACATTCCTTTCCTTAATCCCTTCAGTTGGGGAACAGACTTTCCTGCATGCTGTCCACTATAAGGAACACATAGAACAATCCCCAATCACTCAACAGGCTGCCACCTATTGGATGTGATCGCATAATGTAGTTAAGGCGGATACAAAGTCACAGTATAAAGAGTAGGGGCATCAGCTCTGCTTACCCATCTTACAAGTATTTACTCAATTATCTGCTGTTAAGAAAATTCTGGAATTCAGATTTTGGCTGACATTTTCAAACTTCATTTATATGATTAAAACGATTTGGATGCATTAAAATTAGAGTGGGAGAGGCAATTAGAATAACTTAAAATACAGTATGAGTATTTTAGGTGCCTTGCTTGTGTCTAATTTATGTTAGCTGTATATATATATATATATATATAGATTGGAGTACCACCTTAATATAGTTTAACCTGCGTCTAAACTGAGTGATAATATAGTTATCGTGAAAATTATACTCTGACCATGTCAGTAAACTAGTATCTTTCTTCCTTTTATTCTTACTTTTTGTATTGGAGTATAGTTAATTACAATGTAGTGTTGGTCTTAAGTGTACGGCAAGGGGATTCAGTTATGCATATATATATATATATATATATATATTCAGGTTCTTTTATATTTTAGGTTATTAAAAGATACTGAATATACTTCCCTGTGCTGAACAGTAGGACCTTACTGTTTACCTATTTTATACACAGTAGTGTGTATCTGTTAACTCCAAATTCCTCATTTATCTCCACTTCCACCTCCACTGCTCTCTCCCTATTTCTTCCTTTTTATTCTCTTCCTCAATCTCACTGTCTCTCTCTTAATCTGTTCTGGGCTTTAATTTTTTTTTTTTTAAATAAGGATTTTGGCTTAAAGTTTAAATTTTATCTTTCCACACCAATATTCATAGGTCATCATTTAATATATCAGCAGGAGGCCAAGAATGGAACAAGCAAGATTTTTACTCTTTCAAAGTTGTATGAACCAATCTTTTGAAATATCCCAAATAATGGATTTAAAAAAAGAAAATCCTGGAGAAAATAAGATTTTTTTTTTAGAAAATAATGGTTCAAATACCTGAAAAACAATTAAAAAAAAATTATGTTTGAAAACTTGAAAAACTAATTCTTTTTTCTCCATCCAAATTTGAGTGCAATGATCCAATAAATGGTAAAAATAATAAAATACACTGTGCTCTGTGACAGCCTAAAGGAGTGAGATGGGATGGGGGTGGGCGGAGGTTCAGGAGGGAGGGGACATACGTGTACTTGTGGCTGATTATGGCAAATAGATGGGGAAGCAACGGAAACAGTGACAGGTTTTATTTTCTTCAGCTCCAAAATCACTGCAAATAGTGACTGCAGCCATGAAATTAAAAGATGCTTGTTCCTTGGAAGGAAAGCTATGACAAACCTACACGGTGTATTAAAAAGCAGACCTTTGCTGACAAAGGTCCATCTAGTCAAAGCTATGGTTTTTACAGTAGTCATGTACGAATGTGAGAGCTGGACCATAAAGAAGACTGAGCGCCAAAGAATTGATGCTTTCTGTAAGTCATGTATGGATGTGAGAGTTAGACTATAAAGAAAGCTGAGTGCCAAAGAATTGATGCTTTTGAACTGCGGTGTTGGAGAAGACTCTTGAGAGTCTCTTGGACAGCAAGGAGACCAAACTAGTCAATTCTAAAGGAAATCAACCCAGAATATTCATTGGAAGGACTGTAGCTAAAACTCCAATACTTTGGCCACCTGCTGCAAAGAGCTGACTTATTCAAAAAGACCCTGATGCTGGGAAAGATTGAGGGCAGGAAGAGAAGGGGATGACAGAGGATGAGATCGACTCAGTGGACCATGAATCTGAGCAAACTCTGGGAGATAGTAAAGGATAGGGAAGTCTGTCGTAAAGAGGTCAGTAAAGAGTGGGACACAACTTAGTGTCGTAAAGAGTGAGGTCGTAAAGAGTGGGACACAACTTAGTGACTGAACAACAACAGTGGCAGAAGCTAACACATCATCATAAAGCAATTATCCTCCAACTAAAATTTTTTTTTTTTAATGTGCTGAAAATAAGTCGTATATTCCCATGGATGTCTGGCTTACACACCTGGTGGTGCTTTACCTCTTCTGGATTTTGCTCAGTGCCAGCACAGAAGCAAGGATAGAAGTTGACAGCAAACATCAGGCAGCTTTGAGCAATGGACACAGTGGTTCCAATTATTTTAAGGTAATATGTGCCCATGGATAATTGGTTACACATTTACTTATTCCTAATTTGGGTCTCACTGTTCCTAAGTAGCTTCATCATACCTCTCTAAGCAGGCCCTTTGCACCCCTGGGCTAAATCAAGCATCCAAAGTCATCTATTCATGTATGGGCTGTTACCATTAGCAATATGCAAAGGCTGTCACAGAGCTCTGTGATCAGCAGGGGTATTCTGCATGACCAGGGTTGCTGGAGAGATAACGCCAAAATAACCTTCTGGGAGAAATAAAAGAAAATATTTAATGAAATCAGTACTCTTAAAAAAAAAATATGTGTTCAAGTCAGCTTAAAAGCCCATTTATTATACTTCTAGCCTAAAAAGTATATGTAATCATTTTATGAGCAGTTGATGACTTGAAACCAAGGCTGTCTGTTATAGTTACAGTATACACAAAATTATAGATGCTGGGAGATTTCTCCATTGTTCTATCAGAAGTTGATAACAACCCTCTTTATTTAAAGGCCAGTATATCCCCAGGCAAATTGAGTTTCCATGCTCAGTTGATTCAGGGCCTATTTCAAGCAACGGCTGCCAACTATGTCAAAATGTATAGCGATTTTGTGATATGCATAGTTTTCCAAAGGGGAGAGTGAGATCACCAGTCTCAATCCATTTGTGACTTGACTTAGATTTAAAATTGCCCTCGAGAAATAGCTAGCTGGTATATAAGGGTACTGAAATATTTTCCATTGAGATTGCTTTCTCCTTATCCTTCAGTTTTTTTTTTTTTTCAATCATGAGTCACTAAAATTATCTTGAAAAATTGGGAAAAAATATGTCCTGTTATTGACAGAATTCATTACATTAGAATAAGGCAAAACAGCCTACTTATAATCAACAGTACCATTTTGAGTAATTTGTTCTTTTTGACATTTTCTAAAAGAATAGCTTTCCCTACATTAATGCTAAATAGATGGGAAAATATTAAGTACAAGAATATACACAAATTGCATTTTAATCCCTATTTTTCTTTAAAAAATATGTCAAAGATAAATCTAACTGTGGTTTAAATACACACTTTTCTTCAAATGTTTAGGAAATGATGCTTAACACAGAGAAAAATAAAGCCATTAATTTTCCATTTGCATAACTTGCCCTTGAACTTTATTTGATACTTCTTATTTGCTTTTGCAATATAGAGTCCAAGATTCCAGTTTAAAGGATATAAGCAATAGCTTTTATTTTTGTTTTTGCATTTTTAGGAGCTAGGCATTTATTATTCTTAATGCCTACTTTATACAGACAGTTTCAGTGCCAGTTTAAGTTGTATGGGGCTCACATCTATTACCTACACAAATTCCATATATTTAAAATTCTGAAGCCTTTTAAGCAATTCTATTTGGATTATTTCACATGAGAATATATTACCAAGGATACAAAATCTGTAATATGTATTAATTTTTTTTTCTTTCCACTTTTTCATGGTATGTAAGTTACCCACACTAACACATGAAAAGAGAGAAAAGGAAGAAGAAAATCATGAGAGGAGGTTGACATACAGGTGATGTACTAAAAAAGCTGGATGCCCTTTGTTGCTTGGATTTATTGTTTATTAACTGAACTTAAAATTAAGCACTTATTTTATTCCTTTCTCTCTCCCTTGTTGTTCTCTCCCTTATCTTCTCTCCTTTCTTTTTTCAAAGGTATTGAGCAGCTCCTGTTGTAACAGGGACTGTCTCAGAAGCTGGACCTTGGGGTTATTAACACAGAGTCTGTCCCCACCTTCGGGAACTAGTCATTCAGTGAGAAAGATCGGTGCTCAACAGATACAAATTCTCATCATTACCAAGGGTGATAAGATAAGAGCCAAGACAAAACCCATTAGGATCAGGAGTGAGTACACTGGGAAACAATTTAGATGAAGACTCAAGGAAAGTCTTCTTTGAAGAAGAGACGTTTGTTTTTAGTTTACTGTATGATTATCACCAGGGGCTTCCCTGGTGGTACAGTGGTAAAGAATCTGCCTGCTAATACAGGAGATATAGGAGACACGGGTTTGGTCCCTGGGTTGGGAAGATCACCTGGAGTTGGAAATGGCAATGCACTCTATTATTCTTGCCTGGAGAATCCCATGGACAGAGGAGCCTGGAGGGCTACACTCCATGGGGCTACAAACAATCAGACACGACTGAGTGACTAAGCAACAACAATTACCAAGGCTAACCCTGGTGGCTCAGTGGTAAAGGATCTGTCTGCCATTATAGGAGACCTGGGTTCGATTCCTGGGTTGGGAAGGGGCCCTGGAGAAGGAAACAGCAACCCATACCATATTTGCCTGCGAAATCCCATGGACAGAGGAGCCTTTCAGGCTGCAGTCTATGTGGTTGCAAAAAGAGCCAGTCGCAGCTTAGTGACTAAACATCAACGACAGTGATTACCAAACAACAACAGGGACACTTTTTTGGGAAGATATGATATGTGGAGGATTCTATGCTTGGTTCTGAAGTGAAAATTGATAACCATAACCAAAAAACAAAATAAAACCTCAAATCCGAAAACAAAGCAAAACATCCACAGCTTCGATTCTTATCCCAGAGGATCCTTATACCTGTATGCTGCTGCTAAGTCGCTTCAGTCGTGTCCGACTGTGCAACCCCATAGATGGCAGCCCACCAGGCTCCCCCGTCCCTGGGATTCTCCAGGCGAGAACACTGGAGTGGGTTGCCATTTCCTTCTCCAGTGCATGAAAGTGAAAAGGGAAAGGGAAGTCGCTCAGTTGTGGCTGACTCTTAGCGACCCCATGGACTGCAGCGCACCAGGCTCCTCCGTCCATGGGATTTTCCAGGCAAGAGTACTGGAGTGGGGTGCCATAGTGTATTTTTAATACTGGTTAAACTTTTGTAGTTGTGCATTAATGAATTTAATGCACTGTTTCTATAAACAAACACCTACATATACATTCTTATAGTTAATCATATATTAACTTTGTGCCCTGCCTAGGTAATTCTTTTGTTTAATAAATATTGATTGATTTTCTTCTCTGTGTCATAACATGCATTTTGCTAGTTTCTGGGAATATGATATTGAAGGGGCATCTGTTGCTGGCTTCTGTAACATACAATCTAGTAGACACACAAGGAGGATGACTATCTCTGTGCTAAATTTTCTCTTGAGGGTAAACTCAGGGTGGTTTGGCACACAAGGGAGGGCCATGCATTCTTGGCTTGAGGTCAGCAGAGGTGTGCAGTGAGATAGTTACTAGCACACTTAATCCTCAGGAGCAGAAACTTAAGCCAATAAATGCTAAAACACTTTCCCAACTTCAAAAAAGTAGAAAATTTCACCAAATTATTTAAAAATCATATTTGAAGCAGAAAAGAATGAGTTTATTTATTTAGATCATTATTGTATTATTGATCTAATGAATCCAACCTTAATTTAGAATAATATTTATGTTCCAAACAGTTTACCTAGTTTTACAAACCACCCACCAGCTAGAAAGACTAATGCCTATTGCTTGATGACAGAGCCCTAAAAAATAAAAACAAGCAGAAAGACCTGTAGAACTGTCATTTAATTTATCTTTGAACTATTTTCACACTCAACTTTCTCTGCAGGGGTACTTAATCATCCTTGCAGCTACTCATATTGGGAAAGATAGACTCAGAGCAGAAAAGATTATGAGACCATATTCAGGAAGGAAAGAAGACAACTTTCATCATAATGTTCTTATTTTAAATACAGTCTTTAAGTACAACTTACCTTTTCTAATAGTCTAAAAGAAAGTTTGAAATATACTTTAGCTCAGCGTAACTTACTTATGAGTTCCAAGAAAGAAAACTAGTTTCTTCTAAAGGACTTCATAGTATGATAGGAAAAATTATCAGGAGACAATTAAGAAAAAAATGGCACTACAGCCTGGGAAGAAAAGCACATCTTACAGGAGATCTGGAAATTCAGCACAATCTTATCTAGAGTTTGAATCCCAGTAAGGACTGGAATTTTTGCAGTGCATTAAAACTGGAATGATTAGAGCACTGAGGCACAAGGCTGACTTCCTTGATCATTCTCTATCAAAATCCACATTTTTAAATAACAGTACACCACTGGACTTAAATTCAATGGTTTCCCAGAGACCAATTTTTACTGTCAGATGCTAATAAACTAGTGTCAGCATAGTTAGATGATTTAGATGTGCTTGGATTGTTAGGCTGTTGAGAGGGGTTCATCACCATTGTAAATGACAGTAGTTCACAGCAATGATAAATGTTTCCCATCTGCTGATCTATGGGCACATTTAAATTATGTTGCATTACTATACCATCTCTTTAAACAAGAAGGAAATTAAGCTTCAAGTTTAATTAAACATTATTTTAAAAATTGGGCTTTGGTATATAAAATTCACCCTGTGATTCTTCCAAGTTCTTTTCCTTGAGAAAATAAATTGCACATTTCATTGGGATTTGACCTTAATTAATCCTGTACTTTGTGATCCACCCCCTTCCTGAAATAGTCTTATCAAAAGGAATGCAAGCTATGGGCTAAGATAACAATCGGTCATTAACTTCTGTGTGTGATGCTGGCCGTGGTCCACAGGCATGGGATTCAAAACCCATTGTACACAGTAATGTCCAGGGCTTAGCGCTCTACAGCCGAGAGACAAAATAAACTATGCAGAACAGCATCTTTACACAGTCTACATGGATTCACACTAGAGCAAACGATCTGAAACATTCATAATGCAGTGTGGACGTTGGCCTCCAGAACTGCCGTGTCAGATGACATAGGAGGTTGCTCATTCCAGCAATGCCAACTGAAGCCAGTAAGCAAAAAAAAAAAAAAAAAATCACTTTCAAATACCAGTATTTTAGTAAGAATGATTTACAGAGTTACACAAACACTTAACATTTAAAAGAAACTCACCATCTCTATCTCTGTTTTAGATACTATCCTAGAGCAGTAGCTCTCCTTACAGACACAACTTGATGTGCTTTCTTCAAACAAGAAAATGTTTAAATTAATAAACGTTTGTGGCCTGTTGATCTGAAATGTATGTGGTCCAGATAAATACAACACATCTGTGGGACTATTCATAAAGGGCTGGAACGTCTGAAATCTATTATGCAATATGGCTTTTTGTTTGTTTCGATTTATTTTTTTTTTGCCTGGACATTAGGCACTTCCTCAGTATGTTTTTAACTTTGGGAACCTGAGGAATGCCAAGTGATGATTTCTTCGGATGTGTATAAATGATCTACGAAACATCCTATAACCCTCTGACACGGTGATGAAGATTCTATAGTTTTTAGTATCCTTTTTTGATTCCAGATGAATCTTCTGAATATTTTCATTCATCTAACATTTACTGAATACCTACTATGTGCTTTGTATTCTTCTAGATATTTGGAATATAACAGTGAACCAAATTAAACAAACAAACAAACAAACAAAAAAAACCCCTGCCCTCATGGACCATACATTAGAAAGATATAGATACACATGAGAGATGGGCGTACAAACTTTGTCATGGGTGTCCATTGAAGAAGACATGTGGGATATTATGATAATGTGAACAGCTTTTATATTTTAGTTACCAAGGGATACAGATGCTGAATGTATATATTGGGTTGACCAGTAAGTTCATTTGGGTTTTCCATAACAGAAAAACGGAAACAAACTTTTTGGGCAACCCAATAACACCACCTTGTTTGATTCCTTTCATTTTGTCTCTATGGAGACCATTTTATTCTGCATTACTGTTATAATCTCCTGAGGTGGTACCACCTAACTCTTGACTCAAATTCACTTTGAGAATTAACTTAATTAAGAATTAATTGTTGAGTGGTGAACATAGGTAAGATAACTTTGAATTACTCTCCTTAAAATACCCTTCCTATCATGCTGGCCCTTAGTTAAGTGGTTCTCAATGCTTACCAATTTAAGCTAGTCTGCTGAGTCTAGTCGGAGAAGGCAATGGCAACCCACTCCAGTACTCTTGCCTGGAAAATCCTGTGGATGGAGGAGTCTGATAGGCTGCAGTCCATGGGGTCACTAAGAGTCGGACATGACTGAGCGACTTCACTTTCGCTTTTCACTTTCATGCATTGGAGAAGGAAATGGCAACCCACTCCAGTGTCCTTGCCTGGAGAATCCCAGGGACTGGGGAGCCTGCCGTCTATGGGGTCGCACAGAGTCGGACACGACTGAAGGGACTTAGTAGCAGCAGCAGCAGCAGCAGCAGCAGCAGCAGCAGCAGGTGAGTCTAGTAGTCAAGCTCCTTCATAATCTGCCCCCACAGGGTCTTTCCAAACATTTGTTCTTTCTCTCCCCATGTCCTATTTTATACACAGACAAGCCTTTAGGTCATCAGCCTCTTTCTGTCAGGCTTAGTCCCACCTCTATTAATCACATGGCAGAAACCCTCTGAGGCTGATAAGAGGACTTTCTGTTCTTCTGCCTGGGACTGGGTCTTCCAGATAATTTCCAGGCTCATTCTCTCCTTTTAAATGTGGACCCAAATGTCACTTGTTCAGAGAGGACTCAGCATCAGGCTCAATCAGTTCAATAGCTACAACCTCTGTGATAGGGATGCACAGAAGGAAGTGAGAAGAGAAAGTAGAAATGCTTGCCAAGTCCTTGCTAAATTCTGCCCTCCCCTCCCCAGTGAGATAATCAGTAGAAATCTGCTTATCTGGAAATGTGGATAATAAGAATTCCTCCTAATCTTGTACTTATTAATGTCCTAAGATAAGAAAATGGTGGTGGTTTTTGAGTTTAGCTTACTCAAAACCTATGAGATAAATTTCTTGGTTAATGGTTAAAGAGATTAAAAAACAAAAATCTTGTCCAATATTTATGTGTGATGTTTACCTAAAAATATCAGCCTAAGAAGTAGAACTGGAATAGCATTGAAATGTGTATAATATCATATATGAAATGAGTCGCCAGTCCAGATTCGATGCACGATACTGGATGCTTGGGGCTGGTGCACTGGGACGACCCAGAGGGATGGTATGGGGAGGGAGGAGGGAGGAGGGTTCAGGATGGGGAACACATGTATGCCTGTGGCGGATTCATTTCGATATATGGCAGAACCAATACAATATTGTAAAGTTTAAAAATAAAAAAAAATAAAAAGAAATAGAACTATACATAAGTGGTCAATTGATTTTCGAAAAGGTGCCTAGATAATTCAAGAGGGAAAGAATACTCTTTTTAATAGGATTTTAGAAAAACTATATATTCATATGGAAAATAAAATGTTCTGAATGCTAGCCAGGACTATAAAGAAAAATTAACTCAAAACAGACTACATAAATACAAAAATTCAAAGTATAAAACTTCTGGAAGAAAACATAGAAAATCCTCATTACTTTGGCATAGGTAGATATTTCTTAGGACAGAAAAAGAAGAAAGTATAAAAGAAACTGAACTTTATCAAAACAAACATTTGTCAGAACTAACCATTAAGAAAATGAAAGTGAAGTCACTGGCCAAGGATTAGTATTTAAGATAGTAATTAATGCTTTTAACTCACAAATAAAAGACAAACAACAAAAAAGGGCAAAAATAACATATGAAGGGACTCTTGCAAATTAAGATAAATGGCCAATAAGCACATGAGATTGCTCAATATCATTAGCAATCAGTGAAGAGCAAATTTAAGCCATAGTGAATATCACTGCATACTTATTTCAATGTCTAAATTAAAAATATTAACCATATCAAGTATTGGTGAGGATGTGGAACAATTAGAATTCTCATCAATTGCTACCAGAAAGATAAAGTGGTAAACCTCTTCAAAAAAACTGTTTTCTAGTTTTTTACATAAAACTACCATATGCTTACCATACAACTAAAAAATTTCCTCTCTAGGTATTTTGTCCCAAAGAAATGAAAACATATGTCCTTATTGGGACTTGTACACAAGTGATCAAAGCAACTCACAGTAGCTTAAGTTGGATAAAAGTGATATACGCACTAACAAGTAAAGGGATAAACAAACTTTTTAATAGGATGCATGCATTCAGTGGAATGTATATGTATTCAGTGGAATACTACTCGGTAATAAAATGGTACATGCTACTGACATATGCAACCACATGGACACAAAAGTGTACATACAGTAAAAGTCTATTTACATGATATTCTAGAAAAGGCTAATCTCTTCTGACAGAATGCAGATCACTGTTTGCCTTGGAGAATGGTTGGGGAGGACTGACTGGGAAGGCTTACCAGAAAACTTTTTGGGCTGATGAAAATGTTCTCTACCTTGATTGTAACAGTGGTTAAATGATGTATAAACTGTCAAATTCACTGAAATATACACTTGAATGAATTCACTGTAGGTAAATTACACCTCGATAACCTTGGATAAAAAGTTCAAAAAGGTACAAAGTTGAGTTTATGTTGTCATTCATGGTTTATAAAATTCCTTCATGTATACTATTTTCTGCCTTACGCATGCAGGTCTAAGTATAAACAGGTATGACTTTGTTGGTTATTTCACCATATCCATGGGCCTGGGAGGACAGCCTGGGCAAGAAGATATAATAACGGTGGGGGAGGTGTGTGTGTGTTTGTGTGTGTATGTTTGCACGTGCATGCATGATCATACATGTATATAAGGAGTGTGGGTATAAAATATCTTCATTCTGTGTTCAGGTGCTTATGTGTGGTAACTTGACCTTTGCAAAAGGTGTCAACATCATCGTCATTTTCATCACCATCCAAACCACACAGAATGTGAAGAGCATCCTCTTCTTGGGGTTACATTGAGAATGAAATTGGATAGCATATGGAGTGTGCTTAGGACAGTACCTACCAATTAGCCAATACACAATATGTGGTATTACCATTATCGATCCAACATTACCCATTGTATTTCACATAAATTTATACGTAAAATCAAGATAAAAACAAAGTCTACCTTTCAAGATCACTGTGTGAGTCAAATGAATTCAACTGAGCTGTTTATGTGAAATCAGGAGCATGAGGAGCTCCATCAAGCCATGGCCAGTGTAAACAAACGCAACTGTAGCCCAGGACAAAAAGACCTTTCCCGAAGGCTCTAGAGTGCTGATGAGCTGAGAGGTCCAAGAAAAGACCCTAACTGCTCTGAACTGCCCTGCCTGGCTGACTGCTCACTTTCTGCAAATTCCTGAGTTCCAAACTGCAGGTCCTTCTTTAGGAAAACCTACAATACCGCGTCTGCACATGTATATCTTGATCTTAACTATCCTGTGTACTGTGTGTTGGCTGAGTTGGAAGTACCCCAAAGCGGAAACAACTTAAGCCAAGTCTGAGTCGTTATTTCTTTTTAGTCCTTTGCAGGATTAGCTCAAAGCCTAGTGAAATGTCTGCTTTCTTCCCGTCCTGATATTAATGTACATCATTTTACATCATTTTCTCTCCTCATTCTCTGCCTGTAAAGAGCTTCCTCTCTGGAACATGAGGACATAACTTAATTGCTGCTGCTTTGCATTTTCTTTACTTAATGTGTTGTACAGTAATTCAATTACCAGTGTCAGACAGGTAGAAGACGTCCTCAGTCTATTCATTCAATTAGAAGAGAAAGAAGAAACTGAATTTCTAAGTCTACCTAAAATGGAGTGTGGCTTATGCAACAGTTTTCAGATAAGGCTCTTATTCATCACACAAAGAAAGTACAACCTCTACAATTTAGAAGATGAGGAGGAGGAAGAAGGAAATCCCAATTTAGAAACACATAGTAATTCAGTTCCCAAAGAAAGGCAACACAAATAGCTTTATAACAATATAAAAGTATTTCCACTGATCACATCCCTAATTACATTTATGAGCTTAAAAGCTTGCTTTACGCACAATAGGCACCATGACAAGGATGAATAAATCACATTTTTTTTTTTTAATAAAATCTAATTCTATATAACACCATGCAGTATAATAGGGTAATATTGTAGACTTTTAAATATGTATCTTTAAAAACACGGAGTATAAAGATAATTTCCTCCTCCTTGAACTCTTTTAACATAGTGTTCAGGTTTCTGTTATATTTCTCTGAAGTACTAAAATTATAATGGGTATCCTCTCTTGTTTTGGCTACCTTTTTTCTCCGATTTCCTCTCATTTATTTTCTGTTATACATGAGTATAATGAACTAAATTACATAAAAGTTTGATGATTAAATGTATTTTTTATTACCACTAAGAACCAAATGCAATTAGGAGTGACTAGTTAATAGATAGCCAGTTTAAGCTTAAATGTGTCCGTCTTCGTGCTCTGCAAACCAGAGAGAGACTGGGTTCTACAGCACGATCAACAATGCTTTAGGCTGCCACTGTGCTGGAGTGCAGATTTCAAATATGGACTTTGTCATTCCTCCTTTATTTTGACTGCAGAATGCACTGCAAGTCTTAATGCCAGCTGACAACTACACGGTACTCACCCACTAAGTGTCAACCTCTGTCAACATGTCACACACACAACCTGGTAGGTTGCATAATTCAAGTCTGTACATTCCTGCTAAAGATCCTGTTTCCAGCACTTCTGATTATGCTATGTAAGATATGGGTTCTTTTCTCTTTGCAGCTCTGATTCTGAACTCATCCAGGGTTAACAAAAACAAAGGAAAGAGGCCATCAGCTATATGTAGTTTTTTGTTCCATGAACATAGAATGAAGAAAAAAAAATGCATGTGGGCTTCCAGTAAGATACTGAAGACTGAAAGGCATTGAGTACTTATGGATATTTTCAAGCATCCATGTGAATCTGAAATCCAAAATCTGAAAAAGGAGTGTTACTCAAATTAGGGTACCCAAAGCTGACCTATGGCTTTATTTTCTTGCATAACCTCTTATGCAGCATGGAGGAATTTTCAGATGCTTCAAAAAAAAAACTTAGTTTATTGTCTATTAGTAACTGAGAATGAATATAATGTCTTCTTAATTAACACGACAACATACAGCTTTATTTCCTCAAGAAATTTCTGTTGAGTGTCAATTGTGTTTGGGGCATTGTTGGGAGTGCTGAGTCAATAATGGAAACCCAGATGATGCTCCCTCATGTAGCTTACATTCAACTGAGATCAGACAGTTACAGACAGATACATTAACAAATGTGTGCATATTATGGTGATATATCCTATGGTGCAGAATAAGACAGAGGAAGGCAGAGGAGGAAATGGGGATGGAGGTGGCTATTTCATATAGGATGGTCAAGGAGACGGTGAGTAGAAAGACTTTGAGTCCAGAGATGACCTGGCATGTCTCTAGAACCCCAAGGAGGCAGCGCCACTTGAGAGATGTGGTTAAGAAGTAAGGCTGAAGGATGGGAGGTTCAGAGAGAGATGAGTGTCCACCTTCAGGACCACTGTAAGGCTTTCACTCTGAATGAGACAGTCAGCCATTGACATAAGCAGATAAGGATAACCTTTGTCTTTCATATTAAAAGGGATATTCTGGCCTTCACGTGATGGGTTAGGGTCCAAGTTATGGTTATTACTGTAATCAGAGTGAGATATATGTTGCCCTGGACTGATGTGGTTGAGGCATAGGTGAAGAAAAGTGTTCTATCAATTTGTTTTAAGGAAAATGTCAGGATTTTGATGGACTGGAAATGGTGATGTGACAAAGAGAGAAGACAGGGATAACCCTAGATCTTTGGTTTTGTTCATTGGTCAAATCTTAAACAGCTGTTCTTTCTTTGATGTTTCATCTTCTACCTTAAAGGCAGGTATGGGGGAAAAAAAAAACAAAACACAAGAGCTAGAAAGCCTAAACCTCTTGCAGTTGTTCTATTAAGAAGATGATGGACAGGGTATATCTACTGTGTAGAAACAAATCCAGTTTGTATTTAATTCATTTGAGAAATTGTTCATGAACAGTTACCCTTATATACATTCTACGTGTGATGCTGACAAGTTCAATTTCTACTTGGGTTAATGACCACATAAATGTCTTTTACACGAGTTAAGGTTGCTTGGAGGCAGGAATGATTTCTAATTTTTTTTCCCCCTTTGTTTAGCATTACTCGATAGGTTTTTTTCAAACTTGCTGTTTAAGGTCTAGCCTCCCCTTCATACTGGCGGGTAAATCTAATTAACATTAATGAGAGTTCTATGCACATATTGACAGGATAATAGACCTTTTAGGATGGATCCTCCCCTCTTGCACTACCACTCCCCTACCTCATACTAGCTGATTATTTCATTAGGCGGCAATATAAACCCAGGCAGGAGAACACACACTTTGTGGAAGTCAACTGGAAAAATCTGCATTCATCCACACTTTCACTTACATTACGGTGGTGGGCAGGGGGTGGAGGGTGGGATTACATCATAGCCACCAGAGAATCCAGTTGTCTTGAGAGAAGAGCTTTTATAAAGGTAGTTTTCCCAGTCTATTCAGAGTTATGTGCTTACCTATGGTTGTTTAGAAAACCTGATGGTGTTCATTACATCTCATTCTAATTTTCACTGTAAGCAAGTCAGTAGAGAACTGAAGGGCATATCAATAAGACTGGGGTGACTTCTTAGGCTTTGCAGTTACAATTAAGAAAGGAATGAGATGGATGACAAATCTGTGAAGCAGCTACTGGAATTATATAGGCAGTCGTGTAAGCTCTAGAAATAAAACTTTAGTCTGAGATTTGCTTTTTTAAGATCTTACATCAGCTGATAAATGTGTCTAAGCATTTCTTTAGTCTTAAGGCTACAAGAAATTGAATTCACTTTATCCTTGTTTATCCTATTAAAATGTTCTGCATATGATTAATAGAAGCACTATGGTCTCTACTTCTTTCTTTCCCCCTGTGAATAAAATTTGGCAAAGGGAGAACTTCATATTCTTCTTGCAAGTTAAGCATATGTTAGAGCATTCCTAGAAGTTGGAATAAATTGTTTTATGGTAGAAGGCAGATTAGTGGTACTGGTTATATTAAATATTTTTCAAACTTTGGTTACCTAATAAAATTGTGCCTGCCTGAACTGATCGGTATTATGAGAGTAAGTGCTCACTTTCTTTTAATAAGTCTGGCTCCACAGAGAAGTTGCAAGTGTGAATTTATTTACTTATTTTTCTTTCCAAAACTTGAGAGGTTGTGAGTCTTGTGGGAAAAAGTGTGATACAGTCGAGATACTGAAAGCTGGCAGGTTTGCCTGAATCTAAACTTTTCATCTTTTGTGGCATCAGTCAAATCCATCAGTTAGGAGAGCTTGACCCATTTAGCCATGCAACAGCTAAACCCTTAATCCTCACAGATTCATTTTACAGTTCAGATTTGCCACAGATACTGCACTAATTCAGACTCAAAGGTCAACACGTTAGAGTGAAAAGGGCATTTTTTTTTCCCTTGAGAACTTGAAAAGCAAAGACTTCCCTAATAAAATGGGTACAAATATGTCTCAGATCTCCTTCTCTCTTTTTTTGTTAACTTTGTATTACTGTAACTTTATAAATAAAATTTTCCGAATACACAGGGAAATGTTAAATATATAAAGAATAAAATGGTAATACCATGTACCATTTTTATTGCTGTATCAACAGTCTTTAAAAACAGGAATGACTTAATTAAAAAAGTAAATGGCACCAATACAAACAGATTGTAGAAGTATCTGTGCTCATATAGGTATCTGAACCAAAAACATTCATGGAAATTAGTTTGTGAATTGTAAAATTTTGTTAGTAAATCAAAAAGAAAAATTTTGTCTTTTCTAGCATGGAACAACAGACTGGTTCCAAACTGGGAAAGGAATGCACCAAGGCTGTATATTGTCACTCTGTTTATTTAACTTATATGCAGAGTACATCATGAGAAACGCTGGACTGGATGAAGCACAAGCTGGAATCAAGATTGCCAGGAGAAATATCAATAGCCTCAAATATGCAGGTGAGAAGCACGGCAGAAAGTGAAGAACAGCTAAAGAGCCTCTTGATGAAAGTGAAAGAGGAGTAAAAAAGTGGGTTTAAAACTCCACATTCAGAAAACTAAGATCATGCATTTGTCCCATCACTTTATGGAAAATAGATGTGGAAACAGTGACAGACTTAATTTTCTTGGGCTCCAAAATCACTACAGATGCTGACTGCAGCCATGAAATTAAAAGACACTTGCTACTTGGAAGAAAAGTTATGACCAACCTAGACAGCATATTAAAAAGCAGAGCTATTACTTTGCCAACAAAGGTCCATCTAGTCAAAGCTATGTTTTTCCAGTAGTCATGTATGGATGTGAAAGTTGGACTATAAAGAAAGCTGAGTGCCGAAAAATTGATGCTTTTGAACTGTGGTGTTGGAGAAGACTCATGAGAGTCCCTTTGACTGCAAAGAGATTCAACCAGTCCATCCTAAAGGAAATCAGTCCTGAATATTCATTGGAAGGACTAATGCTAAAGCTGAAACTCCAATACTTTGGCCATCTGATGCAAAGAAATGACTCATTTGAAAATATCCTGATGCTGGGAAAGATTGAAGGTGGGAGGAGAAGGGGATGACAGAGGATGTGATGGTTGGATGGCATCACAGACTCAATGGACATGAATTTGAGTAAACTCCGGGAGTTGGTGATGGACAGGGAGGCCTGGCATGATGCCCTCCATGGGGTCACAAAGAGTCAGACATGACTGAGCGACTGAACTGAACTGAGTGGAATACAATTTTTCAATAAAAACATGTATTTAATTCTTTATTTTTAAGGTGCACAAACTACCACAAATATATAAGAATACTTCCCTATGTGTATACATCAATTTATTATTTTATCTGAAAATGAATATATATATATATATGAGTACATATATATATACATATGCAGTGAATCACTTAGCTGTACACCTGAAGCTAATGCAACGTTGTAAATCAACTATGAAGAACATGAAAGTGTTAGTCACTCACTTGTGTCTGACTCTTTGCTACCCCATGGACTGTAGCCCACCAAGCTCCTCTGTCCATGGAATTCTCCAGGCAAGAATACTGGAGTGGATAGTCATTCCCTTCTCCAGGGGATCTTCCCAACTTAGGGATTAAACCCTGGTCTCCTGTATTGCAGGCAGATTTTTTTTTTTTTTTATCTCTGAGCCACCAGGGAAGCCAGTAAATCAACTATACATCAATTAAAAAAGTAAATGTATTATTCTAAAAGCATAGTCACATACACTGTTTCATATAATTCCCACAATGTGTTCATATTTATTTCCTCTGTACCTGACTTTACTAGGTGTAGACAACTAGCACAAATTGTGAAAATAAATTATTCTGCAGGTAGCCCAGCTATGATTAAGCCCATTTTAATGTAATGTAATGTGTACATGCTTAGTTGTGTCTGACTCTCTGTGACTCCATGAACTGTAGTCCGCCAAGCTCCTCTCTCTGTCCATGGGATTTGACAGGCAAGAATACTGGAGCGAGTTGCCATTTCCTTCTCCAGAGGATCTTCCTGACCCAGGGATTGAAACTGCATCTCCTGTGTCTCCTGTGTTGGCAGGCGGATTCTTTACCACTGAGCCACCTGGAAAGCTTAGACAACTAGTAAAAACTGTGAAAATAAATAATTATCTTGCAGGTAGCACAGCTATGATTAAGCCCATTTTAGAGATGAGGAAATTGGATACTTGGCAGGCCTAGTATATCAGCCATCAGCTTGGCCTTTCATAGGGCAGAACTGATGAGTGATGAGATACCCCCTTTTCCTAGAGAGGGCACAGCCAGTGGACAGAACTGGACAAAGTTCTCTGTGTTGGGGCTTATTAGTGGGCATAAGAGAGGTCCAACTTGAGACTCTCAGAAACTTGGGGAGCACTGTACAGGAGGCTGAGGTTCTGTGAGATGAGAATGAGGAAGGAGCTCTAATTTGAGGCACTATGGTTGTCATTATTTCATACATAGCCACAGGCTGTGGGCCCTGGAGAAACTTGCTATACCAAATAATTGAATCATTGGGGTGATGGCTCTTGCAGAGTGTCAGTTGATCAGGCTACCATGAAGTTGAACCACAGATAACTATCAATTACAAAGCCCTTACATAACTTGTTCAGCTTTTTCCTACATGCTATGAAACAGCAGTTTTCAACATTTCACTCCAGGTCCTGGCAGGCAAAGAGTTAATGCACAGAATCTCCAGAATCTGTTTATGCACCAAAGAAATAGATTAATTAAATAAGTTTAATTGATAATGGCTTGCAAATGCCACTACTCTTCAAATATATATTGAATTTGCACTGAAGTAAAAATTTACCCATCATAATTACTGAATTCATAGCAAATTTCCATCCCTGATTGTTTTTATATACAGTTAATGCTAGAAGACTAATCTTCAGAGTCAGGCAATTTCTGAATAAACCCAACCTTCTGGTCTAATGCTGAGGGCTGGAAATCACTGAAGAGCAGGAACGATTTAGGACAGATTAAAATGAAAAATTCCTATCTTTCCTGAGGTTTGATTAACAAATAAAATTGTAATATATTTGAAGTGTACAACATGGTGATTTGATATACATACACACTGTGAAATGATTTTCACAAAGTTGATAACAATTAACACATCTATTACTGTGTGTGTGTGTGTGTGTGTGTGAATGCTTAAGATCTACTCTCGGCAAATTTCAAGTACACAATACAGATATACTATATATTAGATTCTCAGAGCTTACAATTGAAATTTTGTACAGGACAAGCTTTTTTTTTAACGGATTTCTAAGGCAAGGCAAACACAGTGCCCACCTCTAGGTATCACCAAGAACACTGGCATTAACCTTTAAGCCTCTATCCTATACATACAGGGTTTTTACAGTTTCCTCAGGATCCAGGTACTACCAACTTTCTGTATGTAGAAGAGCCTGCACACCAAAATCTTTACTTTGCCCTACAAATTATATTTGTTGACATTAAACAAAAATTTATCTGAGATGTTTTTCTCCCAAATTGCTTGACAGTTCTTACAAGTACAATCCATGTGATTCTTTGAACATATTAAAACTGCCTTTATAATTTCTAAAAAAAAAAAAAAAAATTAGCACCACTATCAACATTATTAACCTATTTTCAAAAGTCTGGACTTAATAACTTTTTTATTGTGATTAAATTTTGAAGTGCTTGAACTAATTAAAATGCAAGCAACTATAATCCTAAATACCTTTATAATTGTGTATTTCATTTTGCATCAGAATGAGTCCATGAAATTGGCTTTCAGACTTAAAATAGTTTTTAATTTTTCCCATTCTGTCTTATTTCAAGAAACAAAGCAATCAAATAGACTTGAAGATAGTTCCATATAGTTTTGAATAATTTAATGACCAAATATTTTTCCAAGTCTTCTATCCCTTGGAGTACTGTTTTTCCTTTGAGCTCATTATCTAATTGCTATAAATGACAGTATGAATTATGTGTAGAGAACAATGAAAACATTCAGTTGTATGCTATTTGATATTTGCTGATACACACCCATTTAGTTGTACTGATGGCTGAAATACTAAAAGTTTTAGGGGATGAGTTAGTAGTTAACCACCACCCTGTTCCCTCCCCAGGATGTAAGGCTTCTCCACGATCTAGAAACTAAGGGGTGTATTATACACTAATGCTTGACACATTTAGGAGGCCTGAAGGACCTTATGTGTCCTACAGACTGTTAAATATCACCACTGACTGCATGAATCCTATTTAGTGACTTCTAACTCCAAACAGATAGGAATTCTGGAGAAAAAATAGGAAGAAATTTTTAAAAGACACCACATTAACATAGAACTTGAGGGGCTACCCTGGTGGCTCAAGGGTAAAGAATCTGCCAATGCTGGAGACACAGGTTCAATCCCTGGGGCGGGAAGATCCCATATGTCGCGGAGCAACTAAACCCGTGTGCCATAACTATTTAGCCTGTGCTCTAGAGCCCAGCAGCCACAGCTGCTGAAGACCACTCCCTAGAGCCCATGCTCTGCAGCAAGAGAGGCCACTGCCAGGAGAAGTCTGAGCACCGCAGCAAGAGAGTAGCCTCCACTCAACGTGACTTGAGAAGGAGCCATGCAGTAGCAAAGACCCAGCATGGCCAAAAATAAATTTAAAAATTAAAAAAATAAATCGAAAAACAAAAAAACATGGAGCTCAAAATAAAGAATGGAGGATTGCTAGACAAAAGAAACAAACAGAACTGACGCCAAAGTCCTCTGGGGAGTTTTGAACACAGATGAGTTTTGAACACCTAGAGATGAAGAGGTGACTGTCCACTGAAGGACACAAATCTATGTGGTCCATGTCCTCACACAGGAAGGGGAAGGGAGCCAAAGGCACAGCCTAAAGCAGATCACTGGAAGGACTGTACCTTTGTGAAAAAGAGCCCAGAAAAATGTTGCACACTCTCCAGGAAAGAGGCAAGGAAGTCTTGTCTTTTTGCTGCTCTCATGGAAAAGGCTCCAGTGAGAAATTCTAACTCTGAGCCTCCTCAAAGGGCAGGTGTGGAGGTTTAAGATGTTTACTCAGGGAACAGAAACTCCAACACTCATCTCAGACCTGTGAAGCCACCAGAGCCTTCAGTGAAACAAAGGCCAATCAAATCTGTAGAATCATTTCAACAATCCGGGCGCTGGGGATATCTGTCTTTTTTATAACCTCACAGCAGTAGCAAAAACCTAGAAATGACCAAAGGGAATCATTCACAGTGAGCAGGAGGAAGCCGATATAAGGAAAAGAAGAATCAGCACCTCAAGTAATCAAGAGAATGGAATGCCAAGAAAGGAATTAGAAAATAATTTTGCTTAAAATAGCCATCATAATAACAAATAGTAGAAAGAACACACCAATTCAGAAAAGAGTGCGTGGATCTAAAACACCAAATAAAATCTTTCTAAGTGAAAATTATAGTCATTGATGTAAAAACTAAATGAGTTTAATATCAGATCAGGCAACAGGTGGAGAGAACTGTAATTTAAAAGATATATTTAATGAAATTTAAAAGATGTGTTTAATGAAATGATGCTCAAAACACAGCATAGAGAATTAAAAAGAGATAAAAGATGAAATAGAGCTTAATAGATACAGAAAATTCTAATAAAAGTTCTGGGGGAGGAAAAAAAGAGGAGAGAATAGGGAATAGGTAGGTGAGTCATAATGGTTACAGATACCCCAGAATTGAATGGAACAAATTCTTGGATCACAGGAGTTGACACTGATGCAAGGATACACACAAAGCACAGTCTCCCGCATGCCTGGTGGGTGTGTGAATTTTTCTGAATCCCTTTGAGAGGTTATTCGCAACATCTAAATTTCTGCTTCTGCCTCCCACTCCCAATCACGTAGTTTTCTGAATCTCAGGCAATGGTAACTGCATTCTCCTAGTTTTAGGTCAGTAACTATTAAGTCACAGTTGATTTCTCTCTTTCTCAAACCCCATATCCAATCCATGTGGAAATTTGAATGGGTCTGTTTTCAAAATACCTCAAGACTTTGACCTCTTCCAACAGAAACACTGCTATATCCCCTGTTTTAAGACTCCCATCAACTCTTGCCTGGGTTATGGTAATACTTTCATCATAGATTCTACCTTATTTTCAATACAAGCAGCTCAAATGAGTATTTTAAAATAAGATTCCCCTTCTCCAGGGGATCTTCCTAACCCAGGGATCGAACTCAGGTTTCCTGCATTGCAGGCAGATACTTTACCATCTGAGTCACTAGGGAAGCCCCTATACTTTCCTATAATTGGCCTTATTTTTCTATAGTGCCTATCAAATTTTAAAACATACTATACAGTTTATTATGATTATTATTTATTATCTGTCTTTCCCTATCAGAATATATGCTGTACTGGACAGAAATTTTTTTTGTTCAGGAAAGCAGGATTCAGTATATAATAAACACTCAAAAGATAACTGATTGAATCAATAATTCCAGAAAAGCTAACTATGTGCTCATGAAATGAGCTAGTTGAGACAATCTGTATTTTCCCATATATTTGAAATAGTTCATTAGGAAAGCTAATTTAAATTTCTTAAGTTAAAAAAAATCATTAATGCTCAGGTTATGATTAAGAGAGGGACTGACACCATTTATTTTATGTTCTTATAAAGAACAAACTCTATATTATTAAAAAAATTGTATATTCAGGGGTATTATATTTTAACTGTATTTCAAAATTATTATAATTTTCATACTTTATTGGTGGCTTCTTTTCAAAAGAGTGCAACAAAAATCTCTAGAAAATTTAAGCTAGAACTTAAAGAATATCTGCATAAGATACTCTGCTCTGCTTCGATTACTAACAATCTATACTTATCTACCTGGTCAATTGCTCACTATTTTGTTTTGAAAGCTTTTATTATTAAGGTCAAGGCAAAATGAAGGAATATTTAGAATGTAGCTTAGATCACTGAAGTGAGATACTGGTTGTTGAAGAATATTACATGAATAAATTAATAAAATAAAACCAAGACTCTCCAAAATCCACCACTGAAGAAGCAGCAGGTACCCCTCCGCCTCCGGGTTCTCTAATTAAGCTGAGGTCTCCACTCACACCAGAGATCCAGCCCTCACATATCTGGCCCGAGAACAGATACCAGCCCCCTCCTCTTAGCTTAGCTGAGATGGCTGGGGCTCTTATATACCAGTGAAAGAAAATGGGGGACATAAACGGAACACGCACGTAAGAAGTGCAAAACGATTTTGCTGTTAGAGTGCAAGTTTCCAGTCTTTCCATTTTAACTCTCTTCTTGGCTTACAGTCAGCCGTGACTATACTCTGGGCTGAAAGATTGCTCTGGGATTCTTACGTCTTCCTGGCTTGCTCTCCATGGAGGATATCACTTCAAAACCTCCAGGAGCTTTTCCTAGAATCCTGCTATGTTTTTGGTGAACCGACTGGCTTCATGCCTATTCTAGAGCACACTCAAGTGGCTGATACCAGAAATGATCTCTCTGGACCCCCATCCAGTGAGACATGACTTCACTACAGCAGGACTAGGACTGAAACCGTATCTTAGAATAATAAAACACCATTAAGTTCATAAAGCAATAAAAATAAGGAGAGAGGTTTTTCTTCCATGGGCAGAAACAAATTTTTGTTTTGTATTTTAAATGTGAAAATGCATAAGGCTGTTAGTATAATTATTACTGTTATCTTCATTTGCTCCACACTCTCTCTCTTTCTGATGCCATTATTAACCCCTAGAATACAGAGTTGTCTGTAGGGCATATTCCAGAAATGCAGGCTGAGGCAAAAGAAATTTTGTTCTTTAGCGCTAACATACAATTTTCAGCAAAAAACTAGGACAACGTACCATTTATGTTTCCTATTGCAGCAGGGCTTCAGCCTTTTCCAACAGCCCTTT
This sequence comes from Bos taurus, assembly GCF_002263795.3. Classification (NCBI taxonomy): domain Eukaryota; kingdom Metazoa; phylum Chordata; class Mammalia; order Artiodactyla; family Bovidae; genus Bos; species Bos taurus. Next base: position 12,966,300 of record NC_037354.1, on the reverse strand, counting down.
CACAAAATTGATAGATTATTCTTCCTATTAAAAGAGTCTTTTATTCTGGGTGCCAGACCTGGTGCTTAGAGTTGAAATATTGCTTTAGCTTTGTGTGTGTGTTTGTTACCACAGTGGCATTTCACTGCTGAATAAAATTACAAATTGTGTACCTGATTCTTCAGGGCACAGAAAAGTCTCAAAGGGCCTGAAGTGGGCATGAGGGGGATATATTTGTTTGTTATTTCTCATTATTCCTGATGAGAATCCATGGACCCATGAAAATTTTTATCCGGTTGTACACTGTGTAGAGAAAGATCATTAAGTAGGGAAACATGAATTCTAGGCTTCTATCGGCTACTAAGAGGCCCTGTCTCTTTAGCCATGGACAAGAGAAAGTGAATATATTAAAATAGATACTATTTATCAAATGTTTATGTGTTTTATGTACATTTGTTCTAACCCCCGAAATGATTCGGCAAAGTAGAAATTATTATCCCTTTTTAAAAATGAGGACTTTAAAAGAATATACAGAGATTACTTAATTTGCTCAGCTAAAGAGATATGGTTAGAATTAGACTCCAGATTTTTCTGGTTCCAAAGGTTATGATTTTTTGGAGTAGCATAGTATCCTTCCAATTATTTTAATTTTCTATATCTTTGTTTTCCCATCTATATAATGAAGGCAATAGTTAACATGACCTTCTAGCTATAAAATGTCTAGCTAGGAAGTCTAGAATACAAGCATAGCTTCGTGTAGCAGCACAAAAGGAAAGCTAGTTTAGTTCCACATCAGAAGTCACTTAGATTTTCTTATTTATACAACCAGATTCAAAGCATGGTAGGAACTGAAAGTTAACAAGGCAAGACTGTGCATGCAGCCCAGATGCTGTTCTCGGCTGCTGCATAACACAGCATACATACATACATAACAAACCCTTCCTGGGTTTGGAGGAGACCTGGATGGAATACAGAGGAGATAATTCAAAGGCACTCTTCACACTCACCTGAGGAACATGTCTTAAGTGGGGTCATGGTCTTTTTACTGAGATGGAGGCAGGTTGAAGAGGCGCCTTTATATTTCCACTTTGGGAGAAAGGGGACTGGGATAACTGAGAAGTCAGGTTCAAGACTGAAGTTCACATTGAGATTGATCCAAGTTTACATCCTTTTCCTTCAAGGTTGTTTTAATGTCTTAAGAGCTAAATATATAATAAAGAATCCAAGAAACTTCTCTGTTCTGTAGTAGAGCCACGATATAAGAGAAATGACTCCAAATCCAAAGAAAAAAACCCAGGAGGATGGAATTAGCAGAAAGGACTTCACACAATAGCAAGCATTCCTGCCCTTATATTCTTTATTCCTCTTTCTGTAGTCCCCACATTTAATCCACACATCTCGTTTCACTGTTTTTCTAAGAGATTTCTTTTCTCTCTAATCTCCACCAGACCTACCCTGGCCTAAGTCACCATCACCCTGAATGTCCTGTTTCTGTTCTTCCCAGCCTAGCAACCATCTTCCTGCAGAAAGCAAAGTACCTCTTTAAGATATAAATTGGGTCACACCACGCTCTTGTTTATAAGACCATGAGTGGCTGCCCAGTGTACTTAGAATGAAAAGCAAACTCTTTCTCTTGGCTTACGAGGCCCTCTGTAGTGTGGGGAGTCCACTATGGTGACCTCTTATCATGCCACTTTTTTCCAGCCATGGAGAATCTTCTTTCTGTTCTTTGCATAGTCCAAGTTCTTTCCACCCACAGAGCTCTGCACAGGCTGGCCCCTCTGTGTCTAATGCTGCCAAGTCTGCTTCCTTCTCATCCTACAGATCTCGTGTTAAATGGTACCTCCTTGGAAAGGTAAGTTCCAGCCACTCTATTTAATTAGATGCCATTGCCTCCACAGGTTACATTTTTATAACAACTGCTTGCTCTCTGCATAGTACTGCTCCCATATTGTTTTATTTATGAGCTCTACTGGGGCAGGGAACTTTTTTACCTCTCTTCTCTCTGTATCTAAAGCCCAGCAAAGTCCCCAGTAATGATACTGGCTTGCCAACCTTCCCTTCTGCTGGGTTCCCCCTGGGCTTGGGTCTTGGTTTAAAATTTTCATCTTCAGGGAGCTCTTCTGTGACCCCCAGCCTAAGTCAGACTCCCTGTTCTTTGTTTCCATAACCCTCTACACAATCCCTGCTGTAACACCTTCACACCTCATGGTACTGATTGCCTGTGCTTGGCCTCCCTGTTATTCTCTAAGACTCTTACTGGTTGTGAGATTTGCTGTCTTGTTCACCCTGACATCACGGGCACCAAAATCATGCATGGCATGTAGTAAGAAATCAGGCAATGGTTAATAGAGAGAAATAGTCACTGAGAAAGAATGTGGGGTGGGCAAAAGAGAGAAAGCGTTCACAATTTTTATAGAGTAATTGACTAACTGACAGATGAATGAATTAATTCATGTATTACCTGTTGATGGTCACTTCACACCCTGATGCTTAGTCGTGGAAGATACAGCACCTAGCATGAGCAGCTTTCACTTAGTCATGCAAAAATATCTTACACTCATTTATTGAGAAACTTCTGTGCGCCAGACCTGAGTTACATGCTGAGGATATGAATAAGGATATGATACAACAGAAGAGAGGAGACAGATTTATGAGTGTTTATGCTAGGAGGCAACAGGGTAAGTGGCATATGAATGTGAAAAAAGAAATGTATTTAGAACCCAGACTTGGGCAGATGTGGAAAGGGACTGTCCTCAGTCTTGAAGGATGGGGAGGACAATGTAAAGGTACCAGGGCAGAGGAAGGAAAAGCTGAGCTGAGCAGTGAGCACTGGCTGGGATGCGGGAGTTTTGCAGCTCCCTGGGAGATAAGAGAGGAGGGGACGGTGATGGGCCCAGAGTTTGGGGTTCCCCGCACGGACATGAGGTGAGAATGTGGGGCTGTATTCAATGGAGAGGAATCTTTTAGCAGGTTTGAGGTTGAGGGGTGACCTGATTATGGGGGCTTTAGCAGACAAATACAGGAGAGGTACCTTGAAGCTGGGTAGGGAGAGAGACTGGATTGCCTTTGAGAAGCTTAATATTCAGGCATGAGGTCTCCAGAGCAAACTTGAGAAAGAAGCAATCAGAATGGAAAAGAAAGAAAGAATAAAAGAGACTGTGCAAGAAAGAAGTGGAAGACTAGTGTGGCAGATAGCTCTTGGGACAGAGCTCCGAGCTAGAGGGAATGATAAAGTGAATGAACCACGAATACATGACGTGTGCAGGGCAGCACGCTCCATGTGCTTTCCTGCCTGACTCTGTTTGACATTTGCTAACTTTACAAGGTAGGTATTCTTATTACCCTCACTTACTGATAGGGAAGCCACACTGCTTTCTTTTTAAATTTTTATTTATGTATTTATTGGCCACACTGTGCAGTATTCAGGACTTAGTTTCCCATCCTGGTGCCCCCTGAGGTGGAAACTTGGAGTCTTAATCACTGGACCACCAGGGAAATCCCCACACTGCTTTCTAATTATACGTTTGCTAGTAAGAAAGTGTGGTATCATCTGATGATACCACTCTAATGGCAGAAAGTGAAGAGGAACTAAAGAGCCTCTTGATAAGGGTGGAAGAGAAGAGTGAAAAAGCTGGCTTTACACTCAACATTCAAAAAACTAAGATCATGATATCTGGTCCCATCATTTCATGGCAAATAGAAGGGGAAAAAGTGGCAACAGTGACAGATTTTATTTTCTTGGCCTCTAAAATCACTGCAGATGGTGATTGCAGCCATGAAATTAAAAGATGCTTGCTCCTTGGAAAGAAAGTTATGACAAATCTAAACAGTGTATTCAAAAGCAGAAACATCACTTTGCTGACAAAGGTGCATACAGTCAAAGTTATGGTTTTTCCCGCAGTCATGTATGGATATGAAAGTTGGACCATAAAGCAGACTGAGTACTGAAGAATTGATGCTTTCCAACCAATAGTGGTGCTGGAGAAGATCTTGAGAGTCCCTTGGGCAGCAAGGAGATCAGATCAAACCAGTCCATCCTAAAGAACTGACGCTGAAGCTGAAACTCAATATTTTGGCTATGTGATGCGAAGAACTGACTCACTGGAAAGACCCTGATGCTGGGAAAGATTGAGGGCAGGAGGAGAAGGGGACAACAGAGGATGAGATGCTTGGAGGACATCAATGACTCGATGGACATCAATTTGAGCAAACTCAAATGGACATCAATTTGAGCAAACTCTAGGAGATAGTGAAGGACAGGGATGCCTGGTGTGCTGCAGTCCATGGGGTTGCCAAAGAGTTGGACACAACAGCGACTGAACAACAACAGTGAAAAAGTGTGGTGTAAACTGTGTTTTTTCTTTTTTATAGTACTTATAGACCACGGAGGGAAGTCATAATATTTCTGTCACTACTTCCTTATTTATAAAAAAACACTTATAATTTTATAAATTTCTGGTAATTAAAAAATTATAGATGCTTATATTAATAATTCCACAGAGATAAAGGTGTTGTTATTAATAAATTGTCTTTTCTACTTTATTTTCCAGGTCTTAAAAATCCCCATGAAACAAATAGGAAATAAAATGTCAATAAAGTGCCTGTGAATCTCTTAATTCACTAAGTAAAACTCATGTGTAATTCAGAAGTTTTCCCCAAAGATAAGTGAAGACCTTTCACAGATTTCAGAGAAAGGAGGCATTATCCAAGCAAGCCTTTTCTGCTTGATCAAAAAGCAGAGTATAAGCAAATTAAATTGATTTAAGCTAGCATGACATCAACCTAAAACAAATGGGTTTTAACATTTAAGAAAAATCAACCTATTATTTCTGATTATCTTTCTTCTTAGTAAGATTTTCTTTTTCTAAAGAACAAAGAACTCTTTTTTTCTTTACTATCTTAGTAAAATAAACATGAATTAAAATGTAAAATTGAATCCCTTCTGTTCTGACACTTGAACAGTGAGATCTTAATAATTTTTGAAAATAAAAATCCAACTAGCTTGATAACATTAGAGGCTACCTTTCTTCTGTACCTTTAAAGTTTAAATGAAAAAGAAGGATAAGGAAGAATTTGCCTTATGTAACCTCTTTGGAATAAATTCATTTAAAATTTGAAGATATGCTAAAAAAAATTATTTTAAACCTTGATCCATCTTTTATTTACTGTGTTTTATAGTAGACAAGTCATTTATTTTTTCGTTCCATTGCCATCGATAACAATAATTTAAAACCAGCTAATAAACATTATGGTTTGTTAGAACTGCTACCAATTAAATCTTAAGTGTCTTATACATACAAATATAAACAGAATGTAATTAGAGCTATTTAAAGAACCCATTTTTAACTTAGATTAACCATACTTTCCATTTGCTGAGGATAAACACTCATAAATGAAAACCATTGCTGAACAAGAAGCAATTACTTCAGTTTAAAATATTAATATGCACAGCCTTTTTAAAAGCCATGGAAAATCATTTATGGACTGCGTCGCATAGACTCAAGTCATACCCAAAAGGAAGAATGGGGCAACATCCTGCGTCCTAATCGAGAAGCAATCAACTGGGGCATGGCATGTCCTTACCTTTAGGAGCCCATTAAACTCTTGGCTTCGATTAGCGTAGATTTCCAACATGATAGTCCTATATATGTTCAAAGGGTGATTTAAAACCACACATACATGCACTTAGAAAGAAAGGAGAATTTTACTGTTGAAAAATCAACTTCATCAACCTCTTTCTAGGAAAAATTGAAACCCACTTATAATTTAACCTAATAACTGATCTGAGCATATAGTTTGGAAGAGAAGGAAACATAGCCCACACATCATAATTGCACATTTTGTGCCTAAAATATACACAAAAATATATACTGAGTCAATTGAACACAACTAGCTAATTAATTCCACAGTACTTTTTGGTGACATTAGTAGGCTGAGTAAAACCTTGGTTTGGGCTAGAATTATACTCTCTGGTTAAATGCGTGCTACTGTGAGTTAACCACAGGTCACATCCAGTTACAATGAGCATCATTATCACAAAAGGCTTCCAAGCTGGTCCTGGAAGTTCTCAGAATGGGGCTCTGTTGATTTCATCACAATGATACCACTAATGTAAGAGCCCAGACAGACTTATTAACCCTTGTGTGCCTGAAATGGCCACAATGTTTCAGATCTTTGGTTAGGTCTCTGAATATAAAATGATTCTGGGTGAGGACGTGGTTATTTTCAACCTCACAAGACAAAAATCCAGGGACTAAACTTGTCCCATTAACAGTTCATGTCTGCCTATGGCTGAAAGTATAATTGGGGTAGTATTTTGAAAGGGGAACCATTTTGTTCATGACAACCAAGTTTCAATGCAGATAAATTTAGTAGATGATTGATAGTTATGGTGATGTGCCTTGAATTATAAGTGAAATTTATATTTATAGGACTTTATCTTTTGATCCCATTTACAAAGTTATAATCAATTATTTTTATTCTGAATTATGGAAGGCTTCATTTTCATTAAAGGTAAGGAAGTAAAATAGCTTCAAGGGCTGAGATGAAAAAAAATCTTAGCAGGGTGATTTTATGGTTGGCCTTAGGCAAAAATTACCCAGCAAGGGATGTTTGTCTTGGATGCCAGTACCAGTTCTTTTCAGTGATCTTCTATCCTATCCTGGCCACTGAAGCTTCCCAGGGCCCTTTGGGTGCTTGAATATATATTCCCTCCCCTCCCTTCATTCCCATACATACTCTTTTTATGTTATTTTGTCCAGGCTCTAGTCTTCAACAGAATTTATTATTATTACTCTTCTCTTCTTTTCCCAATATAGTATTTTCTTAGTCCCTTCTTCTGCCTGATACTATCTCATTTAAAAAACAAAGTCCTACGAATTCAATAATAAGGACCAAAGATTAGTGCTTCCTCTGTGCCACATAGTATGTGTTCATTTACAGAAGCTTTCTGGATAAATGCCTAATCCAAAGTACTGTCTTTAATGGTAGAAATTTCTGGTTCATTTAGAGGTATTGAAATTTGAAGAACTTTCAAAATATACCGTACAGGTGGCTGCATGCTCTATATAATGTTTAGAGCCAGTCATGTGTCTTTCATTAACTATCTTTAAGAAAAAGGGCTAGGTCATGTGTTTTGGTTTATAATTACCTTGTGCCATCACAAGGCTTTTAGAAAAACTTTCAACCAAAATTCAAAACTGTGATTTTACTAAACTACCACATTATCTTTCCCGAACCTCAGAAACACAAAGCATTCCCCTGATTGGATTGTTCACTATTCAACTTACTGAATCTCGTAACTTGGAGATTATGATAGGTGAGTATCCTGTGCATCTCCCCAGTGCCATCCACCCCAACACACAAGTAGGTGGTAACTATGTTGCTTTGTTAAACAGAATGTGACCCAGATTGCTACCAAGATTAATTTGAAACAGAGACTTATTACTGTTAGCACATCAAGGAGTGACTAAGTTGTGTTCCATAACTTTATAAAATTTTATAACTCATCAACTAAATAGCCTGAATTAGTTGACTTTATTGTTTGGTAAATGCTTGATTGCCAATAGATTTAATACATTGTTAATTATCTTATTCTCCTTAAAATAGTATTTTCACTTTTATAACCAAGAATATTAGAGGCTAATTAGAAATACAGTAGTGTGAATTGTAAATTATGTGTAATTACAATACAACTACTGAAGAATAATACACATTATTTATAAATTGTGACACTGTGATAAATTAAAGCAATTACAGGTAAACCAATAATGTTCTTTAATTAAGTACTTATGAATGAAAATTTGTGCCTTGCATTTACAATAACCTATAAGGTTGGGGACTGCATTTATAGCTCGTGTGGAAATCGATTGCACTCGGCCGTGATGCTCTGCTAAGAATAGCTTCCAAGTTCATTACTGTCATTCTGCCATTATCATGTAAAAACACCCAGGATTGTTAAATGTAAAGTGTGCTGACAGCCAATCAACCATGCTTCTTAATATAATTATAATTATGTCACTATCTCTTATTATGCCTTTATGAATCTGAGAAAAAGTTCATATTTCCACAAGTCTTCAATATTGGTTGCAAAGGAATAGAAGATGCTTTGTCACAAGTTTATTGAAAATACTATTGTATTTGACATTAGTAAGACTATTCATCCTCATAATTATCTTACTGCAGCCTGCCATTTAAAGATGATAACAATAGTTTATGTGTTGCTATATCTGTTTATTATATGCTATATTGTTATAATGTTGAGGTAATTCTTTGACATATCCAGGTTACAATCAATGTCACGAAATTGACATAGGACAGATCAAAAGACCACCTTCCTGCCCTTAATTCAAATTGTGTGTGTTTGTACAGATGCATGCAAACAGGTTTCTGGAGTAGAAAGAGAAGTAGTAAAAGTTGGTGAGATGGGGAAGAATTGGAAGGTTCAGATGACAGGAACTTGCTGACCTGAATTTAAAATATCTTGAAACTTATCATAAAGATAAGTATATAAAGATGAGTACTAAAAAAAAAACAAAAAAACAAGAAAAGTATTCTGACTTATCCAGGAATATACATTTATTAATTTGTCTTGAGGCATTTGAAAGAGGGAAGTGAAAAAGTTGGCTTAAAGCTCAACATTCAGAAAACTAAGATCATGGCATCTGGTCCCATCACTTCATGGCAAATAGATGAGGAAACAATGGAAACAGTGGCTGACTTTATTTTTCTGGGCTCCAAAATCACTGCAGATGGTGATTGCAGCCATGAAATTAAAAGACACTTGCTCCTTGGAAGGAAAGTTATAACCAACCTAGACAGGGTATTAAAAAGCAGACATTACTTTGCCAACAAAGGTCCGTCTAGTCAAGGCTGTGATTCCTCCAGTGGTCATGTATGGATGTGACAGTTGGACTATAAAAAAAGCTGAGCGCCGAAGAAGTGATGCTTTTGAACAGTGGTGTTGGAGAAGACTCTTGAGAATCCCTTGGACTGCAAGGAGATCCAACCAGTCCATCCTAAAGGAGATCAGTCCTGGGTGTTCATTGGAAGGACTGATGTTGAAGCTGAAACTCCAATACTTTGGGCACCTGATGCGAAGAGCTGACTCATTTGAAAAGACCCTGATGCTGGGAATGATTGAAGGCAGGAGGAGAAGGGGACGACAGAGGATGAGATGGTTGGATGGCATCACCGACTCGATGGACATGGGTTTGGGTGGACTCTGGGAGCTGGTGATGGACAGGGAGGTCTGGCGTGTTGTGGTTCATGGGGTCGCAAAGAGTCAGACAAGACTGAGCAACTGAACTAACTTGAAGCATTAACAATTAAAGTTCTCTAAAAATTAAGGAATGCCTATACTAGTAACAAAACAGCATGTCAAATATTCATGTGTGGTCATCTGTGTCCAACTCTTTGTGACCCCAGGTTCCTCTGTCTATGGGATTTCCCAGGCAAGAATACTGGGGTGGGTTGCCATTTCATATTCCAGGGTATCTTCCTGACCCAGGGATTGAACCCATGTCTCTTGCATCTCCTGCATTGGCAGGGGGATTCTTTACCACCTGGGAAGCCATGTGAAATATAGTACAGAGAATACCCTCGAAGGGAAAGCCATGTACTAGGTAGAGGTTACACATGTTAGTCATGATTATCAGGTCACAGATCTTATCTGCCTTGCAAACCAAGTTAGCCTGTTAATTTTCATGAAAGCCGGCAGAAATCATGAGACTCTTAGGTCAGAGGCAAAGGACTTTGTCACTCAAAGCACAACAAGTAGCATGAGCATCATCGTGTGTGTGTGTGTGTTGGTTTCCCTCATCCTTGCATGGGAGTGATACAGAAGGGCACAGATGGTTGCTATACACAGGGTGGGTTCACCCCGCAGCTGAGGAACATTGAACTTGAGGAGTCCACTGTTTTTATAGCAAGCGCTGAGCAAATCTACCTTTGTTTCAGAGGTAGACATTACATCATCTCTTAAAGTTGCTCTCTGTCAACATGACCCTGAGGAATGGTCCCAGTAAAGAGCAGTCACAGCTCTGCATTCTTGACAAACCTAGCAAGACATGAAGAAGTCCATGAGACCTGCAGAGGATTTTCTTTTCCAACATGCAGTATAAACATCTTCAGGAGTATGGTGTACAATGAGATAAAAAGATGACCTTTGTCCATTGGCTTCAAGTTCAAAACTCTTCCCACGACCATGCTTACCACTGTATGTTTAGCTAAATCTTATTAAAAATGGCATAAGAAACTTCTGGGGACAGTTTCCCTTTGATAGCTTCTCTGTGAATGCAATCCATTCAGATTGCAATCCATTCACTCTGCAAATGATCTGGTTCTAGTCTGTCACTTCCATTGAACTATTTAATCATGTCAGTTCCTTTCCTGTCTTCAGTTCACCTGACCTTATTAATTTCACTTTAGAAGTACTGAAATGGTACCTTCACCTGTTTGTTCACATCTTGACTTACTTGATATAAGTATATTGTAAGGTACAGGGATTGTAGAGGCTCCTAATTATCATCTCCAGCTTATCATTGGGCTTCCCTGCTGGCTCAGTGGTAAAAATTATGCCTGCCAATGCAGGAGACTCAGGTTGGATCCCTGAGTTGGGAAGATCCCTTGGAGAATGGAATGGCAACCCACTTCAGTATTCTTGTCTGGAGTATCCCAAGGACAGAGGAACCTTATGGGCTATAGTCCATGGGGTCACAAAAGAGTCAGACACACCTTAGCTACTAAGCAACAACAAGCTTATCATTAATTAGGCAGAGTGATCCATTGACATCTTTAGGCCACGCGGCCACCATTTGATGTGGCCAGAGCCTTCATAATGTCCAAACTCAAACTCTATATATAATCAGTGCCCAACTCTTTTCCAACCCTTTCACCTCTTTCATGAAAATTTTGTTGTCCTTCTGCAAGGCACACTGATTTCTTTGCTTTGAATTGATTTTCTATGCTCAGGATGAGCAGCTGTGGTGGTTCCTTGCGCCAAATTGGATGCTATGTAACTTCATCGGGAAGGACCCCTAAAGAAAACAGGTTTATTATATCCCTCTCCCGCCGTCTTTCAACCTACTTTCAATAAACTGTGCTTCTAGGCTGCGGGGTAGGATCTCAAGTCATCTTCTATAATGACTCTCAGGTTAAAAAAATTAGGTGTGGCTTTAAAAGGTGAATTCAGTGTAAAACCAAAACTTCACATCTAACTTATTCTTTCCAACACACTGGTGTGTGTACCTGTGTACACACACACACACACACACACACACACACACACACACACATGGGACTATTTTAAACCAGAAAAGCTAAGGTGGTGAAGAAGTATAATGGGGCTCTTTGCTCAGCATCCGTCTCCCTAGCTTCTAGCTGGCTGGGAAGGTCTTCTCTGATGGGTAGGCAGCGCATTCCCAATTCAGCTATTTTCTCCTTGGGTTGGCCTACTGGTTGGACACTCTCACTGCCCTTTGGTTTTGGACTTCTCAGAAAAGTCAGACAGCGTTTTCTGGATTATTCAACCACCAGGAGAGACATGCTAAAGTTTTAGGTGGCTGTCTTGAAGTTCTCCTCAACTGCATAATGTTTATGGAAAATACACTCCTCCCCAGTGTTATAGTACCACGGTCATCAAGTTCCCAAAAGAAACCTACCTTCTCTAATCTGATCAATCTTCAATTTCCCTTTTATACCCTGGAGGTGGTTGGGCACCTATATCATTGATTTCAGTTTTTATTTTTTTGGTTTATTTATTTTTGAAACGTTTTTGGATGGGAGGTGTCTCATCTGAAACTTTGATATAAGCAGTAGAAACAGTTTCTAATCCTATGAAAATTGTCTTATTGCATTTAATTATTTTTGAAAGTTTATAAATTTTTTTCTTACTATGTTACAAGCTTTTTGAGAAAGTAGGGACCACTTATACTCCTTTTTTTTTTTTTTTTTTGATCAGTGGATTGGAGTTATCAATTTACACGCCCTCAGGACAGAGGGGTGATAGGATTATAGTAACAAGTAATACAAATAGAAAGAAATAAGGAATATTGAGGTTCCTTTTCCTTCTTTATTTTTTAAAAAGAAGCCAGAAGTCTCAAATTTTATGCAACTGATAGATTTATTAACTGAAGGCATAAAGATACATTAAAATCATATCTGCACAAAACCAAAATAAACAGCACATTTATTTTAGCATGAAAAAAAACCACTCCATGAATAGGAATAATGGGAATATGCCTGTTTAATAATTAATATTAATAATTAATCTTTCTAAATAATTAGATGTTTCACTTTTGCATTTGTTGTGGTTAAGCTTTAATTGATTTAAATAATTGGAATCTACTTAACAAATTGCTTTTTTCAGCTGAAAAAATAGTCTTTTGGTGGACTACCTTAATGAAGGGGTTAATTTATTCTTTTATTACTGTTTAACTTATGAAAAAAATTTAAATATGTTTACCTTCTGTTTCAAGAAAATCAGTTTCTAAGTAAACAGTGCTCAACAGTTTGAATTGTCCCAACTGTTCTCTAAAAGTTGAAGAAAGGTTATTAAATATTTATCATCTTATATTGTGTTATTTACTGTTATGATGAATATGCAAATTTTATTAATGTTATTCAGAAAGCCATGAAAAAATTATAATTCATGAATGAAAAATTAAACGTTAACAAGCTAGTTATTTGGAAAAAAATCTAATCCACAAATGAAATACATTGTCCGTGAGTAAATAAAGCCATACTAGATTTTAGAGAGAAGGAACTGAGGGATGCAATAAATAGAAGCCTAGGAAAATATTTAGTATTTTCAGGATGGCAAAATAAAGGAGTCTTTCAGAAGTGTGAGAAAAGATGTTAAAAGTAGGGACTTGCTGGGGGCTCTTCCTTTCCTAAGGGCAGGGGAGGGGCAGGCAGAGGTGTTGGTGCCAGATTCCTCATCTCCAAGGCCCTCCCTCCCAACCCCCAGCACTGACAAAGAGGCTATCTTCCTATTGCCACAGGAATGCTATGGGAATTCGAAAGTTAGGGCTTTCTCCCTAACTGAAGATTTTAGCTCCAGGATATAGATAAAAAAAAAAAAAAAAGAAGAAGAACAATTATAATTCACGGAAAGCTTCTGGGTTTCATTAAAAGTAAAAAAAAAGAAAACGTTTTAAAAATTATTACATGCTACAGATAACTGGTCTAGTACCAGTTGGGCCATTTCTATCGATGTCCTCTTACCCTGATCTACTTTTCCATTTCCCATACGTATCAGCTTCAAATATACGATATAACATACCGGTATATACTGTTTACTTATAATTTTCTGGAAAATAATGTAGGCTCTATGAATGTAGGGAATCTTTGCTTCCCCACATGCTCATCAAGTACCCAGAAGAGTGCCTGGTATATAGTAGGTGCTCAATAAATATTTGTAGAATGTCCTCCAAAGAATATGTAGGGAAAAAGTGACTGCAATATTGAAAGATATTGTAGAAGGCTTGAGAAAAGACTGCTTCAAAATCAGGGGAAATAATCGAACCGTTAAATATATTTTATGAAGACTCTCAAATTACTTAGATATAACTCATCCAATAAATCTCCAGACCTGTTGCTTCTACTCTTCAAATATCTCTTAACCATATCTCTCATTTTCTATTAGCATCACATCTCTAGTAACCCTTTTCCTAGATATTTAAAAAATGTCCTTGTCTTTTCATTTCTAGTCTTTTACATCAAATAAATCATCTCCAATAATTCATAGCCATGAACCATTTAATGTATCACTTTTTTGGTGTGTGTTAGATATGCAGGTTTTACATGGTTCCTGATTTCACAGCATTTATAATTTAATTTTGGATACAGGCATTAAAGAAGCTGTGATATAACTGATGAACAACTAAAGAGCCTCTTGATGAAAGTGAAAGAGGAGAGTGAAAATTTTGGCTTAAAACTCAACATTCAGAAAACTAAGATCATGGCATCTGGTCCCATCACTTCATGGGAAATAGATGGGGAAACAGTGGAAACAGTGTCAGACTTTATTTTCTTGGGCTCCAAACTCATTGCAGATGCTGACTGGATGAAATTAAAAGATGCTTGCTCCTTGGAAGAAAAGTTATGATCAACCTAGACAGCATATTAAAAAGCAGAGCCATTACTTTGCCAACAAAGGTCCGTCTAGTCAAGGCTATGGTTTTTCCAGTAGTCATGTATGGATGTGACTATAAAGAAAGCTGAATGCTGAAGAATTGATGCTTTTGAACTGTGGTATTGGAGAAGACCCTTGAGAGTCCCTTGGACTGCAACAAGATCCAACCAGTCCATCCTAAAGGAAATGAATCCTGAACATTCATTGGAAGGACTGATGCTGAAGTTGAAACTCCAATACTTTGGCCACCTGATGTGAAGAACTGACTCATTTGAAAAGATGGTGATGTTGGGAAAGATTGAAGGCAGGAGGAGAAGGGGATGACGGAGGATGAGATGGTTGGATGGCATCACTGACTCAATGGATATGAGTTTGAGTAAACTCCGGGAATTGATGAAGGACAGGGAGGCCTGGCATGCTGCAGTCCATGGGGTCACAAAGAGTCAGACACGACTGAGTGACTGAACTGAACTGATATAACTACTTGCTTAATACTGCTTGTAATTCTCTCTCTACAGTTGACATTTGTTGTTGGAAAAGGTAGTTTGCCCTGAACTATAACTAAGGCAATGAATGTTGTCTAGAATCTTAGAGAAGAATCTCTTCTAAGAAAGTGATGTGTAAGATGAGATTTGAAAGAGAGTGAGAGTCAGGCATTCTCAATGGAAGAGGTAGTGAGAATCATTGAAAGGGAACAGAATATGCTAAAATCCAGAGGCAGGAGGGTTAGAGAGGCATGAGTTATAACTAGGTGGAGACAAGATGATGTATGACTAGAGAGGGGAAGGGGGGATAAATTGGGAGATTGGGACTGACATACATACACCACTATGCATAAAATAGATAATTAGTAAGAACCTACTGTATAGCGTAGGTGAAAAAAAAGATAACTTTGTAACTAGATGGCCTTGATACAGAAATGCCCCCTCCATCTATTCTGTCTCTTTACAGTACTAAGTTGTTTCATTTGGGAGACAGTATCTTTGGTGTGTGATCCCAAAAACTGAGGTACAATGACTCTATCCTTTTGGGGTTTTAGCAAAATGCCTTATTCTTGGTGGATCATAAACATTGATATTTGCTAAGTGACTATCAGCCGATCTAATCTGATTGATTTCTATGCCACTGGCATGTGTGCATTTTAATATATGTAATTGTTGAACCATTAGCCAGTTTATTCTCCCCCTTTTAGTGGCTCATTACCTGTTATAGCATGCTATATCCTGGTTTATACAAGAACAGCTGTGTCTAATATACTCCTATAAATCACCCATGTTCATTTTCATATAGGTATTAGACTCAGCAAATATGTGTCATGTGGATTTTTATGTGCGAGCCTCTGAACATCACAAAAACTTCCCAGAGCCAGAGATAACTGCACTGAATCAGCTGTTCCCAAGTTTACTTTTAACCATTGCTCAAATTAGATATCTATGAACTCCCCTCAGAGTCCAATCCCAGGCTGCCAGCTGCTCCAGATGTAAGAAGCTTTTATAGCTTTCAAACACATTTTATCTATCATCATTTTCATCAACAGGAATATCTTTCTCTTTATTCTCTTTTAGAGAACCTGGTAAACAAGGAAAGAGAAAAGCTTGTCTTTATTGTAACTCCAAAGAGCTCAGTTTGTGTGTGTGTGTGGGAAACCCCAGCATGTCTTTCTTTGTATCTCTTTCTATGTAGTTCTTCAAAGGTTTATCAACCACCACCTTAATCCATTTGCTGAAGATACTCAATTTTCCAAATGTCCTTTTCTTTGAAATTCATAGAAAATTCAGCTTGAGGTGACAGAAAGAGATGAAGAATGCAAGGAGGTATACATTCTAATTTTGCCTCTACACTTATGAATCAAGTGTTCTGAATGAATTCTCCATTTTTTCTCATCTGTAAAATGGGCGGTGATTTTGAGAGGGTTAGAGAAAGATGAAAGATGAAAAATGATTATAAGGAATCTTTTAAAACAAGTTACGAATAAACTCATGTACATTTTGATCTCAATCACAGAGCTAAGGGTATACTCAAAGAAGTTGGTACGGATAGAAATATTTATAAAGTCAAGTTCACTGCAGCGTTGTTCTTAGTAGCAAACAACTGAGAAAAAATGAAAGGAGTCTATTAACAGCATGTTGAAATGTAAATTATGAAATATCCATATAATGGAATAATATAGAGTCACTTAAAAAGTCACATAGTTTTGCATGACTCATAAAGAAATAAATATATCCAAGAAGTAGCATTAAGAGTAAAAACGGAGAGAATCCTTATGCAGTACATTTACATGGTGTAAATTAAAAAAGAAAACATATACATGTAGCTGGTATACGCATCAGCATTTTGGACTGAAACAAAAAAGCTGATAGAATGATCAATTTTGGGTAAAATAATTGAGGATGGTGTCATCACTATGTATTATACTTCTCTACTCCTGTCCATGTTTTATTTTCTTTGTAAAATAACAGTCAATGTTACACGAACAGTATAATATTGGAACTTTTTGATTTTCTTTTGTATATGATTGTTAAAGAAACAAATGCCTATTATCTAAAAATAAATTATAAAAAATAATAAAATTCCAGTGGTCTTATTGATATAAAATACTGTTTTATCACACAAAGGATATAAAAATTCAATAGCAGACTCAAATAAATTGAGTTTAGGAGATATGCTGCTTTCAGGAATGTGGCATTGACCAGGTTAATGCCATTAACTGTAAGTGGGGGGAGTATTTTTACAACTCCTTTTTATTGAGCACCTACTTTTCCCCCTCTTTGTTCTCACATGCCTAGTTTTCAGCCACAAAAAGGTTTAGCAGGCATCTCATTGTTCACTGCATTTTGTTACTTTTTAAAATCTGAAAATCACTACTAGGTGTTGGAGTGTATTATGGGAATATTCTCTCCAGCTGGGCTGACATATTCATGAAATGCAGAGTAACTGGAACAGAGTCAGAGGACTCTGGGACCTGAAGGAGGCCTCCGCGTCTGCCCCCGGAGTTGTCTGTTACTGTGGCTAGACCCAGGGCATTTCAGTGATTTATCCAGGCTGACCTAGACGGACTGAGCACTGACTGTGTGTCTGATTGACCCAGTGCAGTGTGATGTCTTGTCTGTAGCAGTCTATGTCCTGTGGTCAAGCAGACTCACCAGCAGATTTTTGAGAAGTTAAGCTTTGAGTTGCATCATTAAAGAAGGTATCAACCTTAATGAACTATGATATGAATTATGCGTTTGCTGTTATGATGTTATTAATACCTACCTCATTCAGTTCCTGCAGTAACTATATATATACACACACACACACTATATGTAATATATGGTATTACAAATAATGGTACTGAAACTCAGAGATTAAATCATTTGCACAAAGATACAATTTATATATAGCAGAAATGGAATTTAAACTCATATCTGATTCACCCCATTATTCATAATCTCAATAATAGGAGCAAAGATCCTTAAGTGGGCGTTAATAAGGTGTATATAGAAAACGACCAGTTGAAAGCTTGTGGAGGCAGTTGAAATCAAGTCTTCTAGGTATTAGTAGTAAGATAGTAGCAAACTAATTCAGAAAGGAAAGGCAGAAACTGAGTTGAAAAATTACTGAGATAAAATTTTTCCACATACTCTACTGAGCAAGCCTGTATGCATTATGTTCAGTTCAAATATTCTAATAGTAGTAGTACTAACCAAACAGTGGGAGTATTAATACAAACCTCTACACCTTGCTTGAACCTTCCCCACGTATCAAAGCTGTGATCCACTTTAAGGTTAATTGCTCTGTCTTTGAGGTATACTTAGTTTGTTCACCTTTTAAGGGTCATACACATAACTGGAATAACCTAATTTATCACCTATACTGTGTAACACTCTTTTATTCTAACCTGAAAATTAAACTCTCCGCAAACCCCATAAAATGCATATTAAAACATCATGTGCAGGATGCAAAACATTTTTGCATAATGACAGGTTTAATTTTGTTTAGCCTGTTAGCATCTACTCTTGAAAACGAGGTTCTGAGATTTCCTATTTATGCTCCTAAATTCAGAATAGTCTAAAATGTCATTTTTATTATTCCTTATATCAGAGGCCTTAAAATTAAAAACATCCATCAGAAAATGGCTGTCTTCAAAATATATTGCCCAATATGGAATGTAAATATTAAGTTTAAATATTTTAAAATTAAATTATTATTTAATTTATAATTGCATGAGCATAGTATAGTTGGGCTATGGGGTGAATAGATCTGTTCACAGGCAGAAATATGTGTTCTCATATCACTTTAAAAGCCACAAACCCCCAAACCTTCAGCAATCAGACTGAGGATAGGAAAGTTGCTAAAAACCAGGGCAAAACTATCATTCCTGAACATTTCAAATCAGTTCTTAATCCCTGAAAGTAACTTTCAAAAATATGGACACATTGAATTTTCAAAGCTGCCTCCATGTCACCAACAAAATGAGAATCAACTGATATTATTTTTAAATACAAAAAAACCTGTAAATAAATCAAGGAAGAAAGGAATAAGGCAAATGTAGTCTCTTTCACCCCAGGTATAAAATATAAACACATGACAATTTTATTTAAAAAGAGAACTTGTGTGGCTTAATGCCCCAGTCTTAAAATACAGTTAAAATTAAGAACCTGAAAATACATGTTACCATTATAAGATGATCACAGAAACATTCTGGGCAAGAATTCGATTTTATATAAATTGTTTCATACGATGTCAGTTCTAATAGTAGTGAAGAAAAATATTTAAATGTGTAGCATGCCTCATGCTTTCCAGAGCATTACATGGAATTCATTATTTATCTGTACTTCACAACAGTGATGCAAGTACCTTTCCACTCTGGTGTAGGAAGTATCTCTTTACACAAAGCAGCTTTCAGAGTCTGCTCAAATTCCACTTTTCTGTGATTCCTTCTGTGACTGCCCCAGATGGGAGTAATTCCCCTTTTTCTGAAAGCTTATGGGGTTAATTATCTCATATGGCAATGGCATTGCCTCGTGTGAGGTTTTCCTTCCTTTTAGGATGTATCTCTGAGCTGTATCTTCCTTCATCCCCTCTCCTCTTCCCTGACCCACCTTTTACCCCTCAACTATGACACCTGGCATAGAACTTTGGTCAGGATTTACAAGGATGGCTGTGATCCGAACATCTCTTAAAGACAGATTTTGTGTGGTTCCTAGTGCTTGACAATGCTTGTTGTTCAGCTGCTAAGTTTTGTCTGACTCCTTGCGACCCCATGGACTGCAGCACGCCAGGCTTCCCTGCCCTCACTGCCTCCTGGAGTTTGCTCAAACTCATGTCCATTGAGTTGGTGATGCCATCCAACCACCTCATCCTCTGCCAAGCCCTGATGCTGGAAAAGACTGAGGGCAGGAGGAGAAGGGGGATGACAGTGTTTACCTAACATTTAAAACTTTGGGAAATTTCACTTAAAACTTGGAATTTCTAGTTTCTTTAGATGAACTAGAAGATCTGATGATTCTGGATTCATACTCCTTCATGGCAACAGTTGGCTGGGGTCGAGAGTGGCTTCTCATTTAGGATGTGCGCAGGTGCACCAATGGGAGCTGTCCTCCTGCTCTCTGATGTACTTCTTCTTTGAAGCATCATCAGGAATTCACGACTGAGGCTTTTTTTTTTAGTTTTTTTTTTTTTTTTTAGTTTTTTGGCTGTATCACATGTCATGTGGGATCTTAGTCCCCGACCAGGGATTGAACTCATGTCTTCTGCAGTGGAATCAACCACTGGACCGCCAGGGAAGTCCCTTGACTGCCTTTTTTTTTTTTTTTTTAAATGGCAGACGACTATTTACTGTACCCAGATCTCTATCAAAAGTGAGTTGACAAAAGCAAGCAAGGAGGACATTGAATGGCTTCCAACCTGTAACCCTGATTCCCAATATGGATTGGCCTTTGCAGACATTTGAGTTTAGACTTCGAGGGGAAGTATGAAACTTAAGAGCACATCGTCTGTGAAGCCTTGGGAAGCCTTGAGATTTGATCCCTGCTTTGTCACTTATTAACTGTGAAGCCCATACTTTTGATCTCTTATCTCAAAAGTGGAAGTAATCCCAGATAGTTTTCTTATGAGGATTAAGAAAAGTAAATAAATAATAAATACTTAGCACATTATCTGCTACATAGTGAGCCCATAGTAAATGATAAATATTATTACTATCCTTCCCATGTTTAAAGTTAAGAAATTCTTTTGAATTGAGGTCTCACATATGATGGCCTTAGTGGCTCAGGTTGGATTTGCCCAGCTGGGTGGAAGGTATGAATGAAAACTGCAAGTCATTTACTTAATACATATTTATTAGACACCTAACTCTGTTCCTGGCACTATTCTCAATATTTGGTATTTATAATGCAAACAAAGCAAACCTAGTTCTTTGCTGTAATGGAGTTTACATACCGGTGGAGGAAACAAATAAATACTGAAAAAATAACTGTACAATGTTATTTCAGGGATGATATATGTGACAAGGCTAGGCAAAGGGCTCAAGAAAAACTGGAGGCATGTGCTACTTTATATATGGTAGAGTAAAGAAATGGTATTCAAGGAGGAGCTTGAATGAAGTGAGAGAGAGAGCTAAGAAAGCTCATGATGGGATAGAATTGCTGGCAGCATGGGTGGGCCCTGCAGGGGAGCTTGCCCAGTGCTCTGACAAGTGGCCAAGGATTCCAGTGAGGGATGGCAACCCACTCCAGTATTTTTTCCTGGAGAATCCCATGGATTCTGGCATGGATTCGACCCCATGGACTGGAGCCTGGCAGCCTACAGTCCATGGGGTCGCAAGAACTTAGTGACGAAACCACCACCACCACCACCACCACCAGTGAGGGGAGATGGAAAGGGGGAGAGTTTACCAGGGGGAGGTCACACCATGCTGGGCCTTGGAGGCCATCTGTGAGCACTTAGGTCTTCGATGTAATCAGAAAATCCTAGAATCTTTTAATCACATAATTGACATGATCTCCTTTGTCCTGAAAGGCTGGTCTGTGGAACAGAGGCCAGGCAAGCAGGAGACTCATCAGAAGGGTGTTGCCACTGACCATGTGAGGGACTAGAGTTGGTGGCAGTGGACGGGGTGAGAAGGTCACGTTACTAGAGCAGCAGGCTTTGCTGGTGGGTGTGGGGTGTATGCAAATGAGAAGAGCAAACGATGACTCTCAGGTTTTGACCAAAGAAGCTGGCTGGATAGTGGCAAGACTGAGATTTAGAACACTGGATGAGTGTCAAGAGCTTGGAGGGAGGGTGGGAATGGATAGCAAGAATTCAGTTCTAGACATGGGAAGTTTCAGATGCTCAAAAAGCATTGTGAGGACATGTTGAATAGACAGTTATGTGTAAGTCTAGCCCCTGGGGGAGGAAATGGCAACCCATTCCAGTGTTCTTGCCTGGAGAATTCCGTGGATAAATGTGCCTGGCAGGCTATAGTCCATGGGGTTGCAAAGAGTCAGATAGACTGAGCGCAGTGCACAGCAGCACATGTAAGTCTCGTGTTCAAAGCATTGATTGTGACTGGAGATGACAATTTGAAAATCCTTATGGCTCAATGGTAAAGAATCTACCTGCAGTGCAGGAGCCACAGGAGACACGGATTCAATCCCTGGGTCAGGAAGATCCCCTGGAGGGGGAAATGGCAACCCACTCTAGTATTCTTGCCCATGGACAGAGGAGCCTGGGGGGGGGCTACAGTCTTTGGGGTCACAAAGAGTTGGACATAACTGAAGCAACTTAACATGCACATCTTATAGACACGGCATTTAAGATCAAGGAGTTGGATGAAATCATCAAGGACTTGAGTATAGAATGAAAAAAAAACAGAGGTTGGGGGGTGGGCATGAGTCTTTAGCAAGGGAAGAAAGAGTGGCAGGTGCAAAAGGAAGAAAACCTATAGTGTGGCCATCAGGCCAAGGACTGTGTCCACATCCTCACAGGCGAGGAAGGCCCCTTGTTCTCTGAGGTTATGCATTTTCAGATCAATAGTGTTTTAGGTGCTCTGCTTGTTCTCAGTAAGAGACCACTAATGGGATAAAGCAACCAAACTGAAAAGACATAGAACTTTTCCAAGAATTTCAAATTGAGAAGTTACATTCATGCAGGTGAGGCTAAGATCAATACCTATTGTAAAACAAAATGCTCTTAAATAGTCTATATGAATGATGACTTTTAATTAATCTTCATTCTATCACACCATGTCATGTGAAGACTCCTCTGTCCTCTTGGAGCACATGCTTTAAGTCCCTAAATGCAAGTGTACCTGAATAATACAGCAAGGGTGCTGGAAGCCAATGACATTGACAGAAACTGAGGATGGCTACATTTGAGGATCATTTTTTAATAGTTAATAATCACTATTTTCTTTTTCCTTTTTTTTCCTGTCCTCCCCCGCCTCTTCTTTCCTTTTTAATTTTTTAAAAAAATTTTTGGCTACAGCTGCTTTTTAAAGTCCATTCACTTTTTAGTTATGACTCACAGGGACCACTTCTGTTTCACAGTGGAGAGTGACTTGATGCATGTGGTCATGAAAATCTACATTAGTCCCTAAACACCAAGCAGATCTAAGCTGTCAAAAATGAAGGAAGAAGTGAAACATTTGGGACTTTAAGAAATGACAGCATATTCAAATTAAATATATATGTGTGCGTTATGTGCATATGTGTACACACACACACACTCACTCACATAGGCACATACATGCATTTACCTCTTTATCTAGAACATATGGACTTGCAGATTTTTATGCCAAGCCATACGTTTCTGTCTGGCATCATATGGCTCACATTTGATGAAAACTATCCAGTCCTGTGGTGTGCTTCTTTGTTACATATTCTCTAACTCCTATGAGTGAGAATTCCCATTAGCTCAAGGAGGAAAAAAAGAAATGCTATAATGATCCCCTTGCAGTTTGTTTTGGGGGCGTGAAAGATGTGAAAAATTGGTGGAAACACACAAAAATTCACATCATAGTAATAATTGGATGGCTCTGACATAACCAGTATTTTTGGTGGTGTTTTATATTTTAATTCATGACTTTACACTAAACAAGATCCCAAAGTGGGAAAACATTGTGGTAAAATTCCTTGATTTTAAATATAGCGGGCAGCTGGAAAGAGAGTGCAAATGTGTGTGCTGACATGAGGGGTGTGTGAGGAGCATTCAGCTGTGAGTATTTTTGCTAACTATCTGCAAACTGTATAGTGCACATACCGTGGGAGACAGACCATAAAGCTGTAGGCTCTCACCACCTAATGGGTGAATTTCATGGGGAATCTTGAAAATAATTCTCATAGACAGCACGGGCGGCTCATCTAAAGAACTGTTTTGGCTAACACTGATTCCTCTTCCTTTCACTCAGGAAATCAAATATTTCGCCTCAAAAGTAGATCATATTCTGGGTGGTCCCAGGGGAAAAGCTGAAGAGTTTTTTTGTTTTTTTTTTTTCCCATTTTATTTTCTTGGCAGCAAAGGAATTCTAAAATTTGTTCCCAGATTCTTAGTAGGATGGTGCCCATGGCAGATGGGGGTCACTTAATGAGTAAGCTCACCAGGTCACTGCAGCCCAGGCATTCTGTCCCGTCTCACAATTTTGAGTTATTGTTATAGGGAGTTTTACATATTTTTGGCACAGAGTGGGGATATATGGTGACCTGTCACAACAGTATAAGTTTCTTGATTAAAGAAGGGCTGTGATTTGAAGGGAAGCTGAGTATCAAATAGCTTCCTCTGCTTGTCATGGTTGGGAAGGTATGTATGCTTCAACTCAGCATCCCCAGTCCTCTCTGTACTCAGATGAGAGTACTCAGAACTCAAGGGCAGTTCTCTTGAGCTTCCCTGGTGGCTCAGAGGTTAAAGCGTCTGCCTGGAATGCGGGAGACCTGGGTTTGATCCCTGGGTCAGGAAGATCCTCTGGAGAAGGAAATGGCAACCCACTCCAGTACTCTTGCCTGGAGAATCCCATGGAGGGAGGAGCCTGGTAGGCTACAGTCCATGGGGCCCCGAAGAGTCGGACACGACTGAGTGACTTCACTTTTACTTTCTCCTGGCAAAGCCTCCCTCCCTGAACAGTGTCCGTGCTCAAAAGGCAATGCCTTGGTCATGAGCTACCTGTCCACCATTTTGGAATATTATCAGAATCAAAACCTATTTACATTTCAAGTGAATATTCTGAGTTGCACTCAACAAAGTGGAATATAAAAGATTCAATTGGCCCTGTGCATTTTATATACCCTAAATAATGCCATGCCATGTGTGCATGCTTAGTCATGTCTGACTCTTTGTGACCCTATGGACTGTAGCCCACCAGGCTCCTCTATCCATGGAATTTTCCAGGCAAGAATACTGGAGTGGGTTGCCATTTCTTCCCTGAAGGGATCTTTCTGATCCAGGGATCCAACCCACGTCTCCTACATCTCTCGAATTGGCTGGCAGATTCTTTACCACTGAGCCACCTGGAAGCCCCTAAATAAAAACATGGGCAAAAGTGATATAGTCATGGCAAGCTTAACTCAAATCGGTTTTCTACTATGCTACTGAGCAATAATAATATATAGAAAACATCTTAATTTTCAGGCTGTAAGAATGTCAACCCTATTATTGCATTGAGGGCATCTGATACTTGTAATTTTTACTCTTTTTTTCTTCTTTAGTCCAACTAGTCATCGTATATAGAGTGTTTGTGGGTTGTTTTTCCAAATTATTGAAAGTTACTTTTCATTGTGCTGATATATTAGGAAAGTGTTTTGTTTAATTTTTTTTTTCTTATTGAAGCATAGCTGATTTACAAGATTGTGTTAGTTTCAGGTATACAGAATGGTGATTCAGTTATGCATATATTTGCTTTGGAGTTCTTTTCCCTTGTAGATTATTACAAAAGATTGAGTAGAGTTCCCTGTGCTATACAGTAGGTCTTTTTTGGTTATCTATTTTATATATAGTAGTTTGTATGTATTAATCCCAACCTGTGAGGAGAGTGCTTCAAATGAATCTCACGACCAGAGAAATGAAAAATATCTGGTGAACTAAAAGAAAAGAACTATTTGAAAGACCATTTTCTAAAAGCCCACTTGTCTTGGAGTATCTGACGAAACAACCATGTATGTGTATATATGGGCAGGTGCACAAAAACTCAGGCAGAAAGAGATGCGCACTCAGGGAGGTGATTTGCCACTTGAAAGAGAATAAGAAAAGCTAGCGACATCCAGATGTTATCATTCTGTTCCCAGTGATACCACTGGCAGCTTTGGTTCTCCAGGGGACAAAAAGGGAGCACACCTCTTGTGAGCTGAAATACTGGAGGAGAAGGACTGAAGCTGATTCCTGGCTGTGCTTCACACTGAGTGCTTTACACAGAGCAGAAGCCCAATTAATGCCTGTGGAATTGAATTTATTGAATTGCACTGAAGGGAAAAGAGGACTCAAGGGACTTGGAGCCTTCAAGAGTATATTGCAAGAGCTTTGGTTTCAAGCAGAGACTAAAATTTTAATCTCTGGATTTGTCTGTTGGGCAATGGAGATACATATCCTGAATGAGAAACAAATAACAAATACACCTATTGGAACTGCTGAACATATGATTTGTTCAGTGAAATACCATGAACCATTTATATACAATGCTTGAAAGAAAATGCTAGTTTCTAACCATGACACTATTAAAACACACCTTGGGCTCAAATTTATTTTCCTTTAGATTTTTATGAATTTTGGAAAGATGACAACTAGGAAAAATGATAGAAAATGGTATATATTTTTAATCAATTATGACTCCTAATGGGAAAATTTTATCCAATAAATTTAAATTTGAATTAATTTAAAATGCCCAAATAATTTTGCATTGGTAAAATAGAAGCTTCTTTAAAATGTTCTCATAAATCAATGATGATTAGAATCTTTCTCAAATTTTGAAGATAAACGTATTTAGGTTGTGATAAAATGTGAAAAATTTCTACATGATAGTTGTTATTTTCATAAAACTGTGAGTGTAAAGGACATCTCTTAGATAAATTAATTATAGGAATAAATAATATAACCAATATAAAATGAAATGTTGGAAAATATGTTCTAAATGTTTTAAAAGGTCAGTGGGGGAAAAAATAAGGTTTTATTCTAACAAAATATGCAGGGCCATTGATGAAATATCATTAGAATCCTACATACAAAGAAAAGGAATTGAGTAAAATTTGTTTAAAGAATTTTGTTATTTTTCTCTTATACACTATATTTTTATTTATGTATTTCTCTAATTCTGATAGTTATTAAATGCTCTTTTTTTGAATCTGTAAGCAAATGACTACTAAAGGGAAAATAGAATTTCTCTACTTGTTTTAAAGACACATATATGT
Organism: Bos taurus; assembly: GCF_002263795.3. Taxonomy (NCBI): domain Eukaryota; kingdom Metazoa; phylum Chordata; class Mammalia; order Artiodactyla; family Bovidae; genus Bos; species Bos taurus. The sequence continues at coordinate 12,939,828 of NC_037354.1, read as the reverse complement.
TCCTCAATACCTAATTTCTCTGTTCAGATATCACACAGACCTAGGATTAGTCTTCTAATAAGTCTAGTAATTTCAGTTCAAACAAAATAAAATTTTGGAAAGCACAAACCTGTCATTACTAAACAACGTGCTATTAAAAACAAACCATGGATCAATTAGAAATCAAAGAGGAAATCATAAGTAAATGAAATAAATGAAAATGGAAACATAACTGTCTAAAATCTACGGGATACAGCAAAAGTGATTCAGAAAGGGAAGTTTTTAGTGATACAGTCCTACCTTGAGAAACGAGAAAAATCTCAAATAAACAACTCAACCTACCATCTAAGGGAATTAGAAAAACAAGAATAAACAGAGTCCAAAGCCAACAGAAGGAAGGGAACAATAGAAATCACAGAGGAAATATATAAAATCGAGGATCCCTCCCCCAAAACAATAGAATAAACATCAATATTTGGCAAAACTAATACAATTATGTAAAGTTTAAAAATAAAATAAAATTAAAATATTTCTATGCAAAAAAAAATAAAATTCCACAATAATGTGGATATGATTTCAAAAAAAAAAAAAAAGAAACTAATACCTGGTTTTTAAAAAAGATAAACAAAATTCATAGACCTTTAGTCAGGCTTATCAAAAACAAAAGGGAAAGGATCCAATTAAACAAAATAATAAACAAAACAGGAGAAATAACAACTGATACCACAGAGATACAAATAATCATAAGAAAATACTACCAACAGTTATATGCCTACAGACTGAACCACCTAGAAGAAATGGACAAATTTATAGAAAGATACAACTTACCAAGACTGAATCAAGAAGAAACAGGCAATTTGAACAGACTGATTGCTAGTAGTAAAATTGAATTTGTAATAAAAGTACTCCTAGGAAACAAAAAGCCTGGGACCAGTTGCAATAACATGGATGAACTTAAAGTACTATGCTTAGTGAAGTAAGTCATACAGAAAGACAAGTAGTCTATGTTGTCATTATATACAAAATCAAGAAAATAAAAAAAGGGAATGTATATTATAAAACAGAAACAGACCTATAGATACTGAGAAAAAATTAGTGGTTACCAGTAGGGAGAGGGAGGGAGGAGGGGCAAGAGAGGGCTAGGAAAGTAAGACATACAAACTACTACATATAGAATTAATAAGCTATAAGGATATATTGTACAGCACAGGGAAATATATCCATTATTTGTAATAACTGGAGAATAATCACTAAAATATTAAATCACTATGTAAGACAGCTGAAACTAATATAGTATTGTAAATCAACTGATTTCAATTAAACAAAGATAATAAAAATTATTATGAGATGAATATAAACAGTATAAAAAGTAACTTATGAAAATTTCACAGATTTCTAATTATTTTCTCAAAAAATAATGGCCCCATAACTTGCATTATTTTTATATCAAATCTTTGAAACTATTCAGCATAGATATTTAAACATGTAGAAAACCAAGTCTCACAATAAATAATACTGTGAAAGTAATAAGTTGCTACATCACTTTTTTGGCAATGTAACCTCACAGAAGAGATTTCTTTTTGATTAAGGAATAAAAATTAAATGACACATTAAAGAGCGTCTGATCACTTAGTGACTGCTTCATCTTTTCAGCTGAATGTTCATTCCTCTGAATCTGTAAACAACAAAATAAGTCTTTTCAGGTGACTTCAAAACACTACTTGTATTGAACATATGCAAATAAAATATATTTAGTGGTGACTATTTTGAAATATTATAAGCCAAGTTTGGGCACTTGGAACTGTATACACAGGACCTATGAAAAATATTAAAGTAGGATTACCATGAAGAGTTGGCTTCCTTGATGGCTCAGTCCAAAAATAATCCACCTGCAATGCGGGAGACCCAGGTTTGATCCCTGGGTTGGGAAAGTCCTCTGGAGGAGGGCATGGCAACCCACTCCAGTGTTTTTGCCTGGAGAATCCCCATGGTCAGAGGAACCTTGTGGGCTGCAGTCCATGAGGTCGCAAAGAGTCAGACATGACTGAGCAACTAAACACAGCACAGCTGCACCACAAAGAATATTTATTTCCCCAACAGAAATTTAGTAATAAGTCTGTTCTGACATCATTTGGGTTATATGAAAACCTTTAGACATCTCCATTAAGAAAGAAGATTGCCAACAGGTTGAACGAGTTGGAAGAGTTTTGAGTCTCCTGATTGGAACCTATAGCAAGATAGATTTCTATGGAACTAGAAAATATTTTACCAATTATGATATGTCATAGACCTTTCCCTTCTTTTCTTGTTAATACAAAGAAGTTTAAAGGGTGGAAAAAAATAAAATATCAACAGGCTTTAGATAAAATTAGGGATTCCCTGGTGGCTCAGATGGTAAAGCATCTGCCCACAATCTGGGAGACCCAGGTTTGATCCCTGGGTCAGGAAGATCCCCTGGGGAAGGAAATGGCAACCCACTCCAGTACTCTTGCCTAGAAAATTCCATGGATGAAGGAGCCTGGTGGGCTACAGTCCATGAGGTCGCAAAGAGTCAGACATGACTGAGCGACTTCACTTTCTTTCTTTCTTTTCTTTAGATAAAATATTGCAGAGATGAGAAAAATGTAAAAAAAAAAAAAAAGTAAAACCTCAATTGAGGCATTGGAATTGGGTAGCACTTATATTAGTCATTGATAGAACTGCCACATAAAACTGCATGTATGTGTGTGTGTGTCTGAGTGTGTGGGTTTAACCATAGACAAATTGGCTTATCTACCGTTGCTTTTTCAAAGATTATATTTAAAAATAAGTGATGCTGTATCACTGAATATTTTTCATACAAACTTCCTTTTCCGTTTTCTCTTTTCAGTGAAGTTGGATTGCATGAAGAAAACGAAGTTGTTTTACTTGATTTTATCAGCTGAAAGCAGAGGAAGGACACATTTCTAATGGATCCTAAGTCACTGAGTGCACTTTTAGAGAAATAGAATTGGTGGTGAGGCATAAGGCCACTAAGTTGCTCTAATATAATGATAATTTTGTTAAGGATTTTGACAGTTAGAAGTGTGTGCAAGGTCAGGGAAAGTCTTGTAAGCCTTTTTTTGATGAAAGTATAACCATATGCTTATTGACTAAGGTAAGATAAAAGATGAAAGTTGGGGAAAGAATGAATAAATTTCGTCATTGGGATAATGCTGAAAGCACTAGAGTGTCCCAGGTGGTTGAGTGGTAAAGACTTTACTTGCTAATGAAGGAGATTCGGGAGACATGGTTTTGATCCCTGGGTCAGGAAGATCCCCTGGAGAAGGAAATGGTATCCTGCTCCAGTATTCTTGCCTGGGAAATCCCATGGACAGAGTAGCCTGGTGGGCTATAGTCCATGGGGTCACCAAAGAGTTGGACATGACTGAGCATGCACACATTAAAACATTAGAATATACCAACATCAATATGGTTACTAAATATGTTCTCTACAAAAATGTAGTGATATCTGTGTAGCATAGAAGTGTGGCCAATATTTGACCAGCACAGAAGTTTTTCTTGTCCAGTAGTGCTTCTTCAAACTTGAAAGAAGGTCATACTCAATGTCTCCAGTGGTCTTGCTATTTTCAGATTTAGATGGTCAACTCTAAGAATCAAAGTCCTCAAAGTTATGAATTTTGTTCTTGAAGCACAAGCAAAGCCATGAGAAAACTAAGATGCTTCTGAATTTTAACACAGAATCAGTATCATAGGAATGCTAAGTTTAAACATGGATGTGATATATGTTTGGTTGCTATGAAATTAGCTCAGAAGAGACTAATAGGACATAGTTGCTTATAAGTATGTTCCTGGATTCACTTAGCCAAGAATAATGATGGAGGAGCTCTTCTTTTGACTAATAATGCATCCTCTGTTCTTTAGTATCTTACTACTAATACTTTGGCCACCTGATGTGAAGAACTGACTCATTGGAAAAGATCCTGATGTTGGGAAAGATTGAGGGCAGGAGGAGAAGGGGACGACAGAGGATGAGATGGTTGGATGGCATCACTGACTCAATGTTTGAGCAAGCTCTGGGAGTTGGTGATGGACAGGGAAGCCTGGCGTGCTGCAGTCCATGGGGTTGCAAAGAGTCAGATATGACTGAGTGACTGAACTGAACTGAACTAATATTTGTGTCAAACCTGAAACAGAGATCTATGGGAAAAATGGGGAGAATATCGGGAGACTCTGGGAAGAAACATTCCACTTAAACATTTCATGTGTGTCAAAATAATTTGTTTGAAATGCTGAATTCTGTACATTGAAATCCTAGGCTACAGATGTGGGGACAGAACTAGTTAAAAATAGTTTAGCAGCTTTGACACTGGCAGGCTGCAAGAGAGACGGAACTATGAGCTTAAAGTGAAACCCTCTGGAGGAATGAGAACTTTTCAGGAGGAGGATACCAGGACGAAAAAAGGAGTCCTAGAATAGAACAAAAGCTGCCCAAGGTGGGTTAGCAGGAATTTGCATTTCTGAAGGATTACTTCCAGGAAGAGTGTTTCCCCCATTATGGACATGGACGTGGGGTCTCTTATGCTAGTGTTTAATAGTTGTAACTCATCATCCAACAGGTCTGTGACCCACAAATTATTACCACCAGGCAGGGTCCTTTGGCATGGAGGAGAGTAGACGTACCATGCATGCTGAAGCTAGCAGAGGACCTGATCAGATGGTGTCTGTTTAGAGACCACACTTCTCTAGAAAACCTAACTCAGCTGCTGGGGTAGCGAAGAACAGGAGCTGGAAACCATAAATCTTAGTCTTCCACTCATTTCAGCATCCAGTTAACTTGTTCACTTTGAAAGAGACAACCCAGGCCTCTCTGACCTTCAAAAGGACCTTCACGTGTGTATTTCGCATGCTTCAGGGCTCCAGAATGTTCACACAATATTTTCCCATCTGGTTCTGAGATATGTCTGGGGCAAAGTTGGAACTTGCCATTTTTTTGAGATGAAAAACAGAAGCTAAATTTTAATTATCAGAAATATCAGGGTGTTTTTGAGAACACTGTTCTCCATGTCAGTGAAACTTTTCTGTTCTTTTAAAAATCCTCATGTGATAGTTCAGAAAGATGAATTTTAATTTTAAAAGGGATCACAATGAGCTTATTCAATACTTTCATTTTATAGGCAATGAAATCGAGGTCTAGAGGGATTAAGTGACTTGCCTTAGGTCATTTTCATAAAAGTGGAAAAAAAAAAGTCCTGAACTAATTCTCTAGATTTTAGATTGAGTGAAATTAAAAAAAAAGACTAGTTTTTTAAAATTCACTGTCTAACAAATCACTCACTTCATCTCCCCAAGTTCAAAGCTTGCTGTCTTTCCTGCTCAATATTCCCTTGATCCAGAATTTGGCTCTAAGTAGAAGAGGGAGGGGAGTCTAGTGAAGAGTATACTCCTTTCCATGCTGCTTACATTTTCAACACAGCAGGAATAATAACAGAAATACAGTTTTGCAGTGAGAAGGTCAAGGAGTAAGCTTATGAAGAAAAACCACCTTTAAACAAGCCAAAGAAAACAGGGGTAATGTAACAGATTTTGCTAATGGGGTCATAATTAAATAAATGAGAGTTTGAAGTAGGCATAGAAACACACACACACACAGCCCGCCCACGAGAGCAAATATAAAGAATATAGTCTGATAGGGAATGTCACATAGGTAGGAACAAAATACTGGGAAGATGAGTGTGTAGTAAATGATGTTGTTTAGACTTTGCTGCATGGCTGTGTGTGCTGAGTTGATATTTCCAAGTAGAATAGCTAATAATAAATTAATTAATTGGGATCCTATTTATAGTTTGAGTCAGAAAAGACATTTATTATTTTCTTTCAGGAATGACTTAAACCTCTTTAAATGTCAAAATTTGTAAAAATGCTCATTTTGTTCACACTCTCCCTGAAGGTTACCGAGTAGCCAGATCGACAGCCACTTGCAAAATGCATCCACCTTATTTCCACTGACTCCACTGACAGGGAATGAAATCTAACACAGTTAATAAGCATTTATTAATTTAACGGCTCTTGTTACTATGTGAAGCCTAACCTCCCACTTATTAGGATGAAATGAGTGTGTTATTAGAAATTACACTATAGGTCAAGCAGAAGAGAGCCCCATACAATATTCTCATTGAGTAAATAAGTATTTGTGATTGACTTTCTAAAGGAGATATCAATTGAAACAAGTGATTAAAATTGACAATGGAATTGTACAAATGACCCTAATGAATGAATTTTCTAATTGGTTTCATGTTTGTGGACATCAGCCCTGTTTGCAACTGAGGGTATAAAGATGCATGACTTACAAACGAGAGATGCCTGTAATTAGATGAAATGATCCTCAGTTACCTAGTTTTTGGCACCTGTGAATTCTGACAGATCATTCTGTCTTCAACTGGGGAAAGTTCTAATTTTCCTCTTTTTTAAAAACTGCCACTGACTTGGTGACTGTTGACTTGGCAAAGCTCCTAACCAGATCCCAGATAAAAACCACCCATTTACGAAACATCAAATCTTCTTCTGCAGCTTTGGATTAAGGATTTTAACCTTAAAAAAAAGTTCTACTTCCAAACCCCCTTCTCTTTGTAAATACGATAAACCCATGACTATTTGGCTCATACTCTCTGACAGGAGTAAGATAATGTCACTCTTCAAATAAGTTCTTACTTATTGGTTACCTTTTGATGGGTTTATCGGCTGCCAGCAAATAGCGGATAACTATTTTGGTGAAGCCAGTCATGCCAGGCCTGTAAATGAACATCTGCCTGTGTGGAGCCTGAGCATGTCACAGGGGGTCTCCATGGCACTGACATTTGACAAAATTAGAGCCACCCCAATGCTTTTGTCATGACTTAGCTCCTGAACAACAATGTTTTGTCTGCCTCCTCAGCCCTTACATATTTAGGGTGCGAATGTGAAGTAATTAAGAAGAATTAAGAAATAACTAAGATTGCTTCTTAATCTGATGACCAGTCCATTTATAAGCTTAAAGGGTGATGTTACTATGTCATCAGGAGCTTTGACATTGGTAATGAGACCAATGCTCATGTTTGATTAACTGAGATCATCTCATTAGCCAAACGTGTTAGACATCTATAGTTGGTGGCATTTTCTTTGTAGGGTCTCCAGTTTAAAAACTTTCTTGCAATCTGATAAAATCTATTGTTTTAACTTCTCAAAAATGTATGCAGGATTAATAAGTCTTTTTTCCTTCCTACATTTAAAATATGTTATATTTTATGCTTCTTTATTGGCATTTTATAAGCAATAAACATGCTTTCCTCTATGCATATTACATATTTTTAAAGGGGTAAAAAATGATAAAGTATTTCAAAAGTTTTAATGATACATCAGGGAGAGGTTTGTATTATGTGGGACTGACTTGTGTTGCTATTTTAACCTATAGCCTGCTTTCTTATTCTGATTAAGCATTTATCAAATGCTTAATACAAATCGATTGTAGAAGTTAGACCAAATATGAACCAAAGCTTTTTCCTTTTGTCTTCACAAAACCACTTCATGTAGGATTATCAGATTCATAAAATCACAAATATAAATGTCAATGAATTTTATATAATGTAGATTGTGGGCTTCCCAGGTGGCTCAGTGGTAAAGAATCTGCCTGTCAATGCAGGAGTTACAGGAGACACAGGTGCGATACCTGGGTTGGGAAGATCCCTTGGAGTAGGAAATGACAACCCACTCCAGTGTTTTTGCCTGGAAAACTTCATGGACAGAATAGCCCAGTGGGCTACAGTCCATGGTGTTGCAAAGAGTTGGATACAACTGAAAACACACACACAGGAATGAAATTGCTAGTGGCAAAAGTGTTTGCATTCACTGGCACTTAATTTGGAGCCTCCAAATAACTGATGGGTCCTAAGAGGTAAACAATGTCTGCTTTCGTATTTTTCCAAATGTGTTCTAGATGTCTAAAATTCATTAGCTATATTATTGTAGGGAAATGTTCAAGTCCCTTCTACAGGTATACAATTATTGGGGGCAGAAAAACATAAAATGAGTTCAAAGTGTGAATTAATCAGTAGGATTAGAGGTGCTGTATGTATTTACTTTGAGTTACATGAGAATGTAGACATTGATTCTTACATTTATGGAACATCTTTTTTATGTCATTTGAAATTCATTTTTATTCAACCTTTTTCATTTTAGCATGCTTCAATGTATTTATAATAAATGAGAGTACATATAAACCTTCCAGAACATCTCTGGGAATACGGAATTATATTAATAACACTCTTAATGTCATTTATTTGACATGGGATCTGATTATGCCATTAAAGATCTAGTTCCTCTGATACTCACACAGGGATTAGAAATAACTGAATTGGGGAAACATCCCAGAAATGAGGAATAGTTATTTTTAAATTCAATGGTAGAATTCACACTTTTTAAATGGTACAATTCACAGTTCCTCCTCTTCAGGAATGTTAAATCTTGTTTGAGAGGAAATTCATATATTCATGATAAATTAGAAAACAATTTGGAAGCAATCTATATAATTTATTGAGAGCTGAAGGATGTAGGTGTCATTCTGAGGCAATTTGGAACCTGAGCAAAATCGTTGCAGGTTGGTGTTGGTTCAGGCAAACTCCATGGAGGGGGTAAATCTCGTGAGTGTTAAGGATGAGTAGGATTGTCATTAGTAGAGACAGGAGGAAGAAGACCAGAAGTCAAGATAAATGTCAGCTTATCAGGGGTCAAAACTGGCCATGAGTGTTGAGCAGAGGCAAGATGCTCTCAGTTGAAAATGTAAAATGGAGTCTAGGCATACAGGTCCTTGAGGCTGGATGCTGTGCTCAGCTCAGTGTTGTCCTACTTTTTGCAATCCAATGGACTGTAGCCCACCAGGCTCCTCACGGTATTTCCCAGGCAAGAATACTAGAGTGGGCTGCCTTTTCCTCCCTACCCAGGGATTGAGCCCTCGTCTCCTACATTGGCAAGCGGATTCTTTACCACTGAGCCATTCGAGAAGCCCCGAGCCTGGATGGGGGGTTTTAAATTTGTTCCAGATGTAAAAAGAAGCCAATATAGATTGTTAACAAAGAGAATACATATTACTAGTAAACAGGACTGTATTTAGAACCTGGACACCAGCATGAGATAAAATGGTGACCTTCAGGAACCAGGTGGTCAAATGTTAAAAATGAGAAATTAAGTGGTGATGGTCCAAAGTTTTTTTGTTTGTTGGTAGCAGCTTTATTTTCAACAGTGAAAACCCAGAAAGAACCTAAACACTCAGAAAAAAGATGAATAAATAAACTAAAAGTGGTACATAAGAGATGAGTTACTTCTATGCATCACTGATGAATCTTAATTATTAACAAAAGAAGTCAAAAGAAAAAACAGTGAACAGTAAATTCAAGAAAATGCAAAAGTAGAGTGGTGCTCATATGATGTGGGAACAGAGAAGCACAGGACCTTTATGGAGAACGCATATTAGGTCTTAGTAGCTAAACAGGTGTGGGGCTAGAAAGAGATGCAATAGAGGTGACTGCAAATGATGTCACTCAGGGAAGCAGGGTAACATGGGAGCTATGAACAGAAATGAGAAGCTGACCAGGGACTCATTTCTGATGATCACATACTCTCAAGCTTGACTTCACAAACCCGACAACCTCATTGGAAACATTCTGTGAATAACTGGAAATAAGGGTAAAAGTTTGAGTAGAAACTGCAGGTTTTATAATGAGCACATAAGTGACCACTGAAATGGCAAGAATAGCTGATCAATCTAAGAAATCGGATAAAGAAAGAAGACTATAACCTTTAGGAATTCTACAGTAGATACAGAGTGGGTAAACAACAGGTCCTGCTGTATGACATAGGGAACTATATTCAATATCCTATGATAAACCATAATGGAAAAGAATATTTAAAAATAAAGCTGAATCACCCTGTTGTACAGCAGTAATTAACACAGAATTGTAAATCAACTATACTTCAATAAAATAAATCAGAAGAAAAAAAAGAGAGAACTAGTAGAAAGACAAGCAAAATTGGAGATAAAGAGAAAAATAAGAAAGATATTTGAAGAGCTAAGGGGTGCCAAGGAAGAGATAGCTAAGAACAAGATGGTTATTTTGTCAGAAGTTGTAAGGATGGGGAATATAAAGAAATGCTGTCTGGATTTAAGGTTCCCTATTTGTCCTTGAGAGATTGTAAAAAAAACCAAATAGCTTAAAAGGGTTGATTGGGGATGGGATCATTAGGATGGCAAGGTTTCAATTTATATTTTCAATGCATTTTTCTCCTATTAGGGAAATGAGTAAACCAACTCACTTCTCAGTTTGTTTCTTACTGGAATTTAGCAGTACGGCTGAACTAATTTAAGTTTTTGAGCTTATGAACAGCTGCAACCTTGTATTTAAATTTCATCTGCTCTCTGTCCTACTTAATGTTCCAGTAACAATCCATCTTACTTTCAAGTCTGACAATTTCATAAGGGTATTGACCACCCACAGAGAGTATGCCTTCAAAAGGGAAAGCCCTTTAAAAGCTGTGTTGAGTGAAGCAAAAATGCTTAGATTGTAGTCAATACTATTAGAACTGAACTGGGATAAGGGTGCAGTGATTCAGAATTATTAGTTCCATTATTTTTACTGATGCTTCAGGAAAGCAATAGCATCCAGGAAAACAATAGAATTGAGAGCTTTGTGATGGTCATTGGGATACTGAGCTCTGTAGTCCTCACTATAGAATTTCACTGAAAATGCAGTTAAACACATATAACTGAAAACCACACCAACTCTTTAGACACTGAAGATTTTCCAGATAAATGGTTCAGGTTCCTTTAAGTAAGAATAATGGGCAGGACTATATTCTACTTGGTTTATAGTAGAGACTTTTGAAAATATATATATATATTTTTCCTAATAATAGACTAGAACATGGGTTAGTATTACACATTAGAATAAATGGCTGGAGTTTAACAAACTTAAATGCAAAGCTGCAAAAGCAAAACATCCTGCATTGAATATGACATTTAGAAACCTCTCAGTATCAATATATATCCTATATATAAGAAACTGAGATTGCATCTGATTTTTTTTCTTATTGCCACTGAACAGTTTTGTATTTAAGTGGTCTTTCTATTTTCTTTGAAAATCTGATTCCCATCCAGAAAGATTTCTAAAATCAGGAGAGTGCGCCTTTAAATTAAGTCTGTTCCTGAAGTGACCCATATCTGGCCATCGGGTAACCTGTATCAGGTAGTACCACATGTTCACAATCAACCCCAGCATGCACCCTTTGGGCTGATCACTAAAATGTGACAATTCTGATAATTAAACCACCTAAAGCCAGCAGCTGATGTCTTGCATTAATTCAAAACAGCATAAGGTGAATCTTAGCACACTATCCAATTACAAGTGACATGGCTGTAGACGCTCTCAACCATGTGGTGTGGCTTTCCTTAGATACGCTAAACCTGATGACTGACAAAAACTGTAATTTAAACAAATAAAGGGGGGTAGCAAATGGATCCTAGCCTGTTTAATCTAACGAAGAGTCCCTCTGAGGTCTTCCCTTGATTAGCAAGGCTGAGAAGGTCAGAGGATGACATTTTACAATCAACCTAACATTCGAGGAGAAATTATATTTTTCTGTATCATTCATTAAGAGCCACTGGAGTTCAGATTTCTAGTTTATATGGAAAATCCCAATTAATTAAAATAATGAAGAAGAAAAATAAAAGCAAATTACTATCATTACCGGGGTGTAATTTTAACATTTGTATGCATAGATTCCATTGGAGTAAAAGAAGTGAAGGATTTTAGTGTCCTTCCAAAGTATAGCCAGAAAATATGACAATGGGGATCACAGCCTCAAAAGTGATAGCTTTATGTGTCTTTGTTGTTCAATAGCTGGCAGAGTCAAGGGCAACATCACTAATTTTAGGATAAATTTCCAATTATTACCTATTCAATTCAATTGTTCATATCTGTTCTCACTACCACCATGATTAAATAGCATTGATTGGATGCTAAGTGAAAGTGAAAGTGAAGTCGCTCAGTTATGTCTGACTCTTTGCGACCCCATGGACTGTAGCCTATCAGGGTCCTCTGTCCATGGGATTCTCCAGGCAAGAATACTGGAGTGGGTTGCCATTTCCTTCTCCAGGGGATCTTCCCAACCCAGGGATCGAACCCAGGTCTCCTGCATTGCAGGCAGACGCTTTGCTAGCAAATGCCCCAAATACATACCATGTAAAGACAATGAATTTGATTTGATTTGAACTTATTCCTTTTACGGGTTATCTATTGAAATATCTGACAAGCCTGGGCTCTGTCAGAGAGAAGACTAAAAAATGACAAACTAAAGTTAAACCTTGGCTGTTTAGGATTATTGTGTGATTTTGATGGCTTGCCTTTTCCTCGCATGTACCGATGTAGTGTATATATCACAGGCATGAAATAGCTTAAAGTCAGATCCCTGAGGGCCTCCATTCAACGGATGGTGCTCGATAGTTTAAAAGAGAAAGAATGACTTGAATTCAGGACTTCTGTACCTTGTGGTAGCCTATTTCAGGTTGTTCCCAACTTTGAAGTGGCATCTGATCTTCAGAAAGTCAAGGAGTAGAAAACCGAGTGCACCCTGGAGTCTGGGAGGATGATCAGAGAGTGGGCAAAATGGACACCTCATTCTGGGTATTAGGCACTGGACTTGGAATTTGGGAGTGAAGTATACTGGAGGAAAGCAAATATTCTTAGAAATATTTTAAGCCATTGCAGGCATGATTTAAAGCAGGATTCAAGGAAATTTCCTTTCCAGTGCAGATTTGATAGAAGGGCATAGAATGAGAAGGGGAAAGAAGAAAAGTAAAATAAAAAAAGAGAGAGCCTGTACAGAAGTAGGGTAGATATGTATCTATCTAGATTAAAGGGTATATTAAGGGTAATGATGAGAAATTGAAAATACTCATTAGAAACATAATGTGTTTTGTTGAGTCTATTACTATGCTTAGGTTAACAACCTTGTGAACCATACTTAGTTATTAATCCATCTTGTATATTTTAAGTTCTTTTTTCTGGCTGTAAAATGTTCTGTGTTTTAAGTCACTTAGATACATGTAAAGATAGTTATTTAAATTGGGTAGACCAGACCGTAACTGAGGCTTGAGTCTAGTGTCCAGAACAGACATTATAACTGAGTCTATTAGACTGGCATTGGGGTAAATAAGGTGAGCAGAAAGAAAAACTTTTTAAGTACTGTATAAGGACTGATGAAATGAAGCAGGGAAGTATTTCAAGTATTTTCTGGATTCTTACATGCCAAATTTCTTTAAGGTAGCTATTTTCTCTAGCTACCAGATTTTATTTATGTTGGCTCAATGGAAAACTTTCCTCATGGTAAAGGACATTCAAGCAGGTGTCAGGCACTAAGAATAATGTCAGATATTAATTACCCAATTTAGAAATATCACTGAATTAAAACTGAATTAAAACTGATCACCAACCAAAAGTTTATTAGCAAGGTATAATATCAAAATTAAGCCAGTAATAATGTAAGATTTTTAAGCCAGATTTTTTTATTATGCTAAAGATTTAATTTGAATATGAAATTAAGGCATATGAAATCAGATAATACACCTAAAGAGATTCCTTAACAATGGTAATGGATAGCTAAATATTAAGTTAAGTACATGTTCATAATGTACTTTATTTGTATCATATACATTAGTTAGATATATAGATCACATAGAAACTAAAGTATTACTCCTGTAAATGAAAAAATCCAGGAAAAATCCAAGAATCCAGAAATAAATCCAAGGATTTAAATACTTTAAATGTATTCAATTAATGCATTTTCATGTATATTAGACTAATAATTCTTTCAAAAGTTTGCTTCAAAGTTAGAATACATTTGTACTTAATTTACTATCTAGTTACTTCCAAAATTATTGGCAAACCATAATGAGGCCAAAGTTATAGGAGGAAGATAGAGCAAGAGATTTCCCCAGCAGATTTCTCTATCCACTGAAGAATTCAGGTTAAAGAAGACTTGGCTCAAAAATATATAAAAGGAATTTCAAATCCATATTTAGAACAATAAGCTAGTCTTTAATAAGTCTGGTCTTCAAATATTTTATCCCTAAGGATTCAGTGAAAATATATATCACATAAGTATGCTAGCATGATATAAAATATATGTATACCTAAGAAGAAAAATATTTCACAGGCTGTATTTGATTTTTTAATTTGGATTCAATGTGTTTTTTTCCTTTCTCTTCTATTTTTTTAAATTATGGAAGCATGATAATACATTTATGGAATACTTGGAAAATATAGAACAAAGTTACATATAGTTCCTCAGTGTGCATTTTATAGTTGCAACTTCGTTAATCATTGCTATTTGATATGTCTTGGTCCCTATGAATTAGTTTTACAAGATGCAGATAAAACAGGGGCATAGCTATAGGACTGAATTTTTCTTTTTTTTCATGCCCATGTTGAGGTTGTATTGCTTAAATTTTAATCAATGGTTTAAAAATCTTGAACTTCCAGGTTCTTTGTACTTTATAGAGTTTCTTCTTAGACTGTAGGAATGAGACAGAAGCATTCAATGTTCAAAACAAGCAGACATTCTTGGGGAGAAAGTAGTTATCCAGTTCAAGGGGGAAAGAAATACAACCTATGATACACTGCCTGTAAATTATACAGGGCCCTCCTGATGGATCAGCAGTAAAGAATACTCCTGCAATGCAGGAGTCCAGGGCTTGATCCCTGGGTCGGGAAGATCCCTTGGAGGAGGAAATGGCAATCCGTTCTGGTATTCTTGGCTGAAAAATCACAGGACAGAGGAGCCTAATGGGCTACAGTCCAAAGGGTCACAAAGAGTGGAACACGACTGAGCAAGCATGCATGCTTGCATGAGTATAAATTATACAAAGGGCAACATAAAAACGTTTGCTAATACTGACTGAAGAAGAGTACTAAGATACCTCTGATACAAAGATCTAGAAATTTTGAAATTTTTTAAAATAAGCAAATAAAACTAGGATTTAAAATTTTGTCCACGAAAAACTATAGAGAGATATTCTTGCAATAGAATATCCGAGTCTGTGATATGGTGATATAACAAGAAATATGGATTTGGTTTTGGTCCCTAGTTCTGGGCACAGAGTTTCTAAAACCTTTGTAATTTCCTGAGTGATGAGGGTGAGAGGAACATCTTTTGTGATTTATAATAAGTCCATTCAACTCTCTGTAAGTTTATGTTAATGAGGTGACCGGTTGCTGAAAGTCCCTGGATAGCTTCAGGATGGGGGTTGGTTGCCAGAGGAACCAACCATGTAAATAAAGGATTGGAATTTTGAGGTCCAACCCTTGACCTCTAGGGAGAGGATTGGGGGCAGGAGATTGAGTTAATCACCAACAGCCAATGATTTTATCAATCACACCTATGTAATGGAACCTCCATAAAACCCCAAAACAGTGGGGTTCAGAGAGCTCCCAGGTTGGTGAAGTATACATGTGTTGGAAGTGCGGCACACCCTAAACACTCCAGGGATGGAGGTTCCTGCACTTAGGACTCTCCTGGATCTCACCTGATCAACATCTTCATCTTGTTGTTCACTTGTGTCCTTTATAATATCCTTAATAATAAACTGATAATAGTAAGTAAAGTTTTACCCTGAGTTCTGTGAGTCTTGGCAGCAAATTATCAAATCTGAGAAAAAGGTCATGGGAAACCCTGATTTGTAGATGTGTGGGTAACCTGGGGACCCCCTTGGCATCTGAAATGGAGGGATATCTATGGAACTGAACTCTTAACTTGTGGGATCTGTACTATAATTCTAGGTAGGTAGTATCAGAATTGAATTAAATTGTAGGGCACGGTGCTGGTGTCTGCAGAGATATAGAGAACTGCTTGGCATGGAAAACCCACACATGTGGTGCCATAAATGTTGTAAATAGAAAAACAATATTTTCTTTTAAAGCCAAAATATAATAGAGAATTAATGTTAATTAAAGCTGTAACCAAGCAGGATCCTATGGGGCCTTCCTGGGACACGCCTTCCCCCACATCCTCTGCTTTAGCTCCTCTCAGAAGTACCTAGATAATAATATTTGATACATACTTCCTAAGTTGTTTTGCAGATGGAAAACCACCGCCCCCCAATGGAGGATGTTAGCTACTTGAGGACCCTGAGCATACAGCCCCAGGCCTCCTGGAGCCTAAGGACTGATAACATTAACCCCTGTGATACCACCTTGTCCCAAAAGATTAATTGATATTTTAGAATTTGCTAGTATTTTGAGAACTCAGAGAATGGTCAAAAAACTCTTAAGATAAATGAAAATGTAAAATTATATTTTAAAAAGGAAAAGATACAATGAAATATTATTCAGCTGAAAACAAATGAAATTCTATTATGATATGTCCTATAACATGGTTGAACCTTGAAAAAATTATAAGTTAAATAAGCTTGATGCAAAGGAACAAATATCACATGATTCCATTTATATGAGGTACACAGAATAGGGAATTCATAGAGAAGGAAAGTAGAACACAGGTTAGTGGAGTGGGGGGAGGGCGAGGGAGGAAGTGGGAATTACAGTTTAATGGGTGCAGAGTTTCTTCGGGGATGATGAAAAAATTCTCGCAATAGTAATGATGGTTACAATGCTGTGAAAGCGCTTAATGCCATTTATTGCACACTTTAAGATGGTTAACATGGTATGTTTTGCATTATGTAAAGAGCAATATTGCATAGGAACCTGGAATGTTAGGTCCATGAATCAAGGCAAACTGGAAGTGGTCAAACGACATTTTAGGAATCAGCGAACTAAGATGGACTGGAATGGGTGAATTTAACTCAAATGACCATTATATCTACTACTGTGTGCAGGAATCCCTTAGAAGAAATTCAGTAGCCATCATAGTCAAAAAAAAGAGTCCGAAATGCAGTATTTGGATGCAATCTCAAAAACGACAGAATGATCTCTGTTCATTACCAAGGCAAACCATTCAAATCACAGTAATCCAAGTCTATGCCCTGACCAGTAATGCTGAAGAAGCTGAAGTTACGGTTCTACGAAGACCTTAAGCCTTTTAGAACTAACACCCCAAAAGATGTCCTTTTCATTATAAGGGACTGGAGTGCAAAAGTAGGAAGTCAAGAAACACCTGGACTAACAGGCAAATTTCACCACGGAGTGCAGAATGAAGCAGGGCAAAGGCTAATAGAGTTTCACCAAGAGAACGCACTGGTCATAGCAAACAACTTCTTCGAACAACACAAGAGAAGACTCTACACGTGGACATCACCAGATGGCCAACATGGAAATCAGATTGATTATATTCTTTTCAGCCAAAGATGGAGAAGCTCTATACAGTCAGCAAAAACAAGACTGGGAACTGACTGTGGCTCAGATCATGAACTCCTTATTGCCAAATTCAGACTTAAATTGAAGAAAGTGGGGAAACCACTAGACCATTCAGGTATGACCTAAATCAAATCCCTTATGATTATATAGTGGAAGTGAGAAATAGATTAAAGGGACTAGATCTGATAGAGTACCTGATGAACTATGGATGGAGGTTTGTAATACTGTACAGGAGACAGGGATCAAGACCATTTCCAAGATAAAGAAATGCAAAAAAGCAAAATGGCTGTCTGAGGAGGCCTTACAAATAGCTGTGAAAAGGAGAGAAGCCAAAAGCAAAGGAGAAAAGGAAAGATATAAGCATCTGAACGCAGAGTTCCAAAGAATAGCAAGGAGAGGTAAGAAAGCCTCCCTCAGTGATCAATGCAAAGAAATAGAGGAAAACAATAGAATGATAAAGACTAGAGATCTCTTCAAGAAAATAAGAAATACCAAGAGAACATTTCATGCAAAGCTGGGCATAATAAAGGACAGAAATGGTATGGACCTAACAGAAGCAGAAGACATTAAGAAGAGGTGGCAAGAATATACAGAAGAACGTATAAAAAAGATTTTCACAACCCTTATAATCACGATGGTGTGATCACTCACCTAGAGCCAGACATCCTGGAATGTGAAGTTAAGTGGGCCTTAGGGAGCATCACTATGAACAAAGCTAGTGGAGGTGATGGAATTCCAGTTGAGCTATTTCAAATCCTGAAAGATGATGTTGTGAAAATGCTGCACTTGATATGCCAGCAAATCTGGAAAACTCGTCAGTGGCCACAGGACTGGAAAAGGTCAGTTTTCATTCCAATCCCAAAGAAAGGCAATGCCAAAGAATGCTCAAACTACCGCATAATTGTACTCATCTCATATGCTAGTAAAGTAATGCTCACATTCTCCAAGTCAGGCTTCAGCAATATGTGAACTGTGAAATTCCAGATGTTCAAGCTAGATTTAGAAAAGGCAGAGAAACCAGAGATCAAACATCTCTGTTTGAACCAGAGATCATGCCGACGTCTGCTGGGTCATTGAAAAAGTAAGAGAGTTCCAGAAAAACATCTATTTCTGCTTCATTGACTATGCCAAAGCCTTGACTGTGTGGATCACAATCAACTGTGGAAAATTCTGAAAGAGATGGGAATACCAGACCATCTGACCTGCCTCTTGAGAAATCTGTATGCAGGTCAGAAAGCAACAGTTAGAACTGGACATGGAACAACAGACTGGTTCCAAATAGGAAAAGGAATACATCAAGGCTGTATATTGTCACCCTGTTTATTTAAATTATATACAGAGTACATCATGAGAAATGCTGGGCTGGATGAAGCACAAGCTGGAATCAAATTGCCTGGAGAAATACCAATAACCTCAGATATGCAGATGACACCACCCTTGTGGCAGAAAGTGAAGAACTAAAGAGCCTCTTGATGAAAGTGAAAGAGGAGAGTGAAAAAGTTGGCTTAAAGTTCAACATTCAGAAAACTAAGATCATGGTATCTGGTCCCATCATTTCATGGCAATTAGATGGGGAAACAGTGAAAACAGTGGCTGATTATTTTTGGGGGCTCTAAAATCACTGCAGATGGTGATTGCCGTCATGAAATTAAAAGACACTTACTCCTTGGAAAGAATGTTATGACCAACTTAGTGTATTAAAAAGCAGAGACATTACTTTGCCAACAAAGGTCTGTCTAGTCAAGGCTATAGTTTTTACAGTAGTCATGTATGGATGTGAGAGTTGGACTATAAAGAAAGCTGAGTGTTTTCTTTATATAAAGAATTTATATATAGATTTATATAAAGAATTGATGCTTTTGACCTGTAATGTTGGGGAAGACTCTTGAGAGTACCTTGGACTGAAAGGAGATCCAACCAGTCCATCCTAAAGGAGATCAGTCCTGGGTGTTCACTGGAAGGACCGATGTTGAAGCTGTAACTCCAATACTTTGGCCACCTGATGCAAAGAACTGACTCATTTGAAAAGACCCTGATGCTGGGAAAGATTGAGGGCAGGAGGAGAATGGGACGACAGAGGATGAGATGGTTGGTAGGCATCACTGACTCAGTGGACATGAGTTTGGGTAAACTCTGGGAGTTGGTGATGGACAGGGAGGCCTGGCATACTGAGGTTCATGGGATTGCAAAGAGTCAGACATGACTAAGCGACTAAACTGAACTGAACCATAATAAAAAATACATTGTTAAATAAAAGAAAGGGAAAACTGAGTCAGTAAGTTTAACCTTGTCCTTCCTATATTCAATTAAAGGAGACTTTGAATTAACCACGGTAGCCTAGTAACTAGTTGGTTATCTGGGAAGCAAAGTTTCTTATGAAGTCCAATTGGTAGATCAACCTATCAGTGTGCCATGAAAAATAAATTCATTTGGAATTCAGTATAAATAATGAGAAGAGTTCCACAGGATTTTGTCTGGAGAATACAATTGTTTAATGTGTTTTTCAAAATGTGTTATTTCCCCTGAGGGACCTGCATGCTTCCTTCTAACCATTAGTGAGACCCTGATAACTGAACATGTTTCTATTTATTTCCTCTGGCTACCAGAATTCTCAAACAAAATACAATGCTCAGCAACTAGACTCATCTTCTGAATGCATATTCATGTCCTTGTCCCCACTAATCTATCTCTATTTATAGTTTTATTATTTCCCTATAGGTTTTAAGAAAAATTGAATAGTGTCTCAAATTCTTCATAAAAAAATCACAATGTAAAAATATTTTGATCAATGGCATGGAATCCAATATTGGAGGTGTGCTCATTAAATTTTCAGAACATGCTAAATGTGAATGATTTGGGTGAACTGAGGAACCTTGCTTCCACTCAATGAAACAGACACACATGTTCTTAGCATAAAGTTCTACCTCTGGGGAACTTACAATCTGATTAGAGAAACAGGCTTTTTACCCACCATTTGAAATGTTAGATGAGCTACAAGTGCAATAAACAAAAAGATTAGTTGCAAAAAAAGAATACAATTAGCACAATAGCTTATAAATACAAATGAAACACAACATGAGCCATAAACCTTGAACAGGGTCAAAATCCCCAGGAATGTGTGTGCATATATATTAAAATAAATATTAATATATACACATTTACATGTATTAATAAATATATACATATATATATATTTAAAGATCTAAGATCAAAGTTTAAAATTTGTTAACAATTTACAAGGTGGTTGATTTGACAAGGGTGGTTGTTTTGAAATCATTGTGTACCCTTTTTCTGTTTCCCTTAATCATATTGTTTGAGAGCTCATTCATTTTGATATTTTAAGTAATCAGCTCTAGGCTTACCACATCTGCCATTTTCAACTTTCACCTACCTATCAGACCAGTTTGGAAGAAAGTGTTGGATGAGGTGAGTGAATTTCTAAATTATCTCTAAGTCTTTTCCAACAACAGAAATCTATAATAACCTATAATAAAATTTTCAGAGTGGAGGAGAATTTAGAAATAATTGGCTCTTAACCTCCAGTTTTGTAAATGAGGTCTCGGATGTTACGTGTCCCAAGTGATAATAATTATCTAGAGCCAATGTCAGGTTTAAAACCCAGGTGTTTCCCCCCCACCTTTGTTTTCTCACCTGGACAATGATATTCTTGAGAATGGACACCATAGTAAATCCATCTTCAAACTCCAATTCCAAGAAGAGGGCCATATGTGACAGACTATGTCCTGGTCCCAGTGTTAGGAATAGCTCTCTGTTCTGGAAAACTTACACTGAAATTCCAACTCTGACCAAAAAAAAAAAAAAGCTCCCTCCTTTCATTTCTCATTTAACATTTCTTTCCTGCAGAAGCCCAAGAGCACACAAGGCGATGAGGAACAAACGTAATGAATGAATTCCCAGGTCCCACGTAGAGGAATAATTAATCCATTTGCTTCTCATTTTGATTCTGTCCCTCCCTTAAAATGTATTATTAGCACTGAGCAGATGCCCTTTACAAAGGGTTTTCCTCCTAATGAAGTCGGAGCCTGGAGAGCCAGGGTGTCACAGTCTCAACTCTGCGGGTGAATAGGGGGGACTGTGGAAGTCCTTGAAACATATGTTCTTCCAATGAAAACCTTGAACTTCCAGAATTAACTCAAAATTACATGAGGTTATTTTTACCCTGCAATTTTTGACTTTCTGTCCTGTGTGCCTATTTCCCTCTCAAGCAAAAGTCTACAGAATCATACAAGTTACATGAATGTGAGGAATCATTTGAAAGATAATCATTCTAATTGGGAAGTATATCATTAAGACCCTGAAGCTAAAAAATGAGGCTAATTTTATGGTCCAGATGCCCGTCAAGGAGAGAAATATATTGGTCATTTGGTTCATATGTTACAGTTCCTGCAAGCACTTCATTTGGCTAAAGTTAGAAAACCTAGGCAGCCCAAAGGTGGACATCTGATAGTAAGTTTTTGGCATTGTCTGGACTGTAGCTCTAAGAGTTTCCAGGATACACAGTTTTGTTCTGTTTCATTGACTTGGGGCCATCTTAGTATGTGCTACTAATGCTAATAAGAGAAGTAAAAATTTAAGACCAAGTGGATATATTCAGGACCTAGAATGATGCTTCATACATTGTATGTAATCAGTAATATTGCCCTCTTTTTCTGGTTTCCAATCTTACTTTTCCCTGGAATGATATGTTTATTTGTGTCCCTCTTGACTGCCTTCTGAACTAATGTGTTTAAACTTAGTCTGTTAAAATACCCCTTTCCCTTAACTTTCCTCTGTTAATTACTTCCACTAAGTCTCCTTGATCTTACTGATGTCCAAGTTGGAAAGCTATTGAGAAATAACATAACCAATTGAATCATTATACCTGCCTCTATGATTGAGTTTTTAGCTTTCATTTCCCAAAACAATATTCTGAATTGTGCTACCTTTTTAAAAGCAGTGGTCAGGAAATAGCTCCTTGTGGGAATATGGAGCAGAAGTAGTCAGATTGTCCCTAAACTGGAAGAGTATGGATGAGAATTTACACACATAGGATTTCCCCTAGAATCCTAACTTCTAGTTCAAGGTGATTTTTATCATGTGCTAGTTCCCTGGTAGCTCAGCTGTAAAGAATCCACCTGCAATGCAGGAGACGCTGGTTGGATTTCTGAGTTGGGAAGATCGCCTGGAGAAGGGATAGGCTACCCACTCCAGTATTCTTGGGCTTCCCTGGTGGCTCAGATGGTAAAGAATCTGCCTGCAATGCAGGAAATCTGGGTTTGATCCCTGGGTTGGGAAGATCCCCTGGAGAAGGGAACGGCTACCCACTCCAGTGTTCTGGTCTGGAGAATTCCACGGACAGAGGAACCTGGCAGGCTACAGTCCACGGGTTCCCAAAGAGCTGGACTCAGCTGAGTGGCTTTCACTTTTCACTTCAGCTCAATGAGTTATTCTCATTACAACCCAACTTAGCCTGAATAAAACAACAGAATGATAAGATGAAATAAAATATGTCTCATATTTTAGGGACTGACGTATTGACCTGACTCTAGTTTTTATAATTTCATTTAGGCTGGCACTGGAATTTATCCATAGTAGGAGATGTACACAATGCTTTATAGATTTTACTGATTTTGTCCAAAAATACAGAGCTTATCATTTTACCTGGCAAACTAGAACTCTTTTCTGAGTTTATATGAAACTTTACTAAAGAGAAAATTTTTTTCATAATCTGCTTTCAAATTCTAGAATTAGATCTCACTAAATACATTTTTACTTAGCATCTACTAAGTGCCAGGCACTGATCTAGTTGCTGACAATGTCCCTGACCTTCAATGACCTTGTATCATTCCTTTTTCCCCTTCCTTTTTAACTCCTTATTATAAATTGGATATTAAACTTGAATACGGGAAGTTGTCTTTTTATTTTTAAATAATCTTTCATGCCTATCATAATGATAAATTTTACTGATAAAATTATGACATTTTAATTATCCAGTATCTTTTGTTGTTTGTATACACATTTTCAGTAACAATTTTTATTATTTGTGTGAAATTTTAAATTTTAAATCATTTCAATCGATCTACCACCTATTTCTAAGAAGCCAGGAACTTCACCTCCATTTTATAAACAAATAAGTCCAGAATCATCAGTGTAGGTTACACTTGCATATCAAACTTGCTAACTTCCTTTGTCGGAAAGGAGAGCAGGAGAGGAAGGTGCCTTTGGCTGGTATAGGTCAGGAATCAACAGGAGGCAACGTTTAACGTTTCAATTATGAAGTGAATGAATAATATTATCAAGTTTCATGAAAATTATAATAAATTATTTCAGAGAAGAGGAAGGGCAATGCAAATGAAAATCCCATCCTATTTATCCCCTCCCCATTGACTATGCTAGAGTTGAATTTGAAAAATTAACTTAGACATACTAAAAAGCAGTTCACCTATTTTATTTTTAAAATCCAATCTGAACATGAAAAAAAAAAAAAAAAACCATATTTTTCCCCCTTAACTTTAGAATGTGCATGAAGACACGTTGCAGGTGCCGATAATTGACAGATTACTTTGGAATGTGCAATCAACCAAGTGCCACAAGTGAGTCTACTAATTTTATAAGAGGGATTAAACTAAAAGGCCTCTGCTAAATATCACCAGAATCACATCTGAGTTTCTACACAGTGATCTCTGATGCCAAATGAATTAATTGAGCATGTTGTTGTTGTTTACTTGGTAAGTCAAGTCTGACTTTTCTCTGAGCCCATGGACTGTGGCCCACAAGGCTCCTCTGTCCATGGGATTTCCCAGGCAAGAACACTGGAGTGGGTTGCCATTTCCTCCTCCAGGGGATCTTCCTGACCCAGGGATCAAATCCACATCTTCTGCATTGGCAGGCAGATTCTTTACCACCCAGCCACCTGGGAAGCCCTATAGATGAGCATAGATATTTTAAAGAAAAATCAAAGTGTGTCTTCTTAACTATTGTTATTTCTATACACTGAAATTTAAAAATAATGTCTTCACAAGTGTAAATGGTACTGCAGATATTATTATAAATGTGTTCCCATGAGAATAGATTACAAACTGTTTCCGTCATTCAGCATCTTGTTTTCTAAGTTGGCAGCAGATTTTCTTTACTACTGCTCTACCTTCTTTTGATTCTACCTAATTTCTAGAAGACTGTCATATTGCTGGGAGAAATGGGGAATTTACATTCCTCTAACTCAGTGAAGAGAGTCATTGTAAGCAATTTTAATGTGGTTGGAGGTAATCTCTTTTACCTGAAAATTCCTTGGAGATTTTTTTTTCTTTCTTTTTTGCCTGCGATGTACCAAGACAAGGGCTCATTGTTCAAATTGTACTGAATGTTGTTTTTTTGCATTTAGGTCACTAAACAGTGTTGATTTCTGTAGCTTGGCCCACGTACTTCTGAACGTGTCATAGTGAAACAATGTCTTGAGTGCAGAAAGATGTTTAACAGGATAACATACACAGTATCTAGGCCCTCCTGCACCCGCGCAGCCACGGCTCCTTGGACGTGGGGTTGATCCTTCCGGCCACCGCCCCTGGCCTCCGGCGTGGGGGCGTGGGGTAGCTCCTCTCGGCCGTTCCTGCGCCGTCGCAGTCTGGTACTCTCGGCAGCTGCCCCTGACCGCAGACGTATGGTAACTCCTATTGGCCACCACCCTTCGGGCATGGGGTCCCCCTGGCTTCCGCCCGTGACCTCGAACGTGGGGTGGCTCCTCTCGGCCGCGCTTAGCACGCTGGTGGTCGCAGCCGCCTGCGCTTAGAGCGCCGGTTGTCACAGCCGCCTGCGCTTATGGTGAGGAGATACCCCTCCTCCAAGGTAAGGAGCAATGGCTGCGCTTTGCTGGAGCAGCCGTGAAGAGATACCCCATGCCCAAGGTAAGAGAAACCCAAGTAAGACCGTAGATGTTGCAAGAGAGCATCAGAGGGCAAACACACTGAAACCATACTCATCACACTAGGACCACAGCCTTGTCTAACTCAATGAAACTAAGCCATGCCCATGGGGCAACCCAAGATGGGCAGGTCATGGTGGAGAGATCTGACAGAATGTGGTTCAGTGGAGAAGGGAATGGCAAATCACTTCAGTATTCTTTGCCTTGAGAACCCCATGAACAGTATGAAAAGGCAAAATGATAGGATACTGAAAGAGAAACTCCCCAGGTCAGTAGGTGCCCATTATGCTACTGGAGATCAGTGGAGAAATAACTCCAAAAGGAATGAAGGGATGGAGCCAAAGCAAAAAGAATACCCAGCTGTGGATGTGACTGGTGATAGAAGCAAGGTCTGATGCTGTAAAGAGCAATACTGCATAGGAACCTGGAATGTCAGGTCCATGAATCAAGGCAAATTGGAAGTGGTCAAACAAGAGATGGCAAGAGTGAATGTCAACATTCTAGGAATCAGTGAACTGAAATGGACTGGAATGAATGAATTTAATACAGATGACCATTATATCTACTACTGCGGGCAGGAATCCCTCAGAAGAAATGGAGTAGCCATCATGGTCAACAAAAGAGTCCAAAATGCAGTACTTAGATGCAATCTCAAAAATGACAGAATGATCTCTGTTCGTTTCCAAGGCGAACCATTCAATATCACAGTAATCCAAGTCTATGCCCCAACCAGTAATGCTGAAGAAGCTAAAGTTGAATGGTTCTATGAAGACCTACAAGACCTTTTAGAACTAACACCCAAAAAAGATATCCTTTTCATTATAGGGGACTGGAATGCAAAAGTAGGAAGTCAAGAAACTCCTGGAGTAACAGGCAAATTTGGCCTTGGAATACAAAATGAAGCAGAGCAAAGACTAATAGAGTTTTGCCAAGAAAATGCACTGGTCATAACAAACACCCTCTTCCAACAACACAAGAGAAGACTCTATACATGGACATCACCAGATGGTCAACACCAAAATCAGACTGATTATATTCTTTGCAGCCAAAGATGGAGAAGCTCTATAGAGTCAACAAAAACAAGACCAGGAGTGGACCATGAACTCCTTATTGCCAAATTCAGACTTAAATTGAAGAAAGTAGGGAAAACCACTAGACCATTCAGGTATGACTTAAATCAAATCCTTTATGATTATACAGTGGAAGTGAGAAATACATTTAAGGGCCTAGATCTGAAAGAGTGCCTAATGAACTATGGAATGAGGTTCGTGACATTGTACAGGAGACAGGGATCAAGACCATCCCCATGGAAAAGAAATGCAAAAAACAAAATGGCTGTCTGGGGAGGCCTTACAAATAGTTGTGAAAAGAAGAGAAGTGAAAAGCAAAGGAGAAAAGGAAAGATATAAGCATCTGAATGCAGAGTTCCAAAGAATAGCAAGAAGAGATAAGAAAGCCTTCTTCAGCAATCAGTGCAAAGAAATAGAGGAAAACAACAGAATGGGAAAGTCTAGAGATCTCTTCAAGAAAATCAGAGATACCAAAGGAACATTTCATGCAAAGATGGGCTCGATAAAGGACAGAAATAGTATGGATCTAACAGAAGCAGAAGATATTAAGAAGAGATGGCAAGAATACACAGAAAAACTGTACAAAAAAGATCTTCACGACCCAGATAATCACGATGGTGTGATCACTCACCTAGAGCCAGACATCCTGGAATGTGAAGCCAAGTGGGCCTTAGAAAGCATTACTAGGAACAAAGCTAGTGGAGGTGATGGAATTCCAGTTGAGCTATTTCAAATCCTGAAAGATGATGCTGTGAAAGTGCTGCACTCAATATGCCAGCAAATCTGGAAAACTCGTCAGTGGCCACAGGACTTGAAAAGGTCGGTTTTCATTCCAATCCCAAAGAAAGGCAATGCCAAAGAATGCTCAAACTACCACACAATTGCACTCATCTCACACGCTAGTAAAGTAATGCTCAAATTCTCCAAGCCAGGCTTCAGCAATATGTGAACCGTGAACTTCCTGATGTTCAAGCTAGATTTAGAAAAGGCAGAGGAACCAGAGATCAAATTGCCAACATCCGCTGGATCATGGAAAAAGTAAGAGAGTTCCAGAAAAACATCTATTTCTGCTTTATTGACTATGCCAAAGCCTTTGACTGTGTGGATTACAATAAACTGTGGGAAATTCTGAAAGAGATGGGAATACCAGACCACCTGACCTGCCTCTTGAGAAATTTGTATGCAGGTCAGAAAGCAACAGTTAGAACTGGACATGGAACAACAGACTGGTTCCAAATAGGAAAAGGAATACGTCAAGGCTCTATATTGTCACCCTGCTTATTTAACTTCTGTGCAGAGTACATCATGAGAAACGCTGGGCTGGAAGAAGCACAAGCTGGAATCAAGATTGCCGGGAGAAATATCAATAACCTCAGATATGCAGATGACACCACCCTTATGGCAGAAAGTGAAGAGGAACTAAAAAACCTCTTGATGAAAGTGAAAGTGGAGAGTGAAAAAGTTGGCTGAAAGCTCAACATTCAGAAAACGAAGACCACGGCATCCGGTCCCATCACTTCATGGGAAATAGATGGGGAAACAGTGGAAACAGTGTCAGACTTTATTTTTTGGGCTCCAAAATCACTGCAGATGGTGACTACAGCCATGAAATTAAAAGACGCTTACTCCTTGGAAGGAAAGTTATGACCAATCTCAATAGCATATTCAAAAGCAGAGACATTACTTTGCCAACAGAGATCCATCTAGTCAAGGCTATGGTTTTTCCTGTGGTCATGTATAGATGTGAGAGTTGGACTGTGAAGAAGGCTGAGCACCGAAGAATTGATGCCTTTGAACTGTGGTGTTGGAGAAGACTCTTGAGAGTCCCTTGGACTGCAAGGAGATCCAACCAGTCCATTCTGAAGGAGATCAGCCCTGGGATTTCTTTGGAAGGAATGATGCTAAAGCTGAAACTCCAGTACTTTGGCCACCTCATGCGAAGAGTTGACTCATTGGAAAAGACTCTGATGCTGGGAGGGATTGGGGGCAAGAGGAGAAATGAGATGGCTGGATGGCATCACTGACTCGATGGACGTGAGTCTGAGTGAACTCCTGGAGTTGGTGTTGGATTGGGAGGCCTGGCGTGCTGCGATTCATGGGGTTGCAAAGAGTCGGACACGACTGAGCGACTGATCTGATCTGATCTGATACACAGTATCACAAAACTTCCCAATACACCTGTCCTATTTTCATCTAAGATTATGTGAGAAGCTGACTGTTAACTGTGCTAAGGCAGTAAACTTCCACCTGATGGTAAAGATAGCCTGCAGATGACAGAGGCAACACTGGAGGTGACTTAGAAGGCAGACTCAGAGGAGGAAGCACTCAGAAGAGATATGTGGATAGAGCTACTCTCTCATTAAGAAATACATCAGGATATTGACATAGAAGAAAAAAACTTCCTCAGGACTGTAATTGAAGTACACTCCCCACATTTATAAATGTGTAAATAAAGAATCATCTGCAAATAATAATAAGGATCTTAAAACAGTACCCCAGAGCAGAAAGTCCTGAAGCACAAAGAAGATGACCCACAGAATGGGTCAGTACAGACAGATGTATATTTTGGTTAGACTAGACTATCCTTTGTTGCTATTTAGTCACCAAGTTGTGTCTGACTCTCTGCAACCCTATAGACTGTAGTTTGCTAGGCTCCTCTGTCCATGGAATTCTCTAGGCAAGAATACTAGAGTGGGTAGCCATTTCCTTCTCCTGGGGATCTTCCTGACCCATTGATTGAACCCACATCTCCTGCATTGGCAGGTAGATTCTTTACCGCAGAGCCACCAGGAAAGCCCAGACTATCCTTAGAATATGTCTAAGAATTCTCTTCAATTAATTAGTTTAGTTTTGCTCCTCTCCTCTTCTCCCCATGTCTCTCCAGCCTCCTCAGTTTCTTTCCTCCTTTTAGTTTTCTGTCTAACGACACAACCTGTTACGTGTATACATCCCCATCCATCTATCCATCCACCCATTCAATATGATGACACACACACATGCTTGCAAATATTAACCACACAGCCAGAGATTCATCACTTTCATTCTAGGTTTAGACATTTTTGATGAAGTTTTTCATGATCTTCATGTAATTGGCAACCAGCACTGGGGGTGCCTAGAATATCAGACCAGTAAACGATATCCCTTATGTAAGGAAGTGATGTTAGGCTCATTTCAACTTAGTAATATCACAATTTTGCACCATGGACATGAAAAAATGTTTAGTAGGAATGACAGAAACTGATATTTGCCTATCCTAGTCTTTGATGTCTCCTTCCCCTCTATAACAATCACATAACAAAAACAGAAAAAATCCCTAACTGTAGTCTAGGAAGTCATGTTAACTGCATTTCCTAAATTCTTTACGGTAGACTTGCTTATCTGACTACATTTTGGCCACTGATATATAAGCAAAGTGAAGTGTGATGCTTCCTTGAATTCTCTTTAAAGCAAGGGTTGGCATCTTTTTTTAATCCTTTCCACTCTTTGGCCTGGAAGAGGGAAGTGATGGTTGGAACTCCAGCAGCTCTACTGGACCTGATCGAACACCACAGGGGTGGAATAGTGAATGATGAGGAAAACCCCTAATGACTATTATGGAGTTGTCATAATCTTTGGCTTGTTTTAAGTGAGAAAATACATTTCTGTGTGTGTGTGTGTGTGTGTGTGTGTGTGTGTGTGTATCTCACATTTTTTAGGCAATTTCTTACTTTTGGGTGAACATAAACACTGACTGATGTGCATGCTAAGGTGCTGCGGTTGTGTCCGACTCTTTGCCGACCCATGGACTAGCCTGCCAGGCTCCTCTGTCCACGGGATTCTCCAGGCAAGTATCCTGGAGTGGGTTGCCATGCTCTTCTCCAGGGGATCTTTCCAACCCAGGGATCAAACCGTGTCTTCCTCTGGCTCCTGCATTGCAGGCAGATTACTTCTGAGCCACCAGGGAAGCCCAGGCAAAACCAAAAATGAAGAACTAAATAAAATACAAATTAACACAAAGTTTCAGAACTTCTGTTTTTATCAATTAGCTTGAAACCAAAGAAATCTATTAAAAAGAAAATCATCTCTTCTAACTAGCTGATATCATATTTTCACTATTTTTTCATATTCAATATAGGTTGCTGAGGTTTAATAAAAACATGTTGTATTTAAATTTGTTAGCATTCAATAGTATTTTCATCATGAATTACTATTAGGCATTACTTCTATTCTTTAACTCAAATCCCACTTCAGCCATGATGTCTTAGAGGAAGGAAAAACAATTTATACTCTTCTAAATCCTTATACCACTTAAGTTTACTGCTTCTCTGGCATGCTCTATTTTTACTTATTTATCTAGATTACAAACTCATGGAAGACCAGATCTTTGTATTTCATGCAGCTCACAGGCAAGTGATTTATACACAATGGGTTTTGAGTATTTATTGTTATTTATGGTCATTTATATATCCTATGTAGATTGTGGGAAGAAATATCAATAATCTCAGATATGCAGATGACACCACTCTTATGGCAGAAAGTGAAGAGGAACTAAAAAGCCTCTTGATGAAAGTGAAAGTGGAGAGTGAAAAAGTTGGCTGAAAGCTCAACATTCAGAAAACGAAGATCATGGCATCTGGTCCCATCACTTCATGGGAAATAGATGGGGAAACAGTGGAAACAGTGTCAGACTTTATTTTTTGGGGCTCCAAAATCACTGCAGATGGTGACTGCAGCCATGAAATTAAAAGATGCTTACTCCTTGGAAGGAAAGTTATGACCAATCTAGATAGCATATTGAAAAGCAGAGACATTACTTTGCCAACAGAGGTCCGTCTAGTCAAGGCTATGGTTTTTCCAGTGGTCATGTATGGATGTGAAAGTTGGACTGTGAAGAAAGCTGAGCGCTGAAGAATTGATGCTTTTGAACTGTGGTGTTGGAGAAGACTCTTGAGAGTCCGTTGGATTGCAAGGAGATCCAACCAGTCCATTCTAAAGATCAGCCCTGGGATTTCTTTGGAAGGAATGATGCTAAAGCTGAAACTCCAGTACTTTGGCCACCTCATGCGAAGAGTTGACTCATTGGAGAAGACTCTGATGCTGGGAGGGATTGGGGGCAGGAGGAGAAGGGGACAACAGAGGATGAGATGGCTGGATGGCATTACTGACTCGATGGATGTGAGTCTGAGTGGGGAGTTGGTGATGGACAGGGAGGCCTGGCATGCTGCGATTGATGTGGTCGCAAAGAGTCGGACACGACTGAGTGACTGAACTGAACTGACTGATATATCCTATGTAAAATATGTTTTTCCATTAAATCTTAGAAAGGATAGTAGTTTTTCAAATAATGCCATTCTTTTTCTTTCTGTTATCATTTTCCTTCACAATTCCAATGATTTCCAAAAGGAGAAATAGAAAGGTCAAAATACATGTCCTTGTAAATCAAGGAGAATCAAGTCTAGGAATATCTGAAATCCTAAAACTTTTAAATGCTATTAATAAAGACATCAAAATTCTGTTTAAGATACTTTGCATCTCTAATGTTGTTAACAAAACATGCATTTCAAGCAGAAGTTTTAAGGGTTTTAAATCACAGATTTTCACAGCATTTCCTTCCGGCAGCTGATGAAAATTGGATAATATACAATCAGAACACTTTTTTTCTACACATTTTAAATTGATTGAAAAATAGAAGCAGATTTAACATTCAAAAAAGAAAACTCCACATTTGCAACTGTTATATAAAAATGGTCTGATCTGATTTAGAAGATACTAGGTATAGAAACTTAGAGCTGACAGCATTCTTTGGGATGTTTTGAAACAGAAGAAATGTATTACAGCCCCCAAGCTGCTATTCTCTCAAAATTAGTACCTCTGACTAACAATTTGAATCTTCTATAAGGACTATCATAAAAGAAAACCTTCTACTTAATGAAAGGTGTTCTCCATATTTCATTGTAGGTTTAAGTCTGACATTAAGTAGGTTATGAATAATTTTCAGTATGAAAACCTAAAAATAATAAATTGTTGAACAGGAGATAGACGAAAACACAACGTATTTGCATAAGACTTGAAAGTTCAACACATTACTGTCTTCAACAGGATATACCACTGGGTGATTGAAAAATAACTGAGTAACTATTCAAGTTGTCAGTTTGCATTAACTAGGTGTACATTCAAAGGAAATAAATAATAAACAAGTGGATCTGCCTTACATTATGTTTACTAAATAACCAAGGCGTTGACTACATGGCCTGAAATAATATTCAGAGAATACAGTGCCCTTAAATTAGCAGTATCATATTGATGGCCAGAGATATATCATATACTCTCAAATACTGTTTTCCTTAGAGAACTCATGCTTTTCCAAATGTAAGGAAATTTAGGACATTTTTATCTGGATAGTTTTTTCTAAAGGGTGTTTTTTGGAAGGTCATGATAGCTAAAATGTGCATGGCTGTCAGAGGAACTAAGAGAGCTTCAAGACCTAAGAACATGTCTTAACTCCTCCTCCAAATCATACATCAGTGCCTCTGTCCATCACCACACTTGTAGCAAGCCAGGACTCTGGTCGCAGAGTCCATGGAGTTAATTCAATCAACCATGAAGCAATTTGCTGTTCTTGACAATTAAAAAAAAAAATCTTTTAAGCAAAGAGCAATCTGTGAATAAATAGGATGATTTTTTCCTATATGAGAAATATCCTAATCAAAGTCTAGTCTGTGTTATGCAGCTCATTTCTTAAATCACATTTTGACCACATTCAAACTTATTTCAAAGCACCAGCAAATGTAGAGGTTGGTTGTATGCAGACTTACATAATAACATAACATAATAAAATGTTATTACTGAAAAGAAATAAAGATATTAAGTTTGGAAAGTGCAAAATTAATGCTAAAAATTATCATGTAATGATTACATTGGATTATATAGGATTCTCCCACCAAAAATCATTATTATTAATATGTATAAATAGGGCAGCCAGGCAAATTATTTCCAAAACTAGAATTTTTTTATTTTTTTAATGGATATGTAGTTGATTTATGATGATGTGTAAAAACTAGAAGATTTTTGAAGGTGAAATGAGAAGCTATCAATAATAGGTATTAACTGGCACTATGCTAGAGAAACCAGGGATGTGTTCACTTCATAAGAGACTGGGGTATATTTTATTTATCTAGCTTGAAGATGATGGCATGTCCTTCAATTCTATTAATACCAAAAATGAAAACATAGATTCATTGCAATTATTTTGCTGTCATTAAACATTATGGCAAATCAGAAAATCTTCCACATGTGGCCAAGGGAATAACTGGAAATATCCAGGCTCTCCCACCATTAGCAATGATAAATCTGAACAGAATATCTGAGACAATTGGAGACACTTTTGATTTTCACAGTGGAGGTAGGTGTGGGGTGCCAAAGGCAACTAGTTGGTAGAAGCCAAAGGTGCTGCCAAACATACTATGATGCACAGGAAAGTCACTCACAGCAAAGAAATACACGGCTTGAGATACAAAAAAGTGTTAAGCTGACATCTTGATATGAAAGAATAACAATACGAATGATGGCTTATTTCCCATCAGAAACAATGGAGGCCAGGAGACAATTAAGTGGCACTTTCAAAGTGATGGGGAAAAAAATTTATCAAGGCAGACTTCTGTGTCCAGTATAAAATATCCTTTAAATAGACCTTAAGTAAAGATTTTCAGATAAATGAAAGCTGAGAAAATTTGTCACTAGCAAACCTACAGTGCCAGAAATGCTACAAAAATATCTTCAGGCTGAAGGGAAATGATACCAGATGGAAACTTGATCTATGGGAAGGAATGAAGAACATGGGAAATTGTAAATATACAGGGATATATATATAAACTCCTCCCACCCTTTTCTTAGTATTATGGGTTGAACTGTGTCTCCCAAAAGTCATATGTTCATTCAGTCACTCGGTTGTGTCCGACTCTTTGTGACCCCGTGAACTGTAGCCCACTAGGCTCCTCTGTCCATGGGGATTCTCCGAGCAAGAATATTGAAGTGGGTTTCCGTTTCCTTCTCCAAAATTCATACGGTCAAGTCCTAATCCTCAGGATCTGTGGATGTGACCTTATTTGGAAACAGTTTCTGTGCCGATGCCGTCATGTTAGGATGAGATCATCTGGTGGATCCTAATTGAGTATGCTCAATGTCCTTATAAAAAAGGGGATATTTGGACACAGAGACATGTATACAGAAGAATGCTATGTGAAAACTGGAGTTATGCTGTCAGAAGCCAAGGAACCATGAGAAGTTAGGAGACATGCCCAGAACAGAGCTTTCTTTAGCATCTACTATAGAGGGGGCATAACTTGCTGACATCTTGATCTGGGACTTCAGATCTCTAGAACTGTGAGAAAATAAATTTCCATTTATTAAGCCACTCAGTGGGCTTCTAGTGGCACTAGTGGTAAAGAACCCACCTTAAAGACGCTGTCTGCCAATGGGGGAGACATAAGAGATGCAGGTTTAATCCCTGGGTTGGGAAGATCTTCTGGAGGAATGCATGGCAACCCACTCCAGTATTCTTGTCTGGGGAATTCCATGGACAGAGGAGCCTGGTGGGCTTCAGTTTATAGGTTGCACAGAGTCTGCCATGACTGAAGATTCTTAGCACACACATGATCCACTCAGCAAGTACTTTGTTACAGCAGTAGTGGCAAACTAATATACTCAGTTTTCTTTTTTTAGTGACTGTTTAAAGAAACATAATACTATCATATTTCAGTGTCTTAATATAGAATTAAAATGTATGATAAAATTAGCACAGGAAAGAGGGAACAAATATAATTTATACTCATATATGGTTTTAAGATATTATGGGACACATAGTAAATTGTGATAAGAATTCATACTGTAACCATTACATTAGGAAACCTATATGCAGGTCAGGAAGCAACAGTTAGAACTGGACATGGAACAACAGACTGGTTCCAAATAGGAAAAGGAGTACATCAAAGCTGTATATTGTCATCCTGCTTATTTAACTTATATGCAGAGTACATCATGAGAAACGCTGGGCTGGAAGAAGCACAAGCTGGAATCAAGATTGCCGGGAGAAATATCAATAACCTCAGATACGCAGATGACACCACCCTTATGGCAGAAAGTGAAGAGGAACTAAAAAGCCTCTTGATGAAAGTGAAAGAGGAGAGTGAAAAAGTTGGCTTAAAGCTCAACATTCAGAAAACGAAGATCCTGGCATCTGGTCCCATCACTTCATGGGAAATAGATGGGGAAACAGTGGAAACAGTGTCAGACTTTATTTTTCTGGGCTCCAAAATCACTGCAGATGGTGACTGCAGCCATGAAATTAAAAGATGCTTACTCCTTGGAAGGAAAGTTATGACCAACCCAGATAGCATATTCAAAAGCAGAGGACATTACTTTGCCAACAAAGATCCATCTAGCCAAGGCTATGGTTTTTCCAGTGGTCATGTATGGATGTGAGAGTTGGACTGTGAAGAAAGCTGAGCACTGAAGAATTGATGCTTTTGAACTGTGGTGTTGGAGAAGACCCTTGAGAGTCCCTTGGACTGCAAGGAGATCCAACCAGTCCATTCTAAAGATCAGTCCTGGGTGTTCATTGAAGGACTGATGTTAAGGCTGAAACTCCAGTACTTTGGCCACCTCATGCGAAGAGTTGACTCGTTGGAAAAGACTCTGATGCTGGGAGGGATTGGGGGCAGGAGGAGAAGGGGACAACAGAGGATGAGATGACTGGATGGTATAACTGACTCGACAGACATGAGTTTGGGTAAACTCTGGGATTTGGTGATGGACAGGGAGGCCTGGCGTGCTGCAATTTATGGGGTCGCAAAGAGT
Source organism: Bos taurus (assembly GCF_002263795.3). Taxonomy (NCBI): domain Eukaryota; kingdom Metazoa; phylum Chordata; class Mammalia; order Artiodactyla; family Bovidae; genus Bos; species Bos taurus. The sequence continues at coordinate 12,903,655 of NC_037354.1, read as the reverse complement.
CGGACGACTGAGCGACTGAACTGAACTGAACTGAATTGAAAGAGACTGAATGGAAGAATTAGCATGTATATTGAAACCAAATTTGATGAACCCCAAAACAAAGCAGGAAAGGGAAAATAGAGGAATCAAATCCAATCCAATAAATAGCAAACTTACAGACCTCAACTGCAGTATTAATCCTATTAAATGCAATGAGCTAAAAATTCTGATTGTAAGACCAGAAAGACTGGAAAAAATTGAATAACTAAATACAAACTGTCTCAAGAAATTCACCTTCATCATGAAATACAGGCATACTGAAAGCAGAAGACTAGAAAATGATATACAATGAAAACATTGGTGAAAGTTGGGTCATGTGATGCTGTTAACATCAGACAAGGATATAGACAAGGATTCTTGCTAGATTAAAAGAGGGACATCTCACAATGATAAAGTGGTTATTTCATTAGGAATTTATGTTAACTCTCACAGAGGTATATGTGTATGTACCTACCTAATAACAGAAATTGAAACATACATAAAGCAAATATTGACAGAACAAATGAATGTGACACAACCACGTATAGCTTGAGACTTTTAACACGTCTCTTTCAGTGTTTTGTAAAATTCGTAGATAAAAAATTGTTAGGATATAGAAAGTTTCAATGACGTGATTAACCAAATTGAATAAATTAATATTTGTATAATACCACATCCAATAATTTCACAGTATACATTTTTTTCCAAAGCATTTGCAACATTCACCAAGATAGATCTGCTAATGCTGGATGAAAAAAATAAAATGTTTCAATATATTTCAAAAAATAGAAATCTCACAAAATATGTCTCTAATGACAGTAGAATTAAATTAGAAATCAATAAGAATAAGAAATTAGAAAAATTCTCAAGTATCTGGAATTATAGCAGTATATGCCTACACCTCTAAATAATTCAATGTAAAAGAATAAATCATAATTTATTTTCAGGTAAACTAGAAAATATTTTCAAGTACATTACAACAAAAATGTGAATTAAAATTTGAGAAATGCAGCTAAAGCAGTGATTCAAGGAAAATTTGTAGTAATAAAAATACTTGGTAAAGAAGAACATTTTAAATTTAATAATCTATGTTACTGCCTTAAGTATCTTAAAAAAGAAGATCAAATTAAAACTGAAGAAAGAAGAAAAGAAATAGTGAAAAATAAGACCAAAATTCAAATTAGAAACAGATAAAAAATGCAGGATAAAAAGGCAATTCAAAAGTTAGTACTATGAAAAGACTAATAAAAGTAGTGAACCTTAGCAAAAATGATCAAGAAAGAAAATCAAAAACACAAATTGCCAATTAAGGATTGACAGAGGGGATATGACCATAGTTCATATAGAAATTTAAAGAATAATAAAGAAACATTATGACCATTTGTGTGAAAACACTTGCCAACTCAGATGAAGTAAATATGTTGAAGAATTCAATTTACCAGAATTAACATAAAAAAAATGAAAAAAATAGTGAATAGCTCTCTTTAAAAATTGAATTTGTAATTAAAAACTCCCAACCAAGAAAAGTCCAAGCCAAGATGGAGTCTCCGGTGAATTCCATCAAAAGTTTATAGATACATAAATCTACACAGTTATTTAAGAAAAGAAAGGAGGAAAAAACACTTTTCAGCTTATTTAAAGATACCAGCAATATCCTGATAATAAAATTTTTAATAGAAGAAAGTCAGAGACCAGTGTTACTCCAGAATATAGACTTAAGTAAGTTTCATTAAGAAAATATTATCAAGTCAAATCCAGGATTACATAAAATGGTCATACATTACAACCAAATGGGGATTTATCCCAGGAATGAAAGATAGGTTTAGCACTTAAAAGATCAACTTAATCCATCAAATTATCAGAAAAGGAAGAAAAACCATATAATCATTTCAATACGGGCAGGAAGAAAAGCTTTTGACAAAATTCAACACCTATTCATTATTAAAGAAAAAAACAAAAACCCACTTAAACCAGGAATAGACAGAACTTCCTTAGTTTAAAAGACATCTATAAAACACCTAGAATTAACATCAATTTAATGATAAAACAGTGAACACTGTCTTCTGAGATTAGGAACAAAGCAAAATATCTGTTCCCACCACTTCTATTCCACATTGATCAGGTAGTCCAAGTTTGTACAATAGGAAAGGGATACAGAAAAGGCATAAAAATGGGAAAAGATGAAGTGAAATTCTATATTCATAGACAAAATTACTGTTTGCATAAAAATTCAAAAGAACCTATGGAAAGAAAAAAAGTCATAGAAATAGTATATCTGATACAAGGTCAATGTTTTAAATATCTATTGTATTTCTACTACTGGCAGCAAACTATGAAATGGGAAATTGATAAATTTTCATTCATTTTATAATAGCATAAAAAGATATTTCAGAATAAGCTTAATTGATGTACAAAAGCTCTACACTGAAAAGGAAAAAAATACAGGGAAAAAAATCTAAATGAAAGGAGAAAGCTCTCATGTTTATGGACTGGAAGATTCAAAACTGTTAAAACAGTCATTTTCCTTCAAATTCAGCTACAGACTCAGTGCCATCTCAATCAAAATCCCATCAGGATTTTTTTTTTTTCTGGTAGAAATTGACTAGTGAATTCTAAAATATGTATGGAAATGTAAAGGATCCAAACTAGCTAAAACAATAATGAAAAAGAACACAGATCAAGGATTTTCATTATCTGATTTCAAGACTACCATAGCCGGGCTAGACTAGTACTGGTACAGGGATAATAAAATAGATCCATGAAATAGAAAAAAAGCAGTTTAGGAATAGATCTACAAGAGCAATTATTTTCACTAATATGCCAAAGCAACACAACTTAGAAAGAAATCATTTTTCAATAAATTGTGGTAGAATAATTGCATAAAATGTGAAGAAAATGCATCTCAATCCTGACATCAAACCATGTACAAAAATTCATTCCAGATCATAATAGAGCCAAATGCAAAAATCAAAACTATAGACATTTTCATACTTGTTGTTGGCAAATATTTCTTAGAGAGGACACTGAAAACATTAACCATAAAAGAAAAACCAACCAATTAGAGTTCATCAGAATAAAAGCACTGGTTTAACAAAAGACATAGTTAAAATAAACAAGCCATAGACTAAACTAAAATATTCATAAGCCATAAAATCTGACAAAGATCTTATATCCAAAATATATTTTGAAAGCTCCCACAAATCAGGCAAACATGCTTAAAGGGCAAACAACTTAAATCGACACCTTCAAAAAAAAGGAGCTATGTGAATGGTACAAGAAAATATTCTTGAATCATTAATCATAAGGGTTCAATTCAGTTCAGTTCAGTCATTCAGTCGTGTCCGACTCTTTGTGACCCCATGAATAGCAACACGCCAGGCCTCCCTGTCCATCACCAACTCCCAGAGTTTACCCAAACTCATGTCCATCGAGTCAGTGATGCCATCCAGCCATCTCATCCTCTGTCGTCCCCTTCTCCTCCTGCCCCCGATCCCTACCAGCATCAGAGTCTTTTCCAATGAGTCAACTCTTTGCATGAGGTGGCCAAAGTATTGGAGCTTCAGCTTTAGCATCAGTCTTTCCAGTGAACACCCAGGACTGATCTCCTTTAGGATGGAACTGTTGGACCTCCTTGCAGTCCAAGGGACTCTCAAGAGTCTTCTCCAACAACACAGTTCAAAAGCATCAATTCTTTGGCGCTCAGCCTTCTTCACAGTACAACTCTCACATCCATACATGACCACTGGAAAAATCATAGCCTTGACTAGATGGACCTTTGTTGGCAAAGTAACGTCTCTGCTTTTTAATATGCTATTTAGGTTGGTCATAACTTTTCTTCCAAGGAGTAAGCATCTTTTAATCATAAGGGTAATGCCAGTTAAAGCCACAGAGAGGTCATAAGAAAAGCTAAAACCCAGGAGAGTAGTAACATCAAATGCTGGCTAAGATTTGGGAAAAATGGAACATTCATACATTTCTGGTTTGAGTTAAAGTGGATCACAGACTCTGAAGCAATGTTGATTTGTTACAAGGTTAATTTCTGTTGTACTCAAGAATAGGATGAGACTCAAAAACATTATATTGAATGAGTAAAGCCAGAAACAAAATGGACACACTGCATTTAAGGAGCTCTTTTAAATGAAGTGCAAGGATAAATAAAGCAAATCACTGTAGTAGAAATTAGAACAGTGGTTGTCTCTTATGTAAGGGGCAGGGGGTCATTAGGGGTTGACACTGTTTGTTATAGAAAAAAACTCCTTGTTTTTTGGACTGACACATATTAATAATGGAATGGAATATATTCCAAGTAGCTATGTTTAATTCCCAACATTTGAAAGAAGTGGAATATTGTTGAATTATATGTTTTAATATGAATTTTAATCTTCCAATTCAGTAAATGCTTTAAAACATCATATTCTTTACAATAAATAGAATCCCACTGAGTAGTTTTAAATATAACTTGATTAGGAAATATTACTTTAAGTGTTTTCCTTGTATATAAAAGTCACATAATTAAAGATGACTGAATGCAAGTTCAGGACCGTATTGGAGTGATGCAATATATAGAGAGGGCTGTGGGTCTCTAAACTGGATTGTATCCTAAAATTTAGGAGCTAAGTCAAGAAGTTTCTCTTGGTAATAGATGAATAATAATGGACAAGATTAGATAAAATATTACCCTGTGATTTGCAGATCATTAACTACACTAGATGTAAAGAGATGATTTGGATAAAAGAAATTATTTTTAAGAAAGGCACCAATTGTCTCAAAATGAAAATTAAGAAAGTAGGGTGAGAAGTCATAACATTTAATAATAGTATAAAAGGAGTTCGGCAGCAACAATTATTTTGGAAATTGAGAATAAATAGAAACTCTAATATCTTTCTCCCCAGGATCTTGATCAATAAGATACTATCTGAATCATTAAGTGAGCATTTGAAGTGTAAGGGCTTAATTGCAATTTCTTGGGAAGATGCCTAAAAATTAACAGAAATTAGGAAGCTCTTAGTAAGGCTTTCTCTGGAATAGATAACTGGATAGTTTCATCTTGAAATAAAGAAATGTGATCCCTTTACTCATTTACTATGCTAACTACAATAAAGCCCCTAACAAATGTGTTATTAAGCCTTACCTGATTTATGTGTACCTGTATCTATTTTCTTGGTTTTTTTGAGAAACCATGCAAAATTTTCATCTTATGTTAATTACCAATTTAATCAGTCAATGCTAAAAGAAAATCTTTTGCTCTAATTATAATAGACAGTTGCTATAAACATTTGACATGATGAATACCTTTTCTGATCTTGGGCAGGCTATAATTTATTAGGCACAAAAATGAGGGGGAAAAAATCCAAGTCTAGTGCTTAATCAGCAGTGACCTCCAATTAAAACAGGTGATATTTGCTGGGTTTAAGAATACAAGCAATACGACTCCAATTAGCTGTCAAATTATCTGGCAAAACAGCTGTTACATAAATAGACCATCACTTGGTTTTCCCGTTCACTTTTCCAAGTTTTTCTTTAGTCTAAAGCCATTTAAAAAGATAGTCCCTCCATTCACATAAAACTTGAAAGTAGGGGAAACTAATTTGTAGTTTTGAAGGTCATTGCTGTAACTGATATTGATGGGGAGGGAGTGGGACTAGATGGGGCACAGCAGTAGGGGGACTGGTAATACTTTGTTTCTTAACTGGGTCCCAGTTACATAAGTGTGCTCACTCAGTGAAAAGTGAATTGAGCTCTGTGCAATTAAAACTTACACATTTTCCTGAATGTTATATTCAATCAAATGTACACAAAATTTAAATTTATTTCAGAAACATATACAACCACCTCAGCATTGTGTCCAAATGGAAAGGTTTCATGCTAGTGTCTATAAGAAATAATCATTTTCTTGAAAACTTCTTTCCATCTACTCCCCCTAATCTCTAATTGATTTGACTAAAATTCCTATAAATTACAACAGATACATTAAGAAACTAATCCAATCATTTTACAATTTCAAAATTTCACTATACAATTTCAAAATAAGACTGTAAAAATTGTTTGCAATATTTCTTTTAGATTTCAATAAAATTGTATCTGGGAGAATGGCATTGAAACATTTAAAATATCATGTATGAAACGAGATGCCATAAAAAAAAAAAAAAAAAAAAAAAAAAATAAATAAAAGAAAAAAAAAAAAAAAAAAAAAAAAAAAAAAAAAAAGAAAACACAGTAGGACATCAAAAAAAAAAAAAGAAATAGGGCTTGAAACAAAATGGAGACTTTTTGATTACAATCAGATTTAAAAATGTACATGCAACTTACCAAAAAGCTGTCTTCTCCCTCAATTTTGTGGCAGTTTGTGCTTTAGAGTTGTCAAGTGAAGCTATTGGTTGTGGTCCAAGCCTAGAGAAACAGTACAAAATAGAAAAATTGTTTTACAGTGAAAATTGTTTTATTGTATTTATTTTACTATAACTGTGTATATTCACTATACTATGATGCATTTATCTACATAATTATAAAATGATTACATTCACTTAATACTTCATATAACAAATAATTGCTAAGTATCCTTGCATGTACCAGGTGGTACAGGAGATTGGTAATGTATAATGCACTACATTTTCCCTAAGGAAATTAGGTAAGTAAAAAAGTGTAATAAACATTCCAGATTGGTGAGTGCCATGGAAGAGGTGTAGATCAAATATTATGGGAATCAGGAGGTGGGTTACTTTGAACAAGAAGACTGGGTGAAGCTTTATGGGCGAGGTTGGACTTCACGTGAGAATGAAGAGTATGATTTCTTAAAAATGTTGGGTGAGATGCAGAGGGTGATCCAGGTAAATGCAACAAGTGACCAAAGTACAAACATTGAACACAGTGGAAACAGGAAGTGGGGGCGACGGATACATTTCAGTTTCATTGTAGAACAGTTTCAGAGGATTTGGAATTCAGGTGCAACCTGTGGGCTAGAAGTTGAGTCACTTGCAAATTTTCCCAGCTCTATGCTAGACCCAGGGACTTAGCTCTGAATAAGGAAAACAGGAGCTCAGCCCTCATGAAGTCCCCAGTTTATCAGGACAAACCAATACAAAAGGTCATATTAATTCAAGATAAGGAGCAGACTTTACTTTGGGGATCTGTAGCAGAAAAACCCATCTCGTCCAAGGATCAAAGGCAAAAGAAGCTAGAGTCTGTGAGACATGATCATTTTAAAGCAACAGAGTCAGATGAGATGGCCAAGGGAGCAAGTGTGGAATATAGAGAGGGAGGGACGGGGGTCAGCCTCACAGTCACGGGAAAGGGAAAAGCAAGCGAGGGAGTAGGTCAGAGAGGAGGAAGGAGGCTCAGAAGAATCTGGGGAAAAACAAGAGAGAAAAGGTATATGGAGGAGGCTGTGATCAAGAGTGGAATCTGTTGAAATTCAAGTAGGGTTAGTAGAAAAGTGTTGTTTGTTGACTTAGATGCAAAGATGATGACAGAAAAATTTTTGGGATGGTGGGGTTAACCTGATATCTGTCCATCACACATGACCATCAGCACGGATTTTTACAGCCAGCATCTGTATCTGTGCTTGTGCACAGACTGGCAGTTAGATATTTTGCACGTCACCTTGGATGAGGGGAATGGGAAGCCCTTTTGGTTGACTCTGAGAAACATACTTTCTGTACCAGACCACCATGCTGCCTCTTCAGATACAAGGATTCTCGTCTGCAGCTCTGCACAAAACTTTTTGCAGCCTTGAGTACTATTCTGTTACCTCTGTCAGCTTTCTTTCTCATCAAGATTCTTTCATTATTCCCAATGAGTATCATTGGGTCTTTATAATTAATGGCCAGTACCATCATATGGCCAATGATCTCATTGGCCAATCATGTTTGAAGAAGATTTTACTGTTTGTAGTTGCTATAACCTCTGGGGGATATGAACACATATATTTTATTTTATTTATTTAATTTTTTATGTTTTTTTTTTTTAATTTTATTTTTAAACTTTACATAATTGTATTATTTTGCCAAATATCAAAATGAATCCACCACAGGTATACATGTGTTCCCCATCCTGAACCCTCCTCCCACTTCCCTCCCCATACCATCCCTCTGGGTCATCCCAATGCACTAGCCCCAAGCATCCAGTATCGTGCATCATATATTTTAATATTAATTATGATTGTCACTAAAGTTTTCAATTTGTTATTTTTAATTAATCAAACACCACAATAAAGAATTATCAGTTCAGAGGCCTGCCAATATCAAAGTAAACACAATAGCTTTTGCTTGTAATTATTTAGCCCTGATATAATGATAACAACTGTCCTTCATTGCTCATAATTGTATGCCTTTAGAGAATATACTTGGAGAAGGCAATGGCACCCCACTCCAGTACTCTTGCCTGGAAAATCCCATGGATGGAGGAGCCTGGTAGGCTACAGTCCATGGGGTCTCGACGAGTCGGACATGACAGAGCGACTTCACTTTCACTTTCATGCATTGGAGAAGGAAATGGCAACCCACTCCAGTGTTCTTGCCTGGAGAATCCCAGGGACAGGGGAGCCTGGTGGGCTGCCGTCTATGGGGTCGAACAGAGTTGGACATGACTGAAGCAACTTAGCAGCAGCAGCAGCAGAGAATATACTAAATATTTGCTTAAAAACTCATAGCACTTAATGTCCCTGGTGAACTATTTCTCTTTCCTAAAAAGCAGCCCTCTATCTGAGAGATCTTTAATATTAAGCAATGATTCAGGACTCAACCTTCCTGGGTGTCCTACATTAGAGTAAATCATTAGAACAATAATCCTTCCTAAAGTTATCAGTTGTAAACTGACTTTATTGTCAGTGACTTCTCATTCTTTCAAAACTGTAGGACTTTTATTCAAGTGTAATTCTATGCCAACAAAATAACCCAGGGCAGCATCCATAGAAGATAAATACCCCAAAAGAAAAGAAGTCCGTTTGATTGTTCAGTCCATCCTAACTATGCATTAGACTGGCACACAGCTGATCACTTTATAGTTAACCAGAGCATATTAGAAACTTCTAGAATGACTGTGACTTTGGCAATCTAGCTATAGTTTATAGCTTGATTTCTCGAAAATTACAGAAGAGGGAAATAGCATGTTAATTTATAGAAAGTAATTACTTGAGGGGGCTACTGAGTTTAGCCATGCAATCAACATTGTTTTCCAAATACTAAGTGAATTAAAATAATCATTTACTATTAACTTCACTCTTGCAAAAACTATTTTCAGCTTGGGGTAATGTGATACTTCTTGGAAATATTTAGAAAATAACTAAGATTTACAGAAAATGGATACAGTGTATAACAGCAATTTATATTCTTTTCAGGTTTATGAACAGTGGTAACTGATCATCTAAAATGGCCTTATACTGAGGAATTTCTATGTTTATAGATAAATATGTCTCTACAATTTTGAGGTTTCTCTAATCAAGTCTCCTTAAAGATGTATTTGGGAGGATTCTGATAAGAATCATAATACAAATGAAAGAAGAGTGAAGTGACTAGATTTCTAAAGCTCAACAAACCCAGGGACACGTATCGTATCTGAAGATCAGAGGAAAAAAGCATTTGATGGAAATAGACAGAGTGGAAAAAAAAGGAGTTATTTCTGTCAGTACTAAAAAGCTTAGAGAGTCACTGATTAAGGTCACTGCCAATTTTATCAATGAGGAAAGTGCTTTAGCAAGGCTTCAACCCCTCATTTTTACCATCCTCTGTGTAGGCATGTGGATGACCCCACTGTCAGGGTGTCCATGATCAAACACAAAGAGCACTGAAGGTCAACCAGACTAGAATTTTTATCAGAAAATCTAGTGTCTAAAACCAACGGTGAAAAATGCATTTTATGTCTTCCTGCCTGCTTGTCTCCTTCAGGATGACCAGCATCATCAAAGAGAGCCACAGAAGAAAATAAGAAAGAAGGAAAGAAAATAATCAGTAATCACATTCCCACCTGTCCTTGGCTTCCCTGGAAAGACGATCTAAATGGTTCAGGACAAAGCTTTTCCTTGAAGTATTTATCAATGGAATAACAGTTAACTCCCCACAATGGCTAGTAAGATCTAAGTCCCGTGGTCTAAGCAGATACCCAAACAGCTCATCACTAGTCAACAGACGGAAGAGTCCATCTCACTGCTCAGTGAAGTTGATGCAATCATTCTTATCTATAAGCACCACTTATAGCACCACATTTTTCCAAAGTCTTGGAAAAATGGAGGATGTCCCTTGGAAAACACTGACTGAGGTGGGTGAGAGCCATTTAATCACAAAAAGCTCCACTTAAGGGATTTCTGAGCATTGAGGATTCCCCAATATTCCAATATTCCTCCTTTTCCCCATGACTTAAAATTATCAATGTCACATTAGTGGGCAGCATCTTCCATTTATTTCCGCCACTTGCTCTGCAGCAAGTCAATTCTATGACTCAGTTAGGGCTCTGATAACATCTACTTGTCTGAACATGTCAAACCATTTGTGCAAAGTAATTGGAATATTGGGCTTCTGTGGTGGCTCAGTTGGTAACAAATCTGCCTGCCGTGCGAGAGACCTGGGTTTGATCCCTGGGTTGGGAGGATCCCCTGGAGGAGAGCATGGGAACCTACTCCAGTATTCTTGCCTGGATAATACCATGGACAGAGGAGCCTGGTGGGTTTTACAGTCAAAAAGGTTGCAAAGAATCGCACAAGACTGAAGTGACTTAGCACGCACACACGCACACACAAAGGGCCTGATTAAAAGGTGCTTTTTTGCAAGGTCAGACAGATCTCTGAAACTTATTGAGATATAACTCTCTCTCTTTTTCTTTTTTTCTTGGTAGCCTGGGGTTTTCAACTTTATAGTCATTAGCACCCAAAAGAACAAGGGTGAAAATGTAATTTCTATCTGGGAACAGCCTCAGACCCTATCAGCTCATTATCAGTGAGCTGTGCTGGGTCCCTACAGCTCAAAGCATGCCCTATGGACTTCTGTGGAACTTCAAAGTTCAGCCTGATGGACAGAAAACTCATTTTTGACTCTTACAGTTGAATAATATGCAATTTCTAGAGGTTAATGGATACTCACTAGTATTTGCTGAGTAGCTAGAAGGTGCTATTCATAAACTAATATTAGCATGTTACCAGAATTAACTGAAAACTCTAAATCCATATTCTACAAAGACATCTGACAGCCACTCAACACTTGGGAACTTTGCAATGCTCCTGCTATTCAGATTTACATGGAAATTGTTAGAATTCCTGAAATCTGGGGAAGGGCACATGGTTATTATTGCTGCTTCGAATTGATCATGCTTGCAGCCAAATGTATATAAATGAATATATCTGTAACATTACTATTAGATTTTATAATTGTTCACTACTCAGCTTAGTGTATAATTGCTGTGTTGCTGCTGCTACTGCTGCTAAGTTGCTTCAGTCATGTCCGACTCTGTGCGACCCCATAGTTGGCAGCCCACCAGGCTCCCCCATCCCTGGGATTCTCCAGGCAAGAACACTGGAGTGGGTTGCCATTTCCTTCTCCAATGCATGAAAGTGAAAAGTGAAAGTGAAGTCACTCAGTCATGTCCAACTTTAGCAACCCCATGGACTGTAGCCTACCAGGCTTCTCTGTCAATGGTATTTTCCAGGCAAGAGTACTGGAGTGGGGTGCCATCACCTCCTCACAGAATTGCTGTGTTAGTGATACTTAAATTAGTATTTTGTTCTTCCTCAAGAATTTTTTATTAAATATCATTGGGTCTTTTTCAACTGGAAAGGAAAAATATATTGGGATATATAAATCCTTAAGAGAAGCATGATAAAGTGGTTTGAAAACCTTTGCCATTAAAGAATGGAAGTCAGGAAAGAAGAGATTTTGTGAGTAGGAACCTAAAATAACAATTCTTGTCTGTGGCCAGGTACTCAGAGATGCCTGGATCCAGGAGAAAGGCTCTGGGGGGCTAGGTACCTAGGGAACAACATCAAGAATAGGCAGTCACTTCACAATCTCGCTCAGGGTCAGCCTTGTTTGTATATCACAGAGAATCCAAATTTGTTTCAATTTTGCCTTTTTATCCAGGTATCATGAGAACCATTCACTTTTTTTTGCCCATAATTTGTTTTTTGCCTAACATTACTAGAAATTCATTTTCTACTCAGACTGTAAATTACATTTCCTATTTGTCCTCAAACCAATGTAGCATTTCTTTATGCTTTTTATGCATGATATTTACTGTCTTTGACATTTTTATCTAGTAGTCAGTATTAATAAATCTTCCTGAAAGTAACAGTCATTCTGATTTTGTTAAAAATGCATTGCTTAGAGTTCTTTGAAGTATGAATGTTCAGCTAAAAAGAATCAAATAAAGGAACAAACACTGTCATAGCAGCACTCTAATTCATCTTTGTATTGCTTAAATTAACATATTTAGCTGAACTGTTAATTTTTTTCTGACCTCCATTCTTTTCAGGTTCCTAAATTATGAAACTAGGCTTACAGTAGTATATTCTAAAAAGTCATATAGGTGAGAATATATACAAATCAGCCCATAGACACAATTTTACAATTTTGTATAAAGATTTCAGAAACTTGCCAACATTTTTCATATTTCTGAAACACATTATTCACATGAAATTATTCCTAATGTCTGAGCTTAAATTTCTATTGATTGTACCTCTACTTATTGCCAGTGATAACTTCAGTGGGACCTGAGATCATCTTTACTTCTAATGGGATATACTATTTTACAAACAAAATAAATCTATTTGATATTTTCATATGTTTTATTCCTCTGGACACAGAGATCTATTGATCCAAACTGGATATGACTGTTCAGTCATCAAAATCATCAAGTAACAAAAATAAAGGAAACACACTACAGTTTTACATATAATATAATGAAGCAACAATTAATAAAAAACACATTTTTTATTCCATTTAAATTGAGGAAACATGTAAAAAGGAAGCTATCTACTACTGTGCCTGGAACATAATAAGTCCTGAAAAACTCATTTTGCCATCATTTTTACTGTGACAAGGAGGGGCACATAACATCTTCTGTAGGATGTTATGGAAAAGCCTGAATGAATATTTTGGCCAATCTAATATATACTTGTATGTATAGTATTTTTTCCTTAAAGGAAGGCATTTATAAAGTTTAAAAAAAGCTTAGACTGAAATAAAAAGAAACCAGTGATACTGGTAAAAGGTGATGGAAAAGGGAAATTGAAAATATGTTTTAGTACATCATCTGATAAATGGAAATGATATACTGCACATTTAAATGTTTTACTGGACTTCATAAGAAATATAGTAAGTAAGTAAGTGTTAGTCGCTCAGTTGTGCCCGACTCTTTGCGACCCCATGGACTGCAGCCCACCAGGCTCCTCTGTCCATGAGATTTTCCAGGCAAGGATACTGGAGTGGGTTGCCATTTTCTTCTCCAGGGGATCTTCCCAACCCAGGGATCAAACCCGGGTCTCCTGTACTGCAGGCAGATTCTTAACTGACTAAGCTACAAGGGAATCCAGTATAGGGCAAAATGGTATGTTTGTGGTCTTCTATGATTCTAAGCTCTTTTATTCTAGCAACCCATATAGAAATTCCACTGATAAAACTGTACAAATTTGTCATCTTACTGACAATGAAATTTGTCTCTACTAATCAGATGTTACCAAAGAAACTCATTGAAAGGTTGATTTCTCAATAGAGCCTCTGCTTTATTAAACTGATAGGGGGAGGCAGGCAAAAAGGAAAAGAGGAGAAATAGAAGTAAAAGGAAATGATTCATGGCACAAATATATTCTTCAATTAAACTGTTGTTAAGCTAACCAAACGAAACTATTTGTGATGTTAAATGCTTCAGTAAATTTAGTCATGTAAGTATACTAAAAAGGAAAGACATTTTGACAAGTCATAGACTTAGGAAGTATTAACAATATGCGAGAAAAAGACAGAAAAACCTGAATAAATAAATAGTCACTGAAACACTCAGCAAGTTCCAGCTCTGCTTGGAATATTGTCCACATAATGAATATTTCAGGTGCATCTTGAGATCCTTATATTTTTCAAAGACAAGAAGGCAAGATGCATCTTACATCTGTTAAAGACTTCTGATTGGCATCTATGTTGAAAGCCTGCCTCAGGATTGAAAGGCAGAATGTTCCTCAAAAGCCGCAGGTATGAAATATTTATTCTACCTTTTCTCATAGACAAGAATGAGTTGACTCTGTGATATAAATCTTTACTAATAATACCAACAAAATAACACTTCTTCTGGTAAGTGATTATTCTTAGAAGGTGACCCAGGCCTTGTTTGTTGTAGTTGATCAGAGCAGAATAATGCAAGCATTGCTTACAGTATTCTTGGAAAACCTAATAATGTATTTTCAAGCATTATAGCACGGGAGACCTAAGGGTTGCTAAAATTTCCTTAAGAAAGATGATGCCGGATGAATTTTTTCTGGGATTGTTTTATTTATTTTTAATTTCAAAATTACATTTTTGTCAATATTAACCTCTGTTTGCAAGGACATTTTGTATATAAAAATGTTGTACCTATACCGTTGAGTATTCTTTTTATTAAGCAAGGCAAAGACTTGTGTGTCTCCAAATATTGCTTAAATCTCCAAAGCCAGCTGAATAAACAAACATTATGTGATCTGTAGTCCAAAAGTCTGCAAATGACTCCATAGGATGTAAAAAAAAAAAAAAAAAAAAAGAAAGAAAACAAAAACTATAATTCCTTCTAAGTATTTCTTGGAGCCAATGATCAGCAGTTTTGTTTAAGTTCTGAGACCCCTGAGTCTCCATAAAAATAACTTTGAAATATTATATTATGTGTGAAAATTTTACACACATGCACCTTTATAATGAGCAGGCAAGCCCCCTGCCCTTCCTCAACCTGATAATCAACCATAGTGCCTACTCAAACATGGAAAAAATAGAAGATTCAGAACTCTAAAGCCCATAATCTCAGTGCCATTTAGAACCATGTGCATTTCTGAAATCCTCTATTACTGCAAATCTCTTGGTTGTATTTTCTACTGAATTGTCTGTTTCTCATTATCAAAGTCTAAAAGAAATTTGATAGTCATGTAACACTTGGAGAAGGAGCGTTAGAAAAATGCATTCCAAAGTGTTCAGCTTATCTTTTCTTTCCAAAGCAGTAACTACTGTCTGACTTTCCTCCTCTAGAGAAGCCAGTTGGGAGGGTGAAGGAAAAAAATCAAACCAAAGTAAATTAAACAATGGCCCTGTGCCTGAATCAATCACAGGCATCAGCTTTTCAACACTGAATTGTAGTTAACAGGCTAGGGCAACATTAACATGGAGAATTCTTACTCTGCAAAGCTGCCTTTTGCTTGTAGAATGGAGACCACACCATGCTTCGAACCATGTTTGCCAGAATAAGATGACGTGGGCAAAGCTGGAGATTGGCAATACTGGTAACTGTGATAGTCAGATCGCTACTATCCTTGATAAATCAGGATATGAAATCCTAGAGATGGACTATGGTACATTTTATTCTTAGCATGGCCAGAATTCAGGTGTGACATGTCATCCTTCCTCAAGAGTGAAGATGCTGGAGAAAAGAAAATCTGGAGGAAAAATTGTAAAATATGAACCTTGAAGAAAGCATGTGTTATTCCAACAGGTGTTTCTGTCTGCTCCTGTAAGTCAGCTGGGTTATTCAGATATTACACAGATAGTGTTCAGACAACTCTCGATGCACATCTGATCAATTAAGATAGAATTTTGTTTTTGCAATTCAAGCTTTTAAGAAGCATTACAGTTAAAATACATAGCACAGGCATGCTGGGATAATTGGTTGTCAAAGTACATTGGTACCACTGAGTAGTCTTAAAATAGCAGGAAATACAACTGAATACTGGAAAGGAAAACACTATTTCACTTTTTCAAATAAAACATATTGCACCTCTGAGTTCACAATGGGATATTTGCTGAGAGCCTGTAATTAACTCATAATGATGAGAACCACAGTAATAAACATTTCCTTAGCAAAACATTCACTTGTTTTCATTATTTCCTACTTTTTCACTATTTCCCTGTCACTTTTTAAGTTAGCTTGTCACTATTAATCTGGAAGGGAATGGAGAAAAGGGCAAATAATTTTTCAAGATGCAGAATATTCATTTTAATGATCCAGAAAGCATACTTCTGGATAAAACCAGCACATCATCAGAGAGTGCAAACGTCTAAGCAAAAATGAGGGGACTTTATTACCTATTAGTAAAGTTATTTTAGTTTGAAAACTCAGAACCAAGGAAACCAAAATGTGGCTCAATAGCAGATCACCTATACCAGCTGCTTTTAGATTGACCTCCCTCCCCACTCACAGCTGTCAAATTAATCTTCCCAAATACCTTTTCATCATGTCACTCCTTTGCTCAAAATCCTTCAATAGCTGCTCAATACCAACAGCACAGAGTCCACATTCCTTGGCCCAGGCATTAAGCCCTCTCTACAATCTGGTTGCAATTTTCTTTTCTTGATTCATTTCCCACTCTTCTCTTGAAACACAGTGGTCCCTGTGAATTCTCTGCTCCAGTCTATGCAATGCCTCTGAAAAGACTACCTGCTTTCTTCTTTTCTTGTTCTTTTCTCAAGCTGTTCACTGGCGGGGGTGTTCCGCCATTCCTTGGCTCTACTCGGACACAACCTGAAGCGCTTCTTTGGATCACAGCATACATGGCCAGGTAGGGCTACCTGTTCAGCAAATGCAACTTGGCTTTGTGTGAGAGTGCGAGCTCCATGCAAGCAGTGCACGCATGCTAGTTCACCTCAGTTGTGTCTGCCTCTTTGTGACCCCATGAACTGTAGCCCACCAGGCTCCTTTGTCCATAGGATTCTTCTTGCAAGAATAAATAATTCTCATATATGTAAATAATTAATAATAGTTTAATTGCTTTATATATGCAAACACAGCTGAATGTAGGATGCAGTCAGAATTACTGGGTCCAGTTATGACCCAGCTCTTGGTGTGATGCCTTGGCTGAGGGAAAGGACTCTAGTTACACCTGCCTGACTGGGTTCATCGCTTCCTCTTCTTTTCTGCCAGCAATTCTTCTCCCACTGGACTGAACAATAGTTCTCTAATGAAAATCAGATCAGGTCCCTCCTCTGCTTCAACCTTGCCTATGTCTTCCCCATCACATCTGAATAAAGTGCACTGTCTTTTCATGATTTATAAGGTCTATTGCTTGAATTCATCCTCCACGGTCTCCCCTCACCCACCACCCTCCAGCTGCCCTGGTCTTCCTCCTGGTCCTCTGTCTTGCATTTACTGTTTCTCCAGCCCAAACACTCTACCTTTGATCTGTGCCTAGCAGGCATCTTACAACCATTCTCAAATACTGGTCCTCAGTTAGATCTTTCTTGTGACCACATCTAAATTCAGTAGTTCCCCCTCCCTCACCATAATCTCTATCACATCGCCTTATTAAAAAACAAAACAAAACAGCCCCTGCTGCTTCTGCTAAGTCACTTCAGTTGTGTCTACTAGGATCTGAAATAATCTTCTTTAGTTAGTTGTTTACTTGCCTTATGTCTATCTCCTTTCCCTGGCAGTAGACACCATTCAGCCTAGGATCTTGTCTGTTTTGATCACTGTTGTATTACTTTCATCAGAAAACTGCTTGGTATAGAGCATGTGATCAATAAATATTTGTCAAATTAATAAACTTGCCTAAAGTTACATAGCTAGGAAGTGATAGAACTGGCCCTGAGACCCAAGTACGTCCATCTCTGTGACCAGTGTGGTGCCACCACCCACCCTGTCCAGGACTGATGGTGCCACAAGCTTCTGTGTTCACCATCCTGGGGCTGACCCAGCAGTTACACACAAGGAGTCTTAGATCCAAGATGAAGACACCATCAAAAGTCAATAGACCTGTCTATCCAGGGAGTGTAGCCTGTCACTCAGACCTCATCCTACATGGGGAAATGTGTTGCAGAAGAATCAGCTGGAGGGACAATCACATCTTATTGATGGGGGCACTGATACATTTGTTAGATGCAACTCAGCATTTATGCCCAACATGTAAGGCATGGAGAATGAAGGGGATGTCTGGAAAGGGAAACAGCTACATGTGGTTCACTATAGAAACTGATTAACAATATGCACTCATTTCTTAGATATTGAAGAGAGCAAGAAAGGCAACAGTAAATTCATAAAGCAGGTTGATTTGGGAATGGTGGAGTAGGTCTTTAGGGTTAGCAGATGCAAACTATTATATATAGAATAGATAACAAGATCCTACTGTATAGCACAGGGAACTATATTTAATACCCTATGACAAACCATAATGGAAATGAATATAAGAAAAGAATGTTTATATATATATAACTGAATCACTTTGCTGTACAGAAGAAGTTAATACATTGTAAAGCAACTATACTTAAACTGAAAAATAAATTTAAAATATCCAGTCTTGTCTATGAAAGTGAAAGTCACTCAGTTGTGTCTGACTCTTTGTGACCCCATGGACTATACAGTCCATGGAATTCTCCAGGCCAGAATACTGGAGTGCGTAGCTTTTCCCTTCTCCAAGGGATCTTCCCAATCCAGGGATCGAAGCCAGGTCTCTTGTATTTGCAGGCAGATTCTCCACCAGCTGAGCCACTAGGGAAGCCCAAGAATACCAGAGTGAGTAGCCCATCCCTTCTCCAGCGGATCTTCCCAGCCTCAAACCAGGGTCTCCTGCATTGCAGGTGGATTCCTTACCGACTGAGCTATCAGTGAAGTCTTGTCTACATTCAAATCAAATCTCCATTCTTGTAAAAGTATAGTCTATAGCCTATGTTTATCTGAGAAAGCAGTCTTTTGGGGACAAAGTTTTCCTTGTATAAGTGCATCATCAGCTAGCATTGACATTTAATCATCTTGTAGTCCTTGATGAATGATGACTAACCTAAAAATTAGAGAAATATTATATAATAAGACAACAGGGATTGATTCATTGGGTCCCACTGATTTAAAATCACATGTATTGGAAAAAGAATAACAGAAAAATACTGACTCAGACAAAGGCATGCAAAGGATGTTTCCTGTTACAGAGATTGTTTTAAAAGATGCAAATGCCTATTGTGTCATGATTCTGCAACAATTTATTTGCAATTTAACAGCATAGTAAAGTCAAACATTACCATTTATTGCCAATTGGAAAGAAGGAAAAAAATGGGAAGCTCTGTGTCTGGGGAGGGATTCTGTAGTTTGGCACATTTGCTAGTTCTTAAACTGCTTTTCTGAATGAGTTTGTCTCTGAGTATGTGGTGGTCCAACGTTCTCCTGACTAATTTGGATTGCTTGTGGCCATGGAACCAGTGAGGGGGCTCCATTCATAAACAGCCCATGATGCATGATAATGCTTTGAGGCTCATAGGAGGAAGTTCGCTGAGAAGAACTGTAGTATACCAGAGGGGGTTTGGAGAAAATTTCCATCCAGACTACAAATTGTAGACATTGATTTGAAATAAATTGTGACTGATGATCAGTCGATGACGATTTCCATAATCATTACATTGTCTGTAATTTATCAAGGTAATGATATTTGTGTCCCTGATGTCACATTCATCCTATACTGAGGGACTGAAGAGCATGCTGTGATTTTTAAAAGCCCTTATTAAGAACTGACTGGTTTTGTTATACTTCCAGCCGTAATCAGTGGGATGGCTGAAAGTGAATAAAACATTGAAACAATCCTGCTAGGTTTGTAATAAAATTCTTTTGACAAAATCTTCTATAGCACGAAGGCAAAGATTTTATGCTTACAGCATTTTAATTAAATCCT
Source organism: Bos taurus (assembly GCF_002263795.3). NCBI lineage: Eukaryota > Metazoa > Chordata > Mammalia > Artiodactyla > Bovidae > Bos > Bos taurus. The sequence continues at coordinate 12,883,842 of NC_037354.1, read as the reverse complement.
TCTTATCAAGATTGTTCAGTGTAGTTTGCCAATATGCTTTGGAAAGAGATATTACAGCACACTGGGCAAAAAAAATCTGCCAAAGAACCTCCCCTTAACCCTTCTGGACCATTTTCCCCTGGAATACTTGGTTTCCCTTTTAGATCACAGTTACTTATTTATGACCATGATTTTCAGCTTGTGTATGGTCAACAGGTATATTCACATCCTGCCCTTCTTCCCATTAGATACAAAATTGATGAACAATATTCTCCTAAGTCAGAAAAAAAAGCTAATGACATTAAACACTAAATGTCATAAGTATCTCTTCACCAAACGTGAAAGTGAGCTTAGAAAGTCAATGACAGTGATATAATTAACAAAATTAACAAATGTGTTTTGAGATTGCCATTATAAAATGAATTACGATTAGACTGCAAATGCTATAGCATCACTTATATTTTCTTAGAACAAGGTTTAAATACATACAACCAAATACAGTTGAAAGAATTTCACAAATAATTCTAGCTTGGCATCTTGAGATTTTAACAAAGTTAAGATAAAGCAAAGTACTTTGATTAGAATCAGAAACAGAATATTTCAGATATTTGTTTCATGTAGCTAAAACTATAATTGTTATCTACAAACTTCCATTTGCTTTTGAAGTAATCCTATCTTACTAGTCTAGCTGCTGCTGCTGCTAAGTCGCTTCAGTTGTGTCCGACTCTGTGGGATCCCAGAGATGGCAGCCCACCAGGCTCCCTGCTCAATTATCTCAACTCATGCTGTATTTGTACTGTCTAATCTGGGTTCTTGGCTTCATTACCTTATTATTGATTTCTTTTTACTGTGAACATAAAATACACTGTGTTGACCATTTTTAAGTGTATAATAGCATTCAGTGAATTCATAATGTTCTTCAACCCTTGCCATTATGCCCAGTTTCATTACTTTTAAGCTGTTTCTTATTTACTATCTGTCACCTATAAAAGAAAAAGGTGATAATTACAGTAGCAACTTCATATTGTTTTTGTTAGAAATAAATGAGATGCTATGATATTTGCAAAGCCTGCCTGGTGTATTTGAAGTGCTAAACTACATACTCCATGCTTGAATTGCTTCATTCTAATGTTGACATTAACTCTTTTGAAGGCAAAAATCCTTACCAGAACCACACAATAGAATAACTTAAATTGATTTTCTGATAAATTCTAGTGTTACAAATGCTTCCACAAATATCACCCCAGAACCTCATCATAAAACCTCAGATAACAAATAAAACCAGGTTCTGTCTTCTGATTGTACAGATGAGAACAGTGAATCTCTGAAAGCTTATTAAGTCATTTACCCCAGGTCCCACAGTCAAAGAGTGGCGTTAGAAACTGAACATAGCACTTAGCACTCAGGAGGTATGCAATTGTAAATATCTGTAAATAAATGGATGAATTAAAATAACAGAATTTTGACTTCAAGTTCTCCACTCCTCCAAACACAGAACAGGGACTGCTTTGTCACCTAACTTGCTTATCTCCAGCCTTTATTCAGCATTCCTGTTTGCTAAGATCCATCAGGACTGACTGTGGGCTCTTGCTTCTTTTAATTCTTTGAGATTCACATTTTCTCTTTGGGAAAGGGAAAAACCCCATCCCATGCTCTCAAGGCACATTTCCGGATGGGATAACTTGGACTTCGGGACGTGACCACTGTGGTTGATTGTGTTCTGTGGGTTGCACTGCTGGGTGTTGGGAGGGTGTAGAGCATGAATGTTAACGTGAGTTAGACTCACAGGATAGTAGGGGGCATTAGAATGTCACATTATGGTAGTTTGTAAAAGAAGTACTTAAAAATTATTTTAATTGGAGGCTAATTACAATATTGCGGTGGTTTTTGCCATACATCGAGAGGAAAGTTGATCTAAGGGAACCCCTGAAGTGGGGAAGGAGGCTGACACTTGGGTCTCACCTGTGTCCCTTTAAGTGGTCCAGGATCACCTCAGTGGTCCGTGGATCACTGGCACCAGAAGGAGGCAAGACTGGAAATACAGTTTGCCTTACTTCTAGTAGTAGTTCTGACTTTGGGTTCAGCCTGTCTCTTCTCTCCAGCTAAACAGGCTATTTGAAATGAAACTGCTTCACTTCCAGTGGCAATATAATTTGGAAACTAAATAATTTTGGCTGTGTGGAATGGAGTGAAGGAGAAAATTGAAAATAACAGGCAATAAATTTAATATACTCAAAAATTGTATCAAAAGAAAGGTAACCTGGGCTATTCTTACACACATTAAAAAACAAAGGATTTTTTTTAGTGTAATAGGGAAAATGTTCCAAGAAAAATATTTCACCTGTTGTATTTTTGAATATTTTGATATTAACATTTAAGATGTAGAATATATAATATATTTCACAAAAGCAGCAGTAACTTACCTATTAAAAAATTAGGTAGATTATATGCATTCATGCAAATATATAAAAAATAACAGCAATATGATTTGCAGATTGGTAAGCATAATTTTTAAAAATATCTTACTATAAAAGTATAACTAAACTGTAGAAATATGGATTTTTGTTAAACTTTGAAAACAAATTTTGAGAAATGTAAGCTTCCTATGTAGCTTTTCAAACAAATGCCATTTAAAAATATTTTAAATGTCACTTGAAAAAAGTAAATATCAAAATTTATTTCTAGACACATTTGATGCAAAAATGTATCAAGTTTCTATCAAAAGCATGTAAGGTGATTTAGTCTGTGCTATTAAAAAAAATTCTCTTTTTAATCAAGCCATACTGACTAGCATAATACAGTTAAAGCTGTTAGAAACATTTATAATTTCTACTTAGATGAGGAAAGGATTACTGAAGAGAAAGACACAATGAGAATCAGGACTAAGAAGGGAATGCAAAAAAGTTAAAAATAAAGATGAGGTCATAAAGGCAGGGGAAAAAAGCCAGAAAAGGGAAATATGGAAAGGAGAAGGCAAGGGAGGGGAGAGGGAGGGGGAGGGAGAGAAAAAGACAGGAAAGGAGAAATGGGAGTGAGATTTGAGAACGTACACTTCATTAATGAAATAAGAGAGGGAAAGGGACAGGTACTTTTAATTTCAAAATGCAAGCAAACCAAAACCAGCAGTTATGTCTTGCTAATATACTTTTTTCTTAAATAGGCGTAACATTATTTCAGTTTTCTGCAAGTCACGGCAAAATTTATAGGGATTATCTTTGTGTCTGTCAACAGATCATAATGGGTATTTCAGAATTTTCAAAGATAATTCAGAAAAATTCCAATAATGTCTGCATAATGTCACACAAAAGGACCTGGGTAAACTCAACAGACATCAACTTGAAGGATGACACCATATTCCATTAGCTTGCTTTTGCTTTGACTTTTTAAGTGGCTTTTAAAAACATTTTTGAATTTTTAAACACATTAAAGAAACACTATAATGCTTTTTAGTATGTTGAGTATGTAAAGTACATTTTTTCCTGCAGCATAATTGAAATCTAATTAATCATTTTCTCTAGAGATTTATGTTTTTAAAGACAACTATTGTGACAACAATAGAGACATGACTTTGCTTGTCACCACTGAAAATATTTCAGTTGAGGCAACAGTATAATTTTGTGAAAATGTGTACACACTTTGATTAGTTCTACTCTCAAAATTTACAAAAGAAATTAACAGCCCAACAGAGATGTTTGTGACTCTCACATCTTTAAGATAGCATTGTGTTTTCATCTTTTAAAATAAGAAATTGATTTATCAGTAATTTCAATTATATTCATTTGTTTTCCATTCATGGATTAGGGGAATAATGTGTCCCCTTTAGTTATGGACTCAGATATTAACCTATTTTTCCCCCTCATTATAGTTTTAGTGCTGATTTATTAATAATTAGCTCAGAGGCCTCCCCTTGTTGTAGCTGAAATGTGAATGCCTGGTTGCACAGTTTGTGAGTGAAATGTAAATTTTAGTGCCAAAGGGTTATTTTCTGCTTCTCCATCTAGAGCTCACACAACTAGATGTGTGTGTTGTTCTATATGTTCCAATCCATTGGCTATAGGGAATCTGCAGTCGTACTCTTGGAATTGTCTCATTAGCTCACAGGATCCCTATTGACAGCCCTACTCTCTACTGCCATTCTTGTATCCAAGACGGTCAGGATCCCTTGTGTTATTTAAGGTCTTGGAAGCCATTGTTTTGCATATGTAAATATCATCTATCTACGTATCTGTCTATCTATCTATCTATAAATATGACCAACCTAGACAGCATATTAAATAGCAGAGACATCCAGTAGTCATGTATGGATGTGAGAGTTGGACTATAAAGAAAGCTGAGCGCTGAAGAATTGATGCTTTTGAACTGTGGTGCTGGAGAAGACTCTTGAGAGTCCCTTGGACTGCAAGGAGATCAAACCAGTCGATTCTAAAGGAGATCAGTCCTGAATATTCATTGGAAGGACTGATGCTGAAGCTGAAGCTCCAATACTTTGGCCACCTGATGCAAAGAAACGACTCATTGGAAAAAACCTGGATGCTGGGGAAGATTGAGGGCAGGAAGGAAAGGGGATGGCAGAGGATGGTTGGATGGCATCACTGACTCAATAGACATGAGTTTGAGCAAGCTCTGGGAGTTGGTGATTGACAGGGAAGCCTAGTGTGCTGCAGTCCATGGGGTTGCAAAGAGTCAGACACAGTTGAGCAACTGAACTGAACCGATATATATATGTATGAAAGTGAGAGTGATAGTTGTTCAGTCATGTCCGACTCTTTATGACCCCATGGACTGTAGCCCATTATGCCCCTCTGTCCATGGGATTCTCCAGGCAAGAATACTGGAGTGGTTTGCCATGCCCTCCTCATACATATGTATACAAATATAATATAGTGTAATATCAGTATATTTATCAAAAATACTTATCTTGTTAGTATATGTTATATAGTCAGTATATAGCCATATATACAACTTGTTTACATGTTTATCTTCTATATATGCATAGGCATACCTCATTTTATTGTGATTTTCTTTATTACACTTCACAGATACTATGTTTTTTACAGACCGGAGGCTTGTAGCAACTCTCCATCAAGCAAGTCTATCGGTGCCATTTTTCCAATAGTGTGTGTTGACTTTGTGTCTGTGATCTTTGAGGTTACTACTGCAAAAAGATTAAGACTTGCTAAACGCTCAAATGATGATGATCATTTTTTAATTGATCATTTATTATTTTAATTTTTTTAATTAAGGTATAAACTTTTTTTTAGACATAATGCTATTGCACACTCAATAGACTAGTGTAGTATAAGCATAACTTGTATATGCACTGGGAAAGACAAAAAACCATGTGATTTGCTTTTTTGTGATATTTGCTTTATTATGATGGTCTTTCAGAACTGAACCCATGATATCTCTGAGGTCTGCCTATAATATATTAATGTATATGCCATAATCAATACTAATGAATTAATACAACCAAAAAAGAGGGGAAAAGATAAGAAACAAATACAAAGATGTTGGTTACTAAGGATATTTAGCTTTTTCTTAAAAAAAAAAAGTACGGGTCACATAATGCCAGTGTGAAGGGTAGGGTTGGGGACAGATTGAAGAGAAACTAGTGCAAATAATACCTACTCAGATTATCCCTTAACCTTTCATTTGATGATGGCACAATGCCTATTTTTGCTTAAAAGGAGATACTGAACCTCAATAACAAGACAGGTTTACTTTTTTCTAAATGTAACCAGTGAAAATTACCTTAATGCTAAAGGTTTAGGTATGTAAAGCTGTGAAATTACTAATTCGCTTGTATTCTCTGTTATAATTCCTTCCATATGGATAGGATTTTCATATCTAAAAGAGATCCATATGGAAATTCTGGAGCCATGACTTTCCTCCCAATGTAGCCACTAAGCTTCCAGCTGCTGGTGTTCTGAAAGCAGCCTTGTCTTACTACAGGGCAGCAAGGACACTGCAAATCCCACTTGGGCTGCACCTTGGGACACAGGACCTATGGGAGGGGAGGGCGGCGACTGTTTATACTGCTGTGAACAAAACAATTTTCATTTTAGCTGTCATTTTGGTTCATATAGTGACTGTTCTTTAAAGGATTTATTCACTCATTGCACAACTGACCAGTTCTATACTTAACCGGGATTGTACACTACCATACTGTTTGCTCATATGTGGTCCATGTTCCATGAGGATCACTGTCACCTGTGGTGCTGGTTGTAAAGAGATTCCTGGGCTCCAAGCTATGCTGAAAGCAGAGACCTTGTGTGAGGTTTTCCCTTGTCATGTCCATAGCATCTGGTCTGAGTCTTAAACACAGTGGTCAGTCAATAAATATTTGTTCAGAGGAAAAATTAATGAACACTAGAAAATAAGATCCATTACTCTGGAATAAAAGGGAAAAACTACTGGAAAAAATGCAAGCCCAGGTAAAACAGTCCTGCTATTATTAGTCATCTTCAAAACACTGGGCTAAAATAATTCAAAGGAAATTCCTAATAAATCTTTAAGCTGAGTCAATGGGAAAATTAAATTTATTTGATAGTAATGTGTCCTGGAGACAGTCTTACAAAGATACATTCTGTTAAACAATCTAGAAGGTTTTTCTGGAATGTTCCCACAGAAAAGTTTAATTTTTTAGCCATATTCTATAACTTCCCAAAGCTACATTAAAAAAAAAGTTGAAAGCATTTAAATTAAAAAAAAATTTTTTTGGATATTTGGTTATTTTTTATTTGTTTATAGACAAACTCCAAGTGACTCAGGAATTTTGTACAATAAGTAGTTCTAACATATTAAAATTATCTATAGAAAATCACATAGGGAAACAGTAAAAACAGGAAAGAGAAACTGAAATGTAGTAAAAATAATATAGAAAACAGATGTCAAATGCCCCAAAATAAAAAGCACAGTGGTGAAAGAGAGCATGCATATAAGGTACAGAGTTTATGAGGATTTTTCAGAAATGATAGAAAGCCTTACTATGAATAGTAATCAGCAGACTCTGAAAGTTTGTAAGCAAGGAAAGGAAGAAAGCTACAGTATGCCAGGAGGACTGACCAAGAGACTCCAGCCACTAAATAATTCTTCCCTGAGTGAAGATTTGTCCTTTTCTAGTGATTAGGGATCAAGAATACAGAATGAAATCTGTAGTAATGATTAATGTGTCTTTGCAGTAAACTCAGGGAATGGCTTATCATTAATGTGGAACTAACACAATTTCTTGCTGAAACAAGTCCTACTTTTAGGGATAGAGTATTAATAAATGCATGAATCTAGGCAGGTCTTGGTCCTAAGACTAAGTTACAGTTACAGATTCTATAACTAGATCTATGTACCCTTCCACATACTTGATACAGAAGAATGGCAAGTTAAGTGTGCTGGACAGGAATATTTCTCAAACACTTGGTGTTATGTTAAAACATTGTATTTATTTCTGTATTTATATATATATATGTATATATATAACAGGTAGTAATATATGATCGATATTCTCTTCTCTATCCACTAGCATTGTAGTCTAACAAATACAGAGATTTATCTAGCCAATTTTACATTCCAACATTTAAGACAAGCACTAGAATGAAAAGGAAATATAAAGTATATGTGTTCTATGGATTTCCTGATTAATAGCAAAATTTGGACCAAATTAGCTAACTCTCATCACTAGCATTTCATAATTCAAAAGCAAATTATATTTTATTACTAAGAGCTTAATGCAGCCATTCAAATACTTGTGTTAATATACTTAAAAATTCTGCTACTCAAATAGTCATAAGTTTTGAAAAAATAGTCATAAGTTTTGAAAAGGATAGGCTACATTTCTTAGAAAACAACTCTCAAAACAAATTCAATGCGGTAATGTATTTAATTGATTTACTCCTTAATCATACAAATTTACAAACTATGTAAAAGACTTATTGATCCCCAATACTTAAGTATCACATTGCATGAATAACAAATGACATAAAATATGCAAAATAATAGCACATTAGCCTAAATAACACTAATAAATTGCAAAGCTTAGCATGAAATGGAAAATCACTAATGGAGCACAATGCATTTTGTCTATGCAACAAGCAAAGACTCATACATAATGGAAGAGTACAAATATCAGCAGCAGGCTCAGAGAGGGCAATTGAAATGTGTTTTTATGGACAGGATGGATTGATCAGGAAAGTGGTTCCTGAGAAAGATTCCACTAACTCTGAAGAGCATCTTGGGAGATGGTCATGATTTTCCATCTGCCTCTAAAACTTGTTTAGATAACCTGTATTCCTTACACATATTGTTTAGATAACCTGTATTCTTTATTCTTTATGAGTTAAAAAAATAAAATTATTTTGAGGAGTTTCTATGAAATCACTAGAACAATGGTCATTTGATCTGGAATTTTCTTGTGTGGCATATTTCTATTTGGTATTCAAGCTCTAAGTGCTATAATTAAAAATCCCTTCCTTCACGCTATAGATAGCTCCTGTAATGTAATGAAGGCTAAAAATATTGTAAAATATGAGACTTAAGTTCTTAGTATACTGGAGCGCCATCCTGACAAGATTGAATATCATCCAGAAGCTAGTATGTGGCAGGGGCATCTTGGATTCCATCCAAGGGAAATAAGTCATGAACACATTAGAAGGAATTTGTTAGGACTATGTTCCAACCAAAAGTTGGTCCCCAGGCATAGAGATTGATGATAACATTATTAAGTAAAACTCAGGTGTTTTCTACTTTCATTTCTACCTGAATATCACCTCTAGATTTAATTGGTATTTCAAAAGAGAATATAGTTTGAATTTGAACATTTTGTATCTAAAGGTGAGTGTAAGGATGAGAGTTTGAAGGTGAGATGAAGTTGTCAAAAGTCATAAAGCTGCTACTAATTTTGAGATAAAAATAAATTGTGCTACTGAAGGAAAAGCTTAGCTAATACAATAGGGAATAGAATAACGAGTTCATCTAATATAGTCCCTAAAAGTGAAGAGAAGATTTTAGTCAAAGGAACTTAGAGAAGATGGAATCTGTTTGTAACAGAACACTCTGGGGATGTAGAGTGAGTAAAAATAGAGTTTTGTCCTTCACTCATTTCTATCCTCATTGGTTCATTTATGAGCTTCCTTTTGAATTCTGATCCCATCGGCTCACTCAGGAAAAATACAACCGGTATTCCATGTCCATCCATCATATTGCCCATGATACGTTAGTGATCAGTACCATCAATATAAACAATTTTAATGTTAACATTTCCTCAAAAAAGAGAATTTGAAGCATACTTAATACTATATACCATGCGATTCACCTTGGAGATGTCTGGACTTGGTGTGTCATAAAACAATTGTGATAATGCTCAGGTGACCTCTTAATATCTTAGACTAATTGAACAAACTATGGGATGCTCAGTCAGAGCACACCTGCTTCATGCATATGATTTGCTGCTGCTGCTGCTGCTAAGTTGCTTCAGTTGTGTCCGACTCTGTGAGACCCCATAGACAGCAGCCCACCAGGCTCCTCTGTCCATGGGATTCTCCAGGCAAGAACACTGGAGTGGGTATATGATTTGCTACTGAGCATTAAATGGTAAACGGATTAGCCAAGAGGGAGTTGCAGAGAAATATTTATGATGTGGTACAAATATTTTGTTTCAGAGATTATTATAAAATTCATATATGAGGAATTGGTTAATTATGCACTTAAGTCCTATTGATCAGAAAACTTATTATAAAAATAAAACAAGAGAATGGGTTAAATGGATTGATGGAGAATTAGATGCTTAAAATAGAATTGAGGCTTAGGATAAAATAGAAATTAATGAAATAAAAGTATAATATGACCACTGATAAACAGGTAAAAGTAGCTTGTTTCTGATTTGATTTTTATAGGTAATAAACAGAAAAATAATACTTAAAATTCATTTCCATTGTCTTTCTATTGTAGTAGATAACAAATTTTACCAAGCTTATTATCTCCTATCTGATTACTTTTGTAATTTTTAAATTATTACATTTGACAAGGTTTTTTATTTATTTAGTAACAAATTTTTATAAATGTTATTCAGCAGAATATATTCTCTTAATGTCGTTTGTAATCAAGAGTCTCCAACTCAGAAAAAAAAAAGTTACAGAGATTAATAAACATATACTTAGATATGAAAAATGAAGAAAAAATTCACACATGTGACTAAATTTGTATTTAATGCATTGAAAGTCAATGTTACTTTATAGCAATTCTCTTAAAGTTGATTTTGAACCTTAGATTTCAACAGTTAATAAATGCTGATTGTCTGCTGCTAACATTCAAGAACCTTTATTTTTATAGATGTCAACTTTTTTTTTCCTTTGGTGAGTGGTATATAAACTTAATTGAGGTATTGATAAGAGTTTTTTGGCTCTGTAAAGAAGGAAGTCTCCAAATTAGCTTTATGTTACATTTTCTGTATATGCAAAACAAATGGACAGAGGAAATGTCAGGAGTATATTATTATTGCTTTAAATAGCACTTAAGAACTCAATTTCAGATGAAATAGTATTAAAGAATACTTAAAAAACAAAAAATATAAAAGAATTGAAATAGCAGAGAAATACTCTACTGTGTGGGATGAATGTAAGTGCTAATATGCTAAAAACAAATACATAAAACCAAATCTGTCTTTCTAAAATAAACATTAGCATGTGATTTTCAAACTCTTTGATATATGAGAATTATGAGCACTCTTTATTTGAAAATGGAGATTATTGGTATTACTAAAGGGATTCTGATTCAGCAGGTCTGAGGAGGGGCCTAAAAATACATATTTTCAATTACCTTTTCTAGATGCCCTGTTGCAGCTGACCCTTGAACACACTTTGAGAAATGCAATTTCAAAATGTGAATTTATACATTTTTTAAAAGTTATTGCAAGTTCCTGCCACTTGAATTTTAACTTGTTTTTAAGGTGCACAATATTCTTGCTCACTAGTAGCAAAAAGAATCTCCCTTTTTAAGACACACAGTGTCAAATTGCTGAAAGTAATTATAGAGACAAAGACACTAACCTGGAAATACATAGTATCCAGCTGTTAAGTAAACATGTCTACATAACATACAAATAATCTACTCTAATTCTAGTCTTATTTAAAGGTTCTCCGCATTTATATAAAAATAGTTTGCAACCCAGAAAGTAAAAACAATAAACAAATACAAAACATACAAGGAAAATAAGACATCACAAGCAAGAGTCAGTAGAAGCAACAGCAGTAAATCTATCAAATGTTCAGATACTAGAATTATCGGCCTCGGAATATAAAATATGTGTGCCTAAAATCAAGAAATCAAAAGGAAAACTATGAAGAAAGAACTCAATATCAAACATACAATAACTGAAATGAAAAATTCAGTTGATGAGTTTAACAATTGTAAATGAAGACTGCCAAATGTATGTACATTTTAAAACTCCATCTCTAAAACACATAGCAAAAATATGAAAAAAATATCATAACAGTTTCACTCATGAACATAGCTGCAGGAGAAATCCAGTAATGCATAGAAATATAACTCTTAGGACAGAGTTATGTGGCTTCAGAAATGCAAGTGTAGCAGAGGCTCCTAATGGACCCTCATTTCAGAATCTCCACCTTTGTTGGGCACGTGGCAGAGTTTCATCTCTCCACATCCATATAAGTAGTTCAGGCGAAAGGGCTGTGGACAGAAGAGACACAAGCCACTTCTGGGTTAGAGCATTTCACTGCCCAAGAAAGGCTTTTTGATGCCCTGTTCCTGTGTTACAGTGATCATGAAAGCATGCATTCAGATGATTCATCCATTAGCTCAGGTCCTGGAGTGACTAAAATAAGTATAAGTCCCTTGCCGGACATGTATTGGTTTTAACTGAGATTTGAGGGCATGCTTATTAATTCAGCACAGCTTAACCTACACTGACTAATAACATGGTTTTAAAATTAGAAAAATCTTTAAATGCAGTTTGCTGCATTCATGGATTAAGGAGAAAAATAAACTCAATAGATGTGAAAATAGATGTAATAAAATATAATATACATTCATGATAAAAACTCTTAAAAATTTGAAATATTAATTGAAGTACATTTTAAAAAGGATATTATCATACAAAATAGTGAAACATTGAAGATACTCTTTTTAAGATCACTCTTTAAGGGTGGCTGCTAATACGACCTCTATTCAACATTATTTTAGAAGCTGTAGACAGTCCAATAAGACAAGAGAAAAACTAGTTTAAAAATTGGAAAGCAACAAACAAAACTGTTCCTATTAATAAATATTATGCCAGTCTATATATCTTTCAATATAAAGATAAACTATTAGAATTAGCAAGAGATTTTGGTAAGGTTCTCAGAAAGTTAATTATTACATAAGATAATTTGCATTTTTATGCTATAGTATCAGAAGATAAATTTAAAATATGCCACTCACAGCAGCATCCAAAACCTCCTGTTGTAAACAAAATGTGTGCAAGATTGTTATAAAAAAAATTATAAAACTTTGTTGACATTGAAATTGTCCTCAATGAAGGTAGAGATAGACCATATTTATAGATCAGTAAAATCAGTGACTTAAAGATGTCAATTTTCCTTTAAGTTGGACTATGGATTTAGTTTAAACTCCCTTTTCCCAAAGAAGGACATATAAAAAAAAATTTTATAACTCGATGGACCAAATCCAAATGTATATGGAACAACAAATTCCAAGAATAGCTAAGAAATCTTACAAAAAAACAGGTGGGGCACTGGCTTTACCAGATATTAGGTATCATGAGCTGGAGTATTGATATATTTTGATATTTGCACATGCTGGACAATGGAACACAATTATATCCATGAATCAGAGCCATGTATAGATGAACAACGGATAAATGTCAAGGTGATATTGGAAATGAATGAGACAAGGATGGACTCTTCAGTAAGTGATGCCGTGATGAAGCATTCATATGATTCTTATGGAAAAAAGAATTGAATTCATCCCTTAGACACAGCAGACACGCATCCTAGATTGTTGAAAGACCTAAGTGCATAAATGACATATATTATTTTAAAAATTTAAATTCCTGTGGTGCATAATAACAGGCCTTGAACTATAGAAGAAGTGAGGAATGGTATATATGTGTAAAATTATAAATGGCTACTAGTTCATTTTATAAATAGATAAGTATGTCAAGATAACAACAACATATCAAGTCAGCCAATAAGAATATGAGTACTGTAGACTAGAATTAACATTAAAGGAATTTTTAAATTTATTTAAATTTATTTTTAACTGGAGGATAATTGCATTACAATATTCTGTTGGTTTCTGCCACAAACAAGGTGAATCAGCCATAAGTATACATGTGTCCCCTTCCTCTTACTCAGATAATTTTTAAAGAGGAGGTAGGGTATGTGTGTATGAAAACAGTGTAACAAACATTACTTGGAAAAGACTCTGGGAAGAAAACGATGAATGAGAATCAATTTTGTCCTCAAGGAGTTCACTGTCCATCAGATAATATTCATGGGACTTAATTGCTTATTTTTGCCATCACTGCTTTCCCACAGTTGAAAGCTATATAGAAAGGGCTCCAGAGAAAGTCAACTACAGATACAAAGGTCAAAAAGACAAAGGATTTGGGATCACCTAGAATATATCCCGGAGAAGGCAATGGCAACCCACTCCAGTACTCTTGCCTGGAAAATCCCATGGATGGAGGAGCCTGGTAGGCTGCAGTCCACGGGGTTGCTAAGAGCCGGGCACGACTAAGCGACTTCACTTTTACGCACTGGGGAGGGAAATGGCAACCCACTCCAGTGTTCTTGCCTGGAGACTCCCAGGGACAGAGGAGCCTGTTGGGCTGCCGTCTGTGGGGTCGAACAGAGTCGGACACAACTGAAGCGACTTAGCAGCAGCAGCAGAATACATCTCTGAAGATATAACTTCACATGGCACCACTTTTGATGCAAATAATGGTATCCATTGTTCTGAATTCTTAATCAGACAATTAACCACATCTGGCTACTTAAGATAACTTGTGACATTTATATTAATTACATACACATCCTTTTAATTCTTTTAATTATGTACCTTAATGGTTTGACTACTGATAACTAGAAAATAACAAGGTTTAGTAAACATGCAAGCCTCATCACATTCTTCATTAAATAAGTGGAGAATTAGATCTGTCAAATTTTAGGTGAATAAACAATATACTTTCCTGAATTACAGGAAAACATCTTTAAACTCATGCTAAGCAACCTGGAACTGATTACACTGGTCGCCAATAGTGGTTGACTTTGTCCATCACATACAGTAAGTCATCTCTCTCTGATCACCTGAGCTTCATTATTCACATAATTACTGTAATCATTATGACACTAATGACTGTTGAAGTCTAAACGTGTGAAATTAATTCACTAACAAGTGTAAATATACATTCATGAAAGGACAGTATAGAAAATGGAAAATGAAACTGGTTCTCTGTTAAAAATAGGAAATTAGTACCTAGATTAGAATACCAGTAGAGTACATGCATGAGCAGTGACTATAACCATACTGTGACCATTGTTAGATAAATTTAGTTATAATTAACCATATAGAAGTGAATATGTAGACTACATATAATTTGTATCTTATGAACTAAATTGGAAAATCTAGTTCAGTTTCTTGAGTCTAAAATAAATTAATTCATAAAGGTGACCTAATAGTTGACACATTTTAGAATTTGAGGGTGACCCTGATGGTGACAAGCCACCCCACTGATCACCAGTGTTTTTTTTAAACTGATCTTACTGGCTTGCTGGGTGTCCCCTTTCTCCCTTGCAGTTTTGTATCTGTCCTTCCCAAAGCAGAGTACTCGGTCAAAACAGACGCTTATTTTTTTTTAAAGTTAAAGAACTTTCTACATTGATTTCTATTTAGGTACATGCCAAATTTTTAGTTTATCTGAACATCCTAGAATTGAAAAGTGACACTGGAAAAGTAATAAAAAATAAGAAATCCTTTGTTTTAGAGATCTTATTTTGAAAAACAATCCAGTTCAAACCAACCTCCCAAATCTGTTCCCAACAGGCTGAGGGAGGGCATGCGCCTTTTTTCTCTGATGGAAAGATAACCACCTGTCTGACACTTTAGTCCACCTCACAAAGAGTGGTTGGTGCCTGAATGCCTGACAAGATCACTCACAAGTTGGCTACGGGGCCAGCTATTCCCCTACCCATGCCAAGGCCAAGGGCAGGAACTTGAGCTTGTCCTGGGGAGCCTGCATCCCAGGTGCAGGTGCTTGCCAGCTGGAGGCTGCTCGAAAGCCAGTTGGTGCCTCCGAGCCCAGATCCACACTTGCTGAGATTCTGAACCTTCCTGCATCCCAACTCCCTGATGTGGCAAGCCCCCTGCAATACCGGTGATTAGGCCCATATTTAAAACGGTCTGTGACTGACAGGACAGGAAGCAATGCGTTTGAAATAGCAGCAGATTTAGTCGAATGAGTTGGGCGTCTCTCTTTATTCTAAAACAAATAAACATGACACAGGGATATGTTATTGAAAATGCCATATGTCTGAGCTGGAGAATAAAAGGTTTGATTCAATAAGAATTTGTTGAGCAGTGACTAGGAATGAGGCAGTAGGGGCAGATGCTACGGGCAATCAAAATTCCCTTCCCTGCTTCCTCCATTTGTTTTAGCAAATTTATTTTTTCTTATGAGTTTAGTTTTGTTCCTCCAGCCTGCATGACTCTAAGTGCAATTGGCTTGCAGATTTCAAAGCAGACTTTCAAAAAAATTCCTGTACTTGAATACTCTCCAAGTTGGAGTTGCCTTAATTAATGAGTTAACTTTAAAACCAAGATTTAATAAGTTCTCAACCAGGTGCCAAGTGCTGTATTTGGAGTCAGATAGAGAGGGATGCCCCTTGCCCTTGAGAAGCAACAGCCTAGAGAGGAAGAGGCATCTAACCAAGTGATTCCAATCTAATTTAATCCACAGGTCAGTGCTAGTTGTTAAGAACATCACTGAATGTGTCGTGGTAAATAAAATTTCCAGAAGCAGTAGATGGGCAAAGAACAGCAAGCAGAGAAAAATGAAATGTGTGGAGGTGTAAAAGCTAAGATTTCCCCTCCCTGTTCAACATGTGAATGCATCACACTTGAACGTGACAGAGACGAGAGAGCTGGGGAAGCTGGGGCCATCCCTGAAGGACCTGGCAAGCGTGCTGATGAGTTCAGATTTAACCCCAAAGAACAACGAGCCATGGATCCAAGGTTCAGATCTGGGTTTTCTTCCAATAAGATAACTCCACATTTTAGGGTGATGTGGGGAGATTGGAGGCAGAGTCCAGTTGGAAGTCAAAACAGCAGCCCAGCTGAACAATAATACATGGAAACCTGAGTGAAAGCAGCAGCTGTGGAGAGGAAGAGCCACCAGGGGATAGAGAGGAAAGGGACTTAGCATTTGAATGGACAGAGCTAGTGATGCGGGGCTCAAAGCATTAGGGGCAAGGGGAGTCGGGAGAAAACAGCAGTCAACGGATCACTTCCCTGTTGCCATTTTGGTGAACCAACTCATTTTCTCATGCTTCAGACTTTTTAGAGTTACAATTGCTGTCACGAAGGAACCACATCTTTGCATACTATATTCTCATGAACACAATGATGTCAGATTTCTCCTTTTTAAAGCAAAGACCATATTGTAAGTCTCCTATTTCATTACTTCAGGTTCTTTACAGATATATTTTAATCTGCCATACACTCAGCACTCTGACACCCACTCCTGAGAACATAAGAGGAGAAACACATGGTCTACTCTGAGTTCATAGTGTAGTCTGGAAAACAAGAAGCACACGCAATATACCCTCTAGACTTCTGCAAACAATGAAGGACAGCTCATGGCTGTTCAGAGAGGGACAGGGTTAGCGAAGTGGGACTGACCTTGGAGACACTGGATTTCCAGAGAAGGGAGGGAGAGAAACAAGAGGCACATTATGCTGCTTAGCAAAGTGGGACTGACCCACTGGTTAGCAAAGTGGGACTAACCTTGGAGACAATGGATAACATTTCCAGTGGAGGAAATGTTACTGAGGCTAATCAGTAACTGAGGCTAATCAGTACTGAGGAATGTTACTGAGGCTAGTCAGAATGTTACTGAGGAAATGTTACTGAGGAATGTTACTGAGGCTAGGCAGTCCCACTGGTTAGCGAAGTGGGACTGATCTTAGAGACACTGGATAACATTTCTAGTGGAGGGAGGGAGAGAAACAAGAGGCATATTATGCTTTTGAGGCAGTTAGAAGTGGGCTTATCTGAAGCATTGTCTGGCACCTGGGGGTGGGAGGGTGCATCAGAAATAAAGTTGAGGGTCCTGACAGCCAGGCAGAGAGGTTAAGGCACTGTGTACTCTCTGTAAGGCACACAAAGTCTTCTGCAAAACTGTCAATTGTTTCCTATTATTTCACCAAAGTCCTCCATACCATGAATGGCCCAAGAGCAGGTGTGTGTCAGTCACCTTTATTTATATCTGAACATTAATATATATCACTCATGCTTCATACAGAGTCAGTATAGAGCGTGCTGAATCCACCCTGGAAATCCTTTGAACTCTTAGTTTCTTGCTTCCAGTCAGTAACTTCTCACCCACTGCAATATCCTTTGAGTAGCCCCTATTTTGGGTATCCCAGGTGGCGCAGTGGTAAAGAACCTGCCTACCAAAGCAGGAGCTGCAGGACATGTAGGTTTGATCCCTGGGTCAGGAAGCCAAAGCCTGGAGAAGGAAATGGCAACCCACTCCAGTATTCTTGACTGGAGAATTCCACAAACAGATGAACCCGGGGTGGGGGTCACAGAGAGTCGGACTGGACTGAGGTCACACACACAACCTCTATTTTATCCCTTGTGTAATTGATTAAATATTGGCTGGTTTCAAGCCTCCTTGATAAATTAACCAACATCATGGAATCTGTTCTCTACAAGCTTTGTTCTTCCTTCCCCAATATTCTGTGATTGATGTGCTTGAAAGCAGATTTTATGACATTTCCACATAGTTTGAAAAAATATGGAAATTAAGATCAGTGATCTTTGAAAATGACTGGGCTATCTTATTTTATTTTTTTATATTTCACAGTAGAGATAATATTCCTTTATGCCTGGTCTTTTTCAAATCTCAAAAATCAGCTTACTGCACATTAAACATATGTAATCAAAATTATGGGTTAATGCTTTAAGGGTCAAATAACTGCTGCTGCTGCTGCTAAGTCACTTCAGTCATGTCCGATTCTGTGCAACCCCATAGATGGCAGCCCACCAGGCTCCCCCGTCCCTGGAATTCTCCAGGCAAGAACACTGGAGTGGGTTGCCATTTCCTTCTCCAATTCGTGAAAGTGAAAAGTGAAAGTGAATTTGCTTAGTCGTGTCCGACTCTTAGCGACCCCATGACTGCAGCCTACCAGGCCCCTCCATCCATGGGGTTTTCTAGGCAAGAGTACTAGAGTGGCTTGCCATTGCCTTCTCCGAAATAACTGATGGAACAATATTAAATAATACACCATTTGGCTTTTCTAATTTGTATAGCAGAAAATCAAACTGCAGAAATAACTATCAAAGATGGACCTACTAAAGTTACACCTACAGATTACAAAATGACCTTTTAATTTTTGCCACCCTTTAGTTAAGTTGGAAAAAAAGTAGAGATTTTTAATCATAAATATTTTAAATTTATGGAGAGCAAGGGATAAGAAAGAGAATTATCTTTAGGTCACAATCTACTTTTAAATATGAAAAAGGAAAATGTTTATTGTTTATCTTTATGGCATATATATTGGGTTGGTTAACAATTTTGTTCGGGTTTTTCTGTAACATGGACATAGTGAATGAACTTTTTGGCCAATGTAATATTTAATCAGAAAAACAAATGTTTTCATAGATTATGAAAAATCAGTTTGGGGGAGAAAGAGGAATTAAAAAAATTTTTTTTAAGTCTTTATTGAATGTGTTACAATATTACTTCTGTTGTTTATGTTCTGTGTTTTGGCCATGAAGCAAGTGGGATCCCTGACCAGGGACTGAACCCACACCCTCTGCACTGGAAGGCAATCTTAACACCTGGACCTCCAGGAAAGTCCAGCGGAACATTTTAAAGATGATTTTTAAAAATAGTTTTTATTCAAATGAGGCTGATGTCTAGTTGAGATTATATGTGTATGAGAAGTTAAACAAAATAGTCCCCCAGAATTTAGGTAATTAGGGAACTATCATTCTGAAACTGAAAACAGTAACAATTGGATAGTCAACTATCCAAGCTTAACATCTGCAGGAGTGGCCTTGCCTGGAGTTAGGTTATAGGGTCACATTTCCCAGAATCTTTCCAAGACTATAAACTATTTAGAGATTTGAGTCTATTTGGGAAGGGACCTCATGCGAAGAGTTGACTCATTGGAAAAGACTCTGATGCTGGGAGGGATTGGGGGCAGGAGGAGAGGGGACGACAGAGGATGAGATGGCTGGATGGCATCACTGACTTGATGGACGTGAGTCTGAGTGAACTCCGGGAGTTGGTGCTGGACAGGGAGGCCTGAGGTGCTGCGATTCATGGGGTCGCAAAGAGTCGGACACAACTGAGTGACTGTAAACATTTGTTACGTGTTTACTATGTGCCAGGTACTATGCAAGGCAATTTATATAACGTGATTTAATCCCATCCTCAGTCTTCCCAGGTGGCTCGGTGGTAAAGAATCCACATGTAATGCACGAGATGTGGGTTCAACTCATGAGTTGGGAAGATCCCCTGGAGAAGGAAATGGCAACCCACTCCAATATTCTTGCCTGGGAAATCCCATGGACAGAGGAGCCTGGCAGGCGACAGTCCATGGGGTCACAAAGAGTTGGACACGATTCAGTGACTTAACAACAATAACAATCCCATCCTTATCTCTTTTCTTTAAGGCAATGTTATTTTCCATAATTTATAGGTGAAAGAACTGAGATGAGAGAGAATGAGAGAATAAGATGTAAGCTAGATTCCTCTGTCCCTATAGAAAATATCTATAATGAAGAAACCCACTATGTAAGTATAGACTCTTGGAAAGTTCATATAAACAGCATTCTCCGAAGACCAAGATGCTATTCAACATCAAATAGGGCCCTCTGCTCACATGTGTGAGATCTTGTCCCTGGCATCTAAATTATCTGGGTGCTTTTCTCTTTCCCACTAGGTCCCTGAAGGAAAGGACTCTGTCTTGGCCCCCTTAAAGCACACCTTAAGACAATAATTCAAGTTTAAGTGCATTACATGGGAGATGAAAGAATCATCAGAGAGAAAGGAAGAGAATACGAACAGTAAAGGCATGTTATCAAACCAGCTATCACCACAAGTGCCCAGAGCTTACTCACACTGGGGAAACTCTGGGAGCCAAAGTCTTCACTGGGATCTCTTGAGGATTCATGCAAATAGTATGCTTTAACATTCAAAAAACTAAGATCATGGCATCTGATCTAATCACTTCATGCTTAATAGATGGGGGAAAAGTGAAAACAGTGGCAGACTTGATTTTCTTAGGCTCCAAAATCACTGCAAATAGTGACTGCAGCCATGAAATTAAAAGACACTTGCTCCTTGGAAGAAAAGCTATGACAAACCTAGACAGCATGTTAACCAGCAGAAATACAACTTTGTTGACAAAGTTCCATCCAGTCAAAGTTATGGTTTCTCCAGTAGTCATGTATGAAAGTGAACATAAGACCATAAAGAAAGCTGAGTGCCAAAGAGATGATGCTTTCAAATTGTGGTGTTGGAGAAGACTGTTAACAGAGTTTCTTGGACAACAAGGAGATCAAACCAGTCAATCCTAAAGAAATCAACCCTGAATATTTATTGGAAGGGCTGATGCTGAAGCTGAAACTCCAGTTGTATGGCCACCTGATGTGAAGAGCTGACTCATAGGAAAAGACCCTAATGCTAGGAAAGATTGAAGGCAGGAGGAGAAGGGGACGACAGAGGATGAGATGGTTGGATAGCATCACTGACTCAATGGACATGAGTTTGAGCAAACTCTAGGAGTTGGTTATGGACAAGCAAGCGTAGTGTGCTGCAGTCCATGGGGTCACAAAGAATCATACATGACTTAGTGACTGGACAACAACACAAAAGTGCTATTCAAATACCATTAGTATTGGAAGACATAGTATGGATGCCATTGAATATCCTCAGGATACCAAAACCTAATGGGCTTCCCTGGTGCAGGAGCCTCTGGCCTGGACCATCCAGGAAGTCCCTTCATCACAATGGGTGGACAGGACTGCAAATCAGGGATTTATTAAAAGAGCACATCAAAGGTCATGTGATGTCAGGAGCAGTCTACCTTTCACTTTCTCTCTGGAAACCAAGGAGACTGTAAAGATTCAGTTTAGTGAGACAAATGGCCCTGCCCCTTTTCCTCCATAGAAAAGTTTAAGGCAGAGACCTAGGTTCCTAAAAGCAAGTAGTACTCTCCTGGATGCCTAACTGGAGGCATCAAGACCACAGCAAATATCCTTTCCAGGGAAGTCAGAGGAAGAGGTCTCATCATTATTTCAAAACAAGCTGGTTCTAATTACTGTTCCAGATATCAGCATCATCTTTCTCTTTTCCCTGTGTTTGTGCCTGAGAAAAACCAACGTGAAAACGGCTGGTCTACTTTGCGACCACTCTCAAATTTCCTCTCTCTGCAAAAGATTTTATTGCCTCAGTAGGCCTTGTCCTGCTCTTGAATTGTTTTATTGGGGTTGCTTTCATTTCCTGGATAGGATTTCCCCACCCCTGGGGTGAGGCGCTGGACCTCGGGGGTCCCTCCTTCAGCCACAGAACCCAGCCTGGTATGGGTTACCCTCGAAGTCCTCTCTAAATAGCTGAGAACGGAAGTGACCTTCTGTGTGTGGACAGTGACTGTTAGAGACACAAGAGCTTTGGGAAGCACTGCTTGATCTGCTGGGGTATTCTCTGTGGAGGAGGGAGCATCAACAGAGCCTTGGTCGTGCTAAGTGAACATCTTACAGGGAAAAAGTGCTATTCCAGTGCCAGAGACGCCTCTGGGCGAGATACTTTTTGACACCTCTAGATGTACGGGGAGCAGTGTTTGCGTCTGTCTCTGCTGAGACCTCCCAGCTGTTTGCAGAGAAGGATGGAGCTGAACTTGAACTCGACACACTTTCTTTCTCTTTTGTAAACAAGTGTGTGCTGAATTAATAGGCAGAGGGTGAGAAGACGTGGCAAAATACTGTATTTCAAGAGTCACTACTACTGACTTTCCAAGGTTATCCTGGTCTTCCTGGGTCCTAATACACCTGCCAATTAGACCCAGTGACGGCTGAAGTGATATTCTATTTGCAAGGACCAACTAGGCATGGCCAGCCTGGTATGCTAATCACAGCTGTGCCATTTCCTCGGGCTTTCTTCGACATGACCTTGTCTTGTTTAGTTCTGCCCCAAATCCTGGAAGGTAAGACAGAGAGGCGTCACTATGATTCCTCTCTTTACAGGACTCGTCTGTCCAATGTTAATTACTTAGCCAGAAAATGACAGATGAGAGATCAGAGCCAGGTCTCCTGATTGCAAATTTTATGCCATTTTGACATCACACTTCCGTCCTGGGAGATGAAGATTGTCTAAGAGTGGCTGGAGTCCTCCATTTTCTGTTGGGGTGAACATGGGAATTTGTGAATTTTATCTTCCTTTAGGGCAGTGGTTCTTAACCCTGGTTGCACATTAAAATCATCTGGGGAGCTTTTAAGCAATATCTTTTCTGGGACTTTACCCCAAGCCAATTAAATCTATGTCTCTTGGAGTGGACCTAGGCATCTGTATTTTTCAAAAGCTCCCTGGGTGATTCTAATGTGTGGCTAGGGTTAAAATTCACTGCCTTAGAGTAATAATCCACAAAACACTGATTGCATTTTTCCACTTTTAAACCACTTTGGGAGTGTAATAATGAAAAATCCTAATAGCAACTTGGCTGGCAGCTTTAGAAGAGAGGCCCTGGCCTTGGTCCTTAGTGGAAATTCGTGTTTATCTAGAGATTGACTGGCAGATGAGATGGTAAAGAAACACTTCTACTGCCTGGATCTGTACAGCAGAGCTGTCAATCTAGACATTTTGTAAGGTAAATAAATTACATTCTGATCCCTTCACACCTTTTAATTATGTTACCTTAATCATTGTACTATTGATGACCAGCAAATTAACATGTATCTTTGCTAGTGCTATCAACACGTAACCACTGATTTCCTTCATTAAATAGCTAGTGGTTGGTTTTCCCCTGCTTCTTTTTTTTTTTTCAAATAATTATGGATAGTTTTATTCATTTCAAGGTTAACTTAGTAATTAACTTTTGCATATATCCCATTTATTGGGGGAATTATTTAGTTACACTTTAATAGGAATAAGTATACTAAGTGGAATGCTTTTATATTTCTTTAAAAATTAACCTACTACTGGCAAATCTGTGCTTAGTATTTAGATTAAAAATTCCCTAACAATACCTTGTTTTTCTTGTATGGAACTCTTTAAAATATGTGTTAATTGGCAAGCTTACCTCTGTGCCAATCTCTGTGCTTGGTTTTGGAATCAAAGATAGGCATATGCTGTGGACCCTTCTTTATGAGAAAAACTATGGTACAGATACAAAAAAGTAGGAGAGAAGAAGACAGACTTCAAGGAGGAAATTGATTTTTTTTTTTTTAATTGAGTCTGTTTAAAACATTTCTTAGTAAAAAATACATTGGTCTTGAGTTTCCAAATCACCATATTCACTGAGTTCTAAGGCATATGTTTTCCACATTTCATGCAAAAAAATAAAATGGAATTTCATGAATCATTTTGGATTTTTTTGAAAGCACTTATTATGTTAACTGTATGTTTTGTAATTGGGGATATTTTACTATCAATAAAATATGATATTACATTTGCTGAATTAGATTTCTTTTCTGAAGTTTACCAAATATCTCAACTCTAATAATCCCTCTTCCAATTTTTTCACTTGATTATTTTACTACAACTTCAAATGCCTTTTCACAACCCTGTGTATCAATTTATGTACCAGTGAAATGGTGGATAGATAGCTGATAGAGCTTTTTCCACTATATTCTGAAGGAAAAATGTAAGTATTAACTACCCTGGATCTGGTTTTTTTTTGATAGTAGCTTCCTATTGCTAATAGAAACCACAGATTCTTATGCTGCTAACACACAGGAGCATATACTATTAAGGCCTTTAGAGTCCTTTCTGAGAATTGAATTAAAAATGTAACAGGTAGCCCATAAATTCACATAATTATCAATTAAATGGACTCTATATGCTCAGTGACTCAGTTCGTCCTCAAATGTCAATTAACGCCCAGTGGTCTTAGCATGTTGTAACCTAGTAGCCTGAAATAACTAATTTACCTCTCTTATCCATCTACTTCCTGTCAGAGCATGGTTAGGGCACTGAGCATAAGAGAGTTCAGTGAGTTAGAGGATCACTTTCAGTAATTTTGATTCATTTCCAATTGTTACAAGTGCCTTGAATATTAAGACTTGCCCTGATCAGCAACTCATGCTGTTATGATATAGCTACTTTTCACTTTTCCCCTCATGACATATAAAAATGGAAAGCCAGGATGCAAAGTATATATCCTTTTCTAGTTTTAGAAACAGACTGTCGGGGTTGTTATTTTATATTGTGCTTGATAGTACCCCAAAAACGCTGGCTGAGAGAACTCTCTTAGCAGTGTGCATACTGGGCTAATAAATTTGCAGCACTATTAATAGATTATGTTATCAGAAAAAAAAAAAAAGGTGAAAAAGTCACAGACAGAAGTCCCTTTGTAAGAAAGACTAAGCAGTATGCTCAGCAGGAACTCTGTTTTTAAATGTTTTCATACATCTGTATCCTTTTAAGATGCAACTGTCTTCACAATGAGGTTGCTTCCCCCTGTACGCAGAAGCCATCTCTTCAAAAGCCTTTGATTAATTTGAACACAATGAAGGGCGGACGAGATCACTGCCATTTAGTGAGCCAAAACAATCCATGCCAACTGCAATAAACTCTGAAGCTGTCATCGAGTCAAGCTGTGAGGGAGACAACTGCGATTACAAGCAATAGTTTCCTTCAGTGGCTTCATAATTTCAATTTTTTTTTGTTATATTTCCAGATTTCCAATAGTTACAGTAAGAATGCTTTCATAGAGAAATCTTTTCCCCAGGGGTTACTCTCAACAACTTAGTGTATTGGTTTTTTTCCCCATCATTGATTCAAAGATAGAAGCTCATCAGGCAAGAAATATTGTGATTACAAGTCATATATAAATTATTTGGAGGGGTTCAGCCAATCAAAACAGAGATCTAAGTGACTATTTTCCTCTTGATGCCTTTGTAACTCCTACTCAAAAAGCAAATATCTGATTGATAGAATATTTTTGAAGTTACTTCAAAAAGGCCATGCTTTTGGATGGGAGGAGGATCTCAATATGAATGGTTCACATACTTGAACAATAACTCTTTTATGACAACTTTACAGAGGAGAGGCAGAGAAAAACACCAAAATAACAACAAACAGAGGAGTAAGGAAGCTGACGGGAGACAATGACAGAAGGTAAGACAGATAATTAAGGTCTGTCCTGGAAAGAAGATTCATAAATTTGATGCTTCCTACTTATTCCAGCTCTGGCTAAAGAGAATAATTACTGTTGAATAATTCGTTACCCAAACACTCTCATTTCATAGACAGTTTGCTCATGCCTTCCAATGGGAGCACTTAGCTCCTTGTCAAGGAGACAGAGTTGCCATCTTGCTTGGATTCAGACTTTGAATATCACATATAAGAAACAAAATGTGAATCCCTTCTCATCTGCTTCAGAGAATTCTTACACTGCATTTTGAAAAATTTCTCTTTTTTTTTTTCTATTTTCTTAGATGGTATGCCTTTTACTTACTCTTTACATATATGTCATCTCTTTAATGAAAGCTAATAATCGTAGAATAACTCATTTTAGATAGAATTCTGGAAAATATATTTTCTTGAATTACGTAGGACTGCTACAACTCAGTTGCTCAGACGTGTCTGACTCTTTGCGACCCCATGGACTGTAGCCCACCGGGCTCCTCTGACCCTGGAAGTTTCTAGGCAAGAATACTGGAGTGGGTTGCCAGGACAGCTAGTTCAGTTCAGTTTAGTCGCTCAGTTGTGTCTGACTCTTTGTGATCCCATGGGCTGCAGCACACCAGGCTTCCCTGTCCATCACCAACTCCCAGAGCTTGTTCAAACTCATGTCTATCAAGTTGGTGATGCCACCCAACCATCTCATCCTCTGTCATCCCCTTTGCCTCCTGCCTTCAATCTTTCCCAGCATGAGTTGGCTCTTTGCATCAGGTGGTCAAAGTATTGGAGTTTCAGCTTCAGCATCAGTCCTTCCAATGAATATTAAGGACTGATTTCCTTTAGGATTGACTGGTTGGACCTCCTTGCAGTCCAAGAGACTCTCAAGAATCTTCTCCAACACCACAGGTCAAAAGCATCAATTCTTTGGTACTCAGCTTTCTTCATGGTTCAACTCTCACACCCATAAATGACTACTGGAAAAACCATAGCTTTGACTAAACAGACATTGTTGGCCAACTAATGTCTCTGCCTTTTAATATGCTGTCTAGGTTGGTCATAACTTTTCTTCCAAGGAGCAAGCATCTTTTAATTTCATGGCTGCAGTCACCATCTGCAATGATTTTGGAGCACCCTCCCCTCCAAATAAAATCTCTCACTGTTTCCACTGTTTCCCCATCTATTTGCCATGAAGTGATGGGACTGGATGCCATGGTCTTAGTTTCCTGAATGTTGAGTTTTAAGCCAGCCTTTTCACTCTCCTCTTTCATTTTCATCAAGAGGCTCTTTAGTTCTTCTTCACTTTCTGCCATAAGGGTGGTGTCATCTGCGTATCTGAGGTTATTGATATTTCTCCCAGCAATCTTGATTCCAGCTTGTGCTTCACCCAGCCTGGCATTTAGCATGATGTACTCTGCATATAAGTTAAATAATCAGGGTGACAATATACAGTCTTGATGTACTCCTTTCCCAATTTGGAACCAGTCCATTGTTCCATGTCTGGTTCTAACTCCTGCTTCTTGAACTGCAGACAGATTTCTCAGGAGGCATGTCAGGTGGTCTGGTATTCCCATCTCTTTAAGAATTTTCCACAGTTTGTTGTGATCCACACAGTCAAAGACTTTGACACAGTCAATACATGACAGATGCACTGTGCTTTGAAATTACAAAGATATAAAGATTACAAATATTAGTGATGCTCTCTTCCTTTAAATAAATCCCTTCCCTTTAAAATTTAAGAGTGTAACATCCTCCATTTTTTTGGTCTCTAAATTCAAATACTGTTTTCAAAAAGAGAAAAAGAAAGAAGTCCAATCAATTATGCAGTCTCTATTGCAAAGTTTGAGGATTTTTAAGGTATTAAAGAAAACGAAGAGGTAATAAACTCACTGTTAAGGCATTTAACTTGGCAAGTGATTTATCTCTTTTTCTTTATCTGTTTAGGGTTTTTATTTCACTATGTGAGCAAATTTTCACTGACAAGTCATTTTTGGAGAACAGCCAGAAGTAAGGGCTGTGGGGGAGGCAGAAAGATCTCCTAAGATATCAAAGACCTGGGAAAAAAACCTAACAGAGTGACATTTGTGGTTTCAAAAATAATACACCTTCTCTAGTTTCCTGTTCATTTACCAAAGTAAAGCTCTCTTGGTTTTCAGCTCTCATTATATAAAGAGATGTATAGAGAATTCTAACCAAAATAATTTTCATTAAAATGTATAAAAAGAATTCTGAACAAACATTTCACTTCAATGGTAAAAACATTATCTGTTGTTACCCTTTGCTTTCAAAAATATTCCTGATCATAGCACTGCTGTGTAACTGAGTATGGAGAGAATCAGAAAAGATCTGCAGGTCAGAGTAGCCTGTGTGGAAACTGGGAAGGACTTCCACGTGTGAGTTATGATCATTATCTGTTGGTGCTTGGACCAAATCTTCTGAGTAATCTACACCTAGTAGGCCCTCAAGAGATTCATTTCATTAAGTTGATTTCTTCCTGCAGTCTCTATGAGTTATTTTTATGGCAACCTACATCTGCTACTCCATTTAAACCCTTCGTGCAGCAGCTGTATAAACATCTCTCATGCTGTAACCAGTTCCTGGCAAATTCAACAAGACTGCTGCAAACAGGTAAATGGAGCTACAAATGTATTTATTCATTTGATTTGTAAATATTTACTCTGTGTTCCTTGGTACTGAGCACTGTGCTAGGTGCTATGGCATGTTAAGGACTAATTAAGACAGAGTTGTGTCTTCAAGGAATCTAATTACAGACAGAGGGTTCTAAGGTAGAAAATAAAATGAGAACTGGGCCAAGATGCCAGAGTGGATTCAAAGGGAGGGGAGATGATTTCTTCCTTGAGGAACTTGAAGAGTTCTGAGGAGTGAGTGGCATTTCAGCCAGGCTGGAAGGATGGAAGAGGAAGGGGAATGCTCAGATATCAGCTAGTTGAGATGTGCTGAGTAAATACACTGAAGGGAGAAAGCACAGAACTTGCTCAAAGAATAGAAGGATGCCCATGAGGCCCATCTGTGAAACGAGAGAAAGGAAGTTGTCAAATGAGGCTCTCTCCAGCACCCTGAGCACTACCACCTATAAGTGGCAGGAGTGGTCTGTCCTAGCATCCTCCAGGACTATTCTACATATACTGAGTAGAGAACAGTTTATTGCAAAGCCAGGCAGGATGGGTGGTTTGTATCCTAAAAAGCCCTGAGCTCCCCAAAGGGTATTAGCAAAGCATTTTAAAAAGCCAGGTGAGGGAGGGAGGGTCACAGGGTACAGGATCAGATCATGAACAATTCTCTGATTGCCTAATAATGAGGGAAAAAGGTGGTGAACTAGCAGTTAACTTTATCAATCCTTGGGTTCCAGGACTGCAAGGAGATCAAACCAGTCAATCCTAAAGGAAATCAACCCTGAATATTCATTGGAAGAACTGATGCTGAAGCTCCAATACTTTGACCACCTGGTATGAAGAGCCAACTCACTGGAAAAGACTCTGAGGCTGGGAAAGATTGAAGGCAAAAGGAGAAGGGGGTGGAAGAGGATGAGACGGTTAGATAGCATCACCAACTCAAAGGCCATGAACTTGAGCAAACTCCTGGAGATAGTGAAGGACAGGGAGCCTGGCATGCTGCAGTCCATAGGGTCACAAAGAGTGGAAACGCCTTAGCAACTGAACAACCGGTTCCAGGAAGCCTGGGGCTACGTGCTCATGGTAACCAAATAGTTACCATCCTCCATTGGTGGAGGTTTTCAGGTCTGCAAAACAACTCAAGAAATTTGCATCAAATACTATTATCCAGGTACTTCAGAGAGAATATGGGGGAAGGCCTGTCTATTTTATGTGATTAATAGCACTGCCCAAGCAGGAAACCTGAAACAAGATGACAGTGCAATGGCTATTTATATTCTATTTTTCTTAAAAGTTTTAAAATATGCACTTATATCTGACCACCTTTGAAATTTAGGTTGTGTTGAATAGGTATGAAATTTGACAGGAGGGGAGAGTCAAAAAAAAAAAAGCAATGATATAAAATACTTAAGGGAAAAACATGATCCACTGAACCACATGTGCTGACACTGGCATTCAAGAAAAAGCTAAACCAATAAAAAAGGTCCAAACCCCCTGTTTTCTATCTCTGGTACATAAGAAAGGGATATTGTTTTGTTGCACAAGACCCCAAGGTCCCCATTAGAACATGAAAATATTTATAGCAGTGGTGGTTTCACTATGGGATTGCTAGATTTTTCTTGCAAATATTTGACTTATGCTTTTGTGAGCAATGGTTTAAAGAAAACAGTATGATTAAGGCTGATATTAAGGGGTACATTGTCCCAAACTACTGTTTTTAGAACATTTACAGTTAAATGTGTCTATTATCCCTAGTTATGGTGACAAAGGAGACTTTTCTTTTTTTAATACTTAGTCTAGTGTGAAAGTGCAGGCTGAAATAAAAATATCCCAAATTATTGGAGTTATTTGCTTCTTAATAAGAGTAAAATTTGTTTTTCCTGTTAGTAAAAAATATATATATATATTGAATTGTTCTAGGAAATAAATTACTTGACCAGTGTGGGAGACTCTGCCCTAACTATTCTATCAAGAAAGCATAGTCAAGGGTAGTGATTTCAGACTTAGGAGCTGTCTCAGCCTTCTTTACTAGATGGCTCTCACTCATACAACTCAGCAACAAAACTAAATAACCCAATCAAAAAATGGGTAAAAGACTTAAACAGACATTTCTCCAAAGAAGAAACACAAAGGGCCAATAGGAATATGGAAAGATGCTCAATACTGCTAATTATCAGTGATAATGCAAATCAAAACTACAATGAGATACCACCTCATAGTGGTCAGAATGGACATCATTAAAAGCTCTCTAGTCATGCCCATCTCTTTGCGACCACATGGACTGTAGCCCCCTAAGCTCCTCTGTCTATGGGATTCTCCAGGCAAGAATAGTGAAGAGGGTTGCTGTTTCCTCCTCCAGGGGATCTTTCCGACTCAGGGATCAAACCCACATCTCTTGAGTCTCCTGCAGGCAGGTGGGTGCTTTACCACTAGCACCACCTGGGAAACGCTTAAAAACTCTACAAATAACAAATGCTGGAGAGGACATGGAGAAAAGTGAACCCTCCTGCACTGTTGGTGGGAATGTAAGTTGGTGCAGCCACTATGGAAATAGTATGAAAGTTCCTCAGAAAACTAAAAGTAGAATTATCATATGATCCAGCAATCACATTCCTGGGCATATATCCAGATGAAACGTAACCTAAAAAGATACATGCACACCTGTGTTCATAGCAGCACTATTCACAATAGCCAAGATATGAAAAAAATATAAAGGTTCATTGACAGATGAATGGATAAAGAAGATATGGTACATACAAACAATAGAATACTACTCAGCCATAAAAAGGATGAAATAATGCCATCTACAGCAATATGGATGGACCTAGAGATTATCATACTAAGTGAACTCAGAGAAAGACAAACACCATATGGTATCACTTATATGTGAAATCTAAAATATTACACAAATAAACCTGTCTATAAAACAAGAAACAGAGTCATAGACACAGAGAATAGACTTGAGGAAGGGGGTTGGGGGAGAGAAGGAGTGGGAGGTTGGGGTTAGCAGTTGTAAGCTTTTATACAAAGAATGAATAAACAAGATTCTACTTTATAGCACAGGAAGCTATATTCAGTATCCTACAATGGAAAAGAATATAAAAAAGAATGTACATAGAATGTGTGTGTGTGTGTATATATATATATATATATATAAAAGATACATATCACATCAGATCAGTCACTCAGTCGTGTCCGACTCTTTGCGACCCCATGAATTGCAGCATGCCAGGCCTCCCTGTCCATCACCAACTCCCAGAGTTCACTGAGACTCATGTCCATCGAGTCAGTGATATACATATATAACTGAATCACTTTGCTGTATAGCAGAAATTAACATAGCACTGTAGATCAACTACACTTCAATAAAAATATTTCTGATAAAATGTGATCTCAAAACAACCTGCTGAGGGACAGGCTTCATAACCCATTATTTCTTAGATGAGGAAACTGAGACTCAGAGAGACTAAGTGGATTATTCAAGAGCACAAAGACATACACAGTGGAGGTTTGCTTTGAATCCAAATCTAAATAAAAGAGGATTTAAAAAAGAAAATTCCAGTGTGGCAAGTGGCAAATGAGTGGAGGGATAAGGGTTTCCTTTTGGTGATTTATCTGTGTAGGGTTTGACCCGCTGTTCAGGAGGGTGGAGCTTCCAGCAGGGCTCTGAGGATGGGACCGACCAACTGCTCTGAAAAGTCAGGGCATACAATATGGATCAGCAAGTCTCCTGCCAGTGGAAATGTTTTATAGATGGTTACCCACACGAACAAAGGGGCTGAGAGAGACTTGAAACAAAAATATTAACAGGCATTGCCAATTCAAAAAAAAAATTTGCAATGAAAATAAGTCATCTGTGAAATGATAATGCAAATCAATGGAAAGATATGAATGAACAAATTTTGATTTACCCATAACTTTTTAGGAACACATTTACTGAGACACATTTTATCTCGGAACATTGATGTTATTTCCTTCCAATAGCAATGTAAAGCATGCTGTTCCGAGGAAGAGCTCTGAAAAGGCTGGGCTTTCACAGGTTTGTTTTTCACAGTTGTAATGTTTCTCAAGACTTAATTTTGGCCGTGAGACACATATTCAAAAGTGCACTCAAGAGACAAATTTGGTTTTCAATGTAGATGTTCTAAATCTGAATTTCTGAAAATTTCATTTAAGCATCCCTCAGTGTATCTCTAGTTCCTGGGAGAAAGACAGCCTTTGGTATCTTAGGCGTGGGGTCAGAGAAGCTCTCTGTCCTGGAGAGAGCTGGAGTTTTAAGACTTCAAGTCCATCTTCAAAGAAGAGGTGGATTATATTTCTAATAATCTTCTGTATTCTTCTAATATCTTCACTTTCAAGTGGACTGCATTTTGGGGAGGTTAGATAAGTAACTTTCATTTTGCTAGTATATTATTCATTTCCCCTATGCTTTCATATTACTGCAGTAGTAGAATTTACATTCTTTAATGTTATTTGAGGGGTTTCCTGGTGGCTCAGTGGTAAAGAATCTGCCTGCCAATGGAGGAGATGCAGGTTTGATCTCTGGATGTGGACGATCCCCTGGAGAAGGAAATGGCAACCTGCTCCAGTATTCCAGCCTGGGGAATCCTGTGGACAGAGGAGCCTGGTGGGCTACAGTCCATGGGGTCACCAAACAGTCAGATACAACTTAGTGACTAAACAACAAGGACAAAACAACAATATTGTTTTAATCCTGTCCCTTCTGCATCCCTGGTTGTGACTCAATAATATTTAACCTTCAACAGATATGTTTCTCTCTCTTTCTTTCCTTATTTTCCTTAATCAGATTCTTGAGGAATTTCTCTATTTTATGCGTATTTTCAAGATTTAAGATACTTTTTAATTCCTTTTGTTTCATATTTCTAGCATCAGTTTTTAACTTTGCTAAATTTCGTTATATTGTTTTTTTCTTGGTACTTTGGTCCTTTCTAAATTTTTGTATTCTGTCTATCTTTAAATTCTTCCTCTCTACCTTCTTTCTTTTCTGTCCCTTCCTTTCTGCATTTATCCTTCCCCACTCTTTCTTTCCTTTTTTCTTTCTTTCTTTTCTTTTTCTCTGATTATCAATGCTACTAAATCTCAAATGTTTCAGACGGGAAAAGGGCCAATTTTTTTTTTGGGGGGGGGAGCAACATCTTTTATAAATTGTCTTATAATTCTATTTATGACCAGAGAAAATATCCTACAAAATCCTAACTCTAAAAAAAGTGTTAAGGTATTTTCTGCTATTTGTACTTTTTCTCAAATAAAGTATGCACATTTTAAATTGTTTTATGTGTGTATGTGTGTGTGTGTGTATATATATTCCCATTTAAAATGTATATGTAAAAATCTGTGTATATATATTTCATAGTTCTCTCTCACACTGATTTCCTTTTCCTTTTTTTGAAACACTGGCATTTGATCTTCTGGATCTCACATTCCACTCTTATCTTTTTCCCCATGTTTTCATGTATGTATGTTGGATTTGCACTCATTTCACACACTAGTAAAGTAATGCTCAAAATTCTCCAAGCCAGGCTTCAGCAATACGTGAACCGTGAACTTCCAGATGTTCAAGCTGGTTTTAGAAAAGGCAGAGGAACCAGAGATCAAATTGTCAACATCTGCTGGATCATGGAAAAAGCAAGAGAGTTCCAGAAAAACATCTATTTCTGCTTTATTGACTATGCCAAAGCCTTTGACTTTGTGGATCACAATAAACTGTGGAAAATTCTGAAAGAGATGGGAATACCAGACCACCTGACCTGCCTTCTGAGAAATCTGTATGCCGGTCAAGAAGCAATGGTTAGAGATGGACATGGAACAACTGACTGGTTCCAAATCAGGAAAGTATGCCAAGGTTGTATATTGTCACCCTGCTTATTTAACGTACGTGCAGAGTACATCATGTGAAATGCCAGGCTGGATGAAGCACAAGCTGAAATCAAGATTGCCGGGAGAAATATCAATAACCTCAGATATGCAGATGACACCATCCTAATGGCAGAAAGCAAGAAGAACTAAAGAGCTTCTTGATGAAAGTGAAAGAGGAGAGTGAAAAAGCTGGCTTAAAACTCAACCTTCAGAAAACTAAGATCATGGCATCCAGTCCCATCACTTAATGGCAAATAGATGGGGAAACAGTGGAAACAGTGAGATATTTTATTTTTGGGGGGCTCCAAAATGTCAATGGCACCCCACTCCAGTACTCTTGCCTGGAAAATCCCATGGACGAAGGAGCCTGGTGGGCTGCAGTCCATGGGATCGCTAAGAGTTGGACATGACTGAGTGACTTCACTTTCACTTTTCACTTTCATGCATTGGAGAAGGAAATGGCAACCCACTCCAGTGTTCTTGCCTGGAGAATCCCAGGGACAGGGGAGCCTGGTGGGCTGCTGTCCATGGGGTTGCATAGAGTCGAACATGACTGAAGCGACTTAGCAGCAGCAGCAGCAGCAGCAAAATCACTGCAGATGGTGACTGGAATCATTAAATTAAAAGACACTTGCTCCTTAGAAGAAAAGTTATGACCAATCTAGACAGCATATTAAAATGCATATTACTTTGCCAACAAAGGTCCGTCTAGTCAAGGATATGGTCTTTCCAGTAGTCATGTATGGATGTGAGAGTTGGACTATAAAGAAAGCTGAGCACCAAAGAATTGATGCTTTTAAACTGTGGTGTTGGAGAAGACTCTTGAGAGTCCCGTGGACTGCAAGAAGATCCAACCAGTCAACCCTGAAGGAAATCAGTCCTGAATATTCATTGGAAGGACTGATGTTGAAGCTGAAACTCCAGCACTTTGGCCACTTGATGCGAAGAACTGACTCATTTGAAAAGACCCTGATGCTGGCAAAAATTGAATGCAGGAAAAGGATGACAGAGGATGAGATGGTTGGATGGCATCACTGACTCAATGGACATGAATTTGAGCAAACTCTGGGAGCTGGTGATGGACAAGGAAGCCTGGCGTGCTGCAGTCTATGGGGTTGCAAAGCGTCAGAAACCACTGAGTGACTGAACTGAACTGAACTCATGTTGGATTTGGGTTTAAAATAAAAAAGTTGAGATCTAGTTTAGACCTCAAGGCTGCCTATCTTCAGTCAACCTACTAGTTTTGTAAGGCACAAAATTCATGTGTGTTTACTGTTAAGTTTTGTCATCAGTTTTGTCATCAGTTTGTCTGATGTTTTGGGTACTGTGCTTGATTTCATGATTATTTCATGATTATTCATGTTTTTATTAAGTTCTTAAGTTGTGGTCTGTCTCCTCCAAGATCTTTGTTTTCCTAGACATTTATGGAGGCTTGTTGCTTTCCTTGGCTGCATGTGCCCCACTGTCTCCAATAGACAGAGTACGTGATTAATTTTTTAATTTGTCAGTTTGATGTGACTCGGTAGTGACTATCCTGCAAGAGATGGAAGTGGGAACATTCTCTATCATGGTGGGCTTGGAGCAGTCACTATTCCCACACTAGTTTTATTTCCTTGCCTTGGGAGGGTGCAGTGGTCACTTCCTTGGTTTGTTGGGATCAGGAAGACTATTTAATGTGGCTTGTCTATGTCAATGTGGCTATGTCTATGTCAATGCTCATCATGGTGAGTCAAGCTCCTCTGCATGCCCCTGTTCTGATCTGTGCTAAAGGCACACTGACAGTGGTATCCAGCCTCTGACCTGACCTTTGTGGAAGAAGACCCCAGCTGCACCCTCATCTGGAGACACAAGCCTTAATGACACCCATGTGTCTATAAGCCCACAATCTGCTGGACACAGCAAAGACAGAGAAACTGGCATTCAGAGTAGAGAGAAAGTGAAAAGTTACTACCTCCCAGAGTCCATTCTACATCATGCTTTTTAAAACATGCACAAAAGTTTCATCTTTCAAAAGGAACTTATGTTTGGGTTGATCTCTCTGTAACTATGAATTACCAATACAACTATGCTTTACCATATATGTCCTGAAGTAGTATTAGGTAGCTATAAATTATGACAAATTTTTTCCTAGAGTTGAAAGCAGCAATTCTGAAAAAAAAAAAAAAAAACTCATAATATAGATAATATTATATTCATGTTAGTTTTCTCATTCCTAGAACAATGACCTGAAATTCTTTATAAATATTGAAAATGGTTAGCATTTCTACAGTTTTTATGATATCTCAAAGCTTTAAAAAAAAAGCCAACAATTCTATGAAGAAATTTTTAGGACACTTATTTAGCCAAACTGGCTGGTCTGCTTTGTATCATTTTGACTTACGTCTCTTAGTTCCTAGTGGCTAGAATGAATAGGAAAAAAGAAACAAACAAATAATATGTTCACTCAGCAAAAGATAAATAAATATTATTAAGGGCAGAGGAATCAATCATCATTTAAAGGCAATATTTGCCTTCAACATTAAATATTTGTATGCAACCACTTTTAATCTAATTTTCTGAGGATCAGGAAATTCACAGATATTCAGGACAATAAAATCCACACTATTTTGCAGGTCTACTTAACTCATAACTCATTTTCTTGATGTGGAAAGTACTTTCATAATTCTTGCATAAGTTTATTCCAAAAGAGCTTTTTGGCCAAAATGTTGGAACCAGTGTATCTAGAAAGAGCCTTAATTATCACTTCTGTGGGCATAATTGAGAACTGTATGATGAATTTTTCAATGCTGAAACAGGTATATACACCAAATGTAATAGTAAAATCTTGTGAAATATTCACAAGAGACATAAATAAGAATAGTTACAGAAGAAGGTATTCAACTCTTTGGGTAGAAAAATAGCCTGTCAAGTGATTTTTTTCAATTTTGAAGGCTGTTATCTTAAAATATTCTGTAGTGCATATTCATATGGTTATAGGAAGGACATTTGGTTTGGCAGACAAATAGCTTGAGTCAAAATAATTCAACCTACTCCATATTCTTCACTGCTTACTGCATATCCCCATATGGTGTTTCTGCCAGCCTCCCCAAATCCAATCATCCAAATTTGGACACATTTTCTTCTATCTTCTCTTTCCTTATAACTCATCCTTCCTCTAGCAGTCTCTCTGGCGATATTTCTATCTGGTCATTTAAGCTGAGAAAACTGGAGATGCGCCTTGACTTCCTAAATTCCTTAATTCCAACCACACGGGACTATTTGCCTGATCCTGGAATAGCCTAGGTTCCTGGATTTGCATATCCTCTTCCTTTCATCCGAGACCTTTCCTGTTGGGGGCCAGCGTGAGGTACTCCGCCCATGGCAAAGGTCATGAGGAAGGAGGCTCGAGCCTCAGGAGTCCTCCTGGAAATCCTCGAGCATCTACCCCCATAACCAGAGCCTGCCTACTTTACTACTTTGTGTTCTCCCCTACACCTCTGACTTTACGGGGGGCTGTCCCCCACCACCTCTTTCGGAGAAGGAGTTAACTTAGAGCTCCAGTTAATAATAATTCCTGGGCGTGATAGGAGTGTTTCAACCTACAAACTCCTCTGAAGGTTCTCTAGCCTGCCTGACAGGCTTGTCTGGCCAC
This sequence comes from Bos taurus, assembly GCF_002263795.3. Classification (NCBI taxonomy): domain Eukaryota; kingdom Metazoa; phylum Chordata; class Mammalia; order Artiodactyla; family Bovidae; genus Bos; species Bos taurus. The sequence continues at coordinate 12,846,143 of NC_037354.1, read as the reverse complement.
ATGTGATTGCTCACAGCCTCCCAACCGTGAAAGGCACAAGATGCTTTAAACCGTCTAAAAGCAGGTTCCTTAGAAAAGTTAGAAAACTATTAGTATAAGTATAGTGGGCTGATTAGAAATTGTATTGGTGAAGGGTTTTTCATTTGTTGAGCCAATGTTTGTTGCTAAGACTCCACATCCCCTGCCCTTACACACATTAATGAATAAATAGAAGAAATAAGTATTAACCTTTGATATAAATCACGTTAGACCTTAGGCTAAGTAAATTCTTTCCTTAACTAAAACCCACTACACCCTCACCCTATAGGAATGTAACTTTATTTGGGTGGTGTCTGTTTTAAGAATAATCACCCCTGGAGAAATGTGTTGACTGACCGCTGTCACAAGGAGAGGGTCGTAAATTGTCAGCAGGCCCCCCTGGCCAGAAGATGATGTAACAACCTCTGTATACATTTGTGTGAAGCACCTGACTTTAATAAAAGTCAGGACTGCTGTCCCCGCATGACTTTTGTATAACATCTCAGTGTATAAAAACAGACTCTGGAAAATAAAGAATTGGGATCAGTTCCTCGAAAGACTGGTCTCCCCATGTCACTCTCTCTCTCACTCTGGCTGAGTCTCCATCTGGAGCGCGGAACCCACCATGCTTACTAATTATGCCTGGGCTTCTAAGATCCGAATGGGGAGGCCTCAGTGTCTCCTCTCCTTCGGGAGAACGGAAGGATGCCTGCGGCCTACGTAAGTGGTGCAAGCTTCTTGTCTTGAAGTTTTATTGGTCTCCCGTGTAAACCAAGCTACTCAGCCTCTTTTCTCCACTGAATTTTCCTACTGAGCTATCCTCATTCTATTACTCTTTATATCTTTGATAAATATTTAAATAGTCGCCGAAGCCGTCTCCCCTTCGAATACCCTGGATCAACCGGGGCTGGACCCCGGCACTTTCCAAATACATTTACTTGAGGAAATACTGCTCCTTCTTCAAAGCTTACTTCCAATGCTCCTGGGTTGGTATCCTTGAGTTCCCTAATCAGAATCAATAGTTCTGCCCTCTGTGCTTTCATGGAGTCTCAGTTACATGTTATATCACTTTATTACTATGTCTTGTTCATTTACATGTACATATTTGTCTTATGGGTTCATAAGCTGTAGTGTCTGGGGGTTTTCCTCTCAATGATCTCATTATTGTCAAGGTCTAAATGCAGGGTCTTCTATGACTAATATAATAATCAACAAAAATATGTGTTGATTCCAAATCTATTATAACAGCAAATTTTTTTCCTTCCTGAAATCCAGAATCTTTGAGTGAGAAGGCTGATAGTTCTGGATTTTTAAAATAGAGTGGTAGTCCTGTTGCTAAGACTCCTCACTCCTAATGCAGGGGGCCCAGTTTGATCCCTGGTCAAGGAATTAAATCCCACATGCCACAACTAAAGATCCCTGTGTGCCACAACTAAGACCCAGAACAGCCAGAAAAATATGGAGTGGGAAGAAGACTTAAATTTGCTCATATTTACAAAGTGCCAGATGTGCCAGAAATCTCCTTTGCTGCTGTTTTGCAATACTCTTGCTTGCACAACTGTCATTGTCGCCACTTCATAGTTGCAGATACTGAGTTTGGGAGGTTAACTCACCAAAGGTCAAATAACAGTAAGCAAGGAAAGTGATTTTTGAACTCGCTTCCTGGGTTGGGAAGATCCCCTGGGGAAGGAAATGGTAACCCACTCCAGTACTCTTGCCTGGAGAATCCCATGGACGGAGAAGCCTGGTAGGCTACAGTTCATGGGGTCGCAAAGAGTCGGACACGACTGAGTGACTTCACCTTCACCTTCACCTTCTGTTTGATTTTAAAGCACATTGCTTTTCTCCCAGGAATCCTGTGTTTGTTTCCTTGTATATGAATTATCATATTATTTCTCTCCTTAGAAGGGGTTAGGAATCCCTGTGACTCACTTATTAACATTTTCCTCATCCCCCTTTGTGTTAGTTTTCTATTGTTGCTGTAACCAATTACCATTACTTTAGTGGCTGAAAATAACACCCATTTGCCCACTCATAGAACTAAAGGTCAGAAGTCCAAATGGAGTTCTAAGGGGCTAAAACCAAGGTGTCAGAAAGGCTGGCTCCTTCTGGAGGCTCCAGGGGATATTCTGTTCCTTCATCCTCCAGGTCCTGGAGGCTCATGGCCACATCACTGTAGTCACTCCTCTGTCATCATAGTGCCTCCCTGCCTTTGACTTTGTTTCCCTCTTGTAAGAACCCTTGTGATTACATTGTGCCCACCCAGATAATCCAGGAAAGTCTCCTCATCTCTATATTCTTAGTTGAACCATGTCTGCAAAGGTCCTTTTTCCATATAAGATAACAGTTATAGATCCCAGGGAATGAAAGAATCGACACCTCTGGGGGTCATTTTTCACTCTACCAGATCTTTATAACTGAAATAGGTATTAGTAAAATAAGATCTTTCTTCAGTGTAACAGTGCATGAAGTTAACTGGTCAATGATGGGGTTGAACCAGGAATTTCCAACCCTGGAGGGAGCACAGTATAGCACAATTGAACCAACTGGCCACAAATACAGACACAAGCAGATTCCTGAACACTAACAGACACCTGAACCCTGGATAACTGCGAAACTTGTATCTAAGTACTATGGACTGTAAAAAATCAAAACCAACCTGAGGTTACACGTGGCATGTAATTGGTTAAAAAAAAAAAAAAAACTCTTTTGCTTTAGAAAATAAAATGTATGTTATTTAATCCACTCTGGGGCTTCCCTGGTGGCTCAGTAGTAAAGAATCCACTTTCCAGTGCACAATACATGGGTTTGATCCGTGGATTGGGAAGATTCCACATACCATGGAGCAACTAAGCCCACGTGCCACAACTACTGACGCCTGTGTGCTCTAGAGCCTGTGCTCTGCAACAAGAGAAGCCACTGCAATGGGAAACCTATGCACAGAAACCAGAGAGGAGCCCTCGCTCACTGCAAATAGAGAAAAGCCTCTATAGCAGTGAAGACCCAGCACAGCCAAAAGAAAAAAAAAAAAATCCACTTTGCTGTGTAATGGTGCTTTTGAATTTAAATAAATGTCCTATGGTCAAAATTCCCCACTTAAAATCTCACCTTTCTTATAAGTACATGTATTGTGTTTCTTACTTTTCTCTGAGCCATATGAATGGTAAACTGGCTCTTTAACTTTCCTTGCTAGCTTCTTCAACTGAACTAATCACTAGAGCCATCCTGTGATGGACAGGCAGTTAAAAGACTCAAATGTCAGGATGTTTTTGTCAGTCACATCAACAGTAACTTTCAGATTGAATAGTTCTCTGCTGTATGTCAAATCTTTGGCATGGATTCTTTTTCCCCCTCCATAATGTAGAAATTGCTTACATGCTCGTACAAACTCCCTGGTCTGTGTTCACACATCTCATCTAGAATATTCTTCTCCTGTTAGTGAAGAAAGATGATGGGACATGTTATCCTGTTGCTGATGAACAATCATCAGCCTTGAGAAGCAAATACACCCACTTGTGCATATCTGGTAGGTGACTATAATAGAATTCCATTTTGCGGTTTGTGGAAAAAGAAATGCTTTTGAGCCCATCTACGTGTGTTTTCAAATATCATACCAATATACATTCAGCTTCCTAGCTGCTCACTTGCTTGCTGGTATGTATCCCATTTCCACATGCAATTTCTGTATGAATTGAAGGGAAGATGTAGGCAGGCATCTAGCTGTTTAAGAAAATAAATTTATATATTTTGAGCATATGCTTTGCTGTGGACACAGGGCAAAATGTATAGGTAGGCATTTCAGACTATCAGTGAGGCATTATTGCTAAGATGAATTATAGGAAGTAATATTCTGCTGTATGCCTCCCAATCTGAATACTTCTGTATACAGCTGTATTTAAATACAGCTCTGCTCCATAATCAGCAATATAATAACCTATCAAAAATGCCATATGTCATCAAACTATTGGGCAGTGTAAACTTATTTGAGACCCATTATTTAGTGGCAGCCATTTATACCTGAATGAATACACTTCATTATCTATGTGCTCAAATCCATGTGAATGAAGAGATGGAGCCTATTGATTTTTGCTATCGTCCTTTGCTGCCATGTAGGTGGCATTACAGCAGCTTACAATTTCAATGGCCTGCTGCAGTTTAGAAATAAAAAAATCGTTATCTGGAAATCTCTCAAACCAACAAAAATGTAATCAATTTTTTATCTGTGGTTAGGCCCTGGAAGTCAGTGTTGGATTTTCTGTCCTCAATGCTCCAGTTCTCTTGTTAAAATAGTTTGGGAGCTCCCATGGGAAATAACTATACCTGGATTGCACCTGTTTACATACGGAAGTGAAAAATCGGCTCTTTGCATCCTGCTAGCCACAGTGCATCCGTCTCACAGAGTCACTGTCCCTGGGGGATTACGGGATATAGCTCCCCTCTCTTTCCTGGACATCCTTCTCCCACATGACTCAATTCATAGGGACCTACGACTTCAAACTTGAATAGTACTTGAATTCGAATTTGATATCAATCAGTAATCCCAACAATGTTCTTTGGCTGATTAAGAATGAAAACATTTCTTTACTGGAAAATATAATAGGAGTGTTCCCAGGATTGATGACATGTCTTAGGTAAGGAGTTGTTACATTTGACAAGTTAATTTATTTTTCATTTTGCTTACTCAATCATCCACATTTATTGAGGATTTGCTATTTTTTAAACATAGTTGAGGTCGTATGAAGACGAAGGAGTGATATTCTGTCCTGATGGGGACTTCATGGTTTATCAAGAGGGAGTGACATCCCACAGATAACTATAATGCTAACGCAGGGCAGAAAATAGCAAATCATTAATAAAGAACTATCAGTTATCTGAGATGGGATAACTTCAGTGAAAGACATGGAATCAGAGAAGGTGTCACAATGGAGGGGTGTTTTTGATGAAATAAGTAAACACTCAATAATTGTTGACTAAGTACCTATATTATCTGTTCGGCAGTAGTGGACAAAGAGTCCAGCAGGGTAGAAAGGATTTTATACTAAAATCAGTGAAATATAGGTATGAGGGCTCCCCTGGGAGCTCAGTGGTAAAGGACCTGCCTGGCAATGCAGGAGATTCGAGTTTGATTGGGAAGATCCCTGGAGAAGGAAATGGTAACCCACTCCAGTATTCTTGACTGGGAAATCCCATGGACAGAGGAGCCTGGTACGCTGCAGTCCATAGGGTCACAGAGTTGGACACGACTAGCAACAAAACACCACCAACAAAAAATGGTGTCTATGAAGAAGCACAGGGTTGATGAATCCTAATACAAGGATTCTCTAAGTATGTATTAGTATTGGGTGCCGAGATAGCCGTAGGAAAAAAGAGGTTGGTGGTGGAGGAGGGGAGGAAAAGATGGGCAGATTAGGATCCAGTTTGTCCCAAAACACATGGACAGATATGACTGCCATGATCACCATAAACCCAGCTCTCTGGCACTTTGCTGAATCATGGGATTCATGACTAGACACAGGAGTGCACACCTCTGGAAGGCTGGTTAGAAAAGGGGAAAATGAACTGGCTCGCAGCTACGGGCCAGGTCTTATATCAGGTTCTTGACACACATTACCTCATTTAATCTACAATGGTGTTACTTTACAGATGAAGGAAATAAAGATTTAAAAAGTTGAATGATGTCCTGAAAACTATACTGCAGGTATACCATTGCAGGTATACCATTGCAGGTATGCAATGGTTCCACTGGAAACATTAGAGGTGGGTTGTGGGAGGAATCTAAATCTGGGTGGGGTCTGAAAACAGAGCTGTAAAGAGATTAGGCTATTTCCCCCCCTCCCCCCCAAAACGAAGAGCTAGATAAGTATAGAGTCAGTATTAGAAATTTTATTCAGATAATTTTACATCATTGCAAATGTCATCAGTGAAAATTGGAGAAGGGAAACCAGATGTGAGAGGATTTAAAAATGGAAAGTTCTGACTCCATATTGCTTGAGAATTAAGCCCCAATTCCATCAACCTCCATAGCAGGGCTTCCCCAAGGGTCTGCTTTGATGGATTACATCTGCACAATGAGATATTTATCCTTGCAGCCGTCAGAGTGGGAGGTTCTCACACACACACACACACACACACACACACACACAGAAAGTGTTTCTTTGTTCGCAAGGATCAATTAAATCCTCAGAGCATAGAACCTCTGAAGGGAACCATAGACCCAGAGACAGTCTGGGATCAGAGAAATCTTCCATGTGGACGTGACCTTTCAGTCCACATTTGAATGAAGGCTGAGGAATGGAAGGTTGTCGGGGAGGACTACAGAGGAGACTTCCAGGCTGGGGACTATAAGTAGGGTAAAATCTGTGTCAAGAGGCTTCCATTTCAGGCAAGTAAAGTGGCCAGTGTGGTCTGCCCTTTAAGAGTAGAACACAGCATGTTGAGTCGAGGGTGGTGGTGAGGTGGGGAGCAGAAGATTTGCGTGGAGGATGAATGGATTTAGGTCTTTATCTTAAGAGCAAAGGAAAACCATTGAGTTAATGATGGTTTTTATGGGGTGGGAGAACAGGAGTTGATATGATCAGTAGTTTGTTTGCAGATAACTATGGAGAAGGAGTCCTCCTAGGTGACTCAGTGGTAAAGAATCCACCTGCCAATGCAGGAGACATGGATTTGATCCCTGGGTCAGGAAGATCCCCTGGAGGAGGAAATGGCAACACACTCCAGAATTCTTGCCTGGAGAATTCCAAGGACAGAGGAGCCTGGTGGGCTGCAATCCATGGGGTCGCAAAGAGTCTGTCACAACTCAGCACGAACGCACGTATGAACATGGAGAAAGTGGGAACACAGGAAGAACTTATAGGAGCCTCCTACAGGTCCAGGTTTAGGCTGAATGATGGCAGCAGAATTGGAAGCACCCTTTGGATGTTACATAAGACACTGGGTGGAAGAGTGTAAGCTCATAAGTAAAGGACAAAATTCCAGCCAAGGGTAGTGGTGATTGGGGAGGGGTGAGAAAAATCTTTCCAGAATCATTGTCACCAGCTCCCCAAATACAGCCTGGCATTCATCTTTCTTTACCTCAAAGAGCAGTTAACCTGGTCTTAATTTGTTGCAACTACACCCAACATTCTCCATGTCTCCAGCTTTCCTGTATTTGTTTCAACTCCCCTGGAATTGCCTTTCCCTTGATATCTGTAATTAAAATTTTATTAAGTCCCAGATCAAGTGTCACTTCCACCATGATATCTCACGTAATTTGAAATAATTTCTCCCTTCCTCTGTTCATTACACCTACTTCAATTTTCATTAGTTTGGGACACTGGCCTATGAAATCTCTTCTGAATTTAACAAAGTCTAATCAACAAAATTGTGCTAATTACTTAACCTGATTTGGTTATGTGTCTGAGGTAAAATTTGTCAAATATTCAATTTAAGGTCATTATTTGAATGGTAGTGTCTTTTAGGAAAGAGAGGGAGGCACATGGGCAGAAATCTCATTGGATGTCTTTGTCCTTAGTCTGGAGAAGGCAATGGCACCCCACTGCAGTACTTTTGCCTGGAAAATCCCATGGACGGAGGAGCCTGGTAGACTGCAGTCCATGGGGTCACTAGGAGTCGGACACGACTGTATAAGTTTCAAGTAGACAACCTGAGCGACTTCACTTTCACTTTTCACTTTCATGCATTGGAGAAGGAAATGGCAAGCCACTCCAGTGTTCTTGCCTGGAGAATCCCAGGGACGGGGGAGCCTGGTGGGCTGCTGTCTCTGGGGTCACACAGAGTCGGACACGACTGAAGCGACTTAGCAGTCCTTAGTCTACATGTCAATTTCCAATATAAAGAAATATGTGAGGAAGAACAGAGGCTGAAGAAGTTTTTGATTCAATTAGCACAGGTTGCTTTGTAATTTTTTGGATATCTGTAGTAAGCGTGAAGGAGACAGTTGGATTCTGACTGGCGGAGTTTGTCTTACAGACAATTTGGTTGAGTAGAGTTAGCATGGATTACACACCTGGTATTGTTTAGCAGTTGGAATCTGGTGCCAGAGCATACATTCAACTGGTTTTAGTGATGGGAACTTGACAGTTTGGAATTTTTCCTAACACATATCTGTAACGAGGAAATAAGGACACAACACTCTTAATTTCTTATGTGCCAGTGTTATAAAAGCACCTCGCTTTCAATGATATGCTCATCCAAATGGCTGGAATGTAATACCACCCACTGTTGGATAAGAAAAGTAAAAATAAAACTCCCCAAAATGAAGTAAACTACCAGAAGGCATTAAAGTAATTTATTTGACATTGCTATGTATTAAGCACATTTGCCTCTGTTAAAAGATAAACTGAAGCATCAAAATTTTCAGAGTTAACTTGGGCAAAAATAGATTCAGATCAGGCGGGGCCAAATTGGAAGTGGTTAGGAGGGCTCTGTCCACAGGACATAGGGGGAAAGTCTTTTAAAGAGCAGATTTGAAAGTAAAGCAAGGAAATTACTTGACTGGCTGTGGATGAAGTGTTTGCCTTATTTGGAAAAGCCGAGTTGGCTCTTTGTGATGAGTTATCCTTAGGCTTTGATTTCTTAACCTTGAGGCATCTCAGCCTGAGGTTTATATTTGATTACTAGGCTGCTAAAGTATTTGAACCACCTCCATCCAATGACCTCCTTGTTTAACTAACTTAATACCATATGATCCTGTAATGCCACTCACTCCTGGGCATATACTTGGAGAAAAGTCTATTTCAAAAAGATACATGTATGCCAATGTTCATTGCAGCACTAGCAGCCAGGACATGGAAGGAACATAAGTGTCCATCAACAGATGAATGGATAAGAAGATGTAATAAATATATATATATACACACACACATATATATATATACACAAGGGAACATTATTCAGTCTTAGAAAGAATGAAATAATGTGGTTTACAGCAACATGGGTAAACCTAGGGATTATCATCCTAAGTGAAGTAAGCCATACAGAGAAAGACAAATTTCCTATGATATTATTTATATGTGTAATCTAAAAAAAATGATACAAATGAACATACTTAGAAAACAGAAATAGACTCACAAACAAAACAAATTTATGTGTACCAAAGAGGAAAAGGAGAGGGACAAATCAGGAATTTGGGGTTAAAATAACACATACTACTATTCTCTGGTGGCTCAGATGGTAAAAAATCTGCTTGCAATGCAGGAGACCTGGGTTTGATCCCTGGATTGGGAAGATTCCCTGGAGAAGGGCATGGAAACACACTCCAGTTTTCTTGTTGGAGAATCGCCACGGACAAAGGAGCCTGGCGGTCTATAGTCCATGGGGTTGCAAAGAGTCTGACGTGACTGAGTGACTAAGAACACATATATGAATAGATAATCTACATGGAACTACTATATAGCACAGAGAAATATGTTCAGTATATTATAATAACTTGCAATGGAAGAAAATGCAAAAAGAAGAATACATACATATATAATATATATATATTTATATATGTAAAACTGTATACCTGAAACAAATACATTATAAATCAATTATATTTCAATAAAAAAATAATACCTCCATGCTCCCTGCATATGGAATTTGAGGTTTATATATTATATTTTGAATCCTCAGGGAACTTGGTGTTTTCTCACAACAGAACTGTTGAGAGTTCAAATGATAAAAACATAACTAAATCACTTGACTACTCACAAAGGTAGAAACAGACGGTTAAACCTGAAAGATGAAAAGGATCAACAAAGTGTCAGTGCTTTACTGACATCACAGACTCCTGGGGGGAAAATGAATCAAGATGGGGGTCTCAAAAAATGTCCAGAGTTAGTTTCATGGTTTTAATCATGGAAAAGTTGAAATGCACTTTCGAACTCAAACCTAGTTATTCAAAAATAAACCATTCCAACTTCTAATCTCACGACCTCATTTTCTCTCTCTTCTCAGACTTTATTTCTTGGCTCTGAAAACTAGGATCATGATAAGAAGTATTCTGTTACAAAGAGTCTTCCATGGGTACAACAGGTTTTATGGGCTAGAGGGGATTCCAGGCAGTGCAAAGTTATGGAAAATCTTTATATCCTGTGAGGTTATATAATTCTTTCCGTAATGTCCTAGCTTCAGACATTTATATAACTTGTCCAGCTTCAGCTTCATCCCAGAGTTCATCTGGAAGAAACACAATGGCCATAATAGTACCCATTATAGTCGCTATTCTTCTCAATTGTAAAGGCACAGTGAAATCGTCGGGATAAAGCTGTGCCTTGATTGGCTGTTAAATTGCGATCAATGAAAAGTATTTGTGCTATAATTTTACAGCCAAGCAAGAACTGGCCATCCTGGTGGCAAGTCAGCATGTACATACCATCAAAACTAAAGTGTCTCACTTGGATAACTGAACTGAATTTTCTTTAAGACAACAGGGTACAATAGAAGTCATGTTAAAAAAAAAAAAAACTGGGCATTTTTCTGCCACCTGGTTAAAGAGAAATAACATATATGAACAAGGACAAAGTCCAGATAAAAAGGGTGACATGTTGGTAAATTACAGCCTTCGTAATTCAAATTATAAAGGAAAACCAACACTCGTCTTCCCTTTTTCATCTAATAGTAGGTGGAAATGACTAAGGGCCAGATAGTAAATATTTTCGGTTTTATGGGTTTTCTATGGTCACTGTTGCATATTTCTTTTTTCTTTTACAATCTTTTAAAAATGGAAAAACCAGTCCCACAGAAACAGGCTGTGGGCTGGGCCTCCTGGCTTTAGGCTGCAGGCCCCTGGTTTATATGAATGCTTACAATTGTGAGTTTTAATAAAAGTCTCTCTGAGCTCCTATACTCCAGCTTCCCCATCCACCTGGAGCAGCGATCTGAAGGGGATCACTAGTCTGTAGACCAATGCTTGAGAACAGTAGCCAGAGCTCTGTGTGTAAAGCATGGCTGGAAAGTGAATAGAAGCAAGAGAGCTTTCCCTTTTGTGCACAACTGCAGACTTCACTGGCTTTGCAGCATCTGTCTCTATTTATCTCTGTCTCTCAGTCTCATGAAGGGTCTTAGAGAAAACCAACAGAAAAAAAAAAAAAAAAAAAACACATCTTTTCCCAAAAGCTCAGAGAAAAGCTGAAGACACTTCCAGACACACATACACACACACACAACTTGATCATTTCCCATGATTGCATGCCCAGTCAGCCTACTATGATAATTACCTTCGTGTCAAAAAAATAAAAAAAAGATTATTAGAACTGTGCTTCATTGTAACCTTGAAATATTTCTTCTACCCTCTGAACTGCTTCCCATCTCTCCATAACACAATGACTAGGATATCTTGCTTTTATTTTCCCTTGGGAACAGTTACATTGCAAGAGGCTTCTCAATGAATTGCCACATTCTGGAAACGCCATCTTGCATTTAACATTCCAGGAACATGCCTCCATTCTATGCATAATGGTAAGAGCATTCACAGGTAGCATTTATTGAGAACCTACTATATGTCAGTTGTTCTAAGCACTTGATAGAAGTAACTCACTTAATCCTCACAATGGCCTAAGGGGTAGGTGCTACAAGTATTTCCTTTTGACAGAAAAAAAAAAAAAAAAACCCAGAATGATCACAGTTACCTGAATTTTTCCCTGTATGCCATATTGTAGTCAACCAACTTTAAGTTCAAAGAAATATTTTATTTCACCCAAGTCCAAACCCTACTATGGTTGGGCTGGTGTTTTTGTCTGATCGCTTCCAAAATGGTTTTGGCCATAAATCGCTCAACTGTGATCATGAAAAGGCTACATGGAATATATAGATACCCTGTGTCTATCACTGTAGGGTCCTGCAAACAGGTGGTTCTGCACAGGTATTATTGCTGTTTTGTGGTTTTTAATAACTTAGTTGCCAGCAATGAAAAATATGTGTATCTCACAGGGAAATCTGAATCTCTAGCTCTTCTGGGAACATTAGCTCTGGCAATCCTGCACTTGCATTCTAGCACAATAATAATTGACTCCATCAGCTGACCCCCACTTTTTTTCTTTTGCTGCACTGCTCAGTGTATGGGATCTTAGTTCCGCCACCAGGGATAGAACCCCCTGTGCCCCCTGCATTGGAAGCACAGAGTCTTAACCACTGGACCACCAGGGAAGCCCTCCATCAGCTGTCTTTAAAATCCTAGGCAAGTGCTTTCCAGTTTGCCTGTCCCTACTCCACTCAGTGGCCTTATCTGCCAGCTCCTGAGGGCTTGCAAATTTTCAAACTCCTGATAGACATGCTGCTTCTGATTCATTCACCCAGATAGAGTGCATTCAGTTTTCTTCTGGAAAATCTATAGACCTAGTCAAAGCATGCCATGTTAGAGACTTATATCCTAGCAGTAAAATTTAATAACCTCCCCAAGCTTTCCTTTTTACTCATCTGTGATTATCCCAGGCATTTACCAGCTAAGGAACCATTTGGCAGTGTCTTAATGTGCTAAACTCTATCCGTTCCTTTGCTGCTCTGAATAGCTGTGTCAGCTTTTCTTTGCTGCTTACATGATTTAGCTAATATGTGTCTGCAGATATTTCCTGGTATATTTCATGAAAGTTTATAAAAGTAATTGTCAGAAATGATCATGCTTTGATTAAATAAACATGCTATTGAGGAGTTAGGTACACAATTTAAATACTGCATGAATAATTTGTGAGCATATCTGTCAACCTATTTCAATCGTTTTAAATTGTAGATACATTTGTGGAAGCACCATCCTATTTTGCAAACTTGACAGCAATAGCTGTTTCCTGAGTGCATTCGACATTAGTTTCTACATTGTTTTATGCCAATCACATTTATTGCAAACTGCTTATTACTTTATTGCTGATCATGGCAACATATATTTATTTAGCTTTTTATTTTAGAATCAGCAGGCTATCACTCGCCTTATTAATCAGATCCAACCTTGAGGATTATAGCCACTGGTTTTAAGTTTATCTAATTGCTGCTGCTCTAAAACTGAGAAATAAGTAATGCAGTTATACAGTCTCCCTTGAGGAATTATTGTTCCTAAGGATGTTACTTGCTACTGGGAAAAGAGTCTTCCAATATATATATTTCTATTGAAAATAGTGCCTAAGTGGCTTTCTAAATTGGTTTAGGGGGTTGGAAAAAGTGAAAGTGAAAGTGTTAGTCACTCAGTTGTGTCTGACTCTTTGCAACCCCATGGATTGTAGCCCACCAGGCTCCTCTGTCCATGGAGTCCTCCAGGCAAGAACACTAGAGTGGGGAGCAAGTGGGGAGCCGTTTGCTCCTCCAGGGGATCTTCCTGACCCAGGGATCAAACCAGGTCTCTTGCACTGCAGGCAGATTCTTTACCGTCTAAGACATCAAGGAAGATGTTTTAGGGATTTACTACTACTACGACCACGACTACGACTACAACTACGTCGCTTCAGTCGTGTCCGACTCTGTGCGACCCCAGAGACGGCAGCCCACCAGGCTCCCCCGTCCCTGGGATTCTCCAGGCAAGAACACTGGAGTGGGTTGCCATTTCCTTCTCCAATTCGTGAAGGTGAAAAGTGAAAGTGAAGTCACTCAGTTGTGTCTGACTCCTAGCAACCCCATGGACTGCGGCCTACCAGGCTTCTCTGTCCATGGGATTTGCCAGGCAAGAGTACTGGAGTGGGGTGCCATTGCCTTCTCCGTTTAGGGTTTACCCCTGTGCAAAGAAACAAGCTGATCTTTCTGCATTCTATCTTTTTTTGATTCTTACAATTTAGAAAGGTTTTCTTTTCTTATATTTCCAGGGATCTTCTCAGCATGCGCTGTTACATTTGTTATAAAATTAAAATTACATGTGTTAACTCACATACCAAAGTTTTAATTAGCCCAAGAGAAAAGTCAATATTTCTAATCTGTTGCCTCTGGATTTATGCCAGTTTTGATGTCTAATAACAGCCCAACAAAGCAACATAATACACACTAACCTGAATCTGTAAGAAGGGAAACAAAAGTCTAAATAATAATAATTAAAAAATGTGTTGGGATCCAGAATGTGAAGCAATCAAACAACAGAGCTGCATCAGCCTGAATTGATTCTTGACCTTGAGAAAGGATTACACCTCAAAATGTTTAGAATTCAGAAGAGAAGGTGGGTGTTTGAGTCTTTTTACCCTGTGTGACTCACAAGGGTCTTTCCCAAACCCCATGAGACTTATTCCGTGCTGGGGGAAGCCCAATACACAGCCACCATGAGCTTCCAACTCAGTCTCAGCTCTGATCAGATGCAAGTTCCTTCTCCTTGCTGTGTCTCAGTTTCCTCTTTTGTAAAATGAGGAGTTGGTTAAGTCTTTGCTCTTGTACTGTCTCTACCTAAGTTCTAGAATTCTGATTCCTAACAGAAAACAAAACTCTGTACAGACTCCTCAGCTTGATATATGCTTTAACATATTCTTTTCAAGAGGGGAAGGAAAATGAAAAAGAAAGAGAATAAATAGCAGTAAAAGATGAAACAGTGAGAATTGCTGGAAAATGGAGATATTATCATTTATTTCCCCTATTTTCTTTGTGAACCATAAAAGTCTCCCAGAGAAAATACAGAGAAAATGCTGGTTCCAAATTTATCGTCACGGTCACAAAACACAGATAGGGTTATTGCCTCATAGTTTTGCTTCTTATCAAAATATTATCAAGTTTACCCTATGGTTATGCCAGAGAGAAGCTCCGACATTAGCAAACAATGTATGGCAACAGCAAGACATTCACTTGCATTTTCACTTGTACTAGTGTTACTTCATTAAAAATAAATGGTCACTGGAAAGCCTACGGCTATGAGTTGAAAACACTTATTCAGACACTTCAGATACAGTGTGTCTTCTTTCTTTCTTGTTCCCAGTTTCTTTTGCAGAGTTTACTTGTGAATGCCTAGGAACTAAATTCAAGGCCACAACTTGCTGTATATACTATGATAGGAGAAACTCAGGTCAGTTCAGTTCAGTCACTCAGTCGTGTCGGACTCTTTGTGACCCCATGAACTGCAGAACGCTAGGCCTCCCTGTCCATCACCAACTCCCGGAGTTCACTCAGACTCACGTCCATCGAGTCAGTGATGCCATCCAGCCATCTCATCCTCTGTTGTCCCCTTCTCCTCCTGCCCCCAATCCCTCCCAGCATCAGGGTCTTTTCCAATAAGTCAACTCTTTGCATGAGGTGGCCAAAGTACTGGAGTTTCAGCTTTAGCATCATTCCTTCCAAAGAACACCCAGGACTGATCTCCTTTAGAATAGTGAGTATCATATGTCGCTGGACTTTCAGGTTGTCTCCATGTCCTGGCTATTGTAAAGAGTGCTGTGATGAATTGAGTCATTTGAAGATATGTGGATGGACCTAGAGTCTGTCATACAGAGTGAAGTAAGTCAGAAAAAGAAAAACAAATATCGTTTATTAATGCAAATATGTGAAATCTAAAAAAATGGTCCAGATGAACCTATTTCCAGGGTAGGAAGAGAGACTCATTTGCAGAAAACAGACCTGTGGACAAAAGCAGGGGAGAGGAAGGTGAAACAAATCAGGAGACTGGGATGAACATATGTAAACTCTCAAGTGTAAATTAGATAGCTAGTGGGACCTGCTCTAAAGCACAGGAATCTCAGCTTGAGGTTCTGTGGTGACTAAATGAGTGGGATGGAGGTGGGAGGCTCAAGAGGGAGGGGATATATGTGTACATACAGCTGATTCACACTGTTGTACAGCAGAAATGAATACAACATCGTGAAGCAATTATACACCAGTAAAAACTAAAAATAAAAATGCATATCCTTATCCGTATATATTTTAATGAAGGGCTGAATCAGTCAGGTCAATTCCAAGTCTAACACACTGAGATAGAAATCACAAACAATGGGAGGAAAGGAGAGGAAGGACAGGTGGGCTGGCGTGGATGAGAGGGCCGGAGACATTGGCCTTCAGAGCAGGGTCTGGAGTCTGGAAGCCTCTGTTCCCCTGGGGCGTCCTTGTCTCCCCAGGTGCTCAGCCCTTCCGTCTTTCCTGCAGTTCAGCACTGTGAAAGGAATGTTTACTGTGGAGAGCATGGGGTCACCTCCACAGCCAGCAAGCTCCATAGAATTCTTTTAGGATTAGGAGGAAGGGAGTAACAAAAAAAGAAAAAAAAGATAAAAATGGAATCTTACAAAGAACAGGGGAGGGGACGGAATTTGAGATCATAAAAGCCTGTTGGCCTGGGTGCTCTGTGGGTCCTGGGAGGGCGGGGCTCACGCAGGCAGACAGCTGCGAGGGGGCAGTGCTCCAGCGGTGCTCAGGATGGAGCAGTGGCCCCATGGGACTCCTCCTTCCAACATCTCCCTAAAATAAACCAACTTCCCAAGTAAGACAGCATAACTTCCAAAATGACTCAGCAAGAATACAAAGGGTGGTATTTGTATTGTATTATATCCATTCTTGCCCTTATATGATGTGAAAGGGTCTTAAGATTTAAAAGTGATTCCTCTCTCTAGCTAAGACTCAATGGAAAGGTTCTGCAACAATGAAGGATAAACACGGCAAGTCCCCTACACGCAAGCCTTTAAGTTGCAAACTTTCAAAGATGCAAACAACTTCAGGTGTGAGTGAAACTGCAGCTCCTCTGTCTCCTATTGCTGACGATCCTTCAGCTCTACCATCTCCTACCACCTCTGTCTCCTCCGGTCAATAACTCTTCTTGCTTGTTCACTTGATGCCAGCCCCAGTACGCCAGCTGTTGTATTGTAGTACTATACTTTTCAGGGTACTGCACTGTAAGATTAAAAATGTCTTTTTTGTTGTTGCTGTATTTTTCATGTCCCAGGTGGCTCAGATGGTAAAAAAAAAATTTGCCTCTCAGTGCAGGATAGATACACAGGTTTGATCCTTGGGTCAGGAAGTTTCTCTGGAGAAGGAAATGCCAACCTGCTCCAGCATTCTTGCTTAGAAGACTCCATGGATCTTGGAGGGCTACACAGTCCATGAGGTTGCAAAGAGTTGGGCATGACTTAATGACTAAACAATAACTAATTGTCTGAAAAGTATTATAAAGCTTTATAATACTTTACTATACAGTTAGTTATTAGCCTAGGCTAACTTTGTTGAACTTATGAACAAATTGGATCTACACACACTCTCTCGGACAGAACTTGTTTGTATGTATGGGACTTACTGCACCTGCATCACAGCTGTGGTTGTCAACTTACACCCAACATCACTGGTCTAGAAAGATCCCAAACTGCTCATAGTCTTGTTTTCAAATGTGTTCCCACTGTGCATCCAGATTATATCCTTTTGGGACCTGTTTCTTGCCCCTCCTGGGCAAGTACAAGAATTAGGCAATCCTGTTGATTTACTGCTACTCATGTCACCGCACACTTCTAATGTGTGAGTCCATTTCCTTCCTCCTAGCTCATTACAATAGCCATCTGCACTGTTCCCTCTGCCCAGAAGTTCCTCAGGCTCATCTCCACTTGTCAAAGTTCTATATAAGCTCTGAGGACCTCCTCAAATATCATCTTATTCATTATTCCTGCTGAACTCCCAGTGGAAAGTAACCAGGCTTCCTCTGACCTCTCCACATCTTCCTTTGTGTCTTTCCTGCAGTGTTTCTTTCTTTCTACCTTGCACTGTGGTATGTGTGAAAGTGTCCTCTAGTGAGGAGAAGACACTTGTCTATTTCAGGTGTTGTATCTCCTTTGCTTGAGTCCTGGACCTTGTGACTGTCTAATCCAGTTTTGATGTATTCAGAAAGGTATAAATTTCTATGAGGCATAATTATAGAAATGATTGACTATAAGGAGCATATGTGACAATAAGAACTTGGAAGTAACTCCTGTTTTTAATAGTAACACACTCCTACTTCTTGATTCTTTCTCTGTTGTTGGCATCTGCATCTCTCTATCACCCATGATGACAGTAAACCATTTCTGACGTCTCTGTCTCTTTCATAGACTATATCCAGTCAAATGTGAAATATTCCCAATTGCACTTTACTCCCTTTTCTCCCTACATTTAGACTTCTATGGTCTCTCATCTTAGTATGACAATGGCCTCCTGCTGGGTCTTCCAGCTTCTATGTTTTCTTCATTGAATCCACCCTCTGCACAGGTACCAAAGTGATCTATCTGAAACAGACACTTAACCCGTGTCATATCCAGGTTATGTTTTTCTGTGATTTCTTATCATCTAAAGTTATCTTTTACATGACATTTAATACCTCTTCAACAGGCATCTTATCTGTCCCTCCAGGTTCACTTCCAATTTCTATTCTTTTTCTGTGTGCTATGCTGTTTTGTACCTTGACACATTCTCAAATGCTCCTCTCTGTTTTGAATACCTGAAACAATACATGGCCTACTTGTGGGTAACTTCTATTCACTCCTTAAGATTCTTCCCTTCTATAAAGCTATTCCTGCATATTTTCTCTTCTCTACCCTTCCAGATTCTAAATTCTCATAAGGTCCCCCAGCAGGACCTCCCTGTACATGTCTTCATTTAGCCCATTTGTTGTAACCACCTGCCTAGAAGTCTGTCTCTGGGTTCTTTAAGGATACACTCATGCCTTTAAGACTTTGTGCAGTGCCTATTACATGATAAGTGCTCAGTAAAGCTTTGCTGCATGATTGTTAATACAACAGTAGATGAATATAAGCTGTCTAAAAGGAAGAAGGAAATAACAACCCACTCCAGCCTGGAAAATCCCATGGACAGAGGAACCTGGCAGGCTACCATCCATGGGGTCACAAATAGTTGGTCCATGACTTAGCAACTTAAACAAACAAAACACAGTGGTGATAAAACCTGATTTTCACTGCTGGGAGCCAGCAAAAGTGAATAAGCCTAATCTACTTACTCTGGGTCATATCAGCCTCCTTGAGGTTGTTTGAGTTTAAAGTATGTATGGAGCAGCAGGTGGACAGGGAGAGTGAAGACGGAAAAGGTAGATGGGGAATAGGTTGTGGTCACCAAAGAAGTTAAACAGGAAATGACATGGTAGGTTGGCATTAAATTCAGATTGTTCTGGTGCCAATTTGGAAGATGAATCTAAAGGGGAAAGAGAACTTCCCTGGTGGTACACTGGTTATGACTCTGTCCTTCCACTGCAGGGGGCAGGGGTTCAATCCCTGGTTGGAGAACTAAGATATTGAAAGCTGCACAGTCAAATAAATAAAATAAATAAATAAAGGGGAAAGGCTAGGCACATAAAGACCTGCTGGGAAATGGAAGCAGCATTAAGCAGTGATGAATGCCTTGATCAGAGTAGTGATGGTCAGGACAGGTTTGAGACATATTTAGGAGTAAACGTGACAGGAATTGATGATTGGAAAAATGTCATATTTACTTAGTTGTCTATCTCTTTGTTTATTATTTGTCTTCTGACTTATCAGTTGATGTGACACTGGTTTTCAACATCGACATGACCAAGATGCATCAACAACTCCGGGATGACTCAATAACTCAGCCACTTGCATCAGATGCCACCCTCCCACCCCAATCCCCCTGAGAGTCTGGATCCAACACATCACACATATTCTCACTTGGGTCGAAGTGAACAATGAAGGATAAGAAACCAACAGAGAGAATGCAAGTAATGATTCTCTGCCTACAGAAACTACCAGAGTAACCAATTATACAAGGACTTACAGGTTACTGTTTGTTTAGGTATTAACTTTAGAACAATTTGCCAACCCCAATTCTTTTGCAAACTGGTGATTGAGTTTCTTCTGTGAATCCCTGTGTGATGTACTTGAGATTGGGGGTAGGGATAAGAATCACAGCCTATGAAGAGTTGTTCTGAAAAACCTTGAATTGCCACTTGCAAATCATTGAACATGATTTTAGGTTTCAGTTCCTAAGTGGAACTTTCTTGTATCAACTAAGCTTTCTTTATTTTTCCACTATGCTAAATAGAACTAGAACATTCTTCAAAATAACACACGAATAAGGAAAGAAAGTCCCACTTTGGCATTTATTTGGAGGACAGCTAAACACATTGATTCACAATGTGTCATATACAGAGGCAAGGGGGTGTGGGATGCTAAAGATGTCGCTAAGTTTATTTCTGATGCTGTTTTTGCACTTCCATGAAAATAACATCAAACATTTTGGATGTTGCCAGGTGCTATTAGTGTGGAAATACTAAAACAATAGGAGGTATATAAAGTAATAAAAAAGGACTATGGGACCAGTCCTAATCATAATCTAAATAATGGGAAATACAATAAAACAAATGAATTGAAAATGTGGAAGATACTCAACAGCATTTCAATTGAAAGAGGCAAGTATTACATTTTCTGAAATGATGTGCACTTTTTCTGATTCAGATCCTAATGCAAGCACAGCATTTTCTTCTTTGTATGTATGGGAAAGCCAGCCCTTTTGAGAGTTAGAATAGCTTTCAAGACTCCTGATTTAAATTTCAAACTCTTGATCATAGCTGGGGAGCAAAGGTTTTTATATTGGAATTGGAAATTGAGTTCTTTAGCTCTATACCAAGTGATAATATTAAGCATTTTGTTGTATCCACCATGCAGGCCAAGTTCCCCACTGTGCCTTCAAAGCCACAGTGAATGAACCATATTTGGATTTGCTTATCAGGAAGAGACATTTAGAAAGACAATGCACTTGTCCTGCAAGGCTGAGATTCCTGATGCTTTTAGATAGGCCTGTGGAGAGCTGCAAAATGGGGCCTAAAATCAGGCTGACATGGTTGCTTAACAAGCTTCAGCGTGCTCTGTGGGCTCAGCGAGTCTGTGGTGTCCCCCACAGGGCTGCTGATGGCAGCCATCATAATTAGGACACATGAATCAAAAACACCAGGTGAAGATTTTGCCTCAGAAGAAAGAAAAGGCAGATGGAGGGAATTACCATGCCCTTTGACTGTTAAGCTCTTTCATGCAGCTGGATGGCTGGCCAGCCCTGGCTATGAATGGGTCTGTAGGGCAATTGACAGAAGTCTAGCCCTTCCTACAGTCAAGCTTCAAAAAATCTCTCTTGTCCTTTTGCCATAAAACCTCCATCTTTCTCTCAATATTTGGTAAAACAGGTAACAGTGTTGTCTTACTTCTTTTTTTTTTTTTTTTTTTTAAGTGGGGAAAAGGAACTCGGTTATCTTTTCAACAGGAAGAAAACCTCCATAACCTTAAGGGACATGACCTTGAAAGAGATTTGCTGAACTTTAATATGACTGGATTTTTTCTAACCTTGATGGGCTCTTGATTTCAAAATCTGCCTAACAAAAGCTCTGCCAGGAAAGCTGTTATTATAAAGATGCTTCTCAATAGAGAGAAGTGGGTTAATTGCAAGCTCTCCAGTCAAATAAAGGAGGGTTTTGAAAACAAGTGCAAAATTAACAAAATGTAGCACATTGCTCTTATGGAAAAAAATGATGAGGGAAACATTTGAAATGGCAAAATGTCTCACATAAATAGATGTTACAAAACTTGTTGGAAGAGACTGTAAGAGATTTCAGATTACTCATAAACAATTGCCCATATAACCTTGATATGAATACAGAAATCCATTAGCGATCAAATTTTCTAACATAATTGTACACTAAAAAAAATATGTATTTTCCCCCTATCAATTTATGTTGACAGGATCCAGTTTAATAACACAATCTAGCCTTATTTATGTTTTTATCTTCTTTTTCACTGTATTGCTTCTGAGATTTAGTAAACATAATTTACAATGAAGAGCTGAACACTAAACTGTGAATTTGTTGGGAGGATTTCATTTTGGCATTACATGTCTTCAGTGAAAATTTAAGTTCCATTTGGGGTCCAAAATAAAAGCCCTAAAATACACAAGAATTTTTGTTTCTCTTTTTATAAGCAGTGGCAATATTTTTCTTCTAACAAAAGATCAATCTTAAGGGCAGTCCCCTGACCTTCAGAATTTTAAGAGAAAACTCATATTATAGTGTTGTATCTACGACTTATGTGATAACATCATTTAATGTAAAATTGTGTGAATGATTTCAGATTATTTTGAAAGCATGATTTTACCTGTGAATGTGTTTAATATTTGTAAATCACAATGCAGTAGGCAACACTGCCCAGAAACATGGTTATCATGTAGACTAATAAAGACCTTTACTAGATCCATCTACGAAATTACAGAGAAAATTGCATTTCTGTTCACATGCCCTAAGACTGGCAGTCCCTGAAGGACACATGCTTTAATTTGGCCTATTAAGTAAATGAATATTCTTGAGAATCCACAGAGTCAAGCAAAAACACAATGCTGCCCATTGCCCACTTTTATTTTAGTACTAGTTCGGATTAGACATTTCTCTGTCTGATTTGAGCTTCATTTGGAAGCAATTAACTATTTTGTATTAGATATAATAAGGGTCTCTACTGCATGGACCACATTTGCCTGCATCAGTTGTTTAAGGCTTAATTGAGTAAAATTGCATTCACACTCAACATAGCTTCAAAAGATAACTAATTCCTTACTTCTCTCCTTTCTTAAAGTGCACTGGGCAGGACAAAGAGTGTTGGGGGTAAAAGGTAGGCCAAAGTTCTTAATTACTCTTATTTTTATTTTACTTTCCTGATGTTTATATTTGACCACCAAAATAGCCAAAAGTCATGTAAGTAAAATACTCAACACATTGTTTAAAATACCAGCTCAGATACCCGAATTTATCTTCATGTTTTTAATTTTTTTTAAAAAAAATCATGTTTCTAACTTACTGTTTTAATTCAATTTTTGTTATTATGGACACATTTTTTTTTCCACTTGCAGTTTATCTAATGCCCAAGATTTAAAATCTGGTCATTTTAGGTTGACTCTCCTCCTGGGCAAACTGACTTACTCCCTAATCAGGAGTTCCAGGTATTCTGTATGTGCCCCTCTTAAAGCAGTTATCATGTGACTATGCAAGCATCTTTTACATAATTGTGCCCACAATTAGTCTTTTAGTTGCTGGAGGACAGGAACTTGTTTTTATTTTTCTTTTTAGTCACTTATTTTATGGAGCTATAACTGACATATAATATTGTGTAAATATAAGGTGTCCAACAGTAAGCAAGTCAGCGGCTGCAACTGGTGCACTTGAGCGTGGGCTGCTGCGAAGATACCAAGGGAACATTTCATGCAAAGATGGGCTCGATAGGTATGGACCTAACAGAAGCAGAAGATATTAAGAAGAGGTGGCAAGAATACACAGAAGAACTGTACGAAAAAGATCTTCACGACCCAGATAATCACGATGATGTGATCACTGACCTACAGCCAGACATCCTGGAATGTGAAGTCAAGTGGGACTTAGAAAGCATCACTACGAACAAAGCTAGTGGAGGTGATGGAATTCCAGTTGAGCTATTTCAAATCCTGAAAGATGATGCTGTGAAAGTGCTGCAGTCAATATGGCAGCAAATTTGGAAAACTCAGCAGTGGCCACAGGACTGGAAAAGGTCAGTTTTCATTCCAATCCCAAAGAAAGGCAATGCCAAAGAACGCTCAAACTACTGCACAATTGCACTCATCTCACACGCTAGTAAAGTAATGCTCAAAATTCTCCAAGCCAGGCTTCAGCAATACGTGAACCGTGAACTTCCTGATGTTCAAGCTGGTTTTAAAAAAGGCAGAGGAACCAGAGATCAAATTGCGAACCTCTGCTGGATCATGGAAAAAGCAAGAGAGTTCCAGAAAAACATCTATTTCTGCTTTATTGACTATGCCAAAGCCTTTGACTATGTGGATCACAGTAAACTGTGGAAAATTCTGAAAGAGACAGGAATACCAGACCACCTGACCTGCCTCTTGAGAAATCTGTATGCAGGTCAGGAAGCAACAGTTAGAACTGGACATGGAACAACAGACTGCTTCCAAATAGGAAAAGGAGTACATCAAGGCTGTACATTGTCACCCTGCTTATTTAACTTATATGCAGAATACATCATGAGAAACGCTGGACTGGAAGAAACACAAACTGGAATCAAGATTGCCGGGAGAAATATCAATAACCTCAGATATGCAGATGACACCACCCTTATGGCAGAAAGTGAAGAGGAACTCAAAAGCCTCTTGATGAAAGTGAAAGTGGAGAGTGAAAAAGTTGGCTGAAAGCTCAACATTCAGAAAACGAAGATCATGGCATCTGGTCCCATCACTTCATGGGAAATAGATGGGAAAACAGTGGAAACAGTGTCAGACTTTATTTTTCTGGGCTCCAAAATCACTGCAGATGGTGACTGCAGCCATGAAATTAAAAGATGCTTACTCCTTGGAAGGAAAGTTATGACCAACCTAGATAGCATATTCAAAAGCAGAGACATTATTTTGTCAACAAAGTTTCGTCTAGTCAAGGCTATGGTTTCCTGTGGTCATATATGGATGTGAGAGTTGGACTGTGAAGAAGGCTGAGCGCCAAAGAATTGATGCTTTTGAACTGTGGTGTTGGAGAAGACTCTTGAGAGTCCCTTGGACTGCAAGGAGATCCAACCAGTCCATTCTGAAGGAGATCAGCCCTGGGATTTCTTTGGAAGGAATGATGCTAAAGCTGAAACTCCAGTACTTTGGCCACTTCATGCAAAGAGTTGACTCATTGGAGAAGACTCTGATGCTGGGAGGGATCGGGGACAGGAGAAGGGGACGACAGAGGATGAGATGGCTGGATGGCATCACTGACTTGATGGACGTGAGTCTGAGTGAACTCTGGGAGTTGGTGATGGACAGGGAGGCCTGGTGTGCTGCCATTCATGGGGTTGCAAAGAGTTGGACACGACCGAGCAACTGAACTGAACTGAACTGAAGGTGTCCAACATAATGATTTAATACATTTATGTATTAAAACATGATTAACATTTGCTAACACTTCTATCACAAAGGAGTCTGATTTTATTCATAGGTGAACCTCAGGACTGACTAAAGAATCTGATATAAGGAAACAGGAAAAGGTAACTTGCCTCTAAATATCACTAGAAACTTCCATTGAGGAAGTTTCCATTCTTAATGAGGGCTGAAGATGGCTTCCTTTTTCCCAACCCCTGAGCATAGATTAAGAAGGGTACAGTCTAGTCTAGGAGCCTGTCTAGATTCTGGAAGCCTCTGAATGTTTAATTGTCTTTGCCTAAAAATGTTAAGAATGAATTAGGAAATGAGAATAGTCTCCTGAACATATTCTGAAATGTCTGTGATGAGATGATGAGATTACTTTCATTGTCTTTGCTTCACTGTTAAAAGAGATTTCTTGTTTGTTCCTCCTCAGAAGCTGTGGATTTTCCCTTTGTATTTTCTTACTCATCCTTGAAGACAGGAGTCATACTTTGTAACTTCCACTGTCTTGACTCCAACCATGGAAGAAACTAATAAATAACAGTAATTGATAAAACATATGGTACAATTAATTATTGTAAGAATTTGCTTCTAAAAATCACCTTATTAAAGATACAATCTTGACAGACTTCCTTGGTGGTCCAGTGGTTATGACTTTGCCTCCCAGTGCCGGGGGTACAGGTTCGATCCCTAGTCAGGGAGCTAAAATCCCACATGTCTTGTGGACAAAAAACCAAGACATAAAACAGAAGCAATGCTGCAACCAACTCAATAAAGTCTTAAAAAAACAGTCCATGTTAAAAAAAAAATCTTAAAAGAAAAAAAAATGCAATCTTGAAAACATTCTTAGGAAAAACTTTCCATTTAATGCTTAGCAAGTCAGACTGTTTTCTGAGTGGAGAAGAGTGAGTCACATTATAGATCACACCGGCCACATTCTGGCAGTGTTCAGGCCTTGCCTAAACACTGACATTAACAACAACTGGAATTTGCCAGACGTGGAGCTAGTAGCTTTCATTTTGCTCTGTGGCAAGCCGATCCGTGTGTGTGCTCGGTTGTGTCTGACTCTTTGCAACCCCATGGACTGTAGCTCGCCAGACTCCTCTGTCCATGGGATATTTCAGGGAGGAATCCGGAAGTGAGTTGCCATTTCCTCTTCCAAGGATCGAACTGTATCTCCTGTGTTGCAGGTGGATTGGTTACTGCTGAGCCACCAGAGAAACCCAGCAAGCAGATAGGATATGGTCAAGATGAAAGGCTCAGAAACATGTTCTACATGGTATGAAGAGATAGTGATGTAGCCAGAAGGCATCCTTTTGGGTCTTGGCTCTTCCTCTTCCTCAGTGTGTTTCCTTGGGGAAATTTCCTATTCATAAAATTGGTATATTACATAAGGAGACAGTTAAAGTGCTTGAACTGGTCCTTGGCATCTAGCAAGTGCTCCTTAAATGGTTGCTTTAATGATAATGAAGAAAACAAAAGATCTACCATTCAATAAGAATGTATCTGCCAATACTATGCTAACTACTTAACATATTAATAAAAATAACTGCCCAGATCAGAGGAGACTAAGGCGACAGTGAAGATTCAGATTCAGATCTATACAAACCCCTCATCAGGTCTTTCTTTAAAGATGTGCAAGAGCTCCCCATGTGGTAAAGATAATTCTTATTTGTCATATGTTCCTTAATACCTAGGAAGTTCTTCTTGGTCAATGGGCAGCTGAAAGCAGGTTTATCTGTATGCACTATTGTGTTAGTTTATGGTTCTCACAAAGCACAGTGGCTATTGGTATCACATGGCTGTGCAAAGCAGGCAATTCTGTAGATAACTGCTTAAAGTCTGTTCAGTTCAGTTGCTCAGTCATGTCTGACTCTTTGCGACCCCATGGACTGCAGCATGCCAGGCCTCCCTGTCCATCACCAACTCTTGGAGTTTACCCAAACCCATGTCCATTGAGTCAGTGATGCCATCCAACCATCTCATCCTCTGTCGTCCCCTTCTCCTCTTGCCTTCAATCTTTCCCAACATCAGGGTCTTTTCAAATGAGTCAGTTCTTCACATCAAAGTATTGGAATTTCAGCTTCAACATCATTCCAATGAACACCCACGACTGATTTCTTTTAGGATGGACTGGTTGTGTTTTGCAGTCCAAGGGACTCTCAAGAGTCTTCTCCAACACCACAGTTCAAAAAGCATCAATTCTTCGGCACTCAGCTTTCTCTATAGTCCAACTCTCACATCCATACATGACTACTGGAAAAACTATAGCCTTCACTAGACGAACCTTTGTTGGCAAAGTAATGTAGGTATCAATCAACATTAATAATTATTACCAGATTTTTTTTCTTTCAGAACGGAGATTTCTCTGAGAATTCAATGAGTGTATGAGTTTTACTCTCATGCATCTCATGATTTGTTCTAAGTATAGAATCATAAAAATGATGTAATAATATCAGATCGAGTTTTTCTTTTTCCTTTTCTTCCTTTTTAATGACCATTTCTTAAGGTTTGACTTAAGCAGGGACTCACAAAGGGGATATAATGATCTCAGATATAGTATTTTTCCTGATACTGAGGAGGGCTTCATAACCCTCATGGCATCAGTTTATATTCCTGCATTGTTCTATTTCTATACGGTGACTCTTAAGTCAAGCTTGTTAATGCAAATTGCTCTCCCACCCCCACATTAAGAGACTGTGAGACTTACTCCACTTGCCTCAAAAACAGAACATGTGTGCGTGCATGTTACACATGCACATATTTGTACATATTCATTATGATAATATATGTAAATTGAAGACCGTATTTGAGCCAAGCTGCGTAGGTATGCCACATTGGCTTACCTCTTTCTGGATCCTGAACAAAGCCCAGGGAACATCAGGAGACTTGAAAATAGCTGTGACATGTGGGGATCTCGACAACGGCCACTGTCATAGGATTGCCATACCATGCTTTCTGGTTTCATTAACTGAGTTTTTAAAAATGTCTCCTTTAGCTTCAGATATACTAATTTATATATTATCATCCACCCATAGATCTGTTTATTGTTGTTTACCTGCCTATTCACATACCATTCTAAATACTATCTCACTTTGTATGTATCTCCTAATTCAATATTCAGCTCAGAGCTCCTCTACTCTTAGGCATTTTCTGACTAATTCCTTTTAACTTTTGTCACTCAGCACTTGGGCACATCCTCTGTGCATTTCCATACTCATTTTATGCTTAATCATGAAGTGTTATGAATACATTTATTTGTGCTTTCATTACATTATTCCAGGAGTACATGTTGTTACTCCACATTTTAAGTTTCTAAAGGCCAGATGATGTCTTTCACGTCTATCATAAAACAATTTATTTCCTGCACCTTCGATCCCATTATGATACTCCTTGCATACTCAGCAGTAAGCGCTAGTTGAATCAACTTAAAAATGGCTAAGGGGCAATGAAATAGCACATATATGTTTTCTAATCATGGTTTATCACATTGGGATGGTTGTCTCTTGGCCTGATGATAAAATCCCACATGAGAAATCAGCAGAACTATTACCCAGAATTTAAAAAAAGAAAGGAAAAATCCTTCTCATAAAAAAATTATTTTGAGAGACTGAAAAATTCAAAAACAATGAATTTGATGCCCTGGAGTTCACAGGAGGAAACATTGGGAAGGGACAGAACATAAATAATTGGAAAGCTTTCCAACTCATTTGACAAGCCTAGAATAACTGTAAAACAAAAACATGACAGAGAGAAAAATAAACCTAAAAACATTCACCAATGTCACTTGTGAATGTTAAATTGAGAAACTATAAACAAAATATTAGCAAATTGAATCTAACAATATAAGGAAGAAAAGGTAAAGGTAGAATAAGTCTTATTGTGAGAACACAGAAAAATGTGAATTAAGGTATTTGTTTAATATAACTTATTGAGGAGTTAATAAGAATGAAGTTTTGCCATTGGCAAGAACATGGAGGACTTGGAGGGTAATATGCTAAGTCAGACAGAGAAAGACAAAAGCTGTATGATATCACTTACATGCAGAATCTAAAACATACAGCAAATCAGTGCATATAACAAAAAAGCAGCAGACTCACAGATATAAAGGAGAAAGTCGTGGTTACCAGTGGATCTGCTCGGCTTCAGGGCTGGCTATTCCTCAAGTACCCCACCTCTCCCTCAACCAGGAAGGACAGAAGCCCTATAGAAATCTGTTTTACCGTCACACTTGCAGTTGTTCCTCCTCCCTGATTGAACCCTGTCTCATGAACCTAGTAAAAACGTCCACCAACCTAAGGGTGGGAAGCCTGTGAAGAACTCTTGAATGAAAACAGAAAAGGCTACAGAAACAGAGGTAATTTTATTCAGAGAATCGGATGTTGCTTACATGAACTGGCTTTCTTTTTACATTTCTTTTTGAAAGGAGAAGAGTGAGCTAAACCTCAAGATCCAACTCAGAGCAAAGATTCTGAGGATGCTTTCTTGCCTTTTGCCAAGGATGTCTGAGCAGAGGATGAAAAGACTTATTTCTGGATCAAATTCTGACTTTCAAGTCAAAACTGACTAATGAAGTGGAAGCAATGAAAGTCTGACCAGCCCATCATAAAGCCCCTGAGTCATGCCAAAGGAAACAGGGCAGGATCAGATACGGAGCCTAAATGGCAGGAACACACTTTTAATCAGGTAAAAGGTCGATAAGCTTTTTTGTTCTGGTTTGAAAGGGAAGACAGATCAAAGAAGAGGAAACTTTCCAAAAAAGGAATTCTTATAATAAAATCACCAATACTATACATTTCTTACCAAAAAATTACTAATGCAAATATATGTGTCTATATATTAGTGAATATTGACTTTAAGAATAAGAAAAATGCATTAGGTAGGTGATATGATTTTCAAAGAAAGCACTAAATTTGAGGTCATTCTTTCTTTTTTTTCCCCTGCCTTTGAAGTATCATGGAATTTTTAGAAGATTTTTACTTAATTTCAAGGAAACTCAGAGTCTACATCTATGAATAAGAATATGTCTGTGTAGTTGAAATTTTATCAACATTGGGTTATGTAATTTATGTGAAAACACTTTAAAATTGTGTGGTAAGCTCTATGAACAGGTACTATGCTAAACAGGGGATATGAGTTATAACAAGAGATATTTTTGTGGTTTTTTATGTTTCTATGAAAAAAGTGAAATGCAGTTCCCAAAATAGTACCTGATATAAAAATTTAATATATATTATTGAGCAAATTTTTTCTCTTTTGGTTTGGCTCCTGTGCAGAAAAGCATTGCTTTAGAGTGAATGTAGTTCTAGCTTAAGTGAAGATAAAGTAAAAGGAAGTTTAACTGTGTTATATGAAGAGCAAAGTCTTCTGTCCCAAGCTGTGTTTTAGGGTATAAAGCTAAATTGCCATAAAAAAAATGAAATTCTGCCATTTGCAACAATGTAGATGGAACTAGAGAGTATTATGCTTAGTGAAATAAGTCAGAGAAACACAAACACTCTGTTATCACTTATATGGGGAATCTAAAAAAAAATAAAACAAATGAGTGTACACAGCAATAGAAACAGACTCACAGATACAGAGAGCAAGCTAGTGGTTACCAGTGGGGAGGGGAGAAAGGTGATGGGCAAGAAACAAGGACATATTGTACAGCACAGGGAAATATAGTCATTATCTTACAATAACTTTAAATGGAGTATAAGTTATAAAATTATTGAAACACTATGGTGTACACCTGAAACTAAAGTGATATGGTGAATCAACTCTGCTGCTAAGTCACTTCAGTCATGTCCGACTCTGTGCGACCCCATAGACAGCAGCCCATCAGGCTCTGCCATCCCTGGGATTCTCCAGGCAAGAACACTGGAATGGGTTGCCATTTCCTTCTCCATTGCGTGAAAGTGAAAAGTGAAAGTGAAGTTGCTCAGTTGCGTCCGACTGGTAGCGACCCCATGGACTAAAGCCTACCAAGCTCCTCCATCCATGGGATTTTCTAGGCAAGAGTACTGGAGTGGCTTGCCATTTACTTCAATAATAAATGCCTAACTAGGGAAAGTCATCCTGAGAATCTCTGAGGAACCATGGGGGATAAGACAGATGCTGGATGAGGTAGAATGGAGCAACTGTTATGATTTTCAACAATGAAAAGAAGGATGGGCTTCCTGAGTGGCTCAGTGGTAAAGCATCCACCTGCCAATGCAGGAGACATGGGTTTGAACCCTGGTCCAGGAAGATCCCATGTGCCATAGGCAATTAAGCCCATATGCCACAATTACTGAGCATGTGCTCTAAAGCCCCAGAGCCGCAACTACTAAAGTCCACATGATCAAGGGCCTGTATTCTGCAACAAGAGAAGCCACCATCGCAATGAGAAGCCCATGCATAACAAAGAGCATTCCCCTATTGCTGCAGCTAGAGAAAGCCTGCACGGGAAACGAAGACCAAGCACACCCAAAAATAAACAAATAAATTTATTTTTTTTAAATGGGAAGGAGGAGGATATCATAATTTACAGATATCATTTTGACATGTATTCAACACTTTCTATATGGTGTTATTAAAGTGTATTCAGTGATTTCTAAAGAATGAAAGCAATTGATAATAGGAATCAGCATAGGTTCACTAACATAATCACGGAGATACCAAGGGCAGAAACTTGTCAATTAAAAAAAAAAATCAAGGTATCTGGCAAAGCCTAGAAAAATTATCTTGGTGACTATATGGAGGAAATGAAGATTGGGCAAAAATATGGTGAAGGTGAACTTGAAATTGTGCAAATGACCAAACTCCAAACCAGGGTTTAGTGATGGTTCAGTATCCATGTATGGGGAGGAATGCACAGCCAGTTGATGGCTTTTGTCTTCAGCCCTTCCTGTTTGATGGTTTATCAAGAACTTAGTTCGCATGCTTATTCAATTTCCTTCAACCACAAAAATGGCTATCCATAGGAAGCAGGAGAAAATTATTCCTGAAAAGAATTTAAAGAGTTTTGTGGAGGAAAAACCAGAGGTTTAAGTAAACAGTACAGTTAACATCATCACGGTGATGTGCCTGCCACAGATGCTCCTGCGACCTTCACTGTTCTGATTGAAGCTCAGTGTCAAGAGTGAGGCAAGTCATGGTCCTACATGGTGAAGCTAATGCTCCTCCCACAGTTGACAGGACTTAAGTCTAGAGGAGGGAAGAACATATGGGGATTATGACCTCAGCTGAAGGACTTGTGGATTTTCAGGACATAGTAGGTGCCTATAAGGGCTTCCCAGGTGGCTCAGTGGGTAAAGAATCCACCTGCAATGCAGGAGATGAAGCAGATGTGGGTTCGATTCCCAGGTCAGGAAATCCCCTGGAGGAGTAAATGATAATCGACTCCTGTATTCTTGCCTGGAGAATCCCATGGAAAGATGAACCTGGTAGGCTACAGTCCATAAGGTTGCAAGGAGCTGGATGCGACTGTAACAATATAGCATACATGCATGCATGCAGGTGCTTATAAACAAAGTCACAGGAAGCCTCTGAGAGTAAAATGAGCAAGTTATAGTTAAGTGGAGACAGGTTTCAATTTAACTTAGATAATTTTATTAAGAATTAGAACTGTCCTAAATTCTCATGAACCACTGAGTTTCACACCAAGGAAAGAGAGGTTCACTGACAGTTTACTTGTTGATGATACAGCAGAGGAGATTTAAGCTGGGCTTTGGGTAGGAAACACTCCAAGAGCCCCTTCATACTGAACATTTTAGTTGTCATCCAGGGTCGTGATTCTTCAAAGTACTTTGGAAAGTTAAAGATGTAGCAGTTATAATCAAGATCGAAAATGATAGCAATACAATCCACTAGTAACCATACACTAATATTAACACAAGACTTCACTTTACCAATGTATAGACATCTTTGCTTCAGGGTCACAGCTAACTATAAATCACACATTCAGTACTGGTAGGTTAGAGAAATGAGCAATTTCAAGCTAATACATCTAATCTCAACATTCTAAACTCTTGTGACCTAGAATAGGAAGTAGTTTCAATTTGTAAGGCTTCTCATACAGCATTTATATATGAGAAGGGTGGATCAGATGGCCTTTAAGGTTGATTTTAACTCTCAGTTCTATAAATTTATAAATAGGCATGTCCTAAACGATAGCTGAATTCTTTGATAACCACGGTAGCAAATACTAATAGGATTCTGGGATGGAAACTGGAGCATATTCCACAAAGCAATGACTTGTACTGTGCTGTTATTGGCTATGTCCTTAAGAGTTTCATGATTGATTATGGACTGTACTACATAAAGTGAAATACATAATTTTGAGGCTATCTGATGTTGAAACAGAAAAAGGAAATACTCCTTGGGCTCAGGAGTTTTTGAGGAAAGGTTGAGGAGCTGAGATTTAAGCTGAGGAAGCAAAGTCTGGGTGAGTGCTTTACACCAATAACCAGGCACTCACAGAAGATCATGCGGGTGCTGGTGAGCAGATGTTTTCTGTGTTGGATGAGAGCAGAACAAAAGAAAAGGATTTAGAGTAAAGTGGAAGCAATTTTTTTTTGGATGCCCTATGTATGTCCCTAAGTGTCTTTGAGATAATGAAATATGTTACCAGGGAATGTTGACTAATCTATTTATTGGAGGGTTTTAAGAAAAATTGCAGGGCAGCCTGTGCCAGATGTAAGTACAGTGCTAAATGACCTCATGAGATTTTCTACCGTAGTAACATAATATGGTGAAAATTCAAATACTATCTGGAATCCAAAGTAGGTTCATCTTGAAAAACAACCAAAGTTCGTGGGACACTGGCTAATGTTGCTGTCATTTCATTTGGTTTTTCAGAAATATATTCTTCAGGACATTCATTATCTAATTCTAGCATCTGAGAAATGATTTGCCGCCCTTAACGTTAGAACTGAGTATATTTTCACTGAGGTCGAAGGCCCAGCAATTACAGTGATGCGATGAAATTCCTCGGTGAATTTACACTGCATAAAGTTGCTTCTGCATGAATTTATACACTAAGAACTTTTTAAAAATCAAAGTATTATGTCATTCTCCTTGGATATTTAGGAAAGGACCTTCAGTGATATCACTTCCTTTGTTTCCTATTAGTTCATATGGTTTAAAACAAGTTTTCCTATTTTTAAAATTATTTGGCACAGTCATATCATAAATTACCTTCTTTGCATAATAGCTGTTGCCCAGTAGGCATTATGCCATTTACTTAATGTGATCCTAAAAGACTTAGTGCCTATGTAAAAATGTCCACTACATTTGAATGTTAGCTTTACTTCCTTGTCTTAAAGAACACAAAGAAATTGTTTCAGAACAATGTTTTGGACAGAACAGATGTTTTGAGCAGGAACAGGTTTTGACTAAGGCACGTGAAGCATCTTTCCAGTTTGAGAGAACAGTTAGGTAAGCAATTCTTCCTGCTGTGTACTAAAGCTTTCTGTTGCAAAATGGGGTCCTTGAGATAGGCAGCTTGGGTGGGGCCAGGACCCAGTGAAACAAAATCAACATTTAAAAAGTGTTGATTAAAAAAATCAACAATTGCTTGGTATGCATATTTAAGTTTTTTAGAAGCATCACAATGAAAGGTTCTTGGGAGCAGAAGAGAGTTGTTTCCCAAAGAAGGGCGGAGATTCAGTGTGTCTGCAGGGCATTTCTGCGGAGAAGAAGTCAGGCTCTATTTATACACCCGAGGGATTGATATCTTCCCATCACTGACATTGGTTTCTTCTGATAGTGAGTCTCAAGAAAGTGAAATCACTCAGTTGTGTAGATTCTTTGCAACCCCAAGGACTGTAGCCCGCCAGTCTCCTCTGTCCATTAGATTTTCCGGGCAAGAATACTGGAGTGGGTTGCCATTTCCTTCTCCAGGGGATCTTCCTGACCCAGGGCTTGAACTTGGGTCTCCCGCATTGCAAATAGACTCTACTGTTTGAGTTACCAGGAATCTCAGCAGGCAGCCTCTACTGTACTTAGGATATACCTTGACCAAACTGTCTTCACTTCTTGGGAATCACTGGCCTCCCTCAAGAATATCATTTAAATTACATACAACATAAAATAGTATGCTTCTGCTAGCTCAGTCGTCTTCAGCCTTTTGTGACCCCATGGACTGTCACCCAGACAGAATACTGGAATGGGTTGCCATTTCCTTCTCCAAGGCATCTTTCCCAACCTTTACCACTGCACCACCTGGGAAGCCCATACTAATATTTAATGATTAAATTTCCAGTTGCATCACCTATTGCTTTTTTACTATCTTCCTCTCATCCATATACCCTTATTCCTACAAGATCATGCAACATTTTCTGCATTTCTCATCTGTGTGCTTGCTCGTGAATTTTCTCATCATGGGATTCCTTTCTTTCTCTTTGTTTCTGTAGAGATTCTTCACATCTTTAGAGTCACATGTTAAAGTGGATTGCCACCACAGAACCCTTCCTAATCAGAATTGGTTGCCCCCTACCAGGCATTCCCCTGGTAGGTGTAATGTACTGTTCTCAGCCTGTGCAGTGTTTACTAGCTGAGCTGTGAAATTCCATGCTCCTGGATTGAGCCCTTACTCTTTCCCTACTGGTTCACTGATGTTGGCTAAGATTCTCAATCAGATCCTTAATTTCATCATCTATTAAATAGGAATAACAATACTATCTTCTTCATAGGATTACCATGAGGATTAAAAGAGAATGCTTTTAAACTTGTAATACAATGTTTCAGTTCAGAACAATCACTCAGTTCAGTTCAGTTCATTCGCTCAGTCGAGTCGGACTCTTTGCGACCCCATGAATAGCAACACGCCAGGCCTCCCTGTCCATCACCAACTCCTGGAGTTCACTCAGACTCCTGTCCATCGAGTCAGTGACGCCACCCAGCCATCTCATCCTCTGTCGTCCCCTTCTCCTGTCCCCGATTCCTCCCAGCATCAGAGTCTTTTCCAATGAGTCAACTCTTTGCATGAGGTGGCCAAAGTACTGGAGTTTCAGCTTTAGCATCAGTCCTTCCAAAGAAATCCCAGGGCTGATCTCCTTCAGAATGGACTGGTTGGATCTCCTTGCAGTCCAAGGGACTCTCAAGAATCTTCTCCAACACCACAGTTCATAAGCATCAATTCTTCAGTGCTCAGCCTTCTTCACAGTCCAAGTCTCACATCCATACATGACTATTGGAAAAACCACAGCCTTGACTAGACAGACTTTGTTGGCAAAGTAATGTCTCTGCTTTTGAATATGCTGTCTAGGTTGGTCATAACTTTCCTTCCAAGGAGTAAGCGCCTTTAATTTCATGGCTGCAGTCACCATCTGCAGTGATTTTGGAGCCCCCCAAAATAAAATCAGCCACTGTTTCCCCATCTATTTTCCACGAAGTGATGGGACCAGATGCCATGATCTTAGTTTTCTGAATGTTGAGCTTTAAGCCAACTATTTCACTCTCCTCTTTCACTTTCATCAAGAGGCTTTTTAGTTTCTCTTCACTTTCTGCCATAAGGGTGGTGTCATCTGCATATCTGAGGTTATTGATATTTCTTCCAGCAATCTTGATTTCAGCTTGTGCTTCTTCCAGTCCAGCATTTCTCATAATGTACTCTGCATATAAGTTAAATAAGCAGGGTGACAATGTACAGCCTTGATGTACTCCTTTTCCTATTTGGAAGCAGTCTGTTGTTCCATGTCCAGTTCTAACTGTTGCTTCTTGACCTGCATATAGATTTCTCAAGAGGCAGGTCAGGTGGTCTGGTATTCCCACCTCTTGAAGAATTTCCCACAGTTTATTGTGATTCACACAGTCAAAGGCTTTGGCATAGTCAATAAAGCAGAAATAGATGTTTTTCTGGAACTCTCTTGCTTTTTTGATAATCCAGCAGATGTTGGCAATTTGATCTCTGGTTCCTCTGCTTTTTCTAAAACCAACTTGAACATCTGGAAGTTCACGGTTCACATATTGCTGAAGCCTGGCTTGGAGAATTTTGAGCATTACTTTACTTACGTGTGAGATGAGTGCAATTGTGCAGTAGTTTGAGCATTCTTTGGCATTGCCTTTCTTTGGGATTGGAATGAAAACTGACCTTTTCCAGTCCTGTGGCCACTTCTGAGTTTTCCAGATTTGCTGGCATATTGAGTGCAGCACTTTCACAGCATCATCTTTCAGGATTTGAAATAGCTCAACTGGAATTCCATCACCTCCACTAGCTTTGTTCATAGTGATGCTTCCTAAGGCCCACTTGACTTCACATTCCAGGATGTCTGGCTCTAGGTCAGTGATCACACCATCGTGATTATCTGGATCATGAAGATCTTTTTTGTACAGTTCTTCTGTGTATTCTTGCCACCTCTTCTTAATATCTTCTGCTTCTGTTAGGTCCCTACCATTTCTGTCCTTTATTGAGCCCATCTTTGCATGAAATGTTCCCTTGGTATCTCTAATTTTCTTGAAGAGATCTCTCGTCTTTCCCATTCTGTTGGTTCAATCACTCAGTGGTGTCTAACTGTTTGGAACCCCCATGGATTGCACCATACCATGCCTCCCTATCCATAACCACCTCCTGGAGCTTGCTCAAACTCATATCCATTGAGTCAGTGATGCCACCCAACCATCTCATCCTCTGTCATGCCCTTCTCCTCCTGCCTTCAATCTTTCCCAGCATCAGGGTCTTTTCAAATGAGTCAGTTTTTTGCATCAGGTGGCCAAAGTATTGGAGCTTCAGCTTCAGCATCAGTCCTTCCAATGAATATTCGGGGCTGATCTTTTTTAGGATTGACTAGTTTGATTTCCTTGCAGTCCAAAGAACTATCAAGAGTCTTCTCCAACGTGACAGTTCAAAAGCACCATTTCTTTGGCAGTCAACCTTCTTTATGGTCACATCCATACATGACTCTCACATCCATGCATACTACTGGAAACACCATAGCTGTGACTAGACGGACCTTTGTTGGCAAACTAATGTCTCTGCTTTTTAATATGCTGTCTAGGTTGGTCATAGCTTTTTTCCCAAGGAGCAAGCATCTTTTAATTTCATGGCTGCAGTCACTGTCTGCAGTGATGCTGGAGCCCAAGAAAATTGTCAATGTTTCCATTGTTTACTCATCTATTTGCCATGAAGTGATTGGACCAGATGCCATAATTTTCATTGAATTTTAAGTCAACTTTTTCACTCTCCTCTTTCACTTTCATCAAGAGGCTCTTTAGTTCTTCTTCACTTTCTGCCATAAGGGTGGTGTCCTCTGCATATCTGAGGTTATTGATACTCCTCCCTGCAATTTTGATTCCGGCTTGTGCTTCATCCAGTCCAGCATTTTGCATGTGCTTGGCAAATAGTAAGTTCTTAAGATAGTTGCTAGTAATTGTAATAATAGTCTGAAAAGCTAATGCACTGACAGAGAGTGTTTCTGGGGATATGTGTATATATTTTCCATCATACTAGATTATACAGTTCTTGAATATGATGATGAGAACATATCTATCTTTGTACTTCCTCATTCTTAAGATAGTTCTGAAAAGTGTTAGTCTTATCACAGTTAATTGCATCAAATCACAGTTTTTTTCCCCAATCATAATGCAAGCCAATTTATTTTTTCTTTGAAACATTATGAATAGTCACCATTCTCTGTAAGGTATTTTTTAGTTTATACAACCTCTCAATCTTCTCTTCTACATAGTAATTCTATAAACCTTTTTCTGAAACATCTTTTCTGTAGATATAATGATCATGTTTATGGATCTTCTCTCCAAGATCTCGTCAGACCCCTAAGTTGCAAATCTAAGAATTAGATTTTATCTAATCTCACTCTCTTTGGACACTACCACTAAGGGGTCCGATGTGTTTTATGAATACTTAAGGTGATTTAATTTTTATTTCCCTAAATTGTACCATTTTGCTGACTCACAAATAGATGGCATGTTTTCCCTTAATTTTAGGCTCTATAAATTTAATCGATATTGGCTAACTCAAGAATTATGAATAAACTCTTCAAGAAATGGATATAGTAGATGATGAAACAAGAAACAGAAACATACACCTTGTTCCCTAAATCTTATCTGTGAATAATAGTACATGTTGACTATATTTCTTTGCCCCAAACAATTAATAATTAAAAAAAAAAAGTCTAATGAATTAGATATTAGAGGCCATACAGAAATGATATGAGCCAATTCAACTATTTAAACCTGAATATGAATATATCTGGAAGGTTTATGTCAATATTTAACATTTTAATCTGTTGAATTATTAGATTTTAAACTCAGAAAATACTTTAATAATAATTAAAAACAAATTTCATGAAATGCTAAAGAGTCAAGTGTTTAGCCCTGTGAGGGAGAAGATATTGCTATAATTTCCATTTTTCAGTTGGTAACAGAGAGGTTTTGGCATAGTCAATAAAGCAGAATGATGTTTTTCTGATCTACTTCTGCTTTATTGACTATGCCAAAGCCTTTGACTGTGTGGGTCATAATAAACTGTGGAAAATTCTTAAAGAGATGGGAATACCAGACCACCTGACCTACCTTTTGAGAAATCTGTATGCAGGTCAGGAAGCAACAGTTAGAACTGGACATGGAACAACAGACTGGTTCTAAACAGGGAAAGGAGAACATCAAGGCTGTATATTGTCACCCTGCTTATTTAACTTATATGCAGAGTACATCATGAGAAATGCTGGGCTGGATGAAGTACAAACTGGAATCAAGATTGCTGGGAGAATTATCAACAACCTCAGATATGCAGATGACACCCCAATTATGTCAGAAAGTGAAGAACTAAAGAGCCTCTTGATGAAAGTGAAAGAGGAGAGTGAAAAAGGTGGCTTAAAACTCAACCTTCAGAAAACTAAGATCATAGCATCTGGTCCCATCATTTCAAGGCAAATAGATGTGGAAACAGTGGAAACAGTGACAGACTTTATTTTGGGGGGCTCCAAAATCACTGCAGATGGTCACTGCAGACATGAAATTAAAAGACACTTGCTTCTTGGAAGGAAAGTTATGACCAACCTAGACAGCATATTAAAAAGCAGAGACATTACTTTGTCAACAAAGGTCCGTCTAGTCAAAGCTATGGTTTTTCCAGTGGTCATGTATGGATGTGAGAGTTGGACTATAAAGAAAGCTGAGAGCCAAAGAATTGATGCTTCTGAACTGTGGTGTTGGAGAAGACTCTTGAGAGTCCCTTGGACTGCAAGGAGATCCAACTAGTCCATCCTAAAGGAGATCAGTCCTGAATATTCATTGGAAGGACTGATGTTTAAGCTGAAACTCCAATACTTTGGCCACCTGATGCAAAGATGTGACTCAGTGGAAAAGACCCTGTTGCTGGGAAAGATTGAAGGCAGGAGGTAAAAGGGATGACAGAGGATGAGATGGTTGGATGGCATCACTGACTTGATGGACGTGAGTTTGGGTAATTTCCAGGAGTTGGTGATGGTCAGGGAGGCCTGGCGTGCTGTGATTCATGGGGTTGCAGAGTCGGACACGACTGAATGACTGAACACAGAAGTTTAGAGAAGTATAGAAAGCACCCACAGTCCTAGTGGTTTAGCCAGGATAAAACCTAGATGATGTAAGTCTGAAGTTTATATTTAAAATTTTAAATACAGCAATTTCTCCTTTGTATGTGAAAACTGAAACCCAAAGTATTTAATACCCAAGTTTATATAATTTCTTAGTAATAGACTAAGGGCTTCCATGTTGACTCAGATGGTAAAGAATCTGCAATGCAAGAGATCCAAGTTTGACCCCTGGGTCAGGAAGACCCCCCTGGAGAAGGGGATGGCTATCCACTCCAGTATTCTTGTCTGGAGAATTTTATGGACGGAGCAGTTAGGTGAATTTTATGGACAGAGAAGCTAGGTCCATGGGGTTGCAAAGAGTTGGACACGGATGAGTCACTAGCACTTTTTTTCACTTTTTAAGGCTCAATTTAAGTC
The DNA here is from genome assembly GCF_002263795.3 of Bos taurus. NCBI lineage: Eukaryota > Metazoa > Chordata > Mammalia > Artiodactyla > Bovidae > Bos > Bos taurus. The sequence goes on along the minus strand of NC_037354.1, from coordinate 12,805,446 downwards.
TCATGACTACCAGCTGTATGCTATTTCCAGGAAATTCTTCATAAAAATTGAGTTAGATTGTTTGCATTAATATCTTTTAAAGATAATGAGCAAATTGACTTAAATGAACTCCTTAAAATGGTGGCCATTCTATAAGTTACAAACTTCTATCAATTTCATAATGAAATTCATATATCAAAATTCTTAAACAGCCCATTTTAAAAGAGGAAAAAGCACTTGAAAAACATGAACTAAGTTATAATGAATGTCATTTCTTAAAAGCTTTCAAACATTCACAACAAAACAAAATTTCTAAGCCACATTTTTTTTTTTAAAGGAAAGGAAATGGAAATAAAGTAAATGAGACAGATGGCAAGGTGGGTCCTGTCTTCTTTAGACATTTTATGTTTTCATGTTATTTTTCTATTTTAATTGCCCGTAAGATTGTGAATACATCTATGTCCATAAATATTTTATGTCTAATGCTACGTTATCAGATCATAATAAATCATTTGATATTTGTGTTTTTGATAGGGATGCTGCCTATATAAAAAAAGCATACTTATGAATATCTTTTGGTTTGATGGAAAAAAGGCATGCCATTTTGTAATATAAATTGCTAGTGTTATTGTAACATAGCATAATGATAATAAACTAAAAAATCTAAAAACTCTGGGAAATTTATCTAGAGTTTTGATTCATTCAGAAAGTTCATCTTATTGCTAAATAATACAATTTTGCCTTTAAAGCATTAGAAATATTTTTCCTTCAAAACTTATGAGTAAAGAGTCTGAATGTTTTAGACCAGATTGTTTTAACAAATAATTATTCAAATAAAACTGTGAAGCACTGTTTCTCATCCTCAGCACTACTGACATTTCAGGCTGGATAATTCATTGCTGAGGAGCTATTTGTGAATCCTAGGACATGTAGCCCTTTGTGAATTCCAGGCATTGGGTATATCCTTAGGGCACATAATTACCTCTTTTGGGGAATTACTGCTTTAAAGAAATATCCTAAAATAATTGCACTTTATGTTCTTTATCCAAACTTGGTTAAATGATCTTCAAATTGAGTAGTTTTTGATATTCAAGAGTGTATGTTAATACAACAAGGTTTCAATTACCTTTTCTAGAGTTTTCAATTGAATAAACATTTGTCACCTGTATTGAGGCTGAAATTGTTATTTGACAACATGCATTAATTTACATTTATATTCTGTATACATATAGATTTTTCTTAAGTCTAAGGATGTGTAATCATTTTCATGGATGTTCTTCATATGCAATTATTTCTCTCAATCTCCCTAACCAAATCAATATGATCTTCTCATGTAAGTCAGTAGGATACATAGAAACATCTTGAAGGTAAGCATTTTTGGAATTACCCCCAAATCATAGTTCTCTTGAAAATTGAATGCCTAACCTAGTGCATCTCGAAAGTATAGTCCAAGAATTTGATCTCAGGTGGCCTCAGCCTGCAGTGGCTTGAAGCAGGGCTTCACTTGCTAGCCAGAGACGGAGGTCAGGCCGTGGCAATGAGAGAGTGGAATCCTAGCCACTGGACCACCAGGGACAGAAAAGAATTTCCACAAAGATGGAAAGTAGTGAAACTAGTAAAGTGTTTACTGGAGGAAAAAGAGTACAGAATGTGTGGATAAACACAGGGGTGGACTTAGAGAGACAGAGTCGTGCCCTTGCGGTAGTTTAAATCACTTATAGGGGCATAATTTAACACTTTACAAATCCCCAACCCAGGTATGTATGCAAAATGTCATTAGCGCCTCTTCTACAGTGGATCACCTCTTTATTTTTAAAATTAATATATTTATTTTAATTGGAGGATAATTACAATATTGTGATGGTTTTTTGCCATACATCAACCTGAATTGGCTAAGGAAATGGCAACCCACTCCAGTGTTCTTGCCTGGAGAATCCCAGGGATGGGGGAACCTGATGGGTTGCCGTCTATGGGGTCACACAGAGTCAGACACGACTGAAGTGACTTAGCAGCAGCAGCATACATGTAGAAATCATTTGGGGAAAAAGAGGTTTGCTTCTTCTTGTATCAACATTTGTTAAGTCACCTTAAACAATGCTGTTCTATAGGTAGCAACCTACTGAATTTTTCTTACTTATCTTTCATTCAGAGTTGGAGATTCATGAAAGTTTCTCTAGTGATGATTAATCTCAATGTGGTAATTTTCTGAATGGCTATTTTTCTTTCTAATGAGTAAGAAATAAGTGATTTTTATGAAGTAAGAAACAATCCTATCTTTTCATCATCATATTTAAAGGATCTTACATCATGGATCCTGCTTGTTATGTTTAAACATGTGTCTACTTTATACATAATGCATACTAAACTTTGACAAGAGATGAGCCCTCACAATCAAATTTAAAAAACCTGTATAAATTAGAATGTTACACAACAAAATAAACATTTATTGGAAAAAACATAGCACTCAGGAACATTTTTCTGAATCAAATAATACAGGATAAATTTTTTAAATTGCTAATCCCATTTTTCCTTAAAAGGAAATATGAGTTATTAAATTGGCATATTGTTTTTAAGAGGCATGAAGTTTATGGATAATGTCCAAAGTCACATGTTTGTAGTCATTCTCTAATAATTCATAAAGATTTTTGATAAACATATAAAATAACCATCTGCTTAGGGAATAGTTGCTGAAAAATAATTCTTACAATTATATGGAGATGGTAACTAAATTATAGTGGATTTACCAACCACATTATCCATCAAATGACCAAAGTACTGACTTTAAAATAATTACTCTAAGCTTACACATTCTAAAATTAGTTGGTTTCTTAGTTGCTGTTAAATGAAACCATTGAAAATTGCTATTGCTCACAATTCCATAGTATGCTATTTTATGTCACAAATTTATATATTTTTAAAAGGAAATAACATGCAAATAAATAGAAGCACATAAATCAAGGAAGGGTATAAAAAGGCCTTCAGAGATTATTCATTTTACAATGTTTGTAAATGTTAAAGAACAAATCCCCTTTTATCATGTATATCCTTCTTAGTGTATTATTATAATTATTAGGACATTTTAAATTTGTTAATATATTTTATCTTCTGTTAAAAAAAAGACATGACAAATTAAACCTTAATTTGAATTTTCCATTTGAAAAATCTTTCTTTCTGAAGAGCAGAATGTTATAATGCAGCCCTGAGTCAAATCAGAATTGTTCTACTACATGTATACTATTCTATAAGCAAGAAAATCAAATAAGAGCAATTATTCATTTGTATTTTTCATCAGGACAAATCAGTTCTAGGCAACAAAGCCTGGCTTTGTAGAAAGTCATAATCAAGATGATCTATAACAATTCTGCCAATGTGGATGTCAACGTACTCTCTAAGTTCATACATGCTTCCACAACTTAATAAGAGCCAAAATTAAAGATTCCTAGAATAGATCGTAATATGATTTTGCCAAATAATTTTGACTCTGGTTTCAAATTGAGTTGCTGTTAAATGGGATGTTAATCATCTAGGAAGGGGTTGTCAAACTTGTTCTGAACAGGCCAGACTGTAAATATTTTAGGTTTTGCAGAGCACACACTTTCTGTTCTAACCACTCAGCTCTGAAGGTGCAGTCAACAGAGCCGCTGCAGACCATGTAAGCAGTAAGTGTGGCTGCATTCCAGTTAAACTTTATTTAGGGACAATGAAATTTGGATTCTGTGTACTTTTCACATGTCACAAATGTTACTTTTTTTTGAGTTTTTTCAATCATATAAAAATGTAAAAAAAAAAATTCTTAGCTCATGAGCTACATAAAACAGGAAATGGGCAGGTTTGACCTGGGGGTTGTAGTTTGCTGACTCCCTATCTAGGAAATTATGCTAATTATTTTATGAGTATTTGATAAATATTATGTTTATTATGGTGATGAAGAGAAAGGGGATTAAAATGTGATTGTGATAATGACTGAGAAAGTAACTGGAGAGAACATTCGAATCAATCCAATGCATTTATAGTTTACCATACCAAGTTCAAATTACTTGACTTCATGCTAGAATTTCCTGATTTGTTGTTGTTGTTGTTGTTATGGTACTTTAATTCTCCATAGAACTCCACCTTTTCCTTAGATAAAAGAGGACATTACTATTTTTGTATTAAATAGAAACAATCACCATCACTCAGTCATCTTCTATCCACTTGTCAAGATATTGCAACAGAAATTATTTTATATGTCATATTTGTTCCACAAGTTTTCAACCATAATTTTTCTATTCAGTGAATTCTTTTCCACTGAAATTCAAATACGAATTGTTAATAAATATAATTAATTACATTTTCTAAGCTGCCACTGTTTCTAATATATACATTGTCATGCTCAGTTGCTCATTGTATCTGACTCTGCGAACTTATGGACCATAGCCAGCCAAGCTCCTCTGTCCATGGGATTTTCCAGGCAAGAATAATGGAATAAGTGGTCATTTCCTCGTCCAGAGGATCTTCCCAACCCCAGAAACAAACCCATGTGTCCTGAGTCTCCTGCATTGGCAGGCGGATTCTTTACCACTGAACCACCCTCTATATATTGTGATAATCACAGCTATCTGTGATTATGCCTTAAATTCCTACAAGTAACAATATCTTCCCTGTTGTTGGTCATTCAGCTTTTTGCAACCCCATGAACTGAAGCATGCCAGGCTTCCATGACCTTCACTCTCACCCAGGGTTTGCTCAAATTCATATCTATTGAGTCAGTGATGCCATCTAGCCATCTCATCCTCTGTTGCCCACTTCTCCTCTTGTCCAACCCTACTTTGATTCAAATACCATGGGAGAATTAAAAGCTACCCAAGAATTTGGCACCATTTCCAGCCATGTCTGTTCTCCAGCTTCTGTCCTTTATCAGTAACTGTTTCAATTTGCAAAACCCACTAGTAAAGAAAAAGTTTTAATGATGGGGTGAAAATGCAGATAGTTTTGCAATAGTAACCTGATGAGTTTTTATGCTGTGGAAAAAGACACAAGGGTCTTTGTTCCCCCTTTGCATCTCACTTCAGAATTAAGGAAGCTGGATTTCAGCTCAAGTTAAACTCTTGTCTCTGTCATTAGCTGGACCTAAAGTAAAGCTGACCTGCTTGCCTAAGGCAAAACAGTCCTCCCAAATCAACTGCCACTAGGATGGAGTCTGCAAACCATGGCAGATTTGACTCAAGCTGACCCTTCCTAATGGAGAGAATGATGCATTAAACATCAATGCCCCAAGAAACAATCTGGAGCATGGAGAGAAGGAGTGAAGGAAATCCAGGTGATGTTGAAATGAATACATGTATACTCAAGACACTTTGAATCACTCCTAATACATTCAAACACTCATCCTGTGCTGTAATATGCTTGGTAGTGAAGGAGAGAGCGTTTAGGATCACAGAGTCTAATTCTGCTACTAACCACCCATTAGACCAGAAGATATTTCACTTTCACATCACTTCAGAATGACCTTGGAGGAATTTTCAAACTGTGTGCTCTTCACAGGATGATGAAAAAAACCGCACAGTGACCTCTGATACTAACTGGCAGGGCCTGTATGTCTCATGTGTGCTGGGAAACAATACGTTCTTATGAGAATTCAAGATTATCCAATGATCCCAAGTAGATCACTTGGGATCCCAAGGCCACTAACAAAATGGCCACTAGAACTTAACTAGAACTCTGTTAACAATGAAATTAAGATATTATTAGGAAGAATCATAATACCCTAGAAGTATTTCTTGAATTGATATTTAAGGTGATGGATGACATATTCTAAATGTCACCAATATATTGGACAGTTAGACTCAGGTTTTAAATATAAACCCTACTAGAGAACATATTATGCACTTTAAAATAGACAATCTCCAACCATCCCGCCAAACCAAGAAATACAGCATATATACCAAATGCTTAGGAATACTTGACAGGAGGCAGTATGCAATTGAAAATATTTTGAGAAATCATTTATAGACTGTGAGGATTTTCTCAAGCATAATTGGGAGTGAAGGGTATCGTAAAATTGCCATAATATGGTTTGGGTATTAAAAACAGTTTTTTAGATGTTATCTTAGAATTATGTATATATTTTCAGACATATAAAGTTAGTGTAATATGGATGTGGGAAGAAGAAGACTACTTTAAAATCAGGCTTCCAAATGATCATTTTTTTTTTTCTGGTAATCCATTATTAAATTTCTCTGTTTTGTTTCCACAGTGAATTGTGGCATGCAAATGACCAGTGCTTACCCCATAGTGCAGGAAACCAGTGACCTAACCGCCCATGCGTGGCTGCACGTTTGTTTATGCTGGACCTCACTCCTAAATGTCATGACTCCAGCCTGCCTTCTACTTTACATGGCAGTCAGGAGAGATGATTCATCTCCCTGCATGAACACATTTTTTATTTTAGCCATCAATAACCATGACAATGATAATATACTGTGAGACCAATAACGATGAGGTTTGCTTCCAACTAGCTTAGTATAATTAAGAGTAAAAATGTAAAGATCAATAAAACTGTGAACTCTTGCCTTGACTAAGCAACTGATAATATAGAAATGTTTAGAGTGATTTGGTTAAATTAGGGACAACTAAATTAATTATGAATGATACAGAGAAGAATTATTAATACCTAAATGGTTATTCAGTGTGTGTATATATTTATACATAAATACATATCTATCTATAGGTATACACACACATATATATTTACATATAGAAATATAATGGAAGAAAAAAATCAAAGAATGTATAATAATCAACGTGGGTCAAAACTTCTGGTAAAGAAGGTAGTAAAATGTCAGACAAGATAATCATCTCAGCAACCACATGGTGGATCATCACACACTGATGAATCATAAGAAATAACAGCTCATTGGTCAAATTTGCCATATCCTACTTATCATCAAACTTCTTGGTAGTGACTAGGAAGCTTCACTTCCTTCCTTGCAGCTATAAAATGACTTCTGAAATTGAACTGATTAAAAATTTTAGGGCACACATCCTACTATCATAACCATAATGAATCCAACTTAGGAGAAATTGAACTACAAATAATATATACTTCCAAAGGTATAAAATTAATTCTCTGTTAACAGTGGGAAATTATCCAGTTGCAGTCTATTAAATTCAACATAGATATACCTAAGTGACTAGATTAATAGAAATAAAGGGAATTAGGGAGAATATTTAGAAATTTTATTAGCAATTTAAAAACAATAACATGGTGAATGAAAAGTGTCATGTATTAAGATGAATAATTATGGCATATTTAATTGCTAAATTATTTTTAATCTTAGTTTGGGGATCCTTTTGTTTCCATCCAGTAATTAATTATAATAGGTTTCTAAGTGTACAGGTAGAGATTTTTGAGGGGAGGAAAGGGAGATCTTTTGTTGGTGGCTCTTGACTTTTCAGCATAATTACTGAATTATGCTCAGAAAATATTGACTATAGGTCTCTATGTTTTGGAATTTGTTAGTTTGTCTTGATTAGTTCATGAGTAGTTTGACATTTTTTCCATAGAATAAGAAAAAAACATATTCTCTGTAGGCAGGGTGATATCTAAGAGTTTTAAGACCACAGACCCTAGAGCCAGACCAGCTGGGTTAGGTCTGGTTCTATTATTCTCTGTTAGGTAGCCCTCAACAAGCTACCTGTCCAATCAGTGCCTCAGTTTCCTCATTGTTCGAAGATTATGAGGACTGTATGAATTAATATGTCAAACTCTGGAATAATACCTAGCATACAGGAAACATGATATGATAGTTTATTGAATATCTATAATTTTGCCCATCTGTTATCTATACACACACAAATCTGCTGACTATATTATACAAATCCTTGCTTTACTTCACTCAATTTAATGACACCACTCAGAATTTTACACACCAAGTCGCCATTATCATTTGGTTTTATCCAACTGTACTTCTGGGACAGTTTGCATTATGCATGCCACAGCTATGTTGCTTGGTACAAACATGTTTACAATTCTTCACCTTCTTGTGAATAGAAAGTTTTCTACTTCCATAATATTCCATTTGTTCTGTTTAATGATTATAACACTGAATTTCACTTTAGACGATAAAGCACTCCCACTTTCTATTTTTTTTTTTTTTTTACATTTACTAGGCTCATCTTATGATAATATTTTCAAACATTACAAAATTATTTTAGATGTGCTCTTTACAAGCAGTTGGACTTCGTCTTTCATTCTGACACAGAAGTCTCTGGCTCTCTGTTGGAACATTAACACTACCATTTATTATCACATGACTAATTTGATCCCATTCCTTTCTTGAGTCAACTATTAAGTAATATTATACATTACTTGGTTTTCTCATTCGCTTCATTCTTTATTTTTCAAGGTTCATCAACTTTCTTCTAATTGATTTTGTATTCTCTACCTGCCTATCCTAAGAAATGAAAATCCTACAAGGCACCTTAATATGCTGTGGACTCTAAATAGTTAAACTGTGCTGTGAATATTTAAAAGTTGCTAATAGAGTATTTTATATCAAAGAAAGAAATTTAAACAATTTGTTGCAACTTGCAAACAATTGTTGCAAGTTTTGAGCTTTTTTTTTCTTTAATGTGTTTCCTAAAATAGATATTTGGTAGAAAACATATTTTTTGATTGTTTTCTTCCTCTTCTTCTTCAAGAGGTGGCTCAGCTGTGTTTGACTCTTTGCAACCCCATGGACTGTAGCATGCCAGGCCTCCTTGTCCATTACCAACTCCCAGAGTCCACCCAAACTCATGTCCATTGAGTCAGTGATGTTATCCAACCTTTGGATATCTCATCCTTTGTCGTCCCCTTCTCCTCCCACCTTCAATCTTTTCCAGGATCAGGGTCTTTTCTAATGAGTCAGTTCTTCGCATCAGGTGGCCAAAGTATTGGAGTTTCAGCTTCAACATCAGTCCTTTCAATGAACACCCAGGACTGATCTCCTTTAGGATGGACTGGTTGGATCTCCTTGCAGTCCAAGGGACTCTCAAGTGTCTTCTCTAACACCACAGTTCAAAAGCATCAATTCTTCAGCGCTCAGCTTTCTTTATAGTCCAACTCTCATATCCATACATGACTACTGGAAAAACCATAGCCTTGACTAGACGGACCTTTGCTAGCAAAGTAATGTCTCTGCTTTTTAATATGCTGTCTAGGTTGGTCATAACTTTCCTTCCAAGGAGTAAGAGTCTTTGAATTGATAAAGAATCTGCCTGCCGATTCAGAAGACACAGGAGATGTGCCAATACAGGAGACCCAGGGAAGATACCCTGGAGTAGGAAATGGCAACTCACTCCAGTATTCTTGCCTGGAACATTTCATGGAGAGGAGCCTACAGTCCATGGGGTTGCAAAGAGTTGGACACGACCTAGCAACTGAGCTGTGCTGTGATTAGTCAAGCTCAGCTGTGTCCAACCCTTGGCAATCCCATGGACTCTAGCCTACGAGGCTCTGTCCATTGGGATTCTCCAGGCAAGAATACAGGAGTGGGTATCCATTTCCTTCTCCAGGGGATCTTCCTGACCCAGGAATAGAACCAGGGTCTCATGCATTGCAGGCAGATTCTTTACCAGCTGAGCTACTAGGCAACACAATAGCGACTGAGCACACATACAAAAAGCAGGTATTTGTTGCTTTTGTCACTGTTTAAATTTACTTCTTTAAGAGTAAAATCCCAGAGAGGGGCATTTTTTCACAAAACACTAACAGGAAGAAACAGAACTTTACATCCCTAAATGCAATCTGCTGAGACCAGAGCTAGGTACTGGCTTTTAGTAACTTTTCTGACTAATGACATCACATGAGGCAGGCTGGCTGTCATATATTTACACGGCTGCACTTAGCTCAAATTTGGGCATACAAAACTTGTAGTGACTCTTTTATTTATCTATTCTGTTCCGTTAGGTGCAATTATCCAGTAAACACACCATCTTAACAAGCTCAAGAAGCTAATTAGTATAGGCCCTTTGGAAAAACTCACACAATTTGGTCCTTCTGGTGATTCTAGGAGGTTGCTGCTCTACTAAAAGTTCCCAGGCTAAGGTATTGGAAATCTTTCCAAAAATTCATAAATGGCTCTGATTCACATTTTCTCTTCACATTATCTGTGGACTGTGTGACCCTGTGGACTGGTCCATGGAGTTCTCCAGGCCAGAATACTGGAGTGGGGAGCCATCTCCTTCTCCAGGGGATCTTCCTAACCCTGTGATTGAATCCAGGTCTGCATTGCAGGCGGATTCTTTACCAGCTGAGCCACCAGGGAAGCCCAGATACATTTAAGAAGTTAAGTACTTAGTGGATAGAGATCCTTGTTAAGCTAGGAAGACTCCTGCCCCCACCCAAAAGAGATACAAAAATCCTTAAAGTGTCCTCACATTTCTGTGTCTTCTATATTTTAATCCAATATAATGCCCCCAAGAAGCTCATTGGGAGGTAAAGGAATGCAACAGATTCTCACTAGGTATTTTTATTAAAGTCCATCTACTGTCAGTGCCGAAGAACACTCGAGAAGTGAGCTGCGGTGCAGCAGTGAAAACAGTAGAGAGCTGTCAGTGGCATAGTTTGTCATTGTTTCACCAAGAAAAGGCAGACTGTCACAATAAACAGCATTTATTCCTTTCCTATTTGTGGCTAAGGGCTGGCAAAGGGGAGGTGTCACTGGTCGTAATTGTAGAACACATAAATAATAATAGTAGCTTGCAAATCATAGATCAAAGCAAATAGAGGGAGTTGGCAGTGATGAAGGCAAGAAAATAGATGCTTCCAGCACCAGCTAATTTACTACTCTTTTAAAAAACAGTTTCTCCTTCCTCACAGTAAAAGTGGAATGATTTTGTTTGCCTCTTCAGCTTCAGGTTAAGGAAGATGAAACTTCTAAATCATAGATCTTATGAATTAATTTAGGTATATAAGTATGTGGTGATTTTTTTTTCCTTCAAGAGGTAAATATTTTATACCAAGGGGGGAAGGAGGGATAAACTGGGAGATTGGGATTGACACATACACACTACTACACATAAAAGAGATAACTGTATAGCTATTATATAGCACAGAGAACTCTACTCAATATTCTGTAATGACCTGGGAGTGAAGTGCTAGCTGCTCAGTCATGTCCAACTCTTCGTTACCCCATGGTCTGTCCATGGAATTCTCCAGGCAAGAATACTGGACTGGGTAGCCATTTCCTTCTCCAGGGGATCTTCCCAACCCAGGGATTGAAGCCCAGTCTCCTGCATTGCAGGTAGATTATTTATCATCTGAGCTACCAGGGAAGCCCCATGGGTAAAGAATCTAAAAAACAGTGGAGATATATATATATATATATATATATATGTATGTATAACTGACTCACTTTGCTACTCATCTGAAATGAACATGGCATTGTAAATCAACTAGATTCCCATAAAAAGTAATTTAAAATTCATATCATAACTTTTACTAACTGGATGTAAGAGGTAAGCCTTTTGCTTAACTCTAAGCCTTCTTGTTCTGAGATCACTAGCTTGTATAGCACTCATGGAGTCTATTGAGGTTTCTCAGAGAGGATAATTGATGTTAGGAACTAAGAATTCCTGGTTTATATCACACCTGGACCATCTGATCTCAGCAGAGGTAAGATGCCCAGCACCTTGCAAATTGCAGACTCAGATGACACCTTTTCTATTGGACTCCCCCAACATGAGAAATATGACAGGATGCAATGTTAAAATTGAGCTTGTGTGTTAGAGACCCTGTGGGCCACCTTCTCAGCCCTCCAACCTATGGAAACTCAATAGGAGAATTCCCAGAGGATGATAGAGGCTGAGAACCTCTCCCCATGTTATTACAATGTGGAAAGGTTTCTCATTTACTGCTGGTGCAAAGTGTCTACTGTGGCTTCTAATAAAAACCTGTGAAGCCACATGGGTGTAAAGTAATTTTTTTTTTTCAGCTTTTCAAGAAACTGGTGACAATGCTAAGTTCACTGTTTCTGCTTCGGGTGTGAAGTATTTCACCCTATTTGTGATGGCGGGTTTACATCTGTGCTGTAACCTATTCTTCCAGCTATGTAATTGGAACTAGATTTAACACATGGACGGGCTTTTTTCTTTTTGGATGGCAGACGACCGCACCAAACATGAAACATGATAAACTCCATATGTGTGGCTTATGTGCTAGTCTATGAGTATGAGCATTTCCATGTGGGTCATGCAAGGATGAGTGAGTGCTTTCCCAAGGAAGGTAGGCTTTGTTATAATATGGAAATTGACCAGAGCATAGGAGCATAGGAAGAGTTGGCAGTCCTGAGCATGAGAGTGGAAAGCCCCAGGCGGGAACTATAACCTGGAGTTTACTGTGAAGACATCGTGGCCATCAGCATTTGAGTCATCAGGTTGCAAACTTTGCTGGTTGTTATCCCCAATGTTTGCTTCTGGACAGCAGTTTTGACAGTTGCACTGCTCACAGCAAACTGCCACCGTCGTTTGTTCTGCTTCAGTACCACTCGACTGTCACAGCCTGTCATGAGGCAAGAAAGCTCCAGACCTAACCCCATCCGACAGGGTTTAATCATTCCTATTACTCCTGTTGCCTGCACAGGCCACCTTGAAATACACAGCAGGCAATTTTACCCTTTCTACAGCACTTGCTTCTTAGGCTTCCATTGTTTTGTTTTGTTTTGTTTTAAGAGAGTGATGAACTATATACGCATATTCTTTTTTTTTAATAAAATCAGAGAATTTTATCTATTTGCTGAAGAATTAATCCTGAAATATATCATTTAGGAACCAAATCCAAATGAAACTGTCTTTCCCTTTCCCTCTTCAAACTGTAGCTGCTTTCCTCCTTATTTATGCTGCTGGAAAGAAGACAGGGAGGATGCCTTTTGTTTCACCAGGAGAACTGGGCAGAAGAAAACTGGTTATTTCTTTTTTTTAAAAAATGTTATTGTTGTATAGTTGCTTTACAGTATTGTATTAGTCTCTGCTACAGCATAAGCAAAATGAATCAGCTATATGTTTACATACATCTCTCCTTTTTTTGGATTTCGTTCTCATTTAAGTCACCACAGAGCATTGAGCAGAGTTCCCCATGCTTTACAGTAGGTTCTCATTAGTTATCTGTTTTATACACATAATAGTGTATATATTTCAATCCCCATTTCCCAATTCAGCCCACCTTTCCATCCTCCCCTTGGTGTCCATACATTTGTTCTCTTACATCTGTCTCTATTTCTGCTTTGCAGATAGGTTCATCCATACCATTTTTCTACATTCCACATATATGAATTAATATATGATGCCTATTTTCCTCTTTCTGACTTATTTCACTCTTGACTAGAGAAAGCATATGGGGAAAGCTATTAGTTACTCCTTCCCCAACCTCCCCTTCGTTTGGGAGACCCTTAGGCCCATCAGCTCTCTTTTCCTGATCTAAGCTCCTTGCCTTGATCGGGGGCCGACTCCTGTGGCACAGAAGCACTCGCTGAGGAGTAGCTAGATATTTGGTGTGTCACTGTGTATTCCCAAGAAAGGTCTCAACTGCAGCTGATGGGCTGATAAACACCAGAGATGACAACTGGTCTGCTTTTCACTCAGTCAAGTAAGAGCTTGCACAATATTTCTCCACCACAAAGGAAAGAAATCCAGGCAGTCTTGCCAACACTACTAGCGTAAGAGTCATCCGTCAGACCTGGACTGACCACGTGCTTTCAGATTCTGCAGTCTGTCCTCATAACAGTGCTCAGGGGACCGGGGGGGCAGGGAGAACCTCACAAGGGTTAGGGTGACAGGTTTGGGTGCTGATGTCACTGGGCTGCAGATGCTGGAGTATCTCTTTTGGAATACACATTTGGGTTAAAAGTTGTTGGATTTTGGCCACATACGCTGATAATGATTGTAAATATTTGATCTGATTTCTGATATGGCCACTTCAACTTTTTATGTTTAGATTCAAGCCATCTGGCATTGTCTATGTTCTCAATTTTTTTTTTTAATTGGCTGACTCAAACTTCTTACTATTCAACAACATGATTGATGACCAGAACAATCTGAGTTCCTTTCCTAGAATCATGTTATACTGGGAAAATCACTTCTTCATTTATATTTTATTGACTTTTCTACAGAAAATGATGAAAAGGAAAGAATCTTCATGAAACTAATATTTTCAAAAATGTAAGAAAGGTCACAATAAAACAAACTAATGAGCTGAATGCAAATAACTGCAAAGAACTAGGCATAAGATTAGGATGAACTGTTTTTTTTCTCCCTTTTAATTAGCATCAGAATAAAAAGCAAAGAACATAACCTGTTGTCTGGGATGTGAGGAAATGCCAAGGACATCATCACCCTAATTTACTGGCACCTGAACAATAGAATTTTCCAAACAACTGTCAGTGAGCTACACCTGGAATCTGAGGCAGGAGAAACCAGGAAGCACACACTGGCAACCAGAGGAAACTCCAGGTTGCACCTGAGATTAGACTTTCTAAAATCTAATAAAATACACAACCTTGACAGTCCCTTTGGAAAAGTAACAAACATCAGGAGTAGGGTAATCTTTTGGGCCATATACATTAACATGTCAGTTTTCTGGGATTGCAAATAAGATTAATGAAAAGTCTTAGCTAATAATGGGAGAAACCCGTTAGCCCTGGATTGCTATGGGACAAGTAGAAATTATTTACAATTATCCAATTATGAAATAAAATCTTGACTGTAATCATGTTTGCCTGCCATCCATGGTCCTGCAGAATCTGGTCCTGCTTACCTTTCCATCTTTTACTTTAACAATCTCTCAATCACAAGACTCATGGTCTACCCAGATTGGAGACTGGCTTAGTAATTATTAAACTCATTTGATAAATTCCCATGGTGATTCCTTTGTTAACCACTTCCTTTAGGAATGTCCCTCCCTTCTTTATTACTTGAAATGTTATTCATCATCTTTTGATGGTAGATTTCATAATCTTTCTTATCCATGAAATGTTTTTTTCTTTCTCTACCCAAATATGTTCTCTCTTTACTGAACTTTCTAAAGGTTGTTATTTGTACACTTCTTACAAAATTGGCTTACTTTGCATAAATCTTCTCTCTATTGTATTATAAGCAAACTGAGAGCAAGACTATGGTTTTTACATGTGTGTGCATGATTATCTCAATACACATATATGCAAATTATTGAATCTACAGAACACACTACTTGCAAATGGTAGGCATTCAATAAATAATAAAATGCTATCCCTTGTATTTTGTTAAAGTTAGCACAGATAACTTCAAGTTTGCTCTTGTCAAATATACTATTGTGATTTTTGGTCATTGGATTGAAGATTTGTGATCAGTAAACTGATTTATAGCTTTAAGGATAGCTTCAACATCTGCCACCATAACTACATCTATAAAAAGTGTTTTACAAGGAATATGCTTGTCAATTTTATACGGCTGCTTCCTTTTCTCACATCGTTTCACTACATAAATGAATCAAGCCTCATTAAATCCCCAAATTCCATTAGCTGAAGAGCATTCCTGGGTGTTGCCTGCTGGCCAAGGAGCCCCGGGCCATTATTTTGATGAAAATATACGTAACACAAGCCCCAGCAAAACAGCAGATGGCGACTGCTACACCCAAAATAGATGTCCTTTTCATTATAGGGATGCAAAAGTAGGAAGTAACGAAATACCTGGAGTAACAGGCAAATTTGGCCTTGGAGTAGAGAATGAAGCAGGGCAAAGGCTAATAGAGTTTTGCCAAGAGAATGCACTGGTCATAGCAAACACCCTCTTCCAACAACACAAGAGAAGACTCTACACATGGACATCACCAGAAGGTCAATACTGAAATCAGATTGATTATATTCTTTGCAGCCAAAGATAGAGAAGCTCTAAACAGTCAGCAACAACAAGACTGGGAGCTGACTGTGGCTCAGATCATAAACTCCTTAATGCCAAATACAGACTTAAATTGAACAAAGTAGGGAAAACCACTAGACCATTCAGGTATGACCTAATCAAATCCCTTATGATTATACAGTGGAAGTGACAAATAGATTCAAGGGATTAAATCTGATAGCCAGAAGAACTATGGACAGAGGTTTGTGATATTGTACAGGAGACAGGGATCAAGACCATCCCCAAGAAAAGGCAATGCAAAAAGGCAAAATGGTTATTTGATGAGGCCTTACAAATAGTTATGAAAAGAAGAGAAGCAAAAGGCAAAGGAGAAAAGGAAAGATAAACCCATTTAAATGCACTGTTCCAAAGAATAGCAAGGAGAGATAAGAAAGCAGTGATCCCAGTGATCAATGCAAAGAAATAGAGGAAAACAATAGAATGGGAAAGACTAGAGATCTCTTCAAGAAAATTAGTGATACCAAGGGAACACTTCATGCAAAGATGGGCATAATAAAGGACAGAAATGGTATGGACCTAACAGAAGCAGAAGACATTAAGAAGAGGTGGCAAGAATACACAGAACTATACAAAAAATATCTTTAGGACCCAGATAATCATGATGGTGTGATCACTGACCTAGAGCCAGACATCCTGGAATGTGAAGTCAAGTGGGCCTTAGGAAGCATCACTACGAACAAAGCTAGTGGAGGTGATGGAATTCCAGTTGAGCTATTTCAAATCCTGAAAGATGATGCTGTGAAAGTGCTGCACTCAATATGCCAGCAAATCTGGAAAACTCAGCAGTGGCCACAGGACTGGAAAAAGTCAGTTTTCAATCCAATCCCAAAGAAAGGCAATGCCAAAGAATGCTCAAACTACTGCACAATTGCACTCATCTCACACGCTAGTAAAGTAATGCTCAAAATTCTCCAAGCCAGGCTTCAACATAAGCGATGAACTTCCAGATGTTCAAGCTGGATTTAGAAAAGGCAGGGGAACCAGAGATCAAATTGCCAACATCTTCTGGATCATTGAAAAAGCAAAAGAGTTCCAGAAAAACATCTATTTCTGCTTTATTAACTCTGCCAAAGCCTTTGTGTGGATCTCAATAAACTGTGGTAAATTCTGAAAGAGATGGGAATACCAGACCACCTGACATGCATCCTGAGAAACTGGTATGCAGGTCAGGAAGCAACAGTTAGAATTGGACATAGAACAACAGACTGATTCCAAATTGGGAAAGGAGTACGTCAAGGCTGTATATTGTCACCCTGCTTATTTAACTTATATGAAGAGTACATCATGAGAAACGCTGGGCTGGATGAAGCATAAGCTGGAATCCAGATTGCTGGGAGAAATATCAACAACCTCAGATATGCAGATGACACCCCCATTATGTCAGTAAGCAAAGAAGAACTAAAGAGCCTCTTGATGAAAGCGAAAGAGGAGAGTGAAAAAGGTGGCTTAAAACTCAACATTCAGGAAACTAAGATCATGGCATCTGGTCCCATCACTTCATGGCAAATCGATGGGGGAAGCAATGGAAACAGTGACAGACTTTATTTTGGGGAGCTCCAAAATCATTGCAGATGGTGACTGCAACCATGAAATTAAAAGATGCTTGCTCCTTGGAAGA
Organism: Bos taurus; assembly: GCF_002263795.3. Taxonomy (NCBI): domain Eukaryota; kingdom Metazoa; phylum Chordata; class Mammalia; order Artiodactyla; family Bovidae; genus Bos; species Bos taurus. The sequence continues at coordinate 12,787,937 of NC_037354.1, read as the reverse complement.
AAAGTTATGACCAACGCTAGACAGGTATACTAAAAAGCAGAGACCATTAACTTTGCCAACAAAGGACCTGTATCTATCAACAGTATGGTTTTTCCAGTAGTCATGTATTGATGTGACAGTTGGACTATTAAGAAAGCTGGGTGCCAAAGAACTGAGGCTTTTTTTTTTTTTTTTTTTTGATGGTTGTTGTATACCTCTTATTTATTTTTTAATTTTATTTTTAAACTTTACAATATTGTATTACTTTTGCCAAACATCGAAATGAATCTGCCACAGGTATACCCGCACTTCCCCATCCTGAACCCTCCACGCCTCCTCCCTCCCTCCCCCTCGCTTTCCCTCTGGTCGTCCCAGTGCACCAAGCCCCAAGCATTCCGCAGTTAACCGTGGCATCGAACTCTGGACTGGCGACTCGTTTCATACATGATATTATACATGTTTCAATGCTATTCTCCAGAACTGAGGCTTTTGAACTGTGGTGTTGGAGAAGACTCTTGAGAGTCCCCTGGACTGCAAGGAGATCCAACCAGTCCACCCTAAAGGAAATCAGTCCTGAACATTCATTGGAAGGACTGATGCTGAAGCTGAAACTCCAATACTTTGACCACCTGATGGGAAGAACTGATTCAGTGGAAAAGACCCTGATGCTGGGAAAGATTGAAGGCAGGAGGAGAAGGGGACGACAGAAGATAAGATGGTTGGATGGCATCTAGATTCAATGGACATGGATTTGAGTAAACTCTGAGAGCTGGTGATGGACAGGGAGGCTTGGTGTACTTCAGTCCATGGGGTCGCAGAGTCTGACAGGATTGAGCAACTGATGTGAGCTGAACTGATAAGTAACACAGTGCCCCCTTGCTACCTCGCAATTGTATGACAGGCAAGGGTATTCCTAAATCTCTCCGCCCTCCGCCTGTTCAAGGTCAAAAACAAAACTCCATGAAAATAATAACTAGTGCCTAAAACGTTTCTTTCTGGGACATACGATTGTGGAATATGCTGCTTATAGTATGACCCACAGTATCATTTCAACAGAGTCTGTTTGCTGCCGATTGCAAAGGAAGTCAGCCTGAGTCATCCACAAGCTGTGTGTAGGTAAAAAAATGGTGTCCACCCAAGCCCCAACCTGTACAAATATTTTTATATATGAACTCAGGATAAATCCATATTTTTTCTCATTTTTGTAAAACAACTGTGGGTATTATCCAAAAATAGCTGACTGTTAACTAGACAACTAGCCAGATCTATAATGCTCCATGTGGACTCTGGCTGTTGCCTCTCCATCTGTACAGCCTGCTGCCTGCCTGTTTTGAATTATGGAGAGTTGGGAGAGGAATCCAAGAGAGAAGGAGTCAGTGGCAGAGGTTGCCTCTGCTCTCACTTTCATGGGGGAGATATTATTCTCTTTTTTGCTTTGACAGTGGCCTCTTATACAGGATTCCAATCACTCCTCACTTTCAAAGGAGCCCTGTGTGAAGCACCCCCAACCTAGAGTTTGCAGAGGGCCGGGTGCACACGATTACCTTCAGGTGTCCCAGCACTAGTTGTACACAGATATATTTTAGTTCTTTTCTGTCCTTTGTGTCTTATTTTCTTACACTTCAAAACTTGGGGATTCTTATTTCCTTTCAACAGATAGTGTAACATTATTAAGCAGAAAAATGCACTTACAGATGAATTGGATCACATACTTCCGCATCAGATGTTAGCTTTCTGCTCTGAACTCTCAATCTCGATCATGTGAGTGGCAGCAGGTAAAGGTTTTAAACTCTTTCCAGCAGATGGAATGAGTCATGACAGTTATTAAATTACCACTGAGCTATTTTTAGTTTCTTATTTTTTAGTACTCTTTTTTTTAAACTTGGTTAATTATTGCATGTGACGATTTTTAAAAGATGTATTTTTCTTCCTTCTATTTTGGAAGCAAAAACAAATTTCTAGCAACTGTTGACTTTATTTTTTTTCATAATTTTACTCTCTGTTCTAGGCTGTCTATACAGCAGGGGTTTGAGAAGATAAAACTGGGGTGTTGCTCATAATTCTTGCTCCAAAAAAATAAAACGATGACATTGTAGTGTGAGATAATGAGTATTATTTTCTGTACTTTGGTCTTGATTGGTACCTACATTCCACTTTAAATCCAAATGTAGTAACAAGGAATTCAACAACTTGTATGATGAATGACCTTGTCAGAAATGAGGACTTGTGTCTGCTGAGCTGCTACAATGGAGTGAATTATAGTTGGGTACAGCCTGAGATTGGGAATATCAAAACCAACTGCCTAAATAGGAAAGAAATTAGGAATATGAGTCCAGGCTGCTGCTTTTAACGCAAAGACTTTAAAAACAGCAACTTTGGTGAAACAAATTGAAACAAAAAGCAGGAAAATCATATTTGGAATGATACAGGAGTTGATGGATTACAAAAAACATATAGACATACCTAAACAGATACACTAACAGTTGAACATGAATGCTATGGTGCTAACTTTGGGTCTTCTTTTCTATCTGACCTTTATTTACAGGTCAGTATTTTTGTATTTTTTATCCCATGATCATGACAGTAGTACTGAATCAAAACTCTCACCCCCATTGCTGCACACAGTGTGTGACACTAATTAATCTAATGGAAGGAAACCAGACTTGGGTGAAGGACAAAGTAGGATCTTGCTCCATGGCTGTGATCATGGGGTCCTTTCTGAGAACTGACTGTCAGTCTTTGATGTGACAAGGCTGGTGCTTATGGTTGTTACTTATCCAGAACTTATTTCTGCTGTTATGCTTTTGAATATGTGTAATGGATTCTGGAGCAGAATGGAAGTTCATAACAACATATAAGGAGAAAGTTCTAAGAATGGAAAATGGAAGAAACTTAATAGTCCTGGATCATAGACTGGGAAAATGTCAGATTTTTTAAGAAGAGCTTTGTGATGACTAAATTCCATATTTAAAAAAATATTCTGACGCTTAAGTTCTGCAGAAGACACTATGATTCACTGAAAATAATATTTTTTCAAATTGTGGTCTTGTGTTAGAAGATTGGACCCACCTCTTACTTACTGAGGATCTCTATAAACCTGTATTTCTTAATCCAGAAATTAGCATCAATCCTGCAGAGTTTTTGTTAATACGGATAGAATTATGTTGAATATTCACTATCAATCTTTCCACAAAATTCATGCCCATAATTTACCCTAACAAACATAAGCCTATAAAAGCCGTTTGTATCTATTGAGCGATGTGACCAGTTAACACTTAAGCACGGTTGGGCTTCCCAGGTGACATGAGTGCTGAGGAGCTTGCCTGCCAGTGTTGGAGAGGCAAGAAATGCTGACTCAATCCCTGGGCCAGGAAGACCCTTGGAAAGAGGAAATGGCAACCCACTCCAGTATTCTTGCCTGGAGAATCCCAGAGGCAGAGGGGCCTGCTGGATATAGTCCATAGGGCTGCAAAGAGTCAGACACGACTGAAGTGACTTAGCACATGTCCACATAGACCCAACCAACAACCAACCTGTGAAATGATTTCCTTTACAACTTATTACATTCTAAAATATCTTAAAGTAATTATGTCTCTGTAGAAGTTAATAGGACCTAAATCAAGGACACACTAGTATAAAAATTAAAACAAAGTAACTGATAATCCTTTTCTAAAAATGCATGGATGCTTTTTATTTAGCCTTGTTACATATTGACCTTGTTCCAAGCTAACAGCATACTTTTATATCATGGTTTTCTAAGGACAATTCTATAAGTTTTTGTTAAACTTTCTAAAAATTACCTGTCATGTGGGTTGTCCACAACTGACACAATAAATCTTGGAGAAGAAGTCAAAGAGAGTTATAGTCTCCCAGTCCCTAAGAATTTTGGAGTAAAATCCTACTGCACTTTAAGTCCAGAAAAGGATCTGTTGGGAGACACTGAGTAGAAAAGTCAACCATGCCTAATTCAATGAAACAGAAACAAGTAAAAAGTGCTAAAAAATGGTTTTCTTTAGTTGTTGTGGTAGACTCATGGATCTAATACAAGTTATAGAATGGGTAAATCCATTACGTATGAAAAAATAAATTTTCCTTGGTTTTCCCTACCTTTTTCATCATTTAAGACACATATTAGTCACCAAATAAGACATGATTCATTCTTGTATAAATAACTCATCATTCTCCCTTTTCTGAGTTCTTCTAACCTCTGCCCATGAAACTTGTGTGTTTTCAAATAATCTTTCAGTAGCTAAGGACTGTCATAATAACATCTAGCTCAAGTTTCAGGGCTGGAAACTTTCTCATATGCATAAAACTATTTCGTTCTTTTGTCTCATTTCATCCCTGTTTTCTGTTATGAATGAGAGTAAATCTATAGCCTAAATCTATCACTTCAGCAAAGAGACCAACTGATGTATTAATACCTGATAACTGGATTCTGTGTCACTGACTTGGGAGAGGTTTATTTTTAATAAGGGAATATTCAACACCAAAACACTAATCCAGAATTGTAAATAATTAATGGTCCTATTATAAAACATTGAGACATATTTTGGGAAGGTGGGTGTTTCTATAGATCCTTTAAATATATTTTATACTTGATCTGTTGTGTTAAGTTCTCTTTGGTTCCTCCACTTCTAGAAAGAGGTCAAATTTGGTGACAAAATGTATTAATTTGAAGGAGACCCTGAGATAAAATTAATGGTCCAAGGTTGTAACTTTTATCTTGTGATATTCACAAAAGAAGTCAAACTTGTTAATACATCGCCACCTTAAAAGTATACAATCTTGGCAATGAAAGCACAAAACTATAATAACTTTAAAAAGAAATCATCTTTTGAAACACTGCTAGTCAGAGTGCTCTGCAGATGAAAAGCAAGTAGACTTTCTCTTTATTACAATCACATACTCGCCCTCAAACATTTTCCTTTTGAAGGGGCAAAAATGAGTTTTCCTTTTTTTTATTTTAAAAAAAGGCAGTATTTCAAACAATGTGTTTTCTTGTGATAAGAGATCTATTTTAATGTCTTTACAAAAGAGGACTTTCAAAATGGTACGTTATGGGGGGAAAGTGTTAGGATTACAAATCCCACTGATTTGAAAAGGACACAAAATTCTGTAAAATTGTTCTACTCTTTGCCAAGTTCTTTCAGGAAGATACATGTTTTTCTGGAGGGTTTCTGTTAAGAGTTATTTGTTAGTTAGCATTTCTTTGTGAAGGAAAAATAAAGCCTAAAAGGACTCCTCTTAAAATTTCTCAAAATTTAGCTCTGACCACTTTTCCCTAATCATAGGGAGAAAAGTCAATGTATCATCTTCCCAGGAATCTCCTATATAAAAATACTGGTTAGAGAATAATCAACTATGAAGATAACTTTGCTGTCTTTTGCTGCTATATTTTTACCCCCAAATAAATGCTTTCCTTTAGGCTTTTGATCTTTCAGTATTGTAGTTGAGGTCCTGTAACAGAATTTAAGAAATATATCCAACCTACATTTCTTGTTTTGCCAAGTTATTTGAAAAATATTTTCAAATATATTCTACAATGTTCTAGGTTTAAATTACAGTGTAATAATTTGTGCATGGTGTATGCAGTGACACCTGGCCCTCGGCCTTTTGTCTAACAATACAGTAGACAAGAATGATTACTCCATAATTCACACCCTGCCATGTCTTATTGCTTAATTAAAGCACAACCTTCCTCTACATGACAAGCAATTGGACTGTTAACATTATAGATGATTATCCAACCTAGCATATTTTATTTTTATAACTTACTCATTTTACGAAATAAGGATGCTCACTTTAGGTACACCTACCTCTGAAAATATGAAAAATCTGTTTCTTTACTTCCCTTTTGGCTCTTGAACAAATTGCCACTCACAAAAACATAGGCAAAATATCAGATGTTTTGAATTAGCAATTTAAATATTGAAATAGTCCAATATCTATCAAGCAAATTAATGAATGAATTTGATGGCTTCTGAGTATAATAGTTTCTTTTCTCTGTTCTATTTTTTTTTTCTTTTTGGACCCCTCACAGCATGAGGAATCTTAGTTCTCTGACCAGGGATCAAACCTGTACCACAGAACCCTAAACACTGGACTGCCAGAGAATTCCCTGTTATTCTATTATTGATCAAGAAAACACAAGGGATGATGCATATGTGCATGTACTTATAAAAGAAATAATGTGTAGGGCCTATATAAGAAACTGTAAAATTCTGCTGAAGACTTTAGAAGAGAGTAAGCAAATGATAAAGCCTAGTTAGTATGTGAATAAGAATATTGTATAGTAGTATAAAGGTGTGAATTTTCCTGAAATCTATGAAGCTGACAGTAACTCAACAAAAATTTAAAAATCAACTGGAATTTTTAACATGATAAAGTGATAATAAAGTTTTTTAGGTTAATGACTAAGTATTCACAAATTGGTAGAAGAATCCTCAGGAAGGAGCAATGAACATCACCTGATGGTATCACATATTGTATTGCAATACATATCCCAAGTGCTACTATAACTAAAAGAGCTTGGTATTGGAGAAGATATGATAAGCAAGATCAATGCAAATCTGGAAACAAACATAAATGCATAAACTCATCTGCCCTCCTGAGTTTCTTGATATTCCCCTGGCAAAATCCTAACCACTGTTACACCAACACTGCCTACTCTATACAGGTATTTGTACAACCGAATATAGTGAACAAAAACATGCAACCCTACACACTGGTCTTACCCTAAATTTCTGACCACTAACCTCCTTTTGCAGCCTTCACCCTTCATGGTTCTTGTGTTATTTTCACACTCCATTCACACTCCAGTCCATCACAATTTCACACACTCTCCTTATATCTTCAGACCTTGACCATACTTAGTGTCAGATGATGCCCTTGCTTCTAAAACAGAGCACCTAGAAGAGATCTTCCACCAGCTCTCGCCTCATCTTCCCACCTTTCTGCATTTGCACTTGTTGATGCCAGCTTCTCTCTGCTGGCTCCTCCCTCCCCGTTTGCAGAAAGCCTGATATTCTCTCACCTATATATGGAGAACTCCAGCACATCTTTCTTGCATCATCAATTTCCCCCTATCGATTGAGTCATTCTTAATAGCTATAAACTGTTAGTGCTTTTATCTCAAACAAAATAAAACTTTCTTCCTCCTTCTAACTAAATGCATTCATGCTCAGTCGCTCAGTTGTGTCCGACTCTTTGCGACTGCATGGACTATAGCTGGCCAGGCTCCTCTGTCCATGAGATTCTCCAGACAAGAATACTAGAGTGGGTTGCTATTTCCTCCTCCAGGGGATCTTCCTGACCCAGGAACTGAACCTGTGGCTGCTTCACTGGCAGTCCATCATGCAAATGCAATCCATCAGACCTCATGCAAATTCTGTCAGTGCCACCTTCAGAATATAGTAGGAATGTAAAACCACACGTCGGCACTGCCTCCTCCACCACCCTGGTCCAAACTGCCATCACCTCTCATCTGGATTACTATAGTTGTCTCATAACTACTGTCCCTGCTTCTGCCCTTTCTTTTATTGAGTCTCTTTTCAACAGAGCAACCAGGGATGTCCTTTCAAAACATACATCAGGATCACCTTATCTCTCTGCTCAAAATCACCCAATATTCCACTTCCAGAAAAACAAAATCACTTAAAAGCTTCCCATGTTACACGGATTAAAAGCTAAAATCTATTAGTGATCTCCAGCTCCGTGATTCTGTGGTGCTCTTCCACTCTGGCCCACACTCCTGTCCACTCCAGCTCTTTTAGTTCCTTTGTGCTCCTTTACTCCACCAGGTAAATCTTTCACCAGGGCCTTTGCATGTGCTATTCTTTTCTACTTGGAGCTTTATCCAAGCTACCCATATGGCTCCTTCTCTGCTCCTTCAAGTCTTTACTTAAATATCACTTTCTCAATAACAACTTCAAATAACTCTTCCTGGTATTTTTTCATAGTATTTACTTCCCTTTCTCTTTCCTCTCTCTCTCTCACACACAGTCACTTATACTCTTATTCTGTTTTGTATCTTCTGTTTCTCCCTACAAGAATATAAGCCTCATGAGAACTAGAATTTTTTATTTTTATTTTTTTTCAGCAGCATCAGTTTTATACTGTTATTTTTTAAATTTAAATTTATTTATTTTAGTTGGAGGATCTGTTTCACTTATTGTTACAACCTGAACACCAGAAACAGTACTTGATATATAAGCAACACTGAATAACTGTTTGAGTGATTGCATAAATAATAGGTAGATATTTAAATGAATATGAATTTCTATAGAAGAAAAATTATAACTAGTAATATTTCAGAGAGTACTTTTTTAAATGTTTTTTTTCCTAACCATGTACATTGTTAGTTTTTGTTATTTAAAATTATAACAAAATGATATTAGCATGGATATTATAGGATGTTATATGGCATTTCTTGTTTTTTTTCAATATGTTCCTGTTTTATATAAAAAAAGGTAACACATTTTATCAACAAATCTTCAAGATCATTAAAATTGTTACTAGAGTTATAAGCAAGAAGTTAACTCAGATATCAAACAGTAGGAGAATAATGAAATGCACGGTTAAGTGAACAATCCTGCATCTAAAGAGTTATATAAATTCTAAATGAAGAAATAGTATAAGAAGTCTATTAAATAACTGAAGCAATAATTGTATGATAAGTAGTCAGTTTCAAAGACTGGAGAAGAGTTTTCTGAGGTTCTCTGTACATTGCAATGGTAGAGAATGACCAGCATGTCTTTTGCTATGTTCATTCATGTATTGGCTAATAATAGTATGATTGTGATGAAATGTAGTAATTGGAAACTTGGAACTGATGGTCCATGTTCAGAAACAGAATAGAGTAAGAGCTGATTTTATTAGCTTGAGTGATAGGCTATTATATTAATGGTTCCATTCCAGGCAGGGTGGCCCTGGACATCTCAATGCTGACTGTGCTCCATCTCATAATGACTTAGGATTTTCTGTCAGGCATCAGCACTTTGATTACCCAACACAGATGAAGACAAAAGCTGATACTAACTCAGGGACCTCTGCACAACTTAAATCCAAAGGTAGGGTCCATGTAGTGCAATGAAAGGATGTTCAGTTGTCCATTAGCTGCATTAAAAAAGTATGTGAATTCAAGTAGAATTTTCTGCAAACTGATGAGCATATTGGTTACTTTTTCTACTAATAAATATTTCTACAGACATGAGACTAATGAAGCGCATAGTAATACTGCCTTTTCTTATTTATTAAAGATATAAATTCTCAAGAGAGATGAAGAGATTTAGGTAATTCCACGCATAATTTCACACAAAGCCACTTCAAGTACCAAACCTTGCTCAGTACATAATAGGTAATGAAGGAATGTGGTCTGATCACAGAAGAACAGAAAATCAAAATAAACACTTAGGCTATCCGAAGGCATGCTTCCTGATCCTTCCACCTACATAATTTTTGTCAAATAGAAAATGCTCTCTTTTGTAGATTTCCATGGCCTTGATACACTGTATTGAGGTCCTGCTAGCCACCCGATCATAAAAGGATCTAAGTAAAGAAGCTGTTCCATTTTTATTCCATTTCAGTCCTAGCGTGATAGCCTTGATGTTAAAAGCATTTTATATTTTTTTACAAGATTATCAGCTCAGGATTTTCTGATCTCTCTCAATTTTTCTCCACTTCAGGTTTTCTCACAGGTAATAATAAAGCCATTTTGATAGAAATGTAGCCATCTTATGATTTTCTTTTTAAGTGGGGTGCCACATTTTTCACAATTTGAAACAGTAGGCACAGCAAAAGCACACTGGAGTGGAAAGAGAGAAAGTGTGGGAGCAACATGTTCTCCTAAAGTTTCAGGAATCCAAAGTCTTAAAAATATTCTCTTTGATTTTTGCTGCTAAGACAGAGTAGTTCCCCAAATCCTACTGAACCTAGCCCTGTTTCTTTCTATCATTTTCATCTACTTTGGCCAGTACTGAGCTTTTGGAATGTTTGGGTTCAGTATTTTACTTACTATTTCTAAAATTTACTGCAGTGCTTCTGTCGTTTGGTATTTTTTTTCTTCTGCTCTATTTCCTTTTCCACCTCTATTCATTTTGATGTAACACCGTTAAGCTTAATCATTTCTTAATCTAGTTTTCTTTGTGGTCTTTGTTCCTTTACTTTTGCCTTGTAAAATTTTACATAGTAAAACTCAAACCCTATTTGTATTTTATCTGAATAATACATATATTTTAACGATATATTGTAAATAGTTTAATATCCTGTATTATTCATATTTCCTCGACAATAGTTGAAAGTGTGTTTTTTTCCCATAATTTTTAAGACAGTTAAAAACCTGTTAATAAAACTATCAGATATAAATGAAGACATCAAATACGGTACAACTGTTTTCAATTTTAACAAATAGCCTTGTCCCTGAATTTTATTTTAGAACATTAAACTATTTAGATTATACCAAATAGTTTATTAGATTCTGTGAAAGTTAGAGGTTCAGAATACTTTTCTTTCTGAATTAAATAAGCCTAAAATAAATATTTCAGTATGAGTCTTTGGTGAGGCTGGGGGTTAGGTGTATTTGCAATTAGGCATATTTCTGAAAATCAAACTCAAGGACTACAATTGGGTTTGATTTCAAACAATCCGTCCATAGCATACGTGTTCATTGCTATGCAACACAATTTAATAATAAGTGATGCCAAGTAATTTTTGCATACTATAATGGGCTTGCAAGTTTTGCTGCTTGAAAATTACAAAGAGAAGGTGGTTATTTAATTTTCAATGGCTATGTTAAAATGCTAATTTTTATAATTAAAAACAAAACAAAACAAAACGACTTCAACATAAAACCTACATCTTAAAGCTGAAGAAAAGACCTGCCTTCTGTAATAGTAAATGTGCAACAGTCTGAAAAGTCTCTTTCACCCTTTGGGAAAGCAAAGAACATATTTCAATAACTTTCTATGCTGGTCTACTCACCTAGCTTCTCTGATGAGTTGGCTGTAGGAAGTCTGGGTAGAGGCAGGGCTCAATTACTGTAATTTATGTATCCTTGGACGTCAATCATTCCTGTTGAGAGGTGGGACTCGTAAGCTCTCAGTGCATTAATTAAGAGCTTATCTCAGCAGAGCCATCTTTCTACCTAAGGACCAAAAAGAAAGTTTTAATTAGATTTTTAAAAGCAAGTATGTCATCGATGAAAGCAAGTATAGTTCTTTAGTTAGTCTGTGAGGCCACAACCAGAAGAGAATATTGCAAACAATACAAAGGACACAGTTTTCAATCATCTGTGATGTTGTAAGTAAATGGGCAGTGTCAGTCTCCAGCATTGGTTTCAGCCCTTGGACAGTCACCTCATGAAAATAACTGAAGTTTTGACTATGTTGTTTCATTGCCAACATAATTATTGGACCCTTGTCTAATTATTGATGCGGAGCTGATGCTGATCAAGTGCAATTACAATGTTGAGGACAGACAGTATTATTCTCTGATGGCTGACTTTTTGTTTAGGGCTAGTTTCTGACTGAATATGCAATGGGCAATGCAATGCAAGCTCAGCAAAAGGGAGTGAGGGAACTTGTACAACACATCAATTTCATTGGTTCAGTGATGGAGTGAGTGTGCCATTGCTGGCTAACCTGAAAACGCAGGGACTCGAGAGAAGTAAAAACGTAGCTAGGCTCACTGGTGTCAGCTGCTTGAGAGGCAGTTCTCTTGGAATGGCTGGTGTGAGGCCATCAAACACACTTATCAGGGCTCACTTGGGAAATAACAGATACATTATTGATTAAAATATTTATAAATTAAGGGAGGGAAACAAATTTTAAAAGCCAGTTCAGATTCTAGAAGGGAAATATATCTACAATAGCTATTAGCCCCTCCCCCGCCATAATTAAAGGTGGGAGGGGCTGGATGCATGGTTAGGAGAACAAACACAAATGTGTCTGCCTACGTTAAGGGAAAAGCAAATTGTGAAAGCAAAAAAATAAAAGAAAAAATACTGAACAATAGAAACACTACAATAAACCAAGAAACAATGAATGAAGGACCAAACCTAAACTTTCTGAAAAATTAGCACCAGAAACAGTAGAGATGCAAAAAACTTTGGTTTCAGAAAAGTTATAGACAACGGAGACATATAAACCCAAGCACAATGAGCACAAAATGAATGATGTCGTGATTACAGGGGTGATTCTAACAGGCAGGACTAGTACCATGGACAGATGCTTTAGACACCAAGGAGAGCCAAGCTCAATGGCTCAATATAACAGAACTTGTGTTCCAGTGTTCCTCATCGCTATGATATTTCATTTTGTTTTTCAAAGGGAAGCTGTTTAGGAAATTCAGTTACAGTAGAGACTGTAAATTTACCCCCTAACTAGCATACTTGACATGCACTAAATAACAGCCACAAACCTGACAAAAGAAACTATAGCTTTTACAGGTATATGGTTTGTGCAGTATGTTTCTAAATGATAGTGTACGATGAAAACATTACTATGTAGACAATTTGTCAGAAGAATAAAGTTGGAAGATTGTAACCCATCATTTATGTTAATGTTCATAAGGATATTTTATAATCTTTTTTCCACTCTTTCCTCTCACATATTTTCCCAGCTATTTTGCCTCATTTACTGTGCTGTGTAATGTTTACAGCACAATGCATACAGTAGTGCTCCCCAGATACAAACTGGCAATAGTGCTGGTTACACCAACCTTGTGTATCTGATAAATTTATGCAATACAGACATCTAGCATTTGAATACACTTTTTGTCCTTCAGTGCATCTTTTTATATGAATTAAAGTCAGGGTGGGACTTCCCAGGTTGGCTCAGTGATAGAGTCTGCCTGTTAATGCAGGAGACTCTGGTTTGGTCCCTGGATTGTGAGGATCCCCTGAAAAAGGAAATGGCACCCCACTTTAGTATTCTTGCCTGGGAAGTCCCATGGACAGAAGAGCCTGGCGGATTACAGTCCATGGGGTGATAAAGAGTCAGACGTGATTTAGCAACTGAGCTTACGTGCACAAGCCAGGGTATATTATAAAATCAAATGACCTCTTGGGCCTCCTATACTTAAGGATATCTAAATGGTAATATTCATACATACAGTTTTCTGTTCTATGATTGTGTGAAATCTGTTCACCCCAGGAATCTGTTTTCCAAACAATGTTTAAAATTTATGATAGACTGAGGGCTGCTGCTACTGCTAAGTCACTTCAGTCATGTCCGACTCTGTGCGACCCCATAGACGGCAGCCCACAAGGCTCCCCCGTCCCTGGGATTCTCCAGGCAAGAACACCGGAGTAGGTTGCCATTTCCTTCTCCAATGCATGAAAGTGAAAAGTGAAAGTGAAGTCGCTCAGTCACGTCCGACTCTTAGTGACCCCATGGACTGCAGCCTTCCAGGCTTCTCCATCCATGGGATTTTCCAGGCAAGAGTACTGGAGTGGGGTGCCATTGCCTTCTCCGAGAGTGAGGGCAGAGCATGGTAAAATAAACAAATATTCATTGCAGTTGTTTTCCAAGGAGGAAAACATTGTGGTGTGCTTTTCCATGGGTTGTTAGCTATTTTTTTTCCTGAAGAAGTTTGAGGATCTGAAGCCTGTCAAAGGCTACTGTTAAACATTTCCTGTCAACTCCTTTTGGCCATGTTTTTAAATTAAGAACATGACAGAAGGGATAGCTTTCAAACCAGGCAGTAAACTTGGGGGCTTTTAGCCAAAGGTATGATTTTTTTTTCCACTGCTTAATTTGTAGAGAACCCAGTTTTAGGATTCAGCGGGTAAAAGTAAGTCTTTTCCTGAATGAACATTTCTTTGTTATTTTTATACAACATCTTCTCAACTTAATAGGACCTTTTGAATTTGCTAAAGCAGAAGGCCAGTTCTAATTACAACTGGAACACTGTATCCATACTAGGCTTTGAGATTTGCTCTGATGTGGGCTCCATGGAATCCCAAGGGAGAAACCTTTAGTCTGTATCTGGAGAACGGCAACTGGTGGGAGACCAGGGTTCATCTTCTGTCCTGCCCCTACTATAGGAAATACCATCATTTCTAAAAGTTTCTCAGTGTATGATGCTACCAAACCCCTGACTTAACCTACAACTCTCATCTCCTCAGAAAATGATTCTCTGTTACCAGGTACGTGCTTCCACTCTTTTCCCTTTGAGCAGCCATGATGACAGCTGTGGGGTAAGAAAGTCCATGACCTTGCTCCTTCTCCTAAGGTTTTGGTGAGCCTCCCCTAGTTCCTGGCAACCTGGCAGGGGTCACCGATATGTGTCAATTGATGAACTGGGGGCTGAAAAAAAAAGGGAGTATTTGTAGTGACATCATGAAGTCTCAATCTGTTTCAAGTTTTCATTTATTCACTATTTAAGGGTAGCATAGTTGGGGTTGTTGTTTTTGTTTTTTAAATGGTATTTAAGTGTCTATATTTGCATGAAGATATGTGGCTGAGGAAAAAAAGACTTAGAATGCACTTACTCAGAGAGCAGTTTTTACCAAGTGGACCAGTAAATTCTTTTGAACGTTTAGCTAATTCTTTCAGTGAAATCAGTCAAACTAGCATATATTAATTCACCACATTTTCTATACTCATGGGACTTGTATCCAAAGGCAAACTATAATGAAGCTGTAGATAAAATGACCCAGTTCTGTGTTGTCTTATTACTGGTGATTAAGTGTGAAAGAGCAGGATTATTGTCTGACCTCCTCTACTCTTTTTGAGAAATTATATTAGAAGGAATAAAAATTCCTTTTTAAATATCTGTGAGAAAAAAATAGAGACATTAAAATAGAACACTGGAATCAGATACACATGTATCATTAGCATTATAAACTAGAACTTCCAACAGCCTTGAAATGACAAAAATACCAACTTTGATTCTATTTTTTAAACTGAGATTCACCATTGTGAGATGATTAGAGATTTCATATTTCTGTTAATGAGATTTAATACAGAAGACTTTACAGATATTAATTCAATTTAGTAATGCCAAGAAAAGACAAACCAAGTCTAGTATATTAGAGTGTGTAGGTTTGGAAAATAGGACTGAAAGTATCTGCAAAGTCTACTTATTTAGACAGATTTTTTTTTCTAAGACATAGAAGAGAGATTTCTGGGTGGGTTATCAGTCTTTTATCTTTGACATTTTATTATTTAGTTTAACACTGAAATATTTTATTGTACATGAGCCTAGAGGTGTTCCATTTTAATATGTTCATAAGACAGAATAATAAATAAATGATGATTTAGCCCAGTACTGATGTCAGGATTGTAGTAAATTTCATATTTTTTAAACCTTTCCCCAATTCTGACTGAGGAAAAATGATTAGTTTGTAGCTACTTTCTTGACATCTGAATTGTCCTTAAGTTTTATGGGTATTAGGTTATATTAGTGATGTCAACTATTAACTACTTGTACTTGAATATCTCAGTGACCAAATTTTTTCTCATATAATTCTACAAGTTTAACAACAATGGTGTGGGGCAACAATGTATTTCATTGCAAACATGTTCTAAAGTAATTTCTGAATTAAAGATCAATTCTTTATAATAAAAACTTTGCAGTTAGTGAAACTATTCAAACACTTTAGAAGTAATGTTATAGTGGTGGAAACAGTAAGGGAAATTCATATTTCTTTATTTGTCCTAAATATTTTCCTATTTACTCTTTTTGTGTTTTCATGTAGATTCTATGTGTGGGCATATTAGATGACATTATTCAAATCTGTTAATTTCATCTTTATTAATGCAACGGATTTTCTTTTAAGGAAGATTGAGAGTGGAGAACTTTTCAATATTTAAAAAATATTCAGCATTTCCAAATAATCTTGTAAATGTCATGATATTTGGAAAGCTTCACTTTTATCACCATTTTCTTAAAATTCCTATAGAAATTATACACAGGCTATTTTAAAGAGATTTTTTTTGTCATTCTATAATCCATTCTACTCTATAAGACTTTTAGCCCTATTCTTATATTGTTAATAACTCAAAGCAAAGAGAAAAATAATACTTTTTTCAGTGATCTAAAAACTCCTGAGACTTAGGGTCATATTTCACTAGTTATACTTTCATATAAAATATGAATCATTTTGAAAATGGATCTCCTTCAGTTGACAAAAGACAAAACAACATCTGTAATTAAATATAAATGGATACCTATGTCTGTATATTTGCATGGATATGTTTAATGCCAAGTAAATATCTTCTAATTCTTCCATTGTCAGTACTAAGACATGTATGTATATAGTTATGTGGGGTGTAAATAAGACATGATTGGTTTTTTCACATCTGTGTTTATTCAGTACATTTTTATTGAATTCCCACATAAGTGCCAAGTGCTGGGGCACTGTGTCCTGGGGACAGAATAATGAGCAAAACAAATGAGGATGCTGCCTTCGTTAAGCTTTCATATGTGTGTGTGTGTGTGTGTGTGTGTGTGTGTGTGTGTGTATAATATATTAGTATTAGGTAACCATTTTATACAAAAATGGTTACCTAACACTTCAATACATTTATCCATCAGTGTCTACATTTATCTATTTTACGTGCCATACATACTAATACTATTATCAATTCAGTGATTTCTCACTTTCCAAAAACATTTGGGAAAAAAAAAAAAAACTCGGTTGAAGTCTGATTCACCACGTAAGATGATTGAAAAAAGCAATTCTACATTACTTCTAGGCATTCAGTATAAAGGGAAATTTTCAAAGATACGTTTATGGCTTAATAATTAAATCTGGGTGAATATGCTTGCTGGGAACTTCTGCAATAATAAAATAGAATGGCAGGTTCCAAGCCACAAACAAAGAACTTTTTCTTTCAGAGATCTGAGTCACAGCATATTAGTATTTAATAGATTTTGCATTTTTTAAATGCATAATGCAAGAATTTCATGGTAGGGAGTCTTGAATAATTATTCAAGTACAATCCAAAAGGTTCAGAAAAACAAAGAATGGGAAGCAAATACTCAACAATATAACTATCTCAGGGACTCTAAGTGGCAGAAACATTAAGATACGGTTGCTTTGGTCTCATTTCTAGAGCCTCTCCTTCCCCACCCATAATATTCTCAGAGACTTAAGTATTTTCCTGCCTTCTACACACTAGTACAGAGCTGGTAACATCTCTATAATTCCTAGAGATGCCCATGAGAGCAAATGGCCATCTGGGGATAGTACTGATGCTTAACCCACAGACGTCAAAGTGCTCAAGTTTTATCAAAAGCTAAAACAGGAAAGCATGAGTATGCATGAATTAGCCATTTTCCTTGAGACTCTGTGAATTCAGTCATCCTTTTCTTGACAAAATACTACTCAACAGAGATAAGCAACAGCTGGGATGATAAAGATATGGAAATTTTCCAGGTGTTTCCAAGATACAGCCTAAATTATTATAGAGGTTTTGGAAAATAACTTCATTTTAAGGTCCCATTTTAACACACATTGACTTGAGAACTTGGGATTTAATTATTCATTTCTATCTATTTTCATTTACTAACATTCATCTATCTTCAAAAGTCAAAGAAAAATAAATCTCCATCTTCACTCTGTGGTAATAACTGGACGAAATTGCTGAGACATTGATTTTAATTGTAGGGGTCCAAGGATGAAAACACAACTCCCAATTTTCTTCTGGTTTTCAGGCAGTATAAAATCACAATACTTCAGAAAATTATCAGAATGCTTAGGTAGTTGTAATCTATGTTCATTCTCCTCCTTCATTTCCTCCTCAATAAATAATGGATAAAGCAACAACGAGTCTTTGCTGACTTTTTAATCCACTAATACATAAAAAATTATCTCCTGGAAATAAATTAGCATCTATACAATTGTCTGCAAATGGTTGGAAAGTAATCTGGTGGTTCTTAAGATGCTCTATGCATTCTGTTTTACTTTTGAGCCAATTAATCACTCCACTCATCTCCTCGCTCCACCCCCACCTCATCCTCACCTCAAAAGAAGCTTCTGTCTCACTGAAGTGGAGATTTGTTCCATTATTTTTGCCCCTCTTTTTTGATTAGCTATCCAATTTTCTATAAATTGAAACTGACATATCAATAGTACAAATGTAAATGTTACATCATTCTCAAGTGGAAAGCTCTTTTTACTGGAAATACAGTTGATAACAGTGTAAATATAACAGATGTACTACTTAACAGCCTACCTGATTTATGAAAAGGTATTCTGGCCACGTGAATAATTTTCAAACTAATGTTTAGCCCTTTAAGAATCATCATACTTTTATCTTGTTTAGAATCTTAGGAAAAAATGAAGGCATTCCCACACCTCCAGAAATTAAGAAACTGTTACAGGAAATAAAAATAACCTGAGTTAAATGGAGAGATGTCCCTAGATGTACGGAAGTGGGTGAGACGGTCGTTTCATGAAATGGCTTCAGAATTCTCTTCTGTTATGCTTTTCCTGCTGTGCTTCTTGCATTTCTAAGTTTCGCACTCATTTCTTTCCAAGGTCAGTTGGTGGACTTCTCTCCTGACAAACATCTCAACTATTCTTTGGGCCTCACTCCTACAAACTACTCAATTAATTCTCAGTTGTCACTGCTGTTGGGTTTCCATCCTCAGATTATAATTACAGCAAATTGGAGGATCCAGCAAGGGAAGCCTGATAACTAATTCTGTGCCTAATAAACAAAATATATGCAGAGAGGTTTTTTTTTTTTTTTCCTTGAACTAATTCTTTTTCCTTTCCAATGTAATTTTAGACCCCTTCTGCCTTGAGGTTTTTATGTAAGTTACAGATTGATATATAAATAAAATACAATCTGGCCATATGCCATTAATCTTACATGCTCCCTGAAGTTACAGAACACACTCTGGTGCCCAGGGAGTTAAAAACATTGGAACAATCATTTTCGGTGTAAAGTTTATTCATAATAATGTTCATTTGTCTCTTTACTTTGTTGATATATAATACAGTGGACTGCAGGAGTATTATTTTATTGCATTTTATATACATAGGTTTAGTAAGGAAGATTGAACAAATAGTTCCTTTTAATCAGCTACCCTTAGAAAATCAAGTCCATGTAATGAAAACATTAAATTAGAACATTTTACATTAAAACCACCCAGTTTCTTGCATCATGTAGGCATACAATGAATACTTATTGTATTAAACTTCATAAAACATAATCTTTTCTTAAAAATGCTTACTTCTGCATGAAAAGGAACCTCCTTTAGCAGGGACCCCTTAAAATAGCATTATTTGTTTCTTAATACAGATTTTTAAAAGTATTTCTCTGTGCTGCTTTTTTTTTTTTTCTTTAAACATGTCTCATAGGGGTTCTTTTTTGCCACTATCACAAAATGGATATAATCTGAGCAAAGAAGCAGCAGACTCTTAAGTTGTGATTCTGACATAGATTATTTGTTCAAAAGTAATTTAAATAATCATAATATATGGAGAATTCATACTTTTATCTGGGTGGTCTACAACTCATAATCCAGGACAAGGCTTTTATAATCTTTATGCTCTTCTCAGAAAGGCCCATTTTGTAGCCTGAAAACTGTTGCTTAGGAACAGTCAATAAATACTATGAGGATCACAGATTTTATCTTGTTAAACACATAAACAGAGTGTGAGTCACATTTTCACTTTGGTGCCTGCATAGCTTCAGCCTTACAACTTAATTTTGGGCATTGAATTAGCCACATGTACAAGTTATACTAGAAGTCTCTTAAAAATGCACCATGTATATTCTAAAGCTTATAAGATTTAGAGCATATTAAAATATAAAGGTATAAAAACTATTATATAGTAAAATACATAAAAACAAAGCAACAAAAATCTATTGTGGCAGACTCCTTGTTTCCCATCCCCTCAAATTCCTCCAAATCTACTTTCTCTTCTTTCTGGGAACCTGGCAATCTAGCTAAAGATTAATGTTCCAGCCTCTCCTGGAGATAGTGTGGCCATGTATTCACATTTGGGCTAATGGAATGTGAGTAGTCATCTCCAGAACCTTGGCTTTTCCATTCTTGCCAATGGTGAGAGGTGGACACGGCAGTGACTGCTCAGACTACACAGACACAGATGAAGATTAACACCCTCTTGGGCTTGCTTCTTTCTTTCACTTTTCTTCATAGGAAGGACCAGAGAGGGCGGAATAGCCATCATGACTTTTGCTAAATGTGGAAGCACAGTTTGATTTGCTATTTGTCACTCTCCTTTCATTGTTCAGCCAGTGTCTATAGCTGACTATCTTCTGTGGCCTAGACCAAATGCCATAAATAATATTTTGAATTTTTCAACTAGAAATAATTTATCCTTTTTCTGCTGCTGCTGCTGCTGCTAAGTCGCATCAGTCATGTCCGAGTCTGTGTGACCCCACAGATGGCAGCCCATCAGGCTCCCCTGTCCCTGGGATTCTCCAGGCAAGAACACTGGAGTGGGTTGCCATTTCCTTCTCCAATGCATGAAAGTGAAAAGTGAAAGTGAAGTCACTCAATTGTGTCCAACCCTCAGTGACCCCATGGACTGCAGCCTTTCAGGCTCCTCCATCCATGGGATTTTCCAGGCAAGAGTACTGGAGTGGGGTGCCATTGCCTTCTCCGATCTTTGTCTAAACACACACAAAATTGTATCAGTATACGGGGGCTCTCCAGCATGCATTATCATTGTATGTATACCTTGTGCTTTGCTAAAATGTGTGGTTCCTCAGTGAAGGATTTCCGATTTATTTTATAAAACTCACAGTGTTTTGCATGTACTTAGAGCAACATAAATGTGTTGATTGTAACACTGAATGAGTAAATTCTCATTTATTAAATTATAAAACAGTGCTTATTATGATTAAGGAAATAATATATTATAGTAATATATCTTATTTGTAAAAAAATATTTTATATTAATCTAGAAGCCATACAACCTAATAATAACAGCAATAACAGTATGGGGAGGGAGGAGGGAGGAGGGTTCAGGATGGGGAACACATGTATACCTGTGGTGGATTCATTTTGATATTTGGCAAAACTAATACAATTATGTAAAGTTTAAAAATAAAATAAAACTAAAAAAAAAAACAGCAATAACAACCTAATCTTTTCCTTTTGCCATTCAATTTAGATACAACTAAATGACATACATATCAGATGGGAATAGTACTTTTTTTTTTAATTAAACAACACTTTTTTCCATCTGTTTCTATTGATAAAATTTTTAAAAGGCTAGGACGTGACTACTACAAATGAGCTACATTATATAGTTAATCATATAAATATCAGACTGATCTGATTTTGGTTGGAAAATCTATAAGCAATTTTAAAAAACACGTCTGACATTTACTCAGTGGCTATCTTATTTTCTAGGTTTTATAAGATCAAACCATGTGTCACCTACCAAATTAAGGCATGGCAGATTTTGATTGATTCTCAAGTTAAAATTAGGGCTATCAAATCTGTGTTTGATATTATTAGCTGAGTCTCAGTGTAATTAGCACATGGACATATATGATTTTAAATTTGTTCTTAATACTTAAAAGTTTGGGAACCAGAAAAGGAAGCCTCAAATAGACTTAGAAATGCACTAATAGATTTAATGTTCTCAGTTCTCAAATACTCTTACTTGAACATAATCTATTAAATCTGACTTAATTAGTGAAATATGCTAAGTATTTTCTCTCTCTGGTGTTCTAAATGCCACTTTCCACTAAGGCTAAAGAAACTCATGGTCTCAATTAGATTATGTGAATTAGATAGCATTATATTATATATTATAAAAAATCAAATCATTTTTCAACATTTTTTCTTATACTTGGGAGATTAGAATAACACGCACTTGACATTCAGTAACAATATTTCTTGCCCATGTGAATTTACGCAAGTTACTTAACTTCTCTGAGCCACAGTTTCTATATCCCAGAAAATTTGCATAATACATACCTTCAGAGTTAGTATAAAGAATAGATGTAAAAATTGCATGTAAAACATCCATTATAGGACCTGGAACAGCATTCATTATATATAAAACTCTGTTACACCTATACAGTGAAAAAGAAAAATGGTATTTTTCTACTCATTTCACTTACCTAGCAAACTTTTTTAGCTTAGTTAAAATATGTATCTTAAAGTTTTAAATGAGTAAATCATTCTATAACTTTAAAATAATGTTTGGTAGTTTTGCAAAATATATTTATTTTCATATGATAATTTGAGTGAATTAACAATTTTATTTGCAAATGAATAAATCTTACAAATTTTAATTCTTATTCTCTCATCATTACCAGGTCTTTCTTTCATGCTTGGTCCTCTCTTGTTAACATTTAAACACTATTGAGTATCTTTTTTGTTTGTTTGTATGTTTATTTTAATTGAAGGATGATTGCTTTACAATATTCTGTTGGTTTCTGCCATACATCAACATGAATCAACCATAGGTATACATACATCCCCTTCCTCTTGAACCTCCCTCCCACCTCACACTCCTCTATGTTGGTACAGAACCCCAGTTTGAATTCCTTTATTCATACAGCAAAGTACCATTGTCTAAGTATTTCACATATGGCAGTGTATATGTTTCCATGCTACTCTCTCCATTCATCCCATGCTCTCCTTACTCTCCACCGCCTGAGTCTAAAAATCTGTTTTCCATGTCTGTCTCCATTCAGATCAGATCAGTCGCTCAGTCGTGTCCGACTCTTTGCAACCCCATGAATCGCAGCACGCCAGGCATCCCTGTCCATCACCAATTCCTGGAGTTCACTCAGACTCACGTCCATAGAGTCGGTGATGCCATCCAGCCATCTCATCCTCTGTCATCCCCTTCTCCTCCTGCCCCCAATCCCTCCCAGCATCAGAGTCTTTTCCAATGAGTCAACTCTTCGCATGAAGTGGCCAAAGTACTGGAGTTTCAGCTTTAGCATCATTCCTTCCAAAGAAATCCCAGGGCTGATCTCCTTCAGAATGGACTGGTTGGATCTCCTTGCAGTCCAAGGGACTCTCAAGAGTCTTCTCCAACACCACAGTTCAAAAGCATCGATTCTTTGGCGCTCAGCCTTCTTCACAGTCCAACTCTCACATCCATACATGACCACAGGAAAAACCATAGCCTTGACTAGACGGACCTTTGTTGGCAAAGTAATGTCTCTGCTTTTGAATATGCTATCTAGGTTGGTCATAACTTTCCTTCCAAGGAGTAAGTGTCTTTTAATTTCATGGCTGCAGTCACCATCTGCAGTGATTTTGGAGCCCCCAAAACTAAAGTCTGACACTGTTTCCCCATCTATTTCCCATGAAGTGATGGGACTGGATGCCATGATCTTAGTTTTCTGAATGTTGAGCTTTAAGCCAACTTTTTCACTCAACTTTCACTTTCATCAAGAGGCTTTTTAGTTCCTCTTCACTTTCTGCCCTAAGGGTGGTGTCATCTGCATATCTGAGGTTATCAATATTTCTCCTGGCAATCTTGATTCCAGCTTGTGTTTCTTCCAGTCCAGCATTTCTCATGATGTACTCTGCATATAAGTTAAATAAGCAGGGTGACAATATACAGCCTTGACGTACTCCTTTTCCTATTTGGAACCAGTCTGTTGTTCCATGTCCAATTCTAACTGTTGCTTCCTGACCTGCGTACAAATTTCTCAAGAGGCAGGTCAGGTGGTCTGGTATTCCCATCTCTTTCAGAATTTTCCAGTTTATTGTGATCCACACAGTCAAAGGCTTTGGCATAGTCAAGAAAGCAGAAATAGATGTTTTTCTGGAACTCTCTTGCTTTTTCCATGATCCAGCAGAGGTTCGCAATTTGATCTCTGGTTCCTCTGCCTTTTCTAAATCCAGCTTGAACATCAGGAAGTTCACGGTTCACATATTGCTGAAGCCTGGCTTGGAGAATTTTAAGCATTACTTTACTAGCGTGCGAGATGAGTGCAACTGTGTGGTAGTTTGAGCATTCTTTGGCATTGCCTTTCTTTGGGATTGGAATGAAAACTGACCTTTTCCAGTCCTGTGGCCACTTCTGAGTTTTCCAGATTTGCTGGCATATTGAGTGCAGCACTTTCACAGCATCATCTTTCAGGATTTGGATCATCAGTACCATCTTTCTCAATCCATTTATATGCATTAATATAGGATAATTGTTTTCCTCTTTCTGACTGAGATTCACTCTTTTTGTTTTTGAGAGGCAAATAAAACAATTGCAGCACTTCCCTTTAGACTTGACTTTCAAGATATTAAGCTTTTCCCTAGAAGTATTATCATTAAAATAATATTGTACTGGTATTAAAATTGAATGATTTGATGAATGAAACACAAAAAGCAGTCTTGAACTAGACCTTATCCTTTAGTAATTACAAGCCATCATAAGCTAAAGGACTTAAACAGTTAAAAATGGTTCTAAAAATCTGGCTATTTGAGAGAAAACAAAAAACAAAAAACTAATGCTAGATTCCTATTTTGCAACTTCAAACAGGTTAAAAAGTTAAATGTAAAAAATCCAAGTAAAGAAATAAGGCTTTTTTTCAGGAAAAGATGGCAATTTCCATGCATGCATTTAATAATTTTCCTCTTGATACCCCTTAAAATATCATTAAAAACATATTTACATCATAAAGCTACAAAAAATAGGAAGCTTGAGATGGGGGAGAGTAGCAAAATAATTTTGGAGCCTAAAAGCAAATGATGAGTGGTAACATTTAATAGCCCAAGGGATGTTAAAACCTAAGCTGACAGTTGGGAAAACTGTGAAGCAGTCCTAGTTTGTCCTGCATTAGGGCCCCAGTCTGGAGATTCGTTCTCTGAAGAGGAAAACACAGACTCTCCAGGGATCTGACCTGACACAGGAGACAGAGTTACTACTCACCAAACAGGAATTAAGGAAATATGTATCAATACATACAGAGCACTCAGACTACCTCGCTCTGTCCTTTCCTCTACTCCCTGAAAACTGGCAATCTGACCTTATCCCTCCAGCCAGAATAATAATAGAGGAATTTTCTAGGGATTCTGACTTTATCAAGAAGAAACACCAAAATTACTTAACATCAAATAGCAAAAAAAAGCAGCCACATCTACCAAGTGTCTAGTTCAAAGTCAACACAGCCTACCTAAATGAGTAGAATTTTCATTTAGCATTTTTGTCTCCAACTTTTAAATATGAAAAATCAGCCAAAGATGACTAGAAATCTAAAGAGGCTTTTAGCATAAAAAATGGAGATCAAAACAAATAACCCAAAACAAAAAATCAAACAGTCACTGTGCAGGAAGAAGAAAGCTTTAAAATATTTTAATTTTCTCATAGATAGAAGATATTTCATCCATGGAAACGTATATGGGATGTTTACTAAAATAAGGTACATTTAGAAAACAAAGAGCTTTTGGAAATTAAGAACATGACTGTGGAAATTAAAAACTCAATAGAATATTGAAAAATAAATTTGAGATGATCTGATATGGGAATTACACAATAAAATATTAGAGAACTGGCCAAGGAAGTATAATCCATAAAATAAAAAAATAAAGGAAAATGGACTAAAAGGAATTGCTATTAAGAATTGTGAAGGGTTTGAGATTTCAGTCTACCGTAAGCTAATAAGTTAGCCTACCAAAGATTTATAAATACATGTTACAGAAGACACAGTACCCCTGTTTCAGAGATACAAACCATTTATTACTCATAGCAAAACAGTGGCTGGAACAGCATCCTGTGTTGGCTCCCAATGCCTGTCTCGACAGGGTAACACGGTGAGGACAGGAGTTTATCTGTGTGCATTATGGTGCACCACTGAAAAGGGATCCTAAATTTTAGAACTCTGACCCATCTGCTCTTACTCCCCTCCAGAAAGACAGAGATTATGAATTATCCTGGAACAGAAGCGAATACCTCCAGGAAGAAGTAGAAGTCTTTATCTTTACTGCTGCTGCTGCTGCTAAGTCGCTTCAGTCATGTCCTACCAGGCTTCCCCGTCTCTGGCATTGTCCAGGCAAGAACAGTGGAGTGGGTTGCCATTTCCTTCTCCAATGCATGAAAGTGAAAAGTGAAAGTGAAGTCGCTCAGTCGTGTCCGTCTCTCCGTGACCCGGTGGACTGCAGCCTACCAAGCTCCTCCTTCCATGGGATTTTCCAGGCAAGAGTACTGGAGTGGGCTGCCATTGCCTTCTCCCCTGGTACATATTTGGAGAAGCATGTCTCTAAATCTCTCTAGAAAGATACACAGTTACTAGTTTCTAAGACTCTTTACTGATCAGAAACGCCCTTGGGCAGGTCTAGGCTCTGAGAAATCATGGATAATTGCCTTTCAGCCGTCATCAATAAAATAATTCAATACAATTTCTAAGTACCGTATTGAATAAGGCTGAATAGCCCACTGAATGAATATAAACCCCTAGCAGGGTACATTACAATGAAACTTCAGAACTTGTGGACAAGCCAAAATTTCAACAAGCTTTCATTTCAGAGAAAAAGGTCTAAACTTCATACCATGGCATTCACAAATTCTTTTTCATATTGATCTTTCTTTCTTCAATATAGTCTCCTGCTAGCCTTCTGTTCCTGAATATTCATGGAAGGACTGATGCTGAAGCTCCAATACTTCGGCCACGTGATGCAAAGAAGTGACTCATGGAAAAGACCCTGATGCTGGGAGGGATTGAAGGCGGGAGGAGAAGGGGATGACAGAGGATGAGATGGTTGGAAGGCATCACTGACTTGATGGGCGTGAGTTTGAGCAAGCTCCGGGAATTGGTGATGGACAGGGAGGCCTGGCGTGCTGCAGTCCATGGGGCTGCAAAGAGTCAGACACAGCTGAGTGACTGAACTGAACTGAACTTTATATTACAGCCTTAAAGAACTATATTTTACATATTCTCTTGCCTCTCTTATCCTCCTGTATGTTTCTAATGGCTGTTCACTGTGATGAATTCAACAGTTACTTTATCAGAGAAACCTTCCCTGACTCCCCCAGTGCCGGAGTCTGGATAAGATGCCTCTCCTAGTGCTTAAGTCATCCCACCAGAAACTTTGTTTCAGTGATGTATTTCTCCTTAAAACTCCTATGGATGGGTTTCCTTAGAACGAGTTTATGAGCTCCACAAGAATACTTATCTTTAGGGTTCAGTTTTGTTTTTTTCTAAAATAACATTACCCAGTGTCATTGCCAAAATTATTGAACAGATTTGACATTGAATAATTTCTGGCTATTTCAAAAAATTCAAATATACTTTCAAAGGACAAAGACTTCTTCCCACTGAAAGTATTCAAAAAACTGTTGTCAGATGTAAGAATTCTGGAATGTTTGTTAAAAAAAAAAATCAAATTACAATAGAGTTATAGCTTTAAATATACACAGGTTGCCCAATACATACTTTAATTAAAAAATCAAATATGTAAAAGTACAGTTTTAAGTGAAGAAAAATTAAAGAAAATTTCAATTTTAGAACACAAATACCAGTATGAATGTTTTCAATCAGTGAATAGGGTAAAACAATATAAAAATGCAGCATGCCGCTTCTTACACAATTAGAGGATACCATACTGTTACACATCAGAAACAACCACATTAAGGAATGCATGAAGTAAAAAATGATACTGAACAGGAGGAATATCTTGGGAGGATGTAACGATATAGGCTTAGATTCTTAATGGGAAAAATATAAAAATACTAACATAGAGGTCTATTCATCTTCATAATTTTGTATGTTCATTATCATTCTAATGTCAGAATTATTATGCCATGAATCTATTATTTGTCATTAATATTTCCTCTCAGTGAATACCAATCTATTTTATAAGAGGAGAAAAACAGTAATGAAATGCTGACAGATGTACTTGGTGCTCAATACTTGAATATTTTAATCTAAAATTATGTGACAAAAAATTTAAGTAAATACACTACCTAACTTGATAAGAAGCTTTTTTGTTTTTTACAAAGTATTCATCCAGCACAATAAAGTATCATGGTTTTTAGAGAATGAGACACAGTTAAGGCATTACATGAATATAAAACAAATGTATGCAGTAAGCATTTAATATATATCTGTGAAGTTTAATACTAGGAGGTGGCTGTGAATCAACAAAATGAACCAGAATTACTTATTTAGGCATTGCTTTCATGATTTCAGATTTTGTTTTAATAAGCATTAAGGAATCATTTAAATTATGAGTAAATTGAATTTGTTATATAGACTATTGCTTAAAATAGTGGGCTATTTTCTAACATTTGGAAATACTGAGAATCCAAGATTTTCAGTGTCACCTGGTGATTTTTATTTGTTTTTGGTTTGGGCATATTTTTTTCTTCTCAAGGTGAATTCTGATGCCCAATGCATGTATATCAGTTACATGAAAAAAGGAGAAACTGTGGTTATGTTGTAAGTAGTGTATTTTTCACCAAATCTTTATTGAACACTTAGCTAAGGGCTGCAGTTTCCTACTGCTGACTATACAAAGTTGAAAAAGTGAGACCCAGTCCTTGTCTTCAGGCATGTCCACTGGGACTGCTAGAAATATTCTATTATAATTTAATGTAACAAAATAAAGATAAACAATAAGGGACTTACAGATGAGAAGCCTGCCCAATTAAACCTGGAAATTCTGGAACAGCTGACCAGCACCTTACATGGGGACATATATATGCAATTTCCATTGAGGACAAATCCCAAGTAAGCTTGGGGTTTGAAATAAAGTCCTGGCTTTATCTCTCACTTACTGTATGATCTTGGGCATACAGTAGATACTCATTAAAGTAGTCTAAACATCACTATAGGAAGCAAATCAAGAGCAATGAGAGTTTGGAATGACTTGATGGGTAAGATGAGACTCAAATAGACTTTGGGGATGGACGTGTAAGAATCAGGTAGACGGTGATCGGAAGAGACTATTTTGGGTGTGAGGAATGAGAAAGAGTCAGAGGAGAAAATATGCAGGATATGTGACCTAAAAGCAGGTGCAGGGATTTCACACCAGTAAGAACAAGGTAGAGAAGGGGACGACAGAGATGAGATGGCTGGATGGCATCACTGACTCAATGGACGTGAGTCTGAGTGAACTCCAGGAGTTGGTGATGGACAGGGAGGCCTGGTGTGCTGTGATTCATGGGGTCGCAAAGAGTCGGACACGACTGAGCGACTGAAGTGAACTGAACTGAAAGAGCAAGATATCAAATCCTAAGATCACAGAAATATCTTTGAATGAATTTCACAAAAGATTGATATAGTATCTTTAAAAACTTTTATTCTTCTCTTATATTCCTCACTAATTTCTTTCAAACATAGACTTAGAAATACTTAATGTAATATTTTGCCAACATTTATGGTAATTACTTCCTTTTTGTTCTTTTATTAAGGAACAACACAATTTTATGTTGAACGCACAGCCCCGATTTTCTCAGTTAGCAGTAAGTTATCTGACATATTTTGCAATAAACCAGCATCTGTGACAATTAATCTTCTTGTAGAACAAGAAAATTTGCCTTAGATTTTTAAATGTACAATCTTGCACTATTCACATCTTGTATGGTGAAGGTATAGTATGGTGAAGGTATAGCAAAGAGTTAGTTCATCTTATTCAAATCTATTATCTCTACTCCCTTCCTGCATAGTGTTTTTTTTTTTTTTCCTCCCCCTGCACAGAACTGAATTGGCTTTATGCCACATAGTTTAGTGAGAAGGAAGAGATGCACATAGCCACATTCTAGACAGAGATATACCAGATGCAAACAATACTGCTCTGCAAAGTTCACGAGAGATTTATCACAATAAAAGGGGCCAGAAGAAACTGGACATTTCTGGGTTACTGTGCTATTCCCTCCCGCTATTCTCTAACCATCTCAGACAGGCTGACAGAAACTATTGTTATAACTTCTGCTGGTGTTGTATTTATATACCATACTGGTGAGGCTGCCAGACCTCTGGAAAGGCAGAAGATATAATGCACTCTTTCAATTTGCACACAGAAACTTTAAGAGTCTATTATCTAGTTTACCTACAGTTCCTATCACCATTGCTGAAAAAATAGAAAAATGGCACCATCAGGTTGAAAATAGAATGTCTGTTCTGTTGTATGTAGAACAAAAGGAAGTTTTAAAAAATCTCTACAGGGACATCTCACCCCATGGCCATCTCCTGTAATTTTTCTCTTTGACATGAAAAACTTTGTCATGGGCAGGGTAATAGGCCCAGATCACCTGCTACAGATGACCTGTCAGTAATTGTGCATCCACATTCAACTACTAGAATATTCACATGCTTCTAATGTGTGATTTGGCAAGGAGGCCAACAATGAAATAATTATGTGAACCATCTCACCTGTATACATTTCTGCTTACTTTGAAGTCAGCGGGTAACCTCAAGATTCAAATCTATACCTCCCTTAACACATGATATGTGGTGAGGGATCAAAATCAAATCAAAGCTCTAAGACTCAGTAAAGGAGTGGCTAAAAGACTAGTATATTCTATGCTTCTGTTCATCCACGAAGTTGGCAAGAGTACATGCTAATAATCCCAATGGAAAGGAATATTATGAGAAACTGTTTCTTTCTGAGGTGCATGTATATATGGGGGTGAGGTGGAGAAAGATATTACATTTCATATGTGTTATGGTATATACTGATGAAAATTTTTTGTTTCTATCCTAGCTTTTCACATTTTTCTATTACTTTTTCATAAACTCTGGAGATACATATGCTGCTGTTGCTGCTAAGTTGCTTTAGTCGCATCCAACTCTGTGTGACCCCATAGACAGCAACCCACCAGGCTCCTCTGTCCATGGGATTCTCCAGGCAAGAATACTGAAGTGGGTTGCCATTTCCTTCTCTAGATAGATAGATAGATATAGATATATAGATATAGATACATACATAAATACATACACACACACACAAACCCTATAGTAGGTGCTCAGTTGCTTCAGTCATGTCCGACTCTTTGCGATCCCATGGACTAGAGCCCACCAGGCTCCTCTGTCCATGGGATTCTCCAGGCAAGAATACTGCAGTGGGTTGCCATTTCCTTCTCTGGATAGACTGATACACACACACACACACACACACACACACACACACACATACACCCTATAGTAGGTGCTCAGTTGCTTCAGTTATGTCTGACTCTTTGCAACCCCATGGACTGTAGCCCACCAAGCTCCTCTGTCCATGGGATTCTCCAGGCAAGAACACTGCAGTGGGTTGCCATTTCCTTCTCCAGAGGATCTTCCCAACCTAGGTAGGGATTGAACCCAGGTCTTTCACATTACAGGCAGGTTCTTTACTGTTTGAGCCAAGAGTGAAGCCCCTAGTAAGAGGCAGACCAGGGATTTAAACCCAAGAATTGTGGTTTAAGTGTGACTGGACTGTGCCTACCACTGTTGTAGCCACCGTCAATCAGGGCTGTTGAGGAATTAAATAGGACTGATTGGAATTGAGATTTGTTGCATTTATAAATGCACACAGAACTAAACCTAGGGAGAGAAGGAATGTGGTAATATCTTGAGTGTTTAACATCTCATTAAACATTTTTATATTGATTACACTCTGAGATAATGTTTTAGATGTAGTGGATTAAATAAAATTTAAATGAATTTCACATGTTTCATTTTACTTCGTTAATGCAGCTACTAGAAAATTCTAAAATCACATATGTGAATAATGTGAGGAATAAATACGATCCAATTACTATCTCCTGGGATATTAATAAAAATCATCATCATCATATGGACAAGATCTCTATCAAATACTTATAAACCAGGCATTGGGATAAACCAGTGTCATCAATAGTGTAGGTACTGCCTACTAGGGGGCATTTTAGAAATTTATGAGTCCATTTTTCAGTTGTCCTAATGATTGATGGGTGCCTTTGGCATCTAGCAAAGGACACAGGTAAATAATCTTAATCAATCTTACCCAATAAAGAATCACTGAATAGTCTTGGAGATGAAATATCATTTCATAATTATCTCAGCCTAACTTAGCCTAAAATATTACATGAAAACATACAATATTTGTTGTACAGTTTTACTGTTTAATGCACTAAGTTTTCCAGAAATTCAGCTATCATGTTAATCAAGGAAAGACTACTTTGGTCAGGACTTTACATAAGTTGTTTACCATTTTAACCAATTATGTGACTGATAGCAATGCTGCTTTTCACATTAGAGTTGCAGATCCAGCACACCTGTGTTTACGCTATCTGCCATATGCAGATGATGTAACAGTAAGCATCTGATTGCTTACTATGTCATTTAGAGTCATCATTCATGGCCATTTACATTTCAAATACACATTACTTTATTATAAACTGTGTTTCCCTTTATCTTTTCCTTTAGAGTTAAAGAATTATATTCACTTAAACATTATGTATGTAGTTAGGTTACATTATGCATAAGTTATTTTTTCAGAGAATAAGTAGGGCATAATAATATCTTAAGAAAGGGGATGTTGTTCTGGAAAGACTGAGAACTGACAGGCTAAATTTATACGATTAACTAATTTTATCACCCAAAACGACAAACTCCAGGAAGTAGGCACTATTTTTTTCATCTCTATTTCATAGAAAGAGAAGCTGAGGCTTGAAAAAATTATTTTAATTGCTCAATGTCAACATCTGGGATTCAAGAAATAAAATCTGACATCTTCGTCTATGTTCTAATCAGTATATCGTCTTTAATTTTAAATATAAATTAACTCTAAATTAAAAAAATAAAAATATCCAGTTGGAAGATATTTGAAAATGTTACCTGTTGATAACATTTGTTGTTTTAAATTTGTTTTATTGTTAAGTTGATTTGCAATGCTATATTAATTTTTGCTATAGAGCAAAGTGATTCAAATACATATACATATATATTCTTTTCCATTATGGCTTAACACAGGATATTAAATGCAGTTCTCTGTGCTGTACATTAGGATCTTGTCATTTATCCATGGTTTTTGTTCTTAAAGAATTTTTCAATTCCAAATTAGTGTCTTCAGTTTTTTTCACATAAAGTATAGGAAAAGGTACTTTGTCACTTGGTATAGAATCTCATTGTCTTAAGTTTTTGAATGTACATCATTAAGGAAAAATAAAATTAAGAATAGGCTTTTAAAAATGTATATCATAGGTGCAATATTTTGAATCTCCAGCTAATAGGAAGTTGCAAGATTTACATATGCATTTACCATATGTCCCAGAATTTCAATTTCTAGGAATCTATCTCAATAGAGCCACACTGGAAAGACTGTGAAAAGAAGTATAAACGTGACAATTCATTGCAGCACCATGTGTTGTACCAAAGGACTGGAAAGAGCTCAGATGTGCACATTAGGAACTAGTGGAGTAAACTGTGGGGAATATTACACAGCTATGAGAAGAAACAGTGTCATCTTTGCAGTGCTGGAGTCATTTTCAGAATATCATCTTAAGTGGGAAACCAAGGTAAAGAATACCCTACACAGCACTGGTGCTCAAAGTGTGGTCTCCAGAGAAGTGGTTGCACCATCATCACCAGGAAACTTGTTAGAAATGAGAAAACATTTGGGTGCTCTCCTAAACCTAGTGAATCAGAAACTCTGGAGACAGGACCCTATAATCTGTGTTTTAACCAGCTCCTAAGTGATGAGAGAGCTTCCCTAGTTGCTCAGTGGTAAAGAATTTGCCTGCCAATGCAGAAAATGTGGGTTCGATCTCTGGGTCAGGAAGATCCCCTGGGGGATGAAATGGTTACCTACTCCAGTATTCTTGCCTGGAGAATCCCATGGACAGAGGTGTCTACCTCCATGGCATTATAAAGAGTTGGAGGCAACTAAGTGACTGAGTACTCACACACACACACAGATGATGGGCTTGCAGGTTTTTGAATGTGATTGCCATGCACATCAACCCACTCCAGTACTCTTGCTTAGAAAATCCCATGGACGGAGGAGCCTGGTAGGCTGCAGAATATGGGGTTGCAAAGAGTCGGACACGACTGAGCAACCTCACTTTCACTTTTCACTTTCATGCATTGGAGAAGGAAATGGCAACCCACTCCAGTGCTCTTGCCTGGAGAATCCCAGGGATGGCAGAGCCTGGTGGGCTGCCGTCTCTGGGGTTGCACAAGTCGGACACGACTGACATGACTTAGCAGCAGCATTAGCAGCTATGCACATGCTACTGTTTATCATAGAAGGGAAGGGAATATAATGCAGACACATGCATATGTAATTATACTATACATATATGTTTGTATGTTTCTAAAAGAGAATTGAAACATTAAATAAACAAGGAATGATATAACTATATAAAATGGTTACCTGTAAATGAGGGACATGCACAGGAGCCAGACTTCTCTGAATATACTTTAAGTCATAGATTTGAATTTGGAATCACGTAACATACACATAAAATTTTTCTCAAATGAAACAAATGAACTTATATATACATTTGATGGCTTAATTAAACAGGGTATTTCTAGTGATTTTAAAGCAGAGTAATTTGATTGTAACCTTATTAAGATTTAACTAAGTAGAATGAAAAGAACTGCAAAGATATGTTAAATGATTTACAGTAATCATTTTGTTATCCATAATATTGATATTACTCATCTTCTCAAACTGCTGTATTATCAACATTACTATAGGTTCGAGGAAATAAATATGTTAATACCATTAGGAATTTAGAATTTCATGAAAAGAGAAAAAGAAGTATAAAAATCAAACAGCTTAGGCTAAAAGAATGTAATTCTAAATTTAAACTGGCATTGTTGTTATGAAATACAATATATGTCCTCTTGATAAATTTTCTTAGTTCTGTCCACTAAAAGGCCAGGAAACAAATGGCCACCCCCCCATTAGCAGTATGTGTCCCTGGAACACAACTGTGATTGCAAAATACCATTTCTCCCTAAAAGAAGCCCGAGTTCCCTGAGAAATAATTGAATTCAGGTCTGGGGTGGAAATATACTAGAGAAGCTTAGCCATCCTATAATACCAGAAGTTGAGGAAGCTATTAAAGATTATGGCGAAGTCGAAGGATTCTGACAAACTGAAGCAGTTTCCACTGACCAAGGATGGGACAGTTTGAACATTAATAAAACAATAACAAATTAAGGTATGTTAAATATGTGAAAATCCATTCATTCACAATGATATCAAACAAAAAACACATATAAAAACTTCACTGGTCATCTTTGAAATTTTGAGAAATTAATCTAAAATTGTTACCAAAATCTAAGTCCATGTGCTCAACTTACAGTGAGGCTAAAAAACACTAAAACAGTGGAGTTTGGAACAAATAATGGTTTATTACAGGGTTGTGCCAGGAGATGGACGATTCGTGCCCTGTTGCTGCTGCAGCTGCTAAGTCACTTCAGTCCTGTCCGACTCTGAAAGCTCTCAGCAAAGCCCTTTTCTAGGAAAGCTGAGGGAGGGGCGTGGTGAGCTGTTGCAAATCTCTTGGTGTCAAGAGTCTTTGTTCTGGAAGTCAGGTTACAGTCAGGTAACAGTATTCCTGTAATCTCTACCTATGAATGTTATTCTCCATCCTGACAAGAAAGGACTGGGTCCCAAGACAAAGTATCATCCTCCGAGGTCCCCATCCTGGCTAACAGAAAGCAGAGCTTGGCTGGCGGCTCCCTCAGGGCTGGGTCCCCAGACCTGCCCAGCCGTCATCTCTGAAGGAGCCAGGCATCCAGGACCCAACTGGCCCTCAGGCTCCTCAGGCCGCCCAAAGTGTGGGGAGACCAGGTCCCACAGAAGGCGACCCAGGCAGACTGCTGCTATTAGGTCGCAGAGACTGGGATGGGGGAAGGGCTCATGACCACCTCAAGGCCTGGGCGACCTTGGTGAGGGCTCTGGAGCCCTGCAGGACACAGCCCTCAGCCTATTCTCTAGGCCCGCAAGCTCACCCACTGGTTCAAGGCTGGATGAACTGGAGGGCCTGAGGGAGGCCGAGAACTACCTCTTACCTCACTCTTCACCTCACAACCACTGCTCCACTGTTGTCTGAATCTCCTCACTAACCATTGTTTCTTGACGGTTGGTTGCTAGTGGGCAGGGCCCACTACCTCACTGACCAATGACGGCAGGACCACTAACGGTTGCTCACGGACAGTTGCTTGTGGGCGTGGCCCACTGAGGCACCAACCAATGGCTGAACAGGACCTATTGCCTGGTAACAGGCGTGCGGGAGTAATGACCACACAGCAATGGCTACAGTGCTAAGGGCTGTGCTCACTGCACTTTGTTACAAAATATTTTGCAAACTGTAAAGGGAAAGAGACAAATATCTGACTTTTTGTTTCCGAATTAGTTGTATCTCAGGGTAACCAAATAAGTGATGAGAGAAATTTCTCTACAGTATATTTAAGCTTATCAAGGAATAAAGAATTACAGAACTGGACTATCATTATTTGGCAAAACTTTCATGAAATGTTGAATTCAGGCAATAATCATCATGGTAGCTACCTTAAGAGAAGGAGAGAGAACCTGATAGAATGACATACTTCCTATGAATTATCCTGGGAAAAAAAGCAACTAAAATTTTTTCAAAGCAAATTAAACCATCAGCTTATGTATTTTAGAGGAATATAAACAACTCTACAGAGTCCATCTGAATACTTTCACTACTCTTGTACATAAATTGAATTCATCATAATAAAAATATTTTAACAAGGCTAAAATAGATGCCCATGAAAGCTCTGAAAAATAATTTGTGTATAAATTATGATGAATTCATTGGAACAGGTACAAATTCATATGAACAAAGATCATTAACCTTGCTCTCCTAGTCTTGGTATTCTTTCTAGGCCCTATCATTGTGCTTAAACACATAGTAGGTTATTGATAACTTATTACATAACAATTGCTTTGATATTTTTCTCAAGGCTGTTGATCCTCAAATTATTAAATAGAATATTTATAGAACAGAAATGATAAAAATTATTGTTGACAATTAGCTTACTATAACTTTCATTAGCACACAATTTTTAAAAAATGTATATAACAATGCTGTGGCTAAGTCACTTCAGTCATGTCGGATTCTGTGCAACCCCATAGATGGCAGCCCACCAGGCTCCGCCATCCCTGGGATTCTCCAGGCAAGAACACCGGAGTGGGTTGCCATTTTCTTCTCCAATGCATGAAAGTGAAAGGTGGAGATGAAGTTGCTCAGTCGTGTCCGACTCTTAGCGACCCCATGGACTGCAGCCTACTAGGCTCCTCCATCCATGGGATTTTCCAAGCAAGAGTACTGGAGTGGGGTGCCATTGCCTTCTCCAGTATATAACAATATTGTTCTGTAAAAAGACAATGACTAATAATTTTGGTTTAGACTAGGAATCATGTTTTCCAAAAATGTAATAAGGACTATTAAAACATTTTGATGCACAAAACATTTAGTAAAATATTTTACAATATGTTAAAAATCCATGAATTCCCAATGATATCAAACAAGCTTTTTAAAACTCTGTTCTGAATGTCCTAAATAAGTATATCTTTAGTGAAATTTAGGAAAATACATATTATACTTATGACATTTTATATGGCATTTCAAAAATAAGTAGTAAAAATCTAGAGAAAGAAATAATATTTTGAGGCTTTTATCAAAGATAATTTTC
Source organism: Bos taurus (assembly GCF_002263795.3). Classification (NCBI taxonomy): domain Eukaryota; kingdom Metazoa; phylum Chordata; class Mammalia; order Artiodactyla; family Bovidae; genus Bos; species Bos taurus. Next base: position 12,750,423 of record NC_037354.1, on the reverse strand, counting down.
AGTACTTTCCTTGGTCATATAAACCATTTATTATAAATAACCATCTTAAGTTTTAACAAGAATAATGTGGGTAACATTCATAAAAAGTAGATATAAACAGATATAAACTAGATAGATAAAAAAGATATAAATATTTTTGTATTTCATTTTACAAAAACCAATGTTAACTAAATTTCATTCTAGAATATAGAATACAGAATTAATGCTCTTAGAAGAAAACTATTTCATGGTCAAATGCATTTTACCATATATTACATTATCTGTGTGATTTCAAAGTATGAAATCATATAGTAGAGGCTCTGAGAAATCTTTGAGTAGAAATATTCCCCACAAACTTTATAATAACACATCTCCAAAATGTACTTGATGATGGAACTCTCTTGTATAACCTTTCCATGTTTTATAGAACAAATGTTGGGAATGATGGAATAAGTACAGTTGCCATTTACTAAGCCATTTTTAATCACAGCACACAGACCATATAGAGATCTTTCTTTGGTGTCATTTTACACACAGAAAAACACACACACACACACAAGAAATCAGTGAGCTATTGAAAATCAGAAGCAAATTATTGTTGGGTTTCAGGAAAAGAAATAATACTCCCTGATTCACAAACAGCTATGAATCATTTTCCAGTTTTAAAAACTAAAATATATTTTTACTACTTCAAAATGTCATAATGAAAGTGACTATAAGAGTTGACATAGTTAATTTTTACTAAGATAGGAATTGTGAACCTTATAACTTGGAATAATTCATTTGTTAAGTCATTCAGTCGTGTCTGACTCTTTGCAACCCCATGGACTGTAGTCCACCAGGCTCTGCTGTCCATGGGATTTCCCAGGCAAGAATACTGGAGTGGGTTGCCATTGCCTTCTCCAGGGGATCTTCCTGTCCCTGTGGTCAAACCTGCATCTTCTGCACTGACTGGTGGATTCTTTACTATTGAGCCACCAAGGAAGACCCTTGGAATAATTACTTCTACTATAATATAATTGTTTCTCTAAAAAGTAGAATAAAAATGCAGTGAAAGTGTATAATTTTGTCATATGTCATTGCTTGACTCATTTTAAAAAATCAACAATAAAGTAATTTTCTATGAAAACGTTAGATGGAACCCAAATGAGCAAAAACTTAAAATATCACACACGCCAGTCATCCCTGGGTTTTATGCTTTGATAAGACAATGGCACCGCACTCCAGTACTCTTACCTGGAAAATCCCATGGACGGAGGAGCCTGGTGGGCTGCAGTCCATGGGGTCACTGAGGGTTGGACATGACTGAGTGACTTCACTTTCACTTTTCACTTTCATGCACTGGAGAAGGAAATGGCAACCCACTCCAGTGTTCTTGCCTGGAGAATCCCAGGGACGGGGGAGCCTGGTGGGCTGCCATCTATGGGGTCGCACAGAGTCGGACACGACTGAAGTGACTTAGCAGCAGCAGCAGCAAGGCTATATTATGTGGAAGCTGCTGTTCTCTTTTCTTTTGGAGGCTATTAATAGGCCAAGGCCCTCAGTCAGAACCCAGGAAGGTACAGGGGGCTTCTCCTTGTGGTTGGCGTTTCAACATCTACTTGCAAGATAAACTATAGTACTTCACCCAGCTATCTCTGAGGTTAAAACAGAGAATGCCTTAAGACACTGGAAACATACACGTGTAAGGATAGTGAACCACCTTGAAGTGTATACAGAGACAAGAACATAATGAAAGAAAACAAAGAAAATCATATTATGTAAAGACAGAAAACCTTTCATTTCAGGCTGCAGCATCTGAACAGGCAACACTAAATATTTTTCAAAAACTCTAGAGCCCCTCTAGAGCCAAAAAGGAATAGACCAAAAAGGATAAAAAAAAAAAAAAAAAAAAGCTGGAGAGAAACACTATCTTTTTTCTTCCTGCTTACTCTAAGTCACTTCAGTCATGTCCGACTCTGTGCGACCCCATAGACGGCAGCCCAACAGGCTCCCCCGTCCCTGGGATTCTCCAGGCAAGAACACTGGAGTGGGTTGCCATTTCCTTCTCCAAAGCATGAAAGTGAAGTCGCTCAGTCGTGTCCGACTCTTAGCGACCCCATGGATTGCAGCCTAACAGGCTCCTCCATCCATAGAATTTTCCAAGCAAGAGTACTGGAGTGGGGTGCCATTGCCTTCTCCGTTCTTCCTGCTTAACTGCAGTCAGTTTATCTGCCTTGTCTATATTGTTTTCCAGAAAGTAGCTCAAAATTATTATCAAAGAATGTGTGGAAAGACTTGTTCTGAGAAAATTAACATGGGCTGTGAATTTAATGGTCGGGTTCTAGATCCTGTCTCCCTTGTGTGATCAAAGAATTTAGGTAAATCTCGGTAAGCCTTGGCTTTTATTTTTTCCCTGCTAGAATACGGTAGTAATACTTCATAGAATATGGATTCATTTTTTAAAGTACTATAGAATTGTTACTGTTCATATTGAGTTCATCACCTCTAAGAACTATAAGTTAACATTCATCTTTTTATAGATTTTTTTAAAACACTTTATAAAGTTTCTCAGAGTGCATTTATCACTCTTCACAGGTGATAAATATATTTTATCCGTCTTTGTTCTACCTTTTTAAAGCATAGATGGGTCTCAATAGATGTAAATTGAAAATGAAAGATAAATAAATATAGTGTTACAGATAGCAGGTGATATCATTAAGATGGGGACACTGTTGTTCCCAGGAAGCCCTCACAAGATCACTGAGAATCTTTCCACAGACAAGGCAATGATGGGGAAATCCCAGAACCCAGGGGTGAGTCTGAAGCACCCTTTTGGATGAGAGAGACAGAGAAGGATGCATGAGAAGGGTAAGAAGAGAGCTACATTGACTGCATGGCTTCTCCCCTGGGCCGTGGGCTGAGGGCAGAGGGCCTCCCTGGGCCCTCCATGGGCTAAAGGGTCCTCAAGGGTAACACGAGAGTCCTGGGTTGACACCTAGCTCCCCCAGTGTTGTGGGATGCTTCCTCGAAGGCCCACTTGGGTCTGGTCTCATGGGAGTCACTGGGAGAATCTAGCCACTGGGGATCAGGGAGAGATAGAGAACAGAGCGGAGCTTAGAGCCAGCTCTCAGATCCTGGTGGACCGCATTCTTGTTCACAGCAGAGGTCCTGCATTGGCTCTGCCCAGCTGCAGAGCCGAGCAGGCGGCCCTGTCTGGCCAGGGAGCTCAGGGGTGGTGTTGAGAAGAGGTGGGTAGTCCTGTTTGATCTTGGTCCCCAAGTCAATGGGCCATAGTGACTGTGGAGCCTGATCTAGCACTCTGCCTAGACAGGGAGGCCAATCTGCAGCCTCTGCATTTCTGTACACTCAGAAAGACTGGTCAGAGAACTTAGGAACCCATGAATCCAAGTCTACAGCCCTGCCCAGGCAAGGAGCCAAGCCAACAGCCACTTCCACCCATCCATATAGCCTGTGGCCCCATATGACCAGGGAGTGTGAGCAATGACAGTTCCCTGGGCTCCAGGCAGCCTCAGAGCCCAGCCAACAGCCCTGCCCACCTACTTTTTTTTTTTTTAATTTGCATTAGACCACATGGAACAACAGACTGGTTCCAAATAGGAAAAGGAGTTTGTCAAGGCTGTATATTGTCACCCTGCTTATTTAACTTATATGCAGAGTACATCATGAGAAACACTAGACTGGAAGAAACACAAGCAGGAATCAAGATTGCCGGGAGAAATATCAATAACCTCAGATATGCAGATGACACCACCCTTATGGCAGAAAGTGAAGAGAAACTAAAGAGCCTCTTGATGAAAGTGAAAGAGGAGAGTGAAAAAGTTGGCTTAAAGCTCAACATTCAGAAAACGAAGATCATGGCATCCGGTCCCACCATTTCATGGGAAATAGATGGGGAAACAGTGGAAACAGTGTCAGACTTTATTTTTTTGGGCTCCAAAATCACTGCAGATGGTGACTGCAGCCATGAAATTAAAAGATGCTTACTCCTTGGAAGGAAAGTTATGACCAACCTAGATAGTATATTCAAAAGCAGAGACATTACTTTGCCAACAAAGGTTTGTCTAGTCAAGGCTATGGTTTTTCCTGTGGTCCTGTATGGATGTGAGAGTTGGACTGTGAAGAAGGCTGAGCACCGAAGAATTGATGCTTTTGAACTGTGGTGTTGGAGAAGACTCTTGAGAGTCCCTTGGACTGCAAGGAGATCCAACCAGTCCATTCTGAAGGAGATGATCCCTGGGATTTCTTTGGAAGGAATGATGCTAAAGCTGAAACTCCAGTCCTTTGGCCACCTCGTGCAAAGAGTTGACTCATTGGAAAAGACTCTGATGCTGGGAGGGATTGGGGGCAGGAGGAGAAGGGGGCGACAGAGGATGAGATGGCTGGATGGCATCACTGACTCGATGGTTGTGAGTCTGGGTGAACTCCGGGAGTTGGTGATGGACAGGGAGGCCTGGTGTGCTGCGATTCATGGGGTCGCAAAGAGTCAGACACAACTGAGTGACTGATCTGATCTGATGGCTTCTCACCTTCCAGGATCTGTTTTAACTAAGCTCTGGACTTTATGCCTTCATTCACGTAATCCTTACACAGTGTAGTGAGATAGGCGTGACTACCATCTGCCCCATATAGCTAGTCAACAAAGGAAGAGAGGAAAGGAAATTACCTCAAGTTAAGATCCTTTGGAGCAGGAAAGAGCCACCCACCCCAGTATTCTTGCCTGGAGAATCCTACGGACAGAGGAGCCTGGTGGGCTGCAGTCCATGGGGTCACAAAGAGGTGGACATGACTGAGCAACTAACACATACATACACCATCCAACAGGAAGCCAAAGTGGGATCTGAACCTGTGCAAAAGGGCTCCAGAGTCTGTGCATGCAACCCAGCTCCTGCAATGCCTTTCAATGAGACCCTGAAATTATGAGAACAGGAAAGGGGTGTGGGGAGGTTTATCAAGTTAGGTTTCTTTTAACTTTGATATTTTTGAAAATTTTATTGATGTATTTAATTCATTCTATTGGAGTATCATTGCTTTATAAAGAAGGTTGTGTTAGTTTCTGCTGTACAACAAACTGAATCAACTATGTGTACATATATTCCCTCTTTTATGGATTTCCTTCCCACTTAGGTCATCACAGAGCACTGAGTAGTAATTTTGACAAGTTTTAATTGCCAGGTGGGGGGGTGCCTTAAATTAATTCCTTTATTGTTGATACTGAATTTTATTTAGGAATTTCAAACTCTCACTGTGTATTAATTTTTAGAAAAATGTCACACAATTGTTTCTACTGGATTCTGATTCAGAGCATTTGAGAACTGAGGCAGATCTCAATTCTTAAACAGTTGAGGCTACTGGCTCATGTTGGTTCTGATTCAAACATAATTTTTGAGGCAGATTTTCTATATTCTTATATGCTGTAGCTATCACAAAGGTACTCAGTGGATTTAAATTAATATATGATTTATTGCCCTAATGATGGCATTTTTAATATTTCTCCCATTGTAAGAGATTCTATTGAGTACTTATTTGTAATCCTTTCAATCACATTTATATTAGTTCTTGTGCACATGCGGCATGCTGGACAGCCCCCACCCACTAGCCCATAGCAGCGCCTGCCTTGCCCAGACAGGATATACAAGCCATAGGATGTGAGCCTGGAATTGTCTCAACCCTAATTAATTCTTCTAACATTGATAAAATAGCTTGTACTGTTCTGTACCACCCTGGTTCTACACAATTCTCAGTATATGGAAACTTCAGACACCAAATAACACTGGAGCAGTTTTGATGTTCAAATGTTTAACAATTTATAAAATGAAAAAAACAAAACACTTTTTTGTGCCAATGATCTTGACAAGTTTAAGTCCAACTCCCATTATTCTGAACCATTTTATAAGCTTAGTTGTCCATTTCTCTTTGGCTGGGGTTGAGGTATCTACATCTTGACATATTAATTTATTTTGTTATACACAAAGTGATCCTCACGATTTATGGATTTCATATTATGATCATTCCCTTGCTAAAATGTATTTTCAAGCCTAATGATGAAATACTGTGTGGTGTTCCTAAGCACAAGAAGGATGTAGTATTCCTTACAGAAAAAATACATTAGACAATCTTTATTCAGGCATGAGTTAAGCGTTCTTACTGTGAGTTCAATGTCAATGAACCAACAACATACATTAAGAAGAACAGTCAATACACACACACAAAATAAGATTATATATTGATAACTTGAAAATGCTGTGACCAGAGGCTCACAGGAATCTAACCCTATTTTTACCCTAGGAGCAATGGTTCAGTATTCATTAATTCAGTACTCTTGAAGATTTTCTAGAATACCGCTATTGTGAATAGTGAGAATTGACTGTATTTATTTAAATTTAGCAAACAATATACATTTTATTTAAAAGTACTTGCTCTGATTTTTAATTTAGATGTTGTCTCTTCCTTGACATTTCATATTGCCCTTCAGTTATAACCCCATTTCTTTGATCCTGTTAGAGGAAAACATTTATGTAGCTAAACCCAACTTTAAAGTTTCAGTCTATATCTCAACTGACCCTCAGCTGCATTGGTGAAATTCACTACTCTCCTCTTAGAAAAGCAATTTGACTTCCTGGAAAGTTCATAGCTGATTTTCTTTACACGTACTGGCTCCTCTATCTCATGGATTTTTGTTTGTTTCCTCTAACTTCTCTTGACCTCTAGGTATAAGTTCCCCAGAACTCAGTTCTCAAACCTCTTACTCGTATTGAATCAATTTTGGAAGTTTCTTTAAGTTGGGTTCTTTCTACATGTTGGCCTATCTCAGATGCTTTGCAAAGTTTTCTTGCCTTTTTTTTTTTTTTTTGACAACAAAAAACATGTTCTAGGTTGCTGTTTGCAAATGTGGAAACAGCTATTCTCCAAGAACCCAGATTTCCTTCCAAGAACTCTGATTACTCTCCTTACTCTTTAAGGTAGTGGTTCTCAAACATGCATGCACATAAATAATCATCTGGGAAGTTTTTAAAAATCTCAGTACTCAGGCTGCATCTCAGACTAAGCAAATCAGAGTTTTGGTGAGAATCCTTGAATTAGTACTTTTTATAGATGTAGCCAAAACTGAAAACCACATTGGAGACCCAATTCAGGAGACTAATTAGGACACATGAGATTTTCGTAAGAATGTTATTTAAGGACAGATGACACAAGGAACTCTGGAAACAGCAAAAAAATAAAATCAAGCAAACAAAAAACAAGACAATTATTAAGCAGAAAGCAAATCAATTTTTACCCCTGAAGGTTGAATTCATGTTTTCAACATAACTTATTCAACTAAGTTCTTTCTTATCTTATTCTAATAGAAAACTTATAATCTCTGTGCACTTCCAGAGGTACCGGCTTTTCTTATCTGACACATGCAATATCACGGTATATATTGTCATAGCAAATTATGCCTATAAATTACAATAGTATTTAAAAAATGGAAAATATTCCATTTTGTTTAACACAATTGAATCTTATCTGGGTATGTTAAAATCATATCCACAAGTCACTATTCATTTTACCATTCCATTTAGGGCTTAAGGATAAATAACATATGGTATAATTAGATGAGAATATTTAGGCAAACTATCCATGAGGATTACATGATATATAATGAATGCCTGGTTTGATTCTTGACCTAATGTCTTAGAAACAGTTTAACAGTGGATAGGTCCTCATGTCACTTTTCCACTCACTCTAATATACTTTCAAGAATGAGAAGAAAAGTAAAATCACAGATAATGTGTTGAGAATTTTAAATAGCTCTGAAGATAGCAATGGGAACGTGTCTTTGTAATGAATCATTTGTCACAGACAAAAAAGACTAAGCGCTATTATGTATTTGCCCACTTCTGCCCTATCCCATAAATTTTTCCATAATTTATCTTTTCATTATTTTTATAAACCAACTATTAGATCTATTAAAATCCACAAGACACTAGACCAAATTATATATGCTCACTTTGAGTTTGTACTTAATATTTAGACTGATAAACCCCTAGCAACAATGGCTAAGAAAAGGGTTCAAAACAGTCAAATACTAGAGAACCTATAATTATTGAATGTTAGTTGGAGTCATCTGGTCCAGATATTTTTCAGACATTTTTGGGTTTGGACTCCTTTGATAATCATGGGGACTTTATAGACTTTCTCTCTAGGAAATTGAATGATGTGTGGATGACCACACATGAAATTCTCATACCACTCATGCACTAAGGGTTGGGCATGACTGAGCGACTTCACTTTCATGCATTGGAGAAGGAAATGGCAACCCACTCCAGCGTTCTTGCCTGGAGAATCCCAGGGATGGCAGAGCTTAGTGGGCTGCCATCTGTGGGGTCGCACAGAGTCGGACACAACTGAAGCGACTTAGCAGCAGCAGCAGCATGCAGCTTTAGCCATGCACTTCTCAAAAGCCCATTTTACGTACAAGAAAACCAAAATCAATAAAGTGACTGTGACATAATCAAGATCTCTCAATTCTTTATACTAGTGTTTCACTTACTATGCCTTTTAAGTTTCAGTCTAGTCTCCAAAGATGATGTATTAACACGCCTTATTAACATGTTGAACTCCTCTGTTTGTCTTTGAAATGCCAGGTTCTTTTCAATATAGGAAGAAAAATGGGTCTGGCAGAAAATAACAATTCAAACATAATAAAACAGAAATTTCAGTCTAGAAACAAAAATAGGTCCAGCAGAAAATAGCTATTTAAATATAATAAAACAGATACTACATAGTGCTTCCAGATTTATTAGAATGCATCTATTGGGTTTGCCAAAAAGTTTGTTTGGGTTGTTCCATAAGATGTTGTGGAAAACCTAAAAAAATGTTTTTGCTAATCCAATATTTTGTTTTTAAATTTCATACCATGTCAAGACTTCTCTGAGTAACTTGACTTGGGATCAAGCAAAGATGTCAGCCAGAAAGGTAGAAAATGAAGTCCCCTTTTCCTGTACCCTATGCACCACCCATTGGCTATAAAGCATCTCATCCTATCACTTCAATCAAATTCTCACTTGTGTAAGATCACAAAGTAAAACCCCACTTAACGTCCTTATCTGAAAACTTCCAGGACAAAGGAGATGCAACCTTACTGATAGATCAGTCTGTTGGTATTTGGACTCTGGAGATCAGTAGATAGATGAAATAGCTACAAATGAAAGAATAGACTAGGAGATATCAGAATACCTCAGACAGCCTCAAGATGGAGAAAGTCAAGTCAGAAACTTGAGCTAACTCATTTCTCCCTCTATTGCTCCTTACAGTTCAGATCTTATTTGTGATGCTGATATACCTTGTGGCTCAGACAGTAAAAAATCCACCTGCAATGTGGGAGACCTGGGTTAGGAAAATCCCCTGGAGAAGGGAACAGCTACCCACTGCAGTATTCTTGCATGGAAAATTGCATGGACAGAGGAGCCTGGCAGGCTACAGTACAGTGGAGTTGCAGAGTTGGAAATTCCTGCGTGACTTTCACTTTCCTAGACCTTAGACACTAAAATGGAGATTCTTCCCTGTTTCTCACCAGGTAATGAGGTTGATCAATGCAGGGTCATGGCTAGTTTTTCACATTGAATACAGATAATCTTATTAAAATATTTAATATTCATCTATATCGATACGTGCATGCCTAGTTGCTTTGTCCTTTCCAACTCTTTGCAATCCCATGGATTGTAGCACGCCAGTCGCCTCTGTTCATGGGATTTTTCAGGTGAGAATACTAGAGTGGGTTTCCATTTCCTCCTCCAGAATATCTTCCCAACGTCAAATCTGCATCTCCTGTGTCTCCTGAAATACAGGCTGATTCTTTACCCACTGAGCCACAGGAGAATATTTATCTAAGGAATTTGAATCTCATGATTGGGCTCTCTATCTAATTGATAACTTTGAATAGTCTGACTTTAATTTTTCTGAAGAGAGGAAGAGTTCTGTGTCACTTTAATCACACCTAGTCCACAGAACCTTCAGGAAGGTGTCCATTGTGAGCTGAATTGCGACTCACCTCAATTCATAACTGAAATCCTAACCCCTAGTACTTCAGACTGTGGCCATATTTGAAAATAGCATCATTATAGACATAATTAAGATAAAATGAGGTCATTGGGGTGGGCTGTAATACAATATTACTAGTGTTCTTTATACAAAGAGGAAGTCAGGACAGAGACATGGACAGAGGGAAGACAATGTGAAGACATAAGGGGAAGATGGCCATCTATAAGCCAAGGAAAGAGATCTGGAAGAGAAAGTTGACTCACAGCCCTAAGAGGACACCAACCTTGTCTACAGCCTGATCTTGGACTTTCAGTTTCTGGAACGGTGAGAAAATACATTTCTCAATCTGTGGCTCTTTGTTACTGCAGCCCTAGCAAACTAACATGATGACTTAAATTTATATTAAACAAAACTACTAATTGGATTCCCAGGTGGTGCTGGTGGTAAAGAATCTGCTTACCAATGCAGGAGACACAGGAGAAATGGGTTTGATCCCTGGGTTGGGAAGATCCCCCGGAGAAGGAAATGGCAACCCATTCCAGTATTCTTGCCTGGAGAATATCATGGACAGAGGAGCCTGGAGGGCTAAAGTCCATGGGATCACAAGGAGTCAGACACAGCCATGTGCATTTGTAAACAAAACCAGTGAGGGACAGTGTGGGGTTAGGCTCCCAGGGGGGTTCTCCTCTGTGAATGGGGTTTCATGCTCATCAACCCACCTTGTTTCCACATGAGTGAGATGGGGTGATATGCCTGTTAAATAGCAGGTATAAACCAGAAGTCTTAACTATCTTACTATTTAATGTCACTGTTTTCTCTTATCAACCAAAGTGAAAGCCAGTGATGAAAAAGCAATAAATCATTTCTCATCAGTGAAAATGATCGTTCAGTCAGCAGTGAGTGGGGATTTCAATAAGATTGCTCTCCTCTCTCTTTGCAGAGCCCGACGATGTAAACTGTGTATCACAGAGACAGAGATGATGATGCAGGTTTTTCAATAAATTGGAATTCTCCAGAGACTTGTATGTAATATTTGAATGTGTTGATTCATTTATTCAGTAAACTTTTATTAAATGCTAACCCCCTCCCCAGTTATAGGTGAAATTTTACTCCTTTAGCTTTCATTGCAGACTGTACTTTTATTGTAGTTCTTATAATAACTGGAATACATTTATTATGTCTATGTCAACTATGACAGTTCTTCCATCCACCCATTGCACATCCCAACAGGACAGAGATGAGGGTCTTTTATCATTAAAATCCCTTCACCTAGTACAGCATATTATAGAACCATAGAGGAAGAAATCAGATCTATTCCCGAATAAATATTACAGGGTGAGAAACTTAAAAAAAAAATGGTCAAAGGGGGTGAATTCTTATATGGCTCTATCATTTTTAATTTCAGTTCCAGTTTGTAAATTCACATGTCTGCCAGAAAGAAAAAAAAAAATTATCTCAACATTGTATGCCAACAAGATTGGCTGGGGGTTATAGTGAGGATTAAAAAAAGGAACAAGAAAACTGATGACCTACTTGTGAGGAATACAATGTAATAACATGAGAATTAACAACTTTTCCCTTTTCCCCAACTGGCTAAAGAGAATTCCTTTTTTTTTTTTTTCTTAATCTCTTACCCATCCCCAATGACTGACAGTATTCCTCCAGGACCAAATAGTTTTCTTGGCTTTGCAAGACAGGATGGGGGGGGGGGGGGTGGGTAGAGGGAGAGAGATGTGGACTGCAGCCTGGAGCTGAGGAGGTTTTCTTCCATGCACCAGGGGTCAGTAAGGGGACTGAGTGGGAGGTAATGAAACAGTGAATGGGAGAATATAAAAGGATTTACTGAAAGGGATGGCCTTTGTGACAGCTTTACAGCTTCATGCAATAAGGGAAAGGATCTGAATTACTTTGATGCTATTTTGGTTGTTGAATTAAATTCTTTATAGTGTTGAATGACCACATCCATTGACCTCACTGCATATGCTGGTACTGCCAGGGACCAAAGAGGATACTGTTTTGCTGTCTTTTTTTTTTTTTTAAGTTCCCTGAACAGGGATTGAACCCATGCCCTCAGCAATGAAAGCATGGAGTTCTAACCACTGGATCACCAGGGAATTCCCCAGTCTTGCCATCTTTATGCGTCATGCCAATACTCACAGTATACCTGAGCTAAGGCTTCATATCCCTCTGAGTATTCTGACATATTTCACACCCCAGCAATCACCAAACCACTGGCTCATTTTTCAAGGGTGAAATGCAATTTAATAAGGTTGAAGAAAACATTATGATGCTTTTCTTTACACTTACTCAAGGAAGGAAAAAAGTAAACTCCCCAAAGAAATTCTATCCATTAAAGAGGAAGGAAGATAAGTTCTGGATGCCGAGAGGAAAAGAAAATTAGCTGAGCTAGGCAGACAGACCCTGCACCCACCTGCTCCACACAGGAAACGTGAAGTCAGCCAACTCAGCTGTTATAAAGAGGAAACTACTCCACAGCAGCCTCTACACTGTGCTGTAGAGAGCAGGAAACAGACAGGGCAACCCTGGTAGGGTTTCTGAGTCTGAAGGAGAACAGTCATAGTGGGGAGAGGCAAAGAGTTTCAATGCATCAGCATCACACCTTGTTAAGGACCAAATCTATCATCCAGTTACCAGGTCGTATCTATTTCCCCTCTTAGATCTGCATGCATCCATTTATGTTAAAACTGTGCAATCTTACTCGATGTATATTAGGAATAATATTTTACACTGTAAGAAAGCAAGCCTGAGGGTAATCCCCAAGCACTTAACAGAGAACAGAAGGCGCTTTATCAGCAGACATGTTCCATCTATGAGACCGCATCTCAGATCAGCGGAGACCGCATCTCAGATCAGCGGAGACCTGGCTGGTCTACCCGCATCAGCTTGGATGGTGTGAAAGTGCCTGGGGCCAGTGTCTTCAGTGACTAAGTGCCCAGACTCTGGCTGGTGGACTGCAGCTTGAATGCAGCTCCGTGTTCACAGTAAAATCCTAATCAAGACTAAGAAGTCCCCTCTGCATCTTCATTTCCTATCTGTAAATCATGATGACAGTACTTCCTATCTCATATGCTGTCGCAAGGATTAAGTAATCTAACATATACAGAGTATTTAGAACATAGCACCGAAGAACAGCTAGGAATTTTTTCTTTTTTTTTTTTGATCAGATGGGATGGTTCACATTTATAATCATGCAAAGTGTTAGTTTCATTAGATGCTGAACATTCTATAGCAACCAATGTCTAAAAACTAAATATGATAAAGATTAATGACTACAGAAGTTACCATAATAAAAAATGTGATTACATGATGAAACAGAGACCCATAAAAATGGAAGATTACCTCTGCTTATGCAATGGGGAATCCAATTCATTTTAGCTGTGAGTATATTGTGATTTTATAAGTTCATATTATACATTATTTTGGTTGAATTTTTTTACTTTAATATGCTTTGTGAAAACACTTCCTCAAAATCAACAATCTGCAAATAAGTTTCATATAAGTAAATAGCTCAACTTTTTTATAAATAAGAAATATGTATATAGCTGATGAAATTACTTTTTCTATTCTGCCAAAATGTGATTATTTTCCCTCTACTGAATATTATAGCTTTGTCTGACAAACGTATTATCTCAGAAAACTATGAAAAGTTGTATTTGATAATCAGGCTTCCTTTATGTTTTGTTTTTTTTTTTTAAGAAAAAAAATCTTTTCAATTTTACTACATCGTCTAGAAGTCCTCTTTATCGTTAGTATATACTGTCAATTGAGTTTGTCAATTTTGCACCTTAATGTCAAATAAAGCCATCCTGCATGTTAGAACTGATGTGAAATTTCAAAGACTAAGGGAGAGAAAAGAGAATGAATGAATGACAGGAAGAAAGAACCTGGAAACATTGACTGCAGTTTGGGATCTCTACTCTTGTTATGTCCATCTTCATAGCTGACTCTGTCTTCTCTTTCCCATCATAGTGTATTGACAGGGTTGAGCTAATAAAATCATAGTGTGGTGAGAGAAATGCTTCACTATTTGCTTGCTTTGAGTGCCTGGCACCATTTCCTTAGCATCAGTTTGTGATATGCCATACACACGTCCATTCTCAGGACCACTGATCTGAGCCGACTGCACAGAGCTTGGGTGCTTCCTGTAATGAACCCAGTGGTAGAACCACAGCTCACCCAGTGCCAAACCCACCAGCACCTTCAAAAGTACTATCAATCACTTTGGAGGTGTTTAAATATTGGGAATCCCTGATAAGAAAGAAAACAAAAAGTTTCGTTTGCTGTGCATAAATGTAACCCATTTCTTAAAGCACGCTAGAAATATACATTGATTTAAATAAATCTTTTGCTTCCAAATTATGTGCAGCCACTCAGACTTAATGAAATACTTATTCAAAATCAACAAACTCACCCCCAGGAGTCTTTTGCCATAAAGGCAAACATTTTATTTAGTGCACTTGATTCTCACCTATGGCGATTGCTCAGCCCTCTAACATTAGGGAAACTGATTTATTTCAATCAGGGAATTTAAACAGAATGTAACCTTGCCATCCAGGTAAAAGCGCTTGCCCTTGGCTATTACTTAGCCTGACCACAGGGCTTTCTGGAAACAGCAAAAGCTTTATAAGTGTCAGCTCGTGGCTAAATCAATGTTTATGCATGATGTACCTCTGAATAGCAAACACTTGCTTGCCTGCAAGCTAAACAATGTTTTTATCTGTTTGCCTATTTCTGGTTCTTCAACCACTGCATGGAGTGTTGCAAATCGCATTTAGTAACAATTATCTGCTGGTAGTTCATGAAAAGGAAAGTGGTGTGATTAATGAAAAGTGACACGCAACGATTACTTTGTCATGCCAGTCTTCTTGGCGAGAGAGTGCGTCTGTTGAACCCAAGTCTGACCTCCTTTACCTTTAACGAGGTCAAGGGGGATGCTAAGCTCCGGGAAGATTACTTCTTACGAATGCTCCAGAACGGCTTAACCAGGCAGCCTCCTCTAATGAACTGCAAGTAGCCAATTAAATAGAAGGCTGTCCCTTTCACGTCAGTTGGAAAGGTGGAATTGGAAACAAGAGACGACACGTTTTCTACTGAAATGTGGAAAGTAGAAAAAAATCGGAACTTTGACACAGCGTTATTTCCTATTCAAAAAATAAAAATACACAGATTCAAAATCAACGTTTGTCCAGACTGACCAGGGCATTTGCTTACTGTCCTTTTCTGATTCACTCAGAACTGTG
Source organism: Bos taurus (assembly GCF_002263795.3). Lineage (NCBI taxonomy): Eukaryota > Metazoa > Chordata > Mammalia > Artiodactyla > Bovidae > Bos > Bos taurus. The sequence goes on along the minus strand of NC_037354.1, from coordinate 12,735,157 downwards.
ACTCTATCCCATTCTACTGAGAGAGGCACTGATACTTTTCCCCGTTGTTCCTGTGTGGCCTCCAGAGTGACAGGCTAACAAAATGACAGTGACTGCCACTGTTAGGGGAATCGTACTTTTAAAAATGTATTTCTGTGACCCAAAATAGTTCTTCTTCTTCTTTTTTTAATAGCAAAGTAGTATAAATAGGTCACAAAGAATAAGGTAGAAGGAAAGATGATAATCTTTGACAAGATTAAATATTTCATCAAGAATTTCTATGCTTCTCAGGCGCTCAGTTTCAACTGGCAAATATACAAGAGCAAGTAGTAGCAACAGAATGAGACACAAAGCTGAATGGATTGTATTAACTAAGGGAAAAAAAAGCGATTACCTTAAAAAAAATGCCAAAGTCATGCATAATGAGATCACATAGAAAATATATTTTTCCTCCTCTCATATCCTACCAATTTTAGCAGACCAATTGTCTTTTTTTTTTTTGCATCAGTAATATTTACAACTTCATTTAGAAGCAACTGATTCTTTTCAACTTGATTAAAATGAGGAAATAAATGTATGCCCAAGATGCAAAAAATGACACATATTCTTATCACTAACTTCTATTAGGAAGGCTTTTTGCACAGGAAAAGAAAAAATTGACTCTGAAATAAAATAAAAATCAAACTTAGAAATGCTGACATTCACTTCAAGGAGGCAATTTTCATGAGCATTTTATTTTCCCACATGCAATCTGCACAATCTAGCAACATTGTTCTCTGCGGTCAATGCCTACTTTATAGGAAATTCTCACTGATTCTGAATGTGAATGATGAAATAGTCACACTGGAGGGGCACTTTTAAACTTTGCAGGATAATTTCTTTTTTGTTAGAGAAGTCTGAAGGAAGATTAAAAGAAAGCAAAGCAAATGGACATACCTCGTCAAGATAATATGTTCATTTGTCAATGATTTTTGTTAAAAGACAAATCTCTTCTTCAGACAACTCAGTGGTTAATCCTGCTCTAAATTTCAGTGCAAGTTAGTTAAGCAGCCATTCATTAACTGTGGAGGTTAAACTAGTAGGTGCTAATTGTCTCATAAGGCACATCCAATTTGCTTTCTGCAATTATTAGATTTCAAATGGTTTCTATAAAGATTTGCTTTCTTTCAAAAGGAAACAAAAATTTGCCTGTGTGAGATAATGGTCAGGTATCTCTCTAATTCCAAAGGAAATAAAAAGCCTCTTGATGAAAGTGAAAGAGGAGAGTGAAAAAGTTGGCTTAAAGCTCACCATTCAGAAAACTAAGATCATGGCATCTGGTCCCATCTCTTCATGGGAATTAGATGGGGAAACAGTGTCAGACTTTATTTTTGGGGGCCCCAAATCACTGCAGATGGTGACTACAGCCATGAAATTAAAAGACACTTACTCCTTGGAAGGAAAGTTATGACCAACCTCGATAGCATATTAAAAATCAGAGACATTACTTTGCCAACAAAGGTCCGTCTAGTCAAGGCTATGGTTTTTCCAGTGGTCATGTATGGATGTCAAAGGTGGACTGTGAAGAAAACTGAGCGCCGAAGAATTGATGCTTTTGAACTGTGGTGTTGGAGAAGACTCTTGACAGTCCCCTGGACTGCAAGGAGACCCAAACAGTCCATCCTAAAGGAGATCAATATTGGGTGTTCCTTGGAAGGAATGATGCTAAAGATGAAGCTCCAATACTTTGGCCACCTGATGCAAAGAGTTGACTCATTGGAAAAGACTCTGATGCTGGGAGGGATTGGGGGCAGGAGGAGAAGGGGGCGACAGAGGATGAGATGGCTGGATGGCATCACCGACTTGATGGATGTGAGTTTGGGTGAACTCCGGGAGTTGGTGATGGACAGGGAAGCCTGGTGTGCTGCAATTCATGGGGTCGCAAAGAGTCGGACACGACTGAGCGACTGAACTGAACTGAAACCTTAAAACAAAAGTGCATAAATAAATATATCCAGAGACCCTGGCCTAAATTCCTTTCTTAATTTAAAGAAAATTGTATTTTGTACCTATCTCAGCTGTGAAAAAGTCCTCAGCCAATGACCTTCCATACCTGGTATAATGATGACATGTACGGCTGTACACTACAGATGTGCTATTTTCTTACACTATTGCCTCAAGGCCTGAATCTTGATGGAAACTGAGGTGGACACAGAAACTCAGTCCCTAAAATGACCATAAATGGACACGTGAAATTTTATTTCAATAGTGTTCTCTTTGTTCTACTTAAAGGCAAATGTGTTTTTCCATCACTAAATCTGCAGCAAAATAGTTTCACCAAACTAGTTCAATAAAAGTACGCTTTATTTATATCCTTAAACATATTAGTATGAGTATATTCTATTTAAGGAGGAACATCAAATAACAGATTTATATTCCTGAGGGCTTTTTTTTTAAAGGTACAACTGTGCATGGAATGAAAATTGAAATATCTCTTTTCTTATGCCAGATTGTTACAATGTATGCTATGCTAAGTAGCTTCAGTCGTGTCCGACTCTGTGCGACCCCATAGACGGCAGCCCACCAGGCTCCCCCATCCCTGGGATTCTCCAGGCAAGAACAGTGGAGTGGGTTGCCATTTCCTTCTCCAATGCATGAAAGTGAAAAGTGAAAGTGAAGTCGCTCAGTCATGTCCGACTCTCAGCAACCCCATGGATTGCAGCCTAACAGGCTCCTCCGTCCATGGGATTTTCCAAGCAAGAGTACTGGAGTGGGGTGCCATTACAATGTATAGATAACTTCTATAACTAGAAGGTACCTTGAAGATCATCTTGATTATGCTGGAATGGAAACTGAGGTCCAAAGAAGTTAGTAACTTGCCAAGATCTTATTGCTAGTCTTTGGCAGATTTGAGATCAAAATCTCAATCTGCTAGTTTCCATGACTGTTATATTCTCTCTCCATTCTACTTTTCCTTTCATTGTGTAACCCTAAAACCCCAAATACAACTTTATTAAGATCATGGGGTCACTGAATAAGATGGCTACTATTCTGAAGGGCAGTTCCAGATTTGTAACATGCGAGAGTAATTTTCTTTTCCCTAAAATGATGCTTTTAAATGCAAGGCTTATGCATAGAAAAGCTCCTCAGTGTCAAAATAAATAACTCAAAATCTATTTAAGTCCTGGAATAGACAATGGAGAAGAGACAGGACCTCTGGAATCAGATGTCAAAGGCCCTTGGCTAGTTTTCGACCATAAGTGGGACATCCTGGGTGGCTCAGATGGTAAAGAATCTGTCTGCAATGTGGGAGATCCAGGTTCAATCCCTCAGTTGGGAAGATCCCCTGGAGAAAGCCTTGGGCATCATATTTATGTCTTTGAGCCTTAGTGTCCTCATTTTCAAAGGAAGATATATTAAGTTCTATCTTCAGAGTGTTTTTGTTGTTTTTCTTTTTTAAGATCAGGATGAGAGGTACCTGATGCAGTGCCTTACAGAGTAGCCATTCAATAGAGTTTAGCTTCTTCCTCTTTGCCCTCAGAAATTAATATTAAAGAGAAAATAACCTGCTGGGGAATCTGATTATTCTGCACAAATCACTTAATTGTGTTTGAGAACATAAAGTGAGGGTTGTGTTGTAATGTTACATCATAAAACAAGGAAGTGGAAAAAATGACTTCCAAGTGATGACTCTCATAACTTCAGAGGAAAAGACCTTAAACTTGGCTTTAATTGGCTGGGAAAGACAGGGAGATCTCTGTCCTCTTTTGAGATGCTCCCTGGTCCCCATGATGGCAGGGAGAACTCTTGCCATAGTTTGTCCACTGCAGAACAAAAGACCAAGCCTACTCTGGGTCTAGAGAGAGTTTTATTTGAACATTCTTGAGCCTACGGTCCTGCTTTTGAAAATGCTCAGTAACAGAGATAGATAATAATTAGGAATCAAAGGCTTCTCATCAGTGCTGGAGAAGAGGCAGGGAATGGCCACCAAGATAGAAGATAGTTAATTCCAGAACATTTGTGACAGAGAGAAAAATAAAAGATGAGCTCTGGTTTCTGACACTGACCTTGGTCTTCCCTTGTTTCAGGTGCTGGCCCCTGTTTGCTGGTGTCCCAAGAACTCTGTGGTCTGACCCATATCCTCTCCTCTGTGCCTTGATGGAGCCAGAGGGCTGATGTGCAAAGAACCCTGAGTGCCGGCATTGAAAGTTCTGAGTTCAGTCTCTGCACCTGCAACTCAGTAATTAGCGGTCACCCCAGCCAGTCACTTACGCTCTTGAACCTCTGCCCCCTTATCCACAGGATGAAACTCACATATTGGTTAGGTTAACCATGTACTGAGTGTGTTTAATACCACTTGCCAGGCCCCGAGCTAGGCAGTGAGAATCCAGGAATGTATTACACTTGGCCCCTTACTGAAAAGTCTACATAACTAGACTGTCTTAGAAACACACAGGGACAAGTGAACATACTCTGAGTTCTGGTGAAATATAATGATGTGTATGTAAATCTATGGTGTTATTAGAGATGAGTAAATGTTTCATGTTAGTATTATTATTGGAGAGATTAGAGGACATTCCTGATATATTTTTCCTGTGGGCAGCCTATTACTGTGGCCTTCGGGAGACAACTTCCCCTTTGTTTAAAACATTGTGCATAAATGTCAGATAATAAAGAAAGTATTGATGCGGGAGAGGACAGGGGTTGCAGCAAGGCATTGGTGGAAAGACGAGTTGCCTTCTTTCTGTCATGTGCTATAATCTAACAGTGACCTGCTTTATCATTAAGAGATTTCTATTATACATGCTATAAAACTCTGACTCTGTCAGCTAAAATGTCTCATTCTATTAGTTCCTAATGTACACTGATACCTGTAATGGAATTCTCCCAGTCTTATAACTCACCACGTGGCACTGTCATGCAATGCCAAAATAACAGTCTTTGAAAATGCAAACACATGTCCGGCTTTAGGGAGCTCATTTTCTTTCAATTATTATTCTCAACAAAATGTTCAGAATGGTAAAAGAATATATTCAGAGTTGCGTCTAAGTGCTGTTTGACCCCCCTCTCCCAACATTAAAAAAAAAAAAGAAAGACATTTCTTCTAGAAAGTGCTTAGCCTTTAAAAAGAACACGATCAGTATGGCTGGCTGTTACCTGTCATAGACTGTCCTGCTGCTGGAGCAAGTTGGCAGTTGGCAGTGGCCAAGTCTCCATCACACAGTAGATTAGCAGTCTTCAAAAAAAAAATCTTTTTTTCATTTTTAATCTACAAAGTCACATACTCTGCTTAATGAAGCACTTTGTTAACATAAAAGGGTTTTTGCCCATTCTGCCTCAGAAGCCAGAAGTCTTTCAAACCTAAATAATTATCTCCCTGCTCAAGAGAAGCTAGGAACAAGCAAATTCATGGGGAGTTCCACCGTTAGAAATAGTATGGGTGTGGCAGTGGAAGAGAAAGAAAGTGAAACTGAATAATCTACCAAAATTTCAGGATTTCATTATACTGCCTGCTCTTCTGTGAAGTCCCAAAATATTAGAAATGCTTTGTTTAAATATCCAGTAACTTTTGGGGGAGAATGGATACATGTATGCATATGGCTGAATCCCTTTGCTGTCCACCTGAAGCTATCACAACATTGTGAATCAGCTGTACTTCAATATAAAATAAAAAGTTTAAAAAATCTATAGTAACTAATAAAATCACATTTGAATGTTACATTTAATTGATTTGGAGACTCCCTCAAACTCTACTCGTTTTGAAATTGAACTTCTGGAGCTTAAAAATGACAGCTACTGGAAGATTCTTTTTCTAATCCTTAGCGGGGGAAAATATCATTCACCTCTCTGCTTTTTTTCCCCCAAACTCAAAGTCAGGAGACCACTTCACTGTACCCTTCCCAGTGGCTACACGTTTCATTCATGCAGGATCAGAATGCATCAGGTCCCTTGGGCCATGCCCACCATGCGTCTAAGGAATAGAGTGTCACTGGTAATTAACACACACAAGAAATAAAAATTATAGATGATGGATCTGATTAGAAACAAATAAACCTGACAGGTCACCTCTGAAGCCTTGTGTGAATTCTTTAAGACAAGTTATTGGGAAATGAACATTTTAGTTTTTAACCCAACAGACACAACATTGTAAATTTCCCATGGGATATTTAGAATGACAAGTTCACTCTTAACTACAGTGTACCTGTTTAACAGACCACATTCAGTTGAAATAGCTGTAAAGGATGAATACTGCATGAGTTCAAAGGTAAAAATGTGTTGCTTGGGGTGGAAAAATTTGGTGCATTTGCTTGGCTACAAGTTATGCAGGAAGCAACACTGTACAACTGAGGCTGGGGACAGGACGATCATACTCTTTGCCTACACTTCCTGTCTTCCTCTCCCTTGGCCTTCGGGGAACCCCATGACTGCCTGGAGCTCTCCTCCACAGTGCCTCTTCTAGAATTAAACTCCTCGAGTAGCTGTTGTGTCCTATCCTCCCCAAAGTCTAAGCAAAGGTAGCATCTGTCACCACAGCTGATCTCAGTGAGCTGTTGGGAGGCTGGTATCTTCTTATATCCTGCGGAGGGGTTGGTTAATATTATTAAGAAAAAGAGAGATGAATTACTAATGGTAGAATTCCCATGTCAGTGAAGACCCTCTGAGGCCTCACACCATACCGTACATGCTTGACTCCTTCTTCTAACCACAGGTCCTGACCTGCCTAGTTTTTTTGGTGTTACTATAATAGTGTGATATTAATATTTTTCATGGAAATTAACATGTTAATGGACCCACATTTCTCCGACTGTTGTAATACCAAACTAAACGCATGAATTATATGTCATAAGGTCAATAATGCAAAATCCATATGTTCATAGCCTCCATCAGGAAGGGACTAAGTGATGAACATTTTGTTTTAAAGTAGAATGCATCTTATTACAACTTTGATCTGGCAGTTACCTTGAACGTTTGACTACAACCTAAAACCCTAAAAATGACACAGTGTGGTGTTTCACAGTGGTTGCGAAGCCTCTGACACCTCATACATTAGCGTCTTAGACTCACAAATGACAGAGTAGAAGACAATACAGTGAAAATTAATTGTGTATGCCCAACACTTACTCAACAGTGACTCTTTTGCAGAACACTGAAATATCTTTACTTGAGGAAAATTTGCCAAGTAGATTATAAATGTGATATCTTACCTCTTAATACATTTTACAATTTGCCCATAATGGTTCCAAGGGAACTTGTAAACCATAGTAAATCATAAAATTCATTTTGCTTTGCATCAATTCATTCATCCATGAGCCAACTAATCACCTCATTTCAAAATTCAATAAACCTAAATACCTGGATTTATGATGCTTTGTCAGAATTAACAGGGGAATATCAACAATGTGGAATTAGAAGTCGATTGCAACTTAAAGACAAGCACCTAGTTGAAAACAATTAAAAAGACTCGGCAGCAATAATTATATCCACGGTGTTAGCAAATAAAATAAATTAAACTGATTTAATTTCTGCTCTGGGAGATGGTGGGGGGGAGCACAGAAAAGTCTTAATTTAGTCAGTTAAAACACTGAAGTTGTTTGAAGCAAAACTTTAAAGTGACTGTGAATTGGGCTTGTAGTATTAACAGTTCCTTAATTGCAAAGAAAATGTATGCACAGGTATATTGGTTAGTCACATTGTTCAATGGTCATAATAGTTCTTAAGACATTTTCCTTTTGAGAATTTTGATGATGAATACCTTATTATAGGATGTATTTGTATAAACTTCCTGAACCATTACAATATACAGGATAGGAAAACAAAAGCAACATCTTCTAGAAAGTTAAAGCACAATCCATGTACAGGGGTCACTTTGCTAAAACTGCATTTTTACACACACTTTCAACAGATGACATTCATCTTCTGTATGAAACACTAGCTTCTGCTGTATAGATCTGTTAAGGAAATAAGTCTAAAACACTGATAGGAAATGTATGGTCTTGTATGTGTATATACACACACACACACAGAGCTCATATTCATTACTTTGAATTGGGAAGCCAGAGATAAAAAGTACAGTTATCATTGATTTTCAGCTCAAAAATAAAATCTAGAGACATTGGTTAAGCATCTGTTCATATTCATTGTTTCTCAGTATATGTTTAAATTAGTTTCTCTGCTAATAACAAAAATGAATGCCTTTGCATTTTATTTTTAATGTTTTCTTAATAAAATTTTCTTGCAAGACAAAAATGATATAAAGAAGAAAAATAACTTGTATGAAGATGCACAGCACATTTAGTAAGGACAAAGCAAGAGATAGTCATATATTTTTCTTAAAAGACGTAAAAAGGTATCTGATTGTTAGTCACAAAAGGTCTATACGGTTCTGTTGCCCCTTTAATTAAATTCTTAGAAGTAATCAGATGCAAAATGACAAATGGCAAGAAAAGAACATACCACTGCTGAATAATTTTATCATTTATACCTATAACTGTCAATCCACGAAGGGCTATTTTTTATATGTCACCTAAATCATAAGAGCTGGTACCTTTTTCTGTGATTCATGTTCACCCTGCTCTATGATTTACTGCTAAATTATTTCCCTTCTCTTTCAGGAAAATTTTTTTATCTCCTTTCTGTGATTAATCTCTCTGGTTTGAATGAGCAAAGCTTTTTAGATGAGTGAGTGTCACAATTTCGTTGAGTATAAATTTTTTCAGCATGATTTTTTATACATATTTTTTAAATGTGCTCAGAAAAGACAATTATTTATTTAAAGGCTTATATTTCCATTAAAAAAAAAAAGAAAAAAAAAAAAACCTTGCCTATCTCAGCTATATGTTCCAGACTTCTGCCAGAAACAAATGGCTTTTGCTTTGACAAGACATGGTGACAATGTCTGGGCTTCCCTGGTGGCTCAGCTGATAAAAGAAAACACCTGCAATGTGGGGGAGCTGGGTTGGGAAGATCCCCTGGAGAAGGGAACAGTTAACCTACTCCAGTATTTTGGCCTGGAGAATTCTATGAACTGTGTAGTTCATGGGGTCAATGGTTATTGGCACTGATACCACACAGTCACAGAACTTTTTCAGGAAGTAGGTGGGCCCTGGTTTGAGTGATTTAAGACCATAGAACATCTTCATATGTTCTTTCTATGTTCTTTCATATCTACTTTCCATGCATGTGTGTATGTGTATGTATACACACACGAACTTTTTGCTAGTTTTTAATTGTTAACAGGCCCACCCTCTCTGTGAATAATTTATTAGTCCTTTTGTCAGGCAAGTACATTCTCTTCGGTTCTGTCTCATCTCAACAAAAATGTGAAGTGACGGACGTTAGAGCCCTCAGTGTGTCATAGCTCTCAGACAGACCGTGTTATAGTTCTTAGACAGATCGGCATTACAGCTCCGTGTTACAGCTCAATTTGATTTACAAAATAGCAGGAAAATACATCCTTGAGGTGTGAGGGCATGCCGACCCAAAGAGGCAAAGAGAAGAGAGGAGAGCCCCGGCCCTTTGGCTCCTCTTTATGTATGTTTTTTCCTCCCCTCTCGGCCTTCCCTATGTAAACTGGGCTAGCCAGGAGTGCTGTTTGTTCTACCTGAGGTCCTCACTGGGGTCCTTAGACCTTTCTTTGACCTTCCTTGGTTCCATTTTCTCGGGCTTTTCCCTTCCTTGTCTTTTAGCCACTGCCATTTTGGACTCCTGTTTTCTATCCTAACTACCTAACACTTTGAACAGATTTTCAAAACTGCCTTAATGAGCTCCATCAACTTGACTCTGGCACCATATTGGATGCTGAGGAAACACATCCTATTTCAGATGGACACATCCAATATGCACACAGCAATCTTTGTGATGACAACTGAAACTGCCCCTTCCCCAACCACCTTCCACATACATGCTTTCTCCCTTTGTTTGTGATAAATTTTACCTCGACCCTTCACACATATATACCTAATCTTGCATTTACTAAGTAGGCAGTCAACCTGCCTTCATGCTACAGTGGAAATTATACCTCATCTACCTCAAGAAAATCACATTTTCGCCAACTCTTTTTTTTCTGTTTGTTTAGCCTACTAAACCTTTACCCTAAAAGCTGGTTAAAGATTACTGTGTGACTTGATTATTCACCTTCTCTTCTTTTGCCCTCTCTCTAGTGAAAGGCTGGAAGAGGGATGACCTCAAGGAGCTCAATTCTTAAATACAGTAGAGGAAGATGATGCCTTAGTTTTGCCAACATCTGGACTATCCACCATTGAGTAATCCGAATTTGACCAGTGTCTACCCACAACTCCTGGTCCTACTTCATCATAAATGTCTTCAAGAGAACACTGGCCGTAGGGAAGCCTGGAGAGGCACTGAGCATGGGCTCAATAGGTTTCTCTGGTGGGTCAGTAGTAAAGAATCTGCCTGCCAACATAGGAGATGCAGAAACACAAATCCGATCCCTGGGTCAGGACGATCCCTTAGAGAAGGAAATGGCAACCCACTGCAGTATTCTGTGGATGGAGGAGCCTGGCAGACTACAGTCCATGGGGTTGCAAAGAGTCACACGCATGACTAAACAACAGCAAATGGACTCAGTAAATATTAATTCTTTTTCTTTTCTCTTCTTGTGCCTTTAACCTGAAGACCTAGTCAAGGAAATAATTTTCCCATGTATGATTGATTTTTCCAAGTTGGATAAAATTCTACCTGGGACTCAAACTTCTTCCATTTTTCAATCAATCTGTGCAACCATCAATAAAAAATAATCAAATTTAATTAGGAAAAATCAAGGACTGCCAGAGATTAGATTTTTGAAAAAAGAGCTATGTGTTCTAATTTTCAGATGACATTTGCTCTATCTAAAATAGCAGCATGTTCTGAGATTCTCTATGAAAAATTATATTGGAAAGTGGAATTCTAAACATAGGCGCTGGCCACCCAGGCAGAGAATAATACACGTGGGCAGCACAACGCCTGCATAGCCCGTGTGTGCACTCATTCATTCATTCCTGCTTCAACCAGACCTCCTGTTCTAGGCACTGGGCTATTATTATACATGCGGATTTAAAGATAAAGTTTGTGTGTGCCAAGTGGATGGGAAGAGAAGGCAGCAAAGTGAATGGGGAAGAGATAATTTGATACGTCTTCATTTTGAGGCAAAGTATTAAGCTAGAGACTATGGGTAACCGGGATGAAGGCAGTCCTGTGAAAGGGAGAAGTGAATTAGAAACGGAAATGATGATCTGGTATTTTTCAGCAACTCTGTTGTCTTCTATCATCTTGCTCACTAGTTGAAGACACGCACTTTAACCCACTGTGTTTTCTTCTGTCTGTGCTACACGTATTCACAGACATCTACACCTGCTCCGTCACAGGCCTCCTTTTTAAGAAAAGAAAAAAAAATGCTTCCTATTGTCCATTTTACAACAGGAAACTTTGGAGTCAGATGCTCAGTGGACCACAGTGGCATTTATGGGTCAAGATGCACATTCAAATGCAAGTTGATTTTCACAGTAGGGGACATGAGACACAATGACACCTACTGACAAAACCCTAAGGGCCAAATCTGAATAAGATCAAAAAACAATTTTGTAACAACAGCCTATAGCACGTGGATTATTTCTATCTAGAGAAAAACTTAGTTTTGTGGATCTGAAGACACAACTTGTACCCTAAGTATTGATTTTTCATTCTCCCCCAGGTAATTATTATCTATGTAGGAAAAAACATACACATTTCCTTTGTGAAATAAGTACAACTAAGATGGAAATTTTAAGAGAGGTTTAGAGTCAGTGAAGAACTTTGTGAGCAGGTTTACAGTTACGTTTGACTTTGGGTTAATGAGCATATTTACTCTGGTTATAATAGGATGACAATTTTGCAAGATTCTCATGAAGGTGATTACAATAGCCCCTCCATGCTAGTGAATTTATTTGCCAAGAATTTAGGGGGTGCATTCACAGTTTCTGAAGAACAGAGTATGCATAGAGGACAATAGTACTGCTGGGTTTTCTGAGTGGGTGTTAATCTATGTAAATCACTTACCACAGCCCCATTTACAACAGCACAGAATAAGCATTCATTGCCTGCCTGCTAGTTTTATTAATTATTTATAGAATATGTTCAATGTTGCTGTCACAGATTAAAAGACTTTATTATTCACAACATTACAAAAGTATTTAAATGGAATATGCCGGGCCTGCACTTCGGTGAGTTTTGTGCTATGCTGTGCTGTGCGCAGTTGTATCTCACTCTCTGCAACCTCACAGGAGAGCGGGCTCCTCTGTCCATGGGATTTTTTAGGCAGAAATACTGGAGTGGGTTGCCATTTCCTACTCCAAGGGATCTTTCCAACCAAGGGATCGAACCCTCATCTCCTGCATTGGCAGGCAGATTTTTTTTTTTTTTTAACCACTGAGCCACCTGGGAAGCCCTAGGGATGTCTTGTTAGTCACTCAGTCATGACTGACTCTTTGTGACCCCAAGGACTGTAGCCCCAGGCTATTCTGTCCAGGGAATTCTCCAGGCAAGAATACTGGAGTGGGTGGCCATTTCCTCCTCCAGGGGATCTTCCCTACCCAGAGACCAAATCCAGGTCTCCTGCATTGCAGGCCTTTAACTCTGAGCCACCTGGGAAGCCCTAGGGGCATCTTGGAGGAGCTTAACTGGAAGAACTTTCTGTGGAAGAGCCTCAGTTGACTAGATGTCCATGCTAACTCAGGAATTAAGAGTAGAAGAAAGCCTTACCTCTGTCCTACAAAGGCGATGGCTTCATGGAACTTTCTGACGGAAAATCACTGAGGGTGGGTTGTACCAGCTCTGCTCAGAGCAAGACATGTACCCCAGACTTTGCCCAGAGTCAACATGGTCTCCAAGAACAAGTGGCCAAACACAGCACTAATGTCCAGAGATCAGTGACTTTCTCATGGCGTGGATAAACAGATGAAAATGAGCCTTCGAAGGCAATCTGCAATTGTTTATTGAAAAATGTTTTAGGAGATAATAGATAAGCCAGTTTTTGGTAAGAATACGCAGCTGTGAAGGGGAGAACAAAGGAAAACAACTATTAGTTTCTAAAAAAGTTGGTGCTATGTTCACGACAAAGCTAATTTTGATGAAATGGAAATCACTATATACCCCATGGATTAGTCATTAGAGTGTGGGATTAAATAGTTTCTTTACAATGCAAAAAAAAAAAAAGGGACAAAACCACTAAATAATAGTCATTTTCAGTAACAGCTGGCCTAATGTCTTTCCACTAACATGTAATGGTCAGCCTTATTTAAATTGGTATTCTTCTTCCATTATATGACTATTAAATGGTTTAATAAAATTTTATTTTGCAGGTCTATAAAATCACTAATTTGGTGTGGCAGAGCATATTTCTAAAACTCATTTCACATTGAAACTCTATGCTTCTCTCTTTTAATAAGATGATCCAGAGTGGCAGCATATAAGTGAGTAGATAGTAAAGCAGAGATTCACTTTTTAATAGAAAACGATTATTCATTTAATAATGATCAGTGTAAAAAGTTTGAGAGAGAGGAAGGAAAAAGAAATCTCTAGCTGTTCGTAATGCAAAAGCATTTTCAGAAAAGTATATATTAATCTATACTTGATCAAAGAAAATAGAAACCAACATCTGAAGTCTATCTTTTCTTAAAAATTTAAAACAATGATAGCCATTTTTCAAATAAAAAGAAGTCTTCTTAAATGATTCCTATAAAAATAACACATGAATTAAATGAACACAATTATTTGAATGTAGATGCACTGATTTTGCAATACATCTCTTTTTTTTCCTCTCTACATGTATACCTCAAATCCCCTGTGAAATTGTACATTAAAAACAATATTTATTGGACTGTGTTGGGTCTTAGTTGCAGCACAAGGGGTCCTTCTGGTGTCACATGGGTTCTATGGTTGTGGCACCCTGGCTTAGTTGCTCTGCAGCAGGTGGGTTCTTAGTTCCCTGATCAGGGATAGAAGCCATGTCCCCTGCATTGCAAGGCCGATTCTTAACTCCTGGGCCACAAGGGAAGTCCCCAAATTGTACATTTTTAAGACAAGGAGCCACGTCTTATCTGTGAATTTCCACAGATCTAGTAGAGAGCTTTTTATATAGCTGTGCTCGGTACCTATTTACTGAAGAAGAAGGCCAAGAGAGAATTTTGTTCTTTATGTGAAAAACAGACAGCCTGAAATTAAAAATTTCTTTCCTGAGTAAAAGCAATTTTAGTTTTTCTCATGGAGGAACAAAAGAAGATATCTGATTCAAAAACAGGGAAGTCATACTGCTTAAACACAAACTAAAAAGATTTCTAAAAGCATCTTTCCGAAATGAGGAATTATCTCAAGAAAAAGTTTCAGCTAAGAAGTTGAGAAGGATCCTACAAGATTTAATGGAAAAATCTTGTTCCCTGTTATTTATGCTGTCAGGAGGGTGGGAAACACGAGTCTGTCTCTGAATCATTTACTATCTGCAGCTGCTGACTCTAATCTGGAGCTGGTACAGTAGCTGTTTATTGTGCTTCGCCCACAGAGATGAGTAAAACTAGTTTGCCGCAACTCAGCAAAGGGCATGGTGACTCAGAGAAATATGCATAGTGATTCAACGGGGTTGATTTTCATTTGTCAGCCTGCATTTTGTTACCCATACAAAAACACCTTCTATCACTAAAATGCCAGAACAATATAGACAAGTAATGCCAACAACTTAAGAATGGTATTTTCAAAGTTACAGTGAAATTTGTTTCCTAGTAACAGCCATGTGTGGATGAGAAAATGTGTGCTGGACTCTGCTGAGTGACAGCGACTATCTCTGAAAAGCGTCTACACATTTTAGGAAACAACTCGATTTCTTAACTGCATGCTGCCTTCCTGGCAAGAGAGGTCATGGGATCACATTTACAATGTCAGAAACCCATTCCTGAGCTGGGTGGGGGCAGGGTGGGAGTTCATCCTTTGACATTATTCAAAACTGTTTGGTCTTTAAATATTATTTCTTAGTCTTGTATTTGGGGAGATAAACTTCTCAAATGAGGCTCGACATGACTGTGAATGTGAAAACTCCTCACCTCCTGGTAGAAGCTATCTCTTCTAAAATATGTCTGAGAAAAAAATTTTTAAATGATTTGCCTGGAAGAATTGGAAATGGATTTGTTCAAACATTAAAAAATGCAATGAAGTTACTGAAATAATACCAATAGTTGTTTGTAATTTATAGTAATACTGACTTAACATTCAGTGGCATCTCACTAATTGGGAGGGGATATTGTGTCTTGTGGACATGATGTCTGTGGACACAGATATTCAGATAGTGAATATCTGAAATCTTAAGTGTCACTTAAGATTTTGCCTCTAGAAATATAAAATTAATGAGATATAGTTGTGTAATGTTGGAAAGCCTTTTCTGGTGGCTCAGGGGTAAAGAATCCGCCTGCTAAAGCAGAAGATGTGGGAGATCTTTGTTCAACCACTGGGTCAGGAAAATCCCCTGGAGAAGGGAATGGCAACCCACTCCAGTATTCCTGCCTGAAGAATTCCATGGACAGAGGAGCCTGGTGGGCTACAGTCCATGGGGTCACAAGGAGTCAGACATGACCTAGTGATGGAACAACAACAATGGCGGACCTAGTTGACCAAGATATCCTATTTAATTTATCTTCACCAGAAGAGGAACAATGAATTCTAGCAAACATAGAAAACTGGAAGAAATACTTTTCATCACAATCCATACATTTAGTTGTCTCCTGGGATCTTTTTGATGACAACAAGCAGAAAAATAAGCATTCATTTATATCCTCAATTTCCAAAAAAAGGAACAGGTATTACACACACCACTTTTTCTGTGACGACATCTCTGAAATCGTATCTTAACAGAGTATTGTCTCCACATCACAGTGGGATTAAGACACAGTTCAGCTCTTATGCTCACTCTGTTAATGCCTTTAGGGATTGCCTAAGAAATCTGACGTGTGTTGCTGACACTGTCACATTCATTTCCTTTAAAAACAGGTTCCTTACATTGTCACAGAAATATATTCATGTAAATGAATTAGATGTGAAAACAGATTAAAAGTCACAGGACTTTTAGTCACAGGACATTTGGAAGGATGAGGGGTGGGAGAGAAGGTAGACAGCAAGAAAGAAGAGGTTTCTTTAGCTCAGTTTAAGAATAATGGGCTTTTACACTGAACTCCTTGCTCTATGCAACATTTGGGAAAGAGCTTGGGCTCTGGCTCCGGGCCTGTCTTCAACTCCTACCAACCCCTCCTCCCCTCTGACGAACACCCTTGCATAGGAATTGGGGTGAGGGGTGAGATGAATGGAATATAGGACAGACACAAACAAAAACCTAGAAATATAAATCTATGCAGATTATTCCAGGAACACCAAACAAAGCAGTCTAGACTCTGAAGTCAGAAACTGCCTGGAGTTCTCTCAGCTTCCTTCTGCTTGCTATAATAATAACTAACATTTGTTAAATGTTTCACTGTCCTAGGTATATACATGCTCATTTTACAATGGGTTTAACCTCTCTGATTTTCACAAAAACCTCTTGAAGACGGCGTTCGTGTCAACTGCAGCTTCAACTTAAACAGGAGGGAAGAACCAGTCTGGGTGTGTGCGCTGACTACAAAGATGGCGGAGCACTCACCTCAGCCGGGACCCCCACGTCACATGCCCAGTCACAGCCGGCACGGAGTCTGTCCCCACACACACTCTGGCTCCATGTTGCCGCCACGGCTTGGGGTCCTACCTGCATCACCCTCCCTGACCACTGCCTCAGACGCCTCTCTGAATACTTCGACTAACCTCAGCTCATCTTTGGTTCAGCGGTTTCAGCTGTTGCCTGTTTTCTAGGGCAAAGGCTTTCCATGAGAGGCTTGAAGATTGGCAGTATGAGCGTCACCTGGGCACTGGTATAAACATAAATTCTTGGGCCAAACCCCAGACCTATAGAAGAATACGAAAATTCGGGAGTGGATGCAGCAATCTGCAATTTAGAAAGCCTTCCAGGTGATTCTGATGGAGGCTGAGGTTTGACAGCCACGGAACCGCTGGCTTAGAGTGAAATGGAAGCGCTTAAGCAAGACAGCTGAGACTCATTATAACCGAGGAGTCCTTTGGAATGGAGGTTAGAAGTGCTTGATTTAGAACTCTGCTCCATCAGTGGCTCTGATCCTGACAAATCACACCTGACTTTCAGTTTTCTTATCTGTAAAACGGGAATGAGTTATTTCATAGGTTTTATGGGGACATTAGGAGAAGGCAACGGCAACCCACTCCAGTACTCTTGCCTGGAAAATCCCATGGACGGAGGAGCCTGGTGGGCTGCAGTCCATGGGGTCGCTAAGGGTCGGACACACCTGAGTGACTTCACTTTCACTTTTCACTTTCATGCACTGGAGAAGGAAATGGCAACCCACTCCGGTGTTCTTGCCTGGAGACTCCCAGGGACGGGGGAGCCTGTTAGGCTGCCGTCTATGGGGTCGCACAGAGTCGGACACAACTGACGCGACTTAGCAGCAGCAGCAGCAGCATGGGAACATTAATAAGGCACATCCCAGTGCCAGCCATATAAATATGTACATACAGTCAGTGCTTAATATATATTAGGGATTATTATGGTTATTAATTCTCTAACCTTATTTCCTGTCACATCCAACTTTAAATTTATGCTAAATAAATCCGAATTCCCTATATTGCCTCTAATAAACTACATACTGCCCTTTCTATCTCTGAGCTGCTACTTCTTTATCTGGCATGTTCTCCCTTCTTTCACCAACTTTGCCTCTGCCACCAGAAACGTTTCTATTTGTCATCCCACATCAGGCCGAGAAATAAGCTCTTCTATGCAAACTTCCAGATCTTCTCTTTCTCTATATAGATTTAATCATTACTTCCTTCTTTGTGCTACTCTCCAATTCTTTTACTTTTATTGTTATGCTCCTAATATTATAATTTATTTCTTCCGTATCTACATCCTACTGTAGACAAAGAGCTCTTTCTGGACTGTGTTCTTTTTCTCACCCATCTCTGTCCCATCTCACCCAACCTTTTTTCTCACCCATCTCTGTCCCATATCACCCAACCTAGTAGATATTTGGTAAATTTTTTAAAAGTTGATTGCATTTGCCAAGACTTTGATAATGGTTGGGCTTCCCTCGTGGCTCTGATGGTAAAGAATCTGACTGCCATGCAGGATAGTTTACAGATGGATGGGAACCTGTTTGTAGGTTTTTTCTGAATTGCACTCTCCATACATATCATGTCCTATGCCAGCTCTAGCTTCCAGGGAGTCCCACCTAAGACAACCTTGTTTTCCTGGCTGAGAAGCTGACACTCAGGAGAGTGCCACCAGGGGCCGCATGAGAAGTGGAGAGGAATCCTGGATATAGGAGGGAAAGGATCTTAGCCCGGATTGGACAGGCTCTGTGCAGCCCCATCTGACCCTGTGGCCTTGGGAGGGCCACCTAAGCCCTATCAACCATGCTCAATCCAACTGCAAAAAGAGATGAAAGAAAGTGAGAGCTGCTCAGTCATGTCTGACTCTTTGCAACCTCATGGATTGTAGCCCACCAGGCTCCTCTGTACATGGGATTCTCCAGGCAAAACTACTGGAGTGGCCATTTTCTTCTCCAGAGGATTTTCCCAACCCAGGGATTGAACCCACATCTCCTGCATTGCAGGCAGACTCTTCACCAACTGAGCCACTAGGGAAGTCCTGTACAAAAAGGGAATAAATAACTATAACTACTAGTCTACCTAAAAAGTAGCATGAGGTCAAGTAAAATAACAATGGCAAAGATATAACAATACATAAAGCCTTAAAATATAAGAGACCTATTCTGTTCTCTAAGAGGCAATCTTGTTTTTTGTTAAATTTATTTTTAATTGGGGTATAATTGCTTTACAATGTTGTGTTAGTTTCTCCTGTATAACAACATGAATCAGTTATACATATACATACATACCCTCCCTCCTAAACCTCCGTCCCCTAACCACCACCTCCATCCTACCCCTTTAGGTCATCACTCAGCACTGAGGTAAGCTCCCTGTGCTATACAGATGCTTCCCACCAGCTATCTGCCTTACACATGGTAGTGTATATATGTCAGTGATATGCTCTCAGTTTATCCCAACCTCTCTTTCCCCTGCTATATCCACAAATCCATTAGATGATCAGTTGTTTCACTTGTGTCTGACTCTTTGCGACCCCATGGACTGTAGCCCGCCATGCTCCTCTGTCCATGGGATTCTCCAGGCAAGAATACTGGAGTGGATGGCCGTGCCCTCCTCCAGGGGATCTTCCTGACCCAGGGATGGAACCCGTATCTCTTATGTCTCCTGAATTGGTAAGTGGGTTCTTTACCACTGGCACCACCTGGGAAGCTGCACAAGTCCATTCTCCACGTCTAATAAACCTTGTTAGCCAGGCTTTCCTTCCAAGCTCTATTCTGAGAATCTCTGTAAGTCATCCTTGAGATCCCAGGACCCTCCCCTACCCTCCCAGCTGGGAGCTGCCCAGAGCAGAGCGCTGCTGGCCCCTCACCACCTCGGCTCCAGTTCAGCAAGTCCTTGCTGTTGACCCAGCTTAGCTCAGGGTTTCATCACGTTTCTCAGACTCTGTGCTCATTCTGCCTCTTCCCCACATTTCAAGCGAAGTGCTGTGCAGTTTTTTTCTTATTAATTTCATTTTATTTATTTCTCACCACTCTTTCAATCTACCAAGGTCATTTAAACGTCAAATTGTATTACACGTGGCTCAAGTCAACCTTAGGTAGGAGTGTATTCACATATTTTTTATTTTCTCCTCTCACCTTGGCCATGTTGTGTTGGGTCAGACCCCAAAGGAAGTCCAATGGCTTGATTTTAAATAACAGAGGTCATGTCCAAGGTTCACGTGCAACGTCAGTGTCTGCATGTAAAGAGGTCATGGGATCAACTGTTTTAACAATCAACCAGTCAATCTGATGAAACAACTGCTTTTTCTCATTTTTCACTGAATTGACTGGTAAGCCGCCCACAGATGCAAACTTAAAGGGAAAAACAAAGGGAAAATGTCTTGGAAAAAAAACCCTGCTGTCACTGAACAGAAAAGCTCCACAAAAAGGGAAATTCAAAGTAAAGGATCTAGCTGGTTTAATGAGGTTTCTAGCTCGATGATATAAACAGCCTCTGTGACTGTGACCGGATACACACAAGGACTTTTTGTTGGGCTATTTATTGAATTCTCTTTTTGTTAATTGTCACTTCAGGTTTGAATTCTATTATGTTCCATGTTAGGACTTTCAGTACTTGTCATATTTACATGGTTCATCATTCACATTTACTCAGTTTCAAGACCCCGCAATATTATTACAATATATTGTTCTTAAATTCTGCTAAAATGATGGCTGATCCTTTATGAACAATATGCGTAAACAGCATAAAGGTTTCACTTCAGATAAGATTATCTGAGAGAATACAATGCATTAGAGTTTCCTTTTGAGTCATATCTCACTTATGCAAATAATTTTGGAAACATGGATTAATATAGGATAGTGTCTCATCACATGATTGCCATATTTTAAAGGAATTCTTTAAGACATTTACAAATATTTAGAAAATTTACCTGCTTTCCATTGTGGTTTATCTCTACTGGAAAAATAGCTATGTCTGCCTAAAACAAACCTGTGCATTTGTGTTTCTTTCTCACTGAAATGGAAAGTATTTATTTGATGTATAGTTATGAGTTAGTAATTCCTTGAATCATTATCATTCTAAAGTTGAAGTAATATTTTTGGGAAAGTGAAGAAAAATTCTAGGCTAGAGAGAGTAAGCATTGGCCAACTGTATTGTAAAGTTACTTATACAGAAAGGATATTGCATCTAGGCAATAAAGAAAAATACCTTCTAGTTGTAGGTAGTGAAAACAGTACTCATACAATAATGGCCAACTGGAACCCTAAGGCTTTTCAGAATTGAGCAATTTTAGTGATAAATGCCTTTAGGAGAAGAGGGAAAAGTCTGCGCTGGTCCTTGCACTTGACTCTGACCACTGAAGTGGTTTCTTTCAGAGAGAAGAAAATATCTAGGTCCGGTTAAATGTTAGCAATTTCCATTTTTTTTTTAACTGAAATGCAATAATCTGTTCATTTATTTCCAATTGGGGCACTTCTCAATCTTGGCAAATTATGGGATCTGACTTGCAAAGTATTTGTCACATGCATTTATCTCTCTTCTCAACTCTGTTCTGTCTGGCTTGCAAATTTTGCACATGGACTATTTCCATTCCCAGGAATATGCTTACTTGGGCATAGTCTATACTAGTTCTCCTATAAGCAAAAATAATGTATTAATATACTTATAATAAGATCCACTGGAGTAGGGAGTGGCTACCCACTCCCTACTTACCTGGAGAGTTCCATGGACAGAGAAGCCTGGCAGGCTACAGTCTATGGGGTTGCAAAGAGTTGAACACGATTGAATGACTAATGCAAACATGTGCACACATACACAATAACATTCGGTATACCTCCTCCATACAATGTCCCATGATAAACAAATAAAAAATAACCAAAAAATAACAGCCAGAGTATCTTCTAGTTCCCATTTTAGCTTTTAAGATGCCCCAAGTTCCTTAGACTTTTTATATTTGATTCGGTATTTCTCTGCATGGACAACTGACATAACTGTTTGAATAATTAATGTAGAAATCCCCTTTTGGAAAATATAAAGTCAATGAAAAATTTTGAATGTTGGGATTAAGGATACATCTGTGAAACTTAAAAATTTAGACTGACTTGAGTAATAGCAATAACTTATCTCTCTAGCATTTTACAGTTTACAGAGCACCTTGGTTCCTCATGACAATACAGCACTTTGTAGTAAGAAAAAGCTAGAATAACATGATATTTTTCAAATCAAGAGTGACTCTATTTTTATGACTCTGCGACTGGTTATTTGAATTCTAAAGTAGAACAGACTGAAGCTCTCAAAGATAAACACCAGACAGAGAAACAATATGACAGACTAAAAACACGCATGCAAACAATATACAACAACTGGATAGGGTTTTAGGTGGCAATAACATTTGATTCTACAGTATTATTATCATCATTTCAAAAGCTTTGTCATTGTTCTTTATAAAAAAATATTCTCATCAAAATAACCTTATGAGTTGTCAATGGATAGCTTTAGGTCAAATTCACAAACCTGTATAGTAATTAATAATTTATGTCCCATATGAATTACTTTTAATGCTCTTTCAAAAAAAAAAAAAGTCACCACAAGCTTTTGAATACTTGAGACCACATTATGTGTTTTATTGTGGAAAATGCTGTCGTGAGCAAACCATCAAATATCACAGGACTCTGGTAGCTAAGGGCTGTGACCAACTTGGGTCTACCATGTTGGTTTGGTAAGCACATCCTTAATCAATTTGCTCTGTCTATTCACTATAGTCTGACTGCTTTTTCCTTATATATTTACAGAAACCAATTAAATTTCAGTTTAAAAACTGTTTGTGACACATTTATAGTGATTAAAAGTATCATTTTTAGAAAGGAGTTAAATATTTGATATTTCTTTGGGACGATTTTTATGAAAACATAGCAGAAAATACCATAGGGGTTATTGTATTGAAAATATGTATTATTTATAGCCTATATACTTAAGAGAGAGTGTGAATGCGCATGTATGGCAAAGTAGTTAGTTTACAGATCTTAGAGTTCAGATATAATTCTGGAGGATATTAACTCAGAAATAAGATTTTAGGAGGACACAGGTTTAATTTCACAGATATAAAACATGTTTAAATCTATGATAGAGTGTGGCAGTAAGCTGTAGGTTGGGGCAGTAGACAGCTCCTCCTGGAACTTTTTTTTATAATGATAGGTGTTTACCACAATGAGATACAATTTTGGAAAGGAAAGGAAATTGATTAGACACAATCATGATATACGTGAGCAATTTGCCAGGTAAAACTGTGTCTTCTGAGTCAAGCCAGCTGGGAGATTCAGACAATGATTTGTGTATCAAGTCTCTTCCCGCCTGAACCCTACCTTGAACCAATTCCATAAATAATGCAAAAGTGAATGTTTAAATTATCTAGACAACCTCCCACTTTATTTTCAACATAGAGACTTAGTCTTATGTATTATTTATATTACTATAACATATACAGTTTGGTATAATTCAGTCCTAATAATATACTTGATCAAATGTTTTAATTTGTCACACTCAATGAAGTTATACCAGTATTAAAGTGAATTAAATCAGTGTCTTATACCTATTTCTTCAGGAGGAAGGTGAGTTGTTTTCAGAATGATTTAGCCTAGATAAAAATAGCTTGGAAAACTATCAGTTTAATTGACTCTCCATCCAGCACAGTGAATCAAATCATGAAAATATTTCAAATGCTGTAAAACATACATTATGCTCTTTTGTATTCATCTTATTTTGGAAACTTGTTTGTGTTAAGGAACTTTATGTAAGAGTAAACATAAATTTTGTTTCAAACTGATTGTGTTAAGAGAAAAATTTATAATTTACTACTGAGAAGTATTCAGATACAAAGGAGACTATTTGTATTATCACTGGATTGCTTTTATTTACAGCTGTTATTGGTAGACACTATTATTCCAAAATTGGGCTTTTTCTTTTTTGTTTTATTTAAAATCTTGCTGGGAAGCTTTCCATTCAAACATCATAACAGAGATGATATAGATACAGACATAGGTATTAGAAAAATTTAGCAGATAGATTCTTTGGTATATATGTAATAGTTTTTTTTTTATGTAATAGTTTTTAACAAAGAATTTTGGTGAGTAAAAGTTTAACACATTATAAAATGATTATTAAATGATACCTTACTCTTCTTTAAAACTTGAATCACGTGTTTTATTTTAGGACCAAGTCATTTTGCAAAGTGAGTTCTATGTGTGTTTCTATTTACTCTCAGTAGCTATGTGCCTGTCCTTGAGTTTGGCACTAGAGTTTCGGTAGACAGCAAAGCAGACAGGCTCTCTCCCTCTTGGAGCCATGGACCACAGGGAGCCAGACACAAAGAGGCCTCCTTTAGGGTCTTGATGTACAGCAAATTTTTTTCTGACTTGAGGAATACTCTTCCCTCTGCCACAAAGGCTTTTCCCCTTGAAAATGCATCTCCCTTCCTTGTTGCTTGCATTTCCATCTTAGCATTAAAGCTACTTTCTCTGAAAAGTCTTGCCTGGTTGCTTAAAGCAGACCTTCCCACAAATCCCTTCTTCCCTTTCACTGAACTCTATTTTCTTCAAGACAGTTATTACAGTTCAATTTTTTCATACATGTTTGTGGCATACTTGTCTATTTTCTCTCTTTCCTATTAGATTATAGGGGCTTCCCTGGTGGTTCAGACAGTAAAGAATCTGCCTGCAATGCAGGAGACCCAGTTTCAATCCCTGGGTCAGGAAGATCTCCTGGAGAAGGGAATGGTTACCCACTCTAGTACTCTTGCCCGGAGAATTCCACAGTCAGAGGACCCTTACATTAGATGATAAGGGCATAGAACTGTAAGGGCATAGACTTTGTCTCTTTGGCCCACCCATGTTCACTATCACCTTCAGTTCAGCTCAGTCACTCAGTTCAGTCACTCAGTTGTGTCCGACTCTCTTGACCCTGTGGACTGAAGCATGCCAGGCCTCCCTGTCTATCATCAACTCCCGGATTTTACTTAAACTCATGTCCATTGAGTCGGTGATGCCATCCAACCATCTCATCCACTGTTGTCCCCTTCTCCTCCTGCCTTCAATCTTTCCCAGCATCAAGGTCTTTTCCAATGAGTCAGTTCTTTGCATCGGGTGGCCAAAGTATTGGTGTTTCGGCTTCAGCATCAGTCCTTCCAATGAATATTCAGGACTGATTTCCTTTAGGATGAACTGGTTGGATCTCCTTGCAGTCCAAGGGACTCTCAAGAGTCTTGTCCAACACCACAGTTCAAAATCATCAATTCTTCAGCACTCAGATTTCTTTATAGTCCAACTCTCACATCCATACATGACTACTGGAAAAACCATAGCTTTGACTATATGGACCTTTGTTGGCAAAGTAATGTCTCTGTTTTTGAATATGTTGTCTAGGTTGGTCATAACTTTTCTTCCAAAGAGCAAGCGTCTTTTAATTTCATGGCTGCAATCACCATCTGCAGTGATTTTGGAGCCCCCCAAAATAAAGTCAGCCACTGTTTCCCCATATATTGGCCATGAAGTGATGGGACTTGATGCCATGATCTTAGTTTTCTGAATGTTGAGTTTGAAGCCAACTTTTTGACTCTCCTCTTTCACTTTCGTCAAGAGGCTCTTTAGTTCTCCTTCACTTTCTGCCATAAGAGTGGTGTCATCTGCATCTGAGTAGATGCTCAATAAATATCTATCAAGTGCACAAAGTAATGCCTAAAAGAATATACCTCTATGACTGAGATAAATTCTCTCAAAGAGATATAATGCTTTAAGACCATATGGAAGGGGAAACTGACCTAGGAGATGAGATAGCATGGTCCAAGGAAAGGGGATTGGGAGAAGGAGGGACACAGAAGAAAGAGTACTTGAAATTCCTCATGTGAGAAGAAGTACAGCTTATTCAAGGAACTGAAGTAAGAATAATGAATCTGGAAATCAGAAAAGGGGAAAGTTAAGAATGTGAAATGAGTTAGGCAGGGGAGCCAGATAAGGAAAGGCCTCATTGATCATTTAACGGTCTTCTTTATTCAAAGAAAAATGAAAAGGCCTTCAGTGATTTTAAACATGGGAGAAACATAGCCCTATTTGAATATTTAAAGAAGCATTCCAACTACAGAATGAAAGTTGATAATTGGGGAAAGCATGAGTAGAAGAACATAGAACAACCTGAAAGTTACGTTGCCATTTAGGCAGGGAAAAGGGGTACCTTCGACTATGGCAGAGACACCGGAGTGTGGTGACAAGAAGATTTAACACTTAATTATAAGAGGACTTGTTCACAGACTGACTCATGTGAAGTGAGGGAGGAGACCTTTGAAAGAAATGTCTCTCTTTTGCACCCCTGGGTGATGACAGTGCTATTCTCTGGAAGTTAATTCTGGAGGAGGATTAGATTTGAAAAGACCAATTCCTGAGAGTTTGGTTGACATATGGTAAGTTTTAGGTGGGTATTAAGATACCCAAATAGAAACAGCCAGTAGATGGTTGCACACACAAGTCAGAAAGCCGGAGTCAGGATTGGAGAGGAAGTTTGCGCATCACGGACACGAGGTGGTTAGAGAAGCCAAGGACATAGTCCCTGAATTGGAGAAGTCCATGCTGTATTTCTGCATTGACTCTATCTTTGTTTTACGTTTTTTTGTTATGTTGGTTATGCCACGTGGCTTGGAGGATCTTAGTTCCGCAATCAGGGTTCCAACCTATGCCCAGTGCTGTGGAAATGCAGAGTCCTAACCAGGGAATACCCTCTGTCTTTGTTTGGAATGCCAAAAATATGTATATTTTCAGATAAAAGTATTTACTCTTTATGCTGCAACTGTAAAGCAGTGACAACAATTTTCATGTGAAAACCAACATACTACTCTATGGCCACAGATAAGAGAAATATTAGCCATCAGGTATATATCCAGTATGTGTGGTGCCTGTCATAGTAGCTGGCCACAGTCCGTCCTTAACACACATCTGTTAAAAAGATAATAAAATGCACTGCCACACTTAAAACTCTATACATACTTGAATTTCATCTTGCTTTATAGCTAATTAATGTTTACTTTCCAATCTGTGACAGATAGGGCAAATCATATTGTAAATCATGGGAGTGAGACAAATTTTAAGAAGTATATTGCTAGGTTCTGAAACAATAGAAAAGGCCATATAAAACATTCATATTTATTACTACCTAGAAGCTACAATCTTTCCAATATAACTCACTTTCCAAACTGTAAACAAATGGTTCACATTATAAAATATGAATAGTTACTTTTAAAAAAGCTCTGTCTTCTGCATAAAGCACAAGTCTCATATCTTATGTTTTCAAAAGGACATTCTAGCTGCTCTTTGATTTGATAATATTTCTGGGAAATTACTGGGATTCAAATTAACCTAGATTCAGGTGGTGAGTGTATCAGGACAGACAGACCCAGTCTTGCTTTTTTAGCTGGTAGTTCACTTGAGAGTCTTCAAGGACCATAAGTCATCATCATCAAATAGCTTTTACTTGAATACCTTTTGTGTCTGCAACACTGAACTAGGTGTTGGAGTGATTTATGGGGCAGTGTTAAAGATACAGAATCTGTTCTTAATTCAGTTTTTGAGTGAAAAAATATGCAATGGTAATTTGGGGAAATTTGATGACTATGCAACGCATGTAACGAGCCCCTATTGTAAATTTCAATATGGTTTCTGGTAATCATACATTAACAAAAGCAAGAAATTTGGAAAACACAGAGAACTCTTCTAAATGTGGTCCAAAACACAGATAGAGTATGCAATATTGACCTGCTGATTATAATGCTATTAACTCAGAATCACTCTGGTCTAAGACATTCATCAATGGCCTCTACTGTCCCCCTTTCCAAATCAGTATTTCCAAGATTATGTTCTGGGGAACACTTAAGATTCATGGGGGGAGAAAAACTACATATTCAAGTAATTTAATAAAATGCTGCCTGCTGAACTAGTTTTTTGGAATTTCATCATGCCTTGTGGTTCAAGAAGGCTTCTGAGAAATCCTATATGAAAGAAACTTGTTTGACTTTGTCTAACTCAGCATTTTCCAAACTTAACTAAAGAGAACAGATTTTCTTCTTCAAAGACCATTTACTAATATTCCATTAAACTCTAGTTTTGAAAACCTGTGTTAGTTACTTTGATAGAGTGATAATTACAGTTGTGAAGTCTCAATTTTGTGCTCGGTAGAAATTGTGCAGTTACCCCAGTTGAGGTTGTTGGTTTACAAGGATGTAAGTACTTGTTTATGTAACTTGTGATGCCTATGTTTGTGCATGCACACACATACACACACACAGAAACACAAACACTTCTGTTTTTCCAAATTTGTAATCATCTCTTTGGTCAAAATTTCCTGTGGAAAGGAGTGTTATTTGGGAGAGCTTGAATTAAGAATGAATTTAAGTTACAACAACTATACATGTTGAGAAACAAAAATATAAAGTAACAGAAGCAACAATACATTTATTTTATTATTCTCATTCTTTTGCTAAGTCACTTCAGTTGTGTCCAACTCTTTGCAACCATAACGACTGTAGCCCATCAGGCTCCTCTGTCCATGGGATTTCCCAGACAAGAATACCAGAGTGGGTTGCCACACGCTCCTCCAGGGGAGACTCTTCCCGACCCTGGGAATGAACCCATGTCTCTTAGGTCTCCT
This sequence comes from Bos taurus, assembly GCF_002263795.3. Taxonomy (NCBI): domain Eukaryota; kingdom Metazoa; phylum Chordata; class Mammalia; order Artiodactyla; family Bovidae; genus Bos; species Bos taurus. The sequence goes on along the minus strand of NC_037354.1, from coordinate 12,706,834 downwards.
GCACTGGAAGTTGGGTTCTTTACCACTAGTGTCACCTGGGAAGCCCTGTTGTTATTCTTGGTCTTTCCATTTAAAAGAATAGAAGTAGTAAAGCACTTCTTTGAAACACTATGTTCTGGAAGTCCTTATTTTAACATGAGAGCTTTGCTAGGTCTTTGTGGGCACTGGCATCATTGCAACTGCTCTGTTCTCCTACCTCTGAGTCCTATGACATGTACACCTCAGACATTCAATACATGATTACTACATTGATGAAACTATCAAATTTCCATCATGATTCTCATCAACAACCATTAATATGTATTGAACTGCTTGTTTTTACATGGCATTTTGCCCCATTTTTAATAGACTTTATTTTCTAGAGCAGTTTTTAGTGTCCCAGCAACATTGAGCAGAAGGTACTATATTTCCTATATACCCCCTGCCCTACACTTGCACAGCCTCTTCCATTACCAACACCCCCCACTGAAGCGGTACATTTGTTACAATGGATGAACCTGCAGTGACACACTTTATCACCCGAAGTCTGTAGTTTATACTAGCGTTCACTCTTCATGTGGTACATTCTATGGCTTTGGACAAATGGCATATATCCACCATTACAGTATCAAACAGAGTAGTTTAACACTGTTGTAAAAATCATCTGTGCTCTGCCTATTCATCCTTTTCTCCCCTCTAGCCTCTGGCACCACTGAGTATTTTATTGTCTCCATAGCTTTTGCTTTTCCAGAATGTCACATAGTTGAAATCACACAGCACATAGCCTTTTTCAGATTGGCTTCCTGCACTTAGTAATATGCATTTAACTGCCTACCATGTCTTTCCATGGCTTGATAGCTCATTTCTTTTTAGCCCTGCATAATCCACAGTCTGGATGGACCACAGTTGATTTATCCATTCACCCACTGAAGGCCACCTCAATTGCTTCAAAGTGTTGGTGATTATGAATTAAGCTGCTATAAACATCTGTGTCCAGGTTTTTATGTAAACATAAATTTTCAGCTTTGGGTCAATACTAAAGAGTGCCATTGCTGGAGTGTATGGTAAGAGTATGTTTAGTTCTGTGAGAACCTGCCAAAATGTCCTCCAAAGTGGCTGGACCAATTTGCACTCCCACCAACAATGAATGAGAGTTCCCGTTGTTCTACATCCTTATCAGCAGTTGGTGTGGTGAGTGATTTGGATTTTGGCCATTCTAGTAGATGGGAGGTGGTATATCATTGTTTTAATTTGTATTTCACTGCTGACATAAGATGGGGAAAAGATTTGTCAGTTTTGAAATCAAAGGCAGCCTTGTGTAAGGTATCTGAGGCAGTCATTTTGCTTCAAATGAATTGAAACAGAAAAAAGTCAATAAACTGAGAACGTATAGAAACATCTTATATGTGTGTATGTTCATGTGTGTTCAATTGTGCATGTGTGTTCAATTCTGTGCGACCCCATGAACTGCAGCCCTCCAGGCTCCTCTGTCCATGGGATTCTCCAGGCAAGAATACTGGAGAAGGTTGCCATTTCCTTCTTCAGGAGATCTTCCCAACCCAGCGACTGAATCTGAGTCTCTTGAGTCTCCTGCATTAGCAGGTGGATTCTTTGCCACTAGCACCACCTAGGAAGCCCACAGAAACATCTATAGCACATGCAAAACCTACATTCCTTATGGAAGCATGTTTATGGTATATGGAAAACAGATCTGGTCTTTTACAATGAGATATAGGAATACAGCATAAGGAAGGACATTTCGCGAGCCTGTACTATAGTTCAGGTTTCTGTAAGGTCTCTTTTAGACCTCACTATGTGCCAATGAAGACTATGCCCTTGTTCCAGTCCCCACCTTCCTACTTCAAGATATTTTTAAACATATTTTTTGATGTGGGCTATTTTTAAAGTCCTTTATTGAATTTGTTACAATATTGTTTTTATGCTTTGGATTTTTGGCCACTAGGCATGCGGGATCTCAGCTCTCTGACTAGGGTTCACCCCCCACTCTCCTGCATTAGAAGGTGAAGTCTTAGCCACTGGGCCACCAGAGAAGTCCCTGTACTTCAGAATATTTTCTTGAGTTCTGATGTGCTTCTCTGAGATATGGAAATCATATCAACTGCTTCTTTGTCTTACTGTATTGCTCAAAATACACTGTAACAACTACTTAAGATAACAAAGGTGGTTCCAGAAAGGGCAGCCATCAGAGCTGAGGGGAAGAACCACGCACAACTTATGAGCCCCATGGCAATTGAGCCTCAGTTTGTAAACAGAATGAGGATCACACCTATCAAGTAATTTATTTGGATGATGGATTACACTATATGTAAAGTATGTAGCACAATTCCTGGCACATAAAAGAGAACATTATTGCTAGGATCTATAATGCATGTGAAAGCACTCTTATACACTGTTATGGAGATAAAATATAATTATCTTTAATCTTGATGATAACACATCATACTAACTGCTAGAATATTTTCCCCCCAGAGTAGATTTTTTCTTCACTATTAGAGGAAAGAAGAAGTTGCATTTGGATCCAGCCTAGTTGCCTATTTTCCATCTGATCTTAGTTAATTTTACTAAGTATGGTTTTCTTGGACAATAAGGGAAGTTAATATCATTTCACTCACAGAAATACTTGAAGATTTAAATGAGATAATATTTGAAAATCCCTTAGCTGAAAGAAGATACTCAATAAATGTTCATTTTCTTCATTTTGTGTAAGAAATGTGTGTTAGCACCAAATATAGAAGTAACAAAGCAAGTCATGCATTTTTAGAGTATCTAACATATATTCTGGAGAAGGCGATGGCACCCCATTCCGGTACTCTTGCCTAGAAAATCCCATGGACGGAGGAGCCTGGTAGGTTGCAGTCCATGGGGTCGCGAAGAGTCGGACACGACTGAGCGACTTCACTTTCACTTTTCACTTTCATGCATTGGAGAAGGAAATGGCAACCCACTCCAGTGTTCTTGCCTGGAGAATCCCAGGGATGGGGGAGCCTGATGGCCTGCCCTCTATGGGGTCACACAGAGTCAGACACGACTCAAGCAACTTAGCAGCAGCAGCAGCAGCAGAAACATGTATTCAAACTCACTTAAAAGAATCACAGTGGATTTTGCATTACTCTCTATGTCACAGGAAAAGAAAGTAAGGTTTGGAGAGATTAAGATACATGTTCAAGACAGGGGACCTGAAATCTTGTTTGGTGGTTTTATCATATTACAATGTCCTCTGGACAGACTCTGACAGCATGATTATTATAGCAGAAGTGCATATAACATTTGCAGTGTATTCTGCATATGCAAACATGATGACTGACTCTCTAGAGGGGGCACATATATCCCAAGGTACTATCAAAAGGATATATTTTGGGATTCTGCAACTTGTTAAGAAGTTCCAAGGGATATCATTTTATTAAGAAAAACAAAAGAGGGAAAAATCCCTATTCCATGTTGGGTAGAATTCTTTATGTGTGCCAGAGATACGTCAGAACTGCTTCCTTGAGCCACAACAGTGATTGTCCCGGCCCAGACACCAGAGCACAGCAAAGGGGATCCAATTAATGTATGATTAATGTATAGATCAGAACTACCAGGTACCAGGCCTTTGATTCATTACAGGGAAGGGAAAGATGGGAAAACTCTTTCTTCCCTCTGAATAATCAACTTGCTGGGGAAAATAGGCAACCACTAAACTGCTATGCAGTAAGTATGCTTCCTGGGTATAGATGGGGAAACAGTAGAAACAATGTCAGACTTTATTTTTTGGGGCTCCAAAATCACTGCAGATGGTGACTGCAGCCATGAAATTAAAAGACGCTTACTCCTTGGAAGGAAAGTTATGACCAACCTAGATAGTATATTCAAAAGCAGAGACATTCCTTTGCTAACAAAGGTCCATCTAGTCAAGGCTATGGTTTTTCCTGTGGTCAAGTATGGATGTTAGAGTTGGACTGTGAAGAAGGCTGAGCGCTGAAGAATTGATGCTTTTGAACTGTGGTATTGGAGAAGACTCTTGAGAGTCCCTTGGACTGCAAGGAGATCCAACCAGTCCATTCTGAAGGAGATCAGCCTTGGCATTTCTTTGGAGGGAATGACGCTGAAGCTGAAACTCCAGTACTTTGGCCACCTCATGCGAAGAGCTGACTCATTGGAAAAGTCTCTGATGCTGGGAGGGATTGAGGGCAGGAGGAGAAGGGGATGCCAGAGGATGAGATGGCTGGATGGGATCACTGACTCGATGGACTTGAGTCTGAGTGAACTCCGGGAGTTTGTGATGGACAGGGAGGCCTGGCGTGCTGTGATTCACGGGGTCACAAAGAGTTGGACATGACTGAGCAACTGAACTGAACTGAACTGAAACTGCTATGCAGTAAGTATGCTTCCTGGGTATAAAGGGCCATAGCAAGAAATAAAACAGTTGAGCACCAGGCAATAAAGAGTTTTGCATATTTTTTCCTATTGCATTTCTCTACTGATTTAGTAAGGCAGGTGTTATTGTTCAGATGTGGAAATGGAAAGTCATAAAGGTAAAAAAACTTGCCCCAAATCATAAATCAAATAATCAGTTACAACTGGAATTATAGAAGATCTGGTTGCTTCCAAGATCACAGTCAGGGTGATCTGGGTGATCCTAAACCCAGGCTGGTAATTGTATGTTGGGTATGGAAGGCCCTGGAGGAGTAAACAGAATGGCATTCTCATATTACTTGATACATATATTTAATAAATAGGATCTTCTCAAGTACATGCATGCTCAGTCACTTCGGTCGTGTCTGACTCTTTAAGACCCTACATACGGTATGTAGCCTGCCAAGCTCCTCTGTCCATGGTATTTCCCAGGCAAGAACACTGGAGTGGGTTGCCATGCCCTCCTCCAGGAAATACTCCTGACCCAGGAATTGAACCCACATCGCTTATGTCTCCTGCATGGGAAGGTGTGTTCTTTACCACTTCTTCCCAGGTGGTTTAGTGGCAAAAAATTTGCTTGCCAATACAGGAGACACAAAAGACACGGGTTTGATCACTGGGTTGGGAAGATTCCCCGAAGGAGGAAACAGCAACCTGCTCCAGTATTCTTGCCTGGGAAATGCCATGGACAGAGGAGCCTGGCAGGCTACAGTTCATGGGGTAGCAAAGAGTTGGACATGACAGCGACTGAGCACACACATATAGTAAACAGATCTATTTACACACTTTATTAACAATTGCCCTCATATTTATAATGGAAGACAGGTTGATTACAATGTTTGGAAAATGTGAAATAACCTGTTAAGAAGCCAAATTTACTCCACCTACAGCTAGGCAACTCTTAGAGATCTTCATCACTTTCTAATTTGAACCATTCGCTTTCATGGAGGACATTGCCTACACATGTTGGTAGATCATTTTCTATAAATTATGTACAACACAAGTTACAGTGTATAATATCTCTACTTAAATAAATATGTATTATTTATAGTGTCACAGGTGAAGTATTGAAAGAAATGATATAATTTGCCAAGAATCCTATTTGGAAAATAACTTGTCCAGAATGCTGAACTTGTGCAATACTGGCTTTTTTCCTGCTGTTTAGATTTTTTGGTAATAAACGTGTGTTATAATAAAATATTTCAAATAAACACTGCATTATTAATGTACCTTGTACTCGCCCTAGGGCAGCAGAGGCATAAATGATTCATTTCAATTCAGAGCTCTTCCTGCAATACACGCTCAGTGCTTATAAAAGTTTTGTACGTGAAGACTTTACCTTTATTGCTTCTGTTTTGACATGAATGCTACATGCTGATGTGGTACCTAGAGTATCTCCTGCTCTACAACCAAGTATAACTGTTTTTCTCTTACTACCATGCAAGGGATCTGTGGCAAAACTAATATTACTATTTACTACGGCTAGTATTCTCAAAAGAAAACATACAGGTGAATTTATTTTCTAGTTCTATCAGAGCCCTTGCCTTTTCTTTTTTCTTGATCTTTGGCTGGGTTAAAACAATCCATTTTAAATGGCGACACAATGCATGGGTCTTAAATTGTGTTATAGATCATTTCAAGGCCAAGAGAACTAATATAGAAGTATCACTTTGTGCTTTGGGACATTAATAATCCAGAATTACCAGAGAAGAAAACACGATAACAAACTGGTCACTCCAGTAATTACTTTTTACCTCAATGGGACCAAGGGGCAGAACCCTTTTACCTTCCCATTTTTCAAACTCATATATATTACATTATGTAGTTTCCATTACATATTACCTAGTGGTTAATTAAAAGTTATGAAATGGTGCTCACTCCAAAGTATTAATCAATACTTGCAATTCATTTACCTTGAGTGTAGAGATCAATTTCTAGAAGTAGTGTTAATTCTATAAGCTGTTTATCTTTTAGTAATACATTTTTCTTGGCAAAGATACACTTTTGGATAATCTATGAAAAGTGAATTCCATATCTAAAATGAGAAATTGTACACTGCCTTTTAATAGAATAATCATAAAATGATTCTTATTAACAGCTTTCTAATAAAGCCATCCTTTCTCAGCAATTACAACTTATTGCTGCTGTGTTGAAATATCCCAGCAGGCAGATACAAACTTGAGTTCTCTCAAGAGGGCCTATCCGACAAGCCTCTCAACATAGTCATAACATTCTTGAACAGAATGGGCTTTGTCTGTGGAGCCCAAACTCAAGGTTAGATTAATCCACTGAACAGGCATACAGGTGCTCCAGACATTGGACAGACAATTCTAGGTTTGCAAGTCAAAAAGGGAGCAGAAACACTCAATCCCATTAGGGAGCCCCATGTGCTAATATGCTGGGGACTGCCCAGTTAGCTTAAGTGATCCCCTAGTCTAGATGGGAAGATATTGAGAAAATATGGAGGAGAGAAGGAATAAATGGGGGAGGGAAGGAATGGATGGGAGAGACTTGGGAAAAAGGAATAAGTCTATTTGCTGAAAATCTTAACCCCGTTTCCCTAGGATTTCTGATGCAACTTTATTCAAACATTACCCCTTAAATAGTGTAAGATTTGTGTTTCTTTATTATTTTCTATTTTGATGATCTAAACAGACATTTCTCCAAGGAAGACTTACAGATGGCTAACAAACACATGAAAAGATGCTCAACATCACTCATTATTAGAGAACTGCAAATCAAAACTACAGTGAGATATCACCTCACACTGGTCAGAATGGCCATCAACAAAATGTCTAGAAACAATAAATGCTAGGGAGGGTGTGGAGAAAAGGGAACACTCTTGCACTGTTGGTGGGAATGTAAATTGACACAGTCACTATGAAGATGGTATGGAGATTTCTTAAAAAAAAAAAAAAATTAGGAATAAAACTACCACATGACCCAGCAATCCCACTCCTAGGCATATACCCTGAGGAAACCAAAATTGAAAGAGATACATGTATCCCATTGTTCATTGCAGCACTATTTACAATAGCTAGAACACGGAAGCAACCTAGATGTCCACTGACGATGAATGGATAAAGAAGCTGTGGCACATATACACAAAGGAATATTACTCATCCATAAAAAGGAACACATTTGAGTCAGTTCTGATAAGGTGGATGAACCTAGAACCTATTATACAGACTGAAGTGAGTCAGAAAGAGAAAGATAAATATCATATTCTAATGCAGATATACAGAATTTAGAAAATGATACTGAAGAATTCATTTACAGGGCAGCAATGGAGAAACAGATACAGAGAATAGACTTATGGACATGGGGAGAGGGGAGGAGAGGGTGAGATATATGGAAAGAGTAACATGGAAACTTACATTGCTGCTGCTGCTGCTGCTAAGTCGCTTCAGTTATGTCCGACTCTGTGTGACCCCATAGACGGCAGCCCACCAGGCTCCCCCGTCCCCGGGATTCTCCAGGCAAGAACACTGGAGTGGGTTGCCATTTCCTTCTCCAATGCATGAAAGTGAAAAGTGAAAGTGAAGTTGCTCAGTCGTGTCTGACTCTTAGCAACCCAATGGACTACAGCCTACCAGGCTCCTCCGTCCATGGGATTTTCCAGGCAAGAGTACTGGAGTGGGTTGCCATTACCATATGTAAAATAGATAGCCAACGGGAATTTGCTGTATGGCTCAGGAAACTCTAACAGGGGCTCTGTGTCAACCTAGAGGGGTCGGATGGGGAGGGAGATGGGAGGGAGGTTCAAAAGGGAGGGGATATATGTGTACCTATGGCTGATTCATGTCGAGGTTTCACAGAACACAACAAAATTCCATAAAGCAATTACCCTTCAATAAAAAATAAATTAATAAAAAATAGTATATGATTTAGGGACATATTTTTTATTTCCTTACAAAACAGGCAATTTAGAATAGTGCTATGGAGCATATGATATCTGGAGATAAAGAGCCTAGGTACAGCTCCCAAGAAATCACTAATTCATGCAAGACCTTGAACAAGTTACTTAACCTTTCTGGGAATCCCTTCATCAAATAAATGTGGATGATAATTGCATTAACATTCAGGGTTGCAGGAAAGATGAAATGCATTAGTATGTAAAGAGTTTAGAGCAGCATCGGATGTTTGAGGGATCTTTCATAAATTTTAGTTATTACCACTATCAAATACTCATGACAATTTGAGGAATTTGAGAGCAGAGGGCTTCCTCAAACAATGGGAAATGCGTTCTTCTCTCTGTCTTCTTTATTTCCTCCCTCTCTCCCTTCTTCCTTCCATTTCTATCTATCTATCTATCTATATCTATCTATCTATCTATCATTATGTTCTCAAGGACCTCATTGTCATGGAGAGAGGCAAAATGAAAAAAAGTATCAAGATACTAAAGTGTGAGTCAAGTTTAACCTTCTGATCTTCAGCAAGAGTCGAGTATTTCGAGAGCAAACAGGGAATTCCAGGGAGAAGGAATGGCACCGGGGGTTAGCAATTCAAAGAGTGGCAATCCTTAGGGGTTGAATTGTGTGCTCCTGAAAATCCACATGTTGAATTTCCAACCCCCAGCACCTCAGGATGTAATCTTGTATGTAAATAGGGTTGTTGCAGATATAATTAGTTAAGCTGAGGTCACACTGGTGTAGGGTGAGCTGCTAACCCCACATAGTGAAAGTGTTAGTCACTCAGTCGTGTCCGACTCTTTGCAACCCCATGGACTCAGTACGCCAGGCTCCTCTGTCCATGGGATTCTTCAGGCAAGAACACTGGAGTGGGTTGCCATTCTCATCTCCAGGGAACCCAACATAACTGGTATGTTCTTATAAACAGGGGAAGTTTGGACACAAGCACATTGCCATGTGAAGACTGGAATTATGCCACCACAAGTTAATGAATACCAGAGGCTGAAAGAGGGGACTGGAACAGATTCTTCCCATCTTCGTTCAGACCCTGCTCAAACCTTGGTCTTGAACTGCTGCCCTCCAGAACCGTGAAATGATACACTTCTGATGCTTCAGTCAGTTCAGTTCAGTTCAGTTCAGTCGCTCAGTCATGTCTGACTCTTTGCGACCCCATGAATCACAGCACGCCAGGCCTCCCTGTCCAGCACCAACTCCCGGAGTTCACTCAGACTCACGTCCATCGAGTCGGTGACGTCATCCAGCCATCTCATCCTCTGTCGTCCCCTTCTCCTCCTGCCCCCAATCCCTCCCAGCATCAGAGTCTTTTCCAATAAGTCAACTCTTCACATCAGGTGGCCAAAGTACTGGAGTTTCAGCTTTAGCATCATTCCTTCCAAAGAAATCCCAGGGCTGATCTCCTTGCAGTCCAAGGGACTCTCAAGAGTCTTCTCCAACACCACAGTTCATAAGCATCAATTCTTCAGCACTCAGCTTTCTTCACAGTCCAAGTCTCATATCCATACATGACCACAGGAAAAACTATAGCCTTGACTAATCCACTCCATTTGTGACACTTAGTTCTGGCAGCCCTAGCACACTGCTACAGCAATTAAGATGGGGTCTATAGAGGACTGATCTGATTTCAGATTAGTGGAGTCAGTAGAAAGTAAGTCTTGCAAGCCCAGATAGTGTAGAAATAAATGCAGATGGATATGAAAGTCAGGCAGAGAAGTTTGGGGGTGGGTATTAGGTGTGTGTGTGTATATATGTGTGTGTGTGTTATAAATATGAACAATTTAATGATTATTTAATGAACATTTTGATCCTATATAACCCATTTCTGAGCACATGTCAGGGACTGTTGTAGACTGGTAGGACACAGTGGGTCCAAAACCAAAGCATCATATTAATATATATAAAAATTCCCTTTTTGTGGTGGCTATGTTTTAGTGGACACACACACGTTTCTCAGTACAAGTGTTTCCTCATATGAAATATTGCAAATATATAAGAAATATAAGATCAACAAAAGTAAATTGCTATTGTAGAAAAGTCAGATGTGGACAGAGAAGGTGTGGTTGCTAGTGAACCTGCCTGTCTCACATCCTGGTACCACAGGAGAGGTCCTCAGTCTCTTTCTGAATTTCTAGAGCCTTCTCTGAAGAGGGTAGTTTGTGAGCCATTGCCATAAACCAATGTCAGATTCTGGAACAGAGGAGTAATATGCTGAAAAGAAGACTCATCTGGGGGTGACACACAGGTAAACAGGATGAAAAGAGGTTAAGGAAAAAAACAAAATTGATAGGTTGAAAGTAGGAATACAAGAGCAGTGATGTCCAGAGGACACAGGGGTGTCTAATGAGGGGCATTTGGCAGAGTATGCTCAATGGAGAATATGAGATCTAGGAAGAAACATAATTCCAAGAATTTATTCTACAGATACAATCCTACACAAAGATGCGTGCATAAGAACATACATTTCAGCACTGTCAGTACTAATAAAAATTTAAGCATGTATAAGAATATGTATGGCTACATCTATAGAGTGGGATATTATGCAGTCATAAAAAGAATGAGGTAGACCTTAATGCATTGATAGGGAACGGTCTCTAGATTGTTTCATGAAATGAGACTAATGTAGAAGCAGTGGATATGTCAGGGCAGAGAGAGGAGAGCAGGTCCACTCTGAGTGCTGGTAATAAGGGGATAGTTTTTCTGTCCAGTGTTTTAACATGGTACAGAACTGACTCTATCTGATATGCTTTTTATCATCACTGTGCACTAGCATTTCCTAAACATCAGTGATAAAATAAACTCCCTAAAAAATATTTTATTGGTCTAAGTTTGAAACAAATTGGAAACATCCATTGGATCATAGAAAAAGCAAGAGAATTCCAGAAAAAACATCTACTTCTGCTTCACTGACTGCACGAAAGCCTTTGACTATGTGGATCACAACAAACTGTGGGAAATTTTTAGAGATGGGAATACCAGATCATCTTACCTTCCTCCTGAGAAATCTGTATGCAGGTAAAGAAGCAACAGTTAGAACCAGACATGGAACAACGGACTGGTTCCAAATTGGGAAAGGAGCATGTCAAGGTTGTATATTGTCACCTTGCTTATTTAACTTACGTATAGAGTATACCATGCGAAATGCTGGACTGGATGAAGTACAATCTGGAACCAAGATTTTGGGGAGAAATACCAATAACTTCAGATATACAGATGACACCACCCTTATAGCAAAATAAGAAGAGGAACTGAAGAGCCTCTTGATGAAAGTGAAAGAGGAGAGTGAAAAAAAACTGGCTTAAAACTCAATATTCAAAAAACAAAGATCATGGCATCTAGTCCCATCACTTCATGGCAAACTGATGGGGAAACAATGGAAATGGTAACAGACTTATTTTCTTGGGCTCCAAAATCACTGTAGATGTTGACTGCAGCCATGAAATTAAAAGATGCTTGCTCCTTTGAGGAAAAGCTATAACAAACCTAGTTCAGTTCAGTTCAGTTCAGTTGCTCAGTCGTGTCCAACTCTTTGTGACCCCATGAACCCCAGCACTTCAGGCCTCTCTGTCCATTGCCAGCTCCCGGAGACAGCATATTAAAAAGCAGAGACATTATTTTGCCCACAGAGGTCCATCTAGTCAAAGCTTTGGTTTTTCCGGTAGTCATGTATGGATGTGAGAGTTGGACCATAAAGAAAGCTGAACACTGAAGAACTGATGCTTTTGAACTGTGGTGTTGGAGAAGACTCTTAAGAGTCCCTTAGACTACAAGGAGATCCAACCAGTCCATCCTAAAGGAAATCAGTCCTGAATATTCATTGGAAGGACTGATGCTGAAGCTAAAACTTCAATACTTAGGCCACCTGATGTGAAGAACTGACTCATTGGAAAAGACCCTGATGCTGGGAAAGACTGAAGGCAGGAGGAGAAGGGGACGACAGAAGATGAGACTGTTGGATGGCATCACCAACTCAATGGACATGAGTCTGAATAAACTCCAGGAGCTGGTGATGGACAGGGAAGCCTTTCATGATGTAGTCCATGGGATCTCAGTCACATGACTGAGCAACTGAACTGGACTGAAGTTTGAAGCAATTGTTGCAGTTACAGTATATATGTAAACTTCAAATTAGTATACTTTTATTATTTACCCCTTTATTAACCTTGTGTTCTATCCACAAGTTAATTCAGAGAATTTCCACTTAGAGAGTTGGTCCCTGACTCAGGAATACGTATTCACTTTGAGAGTAAAACCTCAAGTTCTATTTTCATTTTTTAGTTTTTCCAATCACTGTGTTATCATTGTTTACTTTGTATCTAGTCTTTAAATGTAGAAGTTGGGGCATAAACTGCTTTCAAAGAGAGCTTGAAAAATTCTGAATTGTTATGAATGTTGGAAGTTCTTATAAAACATAATAGAAATTTACAATGAATTTTCTGATGAAGATATTTTAGTGAAAACTTTTGACTGCATACATATTTAAAAGCTGCTAAAATCTAACTCAAAGAGAAGAAAAAGACATGGAATACATTGTAATTTCTAGGCAATTTTTATGAAGTGGATTTTATAAATACCTGCCAGACTTTTCCTTATGTTTAAGACCTTCCTTAATCTGAGTATGCACTGTCTTTTGTGAAGGAAACTTTCTAAGATTAAAACTAACAAAAAACTAATAAAAGCATGTATGAAGCTTAATAAACATTTTCACATCTTCTATTTATTTTTTGAACATTATTATTAGTTTTTAAATTTCATGATCATTACCAAAAGTAAAGGAGGATTTTTAAATACTATATCCAAGTGTCAAATGTGCTATGTTTCCATGTCTCTGTGGGTAAAAGCATATATATACACATACATACATATGCATATAGATAGATAGATAGATAGAGATACAGATATATAGAGGGCTTCCCTGGTGGTTCAGTGGTAAAAAATTTGCCTACCAATTCAGGAGACGAGTGTTCAATCCCTATTCTGGGAAGATCCTCTGGAGAAGGAAATGGCAACCCACTCCAGTATTCTTGCCTGGATAATTCCATGGACAAAGGAGGCTGGTAGGCTACAAGCCATGGGGTCGCAAAGAGTCAAACAAGACTTAGTGACTAAACAACAACAAAATAGACATATTGATTATGAATATATATATATATTCCACCACTAATAATGTATATATATTTATGCAATATATGCATTCATATTATATGCATAAATGCATTCATAATATTAGTATTGATATCTGGATATATACAGAGCATTTTGGAAGCATGCACCAGAATATGTTTCTCTTAGGGAATGGGATTAGGAGAAAAAGAAAAGGAAATTTTTAGTTTTCATTTTATATCTCTGTTCTTTTTATATTTAAAACAATATTTATATGTTATTTTGGTAGTACTTTAAAAACTAGTCAAATTTTTTAAGAGAAAATGACCTACCATTTAACACTGTATTATTGCAGCTACTTACTCAGAAGTTTACAAAAAAGATGTATCATACCTAAGAATGTAGGTTCTGGACTGCCTCCAGCTGAGTTTAGAACCTGATTTGGCCATTGGAATGTGAGGTGGGGACATGGTCTTACCCATCTGAAGCCCACTTTCTACTTCAGTGAAACTGGAAAAGGAGTATCACCAATATGGGCAGATAAATTGGTGTGGCCACTATGGAAAACACTATAAATGTTTCACAAACAATTAAAAATAAAGTTGCCATATAATCCAGAAATCCCACTCCTGGGCATATATCAGGATAAAATTATAATTCAAAAGGATACACACACCCCTATGTAGCAACACTATTCACAATGGCCAAGACATGGAAACAACCCAATGCCCATCGACAGATGAATGGACAAATATAATACTTCTCAGTCATAAAACACAGTCTCTGCTGTTTTAAGGGAATCACAGAACCCAGGACACAGCCCAGCTGTAGGCCTACCAACTGGTGGAGACAGTGAAATCAGAAACGATACCAAAGGACCAAAGGCCCTTCAGAGGGCGAGTGAAGCCTTCTTCTTCTTCTTTTTTATTTTTTAACTTTTTAATTGAAGGAAAATTGCTTTACAGAATTTTGTGGTTTTCTGTCATATAGCAACAAGAATCAGCCATAGGTATTTACATTTAAGCCACAGGAATCTACATATAAGCCTTCTTTATGGAATATTGTCCAATTCCTTGGAAAATGCCCATGAATCAGAACATTTGTTTGATCATTAATAACCAGCAATAATATTTTTTTCAGATCCAGTTGAAAAAAGTTTTTCATAATTTTACTAATTAGAAATTGGTCCCTGTTGTTGTTCAGTCGCTAAGTCATGTCTGACTCTTTGCAACCCCATGGACTGCAGCCCCTTAGGTTCCCCTGTCCATGGGGATTTTCCAGGCAAGAATACTGGAGTGGGTTGCTGTTTCCTTCTCTGGATGATCTTCCCCATTCAGGGATTGAACTTGTGTCTTCTGCATTGGCAGGTGGATTTTTTTTTTTTGTTTTTTACCACCAAGTCACCAGGGAAGCCAGAGATTGGTCCATTACAACATAAAAATGAAAAAAAAAAAAAAAAAACAACAACAAAAAACATAAAAATGAACAACAAGAAAACAAACCGTCCAGAAGCCCTGCTGGCCAGTCGATCAGTAGTATGTGTGTTCTAGTCTCAGGATAGAGTCCATCTTCAAGATTGCTGCAGTTTTTAATCTTTATGTTTTATCTTGAATTGGTCTATGGCCATTTACTATGACTGTTTGGCAGCCACTGGAGCATTTTATCCTCTTTTTCTACCCTGTCTGTGTTAATAGAAAATAGGAGAGGGTAAAAGAGTAATTCCAAAGGGGCAAAAAGTCCTCTTAGAATAAATTGGGCAGAATCCATGTGTAAAACCCTTCAAGGAGAAGAATATAAAGCACTTACTTGTTTATTGTTCTGTGACTTACTTCAGCCCTTTCATTATGTAGCTGACGTGAGACACATATGGTTCAATTGTTCTGTGTCTCCATAATACTAAAATTATTCAGCAGAAAGCATACATTAAAATCGTGACACGAAGCCCTAATGGGAGAATGGAGTCTTGGGTCTATGCCCAGGCCAAGGTCAGGAAGAAAGTCCCACGCTTAGATTCTGGGATGTCAGTATCCAAGAGAGGAGAGACAAGAGATGCTGGTTCAAAAGCTACATGTAGAAGTAACAAAATAATGCAATGATTGCAGAACATCTATTGTATTAATTAAATAATAACCGCAATTCACAGAAATAAACTACCTACGTTAAAATATGAAGGCCCATGGATATTTGCAGGTTTTCAAAAATCAAAGCAGAATAACTCAGTCCTTTTAGCCCATTTTTACTTTGTATCATGCAAACTCAGCATTGCATGTAAATACTGGGGAAAAAATCATGACTTTATTTAGCTTTGCTTCTGTATCTAAAGTAAAATAATTCAGCACAGATAAGCCACTTCATTTGAATTTTGAAATAAATATATTCTATCAAGAATAAACTTAAGCTAACAAACAGAGCCAAGGAAGACTTGCAATTTTGTGACATCCTTTGTTTTTCTGGCTGAAATCAGAACATCTTAGAAAACTTGGGGGAATGTGTCTTTAAAAAGAAGTGATGTTATTGTATAAACATTTGAAAACAATTAGTGCCTGTTATTTCAACCACTATCAGTTTGATTCGGTCAAGTCCAAGAAGGGAAAAGCAGAATGAGCGTTTTTTACAAACTGCCACTCCTTATCTGACTGCCAAATGTATACCTTTTGGACTTTCAGAAAAGACTCCTTTGGGAGAAGAAAACAGCAGAAGAAAGAGGGAAAAATCTACTTAATGTTTTATGGACTTATTAAAAGAAAGTCCCTCCTTTTATTAACTGTGGAAAAAAAAATCCTCCATTAATATAGAAACTACAGCAACTGGAGGAGATCGTCGTAACTGCGCCTCCCAAGACAACAATATCAGCATATCAGTAATCGGTTTTCTGAATTTTAATGATAGTTTTCAAACAGAGCTCACGATTCAGTAGGGGCCAGTAAAACTTTACACTATCTGTTTAAGGATTTCTGTCTCTTTTGGTGCACATTTTTGATTAGAGCTTTGCTCTAGACATTAGTCCAAAGACTCTGAATCATGCCAAACTTTTAGCTAAGCAGCCTTTAGGAACCAAGGGTAAAATGGAGCACTGTGGTGAAATTAAAATGAGATATTTGGTCAAGCTTTGTTGTCTTAAGTAATTTCTCAACTTAATACAGAAAGACTATGTGAAAAGACAATTTTCCAAATACTGTCATCCTGAAAGCTTGCTTTTCCAAGAGCCACTTGGATCATAAAATAAGAATAAGATGTTGATTTTATTTTTACTCATTTTAAATAGCTAGCCCATGAGAATGTGCTGATTTTAAAGTATAAAGTAAGATCAAGGAAAAAATGTCCACTGTGGATATTAAAATTAATTTCTAGGTCATTAAGTACTTTCATCACTACACAACTGATTGAGCATTTTGCTTGTAAAATTTAAAAATACTTTGTCTTAAAATATGCTAAAATATTTACCATTGTCCCTTCCATTTATATACTTAATTTGGGGGCCACACTGACTTTCTATTTCTTTGCTTTTTTTTGACTTTCTATTTCTAATGAGTAAACTGTACATCTGTGGTGGTTTTAGGGGCTTGCTGCCCTCTGACTTTATGGAAAAAAGAAATTATTTGTGTCAGGAGTTGAATACAAAGTAAGATGGAGTAGGGATAAAATTTAATTCTTAGAAATACAGACTCTTAAAATATTTGATATAATAAAAATATGCTGAATATTAGCTTTTCTATTAGTTGCTTTAAATTAATCCATCCATAATGCCTCAACAGGTACAAAACATATTGAATGAGGGATTTTTTCCAGTAATGTAAGAGGCATGGAGCAGATGTGCTTTGTACCAAACGATTTCATATTTCAATGTGACAAAATAGATGAGCCACATAAAGCCTAATTTCGGTTGCAAATTGCAAGCTGGAATAAGTTCCAGAATAGTAAACAATTAGCTGCTTTATTTTCTTTTTAATAAGACTAAATTACCAGATAATATCTACTGGCATCAACTTGGCTAATAAAAATCTGTTTAATAGGATTTGCCATTTTTCCAATTGCTATCATGATCAGCTTTGCATTTTGATTATCTCTAAACTTTGCCTCAATTTTCTCATAGAAAAGCTCTCAGTGGTAATTGCTTTAACATTTATTCCAGGTCAAGTGGTTAAGTATGAATAATGATCTGTCAAAAATGTACAGTAATGCCGTCAATAGAGCAATTACCATTTAGCTGGAGATGATTATGGCAAAAGAACACTTTAACTGGGCACCATAAACAGAACAACAGAGGAGAAGAGGGCAAAGGGATTGACTGTTTGCAAAACCTGTGTGTGTCGTACGTGTTCCTGACAGATATTAATTGTCTTTCAAGACCAATTAACAGTACCCTCACAATGGTCTTCCCCATACAGAATGAATTAGGAATTTTTCATTACTGGTAAAAGGAAAACAAATGTTTATACAGCTTACATTTAATATTCCCCAAAAGGCTGTCTCACTCTATTTTCTTGCCACGGTGCTTATTTCTGCTGCTCCCTTTTTCTCCTAGGAAAGCTCAGCACAGAGTGGTATTATTTGTCTACAGTAGTGAATCACCGATTAAATTAATGCTAATGGGAGGTGACAACACCTGCTTTTGTTGTCAATATTACTACAAAGGCCCAATTTTTCAAAGTGTCTTTCCGTAGAAGCAGCAATGAATAAGGCTGTAACTCAACACGTACCGCGTTACTTGGGGGAAAAAAGTTGATAAAAAGGAAATATGATGTTTACCCAGTCGACACACAGTGTTGTTTGGTTGCAACTCCCTTAATATCTGGGGCTAGGGGGAAACCTTCCAAACAATATTCAAGAGCAGATGAAAAACAGCTCTTTGCTTAGAGGTAATTCTGGAGGTAGACACTTGGCAGCTAGTTGAACACGTCAGCACCCTCACTGAGAAACTGGTAGAACTGGGGATCAGGCTGCTCTCAGATGTACCTTATACATTCACTGGGCTGATGTTTAGTTAGAAGAAATATACTCAGATTTTATTTTTAATTAAAATGTGCTTGAAGAAGTGACCATACATCACCAGAAACTATTTACGTCTACTTGGTCACTCAGATAGAGAAGGCAATGGTACCCCACTCCAGTGTTCTTGCCTGGAGAATCCCAGGGACAGAGGAGCCTGGTGGGCTGCCATCTATGGGGTCCCACAGAGTTGGACACGACTGAAGCAACTTAGCAGCAGCAGTAGCGGCAGTCACTCAGAAAATGATTCTTTGAGCCCACTCTATATAAAATGATGGGTATGGGTACAGTGTTGGGAGTCACATACATCTGGAATTTAGTCTCTCTGTTTTCTTTTCTGCAAGGTTGGGCAATTCTACAGCCTACCTGTTGTACAGCTACAATGTCACAGTGAATTGCATGTGTTAGGTAGAGTGCTGGGGATCTGGTTCACATGTCATAAATATCCTTTTCATTTTGCTTTGGATGCTAGAGAATCAATATAACAAAACTCTGCCTTTGGAGGCTGCAGGAGAACATTCCTTCCCTGTGTTGTTATAAAGTAACACCTGCAAAGAGCTTAGAACAATGTCTGCACATTTTAAACTCTGAATACATTTTAGCTCTAGTCAGATTTACATCATCCTTCTTCCCTGAAACTCTCTCTTTCCTTAGCTTCTCTGAGATGTTTCTTCTCTCTCGGCATCACTTTGTCAGTTTTCCATGACATTCTCTTATCCCATGCCCCTTCAATATTCAGGTCATTGTTCTAGTCCGTCACTTTTTATATTTTCCCTGGGTGAACAATGCTGAAAATATCAATTATCAGCTATTCCTGGTGGTCTCCTAAATAGCCACCATTGCCTCTCCATCTATACTTAAAATTGCTTGATGGATTTTTTCCAAAACTGAACTCAGATCCTCCCCACTCCCTTGCTGGGCCCATCAACACCCTTGTCTTCTGCCTCCTGAATGTGGATGATGACACTGCTGTCTATTCAGTTTTCCACCCAGAAATAGGGGAACCATCCCTGACCGCCCTCCCACCCCTTTCTCCAGCTGCTCTGCGTAACTGATCAACAGCCAAGTTGTTCATCTGTCCATGCTTCACACACTCCGCTCTTCCTTCACCCCAACCAGTCTCCTTGCCTTGACTTTGTTATGATTGAATCTTTGATTAGAGTATTTTATAGAAATCTCTCCATGCTGTTCTCTAGCTTAAATCTATACAGTTCCTTTAGGATATGATCTGAACTCCTCACTACTGAGTCCAACATCCTTTGTTGGCCAGCTTCTGTGCAAGCTGCTACATTATTCTCTGCATGCATGCTGAATCCTGTCCGACTCTTTGTGACCCCTTGGACTACAGCCCACCCGGTTCCTCTGCCCATGGGATTTCCCAGGAAAAAATATTGGAGTTGGTTGCCATTTCCTCCTCCAGGGTATCTTCCTGACCCAGGGATTGAACCCATGTCTTTGGCGTCTCCTGCATTGGCAGGTGGATTCTTTACCACCATGCCACCAGGAAAGCCCTGGATCGTGCCTTTCTCATAGTGTGTCAGGTTAGCTGGGCATTGAACTATATTCCCTAGCTTCTTAGTGGCAAGGTTCTGGTCAATGGGCTGACAGAAGAAGTGATGTGTTTTACTTCCAAAGTTTGTCAATAAATTGACTGGATCTGGGCTCAGTCAATTTGGAAAACTCAACAGTGGCCACAGGACTAGAAAAGGTCAGTTTTCATTCCAATCCCAAAGAAAGAAAGGCAATGCCAAAGAATGCTCAAACTACCACACAACTCCCTGGTGGCTCAAACGGTAAAGCGTCTGCCTACAATGTGGGAGACCTGGGTTCAATCCCTGGGTCGGGAAGATCCTGGAAAGGAAATGGCAATCCACTCCAGTATTCTTGCCTGGAGAATCTCATGGACAGAGGAGCCTGGTGGGCTACAGTCCATGGGGGTCACAAAGAGTTGGACATGACTGAGTGACTTCATACAGAAATGCTAGTAAAGTAACACTCAAAATTCTCCAAGCCAGGCTTCAGCAATATGTGAACTGTGAACTTCCAGATGTTCAAGCTGGATTTAGAAAAGGCAGAGGAACCAGAGATCAAATTGCCAACATCCGCTGGATCATGGAACAAGTAAGAGAGTTCCAGAAAAACATCTATTTCTGCTTTATTGACTATGCCAAAGCCTTTGACTGTGTGGATCACAATAAACTGTGGGAAATTCTGAAAGATGGGAATACCAGACCACCTGACCTGCCTCTTGAGAAACCTATATGCAGGTCAGGAAGCAACAGTTAGAACTGGACATGGAACAACAGACTGGTTCCAAATAGGAAAAGGAGTACGTCAAGGCTGTATATTGTCACCCGGCTTATTTAACTTATACGCAAAGTACATCATGAGAAACGCTGGGCTGGATGAAGCACAAGCTGGACTCAAGATTGCCGGGAGAAATATCAATAACCTCAGATATGCAGATGACACCACCCTTATGGCAGAAAGTGAAGAACTAAAGAGCCTCTTGATGAAAGTGAAAGAGGAGAGTGAAAAAGTTGGCTTAAAGCTCAACATTCGGAAAACGAAGATCATGGCATCTAGTCCCATCACTTCATGGCAAATAGATGGGAAAACAGTGGCTGACTTTATTTTTTGAGGCTCCAAAATCACTGCAGATGGTGATTGCAGCAATGAAATTAAAAGACACTTACTCCTTGGAAGGAAAGTTATGACCAGCCTAGAAAGCATATTGAAAAGCAGAGACATTACTTTGTTAACAAAGGTCTGTCTAGTCAAGGCTATGGTTTTTCCAGTGGTCATGTATGGATGTGAGAGTTGGACTATAAAGAAAGCTGAGCACAGAAGAATTGATGCTTTTGAACTGTGGTGTTGGAGAAGACTCTTGAGAGTCCCTTGGACTGCAAGGAGATCCAACCAGTCCATCCTAAAGGAAATCAGTCCTGGCTGTTCATTGGAAGGACTGATGTTGAAGCTTAAACTCCAATACTTTGGCCACCTGATGCGAAGAGTTGACTTATTGGAAAAGACCCTGATGCTGGGAAAGATTGAAGGCAGGCGGAGAAGGGGACAACAGTGGATGAGATGGCTGGATGGCATCACCAACTCCATGGACATGAGTTTGGGTGGATTCCAGGAGTTGGTGATGGACAGGGAGGCCTGGCGTGCTGCAGTTCATGGGGCTGCTAAGAGTCAGACACGACTGAGCGACTGAACTGAACTGAACTGGGTTCAGTGGTTCCCCTCTTGTATGTTTCTGGCAGGAGATGACAACCACAGAGTCACCTGCTTGGACTCAGAGATGGAAACTGACATGTCAAGGAGGACAGAGGCTCCTCGCATGCATGATCACCCCTGATCAGTCATCTCTATATCATTGCTACAAAAAATGATCATCTTGAAATACTTTGTTTTCTGTCTTTTTATTATTGGAGCGTGGGCATGACCCTAACTAATCTGTGTCTAAGAGCTGCTACCTCATCCCTTCACTTCAGCTCTGATCACCTCCTTTCTGTTCCTCAATGAAACCACACATTTGGTCCCTACTGGACTTTGCACTTGCAGTTTTTTTCCTTCTGGGCCTATATCCCCTCTCTTTTCCTTCTCCTTTTAATTAAAACTCTAGAATACCCTTTAGGTCTTACTGGAATAATGCTTCCTCTGGAAAGTTGTCAAGGACTGTCCTCCTTCATCCCAAATTATGACCAGTAGAGCTGCCATCAGCTCTGAAGGTGCCCGGAGCTTCATCAGGCATGGCAGGGACCCCCATGACATCAATCATCTGTTCAGTTATCTCCGGTGTTGGGTTCTGAGCTGCAGGAACACAGGAACCCACTGTCTTCCTCACCGTCTCCCCCTATTGCTTTGCATGATGTCTCGAAAGTAACAGACCCTTCATACATCTTTGTTGTATCCAACTCAATTCAAACTCAGCATGATTAAAACCAGCTGAATTGCCATCTCTCCTCAGCCCCTGGCTGTTTTCTTGACTGCAATGTATGTCTCAGTTAATGACAATTTCCTTTCTCTCAATCGCCCAAATAGAAAATACAATGTTTCACCCTCATTCCTCCCCTTTTCTCACTTCTCACTATAATGGGAAACCAAGTTATTTTTATGATTCCTCAAATGCCCCCTAAAGAATCTTGGCATTTGATTCCTACTGGCAACTTTCTTTCCTTACCTGGATGAATCCAGTACTTGTATCCCAGTATCTGTCCCCAAAACTGCTCTTGCTGTGTCTTGTACTTCCTCCCAGAAGGAATTCAGCTGATTTCATTCATAGTCTTAAAAATCTTTAACTATCTTTTCTTGTCTATTTATCTCTCTTGGGCTCCAAAATCACTGCAGATGGTGGCTGCAGCTATGAAATTAAAAGACACTTGCTCCTTGGAAGCTATTACAAACCCAGACAGCATATTAAAAAGCAGAGACATTACTTTGCCAACAAAGGTCTATCTAGTCAAAGCTATGGTTTTTCCAGTAGTTATGTATGAATGTGAGAGCTGGACAATAAAAAAGGCTGAGCACCAAAGAACTGACGCTTTTCAACTGTGGTGTTGGAGAAGACTCTTGAGAGTCCCTTGGACTGCAAGGAGATCCAACCAGTCAATCCTAAAGGAAATAAATCCTGAATATTCATTGGAAGGACTGATGCTGAAGCTGAAGCTCCAATACTTTGGCCACCTGATGGAAAGAACTGACTCATTGGAAAAGACCCTGATGCTGGGAAAGATTGAAGGCAGGAAGAGAAGGGGATGACAGAGGATGAGATGGTTGGGATAGCATCACTGACTCAATGGACATGAGTTTGAGCAAACTCCAGAAGACAGTCAAGGACAGGGAAGCCTGGCATGCTACTGTCCATGGGGTTGCAAAAAGTTGGACATGACTGAATGACTGAACAATAACGTGTCTATTTATCTTTTAACATGGTTTCACTTTATGTTTGGTCTATGTTTAACCTGGTTTCACTTTATGGTCTATGTTCACCATTTCCCTGATCTAAATCTAGGGCAGTGTTTATCTCTCTTTGTGTTGAAGTTTAAAAATGGAAATCCCAGCCATTCAGAGTCGGGAGAATCAGGGTCAGACAAGGAATCTGCATTTGTAACAAACACCAGTGAGTGATCTGAGGATCACCAAGAAACACTGGTTTGGCTAAAATGAACTTTTTTGTGCAGCTCATGGCGTTTTTTGTGTACGTCATGGCATTTCACACCTATGAGCCCATGTCATTTTCCTTTCCTGGAAATATTATTTTTTTCTTCCAACCAAGCTCAGATGTCTCAAAACTTTATGGAGTTTTACTTATTCCATCAGAGTTGTTACTGAGGCAAGATTCCTGAAGCTTGAAATGTCTGGGTCATGAGTTTGGATGTTTCTTCTGAAGGCAAGAGTGAGTCAGAAGGGTTTGGGGCACACAGTGGAGATATTTGAGCTTATTTAAAGAATATTGGATTAATCTCCAAAATATACAAGCAGCTCATACAGCTCAAGACCAGAACAACCAAAAACCCAATCAAAAATTGGACAGAAGACCTAAACAGACATTTCTCCAAAGAAGAGATACAGATGACTGATAAACACATGAAAAGATGTTCAATATCACTCCTTATTCAAGAAATGGAATCAAAACTACAATGAGGTATCATCACACACCAGTCAGAATGGCCATCATCAGAAAATGTACAAACAATAAATTCTGGCAATGGTGTGGAGAAAAGGCAACCCTCTTGCACTGTTGGTGGGAATGTAAATTGATAAAACCACAACAAGAATAGTATGGTGATTCCTTTAAAAAATTAGAAATAAAACTACCATATGAACCAACAATTCCACTACCAGGCATATACCCTGAGGAAACCATAATTGCAAAACACATATATACCCTGATGTTCATTGTAGAATCTTTTACAGTAGCTTGGACATGGAAGCAACCTTAGATGTCTATCAACAGATAAATGGGTAAAGAAGCTGTGGTACATATATACAACGGAATATTACTCAGCCATAAAAATAAACACATTGGAATCAGTTCTAAAGAGGTCGATGAACTAGAGCCTATTATACAGAGTGAAATAAGTCAAAAAGAGAAAAACAAATGTTGTCTATTAACATATATATATATATATGGAATCTAGAAAGATAGTACTGAGAGATCTACTTGCAGGGCAGCAATGGAGATGCAGACATAGAGAACAGACTTGTTGACACAGCGAGGGAAAGAGAGCATGGGATGAGTTAAGAGAATAGCATTGGAACATACACATTATCGTATGTAAAATAGACAGCCAGTGGGAATCTGCTGTATGATGCAGGGAGCTCAAACCTGATGCTCTGTGACAACCTAGAGGGGTAGGCTGAGGCGGGAGGTGGGAGGTGGGAGGGAGGTCCCGAGGGAGGGGGCATATGGACACTAATGGCTGATTCATGCTGATGTATTTCAGAAACCAAGGCAATGTTGTAAAGCAATTATCTTCTAATTAAAAATATATTTTTTTAAAAAAATTAAAAAAATAAAAATATTAATCTAGAAGTAGCAGGTAGGGAAAATTGCAGATTAGTGGCATTAGTTAGAAGAGTTTATATTATTCTTGGAAAGAATGTTAAAAAAAAAAAGTAGGATGACAGGAAGAAAGTAAGAGAGACATAAATAGGCGTAAAGGATGTCTTTCAGTTTTCCAACCTGAGATTTTTGTGGCATCAACAAGAGAGAGACAGGTATTAGGACTGCAATAGCAATGATGAAAATAATAGGCCAGACCAGTGTGATTCTCAGAGAGTGATTTCTGGACCAGTGTCATCAACAGCCCATCTAGAACTGCAAATTCTAACAAGTTAGAAAAAGTAGCTATTCGTTAGAAAGAACAACTCTCAATTCACTTAGTAGATAACTTGAAATAAAAAATATCATTTGATTGCCTGTGTTATATTGGGGAACGTTAGGTACATTGTATTCCTGCTTTAGTGAAAGGGCATAAAGATCCATTAAGTTGCAACAAAAACCATGAAATGCCCCTGGTCCTCACTGCCTATAGAAAAGTAAGCCTTAATCCATCAGCTGATACTCAATGTCTTGTTCAATCCTCCTCTCTGTTATTTTGATTCCCCAGAATGTGTTCTCTATTTTAACTTCCATTCCCATCATGCCACACTTATCCAAAAACCTGCTGTTTGCTCAGATGTTTTCATCTATCTGAAACTTACCAGGCTCCCCATCTATCCAATTTTTAAGCCAAGGGGACAGAGCCAACACCATAAACATCAGTGGACACGTGGACAATATATGAGAAAGAAGAGGTAACTCACAGAACAATGCGGGATGGTGGTGGTGCAACATGGGAGCCCTGTTTTTCGGTTGATACTGATTATCTTCTATATGGCCAACCATTGTGCTAAATAATGGAGATGCAAATATAAATAAAATACAGGGGAATTTTGAGGTGGGGATGAGGCAAGATGGCATCAGTCATATCGCTTGGCCTTTGTCTTAATAAGTAGGAGACACGTTGTCATCCAGAGAGACAGTGTAGGCGATGAGGAAGAGTATATGGATGAAAGAAGTCAAAATGTCTAGAGCAGCCTGTACATCTCAGTATGGTCCCACTGACTTCTGGAAAGTGCAACACAGTTATCAGTCCAATAATGATGACTTTGGAAACCTCTCCCTTTGAAGAAATGACATAATGAATTATGGGCTTCCCTCAACCATGTCATAGAAGACCACAGCAACCTGAGGCTTTGTTTGTTTTGTTTTATCCCCAAAGGGCTTGCAGTTTGCCAAAAGAGAAATAAAAATGGAGTAGAAAGAAGAGAAATGATTTGATTCCATGCAACAGGACAACCCTGTGCATGCTGAACAATGATTTTATGTTATATGATGCAAACTATGTGGCAAACCAGTATTATACTCATTTTAACAAGGAAAATTCTTATATCATATAAAAGCTACCAAAATGTTTGAAATAAAAATATGCATCAAAATAACCTACATAAGAAAAAAATTTTTTTTTTGTCAATTAGACTGCAATATAGGCAGATCAGTCTGATTTGAATGGAAGTTTTATTTGAAATAGATATTGGGGTTATTCTGGAATCTGCTATAGTAGAATGAGCTCAGGTAACACATTAAACACAAAACTAATCACATTACTTCTGAAAATTCTAAAAGTTCAAAGTTCCTTGGTGTCAGCTATGATGTCAGTTTATCCTTTCTATCTACTCAGGATATTAACAGAGTGTGAGTTACAAAAATGCTGACATCAGGTTAGAGCTAAACACTGATGCTTTTATTACATTGGCTTATGATTTAAAATGATATCCTTATTTAGGTTAGTTTTAGAAAATAATTCACATTATTTTTCACTGAAGTTCTGATATCTGTATTATTTTATAATCTTTAAATTAATACTATTATTGTGTGTTAGTCACTCAGTCGTATCTGACTCTTTGTGACCCCATGGACTGTAGTCCACCAGCCTCCTCTGTCCAAGAGAGTGGGTTGCCATTCCCTTCTCCAGGGCATTTTCCCCACTCAGGGAAGCCCAATACTATCAGTAGAAATTTCAAATTTTTTGCTGTACGTGGTAACCACAGGTCAATATTTTCTTTCCCTTTGATCTTTTTTATTCCTAAAATTTCAGTAACCTCTTCAACATTACAGACAGGAAGACACGCATCATCCCCATTGAAAGGCAGGAGAAATTTCCCACATGCTAAGAAATGACAAGTGGGAACACAGAATTGAACAGTGTCTATTACTCAGTTATTTATGAAACTACTGTATGCTTACAAAAATATGTTTTATGAAAATATAAATCAAAGTAAAGGTAAGAAAACCACCGTTGCTTCTCTTTACAAATACAATATAATATCTTGATTTGAAAATAGGAATTTGGCATTTGCTCCTTGAACGCCATTCAATATGCTAATCATTCTCTCCAAAATTTGCTTTACCTCTCCTTCTATTGACAGACATCAATTATGAAAGCCCGAGAATTATTATTTATTTTAATAATAATAGAAATTATTATATCTATTATAGAAAGCCCAAGAATACCAGATCTTCGCAACCCAGGAACCAAACTGGGGTCTCCTGCATGGCAGGCAGATTCTTTACCAGCTGAACTACCAGGAAGCCATAGAAAGTTGTAGATTTCAGTTATTCAGTTAACAGTATGAAATGGCATACAGGCTTTGCCAACTTTTCTCAGCCACTATATAGTTTCCTATACATATTAAGCCAGAAAGACCTATCACAACTGCTACTAATGGGGAGCTATAGTATCCATATTATAGATGATAAAGACACAGTGTGATCGTAGCCATGACAACTGAGATAGGAGGAAAGAAAAGGGATGCTGAACTCGCAGTTTTCACAGGATAAGGTGGAGGGTAAAGAGTGTTCCAAAGCAGAAGTTTCTCTGCAAGCCAAAAAGGTTTAACAAGCCCCGCGTTGCTCTTGTATAACAGATGGCAATGTACACGATGTGAGTCGCGCTCTGGTTTCCTACACAGTTTTTTGTTTCCTACTTTGAGTTCTGAACACCTCATCTGTAGCAGAATCCTAAGAGGTCCTAATGGGTGAAATTACAAAGAACTTCTTGACTCATGCAGGCTTCAGATTTCACTTTAGTAAATCTGTTTAAGGAAGTGCAGTATCCTGGGAATTTAAAAACATTCAGAGTAATATGCCGGTTTGAGGCTATCACGCATAATCTTTGAGTGACAGGCATTCCTTTCCTGCTATCAAACCTGCTCAGGTCTTTTTATAATCAGAAGCCCACATGCTCTGAAAAAGTCTACCTGACTTGTTTAATGAGTGACTTTCCCCAAACAAAGTTTGTCTCTGCTGTCAAAATCCCTCACCCGATGATAATCACTCCCACCAGAACTTCATCAATTTCAGCTATTATTTCCTTCCAGGTACAACTTTTTAAGGACCTGAAATCCACTGCACATCCAAATTGATTGAGATGACACATTAGCTCTGTACCACAAGAGCTCTACTTATCAGAGACTGTAGACAATGATATTATTATAAAATATCACCCATTTTCTACTCTGTCAAACATTATTTATCTCCAGGGGATCAAAAATGAATGAAATTTACCAAGCAGTACTGAGATACAGTTTTCATGTTTAACTAAACTTGTGCTAGCATAAACCAAACACTATTGTTAGATCTCTTTTTCCTCCCTGCTTATAAGCCAAATCATATCCATTCCTGCCATTGGCTCCCCAAAATGGTACCCAGCTTTACTTTTGCTCAGCAGCTCCCCAAAGTTATGTTTGGCTTCTTTGAGCCAAGGGTCCAGACAGTATGAATACTG
The DNA here is from genome assembly GCF_002263795.3 of Bos taurus. NCBI lineage: Eukaryota > Metazoa > Chordata > Mammalia > Artiodactyla > Bovidae > Bos > Bos taurus. Next base: position 12,678,084 of record NC_037354.1, on the reverse strand, counting down.
ATATAAATCTGTCATGAAAGAAAAGGCTGCATGTTATGTGACACTGCCGGTCTGGACAAACACAGAAATAGCCATTTAGAAGGTAACTCACAGAAAAACAAAAAGAGGCCCCTATTGAATATGACTTACTGCCTTTCCCCATCTGATCCCATTTATATTGCTCATGCTGTTATTGATGGACACGTAGGAGAGAGTGGCTGTAGGCTTCCCATTAGTCACTGTAATCACCAGCCTCAATAATTGACAGGAAAGAGGCTCAGCTCTGGCAATAGGGAGCCAGTGAGAATGGTCTTCACACAGCGGTTAACCATTTATTCAAATACTCAGCCTGATGCATTTTCAAAGATTGAAAAATTCCTTCTCTGCTAGAAATGGAGGTAGAGATGGGTAAAAATGATACTTAAATGCAAAGGCCTCGAATTGCTCACAGTAACCATCAGAATCCCAGCGGAAAAAAAATAAAAAAATTAAACACACCAGATACAGAAGAAATGTTGACAGATGAGTGATGAAATGACTTGAGCGATGTCGCTAGTTTCCCAGTTGTTTAGAAGCACTGTATCTCACTGGTGATGATGGTTATGCACGGACCCCTCCCAGGCATGCAAAGCTGCAGGGTCTGGATGTATACTGATGGGTGATCCTGGCTCAGGCATATTTACTAACACAGCCAGCTGTTCTTAAGAAGGGCCACCATTCCCTCTTATTACTGTTAGAACAGCAGAGGTTTAGAAAGAGTCCCTTTAGGTGGACAGTACAGAATTTACCTTAATGACCCACAGCACCCAGTTGGAGAGATAGAGAACCAAGGAAAGAGGGGACAGTTAGGGAGTCTGGGGTGGACATGTGCACACTGCTATATTTAAAACGGATAACCAACAAGGACTCACTGTATAGCACAAAGAACTCCGCTCAATGTTATGTGGCAGCCTGGTTAGGAGGAGAGTTTGGGGGAGAATGGATATATATATATATATGTGTGTATATATATATATATATATATATGTATGCATGACTGAGCTGCTTTGCTGTCAACCTATCACAGCATTGTTAATTGGCTATAATCTAGCCAATTAGATTACTATAAAATATAAAGTAAAATGTAAAAAAAAAAAAAAAAGCATATCTAGTTTCTTTAGTCTGCCCCTGGCAAATCTAATCCTTTTATAAACTGGAATGAGTGCCCCAATGCAAAATGAAAGGAGGGAATTTGCAGGAGGAAACCAACATGCAAATTTTTATAGCAACTCTAAATTGTACAAAAACCAAGGGTGGGTTTTGGTTCCTTTTGTTTATTTGTTTTCTTTCTGGCAACCACTTGGTTTCGGGTCAGTCAATCAAAGGATGTAGGCTAACTTCGTCGCTGTGGAGGGGAGCTGGTGGCCCAGAGGAGGAGCCTGTGGTCCAGCAGGCAGCTCTACCCCCAGGGCAGGAGAGACCCCGTCTAGGCAACCTGACAACTCTCCTTTACAATTTGTGCAAACTCTGTAACAGTGATGGGCTTAAACTATATCTCCCGTCTAGTTTAGCAGCCCTCTTGTGAATTGGAGATTTGTAAAATCTAAAAGAGTGGGAGGGCGGACATCATAATCACGACACCAGAACAGGCCAATGAGGCCAAGAGTCTGGTACCTTCTCTCCAACACAGCCGATGCTGCAGGTCCCGAAGATGCAACCCTCCCGCCCCACCCCGCCATAATACACCTAACTGTGCAACACGGGGCTCCCAGTCCCCAGGTGGTGATCAGCAGAGTGTGTGCCCTGAAGCAGTGGAATTGAACATACTTGTAGTTTTATCCTCGACAACAAACTGCCCGCGTTGTTCTTACTGGGAGCCATGCAGAATCTCTTTGGCAAACCTCCCTCCAATGTTTGAATCCAGTCGAAAGCCAACAAGCCCCCCGGTGGAATTGCGGACACTGTGCTGAGAATCTGTTTCTGTCTCTCTCTCTCTTTACACTTGCCGCCTCCTGGCTTCCCCAAGTGCCTGCCTGGTTTCTCTGCTACCAAGTAAACAGAGGAAGAGTGTCCATGGGTTTCCGTAATACCACTCGTTCCGTATTCCCCACTGCACACCCACCGCCCTGGCCTCTTGCTTGCCCCTGTTTCTACATGCACCGCTCCGATTTTTCTTCTTGGAGGACTTCCTCCTCACTCACAGCTCTTGCAAATCTCCTGACACATTTCTGTACTGTTCTGCTGTTGTTTTCCCTTGCTGCTGTTTCGTTTATGAAACAAGGAATACAGGTAAATAGACCAAGTGTGAGCTGCAACAGATTCAGAAACCTACACATGTGACTATTAGGCATATTGTGCCATTTTGGTGTACTTCTTAATTAATATGGTCTAATATTAATTCACATATTGTGTATACACACTTTATTCTTCTACAGCTGCTGTGCATGAAATAGACATTCTTAGTTCTCAAAACGGATGCCTCTGCTTTTGTCTTGAGAGGTTTAGAGATTATTTGGAATTCATCATGGATAAAGGACCGTTAAACGTTCCACTGAACAAAACACACATATGTGCACACACATTTATTCATTATATATGTTGTCTGACACTTGCCTGGATCAAATTTAATTTACCTGCCAACTTGATGCTTAGTCTTAGACTGCCATTTCATGTTCCCTGGAGATTTTCATCAGTTTTTCTCTTCCTAACACACCCTAAGAAGGTATTCTCAGTGAATATAATACTTCACGTTTGCCTTGTCTTATGACTCATCAGCATAGAGAACATATATACTATACTAAGCCTACATTCTTGGAGCATCATATACTTAATCTTTCCCTGGTGAAAGCCTGCCCTTTTGAAATGAGGTTTTGTTTTTTTTCCCTTGTCCATTTAATCCATAACAGATATTTAAAATTTTTTTTATTTATTTTAATTGGAGGCTAATTACTTTACAATATTGTGGTGGTTTTGCCATACATTAACATGAATCAGCCATGGGTATACATGTGTCCCCCCATCCCAAACCCCCCTCCCTCTTCCCTCTCTATCCCTTGCCTCTGGGTTGTTCCAGTGAACTGGCTTTAAGCGCCCTGTTTCATGCATTGAACTTGGCCTGGCCATCTATTTCACATATGGTAATATACATGTTTCAATACTATTCTCTCAAATTATTCCACCCATGACTTCTCCCACACATTACAAAAGTCTGTTCTTTACATCTGTGTTTCTTTTGCTGTCTTGCATATAGGGTCATTGTTACCATCTTTCTAAATTCCATATATATATGCATTGATATACTGTATTGGTGTTTTCCTTTCTGACTTACTTCTTTCTTTATAATAGACTCCAGTTTCATCCACCTCATTAGAACTGATTCAAATGCATTCTTTTTTCATAGCTGAGTAATATTCCACCATGTATATGTACCACAACTTCCTTATCCATTAGTCTGCTGATGGACATCGAGGTTGCTTCCATGTCCTAGCTATTGTAAACAGTGCTGCAATGAACATTGGAGTACACATGTCATTTTCAATTCTGGTTTTCTCAGTGTGTATGCCCAGCAGTGGGATTACTGGGTTGTCCTGCAGTTCTATTTCCAGTTTTTAAAGGAATCTCCACACTGTTCTCTATAGTGGTTGTACTAGTTTGCATTCCCACCAACAGTGTAAGAGGGTTTCCTTTTCTCCACATCCTCTCCAGCATTTATTGTTTGTAGTCTTTTTGATGGCAGCCATTTAGACCAGCATGAGATGGTACCTCACTGTGGTTTTGATTTGCATTTCTCTGAGAATGAGTGAAGTTGAGCATCTTTTCATGTGTTTGTTAGCCATCTCACAACAGAATTTTTGATTGCTCTCTGTGACTCAGTTGCCTTGACAGATTCAACTAGAGAATGTATCAGTAAATTATGTTCAAAGAGTGCTATCTTTTCGCTGCTGATGTAGTTTTCAGGAAATTTTCAAAGTGTCATACAAACTGTCATTCTCCTCAGTAAGTATGCAAGAGGGGTATTTTGATGGAGGACGAAGGACAGGAGGGAATCCCAGTTGCTGCCTACCATGAACTTAAACCAGCCCCTCTGAGGCTCCAAGTCCCTCATCTACAAAATAGAGAGGATGCCCTTCCTCCTAGGGCCTTCAGGAGAATGAATGGGCCAACAGCTGATGTTTTACAAGTATGAATCCTCTGCCCTTCTTAGATCTGGGCCTAGTAAAAGTAATGGTGCTGAGCTGCAGAAGAACATTCTCACCTAATGATTCTAGAAGTCACTTTGACAGCTTCTACCTTCCCCTTTTCACAAAACATAGTTAAATGGCCTTCCTTCCATTTCACTATCTGCCCCCTCGGATGACCACATCCTGGGAGAGAGCAACTGTTTCCTGATCACTGTAATACGTGGAACACATCATACAGTATTTCAACCATAAGATAAAGTTTCCTTGTCCTCCATGCCAGATACGAGAAGGAGGAACTAATAATGGCAGAAATGAGAAGTAAGGAAATGAAGAGGAGGGCAGAGGGGGACAGACTTATATAATGGCTCATGTGTCTTTTAATGCTTGTTTGCATGAGCCATAACAATGAAGACAACAACACGCCAGCAACACCAAATATCTTTAAATGTCACCTTTGTGCCAGGCCATACCACACCGTGCCCTGGACTCTACATGGACTAGCCTGTTTAATTCACACAAAAATGTGTGTCCCTACGGAGAAGGCAATGGCAAGCCACTCCAGTACTCTTGCCTGGAAAATCCCATGGATCGGGGAGCCCGGTAGGCTGCAGTCCATGGGGTCGCACAGAGTCGGACACGACTGAAGCGACCTAGCAGCAGCAGCAGCAGCAGGGTAGCTACAACTGTGAGGATTGGACCTCTTTTGGATTTAGCACAGAAGTTGATGCCTTGAGAGATAACATGGGTGACAAATGGCAATTTTCTAGACCTAATGACAATTTTGTAGCCGAAGTGAGTTTTACAAACTATGCGCAAGGCTGTAGGGGAGATTATTTTAATTGTAAAGAGATTTTTCTTAGCATCAATATGAAACTCACAGATGTATAATTTCTGAGATCACCTCTAGTTCTATTAAGGAGATGGGTGTCACTTTGGCAGTCTTCCAGTCTTCTAGTGGAGCGGCTGTTTTAAATGATAAATCACATATTTTTGTTAGTCGCACAGCTACCTCATTTTGTAGTTCCTTCATATTGCTTGGATGAGTTCCATCGAGCTGATGATTTATTACAATGCAATTTTTTTGAGCTCTTCCATCACTCCCCCACCCTTACAAGTTTAAAATTTTCACCTTCAAAAAAAGTAAAGGATAACCCAAGCCCTGCAATAATATTAAGATTAAGTGAGAAATTGAACTATTGTTCTACCAAAAGGGTGGGATGACACAAGACTGAATGTCCCCCAAACAGCAAATGGCTAAGAGGGTGGGCAGTGGAGTCCCCAGACCAGCTCCCTCCACCTGAGTCCATAGGAGCCTGCCCAAGATCTCCCAGGACCACATGCCTTGAATCCTGGGCAACAAGCTAAGAGCTGGTGATGAGAAGAAGCAGGGTAATGGTGTGAAAATCAAGACCAAAAGCATGGTTGTGCAAAGAGCTTTTCCCAAAGCTTCTAAAGGTCTTTTCCTGATGCACATTCTAGACCAAAGAAATATTTTTCATCCTAGAAAAATCTAATCATCTGTGAGTCTTCAAATAATTTGAGCAGATCCCTGGTAATCTTTATGTTATTAATCACTTGTGGGAAAACAGTTCGTTCTGCAAAATTGTCCTAGTCTAGGGAGGTGTGAAGACTTTTAGTTATTTGAATGACTTTTTTTCCTGTAACATATATTGTCTGGGACAACATCTGTTAAAACTTCCAAGTCTTCCCAGCCTTATCCTTCTCTTCCAATCCTTCTACGAAGGGGACACTATTTGTCTGTTCAAAGTCTCCTCTCAGTGATCCTCTAAGTAGGTATCTCCATTTCTCTTAGCCACATTCCAGGGCTGGAAAAAATCAGACAGCAGTAGAGAGAGGCTAGACTAGACTAGAAGGAGGCTTTCTTGCTGAGACACACGGCCATGGGTTGACAGTCCTCCACCAAGCCACCCCTCTGTTCTCTTAACCTTTTCTCCCAATTCCATTTCTTGCTGGATTTTTTTTTCACCAACTTTACTCTTGCCCCTTTGGGTTATCTCCAGCCCCAGAAGTCTTCCTCATCCTTCACTGCTATGGTTCTGTGACACAGGCATGCATCCAAATCACTCAGAGAGCTTGTTAACACACAAATTATTGGATTCCATCCCCACAGTTTCAGGCTGAGCAGGTCTGGAGTAGAGACTGAGATTTGGCATTTCTAAATTCCCAAGTGATGTTGATGCTGTTGGACCAAGGACTTCATGACAGGCAAGCACACCTTACTGGTGTCTCTTAACCCTGCCTACCTGTTCTCTCTTCTGCTGCTACTTTTGGTGTGTTCTACTACTAGGGCCTGATTGACACACTCAGATATCTTTCCCCAGTTACCATGGGGAATAAAGCAAAACAAAACTACACAACCCACTGCACTCATAAAACCCATGATGCCCATTATGCTCAGTGGCCGTGCGACCTTGAGCTTCACTGGCAGGAATTTTGTCCATCATGGTGGCTCTCATTGACTGACAGGCAGGACCCAAAGCATCAGCGTAGTCAAGGGAGGGGCCGCACTCTAAGCAGAGGAGATAATACGGACAGGACGGTGTCATGGGCTGACCATGAGGGCATCATGCTGTGGAGGATGCAGCTAATCTGGTCTGCTGCTCTGGCATGGTCACCATCAGACTGGCTGGTGGTGTAACTCACTTGGGTTCCACAAGCCCAATTTATAAGAGAGTTCTTGATGAATAAACTAAATACCTCTAAATGCAGTATGTCCCGGTGATGTTTCCCCAATTCTTTTGAATTCTTATGCATGGTTCCCTCTTGCTGTGCCTAGGGTGTGTTTCTGTGCATCATTTTCCATGGTTCTTTGCTCCTAATATCCAAGTAACGAGTCCAGAAGAACTTCCAAGTGTGTCAGGTTGATGAACTAGTACAAAAACATGTGATGCTAGGGAAATACCTGAAGTGTTTTCAAGCAACCAGAAAAATAAATCCTAAACCATTCTTTGATTGAATGATTTGGACAGTTACATCATGTGCAAATCCAGAAGGTACAATGTAATTTGAGTAAGACCTGAAGTTTTATGCAAGAACAGAATCTTTCCCTATGACCTTTGGACAACTACAAAATGTCAGTGATTAATACCTGGATGTGTTAATTCAGAAGCTAATTGCCCTCTTTTCGTATATGAGACTGACATATGCAGATGAATCTCTGCTGATTTCAAGGCACTCTGAAATATACATCTTTGCATTTTTTAATATCTGGTGGTTTTTGTTAAAGCAACATTTAAAAATATACCATATCAAACTATAATTAATTTATTATGCTTTGCATGTAAGTTTTCATTTTTAACCACAGAGAAGATGGAATATAATGGTGAAGATGAAAAAATGTTCTTATTGCCAGGCTGAATTTTTAAGGTTCTAAAACAATGAAAAGATGCAAATAGACAAATGATCTTTGAACGTCAGGATACCAACCTCTGACTTGGATTTGCTCTGCAAATGGTATGTGGTAGAGAGGTGACAGTGGGAACATGGAAAAGATGATGTTAATGATTTTTATAATCCTAAAAGAAATCCTTACTGATCCCCAAGCACCAGGAGACATTAAGTTTTCTGCATAGCTGCAGCTTCGAAACACTAATAGCCTTATTTGTATATAACTGCTGACGAATACACAAGTCCCAGCACTTATGCTGAAGGAAGTCTAACTTGATGCCCATTCATTCAGGTTTTCATGACTCATTCAACCACCACCATCTATTGTGTGTCTCTTAATGGAGTCCCTCTGCCAGGCAGTGTGGGATGAGCGGTTTCTATGACCAACCATCAGCCCAACTAGAATGATACCCATGTCTTAGATTTGAGTCCACCAGTTTTTTACAAGTTACATAATATTAACATTCAGTGACTAGATAAAGGGAAAGGGATAAAGTCAACAAGCAGACCTCTGCCCCTAAGACTGCCTTCTACCTAATTTCTACCTATGCTAGTAAAAAGGCCTGATGTGCTCCACACCCCTCCTATAGATCCAAGTACAGCTGGAAAAGGCAAAGGAAACTGACAAGGATCAGCCCATGAGATGGGATGGAAACCACAGAAGCTGAGGGAGGAAGTCTTCTGAAGGAGAAGGGGGTGACCAGTGTGTCCAGTCATGCTGGAGGTCAAGTAAGAACTGAGGACTGAGCATCCAAAACTGGATCCAGGCCCTTCATGTCTGGCAAAAGCACCCATGGCTGGAATGATGGAGATAAAGCCATGATGTGAGTGAGTGGGAACCTGTTATTAAGCACAGGAAGCTTGACTCGGTGCTCGGTGGCGACCTAGATGAGTGGAATGGGGGTATGGGAGGGAGGTCCAAGAAGGAGGAGATATATGGATACATATAGCTGATTCGCTTCCTTGGACAACAGAAACTAACACAGCATTGTAAAGCAACTCTATTCCAATAAAAAATAAAATTCAATTTAAATAAAGAGGAAACAGGCAGAGAGTTGGACAAAAGCAAAGACTGATAAGTCTTTCTAAAGAGATTTGCTTTCCAAGAAAGGAGAGAATGTGAGAGGTAGGCAGTGGAGTGATGGTAAGATAAAGAGGGAAAATCTATGACAAGCGTAGAGGGAACATGGGTGGAGCACTGCCTGTGGGTGGCAGGGTAGGCAAGGTGTGCAAGTAGGGAGGAGCCCCTGAGCAGTGGTGCAGGGGTGGCTTTGTGATGGGAGGGATGGGTACAGGTGAGTTGGGCACAGGTACAGACAGGTGGTAGATGCCATGATGGGACCTGGTGGAAATTCTCCTCTGGTTGCATCAAAAATGGATACACCTCACCAACCCCACTGTGCCTAGACCCTCTTCCTTCTCATCTCCCCTCTGCTCCATTCTCTTTTCTCTCCTGTCCCCTCAACATACATTTTTTTCCTGATAATTTTACCTGCATCCATTGCTTCAACTATCATCCCTACAGAGTGGACTCCAAATTTCTGAATTCTTTGCTTCAAATCAGACAAGTTCTATTTCAAACTCACCTCTCAAAATAAATGCCATGGTATCTACCTCCACAATGCTTTCCCTGCCCCCAATCACTCACACACACACACACACACACAGAGGTTTTTCCTGCTTTCCATTTTCTGAAACTGACTTCACTAACCTCAGAACGTCAGGACCCAGTGAAATCTGCCCCCCTCCCAAAGTAGGGGAATCAAAATAAACAAAACTGGGAAAAACAGTGATGATTTTTAAAGCTGTGATGCATATGTACAAATTCATTATAGCTGTCTCTCTACTTGAATAGAGATGTGAAATTTGCCTACTGAAGTTAGAACAAGCTCAGAACTATTCTGATTCTTTCCAAAGCTGTCCCCACCATCCAATGAGATCTGGAGTCCTGTAAATTTCTCCCACACAATTGTTTTTCCTATGTAGCTTATTGCCCAGGAAGTTCAGTTGAGTTGGGGTTTTCAGCTTCTATATCTTTTAAGTCAAAGATGGTTATTGAACTGAGGATCTGATACTTAATTCCTTGAATGTGAGCTGTAGATGTATCTCCCAGGAATGATGGAAAGTGGTGGGAATACCAGATGAGATCAGAGAGGAAGACTCTAGGTGTAACGCCCATTTACTGTGGTATCATCTCTTTATACTTCACTTTCTTGTTGGAGAATCAGAAAGGGGGTGGTCAAATACCTTGGTACTAACCTGAGTCCTGTAGTCTGACCCTAACTGAAGCTATTCCCCACAGTTATCTTTGTATTAGTCGGCAACATTAAAAACTGGAGAACTTTTACAGGAACATTTGAGTTTCGAGCACCTTTTAAATCCTGACATCCAACATCTAGCAAAACTGTGTGGTGTTTCCACACGGTGAGGACCACTTGCGCCCCAAGAATGGGTGTGTGCTCTTCATGGTTCTTCAGCTTCTACCTGCCACACGGTGAATTTTTGCTTGGGATTTCTGTCTGTCTCATGATCTCTAAGATAGTTGGTCAGATTGAAATCTGAACAACTGACTTTGGCCAGATATCAGGAAACCTGAAGATGTGTGAGTCTTTGCTGGCCTTATCCTGGCTCTCAGCAAACTCTTCCATGCATTTGTTCTTCAGCTGTTTAAAGGACGATGTACATGTCCACAGCTAGTTAGACCAAGTTCAAAAGAGTACAGGCCACCCCAGGGTATGTCGCAAGGACCCCCACCATGGAAATCATCTCACCTGACAAATTTCTGTTGCCCACATGACACAAGAGTATTAACGACAGAACCAAAACTGAAACTGAGAACTCTGGTCCCAAGCCTTCCGAGTCCTTCACTGGACACACTCCTGTATACCTCCCAGCATCTAACCAGTCTCTCTGTCAATGAGATGACAAATGAACCCTTCCGTTCATTTATATCAGCACTTAAGATCTGTAATTATTCATGTGTTTACTGTTTACTTGCTCATTGTTTGTCTTCCTGGGAGGGCGAGGACCTTGTCTGTCTGGTTCTTTCAGGTAAATCTAATGTTTGACACAATCAATGAAACATAATATTAAGCAATGTGTGTTGTTATATTTTCTCTCTCTTTCAATGTGAATGTGCTTGTGTGATTATATGCATATGAATGTGTGATCTATATATATGTATATACTCTCTCCACACACACACATATATATATACACTCATATATATGCACATATACATATAGAAAAATATATAAACACATACAGTGCTGCAGTCCATGGGGTCACACTGAGTTAGATACAACTGAGTGACTGAACAACAATAACTATATGTATATATACATATATATGTATATATGAAAGTCACTCAGTCGTGCCCGACTCTTTGAGACCCCATGGACTATAGTTCGCCAAGATCCTCTGTCCATAGGGATTCTCCAGGCAAGAATACTAGAGTGAGTTACCATGCCCTCCTACAGGGAATCTTCCTAACCCAGGGATCGAACCCAGGTCTCCCACATTGCAGGTGGATTCTTTAATGTCTGAGCCACCAAGAAAGCTTATATACACATGCACACACACACACACACACGCGCATGTGCACGGTTATTCTGCACACCTGTCTGAATGTTGTCAGGGAGGAGATGGCACACAATGAGATTTAACCCCGAGTCCCACAGCTGTTCCTTTCTGTTTTTTTCCTGACTATGACCTTTCTCAGAATTTTCTCTCAGAGGATACCTTGACTCCATCCAGATGCCTGTGTTATTACAGAGCTTTGCAATAGTTTTTTTTTTTTTTTAATTCTTGAGTTCTTTCTTCACAGTAAATCCATCAAAGAAGACTAATACATAGAACAGCTAAGAGAGAATTGCTGTCCCAGCTTTAAGGCAGAAGGGGTTGGCCTGGGTTCTGTTGGCCTCCATCCCCTCCATGCCTGCATCCTGGAACCTTCCAAAGCCATAGCTCACTTGGAACTGGGCTCCTTGAGCCCAGTTCACAAATCACCACTTTGTGGAAGGAAACCCCCAGCAGGCTTCATGGAGGATCACACTGAAGTTTGGCTGATGACGAAGAGACCCTTGGTCTAAGGCCATCTCAGCTGAACAGCGTGGAATCATTTATTTCCACCTCAATACCAGCATGCACCAGGCCATCCTCTTACACTCAGGCTGCTCATCTGAAGCAAATCGAGTCTTCCTGTCCCTCATGAAGACTGATTAATTTTTTAACCCCACTTTCAGATGTAACTAGTAAATCAGTGTTTATTTTTATTATAGAGTAGGTAAAGAATCTGCCTGCCAATGCAAGTTCGACCCCTGGGTGGGGAAGATCCACTGGCGTAGGAAATAGCAACCCATTCCAGAATTCCTGCCGGGAGAATCCCATGGACAGAGGAGCCTGGAGGGCTACAGTCCATGGGGTCGCAAAAAGTTGGACACAACCGAGCACACACAAACATATACTAGATGGCTATATCCATAATTAGCTGAATTGGTATTAAGAGGCAATATTAATTAAGTAACAATCATGATAAAACATTTCGGCAGAGACATTCCTTTTTCAACTTTCTCCTTTGCTCTACCCACACACATCCTTTCTGCTGAGGCAGAGAAAACTTTGACTGCTAAATCCCATCAGAATTAATGTGACTTACTCTTGTACCACTCAATGGGCACAGATAAGAAATAAACAACCTTATTTTTTGAGATGACTCTCATAATATTTATATGTCTGTTAGTAGCTTACACATGTTTTTTTCTCTTTTCCTTCTTATGAAATCCAATAGAGATGAAAACAGGGTGATGGATAATAGAGTATTTCTCACGAGAGTGCAAGGACTAAATATTGATTTTAGAGGAATACACGCCATTTATTAATTAATTTCAAAAACTCAAATGGAAATGCTCCAGGGATTCCGGTTTTATATGGAAAAAAGAAACAAAACTGGTAAACAGCCATGACTCTGGACAGTTTGGTGAAAATCAGAGAAGATTCTAGTAGGAAGATTCATTAAAGAAATGGCTGTATTAATTTAAAGTGATTGAAATTTTGATGTAAATTATGGATCATCCATTAGAGATGAGCAGAAGCTTTTAGCACATTAATCTTAAGGAGTAATAGAGGGCTATGTTATTTCCTACAGGAGAGACTTAAAATATATGTATCTTGAGCTTCCTCGGAACGGCAAGATCAATCATTTGAGGCATATGGTACCAGCGACACAAAATACATAGGAAAACAGATGACATATGGGTTGCATCTGCAAGGTATGCTCTATGGGAAAAAAAAAATAACACCTTTCCCCTCAATTATGAATGGCTGTAAAGAAAATAAGGACTGTTTCAAAAACCTGAATTAAAAAAAAAGAAGAATCAAACAGATACATATACTGAAAATGGATCGTTTGGAGAAATTGTGTTTTACCTAAGGAGACTGAAGAAACAAGGCCACATTTGTTACTTCAGTATTTCTTATCCAGGGTGAACTTTCACAGAGCGAATGGCAAATGTTTACAGCCCCATAAGGCCAACAACGATAAAAGGGAAATTTACAGTTGGCAAAGGCAAATATGTAAATAAAGTTTATTGCTCCTCCAAACACCAGGCATTCTAAATTGTGACAAGATAGAATATCCATTCACGGAATGTGATCATTGCCAAATGCTACCTACCATCGATGCATTAGACTGAGACTATTAGCGTGACTGAGCTAGAAAAGGACATCCAATTTTTTTTTTTCTCTTAAGAGCAAATTATAAACATGGAAGAAAGTTAAAAAATAAATAAAATAAAGACATCCCTCACTTTCCCTGGGAAAATGGCAGGAGGACCTTAAATATAAACTTAAAGGAATTTAATCAAGAACATGGGTTCAGTGCTCTGTAGAGGCTGACATGAACCAACGTAGTGCCCCACAGCTTACAACAGAATGCTCTGTGGAACCTGCTTGTGGGTGGGAACAGCTTACTGAACCAAATTTATGATCCATATGTTAAAGCACCCACGGTATAAATTTCTAAAACACATTCCTGAGTATCTGCAAGAAAATGGAGGTATTAGTAGAGCCTTAGACACTAGTTTTGAGTCTATAGAAAGAGTTCAGACCCTGGACCAAATCAGATGAAGAGACCTATTTGGTTTAGTTCTGCTCTATGACAATTTCATAACCATTATTTAGAGTTTAGGCTCATTCAGTTTAACCCCTGGCTTTCCCTTGAGTTTTTTTTTTAATTTTATTTTTAAACTTTACATAATTGTATTAGTCTTGCCAAATATCAAAATGAATCCACCACAGGTATACATGTGTTCCCCATCCTGAACCTTCCTCCCTCCTCCCTCCCCATACCATCCCTCTGGGTCGTCCTAGTGCACTAGCCCCAAGCATCCAGTATCGTGCACTGAACCTGGACTGGCATCTCGTTTCAGCCCTTGAGTTTTTAAATACCCATCAGCGGACTGACAAAATTTGCTGTGACTCCATGCTTGCAAGCTTGCTGATGAGGGGAATTATAGAGGGGTGACTGCTCCGTCTTTGTCCTTGATAACCACATGGAATTAATAACCATACAGAGTAAATGGAATGAGCTGATTTTGAGGTCCCCGGGGAAGAAGAGTTAGATTAGTTTTTGATGGGTGATGAAGTCTCAGAAAGGAATCTCAAGGCACTTTTTGCCATGGACAGAACCCTTATCTGAAGCATCCTAGTTATCTTTCAAATCAGGGAAAGAGAACAAACCAAAGGTGATACTTATTCTCATCAGTTGTAGGAATATTATTGAAGATTTATTTTACTGAATTTGCTTGATTCAGCTTGAAATTTCCATCCTCAAAGACAGCCCACTGTGTCATAATGTAGTCAGAACCTGAACTGCCTCCTTTTAAATGGAAGAGACCTCAGGGAGGCACCAATCAGAGAAGGAGGGAGTTCAAGCCCAAGAAGGCAGCAATCCAAGGATTTTATTTGACCCAAGAAAAATGTTGGTTACAGAAGAGATCATGCATGATTTACACAGGGGCACAATCCTAGGTGCCTCTGAGAAAGTCAATTAAAACTTATGATATGTGTGTGTGTGTGTGTGTTTTAGTCGCTCAGTTATGTCTGAGCTTTGCTATCCCATGGACTTAAGCCCACGAGGCTCCTGTCCATGGGATTCTCATGGCAAGAACAGTGGAGTGGGTTGCCATTCCCTTTTCAGGGGACCTTCCCAATGGGGGATCAAACCCAGGTCTCCTGCATTGTACACAGATTCTTTACTGTCTGAGCCACTCAGGAAACAAAAATCATGATACCCATGCATAATTTTAAGAAAGATTCTGATTTTCCATTGTGATATAAGTCTCATCCTATCCCCTTATCTTTCTGTACACATAAATCAGTGTATTGAAAAATATTTTACTTAACATGTTCAAGGATCATTTGGATGCTTCAGGCAACTGGTGTAGACTGCAGGTCTATATTTATGGTGTAAAATATACTAAGACCTTACATTAAGCAAGTGTGGCAACCTGAATTTGTGCAATAGTAAGTGGTTTCATTTATTCTATGAAATTCTCTGGTTTTGTATTCAGTTATTATAGACTTTACTTTTCTCCCCAACTCCTATGTGATCATAGAGATTAGATGGTAGGGTCTAAAAAAGTTACAGCATTTATATGGGAGAACAGTGAATGCTACACTTTTTTGATAATACATATGTGATAGGTAGAGTTTGGAAATGGACACGAAGATTCTTATTCCCTGATGTCTTGACTCTGTGTAAATTCCATTCCCAGGACTGGGTCAGGATGTGAATATAACAATTAGATTAAATTATATAGCAACAGTGGAAAGACTTTGCAGATGTGATTAAGGATGCTAATTTAGTTGAATTTGAATAAATTAAAATAGAGACTACCCTGGGTGGGCCAAACCTAATCATGTGAGTCTTCAAAAAGAACTAGGCTTTTCCCGAAGGAAGAGATTGGACGTAGGAGAAAACTTCAGTAAAGATTGGAGCTCAACCTCTGTGAGCTGAAAATGGGCTCCAGGCATCAGCCAGGTGGGCAAAGGCCCGAGGTCACCCAGTCACAAGGGCATGGACTCTGCCAACAACCCAAGGACACTTGGCAATGGATCTGTCCTGAGTTAACCCTCTGACTGAGGACACAGCAGGTCCATTTCTTGATTTCAGCCCTTCGAGAATATCAGAGAACCCACCTAATCTGGGCCTGGAGTTCTAACTTAGAGTAATGTGAGCTTATGAACAGATATTATTTTAAGCTGCTATGTTTGAGTAATTTTTTAAGCAATAATAGAAAATTAACACAGCATCCCATCAGTAAAAACAACAACAAAAAAATTGTGAGCATACATTCCTGTTAGTATTTAGAGCATATTAAAATGAACCTCCATATCAACTATTAGAAGACCTTATTTTCTTTTATTTTGGTAAAATACAATGAATAATAGTTCTAATATTTTCTTTTGAATCCCAGTGTATTAAGCACCACTTAATTGGGGTGAAGACATCCCAATTTGCAAACTTTTTACTATCTTAGAAGATTAGGAAATTGCACTCTCTTTAGAAAATTCCTTGCTTAGTTCTTCTGAATTACCCAATAAAGTCAGATATTTCCCCATTCTTTCTGTGGGGAGTCATCTTGACACCACTTCTTGCTCTCACCCCACACTTACTTTGTCATAAAGTCCTGTAGATTCTGTCATTTATCTGGTCTAGGCACCACCATCTTCCTCTGGGCTCTGGACAACAGCCTTGCTCTGGTCCAGTCTGGCTATTGCCCAACACTTAAAGTGGTCTTTAAATGCATATGTGACTATGTCTCTTTCTCGTTTAAATATTTTCTGGATAAAGCCTTATGGTTAAATCCAAAGCCTGTCTGAAAGGCCTTTATCCACCTTGTTCTCGGCTCCTATCACTGCCCCAGCCCAGGACCCTCCAGCCACACTGGCCTTGTCCTTTTCTCTGCCTGTGTTGTGCAGCTTTGTAACCCGGAACCTTCAGGCCTGCTGTCCCCCTGGCTACTGCCCTCTTCTTCTCTCTTTTTCCCTGGCTCCACCCTCCTCATCCTTCTTCAAGTCTCTGCTTTTCTGTCGCTTCCTCAGAAAAACACCCTTCAGTCGTGTCTGACTCTGTGCGACCCCAGATACGGCAGCCCACCAGCCTCCCCCGTCCCTGGGATTCTCCAGGCAAGAGCACTGGAGTGGGTTGCCATTTCCTTCTCCAATGCATGAAAGTGAAAAGTGAAAGTGAAGCCGCTCCGTCGTGTCCGACCCTCAGCGACCCCACGGACTGCAGCCTTCCAGGCTCCTCCATCCATAGGATTTTCCAGGCAAGAGTACTGGAGTGGGGTGCCATTGCCTTCTCCGGTGGCCATGCGCTAGACAGTGGCTATCCCATCAGCCTGAATTCTGTAGTGAAGATAAGCCAAGCACAGTCTCCAGCTGATAAGAGGTAAAATGGAGCAGGGAGTTGGAGGTTATCACTGTGGGGTAAAGTCACCCATCCTACCATATAGATGCTTACATAGTAGGTTCTAGGCTAGTTACATGGTGGATATTTACTTTGCCAGAAGTGTTGCTCCTCCCCCAGAAAAGTTGCTCAAAATATCTAAGAGGTGAATTCATTCTCTTTGAATGCTTATTCTCAAAAAGGAGCAAGCGAACCCTGTGCTGAAAAGAATAAAAGAACAACACTGAATTCCAGATATTTCATCAGGATGTCCTATAAAATATTGTATAAATATTGACTGTAGACATTTTTCCATGCATCACATTTCATTTTCAGGTAACTTTGTAGCTCAAACATAAAATTGCTTAACATCTAAATGAAGACTTCTGTATCCTGGAGTCATCAAAATTGCTGCTTGTATGTGAAATCTTTTTGCTGGTAACTTAGTATTTCAATCTCCAAGGAATACACCAAATAACTGTTTACAAAGCACAAGCAAGCCCGTGGCGCTGAGTACTGTTAGCGATGGCTCCTAAACAGAAGAGAAAGTGACTCTGAACTGTGTTTGTGCAGATTGGGAAGAATGATTTTCCCATCAGGAGTCTTAATGAAGAGGCTGAGTTTCAGAGGTCATTACCCTGATGGGCCCTGTGAACCACTGTCTGTTTTAGAAATTGATAATAGTTTCTTCAAACAGGAAAAAGGATAAATACCTGGTCTTCACATAGACTAAAAGTCAGCCTAACCCTCCTCCTTGCTGCTTTAACTTCTGAACCTCCTGCAATCAGAGACGTGCTTCCACTGTTCCATGAGACCTTTCCAAGGTATAAACACAACCTTTATACTGCTGCTAGGGAGAATCCCAGGGACGGCAGAGCCTGGGGGGCTGCCGTCTATGGGGTCGCACAGAGTCGGACACGACTGAAGCAACTTAGCAGCAGCAGCAGCAGCAGCAGCAGGGACTTCCTAGGCGCTAGTGGTAAAGAACCCATCTGCCAATGCCAGAGATATAAGACGTGGGTTCGATCCCTGGGCCAGAAAGATCCCCTGGAGGAGGAAATGGCAATCCACTCCAATATTCTTTCCTGGAGAATCCCATGGATAGAGGAGCCTGGTGGGCTACAGTCCATGGGGTCACACAGAGTCTGACATGACTGAAGTGACTTAGCACGTATGCAAGAGCTTTATATATAATAATAGACAAACTCATAGTGAGCCTGAAGAAGGTATTACTTTCTCCATCTTACCACTGAGGTATAGAGAAGTTAGGTAATTTATATAATGTCACAAAGCTTATAGGAATAAAATTGATATTAAAACCCAAATCTAGTAGAATCCAGAGCCTAGGTTTTTCTTTAACCCGGTTTGCTGCTGCTGCTGCTAAGTCACTTCAGTCGTGTCCGACTCTGTGCAACCCCATAGACGGCAGCCCACCAGGCTCCCCCATCCCTGGGATTCTCCAGGCAAGAACACTGGAGTGGGTTGCCATTTCCTTCTCCAATGCACGAAAGGGAAAAGTGAAAGTGAAGTCGCTCAGTCGTGTCCGACTCTTAGCGACTTCATGGACTGCAGCCCACCAGGCTCCTCCGTCCATGGGATTTTCCAGGCAAGAGTACTGGAGTGGGGTGCCATTGCATTCTCCATTAACCTGGTTTAAGTGGCATCAAAACAGTTTTATTTTCATTCTAACATGTCCACAATGACTTTTGTACCACAGTGCCTATATTTTTACTATTAGAAACAAATTCATTAGGGTTTATCATTGTCTTTTCTATAAGTTCTTTTTTAAGAAATGCAATGCTCTTGGAAGTGGTAACATGTTGAGATACTAATTTGAAGAAAATTTTTTAAATTATTAAAGCGTGATAAACTTATGGATTAGTTCTGGGTAAGTTAGAGGCAAAATGAGGTCATAAGTCACCTAAAAGGCAGGGACTCAACAAAAATGGGAAAGTTTCAGAGACTGGGAGTGAGGAGAGCCCAAAAGGCCAACTTCACTTACATGAACATTTTCCAGAGTTCGTTCTGTATTTAAAGAAAACACCTCCTCCCATATTATACAAAGGCCATATAATCTATAGTATTTATTATAAATAGAAGGATTCAAGGAACATGTTCTGAGTCTTGATATTTTATTGACTGACGGATTGCTGATGTTTTATTTGGCAAGTGGAACTGAAGAGCAGCAAGAGGGAGGGTGAGAGAAACGAGGTGGGAAGTGAGAGAATTGTTCACATGGAGGGATGTACCCCCTGCTGGCCACCACTTCACAGCTAGTCTCTTTGTAGCCACTTGACCACATGGGCCTCTCTGGAAGGGCTAACATGAAGAAACTGCCATCTTGAAAAAGCTCATTGGAGGCAGAAACAGAGAGACAATTAATCCCAGGTCTGACACTGATCAAAGTTCACCTCAGAGAGGACGTTAGTCCCAACATGTGATTCTTATAATCTGGCTAATTGCAGTGTTGGTTAGTTTTTTTTTTTTTTTTTTTACTGTGAATTAACGTCTGTGCTTGCTGGCTAAATTAATTTAGAAGGTATCACATGTTTGACCTGAGATATCACACAGCGAGGAGAACCCACTCGGTTTTCAGGGCAGCCTCACAGCTGCCTAAGCTTTATAACCATGACCCACAGACACTTTTCCCACTGATTCTTTAGTTTAGTGCAAATTTAGGAGTTGGTGGAACATTTAGTCCTTGCTTGGGCAGTGAGACTTTATTTTACTGTTGTTGGATCAATTCCATTCTTGACTCTGCGTCTATCTTTAATATCTGGTTATAAATGATACGATCCTGACTTTTGAGAATATTGGAGAAACAAGACAACACACAGAATATATTAAATGATTTTTTTTTAGTTAGACCCTGGACAGAAATTGTAGCATGAGTTATAGACCTTGAGAGGTTCTCACTGTCAGGAGGCTATTCATAAAAACACACTGCTTACAGTGGGAGGTATCTGAGGAGCGAGCCAGAGGGTAATTAAAGTTAATTGATATGTTATTGTTTTCTGTGTTGTAGCATTAAACTACAGAGGAAAAAAATCAGTGTTAACTTGTCAAACTGCTCTTTGATGTAACAAAACTGAAAAATAAAGACATAGCCCTGAAGAACGTATTCGTAAGTATTCTCCTGGACCTTGATCTTACTCTCCCACCTAAACATTATGCTTAGGCATAAAAAAAATTGTTCATTTATCTAATATGCATTTGAAGGGTGCACATTTACTTGAAATGGTGGTTTCTGATTATGGAGGAAGTCATTGAAGTAAAAGACATTTGAATCATTTCATCTACGTTAAGTTTAGGCCACAGATCCATAACTACTATAGCAATTTAACCTCTTTTATTATTGTAAACTGGGTTCACCTTTTCCCTTGTCTCTGGTTTCTTCCACAGCCTCAATATTCAGACACAGAAATAAAATCTAGTTGAAGGCTAGTCAATGCCAAAAGAGTTAACTAACATCAGAAGTCAAGAGGATAGTTGAATTCTATTTACTCTGCAGGTACCACACCCATTCATAAGTTACTAAGGCATCTTCAAATATGTTCTGCCTTCCCACGCATGGTATTATAATATAAAATTTAAAAATAATATAAATATAATATAGTATTTGTTATAATATATTCATATAATTATATATGAATATAATTATTTATAATAATATAAATATTTTAATTTATGAAAATCAGTAAAAGATTAGGATGGCAACAACAACAACTAACCTTTTGTGAAATATATGTGCCTTGGGCACCCATTACTTACTGTTAATCCTCACAATTTTCTGAGTTATAATAAATTATTATTCCTATTTAAATAATGAAATTAACCCCTAGATGCTATCAACTGTTGCTTTCCTCTTCATGTAGGCATTGTCTGTTTGATATCAGGGGTCTATTCCTGAAAAACAAATTTTCTGCATGAAAACATTAAGGGCCCCTTTCTACCTATTTTAAACAATAAAGATTATGATGCATTATATGTCAAGCTAAAACCTTGATTCAGGTTCCTAAAAGGCAGTGGAAACTAGTAAAACACATACAGATAAAAAACTATTGGGTTAGGATGTCGAAGTCCTAAGACTTTATTTCCGGAGAGACACAACGAATGTGTCTGTTGACAGTGATTTCGAATGAGCAGCATGACTGATCTTAGTGTCAGCAGGCTCCAAGGTGGGTGTGCCCTAGGCTGGCACACCTCCCTTTCCAAAGGATGCTGGCAGTCTGCCAACTGTATTTGGAATGCAACTTGAGGTTGACGTGCACAATGATTTATTTTAAATGAGTATTGAGTTTTGAGACCCTGACTATAACTGTTTTCTTTTGTAAAAATTACCCCGAGATTATTTTGGTCAGAATTTCCTATAGAAAGAAGAAATACAAATAGATGGCACAGAGTAATAGAAGAGGTTATATAAGGATTATTTGTCAAGTTATGAGCTAGGCTAAGAGGAACCATCCCTGGGCCTGAAAACTGGTGTCTAAGTTGACACCTAGAGGAAGTAAGAAGTGACCGCAGTAAAGAACAGATCATCTAGAGGGCATGGTGGCCTTAGCAGAGGGACAGGGCCACCGCCTAGC
The DNA here is from genome assembly GCF_002263795.3 of Bos taurus. NCBI lineage: Eukaryota > Metazoa > Chordata > Mammalia > Artiodactyla > Bovidae > Bos > Bos taurus. Next base: position 12,656,500 of record NC_037354.1, on the reverse strand, counting down.
CCACCTGGGAGGGCCTGGGGAAGAAATATACCAGCCACACCCTCCCACTTCCCTCTGATCTTTGGCTGGTTTTCTACTGGCCACACCCAACTAGAAGCCAGTCAATCCTAAAGGAAATCAACCTTGAATAATCTTTGGAAGGACTGATGCTGAAGCTAAAGCTCTAATACTTTGGGCACTTTATGAGAAGAGCTGACCCATTGGAAAAGACCCTGATGGTGGGAAAGATTGAAGGCAAAAGGAGAAGAGGACAACAGAGGATGAGATGGTTGGATGGCATCACTGACTCAATGGACATGAACTTGGGCAAACTCCAGGAGATAGTGAAGAACAGGGGAGCCTGCGGTCCACAGGGCCTCAATAGTTGTAGCACATGACTTAGAGACCAAAGAACAACAACTGGAAGCCAGAGATCAATGAAGCCTGTTGATGGAGTCTGTAAATGTCAGCCTTCCAAGGACACCAAGTAGGGTATAGAAAAGTGGAAAGTGGATCCAAGGGACAGATTGAAAATATCCATCATAATAAGTAGTTGTGTTTTGCTTTGAATTCTCTAGTTTGACTCTTTGTTGAACTGCTATCCATAAATAGTATCAATCCTCCCGTCCTTTCCCATATTTTTCAGAAACAAAACATTGAAGTGCAAACTTGATCCAACCCAAAACTCCTACCAGGTTCTTATTGCAGAGATCCTCTATGTAAAAACTGTTTCTGCAAACACTAGTTAGACCAATGAATAACTTGTTCCATGCTCCAGACAAGAAAACTCCAAGAGAAATAGGTTTTAGGTCTTTCCTTTGCAATGAAAATATTTATAGGATGAGTTCTATTTATAGAACTTTATTCAATTCAAATCCCCTGAATTTCCCAAATTGGCTTAAAAGCCTCAGGCATTTCAAAACTACTATGGCCTCCAAAATCTTTGACCAAAAATAAATTCCTACCAGAACACAGCAGCTGCAGACCTCAGCAACTTGTAGGAAGTTAAAAATGACCCTGCCAGGGACTTAAATCACCCTCTGGTCAGCAGCTGATAGGTTAACACGCCCTAACATCCTGTCCTAGCAGTAACCAAACAATGGGTGGTTGTACCTACTGATGAGCTCCATCTCCACCAAGTTCTCTCAGTCTGGGCAAGTTTTTGCAGCTTTACCTAAATGAAGTGCTCTGAACCAACACTGCTAATTGTTTGCTAGTTGTACGAGTCAGCCAAAGGTCCATGACAGGAACAAAATAGGAGTAAGTCAAGTCATCAATGTTGGAAAAACTGGCTCCAAACTCACCCTGCACCACCCGCGGAAACTCATAACAAGCGAAGTCTGTGATAAGCACAGATTCCTTAGAGGAGAAGCCTGCTGCACTCAGGGGAGGTAAATGTCAAAAACTAAGGCAGCAGCTGCAAGCTCTATATGGTTGTACGTCATTTTTGAGGATGACACCATAGATAGTGATTATGCTGTGGACGGGCAGGGACACTGGAAACTCTGATACAGGACTTCGGGTTCAATCACACTGTGCACTTGTTAAGCCTGCCCTTCAGTATGTGGCCACTGCCACTGTTTCTAGAACCACAGAATCTTCACTTTCACAGTCCACCACGTGAGCGATCATTGGTTGCTGTATATGTTTTTGCAGGAATCCTTTTCAGTGGCAATACTGGGCTTACTAATGGAAGTTTGTACACTTGATGAATCCATAGGCCCATGGATAAGGTTCAGAGGATCCAGAGAGGTGCTTCTTTGTAGTATTTGGTACAATTGTAACTGGTGTTCCATATTTTTAATCCTTATTCACTAGCTCATTGACAATCATGTCTCTCCCAGCTTAAAGCTTCCAAAGCTTTCCTAGTGCTGGAGAGGGTATGGAGAAAAGGGAACCCTCTTACACTGTTGGTGGGAATGCAAACTAGTACAGCCACTATGGAGAACAGTGTGGAGATTCCTTAAATAACTGGAAATAGAACTGCCTTATGATCCAGCAATCCCACTGCTGGGCATACACACTGAGGAAACCAGAAGGGAAAGAGACACGTGTACCCCAATGTTCATCGCAGCACTGTTTATAATAGCCAGGACAAGGAAGCAACCTAGATGTCCATCAGCAGATGAATGGATAAGAAAGCTATGGTACATATACACAATGGAGTATTACTCAGCCATTAAAAAGAATACATTTGAATCAGTTCTAATGAGGTGGATGAAACTGGAGCCTATTATACAGAGTGAAGTAAGCCAGAAAGAAAACACCAATACAGTATACTAACACATATATATGGAATTTAGAAAGATGGTAACAATAACCCTGTGTATGAGACAGCAAAAGAGACACTGATGTATAGAACAGTCTTATGGACTCTGTTGGAGAGGGAGAGGGTGGGAAGATTTGGGAGACTGGCAGTGAAACAAGTATAATATCATGTATGAAACGAGTTGCCAGTCCAGGTTCGATGCACGATACTGGATGCTTGGGGCTGGTGCACTGGGACAACCCAGAGGGATGGTATGGGGAGGGAGGAGGGAGGAGGGTTCAGGATGGGGAACACATGTATACCTGTGGCGGATTCATTTCAATATTTGGCAAAAGTAATACAATATTGTAAAGTTTAAAAATAAAATAAAATTTAAAAAAATTATCAGAATGAACAAGGAAAAATTCATATTTAAAATAACTTTTATGAATATTTCATAAAATAATAAGTATTTTAAAGCAAAAAAAAAAAAAAGAATGTTGGTGGGAATGTAAATTGATACAGCCACTACAGAAGATGGTATGAAGATTCCTTAAAAAAATACTAAGAATAAAACCACAATGTGACCCAGCAATCCCACTCCTAGGCATATACACATGTATCCCATTGTTCATTGCAGCACTATTTACAGTAGCTAGAACATGGAAGTAACCTAGATGTCCATTGACAGATGAATGGATAAGAAGTTGTGGTACATAAACACAATGGAATATTACTCAGCCATAAAAAGGAACACACTTGAGTCAGTTCTGATGAGGTGGATGAACCTAGAACCTACTATACAGAGTGAAGTGAGTCAGAAAGAGAAAGATAAATATCATATTCTAACACATATATACGGAATCTAGAAAAATGGTACTGAAGAATTTATTTACAGGGAAGCAATGGAGAAACAGACATAGAGAAGAGACTTATGGACATGAGAAGAGGGGAAGAGAGGGTGAGATGTATGGAAAGAGTAACTTGGAAACTTACATTACCATATGTAAAATAGATAGCCAACGGGAATTTGCTGTATGGATCAGGAAACTCAAACAGGGGCTCTGTCTCAATCTAGAGGGGTGGGATGCGGGGGGAGATGGGAGGGAGGTTCAAAAGGGAGGGGATACATGTATACCTGTGGCTGATTCACGTTTGACAGAGAACAACAAAAGTCTGTAAAGGAATTATCCTTTAATAAAAACATAAATTAATAATAATAAAAAAATAATGAATCACCAACTCATACCCATGGCTGACGATGTCCATGTCCTGTGTCTCTGACAGCTCTGACTGTGTCTGCCCTCCAGCCGTAGTTCTTTGTCACTTTGGTCCTTTATACTTGATGTTCCTACTGCAGGAAAACCTCCCCAACTCATTCTCAATGGTCCCATCTCTGCTGAAGTGCAACCACTTCAGACATAATCTAGAGTAATTTCCTGCTCCACCCTAGTCACTTCTATCACATTGCCCTATATATTTGCTTCGTGAAGTGAAGTGTTAGTCACTCAGTCCCATCAATTCTTTGTGACCCCATGGACTGTAGCCTGCCACGCTCCCCTGCCCATGGAATTCTCCAGGCAAGAATACTGGAGTGGGTAGACATTCCCTTCTCCAGAGGATCTTCCTGACTCAGGGATTGAACCTAGGTCCCCTGCATTGTAGGCAGACGCTTTGCATCCGAACTACCAGGGAAGCCCTATTTGCTTCATAACACAGATTAAAATTAAAATAAACTTAAAAATATTTGTTCCTTACTACCACTTCCTTTCTCTATAGAACTCCCAGTTCCTAGAAGACTCGTTCAACATAAGTACTGAATAAATATTTGTTTATGGATTTCTTAAATCTAAATTCCACCAGACCATCCATCATCTACCTGTCAATCAGTTTGCAATATTTATTTGCAAAATTGTGTGAAGATGAGTGTTTTAATGTGTGTGATGGTAGTGCATAGGTAGTGAGGTGATGGGAATATAGAAGAAATGAAAGACTACATCTTTGCTTGCAGAATGGGAGAGTTAACACTTTGCCAGGTTTGAGAAATATTAGCATATGGAAAGTACTGATTCCATGTTAAGCATATATATGTATGCATTTTAATATAAATTCACATCATAGTAGGACTTACCTAATGTGTTAAACCAAGTTGGAAAATTATTGTTACTGTGGGTATTTCTTATTCACATTGTTATTTACATTTAATTTCCTAAAAGAAAAGGGGGAAAAAAAAAAACAAGTCCTCCCTTACTCTCTTACTGTCCCTCAGCCGAAACAAGAAGATCTGCTCTAATCCCCATGAAACTAACATGGAAAATAGGACTTTTATTTACCCTGTTTATTAAAAAAAACTACTTAAAATTTCTCTGCCTCAATTTTCTCAAACTTGCTTCTTTATGTGAGTAATAAAATGACTTTCTCAAAGTTAGATGCATTAGTCCCTAGAAGATGGTAAAATATCTTCTCCGCAGGCAGATTTCTCAAAGGTTTCACAGTATGCCTTTCTCATTGCCACAGTCACTAGAACACAATCAACTAACATATTTTGCCCGTGTGTTACCCTCTGACCTCATAGAATTAATACTATATCTTAAACTAGGGGGGGAATTCTCTAAGCCTTAGTGGGAGCATGGCTGGTATATAAAGCCCTTATAATGTATTTTGAGCTGCTTTGAGTTAGTCATATTGGGTGTTTGATGTACCCATTCTGTCTTGCTTTCCTCTGAAATAATTCATTTGCCTTCTAAATGGAATTGTGGAAATACTTAATAAAAATGGTAAGACATCCAAGGGTGCACGGTTATAACCAAAGGATTGACATAGAGGAAATTTTAGTGAGTGAAGGTCGGGGGTGGTATGTGGAGGCTGAAGAAGGGTTTAAGGAATTCATTAAGTGACCGTGAGCTTCATACCAGTTCTCTTTTGAAGGATATTGAGCTGTGGTTAGGATTCTTTTTTTGAAAATTTTATCTATGGGTTAATGTGCCTTTCTCTGGAGGATCTTTCATAAGCAGTCACAAATGAGAGAATAGCAGAGAACTGATATGTTGAAAGTTAGACTGGAGAACAGATTTTTAAAAAACTTTTTAGTTTGTATTGGGGTATAGCCAATTAACAATGTTGTGACAGTTTCAGGTGAACAGTGAAGGGACTCACCCATACATATATATGTATCCATTCTCCCCCAAACCCCTCTCCCATCCAAGCTGCCACATAACATTGAGCAGAGTTCCCTGTGCCACCAGGAGGTCCTTGCTGGTTATCCATTTTAAATATACCAGTGTGTATGTCCATCCAAAACTCCAAAACAGATTTGAAGGCATCAACTCTCACATCCCAGCTCAAGTAAGTCTTGAAGACATAAAAATCATGGACCTCTCCGATCATAGAGAAATGATTTAAAGAAGACAAAGAGAAATTTCCACAAATGATGGTAAACCCAGAGACCTAAAATTCAACACTGAACTTTGGATTCTATGTCCTCTTCCTCTGGCCTTCCATCTCCAAAAGAGAATCAAAAGCCCAATGGGAAGAAGGGCAGGAAGCAATTCAACTTTATCTTATCTGCAAGCTAGTAGAATCCATACTCATCTTTCCCTCACCCTTCATTCACACACTGCCCTTTCCCCATAGCTTCTCCTTCACTTCCATCATCTCAGTTTACCCCTAGAAAACTGCAGCCAAAAGGACAACTTAAGTAAGTAAGTGAAGTCACTCAATTGTGTCCGACTCATTGTGACCCCGTGGACTGTAGCCTACCAGGCTTCTCCATCCATGGGTTTCTCCAGGCAAGAATACTGGAGTGGGTTACCATTTCCTTCTCCAGGGGATCTTTCTGACCCAGGGATCGAACCCAGGTCTCCCACATTGGAGGCAGACGCTTTAACCTCTGAGCCACCAGGGAAGATGTCCCCAAAATGGACTGAAGTGAAAGTGAAAAGTGTCACTCACTCAGTCATGTTCAATTCTTTGTGACCCCATGGGCTGTAGCCTGCCAGGCTCCTCTGGCCTTGGAATTTTACAGACAAGAATATGGGAGTGGGTTGCCATTTCTTCCTTCTGGGGATCTTCCTGGCCCAGGGATTGAACCTGGGTCTCCCACATTGTAGGCAGATTCTTTACCATCTGAGCCACCAGGGAAGCCCTAAAGTTAATTACTGCTGAGCTATGTAGAGACCTAGAAAACTGGTACATAGCCTTTTCGATCCTTGAAGTTACAAACCACCCACAGAGGTCCGTGAGACACCTGTAGATCATCTTAACTGCATCTTTTTGCCAGGAAGACCACAGGTCCTTCTGACCTTCACTGAGAAGCCAAGAAGCCCATACTGAGAAGGGAAAAGCTGAACGTAGAGATTGCTTTAAATCTGAGGAGATGAAAAAGGAGTTCCTCAGGCAATATTGACTTTAAAAATGTGGTAACATCTCAGAACTACTTAGAGGTGAAACATCTGGATTCTTGGGAATCACCCAAACTTTTGGAATCAGAATTTCTGGAAGTGGAGTCCTGCAGGCAGCACTGTAAATAAATGTGTGGTTGTGTCTGTCTGCTGATTGAGAAAAATAATTTTTCATGTGCGTCTGCTGGAAAAAAAAAAGGGGGGTGGTCAGCTCTTCTTTTAAGGAAGAGCTATGAAAACTGCATTTCGTTAGATGCCTGCAGGTTTGTGTGATAAAACCCGATATACTGAGGATGGTAGAGGTCGGTAGTGATATTAGTATTAGTTCCTATCAGTGGTTTGTCCATTTTTTGGTTTAAAAACTCCTTCATTAAAAAAAAAAAATTAAAGACTCTCAAGAGCTTTTTGTTTAGAGGATTAGATTTATCAATATTTATGTTGGAGATATAAAATGAGAAGTTAAAAAATATATGTGTTTAGGAAATAATCTAAAACAACAAAATTAAACCTATTATATGTTAACAAAAATAGCATGCATTTGTATGGCAGAAACCAACACAACATTGTAAAAATTAAGAAAAAAAAAGTTAATCCACATCGCTCAAGGCCAGATTTGCCATCAGAGAGGGATATAGATACTCGGTAGATGAGTTTACATTTATACTTGGGCTCTGGTTATATTGATTATTTTCTGGTTTGCTATTTTGTAAGAAATATGTAACCTTTTATAAAAAAATGAATAATGGAATAAATGAAAATAGCCATAGCTATATTTTCCAAACTGAAACTAATGAGAAGAGTGGCATTCTTCTACATTTTTGCAAATCTCCACTGTCCAGCAGAACACAGCTGGAATCGCCCACGTGCCTCTTCATTCAATTTGTTGCAAAATCCCAGGGCGTGTGACTCCTGGACATTGGCAGGAGAGTTCTTTAGAGCCACCTGGGAAGCCTAATGTAAAACAGATAACTAGTGGGAAGCTGCTGTATAGAACAGAGAACTCAACTCTATGCTCTGTGGTGACCTTGACGGGTGGGAGGGAGGTTCCAGAGGGAGGGGGTTATATGTATACATATTCACTTCATTGCATAGCAGAAACTAACACAACACTGTAAAGCAATGATACTCCAGTAAAAAAAAAGACAAGACCAGGCATTTAGCAAGAGTTTGCCAGAAGGCCCTGGATTGACTTGCCAAGCATCCCTCAGCCTTCCAGATTGCCCCAATCAATGGCTTTGGGCTCCTCCTAAGCCAGCTTTGCTAGTGTGGCTTCAGCTCCAGGTGAGGGAATCCTTCAGCAGAAGGCCCAGCATGGAAACTTACAATGTGTCTGTGCGCTCAGTCATGTCCAGCTCTTTGCAACCTTATGGACTGTAGCCCGCCAGGCTCCTCTGTCCATGGGATTTTCCAGGCAAGAATACTGGAGTGGGTTGCCATTTCCTTCTCCAGGGGATCTTCCTTACCCAGGGCTCGAACCCACATCTCTTGCATCTCCTGTACTGGTAGGCAGATTCTTTACCACTAGCACCAGACGGGAAGCCTGAAAATTTAAAATGCTGAGATGCAAATCTTGGAGAAAGAAGAGGAAGAAGTCCAAACTCTGTGTGTCACCTGGGCTGGAGTCAAGAGTATTTTCCACATTTAATGACTCTCTTCTCTCTATTGATCCTTCTTAGGCAAACAAAAGACCACATAGACCTTCTGGCACACACACACATGAATTCTTCCAGTATTATTCAAACTATCAAACAGCACGATAAAAATTGTAATAACTATATGTCTACGAAAGTAAACCCTCACAAACTCTTGAAAGTTGTTGTGTTGCAAAACTTAAGATCTATTAAAATTTAAAAGAAATAGATGGCTGTCTGATTTTTAAATATAAATATTTTCTTGATCTTGACCAAGTATAATTAAATGTCCCTCAAATGGGTGTCTCAATGTATTGTGTCTTTTTTATTCAACCAAGTGATGTGTTTCTCACCACACATTATTTATTTATTTATTTTAAATATAAATTTATTTATTTTAATTGGAGGTTAATTACTTTACAGTATTGTATTGGTTTTGCCATATATCAACATGATCTGCCACAGGTATACATGTGTTCCCCATCCTGAACCCCCTTCCCTCCTCCTTCCCCATACCATCCCTCTGGGTCGTCTCAGTGCAGCAGCCCCAAGCAACCAGTATCATGCATCGAACTTGGACTGGAGATTTGTTTCAGATGTGATATTATACATGTTTCAATGCCATTCTCCCAAGTCATCCCACCCTCTCCCTCTTCCACAGAGTCCAAAAGACAGTTCTATACATCTGTGTCTCTTTTGCTGTCTCGCATACAGGGTTATCATTACCATCTTTCTAAATTCCATATATATGCATTAGTATACTGTATTGGTGTTTTTCTTTCTGGCTTACTTCTCATCACACACTATTTAAAAACAGTACATCTAACTGCGGTGCTGGAGAAGACTCTTGAGAGTCCCCTGCACTGCAAGGAGATCAACCAGTCAATTCTAAAGGAAATCAACCTTGAATATTCCCTGGAAGGACTGATGCTGAAGTTGAAGCTCCAATACTTTGGCCATCTGATGCGAAGAGTCGACTCACTAGAAAAGACTCTATAATGTTGGGAAATACTGAGTGCAGGAGGAGAAGCGGGTGACAGAGGATAAAATGGTTGGATGGCATCATCAACACAACAGACATGAGTATGAACAAACTCAGGGAGATGGTGAAGGACAGGGAAGCCTGGCATGCTGCAGTTCAGAGGTCACAAAGAGTCAGACACAACTTAACTACTGAACAACAAGACCTGAAATGAAGTGACACTACGTCTTTCTCTTAATGAAATCAATCAGCATTTTAGGACTTTGAGCAAAGTCTTCTCTTTTTTGCTACCCAGTATTTCAATAGACTACCTACTCTGTCAAAGAGTGAAAAAGAAAATGCATACACAAACATGCCTTCTTTAAGTTTGGAAAAACAGAATGAGGTGTAGGGATTTTCCTGGTAGTCCATTGGTAAGATTCATAGTGGTTAAGTCCAGTGGTTAAGTCCATCAAATGCAGGAGACATGGGTTCAGTCCCTGGTCAGGGAGCTAGCATCCCACATGCCACATGGTGGCCAAAAAATAAACTAAAATAAATAATAATAAAATTTAAAAATTCTGAAACATAATGAGTTACAGCCTGGCCATTGGTGATAAAGACCACATTGGCACAGAAGAAGTTAAATATTGTCTGATCTCTTCTCTTTCTCACATTTTAACCAAAGAATCATTTTGATCTCCGAGCTGTTTCTAATTAGGTGTTAATGACCTCAGAGTTGTGTGAGTTTACCATGTTCTGTTCCTCATTTGATATTCCCCCTGGGCTAAAACAATACCAAGAGGACCAAAATGAAGATAAAATACACCTCTATGGTCCCAATGGTTATTGAATCAGAGATATATAAATACAGAGAAGTCCAGAGGGAACGATTATTATTAACACTAGTTCCGTGACCTATGCCAACCAAGAAAAGAAAGTAATTATAGTGCTTTCGTGTGCTGGGCCAAGAGGGGTCCTCAGACTCAGAAATCGTGAATGAAACAAAGATACAGGGTACCACTGATGCTTCAAAGGCTGGAAGTTTAGGAATCGATGGCCACGCAGTACAGAAGGAATGTAAAATCCCACACACCATTCCTGGGAAGTGTCAGAAAGAAAATGCTTTTTTTTTTTTTTTTTCAAAGTAAAACAGCCACACTTATCATTAACCTCCACAACAAGAACTTAAGTAAATGAGAAAATAATAAAGGAAGGAAAAAATAGATGTAATGTATATGGTACCTAATAGGAAATGCCACACTACCTAAGAGATTTCCAGAATGATGTAATAGGGACTTTACAGGGAATTCCAAAGGACAAAATGTGTCTTCTAATCAGTGAATTTAATGATTATATACATATATGGTTGCACCCCTTATACCCCAGCTTCCTATTTGTGAATGAAAGAGCTTGAAGTACATATTTAGTCTCTAGTAATCCTCTGTGAAGCATTTTATTTATTTTTAAAGTTGCACATTATAACTATAACTGGCAGTGCTTCTTACTAAGGACTTATTCATTTGTTAAAAAATATCAACAGATTTTAGCCAAGGATTAAGAAGAAAAAGAGTTACCAAACAAAACTTCAGATGTTGTAAAACAAGATGAATCATCTTGAAGTACTGGTAAATCCATAAATCTTGAACAGTCTCAAAAATATGCCTGAAAATAAAATGACTTGAGTATCATTTAAAGAGGAGAACTGGAAAAAAAAAATAAAAGAGGAGGTGGAAATAAAAGCAATATCCCTTTACAGCATATTGACTGAGCTGGTAAAGTCACCACGATTAAAATGAAGTAATTCACTTTGAACTAACTCTAGTTGACTCGGCTAATGTGCCTGAGGATTGTCTGTGGCAAGCCCAGAGGAAATCTTTTGTGCTTCAGTTAGCAATAAAGCTTGGAAATCATTATTCTTTCAAAGATGAACATAGATAACAGAGAAAACCAGAAATGTCTGTGCTCTTGTGTTATATATTCAGACTACAAGTCGTCTAGCCATTTTGCTTCCTCGTGGATCAGGATTTCAGACATGGACTCGTTTAAATCTCATCAAATCTCCTGCATACAAAAATTCCATCAGTCAGCCCATCTAGACTAGTAATATGGCAACACACATTGTTTAGGATGCGTCCAAAACAGAATAGAAAATTGAGTTGATGGTATTAAAGGTTAACTCTGACTCATGAAACCTAGAAAAGTAGCTAAGATTTTTTGCTATTAACTAAAACGCAAGATCGGTGGTACTGTGGTCTTTTCAGGTGGGCTGTCCACACGGCTGTATATCCCATTTCGTGTTGTTTGTGGAAAACCCAGCAATCTGTTAGGAACAGATGTTTTGCCGTCTTTGGGTGGGAGAGCAGTGGTGGGATTAAGAAGCCCCTCTGATTCTTGTACTTCTTGCTCTGCCCTGATAAACATGTAACTTCCATTTCAGGAGTGCTTCTTGATGCCTGCATATCCGAGTCCCTACAGAGTACTAACTCCCACCACCCCCTAAACAAAACAAAACAAAGTCTGCTGAACACCCAGCTTTCCCCTCTCCAGCAGTTATTTATGCGGTAAATTTACGACATATTTTTACAGGTTAGTCAGTGTCACATTGCTCACTTCCACAGTTTTAGATGCAGAAATGAATCGTCTCTCTGTTCTTCAGCAGGATAAACGCCTCCTTTTCGATGCTTTGATGCCAGAGTGTAAAAGACAGCGAAGTGAGGTGCACAAAACTGGGTTAAAAAGCTTAATATAACTGTACGGGGTTGACAAAGCACAGGATTAAAATTCAGTCACGCATGCAAAAAATGTAATAAATGAATGAAAATGTGTGTTATGGGTCATTTCTGCTTTAATAGCACCTTTGTGCTATGGAATCCAAATAGCAACAGTCATCTTATCCACGCCTCACAAATGAAATAACATTAGGTTTCTAGGCACCTAATGACACACAGCTAGCACAGAATGAGGCTCGTGCCCATGGATTTATTTGATGTAAACACCCAGGGCACATAGAGACAACTTATCAGTCCCCGATAGGACTCCATTTAAAGCTGCTGCAACATTGATACTGTGGTTCATCTCCATTTTTCAGCTAAATGGAGGTTTTCTTTTTCACTTCATATAAAGTCTTCAACCAGCTCAAGACTTCTAATAAATTGCAAACTCTGTAACAATATATCTTCTATTATGCCGCGTGTTACTTTACTAAGACAGGAAATTAAAGCAATAAAACACTTACAAAATGGGAGGGCACATTCACACACTCATTTTTCTTATGTCCCCGTATTATTCTTCAAAAGACCTTTTATGATACTAATATTAAATTCTTTGAAGTCTGAAAAATCTGTTGAAAGTGTAGAATTTCTAAGATATAGAGCCCAAACACTGCCTCTACTCATGCATTTATTAAAATGGAATGTGTGGTAGAAAATCTTAAAACACAAAATACAGTACAGTTAAATAATATATGACCAGATATATTTCAAGTCCCCATTAGAGAGTCCATTGTGTGGAAATTTGATTGAAGGCTCGGGAAAATCTATTTTGCTTTTCCTCACCTGATGTGACCAAATGCACAACACATGTGGTCATTTGTACAAAAGGCTGGTAACTGCAAAATGAAGCGCTGAGAACCAGACAATACTGCAATGGTCACTTACGCAGGCCTGTTCATATAAAAGAAATTGAATCAAGCTTATGAGGCTGTGCATTCTTTATTAACCTCCTGGAAAAAGGTCAGACAACTGTTCTTTTAATGGTAAGAGCACTATGTGAAAATGGCTAAGAGAGAAATGTAAAAAATTGCCATGTATTCTAGGCAGTATATTAGGCAATTGTATTGAACAGCTTAGAGATGTGGGGAGAAGCCCCCTTCATTGACTACTATGAAAAAAGATGAAAAACTACTATTCTGTTTCAGCAACAAGCATTTCCACCCAACCTTACAGAAAAAGAAGTAGAAAGAATAGAAACGAATATGAGGAAAACCTCTGAAAGTGAAAATTTAAGAGACGGGAAGGCTCATAAAAAAGGTCTCCTCCCTCCTCTCACTCTTCACACCCACCTACCTGGGCCTCCTCCCTACTTCCCTCCTCCTTCCTTCCTCCCCTCTTTTTGCAAAGGTTTGCAAAAAACAAAACAAAACAAAACAAAAAGGCTGAAGGATGGTGAACATTCTTTCCCCGAAGACTACACAAAACTCCAACTTCCCATTAGATGAAACTGCAACATTGCCTGAGCAGTGCAGGAATTTTTCTCTTCTTTGGAAACCCCCAAAACAGTTGATCTCTTTCTCAATATGTCACTTGAAACAACAGCTATTTAGCAGGTGCAAACGTTCCAATTAAATAGCAAGTGCTTTTGGGAGGCGATCCTAACAGCCTTTGCAGGGTCGGGCTCCACACCAAACCACTACCTCTCCTTGCTCAGCTGATTAGGGTCAGCAGTTTAAAATTAGACAATGAAGTCCTTGAACCTCTTGTCACCACTATAGACACACTTGCTAACATTAAAGGATCTTCCACACACCAAAGGGAAGTCAAACTCTCCTGCCTGCTGCTAATTTACTCCAGTCCTTTACCGATTTCTCTCGCTGTCTCAGAGATATCTTTTTGATTTTTTTTTTTTTGAAACATTGTGCTGAATTTCCAATGATAAAATTAGCGGGTCCAATCTGAGGCATTAGTCCTCAATAGCTTATGTTTCCCTTTTCCTCTGCCATGGTTCCTCTCTGCTGGAATTCCAAAGCAATCACCTACCTGGAGACACTTCTCCCCAGAGAACTTTCTTAGTACATTATATCAATTAACACAAAAGCAACTGTGGACCCCCTTCCAATACCCAGCACCACCATCTGGTCTCCCTGGAACTGCATGGAGGGAGGCATATTTCAATTTTTCAAAACAATGCAAATTCCCCAAATTATTTTCAAATTATGCGTGTTTACTTTAATATGGTGCCTATTCATCTCTTAAAAGGTGTTTTGTAAATTCTTCTAAATTGATTCTCCCTCTAGCTTGCCTGCTTGCTCTCTCTCTCCGTCTGTCTCTCTCAGGCAAGAAGAAATTGGGGTGATAAAGACAGAAGTTTAGCTCAAAAGAAATAAGAGTTTGTAAAATTTAAAGAGCTTACCAACCAAAAGTGAAAGTGAAAGTTGCTCAGTCGTGTCTAACTCTTTGCGACCCCATGGACGATACAGTCCATGGAATTCTCCAGGCCAGAATACTTGAGTGGGTAGCCTTTCCCTTCTCCAGGGGATCTTCCCAACCCAGGGATCGAACCCAAGTCTCCCGCATTGCAGGCAGATTCTCTACCAGCTGCATCACAAGGGCAATCAAAGACAATGACAAATTATTAGATGTGTGTTCATACTATACAAGTTCTCTTGCCAGTCACCCAGTGATTAATGGGGAGGGGATATCATTTTTAGGCAGCAAAGCTCAATATTATCTGAGAGATACCAAAAAGACTCTCACATCACAGAAAATTGTTCCAAAAATCACCATTTGTCACTCTTTCCCTTTAAGGCTTTGCAAATTCCTGCTAGAATATAAGCAATTAATTTGAAAATATTAACAAATTAAGTCATTTTTCACGCATTTTAATGAATTGATTTGGCAGATGAGTTTGGCTGTTGCCTTGGAATGTTCTGATGTGACGACAAATGGCAGGCGAGCTCTAGATCAATGCTCGCCACTGCGGGTAGCCACTGGCCACCTCTGGCTATAATTTTAAATGTAAACTAATTAAAATCAAATACACTTTTAGAAACCCAGCTCCTCAGTCAGACTAGTCACATTTTATGTGCTTGGTAACTACATGTGGCTGATGACTGCCGTGTTGGACGACACAGTATGTTGTCCACCACACCTCATCAGTCCTAATGGACCCACTACCAACATAGGGTGCTCCAGATAAAGGCCAACTGGAAGTATGTACACATCATTGTCCTTGATGTTAAAGATGGAAAAGTGAAAGTGTTAGTCGCCCAGTCGTGTCTACTCTTTGAGACCCCACAGATTGTAGCCCATCAGGCTCCTCTGTCCATGGGATTTTCGAGGCAAGAATACTGGAGTGGATTGCCATCTCCTTCTCCAGGGGATGCTCCTGACCCAGGTATTGAACCCAGGTCTCCTGAATTGCAGGCAGATTGTTTACTGTTTGAGCCACCAAGAAAGAGGAAAATGGTCCCCAAAGCAGGCAGGACATGTGCAAAAAGAACAAATTGCAACTTGCCAGGCTTTGGCTGAGAGTGAAACAAAGGAGGACCCTATGGTCCCCCCACATGTCCTCCATCTGACTTCTGTCTGTAGGAAAACTTTGGCCAAAGAACAAGTTTAACCAGAGAAGTGGGTGGAAAAAAATGAAGAAACAAGGAGAAAAAAGTCTAAGAAGAATAGTAACACTATTTTAGTCATTAAATTTAGGTAGGTATCTTTTGTTTCTTCTCAAGCACTACAGATAATGTGAGCCATATCCTGTGAGCTGTATTGTAGATACTGAAACCCCTACCAGGTGGAGAAGTTAACTACATGATGATCAGGCTGTAGCCATGACATAAGTTGCCACAATCCCGAGAACTGTCCTCAAAGAAATGGGTACAAACTGACCCTGGAACTGAAGATTAACTGTACTCAAACCGTGGACAGAGGAGCCTGGAGGGTTACTCTCCCTTGGGTCGCAAAGAGTCAGACACGACTGAAGTGACAGCAGGCACACATGCAAACCACACAAGAAGATGCTGATCAGACCCCCGGTGACCAATTTCAAGATGACAGTCAGAGCTGATTGTGCTTTTTCTGTGTGTCGCCCCCTCCCTCCGTCTACAAAAGCTCTTACCCACTGATGGTCAGTAGGGCTAGTCTATCTTTGAACAGGAGTCCGCCACCCTCCCCTCCAACCCCTCAGTAGCCAGCATTTAAAATAAAGCAAACTTTCTTCTTCCTCAACCTTACCTCTTTATTGGCTTTTGAACGGTAAGCCTTCAGACTCCCATGTTCAGTAACAAATGTGGAATCTTTCCACTAGCATGAGGCGTATTTGAAAGATGAGGACATCTTAGTTTGCCAGGTTGTACTGAATCAAACAGATTTATCTCATTGCATGCACGCTTTTGGCCAAGGAGTGTCCACTGGCGCCTCTGCTAATATCATCATGCTCAGCCAGGGGTCCTGAGTGGAGCTGATTCTGACCCCGGTTCTGTGAATGACCCTGGGCTGGTGGATTCGAGTCTTGCGACTCTCCAGCTAGAAAAAGAACGGAAACCTCTGCTGCCCCTGAAGCCGAGCTGGTCAGGTCCCACGAGCAGTGGACCTGGCCTCCTGCCTGAGTGACCAGGATAGACTGTTCCCTCCCCATTCTTGGAGTTGTTCCGAAGAGGATGCGTCTGACCAGGAACCACCTTACTGCACCCAGGAGGCCAGCCCCGGACTGATGGCCACAGAGAGGACGGAAGAGGCAGAGGAGGTAAGCGGCTGGGTCCCGGGACCGCATGTCAGGCACTGGATCCATTCGTGCTCAAAGCTGGTTCTTCCCAGATCAGTAACATTCTCTCTATTTCCATATGGAATACAAACTTCTCTCTTATTCATGGGCACATGTCCACATGCATAGACACACACACAGCTTGTAAGAGACCTGCAAGTTGTGTGGAGTGGACTAAAGAGCTTTTCCCGGCAGAAAGAAGACTATCCAAGAAGACCCTGGGGTGGGAAAGAGCCTGGCAAATTGCAGGAACAAAAGAAGGGCAACATGGTTGAAGAGTCACAAGCTGGTGGGAATGACGCTGTGAGAGACCGAGACGTGGGGTGGAGTTGAGGCTTCATTTCACAAACAAGGAGGAAAACATGAGATGGCTCTATTTAGGTGAGTGAAAACCCTTTGGCTGCTCCAATACGTTGGAGAGAAATCAGGCCAAAAACATAGTGTCCGGTTAGGAAAGTCAAAGGGGAGACTGGTGGATTGGACAGGATGCTGGCAGGAGGGTGGAGAAAGGTTGGTGGGGGTGGGATGTAATTTGAGGCTAGAATCATCAAGATTTTTGGCTGGAGCACCTGGGCGGGTAGTGACAGGACTGACCAAGAGGAGGAACCGAGGAAGGAAGAGAAGAGCTGGAACTCACAGTGTACCCCATCCTTTGATGAAAAGGATAATGCGGACCATCCAAATTAAATCCACACTTACAAATGAATTCTCCATTCTTAGAGTTGGAAATTGCCCTGAGGAAACATTGAGTCAAAAATACAACTCAGGCTTAAATCCCACAGGCCCAATACTATCAGAAGATTTTCACTGCTAACTTGTTTTTGGACAATTAGGGTACCGCTTATTAGATTATAATAATGTTCCAAAAATACCATTTCTAAGATGAGAGTTTGATTCTATTCTAGTACTTTCCTAGTGCTCTCGCCTTTTATTCTTTCTCTTGTGCTTAAGAAGATGAGTGGATTTTACTCTAATTATCTTCTATAGTACTGGTTTGTTTTCTTTTACGTATTCATTTATGTATTTATTTTCTTACCATATGACCTAGTAGGTTCATCTACCATTGAACACTACTCTGTATTTTTGATCTTGCATGATTTAAGCCACCTGACAAGTCTAAGATTCCATGACTATATTATACCATAGCAACAACAAGAGCCATCACTTAATAAATACTTTATACGGGCTTCCCAGGTGTCACTAGTGGTAAAGAACTGCCTGCCAATGCAACAGATATGAAAGACATGGGTTCAATCCCTGGGCCAGGAAAATCCCCTGGAGAAGAGCCTAGCAACCCACTCCAGTATTCTTGCCTGGAGAATGCCATGGACAGAGAAGCCTGGCAGGCTACAGTCCACAGGGTCACAAAGTCAGACACGACTGAAGTGACTTAGCATGAAGTGATTTAATGCACAATAACATGCATTAAGTCAACCTCCACAACAATACCAGGTAGTCCCATTGTTCCGTTTTACGGATGAAGAGCTGAGAGCAGATTTAAGTGAGGTCCCAAGGTCACAGAGAGCTGAAATTTGCCCCAGGATGTTCGCATTCGGAACTACACTCTGATTCTGTGCTTCCTCCTAGGTCATGTGACTGGATCCATTCCACACTGCCATGGCCAGTATCTTGATTCAGATGCAGGGAAATGAAATGTTATGCATAAATCGTTCTTCCCTTTCTATATGAAAAAAAAATATTAAAGCAGAATTTCAAGCCTATGATAAAATCATATGCCATAGACTATGATACACTGATTAGAAAATTTTTAAAGAAAAATTTCCTTTTAACAACATTGGCCTGGGTCAGGGTAAGGGGTAGAAGCTGCTGCTGTTTCTGCTAAGTCACTTCAGTCATGTCCGACTCTGTGCGACCTCATAGACGGAAGCCCACCAGGCTCCTCTGTCCCTGGGATTCTCCAGGCAAGAATACTGGAGTGGGTTGTCAGTCCCTTCTCCAATGCATGCATGCAGGCATGCTCAGTCGCTTTAGTCGTGTCCGACTCTGTGCAACCCCATGGACAGCAGCCGACCAGGCTCCTCTGTCCATGGGATTTTCTAGGCAAGAGTACTGGAGTGGGTTGCCATTTCCTTCTCCAAAGCGGGGTGGAAGGCATGCTGTCATTTCTTGTCATGGGTAGTGTGGGGGTGGGGTAGCTGAGAAGGTGGTGGCCCTGGTCAGGTTGACCATGCCCTGCTGGGCACTCAGGAGTTGAGGTACTGTTTGAACTTGGCAATGTACGTAGTCCTATGTGGGGCTCAAAGCAGAAAATGCATTCTCTGATCCAAGAGGGTAGGAAGTATTGAGATGTCCTCCTGAGGAGGAGAAAATTCATATTTTGAAGGATATTATAACGCTTCCTAAATTTTTTCTCTCTCTACAGTGACAATTCTCATGAAATGTCTTTCTGAATGCTTGTTTGTAAAAGGGGAATCAGTGGTTTTGAGTAAATGAGCTTTAAAATAGCCAAGCAGAACTTTTCCATCTTTTAATGAAGACTTTTATTTTATTTCAACCCCAACAGGACCAGGAAACCTAAAGCGTTAACCACAATAAAAATTTCTTTAGGCAAGCTGAAGTCATCTTTAATTCCAGTCTTTTTTCATTACAATTTATTAGTGATGGTAGATACTCTTCTGAAGCTAGTACTGAAAACACATTTTCTCTATGATTTCATTTCCAATGGGTTTTAAGATTTTTGAAGGCAAGGATTATAACTTCATGCCCCTTTATACTTATCAAAGCAGCTTCTAGAGTTCCTTGTGTACAGTAGGTGCTAGTTGTCTGGGGAAAAGCCCTTTAATATTTCTGTGATATTTTGTGTCATTCTTATTGAAACTGTAGAGGAAACATTTAGGGATTAGTTTTCCCTACCCAGTGCATAGTTTGCTTCCCTTCTTTTTTTTTATCATTTATTTAAATTTTTTTTAATTGGAGTATAATAGCTTTACAATGTTGTGCTGGCCTCTGCCATATAACAGTGTGAATCCGTTATAATTATATATACACACACGTACCCTCTCTCTCTTGAGCCCCCCTCCCTATCCTATTACACCTCTCTAGGTCATCACAGAGCACCAGGTGAGGCTCAGTGCTAGCTTCTCATTAGTTGCCCACGCTCTCAATTCATCCCACCCTCTCCTTCCCTCACAAGACTCCCCAACAAGTCTGTTCTCTATGTCTGCATCTCCCTTCCTTCTCTGCAGGTAGCTTCACAGGCTTTTGAGGCCCTAGGATCTTCTGAAGGTTTTTGTTGATTTTCTTCCTCTTACCTGAGTGGTGATTTCTTTGCTACCAGGAAACTAGTCCTAACGAAAGTGGTTGATAATAACAACACAAAACATTTAAATAATGCTTTAAGATCTGCAATTATTTTTCCGATTCATCCCTTCATTTCCATGGCATCTCCCACAATCCAATTACCATTGTGTAAGGATCTTCGACTGGAGTTTTCTGCTCTGTATCACATCATGATAGATGTCAGAACAGCTGACTGTCACTACTGAATTTCAGAGCTTTCCTGCTTCGTATAGAGTCAGTGAATTAGTGTGGCTATAATTTCAACCACCATGGCATTCTGTCATTAAGAGCCTCTTCATTTCCTACGAGTTTCGTGTTGAGTCATCCAGATAGCCTGATTCCATCCCTAATAAACATAGGGAGAGGAGCAGGAAATAGCCGTTTCAGCAGGTGGCACCCCGCATATCTGCAATTTCTGTTCCTCCTTTAGGCAACACAGTTGAAGGCTGCATGATGAATGAGCACCCGTTGATTGGTCCTATTGTGCATTTGTGATTCTTCTCTTTTTATGTCTAATTTTAGGATGCAGAAGATGCTACGGGGCATCAAAAGCAGATATGTGACACATGCACCAAGATAAAATATAACAATGACATGTGGTCAGAGGATTTTTTTTCCTTCAGAATATCTTAAACTGATAGCAAGTTCCTATGGTGGTAGCTGTGTGCCCAAAGCTGCCTAGAGATGTTGAAATTTGTCCTTCAAAACAGAAACTCCTTACTTCCTCCATCTCTCTCTCTCTCTTTTTCTCTTTTTTAAACATTAGGAAGAACATTTCTCAAGATTGGATGACTTTCCTAGCCACACGCAAGATGGATTTGGGCAGATATTAAGGATATTTCCATTACTGATGATGGAGAATTTCATGTCTGGTTTAGATTGCATATAAAACTTGTCACTAATGGCCAAAAAATCTTGGCAGAAATCTCGTATAAATGATGATGTGTGTCACCTACTAGTAACTACAGTGAAGGAAAAACTTTTCGAAAGCAATCACCTCAGTAGGTTCCAGAAAGATGCAAATCAAGGCAAAAAATAAAATTCCATTTATCTTCATTCCTTTGGCAAAATTACTCTGTGACAGGTACTCCTTGATGAGAAATAGGATGTTGATCCACAGAATCTCTTTTCTATTGTTGTGGGAGTGTAAATTGGTAAATCCACTTTCAAAAATACTTGATCTTGTAAAGTTGAGCATTTATATTTCTTCCTATTCACCAATTTCATTTTAAATATATTGCTTGATTTTAGTTATTTTTCACCTTATAAAAGGGTATGTATGTTAGTGAATTGTAGGTCAGTTTTCATTCCAATCCCAAAGAAGGGCAATGCCAAAGAATGCTCAAACTATCATACAATTGTACTCATTCCATATACTAGTTATGGTTATGCTGAAAATTCTTCAAGCTAGGCTTCAGCGGTATATGAATCAAGAACTTCCAGATATACAAGCTGGGTTTAGAAAAGGCAGAGGAACCAGAGATCAAATTTTCAACATCCGCTGGATCACAGAGAAAGGAAAGGAATTCCAGGAAAACATCTACTTCTGTTTTATTGACTACATGAGAGCCTTTACCTATATCAGTCACAACAAACTGTGGAAAATTCTTAAATAGATGGGAATACCAGAACACCTCACCTGCCTCCTTAGAAACCTGTATGTGGGTCAAGAAGCAACAGTTAGAACCAAACGTGGAACAACTGACTGATTCAAAACTGGGAAAGGAATATGTCAAGGCTGTGCATTGTCAACCTGCTTATTTTACTTCTATGCAGAGGGAAAGAAAGTGAAAGTGAAGTCACTCAGTTATGTTCAACTCTTTGCAACCCTATGGACTGTAGCCTGCCAGGCTCTTCGGATTTTCCAGGCAAGAGAGTGGTTGACATTTTCTTCTCCAGGGGATCTGCCCAACCCAGGGATTGAACTCAGGTCTCCCACATTTCAGGCAGACTCTACCTGCTGAGCCTTCATGGAATCTATGCAGAATACATCATGTAAAATGACAGGCTGGATAAATCACAAGCTGGAATCAACCTTGCCGGGAGAAATGTTAAGAACCTCAGATATAGATGATACCACTCTACCACTCTGGCAAAAAGGAAAGAAGAACCTCTTGATGAGAGTGAAAGAGGAGAGTGAAGAAGCTGGCTTAAAACGCAACATTCAAGAAACTAAGATCATGGCATCCGGTTCCATCAATTTATGGCAAACAGATGGGGAAAATGTGGAAGCAGTGACAGATTTTCTTTCCTTGGGCTCAAAAATCACTGAGGAGGGTAACTGCAGCCATGAAGTTATATGACACTTGGTCCTTGGAAGAAGACAAACCTAGACAGTGTATTACAAAGCAGAGACATCACTTTGCTGACCAAGGACCACCTAGTCAAAGTTGTAGAGTTGTGATATGTAAAAGTAGAGGTGTGATATGTAGAATTATGTGATATGTACAGATGTAAGAGTTGGACCATAAAGAAGGCTGATTGCTGAAGACTCTTGAGAGTCCCTTGGACAGCAAGGAGATCAAAGCAGTCAATTCTAAAGGAAATTAACCCTGATTATGGGCCTTAGTCCAAACTAACTGGTGTCTTACAAGGAGAAGAGATCAGAACACAGACATCAGGAGACAGCACAGAGGGACCACAGGGTGAAGGGGCAGCAGGTGCATGCCCTTCTGCCAGGGAAGGGGGAGAAACCAGAAGAACCCAACCCTGTCGGCACCCTGATCTTGGATTTCCAGCCTCCAGGACTGTGAGAAAATACACTGTGGCCATTTGTTCCAGCAGCCCTAGGAAACCGGTAGAGGCATCATGCCCAAGAGAAGGTCTTGCCTGGAGTGCCAGCAGTCCTGCTCCTCGACCACGGCAAGTGGAACCCCACCTGGGCTCCACCCTTTGGAGTCTCTTACAAATCACAAACATGGAACCACAAAGCATTTCCCTCCCTTTTTTGATAACAGAAGAAAATTTGCTTGAACATTTAATAACCAACCTATCAGCCCATCGGGCTTCCCTGCTCATGTCAAGAATGCATGTCTGAGGATGACAGTGGTGTGTGTGTGTGTGTGTGTGTGTGTGTAAGTAGGAGATCACAGCCACAGCCCTGGGAGACCAGAGACAGAGGGCTCCCTCCACAGATCTGCAGCACCAGGATCTAGGCAGACCAGGCTCCCCAGACCACGGCACACTACCTCCCTTCTGTTTGGGTGGTATGCTTTGGGAAGGTGCTTAGCATCACCAGGAAATCTTAGGTCTAAAAGCCAGGACCTGGGGAGAGGACTTGCCTGCCAGGGGAGCTTCACTCTCTCCCAGTGTGGGTTCAGGTGGATCCTGTCACCTCTCAGGAATAGTTGCCATTTCTCTGTCTATCTTCTGCTTACTCCGAGAACTCAAGTGTTAAGGGTATGGTGGTTTAAGGGACAGTATAGCTCCTTTAGCCTCTGGATTAGAGGTCCCTTTCTAAGAAACAGACTCTGGGTCCTTGAGTTGGGAACATGATTTCAGGTTGTGGGCGCAGCTAGATTTATAACATTTACTGTTTTGTGATTGGGCTTCCCTGGTAGCTCAGTGGTAAAGAATCCGCCTGCCAATGGAAAGCCGCAGGAGACATGGATTTGATCTTTCAGTTGGGAAGATCCCTGGGAGGAGGAAATAGCAACCCACTCCAGTACTCTTTCCTGGAGAATCCCATGGACACAAGAGCCTGGCAAGCTACAGTCCATGGGATTACAAAGAGTCAGACATGACTTAGCAACTAAACAACAACAACCATTTTGTGATACCATATGTGAGCTTTGATTTATAGTGAGACTCTGGAATCCTCAAATTCTCCAGGTGAAGCTGTTTCAACAAGAATACTCATAAAAGCTTTATGTGCAAGAGCAAAAACTTGGCCACAATCAAAATTCCCATAGCAGAAGAAGGGATGAAGTCACTGAGAGCATATTCACAAAACAGAATATTACATAGCAATCAAAATGATTGAATCATAGCACCAAGGAACACAGGGGGTTAACCTTAGCAAGAAAATACTCACTGAAAAAAGCACAGAGGAGATTATGTACAACATGACCATGGAATACATTTAGAAACAACCACAACGAAAAACACATGATGTTTTAATTTCATACCTTATCTAGATTAGAAGAAGGAGAATGGTGAATACAAGATTTAGCGGGGAGGGGTTCCTCTGGCCCAGGGACAGAGCACTCAACATGGGAAGATACATTACTCCAAATGATCTAGGTCTAAGGTCATGAGGTGTGTCCATGAGAATCAATATTGGCATGGGTTTTCCCCAAAACGCGTTTTTGGCTAACCCAATATATTTTTGCAATAAATTAGTAAATAGTTAAAGGAATACATAATAAAAAAGCCATAGCTGGCAAGATGACAGAAAGCTATGATGAAGCAAGGATTGTCTACTTTTGTGTGCCTCTGCTCAAAGAATTAAAATCGTAACCACCTTTTCTCAGAAGTGTTCAGTTCAGTTGCTCAGTCGTGTCCAACTGTTTGCGACCCCATGAATCGCAGCATGCCAGGCTTCCCTGTCCATCACCAACTCCCAGAATTCACTCAGACTCACGTCCATTGAGTCAGTGACGCCATCCAGCCATCTCATCCTCTGTCGTCCCCTTCTCCTCCTGCCCCCAATCCCTCCCAGCATCAGAGTCTTTTCCAATGAGTCAACTCTTCACATGAGGTGGCTAAAGGACTGGAGTTTCAGCTTTAGCATCATTCCTTCCAAAGAAATCCCAGGGCTGATCTCCTGCAGAATGGACTAGTTGGATATCCTTGCAGTCCAAGGGACTCTCAAGAGTCTTCTCCAACCGTTACTCACCCATAAATAAAGTCAGAGGTGTTACTCACTCATAAATGGATCTCCATGCAGTCCAAGGGTGTTACTCACTCATAAAAAAAAGTCAGAGGTGTTACTCACTCATAAATAAGATCAACCTTTTATGCAGAAATTACTTACTGCACCTGATGAAACTCGTCCAAATGGACTGAATAGTGAGGTAAGAAAATAGGGAGCTACATGAGTTTCCTAATGCAGGGCCAAGTTATACATCAAGCAAACCAATATTCTTGATTATGAACACAAATAACCTGTTTCTCAACAGGACTATTTCAATGGCAGGAGAATGTGTGCAAATGATTCTGCCTTGGTCTCAGCAGAGTCCAAAGCTGGGTCTCAGCACCAGTCTTGCTGCTTAATAATTTGCCTGGGACAAAGCATTGGATCTGCAGTTTGTTGTGGTCTTGGAACAAATTTCTCTGTGTGTCCTCCTTAACCACTGAGGTTGCAGGGTCCTGCTGTTGCTTTTGTCCCTTTCTTGAATGTGGGACTTAGAATGATAGTGTGACTCACTGGAACCTTCTGTGTGCAGTATCCTGGTCTTGTTCATAACGAAGGAATAATGGTGTGTTCCTCCAACTGGAGCACCCAGAGATAATGAGGCCTTTGAATAAGACATCTCTGCTCAGCATGATTCCTCCATCCTCTTTCAACTTGGTTAGATGCATTCTACCTCTGTGCTTATTAGCATCTGGGGTAACTAGATACGTTTGCCCTTGCCTGGATGTTTACACAACTTTTCACTTTGTCTGTTTCAACCAGGATCACTGAGAAAACAGAGCTGAATGGAAAAGCTTCAGCTACTTCAGTTGTCCACTGGTTAACTTTTTTTTTTTTTTTAATTGCAATGTTTGTAGAAGAAGATAGAAAATTTGTCTGCATTTAAATTTGTACCCTGCGTACAAAGAGTTTACTATATATATATAGTAGTAAAGCTGGCATAGTTAAAAACAGTATCTTATAATCTCCTATTTTCATAGTACTTGAAAAGTGGCAAATTTTTTCTTGAATAAGCAAATGATCATTTTTTCATAGTCATCTTTTCACTCTGGTAGAATTTCATAGTTGTGTTATTATAAGATAGAAACCTTTACTTGGATGGCCTTCTTATTTTTCTTTTTTATATTTCTTTAGTAGTAAAATGAAAACATGTTAAATATTGGACTTTTGATGAAGAGATAAACATAACTTGGACAATACTTAAAATTTTAACCTAAACTTGAGATGCTCATTTTTGTTAAACTATCTTTTTATTGTGTCCTATAAAGTCGTCAAACATCTATCTTTTAAAAAAATAATTTTAAATCATTCTTGAAAGGAAGTATCATTAACATTTCTTCTGCTTAATGTAATTAGAAGAGGAGGCTCCACCAGCACCTTACCTAAACGTTTGGGAGGTTTCCGAAGGTTTAGGTTCCCACTGCATCCTATGTCTCCCAGAAGCCTGAAGAGAAGAGTGCTTAGTTGGAGGAAAAAGGATAGGAAGATATCAAAATCACTCCTGGATTCTGATCATTAGACATTATCAATAGCATTCTTAAGGAATGCACATTGGAAACAGGCTAGTCAAAATAAAACCTTCCAGAGCAGCTATCTGGTATTGAAAAAGCAAAAGGATTTTCCTCGAAGCCTTCTATGCCAGCTCTGGGGCTGAATTATTGATTACTGGAAAGATTCAAAACTGAGAAACATTTTGGGTTTCTCTATGTTAATCAAAACTACAGCTTTCACTCTTCCCCGTGTGTTTCAACACAACAGGGCCACTGATTTATTGAGGGAGCCAATGGTAAGCTAGTTTACAATGCTCTTCCTCCAGGGAGGCTCAGTGGTATATCAATTAGGCAATATGTGACATACTAAAATATTTTATCGACAACTGTTAAGGAATATTTAAACAGGATTAAAATATAGCCCTAGATATGCTAATGCTTTTTAAAAAAAGGAAAAAGAAAACTGTTCCCTCAACAGGCAGAAATTTAATAAGAAAGATAATGTAGAGATATGTTAGCAGATAAACGATAACAAGGAACCTAATATGAAAAGAAGCAGTGACATCTTCTCATCCTAAAGGAAGAAGCTCTGAATTGTCAGATGTTCTTGAGATTAAAACTAGCATCATCCTTACACCCTGTTGCAAATACAGCTTAGGAAAGGTTTAACATGGCTGAACTTGACTTATAGTTAACTGACTTCAATAACTTGATAATAAGAATAGATCTAATATTTTTCACAAGGAAATGAATACTGATTGTTTAAAAACTTGCCATTATTGAGCAGAAACATCAATGTGGGCTTATTCTTAGGTAAGCAGCCTATATAATAATAATTAAACAAGAATTTCATAGGAGAATGTTTCTGTAACTGTTGTATGTGTGTGACTCTGATTTTCTTTTTTTTAGGCTACAAATGAAAATGAAATGCAAAGTTAATCATTGGTTTGGAATCCAGGGTCATAGACAAAATAGGTCCCAAAATAGTGGAAGTCAGGTTAAGTGTAAGCTGAAGACCTGGTGTGAGTGGTAGGAACCAATGAGGCCCTACTCAATTCTTTCTTGTTGTGGCTCCAAGGAAAGGCACGCCTATCGTGCTGCCAGATGTTCAAGAGATGTAAAGAGGCCAGCGACTTGAATTGCTATGCAAAATCTTCCTATGTTGGGTAATGGCTCATTAAAAACAAAACATAACCAAACAAAAAAGGTGCAAGCTTATCAAAGCATAACTACAGACCAATGAAATGTCACATCAGCTACTTATATAGTGGATGTGGGAAATATTTATGCCACGATAGAGGTTCTGCAATAAAGAGATATTTGTATAGGACCTACTGTATAACACGAGGACAGTCAGGGATTGTTTCAGGAGAGAAACTATCATGGCTTAGGCTTCAAGAAGAGACGTGATGTATATCCATTACGAATAAAAAGAAACAAGAGATTTTGCTTAATGATTAAGGGGAGAAAGGGAGCAAGTCTGGCACGAAAAGTTTTGGTCTAAGCAATGGGGAGGGTGGTAGAACCAGTTTCTCTGATGGGGAAAACTTTGGGAGAAGTATAGTGGGGCCAGGTTAAATTCTGGATGCCAAAATGATTATATTTAAATGAGGTTATCTAGAAGGCAGCTGCTTATCTGAACTCAGTTAGGAGATAGATCAACATTACAAAATAGATTTGGGAATCTTCAGCACACTGATGACATTTAAAGCCATGGACTGAATGAAGCTGACTTTTTTTTTTTTTTTTAAGATTTTTAAGATGATGCTATTTATCCATTTTATTTGTTTATTTATTTGGTCATGCTGCTCAGCTCAGTTTCCCAATCAGGGATCAAACCCAGGTCCCTGTCAGTGAAAGCACAGAATTCTAACCCCTGAACTGCCAGGGAATTCTTGAATGAGGCTGTTTAGACAGGGATGTAGACACTGAAGGGAAAATGAACACGTAGGAAGTTCAGGGGCTCCCTAACACTGAGAAATCTGGAAGAGAGAGGTGACCCAGAATGATGCAAAGGGCTTTGGGAAGGAGTACCTGGAGAGGCAGAAAGAAAACTCAGAGGTGTTTTGCATGGAACACCTAGAAAAGAAATTATTTCAAGAAGAAAAAGATGGACTAAATACTGATGAAAGGTTGCTGCTGCTGCTGCTAAGTCGCTTCAGTCGTGTCCGACTCTGTGCGACCCCATAGACGGCAGCGCACTAGGCTGCCCCGTCCCTGGGATTCTTCAGGCAAGAACACTGGAGTGGGTTGCCATTTCCTTCTCCAATGCGTGAAAGTGAAAAGTGAAAGTGAAAAGTGAAAGTGAAGTCCCTCAGTCGTGTCCGACTCTTAGTGACCCCATGGACTGCAGCCCACCAGGCTCCTCTGTCCGTGGGATTTTCCAGGCAAGAGTACTGGAGTGGGGTGCCATTGCCTTCTCCGGATGAAAGGTTAAGTAATGTGAAACTCAAGAACTAACCAGTGATTTGACCAGATCGGCTCATTCTGTAAACAGTTCAAGCACACCTTCTAAAAGAGTGCTAGCTATTTAATTATTAAATATAGACTGCAGATTCATTTTGGAAAAATAAAAACTAATTAGACATTTTCATCAGGGTAACCAAGAAAAATTTAAATTACTGGGTCATGTCGGTAACTCACACCTTATCTTATTCAACATGCACATATACAGTTTCCAAAAGGGAATAATAAACTTTCCTGTTTTCAAATTGTTGCATTATTTCTCAGCCTAGAATAAATTAATGAAAGGATTCTTCTTATACTTGGAAATAGGTACCTTATTAGGTTGATTATCACTTCTGTGTTCACTGATAAATGGACGCATCAAAGCAGCTGCCACCAATTTCATTATTTAAAAACAAAAACTTCCTGCAGAGTTTACCCATAACCCTTAAATTTATTTTAATGGCCACTGTGTCAAGATTACTAGAAGAGGCTATATTGTAATTAACTCTTCTTTAGCATTTAAGGATTTACTTTGACACTAATAAGAAAACTGGAAAGAAATTACTAGTTCCAGTTAATAATATTGTCCATGGCTTCAACTATCACATTAACATGTCCTGCCAGATCTTTATCCCCAATCACTCTCCCCATTGTCACATGATGTCTCAGTGACCCACTAACAGAGCTTGGTTAAGAAAACTCTATGATCCCCTTTCCATTCAAAATGAAACAACATTAAACTATACAGTAGCAACACAGTTCTGTTTTTTTCTGGCTTCCATATTTTTAGATTATATCAATATTCTTTTTAAAAAATCAAATGTTAATGCTGAAAAATGTTTTTATACAGTGATGTGTTGCTTCCATTTTCTGATCTGGTCATCGCTTCAAGTGTCATTTATCTACAACTGTCCTCATCAAGTTTTCCTAACAAAGCAATGTTGCTTTTAGACCAGCGGCTCTTGAACTATTTTGGATTCAGTGGTTCTTTGAAAAGCTGATGAAGCCTATAGACCTCTACAAAAATGCACATAAATACATACGCAAGTATTTTTGACAGCTTTATTCTCTTTCCCTCCATGTTCATTTCCACTTAACAGCTAGATGAGAAAATCCTGCGAAGGAGCAGATCACGTTCACTTCTCATTTTCATAACGATCACTTACTAATCATAAAATAGAAATGGCTCCAAACTGTGCAACTAAAACAAAATAAGCTTTAATTCTGCTCAAAACAACTGT
This sequence comes from Bos taurus, assembly GCF_002263795.3. NCBI lineage: Eukaryota > Metazoa > Chordata > Mammalia > Artiodactyla > Bovidae > Bos > Bos taurus. Next base: position 12,626,465 of record NC_037354.1, on the reverse strand, counting down.
TAATGAAGAGGCTTATTGTTTGGTTTGTATGAGAAGTGATTGTGGCATAACTGGAATGTGTAAATAATCTCTGAAAGCCAACTGATTGAGGATTTCGGCTTTGATAGAGGGAGTGAAGAAAATCTGTACTACAAAAAAAAAAAAGTTACTTTTTCAAATTTTAAAAAGACAGTAGCAAATGAAATCCAAACTTCCATGACTGACTTTCTCCTGCAAGGAGTAGGTTTGTCAGGAAATGCAAGAATCCCATCTCATCATTTCCTTTGTAGCCGAGTCAAAGAAGACATGGTGGTCATGCCCGAGTCACTGAGACCATCTGTGTTAACAGCCAAAGGATTACAATTCTGCATTTCAGTTTTAAAGCCTTTTGGAGCAGAAGTAACCTTCAGAAAAGTTCTGCAGATTTCTGCCTGCTGAGAAATTGAAAGGCAAAGTTACTCTTGACACCAGGCTCCAGAAATGTTTCCTCCGCATTGAAAAGCTTACTTTCTTCTCCACTTCCAGTCTCTGCTTCCAGAGAGCCAGCTGGGACAAAAGAAAGTAGATGTTTAGCAGGCTCCAAAATAGTAACTTGAGAGACTTGAATCCAAACTTTCACTTCTTTCTTATGGCTGAAAATATCAGCCAAATACTCGAGTCAGGAACAAACTCTTTCCTGTCAGACTGTTCAGAGAAGAGCTTCTATCTCTCTGAAAACAAACAGAATTTCTGCCTGTTGTTCAGTTCTGGGGCTTTAAGATTGGCCCCGTGAAATTCAGTCTTCTTTGGTAATTCAGGATTAGGTTTTTGTGATTATTCAAATTAAACTTTGAGTAAGTTCCAGCCTCTTTAATATTAGCATGAAAGAAAGAAAGAGAAGGGAGGGAGGAAGAGAGTGAGAGAGGGAAGGAAGGAAGAAGGGAGTCCCATGGTCGGGAGAGTTGGACTAGAAAGAAGGCTGAACTTCAAAGAATTGATGATTTTGATTGTGGTGCCAGGGAAGACTCTTGAGAATCCCCTGGACTGTAAGGAGATCAAACCAGTCAATCCTAAAGGAAATCAACCCTGAATATTCATTGGAAGAACTGATGCTGAAGCTAAAGCTCCAGTACTTTGACCACCTGATTCGAAGAGCTGACTCACTGGAAAAGACCCTGATGCTGGAAAAGATTGAGGGCAGGAGGAGAAAGGGGTGACAGAGGATGAGATGGTTAGACAGCATCAGCGACTGCATGGACATGAATTTGAGCAAACTCCAGGAGATAGCAGAGGACAGAGGAGACAGGTGTGCTGCAGGCCATGGGGTTGCGAAGAGCTGGACATGACTTCAAAACTGAACAATGACAAATGGTCTCTGAAATTTGAGGAGTGTAGATATAAGGCCCTTCTTGACCTTTGTTAGCTCTGCGTGTGTGTCTGTGTGTGTGTAAACAACTTTATTGAGATATAATTGACATACACTAATCTGCACATATGTAAATTGTATGATCTAGCAAGGCCTGCCACACATCTGTACCCGGGCAACCATCACCACAAAGAGGCCAGTGAACACAGCTAACACCTCTGAAAGTTTTCCCATTTTCTTTTTTACTTCTTCCTTCCCATCCATCTCAGAGCCTTCTTTCCATGAACCTTCTTTCCGTCACTATAAATAAGTTTGCATTTCCCAGCTCTTAAAATAAATGGAATCATAAAGTATGTACTTTTTTATAGCTCTTAAAGAAATCACTCAGTATAATTATTTTGAGATTAATCCATATTGTTCTATGAATCAATAGGTCATTTCTTTCTGTTGTGAGTAATATTCTACAGTACGTATGTAGATCACTATTTGTTTCTCATTCGTTTATTGATGGATATTGGAGTTTCCAGGTTTAATAAGGGTAGATTACACCTACCAAAATATTTGAGACAATCTAGTAAGGTGACTAAGGTTCATAGTACATACATCCTATCCTTATTTGGAGTAAAATAATTTCTTAGTGACAAAATTGAACAAGGTTAATTTTTATTGCTGATATTTTTTGTTCCCCTCCCCCCACATAACTAATCTTCACAGTATTATAAAGAAGAAAATTAAATACTTCCTTGAAAATTCAGTTCAATATCTGAAATGCTTCTGTGGATTTCCAGATTAAAAATCCCTGCTCTACATGTTTATGCATTTATTGTTGGGAAGAGAATTCCTCTACTTTTCTCCTCATTTTTACTGGGTCCTCCCAAAGGAGAAGGAGCTATAAGCTTGATTGGTCAGAGACTGAGACATTTATTGGATGGAATTTTCTAACTGGAGGGCTCATTGTGTGTTAAAGGACAGTGCCCGCCCACAGTGCACCCAGATGTCCCTCCTTACGCCTTGTTTGAGATAAACTCTCAAAGCAGCGATGGCCTGGCCCCTAGACCAGACCCGCTGTGCATTTTTCCCTCCCAAAGGACCAGCTATGACTGGGTTGGCCAATCAGATGGCAGCTTTTTCTCCAGCTAAGATAGCTAAGAACCTTAGATTACAGCGAGGGAGAGGGAAGCAGAGGGTCCTTCTCCAGTTGTTTTACTGAAGCTGAATTTTTCACCAATGCTTTCTCCAGGGCCCTGTTTAGGGGGATTTTTGTTGAGCTATTCATGGATGGGTAGGTCTATGCCATTCCACTTGGCACTACTTTATGTACATGGTTTTCTTGGTCAACAGCCCTGGAGAGAAGAAGAGTTGAATGAAAGAATTTGAAAATGCAAATTCAAATGGTCTCTTTGAGGTATATATCAAGGTTAGAATTAAATTTGGTGAAATACTTATTCTTTAGTCATAACATTCTATTTCTTCTCTCCTTTTGGTTTTTACTTTCATCTCCCTAGCCCTGGCTCTTATCTTACTATACTTTGATGATCACAATTGCTTTAAAAACTTGCTCATGTCCATAAAGTTTGTACACTACACATAGCATGCAATGTTCCCTAAAAAAATCGGTTATAAGCAATAACATTAAACATAAAACATAAGGGATGTGACAATATCTGCTATGACTAGCCCTAAAGTAGTTTATAAACCAAAGTTGTAAAAATGATATGGAGCTATGAGTCAGAACTGTTCACAATAAAACCAGAAAGTCCATCTATATATGAGACCACCAAGTGAGGGAAATGTCCAGAAAATTATTTACTTAATATTCCTCTATTGAGTGTATTCTGTCCATTCTCCTTTTCCAAGACGGATTACCACCCAAATCACTGAAGACAGATGGTTGCCTCTATTTTTAAAATGTTCTAGAGTCGATAATTTCACAAGCTCCTTTGGTAGTCTGTTTCAGTGGTTAATCACTCTCACACTCAAGACGTTCTTCCTTATGTCTAATATATGATGTCTAAATAATGAAATACACTGACTGGAATAAGGAGGGTAATTTTAACTTTCACAGCTGCTAGAACTAGAGACCTAAACAATTTTTCAAGGAGACACATGGCTCTATTATGTTCTCTATGGGGCTGACAGCTCCTTCCCTGACCTTTCACCCTCTTTATAAGTCTATAATTCTTACTTTCCACAGGATATTGTCTACTGAATATCCTACAGACATTCAGAAGTTAAGCTAATCAAAGTAGACTGACTTTGCTTGTTAAAAATGCAGTTTTCTTGAATATGGAGTTCTAGGGTCCACTTTCACTTCTATTTGCAATACAAAATTCAGAAAACTGTTAAATCTATCTATAAGGCAATTTCATAGTCATAGTTTTGGTAAAGCATGTTGGGATTTCATTCCTAAACAATTAACGGTGTATGTCTTGGGTGGAGTCTCTACGTTTCCCAACACCAGAAGTGCCCAACTGCCTTCCTCACTGTAGGACTTGGGGTAACAATGACAATGCCCTGGACATTCTAAACAAGGCTCACTTAATTTTTTTTTCCCCTGTCCTCCGTTGTCACCTTTCCTGCAGCCAGGAATGTCTCCTGAGTACCTCTGATTAAGGATAAATTTTTATTCTTATGTTTCTTTCCAGTGTCAGGAAACCCTTTCAACAGGATTTAGAGATGATCAAATGTGAGGGGAGATAGCTTAAGGAGTATCCCTTCCTAGGGTAGTGAACTTTAAGTGTGTCTGATGTGAGGGATAAAGCTGGACTCCAGTACTTTGGCCACCTCATGCGAAGAGTTGACTCATTGGAAAAGACTCTGATGCTGGGAGGGATTGGGGGCAAGAGGAGAAGGGGACGACAGAGGATGAGATGGCTGGAGGGCATCACTGACTCGATGGAAAGTGAGTCTCAGTGAACTCCGGGAGTTGGTGATGGACAGGGAGGCCTGGCGTGCTGTGATTCATGGGGTCGCAAAGAGTCAGACACGACTGAGCGACTGATCTGATCTGATCTGATCTGATGTGAGGGAAGGGACTGCCTTCCTGGAACACTGAGTCCCCGTGACATCACATGCACTCTCAGGATGGTGACCAGAGACAGGCCCCCTCCGCATTCCTCTTGGCTGTGAGTGAACCAGACTTGTCTCATCCAGAAAGCATATGACGCCCCTGGACCTTCGCTGCTTTCCTATCTTCCCATCGGACCATCACTCACTTCCCTGCCTTGGGGCACCTCCCTTCCCCTCCTCAAGTCCATTTCTTCCCCCTATCCCATTGCCCAGAAGGGCCACTTAGCACTGACATTCAAAGGCACAGCAGCAGGACCCTGAGTGACTCCTTCCAACTTTCCCCTGAAAATTATAATGAACTTATCTATGAGACAGAAATAGAGTCACAGATGTAGGAAAAAAACTTAAGGTTTCAGAGGGCAAGGGTTGGGCATAATAAATTGGGAGATTGGGGCTGACATACACATACTACTATATATTGGGTTGGCCAAAAAGTTCATTCAAGTCATTATGGAAAAATCCAAATGAAATTTTTGGCCAATCCAATATAAAACAGATAACTAACAAGGACCTACTTTATAGCATAGGGAACTATACTCAATATTCTGTAATGACATATGGGAACGTAATCTAAAAAAAGAGTTGTTGGTCAGTTGCTAAGTCATGTCCAACTCTTTTGTGACCCCATGGTCTTTAGTCCACTAGGCTCCTTCTGTCATGAAATTCCCCAGAAAAGAATACTGGAGTGGGTTGCCATTTCCTTCTCCAAGGGATCTTCCCAACCCAGGAATTAAAACCCCATTTCCTGTGTCCCCTGCATTGGCAGAAGATTCTTTACTGTTGAGCCACCAAATATATGCACAACTGATTCACTAGCTGTATACCTGAAACTAACACAATATTGTAAACCAACTATAGAGGTGAAGTCGCTCAGTCGTGTCCGGCTCTTTGCAGCCCCATGGACTGTAGCCTACCAGGCTCCTCCATCCATGGAATTTTCCAAGCAAGAGTACTGGAGTGGGTTGCCATTTCCTTCTCCAGAGGATTTTCCCAACGCAGGGATCAAACCCAGGTCTCCTGCATTGCAGGAAGATGCTTTATGGTCTGAGCCACCAGGAAAGTTCTGAAAACTCAACTATACTCCAGTTTAAAAAAAAAAAGTATAGACAGACAAAGGTAAATGTCTTAAGAATGCTATTTAGGGTCATTTTACTCTCAGATTAAGAAGCTGCATTGAAGTTACTGATGATACTGAAACAAAAAGGGAACAAAGCCCAGAGCAAGAATTGAAGAGATTCTCAGCATTTAAATTAGTAACTGAAGAGCAATAAGTACAGCTTCTGGTTCACAGAAGGGTCCTAGATCCTGAAGGTCTGTGTTTGAATATTTGTTGTTTCAAAGACTGCTAGTCAGACTGGGGCATGTCACTTGGCTTTTCTGCCTCAGTTTCTTCATCTGTGAAATGGGGATAATGCTGACCTCAATTATGACTGTTAGGCATAAATGTAATGCACACAGTTGACATATAAAGTGTTAGTTGTGCTCACTAATGAAGGATAAAAGATATTGAGGCTATATTTTTTAAGATTATTTTGGCAATGTGGAAGAAAAAGAATAGAACATGTCTTCTGAGACAGGAGTGCCATCACCGTGCACAGAGTCTGTGAGAGGGAGCCCTGGGCAAGGTGAGCAGAGAGAATGGAACCAGTGGAAGGAAAGAGCCCAGTGCTGAACATGGAACCCAGAACTTAATACATTTGATAAATAGATAAGGGTCTATTTTTCCTCAGTTGTTGGAATAAGGAGAGGGCATAGACATATAGAAAGGCCTCAGGGGGGAAAAAAAAGATAATTTGTTTCCAATTCTGTAGGCTTTGAAATCTTTAAGTCATAAGGTATGGTTTGCTGGCTGGACAGAATGGAAGTTGGTCAGAAAAGACTGGTCGATATACCAGAAAGAGTAGGGGGAAGCTGCTTTCTACAGGAAATAAGATGAATACAGAAAAGTGTAGTGGGGGTGAGTTCATTAATGTTTACTGATAAGCAACAGCATAATAAATGTTCTTGAGATGCTTAAGAAATTTCTTTTAGAGCATAAAGGATAGCTTTTGTTTGTTTCTGTTTATTTTATGAGGGAACCATGACTTAGTTTTGGATGTGAATGAGGCAGTTCAAGAATGATCCCAGTTTTCTTGGTTTACAGGAGCCACTTAACTTGCCCAGTATTTTTGCCTTGGTATAGCTCTCATTCTCCTTTGATTCATTATCTTGGTTAGTCCTCATGACAGTGAGGTAGATATTATTATTTCTCTTTTAAGGATGAGAAAATGCCACAACCAGAATCAGGAGTCTAGGGACTTCTTCAGGTCTCAGAAGGCTTTCTCCTTAAATGCTGAGGACCTGCTACTGTGTTTTGTAATCTTTGTGTGTGAATTGGGCACTTATCACAGGTATTTGCCAATGAAAGAAATCTTTAAGTAAATACTAATTTTGTTTCATTTTGTGGTGTTTGCATATTTTGGCCTCTCTGCATGGCATGTGGAATCTTATTTCCCTGATCAAAGATCAAACCCATACCCCATGCACTGGAAGCACAGAATTTTAACCACTGCCAGGGAAGTCCCAGGGAAATCTTCTAAAAATCCATTCATATTCGCAGATGATAAAGCTGCTTGAAACTAGTGACTTCAAGTTTTCTCCTTCCCTCCACCCAACACGGTTCAAAGCAAAGCAATACTTCATTTTCAGGTTTTCTTTTTTTTGGAGGGGGCAGGTTGTATATCTGTGCCTTGTATTCTCATGATTAAGGCAAAACTTGGAAGTCAATATTTTATTGAATACTAATTCTTGCTGAGCTCCCAGCTCCTTGGAATCCTGAAGCTAGTCACTTTGCTTTTCTGAGTTTCTGCCAATCCAGTGATAAAACTGCTAAAAAAAACAGAAAGAACCTCACCCCAAAAACTGAATCCAGATTTTCTCTTGTATAAATTAACAGAAAAAAAAAGTACACAGAAGCAGGTTACATAAAATAAGTGAAATAAATGTTTCTAATGGACTGAGGGTGGTTTATAGAGGCCAAAGTCACTGTCCTGCTGGCAATAAATACTTGATTAAAAGAATCGTAGGCATTTGATTGAAATGGGCTCATTTGCCACTTTGTTTTCTAGAGTTAATGACATTTGTTTTGCACTTCATTATTTTGTCCTGCTTAAATAATAATCTAAAAATGAAAAGAAATGAAAACAAAGGACCCAGTGTCCTTTGCCTTGCTGGAGGGAAAGTACAATGCTAAATAGTCTCCTTTTTTTGGTATATCATCACATTTAAAATAGAGTTTTCTCTCTACATTAAATTAACCTACAAATCTCAGTGGTTCAGTGAATTTTTTATTAGTCTTTGTAATTCCTCTCCCCCATTTTTGCTAATAGGATAACAAACAATGTCAAAGCTGTAGACTGTGATACACACATAAGAACAATAATAAGAGACAATGCAAAATAGAATTAAATTCCGAGACTGTAGTTGTTTTCTCTGAATACTTAATGTCTCTGATTGCTGAAAACTGTAAGTAACAATGATTCAAAAAAATTGGTCCAATCCTGGTATGATTCAAATATGAGGTACTTTGTGTCTTTTAAAGCAATACTTTTAAAAAGTCTTAACTTATACATGTTTAGTTACTTCTTTTCATACCCACAAAGGAAATTTCAGAGGTAGTGATCCAATCATATAAACCGGAGATCCTTGTTGGGTAAACCATTGGATGACTGAAAAGAGGAGGCAATTTAAGCCACTGTGTTATCAATTTAGCTATGTAAGAATGGGTGCTCTTTAGTTCAGAAACATGTCTAAGGATTTGTCAAATCTAAAAATAATACCAGAGCCTACGTGCTTCATGCCCTTTCTGCTGCTGAATTTAAAGCCAGATAATTCAAAAGAGAATTTTTCATTAGGTACCAATGTCTGTGCCTACCACTGTCATTGCCAATGAAAATAAGAGATGTAAAGATAATATTTTTTAATGTAAAATATTTTACTGCTTTAAGGTTTAAATTTTTTTAAATCATGAGTTTTGAAAGACTTTTATTAAAAAATATTATTCTAACATTATTTAAGGAAGAAAAACTTGGATGGAGTTTTGAGTTCTGGGGAGCACTCATCTGAACTTCCCTCATTTAGGGTCAAGAATAAAATGCAAATACTATTTCCTGTATTATCTTAAGACATTTTTGTTGAAGCAGTTGGATATTTCAAAAGAGAAGAATATTCTAACCACTGAGGGTATTTACTTTATGTCATTCCCTTTATTTCAATGTTAGGTGACTTCTAGAGCCATAAAATGGGAATAACAACAATAATATTTAAAATAACACCAGTGTTGACATGGAAGAGTCGGTTGGCTTCTCCATGGTTACTCTTATTCACACCTACCCCTGCCCCATTCTTCACTGTGGATATTTATTTTCCCAAAGTAGCTTTGACTTTATTTTTTTTTCCAAGTTGCCATTCCTAAACCACACAGTGATTTAAAAAAAAAAAAAAGTAACATTCTTAGGATATGACAACAGACTAGGCAATGGCACTGGGATTAAGAAATGAAGACTACTCTTGAACAGCAAGGACAGATTAAATGAAGTGATCAAAGTCCATAGGGTTGCAAAAGAGTCAGAAATGACTGGCTAAACAGCAACAACAAGGACAAAAACAAAGTGACGCAATAATGACTTATTCAGGAGTCACACGTGCAGTTTATATCCAAAGCAAGAGTTCATACTTCAGAAATCCTGAACTATTCTGGCTTTGTTCCTGTAGGGTTTGAGCCTCTGAAGAAAAGATCCTTCTCTCCCTTCTCGACGTCTCTCTCGTTTTTGCAGGATCCTTCAGTATCATTGTGAGATGATAGAACACCCTCTTCTGACTTTTCTAGTAGGATGTCGACAATCCTTCTTTCAACAACTATTTACTGAGCGTGTATTAATGTCAGTGCTCTGAAGGCAATGTGTTCTTGTTACTGTGGACATATGGAAAAGTAAAAGAAAGTGCTCCCTGCCTGAAAGGAGCTTAGACTCTTGGGGATATAGAGTTTTACCAGATAAATCTTCATAAACCGATTAATGCTTTGGAGAGGGCTATGAGAGCGTGTAACCAGAGAGGATGATCGAAGCACCAGAAACAGTGAAAGCTTCCTGTAGAGAAAGAATTTTCAATTGAGAACACGACCAAAGTCTATTTATGAAATTGTATTAAATCGGTATTAGAGTTGGTAGAATGTTATTGGAAAAAGTTAGGAGTACATGGGAAGAATTACATGACATCAGAGGTCTATGTGTGTGAGAATGTTTTGCAAGGACAGAGAGTCAATGACAGAGTATGAGTGAATTTCTCAATCAGCAGGTAAGACAGTCAAAGTTCAACACAAAATCACGGGCAAGTTACCAAGTTTCAATTTATTTATCATGAATGTACTTTCATCTGCCTCAAAGGACTTCCCTGGTGGCCCAGTGGTTAAGACTCCATGCTGCCTGCTTCCAGTGGTTGAGACCTCTGCTGAAGGGGGTGCAGGTTCAACTCCTGGTCAGGGAACTAAGATCCCACATGCTGTGTCATGAGGCCAATAGAGTGCTTTTAAACTCATTTTAGTGTGTGTGTGTGTGTGTGATTGTGATTAAACTAAATGTTTATAAAGTAACTATCACCTCTAAAGTGACCAGTAGCTGCTCATTTTTTTAACCAAAATTATTTTCAAGGATGGATTAAATGTACGCACAACAGCTCACATGATGACCCATAACTGGACTCATCTTAAATTTTGTTGATCATATCAGGACACTTTTGAGCGTGAAAGTGACAGAACCAGACCTGTCACCTGAAAAGTGTGTTCGCCTTGTCTATACTGCCGGGTAGAGATAATGTTGAAAAGCAATCAACAAAAACTCGCACATACAAGGCACCACCAACTCCCTCAAACCATGCCCATAATATGTCCAGTCTCTGCCTAGACTACTCAGACATAATACAACTCTGATAACATGGATCATTTTAAAGTACGTGAATATTAGAAGGACCCTCTCACGGCTATTACTACATTCCTTGTATTACAAAAATAATACACACAAAAAGTAAATGAATAAATAAACAAACACTAGAGTAGGGTATAAAACGAAAGATAAAAATCTCCTAATCTTCCAGGGTTCAGCTGAACATCCATCTTAGGATGTGTGTGTGTGTGTAGGTCTATTTTTGTTAATGTCACTAATGCTGCATATAAAATAATGCAGTTTATCTCTTTGAGATACAAACATATTTACAATGAATAGTTAATACTGTGGACATATAACTTTCCTCAAAGGCGAATTAACAAAAGCGCTCCTACATTAGGACCAACGACTGCACCAGGAAACTGGCAGCTCTCCTTTTCAGAAGCTGAGGACCTTGGCCACAGTCGGGGGGTGGTTGGGGGGGGAGGTGTCCTTGTGCAGCCTGTTTCACTGACCCCAGGCAGCTCCTCTCACTTCCTTTCTCATCACTGACAGCAGAGGAGTTTGATTTCACTCCCCTGACCCTGCGATACTGTTTCCTGTGGCTTAAAGTCACAGGAACTTTTTCTTGATTAACCCACTTTCCGGCACGCATGGACCCCCCACTCCTCTTAGCAAAGTGCCTCCATACCAGGCAGTTCAGATTTATCCCAGAGACCAAGAGGGAGACTCCTAGCTTGCTTGTGTTCGCGCACCAATCACCAATGGATTTTCCCCCTCTCCGCTCCCTTTTCTCCTTCTAAATGCAAAGCATGTACAGCAGCTGTGAATGTGAGAGACAGGCCAGTGCCCCGTGTAAAGAAAAACAGTCACCAGTACTTGGAAAACATTATGGTGCCTGCCATCCTGAGCTTGTGAAACCAGGAACAGTGAATACATTTAGCCATTAACAACTTTATTTCAAAGGCAAACATATGTGCGTGCAATCTGAGCCTGTGCTCACTGAGAATTAATTGCTTGACAAGATAAATTTAAGGCAGAGCATCGTTTGCAAGGGGGAAACACCATGGAAATTCACAACAGTAGGTAGCAGGTATTCTCCTGCGAATCCAACAAAAAGAGCCAATGATTTGTTTCCTTACATTAAAAATATAATAATAAATGCAATGGTGTTTTGAGAGTTTAAGAAGGGGAAATTGTGGCCCTCTGTGTGTTTCTTATGAAAAGCTGTTTGATGGGAAACTGGGACATTTAAACCACCAATGGTGACTTTTCTTGCTGATAGTTCCTCATTCTAGTTATTGGGTTGGTCAAAAAGTTCATAAGAACATCTTACACAGAAACCCAAATGAATTTTTTGGTTAACCCAATATTTTCCTGGAGCTACTCTTTTCTTTCTTTGGTATATGTACTTGCTGTTATTGTTGTTTAGTTACTCAGTCATGTCTGATTCTTTTGTGACCTCATGGACTGTCACCCTCCAGGCTCCTCTGTCCATGGGATTTCCCAGGCAAGGATTCTGGAGTGGGTCGCCATTTTCTTCTCCAGGGGATCTTCCAGACCCAGGGATCTAGCCCATGTCTCCTGCTTGACAGGTGGATTCTTTGCCATTGAACCACCAGGGAAGCCCAGATATATGTACTATTTCTCCTATTTTCCCTGGGCTGAGAAGCATGGGAAGAACATAAGTATGTCAAGGAAAACAGATTATTAAGCAACTTGGTTACTTGAATAATAGTGGCTATTGTATGTGACCAAACATACTTTGTGACTCTCAATGGACAATATGGTATAGCCTCTTCATTTCTTGACTTAGAAACTCTGAATTGATGTGGACTACTGGATTCACTGAGAATCTAGAGTTTATTAAGAGGGGGTACTAAGTTAGGTCATTTCCACCAGACATTCTTTTTTCCATCACTGCATGAAGTGCATATGAAAGTAAAATATCTCTTCCTCTTCCCTGTCTTTATCTTCCCTTTTTCTTTCTCCACCTCTCTCTCTCTCTTAACCTTAACATTCTCTCCTCCCAAGGGGTCTTGGACCACCCATGTTTCCACCTTCTCTCTCTGGAAAAAAATAATCTGACCATCTTAACCACAGCCAGGTGCTGGGAGCTCTTATCTTGATATTCAAGCTATCCATAGGGATTCCCTTATTTTCAAAACATCATTTATTACTGAGACTCCTCTGTAAGAAGCTCACAGACTCTATGCCCTCTCTCCCTCAAAGTTTGTGAGGAGGAGAGTCATCTGGTCTTCCACTGACAGGTTTAGGGGAGATGAGAAGTGTAGTGGAGACTGTGTCACAAGCTTCCAAAGAGGGATGTGGCACCAACATGTGTTCCCTCCAAGCTGATGGGTATATTGTATGGGGAAGCTCCCCATACATCTTTATCCTGCTGGCAAAGTCCCCAGTCATGGGGTTGTTTATGAGCCCCTTTCACTGCACCTAAGTGGGAAGGAGGTTGAATATGAAATAAGAAAGCTCTTATTCAACTTATATGCAGAGTAAACCATGCAAAATGCCAGATTGGATGAAGCACAAGTTGGAATCAAGATTGCAGGGAGAAATATCAATAACCTCAGATATTCAGATGACACCACTCTTATGGCAGAAAATGAAGAGGAACTAAAGAGCTTCTTGATGAAAGTGAAAGAGGAGAGTGAAAAAGCTGGCTTAAAGCTCAACATTCAGAAAACAAAAATCATGGTATCAGGCCCTGTTACTTCATGGCTAATAGATGGGAAAACAATGGAAACAGTGACATATTTTATTTTCTTGGGCTCCAAAATCACTGCAGATGATGACTGCATCCATGAAATTAAAAGATGCTTGCTTCTTGGAAGAAAAGCTGTATAGAACCTATACAATATATTAAAAACAGAGGCATTACTTTATCAACAAAGGTCTGTAGAGTCAAAGCTATGGTTTTTCCAGTATGCAGTGAACTGGAAAGGCTATGGTTTTTCATGTATGGATGTGAGAGTTGGACCATAAAGAAAGCTGAGTGGTGAAGAATCGATGCTTTTGAACTGTGGTGTTGGATAAAGAGATCAAACCAGTCAATCCTAAAGGCAATCAGTCGTGATTGTTCATTGGAAGGACTGATGCTGAAACTGAAGCTCCAATACTTTGGCCATCTGATGAGAAGAACTGACTCATTGGAAAAGACCCTGATGCTGGGAAAGATTGAAGGTGGGAAGAGAAGGGGATGGCAGAGGATAAGATGATTGGATGGCATCATCAACTCAATGGATATGAATTTGTGCAAGCTCTGGGAGTTGGTGATGGACATGGAAACCTGGTGTGTTGCAGTCCATAGGGTCGCAAAGAGTCAAACATGACTGAGCGACTGAACTGAATGGACCTGAACTTCACTGTACCTAAGGAAACAAGAATTCTCTTCCACTCTTGAAAGACCTAGGCTCTACTTCAGGTGTTGATCTATAGGGAAGGGCTCCTAGAAATTCTAGTTTAGGGATTTCCTTCAGCCTCAAACATTCCTTAATCTGAAAGTTACTATTATTCTGGCTATCTGTGTGCTTCTGGGGAAAATAAAAAAAAGATGCTGAATTGAAAGTTACTGCAATTTCAAAGGTCAAAGTGACCAATTTGGTACAGTTATAAGGGCTCACTGAAAAACCAATATCTTATAATGGTTTTTCTAGAAGTTAAGAAGGAATATATTCAGCCTTTCCAGTTCACTGCACACCTACTTAACTCCTAAAAGAATATTATCTATATATCAGAACGGAAAGCATTTGGGAAGAATCTAGATTTTCCAGAATTTTCTCAGAAGTATGCCCAGTCATTCCATCATGTTCTACTGTTTGTTGCCCCCTGTACTGTAGCCCACCAGGCTCCTCTGTCCACGGTTTTCTAGGCAAGAATACTGGAGTGGGTTGCCATTTCTTTCTCCAGGGGATCTTCATGACTCAGGTATCAAATCCATGTCTCCTGAGTCTCTTGCACTGGCAGACAGTTTCTTTACCACTCAGGCCACCTGGGAAGCCCTTCTCAGAAGTGATAGCATATCAAAGAATATTCTGGGAAAAATAAGATGTTATTCCTAGAATATTTGTAATTTAAAAATTCAAGGTAAGTATTTTGACAGCATCTCCATGACTGAATAAATCAATATAAAGAGTCCTATTTCTTTAAGATAAAATATTTTAGAGTATGTGGCTTCTGTCAGAGTAGTAAGGCAGCCACATTTTCACAATATGGTTTATTTTTACTTTTTCCAGTGGAATATAGGCATAGTCTTGCTATGTAAACTTTAGATTATTATATTTTATATACTTTCTTATTTTTAATGTGTTTCTAGAAAGAAAAGAGTAGCAGTACAGTAAAAATAAAAATTATATTCTGTTGGGATTTTTTTTTTTTTCCCTAAGCCACTAAAGGAAATACTGAATGTCAATAGGTTACTTCTCATGAGATTCTCAAAACATTTGTTTAGGAGTTTTGTTTTTTGGAAAGTTTTACTCAAGTATTCAGTCTTTGGGAACTGCTAACAACAACAATCTCTAAAACTGGCAGAACTTTCTAAGTAGAAAATGCTTATAAATTTGTTATATTCTGTAGTTGTTAGAATAATGGTTTATCTATGGTTTTCAAACTCTTGCAGCACCTCTACAATAAACTCTGCTAAAGCTATGAATATGCTTGCTCCTTATATGAGCCAATATGTACTATAAAGACATATCATAGTGGTCAAATATATACAAATATTCTCCTTTTCTTCTTTTTCCTTCAAAAAGAAAAGGAAGATAGTAATATATATAACAAGAGCTGGAATAATTAGCTGTCTGTGATGTCATAAATCTTGTAAAAGTTTTACATGATATAAAGGATAGAACAAAAAACTTTATAACTTAGGTCCAGTAAAAATAGATTGGTTCATAAATAGATAATATGCTTCATTTTGATATTTTAATTACCATTCAAGAGTATACAGTTTTAACTCAATGAGGATCAATAACCATAAACTCCAAAACATAAAATAGCTTAAAGAGTTATGAATGAACTGGCTCAGCAATGGTTTATCCGTTGGTTCCTCTCCAGTTCCTTCCCTGTCTGCTCTCATACCTCTAGCCTTCTTGAATCCTGAGGCCACAGTAAAAGTGCATCACTCAGATATCCTGCCATGATGAATCTAATCACTCAGATATCCTGCCGGGGTGAACCTAACTGGCCAGTACCAACTGCTGTCCAGCTCTACTCACTAGTTTATTCTTTCATAAGCCCATACATCCCAAGCCAGCAAAACAAGGATCATATAGTAATTCCTAAAAGACACGGGACTCCTCAGCTCAATTTTGGCTCACAGTTCCCCATCAGTGAGGCCACTGGAAGTGCACTAAAGAGTTAGGCACTTCTTCCTAGGGCCCCTGCTTTCCCCTCGGCTTCTCAGAGACAGGAAAGTCTTACTGTTGACCTCCATTGGCTCTGCCTTCTCTTTTCTTCACAAGTGCCCTCCCTCCAATAAATCTCTTGCACACCTTATCCTGTCTCCTGGGTCAGGTGTCTGCTCCACAAAGGATGCCAATGAACACCAACCCATTTTGGCCTCTGCCTTTGACACCTGGCTACTCTTCTCTTGGAGAAGGCAATGGCACCCCACTCCAGTACTCTTGCCTGGAAAATCCCATGGATGGAGGAGCCTGGTAGGCTGCCGTCCATGGGGTCGCTAGGAGTCAGACACTACCGAGCGACTTCACTTTCACTTTTCCCTTTCATGCATTGAGAAGCAAATGGCAACCCACTCCAGTGTTCTTGCCTGGAGAATCCCAGGGACTGGGGAGCCTGGTGGGCTGCCGTTTATGGGGTCGCACAGAATCGGACACGACTGAAGCGACTTAGCAGCAGCAGCAGCAGCAGCAGCAGCAGCAGCGGCATTCTTCTCTGCTCCACTTATCACTGCCTACCAGATGCTTCTTTCTGATGATTCCTACCCCACTTTCTGTTTTCCAGGCCTTTCTTCTCTGTATGCACCACCCAACCCTACCAGGTCTCTTGTTCTTATTTAGGTTTGTCACTGCCTGTTTTGTTTCCTGATATATCCTGGATGCTTAAAACTGTGGTTGGCACATAGTGGGTCCTCAGTAAGTATTCATGGAACAAATGAATGTTAGTTCTGAGAAAGAATTAACAAAACATAGTTCTGGACGATGGTTCTTTGCTGATGTTGATGCAAGCTGACTCTTATTGTTCCTGACATCTAGTGGCAAGATGGAAAACTATCCTGAGACCAGAAGCAATTCCATTGACTGGCTCAAGTCCAAAGCAGTAGAGAAATGTCAGAAAGCCAACTCTTCAGGGCATATAATATTTTCTAGGGTTAGTACACTTTTTAGATACTTAACAGATTAAGTATTCATCGATGAAAACTCCAGTCAATTCTAGCATGGATAGTCAATTCTCACTACATAGAAATCTTCTGAGTTTCAAAAGGGTATCCAACCCCACCTGGGTAATGAGTTAGCAAGCTGAATCTATGCTGTCACAAAGATTCTCCAGTCTTGACATCCTACTCCATCTAACTATGGCAGTAAAAATAGACATGCTAAATCATACAACAGTTTCAGTCAGGAACAGTGTAGCATCCACAGAACTTGGAATATGGACGAGTCAGGTGTTAATTTCGATTCACCGTGGCCGAATGATGTACTTGAACTCCACCAGTTGTTTACAAAAGGACCCCGTGAACCATATCCACATCAGGCTCTTACACTGAAGGACCAGATGGTGAAATGAGAAGAAAACGGGCAGCAAGGAGACTCATTTTGATCGTTTTTCTTCCTTCTGTTACTGCATTCAACAAATATATGTAAGTGGCGCCAACACGTTCCCGCCATGGTCCACACTCTTGGGATACATCAGGGAACAGAAGAGACAATTATTGCCCTTGGTGAGTCAAATGTCCTTCTCATCCTCCAAAGGGGCTACAATTCTCCAGATGCTTTAACCTCACAAGGGTGTGCTGCTCAGAGAACAGGGGACAAAGCTTGCTGTTGACAATGATAAGATCTGCGGTAGCTTGGAAAGGAGCAGGAAATTGGGGTCTATTTTCCTCTAATGGATGCTTTACTAAGCAAGCTACTCCCCAAAATTGAATAAAGTACCAGATTCTCATGAGTGCTCGATTGCTTGAGAAATAGGTCAGAAAATGAAAGTTCACTTTCTGGAGGAAATGTCCCAAAGTGCCAAGATTTCTAGAGGAGTTGGATGGGAATGGGGAGTGTCACTCTGGTCTTGAGATGATACAAAGTTGCCCGAGGATGTTCCAAACCCAGGGAGGAGAAAGATGGTGTGTGTGTGTGTGTGTGTGTGTGCTCAGTCATGTCTGACTGTGGATGGTAGCACGCCAGGCTCCTCTGTCCGTGGGATTTCCCAGGTAAGAATACTGGAGTGGGTTGCCATTTCCTACTCCAGGGAATCTATAATTTCTGTACTTAAATTCTAAGACATTCTATGAATTTCTCAGTTTCTGATATGAGTTCTTTAGTTTCTGATGTGAATTCTTAGTTTCACATACACGTCCCCATAGGGAGGTTGGAGATGCCATGGGCTTTGTCGACAGACAGATGTAGATATGAGCTCCACCACCTTAGAATTTCATGCCCTGGACAATCTGTTTTCCTTTTCTGATCCTGTCTTCTTATCTATAAAATAAGTAATGATAGTATCTATCTAAATACAGTATTTTATATGTAAAGGTCTGGCATATAACAGAATGCCAAACATGTTAGTTTCCTTTTATTCTATGGATTGCAATCATCCTCTAGCTCACAAAGATACATGTACATGTAGGATGTTTCACTGTCTTGTTTGTTTTGTACTAAGATCAGAATTTTCTATTTCAAATCACTTGCATTGCTTGGGAAAATATGTATGGCTTATTCACAAGGTGATCCATTCTATGGTGCCTGCCAAATGTGGTGACTAAATAACGTACGTTGGTGTTAATGAGTCTCCTCCTTTTTGCTACAAGTATCTAAGTTGGGATAAAGCTTCTACATTTGCAAGAGACACCTAATAGAACACATTTTTGAAAGGCTGTTTTTATAAACTCTAAAATGAATCTTTAGAATGTACTAACAACACAAAACTTGTAGTAAACTGATTTTTACCACTGATTTTTAAAGGTGAGAAAATAAAGATGCCTTTTTAGGTACACTCCACCCTGCCCATGGGGTCTGGCAGTGCCTCAGTTGAAAACCACCACCTATGAAGCCACTCTTACTGATCAAGTATATATTTGAAGTGGAATCTTTTGCAATTACACTTTACATCCCAACTTTCTGCACCCAGACATAGAATTCCTTTAAGACATTTGGGGATATTGGAAAGAAGATGGTCCACTGCACACCTTGGGAGATGGCATCTTTATAGGCAGTTTCTTCTGTCAGTTGACATGACAATAATTTTAGAGCCAGAGATGGTCTTAGGCAACCTCACCAAATTCCCCTTGGACCTAGAATAGTATGATGGAGCAGCCTGATTTTTCCCTGATTTTGAGGAAGGCCCAGAGATGAGCTAAGAGAGAAGACAGAGCTGGCTGGCATGAAGGTGTCTTTCATTCTAGAGGACGTGACACTGTAGTGCCTGTTGGTGTGGAGGTGTAGTTGGGGAGCCAGATTCAAAGGCAGACTTTGCAGAGAAGAATAACAGCAACTGAGAACCAGATGGGACTGTGTAAACCACAGCTGGTAGCAGTGTAGACAGTTTCCAGATGAGAACCAGATGTCTGGTCTCAATGCTAAGATCCAAAGTAAGCTCACCAGCTCTTTGATGCTACTTTGGTAAGAGAGAGGAGGAGGAAAGTCTCAAATGGATGGTATTATAACCAGAAATTGTATTAACCTGCCGCCGCTGCTGCTGCTAAGTTGCTTCAGTTGTGTCCGACTCTGTGCAACCCCATAGATGGCAGCCCACCAGGCTCCCCCATCCCTGGGATTCTCCAGGCAAGAACACTGGAGTGGGTTGCCATTTACCTGGAATTGACTAAATACAAGTCTCTTCATTTAAGTGGAATAGAAGTCCAGGATAGAGATTCAATTTAGTGGCAGAAAAAAAAAAAAAAAAAGAGTATATATTTTTTATGTGTTCAGAGGATTTTGAATTCATTGACAAATATCTATTTCACTTTCCTGAAATTTCTCCTGCATTCTTCATGTCAGTATTTCCCAAACAGCATGTTGTGAGACACTAGTTCTGTGGCATGTTAGATGTTCTCCAGAAGCAACAATTTCCATGATAAATAATTTCAGGGAAAATTGCATAATGTATTAAAAGTTCTAAAAGATCTTGCAAAAAGAGAACCTTTCCACTTTTCTTTCAGCTAACATTTTCCTTAATCATTTCAATACAACCTATATAGTTATTTTTTTCTCAAATATCAATCAACAAATTTGGGGAATCTACCATTCTGTAGAAAACTTTGGCAATGCTGCTTTGCCAGTAGTAACATGCAATTTCCATCCCTGTCTCTTCAGTTTAAAAATGTGTAATTGATCTTTGTCTTATTTTAAGTTAATTGATTCAACAAGCATTTTGTGGTCTGTTACTATGTGCCACATCTGAACTAGAGGATTCGAGAGCTTCTCTAGGCTTTGTTTTCCAGCTCAGTCACTTCAGTCGTGTCCAACTCTTGTGACCCCATGGACTGGTGCCCATCAGGCTTACCTGTCCATGGGATTCTCCAGGCAAGAATATTGCAGTGGGTTGCTATACCCTCCTCCAGGGGATCTTCCTGACTCAGGGATCAAACCCATGTCTCTTACATCTCCTGCATTGGCAGGTGGGTTTTTTTTTTTTTTTTTACAACTAGCACCACTGGGAAAGCCCCCAAGAGATGTAATTGACAGATAGTGTGTGATGATCTCACGCACTCATCTTCCATGAGCTGATCACCACATGTTTACTCACCCTCTTCCGAAGTTCATACTTACTATCCTCAGGGTGGGACTGCATGAGGGTGAGTCTTGAAGGTCACTGGGGGTTCCAGGGGGCAGTAGGGGGCATCCGTGGGCAAGGGTTCTCAGTGGCTACTGGGTGTGCATTCTGATGGAGCCCATGATTCACTGAGTAGGATCCATGCTCCTGTGCTAATAGTCAGAGTCAGGGTGCTGTGCTCTCAGCCCCTGTCATAGGCAACTCACGACTCAGAGCTCAGGACGGAGTGAGAGAACTGGGCCTCCTTTACACTGTCCTGCGCAACTCGGGGAGCTGGGCCACTCTCTCTGTCTCTCATGCTCTCACTTTTCTGCCCCAGAGAAATCCTGGGCCGAAAAGGCTCTCTTGGTGCTGAGCTGGGCTGCCTTGGGAGAGGGAAGATGTCAGGAAAGTCAAACGGTTCCTTTTTCCCGCTCCAAGAGTACAAAAATTTTTTTTTTGGGGGGGGGGCGGTGTTTCTAGTAGTGTGTTCGATGGAGAAGGCAATGGCAACCCACTCCAATACTCTTGCCTGGAAAATCCCATGGACTGAGGAGCCTGGTAGGCTGCAGTCCATGGGGTCGCTAAGAGTCGGACACGACTGAGCGACTTCACTTTCACTTTTCACTTGCATGCATTGGAGGAGGAAATGGCAACCCACTCCAGTGTTCTTGCCTGGAGAATCCCAGGGACGGGGGAGCCTGGTGGGCTGCCGTCTATGGGGTCGCACAGAGTCGGACATGACTGAAGCGACTTCGAAGCAGCAGCAGTGTGTTGGAACTTCTCTGGTGGACTGCTGGACATGTATAAAGGCTCAGTCATCTCAGAGTGATTGTCTATCAGTGTCTGCAGAGGCTCCCGGGCCAACCAAAAAGAGCTGGAGCCAGTTCATCAGCCAATTAGAGTCAGAGCTGAGACAGAGGTCTGCACACCTATTACCTTACACAGGCCTGTGTGAAATGCCTCCCAGATCCGTCGAGTATGGTCTGGAGCCCAGAGCTCACAGAGGCCATTTTTTCCATAATGGTCACCAAACTATTGTTGATAACGTAAAGAAGAGTCATATTTAGACATCTTGCTCTTTCTAAGTATTTTAATGGTTTCAGTAATTCTTTCCCAATAATGTATAATGTTCCCTTTTTGAATGCAAGCTGTCATCATGGGCTATTTGTGTGTAAATAACTGCAATCTAGTTTTCAGTATAACTCTCCAGAATGACACTGTCCTAGGTAATGTGGAAATAGACTATCAAATATGATAATACTTAACCATAAATATAAAAATGATAATATTTAAAACTAAAGAAAGTAAAGCATATACATTGCAAGCATGTTCTTGAAGATTTAGTTCTGCCATTTCTTTCTATAGAGAATCACCCTGATGACCACCCTGCACACTGTGACTTTGTTATGTGCCTTTCCCCGTGTCCCTATAATGCTGTGTGTCTACTTCTATCATTACATTCACTGTCTTGTGCTTATTGCTTTATATAACTGTTTGCCACAGTCTAAGACTTGCTTGTTGTTGGCTGGGATTGTCTCATTTGTTGATGTATTGCTAAGGCTTGGCATAATACCTGGCATATGGTAACCATTCAGTAAAATTTATTGCCTAAATATGTTTCTTTTTTGATGCCTAAGTTTAAATATGTACATGTAATTTTGATTGATCATAGTAGATTAGAATTATTCACAGTCTCCCAGACTAATAGAGAAAAGAGTGAGTCCCAGTTACCCACAGTCTCTCCCTCTGCAGTTTGTCCTCCAGTGAAGGTCACAGGCAGTTTTAGGGAGAAAGAGCTGTATGTGACTTAGGTGATCATTTGATAAGTAACAAAAATCACTCCTTAGAAAAATGCTATAGTGTGGATGCTACAGGCAAGCTGTTAACTCTCTTGTTATAAAGTGACGGACTCACAAATAAGGAGGTTGAACCATTAACTTGATATATACAGTTCTGGTAATGTCTGAGGATTTGGAGATCCTTGAATAAAAGGATATAGTTGACTAGATATATATGTATCATGTATAACACAGAAAGAGGTTGACTAGATGTATACTCGGAGAAGGCAATGGCAACCCACTCCAGTACTCTTGCCTGGAAAATCCCATGGACGGAGGAGCCTGGTAGGCTGCAATCCATGAGGTTGCTAAAAGTCGGACACGACTGAGCGACTTCACTTTCACTTTTCACTTTCATGCATTGGAGAAGGAAATGGCAACCCACTCCAGTGTTCTTGCCTGGAGAATCCCAGGGACAGAGGAGTCTGGTGGGCTGCCTTCTATGGGGTCGCACAGAGTTGGACACAACTGAAGGGACTTAGCAGCAGCAGCAGCAGCAGCAGCAGCAGATGCATACTGATGAACTCTACTGATAGTGCTTTCAATGGGAGAATAGTTTGATCAAAAAGCCAAAAAGTTGCCCACTAAGATATACAGAGGAAAAAGTGGAGATTCATTAATACTTTAAAGGTGAACTTGGCTCATGCTGATGACTCACACAGCAGGAGACTTGGGCTTATGTAAATGATACCTTCATTAAGGATACAAAAATATTTTGCAAATTATGGGAGGTCAGAGATGATGATTGACTGGGTTTACCTATGAACTTTTTCATTAAGATTCTATACCTTCATACCAGAGAATCAATCGGACCACTGAGAAGGACAGAATGATATTTTCATTAAGATTCCTATTCATGTAAGAATAGTGAGAGATCACCCAGTATCATGCATGAATAATTAATTATATAATATTATATATTTATTATTATATACTTATAATAATAAGTATGTACTTAATGTATACACATTGTATATATATGTGCATATATATATATATACACACACATTTTAATAAAAAACTTGTACATACATAGTGTCAATCTCTTTTTATACTTGAGTCCACTAGATGTGAGTATATCACATGGCATTTAAAATCTCAGATCCTGAAATTTCATGAACCTAGATTTCAATCTGCTACTTGTTCAATAGCTCTGTGACTTTAGGCAAGTCTCTCAAATTTTCTGTGTTTCATTATCTTCAGCCTTTAAATAGGGAAAAAAATAATGTCCACTTTGCAAGTCAGCAGTGAGTTTAGCAACTCCTAAACATTGTGTTAGCAATAACATAATGAATGACCCAATTTATCCTAAACTATTTAAAATATTTTATCTATACTGTAAAGTTATAGTATACAAAAATTGTGTGGTGCCAATGCCTATTAGAAAATATCAACAGCCCAGAATATAAACTACAGGAAGTAAGACAGGGTTAATCTCATTTTCCCCCAGTTTTATCAAGACAGAATTGATAATATAACAAGTGTATTAGTGTTAGGTATACAACATGATGATTTGATATAGGTACATACTGCAAAATTATTACCACAATAGGGTGAGTTATAAACCTCCATCACCTCAAATTTATTTGCCTATGATAAGAAATTTTAACATCTACTTTCTTTGCAATTTTCAAATATACAATAAAGTGGTTAGCTATAGTCACCATACTCTGCAGTTGGTCTCATTTTATAGTTGAGCATGTGTGCATGCATGCTCAGTCGCTTCAGTTGTGTCTGACTCTTTGCTCCCTGTGGACTGTAGCCCACCAGGCTCCTCTGTCCATGGCGATTCTCCAGGCAAGAATACTGGAGTGGGTTGTCATGCCCTCCTCCAGGGGATCTTCCCGACCAAGGGATCAAACTCTTCCTGTCTCCAGCATTGGCAGGTGGGTTCTTTACCACTAGCACTATCTGGGAAGCCCATAGTTGGAATATTAGACATAAAGGAGATCACATGGTGTTTAAGACCTTGGGTCTTGCTTTGAATATAGCAAAGATGCTATAGTGAGAAAACTGGGTGTTATTAAATGATACTGGGAAATTGGTTTAAGCATTGAATAAAAATGAATTTATAGTGTTTCTCAAACACTAGGTTAAAATCAGTTCAAGATGGTGAGGTCAACCATTGGCTCCTAGTTCTACATTCCCCTAACTTTCCCTTTGCCAAGGCAGAGAGAATATTACCAAGTATTTTTGGTTGAATTATGAACCCTCAAATTTATACATTGAAGTTCTCACCTTAATGCCTTGGAATGTTACCTTACTTGGAAATAGGATCACTGAAGATGCATTCAGATAAGATGAGGTGATTAGGGTGGGTCCAAATCCAGTATGATAGGTGTCCTTACAGAGAGGGAAGTTAGGCCTGGAGACAGGCACACAGGGAGAACACCATGTAATGATGGAGGCTCAGATTAGGATGACACTTCTACAAGCCAAGGGACAGGATGCCTACGACTGCTGGCAAGCCACCAAGAAGCTAGAGGAGGGACTGGAAACAGGCTCTTCCTCACAGCCTCAGATGCAATCGTCCCAGCCAACCACCTCCATCTCAGACTTCAAGCATCTCAAAGTGTGAGACAATACATCTCTGTTGTTGAAGTCACCCAGTTTGTGGTGCTGTGTTAGGGCAGCCCTAGCAGATTAGCATACCCAGGTTCCATTGCAGATGTGGTCATGCAAAGAAGTACCAGCCCAAACGGCATGAGTGAAATATTGCATGCAACTCCTAGATGGCTTTCTAGAAGAAGGAGAAGGAAGGGGAAGAGCAAAAGGAAGGAGAAAAAGAAGAAACGTGTCCTCCTCTCTCCCTGTCTCTTTTGCATGGATTAGAAAACTAACCGTTTTATTGGTGACCCAGCTTTGAGTCTGCAGGTAAGGGAGAAAAAAATTTAACTGGAGAAGCAACTTGATAGACGAGGTCCCTGGGAGACTGCCTATACCAAATGGCTTACCTGATTTAGATCACTGGTCTACATCTAGAATATTATGTGAGAAAGAATTAGTTTCTATTACTTTTAAGCAACTACATTTTAGGGGCTTGTTGTATTCTACTCCCTTGCTAATACAGTGGATTAGAAAAGATAAAATGTGAAAAATGAAGTTAAGTTACTGTTTTCTGACTATATTTGTTGATGTTCAGTTGCTAAATGGTGTCTGACTCTTCGTGACCCCATGGACTATAGCCCACCAGACACCTCTGTCCACTGGATTTCTCAGGCAAGAATACTGGAGTGGGTTGCCATTTCCTTCTCCAGGGGATCCTCCCCACCCAGGGATCAAACCCATGTCTCCTGTACCAAAAGGCAGATTCATTACCACTGAGCCACCAGGGAAGCCCTATATGTACACACAACTTCAAAGCTAAAAACTTCTGGGTAGGATGACATTTTAAACATAAAAACCAAAGTAAAAATCATAAAAGGCAAGTTTTCTCTATTTGTCTACAAGGAAAATTTAAAATTCTGTATATCAAAACAAAGAAACTAATTAAGTAATGTGAAACTGACAAAATATTTTAAATGTCTGATACAGAAATGTTAGTATAAGCACCATATAAATACTCTTAAAAAAGTGATCAGCATCACAAAAGTTAAAAACCACATATCAGATAGGCAAAGTGAAAAAACAAAAGCAAAATATCCACAATTAGAAGGAATTCAGGGAAACGTGTACCTTCTTCCACACCCGCAGGAAGCATTTAAGTTGCTGTCATCTCCTTAGGTGCTTGTTTGACAATATGTATCAAAAGGCTGAACCCTGCTCACACTCTTGGAACTAGAAATTCCACTTTTAAAGAATTTATATGAGAGTAATAAAAGATACGTATTTATGCCACTGTTACTAATAATAGCAAAAATCAGAAACAAAAAGTCCAGTGTTTGGTTGTAAAATTGGTTATGTGCAAAATGCCTAAGGGAATTACAGCACATTTCTCCAATGCCAAATTGATATTGTTAAATATATATATGCATACCAGACCACCTGATCTGCCTCTTGAGAAATTTGTATGCAGGTCAGGAAACAACAGTTAGAACTGGACATGGAACAACAGACTGGTTCCAAATAGGAAAAGGAGTTTGTCAAGGCTGTATATTGTCATCCTGTTTATTTAACTTATATGCAGAGTACATCATGAGAAACGCTGGACTGGAAGAAACACAAGCTGAATCAAGATTGCTGGGAGAAATATCAATCATCTCAGATATGCAGTTGACACCACCCTTATGGCAGAAAGTGAAGAGGAACTAAAAAGCTTCTTGATGAAAGTAAAAGTGGAGAGTGAAAAAGTTGACTTAAAGCTCAACATTCAGAAAATGAAGATCATGGCATCCGGTCCCACCACTTCATGGGAAATAGATGGGGAAACAGTGGAAACAGTGTCAGACTTTATTTTTCTGGGCTCCAAAATCACTACAGATGGTGACTGCAGCCATGAAATTAAAAGACGCTTACTCCTTGGAAGGAAAGTTATGACCAACCTAGATAGCATATTCAAAAGCAGAGACATTACTTTGCCAACAAAGGTTCATCTAGTCAAGGCTATGGTTTTTCCTGTGGTCATGTATGGATGTGAGAGTTGGACTGTGAAGAAGGCTGAGCGCCGAAGAATTGATGCTTTTGAACTGTGGTGTTGGAAAAGACTCTTGAGAGTCCCTTGGACTGCAAGGAGATCCAACCAGTCCATTCTGAAGGAGATTAGCCCTGGAATTTCTTTGGAAGGAATGATGCTAAAGCTGAAACTTCAGTACTTTGGCCACCTCATGTGAAGAGTTGACTCATTGGAAAAGACTCTGATGCTGGGAGGGATTGGGGGCAAGAGGAGAAGGGGACAACGGAGGATGAGATGGCTGGATGGTATCACTGACTCGATGGAAGTGAGTCTCAGTGAACTCCTGGAGTTGGTGATGGACAGGGAGGCCTGGCGTGCTGTGATTCATGGGGTCGCAAAGAGTCGGACATGACTGAGCGACTAATCTGATCTGATCTGATATATATTTACATATATATAATGCCATAGAGATCATTTATGACATTATACTCAGTGAAGCAAGAATGTGTGTTAAAAGGTTAATTTTGGTTTTCTCTGTTGCCGATATCATTAGCTGTACTTAACAAATTTTTTTTTGCTTTTGACTTTCATATGTTCAAATTATATAATCAGAAAAGAAAAATCTCACTGCTCACCCCCAAAAATGCAATAGCTACTCAATTTAAATTTGTATACCATATCCATGAAAGCTTTTTGATTATCCAGGATGTGCAAAATCCTCTTTGAACTATATGTTTACAGATTGCATAAAATACATACTAAATTTTTTTATGAAGAAAAACAATTACTAAATTATAGGAAATAACAATTTCTTCCTCCCTCCCTTGTTACGATGCTGAGTCTTCAAGCCACCCCCACCCTCCCGGCCCATCCTGACATCTCTGTGGATGCTACTGAGCCAAGCGGCCAGAGCAGAAATACAGTGCCTTCCCCAGTGGCTCCTATATCAGAGGACCCTCCCTCTGTGACATGGATCCTCATGGGATAGAATATCATGCAGGTGTTACCAAACTGATGCGGATCTACTATGCTGCTAATATGAAAAATTAAACACCAAATTGTTAAACACCAAAAACAAAAAGGTCAAACATAATAAGTTCCCTAGTTTCCATTTGTGTAAACAAGTGTGTATGACAGACACACATGCACATATGAACTTGAATATGGAGAATAAGTCTGGGAAGGGAGACTAGGGGTGGACACACGGGTGGAGGAAGCATTCTACCTTCACTGTACATCATCCCATATGTTTGAATTTCCTCCATGTCTATACATAATTTTAAAATTAACTAAAGTAAAGCAAACAACAATCCTATCCCCACTAAAACTGAAATATAACATATATCATTGTTATCTTTAAAAGTGAAGGTCAAGAAATTTAAAAATATATTCATGCTTTTAAGATTCAAAATCGTTAGTTCATTAAATGGGAGGTCATGATATTTGTCCATTCCTCCTTTAAGCAAGCAAAGAAACTCATGGTTAGTAAATGCCTTCTGTGTATGATACAGGCTCATGGTCTACAAGAAACTCACGGTCCAGTTTGAGATATGGGTGTGTGAATAAATATTTCATGTACAAAGTTACTTTTATAATAATAAAAAATTATATTAGGGAGAATTTAGACACAAAGGAAGCAGTGTCTAACATTCTACTATCATGAGTATTAGTGATTAACTCTGACAAGAGTGACAGATAGCTTAACCAAGAACTAACAAAGCTGCATCTTGAAAATGCAGTAGAAGATGGTTGGAAGATTATTGAGAATGGGGCTCCCAGGCGGAGGAACAGCAGGTACAAAGGCATCGAGGTACAAAATAGAATGAACCAGGCATGAAGCTGCCATTTAAGACTCAATTCCATGACAGTCCAATATGAAATATACTAGCTAACATTTATGCAATACTTAATATTGCCAGCCACTTCTCTAAATGTTTTACAAGGTGCTAACTCATTCCATCTTCAAATTATTAAGGATGCTTATTATCATAATATAATTTTTTGAATGAAAAACCATAGACTGGGAGAGTTTTGATTATATTGCCCAGAGTCACAAAAATAGTACTTGGTAGAGTTGGTATTTGAACCAAGGTTTTCTGAGTCTAGAGACATTTTTAATCACTACTCCATGCTGTCACCTATGTTAAAATCTCATAGAAAAATATTTACTATTTTCTGTATATAAATATATGTATATGTAAAAAAGTATATGTCACATGCAGATGTGAAAGTTAGACTATAAAGTAAGCTGAGCACCGAAAAATTGATGCTTTTGAATTGTGGTGCTGGAGAAGACTCTTGAGAGTCCTTTGGACTGCAAGGATATCAAACCAGTCAATCCCAAAAGAAATCAACCCTGATTTTCGTTGGAAGGATTGATGCTGCAGCTGAAGGTCTAATACTTTGGCAACTTGATGGGAAGAGCCAACTCATTGGACAAGACCCTGATGTTGGGAAAGACTGAAAGTAAAAGGAGAAAGGGGCCGCTGAGGATGAGATGGTTAGATAGCATCACCAACTCAGTGGACATGAATTTGAGCAAACCCTGGGAGATAGTGAAGGACAGGCGGACCTGGCATGCTGCAGTCCCTGGGGTCGCATATAGTTGGACATGATTCAGTGACTGAACAACAACTGAAATAGATTACTTCTTTAATGTAAAAAGTAACCAAATGCTTAAAGTAAAGCCTTCACTTCCATCCTCTGAAATATCAATGACAGAAGGGGAACAAAGTAGCCTGCACAGTTTCAGTAAAATGATAATCAAGATTCATCATTATATCCCTAACACTTTGTAAGTTCCCCAAATGCTTTGAATGATCAACTCTTAAGTCGTGGTTAGACTATTTTTTTCATAAATTGTATTTTATTGTATTTTAATTCCTTAAAAAATTGTCCATGAAGGCAAGTTATTGCTTAACCATAAAATTTGATTAACCCAAATACTCTCTGCCTGACCCACAGCATAATACACTTGGCTGTCGAGATCTGCTCTCTTATGCATTTGGAGAGTTGCCAGGTGTTTCCATGTTCTCTGCAGAACACTGACTATTGATAAATGTTATTTCCTCATCACACAGGCATCCATGCCACCGCAAATGATCTAGAGGGGCCCTCCCAGGCATACCTATTATACCCTAAATGCATCCATTTAGGCTGACAGAGAACTGTCTGCTTGGATTATAGAACGGTTTATGAAAGAGAGTATTCATAAGTGCTTGGATAATAGTTCATAATCCTGCACTGAATCGTTCATATACTAATTTATTACCCATGTCACGCTCCAAATTCATATCTTGGCAGAGCTGTGGACGAACTGTTTATTCTTGTTCAGGGATCACATCCGTGGTGGGTTTTACAAGCCTCTTGGAATTTATTGTTGAACTCAATTGTGGAACGATCAGTCCTTTGACAGGACATCATATTTTGTAAGTTCAAATCTATATTTTTGTCCACAAGATCGAGTGTGTTGAAAAATTTTGAGCATAGAACTTCTGTATTCTGTGTCAAGTGAGATTCTTGTCTGATGTTTTTACAAAGCACTTGTGAAATTGATCTCCCTTATAGATTTTCTCATACACTCTTTCAATACCTGAACTTTCTCCATAGTACTCCGGCATGAAAAATCAACTCCCTTCAAAATCTCTGGAGAATCACATCTCCCAGGTGCTTTGGAAATCATTAAAGAGAACAAATTCACAGACTTGTTTGAAGAATGGTACTGGTGGCCTTAGCAATCGCTGGAGGAATATACACACCACTAGCTTCAACAGAGTAAAAGTTCCTTTGCCCTCTTTTAATATCATTACTTCTGCAGATCCAGTGAGAATTTTTCCTTTAACTTTAGCTTCAAAAATTTAATTCTAATTTAAATATTTAAAGAGGTGTGTATTTTGCACATCATTCAATTTTTACAGAGTACCTTCAAAATTTTAAATTGCTTAAAAATTTTTAATATCTTTTCAGCCTATGGTTCCTGTTATATTTAAGTACAATCTGATCTATAAAAGCCAAAATAGAGGTTTATTTACTTTTGATCTGGTGGCATAACAAAACATCAACCAAAGAATTAGTCTGTAAGTCACTTTTAAATGCTGACTTTTGGGTTCACTGACCTTTCTTTTTTTTTTCAATCCAGGAAGAAAATAATAGAGTTGAAAAGAGCAACATCTCCTAATTCTTATTTATTCATTAAGCAAATAATAGTATGTGTCTATCGTGGTCTATGTAAGATATGACACTATTTTTCCCAATATTATTATTTTGGCCACATACATATTTTAAATATCCATGAAAAGGGTTAATGGGGAAAGAGTCCAGAATGTGAAATTTTTAAAAATAGAGATACACCTATGACTAAATCATCATTAATAATGAGAATTTTTACATCAAGGCTGTAGGGGAAACAGGTAATATTATATGAAATCAAAGAGTTTTGGAAAGCTTTCATAGGGTAAAAAAGGTTACATTTTCTCATTATACTGAATTCAGTATACTATGCACTTGAGATGTTGCAAGTTATAAAGTCTCAACTTAAAATTGAAGACAATGTACAGTTTGAAAGAAAAACAAATGAAAAATGCTATGAAGTCTCAAGGTAATGACCTATTGAGAAAAGAATAACATATTAATTTTATAAAAAAATGCATCAACACTTCAAGACAAATAATCCATGAAAACAAAGAATTGAGGTTGTGGGTAGAAGGATGAAGCAAGCAATAGATGTATTCATGTCAGCTCTCCTTATACACAAATTAATAACTTTCACAGGAAAACATATTAAAAATCAGTTGAGAGAAAAGTACCCAGAGTATACAATCCAAAAGAATTATGTAAATCTTGAAACAGAAAAATAAAATCTGATTCTTAATATCTACTTTCTTAACTCACTATTAGAACAATTATGTTTTTATGTGAATGGTAGTCAGTGTATAAACTGTCAAATCTTCATAAAATTATGTTGTAAAATTGATACACTAAACATTATTCAATTTGGAAAATAATCACAAATTAGAATCTACAAAAATCCCTATTAGTAAGCCATCAGGCATGAAATTCTATACATCAGCCTCTTATAATATTAAAAAAAAAAATCTCAGGTAGTGTAAGAATAGAGTGCATGGAAAGTTCTACAATTTTAAGGAAGAAAATAAAAATAAATGTATAAAGC
Organism: Bos taurus; assembly: GCF_002263795.3. Lineage (NCBI taxonomy): Eukaryota > Metazoa > Chordata > Mammalia > Artiodactyla > Bovidae > Bos > Bos taurus. The sequence goes on along the minus strand of NC_037354.1, from coordinate 12,594,649 downwards.
ACTATTTAATTATCATCAGCTGAACTACTGACAATATGGATCACAGACTTAGAGGCTGAAATCATCCCTAAGTAAGAGTAAACACGTGAAAATCTGAATACTTTCTGAATTTGTCAGTCAGTATACCTTAAGGTCCATAAAGGCATGCCTGGCACTGGTTGGCTAATTATTCACTAATGTCCATGATCTTTCTGCCAGCCTCACTGCCAAACTACACTACCTGTTATGTGCTTAGATCTGAATTCTGGCCAGTAGTATGTGGATGAAAGTGATGTATGCCAATTCTGGATCTCTTCCAACCTGACTCTCCACATTCTTTCTTTCATTCAATATCTAGCCAAATGCCATAGGACACAGGGGAGGATTCCAAGGGCTTATGAGATGGCAGACACACAAACAGGGGTAGCGAGCATCTACTAACTCATGGAACAGAGAATGCACTGATTTGCACTGAACTGAAACCTATATGTTTCAGTTCAGTTCAGTCGGTCAGTCGTGTCTGACTCTTTGCAACCCCATGGACTGCATGTTTAGCCACTGGAATTTTTAGGGCTCAGGAACGACTGCCCTTAAATATACCACAATGGCATATCGATGATTTTTAATTAAAGTTACTTAAGATATGGCCAAAGAAGAGGTTCAGAAACACTCTGAACCTCGTTTCTGTACTCCTGACTCCTTTCTCGCATGTGAAAGGTACACTCCTATATGAAGGGAGAGGGATACCCTTATCACCGAAGATGGTGAGTTCAGGCTAAGAAATCTATATAAACACATCTTGTGACTTCTTTCATTTATTCCCCCAACCCCAAACTCTATTTAGATCCTTTGCTAATCAAGCATCCAACATCTAAGCTTCTTTGTCTTGTCAATTCCTTATAAATTTGCTGTTTCTTTGTCTAAAGAGGATAAAAGCTCCCTACCTTGGCCACTCCTTAGGTCCCATTTCTATGAAAACTCCATGTGTGCAAATTAAAATTTGTTTCTTTCTCTCCTGTTACTCTATCTTGTGTCTGTTTTCTTGTTAGTCCAGCCACAGGAACTCAAGAGGGGGAGGAGGGAATTTTCCTCACATTGAGAAGGTGTTAGGGATGTCTGTTACAAAGCTAGATTAACCCAGCTGATACACAAGGAAAAGGTCAGGTGACAAATAGAGGTCACTTTCTATATGAAACTAAATACATTGACTCACAGTGAATCATTCTGTTTTATTAATTAAATACAGTTGCTAGTTATTTAAATTTGATTTCAAATTTCTCTATACTGATAATACCTTAAATAAACTGATCACAGGAATTACGACAGTTGAAACAGAATCTCAAGGAGAGCACTTTTGTGTCCACTTAGAAAGAGAAGCAACTAATTTGGGGCGAAGATAATGTATTCTGGAATGAGACAGCATGTGATTGGTATCTGAGCTCAAACACTTACTAGCTAAATGACCTCCATCCAGTTTCCGAACCTCAACAACTCTTAATTTTCTCATCTATAAAGTGAGCAAAATTATAGCACCTGCTTCATGGTTATGAGGATTAAATGTGGCAATGCATTTAAAGCACTTGCTCTGCTTGTCATGTTGAAATCATTCAATAAGTGCTAATGCTTATTACTGTTATTACTAATAAAAGCTAATGTGCTAGAAAAGACTCATACTTTAAGAAAACATTTTGCCATGTAAAGTGATAAAAAAAATACTGCTAGTTACATTGCGTTTTAGCAATTTCAAGTGATGACATTTAATCTGGCTAAGGTAAACAACAAATGTAGAGATGATTCAAATAAATAAATTTTATAACAGATAACGATACAAGGGTATGAAGTTCTTAGAGCTAGACTACCTATGTAGATCTTTTTTCTTAAAGACTACGTGTATTCATACAGACTGATACTTCAAAGCGACTATTCAACAAGTTGTTAACTTCTATAAGAACACTTATTCATTAAGAACACTTACATTAAAACAAACAAACAAAAAAACCCCCTGACATTCATTATTGTACATCAAACATTCTCCTATTGAGATATGGCTTTCAAAAAGTCCGGAAGATTAGATTAGTAGAAGAATGAGATATTCACTGAGAGAAACAGAGAGTAGACACTGATAATGCTGTAATGTCTAGTTTGGGACTATAGTTATCAAGGCATAGTTTAGTATTTTTTAATTTTAGGGAAAATATATCAGGTTCCGGATGGACTAGATTCTCCTGTTTATGCTGTCTTCAAAAATAATATTATACTTATTCTCTGACTAATCAAATTATTTTTTATTGAAGTATAGTTGATTTACAATGTGTGTACAGCACAGTAATTCACTCATATTGTATATATATATATTAATATATACATATACACACTAATACACACTATGCATATACACACTAATACATATACACACTAATACATATACACACTAATAATTTCTCAGATTATTTCCCCTGACAAATTATGACAAAATATGGACTATAGTTCCGTGTGCTATAAAGTAGGTCCTTGCAGTTTGTCTATTTTATGTATAGCATATATGTAAATCCCAAACTCCTAATTTATCCCTTTCACCCTTTTCCTCTTTAGTAACCATAAGTTTGTTTTCTCTATCCATGGATTTATGTCTGCTTTGTAAATAAGACCATTTGTACTTTCTTTTTCAGATTCCACATGCAAGCAATTTATGATGTTGGCCTTTCTGTCTGGCTTACTTCACTTAGTATGATAATCTTGTAGGTCCATCTGTGTTCCTGTAAACATCCTCATTTCACTTGTTTGGGCTGAGTAATATTCCACTGTGTGTGTGTGCGTGTGCGTGTGCGTGTGCGTGTGTGTGTGCGTGTGTGTGTGCTCCTGTGTGTGTGCATACATGTAGTGCATCCTCCTTATCAGCTGATATGCAGATGGATATTCAGCCTGCTTTCAGGGCCTGGCTGGCGTGAACACCTGCCCATGAGTGCCCACCAGTCTTTCGATCTCACACCCTCTCCCTGCAGCCGCTCCACGTCTCCAGCTTTTCCCAGATGACCTTTCCTGCTGCCACATCTTCGCACACACTTCATTCCCTCTGCTAGATTCTTTCGGTGGATAGTTCTTCAGCATCAACCAAGTGTTACTCCCTTTTGAAAAGAGTTGTTTGGCCCTTTTTGTACACCCTATGCTCCCAGAGCTCCTTGGGTGAACTTCTAGTCTGGTTCTGTCAACTGAATGCACTGGCATCTTCTCTGTCCCACTCTGCTCGCTAGACTGCAAGTATTTTGGAAGAGATTGCTGTACTTGGCTTGCATCCTCAGTGTCTGAATAGAGCAGATGTCCAGCTCATACTGGTTGAAACAATCAGTATGCAGGGAGACCTTGGAGTTTTTGTGGATTTGGTTCCAGGCCAGTCAAAGAAAGCAATGTCTCAATAAATGTGAGTTGTAGAAATCTTTAGGTTTCCTAGTGCATATATTGATCACTGAGAAAGGCTTTCTTTTCTTTCCTTTCAATTCTTTGGAACTCTGCATTCAGAGGGGTATATCTTTCCTTTTCTCCTTTGCCTTTTGCTTCTCTTCTTTTCTCAGCTATTTGTAAGGCCTCCTCACACAACCATTTTGCCTTTTGCATTTCTTTTTCTTGGGGATGGTCTTGATCACTGCCTCCTGTGCAATGTTATGAACCTCTGTCTATAGTTCTTCAAGCACTCCGTCTGTCAGATCTAATCCCTTGAACCTATTTGTCACTTCCATTTTTAATTGTAAGGAATTTTTTAAGGTCATACCTGAATGGTCTAGTGGTTTTCCCTACCTTCTTCAATTTAAGTCTGAATTTGGCAATAAGGAGTTCATGATCTGAGCCACAGTCGGCTCCTGGTCTTGTTTTTGCTGACTGTATAGAGCTTCTCCATCTTTGGCTGCAAAGAATATAATCAATCTGATTTCAGTATTGATTGACCATCTGGCAATGTCCTTGTGTAGAGTCTTTTCTTGTGTTGTTGGAAGAGGGTGTTTGCTATGACCAGTGTGTTCTCTTGACAAAACTCCATTGGCCTTTGACCTGCTTCATTCCGTACTCCAAGGCCAAATGTGCCTGTTATTCCAGGTATCACTTGATGTCCTACTTTTGCATTCCAGTCCCCTGTGATGAAAAGGATATCTTTTTTGGGTGTTAGTTCTTGAAGGTCATGTAGGTCTTCATAGAGCTGTTACATTGGACTGTAGTATATTAAGTGTGCACTAGCATTATGTCTAAAAAACAATGTATATGCCTGTATTGAAAACTAAAATATGATACATATGTATAATACAATATTCCTCAGCCATAAAAAGGAACAAAACTGGGTCACTTGTGGCGATGTGGATGGACCTAGAATCTGTCATGTAAAGTGAAGTAAGTCAGAAAGGCAAAAACAAATATTGTATATTAATACATATATGTGAAATCTAAAAAAAATGGTACAGATGAACATTTTTGCAGGGCAAGGATAGAGACACACAGAGAGAATGGACTTGCAGACACAGCGGGGCAGGGGAGGGTAGGATGAGTTGGGAGAGTAGCATTGACATATGTGTACAGCCATGTGTGAAATAGCTAGCTAGTGGGAAGCTACTGTATAGACAGGGAGCTCAGCTTGGGCTCTGTGCTGACCTTCGAGGGGTGGGATGGTGGGGAGGTGGGAGGGAGGCACAAAAGGGAGCAGTCTATGTATGTACATACAGCTGGTTCACTTCATTGTGCAGCCGAAACTAACATAAGATCGTAAAGCAATTATACTCCAATTAAATCTATATTCCATACCCACTAAGCTTAGTGAAATGTCAGACAGAGATAAATACTGTATGATATCATTTACTTGTGGAGTCTAAAAAATACAACCAACTAGGGAATATAATCAAAAAAAGAAGCCAACTAACAGATATAGAGAACCACCTCGTGGCTATCAGTGGGGACAGGGAAGGAGGGGACAAACCATTAGGTATAAAATCAGTTACAAGGATATATTATAAAGCATGGGCAATACAGCCAATGTTTTATAATACCTGTAAATGGAATATAACCTTGAAATTTGAATCACTACATTGTGCACCGGTAACTTATATAATATTATATAATTTAATAAAAACTACTTCATTGCTGAAAAATGCTGACCAACATCTGCGTCTTCAGCAAGTTGCTATCTTTTGTCCAATAGTAACATTAAAGACCACTAATCACCATAACAAATACCATCATAATGAAAAACTTGAAAGTGTGAGTATTACCAAATGTGACACAGAGATAGAAAAGGAGCAAATGCTGTTGGAAAAAATGGTGCCAACAGACTTGCTCAATGCAGCATTGCCACAAATGTTTAATTTGTTTAAAAATGCAGTAGCTGTGAAGAACAATAAAGCAGAGCACAATAGAACCAGTTGCGATTGTCACTAACACCCCTGCGTGTTTTGGGGGGTTTCTTATCTTACACTTGTTTTTAAATTTAAAACAATTCTTTCTCAATATTTTTGTCAAACAGGTCCCATTAGACACCGAGTTTTTCTCAAGTTTGATTTTCCCCTTGGAAAAGATCTCTTCCCAAGCACAGCACTTATTTGTGTTGAGTTTCTTAAAAATATCTCCTCAGAGACGTTGCAGGCACATGGTGTGAGCTGACCCCTCTTGGTTCTCATGATGTCTCTCATTATCAGCATCAAGTCATTCTTGTTCTTCACGTGGCTTGATGATTCCTCAACACTGATAAAATTCTATCATGGAGATCATTGCCCAACATTTTTTAAATTATTATTTTATATTATCTCTACTGGATTGTCTTCTCCTTGTAAACAGTCTTTAGTCTTTACTAGCTCTTTATTTAAAAAAAAAATGTTGGGGCATATTTGATTTACAATGCTGTGTTAATTTCAGGTGTATAGCAAAGTGAATCAGTTACACATATATCCACTCTTTTTTAGTTGTTTTTTTTTCCCCCATGTAAGTCTTTACAGAGTATTGAATAGAGATCTCTGTGCTATACAGTAGGTCCTTGTTAGTTACCTATTTTATATATAGTAGTGTGAAGTGAAGTGAGGTGAAAGTCACTCAGTTATGTCCAACTCTTGCGACCCCATGGACTGTATAGTCCATGGAATTCTCCAAGCCAGAATACTGGAATGGGTGGGTAGCCTTTTCCTTCTCCAGGGGATCTTCCCAACCCAGGGATCGAACCCAGGTCTCCATCATTGCAGGTGGATTCTTTACCAGCTGAGCCATCAGGGAAGCTCTATTTAGAAGTATAGATGTGTTAATTCCAATCTTCCAATTTATTCCTCCCCACCTTATCCCTGAGAACCATAAACTTGTTTTCCAAGTCTGTAACTCTATTTCAGTTTTGTAAACAAATGCATTTGTACAATTTTTAGAATCCATGTATAACAGATATCATAAGACATGTCTCTGTGTCTGACTTACTTTGCTCAATTTGAAAATCTCTAGGTCCATCTCTGTTGCTACAAATGACATTAGTTCATCATCTATGGCTGAGTAATATTCCACTGAACATATGTACCATATTTTTATCTTTATCTTTCCTCTGTTGATGGACATTTAGGTTGCTCTCATGTCCTGGCTACAGTACACTGGGCAAAAAGTACATTGGGATTTTTCTGTAACATGTGATGGAAAAACCAAATTTTGGTGCCAACTGAAAAAATTGTGCTTCCATGAATGTTGGGGCACATGTACTTTTTCTAATTATGGTTTTCTCCAGATATATGCTTAGCAGAGGATTTCTGGGTCAAAGGGCAGTTTTAATTTTCTTTTTTAAGGCACCTCTGTATGCTTCTCCATAGTGGCTGTACTAGTTTTCATTCCCATAGATAGTGTAAGAGAGTTCCCCTTTTTCCGCACCCTCTCCAGCATTTATTGTTTATAGACTTTTTGATGATGGCCATTCTGACTGGCCATCACTGAGTTAGCCTTGTCTAACTCAATGAAACTAATCCATGCCTGAGAGGCCACCCAAGACGGGAGGGTCATGGTGGAGAGGGCTGACAGATTGTGGTCCACTGGAGAACGGAATGGCAAACCACTTCAGTATTCTTGCCCTGAACCTCATGAACAGTATGAAAAGGCAAAATGATAGGATACTGAAAGAGAAACTCCCCAGGTCAGTAGGTGCCCAATATGCTACTGGAGATCAGTGGAGAAATAACTCCAGAAAGAATGAAGGGATTGAGCCAAAGCAAAAAGACCCAGTTGTGGATGTGACTGGTGATAGAAGCAAGGTCCCATGCTGTAAAGAGCAATATTGCATAGGAACCTGGAATGTCAGGTCCATGAATCAAGGCAAATTGGAAGTGGTCAAACAAGAGATGGCAAGAGTGAATGTCAACATTCTAGGAATCAGCTAACTAAAATGGACTGGAAGGGGTGAATTTAACTCAGATGACCATTATATCCACTACTGCAGGAAGAAATCCCTTAGAAAAAATGGAGTAGCCATCATGGTCAACATAAGAGTCTGAAATGCAGTATTTGGATGCAATCTCAAAAATGACAGAATGATATCTGGTCATTTCCAAGGCAAACCATTCAATATCACAGTAATCCAAGTCTATTCCCCAACCAGTAACACTGAAGAAGCTGAAGTTGAACGGTTCTGTGAAGACCTACAAGACCTTTTAGAACTAACACCCAAAAAAGATGTCCTTTTCATTATAGGGGACTGGAATGCAAAAGTAGGAAGTCAAGAAACTCTTGGAGTAACAGGCAAATTTGGCCTTGGAATACAGAATGAAGCAGGGCAAAGACTAATAGAGTTTTGCCAAGAAAATGCGCTGGTCATAGCAAACACCCTCTTCCAAAAACACAAGAGAAGACTCTACACATGGACATCACCAGATGGTCAGCACCGAAATCAGATTGATTATATTCTTTGTAGCCAAAGATGGAGAAGCTCTATACAGTCAGCAAAAACAAGACCAGGAGCTGACTGTGGCTCAGACCATGAACTCCTTATTGCCAAATTCAGACTTAAATTGAAGAAAGTAGGGAAAACCACTAGACCATTCAGGTATGACCTAAATCAAATCCCTTATGATTATACAGTGGAAGTGAGAAATAGATTTAAGGGCCTAGATCTGATAGATAGAGTGCCTGATGAATTATGGAATGAGGTTCGTGACATTGTACAGGAGACAGGGATCAAGACCATCCCCAAGGAAAAGAAATGCAAAAAAGCAAAATGGCTGTCTGGGGAGGCCTTACAAATAGCTGTGAAAAGAAGAGAAGCCAAAAGCAGAGGAGAAAATGAAAGATATAAGCATCTGAATGCAGAGTTCCAAAGAATAGCAAGAAGAGATAAGAAAGCCTTCTTCAGCGATCAATGCAAAGAAATAGAGGAAAACAACAGAATGGGAAAGACTAGGGATCTCTTCAAGAAAATTAGAGATACCAAAGAACATTTCATGCAAAGATGAGCTCGATAAAGGACAGAAATTGTATGGACCTAACAGAAGCAGAAGATATTAAGAAGAGGTGGCAAGAATACACAGAAGATTGTACAAAAAAGATCTTCACGATCCAGATAATCACAATGGTGTGATCACTAACCTAGAGCCAGACATCCTGGAATGTGAAGTCAAGTGGGACTTAGAAAGCATCACTATGAACAAAGCTAGTGGAGGGGATGGAATTCCAGTTGAGCTATTCCAAATCCTGAAAGATGATGCTGTGAAAGTGCTGCACTCAATATGCCGGCATATTTGGAAAACTCAGAAGTGGCCACAGGACTGGAAAAGATCAGTTTTCATTCCAATCCCAAAGAAAGGCAATGCCAAAGAATGCTCAAACTACCGCACAATTGCACTCATCTCACACGCTAGTAAAGTAATGCTCAAAATTCTCCAAGCCAGGCTTCAGCAATATGTGAACCATGAACTTCCAGATGTTCAAGCTGGATTTAGAAAAGGCAGGGGAACCAGAGATCAAATTGCCAACATCTTCTGGATCATAGAAAAAGCAAGAGAGTTCCAGAAAAACATCTATTTCTGCTTTATTGACTATGCCAAAGCCTTTGACTGTGTGGATCACAATAAACTGTGGGAAATTCTGAAAGAGACGGGAATACCAGACCACCTGACATGCCTCTTGAGAAATCTGTATGCAGGTCAGGAAGCAACAGTTACACCTCGACATGGAACAACAGACTGGTTCCAAATAGGAAAAGGAGTACGTCAAGGCTATATATTGTCACCCTGCTTATTTAACTTATATGTAGAGTACATCATGAGAAACGCTGGACTGGAAGAAACACAAGCTGGAATCAAGATTGCTGGGAGAAATATCAATAACCTCAGCTATGCAGATGACACCACCCTTATGGCAGAAAGTGAAGAGGAACTCAAAAGCCTCTTGATGAAAGTGAAAGTGGAGAGTGAAAAAGCTGGCTTAAAGTTCAACATTCAGAAAATGAATATCATGGCATCTGGTCCCATCACTTCATGGGAAATAGATGGGGAAACAGTGGAAACAGCGTCAGACTTTATTTTTTTGGGCTCCAAAATCACTGCAGATGGTGACTGCAGCCATGAAATTAAAAGATGCTTACTCCTTGGAAGGAAAGTTATGACCAACCTAGATAGCATATTGAAAAGCAGAGGCATTACTTTGCCAACAAAGGTTCGTCTAGTCAAGGCTATTGTTTTTCCAGTAGTCACATATCGATATGAGAGTTGGACTGTGAAGAAGGCTGAGCGCTGAAGAATTGATGCTTTTGACCTGTGGTGTTGGAGAAGACTCTTGAGAGTCCCTTGGACTGCAAGGAGATTCAACCAGTCTATTCTGAAGGAGATCAGCCCTGGGATTTCTTTGGAAGGAATGATGCTAAAGCTGAAACTCCAGTCCTTTGGCCACCTCATGCGAAGAGTTGACTCATTGGAAAAGACTCTGATGCTGGGAGGGATTGGGGGCAGGAGGAGAAGGGGACGACAGAGGATGAGATGGCTGGATGGCATCACTGATTGCATGGATGTGAGTCTGGGTGAACTCTGGGAGATGGTGATGGACAGGAATGCCTGGCGTGCTGCAGTTCATGGGGTCACAAAGAGTCGGATACGACTGAGTGACTGAACCGAACTCAACTGATTCTGACTGGTGTGAATGATACCTCTTTGTAGTATTGCTTTACATTTCTGTAATAAGGAGTGATGTTGAGCACCTTTTTATGTGCTTTTTAGCCATCTGTAGACATTCTTTGGATAAATATCTATTTAGATCTTCTGTCCATTTTTCTGATTCTGTTGTTTGCTTTTTGATATCAGCTGCATGAGCTGTTGGTATATTTCAGAGATTAATCCTTTGTCAGTTGCTTCATTTGCAAAGATTTTCTCCCATTCTGAGGGCCATCTTTTTGTTTATGGCTTCCCTTGCTGTGCAAAAGCTTGTAAGGTTAATTTGGCCCCTTTTGTTTATTTTTGGCTTTTATTTTTATTAATCTAGGAGGAGGATTGAAAAAGATCTTGCTTTGATTTACATCAAGGAGCATATTGCCTATGTTTTCCTCTAAGAGCTTTACAGTAAAATCACTATCAAGGCCACTTACACTGCATGTCCTTTGCCACACCTGGCCTTGTTTCTCCACCCTGCTTTCAATAGGCTCCACTGAGCATTCATCAGAATCACTGGGAGGTCTCCTAGGACTGCAAGCTACAGGCGCCACCCCCACAGTTTCTCATTGGTAGGTTTGGAGCAGGGCTGAGAAATTTACATTTCCTCAGAGACTCCCACCTGGGTTTGATCCCTGGGCGGGGGAGATCCCCTGGAGGAGGGCATGGCAACCTACTCCAGTGTTCTTGCCTCGAGAATCCCATGGGCAGAGGAGCCTGGTGGGCTAAAGTCCACAGAGTCACACAGAGTCTCACGCAACAGAAGTAACTTAGCACTCATACACAAGAGACTCCCTGATGAGGCCGATACTGCTGATCTGGGATCTCACTTTGAGATCTCACTAGGGCCTTGACCAGTGTGCCCTGGCCCTCATACTCTTTGCCAGTTTTCACAGCTAGAGCCTCTTAACTCACACAGGTAGCTAACACCCCCACGCAGGTAGGAAGGAATACAGGCCTCTCAGAGGTTCCGAGCAGCCTAACTTTATGGCGGGTTTTATGTGGGTAACAGAACTGAGCCTTTGCTCTGTTTTCCAGCTCCCTCACTTCATCCCTTCCTGGAGTCCTTGCTGGACATGCTGGTTTCTCTGGAACTAGGACGTTTGATTCCCTTGCTCAGTGCTTTCCGGAGGCTGAAGATGAGCAGGTAAGTTCCCTTCCCACAACTGGGAATCTGCCTGGTTGCCTTCTGGACATCTGTGAGCCTATCTTTACACTGGCATTTTTACAGATTTGCAATGATTTGGTTCTGTTATTTGTTGTTCAGACTTTGCAGCTTACCTTTTCTGGGCCAGTGAGTCTAGTGTCCTGGGTCTGGTACTCCTGGGACAGACTTCAGATATCCTAGACTGCCTTCTTCTCTGGTTTGCCACATGAGTTATTTATTCATTTGAACAACATTGTTGCTATTTCTATGACTGCTGCCCTTTCTTTAACTCTCTTATTTTCCAAACATGTTTTCAGAGTCCTCAACCCCAGGCTCCTTCTTTCTCATGCTCTGACACTTCTGGCTTGGTGTTTTTCATCTATGAAGCTTTACATTTCAAATGAGGTGTGGAACAACTTGACTGGAAGGTTCTAATGCCACCTACATGCATGATGTAGATCCAAGTAAGTCAACTATATTTTTTCCTGTTTAAACCTGTGTTGGGAGGTCTATGGGCTTGCTCTGCAGAATATTCTAGGACCAGTGGCTTTCAGCATGTTGGGGGAGCTAGTTAGAAGTACAGAGCCTCTGGCCCCACTTCAGATGGACTGAGTTCGAGTCCACATTGTAACATGAGACCATCTGACTGTCCAGTCCACTGGACACTGTACATTGTGTAATGTACAACGCACGTTGTAAAGAACTGATGTGTGAAGTCACGATTCTGGGATGAACTGCTGCCTCTTGAGATGCTCCACCTTCTGAATCACTACTTTTCCCAACTCCTTTATTGCCGATGATGTAAATGTTAGGTGAGTTGGGTGCATTTCCCTCTGACAGTGTGAACTCTGACCAACCACCCAGGATGCTGCAGGACACAGCGTCTCTCTGTGAACATTTCACATTGGTTATTTCTTGGGAAAACTCTTGCGTGAGGCCTTTTCAACTGTGTTAACACATCACAGGAACATTTCATTTTGCTTTTGGTCATGATCTGATATGGGCTTGGATGATAGGCAGCCTGAGGGTGCAGGTTGGATGAGAACCACTCAAGTTCAGCCATCAGTTTGAGGCACTCAGTGCACTGCTGGCTGACAGGAGGTGACTCCAAACAACTCTCTCAGCATTTATGATGGAGAAGGAGCTGCAGGTGCTTCAGGCTGGGTGAGCTGACTCCACCCCAGAGCGTCTGAGATGGGTGGCCAGTAGTGCTGCTCTGGACGGTAACCAGTGAGTGGTCTTGCTGCCAGAAACTGTCCCTGAAGGGGCAGGGCTGGGCCAATGACTGATTCCATACGTCAGGCCCACCCACTGCAGAGAGGGGGCCAATAAGACACACAGAGTGTTGGAGCCTCAGACTGCCTACACCCAGGATAGGGCTACAGCCCCCAAAGGAGGAGACAGCTCCATTGACCTGGCACCCAGTTGGACAGGTCCTTTTTAATAAATGGTGCCATAAAAAGAACACAAGTTCTAGATTTCAAGGTGGGTTTGCATGACACTGAGTAACTTTATCTTCAGAGGTTCTTCCTAGACAAATGAAAATGCGTGTCCAGGGTCTAACAGAGGACTCATATTGTAAGTGCTTAATCCAAAGATAGTTCCTATTGTGTTTATCGTAGAAGGAATCCTATCCTCACAGGAGCCTATGGGCCTCGGGTCTGTTATAGGTTCTTTGATCTTTAACCTTGTGGGTTGGAGGATAGTGTAGCTAAGGTGCTATGTTGTTCATGATCTGAGCAAAAAGAAGTATGCGTGCTCGAAGCACAAGGGCTTACCATAGCATACTGAAGAGGGTTGTGATAGTGTTTAAAGCCAACTAGGCAGCATTTAAAAAAAAAAACCAAGTCACTGAGAGGAGTTTGGGTTCACTGATAGTCATGAAGGGTGGAATCTACATGGAGTCTGCTATTGAGGTCTGTGATTTTAGCAACTAGGATGATTGTTTTGTACCTCAGTTTCTTCATTTGTATTTAGAGAAATTCTATGACCCTGCAGTTAACAGGCAATGAAAGTTCATGCAAAGGTTCCTCCTAATCTGGAATTTAGTGGGAATTTTGGGTGTTGCCAGATTCAACAATGTACCTTTCATGACTGAGTACTATTTCTGTAAGGGTGGTGGTTTAGACTTACATAATATTCAAGTTCAACCCACCCTAAATCCCTAGGTCTCTATGCAATCAGTAAGGTGAAGCTGTGATGATGAGTGAGAGAGACTGAGGCCCAAGGTCAGAATTGGGTCCCATCCCAGCTTTTCCATCTTCTGAAATTGAGGAACCTTCCCTCAGATTTTAGTAGGAACTGGACTGAAAGGGACTGTTGCTCTTTTTTTTTTTTTTTCTCCCAACTGAAATTGTATAGCTGAAGGTTAAATCTGAAAGTATTCTGAAGTGTTTGATCTTTTTTACCATCAATTATTGGATGTACCACATCCTTTTTCATTATATCATTGATTTTCAGTATTTCAGGTGTAAAGCAGTGACTCAATTTTATATATATATATGTATATATATATATATATGTTTTCAGATCTTTTTCCATTGCATTTTATTATAAAATATTGAATATAGTTCCTTATCTATATAATAAATCCATATTTATTTATTTTGTATATAGTAGTATGTATCTGTAATCCTAAATTCCTAGTTTATCCCTCTCCCCTTCCCCCTTTGGTAACCATAAGCTTGTTTTTTATGTCTGTGGGTTTGTTTCTGTTTTGTAAATAAGGTCATTTGCATCATTTTTTAAGATTCCACATATAAGCGATATCATATGATATTTGTCTTTCTCTGCCTTCACTTGGTATGATAATCTCTTAATCCATCCATGGTGCTGAAAATGGCATTATTTCATTCTCTTTTATGGCATCACCAACTCAATGGACATGAGTTTGAGTAAACTCCGGGAGTTGGTGATGGACGGGGAGGCCTGGCGTGCTGTGGTTCATGGGGTTGGAAAGAGTTGGACATGACTGAGTGGCTGAACTGAACTGAATATTCCATTGTGTGCATACATGTGATTTATCTATCTATCTATCTATATATACACACACACACACTATATATATATATATATATGACATATTCGTTCATGTGTCAAACAGACATTTAGGTTGCTTCCATGTCTTAGTTATTGTAAATGATGCTGCTGTGAATATTGGGATGCATGTATCTTTGTGAACTAGAATTTTCTTCTTTCTGGATCTATGCCCAGGAATGGGATTGCTGAGTCCTATGGTGTTGGGGGCCAGAGTGAGGTACTCCGCCCGTGACAAAGGTCATGAGGAAGGAGGCTCGACATACGCAAAGGCGGGATCGAGCCTCAGGAGTCCCCCTGGAACTCCTCGAGCATCTACCCCCATAACCAGAGCCTGCCTACTTTACTACTTTGTGCTCACCTACACCTCTGACTTTACGGGGGGCTGTCCCCCACCACCTCTTTTGGAGAAGGAGTTAACTTAGAGCTCCAGTTTATAATAATTCCTGGGCGTGATAAGAGTGTTTTAACCTACAAACTCCTCTGAAGGTTCTCTGGCCTGCCTGACAGGCTTGTCCGGCCACATGTGATTGCTCACAGCCTCCCAACCGTGAGAGGCACGAGATGCTTTAAACCTTCTAAAAACAGGTTCCTTAGAAAAGTTAGAAAACTATTAGTATAAGTATAATGGGCTGATTAGAAATTGTATTGGTGAAGGGTTTTTCATTTGTTGAGCCAATGTTTGTTGCTAAGTCTCCACATCCCCTGCCCTTACACACATTAATGAATATATAGAAGAAATAAGTATTAACCTTTGATATAAATCACGTTAGACCTTAGGCTAAGTAAATTCTTTCCTTAACTAAAACCCACTACACCCTCACCCTGTAGGAATGTAACTTTACTTGGGTGGCGTCTGTTTTGAGAATAATCAGCCCTGGAGAAATAAGTGTCCTGATTGACTGACCGCTGTCACAAGGAGAGGGTCGTAAATTGTCAGCAGGCCCCCCTGGCCAGAAGATGATGTAATACCCCTAAGACCTCTGTATACATTTGTGTGAAGCACCTGACTTTAATAAAAGTCAGGACTGCTGTCCCCATGTGACTTTTGTATAACATCTTAGTGTATAAAAACAGACTCTGGAAAATAAAGAATTGGGATCAGTTTCTCGAAATACTGGTCTCCCCATGTCGCTCTCTCTCTCACTCTGGTTGAGTCTCCATCTGGAGCTCGGAACCCACCATGCTTACTAATTATGCCTGGGCTTCTAAGATCCGACTGGGGAGGCCTCAGTGTCTCCTCTCCTTCGGGAGAACAGAAGGACGCCTGCGGCCTACGTAAGTGGTGCAAACTTCTTGTCTTGAAGTTTTATTGGTCTCCCGCGTAAACCAAGCTACTCAGCCTCTTTTCTCCACTGAATTTTCCTACTGAGCTATCCTCATTCTATTACTCTTTATATCTTTAATTAATATCTAACTGAAGCTATTGTATCCTGATCCTCGCCTATGCCGTCTCTCCTTCGAATACCCTGGATCAGCCGGGGCTGGTCCCCGGCACTATGGTAACTCTATATTTAGTTTTTTAAGGACTCTCCGTACTGTTCTCCTTGGTGGCTGTACCAATTTACATTTCCACTAACAGTGTAGGAAGGTTCCCTTTTCTTCAAACCTTCTCAGCATTTATTTGTACACTTTTTGATGATGGACATTCTGGCAGGTGTAAGGTCACTTAATTGAAGTTTTGATTTGCATTTCTCTATAATTAGTGATACTGATCTGATATTGAACATCTTTTAACCTGCCTGTTGCTCATCTGTATGTCTTCTTTGGAGAAATATCTATTTAGGTCTTCAGCCTATTAATTTTTTTTTTCTATTAAGCCATATGAGCCATTTGTATATTTTTGAAATTATTCCCTTGTACATATTGTTTGCAAATCTTTTCTCCAATTCTGTAGATTGCTTTTTTTTTTTTTTTTTTTGATTATGGTTTCCTTTGCTGTAGAAAAGTGTTCAAGTTTTACTAGGTCCCATTTGTCTATTTTTGCTTTTGTTTCTATTACTTTAGGAGATAAATCCAAAAAATATTGCTGCCATTTATGTCAAAGAGTGTACTGCCTATATTTTCCTATACCTGTTTTACATGATCTCTTCTTAAATTTAATTCTTTAATCCATTTCAAGTTTATTTGTTGATTTTTGTATACAGTGTTAGATAATGCTCTAATTTCATTCTTTTACTTGTTGCTATCCAGTTTTCCCAGCAGTACATATTGAAGAGACTGTCTTTTCTCCATTGTATACTTTTCCTTCATCATAGATTAACTGACTCTAAATGTGTGAGTTTATTTCTGAGCTCTCTATTCTGTTCCACTGATCTACAATCTGTTTATGTGCCATTATTGTGCTCTTTTGATTACTGTAGCTTTGTAGTAATCTGCTTTACTTTACAGCTTTGCACTGTAGCCTAAAGCCAAAGAACATGGCTTCTCTGGCTTCATTCTTCTCAAGATTATTTTGGGTATTTAGTGTCTTTTGTGTTTCCATAGAAGTTTTAAAATGCTTTGTTTCAGCTCTGTGAAAAATGTCATTGGTAATTTTATAGGGATTACATTGACTCTGTAGATTATCTTCAGTAGTATGGTCATTTTTATAATTGATTCTTCCAATCCATGAGCACAGTGTGTCTTCAATTTCTTATATTCCATCTTATAGTTTTTGGACTACAGTTCTTTTGCCTCCTTACATAGGTTTATTCCGGGTGATTTTATTTTTCTAATGTGATGGTAAATGAGATTGTTTCCTTAACTTCCTTCTGATTTTGTTAGTATATAGGAATGCAACAGATTTCCTCTGTATTTATATCCTGCTGCTGTTGCTGCTTTGTCGCTTCAGTCTTGTCCGACTCTGCAGCTTTACCCAATTCATTGATGAGCTCTAGTAGTTCCCCAGTAGCATCTTTAGGATTTTCTATGTATAGTATCATGTCATCTTCAGTGATGTTTTACTTCTTTTCCAATTTAAATTCCTTTTATTTTTCTTTGAATGCTGTGGCTTCAAATTACTATTATGCATGGAATTGTTCATGGCAATATAGACCATTACAGAAGAAACTCAACTTAGTTAGAAGCAAGAAACAAGTTTATTCTTTCTCAGCCCTCTGCATGAAATTTACTGTGTCCCTTTTCTCATCCCCCATTACATAATCAATATAGCAGGCAAATCCCCAGATCTTTTCAGGTGACCCTTAGATAATAAAATTCCATATTAGAATGCTTTGGATTTTACTCTACTCTGATTATTATGTTAAGTCCAAATATCTATCCAATTTTAAGCCTGTACTTGTCCTTATCCTGGGCTGGCTTCAGGATGTGCCTGCACTTCCTCTCCTCCCAAATACAGACTGTTTTGGGTTTCTACATAGTTGGAGCAACAAGAGCATCTGTTGTTGTCGAGTCATTCAGTCACGGCTGACTCTTTGAGACCCCTTGGACCGCAGCACGCCAGGCTTCCCTGTCCTTCACTCTCTCCTGGAGTTTGCTCGAACTCATGTCCAGTGAGCTGGTGATGCCATCCAACCATCTCATCCTCTTGCCCCCTTCTCCTCCTGCTCTCAATCTTTCACAGCATCAGAGTCTTTTCCAATGAGCTGTCTTTTTGCATCAAGGGCAAGGGGATGGAAAGATGAAAAATGGAAGTCACATCATTAGCTAAACGTAAAGGGAGAAGGTGGAATAAACTGAAGAAGATAACAAATAGTCATCTAAGAAGGGGAGATGTGGTAGGATTGCTGGGTGGCATAAGAGTTCCACTTGAAGAGACAAGGCATGAATTTAACTCCAGTCAGTTGGGTTATGATATTTTCTCCTGCTGCATTTATTTCTTCTTTCATTACTTGACAAATCCTACTGAGCTATAGACTCCACTGAGACAAAATCCAGATCCATCTCATTCACCAATGAGTTTTGCAGCCTAGTACCTTACCTGAACAGAGTGTGTGTGTGTATGTATATACATACACACACATATGTTATACTGCCTGACACAGCGTTCCCTGGTGGCTCAGGCAGTAAAGAATCTGCTTGCAATGTAGGAGATGCAGGTTTGATCCCTGGGTTGGGAAGATTCCCCTAGAGAAGGGAATGGCTGTCCACTCCAGTATTCTTCCCTGGAGAATTCCATGGATAGAAGAGCCTGGTGAACTACAGTCCATGGAGCTGGAAAGAATCAGACATGACTGAGCAACTAACAAATACAACACAGCATTAAAACTTCCCAGGATGAAGAGCCTACATGTGCTCTTGAAGTCTGTAGATCTTCAGGACCTTGGATCTAGATACCAGGCTAGTTGTCACAAGGCCGGTCATGGAAAACCTGTCTCTTCCAAGATGAAAGAGACCACATGACTCCAAACCAATAAATTCAAGTCGTAAATCAAGTAGTCTCAGTAATGCAAAAATTACACATGATTTACATGAGGATAGTTTCACTCATCAGGAAGAGAGAAGAGAATTGGGATGAACATGATCATCATAGTTCATTCAGCCTTATCCTGGATCCCTAAAGTGGAAGAATATGAGAGTGTGTGCATGTGTGTGTGCACGCACGTGCACACAGACACAGAAACCCCAAATTATGAAATCCAATGATCTAGCAGACTGGGTGTAAACAAGCCCAAATATGAATATGGAAATACTTCCAGGACCTTGGAAGTTCGCTTTAAGGAAGTGGTTTTGCTGCCATTTTCTTTCCTGCTCGTAAAATTGCTCTCCCTTAATCTCTTCCATGGTGAATCTTCCTCTTCTCAACTATTGAGAAGAATATAATGAAATCTGTTTTTTCCCCCAGTGACAAAGAATGCAGAAAACATACAAATCAAGAGCTACAGCCTGTGATACAGCACATTCTCAATAACTCATAGAGGCTTTTGGTTTATAGAAAATCATTACAAGCTCCGACAGGACTTTGGTGAGTGCCTTTGAGGAAGCTCTTATGGGAGGAACTAATGATTTCTCAGAATCAGGGATTAGAGCCTGGCATCATGAGCAAATCAGCTTTCCATGGCACATGTACTTTCAGAACAATCAAGAAAGGTATTGGAAAGAAACCGCTAACAATAATGACACAGGAAATGCTTGC
The DNA here is from genome assembly GCF_002263795.3 of Bos taurus. Lineage (NCBI taxonomy): Eukaryota > Metazoa > Chordata > Mammalia > Artiodactyla > Bovidae > Bos > Bos taurus. The sequence goes on along the minus strand of NC_037354.1, from coordinate 12,575,286 downwards.
GACATGATACGCTGAAATATAGTTTAATCTGTTCTCTTCGACATACTTAATTATGCCCTTCTAAACCAGGGGAAAATTAAGTGTAGCTTTCTGTTAAAGAACAACTTTACTCATTTGACTGTTTGAAAGATCTAGTATGACTCAGGTCATAAGCATGTTTGTATAAACAGAAAAATCTTGCCTTATTTTCTCCCATATTTGCTGGAATATATTTACTGTCTGGTGTTGGGCAAAAGGAATAAAATTTCTCTTTTTGCACTTTAAGGTATGTATTAAAGTTCTTTCCGTGTAATACATGCTCTCTCTTTTGCTCTCTTTATATACACACACTCATTCACACACATAAATAGACACATACAAATAATTCACAGCCGCAGCATTTAAACCAAGAGTCAGGGAAACCATCTTGAATATTTTTAAAAGACTTCTTCTAATGTTTTCTGGAAAGACTATAGAAAACATATATATTAACATCCTAATTTGTAAAAAAAAAAAAAAAAATCAGCAACTCCAGCTCAAGGGAAGTTGATCCATTTACCACTGCGTCTTTGTATTCACCATTTCCACACACAGTGTATTGACTATTTAGGGCGTCTCTTTTCAAATACTATTTGTGACAGCAATTGCCCTATATCACTGACAGAGACTATTCTCCATGAAGTTTGCTGGAGTGATTCAGATAAAAATAAAAATGTTCTGATATTTTCCCCCAGGAAAGTGCCAGTGGTTTCCAAAGCTCAAATAAGCTTTAACTACATCCCACAGAGCAACGCCTCGTAGTGTATTATTAGTGTGATCAAAGAGGATCAAAACATGTTTCCGGGAAGGCCTCCGCACCAGCCCATGTTCAACGCTGTCGTGCGAGCATGCCACATGGAGTCTTCAGCTCCGGAGTGCATACTGTAAACTGTAAACTGTATCACATTCATTTCAAGTAAGACCTTTATTAATGACAGTGACAAAAACAAGCGCTGCTTCTCAAGAGTCATTTTTCCCTCCTTGGGAGTTCTTGTTAGGCTTTCCAGACAGAGCAGGAACAAAATTCAGGCTTACCCTGTCCAGGGATAATTGAGTTGAGATAACTCGGTATGTACTTTTAAGAATTCGTTTGTGCTTCTGTCGGGAGGGAACAGAAGCTATCATTTTGTGTTACTGGTGGGGAGAAGGGAGAGGAAAACCACTCCTTTTTGTTCAAAAAGCTCGTAAAATCAATCAAGACTCTTCACAGTAACAACCCATAGAGAGCTACTCTGCCGATAACCTTGTGATTCTGGGATGCTTATTAGCACTAATCTTGAGAACGCTCTTGGGGAGGGAGCTCACAGGTTTACAGGAGAAGGGATGTTGTGTGCAAAACATAGTCATTATCAAAGTATAGGGAACTTGTGGCGGAGCCTGGATGTTTGTCTCATAGACTTGAATTCAAATCCTACCACTGCTATGAACTTGGGGTTCATGCATGTTTTCCAGTTTGGGGTTTTCTCCATGTATATGCCCAGAAGTGGGATTGCTAGATAATAGGCTAGTCTTGTACTTAGTTTTTAGAGGAATGTCTGTACTGATTGGGCTTCCCTGGTGGCTCAGTTAGTAAAGAATCTGCCTGAATGCAGGAGACCCAGGTTCGATTGCTGCATCGGGAAGATCCCCTGGAGAAGCAATGGCAAGCCACTCTAGTATTGTTGCCTGGAGAATTCCATGGACTGCTGAGCTACAGTCCATGGAGTCATATGAGTTGGACAAGGCTGAGTGACTGACACACCATACTGATCTCCACAGGGGTTGTATCAATTGACATTCCCACACCTTTTCCATCACTTATTGTTTGTAGATTTTTTGAAAATGGCCATTGAGACTGGTATGAGGTGATACCTCAGATACACATGGACTTATTTACTAAGGGAGGTATACGTGTGTATCTGATTTACTTTGTTGTGCATCTAAAGATAACGAAACATTATCAATCAGCTGTACAGAAAAGAAGAAACAAGCCCATGACTACTGGTCATGAACCATGAATTATAAGGAAACCATTACTTAGTCTCTCCAAGCCTCTCTGTATTTGTATTTGTCCAAGACATTGCTTATCAGAGAAGGCAATGGCACCCCACTCCAGTATTCTTGCCTGGAAAATCCCATGGATGGAGGAGCCTGGTGGGCTACAGTCCATGGGGTCGCACAGAGTCAGACACGACTGAGCAACTTCACTTTCATTTTTCATTTTCATGCACTGGAGAAGGAAATGGCAACCCACCCCAGTGTTCTTGCCTGGAGAATCGCAGGGACGGGGGATCCTGGTGGGCTGCCGTCTATGGGGTCGCACAGAGTCAGACATGAGTGAAGCGACTTAGCAGCAGCAGTAAGACATTTCTTATAGAAACACTGCAGAGTGTTTAACATAGGAAAGGCTTGGACATGAGCCAGGTTGCCCTTAACTAGCCATTCTCTTTTTCCTTCTGTAACCTTCTGGGAGCATGAAGGTGTATTTTTAATATAAGTTTTGCAGGTTCTTCTGCTCTGTGTGTATCCAGTATATACCCCTCTACAAGTCTGAGCATGCCCTGCACACACTGATACAAAACTTAGAGTCAACAATTCACCATTGTCAATTTAATGAAAAATGAAGTTGCAGTGTTTTCTCATTTAGTTCTTTCGGTAGAGAATTTTCAGTAATTCTCTGACATAGGATTCCAATCCAGAGATGTTACTAGGTTAGCCAAAAGTTTGTTTGGATTTTTCTGTAACATCTTATGGGAAAGCCTGAATGAATTTTTTAGCCAACCCGATAGAAATTGATTTCCAATTCAATGTCACCTTTAACGGAGACATTATTATTTTGCTGCAGATAGTTGCTGCTAGTTGTTTGCTGTGATCAAATTAGAAATTCTTCATAAATTAAAAGATTCTTCTGAAGGAGATTATTTAAATTCAGGGCATTGGTGTTCTTATAATCCAAGTCGCATAAGGAGAGGAAAAAAAACAAAACTGTTTTTAGCAAACGTTACTGCAGCCCTTCTATGGACTTTATGATATTTTGTGACTTCAGTTAAAACATTCTGTCTCACATACACTATACTCTTTTGTTTAGGTTACCACATTTCTTAGTCAATTGCAAGTGTTACCTAACACTTTATTGGAAAACCAGAAGTGCAAAATGAACCCCGAGCACTCTTGTTACCATGGGAAATGCTGACGAGACACATTATAGGCATTATATCTTTAAGTTGTTAAAAGAAAAAAAAAGTGTGATTTTTTTTTTTTTTTAAACACATTTGGGTATTAGATGCACCAGGATCAAAGGAATTCAGTGCTGAAAAGGTATTTGTGGATCATCTAATCCAGCTCCCATATTTTATAGATTGACAAAGCCAGGGCAAAATGATGTTGCCCAAGGATACACCATTAAGTTTGTGAATCTGCCCACCCAGTGTAGGGAAAACTTTAAACTGGATTAATTAGTGTATGGCAATTGTTCTGCAATTAAAATACATTTCAAAAAGATTGACTGATTCATTAAACTCATTTTGTAATGAATTTTAGTTAGAGCGTATCTATGCTTTTATTTTTTTTAATCTTTATTTTTTTTAATTTTATTTTTAAACTTTACATAATTGTATTAGTTTTGCCAAATATCAAAATGAATCTGCCACAGGTATACATGTGTTCCCCATCCTGAACCCTCCTTCCTCCTCCCTCCCCATACCATCCCTCTGGGTCGTCCCAGTGCACTAGCCCCAAGCATCCAGTATCGTGCATCGAACCTGGACTGGCAACTCGTTTCTTACATGATATTTTACATGTTTCAATGTCATTCTCCCAAATCTTCCCACCCTCTCCCTCTCCCACAGAGTCCATAATGAATTTTAAACTCTTAACTTTTTAAAACAAAATATGGCTCCTGAAAACCCAGAAGAGGAAGGGACAATTCCTAAAGCCTGCTATGCGTTTTCCTGGAATAAGTCACTCTGTGAGAACTTAAAGTATGGAGTAAAGTGAAAGAATTCAAATGGTGAATATACCATATGATCTATGTTTAGGGAAAAAAATAGAACCCCTAAAACAAACACATCTATATCCATAGGCCTTGAAAGGGCTGAGCACACTGTGACACATGACAAGTATTCAAAGAATCAGAGCCAGGAGGAGAGAGAGGGCAGTAGTCATGAGAAAGAACTGATGCATCCTGCCCAGCCCCCAGAAGCTTGTGTAGGCAATACATAATATTAATAATGATGTGTGCATGTTTGGTCATGCTGCGCTCTTTGCAACCCCAGGGATTGTAGCCTCCTCTGTTCATGGAATTCTCCAGGCAAGAATACTGGAGTGGGTTGACATTTCCTCCTACAGGGGATCTTCCCAACACAAGGATTGAAGCTGTGTCTCCTGCATCTCTTGCGTTATAGGCAGATTCTTAACCACGGAGCCACCAGGGAAGCCCCATGAATAATGATCATCATTAAAAACACCACCTGGGACTTCTCTGGAGACCCAGTGGTTGGGACTTTGCTTTCCAATGCAGGAGTTGTGGGTTCAACCCCTGGTCTGGGAGCTAAGATTCTACAATATGACTTAAAAAAAAAAAATGGTCCACATCTTAAAAAAATCTGTAAAACAAAAACACATCACCGTTCTCCATTGCTGTCTTTAAGCTGGAGAAGATAAGGAGGATGGGTCATTCCTCCCAGCAGTATTTCCATCAGTCCTTTGTCTCTTCAGGGGTTGATCCTGGATCCTAAAGGCTACGTGGTTTGTCGCCAGCATCAGCGTTCACTGGCCGGATGCATTTGGTAACCTCCAGTAGAGCAGCCTTGTGTAGGTGGGTGGGGGGAAGGGGAGAAGAAGGAAGTGCATTGTGGAAGAAGATTGAGGCTGCAGATCGGTGATTCTCATTGTCACTTTTGAGAAAGATGGAAGCTTGTGAACATTCTTGTGTGACCTTCAGCCCATTAATCACATGAAGGTCCACTGCTCCAGGATGATTTCCCCAGCTGGCATGGAGATCCACTCTCCTTGGGGTCCCGATTCCATGCTGTCTTTACTTCAATCATAAGGCAAGGGCATTTAAAATAAATGCTATTGTTAAGTTGCATGTAGGCCTCCTTACACTCTCAGTCAGTATTACAAATTTCCTGAAGCAGAGTTTGTTTCTCAACTGTTCTATTTTTTTGCAGCACCTATGATGGTGCCTTTTTTTTTTTTTAATTAAATGTTCCACATATGTTTATTCATACTACAATCATACTAGCAAGAGGTAAGGGTGAAAGGAATCAGACATAGTAAGACATTTGTAATTCGGGAGGGTTACTATCAGAACATATCTTTCCTCAAAAGAATCTTTTTTAAAACCTTATTTTGTTGGCATATAGCTGATTTATAACATGTCAATTTCTGCTGTTTTATATATATATATACACACACACACACACACACATATATATTATTTTTCATATTCTTTCCTAGAATGACTTTTTATGGGATATTGAATATAGTTCCCTGTGCTATACAGTAGAACCTTATTGTTTATCCCTTCTATAATATACATAATAATTTGTATCTGCTAGTCTCAAACTCTCAATCCAAACCTCCCCCCTCCCACTTGGCAACCACGTCTATCTCCTCTGCGAATCTGTTTCTGGTTTGAACATAAGTTCATTTGTGTCATATTTTGGATTCTACTTATAAGTGATATCATGTGGTATTTGCCATTTGCTTTCTGACTTCACTCATTATGGTAATCTCTGGGTCTATCCATTATGCTGCAGATGACATTGTGTGCTCTGCTGTGCTTAGTCGCTCAGTTGTGTTTGACTTTTTGTGACCCCATGGACTGTAACCCAATAACAGTATTTTGTTCTTTTTTATGGCTGAGTAGGATTCCAGTGTGTGTGTGTGTGTGCGTGTACACCACATCTTCTTTATTCATTCAACTGCTGACGGACACTTAGCTTGCTTCCCTGTCTTGGCTATTGTGAATAATGCTGCAATGAACATTGGTGTGCATATAACTTTTTAAAATTTACTTATAATTTCTGGTTGTCCTGTGTCTGTGTTGCTGCACATGGACTTTAGTTGCAGCGAGCAGGGACTGCTCTTCTTTGTGGTGTGGATGTGTTTATTTGAATTAGAGTTTTTCTGGACATACATCCAGGAGTGGGATCTCTAGATCATACGGCAACTCTATTTACATCTTTTGCCCATTTTTTGTTTGGGTTGGTTTTTTTTATTGTTGAGTTATATGAGCTGTTGCTACAAAATAATCTTAAAGTGATAAGATTTATCATTTATTAAGCAGTATCTCTGAGTTGGGCGGTTGATAAGTGTTCAGTATAAAAAGATCTTATTTAATAACCACAACTCAAAGAATGATCCTTTGAAAAACTCATTCAGCCTCTTTACAGATAAACACGATTAGGTTTATGGAAATTGAGTTTGAGCTAAAGCATGTCGATAACAAACAGAGAGTCAGAATTAAGTCTCAGATCATTTCACCCTCAAGACTCTGCTCTTCTAGTCTCCTACATTGCTGTCTTTGAAATAAAGCAGAACAACGAGCAAAAGCAAAATCTCACCGTGTTGGTCTGCTTAAAGTAAAGGAAGGAGGAACACATGATTGAACACGCACTTGTTTTTATCTACTCAAATGAAGACTACAGATGTTGCACGTTAGACAGAGTGTCTTCAACCGAAGTGCTCTGTTGTCAATGGAAAGAAAAGAATGATTTGGAAGAGGACGTTGAGGAGAGAACTGACCATGGTACATCAGTGAGTGTGCAAAGGGGAGGGAGGACCAACAGACGATTAAGGTCTAGAGTCCTGACGTTTCCAAGAGTGTTGCTGCCACCGAGAACGTTCAGGAGAAATGCAGTGAGAGGTGGCGAGAGCAACAGAACCCACCCCACCTCACACCCACCAAAACCCCACTAAAACGCAGGTTCGTGTGTGCTCGGCCGTGTCCGACTCTTTGCCACCCCATGGACTCTAGCCCTCCAGGCTCCTCTGTGCATGGAATTTTTCAGCCAGCATTTCCTACTCCAGGGGATCTTCCCGACCCAGGGATTGAACCTGAGTCTCTTGCATCTGCTGCCTTGGCAGGTGGATTTGTTACCACTGGGACCCCTGGGGAAGCCCAAAATGCAAGTTAGAGATATTAAAAAGAAATAGCGTAGAAGCTAGCCTTTGTCTATATTGATGTAAATGTGCTTTAGGTGCCATTTCAATAGAATTTAAAAAATTTTTATTTTTATTTAGTTTTTTTTTTTTTAATTTGAAATCTTCATTTAATTTGTTACAATATTGCCTCTGTTTTTTAACCCTTTATTTATATTAGAATGTTGTATTTCTGATTAACAATGTTGTAATAGCTTCAGGGGCAGAGTGGAGCAACTCAGCCAAAGGTATACCTGTATCCATGTATACTCCCCTCCCATCAAGGCTGCCACATAACATTGAGCAGAGTTCCCTGTGCTGTACAGGAGGGATAACCAGCAGGGGCCTGCTATAAAGAACAGCTTTAGGAAAATAATCTTAATGGACTAAATGATTTTGATAGTAAATGAATTGCAAGGCTGCTAAATTTCAATGCAGGTGTATTGTGTGCACAAATTTCTTACATATAGTACATTTTGGACTAATCAAAGGGTGTGAGAAAGGAACCCAACAGTTTTATGAAGAGGAGGGATAAGAATGGCTTGAAAGGGCCGATGTGAGTGGACCAGAGCCCAGAGGACACGCCCACCCGTGCCCACCACCACGGCCTGAGAAGCAGGCCTGCACTCGGCACGTGAGAACAACGGGACCTCGTGGTGGCCACTAGAGAGGAAATGTCAGAGGCCAACCAGGGTAACACCAGGCCACACGTGAAGCCTCCCTGTGTGCACTCTGAAGACGAGGCGATGAGAACTGGTTCATTGCCATATACTGCGTATGTGCACTTTTTCTGAAGAATAATGCTGCTTCTCAATGGGCCTTCTTGATGTAAAAGAAAAATAACCCTGAATGATAACAGGCACACAGAGTGCTAATACTTTCTTCAAATGCACACAATACAAAAAATAAGTAGAGCAGGATTAAGAAACTGTAAGCAGAAAATGATTTATACACACTGAAATTCTTTTCATTGTAAATCAGCTGTGATATAATGTTTTTTAATTTAAACAAAATGTGACATATGCAGCATTCAGCACGTACTGAGAATAAAACATTACCCAAAGAACTCTTTTGAAAGAATTGGATTTAGACCTTGTCTCAAAACACTTTAGTATTTCCTTTCGATTTGACATTCACTGCCTCTATGAAGCTCATAGGAACTCTGCATTAAAAAAAATTCTTTTATATTCAACTTAAATTAGAAATATTAGGAATCATAGATTCTGGGGTCAATGATGATTTCATTGCCTAATTAAGGACAATTCTTTGAATTTCCCCTATCAGTTTCTCCTTGATGGAATCCAAACTTGGGAAGCCTTGTTTTGTTTGCCCTCTTCTTCAAGACACGTGGTGGCAACAAAACCACTGACTAGAGAAAGGGTTTCAAATGGGAAACCTTGTTTGGGGGATGACGCATTGTTATAAAGGGGCTCCGTCGGCATTAAAGTCTTACATATTTGTTTACTAGCAGAATAAGATGAGATAAACAGAACACACAGCAAGGAATCTAGGATTAAACAAAATAAATCTCTCCTGACTCGAACCTAATAATGTGCTCCAAAAGCTCTCATCAATTATTAGCTTCAAAATCCTTCAACGTGTCTGCAACACACTGTTTAACTGATGTACTTGAAGTTCACCTAAGAAACTGTATCATCAAAATGTGCCACCAGAAACTGCCAGCAGCGATGCCACCTTGCAATCAATCACATCTCTGTTTCAGAATTATAAAGTGTCTGAGAGCTATAATTTCATCTGCTTCTAGCTGCATATCATTTAAAACTTCATATTCTCAGGGAGAAAGAAAAAGTAAAAACATTCGTCAGCCCCGGCTTCCTCTTTATGAAGACCCACTGTTTCCACAGCACCTTCTGGCTTCCTTATTTTAATTCGTGTTTCAGAGATCTTCCCCCCTACCATGGACCACGTGTGACGCATAGCTTATGAACACAGTAGTACAGTCGATTCTCAATTATCTGTCCGAATGGAAACCTACGGTGGTTCCGATTATCCAAAATCATTTTATATTTGATTTTCAAATACAGTATGTGCATTTTCCCTGGGAGGTTTACATTCCTGCTAATGCTTTGCTAGAACTAATTTTGAAAGGTGTTTGCATTCCTTGAGCTCATACCAACTGGGAGCAGTAGGTAGCAGCCCAGTGGTGGGTGGCAGGGGTAAGTTAGCCTGGGATTAAATGTTTCTGTGAAGGATTGTCAACATGGGCTTTCCAAATACGGGCAATTATGAGCTGGTTACATAAGATATTAGTTCCTATTTTTTAATCCTGGAGGAAAAAAAATCTCTTTGAAGTATTTTAATGGTAAAGACCATATTTTAAAATACTAAGTAAAGTCAGGGTTTCATTTTAGCTTAATTATTTAGCTATGAATCACAAATTCATTTATAAAAAAACAGGGAATATTCTTGAAAGTGGCTATTTATAGTTACAAATTTATTATTATAGAATAGCTATATATCATTTAATCTTGATAATCTTAATTTTATCTTGATAGTAAGAAATGACTGTGCAATTGGTTATTAACAGCCAATTTCTTAAAGATTATTTTGTGTCCTGATGTATCAGAATTAGAACAAAAGACAGTAATAAAATAATTAGCTCTATTTTGAAAAATTAAATCACCTCATTGACTATTCTCTTTTCTCATTTCTGTTCTCACCACACTCACAAACTGTGTAAATATTCAGTTTAATGATTGGACTTACATTTTTTCCTGCCATCCTAAAACTTGAATTTTAGTAAGATATGATCATATTTGTTCTTTTATTATTTAGGAAGAATATATAATTATAGTAAGTACTAAAATACTATGCTACTCATTCATTGTCGATATGCCTTAAGTTAAGAAAGAACATATACTGTTAAAGTAATAACCTGTGGCTAAAATTGGGACTTGTGCTTTATCAGCATAAGATTAAAATTAGCTCAAGAAATAATTTCTCTCATTCTCCTGGGAACCATGGGATTCTCACGCAAGAAAACTGGAATGGATAGCCATTCCCTTCTCCAGGGGATCTTCCTGACCCAGGGATTGAACCCAGGCCTCCCACATTGCAGGCAGATTGTTGACTGCCTGAGCCACAAGGGAAGCCCTGGGAACCAGGTTGAAAATTTGGGATGTTTTTGTAATCAGCGCTCACCTATGAGTTGGATCTGTAAGATCTGGCAGTAGCTGAGGTGGCTGGCCCCTGAGCTGAGCAGGAAAAGGCAAACTGTGGATTAGCCTCATGGATGTTGGAAAAACACAGAACAAGGCAAGCTGCGAGAGATGGTCATCACACAGGAAGAAAACTTTCAGAAATTAAGTCAGAAAGAGCTCTGAGCTGAGAAATCCATACCTCTGAGAGCTCCTTGAACAAAAAGCTGCTCAGACAATTCCTAAATCCCCATCATTTTAAAAAATACAATTGCTTTATAATGTTGTGTTAGTTTCTGCTGTACAATGAAGTGCATCAGCTATATGTATACATATATCCCCTCCGTCTCGAACTCTCCCACCCCCACCATCCTACCCTTTTAGGTCATCACAGGACGCTGAGCTGAGCTCCCTGTGTTACACAGAAGCTTCCCACCAGCCATCTACTTCACACATGGTGCTGTATATTTGTCAAGACTACTCTCCCAATTTGTCCCACTCTCCCCTTCCGCCCCTGTGTCCCACATCCATTCTCTATGTCTCTACCTCTATTCCTGCCTTGGAAATAGGTTCATCCGTACCATTTTTATAGATTACACATATATGCATTAGTATGCAATATCTTTCTTTTTCTGACTTGCTTCACTCTGTATAACAGACTCTAGGTCCATCTCTACAAATGTCCAATGACCAATGAAAGAATAAAGAAGATATAATACATATATGCAATGGAATATTACTCAGCCACAAAAGAAATGAAGTAAGGTCATTTGTAGAGACCTGCTGCTGCTAAGTCGCTTCAGTCGTGTCCGACTCTGTGTGACCCCAGAGACGGCAGCCCACCAGGCTCCCCCGTCCCTGGGATTCTCCAGGAAAGAACACTGGAGTGGGTTGCCATTTCCTTCTCCAATGCATGAAAGTGAAAAGTGAAGTCGCTCAGTTGTGTCCGATTCCTAGTGACCCCATGGACTGTAGCCTACCAGGCCCCTCCATCCATGGGACTTTCCAGGCAAGAGTACTGGAGTGGGGTGCCATTGCCTTCTTCTGGATGAGCCTAAATCCCTGTCTTAAGGCATTTTCACTCTTCTGTCTCCCATTTCTGTATCTTCTGGTTCTTCTCCTCCTCTCTCCTTTCCTCCCTACCCCACTTCTCTGTTGTTTTCTGAGACTCCCAGTCATATCCAGAAAGCTCTGTGCTCCTGGTGATCCAATATATTCGATCTCAAGTAGAAGAGAGCTAGTCTTTGAGTGGATACTCATGAAGAAATTTCTGGACCAAATGTGGACAGACAGGAAGAAAAGAGACAACAGGCATATATTTTACAAGACAGAATCTAGGAAAAAATTGTGGAGGTTCTAGCTCTTTAGGTATATCTAAATACCTATATATTATATAGGTAATTTATATATAAATTTTGCAGTTGCCATGTTCAACTTTGATTGTAAATAATCTTCTGGAGTTTGTACTCACAATTTCTCAAATGGATTTGACTGTAGTTGAGTGTTGGCTGGGATAGGGAGAGAGGGAGATGAGGAGGTATTTATATATGGTCTGCAGATGGTCCAGCTGGACAGGTAGGCGGATGTCGGGGATGGTGGCACCCTTGATGCCCTTCATGATGAAAGGCTCTGGGTAGTTTTGGATCATGGATTATACAAAATAACACACAGATCATTTCACCCCAACTCTCCCATGCAGAGAGATTTGAAATATGCTCTGAAAAGAGAATATACTTTTGGTAGGAGATCAAAAGCTGAGGACCTTAGATGTGCTCTTCAATGAATCAATTCTTCTGCTCTTATTGGCTTCAGTCCTCTAAATCTAGGCCAGGCCAGTTAATCTAGATTTTTCCAGGTGAACTTAAAAACCTGAGAGTTCTTTATGCCATCACTCAGCACAGCTAATCCATCTGCAGTCCCCTTAGCCTTAAGCACACACACATCTCTCCAGCCATACCTCTACATTCCTGTTGTGTGTCTGCTAAGTTGCTTTAGTCGTGTCTGACTCTGTGTGACATTATGGACTGTAGCCCACCAGGCTCCTCTGTCCATGGGTCTAAAATATATCATTCGCTCTTTTCGGAGCAACTGCAGTAGCTTCACGGCCTGCCTTGCTTCCTTAGACCCCCTTCTCATAGAGCCACCAGGGTTCCTTCACCAGTAGAAATCAGGTCTGGTACTCAAAACCTTCACTAGCTTACTAGATGCTCCTCCTTGGAATTGAGAGCTGCTTCTGCAAGCCCACCTCAGACAATTATCCCTCTACTCTCCAGGTCAAGGGAGGCCCCATCTCAGGGGGGGTTGCACTTGTCTTTCCCTCTGTCTTGAATGCTCTTCACTCAGATCTTTGTTTGGATGTCTCATTCTCATCAGGGCTGCACTACCTCTGGGATGTAATGTCTAATGATCTGAGGTGGAGCTGATGTGATGATAATCGAAACAAAGAATAAAGTGCACAACAGATGTAATGCTCTTGATTCATCCCAAACAGTCCCCCACACCCTGGTCTTCCACAAAACCGGTCCCTGGTGCCAAAAAGGTGGGGGCCACTTCTCTAGGATCCCAGAGTAACTGCTCCAAGTTACTTTGCATTTTATTGGGTTGGCCATCAGGTTTTGCTGTAAGATGTTTTTGGGGAACACAATATTTCCTTTATCATGTCTGTCATGGTAAAAAATGACTTTTGCTTTACATTATTATTATTTGTATAACAGAGCTTATCACACTAAAATTAAAGAGAGGGACTAACAAGTCTTTTTCACTCAGCTCCTATTAAAACACCCACTAGGGGAATTCACTGAAATCCAGTGTTAGACTCTGAGCTTTCACTGCAGAGGGTATGGGTTCAATCCCTGATCAGGGAATTAATATCTATGAGCTTCATGGTATGCCAAAAACAAACAAACAAAAAAGCCTGCCATGAAGTTCATACCGAACAAACGATTGTTCAATAAATGCATGGGAAGTGGCATCTTTCCATAAGGACCCACCTTTTACACTGAATTTCAGAGTTCTAATTTATGAATTCAAGCAGTCAGTCTGAGGCAATTATGGAGCAGTTAGGAGATCTAGATTTTGTCCTAGAACTATAGGTTTAAAATTCTTTCTATTGGTAAAAGTATCATCAGCCAAAGTAATCCTTGGATCAAGTATGTTGCATGGTGTAAGACGCTGTGGTTCTGACTGTGTGTGCCATGTACTCAGTCATGTCTGACTCTGTACAACCCCATGGACTATGGCCCACCAGGCTCGTCTATCCATGGGATTTTCCAGGCAAGAATACTGGAGTGGGTTGCCATTGCTTCCTCCAGGGAATCTAGCCCACCCAGGGATCGAACCCATGTCTCCTGTGTGTTTTGCATTGCAGATGGATTCTTTACACACTGAGTCACTGGAGAAGCCCCTCTGATGGTCTAGAATAACTTTGTCTCAATGATACATGCCAGTAGTTACCAACGCAGGCACTTGGGTTCATGGAAAGAGAATAGCCAAGAAAAGGGGGAACAGGCCAGTTGTGGGAGGGTCAGGATCATTATCTGATGTTTTGTTCTTTGTCTCATGACTTGTAGCAAGTTCTTTGTTGATGAGTGCACTGGAGTTGATTATCACTATTCAATTCACTTAACAGAGGGCTTGAAGTTGCCAAGTCATTCACCAAAGCAGAGTTTACTGAATCTCATGGACTAAATCAATGCACAAGAAACAACCCAAGAATAAGTTAGTTATGTTTGTATTTAAATAGTGAATTTGGAGTAGCAGCTCAGTTGTTCTAGATTTTGAACTTTAAGGTTATACATTTTTAAATAGATCTCTCTTTTATAAGCATTATCAAAAAGTAATGTTAAATATAATAGAAAAATAAAATAGTTTCAGAATTAAAGAGTTATTGTAAAGACAATACAGAGAGTTACTGGAAAGTCCATATCTACTTTCCTAGAGTTCCTATAAAGCCTGAATAGAGTTTCCTATATTATATAGTATATCTGTCATGATTGATTAACAAATATTGATACATTCCTATTAACTTATTTATTTTACTTAGGTTTTTCCAGTTTTCTTTCATATCCTTTTTCTGTTACAAGATCGCATCCAGAACACTACATTATATTTAGTCATCATATCTCCTTAGACTTCTCTTGGTTATAACCATTTCTCAGACTTTCTTTGTTCTGATAATTTTGACAATTTGAGGACTACTAATCTGAGGAACACTAGATGTTTGGGGAATATCCTTCCATTGGGATTTGTCTGTTGTTTTTCTTGGCTGGGTCAGGAAGGGCCCCTGGAGAAGGAAATGGCAACCCACTCCAGTATTCACGCCTGGGAAATCCCATGGACAGGGGAGCCTGGTGGGTTATAGTCCATGGGGTTGCAAAGAGTCAGACATGACTTAGTGACTAAACCACCACCACCTTTCTCATTATCAGACTGAGATGCTGGGTTTTGGAGAGGAAGACCACAGGGGTGAAGTGTCATTCTCATCCCATCATTTCAAGGGTGCCTACTATCAACATAACTTAACACCAATGACGTTGACCTTGATTGCCTGGCTTGAGTTAGATTTGCTAGGCTTCTTCACTGCTAAGTCATTCTTTTTATTCTGAAGCATGTCTCTATGAACAGCTCCACTTAAGGAGTGGTGCATTATATTCCATCTACTTACAGGTAGTAACAACATAAATTATATAGAATTTTTGTCTCTGTTCTTCATTTACTTATATAAGTATGACTCATGGATATTTATTTTATGCTTAGGGTTATATAAGCCAATACTACTTTATTCTATTTTGTCACTCAAATTGTTTCAGCTTTGCCAACCAGGGACTCTCTCAATTGGCTCCTATGGGTCTTTGACATCTGCTGATCATAGTGTTTTGTTTTTAACATCTCTTTACTTTCTGGAACAATAAGATGCTCCAGGCTCATCTTATATATATCTTGTCTTAGCCCTAGAAGTAGCCATTTATCCAAGGAGCACTGGTTCTTTTTGTTGTAAAGTGGTATTAGAAACAAAGATCTGGGTCCTTGGCATTTCAAACAAAAATCCTGATAATTTATAATATGTTGTACATATTATGTTGTACAAATAGCTGCATTTGTAAAATTTTAACAAAAGGTAAATAAATCCACTCTGAACTATCATATAAATGTTACTAATTTATTTTTAGGTCAGCTATGTAAACAAGGATAATTTCATCACATATTATATAGCAACTAACCTATATCCATTTTTGAGATAGAAATTTAGGCTTGTGGGGAAAAAAAGTGACATAAAAAAGGGGTTAATTTATTTTTCTTGTCCATCTGTTTTAACCAAACATAGCCATTATTTTTCTACTTCTAAGATCTGGAGATCTGGGATATGTCCTTTTTTATTCCCTGTGTCAAATGAATGAGAAAAACAAACAAAAAAGGTTCAGTATCACTAACATGGGTTTTTAATGATATAAACATTGTTTTACTGAATGGAGATGCTCATATACATAAGAAGAGACAATCTTATTTTCTTGCTTTGGTCACTTGTTATTTACAAAAGAAGATCTTCCTTTCCAAAATTAATTTTAAGAATGATAACTTATCTCCTACCATCAATCTTCCTTTAATTATTGGTAATTTAACAAATTTTAACCACATCAAGGAAATTTAATTCTACATTTTATACAAAATAATTTAAATCATTTAAATAGAGTGAAGAACTTTGGGTAATTTAAACTTTATTATATAGGAAACATCAATTCCCTTCTATCTCATGTTCCCTAGTTGGTTGGTTCTTCCAATTATGAAGAAAAACTTCAAAGGCAGTTGACAACATGCTGCTGGGGATTTGGTGATGAGCAAGTCACCTACATAGGACATAGCCTTCCAGGATTATTTGCTGGGTATAAAAAGTGTGAAGGAGAGGATAGGTGTTTGATTTTAGCCTATTCATGGGAAATTATAAAAGATTTAATATGCCCTAAATATGGTCATACATAAAACATTTTAGTTACTAATCACTTTTCCCCCCAATAGTCAAATAAAGAAGGCAGTTGGCTTTGCATAATCTTAATAATTAAACAGCTGAGCCAATTAGATTACACCTGCTATTGTGTTCACTCAGGATTTATTTAGAACAAGGACAATTATTTGGGGTCAAGATTCAAAATGATGCTAATGGTAAGAAAAACTCCTTCAGATTCTCCTGTGAAAGGGAGAAAACAGTATGAATATCTGAATTGAGGAAGACAAATGGGAAATACAGGCTTCTGCCTTGGTGAGCACTGGGTACTAAATTAGCTGTAGCTCTTGGATTGAGTTGTTTGGTTTTCAGCCATCCTGTGGTTTCTACACTCATTGTATATGCGTATTCAGTTTGCTAACTCAGCGTAGATGTCACTGCTTCCGGGAGGCCTTTAAGAAGCCCAGTGTGCTAGGTGTTCCTATCACACGTGCTGCATCGTCCTTGCTGTTCCCCCAACGTCACCTGCTTGCTCTACTTTTCTACTACACGCGGATTGCCTTTCACTCATTTACCACTGTGTCCTCCACCACCACTCCAAACCTTGGTGGTAAACCCCGATACTTAACTCTTGTGTCTTTGTATCCAAGTGCCTACCAGAGCTTTGATGAGAAGGGTGTTTGACTGAGGGAAAGAAGGAAGGACTGAAGCTTATTCCTACCGAGCTTGCTGTAAGCCAGGCAGCAGGGGTGTTGTGAGAGTAGGTCAATTTAATCCAGTAACGAAGAACCATTGGATGGACAACAGATTTAAAACAGATCTTTAACATTTCACATATAATCTTGAATAATATTAGTATTTTCTCTTTTGCATTCTTGTCCATTTCTTAGAAGATCTAACAGTTATAAAATTGAAAATGATGCTTCGTGATTTTTGACTCTTCTAATTATGTCACAGCCTGGGCTAAAACAAACAAAAATCAACAGGTATATCAATGCCAAAGACTCCCCTGCAACACTTTACATGTACAAAGAGTATATTTCACATTCCTAAAGTAAGGCATATTTCAAGTAGAGATCTTCCTTGACATGCAATGAGGTTATGTCCCAATAAACCCACTGTAAAAGGTCGCTAAGGTGAAAATGCATTTAATACGCCTAACCTACTGAATATCATTGGCTTCTCTGGTGGTTCAGTGGTAAAGAATCCTCCTGCCAGTGCAGAGGTCAGGAAGTTCCCTGGGTCAGAAAGTTCCCCTGGAGAAGGAAATGCCAACCCACTCCAATATTCTTGCCAACATCCTTACTCCTCAGGACAGAGGAGCCTGGCAGGCTATAGTCCATGGGGTCGCAAAAGAGTTGGGCATGACTTAGCAACTAAATGACGACAACAACAACTGAACATCAGAGTTGAGCGTCACCTGCTTTAAATGTACTCAGAACACTTTAGTGCTGGGCACTAAAGTGTTATTCTGAAGTTGGGCAAAATCATCTAAACAAAGCCTATTTTATAGTAAAGCTGAATAGCTCATGTAATTTACTGAATACTAAATGGTTGTCTGGACACAGAATTCTTGTAATTGTATCCATCATTTATATTTGTAATCATGTAGCTGCCACTGCTCAGCATCATTAGAGAAGATCCTCCCATGTATTTCTAGCTCAGGAAAAGATCAAACTTCTAAGTGCAGTTTCTACTGAATGTGTCTCACTTTCACACTATTATCAAGTCAAAAAAATTTTAAGTTGAATCATAAGTTGGGGACTGTCTATGGTCTTATACTGTGCAGTATGTATAAAACTCTAATTATAATTGTGTTACTGTTGGTGAATTAATGTAGACAAAGATAGGGTTTTGTGTTTGCTGAATTAATTAAGTTTAATTTTTGTATTACCATAAGTAGGAGGGATACAGTATGGGGTGGTAGAAGATAAGATTTTCCCAGTCACCATCTCTTTTAAGCTGTGTGACCTTGGGGGAATCACTTAGCTTCTCTGGCCTTTGGTTTCCTTAACTTTAAAATGAAGATGATGATGTCTATAACACATGGAGGTTGCAGGTGACTAAATACTGAAGGCAAAGATGCTAACCTAGTGCTTGGAATTTGAAATACACTTAGTGACTCTCAACCATCTCCTACCTCCTCTTCTCTTGGTATATTTGGAAACAATAACACAATTTCCTTCCTATTCCTTTTGTAATATAGTCTTTTTTTTTTATTATTTTGGACTAGCCCTTTTTTTTTCAATGGGCTTGAACTGGTGAGATTTACTGACTTGTTCATGGTTTTACAAGAACCCAGGTGCTCAGCAATTTCTTCACCTCTAGCTTATTTGACATTTGTGAATTACAACACATGTGTAGTGGCAGAATGTCTCAACATAGATACTCTTCTCAGAAAATACTTGGCCAGATTCCCTGGGTAAACTGTAGTCATGAGGGCCATATAGAATTCTTACTTGACTACTGAACTAGGAGTCAGGAAACCTGAAGGTGATTTCTAACTTTGCTGATGACTTCCTTTCTAATCAAAGCTCAGCCTTGCTGTGCCTTTGTATTTTTTTGGAAAAGGTCATCTTTCTCTGTGTCTTTTGGAGGAGATTGAGGTTTATAAAGGACTTTGAACTCACTTAAGGAAGACAAATATAAACATATAAAATTTTATTACCCTTAAAAACAATTCTCTGTACTTGTTAAAGGGAGGTCTTGCTTTATCAGTTACCAGTTGACCTGTCTGGAGTTAGGAAGTTGATGAAGCTCTGATTAAGGTTTTATGAGGCAATCTGTAACCTCGAGCAGAGTTCACTAGGGTCCCTTCCTATTTCCTCATTCCATATTTCTTATTGCAAATTAATTCAGTACTCTCAGGAAACACTGCCCTTTTTAATCCAATGGGGAAAAAAAAAATCTACGTGCCTACTCTGTGAAGACATCCATTTTTGAATAATTCTGCACACCAGAACCTACAAGTAGGACAGAATAATGAAAGCTATTTCAAAGATGTATTAACTACTAATGCTGTGGAATGTCCTAGAAGAATCAAATAATTCAGTGGCCCAATTGTCTAAAGAACTAATGACATGGCAGAAATAAAGAAATTGACTACTTCCTCATTGGAAAGATGAAGATTTATTTCTAAATTGCCCGTTCTCCCATCTAACCTATCACCCAAAGGGCAGTCAATGGTACCATAGGCTGGAATGCCTTTGATATTTGATGTGATGATAATCTCTGACTCACATGTATTTATTTTTTGAAGAGGTAAATCTGAATTGATGAAATTCTAGAATGTTCTTCCTTTGGAGGCACTGCAGAAATGTCGTCTCAGAGAGCTTGGGCAGAATTTGCCACTTAAAATGAGGAGGGAGAAGCTTGCTCAGGATATATAAATTATTTCTCACCTTCATAATACTGAGTATTGCAATTACCCATAATGCTGGAACAAGAAAGGGAAAGGCCTTCCAAAAGGCAGCAGTGATTTTAAAAGGGGGAAAAGAGCATGTCTAATTGAAGGATGCTGCAAGATATGGGTGTTTAGGAGGGAAGTTGAGAAGATTATAAAGCACTTATTATGTATCAGGATCTGTGCTGGCACATGGGATTCAGTAGAAAACAAGTTTGGATATGATTCTTTTTGCTCATATTTCATACATTCTAGTTAAAGGGGACAGACTGCCAGAAGTTACAAGTCTGTGATGAGATGCTGTGTGGAAGAGTTTTTTCTTATTCGAGAAATCTGGCTAGCATCCAAGTTTGAGAACTGGAGGGGCAAATACCTCTCATTTTAACAATAGCTCCAGGAGGGGTCAAGAGTTAGCATCAGACTTCTTTGTCCCCCAGGAAGGCTGCAAAACCTGCCCCACCAACTCATCCCACTATATATAAGATGGCATCACCGACTCAATGGACATGAGTTTGAGCAAACTCTGGGAGATAGTGAAAGACAGGAAGCCTGGTGTTCTGCAGTCCATGGGACTGCAAAGAGAGGGACATGACTTAACAACTGAACAGCACATAAATAAGGACAGAACTGGGGAGGGAAGAAGGGGTGAGGATCCTTGGCCTGTGGTAAGTGTACTGCCCAGGTGAGAGGCTTTTCCTTCCCTCCCAGTGGAGGAAGGTGAGGAGTAAATCTTGTCTACAAAGCAGGTGGACACTAGTGTGACTTGTGCATGAAGGGGTGCAAGGCATCCCACTTTCTGGTTCAGATATCTATTTAGGCCATAGATTTGCTGATTCATTTTTTATTAGTTGGCTTATTGATTCAAACTAAAATTTTACTGAAGACCTACTATGTACCTGCTAGGTATTGTTTTCAAGCCCTGAAAATACTGAGGTGAACAAAGCAAAATCTCTAACCTTATGCATGAAGCTTACTTTTTCTATGTTTGCTTGTTTGTTTACTGGTTAGGGTGTGTGTGTCTTCTGGAGATGGAAAAGAAACACTTAGATACTATCTCAGGGGGTGACCACTGCTGTAAAGAAAACCAGAGCAGAGTGAGAAAGGGGGATGATTGGTATCTAACGGGCGTGGCTGGGGAAGACATCCTGATGAGATTAAATTGGCACAGTCTAAGGAAGTACGCCTAAGAACGCTGCAGGTGCTGGAAGAGCATGGAGCAGTTTCAGGAAGGGCCTGAGGCAGGGCCGGGCTGGGTGTGTCTGAAGAGCTCACAGGGCAATGAAAAGGCCAGTGTGGCTGGAGCAAAGTGGGGGTGGGATGCGGGTGGAGGGGTGGGGGGTGAGCTGGTTGTAGAACTGATGAGGCTGCATCACTCCATCCTGTAAGCCACTGCAAAGACTCCTTCTACTTGGAAGGAGAAGGGAAGCAGCCACGTGAGACTTCTGAGCACAGGTGTGATGTGATGGAAGTCCCATTATCACAGGATTATCCTGCTTATTTTGTGCAGATGGTCTATAGTGGCCAATGGCTACAGTTGGAAGCCTGTTAGAAGGGAAAGAGTCTAGGAGAGAGATAATAGCTTGGCCACAACGTTGACCAGCTTTGGTGCCTAACACTTCTTGTGGTAGCTTTTTCTGGTTTTGATTGAGGGTGATGGTGGCTGCATAGAATGAGCTTGGAAGTGCTCCTTCCTCTGCAATTTTTTGGGAAGAGTTTCAGAAGGATGGATATTAACTCTTCTTTAAATGTTTGATAGAATTCACTAATGAAACCATCTGGTCCTGGACTTTGGTTAGCTGGGAGGTGTTTAAAGATTCAATTTCAGAATTTGTAATTAGTCTTTTTTAGTTTTTATTTCTTCCTGGTTCAGTCTTGGGAGATGCCCAAATTCTTAGAGAAGAACTATTTTGTCTGAGTTGTCCATTTTATTGGTGTATAGATGCTTGTAGTAGTTTCAGATGGTCCTTTGCATTTCTGTGGTGTCAGTGGTAATTTCTCCTTTTTTGTTTCTGATTTTATTAATTTGGGATCACTCTTTTTTCTTCCTCTGTCTAACTAAAGTTTTATCAATTTTATTTATATTTTCAAAGAACTTTATTTTTTAAAAATTTTCTATGTGTTTATTTTTTTCAGGGTCTTCACTGCTGCATGGGCTTTTCTATAGTAGCACTGCACGGGCTTCTCGTTACAGAGGTTTCTCTTGTTGCAGAGCCCGGCCTCTAGGGTACATGGACTTCAGTAGCTGTGGCTTCCAGGCTCTAGAGCACAGGCTCAATAATTGTGGCACACCATGTTAGCTGTTCCATGGCATGTGGGATCTTCCCGGATCAGGGATTGAACCTGTGTGTCCTGCATTGGCAGTTGGATTTTTTACCACTGAGTCACCAGGGAAGCCCAAAGAACTAGCTTTTAGTTTCACTGATCTTATCTACTTCATTTATTTATGCTCTGATCTTCATAGTTTCTTTCCCTCTCCTTTCCTGCTTTGTTTTGTTTTAATTCTTCTTTCTATAGTTATTTTGGTGTAAGTTTAGGTAATTTATTTGAGATTTTCATTGTTTCCTGATATGAGCTTGTATTGCTATAAACTTCTCTCAGAACTTTGATTGCTGTGTCCCATGGGGTTTGGATTGTTGTATTTTCGTTTTCATTTGTCTCTAGGTATTTTTTCATTTCCTCTTTTACTTCTTTGGTGATCCTTTGGTTGCTCAGTGGCATATTGTTTAGCCTCCGTTTGTATTTTTTTTTTTTCAATTTCTTTTTTTTTTAGTTGATTTCTAATCTCATAGTGAAGTGGTCAGAAAAGATGCTTGATTTGACTTCAGTTTTCTTAAATCTACCAAGGTTTGCTTTGTGGCCCAACATAGGACCTCTCTTGGAGAATGTTTCATGTGTACTTCAAAGAAAAATGTATATTTTTCTGCTTTTGGATGGAATGTCCTATAGATATCAACTAAGTCCATCTGGCCTCATATTTCATTTAAGGTCTATGTTTCCTTATCAGTTTTCTGTCTGAATAGTCTGTCCATTGATAAAAGTGGAGTTTTAATGTCCCTCACAATTACTGTGTTACTGTCAGTTTCTCCTTTTATGTATGTTAATCATCTGCTTTATATATTGAGGTGCTTCCATGTTGGGTGAATATATATATATACTATAATTGATATATCTTTTTCTTGGATTGATCCCATTATCATTATGCAGTAAACTTCATTTCTTGTAACAGTCTTTATTTTAAAGTCTATTTTTGTTTCATATGAGTAATGCTACTCTAGCTTTCTTTTGATTTCCATTTGCATGGAATACCTTTTTTCATCCCCTTAATTTCAGTGTATAGATCTGAAGTGGGTCTCTTGTAGATAACATTTTTTAAATGTTTTTTAAAAATAAAATTTTTTATTAATTGTATGGGAGTATAGTTGCTTTACAATATTGTGTTAGTGTCTGCTATACAGACAAGTGAATTGGTTATGTTTACATATATCCCCTCTTTTTTTGCAGGGGGGGGGTTTCTTCCTTTTCAGCTCACCACAGAGCATTGAGTAGAATTCCCTATGCTATACAATGGGTTCTCATTAATTATCTATTTTATACATAGAATCAGTAATATACATACATCCAATGCAATCTCCAATTCATTTCAACCCTCTTCCCTCTTTGTATACATACATTTCTTCTTTAAATCTGTGTTTCTATCTCTGCTTTGCAAGTATGATCATCTATACCATTTTTCTAGATTCCACATATATACATTAACATGATATTTATTTTCTTTCTGACTGACTTTACTCCATATGACAGTTTATCCACATCTCTGTAACTATTCAACTGTATAGTTGTAACTGTACAACTGTAACTCTGTAACTGTACAATTCTGTGCCTTTGAATGACTGAATAATATTCCATTGTGTGTGTTTACATACATACATGCATATACCATATATTCTTTATCCATTCCTCAGCTGATGAACATTTAGTTGCTTCCATGTCTTGGCTATTGTAAATAGTGCTGCAATGAACACCAAGGTACCTGCAAACTTCTTTTTGAATTATAGTTTTCTCTGTGTAAATGCCAAAGAGTGGACTGCTGGGTCATATGGTAGCTTTATTTTTAGGTTTTTAAGAAACCTCCATACTGTTACCCATAGTGACCATATCAATCTGCATTGCCACTAAGTGTAAGAGGGTTACCTTTTCTCTATGCCCTCTCCAGGATTTATTGTTTGTAGATTTTTTGATAATGGCTGTGAGGTGATACTTCATTACAGTTTTGATTTTCATTTCTGTAATAGTTACTGATGGTAAGCATCTTTTGATGTGAATACTTCCTGTGTGTCTTCTTTGGAGAAATGTCTAAATAGGTACTCTGCCCACTTTTTGATTTATTTTTATATTGAGCTACATGGACTGTCTATATATTTTGGAGATTAATCTCTTGTCCATTGCTTTGTTTGCAAATATGTTCACCCATTCTAAGGGCTTTCTTTTCGTCTTGTATATGATTCCCTTTGTTATGAAAAGCTTTAAGTTTAATTAGGTCCCGTTTGTTTATTTTATTTATTTTTTTATTTGCATTACTCTAGGAGGTGAGTCAAACCAAATCTTGCTGCGATTTATGTCAAAGAGTGCTCTGCCTATGTTTTCCTCTAGGAGTATTTTTATAGGGCCTTGTTGTTCAGTTGCTAAGTCGTGTCTGATTCTCAGTGACTTCATGGACTCCAGCACACCAGGCTTCCCTGTCATTCACTATCTTCTGGAGTTGTTATATCTTCTTGGATTGATCCTTTGATCATTATATACTTCCCTTCCTTGTCTTTTATAATAATCTTTATCTTAAAGTCTTTTAAGATTTTGCCTGATATGAATATTATTGCTCCAGTTTTCTTTGATTTCAATTTGCGTGGAATATATTTTTTCAGGTCTTCACTTTCAGTCTTTTTGTGTCCCTAGGTCTGAAGTGGTTCTCTTGTATATAGTATATTTATCAGTCTTGTTCTTGTATCCATTCAGCCAGTCTGTGTCTTTTAGTTGGAGTATTTTGTCCATTTACATTTTAGGTAATTATCAATATGTAAGGCAACGGCACCCCACTCCAGTACTCTTGCCTGGAAAATCCCATGGACGGAGGAGCCTCGTGCGCTGCAGTCCATGGGGTCCCAAAGAGTCGGACACGACTGAGCGATTTCACTTTCACTTTTCACTTTCATGCACTGGAGAAGGAAATGGCAACCCACTCCAGTGTTCTTGCCTGGAGAATCTCAGGGATGAGGGAGCCTGGTGGTCTGCCGTCTATAGGGTCGCACAGAGTCGGACACGACTGAAGTGACTTAGTAGCAGCAGCAGTACTGTTTCCTTAATTGTTTGGGGTTAGTTTTTGTTGGTCATTTTCTTCTCGTGTATTTCCTACCTATGTAAATTCCTTTAGCATTTGTTGTAAAGCTGGTTTGCTGGTGCTGAATTCTCCTAGTTTTTGTTGTCTGTTAAGTTTTGATTTCTCCATTGAATCTGAATGAGATCCTTGCTAGGTAGAGTAATCATGGTTGTAGGTTTTCCCTTTTCATCATTTTAAATATTTCCTGCCACTCCCTTCTGGCCTGCAGATTTTATTATGAAGAATCAGCTGATAACTTTATGCTTATCATACAATGTTCCCTTGCATGTTGCTTTCATTATTTTCTCTTTCTGTTTAACTTTGTCAGTTTGATCACTATGTGTATGTTTCAGTTATTGTATTCTTCACCTCTGGATGGTTGTTTTTTGTATTTTCTAACTCTTAAAAAAAAAAAAGAAAAAGAAAAAACAACTTGTACCTTTCCACTCCATGCATCCATTCTTTTCCTGAATTCTTAGATCATCTTTATGATCATGAATCTGAACTCTTTTCTGGGTAGACTGTCTATCTCTACTTCACTTATTTGTTCTCTTGGGGTTTTATCTTATTCCTTCATCTGGAACATGTTCCTCTGCTGTCCAATTTTGTCTAAATTTATATTTGTAATTTTTATGCATGTGGAATGTTATATTTCTCAGCCTTGGAGAAATGGCCCTCTATAGGGGATGTCATGTATCTGAGCAGTACACTCCCCTCTAGTTACCCAAGGGCCAGGGACCTGATGACCCCAGGGTAGGTTCTGATCTGTGTGTAGACTCATTTAAGCCGGCTGCCAGATCATAGTTTTCTTGCTTCTGGTGTCTGTCCCCCTGGTAGATGAGGCTGCTCTAGAGGCTTGTGCAGGCTTCCTGGTGTGAGGGGCAGATGCTTGCCCCCTGGTGGGTGGAACTGTGTTTTGGTCCTCTGGTGAGCAGGGCTGTGTAAAGAGGCATGTCCAAAGGCAGCTGGGGACTCAGGAAGTCGTTATGGTGTCTGTCTGCAGATGGGTGGGGCTTTGTTCCTGCTCTATCGGCTGTTTAGCCTGAGATGTCACAACACTGGAATCTATAGGCTATTGGGTGAGGCAAGGATTCGGTGACCAAACGTTGGCATCTAGGAGGTCTCACACCGATTGAAACTCCCTGATATCTCTGCCACCAGTGTCCTTGTCCCTAGAGAGAGCCACAGTTGTGCCCCACCTCCTCAGGAGACCCTCCAAAGCCAGGAGGCAGCTCTGGCCAGGATTCTATGAAGTCGGTGCTTTTGCCCGTGGTCCCAGTGCGTATGAGACCTTGTGTGGGCCCACCAAAAATGGAGTCTCTGTTTTATCTAGTTCTGTGGAGCTTCTGCAATCAAGCCCTGCTGGTCTTCAAAGCTAAAGCTCCCCCAAGGTGGGGGAGCTTGACTGGTTCTCAGAACTCTCACTCCTCTGGGAGAACCTCTGTGACAGAATTATTCTCTAGTTTGTGCATCGCCCCTCCAGGGGAATATGAGATTTGAGTATATCTCAAGTGCACCCCTCCTACCATCTTGTGGATTCTTCTCTATGTCTTTGGAGTAGAATATCTTTTTTTGGGGGGGGTAGGATCTAGTCTTTCTCATTGATGGTTGTTCAACAGCTAGTTGTGATTTTGGTGTGCTCATGAGAAGAGGTGAGCTCAAGGTCCTTCAACTCTGCCATCTTGTCCAGGAACCCTATAGTTCTTTTAAGTTGTCTCTTTTACAAAAATGATATGCATCCAGATTTTAAGCTTCTCTCCCCAGAAGTACCATAGCATAAGACAAGTCCATTAATCTGGAGATCCATTTGCCTGACACTTCTGGGCCCCCTCTCTGCTACCCCCAAATCCCTTTCTACTGCAGGCTCTTTAAAGTTGGGGCCTATCTGAATAGAAAAGAAGAGAAATAAAGGATCGGTGGGAGGAGAGAAGACTGCATGGCTGATATTTGGTGGTGTCTCAGAGCTATATGTTTCCCCGACATGGACACAGCAAAGCATAGGTGAGACCAAATACCACCAACCTCTGCTCCCAGAAAGATCAACTGGTCAGGAAGCCTCAGAAGTCAGTGGCTGGAGTAAACACTGGCCACTACTGGCAACTATGCTGACAGAAGACCAGAGTTGACATTTTGGGGCAGTGTAGCTGGGAAGCTGTTTCTGGCCACTTAAGATATCCAAATAGATATTCCATGAGAGAGCTGGCATTTCAAGTCAGACCACACAGAAGATATGGGCAGCCACTTAGCATGAGTCAGAGAGGCAGAGATTACCAGCAAGGATAATGTCAAAGCTGTGACTGCTGCATAAAGACTCACTCTGCACCCTGTCCCCATCTCAGGAAGAGCTGGCTCCCATGGGATAGAGAAGGGAAGTGTGGAATCAGATCCAAGATGGGACGTGCCACGGAGAACTGGTCTGAGTGTCAATGCCCTAAATGTCTGTACAGGTATGGGACCTGCCAAGGAGACCATCCTTAGACTAGAGAGGAAATTCAGCAGAGTCAGGTGGGAAGATGCTATTTACACACTTGGATAGAGCTTCTGGTCTAATCTGGTAATAAACATGATGAAAGAATTCCTAGGGGCTCTGAGGGTATAGCTCAAGTAATCCTTCCCACTCTCGGCATTTGGAGGAACTTTCTTGTGAAATTGGCACCGATGATCAGAAAATATAATAAACATTGCTCAAGAAAAGGATATACAGGACCATTTCAGGAAGAGTCTAGGTCAAGGAACTGGAGGAAAGAAGGCCTTGGGCAAGTCACAATCACCTACAAAGACTGCATGACCACCAAAGGAACCAAAAATACTCTTATTTTAAAATGGCATATTCCAGCTTTTTCCTTCTTCTGTTTTATATAAGAAATGTTGGTGGTTGTTTGAGTCCCCCGTCTCTCCCCTCTCTGCCTCTCTTTTTACTGGTCAATCTAGCTATACATCTGTCATTTTTGTTAGCAGTTATTAACTTGGCAATGTATTCTTTAGATTACAGAATATCCAGATTGGGCCTGAACTAGAAGCTATGGTTGTGGGAATGGATAGGATTTGCACCTTCTCTTTTGGGGAAGATAGTGAGGATATCTTCATCTTAATTGTGGTAGTTGCATGCTGGCAGGGGGATGCATAATGTTGTGATCATTCTTATTATATAGAAGTTTAATCATGGTGAGAATGCTGCTAAAACTGGACAAAGGGGTAGACTATTTTGGTTATTTATGGAAAACTGATACCCTTTTCTCTTTAGTCAATTTCTTTTCCTTTTTTCTGCTTCTGATGGACCTTCTGAGGCAGGACAGGTCCATCGAACACTGTGGCAGAGTATGTCCTGATTTCTGGAGCTCTGACTAACAGGTAACTTGGAGGTCAGAGGTCTCCTCCATCTTCTGTGTGAGTGTGGCTCCTGGCTTATTTCATTTATTCCTTCTCTAATGCGTTTCCTTTACAGAGACCTGAGTCTCTAACATATTATTTTCCAAGTGTTGTGAGTTGAATTGTGTCCCTCCAAAAGATGTATTTAAGTCCTAATCTCCCAATACCTATGAATGTGTCCTTATTTGGAAATACGGTCTTTGCCATATAACTACAGTTCAGTTCACTCACTCAGTCGTGTCTGACTCTTTGTGACCCCATGGACTACAGCACACCAAGCCTCCCTGTCCATCACCAACTCCTGGAGTTTACTCAAACTCATGCCCATTAAGTCGGTGATGCCATCCAACCATCTAATCCTCTGCCGTTCCCCTTCTCCTCCTGCCTTCAATCTTTTCCAGCATTAGGGTCTTTTCAAATGAGTCAGTTCTTTGCATCAGGTAGATGATGTCATACTGGATTAGGTGGGCATAACTCCAATGGTGTCCTTATAAGGAGAAAGATGTAGAGACACACATCAGGGTGAAGGAGTACATGTGATGACAAAGTCAGAGACAGGAGTGATGAAGCTACAAGCCAAGGAAAGCTGAGGATTGCCAGTAACCAGCAGAAGCTGGACAAGATAAGAGCCTTCAAAGAGAGCATGGTCCTGCCAACACCTTGTCTATTTAGGTATTCTACCTATTTTTTGATTGGGTTGTTTGTATTTTGTTATTGATTTGTATGAGCTGTTTATGTATTTGGATATAAGCCCTTGTTTGTAGTATGGTTTGCAAATATTTTCTCTCATTCTATAGATTGTTTATCCTGTCCTTTGCTGTGCAAAAGATTTTTAGTTTGATTCAATTTCATTTATTTTTTCTTTTCTTTTTCCTTGGAAGACTGACCTTAGAAAAATTGCTGTGACTTATATGAGAGAATGTTTTGCTTATGTCCTCTTCTAGGAGTTTCACGGTATCAAGTTTTATATTTAAGTCTTTAAGCCATTTGGAGTTTAAATTTGTGTGTGGTATGAGGGTGAGTTCTAACTTTATTGATTCCCATGTGGCTGTCCAGTTTTCCCAACACCACTTACTGAAAAGAATGTGTTTTCACTGCTTTATATATTCTGGCTTTCCTTGTTGAAGATTAATTGACCATAGGTTTTTAGCATGGTTCTTGACTTGTTGGTGTTTCTTACTTCCTGTACCCAAGTAGCAAACAGCCTACTTTGGCTAGAATTTAGCTATGGTCATAATCTTGGCCAGCAATCAGTTCTCACCATTACCACTAGAAAATTCTAAACCCTAGTTCCTACATCTGATTTTGTCCTCCTAAAATTAAAACTTAATTTTAAATAACGTTTTCAGTAGACTCACTTTAAAAGTCATCTACCTGCTTTCTCCTTCTCCTATCATATATAAAGAATATCGGTGGTTGTCAGAGTCATGTCTCTCTCTTTTTTTATTTTCCAATATTGGTACACATCTGTTGGTGTTGTTGCCAGTTGTTAACTTTAAAGTTTAATCTTTAGGTTGCAAAATATACAGGTGGGATTGTGGCTGAATTAGATGGGGTATTAATATCTCCTAGATATGGATTTGGTAACTCACATGATTTTTCACATTCTCTTTTTTGGGAAGAGGGTGAGGTTATCTCCATCTTAATTGTGATAGTTCCATGCTGGAGTAGTGTATGATGTTGCTACTGTTCTAATCATATCAAAGTTTAATCATGTTTAGGATAGTAATGGCACCCCACTCCAGTACTCTTGCCTGGAAAATCCCATGGATGGAGGAGCCTGGTGGGCTACAGTCCATGGGGTCACTAAGAGTCGGACACGACTGAATGACTTCACTTTCACTTTTCACTTTCATGCATTGGAGAAGGAAATGGCAACCCGCTCCAGTGTTCTTGCCTGGAGAATCCCAGGGACGGGGGATCCTGGTGGGCTGCCGTCTATGGGGTCGCACAGAGTCGGACATGACTGAAGTGACTTGGCAGCAGCAGCAGCAGGATGGTACTAAGTAGCAAAGGGCTTCCCTGGTGGCTCAGATGGTAAAGCATCTGCCTACAATGCGGGAGACCCAGGTTCAGTCCCTGGGTTGGGAAGATCCTCTGGAGAAGGAAATAGCAACCACTCCAGTACTCCTGCCTGGAAAATCCCATGGATGGAGGAGCCTGGTAGGCTGCAGTCCATGGGGTCACTGAGGGTTGGACATGACTGAGCGACTTCACTTTCACTTTACACTTTCATGCATTGAAGAAGGAAATGGCAATCCACTCCAGTGTTCTTGCCTGGAGAATCCCAGGGACGGGGGAGCCTGGTGGGCTACAGTCCACAGGGTTGCATAGAGTTGGACACGACTGAGTGATGACTTAAGTAGCAAATGGGGTAGATTATTTTGATTATTTATGGGGAACTGATAGGAAAATGACTAAAGAGAGGAGAAGCCTTTTTTTCTTGTTTCTGATGGAGCTTAGAGGGAGAGTTCCAGCAAACATTGGTAGAATGTGTCCGGCATTCATGCAGCTCTGATTGGTAGGTTTCTTTGGGCTCAGTGCCTCCTGCATCTTCTGTGTGAGTGCCTCTCCTGACTGACTTTATTTATTCCTTTTCAGTGCTCCTTCTTTCTTTATATAGATCTGAGCTTCTGACCTATAGTTTTCTAAGTGTTGTGAGTTGAATTGTGTCCCCTCAAAAGATGTATTTAAGTCTTAATCTCCCCAAACCTGTGAATGTGACCTTATTTAGAAAGATGGTCTATGCAGATGTAATCAAATTTAGATGAGATCATACTGGATTAGGTGGGTACTAACTCTAGTGACTGATGTCCTTATAATTAGAGAGAGATTTGGATACACATAGACGTACCAGAGTGAAGGAGGCCTTGTGATGACAAACGCAGAGACCAGAGTGATGCAGCTACAAGCCAAGAAAAGCTGAGGATTGCCAATAAGAAGCTGAACAAGACAAGAATTCAGACAGTGTCTTCCTTAAGACTCCAAACACTCTGAACACAATCCTTTAAAAAAATCTGTTTTATGTATACAAGTTATCATTTAGTTTTCTATATTTGGATGAATCTCAGAATGGCTTGGACTATTCACTAAATCCACTTTGATCCCATTGAATTGTGTTCTAGGAGACTGGATTATCTTTTAGACTTAGCAAACAGTTTACCCCTGTTGATTGTAATGGTGGTTAAATAATCCATGGTGACGGTGAACTTAAGATGGGGCTTTACAGCAATGTATCCATCAAGATAGAGTGTGTAGGAGAAAAATGAGAAAGAATGGGTTTCAGAAATGTCTACCTCTTACTGGAAAATTAAGGGGAGTTTTTTTTTTTTTTTTTTAAGGGGAGATTTTAAAAAAGATTAAATGCAGAAGGATTGCCACTAATATGTTTTGACAATGCTTCAGAGTAACACTGTGGATTTGGCAGGAGTTTAAGGCTGTCCTGTGCCTACTGTTGAGGGGCTATCTGGAGAAGAAAGAAAGGATATGAGGAGGGAAGGAGATCCCAAAGGAATTTTTTATGACAGCGAATGAGTGTAGGGGGCAGCTCCCTCTATTGTGGGGACCTATAAACTAGAAAACCAGACAGTCTTTAAGGGACCAAGGGAAGCTTGGTATTGAGAACTGACAGAGAATGTGAACCTTCTTTCCACCTCTTTTCCCAGAGGTTTCTGCTCACCCATTATGCCCATGAGAAAGGATCTGTGCACAAGTGAGGAAGCTGTTTGTATTACAGTTTATGGTTCGCATTTTTCAAAATCAAAGTCCTGTGTCCACATTATACTTTGGAGTTGGAGGAGTGAGCGGTGCTGTTATAAAATGAGCCAGTGGCATGAAAATTATTTAGTCCTGATCAGGGTTCCTGGCCTTGAAATACTCTTTTCTGACCCAAGTTCCAGACTAAATCTCAAGGGTCACATTCATCATGTCCTTTTAGAAGCCAAACAGGTTTAGAGTAGCCACATCCCTCCTTCTTCTCCCTAGGTTCCTACTGTAACCAAAGTGAGTTCTCTAGGAAAAAGGAATTTCACAAGCAAAGGTGACCTCTACTCTCAAGATGGTGGTCACAGGTCCTCTCTTCAAATATCCTGGGCTGAAAAGTCTTTGCTCCACATGTTTGTGAAAAGCCATTGGTAGTTTCAGTTAGTAAAGTAGTTATGGAGAGAACCTTGGAAATATATCCATGTCTTTAACATAACCTGTGGCGGATTCATTTCAATATTTGGCAAAACTAATACAATATTGTAAAGTTTAAAAATAAAATAAAATTAAAAAAAAACCCAGAAAACTAAAAAAAAGTAAATAAAATAAAATAATTTAATGGAAATAAAATATGCAGAGACATATACAGTATTTTCAAAATGAAAAAAAAAATATGCTATAAATGAAATGATACTGTATTAGATTTGAAATTGTAGTGCTTAGAAAACTAATTAGCTATTCATAGTCTTATGGGGGAAAAGCTACTAAAATATAAAATAGAAGGTTTCACTTAGGTGGCTTCATGAAGCATTGTAATACTTCAATAACATTGTTTCTTATCCCTTTACTTTTGCTAATATGTAGATTTAAATATATTCAAAACTGATATTTTATTCCAAAATTTATATCTCTAAATACAATTCCACTTCTTCCCTCTAAAATCACATATAACTTTCTATTTAATATTTCAGTTTGTATGTTCCACTCACACCTAAAATTCATGTCTTAAAAACTGACCACCATTATGCTTTAAGATATAGTACAATCATTCACTTTTCAGACAGGAGTCTCAGAGTCTTTATGTTTTATTTATTTATTTTTCTAGTATGATTTACACAGGATATTTAATATAGTTTCCTGTGGTGTACATTAGGACTTTGCTATTTATTCATTCTATGTATAATAGTTCACATCTGCTAATCTCAGTTTCCCAATCCATCCCTCTCCCATCTTTCCTTCAGCCCTTTATAGCCACAAGGCTGTTTGTTATGTATGTGAATTTGTTTCTGTCTTGTAGACAAGTTTATTGTGTCATATTTTAGATTCCACATATAAGTGATATCATGTGCTATTTGCCTTTCCATTTCTGACTTACTTTGCTTAGTATGATGATCTCTAGGTCCGTCCGTATTGCTTCATATGGCACTATTTCATTCTTTTTATGGCTGAGTAATATTCTACTCTGTGTGTGTGTTTATATAATAGATACACCTATATAATATATACGCCTACATCTTTAGTCATCTGTTGATATACACTTAGCTTACATCCTTATCTTGGCTATCATAAATAGTGCTGCTATGAACATAGGGTTGCGTGT
Organism: Bos taurus; assembly: GCF_002263795.3. Taxonomy (NCBI): domain Eukaryota; kingdom Metazoa; phylum Chordata; class Mammalia; order Artiodactyla; family Bovidae; genus Bos; species Bos taurus. The sequence continues at coordinate 12,541,602 of NC_037354.1, read as the reverse complement.
ATCTTTTTGAATTACAGTTTTCTGCAGATATATGCCCAGGAATGAATTTGCTAGATCATATCGCAGGTCTATTTTTAGTTCTTTGAGGAACTTCTGTACTATTTTTCATAGTGGCTACACCAATTTATATTTCAACCCAGTGTAGGAAGATACGCTTTTCTCCGTACCCTCTCTAACTGTCATTATCTGTAGACTTTTTAATGATAACTATTCTAACCAGTGTGAAGTGTAGATTTTAATTGCAATTCTCTAATAATTACTGAGGTTGAGCATATTCTCATGTGCCTGTTGGCCCTGTGTTGTCTTTAGAGAGACTAGCTTCCCAGGAGGCTCTGTGATAAAAAAATCTGCCTGCCAAGTAGGAGATGAGGGTTCAACCCCTGGAGCAGGAAGATCCCCTGGAGAAGGAAATGGCAACCGACTCCAGTATTCCTGCCTGGAAAATCCCATAGACAGAGGAACCTGGCAGGCTACAGTCCATGTGGTCGCAAAAGAGTTGGACTTGACTTAGCGACTAAACAACGACACATGTTATCTTTGAAGAAATATCTATTTAGGTGCTCTATTTTTCTGACTGGGCTGTTTGGTTTTTTTGTTGTTGTTATTGAGTCATATGAGCTATTAGCATATTTTGATTATTAAGTCCTTCTTGGTTGTTGTTTGCAATTATTCTCTCTCATTTGTAGATTGTCTTTTCATTTTGTTTGTGGTTTCCTTTATTGTGTAAAGCTCATTGATTTGAATATGTTTGGCTTATTTTTGCTTTTATTTCTATTTCCTTGGAAGACTGACCTAAGAAAACACTGGCGTGATTTTCATCAGAGAATGTTTTGCCTATGTTCTAGTGGGTGGGTGCGTTCAGTCACTCAGTCATGTCCTACTCTTTGCGACCCCATGGACTGTAGCCTGCCAGGCTCCTCTGTCCATGGGATTCTGCAGGAAAGAATACTGGAGTGGGTTGCCATTTCCTTCTCCAGGGGATCTTCTCGACCCAGGGATCAAATTCACACCTTTTGTGTCTCCTGCATTGGCAGTTAGATTCTTTACTGCTAGTGCCACCTGGGAGTTTCAGGGTGCCATGTCTTACATTGAAGTCTTCAAGCCATCATGAGTCTATCTTTGTGTGTGCTGTGAGAGTATATTCTACCTTTACTGATTTTCATGCGGCTCTTCAACTTTCCCAACATCATTTGTTGAAGAGACTATGTTTTCCCGGTTTTATATATTCTGGCCTCCCTTGTCAAAGACTAATTGACCATAGGTGTTCATTGTCAATCTTGATTCCTTGCTGTTTCTTACTTCCCACAGCCAGGTAACATTCATCTAATTTTGGTGAGAATTTTGCTATGGTCATAATTTTGGCCAACCACCAGTTCTCAGTATTGCTGTTAGAGAAATTTAAATCCTAGTCTCCACATTCAATGTTGTCCATTTGAAATTAGATCTCAATTCTAAGAAACATTTTCAATAATATTGTAAAAGTCATCTTCCTGCTTTCTCCCTCTTCTATTTTGTATAACGAATGTGAGTGAGTGGTTGAGTTGTCCCTTCCCCTCCCCTTTTCTTGGTCAGTCTAGCTACATGTCTGTCAGTTTTGTTGGCGCTTGCTAACTTAACAATTGAATCTTTGATTACAAATAGCCAGGTGGGATTGTAGCTGAACTAGAAGCAGAATTAATATCTCTCTGATATGGATGTGAGTATGGCTAGGGATTTACACCTTCTGCTTTGGAGATGAGGGTGAGGATATCTTCATGTTAACTGCATAATTGCATGCTGGAGGTGGACGTATTACGTTGTTGGTATTCCTACTGTATGGGAACTTAATGATGGTGAGCATGATGGTAAGTAGGCAAAGGAGAATACTATTTTGGTTATTTATAGGAAAAGCTGGTAAGAAATTGAGTAAAAAGAAGTCTATTCTTCCCCCTCTTTTGATGGAGCTTCTGAGGGAAGGTAGTTTCAGCAAATGCTGTGGCAGAGTGTGTCCTGTGTTCATGGAGCTCTGACTGGCAGGTGACTGGGCTCCTGGTCTCCTGCTTCTTCTGTGTGAGTGTGACTCCTGGCTATATTCATTTATTCCTTCTCTAATCTCTTCCTTTCTTTATAGACACCTGAGTTTCTGCCTTATTATATAGTTTCCCAATGTTGTGATTTGAACCACATTCCCCCAAAGATGTATTTAAGTCTTAATCTCACAATACCTATGAATGTGACTTTATTTGGAAATGCCTTCTTTGTACATGTAACCTAATTTAGATGAGGTCATACTGGATTGGGCGGGCACACCTCCAATGACTCGTGTCCTTATAAGGAGATGAAGATGTGAAGACACATAGACACACCAGAGTGAAGGAGGCCATGTGATGACAAAGCCAGAGACAGAAGTGATGAAGCTACAAGCCAAGGAAAGCTGAGGATTGCCAGTAACCAGCAGAAGCTGGAAAAGTTCAGTTCAGTCACTCGGTCATGTCCAACTCTTTGCGACCCCATGAATTGCACCATGCCAGGCCTCCCTGTCCATCACCAACTCCAGGAGTTCACTCAGACTCACATCCATCGAGTCGGTGATGCCATCCAGCCATCTCATCCTTTGTCATCCCCTTCTCCTCCTGCCCCCAATCCCTCCCAGCATCAGGGTCTTTTCCAATGAGTCAACTCTTCGCATGAGGTGGCCAAAGTATTGGAGTTTCAACTTTAGCATCAGTCCTTCCAAAGTACACCTAGGACTGATCTTGTTTAGAATGGACTGGTTGGATCTCCTTGCAGTCCAAGGGACTCTCAAGAGTCTTCTCCAACACCACAGTTCAAAAGCATCAATTCTTCGGTGCTTAGCTTTCTTCACAGTCCAACTCTCACATCCATACATGACCACAGGAAAAACCATAGCTTTGACTAGATGGACCTTTGTTGGCAAAGTAATGTCTCTGCTTTTCAATATGCTATCTAGGTTGGTCATAACTTTCCTTCCAAGGAGTAAGCATCTTTTAATTTCATGGCTGCAATCATCATCTGCAGTGATTTTGGAGTCCCACAAAATAAAGCCTGACACTGTTTCCACTGTTTCCCCATCTATTTCCCATGAAGTGATGGGACCAGATGCCATGATCTTCATTTTCTGAATGTTGAGCTTTAAGCAACTTTTTCAATCTCCTCTTTCACTTTCATCAAGAGGCTCTTTAGTTCCTCTTCAGTTTCTGCTATAAGGGTGGTGTCATCTGCATATCATGAGGTTATTGATATCTCTCCCGGCAATCTTGATTCCAGCTTGTGCTTCTTCCAGCCCAGCGTTTCTCATGATGTACTCTGCATATAAGTTAAATAAGCAGGGTGACAATAGACAGCCTTGACGTACTCCTTTTCCTATTTGCAACCAGTCTGTTGTTCCATATCCAGTTCTAACTGTTGCTTCCTGACCTGCATACAGATTTCTCCAGATGCAGATCAGGTGGTCTGGTATTCCCATCTCTTTCAGAATAGTCCACAGTTTATTGTGATCCACACAGTCAAAGGCTTTGGCATAGTCAATAAAGCAGAAATAGATGTTTTTCTGGAACTCTCTTGCTTCTTCCATGATCCAGCAGATGTTGGCAATTTGATCTCTGGTTTCTCTACTTTTTCTAAAACCAGCCTGAACATCTGGAAGTTCACAGTTCACGTATTGCTGAAGCCTGGCTTGGAGAATTTTGAGCATTACTTTACTACCGTGTGAGATGAGTGCAATTGTGCGGTTGTTTGAGCATTCTTCGGCATTGCCTTTCTTTGGGATTGGATCTTCAGTCCCGTGGCTACTGCTGAGTTTTCCAAATTTGTTGGCATATTGAGTGCAGCACTTTCACAGCATCATCTTTCAGGATTTGAAATAGCTTAACTGGAATTCCATCACCTCCACTAGCTTTGTTTGTAGTGATGCTTTCTAAGGCCCACTTGACTTTACATTCCAGGATGTCTGGCTCTAGGTGAGTGATCACACCATCATGATTATCTTGGTCATGAAGACCTTTAAGCCTTCAAAGAGAGCATGGTCCTGCCAACACCTTGATTTTGGATTTCTAGCCTTCAAACACTATGGAAAGATTAAATATATGTCTTAGGAAAAAACAAGCTGAATTTTTCTTTATAATTTTTTAGAACCTCTTCCACTGACCCCTAGGTGGTTTGGTGGTATAGAACAGGATATACTTGGTCACCTGAATTTCCTTATCTGGTTTAGCTTATATTCAAGCCCGTTTTGCAATTTAACTGTGCTTTTCACCTTTTAAGATACTGTAATCTGATGTGGTATTGGCTGACTCTTCAAATATGCTTATTTTTTAAACAAATTCTTATCCCCTGTGATGTTTAGAAATATAAATGAAAATATTAAGATGGTTTTAAGAGTTTTTGAAAAGTCATCTTTATCAAAGGGCTCAACTGGTTGACAAATGTTTGACCTCTTTAGACATGAAATTCAAGTCTCCTTGTTTAAGATTTGGACCAATTCAGAATATCTTCCTTACCACTCCAAAAACTCTGAACACAACTCTTTAAAAAATCCGTGTCATGTATATAATAGTTAACCACTTAGTTCTCTGTATTTGCATGAAACTCAGAATGATTTAGACTATTTGCTAAATCCAGTTTGATCTAATTGGATTGTGCTCCAGGATATTGGTTTATGTTTTAGACTTAACACAGGTTTTCCCTCTATTGATGGTAATGGTGGTTAAAGTTTCCTTGGTGATGGTGAACTTTAAGATGGGAATCTATACCAGTGCGTCCAACAAGAAAGAGTGTGTAGGTGAAAAATGACAAAGAATGGGTTGGAAGAAAGATATGTTTATCCCAGGAAAATTAAGGAAAGATTTTAAAAAGACTGAATGCAGAAGGATTAACATTACAATGTTTTGACAATATTTCAGACAGAACATTGTGGATTAGGCAGTGGTTTTAGGCTGTCTTTTTGGCTCAGACAGTAAAGCGTCTGTCTACAACGCGGGAGACCCGGGTTTGATCCCTGGGTTGGGAAGATCCCCTGGAGAAGGAAATGACAATCCACTCCAGGACTATTGCCTGGAAAATTCCATGAACAGAGGAGCCTGTAGGCTACAGTCCATGGGGTCGCAAAGAGTCGGACACCACTGAGCGACTTCACTTTCCTTTCACTTTTGTCTATTGTTGAGGGGCTACTTGAAGAAGAGAGAAGTGATTTGAGGTGGGAGGGAGACTCCAGTGGAATTTTTATGCCAGAGAATGAAGGCTTAGGGCAGCTCCCTCTCTTGCGGGGACCTTTGTAACTTGAAAACCAGACAGTCTTTCAGAGACCAAGACAAGGTTGAAAGAAGTGAAAGAACCAAGAAAGGGTGGTACTGAGAACTGTGGGAGAATGTGAATCTTCTGTCCACCCATCTTCCCCAGAGATGACTGATCTCCAGTTATGCCCATGGGAAAGCCTCTGTAGAGGAGTGAATGTTGTGTATTAGTTTGCGATATGCATTTTTGCACAATTAGAGTTCTTTGTCCACAACACATTTGTGAGGGGGAGGGGAAAATTGCACTATTTCAAAATAAGTCAGAGGCATGAAGATTCTTTAATCCTGAGCAGGGTTCCTGGCCTTGAAATAATAGCATAGGGGTTGGGCAAAATGTTCATTCGCATTTTCTGTCACATCTTATGCAAAACCCTGAATGAGCTCTTTGGCCTACCCAATATTCTTTGTTGACTAAACCTCAAGGAACACATTTAATTCACCCCTTTAAAAGCCAGAACAGGTTTGAGTAGCCACATCCTTGTTTCTTCCACATGGGGTCCTACCCTGATCACTGTTGAGTTTTCTAGGAACAAAGAACTTTACAAGCAGAGGTGTCCTCTAGTCTAAAGACAGTGGTCACAAGTCCTCTTTTCTAAAATCCTGGGCTGAAAAGTTTTTTCTTCATTTGTAAAATGCCATTGGTAATTTCAGTTAGTAAAGTAGTTATGGAAAGAACTTTGGAAATATATCCAGAAAGAGAGAAGAAAGCTTTAGTAGCTCAGTTGTGTCTGACTCTGTGACCACATGGACAGTAGCCCACCAGGATGCTCTGTCCCTGGAATTCTCCAGTCAAGAATACTGGAATGGGTTGCCATATCTCTTCTCCAGAGGATCTTCCCCACCCAAGGATCAAACCCAAGTCTCCTGCATTGTAGACAGATTCTTTACCAACTGAGCCACCAGGGAATCCCAGAAATATATCCAAGTCATTAACAAATCTGGAATAGGAAATGGCAACCCACTCAATTATTCTTGCCTAGGAAATCCCGTGGACAGAGGAGCCTGGTGGGCTACAGTCCATGGGGTCACAAAGAGTTGGACGCAACTGAGTACAAGAGGATATTAACAAATGTTTATCACAACTAAAAATAACTTAACCAAAATAATCAAAGATTTAGAGATTTATATGCTGTGTTTTCAAGAGGAAAATAAATTACATGCTATGAATAAAATGGCAGCACATTAGATTTAAAAATTAAAACATTCACAAACTATATAGGTACTTGGTGTCATTCTTGGTGGGGGAAACTACTAGAATATTAAAGAAAGGCTTCCTCTTAGGTGGCTTCCTAGAGCACTGAAGTATTTTAATAGTATTGATGTATAATCCCTTTATTTGGCTAACATGTATATTTAAATATGTTTGTATCTGGTATTTTATTCCAAAATTTATATCTCCTACCATGAACCTGCATCTTTCTCTAAAACCACATATCACTTTCTATTAAATATTTAAATTTGTATGTTCCCACCACACCTAGAACTCAATGTGTTAAACACTGACCACCATTATGCTTTATTTAAAGATACAGTACTGCAGCCATGAAATTAAAAGATGCTTACTCCTTGGACGGAAAGTTATGACCAACCTAGATAGCATATTGAAAAGCAGAGACATTACTTTGCCAACAAAGGTCCAGCTAGTCAAGGCTATGGTTTTTCCTGTGGTCATGTATGGATGTGAGAGTTAGACTGTGAAGAAAGCTGAGTGCCAAAGAATTGATGCTTTTGAACTGTGGTGTTGGAGAAGACTCTTGAGAGTCCCTTGGACTGCAAGGAGATCCAACCAGTCCATTCTGAAGGAGATCAGCCCTGGGATTTCTTTGGAAGAAATGATGCTAAAGCTGAAACTCCAGTCCTTTGGCCACCTCATGCGAAGAGTTGACTCATGGGAAAAGACTCTGATGCTGGGAGGGATTGGGGGCAGGAGGAGAAGGGGACAACAGTGGATGACATGGCTGGATGGCATCACCAACTCGATGGACGTGAATTTGAGTGAACTCCGGGAGTTGGTGATGGACAGGGAGGCCCAGCGTGCTGTGATTCATGGGGTCGCAAAGAGTCAGACACGACTGAGCGACTGAACTGAATTGAACTGAACTGAACAATCACTCACTTTCAAAACAGGAATCTGTACATCTTTATTAATACACTTTTTACTAGTATGATTTATCACAAGATATTGAATATCCAGTGACAGACTTTATTTTCTTGGGCTCCAAAGTCACTGCAGATGGCAGTTGAAGCCATGAAATTAAAAGATGCTTGCTCCTTGGTAGAAAAGCTATGACAAACCTAGACAATGTATTAAAAAGCAGTGGCATTACTTTGCCAACAAAGGTCTGTATAGTCAAAGCTATGGTTTTACCAGTAGTCATGTATGGATGTGAGAGTCGGACCATAAAGAAGGCCGAACACTGAAGAATTGATGCTTTTGAACTGTGGTGTTGGAGAAGACTCTTGAGAGTTCCTTGGACTTCAAGGAGATCAGGCCAGTCAATCCTAAAAGGAACCAATCCTGAATATTCACTGAATGGACTGATGCTGAAGCTGAAGCTCCAATAATTTGGCCACCTGATGCAAAAAGCCAACTCATTAGAAAAGACCCTGATGTTGGGAAACATTGAAGGCAGGAGGAGAAGGGGACAACAGAAAATGAGATGGTTGGATGGCTTCACTGACTCAATGGACATGAGTTTGAACAAATCCTAGAGATGGTGAAGGACAGGGAAGCCTGGCATGCTGCAGTCCACGTGGTGGCAAAGAATCAGACATGACTGAGTGAACAAACAGGAATTTTTAAATTTTTTGAGGAAAACTCATATTATTTTTAATAGTGGCTGCACCAATTTACCTATCTAACAGTAGTGTAGGAAGATTCTCTTGTTATTTGTAGCCTTGCTAATAATGACCATTCAGACCAGTGTGAGTTGTTACCTTATTGTATTTTTGACTTGTATTTCTCTAATAATTTGTGAGGTTGAACATGTTTTCATGTCTCTAATGGCCATTTGAATATATCATTGGAGAAATGTCTATTTAGGTATTTTACATATTTTTTGATTGGGTTGTTTGTCTTCATGTTATTGAGCTGTTTATATATTTTAGATGGTAAGCCCTTGTTGGTTGCATTATTTCCAAATGTTTTCTTTTGTTTTATATGCTCTCTTTTTGCTTTGTGTATGGTTTTCTTTGCAGTGCAAAAGCTCATTATTTTGATCAAGTCTCATTTGTTGGTATTTGCTTTTATTTCTGTTGCCTTGGTAGACTGACCTTAGAGAACACTAGTATGGTTTATGTCAATGTTTTGCCTATGTTTTCTTCTAGGAGATTTATGCTGTCGTGTCTTGTATATAAGTCTTTAATGCATTTAGCATTTATTTTGTATATGGTGCATGGGTATGTTGTAACTTTATTGATTTATAGGTGGCTGTCCAGCTTTCCCCACATGACTTGCTGAAGACAATGTGTTTTCCTCATTTTATATATTCTGGTCTCCCTTGTCAAAGATGAATTATCCATAGGTGTTTAGTGTCATTCTTGATTCCTTGCTATTTCTTATTTCATACACACAAGTAGTGTACATTCTACATTTGGCTAGAATTTTGCTCTAGCCATTTTCTTGGCCAACAATCAGTTATGGACAGTAGTGTTAGAAAAGTCTAAACCCTAGTTCCTATACCCAACTTTGTGCTTATGAAATCAGATTTGAATTCTATGTAACATTTTCAAACATTTTACTTTAAAAGTTAACTTCTGGCTTTTTACTTCTCCTGTTTTATATAAGAAATTTTGGTGGTTGTTTGAGTTCTCCTTACCCCACTCTCTATCTCTCTTATCTGTTTCTCCTTTTTTTTTGGTCAATCTAGTCAAATGTCTTGTCAGTTTTTTTTTTTTTTTTCTTTTTGGCAATTGCTAAATTTACAATTTAAACTTTAGATTCCAAAATATCAAGGTCAGTTTGCAGCTGAAACTACAATGGAAATTAATATACCCCAGATATGGAAGTAGTAATGGAAATAATTTGGCACCTTCTTTTTTTGGGAAGAGAGTGAGACTCTCTTTATTGTAAGGGTAATGGGTGCTCACTGGAGGCAGCTGCATGTGTTGCTCCTGTTCTTATTATATGGAGGTTTAATCATGGTGAAAATGGTGCTACATAGTCAGAGGGGTAGACTATTGGTTATTTATGGGAAACTGATTGACTAAAGAGATGAAAAGCCTTCTTTTCCCCTGCTTCTGATAGGGCTTCTGAGGCAGGGAGAGTCCAGCCAATGCTGTGGCAGAGTGTTTCCTGCATTAATAAAGCTCTGATTGGCAGGTGACTTTGGCCTCATGGTCTCCTGCATTTTTGGGGCAAGTGTGGTTCTTGGCTTACTTCATTTATTCCTTCTCTAGTGCTCTTCCTTTCTTTACATACACCTGAGTTTCTGACCTATATAATTTTCCAAGTGTTGTGAGTTGAATTGTGTCCCCTCAAAGATGTATGCAAATTATAAACTCCCAATATCTTTGAATATGACCTTATTTGGAAATATGGTCTTTGCATATATAACCAAATTTAGATGGTCATCCTGGATTAGGTGGGTACTAACTCCAATGACTTGTGTCCTTACAAGGAGAGAGAGATTTGGAGACACACGGACACATCTGAGTGAAGGGGTCCATGTGATGATGAAGGCAGAGACAGGAGTGATGCAGCTACAAGCCAAGGAAAGCTGAAGGTTGTCAGTAACCAGCAGAAGCTGGACTAAGTGAGAGTCTTCAAGGAGAGCATGGCACTGCCAACACCTTGATTTCAGATTTCTAGCCTTCAAAAGCTATGCAAAAATTAAATTTCTGTCTTAAAAAATAAGTAGAATTTGTTTATAATTTTAACCACCCCTCCATCCTGATCCACAAGTGGTTTTGTAGTAGAAGCCAGGATTTACTTTGAAATGTGGATCCCCTTATCTGGTTTAACTTAAATTGGGGCCTGTCTTACAAGACCTGAATTGTGCTTTTCATCCTCTAATGTGCTGCAACCTGGGTGGGTATCAGTTCACTCTTCAAATAGATATTTAAGTAAATCATTAGCAACTGTGATGTTTAGAAATTTAAATAAAAAGATTAAAATAGTTAAGAGTGAAAAAAAATGTATCATCGTAGGACTTAACAAGTGACTGGGAAATATGTTCGAGTTCTTCAGACAAGAAGTTCAAGTCTCCTTGTTTAAGATTTGCACCAGTTTATAGAATGCCTTCCTTATGTCTCCAAACATTCTGATTATAACCATTTAAAAACCTGTTTCATGTATATCATGCGGCTTCTAAGTTATCCACTTAGTTCTGTATATTTTCACAAATCAGTAAGTACACTATGATCTAGCTGGATTGTGTTCCAGGGGCCTGGGTTACGTCTGAGATATAGCACAATATTTATGGATGATAATGGTGGGTAAAGTTGTTAGTGGTAATGTGAACTTAAAATGAGAGTTCACACCACTGCATCCTACAAGAAAGACTGTGTAGGTGAAAAATGAGAAAGAATGGGTCTGAAGAAGGGTCCCCCTATCCTAGGAATAATAAGGGAAGATTTTTAAAGAGATGAAATATAGAAGGATTAACATTAATATGTTTGGACAATGTTTAAGAATTAACAGTGGATTTGACAGTAGTTTAAGGATGAAGCACAAGCTGGAATCCAGATTGCTGGGAGAAATATCAATAACCTCAGATATGCAGATGACACCACCCTTATGGCAGAAAGTGAAGAGGAACTAAAGAGCCTCTTGATGAAAGTGAAAGAGGAGAGTGAAAAAGTTGCTTATAGCTCAACATTCATAAAACTAAGATCATGGCATCTGGGCCCATAACTTCATGGCAAATAGATGGGGAAACAGTGACAGACTTTATTTCTTTGGGCTCCAAAATCACTGCTGATGGTGACTGGAGCCATGAAATTAAGACACTTGCCCCTTGGAAGAAAAGTTATGACCAACCCAGACAGCATATAAAAAGCAGAAACATTACTTTGCCAACAAAGGTCTATCTAGTCAAATCTATGGTTTTTTCCTGGAAGTCATGCATGGATGTAAGAGTTGGATTATAAAGAAAGCTGAGTGCTGAAGAATTATGCTTTTGAACTGTGGTGTTGGAGAAAACTCTTGAGAGTCCCTTGGACTGCAAGGAGATCCAACCAGTCCATCCTAAAGGAAATCAGTCCTGAATAGTCTTTGGAAGAACTGATGCTGAAGCTGAAACTCCAATACTTTAGCCACCTGATGTGAAGAACTGACTTATGTGAAAAGACCCTAATGCTGGGAAAGATTGAAGGTGGGAGGAGAAGGGGATGACAGAGGATGAGATGGTTGGATGGCATCACCAACTCAATGGACATGAGTTTGAGTAAACTCTGGTAGATGGTGATGGACAGGGAGGCCTGGCGTGCTGCAGTCCATGGGGTCACATAGAATCAGACACGACTGAGCAACTGAACCAAACTAAACTAGGGCTTTTTTTGCCTACTGTTAAGGGGCTACTTGGAGAAGAGAGAAAAGATATAAGGAGGAGGGGAACTCAAAGGAATTTTATATGAGGAAATGAGTGTTGGGAGCAGCTCCCTGTGTTTTGGGGGCCTATTAAGTAGAAAGCCAGAGAATTGTTAAGGAACCAAGAGAAGGTTGGAAACAAGTGTTCGTACTGAGAACATGAGGGAGAATGTAAACCACTATCCATGTGTCTTTCCCGGAGGGAACTGATCATCCACTGTGCCCATGAGAAAGCATTTGTGCAGGAGTGAATGAACTTGTGTGTTACAGTTTTTTATATGTATTTTTGCAAATCAGAGTCCTGGTTCCACAATACAGTTGGGAGATGGAGGCACGAGGTGTATTGTTACAGAATGAGCAGCAAGCATGAAAATTCTTCAATCCTGTACAGGGTTCCTGGCCTTGAAATACTGGGATATCGGTTGGCCAAAACATTCATTCAGAACTTTCTGTTAATGAACATTTTCGCCAACCCAATACTGTTTTCTGATCCAGTATTCTGGACTAAACCTCAAGAACCACATTTATTCTATCCCATTAAAACCCAGAACAGGTTTTGAGTGGCCACATCCTCTCTTCTTCTCCCTGGGGTCCCACTATGATCACTGTGAGTTCTCCAGGAACAAAGTGAATTTATAAGCAGAGGTGCCCTCTAGACAAAACACAGTGGACATTCTCCTCTATAATCCTGGACTAGAAAGTCTTTATTTCATGTGTTTGTGAAATGCCATCAGTAGTTTCAGTTACTAAAGTAGTTAAGGAGAGAACTTTGGAAATATATCCAAGTCATTAACAAATGCTTATAACACCTAAACATAATAATGGAAAAATCAAAGATGCTGAGATTTATATACACTATTCACAAAATGTAAACATTACATATATATGCTATAAATGTAATTATAGCACACTAGATTTTAAAAATGTAGAACTCACAAAATTCTGCAGCTATTTATAGTCATTGTTGGGGGGGGAAAAAGGTTCTCAAATGTAAAATAGAAGTTTTATATTCATGTAGATTGCTTTGTAAAGCACTATTTAAATACTACTGCTGCCTAATGCCTTTAATTATACTAATATGTTGATATAAATATACTCGTAGAGGGTATTTTATTCCAAAATTTATAGTCCCGTTTCTTTCCTCCAAAACTATATATCATTATTTCAATCTGCGTTCCATTCACACTTAAAACTCACTGTGTTAAAATTTGACCACCATTATGATTTATGCTAAGATATAGTAGAATCACTTGCTTTTAAGACAGGAATCTCAATATAGTCATCATTTTTATTTATTTGTAGTTATATATATATATATATATATATTCCTAGTATTATGTATCGGAGAAGGCAATGGCACACCACTCCAGTACTCTTGCCTGGAAAATCCCATGGATAGAGGAGTCCAATAGGCTGCAGTCCATGGGGCGCTAAGAGTCGGACATGACTGAGTGACTTAACTTTCACTTATCACTTTCATGCATTGGAGAAGGAAATGGCAACCCACTCCAGTGTTCTTGCCTGGAGAATCCCAGGGACGGGGAGCCTGGTGGGCTGCTGTCTATGGGGTTGCACAGAGTCGGACATGACTGAAGCGACTTAGCAGCAGCAGCAGCAGTATTATGTATTACAAGATATTGAATATAGTTTCCTTTGCTATGCATTAGGACCTTGTAGTTTAACCATTCTATATATAACAGTTCACGGCTTCTAGTCCGGAATTCCCAATCTATCCCTCTCCCTGCCTCTCTCCCCTTGACAACCACAGGTCTATTCTCTGTGCATGTTCGTTTCTGTTTCATAGAAAAGTTAACTGCATCATATTTTAGATTCCATATATAAGTGACACCACATGATATTTGTCTTTCCATTTCAGATTTATTTTACTTAGTATAATAATCTCTTGGTTGACCCATGTGGCTGCAAATGGCATTATTTCATTCTTTTTTATTGCTGAGTAATGCTGCACTCAATATCCCAGCAAATTTGGAAAATGCAGCAGTGGCCACAGGACTGGAAAAGGTCAGTTTTCAATCCAATCCCAAAGAAAGGCAATGCCAAAGAATGCTCAAACTACTGCACAATTGCACTTATCTCACACGCTAGTAAAGTAATGCTCAAAATTCTCCAAGCCAGGCTTCAGCAATATGTGAACTGTGAACTTCCAGATGTTCAAGCTGGTTTTAGAAAAGGCAGAGGAACCAGAGATCAAATTGCCAACATCCACTGGATCATGGAAAAAGCAAGAGAATTCCAGAAAAACACCTATTTCTGCTTTATTGACTATGCCAAAGCCTTTGACTGTGTGGATCACAATAAACTGTGGACTATTCTGAAAGAGATGGGAATACCAGACCACCTGACCTGCGTCTGGAGAAATCTGTATGCAGGTCAGGAAGCAACAGTTAGAACTGGACATGGAACAACAGATTGGTTCCAAATAGGAAAAGGAGTACGTCAAGGGTGTATATTGTCACCCTGCTTATTCAACTTATATGCAGAGTACATCATGAGAAACCCTGGGCTGGAAGAAGCACAAGCTGAAATCAAGATTGCTGGGAGAAAGATCAATAACCTCAGATATGCAGATGATACCACCCTTATGGCAGAAAATGAAGAGGAACTAAAGAGCCTCTTGATGAAAGTGAAAGAGGAGAGTGAAAAAGTTGGCTTAAACTCAACATTCAGAAAACTAAGACCATGGCATCCAGTCCCATCACTTCATGGGAAATAGATGGGGAAACAGTGGAAACAGTGTCAGACTTTATTTTGGGGGGCTCCAAAATCACTGCAGATGGTGATTGCAGCCATGAAACTAAAAGATGATTACTCCTTGGAAGGAAAATTATGACCAACCTAGACAGCATATTAAAAAGCAGAAACATTACTTTGCCAACAAATGTCCATCTAGTCAAGGCTATGGTTTTTCCAGTGGTCATGTATGGATGTGAGAGTTGGACTATAAAGAAAGCTGAGTGCTGAAGAATTGATGCTTTTGAACTGTGTGTTGGAGAAGACTCTTGAGAGTCCCTTGGACTGCAAGGAGATCCAACCAGTCCATCCTCAAGGACATCATTCCTGGGTGTTCATTGGAAGGACTGATGCTGAAGCTGAAACTCCAGTACTTTGGCCACCTGATGCGAAGAACTCTCATTGGAAAAGACCCTGATGCTGGGAAAGATTGAGGGCAGGAGGAGAAGGGGATGACAGAGGATGAGATGGTTGGATGACATCACTGACTCGATGGACATGAGTTTGAGTAAACTCCAGGAGTTAATGATGAACAGGGAGGCCTGGTGTGCTGCAGTCCATGAGGTTCACAAAGAGTCGGACACGAGAGAAGGACTGAACTCAACTGAACTGATGTCTAATCCCTTTACTTTTACTAATATGTAAACTTAAATATACTCAAATAGGATATTTTATTCAGAAATTTACATCTCCAACCATAATCCCTTTTCTTCCCTCCAAAACCACATATCACTCCCTATTTAATATTTCAATTTGTATGTTCCATTACAACTGAAAATTTATGTGCTAAAAACAGAACAATATTACACTTTATTTCAAGAAACAGTACAATTGTTCACTTTCAAGAGCAGGATCTCAAGGCTTATTCATTCATTTATCCTAGTATGATTTGTTACAGGAAATGGAATATGCCTTCTTGTGCTATACAATAGAAACTTGTAGTCTATCCATTCTATATGTAACAGCTCACATCTGCTAATCCCAAATTCCCATTCCACCCCTCTTCTCCTCTTCCTCTCCCTTGTCAACTACAAGTCTGTTCTCTATTCATGTGAGTTTATTTCTGTTTCGTCAATGAGTTCATTTGTTTCATATTTCACATTCCACGTGTAAGTGATATCATATGATGTTTATCTTTCTATTTCTGACTTAACTTTCCTGAGTATGATAATCTCTAGGTCTATTTGTTGCAAATGGTATTATTTCATTTTTTTTTATGTCTGAGTACTATCCTACTTTGTGTCAGTTCAGTCGCTCAGTCATTTCTGACTCTCTGAGACCCCGAGGATGAAGCATGCCAGACCTCCCTGTCCATCACCAACTCCCGGAGTTCACTCAAACTCATGTTCATTGACTCAGTGATACCATCCATCCATCTCATCCTCTGTCATCCCCTTCTCTTCCCACCTTCAATCTTTCAGCATCAGGGTCTTTTTCAATGAGTCAGTTCTTCGCATCAGGTTGCCAAAGTATTGGAGCTTCCACTTCACCATTAGCCCTTCCAAAGAATATTCAGGACTTATTTCCTTTAGGATTGACTGGCTGGATCTCCTTGCAGTCCAAGGGACTTTCAAGAGTCTTCTCCAGCACCACAGTTCAAAAGCATCAATTCTTCAGCACTCAGCTTTCTTTATGGTCCAACTTTCAAATCCATACGTGACTACTGGAAAAATCATTGCTTTGTCTAGATGGACCTTTGTCGGCAAATGTCTCTGCTTTTTAATATGCTGTCTAGGTTAGTCATAGCTTTTCTTCCAAAGAGCAAGCGTCTTTTAATTTCATGGCTGCAGTCCCCATCTCCAGTGATTTTGGAGACCCCCAAAATAAAGTCAGCCACTGTTTCCATTGTCTCCCCATCTATTTGCCATGAAGTAATGGGACTGGATGCCATGAAATTAGTTTTTTGAATGTTGAGTTTTAAGCCAACTTTTTCACTCTCCTCTTTCACTTTCATCAAGAGGCTCTTTAGTTCTTCTTTGCTTTCTGCCATAAGTGTGATGTCATCTGAATATCTGAGGTATATACATTAATAGTAAATGCATAATATATATAATAAATATACACATACCCCTTTACATTTTGATCTGCTGATGGACACTTATGTTGCTTGTCTTATCTATTGTAAATAGGGTATTTAGAACATAGGGTTGCATGTATCTTTTTCAATTAGGTTTTTCTCTGGATATATGCCTAGAAATGAAATTGCTGGATCATATGGTGACTCTATTTTTAGTTGTTTAAGGAACCTCCATACTATTTTTTATAGTAATTGCACCAATTTATTATCCCACCAACAGAATAGGAAGCTTTCCTTTTCTCCACACCTTCTGCAGTATTTCTTATCTGTAGGCTTCTTAACGATGGCTATTTGTGTGAAGTGGTACCTCACTGTAGTTTTGACTTGCTGAACATTGCTAATTAGCTAATTATTAGAGAAATGCATCTTTTCATGTGCCTATAGGCTATATGCATGTTGTCTTTGGAGAAATGTCTATTTAGGTATTCTGCCAAATTTTGTTGTTTTTTTTTTCATCATTGAGTTCTATGCACTATATATATAATATTTTGTGTGTGTATTCTTTTCTTTAAATTCTATATTGAATTTATTACAATATTGTTTCTGTTTTATGATTTTGACTGCAAGGCATGTGGGATTTAAGCTCCCCAACCAGGGATCAATCATATACCTTCTGCATTGGAAGGTGAAGTCTTGATCACTAGAATGACAGGGAAGTCCCTCTTTGTATATTTTGTATATTAAACCTTATTTGGTTCCATGGTTTGCAGATATTGTCTTTCATTCTGTATATTGGCTTTTTGCTTTATTTATGGTTTCTTTTGTTATGCAAAAGCTTGTTAATTTGATTAGATCCCTCTGGTTATTTTTGCTTTTATATCTATTGCCTTGGAAACTGACCTTAGAAAACACTGGCATGATTTATGTCAGAGAATGTTCTGCCTGTGTTCTCTTCTAGGAGTTTTATGGTGTCATGTCTTATGTTGAAGTCTTTAAGCCTTCATGAGTTCATTTTTGTGTGTGGTGTGAGGGTGCGTTCTAACTTTTTAAATTTGTAAGTGGCTGTCCAGCTTTCACAGCAGCGCTTGCTGAAGAGAGTGTGTTTTCCTCATTTTATATGTTCTGGCCTCTCCTGTCAAAGACTAATTGACCATAGATGTTCAGTGTCATTCTTGATTCCTTGCTATTTCTTACCTCCTACAGCCAAGACATGTTCATTCTAATTTTGGCGAGAATTTTGCCATGGTAATAATCTTGACCAACAACCAGTTCTTGGTACTATGGTTAGAAAAGTTTAAATCTTACTCCCCACATTCAGTGTTGCCCATTTGAAATTAGATCTTAATTCTAAGAAGCATTTTCAGTAATCTTTTAAAAGTCTCTTCCTGTTTTCTCCTTCTTCTACTTGTATAAGGAATGTGGATGGGTGGTTGACTTATCTCTCTCCCTCTCTTTACTGGTCAGTCTAGCTACATGACTGAAATTGTTTTGTCCATTATTAACTTTACAATTTAATCTTTAGATTACAAAATAGCCAGGTGGGATTGTAGTTGAACTAGAAGCAGAATTAATATCTTTCAGATATGGATGTGGGGAAAGATAGGGATGCATCTTCTCTTTGGGGAATAAAATGAAGATCTCTTCATGTTAATTGCAATAGTTACATGTGAAAGGTTGGATGCATGATGTTGGTGGTATTCTTATTATATGGAAATTGAATGATGATGAGAGTGTTACTAAGTAGCCAAGGGGAAGACTATTTTGGTCACTTATAGGAAAACCTGGTAGAAAATTGAATAAAGAGAAGTCTTTTTCCTTTTTTTTTCTACTGATGGAGCTTCTGAGTGCAGGGAGTTTCATCAATTGCTGTGGCAGAGTGTGTTCTGAGTTCATGGAGCTCTGATTAGCAGGTGACTTGGGCCCAATGGTCTCCTGGGCTTCTGTGTGAGTGTGGCTCCTGGCTGACTTCATTTATTCCTTCTCAATGCTCCTCCTTTATTTATATAGACCTAAGTTTCTGGCTGACATAGTTTTCCAATATTGTGACTTGAACTGTGTCCTTCTAAAAGATATATTTAAGTCCTAATCTCCCAATACCTGTGAATGTCACGTTTTTTGGAAATAGGGTCTTTGCACATATAACCAAGGCAGTCATACTGGATTAGGTGATCAAAACTCCAATGACTGGTGTCCTTATAAGGAGAGAGAGATGTGGAGACACATAGACACACCACAGTGAAGGAGGCCAGGTGATGACAAAGGCAGAGACAGGAGTGATGAAGCCAAGGAAAGCTGAGGACTGTCAGGTAAGCAGCAGAAAGTGGAGAAGATAAAAGCCTCCAAAGAGAGCATCACCCGCAAACACAAGAACTGAATTGTGCTTTTCACAATTGCTGCAATATGTTGTAACCTGAATTGGTTCACTCTTAAACTATGTTTATTGTTCAAATAAATGCCTGGCCATTGTGATGTTTAAACATTTAAATGAAAAAGATTAAAGTGGTTGAAGAGTTTAAAAACCATCTTATCATAGGGCTTAACTGGTTGGCAAACGTTTGACTTCTTTAGACATGAAATTCAAGTCTCCTTGTTTAAGATTTGAACCAAACACTCTGAACACAACCCTTAAAAAATCTCTGTGGCACATATATAATGTTGTTTCTAAGTTAGCCATTTAGTTCTCTGTATTTGCATGAATCCAGAATGATTTGGAATAGTCACCAAATTCACTTTGATCCAATTAGATTTTGTGTTGGTTAAGACAGGTTTTACCTCTGTCAATGGTAATGGCAGTTAAAGTTTCCAGTGGTGATGGTGAACTTAAGATGAGAGTTTATACCTGTGCATCTGACAAGAAAGAGTGTGTAGGTGAAAAGGGAGAAAGAATGGGTCTGAAGAACAGTGTTCCTATCCCAGGAAAATTAAGAGACGATTTTAAAAAGATTAAATGCAGAGGGATTTACATTAGTATGCTTTGACAAAATTTCAGAGAGAACACTTTGGATTTGGCAGTGGTTTAAGGCTGTCTTGTACCTACAGTTGAGGGGCTACATGGAGAAGAGAGAAAGAACCTGAGGAGGGAGAGGGACCCCTAAATAATTTTTATGCCACAGAATGAATGTTGGCGCAGCTCCCTCTCTTCTAGCGACCGACATTAACTAGAAATCCAGACAGTCTTCAAGGGACAAAAGGGTTGGAAAGAAATATTGGTATTGAGGATTGAGGGAGAATGTGAACCTTCTGTCCACTTGCCTTCCCCAGAGGTGACCTGTCACCCATTAAGCCCATGAGAAAGCCTCTGTACATGATTGAGTGAACTTTGTACATTAGTTTGTGATATATTTTTGAAAAATTAGAGTCCTGTGTCCACAACACATTTGGGAAGTAGAGGGGCAAGGGGTACTGGTCCAAAATAAGTCAGAGGCATGAAAATTCTTTAGTCCTGAGCAGGGTTCCTGGCCTTGAAATAATGGTATATGGGCTGATAAAAAGTCCATTCACATTTTCTATAGCATCTTATGGAAAACCTGAATGACCTCTTTGGCTAACCTGATATTGTTGACTAAACCTCAGGGGACACATTTATTCCATCCCTTTAGAACCCAGAACAGGTTTTGAGTTGCCATATCCTCGCTTTTTCTCCCTGGGTTTATACCCTGATCACTGTGAGTTTTCCAGGAACAAAGACTTTTACAAGCAGAGGTGACCTCCAGTCTAAAGGCAATGGTCAGAGGTCCTCTCCTCTAAAATCCCAGGCTGGAAAATCTTTGCGTCATTTGTTTGTAAAATGCCATTGGTACTTTCAGTTAGTAAAGTAGTTATGGAGATAACTTTGGAATTATATCCAAGGTTAACACATCTGGTGTAGGAAATGGCAACCCACTCTGGTATTGTTGACTGTGAGATCCCATGGACAGTGAAGCCTGCTGTGCTAGAGTCCAGGAGGTGGCAAAGTGTTGCACAAGACTGAATACTTGAGGACTTTTTAGCAAATGCTTATAATACCTAAAAATAACTTAATGGAAATAATTAAAGATGCAGAGATTTATATGCCATATTCTCAAAATTAAAATAAACTATGTGCTATAGATGAAATGACAGCTTACTAGATTTAAAAATTAGAGCACTTGGGGAACTATATAGCTATTCATTGTCTTCTTGGGTGGGGAAGCTAATAGAATATAAAACAGAGGTTTCCTCATCACTTAGGTGGCTTCATAGAGCACTAAACTATTTTCTTGTATTCATGTATAATCCTTTACTTTTGCTAAAAGATTTAAATATATTAAAATCTGGAAGTTTAGTCCAAAATTTATATCTCCATCCACAAAGCTGTGCCTTCCCTTCAAAAACATGTATTGCTTCCTATTTAACATTTCAATTTTTATGTGCCCCCCACACCTAGAACTCAATGTGTTAAACACTGACCACCATTATGCTCTATTTGATGATAAGTATGACCATTTATTTTCAAAACAGAAATCTCAACAACTTTATTACTTAACAGTTTCCTAGTATGATATATCACAGAATATTGAAGATAGCTTCCTGTACTATAGAATAAGACCTTGTTTATCTATTATATATATGATATAGTAGTTCACATTTGCTAATCCCATACTCCCATTACATCCCTCCCCGCCCTCCCTCTCCTTTGACAACCACAAGTCTGTTTTCTATGTATGTGAGTTTCTTTCTGTTTCATATGTAACTCCATGTGTGTTGTATTTTAGACTCTAAATATGTGATATCATATGATATTTGTCTTTCTATTTCATTTGATATTATAATCTCTAGATCTATCTATATTGCTGCAAGTTGCATTATTTCATTATTTTTTATGGATGAGTAATATTCTGTGTGTGTGTGTGTGTGTATGTGTGTTAATCTTTAAGCATTCATCTGACCATTTACATTTAGGCTGTTTCCTTATCTTGGCTATTGAAAACAGCGCCACTGTTCACATAGAGGTGCATGTATCTTTTTAGGTTCGTTGGATGGTTTTTTGTTGTTGTTGTTTTTTGCATTTTTTACATGTTAGCTTACCAATTTATTATCTATAAAAATTATTAAAGGATACAATCAACATCCAGATGAAGAGATATGCAGGACAAGTTCCCAAACAAGGGATCAGATGTCCTCATGGATCTTTTTAAATTAGAATTTTCTTTGGATATATGTGCAAAACTAGGATTACTGGGTTATATGGGAATTCCATTTTAAGTTTTTTGAGGAAAACCCATACTATTTTTCATTTTTCATAATGACTGCAGCAATTTACCTTCCCATCAACAGTGTAGTAGGGTTCTCTTTCCTTCACATCCTCTCCAGCATTGGTTACTTGTAGACTTTCTAATGATGGCCATTCTGAGTGTGAGGTGTTACCTCACTGTAGCTTTGACTTGCATGTCTCTAGTAATTTGTGATGTTGAGAATCTTTTCATGTGCCTTATGGCCATTTATATGTATCTTTGGGTACTGTCTGTTTAGGTATTCTACATTTTTTGATTGGGTTGTTTGTGTCTATGTTATTAAGCTGTTTGTATATTTTAGATGAAAACCCCTTGTTGGTGACATTGTTTGCAAATGTTTTCTCTTGTTCTCATGTTCCCTTTGTTTTGTGTATGCTTTCTTTTGCTGTGCAAAAGCTTATTATTTTGATCAAGTCTCATTTGTTGATATTTGCTTTTAATTATATTGCCTTGGTAGACTGGCCTTAGAAAACACTGTAGTTTAAGTCAAAGAATATTTTGCCCAAATTCTCTTCTAGGAAATGTATGGTGTCATGTCTTATATTGAAGTATTTAAGCAATTTTGAGTTTATTTTTGTGTATGGTGTGAGGGTGTGTTCTAACTTGATTGATTTATATGTGGCTGTCCAGTTTTCCCAACATCACTTGCAGAAAACAATGTGTTTTCCTAGTTTTATATATTCTGGCCTCCCTTGTCAGTGATTTATTATCCAGAGGTGTCCAGTATCATTTTTGATTACTTACTGTTACTTACTTCATACATACAAGCAGTGTACATTCTACTTTTGGCTGGAATTTTGCCATAGTCATAATCTTGGCCAACAATAATTTCTCAACATTACTGCTAGAAAAGTCTAAACCCTACTCACTATATATAGTTTTGTCCTTCTAAAATCAGATCTGAATTTTGTGTAACATTTTCAATAATCTTACTTTAAAAGTCATCTTTCTGCTTTTTCTTTCTTCTGCTTTACAGAAGAAATGTTGGTGACTGTTTGAGTTCCCCCAATGCCCCCTCTCTATTTTTCTGTTACTCCTTTTATTGGTCAGTCTAGTCTTGCTAGTTTTTTGACCACTGTTAAATTTACAATTTGGTGTGTGGCTGAACTACAAGGGAAATTAATATCTCTCAGACATGGAAATAGTAATTCAGGGATTTTGGCACCTCGTGGGCGCAGGAGGGCCTAGAGGAGCTATCCTATGTTGAAGGTCAGGAAGGGTGGCAGTGAGGAGATACCCCTCGTCCAAGGTAAGGAGCAATGGCTGTGCTTTGCTGGAGCAGCCATGAAGAGATACCCCACGCCCAAGGTAAGAGAAACCCAAGTAAGACGGTAGGTGTTGCAAGAGGGTATCAGAGGGCAAACACACTGAAACCATACTCACAGAAAACTAGTCAATTTAATCACACTAGGACCACAGCCTTGTCTAACTCAGTGAAACTAAGCCATGCCCGTGGGGCAACCCAAGACGGGTGGGTCATGGTGGAGAGATTTGACAGAATGTGGTCCACTGGAGAAGGGAATGGCAAACCACTTCAGTATTCTTGCCTTGAGAACCCCATGAACAGTATGAAAAGGCAAAATGATAGGATACTGAAAGAGAAACTCCCCAGGTCAGTAGGTGCCCAATATGCTACTGGAGATCAGTGGAGAAATAACTTCAGAAAGAATGAAGGGATGGAGCCAAAGCAAAAACAATACCCAGCTGTGGATGTGACTGGTGATAGAAGCAAGGTCTGATGCTGTAAAGAGCAATATTGCATAGGAACCTGGAATGTCAAGTACATGAATCAAGGCAAATTGGAAGTGGTCAAACAAGAGATGGCAAAGAGTGAATGTTGACATTCTAGGAATCAGCGAACTGAAATGGACTGGAATGGATGAATTTAACTCAAATGACCATTATATCTACTACTGCGGGCAGGAATCCCTCAGAAGAAATGGAGTGGCCATCATGGTCAACAAAAGGGTCCGAAATGCAGTACTTGGATGCAGTCTCAAAAACGACAGAATGATCTCTTCGTTTCCAAGGCAAACCATTCAATATCACAGTAATCTAAGTCTATGCCCCAATCAGTAATGCTGAAGAAGCTGAAGTTGAATGGTTCTATGAAGACCTACAAGACCTTTTAGAACTAACACCCCAAAAAAATGTCCTTTGCATTATAGGGGACTGGAATGCAAAAGTAGGAAGTCAAGAAACTCCTGGAGTAACAGGCAAATTTGGCCTTGGAATACGGAATGAAGCAGGGCAAAGACTGATAGAGTTTTGCCAAGAAAGTGCACTTGTCACAACAAACACCCTCTTCCAAAAACACAAGAGAAGACTCTATATATGGATATCACCAGATGGTCAACACCGAAATCAGACTGATTATATTCTTTGCAGCCAAAGATGGAGAAGCTCTATACAGTCAGCAAAAACAAGACCAGGAGCTGACTGTGGCTCAGATCATGAACTCCTTATTGCCAAATTCAGACTTAAATTGAAGAAAGTAGGGAAAACCACTAGACCATTCAGGGATGACCTAAATCAAATCCCTTATGATTATACAGTGGAAATGAGAAATAGATTTAAGGGCCTAGATCTGATAGATAGAGTGCCTGATGAACTATGGAATGAGGTTCGTGACATTGTACAGGAGACAGGGATCAAGACCATCCCCATGGAAAAGAAATGCAAAAAAGCAAAATGGCTGTCTGGGGAGGTCTTACAAATAGCTGTGAAAAGAAGAAAAGCGAAAAGCAAAGGAGAAAAGGAAAGATATAAACATCTGAATGCAGAGTTCCAAAGAATAGCAAGAAGAGATAAGAAAGCCTTCCTCAGCGATCAATGCAAAGAAATAGAGGAAAACAACAGAATGGGAAAGACTAGAGATCTCTTCAAGAAAATCAGAGATACCAAAGGAAAATTTCATGCAAAGATGGGCTCGATAAAGGACAGAAATGGTATGGACCTAATAGAAGCAGAAGATATTAAGAAGCGATGGCAATAATACACAGAAGAACTGTACAAAAAAGATCTTCACGACCCAGATAATCACGATGGTGTGATCACTGACCTAGAGCCAGACATCCTGGTATGTGAAGTAGTGGGCCTTAGAAAGAATCACTGTGAACAAAGCTAGTGGAGGTGATGGAATTCCAGTTGAGCTATTCCAAATCCTGAAAGATGATTCTGTGAAAGTGCTTCACTCAATATGCCAGCAATTTGGAAAACTCAGAAGTGGCCACAGGACTGGAAAAGGTCAGTTTTCATTCCAATCCCAAAGAAAGGCAATGCCAAAGAATGCTCAAACTACCACACAATTGCACACATCTCACATGCTAGTAAAGTAATGCTCAAAATTCTCCAAGCCAGGCTTCAGCAATATGTGAACCGTGAACTTCCTGATGTTCAAGCTGGTTTTAGAAAAGGCAGAGGAACCAGAGATCAAATTGCCAACATCTGCTGGATCATGGAAAAAGCAAGAGAGTTCCAGAAAAACATCTATTTCTGCTTTATTGACTATGCCAAAGCCTTTGACTGTGTGGATCACAATAAACTGTGGGAAATTCTTCAAGAGGTGGGAATACCAGACCACCTGATCTGCCTCTTGAGAAATTTGTATGCAGGTCAGGAAGCAACAGTTAGAACTGGACGTAGAACAACAGACTGGTTCCAAATAGGAAAAGGAGTACATCAAGGCTGTATATTGTCACCCTGCTTATTTAACTTATATGCAGAGTACATCATGAGAAACACTGGATTGGAAGAAACACAAACTGGAATCAAGACTGCCGGGAGAAATATCAATAACCTCAGCTATGCAGATCACACCACCCTTATGGCAGAAAGTGAAGAGGAACTCAAAAGCCTCTTGAGGAAAGTGAAAGTGGAGAGTGAAAAAGTTGGCTTAACGCTCAACATTCAGAAAACGAAGATCATGGCATCCGGTCCCAGCACTTCATGGGAAATAGATGGGGAAACAGTGGAAACAGTGGCAGACTTTATTTTTCTGGGCTCCAAAATCACTACAGATGTGACTGCAGCCATGAAATTAAAAGACGCTTACTCCTTGGAAGGAAAGTTATGACCAACCTAGATAGCATATTCAAAAGCAGAGACATTACTTTGCCCACAAAGGTTCATCTAGTCAAGGCTATGGTTTTTCCTGTGGTCATGTATGGATGTGAGTGTTGGACTGTGAAGAAGGCTGAGCACCGAAGAATTGATGCTTTTGAACTGTGGTGTTGGAGACTCTTGAGAGTCCCTTGGACTGCAAGGAGATCCAACCAGTCCATTCTGAAGATCAGCCCTGGGATTTCTCTGGAAGGAATGATGCTAAAGCTGAAACTCCAGTCCTTTGGCCACCTCATGCAAAGAGTTCACTCATTGGAAAAGACTCTGATGCTGGGAGGGATTGGGGGCAGGAGGAGAAGGGGATGACAGAGGATGAGATGGCTGGATGGCATCACTGACTCGATGGACATGAGTCTGAGTGAACTCCTGGAGTTGGTGATGGACAGGGAGGCCTGGTGTGCTGAGATTCATGGGGTCGCAAAGAGTTGGATACGACTGAGCGACTGATCTGTGAGGATATCTTCATCTTAAGTGCAATAGCTGCATGCTGGAGGCAGATGTTTGATGTTGATACTGTTCTTATTATATAAAAATTTAATCATGTTGAAAGTGAAAGTGAAGGTCACTCAGTCATGTCTGACTCTTTGTGAGCCCATGGACTATACGGTCCATGAAATTCTCCAGGCCAGAATACTGGAGTGGGTAGCCTTTCCCTCCTCCAGGGGATCTTCCTGACCCAGGGATTGAATCCAGGTCTTCCACATTGTGGGCAGATTCTTTACCAGCTGAGCCACAAGGAAGCCCTCATATTGAGAATGGTGCAAAGTAGCCAAAGGGATAGACTGTTTCAGTGATTTATGGGAAACTGATAGGAAATTGACTAAAGAGATGGAAAGCATTTTTCCCCTGTTCCTGATGGAGCTTCTGAGGCAGAGCAGGTCCAGCAAATGTTGTGTCCTGCTTTCAAGGAGCTCTGATTGGCAGGTGACTTTGGCCTCGAGGTCTCCTGCATCTTCTGAGCAAGTTATGGCTCCTGGTTGATGCCATTTAGTCCTTCTCAAATGCACTTCTTTTCTTTATGCACACCTGAGTTTCTGACCTGTGTAATTTTCCAAGTATTGTTGGTTGAATTATATCCCTGCAAAGATGTACATTAATCATAAAGTGCCAATACCAGTGAATGTGACCTTATTTGGAAACATGGTCTTTTCACATATAACCAAATTTAAATGGCCATACTGGATTAGGAGGGTACTAAGTCCAATTACTTGTGTCCTTATAAGGAGAGATAGATTTGGAGACACATGGACACACCAGAGTGAAGGAGGCCATGTGATGACAAAGGCAGAGACAGGAGTGATGCAGCTACAAGCCAAGGAAAGCTGAGGTTTGTCAGTAGCCAGCAGAAGCTGGACACGACAAGGACCTTCAATGAGAGCATGGCCCTGCCAACATCTTGATTTCACATTTCTAGCCTTTGAAAGCTATGGAAATATTTAATTTCTGTTTTAAGAAAAATACTGAATTTGTTTATAATATTAAAAAGCTCCTCTCCTAACCCCCATGTTGCTATGTAGTAGAAGTCAGGGTGTGCTCTGACATCTATATCCTTTTACCTGATTTAGCTTAAGCTAGAGCCTGTCTTACAAGAACTGAATTGTGCTTTTCACCCTCTAATGGTCTGTAACCTGAGTTGTTATCAGTTCACTCTTCCACAGGGCTTCCCTGATGTTTCAGAGGGTAAAGACTTTGCCTGGAATGCAGGAAACACAGGAGGCATGACTTTGATCCTGGGTTGGGAAGATCCTCTGGAGGAGGAAATGGCAATCCACTTCAGTATTCTTGCCTGACAGAGGAGTCATTCTCCCATGGACAGAGGAGTCTGGGAGGCTACAGTCCATGGGGCTACAAAGAGCTGGACATGACTGAACTACCACACATGCAGGTACACACTCTTCAACTAGATATTTAATTTTTAAGTAAATACTTAGCCACTGTGAGGTTAAGAAATTTAAAAGAAAAGGTTAAAGTTGATAAGAGTGAAAAAAAGTTGTCTATAGCATAGGGCTTAAAAATGTGGCTGGGAAACATGACCTCTTCAGATAAGAAAGTCAGGTCTTCTTGTTTAAGATTTCCACCTATTGATAGAATATATTCCTTATGACTCCAAACATTCTGATTACAACCACTTAAAAATATGTTGCTCTTATATATGTGGCTTCCCATTTATCCATTTAGTTCTGTATATTTGCATGAATCACTAAATCCACTTTGATTCAATTGGATTGTGTTCCAGAGGTCTGGGTTATAGTTTAGACTTAACATAGTATTTACCTCTATCAATGGTAATGGTGGTTAAAGTTGTCACTGGCCATGGTGAACTTAAGAAGAGAGTTCCTAACAGTGCATCTAACAAGAAAGAGTGTGTAGGTGAAAAATGAGAAAGAATGGATCTGAAGAAAGGCCTGCTTATCTCAGGAAAATAAAGGGAAGATTTTTAAGGATATTAAATGTAAAAGGATTAACATTAATATGTTTTGACAATATTTAAGAATTAACTCTGGATTTATCAGTGGTTTAAGGCTGTCTTGTGCCTACTGTTGAGGAGCTACTTGGAAAAGAGAGAAAGGATATGAGGAGGAGGGGACCCCAAAGGCATTTTATACCAGAGAATGATTGATGAGGGCAGTGCCCTCTCTTCTGTGGGCAAATGCACTAGAAAACCAGAGAATCTTTAAGGAACCAAGGAAATGTTGGAAACAAGCGCTGGTATTGAGACTATGAGGCAGAATGTGAACCTTCTGTCCACTTGTGTTTCCCTAGAGGGGACTGATCACCCATTGTGCCCATGAGAAAGCATCTGTGCATGAGTGAGTAAACTTTGTGTATTACAGTTTGTGACACGTAATTTAGCAAATCAGAGTCCTGTTTCCACAATACAGTTGGGAGGTAGAGGGGCGAGTTATACTGTTATTGAATGAATGGGAGGCATGAAAATTCTTCAATCCTGATCAGGTTTCCTGGCCTTGAAATAGTGGGATATTGGTTGGCAAAAAAAGTTCATCTAGCGTTTTCTGTGATAAACATTTTGGCCAACCCAATATATTTTTCTGATCCAGCATTCTGGACTAAGCCTCAATAACTACCTTTATTCTATCCCAGAACAGGGTTCGAGAAGCCACATCTTCACTTCTTCTCCCTGGGGTCCTACTGTGATCCCTGTGAGTTCTCTAGGAACAAAGTATCTTTAGCAGAGGTGAACTCTAGTCAAGGGTGGTCACAAGTCTTCTCTTCTAAAATCCTGGGCTGGAAAGTCTTTGCTATATGTGCTTGTGAAATGCCACTGTTAGTTTCAGTTAGCAAAGTAGTTATGGAGAGAGTTTTCGAAATATACCCAAGTCAATAACACATGCCTATAGCACCTAAAAATAACTTAATGGAAAGAATCAAAGACACAAGAGATTTATATACAGCGTTTACAAAATGAAAACATGTACTATAAATTAAGTAATAGCATGTTAGATTTTTTAAATATAGCCCTCATGAAATTTTACAGCTACTCATAATCATTGTTGTGAGAATAAAAGCTTCTCGAATATAAAATAGAAGTATCCTGTTCACTTAGGTTGCTTCACAAGTACCTCATTATTTAAATAGTATTTATGTCTAATCCCTTTACTTGTACTAATATGTCAATATAAATATACTCAGAGAAGATATTTTTTTTTCCAAAATTTATTTCTCCACCCACGGTCTGTTTCTTTCCTGCAAAACTATATATCACTATTTCAATATATGTTCCACTCACACCTAAAAGTCACTGTGTTAAAATCTACCACCATTATGATTTATTTTAAGATACAGTTGAATCACTCACTTTGAAGACAGGAATATCAATATATTCATCATTTTTACTTATTTATAGCTTTATATATTTTTTTCCTAGTATGTTTTGATACAGGGTATTGAATATAATTTCCTGTGCTATACAATAGGACCTTTTTGTTTATCCATTCTATATATAATAGTTCACAACTTCTAGTTCCAAATTCCCAATCCATCTGTCCTTCGTCTTCCCTCCCCCTTGACAATTACAGGTCTATTTTCTGCATGTTTGTTTCTGTCATAGGTAAGTTCATCTGTGTAATATTTTAGATTCCATATGTAAGTGACATCACATGATATTTGTCTTTCTATTTCAGATTTATTTTGCTTAACATGATAATCTCTAAGTCTATCTATGCTACTGCAAGCAGCATTATTTCATTCTTTTTTATGGATAAATAATATTCTATTTGTGTGTATATATAAGAAATACACATATATAATATATACAGACACATCTTCTTTATGCATTCATCTGTCAGCGGACAGTTAGGTTGTTTCCATGTCTTGGCTATTGTAAATAGTACTTCAATGAATACATGGTTATTTGGATCTTTTTAATAGCATTTTCTCAAGACATATGCCCAGAAATGGGATTGCTGCATCATATGGGAACTCTAGTTTTAGAGGAACCTCCATACTATTTTTCATAGTGGCTATGCTAATTTATATTCCCATGAACATCTATGAGGGTTTCCTTTCCTTTTCACCTTCTCCAGCATTTGATATTGGTATACTTTCTAATGATGGTCTTTCTGAGTGTGAGATGTTACCCCACTGTATTTCTGACTTGCTCAACTTAATTATTAGAGAAATGCATCTTTTAATGTGCTATTGGCCATCTCTATTCTATTTGGTGGAGAAGGCAATGGCTCCCCACTCCAGTACTCTCGCCTGGAAAATCCCATGGATAGAGGAGCCTGGTGGGCTGCAGTCCATGGGGTCACTAGATTCGGACACAACTGAGTGACTTCACTTTCACTTTTCACTTTCATTCATTGGAGAAGGAAATGGCAACCCACTCCAGTGTTCTTGCCTGGAGAATCCCAGGGACGGGGAAGCCTCGTGGGCTGCCGTCTATGGGGTCACACAGAGTCAGACATGACTAAAGCAACTTAGCAGCAGTAGCAGCATTATCTTTGGAGAAATGGCTATCTATCTAGGTATTCTTTTGATTGGGTTATTTGATTTTTTGTTATTGGGTTGTATGAACTGTTTATATATTTTCCATATCAAGCCCTTGTTGGTTACATCATTTACAAATATTTTCTCTCGTTCTGTAGATTGTCTTTTCATTTTGTTTATGGCATCCTTTGCTATGCAAAAGCTTTTAGTTTGTTTCAGTCTCATTTTTTATTTTTTTTTAAATTTCTATTACCTTGGTACACTGACCAAGGTGATAGAAATACAATACCAAATACAATACCATTGTATTTCATACAATACAGTTGTATGAAATATGTCAGAGAATGTATTATCTATGTTCCCATCTAGGAGTGTCATGATGACATGTTTTATATTTAAGTCTTCAAGACATTTTGAAAATATTTTTTTGTATGGTGAGAGGGTGTGTTCTAACTTTATTGATGTACATCTGACTGTCTAGCTTTCTAAACACCACTTAGTGAAGAGAAACACTTTTTGTATATTCTGGCCTCAGTTGTTAAAGAATAATTGGTCATAAGCATTGAGTGTCATTCTTGATCCATTGCTATTTCTTACTTCCAGCCACCAAGTAGAGTACATTGTATTTTGGATAGAATTTACTTATTGTCATAATCTTGGACAGCAGCCAGTTCTTACCATTACTGCTAGAAAAGTCTAAAGCCTAGTCCCCACATTCCATGCTGTCCTCTTGAAATTAGATCCTGTTTCTAAGTATCATTTTCAATCATCTTCCTTAAAAGGGTCATCTCCCTGCTTTCTCCCTCTCCTATTCTATATAAGGAATGCTGGTGGCTGTTGGAGTCCTCTCTCTCTCTCTCTCTCTCTCTCTCTCTATCATTCAATCTCTGTACACATCTGTCTATATTGTTGACAGTTAACAATTTAATCTTGAGATTACAAAACTAGAAAGTGAGTTAATGACTGAACCAGAAGTGAATTAATACCTTCTAGATGTGTACTTAGGAATGGATGGGGTTTTACACCCTCTCTTTTAGGAAAGAGGGTGAGGTTGTGGTTTAGTCGCTAAGTCATGTCCGACTCTGCGATCTCATGGAATGTAGCCCACCAGGCTCCTCTGTCCATGGGATTCTTCAGGCATGACTACTGGAGTGGGTAGCCAGATCTCCTTCTCCAGAGGATCTTTCCCTTCATGTTAACTGCAATAGTTGATGGTTAGTAGGCAGATGCACAATGTCACTACAATCTTATTATATGGATGTTCAATCATGATGAGAATGATGCTGCGTAACAGAAGAGGTAGGCTATTTTAGTTATTAATGGGAGGTTGATAGGAAATTGACTCAAGAGAGGAGAACCTTTTCTTCCTTCTTGCTGCTGATGGAGCTTCTGAAGCAGGACAGTTCCAGCAAATGCTGGGTAGAGTGTGTCCTGCGTTCATAGAGCTCAGATTAGCACATGATTTTAGGCTTCTGGTCTCCTGCAACTTCTTTGTGAGTTTGCTTCTGGCTTACTACATTTATTCCTTCTTCAATCTCTTCCTTTTTAAAATAGACCTGAGTTTCTGACCCATGTAATATTCTAAGTATTTTGCACTGAATTGTGTCCCCACAAAAGAAAGATGCACTTAAGTCCTAATCTCCCAGTACCTATGATTGTGGCCATATTTGGAAATATGGTCTTTGATAAGTGACTAAATTTAGATGAGGTCATTCGGGATTAGGTAGGCATAATTCCAATGACTTGTGTCCTTGTAAAGAGAGAGAGCTTTGGAGACACATAGACAGGCCAGAATGAAGGAGGCCATGTGATGACAAAGGCAGAGATTGGTGTGATTTAGCTACAAAAGCCAAGAAAAGCTAGAATTGCAGGTAAACAACTGATGCTGGACAAGACAAGAGCCTGAAAAGAGAGCATGGCCCTGCCAAAAACTTATTTTCATGTATACCTGTGGCGGATTCATTTTGATATTTGGCAAAACTAATACAATTATGTAAAGCTTAAAAATAAAATAAAATTTAAAAAAAAGAAATAAATCTATTACTTACCAATTAAAAAAAAAAAAAACTTATTTTCAGATTTCTGGGCTTTGAAAACCATGAAGAGATTTATTTTTGTCTTAAGAAATAAAAAGTTGAATTTACTTATAATTTATATAAAGCCCTCCTCCTGATCCCCAGGTGGTTTTTCAGTAGAAGCCGGGATGTACTTGGGTACCTGGATTCCCTTATCTGGTTTAGCTTAAGTTGGAGCATGTCTAACATAACTGAATTGTGCTCGTCACTCTATAATATGCTGTAACCTGACTTGGTATCAGTTCACTCTTCAATATGTGGTTAATTTTCAAGTAAATACTTAGCCACTGTAATGTTTAGACATTTAAATGAAAAGATGAAGATGGTCAGGATTAAAAAAAAAAGTTATCTTCATTATCAGGCTTCACACTTGGCTGGTAAATATATTTGACCACTTCAGACAAGAATTTCAAGTTTCCTTGTTTAAGATGTACCACTTTTTTTTTTTTTTAAAGGAAAATTATATTTATTTTATTTTTTTGATTTCTTTTTTTTAAATTTTATTTTATTTTTACACTTTACAATATTGTATTAGTTTTGCCAAATATCGAAATGAATCTGCCACAGGTATACCTGTGTTCCCCATCCTGAACCCTCCTCCCTCCTCCCTCCCCATACCCTTCTCATCCCAGTGCACCAGCCAGATGTACCACTTTTGAGAGTATCTTCCTTATAACTCCAAAACCTTGAACATACGCCTTAAAAATCTGTTGCATGCATATAATGTTTCTGGGGCTTCCCTGGTGGCTCAGAGGGTAAAGAATCTGCCTGCAATGCAGGAGACATGGGTTCAATCCCTGAGTCAGGAAGATCCCCTGGAGAAGGAAATAGCAACCCACTCCAGTACTCTTGCCTGGAAAATCCCATAGACAGAGAAGCCTGGTAGACTATAGTCCATGGGATCACAAAGAGTCGGACATGACTGAGCGATTGCAATGTTGTTTCTAAGTTAAAATTAACCACCTAGTTCTATATATATGCGTGGATCTCAGAATGATTTGGAGCATTTACTAAATCCATTTTGATCCAATTGGATTGTGTTCAAGGAGACTGGGTTATGTTTTAGACAAACCACAAGTTTTACTTCTATTGATGGTAATTGTGGTTAAACTTGTTGATGGTGAACTTAAGATGGGAGTCTATACCAGTGTATCCAACAGGAAAGAGTGTGTAGGTGTAAAACGAGAAAGAATGGGTCTGAAGAAAGTTCTGCCTAATCCAGGGAAATTAAGGGGAGATTTTAAAAATGATTAAATGCAGAAGGATTGACATTAATATGTTTTGACAATATTTCAGAGAGAACACCGTGGGTTTGGCAGTAGGTTAAGGTTGTCTTGTGCCACTTGTGAGGGGCTACTTGGAAAAGAGAAAATGGATATGAGAACAGAGGGAACCCCAAGGGAATTTTATACCAGAGAATGAGGGCCTGGTAACTAGAAAACCAGACAGTCTTTAAGGGACCAAGTGAAGGTTGGAAACAAGGGTTGGTATTGAGGATATGAGGGAGAATGTTCTGTCTCCCACTCTTTCCCCAGAGGGAACCAATCACCCATTATGCCCATAAGACAGCATCTGTGAAGGACTGAGTGAACTTGATGTATTACAATTTGTGATATGCATTTTTGCAAAACCAGAATCCTGGGTCCACAGTAGAGCTGGGAGGTGGAGGTTAAAAGAGGGGTATTGTCACAAAATAAGTCAGAGGCATGAAGGTTCTTTAATCTTGAGCAAGGTTCCTGGCCTTGAAATTCTGAGGTACAGGTTGGCCAAAAAGTTCATTCATGTTTGCTGTAGCATCTTATGGAAAGCCTCAAAGGAACTTCTTGGATACTTTTTTTCTGACCCAGTATTCTGGACTAAACCTCAAGGAACACAATCATTCCATCCCTTGAGAAACCAGAAAAGGTTTTGAGTGGCCACATCCTCACTTCTTCTCCCAGGGGCCCTACTCTGATCACTGTGAGTTCTCCAGGAAAAAAGGAACTTTACAAGCAGAGGGGACTTCTAGTTGAAAGACAGTGGTCACACATCCTCTCCTCTAGAACACTGGGCTGGAAAATCTTTGCTCCATATGTTTGTATTTCACAAATACAAAATTTGGAAATATATCCATGTCTTTAGCAAATACTTATGACATTTGGTTTAATGGAAATAATCAAAGATGTAGGGATTTATTTACAGCATTTTCAAAATGAAAACAAATTATATGTGCTAGATTAAATGACAGCATAGTAGATGTCAAAATTGCAGCACTCAGGAAACTCTATAGCTATGCATAGTCATTGATGTAAGAAAAAAAGCTACTAGAATATATAACAGTTATCATCTTCACTTAAGTTGCTTTTTAAAGCACTAAAGTATTTTAATATTATGATGTCTAAGCCCTTTACTTTTGCTTATACATACTCTTAAATATACCCAAATAGGGTATTTTATTCAAAAATTTATATCGCTCACAATGATCCCTCTTCTTCCCTCCACAACCACATAGCACTTCCTATATAATATTTTAATTTGTATGTTAAATCCACACCTAAAACTCAGTATTTAAAAACTCACCGCCATTATGCTTTTAGATAGTATAATCATTCACTTTCAGACAGGAATCTCAATTTCTTTCTTTCTTTTTTCTAGTATGATTTATTGCAGAATATTTTATATGTTTATATTATATTATTTTATATTTCTTGTGCTATAAAATAGGACCTCGTTGTTTATCCATTCCACATATAATGGTAAAACATTTCACATCTACTAGTCCCAAATTCCCAGTCCATCCCTCCTCTGTCCTCACCCTCCCTTGACAACCATCAGTCTGTCCTCTATGTATGTGAGTTTGTTTCTCTTTGTAGTAAATTCATTTGTGTCCTATATTAGATTCCACATATCAGTGATATCATATGATATTTGTCTATTTCTGACATACTTAGTATGACAAGTCTCTAGGCCCACCCATATTGCTGCAAATGGCAGTGTTACATTACTTTTTATTGCTAATAGTCTATTGTGTGTATGTGTATACATTTTTATGCATTCATCTGTCGATGGACACTTAGGTTGTTTCATGTCTTGGCTATTGAAATAGTGCTGTTATGAACATAGGGGTTCATGAATCATTTTGAGTTTTGTTTTTTCTTTTTTTTCCCATGGTACCTTACCAGTTTATTATATATAAAAGGCTATGGAAGGATACCAATCAACAACCAGATAAAGAGATATGTAGGATGAGGTCCCGAACAAGGGATCTGATGTCCTCATAGATCTTTTTGAATTAGTTTTCTCCGGCTATATACCCCGGTGAGGAATCATGTGGCATGTCTACTTTTAGATTTTTGAGGCACCTCCATACTATTTTTTATAGTGGCTACACTAATTTACATTTCTACCAACAGTGTAGGGAAGTTCTCTTTACTCCAGACCCTCTCCAGCATGTGTTATTTGTAGAGTTTTTAATGATGGCCATTCTGATCAGTGTGAGGTGGCCTCATTATAGTTTTAACTTACATTTATCTAATAATTTGTGATGTTGAACATGTCTTCATGTGCCTAATGAGCATCTGTATGTATCTTTGGAGAAATGTCTACTTAGATATTCTACCCTTTTTTGGTTGATTGGGTTTTATTTTTGTTGTTGTTGTTTTTGCTATTGATCTGTATAAGCTGGTTGCCATATTTTGCATATCAGGTCCTTGGTCACATCATTTGCAAATGTTTTCTCTCACTGTGTAGATTGTCTCTGTTTTAATTATGCTTTCCTTTGTTGTGCAAAAGCTTATTAGTTTGATTAGGCCTCATTTGTATATTTTTGCTTTGATTTCTATTGCCTTGATAGACTGTCCTTAGAAAACAGAGGTGTGTTTATGTCAGAGAATTCTTTGCCTATGTTCTTTTCTAGGAGCTTCATGGTGTCATGTCTGATATTGAAGACTTTAAGTCATTTTGAGTTTATTTTTGTGTATGGTGTGAGAGTGTGTTCTAACTTTATTGACGTACATGTGGCTGTCCAGCTTTCCCAACACCACTTGCTGAAGGGACTGTGTTTCCTCGTTTTATATATCCTTGCCTTCATTGTCAAAAAATCAATTAACCATACATGTTCAGGGTCATTCTTGATTCACTGCTATTTTTCCTTCCCACACCCAAGTTGTGCATACTCTACTGTTGGCTAGAACTTTGCTATGGTATAATCTTGGCCAAAAACCAGTTCTTAGCATTGCTGCTGGAAAACTATAAACCCTAGTCCTCACATCCAATTTTGTCCTCTTGAAATCAGATCTTAATTCTAAGTAACATTTTCAATGATCTTACTTTATAAAGTCATCTTGCTTTCTTACACTTTTATTTGATATAAAGAATGGGGGTGGTTGTTAGAGCCATCTCTCTATCTCCCTCCCCCCCCTTCCCCCCCCTTTCTCTCTCTTTATTGGTCCATCTAGCTACATGTCTACCAGTGTTGTTAGTATTATAGTTTTTAGCTTTATAATTTAATCTTTAGATTACAAAATATCCTGGTGGGATTGTGGCTGAGCTAGAAGGGGAATTACTATCTCCCAGATATGGATGCGATGATGGATAGACTTTTATATCTTCTATTTTTGGGAAGAGTGTTAGGATATATTCATCTTAATTGCACGCTGGAAACAGATGCATGCTATTGCTACATTCTTATTATATGGAAGTTTAATCATTGTGAAAATAGTACTAAATAGCCAAAGGGATAGGCTAGTTTAGTTATGTATGGGTAACTGAAAGGCTTCTCCTCTCGTTAGTCAATTTCCTTTTGTCTGCTTCTGATGGAGATTTTGAAGTTGAGCAAGTTCAGGAAATGCTGTGGTAGAGTGTCCTGCACTCACAGAGCTCTGAATGGCAGGTGACTTTGGCCTCATTGTCTCCTGCATTTTCTCTGTGAGTGTGGTTCCTGGCTTCATTTATTCCTTCAAATCTCTTCCTTTTTTATATAGACCTGAGTTTCTGACCATATATCTTTCCAATGTTGTGAGCTGAACTATGTCCCCACAAAAGATGCAAAGTCCTAATCTCTGAATATCTTTGCATGGAACATTATTTGGCAATATGGTATTTGCACATATAACCAAATGTAGATGGTCATACTGGATTAAGTGGGCATTAACTCCAATGACTGTTTTCTGTGTAAGTAGAGAGAGATTTGGAGACATACAGACAAATCTAGAGTGAGGGGGTCATGCAACAACAAAGGCAGTTACAAGCCAAGGAAAACTGAGGATTCTAGTAACCAGCAGAAGCCGGATGAGACAAGAGCCTTCCAAGACAGCATGGCCCTGCCAGCACCTTGGTTTCAGATTTCTAGGCTTCGAAAACCGTGAAAAGATTTTATTTTTGTCTTAAGAAGTAAAAAGTCTGTTTACAATTTTTAAAAATCCCCCACCTGATCATAAGTAATTTTGTAATAGAAGCCAGGATGTGCTTGGACATATAGATCCCCTTGTCTGGTTTAAGTTGGAGCCTATTTTACAAGAACTGAACGTGTTTTTCACACTATAATGAGCTGTAACCCGACTTGGCATCAGTTCACTCTTCAAAGATATGTTTAATTTAGAAATAAAGGATTAACCACTGTGATGTATAGCAATTTAAATGAAAAGATTAAGATTATTTGTTATAAAAAAAGTCATTACATCACAGGGCTTAACAAATGTCTAGTAAATATGTTTCACCTTTTTAGGTAAGAAGTTCAAGTCTCCTTGTTTAAGATTTGTACCAATTCAGAGAGCATCTTCCTTATGACTCCAAACACTCTGAACACAACTCTTTTAAATAAATCTGTGGCAAGTATGTAATGTTGTTTCTAAAGTCACTATTGAGTTCTCTGAGTTTGCATGAATCTCAGAATGATTTGGAATATTCATGAAATCCACTAGGATCCAACTGGCTTTTGTATAGTCTCAGATGGGTTTTGCCTCTGCAGTGGTAATTGTGGTTAAAGTTGTCAGTGCTGATGGTGAAATTAGGATGGGATTTTTATACCAGTGCATCTGACAGGAAAGAGTGTGTAGGTGAAAAATGGGACAGAATGGGTCTAAAGAAAGGTCTGACTATCTACGGAAAATAAAGGGAAGGTTTTACTAAGGATAAAGCAGAAGGATTAACATTAATATGTTTGGACAATATTTCAGAGGTAGCACTGTGGATTTGGCAGTGGTTTAAGGCCGCCCTGTGCCTACTGTTGAGGGGCTACTTGGAGAAGAGAGAAAGGATACAAGGTGGGAGCGGGACCTCAAAGGAATTTGTGTGCCAGAGGATGAGTGTTGAGGACAGTTCCCTCTCTTGTGGGGGCCTAGTAACTAGGAAACCAGTCTTTCAGTCAGTTCAGTTGCTCAGTCATGTCCGACTCTTTGAGACCCCATGAATCGCAGCACGCCAGGCCTCCCTGTCCATCACCAACTCCCGGAGTTCACTCAAACTCATGTCCATCGAATCAGTGATGCCATCCAGCCTTTAAGGGACCAAAAAATGTTTGAAAAAAAGTGTTGGTATTGAGAACTGAGGGAGAATGTGAACTTCATCAACCATTATGCCCATGAGAAATTATCTGTACACAAGTGAGTGAACTTTGTGATTTAGTTTGTAATATGCATTTTTGCAACATTAGAGTCTTGTGTCTATAGTTCATTTGGGACGTGGAGGGGCAAGGGGTACTGTTCCAAAATAAGCCAGAGACATGAAAATTCTTTAATCCTGAGCAGGGTTCATGGCCTTGAAATAATGGCATATGTGTTGGCCAAAATGTTCATTCACATTCTCTGTAACATCTTATGGAAAATGCCGAATGACCTCTGTGGCCCAATACTCTTCACTGATCAGACATTAAGGGACATATTTATTCCATTTCATTAGAACCCAGAACAGGTTTTGAGTATCCACATGCTCGCTTGCTCCCCCTGAGTTCTTGATCACTGAGTTCTCTAGGAACAAAGAACTTTACAAGCAGAGGGGAGCACTAATCTAAAGGCAATGGTCAGAGGTCCTGTCCTCTAAGATCCCAGGCTGAAAAGTCTTTGCTTCATGTGTTTGTGAAATGCCATTGGTAGTTTCAGTTAGTAAAGTAGCTACAGAGAGAATTTTGCAATTATATCGAAGTCATTAACAAATCTGGATTAGGAAATGGCAACCTGATCCAGTATTCTTGCTTGGGAAACCCCATGAACAGAGGAGCTTGGTGGGCTAATTTCCATGGAGTCGTAAAGAGGTTGGACACAACTGAGCCCATGAGCACTTTAGGAATGCTTGTAACACCTAAAAATAACTTAATGGAAACAATCAAAGATGCAGAAATTTTTATGCTGCGTTTTCAAAAGGAAAACAAGTTATTTGCTATAAATGAAATGGCAGCATATTAGACTTAAAAATTCTAGCATCTAGGGAACTATATAGCTATTCACTATCATTCTTGTGGGGGAAGGAAAGTTACTAGAATATAAAATAGGGGTTTTCTCTTTACTTAGGTGGCTTTATAGAGCACTGAAGTATTTTAATAGTATTGATGTATAATCCCTTTACTTTTGCTAATACATAGATTTAAGTATACTAAAATAGGTATTTTATTCTCCAAAATTCTTATCTCCAACCATGAACTGTTTTCCCTCTAAAACCATATATCACTTCCTATTTGACATTTCAATTTAGATGTTCAATCCACACCTAGAACTCAAAGTGTTAAACACTGACCACCATTGTGCTTTATTTGAAGATACAGTATATTCATTCACTTTCAAAACAGAAATCTGAACTTATTTATTAATTCATTAACTTTTTCCTAGTATGATTTATCACAGGAACTTGAATGTAGTTTCCTGTACTATACAATAGGATCTTGTTGTTTATCCAGTCTACATAATAATAGTTCACATTTGGTAGTACCATATTCTCATTATATCCCTCCCCCTTGACAACTACAAGTGTGTTCTCTATGTATGTGAGTTTGTTTGTTTGTTTCATACAAAAATTCATGTGCGTTGTATTTTAGATTCCACATATAAGTGACAACATGTAATATTTGTCTTTCTGTTGTGCTTAAAATGATAATCTCTAGGACCACCCATGTTGTTGCAAATCGCATTATTTCTTTCTTTTTATGGCTGAGTAATATTCTTCCTGTGTATGTGAGTGTGTGTTTAAATCTTTAAGCATTTATCTGTCCATGGACACTTCGGTTGTTTCCATATCTTGGCTGTTGTAAATAGAGCTACTATTCACATAGAGGTGCGTGTATCTTTGGGTTGTTTTATTTGTTTTTTGTTTTTTCACATGTTTGCTTACAAAGTTATTATATATACAAGGTTATTAAGGGTACAAATCAACGTCCAGATGAAGAGACATGTAGGACAAGGTCCCAAACAAGGAATCAGGTGTCCTCACAGATCTTTTTGAATAGAAGTTTCTTTGGATATATGCCCAAGATTGGGATTACTGGATTATATGAGAACTCCATTTTACATTTTTGAAGAAACTCCCATACTATTTTTCATAGTGGCGGCACCAAATGACTTTCCCAACAACATCATAGGAGGGTTCTCTTTCATTCACACCCTCTCGAGCATTCATTTGCAGACTTTAATGGTGGCCATTCTGACCAATGTGAAGTATTACCTCATTGTAGTTTTGACTTGCATTTCTGTAATAATTTGTGATGTTGAACATCTTTTTATGTACCTAATAGCCATCTGTATGTCTGTTTCGGTATTCTACCTATTTTTTAAATTGGGTTGTTTGTTTGTTTTTGTTATTGAGCTGATTATATATTTTAGATAGTAAGTCTTTATTGGTCATATCATTTGCAAATATTTTGTCTCATTCTGTAGATTTTCTCTTTGTTTTATTTATGCTTTTATTTGTTTTGCAAAAAACACATTAGTTTGATTAGGTCTCATTTGTATATTTTTGCTTTTATTTGTATTGCCTTGGTCGACTGACCTTAGAAAATGTTGGTATGTTATATGTCAAAGACCGTTTTGCCTATGTTCTTTCCTAGGAGATTTATGCTATCTGGAATTTAAGTCTTAAGGACATTTTGAGTTTATTTTTTGTATATGGTGTGAGGGTATGTTCCAACTTTATTGATTTATATTTGGCTGTCCAGCTTTCCCAATACCACTTGCTCAAGACAATATGTTTTCCTTGTTTTATATATTTTGACCTCTCTAGTTAAAGATTCATTATCCATAGGTGTTCACTATCAATCTTGACTCCTTGCTATTTCTTACTTACCACATCCAAATAGTATACATTCTATTTCTGGCTAGAATTTTCCTACAGTCATAATCTTGGTCAATAACTATTTCTCAACATTACTGCTAGAAAAGTCTAAACCATAGTCCCCATATCCAACTTTGTCCTTGTGAAATTAGATCTGAATTCTAGGTAACAGTTTCAATAATCTCTCTCTGTTTATGATATTCCTTTTATTGGTCAATCTAGTTATGTCTGTCAGTTTTCTGGGAAATTGTTAAATTTACAATTTAATCTTTAGAATCCAAAATATTGAAATCAGTTTGTGGCTGAACTACAAGGGAAATGAATACCTCCCAGATATGGAAGTAGCAACAGAGATAATTTTACACCTTCTCTTTTGAGGAAGAAGGTGAGAGTATCTTCATGTTAACTGCAGTATTTGCACACTGGAGGCAGATCCATGATGTTGCTACTGTTATTATATGGAGGTTTAACCATATGATTAAATGTGAGAATAGTGCTAAGTGGTCAAACAGTATACTGTTTTGATTATTTATGGGGAACAGATAGAAAATTGACTAAGAGATTAAATGCCTTTCTATTTTTTTTCCTGCTTCTGATAGAGCTTCTGAGGCAGGGCAGGTCCTACAAGTGCTGTGGCAGAGTATGTCCTGCATTCATGGAACTCAGATTGGCAGGTGACTTTGGGCTGATGGGTCTCCCGCATCTTCTGGGTGAGTGTGGTTCCTGGCTTACTTCATTTATAGCTTCTCTGATGCTCTCCCTTTCTTTAGATACACCTGAGTTTCTAACCTATATAATTTTCCAAGTGTTATGAGTTGAATTGTGTCCCCACAAAGATGTATGTAAATCATAAAATCCCATTACCAGTGAATGTGACCATATTTGGAAATATGGTCTATGCAGATGTAAGTAAATTTAAATGAGGTCAAACTGAATTAGGCAGGCACTAACTCCAATGTCTGGTGTCCTTATAAGGAGAGAGATTTGGACACACCAGATTGAAGGAGGCCATGTGAAGACAAAGGAAGAGACAAGAGTGTTGTACCTATAAGCCAAGGAAAGCTGAGGACTGCAGGTAACCGGAAGCAACTGGACAAGACAATTGCCTTCAATGAAAGCTTGGCCCTGTCAACACTTTGATATCACATTTCTAACCTTAAAACACTATGAAAAGATGAAATTTCTAAGAAGTAAAAAGTTGATTTTGTTTATAATGCATAAAAAGCCCCCCTCCTAATCCCCAGATGATTTTGCAGTAGAAGCCAGGATGTACTTGGTCATCTGGATCCCATTACCTGGTTCAGCTAAAGTTGGAGCCTGCCTTATCAAGAACTGAATTGTGCTTTTTATCCTCAAATGTGCTATAATCTGACTTGCTATCAGTTTACTCTTCAAATATGTGTTTAATTTCCAAGCCACTCTGATGTTTAGAAAGTTAAAAAAAGAGTAAGGTGGTCAAAATTTTTTAAAAACGGATCTTCATTATAGGGCTCAACAATTGGCTAATACATGTATTTGACCACTTCAGACAGGAAGTTCAAGTTTCCTTAAGATTTGCACCAATTCAGAGAGCATCTTCCTTATAAACTTTGAAGATACCCCTTCAAAAATTTACCCCTACTATACCCCTACTATATTGCATGTATATAATGTTGTTTCTAAGTTAAAATTAACCATCCAGTTCTCTATATTTGCATGAATCTCAGAATCATTTGGAGTATTCACTAAATCTACTTTGATCCAGTTGGATTGTGTTCCAGAAGACTGGGTTAAGGTTTCAATTTAACACAGGTTTTACATCTGTCAATGGTGCATGTGTGCTTGTTAAATCTTGTTCAGTCATGTCCAACTCTTTGTGGCCTTATGAACTGTAGCCCACCAGGCTCCACTGTCCATGGGATTCTCCAGGCAAGAATACTTGAGTGGGTTGCTTTGCCCACCTCCAAGAGATCTTAGCGACCTAGGGATCAAACCCGCTTCTCCTGCAGTTCCTATATTGCAGGCATATTCTTTAGCAATGAGCCACCAGGGAAGCCCCTGTCAATGGTAAAAGTGATTCAGGTTGTCAGTGGTAATGGTGACCTTAAGAAAGGAGTTTATACCAGTGCATCCAACAAGAAAGAGTGTGTACATGGAAAATGAGAAAGAATGGGTCTGAAAAGGTCTGCCTCTTCTAGGAAAATTCAGGGAAGACTTTAGAAAGGATTAAATCCAGAAGGATTAACATTAGTATGCTTGGACAATATTTCAGAGATAACACTGTGGATCTCCTAGTGATTTAAGGCTGTCTTGTGCCCAC
Organism: Bos taurus; assembly: GCF_002263795.3. Taxonomy (NCBI): domain Eukaryota; kingdom Metazoa; phylum Chordata; class Mammalia; order Artiodactyla; family Bovidae; genus Bos; species Bos taurus. The sequence goes on along the minus strand of NC_037354.1, from coordinate 12,497,082 downwards.
TGTTGCGGGGCTACTTGGAGAAGACAGAAACAATGTGACGATGGAGGGGATTCCAAAGAAATTTTTTGCCACAGAATGAATGTGGGGCGGCTCCCTCTCTTCTGGGGCCCTATTAGCTAGAAAACCAGATAGTCTTCAGGGACCAAGACAAGGTTGGAAACAAGTGTTGGTATTGAGAACATGAGGGTGAATATGAACCTTCTATCCATCTGTCTTTCCCCAGAGGTGACTGATCTCCCATTGTGCCCATGAGAAAGCATCTGTGCATGAGTGAGTGAACTCTGTGTATTACAGTTTGTGATGTGCATTTTTGAAAAAATCAGAGTCCTGTGTCCACAATATGGCTGAGAAGTGGAGGAAGGAGGGGTACTGTTATAAAATAAGCCAGAGGCATGAAAATTATTTAATCCTGAACAGGATTCCTGGTCTTGAAATACTGAGACATGGACTGGCCAAAGAGTTCGTTTGGGTTTGTTGCAGCATCTTATGGAAAACCTCACAGGAAGTTTTTGGCCACTTCTGTCTCACCCAGTGTTCTGGACTAAACTCCAAGTGCCACGTTCATTCCACCCCTTCAAAGTCAGAACAGGTTTTGAGTAGCCACATGGTCATTTTTTTCTCCCTGGGGTCCTACTCTGATCACTGTGAGTTCTCCAGGAAAAAAAGGATCCTTACAAGGAGAAGTGATCTCTAGACGAAAGACATTGGTGACAGGTTCTCTCCTCTGAAATTTTGGGCTGAAAAGTCTTTGCTTCATGTGATTGTGAAATGTAATTTGTACTTTCAGCCAATGAATTAGTTACGGAGAGAGCTTTGGAAATATATCCAAGTCTTTCACAAATGAGTATAACACTTAAAATAACTTAATGGAAATATTAAAATACATACTGCATTTTCAAAATGCAAAGCAATTATATGCTGTATATTAAATGGCAGCATATTAGATGTCAGAATTGCAGGACTCACAACTCTTTATAGCTATGCATAGTCTTTGTTATGGGAATAAAAAACTGCTAGAAAATAAAATAAATGTTTCCTCTTCACTTAGGTGGCTTCATAAAGCATTGAAGTATTTTAATAGTATTGATTTTGAATCTCTTTACTTTTCTAATATATAGACTTAAACATACTCCAATCGGAGAAGGTGATGGCACCCCACTCCAGTACTCTTGCCTGGAAAATCCCATGGATGGAGGGGCCTGATGGGCTGCAGTCCATGGGGTCGCTAGGAGTCAGACACCACAGAGCGACTTCACTTTATTTTTTCACTTTCACGCACTGGAGAAGGAAATGGCAACCCACTCCAGTGTTCTTGACTGGAGAATCCCAGGGACGGGGGAGCCTGGTGGGCTGCCATCTATGGGGTCGCACAGAGTCGGACACGACTGAAGCGACTTAGCAGCAGCAGCAAACATACTCCAATAGGGTATTTTATTCTGACATTTATATTTCCAACCATGGTCCCTCTTTGTGCCTTCAAAACCACATATCACTTCCTATTTAATATTTCAACTGGTATGTTATATCTACTCCTAAGACTCAATATTTAAAAACTGACCACCATTATGTTTTAAGAAAACAGTAAAATCATTCTCTTTCAAGACAGGAATCTTAGTGTCTTTTTATTTATTTACTTTCTTATTTATCTTTTTTTCCTAGAATGATTTATTGCAGCATATTTAATATAGTTGTTGTGCTATACAATAGAACCTCATTGTTTACCCATTCAACATATAATAGTGTAATAGTTCATACCTGCTGGTCCCAAATTCCTAATCAGTATCTCCTCTACCATCCCTCCCCCTTGACAACCGCATGTTTGTTCTCTATGTATGTGAGTTGTTTTATGTTGTGCTAAGTTCTTCTGTGTCATATTTTAGATTCCACGTGTAAATGATATAATACTTGTCTATTTCTGATATACTTTGCTTACTATGATAATCTCTAGGTCCTTCCACAGTGCTGCCGTTGGCAGTATTACATTCTTTTTATGCTGAGTAATGTTCTGTTGTGTGTGTGTGTGTATATGTATTTTTACGCATTCATCTGTCAATGGGCACTTAGACTGTTTCCATGTCTTGGCTACTGAAGTAGTGTTGCTATGAACATAGGGGTACATGTACCTTTTTGAGTTCTTTGGCTTGTGCTTTTCATGCTAGCATACCTATTTATTATATATGAAATGTTATGAAAAGATACAAATCATCAACCAGATGAGCAGACGTATAGGATGAATTCCAAACAAGGAATTTGATGCCCTCACAGATCTTTTTGAGTTAGTGTTTTCTCTAGATATGACCAGGAGTGGGATTGCTGGATCATATAGCAAGTCTATTTTTAGTTTTTTGAGGGACCTCCATATTAATTTTTATAGTGGTTATACCAATTAGCATTTCCACCAACTGTGTAGCAGAGTTCTCTTTCTTCAGACTCTCCAGCATTTATTTGTAGAGTTTTAAATGATGGCTATTCCGCCCAGTGATACCTCACGAGTTTTGACTTACCTTTCTCTAATAATTAGTGATCTTTTCATGAGCCATTTTGCCATCTGTATGCCCTCTTTGGACAAAAGGCTACTTAGGTAGTCTACCTATTTTTGATAGGCTTATTAGGGGTTTGTTGTTGCTGTTGTTATTGATTTGTATAAACTGGTTGCATATTTTGGATATTAAGCTCTTGTTGGTTCCATGGCTTGCAAATATTTTCTGTATTCAGTAGATTGTCTCTTTGTTTTACTTACAGTTTCCTTGTTGTGCGAAAACTTAGTAGTTTGATGAGGTCTTATTTGCATATTTTGCTTTTATATGTATTGCCTTGGTGCATTGACCTTAGAAAACATTGGTAGGTTATATATCAGACAATGTTTTGCCCATTTACCCTTCTAGGAGTTTCATGGTATCATGTCCTCCACTGAAGCCTTAAGCCATCATGGGTTTATTTTTGTGTGTGGTATGAGGTTGTGTTCTAACTTTATTGATGTACATGTGTGTGTCCAACTTTCTGAACCACTTGCTGAAGGGATAGTTTATAGCCCATTTTATATATGGTGGTCTCAATTGTAAAAAATCAGTTAATCATAGGTATTCAGGGTCTTTCTTGATTCATTGCTCTTTCTTCCTCCCTTCACTCAAGTAGTGTACATTCTAATTTGGCTAGAATTTTGCTATGGTCATAATCTTGGCCAACAACCAGTTCTCGGCATTATTGCTGGAAAAGTATAAACCTAGTCCCCACATCCAATTTTGTCCTTCTGAAATTAGACTTTAATTCTAAGTAAAATTTTCAATAATCTTACTTTAAAAAGGCATTTTCTTCCTTTCTTATTCTCCTATTTTATATAAGGGATATCAGTGGTTGTTAGAATCATTTCTCTCGCTCCCTGCCTCCTTTCTCTCTCTTTATTGGTCAGCCTAGCTACATGTCTATCAGTTTTGTTAGTGTTATAATTGTTAGATTTAGAATTTAATCTGTAATCTGTAGATTACAAAATATCCTGGTGGGATTGTGGCCGAACTAGAAGGGGAATGAATATCTCCCAGGTATGGATGTGGTAATTGATAGAATTTTATACCTTCGCTTTTGGAAAGAGGGTTAGGATATCTTCATTTTAACTGGAATGATTTCACAATGGAAGCAGATGCATGACATTGCTACTATTCATATCATATGGAATAGAGAATTGTGCTAAGTAGCCAGAGGGGTAGACTAATTTAGTTAATTGTGGGTAACTGAAAGGCTTCTCCTCTTTCATCAATTTCCTTTCTTTTTCTGCTTCTGATGGAGATTTTGAGGCTGAGCAGGTCCAGGAAATGCTGTGGCAGAGTGTATCCTGCACTCACAGAGCTCTGCATGGCAGGTGACTTTCGTCTCATTGTCTCCTGCATCGTCTGTGTGAGTGTGGCTCTTGGCTTCATTTATTCCTTCTCAGATCTCTTCCTTTTCTATATATACCTGAGGGTCTGATCCATATAAATTTCAAATGTTGTGAGTTGAACTGTGTCCCCACAAAAGATGTAGTTAGTCCTAATCTCAGAATATCTTTGAATGGAACCATATTTGGAAATATGGTCTTTGCACATGTAACCAAAATAGATGATCATACTGGATTAGGTGGGCAGTGAAAAAGTTGTCTTAAAGCTCAACATTCAGAAAACCAAGATCATGGCATCTGGTCCCATCACTTCATGGGAAATAGATGGGGAAACAGTGGAAACAGTGGCTGATTTTATTTTTTGGGGCTCCAAAATCACTGCAGATGGTGATTGCAGCCATGAAATTAAAAGATGCTTACTCCTTGGAAGGAAAGATATGACCAACCTAGATAGCATATTAAGAAGCAGAGATATTACTTTGCCAACAAAGGTCTGTCTAGTCAAGGCTATGGTTTTTCCAGTAGTCATGTATGGACGTGAGAGTTGGACTTTGAAGAAAGCTGAGTGCCGAAGAATTTATGCTTTTGAACTGTGGTGTTGGAGAAGACTCTTGAGAGTCCCTTGGACTGCAAGGAGATCCAACCAGTCCATTCTAAAGGAGATAAGTTCTGGGTGTTCTTTGGAAGGAATGATACTAAAACTGAAACTCCAGTACTTTGGCTACCTCATGCAAAGAATTGACTCATTAGAAAAGACTCTGATGCTGGGAGGGATTGGGGGCAGGAGGAAAAGGAGACGACAGAGGCTGAGATGGCTGGATAGCATCACCGACTCAATGGACGTTAGCTTGAGTGAACTCCAGGAGTTGGTGATGGGCAGGGAGGCCTGGTGTGCTGCAATTCATGGGGTCACAAAGAGTCAGACATGACTGAGCAACTGAACTGAACTGAACTCCAAGGACTGTTGTCTGTGTAAATAGAGAGAGATTTGAAGCATATAGACAAGTTTAGAGTGAGGGGCCCATGTGACAACAGAGGCAGAGAGGAGTGATGCATCTGTGAACCAAGGAAGGCTGATGTTTGTCAATAACCAGCAGAAGCTGGACAAGATAAGATTCTTCAAAGAGACATGGTCCTACCAACACTTTGATTTCAGATTACTAGGCTTTGAAAACCATGGAAAGATTTTACTTTTTTCTTAAGAAGTAAAAAGTTGAACTTTTTTTATTTCAAAAGAAAATATCCCCACCTGATCACCAAGTTGTTTTGTAGAAGCCAGGATGTACTTGGACATATGGACCCCCTATCTGGCTTAGCTTAAGTTGGAGCCTGTTTTACAAGAACTGAATTGTTTTTTTCACCCTCTAATGAGCTGTAGCCTGAGTTGGTATCAGTTCACTCTTCAAAGGTATGTTTAACTTAAAGTAAATGCTTAACCACTGTGGTGTTTAGAAATTTAAATGAAAAGATGAAGAGGGTTAAGAGTTTAAAAAGTCATCTTTTTCATGGGGCTTAAGGCAAGACTGGTGAATATGTTTCACCTCTTTAGACAAGAAGTTCAAGTCTCACTGTATAAAAATTTTATAACAATTCAGAGAGCACCTTCCTTATGGCTCCAAACACTCTGAACACAGCCCTTTGAAAACAAATCTGTTTTATGTGTATTATGGTGGTTTTAAGTTAACCATTTAGTTCTCTATATTTGCATGAATCTCAGAATTACTTGGAATATTCACTAAGTCACTTAGATCCAATTGGATTGTGTTCCAGTGATCTGGGTTATGTTTTAGACTTAACACAAGTTTTACCTCTATTGATGATTACATAATGGTTGTTATAGTTGTCCATGGTAATAGTGAAGTTTAGATAGGAGGATATACCAGCGCATCTAATAAGAAAGAGTGTGTAGGTGAAAAATGAGAAAGAATGGTTCTGAAGAAAGATCTGTCTCTCCCTAGAAAATTAAGGGAAATTTATAAAAAGGTTAATTGCACAAGAATTAACATTAATACATTATGACAGTATTTCAGAGATAACACTAGATTTGACAGTGGTTTCAGGCTGTCTTGTGCTTGCTGTTGAGGGGCTACTTGAAGAGCGAAAAGATATGAAGAGGGAGGGGACCCCAGAGGAATTTTTATGCCCAAGAAAGAGTATTGAGGCAGCTCCCTCTATTTATGGTGATCTGTAAACTAGAAAACCAGACAGTCTTAAAGGGATCAAGAGAAGGTTGGAAAGAAATGGGGTTATTGAGAACATGGGGGAGAAAGTGAAACCTCTGTCCACCTGTCTTTCCCCAGAAGTGACTGACGTCCCATTTGGCCCATGAGAAAGTATCTGTGCAAGAGTGAGTGAATTTTGTGCATTGTTTTTTTTTGTTTATTTTATTTTATTTTATTTTCTAATTTTATTTTATTTTTAAACTTTACATAATTGTATTAGTTTTGCCAAATATCAAAATAAACTTTACATAATTGTATTGGTTTTGCCAAATATCAAAATGAATCCGCCACAGGTATACATGTGTTCCCCATCCTGAACCCTCCTCCCTCCTCCCTCCCCATATCATCCCTCTGGGTCCTCCCAGTGCACTAGCCCCAAGCATCCAGTATCGTGCATCGAACCTGGACTGGCATCTCGTTTCATACATGATATTTTACATGTTTCAATGCCATTCTCCCAGATCTTCCCACCCTCTCCCTCTCCCACAGAGTCCATAAGACTGTTCTATACATCAGTGTCTCTTTTGCTGTCTCGTACACAGGGTTATTGTTACCCTCTTTCTAAATTCCATATATATGCCTTAGTATACTGTATTGGTGTTTTTCCTTCTGGCTTACTTCACTCTGTATAATAGGCTCCAGTTTCATCCACCTCATTAGAACTGATTCAAATGTATTGTGTTTTGATATGTATTTTTTCAAAATCAGAGTCTTGTGTCCATAGTATTAGTTGGGAGGTGGAGGACTGTTACAGAGTAAGGCAATGACATGAATATTCTTTAATCCTGAGCAGGTTTCCTGGCCTTGAAATACTGATGTATGGGTTGGCCTAAAAGTTTGCTCTTGTTTTTCTATAGCATCTTATGGAAAACACTAAATAAACATTTTGGCCAACCCAGTACTCTTTCTGACCTAGTGTTCTGGACTAAACCTCAAGGGCCCTTCATTCTGTCCCTTTAGAACCCAGAGTGTGTTTTGAGTGGCCACATCCTTGCTTCTTCTCCCTGCGGTCCTACTCTGATCACTGTAATTCTCTAATAACGAAGGAACTTTAGAAGCAGAGATAATCTCTAGTATAAAGACAGTGGTCCTAAGACCTCTCCTCTAATATTCTGGGTTGGAAATCTGTGCTTCATCTGTAAATGTCAATGGTAGTTTTAGTTAGTAAAAGTTATTGAGAGAACTTTGTAACTATAAGTCTTTAACAAATGCTTCAGTTCAGTTCAGTCGCTCAGTCGTGTCTGACTTTTTGCGACTCCATGGACTGCAGCACGCCAGGCTTCCCTGTCTATCACTAACTCCCAGAGTTTACTCAAACTCATGTCCATTGAGTCGGTGATGCCATCCAACCATCTCATCCTCTGTTGTGCCCTTCTCCTCACACCTTCAATCTTTCCCAGAATCAGAGTCTTTTCAAAAGAGTCAGTTCTCATCAGGTGGCCAAAGTATTGGAGTTTCAGCCTCCAACAAATGCTTATAACACTTAAAAATTGATGTAAAAAATCAAAGATGCAGGAATTAATGTACTGCATTTTCAAAATGAAAACAAAGTATATAATATGAATTAAATAATAGCATGTTAGATTTAGAAATTATAGCACTCAGGAAACTACATAGCTATTCATAGTCATCTGTGTGGGGGAAAAAAGCTACTAGAATATAAAATAAATGTTTCTTTTTCACTTTAGTGACAGTATTTTAATAGTATTGATTTGCAATAACTTTACTTTTATAAAAATGTTGATTTAAATATACTCAAGTAGGGAATTTTATTCCAAAATTTATATCTCTAACCATAATTCTATTTCTTTCCTTCAAAACTGCATATCAACCCAATTTAATATTTCAATTTGTATGTTCCATCCACACCTGAAACTTTATGTGTTAAAAACAGACCAACATTTAAGGTTTAGTTCAAGATACAGTACAATCATTCACTTTTAAGACTGGAATCTCAATACTTGTTTATTTGTCTTAATATGATTTATTGCAGGATATGGAATATAGTTTCCTGTGCTATAGAATAGGACTTTGAAGTTTGTCAATTCTACATGTAATAGTTCACATCTTCTAATCCCAAATTCCCATTTCATCCCTTGCCTTCTCCCCCTCTCCCTTGTCAACTACAAGCCTGTTCTCTATGCTTATAAGTTTATTTCTGTTTTGTTGATAAATTCATTTGTGACATATTTTAGATTCCACATATAAGTAATATCATATGATATTTGTCTTTCTATTTCTGACTTACTTACCTTAGTATAATAATCTCTATGTCTATCCATGTTGTTGCAAATGACACTATTTCATTCTGTTTATGGCAGAGTAATAGTCTATTATGTGTATATTTATTAATAAATACACAATATAATGTATATACAAACACCTTTATCTTTTCATTTGTTGATGGATACTTAGGTTGCCTCTATGCCTGGGTTATTGTAAATAGGGTGCTTTGAACATAGGAGTGCATGTATCTTTTTGAATTAGAGTTTTCTCCAGATATATAGCCAGAAGTGGGGTTGCTGTATCATATGGAAACTCTAGTTTTAGTTCTTTAAGGAATCTCCATACTATATTTCTAAAGAGACTGTGTTTTTCTTGGTTTATATATTCTGGCCTTACTTGTCAAAGACTAATTGACAATAGGTGTTCATACTAGTGACTGCCCCAATTTATATTCCCACCAACAGTATAGGAAGGTTTCCTTTCCTTTAGAACTTATCCAGTATTTGTTATGTGTAGACTTTTCAATGATGGCTATTTTGACCAGTCTGGTGGCTCAGGTGGTAAATACTCGGCCCATAATGTGTAGACCTGGGTTGGGAAGATCCCCTGGAGAAGGGAATGGCAACCTACTCCAGTAATTTTGCTTGGAAAACCTCATGGACAGAGGAGCCTGGCAGGCTACAGTCCAAAGGGTCACAGAGAAACAGACATGACTGATCGACTAAAAACATTCTGACAGTATGAAGTGGCACCTCACTGTAGTTTTGACTTGCTCAACATCGCTAATTAGCTAATTATTAGAGAAATGCATTTTTCATGTGCCTATTGGATATATTCATGTCATTTTTGGAGAAATGTCTGTTTGGGTATTCTGCCTATTTTTTGATTTATTATTTTCATTATAGAATTGCATGAGCCATATATAAGATTTTGTGTGTGTGTGCTATTTCCCTTAAATTCTTTATTGAATTTGCTACAATATTGTTTATGTTTTAGGTTTTTGGCTGCAAGGCATGTGGGATCTTAGCTCCCAAGCAGGAATCAAACATACACCCTCTGTGTTGGAAGGTGAAGTCTTGACCCCTGGACCAACAGGGAAGTCCCTGTTTGTATATTGTGCATATTAAACCTTAGTTGGTTGCATGGTTTGCAAATATTGTCTCATTCTGTATACTGGCTTTTTGCTTTGTTTATGGTTTCCTTTCTTGTGCAAATTCTTATTAATTTCATTATATATCTTTCGTTATTATTGCTTTTATTTCTATTGACTGTAGAAAACACTGGCATGATTTATGTCAGAGAATGTTTTGCCTGTGTTCTCTCTTAGGAGTTTTAGTGGTATAATGTCTTATATTGACATCTTTACGCCTTCACGAGTTTAATTTTGTGTGTGGTGTGAGGGTGTGTTCTAATTTACTGATTTGCATGTGACTATTCAGCTTTCCCACTGCACTTGCTGAAGAGACTGTGTTTTCCTCGTTTCATAGTCTGGCCTCCCTCCACAGGTGTTCAGTGTTGTTCTTGATTTCTTACTTCCCACACCCAAGTAATGTTCATGTTAATTTTAGCTAGAATTTTGCTTTGGTCATAATCCTGGCCAACAACCAGTTCTTAGCATTATGGTTAGAAAAGTTTAAATCCTGCACCCAACATTCAGTGTTTCCCATTTGAAATTAGATCTTAATTCTAAGATACATTTTCAATGATCTTTCAAAAGTCATCTTCCTGCTTTCTCTTTCTATTTTCTATAAGGAATGTGGGTGGGTGGCTGAGCTGCCCCTCCCACCCTCCCACCACCATCTTTATTAGTTAGTCTAGCTACATGTCTGTCAGTTTTGTTGGCAACTGTTAACTTTACACGGAAAAGGCAAAGGCACCCCGCTCCAGTACTCTTGCCTGGAAAATCCCATGGACGGAGGAGCCTGGTAGGCTGCAGTCCATGGGGTCGCTAAGAGTCGGACGTGACTGAGCGACTTAACTTTCACTTTTCACTTTCATGCACTGGAGAAGGAAATGGCAACCCACTCCACTATTCTTGCTTGGAGAATCCCAGGGAAGGCGGAGCCAGGTGGGCTGCCGTCTATGGGGTCACACAGAGTCGGACACGACTGAAGTGACTTAGCAGCAGCAGCAGTTAACTTTACAATTTAGCCTTTAGATTACAAAATAGCCAGATGGGATTGTGGCTGAACTAGAAGCAGAATCAATATCTCTCAGATATGGATGTGGGGATGGATCGGGTTTTGCACCTTCTTTTCTGGGGATGAAGGTGAGGATATCTTCCTGTTAACTGCAATAGTTGCATGCTAGAGGTGGTTGCATGATGTTGTTGGTATTTTTATTATATGGATGTTTAACGATGCTGAGAATGCTACGAATTGGCCAAAGGGGGAGATTATTTTGGTTATTTATAGGAACGCCTGGTAGGAAATTGAGTAAAGAGAAGTATTTTTTTTCCTCTTCGGATGGTGCTTCTGATGGAGGGCAGTTGTGGAAGAGTGTGTCCTGTGTTCCTGGAGCTCTGATTGACAGGTGACTAGGCTTGTGGTCTCTTGCATATTCTGTGTGAGTGTGACTCCTGGCTGTATTCATTTATTCCTTCTCTAATCTCTTCCTTTCTTCATAGAGATCTGAGTTCCTGGCTTCTATAGTTTTCCAATGTTGTGACTTGAACTGTTTCCCTCTAAAAGATGTACTTAAGTCCTAATCTCCCAATACCTAGGAATGTGACCTTATTTGGAAATGTCTTCTTTGCAGATGTAACCAAATTTAGATGAGGTCTTACTGGATTAGGCAGGCATAACCCCAATGACTTATGTTCTTATAAGGAGAGAGAAATTTGGAGACACATAGACACACCAGAATGAAGGAGGCTGTGTGATGACAAAGGCAGAGACAGGAGTGATGATGCTACAAGCCAAGGAAAGCTGAGGACTGTCAGACAAGCAGCAGAAGTTGCACAAGATAAGAGCCTTCAAATGGGATCATGATCCTAACAACATCTTGATTGCAAATTTCTAGCCTTTGAACATTACAGAAAGATTACATATATATCTTATGAAAAAACAGTTGAATTTTTCTTTATAATTTTTAAAAAGCCCTTCCCCTGACCCCCAAGCACTTCTGTAGTGGAAGCCAGGATATACTTAGATATTTGGATCCCATTACATGATTGAACTTAGTTGGAGCCTGTGTTACAAGAACTGGATTGTGCTTTTCACCCTCTAACCTAGTATAACCTGACTTGGTATCAGTTCACTCTTTAAATATGTTTATTGTTCAAATAAATGCTTAGCCACTGTGATGTTTAGAAATTTAAATGAAAAGATTAAGATGGTTTTGAGAAAAAAAATTTTTTTAAGGCATCTTTATCATAGGGCTTAACTACTTGGCAAATATAGTGACCTCTTTAGAACCAAAATGCAAGTTTCCTTGTTTAAGATATGAACCAATTCAGAGCATCTTCATTATGACTCCAAACACTCTGAACACAATCCTTTAAAAAAATCTGTGGCATATATATAATGTTGTTTCTAAGTTAATCTCTTAGTTCTCTGTATTTGCATGAATCTCAGAATGATTTTGAATACTCACTAAATCCACTTTGATCCAACTGGATTTTGTATATGTTAAGATAGATTTTATCATTGTCAATAGTTGTCATTTAGTCACTCAGTTGTGTCCCACTCTTTGTGACCCCATGGACTGCCACACACCAGGCTGCCCTGTCCTTCACATCTCCCAGAGCTTGCTCAAACTCATGTCCATCGAGTCAGTGATGCCATCCAACCATCTCATCTTCTGTCATTCTCTTCTCCTTCCTGCCTTTAATCTTTCCTAGCATCAGTGTCTTTTCTTTTGAGTCAGCTCTTGCCATCAGGTGGCTAAAGTATTGGAGCTTCAACTTCAGCATCAGTCCAATACCACAGTTCAAAAGCATCAAGTATTCGGCACTCAGCTTTCTTTATGGTCCAATTCTCACATCCATACATTGGTTCAGTTCAGTCACTCAGTCGCGTCTGACTCTTAGCAACCCCATGGACTTCAGCACACCAGGCCTCTCTGTCCATCAGCAACTCCTGGAGATTACTCAAATTCATGTTCATTGAGTTAGTGATGCCATCCAACCATCTCATCCTCTGGTGTCCCATTCTCCTCCCATCCTCAATCTTTCCCAGCATCAGGGTTTTTTCAAATGAGTCAGTTCTTCACATCAGGTGGCCAAAGTATTGGAGTTTCAGCTTCAGCATCAGTTCTTTCAATGAATATTCAAGAGTGATTTCCTTTAGGATGGACTGGTTGGATCTCCTTGCAGTCCAAGGGACTCTCAAGAGCCTTCTCCAACACCATAGTTCAAAAGCATCAGTTCTTTGGCACTCAGCTTTCTTTATAGTCCAACTCTTACATCCATACATGACTACTGGAAAAACCATAGCTTTCACTAGATGGACCTTTGTTGGTAAAGTAATGTCTCTGCTTTTTAATATGCTGTCTAGGTTGGTCATAGCTTTCCTTCCAAGGGGCAAGCATCTTTTAAATGTCATGGCTGCAGTCACCATCTTCAGTGATTTTGGAGGCCAAGAAAATAAAGTCTGTCACTGTTTCCGTGGTTACACATCAATTTTCCATAAAATGATGGGACCGGATGCCATGATCTTAGTTTTTGGAATGCTGAGTTTTAGGCCAGCTTTTTCACTCGCCTCTTTCGCCTTCATTGAGAGGCTCTTTTGTTCCTCTTCACTTTCTGTCATAAGGGTGATGTCATCTGCATATCTGAGGTTATTGATATTTTTCCTGGCAATCTTGATAATGGTGGTTAAAGTTGTCAGTGGTGATAATGAACTTAAGATAGAAGTTTATACCAGTACCTCTGACAAGAAAGAGTGTGTAGGTGAAAAATGAGAACGAATGAGTCTGAAGATAGGTCTGCCTATCCCAGGAAAATTAAGGGAAGGATTTAAAAAGGATAAAGGCAGAAGGATTAACATTAAAGGTTTGGACAAGATTTCAGAGAGGACACTGCGGAATCAGCACTGGTTTAAGTCTGCCTGGTGCCTACTGTTGAGGGGCTACTTGGAGAAGGGAGAAAGGATATGAGAAGGGAGTGAGACCCCAAAGGAATTTTATGCCAGACAATGAGTAGTTCTGTCTCTTCTGGGCTCCTAGTAACTAGAAAACCAGACAGTCTCTAAGGGACCAAAAAAAGGTGGTAATAAGTGTTGGTGCTGAGAGCTGAGGGAGAATGTGAACCTGTTTCCACCTGTCTTTCCCATGAGGGGACCAATCACACATTATGCCCCTGAGACAGCATCTGTGAAGAAGTAAGTGACCTTATGTATTACTGTTTGTTATAGGTTTTTTTTCCCCAAAAGTCCAAGTCTTGGGTCCATACAATAGTTGGGAGATTTAGGGGTGAAGAGTACTGCTACAAAATCAGCCAATAGCATGAATATTCTTCAAGTGTGAGCAGGTTTCCCGGCCTTTAAATACTAGGATATGGGTGGGCCAAAAAGGTTTTCTATAGCATCTTACAGAAAACCTCAAACACAGTTTTTGACCAGCCCAAAACTCTTTCTCTGACCCACTGTTCTGTAGTAAACCTCAGGGGACATATTTATTTCATCCATTTAGAACCCAGAACAGGTTTTGAGGTTACATCCTCGCTTCTTCTCCCAGGGGTCCTACTCTGATCACTGTGAATTCTCCAAGAACAAAGGAACATACAAATGGAGGTGCCTTCTAATCGAAAGACAGTGGTCACTGTTGTCTCCTCTAAAATCCAGGGATGATAAGTCTTTGCTTTCGTGTGTTTTTGAAATGCCATTGATATTTTCCGTTAGTAAAGCAGTTACCAAGGGAACTTCAGAAATATACCCAAGTCTTAACAAATTGTTTTAACACCTAAGAAAAATGCAATGGAAATAATCAAAGATGTAGAGATTTATATACTTTGTTTTCAAAATGAGAACAGTTTATACACTATAAATTAAGTGATAGCATATTAGATTTAAAAGTTATAGCAGCGAGGGAACTATACACTATTCATAGTCATTCTTGTGGGGAAAAAAAAAGCTACCAGAATATAAAAAGGAAGTTTCTGCTTCGCTTAGGTAGCTGTATAGGAAAACTAAGTATTCCAATAGTATTTATGTCTAATTCCTTTACATTTCCTAATATGTAGATTTATATACACTCAAAAAGGTTTTTTTATTATTCCAAAATTTATATCTCCAACCACGATGCTGATTCTACTCTCCAAAACCATATATCACTTCCTATTTAATAGTTCAATTTGTATTTTCCACCTATACCTAAAACTCAATTGTTAAAAATTAACCATCATTATGATTTATTTCAAGATACAATCATTCATTTTTCCAAACAGAATCTCAACATCTTTATTTTTTATTTCTTCCTTAGTAGGGCTTCCCTAGTAGCTCAGTTGGTAAAGAATCTGCCTGCAATGCAGGAGACCCTGGTTTGAATCCTGGATCAGGAGGATTCCTTGAAGAAGGGATAAGTTACCCACTCCACTCTCCTGCTGATTCAGATGGTAAAGAATCTGCTTGCAATGTGGGAGACCTACGTTCGATCCCTGGGTTGGGAAGACCCCCTGGAAAAGGGAATGGCTATTCTCCAGTATTCTTGCCTGGAGAATTCTATGGACAGAGGAGCCTGGTGGGCTATAATACATGGAGTTGCAGAGTCAGACACGACTGAGTGACTTTCACTCCTTATGACTTATCACAGGATATTGAATATAGTTACCTATGCTACACAATACGATGTTGTTGTTTATCCATTCTGTAATAGTTCCCATTTCTAGTCCTAAATTCCCAATCCGTCCCCCATGCCCTCCTTCTCCCTTCACCACCACAAGTCTGAACTCTATGCATGTGAATTTCTGTTTCATAGATAAGTTCATTTGTGTTGTGTTTTAGATACCACCTATAAGTGATATATGATATTTGTCTTTCTATTTCTGAATTACTTTGCTTAGTGTGATACACCTCTAGGTTGATCCATATTCTGCTAATGGCATTATTTCATTATTTTTTAAATTGCTAAGTAATAGTCTGTTGCGTGTGTGTGTACATATCTTTATGCATTCATCTGCTATTGACACTTAGGTTGTATCCATGTCTTGGCTATTGTGAATAGTGCTCCTTGAACACAGGGGTATGTGTGTCTTTGGGGGTTTGTATTGTTTTTTTCTGTTAGCTTACCAATTTATTAACTATAAAAGACTATCAAAGGATATAAATCAACAACCAGATAAAGAGATACCTAAGACAAGGTCTCAAACTAGGTATCAGATGTCCTCATAGATCTTTTTATATGTAGAATTTCCCCAGATATTTGCCTAGGAGTGGGATTAATGGATCATATGGCAAGTCTATTTTTAGTTTTTGGAGGAACTTCCATACTATTTGTATAGTGGCTACACCAATTTATATTCCCATCAACAGTGTAAGAGAGGTTTCTTTACTCCAAACCCTCTCCAGCATTTGTTATTTGTAGTTTTAAATCATAGCCATTCTGACTAGTGCGAGGTGGTACCTCATTGTACTTTTGACTTGCATGGCCCTAACAATTAGTGACGTTGAGCAACTTCTCATCTGTCTAATGGTTACCTGTAAGTCTTTTTGAAGAAAAGTCTACTTAGGTATTCTACCTATTTTTGATAGTGTGTCTGTGATTGATCTGTATAAGCTGGTTGTATATTTTGGATATTAAGTCCTTGTTGGTCGCATAGTTTGCAAATATTTACTTTCATTCTGAAGATTGTCTTTTCATTTTGCTTATGCTTTCCTTTGCTGTACAGGGGCTTATTATTTTCATCAAGTGTCACATTTGTTCATTTTTACCTTCATTTCTATTGCCTTGATCAACTGACCTTCGAAAACATTGATACAACTTATGTCAAAGAATTCTTTGCCTACATTTACTTCTTGGAATTTCATTGTGTCGTTTCTTATATTTAAGCCTTTCTGCCATTTTGAGTTAATTTTTGTATATGGTGTGCTGGTGTATTCTAACTTCATTGATTTCCATGTGGCTGTCCAGCTTTCCCAACACCACTTGCTAAAGAGACTGTGTTTTCCGGTTTTATATATTCTGGCATCACTTGTCAAAGATTAATTGACTATTAGGTTTTCAGTGTGATTCTTGATTCCTTACTATTTCTTACTTTCCACACCTAAGCCGTACATATTCTACTTTTGGATAGAATTTTGCTATGATCATAAGCTTGGCCAACACCTGTTCTCATCATTTCTGCTAGAAAAGTCTAAACCCTAGTCTCTGAATCCAGTTTTGTCCTTGTGAAATTAGATCTGAATTATATGCAACATATTCAATAATTTTACTTTAAGTAATCTTTCTGCTTTTTCCTTCTAATTTTATGAATGTTGGTGGGTGGTTGATTCCCCCCTCTTTCTCTGATGCTCCTTCTATTGATCAATCTAGTTACACATCTGTTAATTTTCTTGGCAATTGTTAAATTTTCAGTTTAATCTCTAGATTCCAAAATAATTAGGTCAGATTGTGGCTGAACTAGAAGAGGAATTAATAATCTCAGATAAGGATGTGGTTATGGGCAGGATTTTGCACCTTCTCTTTTGGGGAAGAGGGTGAGGATATCTTCCTCTTCTTCACAATAGTTGATGCTGGAGATAATGCATGATATTGCTACTATTCTTATCATATGAAAGTTATTTTCTTAATCAGGGTGAGAATGGTGCTAAGTAGCTAAAGGGGTAGACTATTTTGGTTATTTATGGGAGGCTGACAGAAACTTGACTAAAGAAAGGAGAATACATTTCTTCTTGTATTTTTGTTTTAACCTTCCTGCTTCTGATGGAGTTTCTTAGGCAGGGCCCTTTTAGCAAATGTGGCAAAGTTTGTCTTGCCATCATGGAGCTCTGATTAGCAGGTAACTTTGGGTTCATGGTCTCTTGCATCTTCTGTGCAACTGTGGTTCCTGACTTATTGCATTTATTCCTTGTCTATACTCTTCCTTCCTTATATAGACCTGAGATTTTGATCTATGTAATTTTCCAAATGTGTGAGTTGAATTATGTCCCCACAAAAGATGTACTTAAGTTCTAATCTCCCAATACATGTGAATGTCATGTTATTTAGAAAATGGTTTTTGCACATCTAACCAAATTTAGGTGAAGTCAGATTGGATTATGTGGACAGTAACCCCAATGACTGGTGTGCTTATAAGGAGAGAGAGATTTGAAGACACATAGACACACCAGAGTGAAGGAGGCCATGAGATGACAAAGGCAGAGATAGAAGTGATGCAGCTACAAGCCAAGGAAAGCTGGGCTGCAGGTCATCAGTAGGTGCTAGACAAGACTAGAGCTTTTACAGAGAGCATGCTCCTACCAACACCTTGATTTTACATTTATAGCCCTAAAAAGATATAATTTTTTAGAAAGATATAATTTTGTAGAAAGATATAATTTCTGCCTTAGGTGAATAAAAGTTGAATTTACTTTATAATTTTTAAGACGTTCCCCTCCTGATCCCCAAGGGGTTTTGAAGTAGAAGTCAGATTGTACTCAGACATTTGGATCCCCTTGTCTGGTTTAGCATTGAATCTGTTTTATAGGAAGTGAATTGTGCTTTTCATCCCCTAACATGTTGTAATGAGACTTGGTATCAGATCACTCATCAAATATATGTTTCATTTTCAAATAAATGCTTAGCCCATGTGGTGTTTAGAAATTTAAATAAAAAGACTAAGCAAGGATTCTTCAATATCCACAAATCAATCAATGTAATACACCACATTAACAAATTGAAAAATAAAAACCATATGATTATCTCAATAGATGCAGAGAAAGCCTTTGACAAAATTCAACATCCATTTATGATAAAAACTCTCCAGAAAGCAGGAATAGAAGGAACATACCTCAACATAATAAAAGCTATATATGACAAACCCACAGCAAACATTATCCTCAATGGTGAAAAACTGAAAGCATTTCCTCTAAAGTCAGGAACAAGACAAGGGTGCCCACTTTCACCATTACTATTCAACATAGTTTTGGAAGTTTTGGCCACAGCAATCAGAGCAGAAAAAGAAATAAAAGGAATCCAAATTGGAAAAGAAGAAGTAAAACTCTCACTATTTGCAGATGACATGATCCTCTACATAGAAAACCCTAAAGACTCCACCAGAAAATTACTAGAACTAATCAATGACTATAGTAAAGTTGCAGGATATAAAATCAACACACAGAAATCCCTTGCATTCCTATACACTAATAATGAGAAAACAGAAAGAGAAATTAAGGAAACAATTCCATTCACCATTGCAACGGAAGGAATAAAATACTTAGGAATATATCTACCTAAAGAAACTAAAGACCTATATATAGAAAACTATAAAACACTGGAGAAAGAAATCAAAGAGGACACTAATAGATGGAGAAATATACCATGTTCATGGATTGGAAGAATCAATATAGTGAAAATGAGTATACTACCCAAAGCAATTTATAGATTCAATGCAATCCCTATCAAGCTACCAACATTATTCTTCACAGAGCTAGAACAAATAATTTCACAATTTGTATGGAAATACAAAAAACTTCGAATAGCCAAAGCGATCTTGAGAAAGAAGAATGGAACTGGAGGAATCAACCTACCTGACTTCAGGCTCTACTACAAAGCCACAGTTATCAAGACAGTGTGGTACTGGCACAAAGACAGAAATATAGATCAATGGAACAAAATAGAAAGCCCAGAGATAAATCCATGCACATATGGACACCCTATCTTTGACAAAGGAGGCAAGAATATACAATGGATTAAAGACAATCTCTTTAACAAGTGGTGCTAGGAAAGCTGGTCAACCACTTGTAAAAGAATGAAACTAGAACACTTTCTAACACCATACACAAACATAAACTCAAAATGGATTAAAGATCTAAACGTAAGACCAGAAACTATAAAACTCCTAGAGGAGAACATAGGCAAAACACTCTCTGACATACATCACAGCAGGATCCTCTATGACCCACCTCCCAGAATACTGGAAATAAAAGCAAAAATAAACAAATGGGACCTAATTAACCTTAAAAGCTTCTGCACATCAAAGGAAACTATTAGCAAGGTGAAAAGACAGCCTTCAGAATGGGAGAAAATAATAGCAAATGAAGCAACTGACAAACAACTAATCTCAAAAATATACAAGCAACTCCTACAGCTCAACTCCAGAAAAATAAATGACCCAATCAAAAAATGGGCCAAAGAACTAAATAGACATTTCTCCCAAGAAGACATACAGATGGCTAACAAACACATGAAAAGATGCTCAACACCACTCATTATCAGAGAAATGCAAATCAAAACCACTATGAGGTACCATTTCACACCAGTCAGAATGGCTGTGATCCAAAAATCTACAAATAATAAATGCTGGAGAGGGTGTGGAGAAAAGGGAACCCTCTTACACTGTTGGTGGGAATGCAAACTAGTACAGCCACTATGGAGAACAGTGTGGAGATTCCTTAAAAAACTGGAACTAGAACTGCCTTATGATCCAGCAACACCACTGCTGGGCATACACACTGAGGAAACCAGAAGGGAAAGAGACACGTGTACCCCAATGTTCATCGCAGCACTGTTTATAATAGCCAGGACATGGAAGCAACCTAGATGTCCATCAGCAGATGAATGGATAAGAAAGCAGTGGTACATATACACAATGGAGTATTACTCAGCCATTAAAAAGAATACATTTGAATCAGTTCTAATGAGGTGGATGAAACTGGAGCCTATTATACAGAGTGAAGTAAGCCAGAAGGAAAAACACCAATACAGTATACTAATGCATATATATGGAATTTAGAAAGATGGTAACAATAACCCGGTGTATGAGACAGCAAAAGAGACACTGATGTATAGAACAGTCTTATGGACTCTGTGGGAGAGGGAGAGGGTGGGAAGATTTTGGAGAATGGCATTGAAACATTTAAAATATCATATATGAAACGAGTTGCCAGTCCAGGTTTGATGCACGATACTGGATGCTTGGGGCTAGTGCACTGGGACGACCCAGAGGGATGGTATGGGGAGGGAGGAGGGAGGAGGGTTCAGGATGGGGAACACATGTATACCTGTGGTGGATTCATTTTGATATTTGGCAAAACTAATACAATTATGTAAAGTTTAAAAATAAAATAAAATAAAATAAATAAAAAGACTAAGAAAGTCAAGAGTTAAAAAAAAAGAGTCATCTTCATTATCAGGCTTCACAGTTGGCTGGTAAATATATTTGACCATTTCAGACAAGAATTTCAACCTCCTTATTTAAATTTTGCAGCCATTCTGCATGAATCTTCCTTATAGCTCCAAAAACCTTCAAGATACTCCTTTTTAAAACATCTGTTACATATATGTATACTGTGGTTTCTGAGCTAAAATTAACCACCTAGTTCCCTCTATAGGGGGCTTCTCTGGTGGCTTAGACGGTAAAGGGTCTGCCTACAATGTGGGAGACCTGGGTTCAATCCCTGGATTGGAAGATCTCCTGGAGAAGGAAATGGCAACCCACTCCAGTATTCTTGCCTGGAAAATCCCATGGACAGAGGAGCCTGGTGGGCTACAGTCATGGGGTCGCAAAGAGTCAGAGACGACTGAGCAACTTCGTTTTCTTTCTTTCTTTCCCTATGTATGCATGAATCTCAGAATGATTTGTAGTATTTACTAAGTCCACTTTGATCCAGTAGGATTGTGTTCCAGGCTTCTGGGTTACGTTTTCAATTTAATACTAGTTTTACCTGTGTCATCGGTAGGTAAACTTATCAGTGCGGATGGTGAACTTAAGATGGGAGTTTACAACCGTGTGTCGAACAAGTTAAGAGCGTGTAGGCGAACAATGAGAAAGAATGGGTCTGAAGAAAGGTCTGCCTATCCCAGGAAAACAAAGGGAAGCTTGTAAAAAGGTTAAATACAGAAGGATTAAAATTAATGTTTTGCAATTTTTCAAAGAGAACACTGCGGACTTGGCAGTATTTTAAGGTTATCTTATGCTACTGTCTAGGGGCTGCTTGGAGAAGAGAGAAAGGATATGAGGTCAGAGGGGGCTCCAAAGGAACTTTATACCAGAGAATGAATGCTGGGTCAGCACCTATATTCTGGGGGCCTGTTAACTAGAATACCAGACAGTCTTTAGGGATCAAGGCAAGGTTGGAATCAAGTTGTCGGTATTGAGGACATGAGGGAGAATGTGAGCTTTCTGTCCACCTGTCTTTCCCCAGAGGGGACTGATCACCCATTGTGCCCACGAGAAAGCATCTGTGCATGGGTGAGTGTACTTTGTATATTACAGTTTGTGATGTGTTTTTGCAAAATCAGAGTCCTGTGTCCACAGTACAACTGGGGGATGGAGGAAGGCTTGGTACTGTCACAAAATAAGCCAGAGCCATGAACATTCTTCAGTCCTGAGCAGGGTTCCTGGCCTTAAGATATGGGTCGGCCAATAAGTCTATTCAGGTTTGCTGCAGAATTTTATGAAAAACCTCAAAGGAACTTTTTGGTCAATTGTTTTCTGACCCAGTGTTCTGGACCAAACCTGAAGTACATTCATTTCATGCCTTTAGAAGCCCAAACAAGTTTTGAGTGGCCTTATTCCTCACTCCTTATTCCTGTGCCTTTATTCTGATCATTGTGAATTTTCCAGGAACAAAGGAACTTTATAAGCAGAGGTGACCACTCATCTAAAATATTTGTCATGAATGGTCTTCTCTGAAATCTTGGGCTGGAAAGTATTTGCTGCATGTGTTTGTGAAGTGCCACTGGCAGTTTTGGTCAGTAAAGAAGTTACGGAGAGAGCTTTGGTTTATATATTTATAAAGATATTTGGTTTATATCTTTATCAAATATTTATAACAAAATAATTTAATGGAGAAAATCAAAGATGTAGAGATTTATACACAGCATTTTCAAAATGAAAACAAAGTATATGCTCTAAATTAAATGACAGCATATAGGTATCAAAATTGCAGCACTGGGGAAACTCTATAGTTAGTCATTTTTGTGGGAAAAAGAAAACTACTAGAATGTAAAATAGAGGTTTCTTCATCATGTAGGTGACTTTATAAAGCACTGAAGTATTTTAATATTATTTCTGTCTAATCCCCTTACTTTTGCTAATATGTAGACTTAAATATACTCAAATTGGTTATTTTATTCCAAAATTTACATATGATCTTTCTTCTTCCCTTCAAAACCACATGCCACTTCCTATTCAGTATTTCAGTTGCTATGTTACATCCACATCCAATATGCAACTTAAAAACTGACCACAATTATGCTTCAAGATAGTATAATCCTTCACTTTCAAGACAGGAATCTCTATTTATTCTTTCTTCATTTATGTTCTTATTTATTTTTCCTAGTGATGTGTTGCAGAATACTTAATATAGTTTCCTGTGCTGTAAAACAGGACCTCGTTGTTTATCCATTCTATATCCCTGATGGCTCAGAGTATAAAGAGTCCTCCTGCAATGCAGGAGACATGGGTTTGATCCCTGGATTAGGAAGATTTCCTGGAGAAGGAAATGGCAACCCACTCCAGTATTCTTGCCTGGAGAATCCCATGGACAGAGGAGCCTGATGGGCTACAGTTCACGAGGTCACAAATGACTGAGTCATGACTGAGTGACTAAGCACATGTATAATAGTATGATACTTCACATCTGCCAGTCCCAAATTCCTAATCCATCCCTCCTCTGTTTTCCCTCACCCTTGACAACCACGAGTCTGTTCTCTATGTATGTGGTTTTTTTTTTCCTGTTAGTACATAAGGTCATTTGTGTCATATTTTAGATCACACATATAAGTGATATTATATGATATTTTCTATTTCTGACATACTTCACTTAGTATGATATATCTATAGATCCATCTGATTACTGCAAATGGCATTATTCTATTCTTTCTTTATTGTGTGTATCTTTATGCATTCATCTGTTAATGGGCACTTAGGTTGTTTCATGTCTTGGCTATTGAAATACTGCTGCTATGAACATAGGGGTGCATGAGTCTTTTTGAATTTTTTTGTATGTTTTTCATCCTTTTTCCTTGCTAGTTTACCAATTTATTATATATAAAAGGCTATCAAAAGATACATATAAACAGCCAGATAAAGTGATATGTAGGATGAGGTCCCAAAAAAGGGAACTGACATCCTTATGGATGAATTAGAGTTTTTTGAATTAAAGTTTTCTCTGGATATATGCCCAGGTGTGGGATTGGTGGATCATATGGCATGTCTGTTTTTAGTTTTTTGAGGAAACTCCCTTCTGTTTTGTATAGGGTCTACACCAATTTACATTCCCACCCACAGTTTTGGAGGGTTCTCTTTACTCCAAACCCTCCAGCATGTGTTACTTATAGCATTTTTAATGATGGCCGTTCTGAGCCGTGTGAGGTGATACCTCATTTTAGTTTTTACTTGCATGTCTCTAAAAATTAGAGATGTTGAACATCTTTTCATGTGCTTAATGGCCATCTGTGTGTCCTCTTTGAAACAAAGTCTATTTAGGTATTTAGCTATTTTTTGATAAGGTTGTTTTGTTATTGTTGTTACTGATTTATAGAAGCCGGTTACATATTTTGGATAATAAACCCTTGTTGGTCTCACAGTTTGCAAATGTTTTCTCTCATTGTGTAGATTGTCTCTGTGGTTTATTTTTCATTTGCTGTGCAAAATTTTATTAGTTTGATCAGGTCTCATTTGTACATTTTTTTTTTCTATTTCAATTGACTTGGTGGACTGACCTTAGAAAACAATGATAAGTTACATGTCAGAGAATGTTTTGCCCATGTTCTCTTCTGTGAGTTTCATGGTGTCATGTCTTATACTGAAGTCTTTTTTTAAAAAATTTTATTTTATTTTTAAACTTTAAAATATTGTATTAGTTTTGCCAAATATCAAAATGAATCTGCCACAGGTATACCTGTGTTTCCCATCCTGAACCCTCCTCCCTCCTCCCTCCTCATACCCTCCCTCTGGGTCGTCCCAGTGCACCAGCCCCAAGCATCCAGTATCGTGCATCGAACCTGGACTGGCGACT
Organism: Bos taurus; assembly: GCF_002263795.3. Classification (NCBI taxonomy): domain Eukaryota; kingdom Metazoa; phylum Chordata; class Mammalia; order Artiodactyla; family Bovidae; genus Bos; species Bos taurus. The sequence continues at coordinate 12,472,663 of NC_037354.1, read as the reverse complement.
CGTTTCATTAAAGATCTCAATGTAAGACCAGAAACTATAAAACTCCTAGAGGAGAACATAGGCAAAACACTCTCCGATATACTGAAGTCTTTAAGCTATTTTGAGTTTATTTTTGTGTATGGTGAGGGTGTGTTCTAACTTTATTGATTTCCCTGTAGCTATCCATCTTTTCCAATACCACCTGCTGAAGGGACTGTGTTTCCTTGTTTTATATATTCTTGCTTTCCTTGTCAAAGATTAGTTAGCCATAAGTGTTCCTGGTCATTCTTGATTCACTAGTCTTTCTTACTACCCACACTGAAGTAGTGTACATTCTACATTTGGCTAGAATTTTGCTACAGTCATAATCTTGGCCAACAACCAGTCTTCAGCATTACTGCTAGAAAAGTCTAAACCTTAGTTCCAACATCCAATTTTGCTCTTCTGAAATTAGATCTTAATTCTAAGTAACATTTTAAATAATCTTACTTTAAAAAGTCATCTTCCTTCTTTCTTATTTTCCTATCCTATACAAGGAATGTGGGTGGTTGTGCATCTCTTTCTCTTCCTCCCTCCTTTCTAACTCTCTCTCTCTCTTTATTGGTCAGTTTGGCTACATGTCTGTCAGTTTTGTTGGTATTGTTAGTTTTGCAATTTTATCATTAGATTAGAAAATATTCAGCTGGCATTGTGGCCAAACTGGAAGGGGAATTAATATCTCCCAGATATGGATGTGGTAATGGATAGGATTTTACATCTTCTCTTTTGGGGAAGAGGGTTAAGATACCTTCATCTTAATTGCAATAACTGCAAGATGGAAGTGGATGTATGGCATTGCTACTATCCTTATTATATGGAGGTTTAATCATTGTGAGATTTAGTCTAAGTAGCCAAAGGGACCGACATTTTTAGTTATTTATGGGTAACTGAAAGGCCTCTCCTCTCTTTAGTCAATTTCCTTTTTTTTTTTTCCTACTTCTGATGAAGATTTTGAGGTTGAGCAGGTCCAGAAAACACTGTGGCAGAGTGTGACCTGCATTCACAGAGCTCTGATGGGCGGCTGACTTTGGCCTCGTGGTCCTCTGCATCTTCTGTGTGAGTGTGGCTCCTGGTGTATTTCATTTATTCCTTACCAAATCTGTCCTTTTCTTTATATGGACCAGAGTTTCTGACCCATATAAATTTCCAAAGTTGTGAGTTGAATTTTGTCTCCACAAAAGATGTATTTAAGTCCTAATCTCCCAATACCTATGAATGTGACCTTGTGGAAATATGGTTTTTGCTATGTTAACTATATTTAGATGAGGTCATACTGGATTAGCTGGGCACTAACTCCAGTGACTGGTGTCCTTATGAGGAGAGAGAGATTTGGTTACACATAGACACACCGGAGTGAAGGAGGCCATGAAACGACAGAGGAAGAGGCCAGAGTGATGCAGCTACAATCCAAGAAAACTGAGGGGACTGTCAGCAACCAGCAGAAGCGGGACAAGGTCAGTCTTCCAAGAGAGCATGACCCTGTTAACACCTTGATTTCACATGTCTAAGCCTCAAAAACCGTGAAAAGATTTATCTTTTCTTTAAGAAGTAAAAAGTTGAGTTTGTTTATAATTTTCAAAAAGCCCCCCTCCTGATTCCTGATGGTTTTGCAGTAGAAGCCAAGGTGTGCTTTGACATTGGGATCCCCTTATCTGGTTTAGCTTAAGTTGGAGCCTGTCTTACAAGAACTAAATTATGCTTTTCACCCTCTAATGTGCTATAACCTGACTTGGTATCAGTTCACTCTTCAAATATATGTTTAATTTTCAAGTAATATCTTAGCCACTGTGATGTTTAGAAAGTTAAATGAAAATGAAGAGGGTTAGTGTTAAAAAAATTTTTTTAAAGTCCTTTACATCTTAGGGCTTAAAAAGAGGCTGGTAAATATTTTGACCTCTTTACACAAGAAGTTCAAGACTCCTTGTTTAATATTTTTATACTAATTCAGAGAGCATCTTCTTTAAGAAGAACACAACCCTTGAAAACTGTTGCATGTATATAATGTTGTTTCTAAGTTAACATTTTAGTTCTCTATATTGGCATGAATCTCAGCATGATTTACAGTATTCACTAAATCCATTTTGATCTAGTTGAATTATATTCCAGGAGTCTAGGTTACGTTTTGGACTTAACACTGGTTTTACCTCTGTCGATTGTAATGGCGCTTAAAGTTGTTAGTGGTGATGGCGAACTTAAGATGGGAGTTTATGCCAGTAAGTACAACAGGAAAGTGTGTAGGTAAAAAATGAGAAACAATGTGCTTGAATAAAGGTCTGCCTATCCCCAGAAAATTTAGAGAAGATTTTAAAAACATTAATGGCAGAAAGATTAATATTAATATGTTTGAACAATATTTCAGAGATGGCAATGCAGAGTTGGCAGTGGTTTAAGGCTGTGAGACATTACTTTGCCAACAAAGATCTGTCCAGTCAAAGCTATGGTATTTCCGGTAGTCATATATGGATGTGAGAGTTGGACTATAAACAAAGCTGAGCACCGAAGTTGATGCTTTTGCACTGTGGTATTGGAGAAGACCCTTGAGAGTCTCTTGGACTACAAGAAGAGCAAACCAGTCCATCCCAAAGGAAATCAGTCCTGAATATTCATTGGAAGGACTGATGTGGAAGCTGAAAGTCTTACTTTTGGCCACCTGATGCGAATAACGGACCCATTGGAAAAACCCAGGTGCTGGGAAAGATTGAAGGCGGTAGGAAAAGGGGATGACAGAGGATGAGATGGTTGGACGGCATCACCGACTCAATGGACATGAGTTTGAGTAAACTCTGGGAGTTGCTGATGGGCAGGGAGGCCTGGCGTGCCGCAGTCCATGGGGTCTCAAAAAATTGGACGCGACTGAGCGACTGAACTGAACTGAATGAGTGCTTAATGTTGAGGGGCTACTTGGAGAAGAGATAAAGGATATGAGGATTGAGGGGACCCCTCAAAGAAATTTTATACCAGACAATGAGTGCTGGGGGCAATTCCTTCTCTTCTTGGTGTCATTAGCTAGAAAACCAGAGAATCTTTAAAGGACCAATGTAGAGTTGGAAACAAGTGTTGATACTGAGAACATGAAGGAGAATGTGAACCTTCTATCTACCTGTCTTCTCCCAGAGGGGACTGATTCCCATTGTGCCCATGAAAAAGCATCTGTGCATGAGTGAGTGAACTTTGTGTATTGTTTGTGATACGTATTTTTAGAAATCAGAGTCTTGTGTCCATAGTATATTTGGGAGGTGGAGGGGTGAGGAGTACCGCTACCAAATAAGCCAATGGCATGAATATTCTTTAATTCTGATCAGGTTTCCTGGCATTTGAATACTGGGATATGGGTTGGCCAAAATATTCTGGTTTTTTCTATAGCATCTTATGGAAAACCTCAACAAATATTTTAGCCAGTCCAGTACTCTTTCTGACCCAGTGTTCTGCACTAAACCTCAAGTGCCACATTCATTCTGTCCCTTTAGAACCCAGAACAGGTTTTGAGTAGCCATATCCTTGCTTCTTTTCCCTGGGATCCTACTCTGATCACTGTGAATTCTTTAGGAACTTTACAAGTAGAAATGATCTCTAGTCTAAAAACTGGTCACAGTTCCTCTCCTCTAATATCCTGGGCTAAAAGGTCTTTGCTTCAGCTGATTGCAAAATGTCATTGGTACTTTCAGCTAGTAGCTATGGAGAGAACTTTGGAAATATACACGTCTTTAACAAATGCTTCTAATGCCTAAAAATAATATAATAGAAATAATCAAAATTCAGAGATTGGTATACAACATTTTCAATATGAAAACAAAGTATATGCTATGAATTAAATGATAGCATGTTAGATTTAAAAATTGTAGCATTCAAGAAACTTTATAGCTATTCATAGTTATCTGTGGGGGGAAAAGGCTACCTGAATATAAAATAAAAATTTCTTGTTCACTTAGGTGGTTTCATAAAGTATTTTAGTAGAACTGATTTGTAATCTCTACTTTTGTAAATAAGTTGATTTAAGTATGCTGAAATAGGATATTTTATTCCAAAGTTTATATCTCCAACAATTCCACTTCTTCCCTTCAAAACCACATATCACTTCCTATTTAATATTTCAATTTGTATATTCCATCCATGACTATAACTGTATGTATTAAAAACTGGCCACCATTGTGCTTTATTTCAGATACAGTACAATCATTTGCTTTCAAGACAGGAATCTCCACATTTATATATGTATTTATCCTAGTAGGATTTTTACAGGATATGGGACATAGTTTGCTGTGCTAGACAATAAAACTTTGATGTTTATCCCTTCTATATATAATAGTTCACACCTGCTAGTCCCAAATCCCCATTCCATCCCTCCCTTTACCTCCCTCTTCATTGACAACTACAAGTCTGTCTCTATGCATGAGTTTATTTCTATTATGTAGATAAGTTTATATTGTATATTCCACATATAAATGATATCATGACATTGGTCTTTGTATTTCTGACTCACATTCCTTAGTATGATAATCTCTAGGTCTATCCATGATTTTGCAAATGACTTCATTTCATTCTTTTTTATGGCTAATAATCTAAGTATGTATATATGAGATACACCATAGAACATGTATATTATACATACATCTTCTTTATCTTTTCTTCTATTGAAGGACACTTAGGCTGCTACCATGTTTTGGCTATTATAAATGATGTGCTTTGAACATAGGGATGCTTGCATCTTTTCAAATTAGAATTTTCTCCAAGTATACTCCCAGAAGCGGGATTGCTGTATCATATGGCAACTCTGTTTTTAGTTTTTTGAGGAACTTCCATAACATTTTTCATAGTGACTGCATCAATTTATATTCCCACCAATAATATAGGAAGATTTCCTTTTCTCTATGTGCTCTCCAGTATTTGTTTGTAGACTTTTACAAGACGGCCATTCTGACTAGTATGAAGTGGTACCTCATTGTAGCTTTTACTTGTCCAACACCATTAACTAGCTAATTATTAGAGAAATACATCTTTTCATTCGTCTATTGGTCATCTGTATGTTGTCTCTTGAGAAATATCTATTTAGGTATTCTGCCTATTTTTTTCATTAGCATTTATGAGCTGTTAATATATACATATATATTTAAAAGATTTTATGTTTACCATTTTCTTTAAATTCTTTATTGAATGTGTTACAGTATAGTTTCTGTTTTGGGTTTTTGGTTACAAGGCACATAGGATCTCAGCTCCCCAACCAGGGGTCAGACACACTCCCTGAGTTGAAAGGCGAAGTCTTAACTGCTAGATCACCAGGAAAGCCCCCATTTGTATATTTTGGGTATTAAACCTTTGTTGGTCACATCATTTAAAAATATATTCTCTTGTTCTGCAGACTGTCTTTTTGTTTTGTGTATGGTTTCCTTTGCTGCACAAAAGCTTATTAGTTTGATTAAGTCTCATTTATTTTTGCTTTTATTTTTATTGCCTGGTAGACTGACTTCAGAAAACATTGGTACAATTTATGCCAGAGAATATTTTGCCTATGTTCTCTTCTAGGAGTTTTTTGTCTTATACTTAAGCTTTTATGCCATTTCAAATTTATTTTTGTGTATGGTATGAGGGTGTGTTCTAACTTTTTTGATGTACATTTGGTCATCCAGCTTTCCCAACATAACTTGCCGAAGGTACTGTGTTTCCCTCGTTTTATATATTCTGGCCTCTCTTGTCAAAGATTAATAGACCATAGGTGTTCAGCGTCATTCTTGATTCATTGCTATTTCTTACTTCCCATACCCAAGTAGTGTACATTCTAGTTTTGGCTAGAATTTTGTTATGGTAATAATCCTGGTCAACAACCAGTTCTCGGCATTACTGCTAGAAAAGTCTAAACCTTAACCCCCACATCCAATTTTGTCCTCCTGAAATTAGATCTTAATTCTAAGTAACATTTTCAATGCACTTCATGTAAATGGACTTTCAATTTATTTTAGAAGAAAAAGATGAATCTATAACATTGTATGCTAAACTCAGCCTTTGGGTTTCCTACTTTCTCTTGTAGCCACCCTGCTTCTTCTTACCCTAGGGATGTAATGCTCTTCTTTGTGTAACAATTTTCTCCCCATCTCTTCTGCTAATCAGTTAACTAAATCCTACTCATCCTCAGAGGCAGTAGTGGGCAGTCAGGGTGCAGTTACAGATGGCGATCCATGTATTTGTATCATGGTTAAGGTTAATGGCACCTTTTGGAGTTGAGAACTAAACAGCAGTGGAGCCATTACCGAGAACTCTGCTCCATCCTTCAGGTTTCTGCCTCAGTGGCAGTGCCTGCAGAAGCTTTCTCCCCAGTCCCTTTCGTGCTCACCTGTCTGTTTCACTTCTCCACGGCAGCCTGGCTTCTCCTCTATAGCACTTAACATCCACGATTATTTGTTTAATGCCTTTCTTCCCCATTATACTGAAAGCCCCATAAAGTCAGAATCCCAGATGTCTTGTTTGCTGGATTCCCAGAGCTGACGACAATATCTGGAACTGGTGGGCGCTCAGTAAACAACTGGCTAAAGTTCACATCCTGTATGTAAACTCGTGGTTTAAAATGTAACAGGGCTTTTCATGTGCTCCCTCTAAAAGACATTGTGTGTGCGACAGGAAGACCAGAGAGCCAACTGCGTCGGCAGAGATGGACTCGGGGATGTGTATGCGTCGATCTCTTGATACGTATTAGCATCAAGGCTAAGCCCAAAATTGAGGAAGGCAGAAATTTCCTCTGGCACTTGTCTTTGGCAGTCCCTCCTGTGCCTATCCTTTCTTTCTCTTCTCAGATGATCCCTGTAAATCTGTTCCCCCGCCCTCTTTCTTTTCTCTATAATTCAGACCACTTATCTTGTATGGGTCAGTTCAATTTAAAGTCACTCTGGTTCTGATTGCTATCTAATTCATGAGACAGCACATAACCACATGACATTTAAACATGTAATTGAAGGAGAAATTGATGGTTATTTTGAATGTAATAAAAATTGATGCTAATAGTCATTCATTACAGATAAAAAGACATGATACACTCTAAAAGTCATTCGGATGGTATCAGCATAAGACCTGAACAATAGACCTACCATAAAAAAAAAAAAAAAAAGGTAGCAAAAGCTACTTCTAAAAACTACTAATTTGTGAAACACAGAACTGGCATGGTGACTACAGGCCTTAGGAGAAATAACTTTTGAGACTAGTTGAATTTTTATAACTGTGTAACACACGCATATGGGGACACACACACAGTCATCCCTCCAAAGGATATAACATGTGAATAGGCGATAACTTTGTTGTTAAATCAATGTCCATTAATGATCAGTTTTGCTTTAATGGTAATGTCTGTTTTGTGGATGAAATTTTTCACAGAATTTGACAAAAATGATGCATCATTTTGCATGTTACACATTAAGTGTCTCCTTAAAACTCATTATCAGTTGTTTGAATTAACAACTTCTATGCTTGGTAGCAATGAGGGAGAAAAAAAAAGGCTTTTTATGTTCTGTCAGCAAGATCAACCTTAGGATCAGCTTGGTTTGTTACAGTGGATGAATTATCTGTAAAATAGTCTTAGGAGAAATTAGTGAGAATTCAGCTTTGCCACTTTATGTATGTGGTAAAGGCTGGCCACCTTTCTTTACTGACAGCTACTAATGAGGGATCACTTCCTAAGATCATTACTGGAAATAAGTTCCCTTGCAAAAATTAATCTATGGGTGCCTCATAATGCAAAATTTCAATTATTCATTTATCTTATTTATTACCCTATACGTAGGACTTTTAAGCATCTAGCTGTCCTGATTTCAGAATGCATGTTTTTATGATCATCGAGAAAGAAATAATAGTTTAATATGCCTTTCCTCTGACACTTAAAATGCTACTTTTAAAAAAGTACTTTTTCATTTGCAGCATAAATTAAAATCTAATTGTACACAGTTGTTCTTCTAGTTTATGAAGATCACAGTATTAAGAGAAGAGCACATCTTTATGGTATAAATATGATTTTTTGTGTGTATCCTATTTCTAATTATTATTTGTTTTTTTTTGTTTCAAGACAGATTTGTGGTAACTTTGGTCTAAAGGCTGTGTAGAAAGATTGCATTTTGGAGGAAGAGAACTTCTGTGCATGGACAATCTCATGAAAGTTTCAGTCCAATTGAACTTAATTCAGCAAACATTTTTCCTACTATGTCCACAGCACTGTGACAGCTGAGCTCTGGTCCCAAGTATTGGGCTTATCAATGTTTGCCTCTGGCCACAGGGGTGGGTAAATGTGCCAAGGAACCCCTCAGTGTAAATGCAGTGCTTGCGGCCTTATGTTATCTGATCAGTAAGCAGTATCTTCGTTTCCAGGTGAGGTATTATCACAGCATCTGTTTATCTAGTGTCATTAGAAATAATTTATATTATACTGTGATTAATCACAATTACCCCATCACCACCAAATGTGACTATATTTATCTAAGGCTGTCAGTTGTAAGTTCTCTTGTTTCTCAAAAGGACTTCAGACTTTGGTATTTACCTTCCCACTTCAACTTTCTCTGTTTTTCTGTGTGAAGTTAAGCCTTCTTAGGGGAGAGAGTCAAGCAAAACTTGAAATGAGTTCTTCCTCCTGTGTTTTCTGTTCATTTTCAGAAAAGCAATTCTGCCATTCCCTCCTCTTTTCTAAAAATGTCTAGATCTAAACAGAGGCAGATCCTTTTCCTAACTGCTGTTCATTAGTTTCTAGTCATGTCTTTGGATCCTTTAGAAGAGGTGAGTAGAAGCAGCTATGGATTTAAAGTCAGAAGACGCGGGCTCTAATTCCCACTCTGCCTCCCCAGCTCTCAGGTGCTGGGTATGGTAGTTTCCTCTCCATGAGCTTGTTTTTCCCACCTGTACAATGGGTTCAATACTCTCTACTGTGCCTTCCCCATAGATGGGGTAATGTGAGTAAAACTCCTTAAACATATCAAATGGAATGATTATAGATGTAAAATAGTTCTCATATGTTTATACTACTTACACATTTATACAAAAAAGTCATGACTCCCTCCTGTAAATATTTAAAATTTTGTTTGTCAAAAGTCTAGCATTATGCTAAAGGTTACCTTTTCTAGTTATCAAAGTAGCACTTATTTTTAGTAAAGACAAGACTGTTATTTTTTCAGGATTAAGAAGAATGATTTTAAACCAATACTTGGACTGAAAGTTATTTATTATAATAAATCCTTTGTAAATGAGGATAAATGCATGGAAATAAGCCTGGAGGTAAACTTATCAACTCATAGCAGTGGTTATCTTGGGTTGGTTAAGAAGAAAAACTTTGTCCATATTTTTTGAAATTTTAACACAAAGTATGTATTTATATATAACTTCCAAAATTAAAAAAAGTAAATATTTCAAAAGGAAGTAGGCTTACAAATTTTATTGTTTAAAGTAAAAATATCTTCTTTAATTGGTAAAGCCTATCCCAATAAAACTCAAATAATGTAGACTGAATAAAATAGAAAATGAAAGTTCATAGCTACCTAATTACCCTAATAATTATTAGCAGTTTGCTTTATATTTTCCCATATTTTCTTCTAAATTCAATAAATATAAATGAGATTCTGTTGTTAAAAAATGCTGTACTTTGTAGAAATTAAATGACTTTATTTTTAATTACTGTATTAGGCAAGATATATATCGAAAAAGGAAAGTTTGACATAACAGAGCATATGTTATATATCTAGATTGTGAAATTATATTTGAAATCACAGGTTGTTTTCATCTGACAGAATTCTATTTTAATTTTTTCCTAATACTCCTAATATTTATTTTATTCCTATAATTAATTTTTTCCTAAAAAAGATATGTATAAAGATTAAGTATTAGGTTCTTCATTTTAAACCTAACTCTCTATACAAAAATAATTTTTTCAATACATTATAGTACAGTTACACAATAGAATATTATTCAGCTTTTAAAATCATATTTTTAAAGAGCATAACTCAGAAGTATAAGGCTTAATATAAGGCTAAATAAAAAGCAAGGTAATTTACAAATTACTTTATAGTTGAAAATGTCAAGTGTATGTACATATATCACATTAAAAATATTGCAAGCAAATATACCAACCCACTCCAGTTCTTGCCTGGAGAATCCCACGGACAGAGGAGCCTGGTGGGCTACAATCCATGGGGTCACAAAGAGTTGGACACAACAGAGTGACTTCACATGTCACATACCATATAAAATGTAATATCCCTGGTGGTAGAATTCTGAATGTTTTTATTTATTCTTAATATGTATAAACAAACATATATACTTATGTTTTCCAACTTCTCAATTTGTTATTTTACAGCAGTTTTTTTTTTTTTCCTTAATTTTAAAAGTGTATTTCAACGTTTTAGCCCATCACATGTTGAGACAGATAAAGTGCTTACTTGGGACTCCATTCGCAGTAAGCCATCAGCAGAGTTGGTCGGATACTTCTAAAATTTTCACTTGGAAAATCACATTTAACACTTCCCAAACACAAAAGCTTTCTCTGCAAACACAAGAGTGCTGGTGGTAGAAAGGGGTCAAGGGGATATGTTTCAGCAAAGGTATTCTTGGAAAGGGAATCCCGGGGCTCTGTCCCCAAGCCAGGACGACCGAGGGGGAGGGTCCCGGGACCACGACGGAAGCAGCACTTGGAACCAGACAGTCATCAGAGTGGTACGCTTTTACGACTACTGGAGAGACAGAGATGAACGAACTGACTTTGAACCTGAGACAGAAACACACAGGAGAGAAGGTGGGAAAGAACATCCAAAGGAAACAGGAGGAAAATGACTTACACTCAAAGAACTTCCTCCACTATACTCATTCAGTTCCTTGCAACTAATCCTTTGTCAGTGGGACTTTACAGCTGCACACCACCCCTACTGTAACAATACAAAGAACAACTACACACCACCACCTTAACAACACAGAGAGTCTCAAAATGCTGTTGGTTAGAAGTCCTTGCCCAGAGAAAGAAGAAGCTGTGTGGCCACTAAGACGGCATGCAACGGATGGGTAAAAAAAAGCCCTTTAAATACATGGCGATCAGACAAAACCTGGGCTGAGCTTTACTTCTGAATCACATTGTAAAACTTCCTAACCTCTTCAGGCTACAGGTTGAGCACATCCAGTGAAGTGGAATTTACACCTGAAGAAAAAAAAAGGCATGTTGCTTTACCTGTCGAATAAAAACCTGTGACAGGGTCAAAAAATGCAGGACTGGCAGATCTCACATGGGGAGCCCTCTGGGGCTTTAAGACAGATTCACCAATTTTCTATTCGGTTTCTTGTTTAAGTGATTTCTTTCTTTTCCTCCTTGCTTTTAGGTGGCTTTAAAATTATCAAGCCAAATGGATTAGATTCCACAGAAATCATTTTCTCCAAAGGTTAAAAAGAGTGATTCCTGCAACCAGGGAAAGGAACCAATCCTGTAAATTCAAGACTATGCCAAAGGTATATGACAGTAACTCCACTCTCTGACCTGGGTTTCCTTGAGCTTGTTATAGTAATGCTCCCTTTGAGGATTTTGGTTTAGGACTGCTTGGGAAGGCTAAATTCAGAGGTCCTGGGAAACAGGCTTGCTCTCAAGTGCCCTGGACTTAACATTGTTTGGTTAAGACCTATTGTGCTATTCTCTCTTCCACTAGAGAAAAAAGAAATAATAATCAACCCAGGAGTAGGGCTGACATTTCCTTAGCAGGCTGGAGCAGTATAGCACTTAATTACCCACTGGGAGATGTAAGGAGAGGACAGTTCAGCTCTGCCTGAGGGCCCTAACCCAGCTGCTCCTGCGAGTACATGGCAGAAACGACCTGCCAGGCCCCAGCCTTTGACTGCTGCGCTGGAGACAAGGTGACCCCTATTCAACAAGCTGGTCAATAGTAATTTGGTTCTAAAATATCTCTACAATGGAAATACTCAAGTCTTGGAAAAATGGAAACACAGGTAAACAGGCAGAGGGATATTACAAAGACTCAACCTGTCAATTTCTTGATAGAAATGTGACAGAATGTGAGTGAGGGCTTCCCAAGAATGAGACACAATAGAAGTAGGCCCCATAAACTCAGCTAGTAACTCTCCAACCTTGACAAAAGTCAGGGGCATGCACAGAGTTTTTGCAAGCTTTGCTCTGTGCCCTGTGTTTCTGCATTCTTGATTAGCAATCCAACATGTCAAACTTTTCAATTAAAAGGAAAATTGCCTAAAGATCGGCGTTAAACAATGGGTTAAAATGTAAACCATCTAAGTCACAGGCAAGCAGTTTCTTCCAGTCATCTGATGTTGGAGAAACACGTATTCAGCTCCAAATGAGAGTTCTATGCTCCGGGAATACCCAAAGCTTGGCAAGTCAAAATGAAAACTTCTAAGCCCTCCAGGCTTGCCAGAGCTTCAGGGCTCCTGGTCCAAAGAGCAGGGCTGGCTGAAGGGAACAGTGCAAAATCCTGATACACAGTTCCATCACCCGCCTCCTCCCATCCACTCCCCAACTGCTCCATACCCCCTACCTGGTAAACCAACCTCCAAGCACTGAAAACAAAACAGAACGAATTAATGGCCCCTGTTCTGTTTCATTATTTATGCCCTTCTCATGTACCACACTAACCAAAGGATGCTCTTTGATGATTATATCTCCAAAGAGCATTACTGTGATCATGGTATGTGCTGGGGAACCATAGATAATTAATCAGTCAAACTGAGAGATATGGATAAGAATAACTTTTGGATTTTGTAAAAGTAAATTTAATGCATAAAACCTGCTATGAACTGATTAATCAAATAGCCTCTTTTCACTCCTAGTTAAAGCAAGGCATAGACTACAGCCGCCTGCAAACCTGTGGTGTCATCCCAAAGAAGAGGAAAGGAATTGTGAGTTTATTTTTGCTCCTTTTAAATCTTTCCAATAACTTATGTATTTGTTAAACAGGTGTGCTTGGTATGGAAGTGTTTCCTAGTAAACACAATAGGAAATGAGTCACCGATTTGACATATTTTCTACTTGTCCTGTGATAAACTGGTGACTCACTGACCCACTGAGATCCCTATTTGTAAAGTTAGGAATGAAAAAATTCCATACCCTTAAAACCAATAACACTGTGGAAATGCCTTCCTGTACTGTCCCCTCACACTGTCCCAGGTGAATCTTTACAAAGAAAATTGTGCATGGTTTTAAGAGGTCTATGTCGTGGGTGACAAGGGACCTAGCAGCCTTTGTCTTCCGCCGCGGCCAAACCATGTGGAATTCTGGGAGTGTAGAATGGAGAGGAAAAAAGAAAGAGAAAAATCGAACCTTCTTTTGTTTCTTAAAGAAAAAAAGAGGGCCACCAACAAAGACCTGTTTCCTTTCCCCTTTTGTCAAATGAAAGCTCTTCAGAGATGACTGGGCTCTTGTCTGTCTCCGTTTGAATCCTGTAGGATGTGACTTCGTGTGGCTTTGCTCTAAGTACACCAAAGCATCTGATACTTTTGAAGGTTGAAACCACTTTGTGGCGCTCAAGGGATGTCTGTGAAGACACCCGATCCTTGGGAGAAGAGCACCATACTCTCCTCTCAGTTAGAGCTTGCTTTACAGACACATGCTGGATGCCAATTTATCATAGACATGGCGGGGCCAGGACATTTGGGAGCATGTGAATCAAGTTGCAGAATTAACCGAAGAAGAATATGCAGATAATGTACAATCCCATCTCCCAGGGATGCCGGATTGTTTATCGCTAGGAGAGCACTGATGACTGCATCAGAGACACTTCTGATTTCTGGTCCTTTCCCTCTCTCTCCCTCTTGCTTCTAGAAACAGTTCTGAAAACCACCTCCTCCACCGTAGTCTGAGATGACCACAGACTGGACAGAAGAACAGACACCAAACTTGTTTATCCATGTCTTCAAAGGTATGGGTTTTCTTATACATAGGCTCAGTGTTCTGAGGAGATTGGGTCTCCTCCTTTCTGTTACTAATGAAAGATAAACTGAAATTGTTCTCCTAATAATTACCATTTTTTAAAAGAAAGATGTTGTGCGAAAAGGTTGGAGGCTGTTTCCGGAAGATTAGCTCCACTAATCAGGGTGCAACAGAATAATTTTCCTCAGATTACTCTAATCACGTCAGAACATTTAAAAAGCTCAAGAATGGATAATAAAAGTAATCTCCTTCTTGGGATATGTGCAGAAGCACAGAACGTCTTCAGGCTTTAAGGAATACTATTAGATTTTTGCAAGACCCTCTCAGTGAGGTAAGAGCTTATCCACCGGGGCACACTGCTATGTTAAGTATAATGATGTATTCTTTCCCCTTGGAAATAACACCAAGCCAAGCACTATATTCTCCTCACATTCATTACTTAACGTTACTTTCAGCACACATGGGGTCGGATGGACCCTTTCATACTTGCTTGATAATAGCTGGTGGGGGAATAAGTGGAGGAAAACAGGAAGCGAAGCCATCAAATGTTGAGAAACGGACAGCACCACTTCTCATTTAGCTGGAGATTCGTTTCGCCACCAGGACAGGCTGAGTCCAAGTGTCTCCAATGTTTAAGGATGTTGCTGTATACAGTAAAATCATTTGCTATTGAGTTAGGATCACACATGCCAAGCACCTGCATCCTGCAGTAGAGGGAATATCACACAAAGCAACGCGGGAAGCTTCCGCACCAAACCCACCATTCATTGCAAGGCTCATCAAGAGAGCTTCACGTTTTCCCTTTCCCTGTGCGAGGAAAACTATTTCAGGTAACCTAACTGCAAGCGATTTTTATACACCAGACAGCACTTACACAGCTTATATATTTAACGAGACCAGCAAGAAGCTCATGGTATTCTTAAGAGTTATTTTTGCTCAGAACAGCTCAGAACAAAGCATGAGAGAGGCACGTCTGGCATGGAGATGCTTTCGTGCAGCTCCGTCCAAGAGGCACGCGTTTTACGGGACAAGTTCAAGTGCAGCCCGAGATGTTCCGGTGACAGAGCACCAGGGTCTCAGACATAACGTGCTGAACGTTGCTTTGGGCCCTGGGCTGCTCGGGTGGAGCCCTTTGATTTCATCTGAAGCATTCAGAGAAAAAGCCCTGGTGGTATCGGCTTCCCATTTCGCAGCGCTCTTTTTCCGAAGCAGCTGAGTGTGCTGGAGAGACAGACTCGCAGCGCAGAAACACATGGGGCACGCCCTCTGGGATTTTTCCGTTTCCTCTACATTAATGAAGATTAAAGTGTAAGAAAGGGCAGTCATCAGTGGAACGGATAATTAATGATGATTGATGATTTACTTTTAATTTAAGCCCCACCATTAATTCAGGTAAAGCACACAGATGCTTGAAACTTCTGGGGTCGTGAAATTGGTTAGCGTTCAACGTGGACCGATGGAAGTCTCCACCTGCATGGGCGGGTAGGGGAGGGGTGATATTATCCATAAAGTAAGTTTCATTGGGTGAATATTGAAAGAGAAAGCTCCATCTGTTAGAAAAATACTTTTCCATCTTTCTTTTTAAATCTCTGCCACTCTTCGCTGAAAGCCTTTGCTGCTTTCTTGGACACAGCTACTTAGGCAACTACAGCTTTTGGTTTTCTTAGAGAAGTATGGCTTTTTTGTGTTTACATGTAGTTATTTGCTGCTATTACAAAATACTCTTTCTCACAACTCTTGAGATATCACATAAGCAAGTACCCTTTGACAGTGGCAAAAGTGAAAAAAAGTGACAGCAAGATCGGGTGGGCAGAAATATTCCAAACTTCAGGCCATAAATCCAGCAGCAGGATGCACATCAGCACTTTCTCCCTTTTGCCAACACAGCACAGCATCTCCGGACGCCGGTCCTTGCCGTATTGTGCAGAAGTGGTGTGTCAGTACCACATTCAATGATAAGGCTGTTTACAAGTGGCAAATTTAAGGCACTTATGGTTCCCCAGAGTTTATCTCCCTAAGGATGGCAGAGCTCAAAGAGAATGGAGGTTGGGGGTTTTGCCAGCATATTGTAGAAAAGCTTAAAGCTTCATTTGCTGACCCAGACTTACAAAGAACTTGAGAAATCAGGCAGCCTCATGGGCCCGAGTTCCAGGTGAGTATTTATTACCACATGTACTAGGAACTAAGACATAAATTTTGACCTGAGCAATTCTGATGCCTCCATGTACCAAATGAGTCAGGTGGGTGCTGTCTGGGTTTGAATCCTGGAAGTTTTGCTAAACTCCTCTCACCAAGGTTTGTGCTCCAGCAGCCTCTGCTCCTTGTGGTATTTCTAGTTTTCATACCGTGATGACAAAGAGGTATGGATCCAGGGAGTTCAATGGCTAATATTTCCTCCTCTTTGCAGAAACAAAACAAAACTATTCAAATTATTCAGGAAAGCTATTAATATATTAATATATGTTAATATTACTTGATGCTCTTAATCTCCATAAGTACAAAAACAGTCAAGCACTGAAGAAAAATGATGTGCCACAATCACCTGTAGGCATAAAGTCACGAAACAGAACTGCTGATCTAAACTAGCACAATAATTACATCTCTGTAAAAAGTTTAAGTAGTAATTATCGAAGTTTTATTTTTACGTATATTTGCGTCCTTTGTTTTGGAGCAAGCAGTAAGATGGAAATAAGACATTTTGCTTCTACTAGAGGCAGCAAGATGAACAAAGGGATTGAAGGAGACTAATGCTTCTGTAAAACTGATGGGTACCAATTATAAGCAAAGCTACAATGGCACCTTAATATGCTTCATTTTCAGAGAAGAAAGAGTAAGTATGCATTTAAAAATGCATTCATAATTAAGTTACAAGGTGCAGCGCCCACCCCCATCCCCCGACCCCTGCAAGCAAGCACACATTTTAAAAACTCGAGCACTGCATGGTCTCTGCCTCCCTCAGTTTTCCTTTGACTTTAAGCCTTTGCTTTCATTGTTGTTCTCTCTTCCTGCATCCTGCTGGTACAATAAGCTCTCACAGTCAGAAGGTGGTTTACCACCGATGTGCTTGACCAGCTGCAGACTTTAAGTCTAAATCGTTGCCGCAAATCTCCTTTGTCAGTGCTAGCAAATATTTGCTTTTCCTCATGTTAAATATCTTTTTTGCTCACCCCATCTTGAGGTTTAATGCAAAACAAACTCTTTTATTAATTCTCCCTACCACCCCCCACATTGTATCTTCATGAATTACTCCATGTGTTTAAGCAGATTGCTGTGGACACTGTGCTGTGAGCAATTAGAAGCCCAGCACTTTGTTACACAGCTGGCACCCTGGATGGGAGAGAGACATGCTACTGTGTGGCAAGAACCACAGAGCGCTATAATTCATGGATGTATAGGAATACATTTATCAGCGTGGATTATTTGTGGCTAGGAAGGGATTTTCATAAACACATCAGCATTATAAAACCCGAGCCCTGTCTAAACCTAGGAAATGCCATCAGCAAAGAATATAGAATGTTTTGTCAAATTCTCAAGTCTAATTTTATTTTTTAGAGGCTTCAAAAGACCCTGAACATCCTGACAGTTTCCATATCTGTTAGTAAGGAATACCCAGTCTAAATTTTTACCATGAAAGCTAACGACCCTATTAACTGTAATTTGTTTACTCACTAGCCTGGAACAGTATTTTTTTCCACAGGTACCTCTTTGATGTTCAAAATTAAGCTTCCTAGAGGCTTGAGAAATTAAATGCTAAAAGAGGTCAATTATACAACTGTTGCCTTAAAGACAAAGATCACCACTCCCTTGTTGCTTTAAATTGACTTTTTTTTTCTCCTTGATGAACAGATGAACACAAATACAAGATCACTACTCAACACATGTTAAGCTCGCCTCCTGATTCACTTGGATGTGATGGATAGCTTTGAATGAGAGCACCTGAGCGTGCTGTAAAGGGCTTAATTAAAACCAGCAAAATCGTCAACGCCTGTTCCTTAGGTAACGTATGAAATCTACACCAAAATAATTCTCAAGCTGGACAAAAAGAAATCAAAATGAAAGGGCGTGTTTTATAAAAACAGGGAATTATTCTATATCACTTGCAAAGCTCCATGAGGTAGAAAATGTACCCGGGATAGTGTATGTAAACCATTCAGAGTTCTCCCTATGGTTCAAACATCAGCGTTATTATGAAATAGTTGTGAAGTGGAAAAAAGCATTCTGGTTACCGGAAAACAAATGAACAAGCTGATTGTAAGACAATGGGAAGATACTAGGGAACGAAACCCTACCATAGACATGTGTGTGCACAAAGAAAGCCTTTTTGGTTAATATCCTGGTTCCAGTGGAATTTCTGTGATAATAGGTAACAAAAGCATTTTGCAGAGAGGCAGCCTTGCTCTGCAGGGCCGATGCTAACATTTATGCTTTCCTTTCATGCCTGACACAATCTCTGTGTGCCTACCATAGATGTGCATAGATGGGTACCTATTCTCCATACTCTGGGGGCATCTCCTTCCATGATAGAGTTTTCTTTGACGTTAGAAAAGATTAATGACTCAAAAATACATAGTGTATCTACAATTCCAGGTGCTGAAAACTAATTAAGAGAATCCAAATTCTTCAACTTGAAAGTGGGTCACGAGTTGAAATGCCTCATCATCTGGTTTGAGAACAATCTTCCCCTCTATCTTGTACTGACCCTATGACAATTTTATTTTCTAGTTCTCTCCAATTTCATAGTTTCCATCCAGTTACACTTGTTAAGAATACAATTATAGCTCTGTGGCTGCTGAATACATTGGCGTATACAAAGCAGAGGATATGCCCCGGATTTTAAGGATGCTTAAAATGACTGCATGGGGACTCAATACAAAACAGGTGGTTGAGCGCAGGACTCAGTTGTGGGATTGGAATCCCTACTCTGTCACTTATTAAGTGCGTCTCTGTCTTATGTTATCTCTGGGGCTTATGTTACCTCTGTTTTGAAGATAAGGAAATGATCTACTTTAAATAATCCACATAAAGTGGTCCGTAGTTAGAGCCTCATAAATCATATTAATTTTTATGGGACTGATCAACTACCTATCCAGCCAATGTCCTTGTTCCCAGGTGAGATCGGATACCAGGCCTGCATTGATCTGGAGCAGCGCTGTGCTAAAGTCCTCCTTAGGAAAAAATCGGTAATACTGATTTTGTGCTTAAAATCTTTGAGTTGTATTTACTAGGCATTTTGGGCATTAATTTTGATTAAAAAAAAAAACCCACTGTTTTAATATATAGTTTGATGACTTGGTGGGGTGCCTCTTAAATTTTGTGCCTGAAATGAATGCTTACTTGCTTCACCCTAATCCTTAAAAGCACATGTGGAGGCCCCAAGCATATGCTTTTAAGAGAGCTTTATGAGTTTGAAGAAACCTGTGTGTGTGTGTGTGTGTGTGCGTGTGTGTGCGTGTGTGCGTGTGTGTGTGCATGTGCGTGTGTGTGTGTGTGTGTGTGCATGTGTGCACGCATGCTTAGTCATGTCTGACTCTTTTGAGACCCCATAGACTGCAGCCCCTCCGTCTCTTCTGTCCATGGGACTTCCCAAGCAAGAATACTGGAGTGGGTTGTCATTTCCTTCTCCAGGGGATCTTCCTCACCCAGGGATCTAACCTGCATCTCCTGCATCGCAGGTGAATTCTTTACCACAAGTGTAATCTGAGAAGCCCTGAAGAAGCCTGAAGAGGCTGCACACACTCAGAGACAGCAGGGGGTATGGCATATCCAGTTTAAGGATGGTTGGTTATACTTGGCACCAAGGAGCAAGTAAGATTTCTCTAAGCTATAAGCAGAGACTCTGAGGCTCCTGTTGCCTGGTGCCCAGCCTGCCTTGTTTGGCCTAGGACCTGATAAATTGTCCTCAGAATGCTGTAGAATTGATCTACTTTCAGAGTTTCAGATCTCCTTAAGGTCTGTGAGCATTGACTGAGGAGAGATGGAGCCTTCAACAGTGTAGAGAAAGAGCTGGAAAGGCTCTTTGTAACTGTGTAATGATTGCCTTAAACTTAACTCTTTCTTTACAAGGTTCAGAATAATTTCTCATTACCATTTATGCTAACAGACCATGATAAGGACATGGAGATGTCTAAATCCACTGATTCACTGCAGAGAAAGGGGTATTGGACAGTGCTCCAGAAGGAGTACCATGTGTATTTCAACTGTAATCGGAGACATCTATTTTCAACCTCAACCACAATCTGTGAGTACATTTTAAAGTCCCCTTTTGGGGCAGAGAAACTAAACAGACTTTTTTTTCCAGAAAAGAAAGAGATTGTCAACAAGCATATGAAGAGATGCTCCATATCACTCATCATTAGGGAAATGCCAATAAAAAACCACCAGGAGATATCATCTCACTCCTGTCAGAATGGCTATCACCAAAAAGACAAGAGATAACACGTGCTGGTGAGGGTATGGAGAAAAGGGAATCCTCATGTATTATTAGTGGAAATGTAAACTGGTGCAACCACTACAGAAAACAAAATAGAGGTTCCTCAAAATATTAAAAATATAACTATTGTATGATCCAGCATTTCTATTTCTGGGTATTTATCTGAAAGAAATGAAATCATCATCTCAAAGTAAGATCTGCCTCCCTTTGTTTGTTGCAGCATTTTTTATGACAGCCAAGACATGGAAATAACCTAAGTGTCCTTCAATGGATTAAAGAAAATATTATATAAATGTCTCCATACTGGAATATTATTCAGCCATAAAAAGGAAATTCTTCCATTTGCAAAGACATCAATGAAACTTGGGTGCATTACTCTAAATGATACAAACCAAACGGAAAAAGACAAATACCAAATTCATTATATTCTCACTTATATGTGGAATCTAAAAAACCAAGCTCATGAATACAGATCACTGGTTGCCAGAGTTAGGAGATAAGAAGGCGGACAAAATGGATGAAGGCAGTCAAAAGGCACAAACTTTCAGGTATAAAACGAAGGTTAAGGGACTGTGATGTACAGCTGGGTGACTAAAGTTCATAATACTGTATAGAAGATCTTACAAGTTCTCATCATAAGAAAATAAAACTTTGTCATTAGGTGTTGGGTGTTAACTAACCTTATATGGTCATCATTTTTCAATATAAATATATCAAATCATGATGTACACCTGAAACTAACACATTGTATATGTTAATTACATGTCTCAATAAATCTAAGGAAAATAGTCCCTTTTTACCATTTCTGTAGGAACAGAATATGAGAGGCAGAAAACAGAAAATAAGGAAAAAGAAACAGAGAGCAGATGGGTCATTCCTGGCTTCTTAGTGGCAAATATTTCCAAAGCTTATTGGAGAAGACCCCTAGAAGTACACCTGCTAGAAACTTCCTGCTTTAAGTGTGAAAAGAAAAGAAAGTGAAAGAAAGTGTAGTCGCTGAGTAGTGTCCGACTCTTTGCAACCCTGTGGATTGTAGCCCACCAGGCTCCTTTGTCCATGGGATTCTCCAGGCAAGAATACTGGAGTGGGTTGCCATTTCCTTCTCCAGGGGATCTTCCTGACCCAGGGATTGAACCTGGGTCTCCTGCATCACAGGCAGATGCTTTACCCTCTGAGCCACCAGGCCGGGCATTGAACAAATAAGAAAGACAGTGGTGTGCAGTTATCGATATAAACTGTAATGCAGGAAGGGACAATTCCAGCCCAAACCAGTTGCCATGGCAAGGACAAAGACAAAACCATAGTGTAATGTTGGCCAGGCAAATATAAAAATATCGGCCAGAGAGAAGAGAAGCAACTCCCTCATCACTGTCAGATAACCATAGAATCCAGCAATCCCACTCCTGAACATACATTCAGAGAAAACCATAATTAGAAAAGATACATCCACCCCGGTGTTTACTGCAGCACTACATAAACATCTAAGACATAGAAGTAACCTAAATGTCCATCAAGAGAGGAATGGATAAAGAAGGTGTGGTACATACATACAGTAGAATATTACTCAGCCATAAAAGGAAGAATGAAATAATGTCATATGCAGCTGCATGGATGGACCTAGACATTATAAGTAAGTTAGAGAAAGACAGATACTCTGGGATATCAGTTATATGTGGAATCTAAAAACAAAATTGAAAGAAATGAACTTATTTACAAAAGGGAAACTGGTCTACAGACTTCAAAAACAAACGTATGGTTGCCAAAGGGGAAAGGTTGGGGGGGGGATATAAATCAGGAGTTTGGAACTAACATATGCACATTTCTATAAATAAAATAGATAATCAGCAAGTACCTGCTGTATAGCATAGGGAACTCTGCTCAGTATTCTGTAATAATCTATAAGGGAAAAGAGTCTGAAAAAGAATGGATATGTCTGTATGTATAACTGAATCATTTTGCTGTACACCTGAAACTAAAAAAACATTGTAAATCAACTGTAATATTACATAAAAATTAAGGATTCTCCTGCACTGGGACATTATGTCTCAGCCCTACCACATATTATATGTAGTTGCTTGTATACAGCCATGCTTATGAAAGGGTCAGACCATGAAACAAGTGCTGGTTTTACTGCAAAGCTGACTTGGATTTCAGCCTCGGCTCCACCACTTATTAACGGTCTGTGTCCTTGGGGAGTTCACTTCACCTCTTGGCTTCAGTTGTGCATGTGTGCTAAGTCTTGTGCACTCTTTGTGACCATTCTCCGTCCATGGGATTCTCCAGGCAAGAATACTGGAGTGGGTTGCCATCTCCTCCTCCAGGGGATCTTCCCAACCCCAGGATCGAACCTGCTTCTCTTATGTCTCCTGCGTTGGTAGGAGGGTTCTTTACCACTAGTGCAACTCTACCTGATCTATGAAATGGGAATAACCAAGATCTGTCTCCCAAGTCTGTTCCAAGTAGTGTCATAATATGTAGGAAATTAGGTTGCCTGGAACTTTTATTCAATATCCAATCCTTATCTCCATAGTGTCTACCAGGCAATGGGCTTTGCATTAGTAAACATGAGAATGTATATTCAGTCCCTTTAATTCACACTCTGAAGTGTGTTTTAGCCTTTCTAAATAGACTGTCTTATTGCTTTATTAGATTTCGTTACAGTGACAGGACTGAGCCATCAATGGCAGTCATGCCTGACAATCCAGAGGAGACAGATCTGGCCGGACGCCCCACCTTGCCCCCAGCACAAGTACACATGCCACCCAAGATGACTCACTGCCGTCTAACATGTTACACTTTGTGCAACTTCAAAGCCATGGTCTAATCACAAATTTCTGCAAAGTGAGTGATCTAATGCAAACCTATTCCATAGATGGAAAATTTGTCTTTTTTTTTTTTTTAATTCAGGAGAACAGCATAACTGTTTGCAACTAAGTGTGTTTCATTGTTTTTCTGTAAGAGAATTCACAGCAAAAGTACAGATTCAACTAAGCTGAAGAAAGAAGTGAAAGCTTTGAATATACGACCTTTCCTCCAAATCTGGAACTTTTAATATGATGATAATAAGGTAGGCACAGAGTAAGTCAGTGAACCAGAGCTCTAAAAAAACTCTGCTACTACAATTTCAAAAATGGAATTACGAATCCTATATCCTCCTAGGAACATACACCACTGCTTCAGAAATGGTCTGAGTTGAAAATGAGAGTCAAACCTTCATTTTCAAGAACCTTATCTGGGTCAAGTTTTTAAAGCTGTAAGAGTGTTTACTGTTTTCCAAAATCTGATTTCTTGTTTCATGTTGCAGCTGAAGGGCGTATTACTTACTAAGGGTTGACAGGATTACTGCTGGTGTACTGGTGGTTTTTCTTGATTACACTTGTTTTTAAATGTTTCCATAAATCTCCTAGCTGATTCTGAAAATAATTTTCTAGTAAACTAAAAAGTCTTTTTTTTTTTTTTTTTTGCAGAATTATCTAAAAATAAGGAGGGAAGAAAGTTTGTTTAATGCTATGCTCTGAAATACCCACTCATATGGCCAGTTTGAAGGTTGTTGGACTTGCATTTAAAGAAAATGAAATTTAAGTGGAAAGAATTACAGGAACAAGAAAGTATGCAATGTGATGATATGAATAATGTGCAGGGAGAACGTTCTATTAAAACTTGTCTATTCCTTACTTACAGAAGTTTTACTTTGTATGTAAGCTATTTTTTTTTTTTTTGTATTTCATTTTGCAGGTAGTATGGAAACTGAGATTTCGGGTTATTGACTATTTTTCTTGTATTACGCCAGGAGTTTCCCATGAAAATCTCTCCTATTCTTACTAGGTTTACAAGATTTACCTACTGAAAACTTCTTGAAACTATTTCTTTTATTTCACTGATACATTTTTTAACATGACCAATCCAAAGGAATAACATTTGCTTTTATTTGGATTTTCTAGGTTGTTTTAGTAAAGAAACTGACTTTAAACTCTGGGGGCTGTGGCTAATTTTTGTTTGTTTTGTCTAAAATTTACTTATAGTTACTCTGCTTCTCAACAGTTAAGGTAGAATATGTAGCTTCTACAGAACGTCTGAAGAATAATAATATTTTAAAGCCTATACTATATGCTTATATTTGCCTTGCATGTAATGTTATCCCACTCAATTAAAAAAAAAAATGATGTATGATTGAGAAATTGGCCATAGGAACCCTGTAAACCAAGCTCAGCTCAGCAGGCTGAAGACACCCAGCAACAACTGACTAAGTGATTCAAACCAGGGGTAAAAATGCTGCAGATAGGTTTTAGAGGAATCTTGACACTATGCAACTTTTTGTAAACCGTGGTAATGTCCTCCTGAAATATGTAAATTTCAGGAAAAAATGTAAGTGGACAATTTTTTACCTTTACAATAGAGATTTAATGTAATCAAATACCCCTGCTACTTGTTTCCTTCCATTTCTGCCTGTTCCAAAAACAATTATAGTCTCAAAAAGAAAGCATAGTCACTTAATTAGCATCATTCTACAGCTGCTCCTTAATAAATCAACATGATAAATATGTGTATCACCCACATTTTGGGCTATTTCTAATCTAAATGAGTCTGGACTCAGGCACCTGATACATTATATAGGAACCAGAGGGCAAATTAACACCGTGATGGAGGAATAAAATGTACTTCACTATTTATTATTTATGTTTGGTTGTTTCCTATGAAAACACTTTTAAGTGCAATAGATAAGCAGGCTCATAGACTCTGCAGCAGAAATACGTCCTGGTTTCAAATGTAGGTGGAAGTCTAGGAGCCTGTGTGATAAAGGGTTTAGCCAAAAAGTCAAGTTTAGATGTTTGTAAGCAATGAGCTTTTCCTATAAAGAAATAAACTTTTGTATTGAAATATAAGGGAGGAAACTATGGCTGAACCACCAGACAGTACAAAGGTCTGCATCATAATAAATTCATGAATGCACACTTTATGTTATAAAGATACATCAAAATTCCACGCCTTCCTCCCCTCTTGCGTGCCATTTGCTTCTTAAGAAAACCAAAAGGCATCGGTTTCCGCTGCTGGCACTTCTCAACTACTGCATAGACTTCCTCTAGGGGACACAGAGGTAATAATACAGTCCTTAGCCTTAGGGGAACGTGGGAGTTTCTTCTCCAAGAGAAACATTAGGCAAACAGAGGACAACAATACAGAATAGTAGAAACGGTGGGGAGAGAGTGACTCGGGCTGACGGCCTAAAGGAGCAAAGTGTAGGTAGGGGAGTAAAAGTTGCCACCCCCAAAGGTCTCTCTGCCATGTGGGTTATTTCCAGCTGAAAACAGTCAAGGCCCCAAAGACTTGGAAGAATCTTCAATTTTCCCCCAGCTGCCTATGGAGATGGCATGGCAACCCACTCCAGTATTCTTGCCTGTAATATCCCACGGACAGAGGAGCCTGGCAGGCTACAGTCCTTGGGGTCGCAGAGAGTTGGACACAACTGAAGTGACTTAACACGCACACACACACACGCCGACTGCCTAAAGAATGCCTAAAGAACTTCCTGTTCAGAAAGGAAGTCATCACTATGGATCACTCAATACCTGTAGGAACAGGGTGTGTGAACATGTAGGAACCCCTCAAAGTCTGTTAAAATTTTTCTCTGGGTCTCACTGTTTCTGCCCGGCCCAGCAAACACATGTTTACCAAACATTTGCTTTTCCTTCTCTGTGTCCACTGTCTTCCTCGCCTTCAAAGTCCTAAACCTCTACCCTCAACGTCCTTTATCTTTAGCTGAGGGTGGTTTTTAAGGTGAGAGTTTATGCCATTTTGGTGATTTACTCAGTTTTCCTAGGTCTCACCTACACACACACAAACTTCCTTTTGATTTTTCTCCTGTTAATCTGATTGTCTCCTGTCAGTTTAATTCTTTGTCTGGACAGAAGCACTAGAAGGAAGGATGAAAATGTCTTCCTCCCCAACAGAACCCAGCAGGGGCCACCATGTACCAAAAGGAGTTTTCGTGGCTGAGACATTGGCTTCAGAGGATGACTGTGAGCCGTACATCATCAGGACTTTATAGGGCTGGGCTGCACGGCGAGTGCTCTGTCCTGACACCAGTGGAGAGTCCACTTAACGGCCGTGAACGAGGCGGGCCCCTGGTACCCAGAGCAGACTCCCAGAGGCAGCAGGTCACTGCCCAGCCAGGTCTAGGCAATAACGGAGTTTAGGCCAATTTTGTCTCCACCACATCCTAGTCTTGCTTGTCACTCCTCTCCGTGGCTGGACGCCACCCCCTCATGTTCTGACCAATAGGCTGCCCAAAGTCCTCCACTTCAGAACCCCTTGACTCCCCCTTGCCCACAGCATTTGACTCCCCGCAAATGGCTTGTACTCACTCATTACCCCTCATCCCAGAATGAAAGCGAAAATAACACCTTGAGGAGACAGTCTCCTGGGATGGGGCAGTCCTATGGCACCAACTCAACTTCAGTTATAACAGCAACAACTATCTTGATCAGTGTAATCAAGAAACTTACACTTAACCATTACAAGTGGTTAATGGTTTTAAAGCATCACAATAATAGCCATGATGGGAGGTGTTTTGGAATCCCCACATCCTAGACGATAAAGATATGAAGATGTGGCCCATATGAGGGTCAGGCATGCTGGTCTCTGAGGTCTTAGCACCCTCCCTGGCCCTGGAAGGGCTGTGGTCACTGTACAGACTGGGAGCTACTGTGAATGCATTCCCTCACATCTGCTCTTCACCCTCTCATCTGAGATACTTTTTAAGGGGTTATGGAGCTCTTTAAAAACAGAAATTCTCTCCCCTCACTTCCAGACTATTATATGTATCTTACTCTGAGTTATTCATTCAGATTTTTTTATTTTTTGCATTCTGAAGCTATTTATACATACATTTACTTATTTATGTACTTGCTTCTTTAAATGTTAGTTTATTGATTAGTCATTTGAATTCTCAATGAGTATTTAAAAAATAACATTTTTCAAGTAATTGTAATTTATCTATCTAAGGCAATGGCAACCCACTCCAGTACTCTTGCCTGGAAAATCCCATGGACGGAGGAGCCTGGTGGGCTGCAGTCCATGGGGTCACGAAGAGTTGGACACGACTGAGGGACTTCACTTTCACTTTTCACTTTCATGCATTAGAGAAAGAAATGGCAACCCACTCCAGTGTTCTTGCCTGGAGAATCCCAGGGATGGAGGAGCCTGGTGGGCTGCCATCTATGGGGTCACACAGAGTCGGACACGACTGAAGTGACTTAGTAGTAGTAGTAGTAGACTACTTGTTTAGTAAAAGTTTATATATTTTGAAGTTACCATCACAAAATACTTTCCGTTCTCTGGAGAATTGGTGGGTGGATGAAGCAGAAAGTTGTACAAAGCTCTGGGGGCAGTATGGGACTCTCTCAAAGGCTTTTTCTCCTCCTGTTTGTACCTCAGATTATTTTTCCTACATGTTTAAAGGGTTTTAAGCCTTGACTTTGGCATAAAGTGGCCTTAAATATCATATCAATGTTTAAAAGGAGAGAAAATGTAATTTAAGATATTTTCAGCTGTGAAAGTTAACCACCAATAAACAGTGATGCCTCCGTGTCACTATTTCCACTTCTTGTAGTAAGCATTGTATACACTCCCACATAAGACACTTATACCAACACTGGACTTGCATATGGAGGAGAGGATGTTGAGCTCCAAAGAGTGAACTTGTCTGTTGACATAGATAAAGCTTGGAAGGAGGAAAGCGAGCACTTAATTGAGGGGTATGCTGGCATCTGTTCTCTGGCATTTGGTTTTATTTTCCCACCTCACTCTGATGATCATCTACTCCAACGAAATAAATTATAGACTTACCAAAGTCCCCAGCTTTCCCAATACTCCTGATTTCAGGAGAAGGACTGGGCCTGAGAAGTCACATGTGCTGCTGAATGAACTACTTGATTGCACCCACTCTTTCCTAATTTGTGTCAACTTTGTCTAGAGATCGCTCACCCTTAGCACCTCGGTAAATTCCTTCCCCCCACCCCCCACCACCCCCTCCGGCTCTGCACTGTTTTGACAGAAACTGACATCATTTCCATACGGACTGAGAGCAGGGCAGCTGCCAAGTTCCGTTTCAGACCTTCTGATTTTGTATTGTGACCTTCGTAAGACTCTCCTGCTGGGTGACAGCCACCTGCAAGAAGGTCAGTCCTGTGGGTGAAATCTGTAAATGGCAGTGATACTGCCCTAAAATGAAACGCACAGGCTGTAAAGCAAGCTTTCTCTAAATGAGGGAAACGTTTAGAGACAAGAAGGGAACAGAGTGGGAGGGAGGTCCAAAGCATTGTCGAGAGATCTAAGAATTACAAAACATTTTTTTTTTTTTAAACAGGAATGAAGCTTTAGCTCTAAAGGCTAAATTTCATAAACTTCAAACTCCATTCAAGAAAGCACTCATTTCAAATTTTCCATCCCACAGAACAAGTTAGACCCCTCCTCAGTAACTGTCTCAGTTAATTCGAGTGTATTCCACTCACTGCATGACTTGATTGCCTGATCTTGACCTCTATAAAACAGAAGGTTGTCAAGAGCTAGGATTTCTTTAGATCACAAAAATCACCTTTCAGTTTACCCCCTCACTCAAGAGTATGTGAAAGTTCTGTGTTCCATGCGAAATTTCTTCTCTCCCCGGTTTTTGGGTGGACAGTTTAATTAACAATTATTATTATTGCTTTTATTACCTTTGAAACAAATGTAACATTCTTCCATGGCAGGAAATTGCTACTCAAAGAAGGGCAAGGGGCAGGGTGAGGTTAGAGTCCCTATACATGCTGTTCAATTTTTGTTCTCATTTCCCCCTTTCTGACTTCTTTTGTAACCCTGGCCAAAAGAAGTGAAATAATCCCAACCACCACTCTCTATGTCCGAAGTGCTTTTGGAGTCACTGAAAAGAGTTGATTAGCGGCAGCAATGACAGTGCCAGACAAATTTAACCTTCCCGGCATCAATGGGACAGATGACACGAAAATAGACCGAACTGCATGCAACATGGGGAAGTGGGGCAAGATAAGGGATTGGGCCGTCCTTGGCGCTTTCAGCTTTCTCCCGTGGGACACTTAGCGGTTTAAAATAATTCGCAGTGTCACCCTTCATCCTCGGATGGATGTATCAGCATTTTTTTTCCCCCATAAGTGGACGCACAGATGAAGCCTTCTGCACAATTAGCAAAACCGGTCACATCGTGAACATCGCAGCAAACAATAAAAAAGCTCAAGAATTTCCTCCCTTGCCCCGGCATCCTCCCACCAGCCAGCCTCAAAATACTGCTTGTAAGGCATAACATCCACTTCAATCATGTTAGCTGCTAATCATTAATTGCTTCAGAAAAAGACAATATTTTACCCATCCTCTTTGGAGTTCGAGTGTGAATGGGGAAGCGAAAGAGAGGGAAAGTGAGTGAAACATGAAAAGCTTGATTTGTTAGGACCCCTGCTGTCTGAAAGGAGATCAAAGCTCAGAGGGAGGCTGTAAAACAGCCGAACGCCCAGGACTGAAACATGGCCCGTGGCAGCTGCTCCGGGCGCAGGCTCGCAACCCAGGTGTGCCCCGACTCCACTCTGCCAGCTGAATCCTGAGAGCGGGCTACTGCGCTGTTCCTTCATTATTTCAGAGGCAGTCACGGAGGAGATGCCGGCTCCATCCATCACAATGCACAAATTCGCAGCGCGCGGATTCAGCACAGGCCTAATTAAAGCTTTTCCTTTCATTTGTGGAGATAATTAGACTTTCATCTCACCAGGAAGCTTCAGAAAGATCTATTTCTTTCTTCAATAAAAGCTACATCAAACAAAAGCAGATTTTAATCGCCTTTTCTTTGGGGCATGAGTCAATAATGAAAGATGTCAGGGGTAACAAAAAATTGTGTGCAAAGGAAAAAAAAAAAAGGGAGAGGAGGAAAAAAAATGCGTAAGCAATGTTCTTTAATTAACATCATGTTTGCAAACACCATTAATTTCTCTCATTAAAATGATTTTTATCTGCAACTGATTGTTGATAAAACAATCGATTTGAGCATCTCATCTGTTTTACCGCTATGCAAGAACCCCATCTGCTGTGCTGTAAGCAGTAATCATGCAGGCTTTAAAGCAACATGTGAGAACAATAAAAAAATGTGTGTGTGTGTGTGTGTGTGTGTGTGTGTGTGTGTGTGTGTGTGTGTCAGGGATTTGTGAGGCTGACTGCAGGGCAAGCACCACCTTTCCACAGGACATGTATAAAAAATGACTCGTGTTGGGCTATAGGACAACACGTCACAAAGATCAGAAGTGCATAAATAAAAACACAAATTAATATGTGCAGGCAGAAAAGATTCCATCTGTGTTTAGGAATAATTCTGTAAACAGATTCTGAAAGGAAGGCAGGGAACTTAGATGCAATAGTGTGCCATTGGCTCCTGTGATGTAATTGTAGATGACACACGTGAGCTTCTCTACCCTTGATAGCTGTCTCAGTTTTGCAAAAGGAAAATGCTCACCTGGACCACTTCTTGACTTTAGCTTGTTCTCTCCCTAAACTTTAGAGATGTGAGAAAAAATACTTCTGTGGGACCTAGATGAGCCAGCATGGGGAACCAAGGTTGGAGGCAGAGGATTCAAGAGTGAGTCTATCTTGGAAGAAGGTAAGGCTGGACCAGAAGCCACTCAATCAGGAGTGGGGACCAAAGTGTGTTTGTTCACAGAGAGAAAGAATGTGTATAGATCACCTAGAAAAGCAGAACTCAGCCTTTTGGAAGGGAACTTCAAGGTGATCGGGTCCAAGTTCTCACCTGCTTCTAAACCATCAAATGGTTCCCGTTGCTACTTTAGAAATTCCTATAACTGTGACCATGACTGGAGAAGGCAATGGCACCCCACTCCAGTACTCTTGACTGGAAAATCCCATGGACGGAGGAGCCTGGTGGACTGCAGTCCATGGGGTTGCTAAGAGTCAGACATGACTTCACTTTCATGCATTGGAGAAGGAAATGGCAACCCACTCCAGTGTTCTTGCTTGGAGAATCCCAGGGATGGGGGAGCCTGGTGGGCTGCCGTCTATGGGGTCGCACAGAGTCGGACACAACTGAAGCGACTTAGCAGCAGCAGCAGTGACCATGACTGTGGAATGCTGGCGCACACACTCACTTACAATTGTTCTAAGAATTAGAAACTTCATTCCTTTAGTAGATTAAAGACTGCCTTTCTCTTCATTCTAATCTGTGGTGAGAAGTATGAATTGCAGAGTCCCAGTCTGAGATAAGAACCTTCCTGTCTGATCTTTCAGTTCTGAAAGCAAGTCTGTGCTGCCCTGCTGCTGCTAAGTCAAATCAGTCGTGTCCGACCCCATAGATGGCAGCCCACCAGGCTCCGCCATCCCTGGGATTCTCCAGGCAAGAACAATGGAGTGGGTTGAATTCTCCATGCTGAACACCTACTTCCTGCAGGCAGTCTTCAGATAATAATATTTTCCCCAGCTTTTTCAAGACCCCAGTCTTTTTCATGGATACATCCCAGGGTGTCAATTTCCCAACTAAGATACAGAAATTAAGAGACAGAAATGAACTGTAATTCACATAGTTCACATGTGGGCAGGGCTTCCCTGTGTATGTTATCAAGTAATAACAAAATGTCAAAGATTGAAAATGGACTGTTATAGGAAATAAGAATAATTTTGTGATAAATCAAAACAGTGTTTTGTACACAGAAGTTCCTAACCATTTATGGCATGCTCAGAACTCAAAGTTAGCAGGAGAAATATCACCCTCCATGGATCCTGCCATTAATTTAAAACTATTGTTGTTAGGTCATCACTTATTGGGTTGGCCAAAATGTTGGTTCAGGTTTTCCATAATATCTTATGGAGAAAGCTGATCAAATTTTTTATCCTATTCAGTACATATTTGTCTTTAAGACTGTAAATTTTCTGCTGATGATAAAATCTTGTCTTCATATTATCAACCCAAGTCATTAAAAAGGAAAAAAAAATCTTTATCAATCCATCAACAATTCAGTTCTCAAGACTGGAAATAATTGGTTGACTTATTAAAGAAGTGCTTAACAACCAATAGAAAATGTGATTTTAATATCTTACACATATAAGCAGAGAAATGATGTTCTCTACTTGTTAGGTTTAGTATATAAGAGTGTAATTTTGGCTGATAATATCTGATTTTTTTCAGCAAAATATAGAAATGTACTAAAATCAACTTGAGAAAGTTAGAAGAGTTTCCTAAGTAAATGCCTGGTACTTTGCAAAACACTTTGTCATTGGGTCATTAAACTTAGAAAGCTCAAGCCTCTGGTTCCTCCAATTTTCTGACTAAATGAAAAGCATACACCTTTCCCATATAACCGATCCTACTAGAAGTCACTGAAGATTCACTAGAAATAAATGCAAAGGTAATCATTCTCATTATTCATTGATCAGATAATAATGGTGTGGCATATCTCTACAAAATGTACTTAAGTTTTTTTCAAGGTTTAACAGTGAGAAATAAGCGGCTTTTTTTTTTTTTGAAAGAAAAGAAAGAAAGAAAGAAAGAGAGGGAGGATGAAAGGAAGGGAGGAAAGATGGGTATCAACTGTTTGAGTAAATATTAAGCTCAATCCTTGCACACTGTAGGCGCTCCAAATGGCACTATTTATTTGCTGTTGGGTGCCAAAGTTGCAACTACAAAAGAAAAAAGAAAAAAAACCTCTTAAATTATCTATTCAGGATGTACTGCCACACCTGCTGCCTGCTAATGCTACCAGCATTTTAACAATTTTTTCCTGTTCGAAGAGCAAGCAGCGCCATTTCCAAAGAGAGTGCTGTCCATTAGCGCACAGATGAAGAGGGCTCAGAAGTGGTGCTGGCGGTCCCCAGAGGCTGGGCTCCTCACCGCACACCTGATAGTGAGCAGAGCAAATTGGTGTCTCGAGGTCATTTCAGAAAATCAGATTACGTGCATGACAACACAAGGCACCGCTGCTATGCCATCTGCCCAGCCCACACCTGGCACAGTTAACCCCAAATGCTTTCTCTGGAGTCGAATCAGTGTGTTGTCTTGAGCCAGTGTTTCAGGCTCTGTCAGACAAAGATCAATTGCATGTCATTGCTTGGGCTGGCAGGGCTAAATAAACACATTTATGATGTTATTAGGGATTAATAGGATTTAGCAAAATATACAACTATTTGTGACTTTCATACTTGGGGATTATCTTGATTTCTTAACTCCAAGAGACAGAGGTCCCAAATATACACAGACTATCCCCTATTTAAGGCTGGGTCGAGGTCCTAACATGTTCAGTGGGTTGTTTGGAATTTAAAGTGTAGAAAAGGTGGCTTTGTTCCTAGTCTCTCCCCCATAAGCTTATTTATTCCATTGGCTGAACTCTACAGCTACTAGAATTATCCTGAATTCTGGGTCTTGAGAATGGGGGGCAGGGGTCACATGGTCATGTAGCAGGAGTGGAAGAACAGGATGAAGATAAGGAAGAAGTGAAGGAGAGGAAAGGAGAAAGAAGAGGGTGGAAGAAAATGCAGGAGAAGGAAGAAAGGGGAATCAAGCCTGAACATGAACATGACGGGACTTCCTACCATCTACAGCTGGGAGCTGATGGCAGCCAGTTGAGGCTCATCTGAAACTTGGGTGCCTCCAAGTCAAGGGCTTGCTTTCACTCAGAATGGCTGCCTGGGTTTCACTGGACTTGACGCTGGAGGCCCCAAGGTCACATGGTGAAAACGCCTAGTTAACAAGATCCGTCCTCGCTCGAGTGCAGCTCAAGAGTGAACCAGGTAAGTAAGCTAAAGCGTGCTGAAGGCGCAGTGCTGGAGTGGAGTCTGCCTTGTCACTAAAGCCGCGGATTAAACAGCAGGATGAGTGGGAAAGCTGCTGGCACTTTAGGAAGAAGAGGAAATACACAGTGTACTGCTTCGTTTGAGAACATTTTCAGCCAAGGAAGGCTTGGTTTCTAAGGAGCCTGACAGCTATTTTTCAGGCAGGGGCTGTGAGGCAAATGCTACCCTCAGAATGGAATGGGTGGAAAAATTCAGATGCTAAAATAGCAGCTGAGAACTGGTAGGAAGGACATTTCTGTCCCCACTGGGATAAACAGATCATCTGGGGGTCATGGATTCTGAGTGGACAAAGTTCAGGATGAAACAAGAGAACAGGGGGACCCATCAGATGCCCTCTGTCTTCAGCTGGAGGAAAGCCCACTTTGCCTTTGGGCCAGAAGAATTTGTTGAAAAAAGAAAAAGAAAAGAAAACAGGTTGATTATCTGCCTCTCACTAGATTGGCTTTAAAGACAGTACCTGATCCCTTTCATCTTGGCAGATAATTCTTTCTGAGGGTAATTTGAGTCCTTTCCTTTTGCTGTCTGCAGATAAAAATGGAGAGAAGTAGGAAGAAAATGTATACCTGTAAAATATATTTATTATACAAATAATCATGTTTCATCTTGGTGTTAGAGTCCCCAAAGTGCCCTCACATTTTGAAGAAGTCACTGGAGGTCAGAGAAGGGAAGCTGTAAGTTGTCATAGCCCACAAGTGGTCCAGACCCAGAGGTGGCCTCAGACCTCATTCCACAAATGCAATACACGCTCACTACTGATTATAGCGGACGTCAAGAAGACACTCCTCACGCTGCTTTGTTAAGATCAGTGGTGCTGGGGGTCTGTTCCCTAATGATGCCCCCTCTGTCAGGGCAGCATGCCTGAAATGTTACCCCTGACTCCACCCTGGAGGAGTTTCTGAAAGAACTGAGCTTTCTTGAACCTGAAACCCAACCCATTCTTAAGTTAGAGTCAGGCATACAGCAATCAAGGAAACTCAGTCTCCGCCATCAAACCAAGCTGGGCTCATCCTGACCATTGGCCCACAAACTAGGACGTAGTTGTGGGGAATCCCCACAACTTCTGGTCCAGTGTTCCCAGAGTCCTTGGGGAGCTAAACATCTATTCCCTTTAGTTGCCTAACTGTCTTGACTTTTTTTTTTCTCTTTTATTCCAGAATCTCCCATACTAGGAAAGGGGCCCAGCTTGACCATGACCCATACAGCTTTCTGTCTGGTCCCTGGACCTAGATGACGAAATTTAGCTTTTGAAATTATTATTATACTTTATTGCTTAGAGCAGTTTCAGGACTGTCACTAGACTAAGCACAAAGTATAGAAGGGTCTCCTATACCATTTCCCACACATATAGCCTCTCCCCATCCACATCCCGCACCACTGCAGTCTATTACAATCGATGAACCAACACTGACACATTGTTGTCAACCAGAGTCCATAGGGTTTACTTCCTGTTATATATTCAATGAGTTTTGACAAATGTATCCTGACATGTATCAACCATTCTAGTATCAAACAGAATAGTTTCACTCCCTAAAATCCCCTGTGTTCCACCTACTAAATGAGAAAAGAAAAAATCAAGCAACCCAATCAAAAAAAAAAAATAAAGGACAGAAGACCTAAATTGACATTTATCCAATACAGATGACCAAAAACGTATGAAAGATGCTCAGCATCATTAAGTATGAGAGAAATACAAATAGAAATTACAATGAGGTATTACTTCACACCAGTCAGAATAGACATCATCAAAAAATCTACAAACAATAGACGCTGGAGAGGGTGTGCAGAAAAGGAACCCTTCTTGTACTGTTGGTGGAAAAGTAAATTGATATAGTCACTATGGAGAAAATTATGGAGGTCCTTTAAGAAACTAAAAATAGAGCTATCATGCTGCTAAGTCGCTGCAGTCGTGTCCGACTCTGTGTGACCCCATAGACGGCAGCCCTATCATATGACCTAGCAATCCCACTCTGGGGCATATACCCAGAGAAAACCGTAATTCAAAAAGACACGTGCACCCTAATGTTCACTTTGAGTGTGTGTATGTATGTACACTATTGATAGTATGTATAAAACTGATCACTAATGAGAACCTGCTGCACATCACAGGGAACTCTACTCAGTGCTCTGTGGTGACGTAAATGGGAAGGGAATCCAAAAGAGAAAAGATAGATATGTGTATGTTGTGGCTGATTCATTTTGCTGTCCAGTAGAAACTAATACTAACAAAGCAACGCTCAAGATTCTCCAAGCGAGGCTTCAACAGTATGTGGATCAAGAACTTCCAGATGTTTAAGCTGGATGTAGAAAAGGCAGAGGAACCAGAGGTCAAAATATCAACATCTATTGGGCCATAGAAAAAGCAAGAGAAATCTAGAGAAACATCTATTTCTGTTTCATTAACTACACTAAAGCCTTTCACTGTGTGGATCACAACAAAGTGTGGAAAATTCTTAAAGATATGGGAATAACAGACCACCTGACCTGCCTCCTGAGAAACCTGTATGCAGGTCAAGAAGCAACAGTTAGAACTGGACATGGAACAACAGGCGGGTTCAAAATTGGGGAAAGAGTACATCAAGGCTGTATATTGTCACCCTGCTTATTTAACTTATATGCAGAGTACATCATGCAAAATCCTGGGCTGGATGAAGTACAAGCTGGAATCAAGATTGCTGGGAGAAACATCAAAAACCTCGGATATGCAGATGACACCATCCTTATGGCAGAAGGCAAAGAGGAATTAAAGAGCCTCTTGATGAAAATGAAAGAGGAGAGTCAAAAACGCTGGCTTAAAACTCAATATTCAAAAAACAAAGATCATGGCATCCGGTGCCATCACTTCATGGCAAATAGATGAGAAAACAATGGAAACAGTGACAGACTTTATTTTTGGGGGGGCTCCAAAATCACTGCATATGGTGACTGCAGCCATGAAATTAAAAGACGCTTGCTCCTTGGAAGACAAGCTATGACCAATCTAGTCAGCATACTAAAAAACAGAGACATTACTTTGCCAACAAATTCTATCTAGTCAAAGCTATGGTTTTTCCAGTAGTCATGTATGGATGTGAGAGTTGGACTATAAAGATATTGAGCATCGAATAATTGATGCTTTTGATCTGTGGTGTTCAAGAAGGCTCTTAAGAGGCCCTTGGACATCAAGATCAAACCAGCCAATCCTAAAGGAAATCAATCCTGAATATTCATTGGAAGGACTGATGCTAAAGTTCCAATACTTTGGCCACCTTATGTGAAGAGGCATCTTGTTAGAAAAGACCATGATGCTGGGAAAGACTGAAGGCAGGAGGAGAGGGGATGTCAGAGGATAAGATGGTTGGATGGCATCATCAACTCAATGGAGGTGAGTTTCAGCAAGCTCCCAGAGATGGTGAAGGATAGGGAAGCCTGGCATGCTGCAGTCCATGGGGTCATGAAGAGTAGGATATGACTGAGCAACTGAATAACAATAGGAAACTAGCACATTGTAAAGTAACTATACTCCAATAAAAATAATTTAAAGAAAAAGCTGAGTCTGCCAGAATATCAATACTGTTGCCCCAACTCTGAGACTTAGCTGGCCCTGAGACCCTGCCTGCTATGCCCCACTGTCTTGAATTCCACTTAATGTTCTAAGCTTGAAACAGATGCAGGTCTATTACTCAGTCCTGCAGCTGAACCTGCAGCTCATCTTGGTTTCTTTCTCTTCTGACTTATTTCGGCTTCCCAGGTGGCACCTAGTGGTAAAGAATCCACCTGCCAATACAGGAGATGGAAAGAGAGGTAGGTTTGATCCCTGGGTCAGGAAGATCCCCTGGAGGATGGTACGGCAACCCACTCCAATATCTTGCCTGGAGAATCCCAAGGACAGAGGAGCCTGGTGGGTTACAGTCCACGGGGTCCTAAAACAACTGAGTATGGCATCTGTGTCTTCAGATCCCCAGCATGGACCTGCAGTGATGGAGCTCAGCATCACAGGCTCAATTTATTTTAATGTTGAGTTGACTGGATTGTCTGATCAATTCATTCAACTGCTGTTTTTCCCTTGGAATTCACAATTTTCAGGGAAATAGTTTGAGGTGCTCATGGTCATGAGTGGTCCCATGCATAGACAGGGTAATTAACACCTGTACCATCATCGAGAGAACGTAGTAGGGCTTGGAGCCTCAGCAAGAAAATTGACTTCAAAGGATTGGGACATCTCCCAGATCTCGGCTGCCTCTGTGTCCCAAAGCCATCGCTGAGGGAGGTCTGACAGAGCTGCCTTCTCTTACCACCCGCCATTACCAGCAAGACCCAGTGAAAGTGAAGTCGCTCAGTCGTGTCCGACTCTTTGTGACCCCGTGGACACCAGGCTCCTCCGTCCATGGGATTTTCTAGGCAAGAGTACTGGAGTGGGTTGCCACTTCCTTCTCCAGGGAACTTCCCGACCCAGGGATCGAACCCAGGTCTCCCACATTGTAGGCAGACGCTTTACCGTCTGAGCCCCCAGGGAAGTCTAGACATGGTGCCAAATCTTTAAGTCCACACTTGCAGTCAAGTCCCTAAGTCATTCTCCACTGTTCTCCTTTCTTTCCTTTGATTGGCCCAGAGAGGGCAGCTGGCGACCCTGTGAGGTGGGCCAGGAGCCAGGCAGGGGCAGGTAGACAGTCAGGTCACGGGCTGGGAAGCGCCCCCAGTAACAAATGCCAAGAAAGGAGGGGTCACTGAGAGGTGGGGTAGAGGTTCCTCGTGTCCGGACTGTCCTGCCAGCCCTGCATGTTTAGGTCTGTCTCTGAAAGTAAATCTTGCAATGACTGAAGAAGGGTCAGGTCCTGCCAGGGTTGTATGAGCTTAACAGAACAAACCAGCAGTCTCTGGAAGATTCCCAGAGCAAGTGAGTTCTAACCTTCTCTGAGAGAATAAAAAAGTATTGCACTTCAGAGTAGAGTAGCTTTGACTATTCTACATAAAGGTAAATGCCTGTGAGGACAAACAGAGGGTATATACCACAGATAAGATCTCTGTGCATTCAAATTTAATGATACAAAGTAAACCAGCAAGGAAGACTATTTTATGTTTCCTGTCTATATAGACGTTTTGGTAATACACGATAAACATTTGATTTACAAAAGAGAAGCAACTGAAATTTACGGGGTATAAACATCTCAAGTGTATGAACATCTGATTGATGATACAGAGAGACCAACCTGTCCGGATTTGCAATCTTTTCAACCATGGCCATGAGCCACCTGGGAGTTTGGGAGTATGACTGGGGAGTGTGTTTGTTTTTTTAAGAGCTATCTGCCTCAGAGAATCTGCATAATTTTTTCCTATAAGAAGTGGATTTTGTTTCTTCAGAAGTTTCAGTGAAAAATGATCTCTTAAAAGAAACATAAGTCAAAATCACTAATCCCCAATACAGAAAGCATTTGGAAAGATGTGTTTAAGTAATAAGATGGGTCTGATTTTTTTTTTTTATATACCACATCACTTCTGGCAATTCTTTTTTCATATCTCTCCTGAAAAAATCTCCCCTCTGAAAAAAGACTTATTCTATATCTCAAGGGAAAAAAAAAATGAGGCACTTAAAGAATCCAACCAAGCCACTATTTTTTTTTTTCTTTTTTAAAAAATAATGTTCTTAATGGTACAAAAATTATACCAAGTTCTGGGCAAGTCCCTCTACTTCACTAAGCCACTTGTATAAGATATTCCTTGGAGGACAGTTATAATTGAATAAAATGTACTCACAGAACCCTGTTGGTAGCTAGTAGCAATCAGAGGTAGATTTTCAAGCCTTGCTTTCCAGTTCTCTCTCCCCCACCTCCTCTCTCATTCTGGTAATACGGTGTTCATAGGCACTAATCCTCTTCCAGCTCTGCCCCTTCATGTCCCTAGCCACATTCTCTCACTACGGCACATTTTCCTCATCAATGGTAAGAAGAGTTACATGGATTTGTCAAGAAGCAGGGCAAGAACCTCAGTTGCACCGCTGTCTTTAGATGTGAGGCTCTGTTGCTGAACGTTATCGTGAAATCAAAATAGGTTCTGTATGTGTACCTAATAAAGTGCTCAAAAGTACTATTTTTATTACTGCATTTCTAAATGTAAATGAAGTCAAAATTGTGAGGGAATCCCAAGAAATTCGTTATCATGTTTTCCATTTCCTTTTGACTGTTGGAGGGAGCATCTATTTCTGACCATTGGGTGGTCAGCCTTCTCCATCACATCTACCTGAATGAGAGACTCTTGGAGATGAAAGCGGTCATTTAGTTCAGTGTTTTTCAAATTTTGGACCACGTTCCATTATTGAGATGTGAGGTCAATCTAGCAAGATGCAACTGTATTAAAAAAAAAATGAAAGTGGTCCAGCCAGACTAGAAAGAATGTATGAGTGAATTATGTATAATAAGGCTAAGTATTACTTTGAGAACATATTATTTAAGTTATACATACTGATGTGTGTGAATGCTCATAATGTAAAATGTCTTTCTTACTGTGAGTTACAGCTTAAAAAAAAACACCCAAAACTGAAAGTCATGATCAAGTCCATCCCTCTGGGTGATGTTCCTCCCTCCTCCTGATAGAATGGTTTTTAAATATCCACTTGAATCCCACCAGCGATGACAAATTTATCTACTCATGTAACAGGTGATTCTATGTTCAGCTCTAATTGTTACATTTCTTTCTTGCAGTGAGTCAAAAATCTGTATCTGATTAGGTAAGATTCTAATCTTTGGAGTACCACAGACTAATTTTTTACCCCTTCCACATGTCTGTCCTTTCCCATTATTTGAAGATGCTATAATTTTCCCACTGAGTTTTGTTAGTTCTATTTTCCTCAGTAGTTTCTCTTATGGCATCTTATAAAAGCCTCTTAAGTATATCATATCGCTTGTCTGGAAGCATCAAGTATGGCAGTGTCTTCCTGAGCCAGGATATTTAGAGTTGAGTACAGTTCTTCATGTTTGATCTGCCAAACCAGGGGATTTAGGAGTTATCAACTCCTTGATTTTGATATTATACCTCTATTAATCTGGCCCTCAATAATATTAACATACAGTTGACTATTATCAAATCTATAGTCAACTAAAATGTAATTTCCATGGCTCTTTCTGCCAAGCCTCATTGAAATGTGCTTAAATATTTTTGGTGGAGAGAAGGAATGTAGGTTTAGGATTACATCTATTCTTGTTAAGGTGTATACCTATTGTTCAAGACTGTGCAAATCTTTCTGAATCTACATGCTGCATTCTTTTAAATTGCTTGTCACAGTTCCCTATTATCTAAAAGCCTGAGATGCATATCACTCATGACATTGAAGGAAGTAACTGAAATCTTGACCAGAAAGGAGAGTATCCATTTTTGAAATGCTGTATTGCTAAAGAATGCTTGTGAGTTGACTATTTGAAATTCATAATATTTTCTATTAGGAAACCTATTCCAAATGACGGATTTCCAAAACATTCAGTTCTCTTTAGAGGAGTACCTACCATTGAGATAGAAACAACACTTACTGAACTTCTTTTTGGTCAGAAACAAGAAGTTTGAAAGAGTAATGAGTAGAGAGGAAGAGGTGGGGAGGGAACGTGCAGATTTACTAAGATTGATCATTAAAATTTGCAAGCGAGTCTGCTATTTATTGAAGCATAGAAGAAATGAGATATCACTGCTTCAAGGCAAAAGAACATGAGAGTACTACAGTTTCCTGGTTTCTATCTTATACAATGTGAAGACTTTGCCTTCATTTTTTTCTTCCTTTGTATATGAAGGTCTGAACCTCATGATTTCTTTAGGAATTAAAGTAAGATTTATCCATTACTTCTCGCTGCAGCTGCAACAGCCTTAAATGTCAACCCTTTCCTCTTCATCCGTCCTAACACCTTTAAGTCCAACCAGTCATCACTAGAATGAAAAATGAAAAGCTGGGTTAGGAATGGGAGGAAAGAGAAGTATTATGCACTATATATGTTGTTGTTTAGTTGCGAAGTGATATCTGACTCTTTTGAGACCCCGTGGATTGTATAGCCCACCAGGCTCCTCTGTCCATAGGATTTACCAGGCGAGAATACTGGAGTGGGTTGCCATTTCCTTCTCCAGGGGATTTTCCTGACCCAGGGATTGAACCCTCATCTCCTGCACTGCAGGCAGGATCCCTTACTGCTGAGTCACCAGGAAAGCCTGGTGACTACATACTAAAAGGCATACATTTCAAAATTCACTAAAAAATTATATGATAGGTAGTTTCCTTATAATTTTGCCACTCCTGACAAGGGAGCCACTGTTCCAGATAAAATTATTCCAAGATCAAGTATGTGACAAAATGACTCTGTGTTCCTCTGTATGTGTTTATCAGGATGGAGAATCAACATGAATATATGTGCTTATGTATAATGAGCTGTCAATTGTCAAGTAAATAAAACACGAACTCCCAGAAAAAGTTTAGAGCAATTTAAATTCTTCTTTTTAAATATTAGTCACAGAAAACATATGTCTAAAAGGCTGTAACATTTCAGTGAATGTGTGGGAGGTCTCGTATAAATGCCATTTCTAATTGGAATCTAAAATATTGAATTACTCTTCAATGAAACATATAAATAATAGTAATTTCTCTACGTATAAGGGGTAGAAACTTTTACTGCCCATGAGATTATTAGACCAACCTCCGATTATCAAGAAACAATTAACATACAAGGGTAATATGTGTGTGTCACTTATCCTCAGGACTCACACGTATAAAAACAGTAACACACTGTGAAAATAATGGTAATACATAGAGGTCCCATTATTATTAATTCATTTGACATTCACTGTGATCGCACTGGTCTTAATGAATTCATTTGGCATGTGCATATTATCTGTACTTTCTAACGTGCTCCATTGTAAATCAGTACTAATCAATGTGTTGAAAACAGAAAAAACTGTGACTTTTTATATTTAAAAAAAACCCAGGAGCCTTTAGAATCATACAATGAAAAGCTACAGATTGATATTGTATTTTTATGGCAAGAATTAGTGAAGAGCAGTGAAATAACTTTGTCTCATCTTAAAGATATATTTTACTAAATCTTTAATGGCATGTGGTCTCTGAAGAACACTTCAGTAGATATGTGTACAACAGGACATTCAGGGGAAAAATAACATGAATACATGGATGAATAGTGAGGAATTTTAATCATAAGGACATAAGCATGGCCAACACTGAAGGGAGATGTATGAGTATTGACTAGTTTTCAAATACTGCATAGTCAAAGACTGAATGTTGGCTCCAGAACACAGATACCACATCTGCCAACACCAGTCTCTCTTTCTTTTCCCCAAGTGTCCAGTCTTCTACTCTGTTATGTTTTTCCCTTGGGCCTTTCAAATTTCTTTGAGGCTCAGTTTTCATTTTTGTGATAGCTCTAAGTGATTAAAAAAAAAAAAAAAAAGTTCAATTCCTGCTCACTAATGGCCAGGACTTAGTATCCAGATTTGGTCATTTTCTGGTCATTTGCCCTGGCAGCTTGCTGACATTTTATTTTTAGCCACTACATTTATTTGGGGGATATAATATCTTCAAAAGTAAATAGTAAGTGCCTCAAATAAACTAGGTGAACAACATTTCATATTGTCTTGTTCTACCCGTCCATGCTTCCCTGGCGGCTTAGATGGTAAAGAGTCCGCATGCAGTGTAGGAGACCTGGGTTCG
Organism: Bos taurus; assembly: GCF_002263795.3. Taxonomy (NCBI): domain Eukaryota; kingdom Metazoa; phylum Chordata; class Mammalia; order Artiodactyla; family Bovidae; genus Bos; species Bos taurus. The sequence goes on along the minus strand of NC_037354.1, from coordinate 12,428,806 downwards.
ATCCCTGGGTTGGGAAGATCCCCTGGAGGAGGGCATGGCAACCCACTCCAGTATTCTTGCCTGGAGAATCCCATGGACAGAGGAGCCTGGTGGGCTGCAGTCCATGGGGTCGCAGAGCTGGACACGACTGAGTGACCATGCACGGCACAGCACCCTTCCACAGCGCTTGGTGCATTGCTGGGTGTTTCCTAGCTTTATACTAGTTCCGCATGACTTGTGTGATAGCTACATGGATTTCATTTTAAAAAATCTCTCAACTACACTTGTTTTTTATGAGAATTCTCTTTGCTGATGATCTTGCTCCTTTTCACAGATCTTTCCCCTTTCTCATTTTACATGCATGTAAGGAAAACACAAAATCTCTTGTATCTCCTCAATCTCCTTAAATCTATAGAGTCTGATTTTTTTGTTGTTGTTCTACATCAACTTTATACACAAAGCCTCATCATCATACAATGCTGCTGAGATCTCAGCATCTTTTAAAATCAATTCATATATCTCTGAAGTATATGCTAAATGTTTGCAAAGGACCTGCCATGAAGTGTGCAAAGAAAGAATGATTGTATCTGGTGATCCTGTATCATGATGGAATGAAACAAGGATGGATGCTTTGAGACTTCATTGAAGCAGGGAAAAGGGGAGTACAAGGGAATTCTAGAGAAATTTCACTTTTTAACACATTGTTTCTCCTCTAAGATCCCAAAGACCTCCAGGATATTATAGGCACTGTTACTGGTGCCAAAACAACCATATTTATGACTCTGTGATGAATTTCTATTACTCCTTGAGTTTGCAACCTGGACATAATATATTCCTGAAAGTCTTCAATTTCTTCTCCTGAGTCCATGTTTAAAGAACATAGTTCCTCTGTCTTGTAGTTCTTATTCTCTGAAGACTTGTCTGTCTTGATAGTTAACTAAACCATAAACTCAGGGAAGAAACAAATTATATCCATGTTTATTATACTTGGGTTTCTAACATAGGTTTCTCAGTGCCTGAACACTTAACACATTCTCAACGAGTCATTTTCAATGGATGAATAAAATAGAGATGGCATTTGAGTTGAACATCCAAGGGGGGAAAAAAAACAGAAGAAAATTGTTTAGAACAAGAAGGTATGTGAGGTTGACATTAAGGAAGGGGATGAGAGTTGGGGATAATCTGGAAAGATGGGACTGGTGTGACAAGTGAGAGTTTCTGATCATTTCATCTAAGATCAGGGACAAGGATGTCCACACTCACCATTTTCATTCACTCTTGCCACTTTTGTTCAACACAGATTTGGAAGTCCTAGACAGACCAATCAGAGAAGAAAAAGAGATGCATCCAAATTGGAAAAGAAAAGAAAAATTTGTCAGTATTTGCAGATGACATGATACTATTTATAGAAAATCCTAAAGATGCTACCATAAAGAAAAACTAGAGCTTATCAATTAATTTGGTAAAGATGCAGGATGTTTCAGCATCTTGAAGATTAAGAAGAACCATTAGAGCACTTTAATAGAGAAATGACATGAGTACATGTGTATTTTATAAAGATACCTGTAAGCACAGGCTTGGAAGATAGATTGGAATGTAATGAGTAACAGTCTGATGGCAAATCAAAGTCTATTTTACCAGTTTAGGTGAAAAATTATAAAACTTTTAATGAAAAGGCAAGACAAAAAGAAGATGAGACAGATAAAGAAATTTTGGCAGAGGGAAACTCCTCAGTGCCTCATTAAATACTGAGGATAAAGAAAACAGATGAAAATACCTTTATGTACAAGACCACAAATAGAACACAATTGTAAGAACAATGAAAAAAATGGAAGCAGACTTTGGCAGGTTTGGATTTTCAATTGTTGACCTTCTAGGCGGTATTCATGGCATTTAAGTGGAGATAGCCTATGGACAGCTGAGAAGGAATATAACACAGTCATAAGTAGCACACCAGACTGTTGTGTTCAAACATTGATTCCACCACTTAATGATGTGTTTAAACTTGAACAAGTTACTGAACTGTTTTGTGTCTTAGCCATCTCATTCACAAAATGCGAAAAATAATAGCGTCTACTTCACAGGGTTTCTGTGAGGATTAAATACTTCACTTGTGTAGGTAAAGCCTCTTGAATACTGCCTGGTACAGAGTAGAAGTGAGACGTGAAGTTGCTCAGTCGTGTCCGACTCTGCGACCCCATGGACTGTAGCCTACAACGCTCCTCCGTCCATGGGATTATTCAGGCAGGAGTGTTGGAGTGGGTTGCCATTTCCTTCTCCAGAGGATCTTCCCAACCCAGGGATCAAACCTAGGTCTCCCGCGTTATAGGCAGATGCTTTACCATCTGAGCCACCAGGGGTACAGAGTAAGCTCTATATACATATCTGATGTTGTTATTACTATTGGCGTTCTATAGAGATACTGAGCTCTATAGAAAAATCTGGGGTGGATATGTAAATTTTGTAGTATTGACAAATATGTAAATGTCAATGTTTAGAGGTGAAATAGATCAAAACATGCAAAAAATAGCCTATCTCTTTACCTCTAACTCACCCCTTCTCTCCCGGGATAGCAAAGCTCCACGTGTCAAGTAACCAGTAACATCATCATCTCTTGGTTACCTTCCTCTTCTGGGATGCTTGCAATTGCAGATCTCATCTATGATGTATAAGTTCTGATTCGGAAAGACTTATTACACATTTACACCAAAACCTCCCTGGTGCCTCTTTTTCATTAAGCATTTTCCTTACTATTCAGAGTTGGAGCATTCAACGTTTTCTGGACAATGCACTAAACACATTCTTACTTTTGTTTATATTTGAATTTTTTGGAGGGGGACTTAGAAGTCATCAAATAGATGTATACAAACCATTTCTTTTTGGTTACTATGGCCAATATCTTTAATCTCTCTCCCTCCCAGTCTCTCTCTCACACACACAGTTAAAAAGAAGTAAAGGCATTATCTCCATAATTTGATAAAGTAGCATTAGATATGTGAAATGCATAGTTTTATGAAAATGTATAGTTTTAAGAGAACAAAATATTGTCTAGTCTAGCCCTCTCACATTACAGATGCAAACAGTGGACCCATAAAGATTATTTGATGTGCCTCTGATCACACAAGAATTTGTTTGCACACTGAGTTTTACAATACAATTTAGCAAGAACAGAAAATCTATAGTGTAGAGATAGACCCTATGCCAATTGCGTCATTGAAAGTACTCACTGTGGAAGTCATGATTTTTATCACAGCTGAATTTGTTCACTAATATTTTAATAAAAGACACTTCTATGCTAATATAAGACAGACAAACTTGCCAGAACTAGATCCCACTAGTGCCCAGAGTTATTATTTACACTCATAAAAGCTTTAATAATAAGACAACCAATATATTGGGCTAGCCAAAAAGTTGGTTTGAGCTTTTTCGTACCATCCTACGGAAAAAACCTGAATGAACTTTTTGGCCAACCCAATATTGTGTTTGTTTTTATACTGTCAATACATCTACACATATTATCTCATTTTATCCTTAGAGTGTCTCTGGATGAAATGAATTTCTACAAACTGTTCTTTTGGGACTTGTTAAAACACATGGTGTTTTGTGAAAAAGTAGAAACAGTATTTATATTTTTCCCAGAACTGTGTACAAGCTTAATTTTACCACCTTTAAAGAATTCTCTAGTTAAATACATCTTTTAAAATAATTGTGACATACATTCTTACACACAGACACACCTGTTTGTCAGACTACAAGCACTTAAAAGGTATTATTAACGACTGTCCAAACATTATAGATGCAGCTGTGTTTATGTAATAGTAAGTGACGAGTAATAAAACTACAAGGAAGTTACTTTAGCATCACAAAGGAGAAAGACTATTACCTAGGTTTATTCAGCCAAATATGCTTTTGCTTCCAAAATGACATTCACTAGATAAGGAGAAATGATGAAAGAAACATTATCATATGATTTTCAATTTTTAAAAATTCATACAATATGTTAAGGAAGTGGTATTCACTTTTTCTTCGTTAAGACCAAACTGTCAGAATATATTGAATGAATTGATTTACATAAGTAGATAAATTACTAATGTAGAAAACTACAAATTAATGTCCACTTTTCTGACTTAAAAGCAAAGTCATACCTAAAATAATATATTTTAATAGCACTCATCTGTGTGAACTTCCAACAATGAGTTTTAAGAGAATCATTACTTAGTACCATTCAACAGCCTTCAAAAATGATTAATTGTCAGTGCTATCTCTGTATCTATTTTTTAAAGAAGTCCTGAAATACATCTCTCACATAATGGGAAATTCTACCTGTTACTTACTTTATCAAGGCATAATCTTAAAATATATGTATATTTATATAATACATTTCCGAAATGTGAGAAATAACCCATCTATCATCATCTGTTCTTAGGGTTTTTAATACTTTTATTATTTTTTTTCTGAGAATTGGGGTAAGTGGAGCAGACAGAAAATATGTAGAAGTGTATGAGAAAAAAATAAATTCCTATTTTATTTGGAATAATCCACATATATTTATTTCACAGTGATTTTATACTTCATAAGGTGAACATGAATTTTCTGTTTTTTTAATAGTGAATTCAACTTTAATTTCAATTTTGTAAAAAAGAAGAGCCTAAGAGCAATAACCAAATAAAACTGAAAGCGTGAATCTTAATATACCCTTTCCTGTTTATCTGGGCATGTACCATTCCACTCCATCTCGACGAAGTGAACAAATATGTGTCTGACTTATCAGAAAATTCAAAAATCCAACTTTTGTCAGAAAGACCATAAATTGCATTCCTAAACCATAAAATCTTGGAAGGCATTTTAAAGAAACTTACAGAGAGAATCAAAATTAATTTGCAAGACATTAACAAATAATTTTAATTTTAAAATATGTTATATGGCAGGTTTGTTTTATATGCAAAATGTAAAATTACATTGTGGCGGAGGATGGGAGGAGGCATGCCTTGACAGTTTCAAGTCATCAGAGAGCATGATACTTGAGAAATCTGAAGACAGATGGAAAATTACTTGCTCCATAGCACAAGACTCTAGAGACTCATCAAAGGGTGAAAGTTCTACACAGCATACGCCACATGATAGATTCTTATTTTTAAAAATAACATGGCTGATGATAATAACAGAGGTGATCACTGCTGCTAACAATAGCCACCATTGTTGTTATTCTAATGCTTACCAATATGCAAGGTGTTTCTACCAAAATGATTTTCTGTACTCCTTCTATGTATCAGCACAAAGAAAGGAAGATTTTCTGTAGTCCTATGTGAAAACTCCATAAAAATGACCACAATTAGTTCTTTCCTCTTGCCCAGATGAGGGCAATTAACACAGTACCTTCTTTCTGAACGAAATGCCATGCCTTACTGTGTTGACCAATTTTATTGGAGTGGGACAAATGGATGCGTTTGAACTCATAAAGATGTTTGCTGCATTAATGCTGTCCCAGACACATTATTGACTGGACGGGTGACTCAGCATGTCCCTGCAGACTGTCACAAGCCTGCAAAACAGGCAAAGTGCAACCTGTGGATGGCAACCTACCATCTGCTGAGCTGACTCATCCCCAGATACACACTGAAAATATTCCCACATCAAAGTACAGACAAAAAAGAGGTTATCTGAACATAAATTACAATCTTAACTTGGAGCAAGCATACTACGGTACACATAGCTAAATTAAGACAAAGAATTTTATTGAACCTCATCTCAGATCAATTGTTTCTGAAATACTACAAATGGCCTTACTGAACCCAGAAGAGCACGCCGATGGATACTTTACAATTGGACGATAATTACAAATGTGTACTATGGTGAGCTGAAAATAAACTTTTCCATGAACTTTGTTTAAAATCAGGATTGAAAGAAGGTAGAAATAGTTATCTGGAGAAACTTAACAAATGATAGCTTCCTATATCTGGAATTTCTAATTATATGCACACCTCCAAGCACACATATATATGTTATAAGATTGTTTTGCCTACTATACAATTCTATATGTGTCGTCAAATATTTTATATAACTTTAAAAAATAAACAGTGAGCCTCCTGGATGATATAAAGAGATCCTAGATCAAATGTTGAAATTCCTGAATTAGGATTATGACTGTAAATAAATTACTGAAAGTAAAATACAAAAACAACAACAAAAAATCTCACATGATTATAATTTAAACTATTTAATCTCAGCCTTATCTGAATTGATCCATCTGTCTATCCACACACATATACACACACAGACGCATACATATGGCAGTACTTTTTAAGCCCATTCTGATTTCTCTGGCTATTTTTGAAGTTGCTTCAGTAGCTTTTTCTGGAATTTTCTAACAGCCACTGCCAAGGAGAGGTTTGTCTAAAGAGCAGAAACATGAAGTAGACTGTTGTGATTCTTCTCAGGAGACCATGGAGGCCTACCACCCAATATTGTCCATGGAGCAGAAGACAAGCTTTCGGGCCACTGACTGCCTTGGGAAGGATCATGGGTCCTTTTCAGAGTCTCAAGGCTGTTGCCTGCAAATGAATGAATGGGCTTCTTAGCACTCCGGCAATTTGCTGTGAGGGCACCCTCTGTTCATGTGCCGCTCGGTCTCCCAGTATCCTTTAGAGGAGATTATTGTAAGACTTAGAGGATCTCGATCTAGGCAGCAGCAGCTACAGAAAGAAGTCATCACTGCTGGGTGGTCTGCACCTTGTATGTGATCCTACACTGGAAATTCTGCCTGGTTTCTGATGAGGCAAGCACCCTTGTGACCCCATAGACAGCCCACCAGGCCCCGCTGTCCCACAGTTATTGTTAAATGATTACGTAGATGGTTAAATGTCAACAAAGGTTAAGAAAAGTTTTGGAGCTCGGTCTATAGCATGGTTTAATTAATAAACATTTCTTACAGTTTTGTTTTCCAACCTAAAATCAAATTTCTGATTTTGCTGGCTGAATGAAAAAATGAAACTCTTAGAGCGAATGAGGTGATGTTTACCCCGTGGCTTATCCTGATTTTGCCACCTAGTAATCTTGAAAATCCCACAGAGTGAACATTCAGGGGGTTCAGAGATGAAGAACCTAGAAGAAAACCCAATGGAAACATAAAGACTTACTGTCCAACACTCGCTGGTGGTAGAGATGGTGAGCATAATGATAACCAGGTTTGTGTCTGCCTATACAGTACTAAGTATGTGGTGTGTGTATAAAATTTGATTCAGTCCCTCAAATCACCATGCAAGCTGAATATCATCTTTCCATTTAAAAGAAACAGACTTATGGAGAAGCTCAATGGTGAAGCCAAAAATCCCCCTAGATGCCTGACTGCAAAGTTCAGATCTGTTCCACAGCCTCCCCTCCAAACACTCTGCGATGATTGTCCATGATCGTCTTATGAAGACCAGCTTCAGCATGCAGTTCAATTCTCTTTGACAGAAGCCAGAAAATTTCATGATGTTTAGAAGTCAATATTATCTTTAGAATTTCAGGAGCCAAACTATCAGCGTGGGGAATTTTTTCATGTCCCTATTATTCTCCAGAGGCAGGTCTTGCCAGCAAGAGGTGTTCATCAAAGCTCAGACGCCGTATTACCCTTTTTCTATCATCCTTCAGGGACATAGAAGGATCTGGACTCAGTGGGACCAGAACTAACTGGGGTAGACAGATGTTGAAAGAGGGCTCCCAGATTTGATCTTCTGGACCTAGGCCTTTCACCTGATGAGCTCTAGATTGCTAGAAGGTAAGATATCTCCAGATGTTATGTTTCAGGTACCTGTCAGATGTGCTTGTATTGGTATCAATATTAAGAAGTAGAAATTAAACAGAAACAAAACAAAACACATACGGCTGATCTATGACCCTCGCCAACCAAGATTATAAATTGGAATCCCATTACAGCTCTTCTACTCTCTGCTCATCGAAAATGTTTTGCATTGTCTAAGTTTTACATCTAAAATTGGAATCATTTTCCTGGAGAAAGACATAACATTACACATTTTTATATTCCTAATAATGTTTTTATGGCAAGTACATAATCCATGAACTGAAGGCAACTTATAATTATGATTTTCAACAGTGACACTTCATTATTTTATTTAGCGAAATCCCATCAATAATGAGTCACATTTCAATTTCTCACTCACAAACAAACACGTCTCTCGAGTATATATTTTGGATAAATTGCATTTAATTTTCTATTAGAAGATTGTATTTTTAATCTATAAGAATTCATTAACTCATAGCAGGTGCTAATGTAATTGTGAGCTATCTTGGCATTCTAATACTTTGAAAATTGCATAGATACTGTCTTTAGGTTTATTTTCCGGTTGTAATCTACTACATTGCTTTTCTTTCTAACCTGGAACACATTTTTATGTTAAGGTTCTGCACCTCAGAAAATAGAGGTTGGTAATGAAAATTGTAACACAACATTAGCTGTGGTGTTGTAAATAGCAGTGCTATAAACTTTATCGAGATGGATCTAATGTAAGTACACAAGAAAGGGCTCAAAAGCTTAAGAAGACTTAACTTACCCTATTTGATTTTATCTGCGATTCATTTAGCTGAAGATAAGACAAGTGCAAGCTAATGACCTCCTTTTTTATATATCTAATTTTCAGTTATGCTTCAGTATTATCATATACACTTCTAAATGAGCCATATTCTTCACAGCTAATTGGTGGGGCCAGTGAAGTGGATCAACATGCAATGGTACTTTGTCTTATTCCCAGTTTGAGTCCTTACTGGGTATTTAAGCTGACAATGTGAATGCGGCAAGCTTCCAGATTTCAGCTGTGCTGGCAGCGAAGGCCACTCTGAGAGATGGGCAATATGGCTGTGTGTGTGCCATTCATCAGTGCCCACATTAAAAGGAGAGGGAGAGTGTGTGGTGTTCAACCTTCTGTACCTGGTGTGTATTGCTTTCACGCTGAGGTGCCCTGGGGGAGTGAGAGCTAAAGCTGGTGTATTGTCAAGGTGGCGAAGTCTAGATCTGATGCATTGTCAAGAAGAGAAAGATAGTTTTGCAAAGTGCTTTCACAAATACAGTCTTAGACACACAAACACATATTACAGGTTCCCCACCTCCCCCCACCAAATTTTTGAGTGTCATTCTCATTTCTCTATTTATGTTAGGAGTTTTACTTTTTATAATAATATTATTCACTTATAACCTTACGTAAAAATTGAAGGGTTTAAAATGAGATGTCTTTGAAATCAACATTTTTAATTTCAGTATTAATGAATTCATTTGAAACAGGTGTTCCAATCATTTTAGGCATCAGTTAGTTTTATTTTACATTACTTAGAGTTATAGCTCGTGTGTTTTAAGACTAACTCCTTGTTGATTAAAACTGAAACGCTTTGTTCACTCACTATGATACTACACAGCCAGGCAGCATTAATGACTTAGCCGTATCATTATCAACCCTTTCCAATTTCATCTATTAAGTACATTGTTCACGTTCTCTACATGGTATGTTTAAAATTTCACTATTTGAAAACGTTTTAACATACTTAAAGATTTCACTTTAGAAATTATTTTTTGCTATCGAATAATGCTTTATGTTTTTCACATGAAATAGAAAATCAAAGTAACACTGTTTTTATTTTTTTAAGTCTCCTTTCACTCTACCTTTAGTACATCTAATATAAATTAGACAAGTAATGAAAAATGTGCCAGCAGGAATCTTCTTTCCTTTGGCATTAATCTCTTAGTTTTAGATGGAAGCATGGCTATTTCTAGCTTCAAGAACACAAATATGTACTAAGAGAAATGAATTATAGACCTGTCAGATTATAGACAGGTTAAAATTCAGTTTAAAAGTGTCCTTTTTTCAATACTCTAGTGTAATTCTCAAAATAAATTAGGAAAAATTAATGACTACAATTAAAATATTAATAATTTGTGTTGCTTTAGGTTTATTTCAAAGGAGATCATCAGTGATTGCAATTTAAAATCACTACAGTACATCTCAACTTATCCTTTAAATTCTCATCTAGAAAATAAATTAATATAGCTGCTAAAAAGGAAGCTTGAGGCTGCCGATTCATATTACCTAAAGAAAAACAACTTCAGTGTTATTTTGGATAATCTTTTATTTTTCTTTCTGTATCAAGACTCTTTCTGCTCTCAGTAGGTATGCATATTGTTTCAGCTTTCCATTTACAAAATAATCCTGGAAGAAATCTCATTGACTTTTAATTTTCATAACTCTTTGTATCAATATTTAACAGAGGCAGGCAATCATTTCCAGGATAGCTAGCCCGGCCTTACATAAAATTAGGCAGGGTAGGAAATTACTTTCATTACTGCCTCTTTCCCCTCTCCTTTCAAAGAGGAAGAAATTAATTCATCTGTTAGGCTACATGTAAAAAAAAAAAAATTAGTTCTGATCTTTATATAGTTGTGTAATTTAAATTAGTACCTGATTCTCTAAAGTCCACAATTTAGGACAGAACAGAATCTACTGCAGCAACTAATTAAACACTTACTGTAAGGTTAAGTTTTTCATTAAATCAATAGGCCCCTCGTGTCAGTTACAAAGCCCTAATTACTATGCAGTAAATTTAGATTGAATTTGAATTAAGGACTGATTTCAATCTAACCGCAGCATGTAAATATTGTAAATTACTAGAATTACAGTTCAATAAAATTGAATGGATTTCACTTTAGATAAACCAAATGCAAATGAGAAAAAAAAAAAAAGACCTGATGAAATTTCTTCCAAACGTCTTGCCAAGAAGCATTACACATCACATATAGGATATTGTTTTGGCAATGAGCATGTCACAGCGCAATAGTTCTACCTCCCTTTAACATGTTTTAATATTTGATTATCTATAGTAAAAATGAATAAATTTAATCTCTCCCGAGTGATCAAGCAAAATGATGGTTAATGTGACCGCTTACTGTGTTGCTTTAGTTTGATGACTGTATTGTTGTGCTAAAGCACAGTATGAAATCAGGTTATCAGGTTATAACTAGCTGGGATAAAATACACACACGCAGGAATGCACACAAGACCTGGGAAGTAACAAAACAAGCTGCGTTCTAAGCCTAAGTCAGATCCTTTAAAGTCAAAAAAGAAAAAGAAAACACAAAACTAAAAATGTACAGACACTAAGCTCTAAGTGGAAAAAAAAAAGAAAACAGTTGAAAGTTTCTGAACCTTTCATTTTGCCTTAAATAAGTATTCTATGCACAAGAAATAAACTAGAAAATCAAGACACAGAAGACAAGCTTTGACAACACAGAAAGCAGAGCTCAGTACTGATTAGAGGTAGGAGGGGGTAAGTTTGCTGATAAAGAACTGCTTGAAACACCTAACAATTTCTGCATAGCCTTTTAAAAGAAAAGTTGGAAAGATTTTTGTAATCAGATAAATCACACAGCCCAGACTGGTGCTGATCAACTTGTATCAACCTTTCTCTTGACTTGGCAAAAAAAGCCAATCAAATATAAAACATCAACACGACATATTTCATACAATCACATCTAAGAAAATTTAAGAAAAAACAATCTATCACCAGAAAAACAATTCACTTGCAATTAAACTTTAAATCAAAATCTTCTTAAAAAGTACCTGTGGTGGAGATAAAGCCCAGGATATTCCACATCTTCTGTTTTAATTCTTAACATTTATTTTGGGAAGACTTGCTCCCAGAATTAATTCTAAGACCTGCAGGTGGGTTTGAAAGAGTTCCACCTTATTACAGCTAAGGATTTAATCCACGGAGTGATTATGATTGTTTCTGCTTTCCTTTCTGATGAGGTTCACTCAATTAGCATCATAGTGTGAATGAAGTCCTATTTGTGACAACAAATGGTAAAATTATACTTCTCACTGCAGATAAGTGTCACAGCGGTCTCAAGCTGTAAAAATAGTAATTAAAAAAAAAAAATACCTTTCCGAAAGCAATATTAACTGGCAAAACAGATACAGTTTCTGGACCATTCACTCTGAAATTAGCAGGGAATATTTGTCCAGACTCAACCTGATGGTTCATATTAAGTCTTTCCAGCATAAGCCCCCAAATTCTCTTTATACTATGTCAAAGAAGAAATTCAGACTTAGTCACTCACAGTCGTATTTTTATAAAATTCTAATGTTTTTGTGCCTGAAAAGGGCAATTTTATACACCCAAAATAGTGACAATCATTTTTAGCATACAAATTACTCTGTATCTTTGGTACAAAAAGTGGATTGTTTATAACATCATATGTCAGGAAGAATCATCGCTTTTGAATGGCCTCTGCCTTTCATCCATTTTACTTATGTCTGATTCTTTGAGATTTTAGTCAATAGATGGGAATATAATTAAAGGATGGTAAATTTTACAGACATATAAAATAAAAGGTTGGTAAAATACAGAGACACAAAACGTCCAACAGATCTTACAGAAACTACTTGGTAAAAGCTCAGGTAACAAAAAAACAAAGAAGAGACTATCTTTCATGTTCCTAAGGGAGCCTTTTTTTTGGGAAGGTGAAAGAAACTTTTTATGCCGTCATCAACAAAGTATCTATTTGATGCTTCATCTTCAGTGAATATATAAAAAAAAGAAAACAGACCAATGCCTCACACTTATGAATGCACAATATGAAGCAAACACACTTTCTTCCCAGCAAGTCTATTGCCAATACCTATGCATTTGGAAACTGCAATCATACATACTCACTTTTTTAAGAGTTTAATGATGAGGATGAACAAAATAAGCACTTGGACCACAGTGAAACAACAGTGGAAACCAAGTTTGCATAAATGACAAAATACAGGATATGGAAGTTAAAGCAAACAGTGCTTAATGCTGGTGAATTAAGTGACAGGAGGGAGGAAACACGTGGAGAACAATTTTCAGGCTAGTTGTAGAAAGGAGAAACTTGCTTGCTTTTTGAAAGGAATCCATTACAAGTTTTCCCTCTAATGAGAAGGCAGTCAACTTGACTTTCCTGAGGACTGATTATCAATCAATACTTCTGAGTTGCTTTGATGTTCAACTCTATCTGAGCAAGCCTGATAGCTTTTCACTGCTAACTAACATCCTAATAAAGAACCAAATCTGAAACACTGTGACCCGGCAGCACGGCTTCTAGAGATCTGTATTTTAGACATTTCGGGAAGAAGGTATGAACATAAAGATCAAATTCATTATAAGAATGATGATCGCTAACCTTTATTGAGCGCTTCCACTGTACTAGACATATAAAATGATGATCTCTCTTTTCGTACATGAACAGACTGAGGTTTAAAAGAGGAGAAATGTGCCCAACGCCTCACAGAGAGTTGGGAGTACAGCTGGAGTTCTGTGTAGGCTGCTGGAATAAATTAGTCACTATGAGTACAAATTCTAGAGCCAGATGGCCTGGATTTGCTGCTTTCTGCTTATGTTACTTTATTCAAGTTAATTAACCTCTCTGTGCCTTTAGTCTCATCTCTGTAAGAACTGAGATGATAATAAATACTCCTTGGGCTTGTTGAAGATAAGAACAGGTGACAGCAAATATTCACACCAATTCCTTCCCTCAATGCATAAAATATATTTATCTGAACATAGCTGGGATAGGGAGGGTATTATAAACAACTCAAATACCCTCCAGTGTGGATGTCCATATGAATGGAAAGTATGAAACCTTAAAAAAAGAGAGATTTATATGGACTGTCACATTAAGTGGTATATTTCTAGGAAAAAGAGCCTGGAGGAGGAGCACTGGCTGTTTATAGATGTTATCAACTGATGAGGGGAGATGCTGGTGGTGGGAAGTTTGACTTTTTTATTTGGTACATTTCTGTATTGTGTGAATGTGTTATAGGTAGATTATGCTACTTCTGATATTTGTGTTAAAGCAATAAAGATGATTTAAAAAGCCATCTTTATTGCTTTAACATAAATAAAGCAATGCTTATGCATTAAATAAATACAGTTTATTTAAATTTAAAGCATAAATATTGCTTTATGTTTTAAATGAAGAAAAAGGTAAAAATATTCTTTGATTTTTATTTTTCTCTCATAAAACTCTTAATTGCAAAATTCATCAACTTTATCCTGAACTAGCTATATGTTCATTGAACTATTTAATGTTGATTTCTTACAGAGAATTGTTGAGATGGTTTTATTCCATTAGTTTAATGACACATAGCTTAAAAAAAAAAACGCCAGTACTATATATTTTTTCTCAGTTTTGAATCCTTATTTCCCTTATCTTTTATCCTTGAGATAATGTTGCTGACACTTATCAATCTTGGTCATTAATATTTGCATAAACCTCTTATTTAACTTTTAAACCCCAAATTTTGGGAACTTATTAATTTTGGCAGAAAGAAACAAAAGTAGGGGCCATCTAAGTCAGATAACCAACTCATTAACAGTGGACATTTATTCTAGAATAACATCACCAACTCATTCATAAATAAATGTATGTATATTATATATTATGTATATTATAATGATATGGCCTGCATGAAAATGTCCCTATACACTTAAATTAACACTGAATTTTATGTTTGGTTAATGTTCAATATTGATAATAAATATCCATAAAATATGAATCTATCTCTCAATTTAATGGTTGATTTTAATCTTCCCCAATTTAAATAGAGTTTATTAAACACACTTTGTTTCCATTATTGATAAAGAAACACATATATGAGCCTGTACTCCCAACCTCACACTTTTTGTGACTTGCTACACAAGCAGCTTTTCCAGGTCCCAATCTGAATAAACAAAACATGCTATGTGTTTTTATTTTGTATGGATACTAGAGAGGGCAACAGAAACAGTTTAAATAAATGTGTTAGGTTTCTTAGCAATTCAATTATTAAAAATTGATCTGGGTTTCTGTGTAGGATAATCATGGATAAATAATTAGCCCTGTAAGAATACTGGAATTAGCTGTAACTTAATTTTATTTGTATGATCACTAAGTGAAATGTAAATAAATATTATTGGTCACTGTGATTTCTAGGTAATAGTTGAAACTGGGTGCAATGGTACAGAGGTTAACATCTTACACAGGACTTTCAAAATATTCTCTCTCCCCTTTAACTTCACACCTACACTAGGAGCTGAGTTACAGAAGTTTTATTATTTTTACTTTAGAGCTGAAGGAACTGAACTTATACCCTGAAATGGCAATGTTTTGTACCATTTTAAGTCTGTTCAGAAAAAGGAAAAAATGCATACAGTATATACAGAAAACAGGTCAGAAAATATCTACTAAGTGTCAACAAAGTAGGATAAATCATGATTTCATGTTAAATGAGTCCTATTACATTTTTCCACACAGCACCATAATGCCTCCCTGTTTCATAAGTGAGAGAGATGACATTTCTGAGAGTGGAACAGAGGGCCATGTTTACAAGAGAAAGAAAGACTGGAGGGGTAGACAGACAGACAGCTCTGGTACTAAACTCATTTTGTTGAAAGAAAGGTTTTTTAATTCCTTCCAGCAAAGACTACAGGGTTTTGCTCTAGAATCCGGCTCCAAACCCTACAAGTAATTTGTTATTTGGTTTGTGATGTGAAGTCCACTGAAGCATTAGGTTCTGCAAGAAACGCTCAGTATTAAGTCTAAGCCTTCTGTGATGCTTCTACCAAGGAGGGAATTATCTACCTTTCCAATTAGCATTTTGCAAGGTGTTCATAATGGTTATCTCACATGATATTTGAAAATGTCACTGTTGAAAATAACCACATGAAATTAAAAGTTAATATTAGGAATAGATGTTAAAAACAATTTAAAAATTGACCTCATTAATTGGATAGCAGACAACACAGAGTTCATTTATTTAGAGTGGTCTCTGCCATGGGGTCAGATTCTGAATCCTTGCCATTTTGTCATTTCCCTCTCCTACATGCAAAATCCAGAAAACAGAAACTTGCATAAGGATGTACAGGACATTACTTATTTATGTGTAAAACCTTTATTCTATTTTGTTATTTTAGATTAAATCCCATTTCAATTCTATTCTCTCAGGGAAGCATTAACAGTTTGAGCTCAGCGTGAAAACCATCAAACACTTGAGCTGAAATTTAGATTGGGCAATTTTGTCTGGTGAAGTAGAAAAGGACATGTGGAATGGCAGGGAACAGAATGGCTTCTGGAAAGGCAGATGTTTTAATAACGTGTCATCAAGTGGGAGCTTCAGATATCTAAATTTAAATCTCTTGATATATTTAAGGAAGTATGCGGAAGACAAAGGATGCTCTTTTACGGCGAGAATGAATAAACCCATCTGTCTTCTGGAAATGGCTAGTGCATATTTAAAAGCAATGATTAGATTAAAAAAAACAAAAAAAAACTATTATAACCTGAAGTTTGCATAGAGGGTGGACAGCATGGAAGTTTGGGGATTTGTGGTCTTTTTTGTTGCCCAGACAACATGGGACAGTAGGGGTATAATCATGTTGTATGTCTATTAGCCAGCAAAGAGAAATAGCACAATTACAAAAAAAATTCTGTGTCCACTTAAAGATGACATTTTAATGAGAGATCATACTAATACATGTCTTTAAGTTTTTGTGTTTATAGCTTTTTCAGAAGGAACTAGTAAGGGTATTATCATACCCTATGATAATGTTACATTAGAATAAACTCCAAGCTTGTAGCACATTTGCATTTTATGGACTGATTTTCATGAGCAAAACTATAATTGTTGCTTTTCGAAGAGAATGGCTACACATAAAGTCCCTATAGTCTCCCAGTATGCTCATTTGTAAGCTCTGTTCCATTAAGGATAATTGAAATATTTGCCACTAGCATTTAATTGATATGATTATAATTTTTATGGAATGTTTGAAGACAACTTTTAATATAATCCAGTCCATTTCTCATGTGCAAGAGTGAACTGCAAATATTTTTCCATCATTAATGATTTAGACTATCCTCTTTTCTGCGAAGGTCAGAGGAATGATTAGGCTGGTAAAAAAAAAAATCCCTCAGCCGACACTCAAAATATGTAAAACCGAACTTGTGGACTCCTGTTTTCCTCCTTATGTGTGCTCACAGGGTTCAGAATGAATAAATACATTTGAGTAATTGGAAACGTCATTAGCGACAATGAATCACACCCAGATACTTATGCTCCAATGCTTTCCAATTAGTTGCAGCCGAATTTTTTGTTGTTGTTGCTGCCAGCAATTTGGTGACTGAAGGTTTCAAGCTCTAAGAAAATTATTTTGCACATAAAAGACAACTCTCTTTAAAACAAAGGCTTTATCCGGGAACAGAACTCAGGTTATATTTTGGGTGGCCTTGAATATTTGACAATAAAATTTTTTTAGATAGCTATGGTATATATGGGTCTTTCTGTTTGTATCCCAAATATTTTATCAGAAAAAATACACAAAAACGTCACCCAATCTATTTTGAATGTTTCCTGAACTTTCAGGTATAAAATACACAAGTGAGATAGAAACAGAGTTTGCAAGTGTCTGTTAGTAAGTCAGCGAGAAGAAGGAAATTTAAAGAAAAGAAAAAATAATAATGGAAGTATAAATATTGAAACAGGAAGGCGTCTCAAAAGTTCACTTATTCAAACCCCAATTTTCAGGCCTTTTTCTCTAATCAAGTTCTTACTTGAAGTAGCCCGAAATGGCAACCCACTCCAGTGTTCTTGCCTGGAGAATCCCAGGGACGGGGGAGCCTGATGGGCTGCCGTCTATGGAGTCACACAGAGTCAGACATGACTGAAGCGACTTAGCAGCAGCAGCAGATCACTGAAGAATTTGGGGATTTGTTGAGGGCCCAGAACTAGTGAGTGGTGGAAGAAAATATAATGACACATAACAGAGAATTTAACTAATATTTAAGTAATTCAATGGATGAATGAATGAATGAATGACCAAATTAGTTAGGTCTTTGTGTTTTCTCTTGGGAAAATTACCTAAAACCTCTGCTAGCCAGTTTCCTGGTTGGTAAAATGAGGCAAATAATCCAGAAGGCTCTGCAGCTCTTCAGATCAATGGGATAAGGCAGGAATCCCACGTGTGTGCCTTTTCAGGCATTGTACACACATGAGCTAGTATGATGACTGTACACATATAAGCTCTTATCATTATTGTTCTTTTTTGTGGAAATGAGTATCAAAGTCCCAGCCAGAGACACGTACATCTAAGATAGAAAGGGCTTTCTTCTACTTAACCACGTGAAGAGAAGAGGTAATTGATGCGGCAGAAACCTTGACTGTCGCCATCACCAGCACATTCAAAACCTTTACGGGTACATTCTTTGAGAAAGTGTAACAGATAGTTCTCTAAAATGAATTGCACATTCTTTTAAGTTTAGCACATAATTCTCTCTTACCTCTCTTGAATAGGATGCATACTTTAAGATTATATGCTGTGCAGGGGGAAAGTAACAGTTTTCCAACCCCCAGGCCCTCAACCCTGCAGAACAGGGATCAGAGAACTTCCAAAAGCTGTGACTATTTCTTTTCCAGATGTTACTTTCAGGGTCAAAGTCACTCACTGAATATATTTATCACATCCTAAAATTTACCAGTCATAATTTGAACGCAATTGCTTGTCTACAGCTCATGGGAAGAAGAAATATACAGAAAATTCCCAATAATCCTTTATCGCCAAGTGTCCCCGAAAAACAGGCTCCAGAGTGGGCTGTGACTTCACTCCGAGCCAGCCTGAGTAACATCCAGCCCACTTATCTAGCATTTCAATTTAATATTCGTTGTGCTAGGGTTGCCTATATTATCAATGTCAAAAAACTAAAAAGTCTTATCTTTAACTTTCATTCCAGGGCTTCAAAAGAGCTTTGAATTTGCATCTTACTCTAGGGAAGATGTAGCTTAAAAACATTTTTGCCCAGCTTGCTCCATTAATTTCTGAGGAAAATGCACCTACTGCTGTGAATATGACAGTTCTCAACCTTGGTGTTTTCACAGGATGTCCCTCCCCAGGGAACAGGCTGCACCATCTTGCCTTCCCCGCTGGAACCGCACGCCTGCTGGGTAATCAGCTTCGTGGGCTGCAGGGGGGGACCTCAGCTGGATGAAACCTGTGCACCATGCCAGAGCCCAGGAAAAGGAGAATATCAAGCTTTGGGGGCAGAAATACATTTCAGGTGATCACCTACATTCAGAGTGAAGGATAATTTGCCAATGCCTCCACTGGCTTGATTATTAGTGGCACTTAGTCTCTTTTTTTATGTACTAGAAAGCTTTAACTTAAGATAATTGTCATCATACCCATCAAATATGTCCCCCCAATTACTTCCATTGAGTCAGGAACAAAATTCATTTTGTAATGATTATCTGACTCAGGTAGAGCCCATTTTCTATAACTCTAGGCTGAAGCCAGAGACAAGGGCACAAAAAGGATTATTTTCAGCAGTTTCCAGCCCAGCTAAATCAGCAGATAATGGCATCTCTGATGCAGAGTGATTCTGACCTAAAACCCCTCTCATTGTTAATGTGTCTCACATCTCAAATATGCCATAGAGGCAAAAATATTCCATAGACATCTCCAGTGTTTTCCGAGAGCAAAAGAACAGGGTTAGGAATTTCTGATTTTCACCCTTTCAGCCAATTAAAAGCAATTGCTCAATAAAAAAAAACCTGGAACTTTGTTCCTTTCTTCACACATTTTCCTGTGGAAGAGCATCAGCTAATAAACACAGAATTCATCTGCATGCCTTTGTTACCTTGTTATATCCTAGAGTTCTACAGAAACCAAATAAAGACACCAAACAAAAATTCTAAATGCTCTAACAACAGGCAGGATAGAGGCTGCCACCACTGATATTAGAGCTTATTCAGAGATGCTCAGGTGCCCATTTCATTGCCAAACTCCCAGAGAGTAGATTAGGCTTTGGTACCTAGACACATTTACATCTAAACAAATCATATAAATCTCATATAACAATAGAGATAGGTGTATTATTTCTTGTCTTTTGATGATTACATTGGTATTCATTTTAAGAAATTTATTACACAATCATTTGTTTTGAAACTGTGTTTTTCAAACTTGAAGTCTATGGGCAGGGCTGTATGTGGAAGATTTCACAGTAAGGCAGGGGCCACAGAACACGCTGTTTCTGATCCGCATAGAGTAACTCCAGATCTATCTGCTTTGCACCCTGGAGTTCCACGTAAGGAAAAAAAAGCTGAAGAACATTAGACAGAAAGATGGAACCTTTCATGATTGCATTTGGACTAGGGCAAGGAGGAGCCACTCAATATATATGCACCGGATGGATGAATATGTGGCATGTCTATGGGATCTTTGTCATAGAATCATCTTCTAGTCTTTCACAGTATATGAGTATTAACTGGCAACATGTATTTATGTGCTATACATTAAAAGTTGAACCTATCAATATAGTGCTGTTATATATACTTAGGCACAAATGTGGGCTTCCCAGGTGGCCCTAGTGGTAAAGAACCCTCCTGCTAATGCAGGAGACGTAAGAGACTCAGGTTCAATTCCTGGGTGGGGAAGATCCCCTGGAGGAGGGCATGGCAGCCCACTCTAGTATTCTTGCCTGGAGAACTCCCATGGACAGAGGAGTCTGGCAGGTTATGGTCCATAGGGTCGCAAAGAGTTGGACATGACTGAAGGGACAGTAGGTTAAGTATTTGTATAGATACATATAACTATATAATTACAGTTGCAATAATGCCTAAATGATAAGAAAGTTAAGTTGAAAATGAATGAGTAGGCATGTCTTGTCCCATTAGTGAATCTCAGCCACGATGGTCCAAATCTATTCAGAAATACTGTTTTTGTTACTCAAGTACCCAGGCCCGATCCATGCTGTGGGAAACATCTATATTCATAAGCTGATGGATCTTTGCATTTATGTGAAGTTTTGTTCATTACAGGCTCTTCTGCATTAATTTTGATTTTAAAAATGACTTCAATAAAATATTGTTGATCTCAATTCCTCAATCTTTGGCACCTGCCCTTTATGTTTCATGCCTGATTCAAGAGCCTTCATTATAAGCAGGATTAAGCAAAATTATGTGTAGATAGGCAAAATCCAAAATCAAAACCAGTAACCAGGCTTTGTGTAGGCACTATTCTAAAATGTATTAACTCACCCAATTCTCGTAAAAGTCTGTGAAAGAGGTATTATTATCTCCATTTTTCTGCAGGGAAACTGAGGCACACAGAGTGTAGGTAACTTCTTAGGATGTAACAATAAACAGGCTTGACAGCCCAGATTCAACCCAGGCGGGCTATTCCAGGGCCCATGCTGTTAGCCATTAGGTTGCACTGCTACTCAAAACACAATGAAACAACCAACAAAAAACAAGAAAATAACTGCTCCAAGCCAAAACCTCCAAGAGTAAGAATATATCTACACTTATCCATTCGCATTCACTAGCTGGAGAATTCCCAGCCCCCCACCCCAAGACTCTAGCGGTAACCTCTCCTCTATGTGCAGGAACTACGCCCTCATCAGTAGCTGTGCTGGCCTTCTCATCTATGCAGGGGCCTGGAAATAGGTTCTGTGGCAAGGGTACTCTCTGGCACCCCTCTATCCTGCTCTCTCTTCTCTGTTAAACTGACTCTGTGTTGCATGTTGAACAAAGGAAAACATCCTTTCTGCTGTGGGTGTCATTCTTTGCATACTGAAAAACCAGGGCCCCACGTTTTTCAGTCAGTTGACTTTGTTAGGTGGTCCCTTCCACCTTCTGCCGTAATGCTATTACCCCATCAGGCCTCCAGTTCCCAACTCCACCTTCATGTCTAAAGCACTTGTACCCCAGCCTTCCACCTCCTCTTATGATTCAGTGACTATGAAGGTAAATGAACCAATCCTAGAGCACATCACGTTTTGGATAGATGCTGGGGAGGTGGCCAAGGGCCTCCTATATCCAAAATCATTTAGGGTTTAGAGGATACCTCCCCCTATAAAGGCTTGAAGAGGAGTGAGATTAAGGGGCTTTAAAAAAACAACCCTAGCATCTAGGATTCCACAAATCCATTTTTGCAAACTTTGAACCCAAATTCAAAGTTTGGTGGGTTTCATTCTTTCTTTATGGTCTTAACCACCCACGTGCGTTCTCAGTCAAGTCTGACTCTTTTCAACTGTGGACTGTAGCCCACCAGGTTCCTCTGCCCATGGGATTTCCCACAGAAGAATACTGAAGTGGGTTGCCATTTCCTCCTCTGGAGGATCTTCCTGACCCAGGGATTGAACCCATGTCTCCTGGAGCTCCTGCATTGGCAGGCTGATTCTTTACCACTGAGGCACATGGGAAGGTCCTAACTTCCCCAGAGCTGCACTGAAGTGCCACCCAGCAGCCCTTACAATGATCAGTTCTGCAGCTGAAGGGAAGAGTGGATTCCTGCAGTTCCTGAATCTTCCTACAGACAGTGACTACATAACACTCTAATGGAAATACTAAAAGAGTCATGTTAACAAATGTCAATAAATCAATCAATAATAAAATAAAAAATAAACTGTGATATTCTCAGACATAGCAGACATACAATTTGAATTTTGAATTGAATTATCCATTTATCTATAGTGGCTTCCTGTATTGCTTGAATTTATGTACTTAAACTATGAGAAACCTAGATTCTAGTTACTCTTACCTTTTTCTTTTTTTAAGATACTATTTTCATTAATTGTTTAAAAAGACACATTTAGTTCTTTAATGCATTTTGAGTTTATTTTTGTGGATGGTGTAGGAGGTGTTCTAATTTCATTCCTTTACACATAGTTGACCAGTTTTCCCAGTACAACTTGTTGAAGAGACAGTTTTTTCTCCATTGTATGTTTTTGCCTCCTTTGTCAAAGATAAGGTGACCATAGGTTGTGAATTTATCTTCAGGCTATCTTCTTCCATTGATCTATATTTCTGTTTTTGTGTCAATACCATACGATCTTTATGACTGTAGCTTTGTAGTGTAGTCTGAAGTCAGGAAGGCAGATTCCTTCAGTTTCATTCTTCTTTCTCAAGATTGCTTTGGCAATTGGGGTCTTCTGTGATTCCATACAAATTGTGAAATTATTTGGTCTAATTCTGGGAAAAATACCATAGTCAGTGTGATAGGGATTGCATTGAATCTCTAGATTGCTTTGGGTAGTATAGCCATTTTCACTATATTGATTCTTCCAATCTAAGAACATGGTATATCTTTCCATCAGTTTGTGTCATCAAAGATTTGATTTCTGCGTATGGGTCTTTTGTGTCTTTAGGTAAATTTATTCATAAGTATTTTATTCTTTTTGTTGTAATGGTGAATGGGTTCGTTTCCTTATTTTCTCTTTCTGATTTTTCATTGTTAGTGTATAGGAATGCAAGGGGTTTCTGTATATTAATTTTATATCCTGTGATTTTACTATCATTGATCAGAAGAATGAAATTAGAATACCTCAAGAGACTCAAAATGGATTAAAGACCTAAATATAGGACCAGAAACTATAAAACTCTTAGAGGAAAACATAGGCAGAACACTCTCTGACATAAACCACAGCAAGATCTTCTATGACCCATTTCTTAGAATAATGGAAATAAAAACAAAAATAAATGTGACTGAATTAAGTTTAAAAGCTTTTGCACAATGAAAGAAACTATAAGCAAGGTGAAAAGGTAACCCTCAGAATGGAAGAAATTAATAACAAACAAAACAACTGACAAAGAATTAATCTCCAAAATATACAAGCAGCTCATGCAGCTCAATACCAGAAAAACAAACAACCCAATCAAAAAGTGGGCAGAAGACCTAAACAGACATTTCTCCAAAGAAGAGATACAGATGGCTAATAAACACATGAAAAAATTCTATGAGAGAAATGCAGATCTAAACTATAATGGGGTATCAATTCACACCAGTCAGAATGGCCATCATTAAAAAATCTACAAACAATAAATGCTGGAGAGGGTGAGGGGAAAAGGAACCCTCATATACTGTTGGTAGGAATATAAATTTATACAGTCACTATGGAGAACAGTGTGGAGATTCTTTAAAAAACTAGGAATAAAATTACCATATGACCTAGTAATCCCAGTGCTAGGCTTATACCCTGAGGAAACCAGAATTGAAAAAAGATATCTCAATGTTCATTGTAGCACTATTTACAATGGCTAGATGTCATTCAACAGATGAATGGATAAGGAAGCTGTGGTATTTATACACAATGGAATATTACTTAGCTATAAAAAGGAATGCATTTGAGTCAGTTCTAATAAGGTTGATGAACCTAGAATCTATTATACAGAGTGAAGTAAATATACTAAAGACAGATAAAGACAAATATTATATATTAACACAAACATACACACATACATATATGTGGAACCTAGAAAGACAGTACTGATGATTCTACTTATAGGGCAGCAAAGGAGATAGACATTTTGGACACAGTGGGGGAAGGACAGGGTCAGATGATATGAAAGAACCACATTGAAACATATACATCACCACATGGAAAATAGATAGCCAGTGGGAGTTTGATATATGATACAGGGAACCCAAAAGCCAGTACTCTATGACAACCCAGAGGGGTAGGATGGGTAGAGCTACAGGAGGGAGGTTCAAGAGGAAGAAGATATATGTATACCTAATGCTGATTCATGTTGATGTTTGGCAAAAACCATTACAAAACTGTAAAGTAATTATCCTCTAATTTAAAAACAATTTAAAAAGATACATTGCTGTGCATACCTTAATATTAACCAACAGAAAAATCAATATCCAATGCTTGTACTTTATTTCTCATTAGTCAGGGCTAATGGAATTTTTATAAGATTATACACAGTTTTGTTTTGTTTTTAACTAAGCAAATTATCAAATAAATAAAAAACTCAATTATGTCAAAATATATGATTGGAACTGGGGAAAATGAAAATAAATTCATTATTTCATGTCAAGATGTAAAATTAGCAGTATTTAATAAAACTTTTCACCATCTAACCTGTAGTGTTGATACTTGGAAATCATTCCAGTTCTACAGTTTGGTTTTCTAAGCCAATTATTGTAAGGAATTAAAGAAGGTTAAAAGTACTAGCAAATACTTTTAGGAAATAGTATTACTCTGGGCTGATTAATTTTGATGTATTTCTAAAGAAAGCAAGGTAAAGCAAGTTTAAATTCAAGATCTTTGACAGAGGAAATACTTGGTATTTAACCATAAAACGGAAATTGAGGGACAGAGAGCTTCACTAGACTTCCATTACTGTGAGCTCATATGCTTCCATTGCTGTAGGAGATAATGGATTTAAGGAACACATTATTTGAGATGGGGAGGGAAGCTTGCCATTGAGGAACCTTATAAGGTCAATTTGAACACCTAGGACCCCTTCTTATATTGACAAAAAAAAAAAAAAAACAAAACTGTGCTTCAAGATTAAAAGCAGCTTATCATCAAGTTTCTGATATGAAACAAATACACCAGTTATATATTTTAGTTTGTTATAAAGGCTGAAAAAAATTTTTAAAGAGAACTTTAGGGGAAAAAAGTTTAAAAATACCTCTTCTTCAAAATTCATCCTCTGGATAGATCCTGCAAATTGAAAATGACCAATCATACTTTAAAATAATTTCCTTCTATATAAGTTTCAAATTCCTGCCTTGATCTTGAAATAATTTATTTTAGCCATTAGTAAATAGGATACTTCCTCCTGAATACTTTGTAATCTTTCACAGTGTAAGCCACTTTTCATTTTTATCAGTTAGTAAATCTGGCACTATGAATTGGCAGAAAGAAAACACAGTCCCATGTTGAGAAGAGAAACATTTCACTACCCCATGTGCTATGTTCTGAGATGAATCAGATGTCCTTGGGTGATACCGTGTGCCGTGCACAATAATTAGACTTAATGATAAAATATCATGGAGGTTTTTTGTATTATACTTGTGACTCTGGGGTTGTGATTAAATATTATTTTAAAGGTATAACTGTAAAGATAGCAAGTCCCAGGCATAAAATTTTACCAAAGTATAATTTTAAGAACTTGTTCATGTTTGGGTGAGAATTAATACAATTAATAGAAAATATGTAAAATGCTGTAATTTTAAATAGCAGAAAAAGAACCAGACTAATTAGTTTTTCACTTAATTATTCACAACAGCATTCTTGAAGTGGTATTTCGTGATATTCATGTAAGAGCACAGACATTTAGAAATGGCTCACAATTTTTCTGTCAGCTTTACTGTTCTAGCCATGAACGGAGACTTACTACTCTTAACTCTAATGTTATTCAAAACTGTATCCGGATCTAATTTCTGAGGATAAAAATATGCAAGTATTCTTTAAAATAAAATTTCAATGAACAAATATGTTGAAAGCTGACTGATTATAAATAAGCTACATTTCTTCCCAAATAACAACATTACAAGATATTTGGGCCAAAGTTAGAGCATTGTTTTCTAATGGCCATAAAACTTTTTAAATGTAGAAGTGATCATAAGTTATATTATATATATATGGAGGAAAAAAAGAGGAGTAATTCTATGTATGAGGCTAGAATGTTACATATTTCAGTTCAAATACAAGCAAAATCATATAGTACTACTATGCAACTAAGTATAACATCACTGCAAGCCTAAATTTATGATACACCCAGAGTAAACCAATGAAAAAAGTTTGCGTGACAGTTTAGAATTACAATAGAACCATTTGACAAAAAAAAAAAAAAAACATTTTAGCTCTTTGAATCCAAAACCCATAGATCTACCGTTCATTAATTTTATAAAAATAGTGACCAAGTGATGTACAGACTGAAAGAAATTCTGACATCCCATTTAACATCTGAGACTTAAAAACTGATCTACCAAAAAGAAATAAAAGGCAAATTTACATAGGGGACAAATAGGTGTGGTGGAATCAAGAGAGGTTAGTAAAATAGCAATATTTCCAAAAGCTGTATTTGTAAGGAAAGCTGAGGATACCATGCGAAAAGCATGTTAAATCAGCGAGTGCAAAGGCAAAATGCTGGCAAAAATAAAATGCATATAAGAAGCTGAAATTTAGGTTGGAAGGATAAAAAGATAGGCATTCACATCAGGGGCTTGGCAGCAATATAGAGTGAGAAACAGAGCTCTAGGCTTCATTTGTCTGCTCTGGATCTTAGGCATAGTAGCCCAAGAAAAATTCTAGTTTCTACACTAATGTGTCAAACTACACAAATGTAGTTGTTAAAGTGAGCAAAAGAACCAAAACGAGAGAGGTTGAAGAGAGCCCTACATAGATGGTGACCAAACACACAAGATCAGTTGTGGTTCAAACTGACTGGAATTCCCAAATGCGGATGATTCATACTGAACTAGAAATTGCTCTGTGTGCCCTTGACTGTGTGAAATAAAATGCAGATAATCTGAGCACATATGCAATAAATACAGACAAGACGTAAAAAAGAGATCAAGGGAGGGAGGGGATAAAACTAGTGGATTTACAAAGGAAGTACTTTGTCTTTTTTTTTTTTTCTTAATTTTACATTACAGTTGCTTAACTAAGTGTGATGGAATAGAGCCAAATAGTGTTATTGTTTGTTAACTTCAAGTTATTTACTCTAACAAATCTTTAAAGTACATAATATAGGATTGATCCTGTTTCTTGAATATGGTAGCAGTATCAAAAATAAGAGTATTATCATTCAGTGACACAGATATTACTAACTTTTCCTTTTTTTCTGTTCTAAAAAAAAAAAAAAACTCACTGTATCACAAATATTTGAAAAATAAAGATCAATGTCAATGAGTCTTCAACTCTTATTTATTTCTTGCTGTACCACCCTGGTCCTTTTGATTCAGGTCCTGGATTTACAATTTCTCTTATAAGTGTCACCTGAAGAATATTCCCACAATCCTTCACTCATGCAGTCTTAAATATTTTTTAGTAGGAAGGTATTTTGCAACCTGGAGTGTTTTTTTAATCCAGTTAAATTATTTTTCATACTCCATTACTTTTTTTTTATCCATTGAAAGGAGATAATAAATGCAATAGACATCATTCGTAGCACATTTGTGATTCTAGAAATTTATACCTTGTGTAAGATGGAACTGAGCAAACTCTGAGAGATAGTGAAGGACAGGAAAACCTGGAATGCTGCTTCATGGGATCACTGAGAGTCGGACACGACTGAGTCACTGAACAGCAACTAAAAGATGGAAACGTAACTCTATACCATTAAAAATATTGCTAGTTGCCCGTTGTCAAGTAGAATAAAGTTCTAAATTTTTAACTAAAGAAGGCTGAAGGAAAACTCTGACTATATCTAGTTTATTCAGATACAGGGACATTATTATCTTTTCCTAAGATCTAAGACAACACCAATTAAATACTTTGAGAGATGCAGCAAGGAGCTCCTACCACATGAGTAAGGATATCACAAAAGACTTGCATAGAATAAAGGCATTGTGCTAACACGCTCAACTTTTCCGTGATTAAAAACTAGAAAAAAATTGGAGAGGAATATTACACTTCAACCTGTAAAGATTTGGGGGCTGTTATTTCACATTTCAAGCAGTTGTTTCCCTAAACATCAACGTTAAAAAGTATAATATCATGTTCAGTCTCAAGCATGAAATCAGAAAGCCACATCAAATGCATAAACTGCATAACTGTAGTTTTGTTTTTCTTTGTAGGGTTTGTTTTTCTCATCTAAAACAAGTGAAATGACTTTAAACCGCTTACATAGTCATTGCAATCTGACTGCAATGTGTTCTTTCTTCTACCTTCCCAAGGATTTCTGGTGTTAAAATAATGGATTCACAAGGAATAAACTGCATACACACAATCAGTTCCTGAAAAGTGTAGGCGGCTCATGCAGCATGGTGCGATCACACTGTAGCATACAGTTTTCTTACAACAGTGCCCTTAAATTCCATGAGACTCAGCCTTATTACATGGCACGGGCCTCCCGCTGGCTAAGCGGATGTCAAGAACATGACTGCTTGGAGTAAGTCATGGCATGTAGGCTGTCTCTGATTCACCATTTAAAAGTCAAGTATGGAATCAGTTGGGGAGTTGATACCAAGGCATTTTAGAAGGGAAAAACGTCATTCCCCCAAAAAAGCAAGAGGCCCAGTGTCACAGGAGGACTTAAGTCTGTCTTCTGTGGCTCAGTCTTCCACTCTGTGATGTGATGTGTAGTTCTAGTTATTTCTCATCTAAACCTGCCCCCTTTTGGTGCCCAATGAAAATGCCCATGGTAGCGGAAAGTGAAGCTTCAGGACTATTCTGAGTATTCTGAGGTTCTTGGATGTGTCAATCCTGCGAACCATTTAAATACGTGTCTATAAAATCTTACTTTTTAAAGCACAAATTTTATAGAGTGTACAATTCTGTTGGAAAATAAATACAGCATATATAAATGTATGTATTCATACACCTTAAAATTTATTTATTTGAGGGAGTGTGGATTCATCTGTGTTATCTCCTTGGAATGATATTTTTAGATAAGAGAAGCTTAAGAAGAGCTGATAAGAGATACTGTCTAACTTGCATCATAAAGAAGGCTGAATGCCGAAGAATTGATACTCTTGAACTGTGGTGCTGGAGAAGCCCTTCAGAGTCCGTTGGACTGCAAGGAGAGCAAACAAATCAATCCAAAAAGAAACCAACCCTAATTATTCACTGGAAGGACTGATGCTGAAGCTGAAGCTCTAACATTTTGGCCACCAGATGCAAAGAACTGACTCATCGGAAAAGACCCTGATGCTGGGAAAGATTGATGGCAGGAGGAGAAGTGGGGAACAGAGGATGAGATGGTTGGATGGCATTACCAACTCAATGGACATGAATCTGAGCAAACTCCAGGAGACCGTGAAGAACAGGGAATCCTGAGTGCTGTAGTCCATGGGGTTGCTGTCGGACACAACTTAGCGAATGAACAGCAAGATGTCTATGTAGGGGTGCTCTTTGCTTTTTTACAATCCTGGGCAACAAAATGCTCAGTTGATCACCATCTGAGGAATGCCTTAGTCAGTTTATGTATCTAAGTGAAAAACTAATTTGTAATAAGTATATGAATTGACCCAGCTTGTCTTAAGTTTTCTTTTTCTCTCTACACATCTATGTCTTTACTTGATTAAAGAATATGATAATGGAAAATAATGTTTAAAAGAGATGGGTGCAAGTCATTTCTTAGAAAAGTATCTTTAAAGAGTTGGGCCCTTACTTTAGACCATATATGGAAATTTATACAAAATAAATTATAGTCACTAACGTAAGGGTTAAAGCTATAAAACATCCACAAGTAAACATAGGAGAAAATTTGCTTAGCTGTGGATTAGACAATAATTTCTTAGATATGACACCAAAACCACAAGTGACTAAAAAAATAGATTGGATTTGTCAAAATACATCCATGGCGGATTCATGTTGATATATCGCAAAACCAATACAATATTGTAAAGTAATTAGCCTCTAATAAAAATAAATAAATTTAAATTAAAAAAAATTATGTTTCAAATAAAGCCATCAAGAAAATGAAAAGACAACCTACAGATTAAGATTAAATATTTGCAAATTATATATCTGTTAAAGGAATTTTATCTAGTTTGGAAAGAACTCTTACAACTCAATGATGGGGAAATAAAGGTAAATATTGGGCAAATAATTTGAATAAACTGTTCTCAAAAATGTGCATATATGTGTGTGTGTGTGTATGTGTGTATAGATGTCCAATAAGCACATGAGAAAACACTTAATGTCTATAGTCAAGCAAATCAAAAAAACAGTATCACAAGATAGATCCCTGGATCCAGAAGATCCCCCAGAGAATGGAATGGCAACCCACTCCAGTATTCTTGCCTGGAGAATTCCATGGACAGACCATGGGGTCACAAGAGTCAAACACAACTGAGCAACCAACACTTCACTTTTCAGATACCTACTAGATATCACCTTAGATTAGATACAACTTCAAACCCACCTGAATGGCTACAATTAAAAAAAAAAAATCAACTGCAGATGGGCCCCTTGAATCTTTAATTTGTTCATGAGAGAAAACTATACAAAGGTGGGGAAAGAACCACAGGGAAGCTGCAGTACCAGCAATAGAAATTCCTAGAGATCACTCGGAGCTGAGAAGAGCTTGTGTTACCATCAGCTAGAGTGGAAAGACATCATGATACATGGAGAATTCTATAGACTTCTCAAATGGGACATCATTTTAATACTGTGGCTATTAGTCTTATTTAAAGTTGCTTTGGACCCTCCCTGCTGCTGCTGCTGCTGCTGCTAGGTCGCTTCAGTCGTGTCCGACTCTGTGCGGCCCCATAGACGGCAGCCCACCAGGGTTCCTCATCCCTGGGATTCTCCAGGCAAGAATACTGGACCCTCCCTAACAAACCTTAAAAGCAAATACAGAAAAGGATCAAACTGACTCCCAGTAACATAACTGTGTTCCAGAACAAAGTCCATCTAATACTTTTGCTATAAAGGAATACAACAAAATCCAGAATTCAAAAATGTAATCTTCATATCTAGTATCCAACCCATGATTAGTTGGCAGACAAATAAGCAGGTAATTGTGAGTCATGATTAGAAGAAAAACCAAGCAACTGAATTAACAAAGACAAGTGAGAAGGTAGGATTAGACAGAAGAAGCATTGAAGCAGCAATGAATATGCTCCATATACTTAAGGATGTTGATGAGCAGGCAGACATAATGAGGAAAAATATGAAAGACATAAAAAAGAAATTGAAATGGAACTTATAAAAATGAAAGAAAAGAGACTGACATGAAACATATAATAGAGAAGATCAATAGATTGTAGTATGCCGAATAGAAAAAGATCATTAACTGAAAACACAGACATAGAAATATTCCAAAAGGAAATGGGGACAAAAAGAAAAAAAAAAAAGAAAAAAAAAAGAAAAAAATCCCACAAAATAAAGCATAGAAAAAAGACGGAGAGGAAAAAAAAAATCAACAGAGGACCAGTAACTGCAAAATGACAACAAGCTGTTTAACATAGGTGTAATGAAGTTCTAAACAAGAAAGAGAATAAAATAAGAAAATGTTTAAATAAATAAGAAAACTTCATATCAAAGTTCAATAAGTTTCAAACAAAACAAATGCAAATAAAACCACACCAAGGAACACTATATCCAAACTGCTGAACATCAATGATTATTAAAAAAAAAAAAAAAGCTTAAAAGTACCCAGAATAAAAGACATATTAGATGTAGAGTAAGAAAGATAAGAACGGTAGTAGACTTTGTAACACAGATGATAAAAGAAAAAAAAAAGAGCAATATTTTTAAATTACAGAGGGCTAGAGTAAAAGCCAACATAGACTTCTATATCTAGTGAAAATATTTTTCAAGCATTGGTAAAAAAAAGCCTTTTCTCCAAATAAAGCCCAAGAAGATTCATCACCAGCAGATATGCACCACAAATTATAGTAAAGGATGCTTATCAAACAAATGGAAAAGGGTAAATGACAGAAATTTAGATGTACAGAGAGGTGAAGGCGCATGGGAAAATAAAACTAGAAGATAGCTGCCTCTCCAAAATAAAATAGTAATGATATGTTGCAGAGTTTATAGCACATGCAGAAGTGAAATGTATGACGGCGTTAGCACAACGGACAGGAGGGAGGGGATGAGGAGCAATGTTGCAAGTTCCTCACATAATATGCGAACTGGTAGAAGGTGGCTGAAAGCTGTCTGTGATAATGTAGAGGTGTGTATTGTAAGCCCTAGAGCAACTTCTAAACAAACAAACAAAAAACAGAATAAGAACGGGCTACAGCTAATAAGCCAATGGCAGAGATAAAATATTATACTAAAAATACTCATTTAAACTAAAGTAAGGCAGGGGAAAAAAGATAAAAGGAAGCAAACACTTCTGGCTAATTGGGAAAATATAGCAAAGTGGGACCTTTTCACCTATCATTTCAACAATGACATTAAATATAAATATATAAATATATATTTTAAAAGTATAAAAATATAAATACAATATATACATAAACCGTATATACATATACTGATTAAAAGCCAGTGGTTGTCAGATTGTACAAAAAAGCAACACCCAAATATGTGCTATCTATAGCAAACCTACATATCAATTACATAAACCGTATGTACATATACTGATTAAAAGCCAGTGGTTGTCAGATTGTACCAACAAAGCAACACTCAAATATGGGCTGTCTATAGCAAACCTACATATCAATTACTTTAGGTGAATGAGAGAGTGTTTTCTAAGTTCAGTAACAAGGCATCATTGTCTACTTCTTCATCTCTATTCAAATTTGTACTGAATGTCCAAGATATGAAACAGGAACTAAAACTCACTCAACTCACAGGTGGAATGATTATCTATTTAATTATCCTATGGAATATACTTCCCAAGTAGTGCATTTGGTAAAGAATCTGCCTGCCAATGCTGGAGACACAAGAGTCGTGGGTTTGATCCCTGGATCAGAAAGATCCCCTGGAGTAGGAAATAGCAACCCACTCTGGTATTCTTGCCTAGAAAAGTCCATGCACAGAAGACCCTGGTGGGCTACAGTCCATGGCGGTTGCAAAGAGTTAGACACAACTGAGTGCACACTCACACAGAATATACAGAATAGTTCCCAAAACGAATATCTGAGGTTTCAATGTCACAGAATACAAGTATCAATTGTATTTCTACATATTAGCAACAAATATAAGTGGAACTTTATTATTGGGTCATTTAAAATAACATCAGTATCAAGTAATATGCAGAGATAATTTTTTAAAAAAATATGTCCAAGATCTTTACTCTGAAACTACAAAACATTGCTAATAGAAGACCCAAATAAATGAATAGGAATTAGGAGACATCATATTGTTGAGGAGTCAATTCTGTCCATATTGATTTATGTTTACAATGTGACTCCAAACAACATTCCAATAGGCTTTCAAGTTTAAAGTTTGATTCTAAAATTTATAGGGCAATTGGAAGGGTATTACAGATGACCAACATAATTTTCCAAAAAAACAAATATGGAAGATCTATATGACCTGACTTTAAGACATACTATAAAGCTACAGTAATTAAGACAATATGTAATATTGGCATAAAAACAGATACAAAGATCAATGGACAGAATAGATAGTCTACAAATAGACCCATTCTTATACAGCCAATTGATTTTTGGTGGCATCTCAGGTAATTCAGTGAGGAATGGAAGTATTTTTCAACACAAGGTACAGGAACAATTGGGTATCCATAGGTAAAAACACTGACTCTTATCTTGTACCATATAAATCAAGTAACTTGAATCAGAAATCTGCATAAAAGCCCCCAAATTATGTAACTTCTAAGAGAAAGCACAAGTGAAAATATTTTTACCTTAGATTAGACAAAGATTTCTTAAACAGGACACACAGACAAAATGATAAACTATACCTAATCAAAATTTAAAACTTGTGCACTTCAAAAGATACCATTAAGAAAATATAAAGGCAAGGCTAGCAGTGGGAAAAATGTTCACAGAACAGACATCTGATAAATTTATTCGGAATGCACAAGGTACCCAATAATAAGATAACTATTTTTAAAGGGACAAAAGATTTGAACAGAGAGAAATTTCATAAAACTGAGACAGGCTGGGACCTCAAATCCTTGGCAGCAGTGCTTGCACCTGACAAATGTCTCCTCAACCAACAAAATACAAAGAAACTTCCTTGGACAGCAAGGAGACCAAACCAGTCAATCCTAAAGGAAATCAACCCTGAATATTCATTGGAAGGACTGATGCTGAAGCTCCAATTCTTTGGTCACCTGATCTTTTAAAAGACTCTGATGCTGGGAAAGATTGAGGGCAGGAGGAGAAGTGGGAGACAGAGGATGAGATGGTTGGATGGCATCACTGACTTAACGGACATGAGTGAGTGAGTGAGTGAGAGTTGCTCAGTCATGTGTGACTCTTTGAGACCTCATGGACTGTATGTAGCCTGCCAGGCTCCTTTGTCAATGGGATTCTCCAGGCAAGAATACTGGAGTCCCATTTCCTTCTCCATAATGGACATGGGCTTGAGCAAACTCCAGGAAATGGTGAAAGACAGGGAAGTCTGGTATGCTGCAGTCCATGGGGTTGCAAAGAGTTGGACATGACTGAGCAACTCAACAATAACAAATAAAGAACTAAAGATAATTGTGTGTGTGTGTGTCTGTGTGTGTGTGTGTCCGTGTGTGTGTGTGCAGTTGGGACAAACTAGATAACAAAACATAAAAAGATAAAAAACCCAAATGCCACCTCTGAAGAGCTGGGAGCAAAAACTACAGGTCAGAAGCAAAAGCAAGGTACTGTGCCTGCCCCTGTACTTACTACCACCAAAGAAGTGGGCAAAGCACCTCAGCCACCCCTCTAGCCTGACTCCTGGGCACACCCCTACCATCACTCCATATGAGGAACCAGTTCACCTCCCAACTTGGGCGGCAAGCAAGAGAACCTGTTACTTGTTTTCGCTCACCCCTGCTTCAGTTTTGTGTATTAGTTACTCAGTCGTGTCTGATCTTTGCAACCTCATGGATTGTAGTCTGTAGCCTGCAAGGCCCTTCCGTCCATGGGATTTCCCAGGCGGGAATACTAGAATGAGGTGCCATTCCCTTTTTCAGGGGATTCTCCAGACATAGGAATCAAACCCAGGTCTCCTGCATTGCAGGCAGATACTTTACTGTCTGAATCACCTACTGTGCTGCAGTAGGGGCCCCAGTAAAGTCTTGCCTGAATTTCTTGCCTGGTTTCATCAATTTCTATTGATTAAGAAAGGCCAAGGGCTCTGGTGGGTGACAAAATAAGATATTCCAATAACCAATATAGCACATAAAATATTACATGCCATTACTTATTAGAAATATGCAAATTAAGATCACCATGAGATATTAGTACTTATTTTAGAGAGTGGCTAAAGTTAAGAGAAATGACATACCAAGTTTTGGTGCAAAGGTGGGGTGGATGAAAGTCTCTTACATTGCTCGTGCAAATGCAAAGTATTGTATTTGGAAAGGGCTTCCCTGGTGGCTCAGTGATAAAGAATCCACATGCCAAATGCAGGAGATGCTCATTTGATCCCTGGGTTGGGAAGATCCACTAGACGAGAAAATGACAACCCACTCCAGTACTTTTGCCTGGGAAATCCCCTGGACAGTACAGCATGGCTGGCTACAGTCCATGGAGTCACTTAAGAGTTGGACACGAATGAGTGACTAGACAACAACAATATCTGAAAAATTGTTTGGCAACTAGATCTAATAGAGTGCCTGAAGAACTATGGATGGAGATTCATAACATTGTACAGGAGGCAGTGATCAAAACCATCTCCAAGAAAAAGAAATGCAAAAAGGAAAAATGGTTGAGGCCTTACAAATAGCTGAGAAAAGAAGAGATGCAAAAGGCAAAGGAAAAAAGATATATGCATCTGAATACAGACTTCCATAAATAGCAAGGAGAGATAAAGCCTTCCAAAGTAACAATGCAGAGAAATAGAGGAAAAAATAGAATGAGAAATATTAGAGATCTCTTCAAGAATATTAGAGACACCAAGGGAACATTCCATGCAAAGATGGGCTCAATAAAGGACAGAAATGGTATGGACCTAACACAGCAGGAAATATTAAGAAGAGGTGGCAAGAATACACAGAAGAACTATACAGAAAAGGCCTTAAAAACCTAGATAACAATGATGATGTAATCAGTCACCTAGAGTCAGCAATCCTGGAGTGAAAAGTCAAGTGGGTGTTAGGAAGTATTACTACGAACAAAGCTAATGGAGGTGATGGAATTCCAGTTGAGCTATTTCAAATCCTAAAAGATGATGCTGTGCAAGTGCTGCACTCAGTATGTCAGCAAATTTGGAAAACTCAACAGTGGCCACAGGACTGAAAAGGTCAATTTTCATTCCAATCCAAAGGAAGGCAATGCCAAAGAATGCTCAAACTACCGCACAATTGCACTCATCTCACACGCTAGCAAAGTAATGCTTAAAATTCTCCAAGCCAGGCTTCAACAGTACATGAACTGTGAACTTCCAGATATATAAGCTGGTTTTAGAAAAGGCAGAGGAACCAGAGATCAAACTGCCAACATCTGTTGGACCATAGAAAAAGCAAGATAATTCCAGAAAAACATCTACTTCTGCTTCATTGACTACTCTAAAGCCTTTTGAGTGTGTGGATCACAACAAACTGTGGAAAATTCTTGAAGAGATGGGAATACTAGACCACCTTACCTGCCTCCTGAGAGATCTGTATGCAGGTCAAGAAGCAACAAGTAGAATCAGACATGGAACAATGTACTGGTTCAAAATTGGGAAAGGAGTACATCAAGGCTGTATATAAATTGTCATCCTGCTTATTTAACTTATAGGCAGAGTACCTCATATGGAATGCTGGGCTAGATGAAGCATAAGCTGGAATCAAAATTGTGGAGAGAATTATCAATAACCTCAGATGTGCAGATGACACCACCTTTATGGCAGAAAGTGAAGAGGAATTAAAGAGACACTTGATGAAGGTGAAAGAGGAAAGTGAAAATGCTGGCTCAAAATCCAGCATTCAAAAAATGAAGATCATGGCATCCAGTCCCATCACTTCATGGCAAATAGATGGGGAAACAATGCAAACAGTGACAGACTTTATTTTCTTGGACTCCAAAATCACTGTGGATGGTGGCTGCAGCCATGAAATTAAAAGATACTTCCTCCTTGAAAGAAAAGCTATGACCAACAGAGTATTAAAAAGCAGAGACATTACTTTGCCAACAAACATCCATCTAGTCAAATCTATGGTTTTCTAGTAGTCATGTATGAATGTGAGAGTTGGACCATAAAGAAGGCTGAGTGCCAAAGAATTGACGCTTTGAACTGTGGTGTTGGAGAAGACTCTTGAGAGTCCCTTGGACAGTAAGCAGACCAAACCAATCAATCCTAAAGGACATCATCCCTGAATATTCATCAGAAGGACTGAAACTCCAATACTTTGGTCACCTGATGCGAAGAGCTGCCTCATTAGAAAAGACTCTGATGCTGGCCAAGATTGAAGGCAGGAGGAGAAGGGGACAACAGAGGATGAAATGCTTCTGTGGCATTCCTGACTCAATGGACATGAGTTTGAACAAACTCTGGGAGATGGTGAAAGACAGGCATGCCTGACGGCTGCAGTCCATGGAGTTGCAAAGAGTCAGACACAAGTGAGTGACTCAACAACAACAAATCTGGCAATTAAAAGTAAATATATACATACAATAAGATACAGAAATGCCATTTTCTAGCTATTTACCCATGGAAAATAAAAATATACACTCACACAAATACTCTCTCCAGTTCTCATGTCAAATTATTTAAAATACATGTGGGTTCCAGCTTAAGTACCCTTCCATTTATGAATTCATAAACAACACTGCTCAGCAATAAAAAGTATTGAATCACTGACACATACAAAAAGAAAGGAGAATCTTTCTGAAGATAATGTTAACTAGAGCAATGCGTCAGATGGGTTGGACTGGTGAAGTGTTATGTGGAAAGAGTGGAGAGGTCAAGTTGTAAGTAAGATCCCAAATCAGTGTTTGACCCACATCGAGGCAACACACACAGTACCTGTGCCCTCAGTGGCTGTTTGAGTCAATTGTCACACATAGCTGTGTGTAGACTGCTTGTTTTTCCACAAATGGGATGCCTTCATGGCACTTTCACTCAAGTAGCTTGAAACAATGCCTTTCTAATACAAAAATGAGAATAACAGGCTACCTGAGCAGGTATTAGGGTTAGATTTGGGCTGAACAAAAACATCTGGATTTCAGGAAACAAGCCACCACCGCTTTAAGTGTAAAAAGCCTCACTTTTAGATCAACTCTTTCTTCCTTACTCTGAAGAACAGTAATATTCTATCTTACCAAATAATTTAAGATGTTACTTTCATCTATCCCTCATTTCAGATTCTTTGTAATTATGGAAAAGAATATATTATCTTGATTTTTGAAGCTCACATTATAAAGGAAAGTACAGGTTTGCAAGATTAGAAGGTTATTATTCCCTTTGTCAATCACTTGGTGTACACTAGGGTTCACTTAGAATACTTTCATAGTGTGAACTCCAATAGTTGTAAAATTTACAGTAACAGACAAATATGTAGAATACATACAGCATAAAGCAATGCATATTTTATGCTTCATTTTAAAGAAAGTTATGCAGCAGCAATAAAATAACTAAATAAAAGTACCTTTCTACCTCTATTTTACACAGTAAGTAAAGAACAGGATTCACACCTAGAATTTGGTATTCCTTATGTGTAATCTTTTAAAACATTTTAAGTTATCTAATTAACTTCTTCTGAAAGGAATATTCAAATGTGAAAATAACAACTTAAATTCAATTTTATTTCTTCTTTAGAATCCTTAGCCTTAATTTTTTTCTCTGTAACTGAGCATTTTTTGAGTAGCTGGCTTCTTTATTTGAATATAACTCATGTCACATACAGAATATCTACCATGTGTTCCTAGAACAGGAAAATCAATGAAAATAGCATGAAGAGCCCCAGTAAGCCTGTTTTTGATGAATTATATCCTTAAAGATATACCTTGTATGTGGTTCAAAATGTATTGATTACTGACAACTGTTTCTGTAATATCAATAATGCACTATTCTCTTGAACTTCCCCTGAAGTGACAGGGTTTAATTGAGAGAGCCCTAAACAATAAATTGACTACCAAGGAGACAGAATAATGAAACTGAATCAAACTTTTAAAATAAATACTAATTCTAAACTTGAGGCAAACATATTGATGTCTCTGTTTGCTCTGCCTTTTTTTTGACTTGTATCTTTCATAATAAGCTGCTTACCAGAGGATTATTACCACACCAAGTTTAAGCTCCTATAAAGCCCATCAACATTTACCATCCTTTCTATCAGCTATT
Organism: Bos taurus; assembly: GCF_002263795.3. Taxonomy (NCBI): domain Eukaryota; kingdom Metazoa; phylum Chordata; class Mammalia; order Artiodactyla; family Bovidae; genus Bos; species Bos taurus. The sequence continues at coordinate 12,388,995 of NC_037354.1, read as the reverse complement.
CAATATTAAGAAATTTTAAACTAGTAGAAATCATCTTAAAATGCCACTTTTACTATTTTAAATCATCTATTATATAACATTATATAATATAAACCTTGAATAAACTTTCCCAATTAGGTTTAATTCCTTTCCTCCTGTTCTGTTTCATCACCGATTAAGTGACCGAGAAACTCCCAACACTTAGGGACTTGATCCAAAGAAGAGCACTCCCTTACTGTGTGGGTATGTACCGAGTTGCTCAGTTGTGTCTGACTCTTTACGACCACATGGACTGTAGCCCTCCAGGCTCCTCTCTCCGTGGAATTCTCCACGCAAGAATACTGGAGTGGGTTGCCATTTCCTACTCCAGGGGATCTTCTCAACTCAGAAATCAAACCCACGTCTCTTGTGTCTCCTGCATTGGCAGGCAGATTCTTTACCATCTGAGCCACCAGGGAAGCTCCAGTGAATATTTAAACCAGAAATAAATTATGCCTACATACTTTGGCCACCTCATGCGAAGAGTTGATTCATTGGAAAAGACTCTGATGCTGGGAGGGATTGGGGGCAAGAGGAGAAGGGGCTGACAGAGGATGAGATGGCTGGGTGGCATCACCGACTCGATGGACATGAGTTTGAGTGAACTCCAGGAGTTGGTGATGGACAGGGAGGCCTGGCGTGCTGTGATTCATGGGGTCACAAAGAGTCAGACACAACTGAGCGACTGAACTGAACTGAACTGAATGCAAGAAGTGCGCTATACAGACTTGTATTCTTAGCAAAACATCTATACCATGCTGTGAGGAGTTCTAAATTAAATTTCTTAATTATTCATAAAAAGCATAGTTGGTGATTAAAGCCTTTTAATCTATTTTCTAGAGTTAAATATCTCAAATATATTATTTATTCAAAATACTTTCCAAGATATTTTAAACAGAAAATTTTGAACAATGCATTTTAAGTCCCACTCTAAAATCTATCATTCACACAATCTATAGCCTTCATTCGTCAAGATAATTATTTGATGATAATATAATCTCAGCACCAGTTTTGCCTATCTGTTCCACCATCTTGCTCCCAATTCGCCATCTTGCTCATGAGTTTATTATTATTAAGCTTTGTTATTCTAGCTTAGAATTCTGACTCCTGCTTTGTCAGTCTAAAAACTATCAAAGGAAAATGACAAATTTTGACAAAACTTATTCAAGCTGTTCTGCCACATTTTCTAAGACCTCATAAATCATTTGTTCACTCCTTGGTTTTAAACTCTTAAGTGGCTTATCTGTGTTATGTCAAGATCAGAACAAATCGGTTAAGAACTTGCAATGAATAAGCTAATTCATCCAGGACTTTCTAGACAATCCAAGGATGAATTGACACTTTGTATGTCAGTGATCAAAATATTGGCTTTGTCATCTGACAGCATTCAGACCTCAGATCTGCCACTTAATAGCTGTTTTGCACCAGGTCATTCTTTCTTGGCATCATATTTTTAAACCGTATGAAAATTGAGGACAATAGTGAATGACAGTTAAATGAGATATGACACATGCAGCGTCTATAGGATTTTTCAGAAGAGAAGTGCTTAGTCAATGCTACTTGCTTTTCTCCTGGCCATCATTATATAAGGATAGCCATTTGCTAATTTCTATAGTAAACCAGCTTGTTAGGACAACCTGGTCATTAATATTAAAAAATTAAATTAAATTTGGTACTTCAGATTTTTTAGCTTTTCTTTCCTGTTTATATATTTTTAAATTTAAGTGACTATATATTGCAAGAATAAGCTAATTATACCTCTTTGTAGCTGATAATGTTTTGTTCCATATGATCAGCACCACTGTAATACATATTGCATGTAAGCTACCAGATACGATTTAATTTAATTATAATTTCATAAGACTGAAGTTTTGCTCACATGGTTGGCTTCCTGTTGGGCATGACATCTTAAAAAGTGATTCATTTAAAAAATAATCCAATCATTAAACTTTGAAAAACTAGGTCTTTCAAATATGTTTCTATGGGATTTAATGTTTTATAAACCTTTGCCAAAATGTTATTCAAACATCTTTTTATCATATTTGAAATATTGCCAGATTAAGACCTCTGCTCAGCGGGCATGATGGGGGGATGCTAGAACTTTCATCATTTCTAAGATGGATGCTTGTAATTCATAATTATCCTTTCTCCCAGCCAAGTGCACCAGAATACATCACTTGCAATGGATGAAGCAAAGGGTGTTCTCTCTCCTCACTCAGTTTAGATTAACAGGCTGTCTCCTTCCTGCACCTGCTTCCCACCCCAACACTGCTTCCAGAAGACAAATAACAACATGTCTTTTAGCAACGCATACTAGGTTCCTTCTTCCTATCATTTTACATTAAGCTAATATTTAGCACCTACTTTGATCCGAGTTCTGTTTCAGGGGTTATAGATATGGGATTCATTCAGTTCAGTTCAGTTCAGTCGCTCAGTCGTGTCCGACTCTTTGCAACTCCATGAATCGCAGCACACCAGGCCTCCCTGCCCATCACCATCTCCCAGAGTTCACTCAAACTCACGTCCATCGAGTCAGTGATGCCATCCAGCCATCTCATCCTCTGTCGTGCCCTTCGCCTCCTGCCCCCAATCCCTCCCAGCATCAGAATCTTTTCCAGTGAGTCAACACTTCACATGAGGTGGCCAAAGCACTGGAGTTTCAGCTTTAGCATCATTCCTTCCAAAGAACACCCAGGGCTGATCTTTAGAATGGACTGGTTGGATCTCCTTGCAGTCCAAGGGACTCTCAAGAGTCTTCTCCAACACTACAGTTCAAAAGCATCAATTCTTCGGTGCTCAGCTTTGTTCACAGTCCAACTCTCACATCCATACATGACCACTGGAAAAACTATAGCCTTGACTAGACGGACCTTTGTTGGCAAAGTAATGTCTCTGCTTTTCAATATGCTATCTAGGATTCATTAGATAAGGTTATCTGTTCACTATCCACAAGCTGAAGTGAGAATAAATTTGGGGCTGGAATCAGTTTGAAATAAATGTGCCAGTTAGATGTAGATCATGGGCGCTTGGAGGAGCATTTCAAAATATGTAATGTCAGAGAGGCAGGGAAAGCTTTCAGAAGCCTTTTACAATTATGTGAGCTTAAACAGTAGCGCATGCAATGGGTAAGACATTAAAATAGTAATAATGTGATTGACTTCTACCTTTTAAATACTTCCTATGACAAATAATGCCAGATGTGTACATTACTTCTATTAATCTTCACAATTCCACACTGGAACTTATTATTCTTATTCCCATTTCATGGATGAAGTGCAGAGATTAAGGTTAAGCCACACACCCAGGACCACAGGCTAGCAAGCAGCAAAGTGGTACAGCCATAGTTCAAAGCCAGGATCCTCAGAGTCACTGTGCCAGAGGAGTCTCCTGTACAAACCTTAAGACTTTGAATGTTCCTGGCCCAGGAGAAATAGGGGAGGACTCGACTCTCACAAAATACTAAGGCATCAGTATGGGACTAAAGGGTTAGTTAGTTGGACCCAAAGTTTTACTGTTTCCTCTCAAACCACAGCAACACAGGCAGATTTATATGCAGTAAAGACAGTATAGCACTGTTTATGAAAAAGCAGACAGCACCACTGACCCAATGGACATGACTCTGACGGAACTCTGGGAGATGGCAAAGGACTGGGAAGCCTGGCATGCTGCAGTCCATGGGCCACAAAGACTCGGGCACGAATTAGTGACTGAACAGTACTGACAAGGACTCTGCCTGGTCCACACCGTTCACAGGACCTCATCCCTTCTATCCTCGTGGGGGGAACCACTCTCTGAGTCCATGTTATCTTTGAGTCCTAGTGATGCCTCCCTTACCTCGACACTCTGCTGTCAACTGCTAAAGCTCTGGCTATGGCTCTTCATTACTTGAGGGCTTTGTCTACTGTCTCTCCGCATCCAAGCATTGCCAGCCTGGGATGACATGATCTGACTTCTCTGTTTCTTGATATTCACCTTTTCAGTGACCTCTTCCTTCTCATCTCCACCTCAGCCACCCACTTGCAGTGTCACAGAACAGGGTATCCTTTCCCATAACCCAGCTTGGAAACATTAAAGCAGATATCCTCTCTCACAGCCAGTCTCTCCCCACCTACCTGTTTGCTCAGCTGCTCACCTTGAATTTATATTTGACTCCAGTAGGACCATTACCCCAGGATTTCCTGTCTTCACTTCCCTTGTGGATCCTGGTTACCACCTACAGCCCCATGGAGGAATCATTCTTTAACTGCCCTCTTGCATTCTCGTGCTCTTTGTTCTTTACATACTATTTGGAAAATTTCGCCCTGGATTAATACCATCTGTGAGCTTTCCTGCTGGGAAGTTTCTGGAGAAAATCAGGCAGCCTTCTGAATATTCATAGTCATAAACCTTAATAACCTCCCAGCAACAGTGGGTAATCTCCCTGCATTTCTCTAGGTGTTATTCTTCTCCACTCAATGCAATGATTATTTCAAACACTGTTTACTTGTTTCAACCATGACTGTCTTTGCCCATCACCCTCAACATGGTCTCCCTTGGTTCAGCAAATAATTCAGTCTCCTGCCACCAAACCAATAAAGCCTTTTAACTCATGTAGCCATCCTTTCCTCTTTCTCTCCTAATACAGTGGGAGAGATACTCCTTTTTCTTTTAAAAACCATTTTCTAATATAATAGGCTTGCATGTTTAAAATATCTTGAAAATGTTTAGAGGTTGAACAAAATAGTCCCTTGTATCAGTAATTCTCTCTTTTGTCTGCTCTTCAGTATCATTTGGGACTGTTAAAAGTCTCAGTACATTGGATAAAACCCAGTCCAATTAAACCAGTCTCTCCAGGAGCAGAAACCAGGCATTTGTATTTTATACAGCATCCCAAGTGATTGTCCTATGGAGACGGATGAAGACCACTGAGGGTGACCTGAATACACGATGAGGCTCCAAGCTAACTTGGAGATTTTCTCAGCAAAAAAAGATGAAGATGTGAGTTAAACCAAAACATGAATTTTATTATTGAGATATTAATAAAAATGTTCTTGTTCAAGAAAAAAAAAATACACATTTTCTACACTGAATTGCCAGATCCCATCTGTGCCTATTTTTTTCAGGAATTTTATATCATCACTAAAAACAAACAAACAAAAACACTCTGTTTATTTCACATCTTTCCCGTTATGCATTTCTATTCATCTTCTGAGTTTCACAGCTAAATTTGGAAAGAGCTGTCTGTATTTGTTGATCTTTTTTCTTCCTCTCTTTCATAGACTAACCTTCTTTAATCTGGATTTTGCCCCAGTCCTCTATGAAAACTCTGTTGCAAAGTTTACCTATGATGTTCTTGGTGTTTAACTGAAGGGGATATGTCATAATCTTCATTTCATTGGCCTTACAGCAATTTGTGGAAATACTCGCCTTCCCTTGGCTTCTATGATACTTCTTCCTCATCAGCCTCTTTTCCCAACTGCTCCTCCTCTACCTAATTACTAAAATTCAGAGTCTTTCAGATTCTTTCTGTTTAGGACTTTTCTTCTTTATCTTCCTGTGTTCTCTCTTCCAGCAACCTCATCTTCTATCATGATTTCAACTAACATTTGAGAGCCAGTGGCTCCAAATTCAAACCTTTAGTTCAGATTTCTGAGCTCCAGAACTACATTCAGAACTTCATTTTTGAAACACCCCTCTGATACATTGTGACTACTCCAAACTGAACATGACAATCAAAAACATCCTCGAATTTCTCCAACCAGAAACATGAGAGTCATTGGGGCCCTTGTAATCTCTGACCCATCTGGTGCATTCTCTTCCTTAACCAGCCATGACATCCAAGGACTTATATCTCTATCTTCCCAGGGGACTCCTACAACATCATCCCTTTCTCTTTTCTGAACTGGTGTAAAATTTTCCAAATTGGTCTTCCTATATCCTCTCCTCATGTCTGTTCTGTTCTTCACACATTAATCAGTGTTGAATTTTAATAGAAATCTGACGTCATCACACCCTTGGCCTACCGATTCCCCTGTGGTTTCTCATTGCACCTAGAATTGAGATCAAATTTCTTTAATGGGGTCTGCAAGGCCCTGAATAACCTGTTCTTCACTGACTGCTCCAGTATGATCTCTCTCCTCTCTCTTCTCTACTGTCCTTGATCTAGACACACTGGGCCCCTTTCAGGGCAACAAGTACACCAAGTAGTTCTTCATCTTAAGTGTTCTTTCTACCGCCTAATATCCTGCACCCCGCCCGCCTCTACCTTCAAGTCTGAAACTCCTCACACCTTCCTTCACCCTCTGTGACGAGGGCAGTCTGGTCTATTACATGGAAATCCAGGTAAAATTGGGTGCTCTATTTTTTCCATCAATCAGAAGAACTTGTAATGATAGCACAGTGTAGGTGTAAGTTTCATGATCCCCAGCACCTAGCAACTAAGTCTCTGGCACATAAATATTTGCTAAGTGGAAGAAGACTGCTTTCATTAAGCTTCTTTAACTAAAGCCTAGAATTACTTTTCTCAAGTGTTTCTTTTGTTGCCATTATTCATATTAATTATAGACTATAAGTGAGAATTATTACAGTGGCATCTCCAAAGTGAGATTTTCATTTTTCTTCGTGACATCACATATTATGGAAATATTAGTCCTAGAATAATGGATCCCAGCATAAGAATGAAGATTCAAGAGGTGCAGCTGGATGTTTTCTGAGCTTTCTACTAAAGAAGATTGTCAAAACATGAACAGAAATTTAAATGATAATAGAAGAATATGAGGAACTGGTGTCACCTGAATAAACCAGGTCATATTCTGAATTGGAAACTCAGGTCCCTAAGTGGGCAAAATGATTCTGAATTGCAGCACACCTCTCTTATTTTCCCAGAGCAAATTCGCACAATCCAGAAGACAATAAAATCATTGGTGAGGAAAAGGAACAGATGCTCTTTTCTTTCTAAAATATTTCCGTCCCTAGTAAGAAAGCAGTTGTGTTCCTTCAAGAATTGTTTTATTTCTGCAAAATTACTCTGAAAGTGTTTGCAATGAAAATTACTCAAGTAACTAACTCCAAAAATGTGATCCTAAAAAAGAGAACCCATTGCATTTATGACTTACAGTACTTATAAAAATATACATTTGGCTACAAATGAGGCTATGATGATATCAGACAAGACACCGTTTGGATATTGACAACTCTGAAAGGTTTAAGTAGCATTTCTGCTAAGGCATTCATATTTTTATACCCGTTGATGTAATATCCAGTAAGAGAATGATATTATTTATTTAAACATAGCATTTCTCTTACATATTACTTAGTAGCTCATTGATGAGAAGTTTGACTTAAAAATATGCAGAATGACATAAGTGACAGGTTTTATATTATTGAGATGGTACATTTTGAGTTAAACACATTGTATTTAACACACATATTTTATTTAAATACACATATTTTCATTACATTTTTATACAATGTGTTTAACTCAAAATGTACCCTCTCATTTTGCTCTGAAAGGAAATCATTTCTTAATTTCACTTAATTTCCACAAAACCCAAGTTTTGTTCATGAAAGACTATGAAGACTTCAATTTTGTGGTTCAAATATCAAATAAAATGAATCCTTTCATTAATTATATGTGTTTTCTAACTTTTGACTCTGCTTTTATTGAAATCTAATTTTTATAATGCTTTTATTTCTCTTTTCTCTACTTTTTTTTTTTTTTTTTTAATAATGAGATTGTACAAATTCCTTGTCTCCAAAGTCAAATTTATCCTATGTTGACAGAAATCTCATCTCAGGAAGATTTCTCACAGTGAGTAGTTAGTTCAGCCCACTGAGAAATGATATATAGCATATATCTTAATGACAGCAGAAAACCCACACTGTCTTTATTTGCCAAAGCATCCATGCTCTTAATTTCAGGCAGGTATTTTTAGTTTCTAGTAATTTGGCGAAAGGTAATAGGTGAAAAAGTCAAAAAAAAAGTGCAAAAATATGGTGTCGAACACTTGCTATATATAACACCTATAAAACGTATAGAAAAGTACATTTGCATTCCAATAACACCTGTGACATTTAGACGTTCTATAGAATTCTTGCTTTCAATTTTTGCCTGCATCAGATGCTGGTATTATTTCTCTCTAAAAATAGTCAGAGACCTTAAAATATTCAAGTACTCAGAGGGTATACGATGCAGCAAATAGAAATTCTTTATGATTTCTATTTTCTAATTCTTGCTCATAAAGTGGTCAAAAATTATAATTAAGCTTAGAAGAACTCAGAAATTCCATATGAAAATACTTCAAAAGACCATGGTTAAAAGAAAGAAAGAAAACTGCAGCTATATATTTACTTTATAATATGTTCACAATCATGATGCCCAACAATATTCTAATAATAAAAGTTATATTTCTGTACCATATCTTTGGGAATAAACTTGCCTTTATGTACATGGGCAGGATTTGCTCATTAACAAAACAAATACACAAATACCCTGGGTTTCTATTTAACGATCACACCAGCATACAGCAGATTTTCATTCACAGAGTTTACTCCACATTTGTTATAGATTTTTTTTTTTTCTGGCAACATTTGTCTTTCCTGTTTTATGAACCAAAGCTCTTTTATGGTTTCCACCTTTTTTGTATAAAATTCTCATAAATAATTACTGGATTTCAAAGGCTCCCGGCAGCTGGACATTTGGTATAATTCTAAGTGATGTTAATAGAACTATGACCGTGAACTTAAAGACTTACAAAACAGCCTGATTTATTTCTCTCTCTCTCTCCTTCTTTCCTTCGTTCTTCCCTCCCTCCCTCTCTTTCCCTCCTTCCTTCTTTCTTTCTTTCTTTCTCTCTCTTTCTTTCATGAATTGGCATTTGCAGCACTGCGCATGTATGCAAAGAGAGGAGGTGAGATGTCATTTATCTACTGAACTACCACAGCTATAGGCAGAGTGCAGAAAAAAGTGTGAAAAGGAAAGGCAGATGTTTGACAGTTTCTTAGAAGCTATGTCTGAAAGAATGACGGGATTGACTGGAAAATCAGAAAACAAGTTTCTCCAGAAGACAGGGCTATCACAGCGCCCGGCCTCGCATGGGTACTCACCACTCCTGTGTCCTCCCCGGGGGCCGCACGGTCCTCAGGTAGACCAGCTGACAGCCGAGCCTGGGCCCGGACCCCCGGCTCTGCCTGTGGGCGATGGGGGCCACCTCGCCTCCCTGGGAAGCAGCTCTTCTTAGGAAATAGTTCTTGGCCTGTTGAGAGAAGGCATTCCTTACACAGGGACCCATGACTGTGACTGCAGGTGAACAATTCACAGATACAAATTCAATTTCTAGTGGTAATTATTATGCAAAAACATTTATTTTAATTACATGAGCTTTAAAACTTTTTCTGAAAAAGAGGAATAAATGGATAAATATGATATAATTGTGCATTTGTAGGTATACAACATTCACTAATGATACAAATAAAACACTGAAGCATATGGCTGACTATAGTTAATTAGATCAATCAAAACTCTGGTTCTGATCTTCTCGGCACTAGATTTAATTTTCTTAGGGTATTCAAAGGTTATAGTATTCAAGTCTAGTCTGACCATGTATAACTTGGGTATATCTAACATGTTCACTTTATATTGAGTTAGCCAAAAAGCTCATTTGGGTTTTTCAGTAGCATATTATGGAAATACCTGAACAAACTTTTTTGGGCTAACCCAATGACAACATGAACCACCCTGGCGGCTCAGACAGTAAAGAATCTGCCTGCACAGCAGGAGACCTGGGTTCAATCCAAGGTCAGAAAGATCCCTGGAGAAGGGAATGGCAACCCACTCCAGTATTTTTGCCTGGAGAGTTCCATGGACAGAGAAGTCTGGTGGGACACCATCCATGGAGTCACAAAGGGTTGGACCCAGCTGAGTGATTAACACTTTCACTTTCAATAACAACATACATTATGCATTTTGGTAGCACACAGAAAGAAATTCAGCTTTATGGAAAAGAAAAGAACTTTGCTTTATAAAATGATAGATTGCTCTCAGAAGAGTGAGGAAGACAACAGGAGTGTTGTGGGCACTCCATTAGGATACAAATCCAGGCAACTTCCGCCACTCATTTCTCTGCCACAGGGAAAGTGACGTGACTTATCTCATTAATGAATTTACAAAAAAGAAAAAGAAAATGAACAAATTCAGGGCAGATGCTCCTCCTCCCTTTCTCTTCAGAGGCAGCCTTTCCTCTGAAAGTGCATGCTCCTTTCTGTTTTCCTGTATGCCACAAGCTTACTCAGGAACCGGTACTACCAATGACAGTTGGGGTGGAGGCCACAGTCGGGGCTGTAGATTCAGTCCGCGGGTGACGATGGCACCCCGTGCTTGGTCACAGTCTCTCCTCGTCCACCTCTCCAGTCTTGCTTTTGTGCATCTCTCCAACACAAACCGTCACACTCCAACCACAGTAGCCTTCCTCCAATTCCTAGGTACAGTGATCTCCTTACTACATCAGGAATATCGTCCACACAGCCATCTTCTCCCTGGTATGCTTTCCCCATTGATTTCCCTATGGCTGGCTCTGTATCATCTTTCAGCCCTGAGTTGAATGTCCCCTGCTAGCTAGCCTTCTTGAACACTCTATCTAAATATTAATACAACCCTCTCTCCATCACTGAACATTATGTTCCTCTAAATTAACTCAACTTGTCATTATACCATGGTCTTTTGGTCGGTCTGACTTCCTCCCCATGACTCCAAGATTCATGAGGTCAGGGATCATGGTTGTTTCATTCGTAACTATTACATAGTAAATATTCACTCAACATTTCTGGAAAAAATAACTGAAAAGAGAGTGGTAGACATGGAATCTTAAAATATACTTAATTGGGGGGAAATGTTAAGAAGGACATATAATATTTCTCCCTAATTAAATATATTTTGATTTCATATCTACCAATGTCTTTAATAGTTTCAGATCATCATGAAATATCTTTTAAATTAGTGAATAGGAATTGTGGCACTTAAACAACACTGTCTTCACAGATCAAGCACAAGAATCCTCAGATGATGCAAAAAGAAATACATTGCTCAGTGGCCTGACGTTAGCATATGATAGTACCTCTGGAGATGGTGTCTATGGTTTAGCAGCACATAGCTGAGAATCTTTGACAAGATAAAATGTTTTCATAGAAAATATAGTATTCATTGAGTATTACAATTTCAGCACTAGAGACATTTTTCAAAGACATTCCAAGTAGCTGAGTAGAAAACTGAACAATCAGTTGCCACATGGTCTTTGAAAGACCAACAGGCAGAGGGTAAGGACAACACAGCCTGTTTTCAGACCACTCAGTGGAGCTGAGAAATCAAACTCTTCAGATGGCTTAATGGTGGCAACAGTCACAAAGACAGTGGCATCAGCACCAACAAGGCTTGACAGCCTCAAAATAGGGAACAAAAATCATAATTCTTCTGTGTCATAATTCTGAAAGAGATGGGAATACCAGACCACCTGATCTGCCTCTTGAGAAATCTGTATGCAGGTCAGGAAGCAACAGTTAGAACTGGACATGGAACAACAGACGGGTTCCAAATAGGAAAAGGAGTACATCAAGGCTGTATATTGTCACCCTGTTTATTTAACTTATATGCAGAGTACATCATGAGAAATGCTGGACTGGAAGAAACACAAGCTGGAATCAAGATTGCCGGGAGAAATATCAATAACTTCAGATATGCAGATGACACCACCCTTATGGCAGAAAGTGAAGAGGAACTAAAAAGCCTCTTGATGAAGGTGAAAGAGGAGAGTGAAAAAGTTGGCTTAAAGCTCAACATTCAGAAAACGAAGATCATGGCATCCAGTCCCATCACTTCATGGGAAATAGATGGGGAAACGGTGGAAACAGTGTCAGACTTTATTTTTCTGGGCTCCAAAATCACTGCAGATGGTGACTGCAGCCATGAAATTAAAAGACGCTTACTTCTTGGAAGAAAAGTTATGACCAACCTAGACAGCGTATTAAAAAGCAGAGACATTACTTTGCCAACAAAGGTCCGTCTAGTCAAGGCTATGGTTTTTCCAGTAGTCATGTATGGATGTGAGAGTTGGACTATAAAGAGAGCAGAGCACCGAAGAATTGATGCTTTTGAACCGTGATGTTGGAGAAGATCATTGAGAGTCCCTTGGACTGCAAGGAGATCCAACCAGTCCATTCTGAAGGAGATCAGCCCTGGGATTTCTTTGGAAGGAATGATGCTAAAGCTGAAAGTCCAGTACTTTGGCCACCTCATGCGAAGAGTTGACTCATTGGAAAAGACTCTGATGCTGGGAAAGACTGAAGGCAGGAGCAGAAGGGGACAACAGAGGATGAGTTGGTTGGATGGCATCACTGACACAATGGACATGAGTTCGAGCAAGCTCTGGAAGTTGGTAATGAACAGGAAAACCTGGTATGCTGCAGTCCATGGAACTGCAAAGAGTTGGACATGACTGAGCAACTGAACTGAACTGAAATTATTGATTGATCAATAGTTCATATTTCATAGATGACTATGTTATGAATATGAGCCACGTTACTAAGTTATCAAGGTAACAATTACCAACAAATGGTGATATTACTATATATATTTGTAACATATATAACATAAACATAATAAAATATATAGCATTTATGTATAATACAAATACTAAATACTGAAATACAAACATATAAAATGGAAAATAGAAATGTTTTAATAAAAAGACAAATCTACATTTAATACAGGGCTTCCCTTGTAGCTAAGTTGAAAATAATCTTCCTGCAATGCAGGAGACCAGGGTTCAATTCCCGGGTTGGGAAGATCCCTTGGAGAAGAAAATGGCACAGGGGAGAATCCCATGCACAGAGGAGCCTGAGAGGCTACGGTCAATGGGGTTGTAAGAGTCAGACATGACTTAGCAACTAAACCACCACCATATTTAATAAAAATATTATATATATATATATATATATATATATATATATATATATAAACTATATAGATACAAGAGACATGGGTTTGATCCCTGGGTCAAGAAGATTCCCTGGAGAAGGACACATCAACCCACTGCAATATTTTTGCCTGGAGAATCTGCTGGACAGAGTAGCCTGCCGGGCTGTGGTCCATAGGGTCTCCATAGAGTCAGACATGACTGAAGCAACTTAGTACTAATACTACATATTTATGGATGCTTATTTTTCACCATGAAAAAATATAAATATTCCTGAAGATAGTGAGAAATAGCTCTCTCAGCTATTATACACTTCACCTCCTCCTTGTAGTCTTTTTCTCTCCAAATATCAGGAATTAAAAATTGCTGAAAAGTAAGAACTACATCAATACAATTTTAGTCTCTGAACATACACAAAGGATTTTGGCATTCAAAGAAAAATACGATACTGAAGTTTGTTTTAGAGAATGCACTGCACCGCATTATTTATTGTCCTGGGTAGATACATGTGTATCCACACACAGAGCATTTTAATACACGTTATTTCCAGAGTATGCATTCCTGGAAAGACTTCTGCTAATAAAGTGAGTGTGACAAAGCTATATTTGAGCTTTCATGTCATCCTTTCAGAATCTAGATGCACTGCCAGTCAGTAATGGAAATTACAGCTAAATAAATGACTCAGTAGTCAACCTTCTAGAAACAGCCATAGTTAGCTTTTAGGGTAATGCTAACTTCACTGTTGTTTTAGTAATCTCATCAACTTTTTGGTTAGGGATGGATAAATAACTAGCTTTTAGTATGTAAATTACCAACAAAAACATTTTGCAGAAAATGGGTCAGGTTAGAGATGTAAATGAGGCCTAAAGTGTCTCATTAGGTTTTGAATTGCCTTTTTTTTTCCTTAAGCGTTATAAATCTTGCAAGCTTTGGGGGTAATTTTCTCGCTTGAATAAGCGAGTAAGGTCTTTTCCAATAATAAATGAACAAAAATACTTCTTGAAACTAATTCTGCTTGGAAAAAAAAAAAAAAAACAGAGCAAATTGAATACTGAAATATAGTTTTCAGGTAAGTTGTGCAGATCCCATGTACAGATTTCACAAAGGACCTAGTGTGGCAGAATATTCAATGCCTCTCCTTTAATATCAACTGTATATTTGAAAAATACTTATCAGATCTTGAGACAAATCATTAACTATAAAATATAAGTCTATTTTGTGAAGGGATGGATCTTTGATTTAGCAAAATGTCTCTGTGGTTCTCCTCTGACAAGTCCTGTTTGTAATGCTCATGTCTAATCCATATTTTCAGAACAAATACTATGCAAAGGCAGGGTCTTGCTCGTAGCACTGCTCTTGGGTCAGCTTACACAGTCAAATGATGAGTACAGACACAAAAGCCAGGCAAAACTGCTTTAGATCTCATAAGATACTAATAAAACAGCGTCGTATCACAGACCGAGACTGTCACCAGGCGGCTTCACACCTCTTCCTTCCGCCACGTTGGTTTCTCTCCTAGAAACCACTCATTTACAGCAGCCAAAATTAGCCTCGTGTGACAATGTATGAAGCATGTGCTGCTCGCGTTCAGCTATCACGGCACTGCCAATGTTTAGGACAGTTTAACATCTCAAACTCATGACGGGGGGCTGCTGAATTTTTGTCACTTGGAAAGCTGCAAAAATGGGATAGTAAATATATAATTACAGTAACTACCTATATTTAAACGGCTTAGAAATCTAACAGGGAAATCCATCAACCCACTGTCATCATTTAGTTTGTGTTGGGCCTAATTAAAGATAAACACTTAAAGTCAGTGATTATAAAACCACATTTCAGATCACTTTCTTTTTAATTCTCAGCAACAACCAATATCCCCTCACCTATATATATATATATATATATATATATATATATATACACACTCTTTCTAAAATACCAGCTTCAATATTTGCCTGCTCCTTCATTCATTTCATACTTTGCTATAGCAGTCTCTGTAATGGACTTTATGAAATAGAGTCTTTTGTGTTTAGCCCAAGTGATCTAAACAAATCATAGGTATGTATATATCACATTTTCTTACAGAATAGATTTTTATTATTTCATTCATTTTACCCAGTAAGAAAAAAAGGGATGATGAGACTAAATTCTTCACACAAGTATCTTATTTAAATTGGTCCCTGTTGCCTACCAAATTTTTAGAGGTCAATGTAAGATATTTTCACACGTTTTAGCAAAGTAAGCAAGGAGGTGACAGCAGATCTTGAGGTCATTCAGACCTAGTCACAGCGGGTAAAATAATACGTGTTTATTTAGTTTTAACCAAACACTCAAGTGTTTGGTCACTGTGTTATGTTATGTGTTTTAATATAAGAGAGTTATTTCAAGTAGACAGGACAGATAATCTGAGAGAGAAATATGAGTCCTGACGTGTATTTGTCTGGTCTACATACTGTTGCGTCACCTCTTTCGCTCACTACTAAAAGTCTTACTGGCCTCCCTAAATCTCGTACAGCTTTTTTAAAAATTTTTGTCTTTGTCTACCAAGTATTCCTTCCACTTTCAGCTTAGTTCCTACTTGAGGATGACCTCAAACCTCTCTCACAGTCTAGTCATGCTCTTCAAAGAGCAACCTCCTTCCCAGGGCTTTAGGAGATAGGAAGCACACCCCACCACCTCTATCCTTTCGATTAGAGTTACTCACTTATCTCTCTAATAAATGCACAAAAGATGATCATATAGTCACATACTTAGGGCTAAGGAAAATGGCCCAGCTTCACTGAACACTTATCATGTGCCACACGTTCACTTTACCCTCCAAGCAGTCCATGCAGGAAGCATGATGATTAGTCCCACGTTACAAATGAGGGAATTAACCCCTTAGAGAAGCTGGGTACCATGACTGAGATCATAGAGTATGTGGTGGAAAGAGAACTTGGGTGCAAGTTCAGGTTCAAAATCAGGTCTCTGTATATGCTAAACAGAGCCTCTACTAGGCACACACTTCCTCCATACATTCTAGCCTCTAAACACATTGTTATCTGTATTATGTGTCTAATGCAGTGGGGTTAGGGTTCTGATGCTCTCATGAATCCAGGCTGGTGTTATCTTTGCTAATAGCATCCCCATCCACAGACTCTATCTGAGGCAAAAGTGGTTCTCTTGAATATAGAGATGAACATGAGCTGGAACCCATATTCAAGTGGTAGTTCTTTATACTCCTGTCATTTCTGTGATTATTTATAAAGTCTCTGGGAATACAATTCTGCTTCTTGGTAAGGCCTTTTGACACTATGAGTTCAGAAAATCTATTACCAGAAATAACACCTCACCAATACTTAAATCTCAACAACATTCAAGGTTTTCACGTCTATGATTACATTTTATTCTCAAGATAGATCTTTGTCAGACACAGCTGATCCATGATCATCCCATTTACTTAAAAGAGAAAGATGATAAAAGAGAAAGTATGGAAGAGAAATGAATGATTGTTTAGAATCAACTACTTGGGGACACTACTTAAGTACCTAAATTCTCCCTTCAAATTCACATACTGAGGCAGGAGGAAGAATCCCCCCTCCTAGCGTAAAGTGATTGGAGATTCGTTCCCTATGGACTGAAACTCCAAGAGAATAGCAGGACAATTAAGGGAGGAGGTCGGGCCCTGCCCAGACCACATATTTCTCCTTCCCAAAGTCAGCAGACCTCCCTGACCACACGTGCACAGACACTTGGGCAGTCAAAGGGGAAGTCAAGGAATGCTTTACTTGTAGGCCTTTTTGACTGGATCCATTTTGCCTAAGAGATTTGTGAACACACATGGAAGGGTCCTGAGATATACCATATATGGACTAGAAGAAGAACTGAGTCGCTGAGTTTTGTTCAACTCTTGCGACCCCATGGAGCCTGCCAGGCTCCTCTGTCCACGAGGTTCTCCAGGCAAGCATACTGGAGTGGGCTGCCATTTCCTTCCCCAGGGGATCTTCCTGACCCAGGAATCGAACCCAGTTCTCCTGCACTGCAGGCAGATTCTTTACCGACTGAGCTAAAAGGGAAGCCCCATATATGGACTATGACCGAGGAAAATCAAACTGATTGGTCAAAAAAACCCAGAAGTGCTCCACAAAAGTAATTCAAACTGCCATGAGGGTGCAACTCTGCGACTCTCCCCGAGACCACCCATGTGTCTATCCCCAGGTACTGGACTCTTTTCCTCCTAATAAATATGTAACTTGCTTCACTACATAAATACTTGCTTCACTACCTTCTGTCTTTGTGGGAATTATTTTCTGCAAAGTCGAAGGGCCAGGGTCCTCCAGGAATTGGTGATGGACAGGGAAGCTTGGAGTGGTATAGTCAATGGGGTCGCAAAGAGTCGGACACAACTGAGTGACTGAACTGAACTGAGCTGACCTAGTGGCTAGGATTTGGTGCTCTCACCGCCATGACCCAGACTCAGTTTCTGGCTGGGAACCCGAACCCTGCTCCAAGCCATTGAAGGCTGAGGACACCCAAGATCAATGTCTTCCTTTTAGTGCATATGTTCTTCAACACATTCTACAGGTAACATAATTGGGGTTCATGTAGCATTTTGTTAACAGCTTATAAAGGGCAAGCTCTAGGATGAGAAGTTGTGTCTATCTCCAAGACCACCCTTTTTTCCTCATAACTCAAGTTCAGTTGATAGTACAAATTGACTGCTTACATAATGCCTGGTCTTATTCCTTATCTCAGGTTGAGATTTTCTCTACTCAGGTTTTCACTTTGTTAATGGAAAGAACCATGTTTTATTTTCTTTGCATAACTCACAAGCTATACCTTTGAAGCTATGTTTAAAAAGCCAAGGTACAATTCAAATTACTGGTGATGTGAATGTGATCTGGAAATAAAAGAAAGTTTTCCACACTTGTACTTTTATCTCTTCACCCAGAAACTGTATCTCAAGCAATTCTGGAAAGGAACTGCAGTCTTTGAAACCCCTATGCATTCCTGGTCATTCCTTGTTAGGCAAGCTATGTTGAGGGCCACAGTTTGAACTCCTTATATTATCCCAGGCTTCTCTGGTGGCTCAGACAGTAAAGAATCTGCCTGCAATGTGGGAGACCCGAGTTCGATCCCTGGGTCAAAAAGATTCCCTGGAGAAGGGAATGGCTACCCACTCCAGTATTCTTGCCTTGAGAATTCCATGAACAAAGGAGCCTGGCTGGCTACAGTCCATGGGGTGGCAAACAATTGGACCATAAAGAAGGCTGAGTGCTGAGGAACTGATGATTTCAAACTATGGTGCTGGGGAAAACTCTTGAGAGTTCCTTGGACAGCAAGGAAGTCAACAATGAATATTCATTGGAAGAACTGATGCTGAAGCTGAAGCTTCAATACATGGGCAAAGAGCTGACTCATTGGAAAAGACCCTGATGCTTGGAAAGATCGAGAGCAGGAGATGGGGGCAACAGAGGATGAGATGGTTGGATGACATCTTTGAAACAATGGACATGGGTTTGAGCAAATTCTGGGAGACAGTAAAGGACAGGGAACTCTGTGTGATACAGTTCATGGGGTTGCAAAGAGTTGGACATGGCTGAGCAAGTGAGGAATATTATCCTAAGTCCCCTAAGGATCAGCATGTCTAAAATGACTTGTCCAAAGTTTCAATGAACTAGTGGCAATGTCAAACATAAAGTCACATCTTTAGACATGTCTTGGCACTGCACCTCTGAAGAACTAGTGTATTTGTTATCTTTATCACATATCTGTAAGTATAGACCATGAAATCTGTAGGACACATTTATTGAGTAAGCTGCCAGTAGAATATCATAATGATGAATGAAATCTTTAAAAAGTAATCTTAAACAAATAATAAGTTATCAGAATGCTGATTAGTTAGAACAGAAAGAAAGATTTATAGGCTGATGTAGCTTAACATCAAAGAGTTGGACTCAAAAACACATGACACTTTTCCTATTGGTTTAGTCTGTGTACACACATGTATTTATAAAATACTGATTATATTGTGAAAGTGCTAATACAAATCAGCTTTCTGTTCATGGATTTTATTTTATTCGCCTCTGCCTCTCCCATCCTGTTGTTTTGTGTGAGACACGATATCAAGAGAAAAAAATTATGAAATCTCACTGCATTATATCACATAGTATATAATGGGGAAATAATTAACATTGAATGAATGAGGCTAGGCCAGGTAATCTGATTACATTGGTTAAAGTGATCACTGATTGATGTAAAGTAACACAGTGAAAAGAATTATGATGAATATATGTACATATTTAGCTATAAGAGTATATCCTATAAGATCATAGAATATGTCTGAATCTTTTATCTCTGTACCCAGCATCAGGTAGAGTACTGGACCCAAGTTAGATATTCAATGTATATGTATTTCACTGATGAACACTTTCTACTCAAAGATAGTATATAATCCAGGAGTGTAGATAAGTGAAAAATATTTTTCACCCTCTTTCTCATTTTTTGGCCTCAGTATTTAAAAAGAATGGCCAGGCTCTTACAGATACTTGGGCAGAAACTTTGTCTTTTCCACAATGCACTCATCTATGAGGCACACACATATACACTGTGTTTGAATGAACCCAAAAGGATTTGATCTGCACAGGCCCTGGTGGCTCAGAGGTAAAGAATCTGCCTGCCAGTGCAGGAGACACAGGAGACAACAGTTCAGTCTTTGAGTTGGGAAGATCCCCTGGAGGAGGGCATGGCAACCCACTCCAGTATTCTTGCTTGGAGAATCCTATGCACAGAGGAGCCTGGTAGGCCACTATCCATGGGGTCCCAAAGAGTCCGACATGACTGAAGTGATTGAGCATCATAGCAGCAGCTGCACAGGTCATTTTAGAGAGAGACAAATAGTAAGATTTTTCAGTTCTTCAGGTTCACATGCATATTCTATTTTCAAGTGTTTCATAATTTGCCTTTATTTCATCCTCATGATGTTTCTCTCGACTACAGTTTTATTTTATATATGTATATGTGTGTGTGTGTGTATATATATACAACTTAGAATTGCACATTGGTAATATACTCAATATGGAAACACATGCACCTTAAATATACAATTTTCAAATGAGCATCACTTGGTTTAAATTTCACTAACTTTATATCAACAAAAGCAAAACAAACAAAACAAAATAAAAGCAGACTCATAGATAATAGAAAATAAATGAGCTGTGGCTAAGGAGGAGAAGGGTAGTGGTGGTGAAACATGAAGGGGGTTAAGAGGTACAAACCTCTGGTTATATAATAAATAAGTTACAACGATGTAATATACAGCATAAGGAATGTGGTCAATAATATTGCAATAAGCTTGCACGGGGACAAAGGCTGCTAGACTTACAGTGCTGATCTTTTCATAATGTGTACAAATGTCAAATCATTATGCTGTGCATCTGAAACTAACATACTATTGTAAGTCAATTATATTAAAAAAATACCATCTAACCACTCTGTGACTACAACTTTATTTTTTAAGTTTAGTTTGAATTTAAGAAATTCATAAGCTCTAAAAGAGTTTAACATTTTGTAAAACTGCAATAATCTTTCATTAGATTACCTTTCATATACAAACTGTACTTATGTTCAAATTTGTTTACTAGTAAAAACTTGTTTTCATTTTCAGTGGACATATATTTTAAACTGAACAACTTTGAGTGTCTTGAATTTCAATGAAATGGATCATACAAACAAATTAAGGGAAAATACTGTTTTTCATCTAACAGCTTTTTTAACTCAATGAATAGTTTTCAGAAATAAATTACAGTTGTAAAGTTATAAATAAAAAGGTAGGTATATTCAAGTCCATCTCCTGACCTGAGTTAAAGATTGATCACATTTTGAAGATTCTGATTAAAAGGAAGATATTCGTTTTCAGCAGATTGCTGAAACTCCAAAGCTTACGAACGCTCTAGTGGAATCTCTACCCCAGCAAGGGTCAGTGTGTGTGTGTGTGTGTGTGTGTGTGTGTGTGTGTGTGTCTGTGTCTGTGTGTGCATGCGTGTGTGCATGCACCTAGTGTCATGCATTGAACATATTTCAAGGCTACACTGAGCTTATCATACATATAGAGAAAAAGACAGGCGTCCCCTTAATAAGCAAAGAATTAAGAATTAGCACAGATCTATCTGGAAAGAACTGAGACTAGTGGAAATTCAAGCTGCCTTCACACCCATCAGCAAAACTTCCACCAAAGGATCTTTTGGCTTTACTCTTTTTATCCATAGCTCTCTGACCTGTGGAAATAGCAAGGAGAGAAAGCGGGAGAAGCAATTTCCTTTTGGAAACCTGTCTTTCACTCTCTGACAGGAGTTTATAAAAATAGGTGCAAGTTTATGTCCTAGTAATAATCACTGTATTTCTCTACAATTATTTCTATATATGCAGGCATCAGTTTTATTAGCCTAACCTGTACATCACTACATTCTAAAAACGTACTGCAACTGATTCCATCAATTCATGCATTCTTCTGTAGATTTGGTCAATAAATAGCATCCATCCAAACTTTCTTTGGGATGTCTGGCCCATTCCATCAAATCTCTTTCAAACATACTTGTACTTAACGCTACACAAATACAACAGATGATAAGTTTTTCTTGTATATCACAAAGACCTAATTCATTTGGAATTTCTATATTTATTTACTTCATTAAGAATAATTTACATTAATATTTTGCTCTGATCAGAACTAATATGTCAAAGAAGGAAACAAATACTTTAAGAAATAATAATTTAAACAATGTAATTTTCCTTTAAGGGCAAGTGGTGCATGAAAGGAGAAATGTTACCATCATATTGCAGGCTATTCTGAAAAATTAAAATAGAAACATAAAATGTCTCAAAGAAACAGCTGTGTAAGTTTAAACGAATCAGATGTGTTCTATGGGAATATGCTGTTTTACAATGATTAACATTCTTAAGTTTAGAAAGATTATTATACTTTATACTTGAAGTTTATTGACAAATAGTTGTCCTGACCATTTTCCCACTGAATTTGAGGTTAATTTTTTTTAGCTGTAATGCTGTTCAAGTGCTCAAAATGTTACACCATAAGTCCGGCTCCACCAACCCAGGGGCAAGTCCTACCTGAACTTGAACTCTGATGTTTTATACGAGGTCAAGGTCAAGGTACTCACTCACAACAAGTGTTCCTTGCAGGGACCCTGCTCAGAGGAGCACACGTGAGACCGGGTATCACATTGATCTGGCCATCCCTGGAAGCTGAGCCTTGTGGAAGCAACAAGAAGTTTGTGGCAGGCAGGGAGACCTAGTCAGGACACCCCACCCACCCCTCTCCAGCGAGACACAGCTCTCATCTCATCACCAGCTCTGAAGGCAGCTGGCCGGGTGGACACAATGCCCCAGCACGGGGAGGGAAGAGCTGTGGGGAGCAAGCTGATGGCCCCTCTCTACGGACAGGGAAGAAGAGAAAGGCAGGATATTGAAAATAAATAACACAACTCCCTCTCTGATATCAAGTGCCAAAGATTGCAGAAGGGAATGCAAATCCAGCACAGAAGACCTTTGTTTTCTTCTCTTGTATTCTGACATTTTCCTAGAATCACTTGATAGCACTCACATTAAGCTTCATTTCAGATTCTGTCCAAAGTCAAACTACCAGATGCAGCCGAGTGTGACAAAACTTTCCCAAAGATCAGAATGAGCGCTTGTGTTGATTTTTCATTCGCTGCATTCCTAAGACTGATTACAAAAATTAAAGGTCATAGGAAAGAAGCAAACTGCACAGTAAGAGGCTATTTCTTCTCCTATTAGAAACCATGATAGCACATCTAATTTTCACAAACTATCCAGCTGTCCTTACAATGAAAGCTATTTTGTGTGTGCTTTTCCCCATCACCAATAAAGCTTCATGATCTAAATATGAAGATGAACACTGTTAGCAGGAATAAACTATCAGATTTTCACGTGGAAAAGAGAGACACTGTAACCACAGCGCATGTTAAACAATTGCAACCATTGTGTCAATGCAGACTTCTTAGAGAAATCTCAAATAGTGCATTCTGAAACCATGAAAGTGTGTTTGAAGGATAATGATAGGGACATGAGCTATATTTTCCAAAGACGTCACATCAAGGATCTAAAAACAAAAAAATAAAACCCAGAAAACAGCATGTTAAAACTCGTTTCCTATCTGAGTTTGCATGAGAGTTATAAAAAAAAAAAAAGGAAGAAAATTAAATTTCTATTTTCACAGGCAATAATGTGTTGTACAATTTGCAATTAAAAATAAATTAGGCACAAAATCTGCAACAGATTGTTTTTAAACTTTCATTAAACCTCTTGAGTTATGCTGCTGGATGCAACGTGCTAACAGAAATGCTAGGGTTGAAATGAGTTTCTGGCATATGAAATAAAATTATGTCTTCAATCTACAAAAATTTAATTTACAGCTTAGCTGATTGGATGGAGCATTTTAACACCATTTTGGAGGTTTAAGAACAGCAAGTGCCATAATCCTCTGAGTATTTTGATCACTAGCACACAGGCATGTAACATACTTTGTGTTCAAGGCAAACCTTTATCCAGGATGCAAAGCTGGTGCTGAATTATAATCACATTCAAAAAGATTGCAAGCCTGTGGGTATTAAGCTTTGCACTCTCAAGCTTAGCCAAGAAGATTTAAGCAACCTACTCTGGGATCATACAGTTGATCTGATCAGAGTATTTGGAGACCTTGAAGTTTATTTTTATCAGAAGTTTTGCATTCAGGGTCTCAAACATTAGACCTTTTCAGTACTAAGCAAAAGTGTTTCCTTGCAACTCCAGCAATGACACTTACAAGCAGATGGGATTCATGAGAGAAAGAAAAAATAAAATAAGAGAGAGAGAGAGAGAGGGACAGACACAATAGTTTACCCCTAAATAAAAGAAAATCTTGAAGGCCTAAAAACAACTTCTGATGTCTTCGATGTTATTCCAGATTTCTTTGCTGTATTTGTCTGAAAAAGATTTATCAGATATTTTTGCTACTCAATTTAAATAACTTAAGTAATTTAAATGACAGATGCCATCTGTATCCTAAAGCAGTCAACTATTTTGCTGAACTTCTTTTTTTGTTGTTGTTCAGATGAATCAGGGAGTTATTTATGGAGCAGGTGTTGCTCATATTCAGTCTCTAATAACAGAGACAAGGATAAAATAGAGATCAAGTTCAGAATTTTTTTCATCTACACTTCCATAAAATGACTACTGAACATTTATAAATTAATATATAACTGAAGAATGACATGAGGTACTCATACATGAATTTCTCTTCATTGTGGATGTGAGAAAATAAAGGTATACACAGTTCAGGTTCTTTACAATAACTGGACCAAGGTTCTTAAACCTAGCATCACGTACTCTTTATTTGTTCTTTTGTAATTAGTGACTATTTGGGGAGCGTTTCTGCTACATTAACATAGTTTTGATTGAAAATTATAAAGGACTATGATGATTTCTGACAACCAGTCTATACCTTCTCATTTATTTATCATTTGTTTTTCCTTTTCTTTTTTTTTTTAATCAAGAAAACATGCATATAACTCAAACCACAATTTGTTGATAATGGTCCAAGAGAAAATAGTTTTGTCTTTCAATTATAATGAAGTGAAAGAAGTTTCCCAAATGGATCCTTTCAAGCACAAACAAAAAGAGCAAGACACATCATCTCTCATTCATGGTCATGAAGGCTTAGCTTGATCTGCTTAAATCTGTTTGGCTTCTTTCTCTAATAAAACTATGTGCCCATAGCATCCATACTTGGTAGCTTCACCTGCCTGAGCAAGACAGGGGCATCACTTGCTGAGAGCAAGAAGCAGATAGGGGTTAGGTTTAGATAGGATCATCTGGGAAAAGAAAGGTGGAGGTCAGATGTAGTTTGTAGATGACCTGAGATGACCTTAGCAATTCTCTGAAGTCTGACTTGAAAAACCATGTTGACTGGTTGGGCTAGGTGGTAGTCCCAGTGGAGATAAACACATTTGGGAATATAGAGTCATATATAGATTCATATATATAATGAACAAAAGTCATAGATTCGACTTAGAGTTTAGGGCTCATATTGGGCCTGAGAATAGAAGTAGGGATATAGATTTTGTATCAAGTGACTGGGAAGAATTTCTAAAACTTGAGCCAGAGTGTGGCCTGTGCAATGACCCTTTGTACACAAGCAACTGTGGATCTCAGAGCAGCATGCTTTCAGTTCCAGATTCTAGTCATCTTTGAAGTGCTGTCAAGTAAAGGTTTAGACTCATCTCAGTTTTCACTATCCCTCCCTTTGCCAAAGGAATAAGACAACCTCACTGGTGCCTATGATTGCAAGATGACTAATTCCTCAAGGGTGACTTCAGCTTTAAAAAATGAACCTGGTGGCTAAGAAGATTCCCATGATTAATTTAAGGATGAGGATAAAAGACTTGTGCCAACAATGTATTCAACAGGTGTTTTAGGGCCTGGCTAAATAAAGTGATGAAGTGAAGTGAAAGTCACTCAGTTGGGTCTGACTCTCTGCGACCCCATGGACTATACAGTCCATGGAATTCTCTAGGCCAGAATACTGGAGTGGGTAGTCTTTCCCTCCTCCAGGGGATCTTCCCAACCCAGGGACTGAACCCAGGTCTCCCACATTGCAGGCAGATTCTCTACCAGCTGAGCCACAAGGGAAGCCCAAGAATACTTCTCCAGTGGATCTTCTTGACCCAGCAATTGAACCAGGTGGATTGCAGGTGGATTCTTTACCAACTGAATTATCAGGGAAGCCCTAAATAAAGTTATGGATGCACTTAATTATTACAGGCCTGTGTTAAGCCCTGGTCATGTTGATCTCTTTAAAGTATTTGACACCATTGATTTTTAACATTTTTGACACCCTGGTTTTTAAATGTCTCCTTTTTTTATTTCCTGATACATATCTTTGCTAGTTCTGCTCTTTAATCATTTTTATTGTCCTATTCTGGCTTCTCAACATCCTCTTCATGTATCTAATTATTAGGGCATTTCAGGATTCTACTCTTAGTTCTTTGCCTTTTTTCATGCAAAATACTCTTCCTGGATGATCACTTTATCCATTGGCTGCCATTCCATAAGTACTCTGCCTATTCTCAATTACTCTCTTCAGAGATTAGCACTGTTCTAAGATCCAGAGCTGAATTTTAGTGGTTGACTGGATATATCGAATTTGCATGCCTTCAGGGACTTGAGAAATGCAATATCATAAACTAAATTCCTTCTCTTCCCTTAAAACTTTCTCCACTCATTCTTAACCCTGCTCCATCCTCTATAGACTTCATCGTGGTTAATGGGGCAGTTACCTATCCAAAGAAGATATTCCGTTGTCACTTTCAAATCTTCTCTCACCTCTAACATCCAATATTATGAAATTCTCATAATGCAACCACAAAAAGATGTCTCTATTTTAGTAGACAAATAGTAGACAAAAAAATGTCTACTATTGCTTCTCTTGTTACTTTGCTCTTGCTTTCATTTTATCTGTCATCTTCCCATCATATTTTCACAGTAACTCCAACATCTGACTCTGCCAGTTCAATGGTTCTCAGACTGTGATCCTCAAAAATGGGGCATCAACATCACACGTGATAGAAAGACAAGGCCCAAGACCCACCCCCAGGCCTACTGATTGTGAAACTCAGGGTGTGAGTACCAGCAGTCTGTGTTTTTAACAAGATCTCCACATGATTCTGATGAATGCTGAATTTGAGAATCACTAATTTGAGTTGATCTCTATTCTACTGGCTGAATGGTTTACTATCTAAGAAGTCCACTGCTATCATCCATAGATAACCTCCACTGGTTACCTGTAAGATTAGATTAGTGTCTTCAGTGAAGTTTATGCAGGAATCAATATCAGTTCAGTTCAGTTGCTCAGTCGTGTCCGGCTTTTTGAGACCCCATGGACTGCAGCACACCAGGCCTCCCTGTCCATCACCAACTCCCAGAGTCTACTCAAACTCATGTCCATTGTGTCAGTGATGCCATCCAAACATCTCAACCTCTGTCATCCTCTTCTCCTTCTGCCTTCAATCTTTCCCACATCATGGTCTTTTCAAATGAGTCAGTTCTTCGCATCAGGTCAAAGGATTGGAGTTTCACCTTCAGCATCAGTCCTTCCAATGAATATTCAGGACTGATCTCCTTTAGGATGGACTGGTTGGATCTCCTTGCAGTCCAAGGGACTCTCAAGAGTCTTCTCCAACACCACAGTTCAAAAGCATCAATTCTTCAGTGCTCTATTTTCTTTATAGTCCAACTCTCACATCATACATGACTACTGGAAAAACCATAGCTTTTACTAGATGGACCTCTGTTCAAAAAGTAATGTCTCTGCTTTTTAATATGCTGTCTAGTTTACTCATAGCTTTTCTTCCAAGGAGCAAGTGTCTTTTAATTTCATGGGTGCAGTGTGTAGTGATTTTGGAGCCCCCCAATATAAAGTCTGTCGGTGTTTCCATCATTTTCCCATCTATTTGCCATAAAGTGATGGGACCAGAAGCCATGATCTTCATTTTTTGAACATTGAGCTTTAAGCCAACTCTTTCACTCTCCTTTTTCACTTTAATCAAGAGGCTCTTTAGTTCTTCTTCACTTTCTGCCATAAAGGTGATGTCATCTACATATCTGAGGTTATTGATATTTCTCCTGGCAATCTTGATTATAGCTTCTGCTTCATTCAGCCTGGCATTTTGCATGATGTACTCTGCATATAAGTTAAACAAGCAGGGTGACAATACACAGCCCTGATGTACTCCTTTCCCTATTTGGAACCAGTGCTTTGTTCTATGTCAAGTTCTAACTGTTGCTTCTTGACCTGCATAGACATTTCTCAGGAGGTACATCAGGTGGTCTGGTATTCCCATCTCTTTCAGAATTTTCCACAGTTTGTTGTGATCCACACAGTCAAAGGCGTTGGCATAGTCAATAAAGTAGGTATTTTTCTGAAACTCTCTTGTTTTTCAATAATTCAGCAGATGTTGGCAATTTGATCTCTGCTTCCTCTGCCTTTTCTAAATCCAGCTTGAACATTTGGAACTTCACGATTCATATACTATTGAAGCTTGGCTTGGGGAATTTTGAGCATTACATTTCTAGCATGTGAGATGAGTGCAATTGTGCTGTAGCTTGAACATTCTTTGGCATTGCCTTTCTTTGGGATTGGAATGAAAATTGACCTTTTCCAGTCCTGTGGCCACTGCTGAGTTCTCCAGATTTTCAGGCATATTGAGTGAAGCACTTTCACAGCATCATCTTTTAGGATTTGGAATAGCTTCATTCCAAATGGAATTCCAACAGGAATTCCATCACCTCCACTATCTTTGATCCTAGTGATGCTAGGAATTCCAACAGGAATTCCATCACCTCCACTAGCTTTGATCCTAGTGATGCTTCCTAAGGCCCACTTGACTTCGCATTCTAGGATATCTGGCTCTAGGTGAGTGATCACGCCATCATGGTTATCTGGGTCATGAAAATATTTTTTGTATAGTTCTTCTGTGTATTCTTGCCCCCTCTTCTTTATATCTTCTGCTTCTCTTAGGTCCTTACCATTTCTGTCCTTTATTGAACCCATCTTTGCATGAAATGTTCCCTTGGTATTTCTAATTTTCTTGAAGAGATCTCTAGTCTTTCCCATTCTATTGTTTTCCTCCATTTCTTTGCACTGATCACTGAGGAAAACTTTCTTATCTCTCCTTGCTATTCTTTGGAACTCTGCATTCAAGTGGGTATATCTTTCCTTTTCCCCTTTGCCTTTAGCTTCTCTTCTTTCCACAGCTATTTGTAAGGCTTCCTCAGACAGCCATTTTGCCTTTTTACATTTCTTTTTTCTTGGGGATGGTCTCAATCACTGCCTCCCGTACAATGTCAGGAACCTCCGTCCATAGTTCTTCAGGCACTCTATCAGATTTAATCCCTTGAATCTATTTGTTACTTCCACTGTATAATCATAAGGAATTTGATTTAGGTCATACCTGAATGGTCTA
Source organism: Bos taurus (assembly GCF_002263795.3). NCBI lineage: Eukaryota > Metazoa > Chordata > Mammalia > Artiodactyla > Bovidae > Bos > Bos taurus. The sequence continues at coordinate 12,360,017 of NC_037354.1, read as the reverse complement.
GTGGTTTTCCCCACTTTCTTCAATTTAAGAGTGAATTTGGCAATAAGGAGTTCATGATCTGAGCAACGGTCACCTCCTGGTCTTGTTTTTGCTGACTGTATAGAGCTTCTCCATCTTTTGCTGCAAAAAATATAATCAATCTGATTTCGGTGTTGACCATCTGGTGATGTCCATGTGTACAGTCTTCTCCTCTGTTGTTGGAAGAGGGTGTTTGGTATCTATCACCAGTGCGTTTTCTTGGCAAAACTGTTAGCCTTTGACCTGCTTGATTTTGTACTCCAAGACCAAATTTGCCTGTTACTCCAGGTACCTCTTGACTTCCTACTTCTGCATTCCAGTCCCCTATGATGAAGAGGACATCTTTTTTTGGGTGTTTGTCCTGGAAGGTCTTGTAGGTCTTCATAGAACTGTTCAACTAAAGCTTCTTCAGCATTACTGGTGAGTTTACTGACTTTGATACTGTAATATCGAATGGTTTGCCCTGCAAATGAACAGAGATCATTCTTTTGTTTTTGATTGTATCCAAGTACTGAATTTTGGACTTTTTTGTTGACTATAAGGGCTATTCCATTTCTTATAAGGGATTTTTTCCCTACAGTAGTAGAGGTAAAGGTCATGAGTTGAATTCACCCATTCCAGTCCATTTTAGTACGCTGATTCCTAAAATGTCCACGTTCACTCTTGCCATCTCCTGTTTGACCACTTCCAATTTGCCTTGATTCATGGACCGAACATTCCAGGTCCCTATGCAATATTGCTCTTAGAGCATCAGACTTTACTTCCATCAGCCGCCACATCCACAACGGGGTGTTGTCTTTGCTTTGGCTCTGTCTCTTCCTTCTTTCTGGAGTTGTCTCTCCACTCTTCTCCAGTAGCACATTTAGCACCTACCCACCTGGGGAGTTCATCTTCCAGTGTCATTCCTTTTTATCTTTTCATACTGTTTATGGGGTTCTCAAGGCAAGAAAAGTGAAGTGGTTTGCTATTCCCTTCTGCAGTGAACCACATTCTGTCAGAACTCTCCGCCATGACCTGTCCATCTTGGGTGGCCCTACAGGGCATGGCTCATAGTTACATTGAGTTAGACAAGGCAGTGGTCCATGTGATCAGTTTGGTTAGTTTTCTGTGATTGTGGTTTTTTTTCTATCTGCCCTCTGATGGATAAGGATAAGAGGCTTTTGGAAGCTTCCTGATGGGAAAGACTCAGGACTGACTGAGGGGCAAACTGGGTCTTATTCTGATGGTGGGGGTGGGGTGGGTGGGGCATGTTCAGTAAATCTTTAATCCAATCTTCTGTTGAAGGGCGGGGCTGTGTTTCCTCCTTGTTGCTTAACCTAAGGCCAAACTGTGGAGGAGGTAATGAAGATGAGCTCAAAAGGTCCCAGGCAGGCCTGCTGCCCTCAGGGCCCCTGACCCTGCAGCAGGCCGCTGCTGACCCATGCCTCTGCTGGAGACTCCTGGCTACTCATGGGCATGCCTGGGTCAGGAATCAATATAGCTCACCAATATTTTCAGCTTTTCCTTAAGGAACATGGTCAAGTTTCACTTCCCTGCTCTTTGGAAGTTAGGTGTGTCATGTCCTTGCTGTGGCTAACCCAATGCAAGAGATGCGTTTTACTTCGGGTGAGTTTCCAACACGTGATTTGCCAGGTTTCCTTTTGTTCCCTGTCACAGTGTTTAGCATTCAGATGGTGGAGAAAGAGGAAGATAAAGAGCAGAGCTCCAAGCTGACTGGAATCGCCATGCTGTGAAGGAAATAAAGAAATCTTCACAGCTTTAAATTCGTGAGGTTTGGGGGTGTTTGTTACAGCAACATAAGCTTCCCTATTCTCACTTTACCTTCTCCATCTTGGCTCCTGCAATTCTTCTTCTCCTTTCCCCTACTCCTTGTCCAAATAATCCTGAATTCACTGTTCAGTAAAACTGCTGAGCTGTTGCATGACATTACAGCCTTGCAGGTGCTATTCTCTGCACTTGGAACTCTTGACATACATTTTTACTGAAATGATTCCAGTTTTCATTTTCAACTTAAATATTCATTCTTCTGGTTAACTTCTCCTAAGTACCTGGGGAAAAATCAATTGCTTCATCCTCTGTGCTATCAAAACAATCTTTTCATTCCTCTGATATATTTGGTATCATAGCTTACAGTAATTTAATTGTCCAAACTTTTTCTCTGTTCACAAAACGGTAATTTCCTCACTGATTGGGGCTTTGACTTACTCATTTTTATTCCAACAGAAGAATTATTCTTTTTTTTTTTTTCAGAATTATTCTTTTTTAAAAAGATCTTTATCATATCACTTGCATGTTTTTCCAGAAGTAACTTAAACCTTCTACAGCTATCGCAACTTTATATGTATATGTTATATTATGTAGCTCTTTAAACTTTCCCTAATAACATTTAATATTTGTTTGGCTATGGTACTCAGTGTCATGTTGGCCTAAGGAAGGCTTAAGGAAGCAGTTTGCAATAATTCCTACATCCTTTGCTTAGGTGGTGACAATGACTTGGTACAATTAACCCCTTGAATATTGAAACTACAAATTTATATAGCAGAAGTGACAGCTTTATAAGAGAACTCATCACGCTAAAATTATAGTTTTTATCTCTTTCACCTGAATGCATTATCCTATGTGACCATAATATCATTCATCTGCCACTTTCTGCACACTACACAATTTTGTGAAGATTTCCTTCAGGTTTTTTCATGTCAGTTTCATATGTCACTGTCTAAAATGGTTTAGTTTCATGTGATAACAGGTATTTCATCATGGATTTGCCCTTCCTAGATCCTCAGGCCATAAGTAAGACTTTTAAAATACATATTCTTGCATCTGATCTTGCCAAATGTCTCCTTTTTTGGATTTAGCTCTGTTGATGACAGCATCATTTTTCTGAGACATCCAGTATTTTATGGCCTCCTTTTTCTTCTTGGTTTCCCTTAGCCAAACTAGTAATGCAGTGTCCTTCACATTTATTTTTATCCATTTTATTAAAAAAAAAAGTTCATCTCTCTGAATTCTCATCTATCCCTAATTAATTTAAATGATAACAAAGGAAGACTGTATTTCTTAAAGCAATGCTTGCTCATTACTTCCTTGCCCTAAGGGCTTCAAACACTCTTCTCTTCGATATAAACCCAACCTCTTGAGAAGATCATATAAACAAAATGGCCTTTATCTTTCATCCATTCTGTATCTTCCCTATGTTTCCCAGTTTATGCATGCTAATTTGCTTTTGTCGTGTCTGACCATTTGTGACTCTATGAACTGTAGGCTGCCAGGCTCCTCTGTCCATGAATTCTCCAGGCAAGAATACTGCAATGGATTGTCGTGCCCTCCTCCAGGGGGTCTTCCTGACCCAGCGATTGAACCCAAGTCTCTTAAGTCTCCTGCATTGGCAGGCAGGTTCTTTACCACTAGCGCCACATAACGCCTCTATTTAGCATTGCATGAGCTGGGTTTATCCGTTCCACTTTTTTGCTCACAGAAAGTTCTCTACTAGAATTATTTTTCATGCTCTAATCACCATAACAATCCTAGTTATCCTTCAGGACATCCCTCATCTCCCCCTTTCATTAAGCAAGACATTACTAGCCTATAGAGCTGCCCTGGTGGCTCAGTCAATAAAGCATCTGCCTACAATGCAAGAGACCTGGGTTTGATCCTTTGGTTAGGAAGATCTCCTGGAGGAGGGCATGGCTACCCACTCCAGTGTTCTTGCCTGGAGAATTCCATGGATAGAAAAGCCTAGCAGGCTATAGTCCATAGAATTGCAAAAGAGCTGGACATGACTGAGCGACTAAGCACAGCACTACTCTATAGAACTCTTTCTCTTCTTTAAAATTCTAACACTTGTTAAATATTTATTTAACAACTATGACATAATGGTCTTATTTTTCATTGTCATTTATCATCATTTAAATTGTCTCCCTGATCATAAGTTTATTTGCCATTGGAGTGTCTTGTAACTTTATCCTCAGTAAGTTGTCCTAAGTATTGAATACTCATGATAATGTTCACACAAAACTGACTGTGCATGTATTATACTGGGTGGTTAGTGCCAGGCAAGAAGCCACCAGCTACTGTCATTGTCACAGGTTTCTGCTACTTCCTTATACCCTTAATTCTCCTATCTGTTTTTCAGGAGACACTCCCTCCCTAGACTATGCAAATACCCAGAAGGCATCCAGTCTCTGAACTGACCAGCAGTCTAGGTAGAGCCTGAGAGTATAACTCAATTCACCAAACTCAGAAAAGGAAATGTTAACAGTAGCTCAGGAACTCAGAGAAAAATCTGGGCACTAGAAATGGGCCACTGCAATGGACAGAACTTTGACCCTGAGCCAGATTTCTGTTGCAGCCACAGAATCTTTATGGATTCATGATGGGAAGCTGTAAGTGATATAGTAGTTAACTAAAATACCCTGACTACTGCTGCCAATGGGAATCAGTTGGGTGTATTCTTATAGTACTGAAGCCTGGGCCTCACTTTAGGAGAAGTAAGTATGAGCTGGATGGAGTAGGGAAAAGAAATGGGTCAGGGCTCGGTGTGAGTATTTTTAAGGATATTTACAGTTAGCTCAGATTTTTTTTTTTTTTTAATTCAGGAATGAGAACGATTGGGAGAGAATGTCAATGGGAGCATGTAGCTGAAGCAAAGACTATGGGAATTGGTGGGGGTGACGCGGCCACAGCAGATTTTGATTAGTATACTCCCCTTATTTACAGGATCTCAGGTTATAAATCCCCAGGTGAAAGAAACCATGCAGGAAGAGCATGTTGCTTATACACCAGATAGCTATCATCATGAGGCTAGAGTTCATGCCTTTTTGTTCTCCCCATGATATTTTTAGTAACCAGCACATTGCCTGGTTCTCAGTAGATGCTCACTTAGTAATATGCACAATGAATCAATTTGAACTGTGCAACAGCACTTAAACTTCAGATTGACTAATTTTCACTGAAATCTGCTATGAGTTGTTGATAAATGCATTAGGTTAATACTGCATTTAAGCCATCAGGTAATGACTTAAGACAGTCTGAGGAGAGCTGTGCAAAGAGCATAAACTCTTAGAGTTCAGGGTGCAAATCATAGTTTTGTCTCTTACTAATCAGGTGATGAAAGTGAAAGTGAAGTCGCTCAGTCGACTCTTTGCAACCCCGTGGACTGTAGCCTACCAGGCTCCTCTGTCCAATGGGATTCTCCAGGCAAGAATACTGGAGTTGGTTGCCATTTCCTTCTCTAGGGGATCTTCCCGACCCAGGGATCGAACCCGGGTCTTCTGCATTGGAGGCAGATGCTTTAACCTCTGAGCCACCAGGGAAGCCTAACCCAGTGATACTGCACAATTTATTCAACCTCGCTGACTCTTTACTTCTGATTTGTAAAATCAAGTCACAACATCACTTCCGCAAAGCTGTTAAGGTGCCTAAATGAGTATGTAAAGTGTTCTGAGCAGCACGTGGTGATCAGCAAATCATAACTAGCATTATTATATATTAACAAATGGCATTTCATTCAAAAGAGCTGTACATAGTGTTTCAATTTTTATCAGGCAAGTGGTTGATAAGGATCAAAGGTTAACAATAGATTAATAAAGTTATAAACTAGATGAAAAGGAGCCTACTAGTAGGGATACTGTCATTATTTAAATGTATTTGCACAGAAAATGAATAAAAGCATATTTTTAAACTTTATTGTGCTAAAATTTACAAGATATTTAAAGTATATATTGTGGTGACGATATATATGTGCATTGTGAACAAAATTTCTCCCATCTAGTTAATTAACATATATCACCTCACATATGGCAGAAAGTGAAGAAGAACTAAAGAGCCTCTTGATGAAAGTGAAAGAGGAGAGTGAAAAAGTTGGCTTAAAGCTCAACATTCAGAAAACTAAGATCATGGCATCTGGTCCCATCACTTCATGGGAAATAGATGGGGAAACAGTGGAAACAGTGGCTGACTTTATTTTTCTGGACTCCAAAATCACTGCAGATGGTGATTGCAGCCATGAAATTAAAAGACGCTTACTCCTTGGAAGGAAAGTTATGACCAACCTAGACAGCATATTAAAAAGCAGAGACATTACTTTGCCAACAAAGGTCTGTCTAGTCAAGGCTATGGTTTTTCCAGTGGTCATGTATGGATGTGAGAGTTGGACTATAAAGAAAGCTGAGCACTGAAGAATTGATGCTTTTGAACTGTGGTGTTGGAGAAGACTCTTGAGAGTCCCTTGAACTGCAAGGCAAACAACCAAAGGAGATCAGTCCTGGGTATTCATTGGGAGGACTGATGTTGAAGCTGAAACTCCAATCCTTTGGCCACCTGATGCGAAGAGCTGACCCATTGGAAAAGACCCTGATGCTGGGAAAGATTGAGGGCAGGAGGAGAAGGGGACAGCAGAGGATGAGATGGTTGGATGGCATCACCGACTCAATGGACATGGGTTTGGGTAGACTTTAGGAGTTGGTGCTGGACAGGGAGGCCTGGCGTGCTGCGGTTCATGGGGTTGCAAAGAGTCGGACACGACTGAGTGACTGTACTGAACCTCACATATTTATCTCTCTCTCGTATGTGTGTGTGAAACAGTGAGAGAGAAGGAATAAAAAGCTTCTGTATGTTGGAGTACAAGTATTATCTTTCCATCACTGCTCATAATATTGATGCAAATATTCTAAATAAGGAAAAAGGCAGTTATGTGTGATATGCAGAGAATTTAGAAAGGTTCTTCGAACCCACAAGTTTCCTCAGGTGCTCTGGGAGACAGAAAACATTACACAATTCTGTTTGAAAAACTGCAGTCAGGCTGTTTACAAAAGTGTGGGCATGTTCGACCTTCTGAAGTTCGGTAAGTCACCTAAATGCCAAAAAAATGAGAAATAAGGAGTTGAGTACAGATCTAAAGAATTTGTTTTTCCTCCTGTAAGTCTTAGCTAGTAAAACAAAGGTCTGTTGTTTTTTTTTAAAGGTAATTTTAAGAAATGACAAAATCTACTCTTTGGACTAAGACTACAGCTTAAAACAGCAAAGTGTTTACAGGTATCCTGTTTGGACATGACAAATGTTTCAACACTTAAGAATACTTTTGGGATTTAATGTCAGAATCCAAATTTACATAAAAGTAAGCAGGTAGCATCTGCTCCTAAGACGTGGTATTTCAGGAAGCAGCTGGAAACAAGGAAACAAGTAATTTCAGGGACCACGTAGTTGACGACTATACTGCTCAAGTTCATTGTACACATTAGTTAGTGATGACCTGATTAACGCTGGGCTCCCACAGAGGACAAGTCCTGGCCTCAATGAGGATGTGGAAATAGGAGACAGGAGAGGGGGATGGGGCGGGGGAGGGGAAGGAGGTTGGGGTTTGATTTCTAGGGAAATAGTCTTTCTAACATCACTCTGCCGTGAAGCTAGCCTTTTTCTCTGCACGCATTTATGAAGATTGATTAGATTTAGAACAGGTGGAATATACTCTCTTGGGAGCTGGTCTGTGAAAGCAACAGGCTGGAAGACTGGCCATTTTGGCTAGAACAATGAAAGTGGTTAATGAGAGAATGTATACAGCAAAGGAGGCCCCCTAGAGTTAGGCTGAGGTGTGTCCTTAAAAGGTGGACTGTAAACCCTGCACATGACCACCTCTTTCATAATGAAAGAGTAGGAAAATATAAAATGAAAAAAATCCACATCAACACCAGTAAAGGAGTGGTTAAAAGAAGATTATTTTGAATACTGGTTATTATTTTCACAAAACTATTTTGTTTTCATAAAGTATATAAAATAACACACAAAAAGCTTCAGAATAGTTATAAATAAAAACATACATAAAAGTATCCCATTAAATAGACATGTAATTTAAAACTCATGTAAATATATTTGTGGTCATGGGATTTCTTTGGAAGGAATGATGCTAAAGCTGAAACTCCAGTCCTCTGGCCACCTCATGCGAAGAGTTGACTCATTGGAAAATACTCTGATGCTGGGAGGGATTGAGGGCAGGACGAGAAGGGGACGACAGAGGATGAGATGGCTGGATGGCATCATTGACTCGATGGACGTGAGTCTGAGTGAACTCCGGGAGTTGGTGATGGACAGGGAGGCCTGGCGTGCTGCGATTCATGGGGTCGCAAAGAGTCGGACACGACTGAGCGACTGATCTGATCTGATCTGATGAATTTGTATGTGCATACACAAATTTATGCATGTGCTATCATAAACAAAAGAAAGAATATCACAAAGTTCTCTTTTAGATAATAGAACTACGAGTGCCTTTTCACATTTGATAAAGATCTAACTCCCATGATAAATATCTAGGTAGACTAAGGTTCAAGTTCCACCTCTAGAACTTTCTAATTGTGTGCCTATGGGGAAAACACCAAAGCTTGCTGAATCTCATCTTTTTTCCTCATGTATAAAGTGAGGAACAACAGCCTCTGCAGACAAAAGGATTATTTGAAAGTGATTTCAGATCATGTTTGTAAAGTGCTTTCACAGAGTCTGGCAGATCTTTCAATGCTAATTGGTGTTATCATTCATCCTACAGAAAATCTGCATTGTAATTAGAAGTTTTTAAAAGTCTGTTAAAAATCAAATAAATGATAGCATGAACAATGGAATAAGAACACAGTGTGGAAAGGGACCCAGTGCAGGATTACAGGAGTGTTCGAGCCGACAGCTTTTGGAGAAGGAATGGGGAGTTACAGTGATCACTGTCCAGAGAATGGACAGGACAGCAGCAAACAATTTCACAACATCTTTTTACCCTTAAAAATCTGATCAGAGTCTGAGTAGATGTAAAGTATCAGGGAACTAGGAAAGACAAAATTAAAAGAGGGGAAAACCAAGACGTATAGATATAAACCCAAGACGAGGTGCTCCTGGGGGAGAAAGACACCAAGGCCTTCTTGATGAGCACTAGCTGAGACATCATTTTGTTGTTTATTTGTTTGTTTATTTGCTCAATCGTCTCTAACTCTTTCTTGACCCCAGGGACTGTAGCCCATCAGGCTCCTCTATCCATGGGATTTTCCAGGCAAGAATACTGCAGTGGGTTGCTATGCCCTCCTCTAGGGGATCTTTCCACCCCAGGGTCAGAACTCATGTCTCTTGCATTAGCAGGTGGATTATTTACTATGTCACTTTATGGTATAGTAAATCTTTATCCAATTTGTATTAATTTATCCCAATCCAGTTGGTTGTTCCATGATAATTCATTTATTTCTAGAGTCCTCAGACCAAGAGGACCTTTCAGGTATGGTACAGAGAGCATGGTCTTGATTCTCTGTCACTACCCTCCAACACTATAGTTGATGCTAAATTCATGGCCCAGGCAGAGCTACCTGGGCTGTGTACTACCAGTGGCCCCTGACTCCAGGCTCCAGAACAGGCCGAACTGGAAAATGCTGTCTTCATGAGGAAGACTCTATTTTTTTCTCATCTTTGCTTAGCAGGTAAGGTTGCCTCCCAGGTTTGATACTATGGACAATGAACGTCACCTGCCATTTCAGTAAACATAGGATGTTACGACCATAAGTTAGAGCTGCGCTTGTGCTCAGTAGTATCTGACATTTTGCAACCCCATGGATACTAGCCTGCCAGGCTCCTCTGTCCATGGGATTTCCCAGGCAAGGATGTTGGAGTGTGTTGCCATTTCTTCTTCCAGGGGATCTATCTTCTCGACCCAGGTATCGAACCCATGTCTCTTGGGTCTCCTGCACTGGCAGGCAGATTCTGTACCTGCTGAGCCCCCTGAGAAGACATAAAGCTATCAGCCATTGCAGCAGCCCAGGTGAATTCAGACTGGAGAAAAGAGGATATTAGCCCTCAAGAGTTCAGGTGCATGTCAAAGGAATGATTTCAAGCCTGGACACTTGCATTTTCCCATATATAGAATAGGACTAAACTCATTGACTTAAGATGACTGTTGTGTGTGTGTATGTGTGTGGTTAGCAGTGATTTTTGACGTTACACTTTTTTCACCCAGCAAAAATTCCTGCAAATCCTGGCCCCTCCTTTATTTCTTTGGAACAGTGCCTCAGAACTGTCTAAGAGGCTGCCTGGCTGGGTTACAGCCCTCAGCGAAGGCAAGGGGGAAAAAAAGCCTAAAAAACCCAAATAAATAAATAAATAAATCTTAACTCTCAGGTTGTGAGTTGTTGTTGTTGTTTTTTTTCCTTTCAGTTGACAATACTCAAAGTGGAATGTTTCAGTTACATGAAGACCCGAAAGTGATAAACTAATAAACCTGAAATGAATGATCTAAGAACCTGGAGTACAAATTTTCTGAAACCTCCATAACCAAAAGCAGCTCCCTGTGAAGTTGTAACATCAAAGATCCAGTTGAGACTGGTCAGATATTTATGAATTATTTTTCCTAGGGGAGTTTCCTTTCATAGATGTTCAGGAGATAGATACGGCTCTGTTAGAGTGAATACAGAACACAGAACATTAATTTAGGGTTATGAAATGAACACACTCTTTAACCTTCAAGCAATATGTTAGAGGGTCTGCACATTTTCCTTGGAACATTAGTTAAAACAAATAAATAGGACTTTAGATGAGGCATAGTGAGCTATCAAGTATATACAGAAGTTTTGCAACTACTTGTTCAGGACATTTTTTATTGTTGTTGTTGTTCAGATGAGAGGGGAACACACCAAAAAATAGAAAATACAATTTGGCAAAATGGTATGTTGATACAAAAATTAGAGTTTCACAAAACATGCTCAGGACCCATGTTGACTTTTACTAACATAAACAGGTAACAAGCACCTAAATTCTTTATTCCTCCTTTCAGCCTGTTTTCATCCAACTTCAGTGAAACTGCCCATAAATGTGACAGCAAAGCAGATTTTATTAATTACTTGTTAAGAGCTAGAATATGGCTGAATCCCATTTCCTCTTATTTTAGCTTTTTCTCGATTCCTTAACACTTCATTCAATCATCTATGTGTTCAATAAAGATAAAGAAAGCCTACCATGAGCTGGACACTGAGTAAGCAAAAAGGCACAGGGATAAAAAACAGGCTTTCATCTCAAGGTTTTTGTATAGATTGAGGATAAAAAGACAGATAGGGAAAGAGTTGATATGCAATCTGAAAGCACTGCCTTAGACTCCGGAATACTCAGGATTCTCTGCAGCACGAGGAGGATGGTGTGAAGGTAGGTTATGGTGGGAGAGGTCTCCCAAGGGAAAACTTTGGGAGTTAAGTCTTCTTACAGGTTAAGTGAAATCAATTCTGGCTTAAGATGGAGAACTAACCACAGGTATTTGCACTGAAGTAAGTCAAAAGTTGTGTTCTGTTTCCTTGTTTCATTTACAAACTCACATAAACAGGAATAATTGGTAATTGACTCAGCGAACATGAAAGACTTGGCCTTATGCCAGCAGTAGAGGAAGCTGTGATGTCACCTAATTTGTATCAGAGAATCACCAAAAGCAACAGGCATTGGTTGAGCAAGTACCCCTGTAATTGGTACATGCACACTTGTTTGAAAGCTATTTAAGAAGCAATTAGATCTGCAGCTTCTCCCCCATAACCAGAGAACTTTGCTTCATAACCAACCCCTCCGTCCACATAGAATATATGTTGAATCTCCAGAGATGGTAAAACAGAGGGATTATAGACTGGGGATAACAGGTTGATGGAAGATCGAGGTCACATATTGACGTGAAGAATGCTCCAAGTGAGACATAAAACTTCACTGAAAAACCCTTCCCTAGGGAATCCAGCTAATTCTAGGGGGGGGGGGGGGGGGCGGGTGCGGAATTAATGACCTTTGGGGCTCTGCAATGAAACTGTCCAGACAGGTCAGCCTATGGTAGGAACTACAGCCAACTCAGCAAAGGGCCCAAGGGTTTCATACAGTTCTTTTTTTTGGTATTTTTAGATATAAGTTCCTAGCAAAGGGTTTCCAGATTTTGAAGAGAATATATGACATGAAATACAAAGACCAAAACAAGAAAGCATGCATATTGGGAGAAGTGGGAATCATGCAAGGAAAAGAGAAAAACAAGACTCACCAATTATCATTCGCACCTTCAGAGAAGTGAGAGGAGTTATTTCATGTATAAAATGAATCGTATGTTATAAGAGGAAAAATACAGATATAAAATTTTTTTTGAAACTAACATTATATAGAAGTAGGAGATTTGGAAAACAAAATGTTATGAGAAAATTAACAAAAACAAAAGAGATGGAAAATGTAGACAAAAAAGAAAAAAACAGAGAGATTATGTCTAGGAATTTCATCATTTAAGTAATACAAAATTCATGGAAGAAGAACTGAAGAAGTTGAGGGGGATAGGTTTTCAAAAGAACATAGTCAGTCAATTTTCCCTAAACCAAAGGATATGATTTTTATAGATTTAAATTACTTTATAAGTGCTCATAGATTCATAATCATCTGACTTATTATTATGAAATTTAAAGAATTTCAGAAAACCAGTAGCAAATAAGATCATGCTATAAACTTTCAAGGGAGGGAGAAAGAGAGAAAGAGACAGACAGGAGGAAGAAAGAGAAATAATGTCTTGAAATTTTTAATGAAAAAATTATTTATAACCTGGATTGTATACCTAACCAAACTATCAGTCATATCTCTAAGAATATATAGAGAGAAATTTCTTCAAGATGAAGAAACTGACAGGATATCTAAATATTTAATAGTAATCAAACAGTTTGAGGTTGAATAATGATGCTAAATAGAAAATCAACCAAAAATTTATATGTTAAGAGTATGTTTAGTTTTGAAAACAACTGCTAAACTCTCTTCTAAAGTGGCTGGAACATTCTGTATCCCCACCAGTAACAAATGACTGTTCCTACTGATCCATGTTCTTCTCAGCATTTGGTATTATCAGTGTTATGGATTTTGTCCATTCTAATAGGAGTGCCAAGGTATCTCATTATTTTAACTTATAATTCCTTAATGGCATATGAGTTGAGCATCTTTACCCATATTTAAATTGAGTTGTTTCACTGATAAGTTTTCAGATCAGATCAGATCAGATCAGTTGCTCAGTCATGTCTGACTCTTTGCGACCCCATGAATCGCAGCACGCCAGGCCTCCCTGTCCATCACCAACTCCCGGAGTTCACCCAGACTCACGTCCATCGAGTCAGTGATGCCATCCAGCCATCTCATCCTCTGTCATCCCCTTCTCCTCCTAACCCCAATCCCTCCCAGCATTAGAGTCTTTTCCAATGAGTCAACTCTTCGCATGAGGTGGCCAAAGGACTGGAGTTTCAGCTTTAGCATCATTCCTTCCAAAGAAATCCCAGGGCTGATCTCCTTCAGAATGGACTGGTTGGATCTCCTTGCAATCCAAGGGATTCTCAAGAGTCTTCTCCAACACCACACTTCAAAAGCATCAATTCTTTGGTGCTCAGCCTTCTTCACAGTCCAACTCTCACATCCATACATGACCACTGGAAAAACCATAGCCTTGACTAGACGGACCTTTGTTGGCAAAGTAATGTCTCTGCTTTTTAATACGCTGTCTGGGTTGGTCATAACTTTCCTTCCAAGGAGTAAGCGTCTTTTAATTTCATGGCTACAGTCACCATCTGCAGTGATTTTGGAGCCCAGAAAAATAAAGTCTGACACTGTTTCCACTGTTTCCCCATCTATTTCCCATGAAGTGATGGGACCGGATGCCATGATCTTCGTTTTCTGAATGTTGAGCTTTAAGCCAACTTTTTCACTCTCCTCTTTCACCTTCATCAAGAGGCTTTTGAGTTCCTCTTCACTTTCTGCCATAAGGGTGGTGTCATCTGCATATCTTGGAGAAGGCAATGGCACCCCACTCCAGTAGTCTTGCCTGGAAAATCCCCTGGATGGAAGAACCTGGTAGGCTGCAGTCCATGGGGTCGCTAAGAGTCAGACACGACTGAGCGACTTCACTTTCACTTTTCACTTTCATGCAATGGAGAGGGAAATGGCAACCTACTCCAGTGTTCTTGCCTGGAGAATCCCAGGGACGGAGGAGCCTGATGGGCTGCTGTCTATGGGGTCGCACAGAGTCGGACACGACTGAAACGACTTAGCAGCAGCATCTGCATATCTGAGGTTATTGATATTTCTCCCAGCAATCTTGATTCCAGCTTGTGTTTCTTCCAGTCCAGCGTTTCTCATGATGTACTCCGCATAGAAGTTAAATAAGCAGGGTGACAATATACAGCCTTGACGAACTCCTTTTCCTATTTGGAACCAGTCTGTTGTTCCATGTCCAGTTCTAACTGATGCTTCCTGACCTGCATACAAATTTCTCAAGAGGCAGATCAGGTGGTCTGGTATTCCCATCTCTTGAAGAATTTTCCACAGTTTATTGTGATCCACACAGTCAAAGGCTTTGGCATAGTCAATAAAGCAGAAATAGATGTTTTTCTGGAACTCTCTTGCTTTTTCCAGGATCCAGCGGATGTTGGCAATTTGATCTTTGGTTCCTCTGCCTTTTCTAAAACCAGCTTGAACGTCGGGAAGTTCACGGTTCACATATTGCTGAAGCCTTGCATGGAGAATTTTAAGCATTACTGTACTAGCATGTGAGATGAGTGCAATTGTGCGGTAGTTTGAGCATTCTTTGGCATTGCCTTTCTTTGGGATTGGAATGAAAACTGACCTTTTCCAGTCCTGTGGCCACTGCTGAGTATTCCAAATGTGCTGGCATATTGAGTGCAGCACTTTCACAGCATCATCTTTCAGGATTTGGAATAGCTCAACTGGAATTCTATCACCTCCACTAGCTTTATTCGTAGTGATGCTTTCTAAGGCCCACTTGACTTCACATTCCAGGATGTCTGGCTCTAGGTCAGTGATCACACCATCGTAATTATCTGGGTCGTGACGATCTTTTTTGTACAGTTCTTCTGTGTATTCTTGCCACCTCTTCTTAGTATCTTCTGCTTCTGTTGGGTCCATACCATTCTGTCCTTTATTGAGCCCATCTTTGCATGAAATGTTCCTTTGGTATCTCTGATTTTCTTGAAGAGATCTCTAGTCTTTCCCATTCTGTTGTTTTCCTCTATTTCTTTGCACTGATTGCTGAAGGCTTTCCTATCTCTTCTTGCTATTCTTTGGAACTCTGCATTCAGATGTTTATATCTTTCCTTTTGTCCTTTGCTTTTCGCTTCTCTTCTTTTCACAGCTATTTGTAAGGCCTCCCCAGACAGCCATTTTGCTTTTTTGCATTTCTTTTCCATGGGGATGGTCTTGATCCCTGTCTCCTGTATAATGTCATGAACCTCATTACATAGCTCATCAGGCACTCTAGCTTTTATTATTATTTTTTGGTATATTTTAGATGTCATTCTTCTGTCAGATAATGTATTTTGCAAATATTTAACCCTGTCTGAGTTAAAGCTTGTTTTTTTATTCTCTTAATTTTTTTTTCACAGAGCAGAAGATTCTAATTAAGTTAACCAGAATTTTTCAAAATTTAGGATAATTATTAATTTGCATGGGAAACTAAATTTGTATGAAAAAGAAAAATCATAATAGCACAGTTCTGTCAATGTGTTTATATAGTCTAACTAATGCAAACAATGAATATTTATTTAGCCAAGATTACCATGTATATTACCCCACTCCAGTACTCTTGCCTGGAAAATCCCATGGGCGGAGGAGCCTGATGGGCTGCAGTCCATGGGGTTGCTAAGAGTTGGACACAACTGAGCGACTTCACTTTCACTTTTCACTTTCATGCATTGGAGAAGGAAATGGCAACCCACTCCAGTGTTTTTGCCTGGAGAATCCCAGGGATGGGGGAGCCTGGTGGGCTGCCGTCTATGGGGTCACACAGAGTCGGACATGACTGAATGACTCAGCAATCACATATATTAGGAGAATTGGGAGACAGAAATGTTTGTGAATCTATGTGGTACTGTGCCAGTGAAGAAAGTGAAATCATTCTCTTCCATTTTGGAAATGCAGAGTCAATGACAAAAATCTAATAATCAAGAAACAACAATATTACCATACGACTAGGAGGCAAATTCCACAAGAATCCAGGGCAAAAGTTGAAAATGGTTACCTGCCCTTAGGAAATGAAATATTTAAAAGGTAGAGGACTAGAGAAACACATTAAATACAATAAAAGAAACAAAAAAGCCAAAATATATGTCTTAAAAATAACAGACTTTATAGAACCACTTTCTTCTATATATGTATTAGACATAAATCTAAGTGTTAAAAATGAAGATGCATACCTATTAGCCAGAGAGAGAAGGAGGGAAGGATGGTGTTCCTTGTAGGAACAAATATGAAGATAAAATAGATCTATTCTTTGAAATTTGGCCAACAGTTCAGTATGTCAGGAACAAGAATGGCTGTCCTGGCTTGGGTTTTTTCCAGAAGCAAACCTTGAGACAAAGATTTGAGTCTAAACAGTTTACTTGGGAAATAGTGAGAATTGTGGTAAAGATGATAGGTTATGACACACAGATGTGAATGAATCTGGACAATAAACAGGCTCTGTTAAATCAGATGCAATGCATAATGACAGCTTAATCATATGGCAAGGGGGGCAGAGGCCTGGGAAATGCTTCAAAACTTTGCAAGATGTACTGACAGATCAAAGGGATGGGGCCAGGCACCAACAAGGTCAGCTACAATGTGGTCATGATGGAAGTGGGCAGAAACGTAACATGGCTGATGACTCCACCCAAGAAGACTGGCTTCATAGTGCTGTGACTCCATACAGTTGAAGGTACCAGTAAAATCCTAACGCTGTTAGTTAAAATAGGTGGCTGTGCAAATTTCAATCACTTATCACTGGAGCCAGTTACATTTTAAGTATTTTACTGTATGCATCAGGGGATTCAAATATATCTTAAATTTAAACAACAATAGCCAATATTTATTTGTAAAAGCCTATGAACATCAATATTAAAACTATACTCCATGGTTAAATCATAAACTATAATTATATTTCCTCATGTAGTTTTAAAATTTGGTTAAATACTATTTCCTGGCAAACATCCAAAGGTTGGTTCTGTAAAACAATGATGACAATGATCTGAGGATGACATTCTCTAGGAAATAAAGTGAAATAAAGATTTTGACTCTAAGGAGAAAAGGTATTTCAGATGACAAGATTATCCTATTATCTTTATGAATTTATGCCTTAAAGATAAGAAGTTATCAGAGAGCAAATGTGCTGATTATACACATATTACTTCAATGTTACAATAGGGTTGCTGAGAGAACACATTTACTTAAACTTTTCAGACAACTACCAATCAGCATAGACATCAACTTAAAACAAAAAAGGATTTTATCATCTGCAAGAACACATGCAAAGGGAGATTTTACAATGGAAAATACAAGTTACCACTCAATTTAGTGATCAGTCAATCCTATCATCACTGATAGTGAAAGGGATTCTGTGAGGCAGTATGAAATATACAGCCTCACCAAGAAAGTATTCAAAATGTCTAAATTGTATCTAATCAGGCTTGTGAGTCTAACTTCAAATTTATGAACTAGAATAGCCTAGAGAAGTAGAACGCACAGAGAGAAAAACCATAAGGCAAACACAGAGTGTGTGTCATTCTTCAGGACAACAATGGATCTACTGTCTTAAACATGTCAATGTCATGGCCATAAAAGCATGACAAGGAAACACGATGTGAGAGGCAGAAGGACAAGTCTAGACCAAAAGAGACATGACACCATAGCTCAGTGCACAGACACTGATTAGATCTTCCATAAGGGATATTTAGGGACAATCAGGAAGTCATGACCAGCCGATATAAAGGAATTTTTGTTAATTTCATGATATACCATAATGGATTCGTGATGTTGTTACATAATGAAGCATTTCAGAATGAAATGTCATGATGTCTATAATCTACACTAAAATGTTTCAGAAACAGAAACAATAAGGATTAAATCTAGCTTATGAGGTATATGGTATTTATTATCCTATCCCCTCTAATTTTCAGCATATTTAAAAGTTAAAAAAAAAAATCACATGGACCCAAGTAAAACTTAGTGGACCTGTATTTTAAATCTAAAAACTATTTCTTACACATATTTGCATTTCTGAGGTTAAAAAAGTAATATAATCATAGAATTTGCAAACTGGCAGAATAATCCATTCTCCAGGCAAGAATACTGGACTGGGTTGCCATTCCCTTCTCCATGGGATCTTCCTGATCCAGGGATTGAACCCTGGTCTCCTTCACTACAGGCAGATTCTTTACCATCTGAGCTTCTAGGGAAGAGAAATTGAGGCCCACAAAACTGAACTGACTTGCCTAAAGCAACAAGGCGAGTTATCAATATTTGCAGAAACAAGAGTAACTTGAATATATGTCCCTTTCTCCAGATGACCAGTATTTCCTTGAAAACAAGATTTATGTCTAACTAATTTCTGTCATCTTTCAGTGTCCAGAATACATCCATTGGGTTTACAATACATCAACAGTTTGCTTGTAGAATAATTTCATCTGCATTTCAAATCATTTTACATGCCAAGTATCTAGTTTGCATCAGTGAAGAGAAATGCAAAACTTTCAAAGCAAGTATTATAGTTAGACAAAGTTACTTAGCAATTCGTAACTGAAACTAGAGCAGTGAACAGCAGCTCCAAAACCTAGTAAAAAATTGACTATATCATTTACTGTTTTTTTTTTTGGTTGTTGTTTAAATTCATGTATCTTTAGATTAAAAATACAACATGTAGGTCTAACAATACTCATTTGCCAACCCAAACAAAAATGCTAAGTTTCAAGTGTGATTCTTCAGAGGGAAGGTCAACATTCTCATCAATTAATCCTCATTTTTCATAATAAAAAATGTGGGCCAGCTGCTGAATCAGGTACTTGGACAAACATTGTTGCCTATTTTGTAAAATCAGCTTTAGCACATTTGTGCATGGAAAGAGTAGCTGATTTTGCAAGATGTTGAAATATACAAGCTACATATGGTTCAGTGTATTTTCTACTGTATTGTTATTTTCAACCAAGAAAACACATTAGGCATTTGTATCATCCTCTTTTGACTAATGTTTTCTTTATGCTGATTATTGCCCTCAACAGATACTGCTTGATATTTATAATGAAAAAGAAGGGGAGGGGAAACTATTTATCTTCAAGATATGTTATATCTTTCTAAAATTTTAGTGATAAAAAAATTTGTTCCAGGGATTATAGTTTTCATGTTACAAAACAAATATGAGATGACTGTGGACAAGATGCTATCTATTGATTCCTCTTAGGTATGCTACCTTGTCAGAAGGAATCACTGAAATATATCAAAAGGCTATTTATATAGCATACACACTGTCCTTATGGAATATTAGAACATTTGCTTTTAAAGTTTTCTAGCAAATTCCATACCCTGACAGGAAAAAGCAGAAATGCAACACTAGACTCTCTTTCACTAAAAAATGGGATTGTAATTTTATCACATTTATCACTGTATTGTCTCTTTTTGAGAATTTCCCCTACATGCAATGAATCCATTGTTAAATATTTAGACACTTTAAATTTAGCTTTTCAGACATCTATATTTAATATCTAGACATCTTTTCAACAAATATATTGTTATTAAAATGGATTACTTTTCCAGAAAATAGAAGTAAAAATTTTGGAGACAAGTTTTTGAAAATTTTGATAGCATACAGCAGAATAATTTTATAGATATATAGGTCACTAAATAAAAATTAAATTAAAATATAATATTCCAAAACAAAGAATATTAAGCTCACCAGATGAAGGGGAAGAATGGATAGATACATTTAATGTGTAAATCTGAATGCTTAATAAAAACATAAAGCAAAATTTTTACAGAACAATAGTATTGAGAGCCAAAGTTCAAAAAGATGGTAATTATAGGAGGACATAAAAGCACTCAAAAGATTTTTTTCAATTCACAATTTAATTTTAAAAATGATAGGAAAAATATTCAAATTGATCATAGTCATAGTTTTTTAGTTATTGATAATTGACAGAATATGAGTTAATAAAGAAAATATGAAAATACTCAGACCAAACTCAACATTCAAAAAACTAAGATCATGACACCCAATTCCATCATTTCACAGCAAATAGTTGGGGAAACAATGGAAATAGTGGCAGATTTTATTTTCTTGGGCTCCAAAATCACTGTGGATGATGACAGCAGCCATGAAATTAAAAGCCAATTGCTCCTTGGAAGAAGAGCTATGACCAACCTAGACAGCATATTATAAAGCAGAGACAACAAAGGTCTTTGTTGTATACTTTGCCAACAAAGGTCCATCTAATCAAAGCTGTGGTTTTTCCAGTAGTCATGTATAGATGTAAGAGTTGGACCATAATGAAGGCTGAACACAGAAGTATTAATGCTTTTGAACTGTAGTGTTGGAGAAAACTCTTGAGAGTCCCTTGGACTGCAATCCTAAAGGAAATCTATCCTGAATATTCATTAGGACTGATGCTGAATCAGAAGCTCTGGTAGGTACTTTGGCCACCTGATGTGAAGAGCCTGACTCATTTGAAAAGACCCTGATGTTGGGAAAGATTGAAAGCAGGAGGAGAAAGGGATGACAGAGGATGAGATGGTTTGATGGCCTCACCCGCTCAATGGACATGTGTTTGAGCAAGCTCTGGGAGATGGTGAAGGATAGGGAAGCTTGGTGTGCTGCAGTCCATGGGGTCACAAAGAGTCGGACAGAACTTAGGGACTGAACAACAACAGAATCGACAATACAGCTATAACTCACGATTTCTATCTTCTCATTCCTATCATTTTAAATTCTTATAATAGGCCATGGGCAGTCTAAGATTTACTATGTTGATATTAAAGTTTTCTTACATACATCATTTTTCTCTTCTGACTAGATCACACATTACTTGACAGCAGGAACCATGTTTTACAATTCTTCTGAATCATGTGTATTGACTATGATAGGTTTAATTGAAGTAAGGTGAATGAACTACAATATCTCCATATTGCAAGGTGACATCAAGGGCAACATTCTCTTAAGTCATATCCTGCAGATTCTAATGTATTTTCTCCACTAATCTAGAGTAGTAGCAAAAATTCTCCAATTTTTATACAAACATTTATTCAGTATACCTCAAGATGGACATTAGTAAGTATAAATACCAGTAAGTGTGCTAGTTGCTCAGACATGCGTGACGTTTTGCAACCACATGGACTGTGCCCACCAGGCACCTCTGTCCATGGAATTCTCCAGGCAAGAATCCTGGAGTGAGTGGCCATTCCCTTCTCCAGGGCATCTTCCCAACCCAGGGATCCAATCTGTATCTCCTGCATTGTAGGCAGATTCTTTACAGATTAAGCCAACAGGGAAACCCAAAGATAAGTAAATATTTAACTATTATAAGACATTGGGAATCAGAATTTAGATACATGATATGTATACTCTGCTACATTTAAATTGGATAACCAACAAAGACCTACTGTACAGCACAGAGAACTCTGCTCAATGTTATGTGGTAGCCTGGATGGGAGGGGGTGTCTGGGGGAGAATGGATACATGGAAATGCATGGCTAAGTCCCTTTGCTGTCCACCTGAAATGATCACAACATTATTAAATGTCTATATTCCAATATAAAATAAAAAGCTTAAAAATTAAAAAAAAACCAGAATTTAGATACTGTCTTGGAAATGAATATCACATTGAGGCAAATGAAAATGTTAAGAAGAAAAGTTCTTTAAGCAATATTATGGGGTTAACTCTCAAAAGCGTGGTTCTAGGATTCCATTGTTTTCGGGAATAGCGACATTTTTTCCCCAACTGACCGTGAAACTGACACTTTTTCTTTGTTTCAAATTCCTACAGTTTGCTGCTTATTATGTCATTTCCATTTGCTCCTTTTATGACACTTTTATGTTGCTCCTCTAATGACACTTACATTCAAAACCAACCGAAAAACCTACAGCGCCCTGGTTTGTGTTCCTGAGCCTGAAACTAAAACAAAGGGAATCATCAAGTCTGAACACTAGTCTGGAGGCTTTGCTTCTGTTTGTGTTAGTGTGTTTTGTTTAAAATTACCACCAGAGTATAAATTAGGAGGATCTTTCTCCTGGTAATTGGTATATAAATTATTATGGCATTATCTTATAATCACAAATGTTGAATTTTGACTCCTCCAGGTCCTACCACAAACGTCTCACCCCCATAACAAGATGCATTTTTATTCTAAAGAATGTAAATGTGATCATTAACTTACTATATAAAATAATACAAAAGAAAAAAGTCTGAAAACAATCTACTCCCACAACTGTCCTGCTGTTTGCCAGAATGTTTAGAAACTGCTAGGGCTGCCTTTCTTCTTTTGATTCCGTGTAATGAAAAAAGACAAGAGATTAGAAGCCTCAGAGGATTGGATTCCCCACCCCCTCCCTGCTTTAAGAGAAAGACCTGTATTCTGAGCATCCAAAGCTGACGATATGGATCCCGATTCTTTCCAAATAAAGTGACCACTCTAAAAGCCAAAGGGAGTCTAACCTGCAATCTTGTGATTGATCTTAGCTCATATTGGAGGAAAAAAATCTCAGGCTACTTCAAGTATAGGACTGGAAATGCATAAGTAGAATTTATCCACATTAGTATTTGTGCAATTACTTATGGCAATGTTCTATGCTGCCTTTGAACCTGAAAAGGAGTAAGATGAATAATTGTGCTTGTTTTTGTTTAGGAGGCAAATCTAAGTGTCTGGAGACTAGGCTGGGCAAGTTATTTTTGTTGTTGCTTTTTAGATGGCAAAGAAATATGTGCTGCAGCATCATTTTCCAGCAACTAAAAAATGTCCTCACTGATTTATGTTAAATACTATGGACAATAAATATGTATTTTGAAGATGGAAGTAGAGAGCTCAACATGTGTGTTTTTTCGTCCTTCAGCAAATCCTGAGGAAGCGTCTTCCAAAAGAGAAGAAATGTTCTGTAGCGCTTTGTGTGGATTTAAACATATGGTCAGAGTCCATATGTGCACACACTTCCATGTCATCTTTACAGATAAATGTGTGAGGCTGGCTGGAGACAGGTGCGAACAGTGAGCTAGCATCTGGCCTTCTGTTCTGGCTCCAATCATATACGTAGCTTTACTTGAGCAAAGCAAATTAGTAAAAGATCACAGGTCGGATACTCAGAAACCAGACAAAACTTAGTGGAAATGAGAAAATAAAAGAAAAAGGCACATTGAATTTTGGCCAGTGTAAGACATGCAGGGGGGTCCCAGATTCCTCTCTTGCACTTTGACTGTTCACTTTGTCTATCCATCCAGGGAAAGGCCAGCATCTTTTCATTTTCTATGATGTATTTTATTTCCCCGATTCCTTAGGTAACTTCTATGTCAAAAAGGCAATAGCATCCTCAGTGTAGTCTTTGCATCATGGGCATTTCTTCCCATTTCTGTTCAACTGTGAGCGCTAATGACTTTATGATACTGCTGACTTTTCAGTGACGAGTGAAGTACTCCCTACATATCAATGAAGTGTCAAGTGCAACTGGAGATGTGGTGTTTTGGGGTCCCTGCATTTTTGGGTTTTGCAGAACAAGAATCTTGCCTACTGGACAGAAGGATAGATGAGGGAGCCAATCCTGATGTAGAGAGAAACAGTTCTAAATTATTTCCCTTTTTAAATAAAGATGTTAGAGGGAAAAAAATGAGGGGTGGAAGGGAGATGTTTTAGAATTAGGTTCCCAGGAGGGTCACAGGATTTAACATCTCATGTGTAGAAATTCCACTGGGAGATGCTCAAACCTCTGGGATAGGAAGCCAGACTGAAGATAGTGACTGATAACACCAAGGCTGCGGATATACAAAATGAAGGAGAATCCAAAGCTATTCTTGTTCCCTACTGTGGTTTTTTAGGAAGGAGACTTGGACAGCTTTGCTGGTTTGAAGGAACTAAGGAGAAAGGGAAAAGACGAAAGAAGTGCTGGGGCAGTATAGAGCTATAAATGTAATTTTCTATGACAAAGAGAAACAACACAGTTTTCATTGCCGATGACAAGTCCTGGCTGAGCACATCTGTCTTGAAGGACAGTTCAAACAATCCATTCAGATGGAGATCAAGGAGAGAGGAAAATGGAGTAGCACCCAGACCCAGGGCTCTGCCAGGGTCCCAGCTTCTCCTGGAACTGATCATCCACCCCGGCGGAAGCTCTCTGAGCAACGGCGGTTAATGATGCTTGAGTGGATGCTGTGTCAGGGCCTTTCAGCTCTAATACAACCCAAGTTTATGAATTCAGAAGACACACAAACACTACTGATACTATTTATAAAACAGATAACCAGTGAGAACCGACTCCATAGCACAGGGAACCTGATGCACTGAGATGAGTTCAGTGGGAAGAAAATTCAAAGGGAGGGCGTGCATGTACATGTATGGTGGGTTCCTTTTCCTGTATAGTAGGAAAAAACACACCGTTTTAAAGCAACTATACACCAATAAAAATTAATTTTTAAAAAGTCAGTGAAATGACTGACTGATCCTGACCACTAGAGGAAATTCATCAAGAAAAAGGAAGAGAGGCTATCATTTCATACTCACTTAAAAACCCTTGTGAAGAGATCCACATCATTTAAGCCATCTCTAAAAAATTTTACATGTTAAGACGGTAAACAAATAATTATTAAGTTAGCTACTTCATTATAGGTGATTGTTTAACACTCTTTTAAATAGGAAAAAAAAATGAGTTAGTCAAATCCAGTCTGAATTCTGACTCCACTATAATCTTGGACAAGCTACTCAAGCTCCCTGCCCCCAGTTCATTCACCTATAAAGCAACATGAGTAAAATATGCTTTGTAGGAAATTTTCAAAGATTGAGTAAAATGGCATCTCTAAAGCAGTTAGCAAAATGGCAAGGGAATTGATTTACCAGTGATGAGCATTTTAATATTACATGTGGAATATTAAAAAGTTAATTAAAATTGTAAATGTTTACACCGTATAAGTAACTCAGGGCATTTTAAAAATTATATTCTGTATTTTATCACATCTAAATTATAGTTGATAATAACATTCATTATTTTATTATCCATTATCACTGGAAAAGAGAAAAGTAAGTGTTAACTAAGTTAGACACATTACTAAGATGCCATCATTTAGAAGATGAATTCAAATTTCAAAAATGCTAAAATTTGAGAAACATGCATCTTAGAATAATGGCACTGAGTCATTCCGGAGGCTTTCTCTTTTTACCTGGTTTCCTAGGGAGCAGGGGCTTTGTCTCTGTTGTGTTTTACAGCCCTCCTATCAATGCCTGCTGGATTTTTTAGGGGGTCAGTAAATAGTTTTTAATGATACTGGTGCTCAGTCACTCAGTTGTGTCTGATTCATTGCTACCCCATGGATTGTAAACCACCAGGCTTCTTTGTCAATAGGATTTCCCAGGCAAGAATACTGGAGTGGATTGCCATTCCCTCCTCTAGGGAATCTTTCTGACTCAGGGGTTGGCAGACTCTGCATTGGCAGGCAGATTCTTGACCACTAGCACCACCTGGGAAGCATTGTTTAAGGTTACTAGTTGTGAAATTATATTTTGAGCCTGATGGAAGGAAAACAGTCTTGTAATGTTAAGTTATTCACTATGTTTCAAAGTTACTATTATCTCCTTACCTATGTTTCCAATGCTAGAAATAGAAACCTGACATAAGACCTAATAATACGATAATAGTGGATGTGTGGTGTTTGGAGTCATATGCATTGAGTTTAAGTTTTGTTCCTTTCTTACTTTGGGACCTGGACCAAAGGTTGTAATGTCACTTCTTTGTGGCAAAACCATTAGGGAAAGTGAATGTAAAAATAGAACAATACATTTGGAAACTAAAAGTAAACTGCTTATTTTTCTACTCCTAGGCACGTACAAAAAATGATCATTTGAATCTAGGTACAAAATACCAAATCACCTCTAACTTGGGAACAAACTTGACTTCTTCAGTACAGATTATTATTCCATTGAACCTTCATATATAAATACAATTATGCTGTATACTTTAATGATTTCAGAAGAATAAAGTCTAAGATGATCTTCTCAATATAACATGAGGCATGATATTTTTGAAAATCTTGAAAAGGAAAAAAATTGCCTGAGGAAGTGAGGCAGAGTCAGTTTTCATATAGCCTCGCTATTTCATGACCATCAGGTAGAAACTTTCCAGGTTTAATGCTTTATAATTCTCCCAGCTGAAGCTTTAAAACTTCAAAGCACTGTAGAACATTTTAAATTTCTCTTCTGCCCATGAGAAAACCCTTTGCATTGAAAGTTGCTTTCAACTGGAATCCTACATTTGGTATTACACAACAGTGACATATTTTTATGGAGATTAAAATTACACACCAAGAATGTAAAGTTGCCCAGGCAAAACCATTTCTACTATTAAAAATGCTCCCACTACACACTATGAAGTGCTATAACCTGCTCTTGTCCATAAATAATGCTTACTATAATAAATTTAAAAACCATTCATAAATTCCATAATTGGCTAAGAAATATTCATCTAACCACCTGCAATTTACAAAGAGGATCTGCTTAAGCATAATTATGTTTCCTTTAACTGGTAAACAATAAATCTACCACCGATTGCAAAGACAGGAGATCAGTGGGTATTATGAAGAAAGATATGAAAATCAATATGTAATGCCTGGGAAAAGGGCATGCTATATTTTTAATTTGAAATCTACCAGTGGTAAGTCATGAATATAAAACTTGCCTCTGTAAAAATAATGTGTTTGCTGTAAAACTAGGAATCATCCTTGGTTATTGAATACTTTAAGAAACAGTGTGTTAGCCCCTCTCAGAATCTGTGTGAAGCTGGCCCCCTTTGGCAACTAAAAGAGCTCTTTGAACCATAGAACAGATGTAATGAAAATTGGTTCCATTAAATGCAGCTGGCAAATTACAAACTGAGAAATTAATGCACCATACCATGACTCTAGGGGCTAAAATGAATCAAGGTGTGGTTGCCAGATGCTCATATTTCCTCACTGCATCCCCCAATAAAAACATTTCTCTGCATAGATTTGTTTAATATAATATGGATTATTGATACAGACAATGTAAAGTGGGACATCATAATGATAATTCATCAGCCAAAATAACACAATAATGTGTTATATTCATGCAATAACATTTTAAAAGAACTAAGATCTGAATCACATAATTCTTATATCCTCCTTTGGGCTTAGAGAATGCACTGGACTTCCAGAAGTACTCATAGAGACACCGTTTATCCTATGATAAACTGTCTCTGAATTCTAAAGGGAAGGGAAAGTTGATGTAATGCTATAAACAGCATGTGCCTTTGTTGATTTCAATTCAATTTATTCCAACTTGGTGCGCTACTGATGGCTCTACTAGCAGAACCTGACAGAAGTCCATTTAGCATCTGTTTTTGAGGTGCTCTTCAATGGTTCTGAGTAGTCCTCTTGAGTCATTAGCTAAACATTGTTTCAAAGAGCTTCACTGGCAAGGATACCCCTGTGAAGACTAGAGAGAGGGATAATCTGAAAGCACATTCCCAGGTAGTTCAGGCAATTCCTAGGGTATATATATGTATATGGCTCCTAACCCGCCTCAAAATAAAGAGAAAAATAATTGCCAGAGGCTTAGTTTTGTTTGATTTCTATTGAGTGGTAGGTACGTAAGCAAAACATTCGCAATGAAGATGGCTTGACTTTAGTGCATTTGAAGATACTTAGGTTGTGTTTAGCCATTTTATGTACAAATTTAACTGTCTGATTGTTTTCAAAGAAAATTACAGTTAGACACTTAAAACACATATTTTTATAATACCTAATCCAATTCAGTGGTGGAGGATAGGAGAAGTGACTCAAAAAGGTTCAAAAGAGAGTCTAATTATTGACAAAGCTTTAGTTTTAAGTGGAGTGGTGGGTATATGCATATATCACTGTATCCTATTATTTTTTTTTGAATGTCTAAAATCCTGCATGATTATATTAAAATTTAAAAAATATTTTAATTATCTTATGCCACAGTTTTACAGACAGAGAGGACTAGAGAGTTAATCATCTATTTTCTAATTTGTTCTCTCACTGCAGTTGCTTCGCTTTTTCTGGAATTCAAAGAAAGAACAAAGATTTGCCAGATTATATGGGGTAAATGATAAGTGTTTCTATTTCTCTGTTCTAAATAAGTGGGAACACACATGCTTAGCATGGGATTGTATATATACACATATATTAAGGGGTCTATTTTCTTTATACCTTCATAATAAAAATCCATCTCATAAATATTTAATTCACAAGGGTGGACTGGACTAAAACATGACAAATATTTTGATTTCAGAAACTGCAATAGTAAGTAATGACCTAATTGCAATAACAATGTATTTAGGCTTTCTTCTTAAAGCTAAAATGTATACATGTGATCTTTTACTGTGTGAACGAGTTCCTCTCCTATTCTTTTACAGCAGTTGTTAGGCAGAAAATGAACAACTACCCTCAATTCATATATATGAAGAAAAAGTACAGTAGAAATAACAAGCGGATACATTTTAAAAATATGTTATACACATCATACATTCTATAGTAACCAATTACACTATGTAGGTTGGAATGGCCTATTTACTTTTCTGTCCAATAAAGTCCTTTTCTAATTAGAGTACTGCATCATACAGAATTACACTGTTTCCAGATAAAGAACTTTTGGTAAAGTGCACAGATATTGCAATATGCACGCTGTATACTTTATAGCTATTATAAGCAAGCAGCAATGACAATTTTCAATTGTTTTATAGCATTATTTCCACATTCAGAGACATGTATACTAAATACATATAATCACCCACATACTCAATATGCATTACAGCATTAGCATTAGCAACTACCATTAGCTACCCTACCATTAGCAACTTCTCCACGGAATGTAACTGAGATTGTTTTCAATGTACATATGTTATTTTCATAACTCTACAAAAGGTCAAGCAAGTTCCTTTACAAATAACAATCAGTTGACTGTATATTGAAAGCTGTGAAAGAGGCAGAAGTCTATGCACACCTAAGCACTCTTTCTTCCTTACAGGTATTCATTGGAGAATTTTTTTAGCAGCAATTTTTGATGTGTGTGGTAATTAATTGAAATAAATGAAAAATCTGCCTTGTATCCATACTGAATTTGCTTTCACAGCTGCTGATCCTCCAGCTCTGAATGTCAGCCAATTAGTGAAGAAGTTTTACATGGCTTCTGCCCTAACTGGTTTTCCTGTCTGACAGCTCCGTTTTCAAACTCAACCAGGGAGGTAAGACTTTATATTAATTCCATTTTTTCTTTCCATTTCATCCGGAAGTAAAATCAGCAGGTAAAAGATGCTGAACTTTTTCTGAAAATTGCTCACTCAAAAAAACACAACATAATCTATGATCCCACCCCAAATGAAACGAATGAATGAATGCATAAAATGATGTTCTGAGGTTCCTATTGAATAAATGTCAGCTAAGAGATGAATTTTCTCACTGGACATAGTATAATTTTATTTTTCCATTCTTAATATAATGAATTAAGAAATAGAGATGGGGAAATGTAAAAATTAAGATTTGCAGATTCTGATGCACTTAGCAGTTTCATATAACCTACTCCAGAATTCTCCAAAAGTCAAGGTAGAAACTTTGGATTCTATACAATTTTAAGTAAAATGCTTTTTTTTTAATATATACAATGTTTACCTTTTTCAGATTTATATTTCTCAAAGTATGATGAAAAAACTGAATTACTCCCTTTTTACAACCCAGCTCATTAAATTTTTATGAATTGGTGAATATGGCATGTAGGCTACCACAGACAATGATCACACAACACTTGACATTGTTGGCAAAAGGCATAGTTATAAAATTTGCTGATTTGCTATCCTTATATTACAAAGGAGTAGGTCAGTTCTGGAATTAATAGTCAGCCAACAGATACCAAATTTTTCAAGATGTCATCTACATATATTGACTCAGGTCCACCTACTGACACCAGCCCATTTTGAGTGGGTCAGCCTATGTGCAAAACGAGAGGTGAGATTTTGCCACATGGAGAAAGTAAACACAACTTGTAGCACAATGAAGTTAATTGGAAATAAAATACATAACACTTATTGGACTTTAAAACAGTGAATTCCAAAATAATTAAGTTAATAAAAAGAGTCTTGCTCTTTTCTGAACTAAATTAAATGGCTCTAAAATTAATTTCATTGGTTTTTTAATTCACTGTTAACTCAATAAAATGAGCTTTTAAAATTAACTTCTTTGTTTTTGAACTCACTGCAGTAAAAGTCCATAAAGTAACTTTGGGAAAAAAAAAAAAACTCATGAGTTAAACTTGTTCCAGATTTAGTCAGTATTCATCTGATACGTAGATAAGAAAGGCAGATAAAAAATCTAGGAGATTTTGCTCAGAATATGAAGCCTAGGGTTTTTAAGGGTCCATTTACCTATCTTATATCTACTAAATGGAAATGAGAAATATGCCTCTCATTTGAGGCATAGTAGGACAAAGTGAAATAATCGCTTTTAAATAATTACATAAGAGATGAGGCATATAGAAAACCAAATTGAATTTTCTAACGCTGGTGACCTAAAATATAAGGTGATAACATAATCTGAATATTTCTGAAATTCTGCTCTTTAGGTCATCTAATTTATAAAGCTTTTCCTGTAACTCTGATGACAAATAAATAATTTATACTCTCCAATTCATCCTGATGTGTATATTAAAACAAAGACAGAAGGAAAGGCATTTTGCATGTATTTCACTGGCATATTTGGATAATAAAATCATGGAGAACAATTTCCCTTTTAACTACCTATATTTTGATATTGGAACTCTCTGAATGTGTATCTGTGGCCTATAAATATAATAAAACATCTTTCATATTTGTATTTTACCTTCCCTTCTAATTGCTACAGATTTACCCCAGACTATTACCAGTCCAAAGAAATCCCAGGGCTGATCTCCTTCAGAATGGACTGGTTGGATCTCCTTGCAGTCCAAGGGACTCTCAAGAGTCTTCTCCAATGCCACAGTTCAAAAGCATCAATTCTTCAGCGCTCAGCTTTCTTCACAGTCCAACTCTCACATCCATACATGACCACTGGTGAAGAGTTGACTCATTGGAAAAGACTCTGATGCTGGGAGGAGTTGGGGGCAGGAGGAGAAGGGGACGACAGAGGATGAGATGGCTGAATGGCATCACTGACTCGATGGACGTGAGTCTGAGTGAACTCTGGGAGTTGGTGATGGACAGGGAGGCCTGGTGTGCTGCGATTCATGGGGTCACAAAGAGTCGGAAACGACTGAGCGACTGAACTGAACTGATTATTAGTCCAAGCTTGGATAATTACAATGGCATCCTACTTTATCTACCCAACTCATCTTCCTTTCTCTTTGGAAATTTAGAAGATGCACACTTCCTTATCAATCATCCTACACCTAACAAGTACCTTTCTTGACTAATTTCTGCTTTTCCAGTTGCAAAACAAAGGTAACTATCTCTCAAAGTCTTCTCTGACTCTGTCTCCAAGACTAAGTAGATCCCACTGCATAATAGAGTGTTTATATCTCTGGTTCTTAGTATTGGTAGGCTCTGGTCCTTTTTGACGGTGGAAAATGAGAATCTTCTCATTCACATTTGAATTTTTAGTGCTTCATAGAGATTTTGGCATATAATTTGTACTCAATAACTATTTGTTGAATGAATAAATCCTTCACCAGTCAGCCTATATTTTAAATTAAATATTGCTTTCTTTTTGTTACCTAAAGAAACATTTCTTTTTGGTTACATCATTAAATCTCAATTCCTTTGTTTCACTTCATTTGTAACAGGTTTATTGCCTCAGAGTTCTCACAGACACTTCCAAAACCTTTCTGATATTCATCTCTCTGCCTTAGAACTCGCTTTCCTTCTCAGCACAAAATTCCCATTTTTCTGACATCTTGTCTAATCTTATGTCAATTAACATTGATATTTTCACTGGTATACATATATTTGCCATCCAGGTTAGCCTTTGATTGGTGTATTAACTTTGTTCCCTAACTGCTTTGTGCTTCATCCAGCTTCATCACTTCACAGTCTCATCACCTCTTCACGGTCCCATCACTTCATGGCAAATTGATGGGAAAACAAAGGAAACAGTGTCAGACTTTATTCGGGGTTTCAAAATCACTGTAGATGGTGACTGCAACCATGAAATTAAAAGACACTTGCTCCCTGGAAGAAAAGCTATGACCAACCAAGACAGCATATTAAAAAGCAGAGACATTACTTTGCCCACAAAGGTCTGTCCAGTCAAGGCTATGGTTTTTCCAGTAGTCATGTATGGATATGAGAGTTGGACCATAAAGAAAGCTGAGTGCCAAAGAATTGATGCTTTTGAACTATGGTGTTGGAGAAGACTCTTGAGAGTCCCTTGAACTGCAAGGAGATCCAACCAGTCCACTCTGAAGGAGATCAGCCCGGGGATTTCTTTGGAAGGACTGATGCTAAAGCTGAAACTCCAGTACTTTGGCCACCTCATGCGAAGAGTTGACTCATTGGAAAAGACTCTGATGCTGGGAGGGATTGGGGGCAGGAGGAGAAGGGGATGACAGAGGATGAGATGGCTGGATGGCATCACTGACTTGATGGACGTGAGTCTCAGTGAACTCTGGGAGTTGGTGCTGGACAGGGAGGCCTGGCGTGCTGGGATTCATGGGGTCGCAAAGAGTCGGACACGACTGAGCGACTGAACTGAACTGAACTGAGGATTAAAAGCAACAGTTGTGTACATGGCAACTTAACCACAATGTCTGGCATACAGTAAATACTCTGGAGAAAAGTTTTCTCTTTTCTTTATTTAAGATATGATGAACATTTCTCAACTATTACATATTTTTTCAAACATAGGGTTCTTTCTGCTTGGTTCATATTCCATTATATTTGTGCACTCGATATCCATCCCTTTTGATGATGGCGCAATGTAGAAACCAGGACAGTATAGCACAGCAGCAGGCTCCAGAGTCAAACAAAATGCTTGGAATTGACTCCTAGCTTCACTACTTACTATCTGTGTGGAATTGGGTAAGTTACTCAAGTTCTGGAGTCTCAGTTTCCTAATCTGTGAAATGGGTATTATAATTCCATCTGGGAAATGGGTATAATTCTATTTCTCCATGAATGCTCAGTAAGTTTTAAGTGCTGCTGCTGATGGTGGTAGTGGTATTTCCAAACATTTAACTTGTTTCCAAACATTTAACATGTTTCCAGAGTGAGTCTATATAAATCATAGCCAAATTGTCACTATCTTTGAATTGAATAATTTTTTTGTGTATGTCAGGAAGATAGGATGTTCTGGTCAGGATCAGAATTCTGAGACAGGTTTTCTAACATAGTAATACAGAGAGGTCGTACACAGCACCCATGAATTAAAAGATGCTTGCTCCTTGGAAGAAAAGTTATGACCAACCTATACAGCATATTAAAAAGCAGAGACATTACTTTACCAACAAAGGTCCATCTAGTCAAAGCTATGGTTTTTCTAGTAGTCATGTATGGATGTGAGAGTTGGACTATAAAGAAAGCTGAGTGCTGGAGAATTGCTGCTTTTGAACTGTGGTGCTGGAGAAGACTCTTGAGAGTCCCTTGGACTGCAAAGGGATCCAACCAGTCCATCCTAAAGGGAATCAGCCCTGACTATTCTTTGAAAAGACTGATGCTTAAGCAAAAGCTTGAATAGTTTGGCCACCTGATGTGAAGAACTGGAAATGTGACTCATTGGAAAAGACCCTGATGCTGGGAAAGATTGAAGGCAGAAGGAGAAGGGGACGACAGAGGGTGAGATGGTTGAATGGCATCACCAATGCAATGGACACGAGTTTGAGTAAGCTCCAAAAGTTGGTGATGGACATGGAGGCCTGGTGTGTTGCAGTTCATGGGGTTGCAAAGAGTCGGACACAACTGAGCAACTGAGTGGCTGAACTGACTGAACTGCATTGTATTTCTTTTGGAGCAGTAACTACTTGTGGCCCTTACAAAACTATAGACTCATAATCCAGGAAACGAGATTATAGTATCATAACAGGTTGGACTAAATACATCACCTGCTTCAGATTTCTACTTTAAAAAAAAAAAAAAGGAAAAAGAAGAAAATTCCTGAAGCTACAGAAAATGATTAAATACTAAGCTGGATCCCTTGTAAGTGGTAGGGTGAAGATGTTACACACAGCTCCTGTGTTAAAGTATATTCCTCCTCTCCCTCTAGGGGTGGGAAGAGGGGTGCAGGGGAGGTTCAAGAGGGAAGGGATATATTTATATATATTTATGATTGATTCATTTCACTGTACAGCAGAAACTAATGCAAATCATAAAGCAATATTTGTTGTTGTTCAGTCACTAAGTTATGTCTGACTCTTTGCGACCTCATGGACTGCAGCACACCAGGCTCCTCTGTCCTCCACTATCTCCCCAAGTTTGCTCAAGCACAAGCTTATTCTGTTGAAGAATTGATGCTTCTGAACTGTGATGTTGGAGAAGACTCTTGAGAGTCCCTTGGACTGAAAGGAGATTAAACCAGTAAATTCTAAAGGAAATCAATCCTAAATAATCACTGGAAGGACTGAAGCTGAAGCTAAGGCTTCAACACTTTGGGCATCTTATATGAAGAGTTGACTCAGAAAAGATCTTGATGCTGGGAAAGATTGAACACAGAAGTGGATGACAAAGGACAAGATGGTTGGATGGCATCACTGACTCGATGGACATAAGTTTAAGCAAGTTCTGGGAGATGGTGAAGGACAGGGAAGCCTGATGTGCTGCAGTCCATGGGGTCACAAGGAGTTGGACACAACTGAGCAACTGAACAATAGCAACATGTCTATTGAGTCAGTGATGCTATCTAACTATCTCATCCTCTGCCACTCCCTTCTCCTTTTGCCTTCAATTATTTCCCGGCATCAATGTTTCCAATGAGCTGGCTCTTAGCATCAGGTGGCCAAAGTATCGGTAAACAGTTTGTAAGTAGAGCAATGATATTCCAATAAAAAAGTTAATTTTTCCAAGCCATTGATTGACCAATACAGACCTATACTGATTATCCAATTAATTTAAAGACATTTTAATTTAACACTGTATGTATTATTTTTCCAGATACAGCTTCCTACCTTGTAATCTTAGGTGAGCTACTATTTCTGCATCTTAACCTTAGAGAATAGAATTTAGAGTGTTTTTGTAAATCCTGAACACCTTTTTTCATCTATTTCCTACTACTTCAGTATGAGAAAACCTTTTAAGATGGCCTAGCCAACAAATGACTCTTCAGAGCTACATTAGAGGCTATTAATAGAAAGCATGTGGAATGATCAGACACGGAGGCACCTCAGGGGACTGGGGCTCGAGGAAGACTCAGTTGGAAGCTGTGGAGAGTTGTGGAGTTGTGTGTCCTGAGGGCTATGGGGGTATCAGTTTCTGGAAAACCATCTCTGATACTCAGCTGGACTCCCTCACTGATAAAAAGCACTGTTGCCAAGCTTGTGGCCGCAATGCAGGGGGCCTGGAATCTCTGCCATCATCCCTATATTAAGTCTGATTCTAGAAGTGAGAGTTGCTGTTCAAGCAGTTCAAGGGGATAAAAGAGGCTGGCCTTAGAGGTGTCCTTTTGTGTAAAGTTTAGATAAGACTACAAGAAGACTGAAATAAGTCCTTTAACCTTCATCCCATGCTGACCAGGTGGCTCCAACTAGGACTCAAAATCCAGCTGTGTATTTAGAAAAAAAATTGTTATACCCCCTCTTTGGATCTGACTCATGGTGTATCTTGTTACACTTAGGCACTGACTAAGTTGTCCTCTATTATCGCTGTTGGTGAAGTCTATGCATGATTTGACATTTTCCCCAAATAAATTTCAGTGTATTTTATAATTTTCCATGCAAGATATGTAATATCAACTGCAAACATTTCTTCCTCATTCATATCTGACTTTCTCTTTCCTAATGATAGAGATGAGACACATTTTCTGTCATTCTAAAGCCTACATAAAGACAATTCTCAATAAAATCCATTTACATCAAGCAAAAAAAGTCTTAAAACTAGTCAAGAGACAACTATCTTCCTTGCTATCTATGGTAAGATATCCCAAAAGAATTAATAGTCACACAATTTGTGGGTATTTGATGAGAGTGTATAACACATTTATTTATTTATACTTTCTCAGCCACAAACTTCAAAACTTCAAAATTTCCATTTTAATTTCACACTAAAATAATATATGTGTCACTATATAGATATGGTAAAGCACAGTGCTATGTTTTTTAATAGTAAGCACCTGCAAGATATTAGATCAGGTAATTAACACTGCCTTGAAGGTCAGTCACATCAGTGGTCATTGGAGAGGTAATTAAAAAGTCAATCTAACATTTCTAAATTCAACATAAAGATATCATCTGAAATATAGGCCTTAACTGTGGGAAAAGGAAATGCATGTCTTGTGTTTTTTTATGAGTCATTTTAAATCTTTAATGCTTTAAAATTAATTACATTAATTATAGCAACTGGCTGTTCATTTCTTTTGTGTGGGGTTACATTGTGTTATCAACATGAGAAGAATCTTTAGAGGAGCAATTCAGGTTTTTAGCCCCCAGACTCTTAACGTGAAAACACTACCTCTACTGTATGTAATTACCTGGTTTGGGCAAAATAAGATGTGCCTGTAAAACAACAGAAAAAATTTAGTGTAGATCTAATTAATTTTTAGCTGTTTTTGCCTGCAGTTTTCTAAATGGTGCAGTCATTTCTATGTAAATGTTTATATCACCTCATGGTTGTACTTGAGCCTGTTTCAGTTTACAGAGTGATATATTTGGTGAATATATCCTGGTAGGATATTTCCCTCCAATGGAATATATTTTAAAAAACAAATTTTATGGAAAAAACCTGTCTTTATGATTTCAGACTTTATTTAATAATAATCATTTGTATTTCTCCAGGGGACATCAGTCTATAAGAAGAACACTCGATATATACTTCAAAGTTCTCCTGACTAACTAAAAATCTTAAGAAAATGTGTGAGACAGAAGCAAACAAAACAGAAACTGTAAACTGTAGGGCAGAGACCTAGTCTGTCTCCTCACTTATATCCCCTGACTCTAGAGTAGCTTCTGGCAGATAGCCCCTTGGGTTTAAGTTACTGCAGGGGTACCAAGCACTGAGGTCAACATGACAAGGATTTTGAGGGTCACTGAAAAGAATATTTAATTGATATTAGTTAAGTAAGTAACACACTATTAAAATATTTAAATACATAATACATGAGAAAATTTAATTGGTGAATTACACAAACATTTTTGAGTGCCCATTAATTGCCAGACAAAGAGCTGTAAGCTCTATATGCATTCTATGTTTATGTCACAAGGACAATTTCCATCCCAGAGGACTTGAATGGTGAACAGAGATAGACAAATCTTCTATAAATATTAAAGATAGTGTTGGTGTAAATGCTGAGAGAAAAAAAATTAAGCAGAGTAAAAGGGATAAGGAGTCCCCTTCATGAATTTGTTTTTGTTTTGGCTATTTAAAACGTGGCTGGAGAAAGCCTCAGGGATATGCAGACATTTGAATTGAGATAAGAAAAAAGCAAGGAGGCAAACCATGAGAACATGAGCAAAGAGTCTTGTGGGTTCAGGGAATGTCATGAAAAAGCTCTGAGCTGGGGAAGTGGGGTTTGTGCTTCAGACTGTTCAAGAAACAGCAAAGAGGCCAGTGTGGCCAGAGCAGAGGGAATACAAGAAAAGAAGCCAAAGATGCAACAGGGGCCCCATCAGCATGGGTCTCACAGGCCATGATGGCTTGACTTTTACCTTGAAGGAGATGGAAGTTACTAATGGGTAGTGAGCAGCAAGTGGTGTGATGTGAATTCTTTTAAGAGCTCCTCTGGTTGCTGTGAGATCAGGTTGTAGAAGGCAAGGGTGGAATTAGGGATGTAGCTGGTGGCCTCTATGATGCTTCTGCGAGAGGCTTGTGACTCAGGTCAGGGTGAAGGTGGCGGGAGGTGGCTGGATTCTCATTTTCTATTGAAGGCACAGTTGACAGGGTTTGTTGGTCAACAGCTTGTGTGGACAGGGTTGCTGGTGACAAATTCCAACGATTTTAGTTTGAGCAACCACACACACACACACACACACACACACACACATACATATTGGGTTGGCCAAAATTTCATTTGTAAATCCTGAAAGTTCATTTTCTGTAAACACTGAAAGAAACTTTTGGCCAACCCAATAGCTTTTGTTGACCAAATCCTTCTTAAGTGGCAAGTCTGTGAGGTGGATAATTAATTTATATATTTAATTTATGTATTGAGGATACAGGCTAATGTGGGTTTCCATTACTGCAGCTTAAAGAATAAAGATTGATACTAATAGGCGGGGATGCTTTTGAATTTCCTTTCTGCTGGACTCATTTCAGCAGGTGACTTTTGTAAAGGTCATCCGGAAACAATTCATGGAGTCAGGGTATGAACTTACGGAGGCATTTAGTACCATGTGGCACTTGATTAAAATGAAATCATAAGTAATAGTGACAAAAAATTAGCTTCAGCATATGTTTCTATGAAATTAAATTTTCATTAGTTTTATTAATAATGTTTCCAAATCTCTAGTGGAGAAAAGAAAGTAAAATATGCTCTCCTGGACATAAAATTATCCTTAATTTGAAGTAAAGTACCTACTTCCATGTACTGGATGGTCATTTACTATTGTAGCTGCTAAAATGAACTTTAATGAAAGACCCTAACCCATGTATTCTCAATAGGATGATATTGCCCACAGAGGGCAAAAATTGGTTGGGGATGTTGTTGCAAAAATCTCATATATTACAATGGTTTTTGTTCCTCCAAAGGTCATAGTACACACACAGATATATAGTGGTATTAACACCTAGTCATTGTAATTGTATTAATATATAATTGGGTGGGTGGTGATTAGAAAAAGCATAAAGGTACTTTACGGGAATAATAATGGAGAAAGTTTGACAAACACTGGGTTTTAGGTGCAAGGCTTACTGAGAGAACTTTTCTTAAGCTATAGATTCAGAGTTTGTATTTTCATCAAAACCAAACAAAACAACATTTGGAAAGGAAGAAAAAAAACGACACAATGACAGGAAACAATGTGCTGTCCACTGGACACTGTCATCCTGGTGGCCCAAAGGGCCAGGCCTGTTTACTTGGTTAGTCTAATAGACAGAATTGCTAACTATCTTCACGTGCACAGAGGGACAGGGAAAGCAGTCACTCAGAACCTTCTGGTCCACAGAGACCCCGGGTCAGGTCTGCAAATGACAACCACAGGTGTGTATCACACTGGTCAGTCTGCTGCTGTGCAGTTATCTTAGGCTGTCATTGTCCACACACTCGGAGCCAAACAGAGGGCTTGGGGGAAATACAAAGGCATGGAATCCATGCACCATTCTGATGAGTTTGCAGGCAATGAAAAACCACTGGGCAAAGACGGAAGTGAAATGTTAACGTGATTCTCCCCATTACCGAGACATAGAATTGCTTTCTGACAATGTTAAGAAACAGGGTATTTATGTTTGGTGTCTTCTTGCA
Source organism: Bos taurus (assembly GCF_002263795.3). Classification (NCBI taxonomy): domain Eukaryota; kingdom Metazoa; phylum Chordata; class Mammalia; order Artiodactyla; family Bovidae; genus Bos; species Bos taurus. The sequence continues at coordinate 12,320,463 of NC_037354.1, read as the reverse complement.
TTCACTTTTCCTCAATTGTGTTTCCTGAATCCCCCTCCTGTGTCTCCCACGTATTTAATGCACACGTTATCTGACTGCCGCAAACCAGCACTCCTTTTCAGTCTCTCTTGACAGCTCCTCTTTAACCTATTTATCAAGTGGAAGAAAAGTGAATGCAGAGCATGCACTCTGACTTCCTTCTCATCCCACTCTGGTTGTTAATACCCTTCCCTTACCCAAACTAAAATACTCCCATGTGTGCTGAAGGGTTCCCCAATTCAGTATATTCTGTACTGACTCTTCTTGAGTCCCCAGCTAAAGGTCTGAAACTACTCCCAGGCATAATCAGTAGGTCCTCAACAAAACACATCACTTCCTTTTTTTTTTTTTTCTCTCCACATTTCTGTATTTATTACTTCAGTTAAGAGCCTACAGTTTAGAAATCAAAGGACCATTTCATATTTCATTTACCACTAGAGTTGGGTAAATAGTACTCAGCCCCCTAAAAAAAGTTATGTCTCTATTCTAATTTCTAGAACCCATGAATGAGACTTTATTTGGAATAAGTGTCTGCAGATATAAATTAGCATCTCAAGATGAGATCGTTTTGGATAATCAGAGTATACTCCAAATCCAACAACAAATGTCCTTATAAAAGATGCACAGTAAAGAGGAGAAGGTGTAGGTAGAAGAAGAAGAATATGTGACAACAGAGGAAGAAGTTCAAGTTACGCAGCCATGGGCCAAGGAACTCCTGGACCCACCAGAACGGTTCCTGCACAGGGCAAGGAATGATTCTCCCCTAGAGTCTAAAGAGAGAGCTTTCCAACAACTTGATTTCACACTCTGGCCTTTACAACTGTGAGAGAATAAACTTCTGTTATTTAGAGCCACCCAGAATGTGGTTATTTGTTATGGCAGCCCTAGGAAATGAATACACCCTTCCACCTCTTACAGACAATCAGTAAATAAGTCTTGTTTACAATGAGATTATATTTATGCATCTCCTAGCTCAGGGTGTTATTTTCAGACAGACACCTGTCTAAAATAGCTCAGCTCATATTGAAGCAGAGGTGATACCCTTTAGAAGAGAAAATCATAAATAAAAATAGCTCACCAGCTAATTTATCAAATTACTTCATACAGACACCAACCATCTAGTGAACATTACTTTTTTCTGATTGAATAAAGTATATCTCTACTTTTATTTCATGTTTTATGAGGGAAAATGGGAAATTTCTTAGATCTTATTATGAAGTGGCAACGTTAAAATTAGCATCTGTATGCAAAGCCTCACTGATGACTCCAACCACATTCTAATCAAGATAGTTTAGTGGTTAAGACACAGCCTCCTAATTTGAGTTGACCAGGACTGCATTCTGGGATGATAGATACCAAGTGATCTTGCACAAGCTATTTACCTCTCTAGACTTCAGTTTCCTCACTGATGAAAAAGGAATAACAATAATATTTATTTAATATGGTTGTTGAAAGGATTAACTAAAGTAGATAATACAGAGCTTGGCACATATTAGGCCCCCAAGGAGTAGTTCTTGTAGCGATGGCTGCTAAGGGTAATATCCATAGTTCCATCTGAAGCCAAGGTCAGTAAGAGGCCCTGATAACTAAGGGAGTCTCCAAAGACCACACAACCGACTCTGGAAAAGACCCTGTTGCTGGGTAAGACTCAAGGCAAAAGGAGAAGGTGGAAGCAGAAGATGGGATGGTTAGATAGCATCACCGACTCAAGGTACATGAGTTTGAGCAAACTCTGGGAGATACTGGAGGACAGAGAAACCTGGTGTGCTGCAGTCCATGGGGTTGTAGAGTCAGACATGACCTAGAGACTGAACTGAACAACAACAAAGTCCCTGGAGGTTACAAGAAATCTCTGCTTTTTATTGCCTGGGGTCATATCCCATGGCTCTGGCCAAAGACTCCAAAAAAAAAGCTGCTCAGAAGTTGAAAATATTGACAATTTTCACACAAAAAAAATTCTTTTAGATAATGTTGACCCTTTTAGATAATCTTTCAAATACAAGAACCTTGAGGTTCTAATATTTATGGTGATAAAGCCCCTGACATTTCACGTCCTTCCTGTGCTCCTCAGTTGAGACAAGTAGAGAAAGATACCAAGCTCCTCTTCCAATCTCTAAGATTATCTGGAAAACTGAAATTGAAGAATTTTGTTAAATGTAGGATACAGGATATGAAATACCTGTCAATACTTAGTTTACAGTAATAATGTCTAAATGGGCACTTGAAACTTTTCAGTATTTATGTACTTTTCAAATGTCTGAAGGCAAGAAAGAGGTAATAGGCAATCTTTTCTACCTGTAAAAGTCTTGCGTGAGATCACCCTCCACTAGTAGAGAGCAGATTCCATTTCAGTAGCGTTAAAAGAGAAAAACACATCAGAATGAAGTGCGTCTCAGTACAATTCCTTTGTAAACAGCTTGTAGGGAAAAATGTGCTGCTAGAAACATATCACTGACTACAATTACTCAAAGTTAAAAGGTTTTCCAAGACTTTTAATTACATTCCTTTCCAGGAGCAGTTTGGTATAATTTTCAAATTCATAGTATGTCACAAATAATAATCTGAGATCAAGTTTTTCACAAAAGGTAATATGATTTAGATAGTTGAGTTTCGATCTATGAAAAACAAAACTACAAAACCTAACTAGGTTTACAATGTGTCCTTAGGGGAGCAGGCTTCAGCACTGAATGCTTGCTAATACCCTGTCTGCATGACTATATCCCTTCCAAACTTGTGGTATTCTAAAGCAATTCTTTCTGGTGCTAAGCTCAGTCACACTCCTGTCTGCCTCTTTGAGACTCCATGGTCTGTAGCCCACCAGGCTCCTCTGTCCATGGAATTCTCCAGGCAAGAATACTGGAGTGAACTGCCATTTTCTTTAAGGAATCTTCCCCACCCATGTATCAAACCTGCATTCCCTGTGCCTGCTGCATTGGCCAGAGGATTCTTTACCACTGAGCCATCTAGGAAGCTCAAAAGGCAATTCTGGACATATAGCTAAAATATGATACTAGAGAGAAGAACCAAACAGTGGCATTTTGGATCAGAAGAAACTAGGTGATGACGAGAGATTTGTCTTTGAGTGTGTCATACTGCTCCTGGCCACAGCACTGTTTGGGTGTTTAAAACAAAAAAACAACAAAAAACCCTCCAAATGTCCCAAACCATGGAATAGACCTTCAAACTGTCATTGTAATGAAGCCTAATTTTATAAACTCTTCTACTTCTTAATGGTCTCAGTGCATACAAGCAGATGCATGTAATACTTGGAAGCACAAACTCTGAACCCAAATGTCTGCATTTGAATCTGGACTCTCCCCTCATTCAACAAGACCTTGGGTGGGTACTCTGATTCTCTGTACTTCAGTTTCTATGTCTGTGTAATGAGCTCTCTAGCAGTACTGCCTACAAAAATAATTAAAACTGAATAAATACACATACAGATTTTAGAACAGTACCTGTAATATAGGAAGTGCTATATGAATATTTGCTATTATTATTTTATTTCATATAATTGAAATATTGCTTCCCAATTCATTAATTAATAAGGAAAGAAGGAATAAATATGATAAATTTGGAAGTTGGTATAACTATAGCACAGGGAAAAAGAAAGGTCTTAATTCTACCAGGAAAATTGAATATTCCAGAAAGAAGTAAAGGAAGTAAAGTTCATGAGAACACAGCCATGGTTCAGAAAATAAGCTGAGCCACTGAATAAGGATGCTATTTGATTCACACAAAATATAATATATGTAAGGAAAGTACTGTTAACCTCCTTTTAAACATACAACAGGCAAAATGATGTATTTCTATAATCAATGATCAAAAACATATAGTTTAATACCAATGCTTCACTGAAAATCCTTCACCTACAAAATGCAGATGACAGCAGTAACTATCAAGTTATTTTCAGTGAGAAATGTATTTACACGGGGAATGATTCTTAGAACACTGCCTGGTCCTTTCTAAATACTCTTTCACAACACACCAGTTTTAGCTATTTACCTATACATAATCTTCCCTGATGTTGTTTGGAAAAACGAAATCTTTTTATACAAGCCGTTTCCTATTTGGTTGCTCTTTGTGGGTTAATAGCAAGAAAGGAAGTTGTTCAAATTTGGTGATTATAGTATTTGCTCATGATATCATGAACTCTGAGCGCTCAGCCTTGTGGTTTGCTGTGCACCAAAGGAACGAACAATCAAAAAGTATATATGCCGTTCTTACGTGACCCCAAGCAAGAGAGAGAGCAAGCCTCTCAGTTGCACATCCCTGTAGACCAGAGAAATTGATCCCTTGGGTCTTATGTGAGAGGAGAGCAGTGTAAACCAGGAGCACAAGAAAGCCAACTGCACCTCTGGAATGGATAGGCCTGCTCTCAGGTTAAGGAAAGAGACAAAGTTCCCTCCACTCTGTCCTCAACACACTCAGTCCTCCTTTGCGTGTTTTCCTATTTTCTGTAGAATTATGCTTCACCCTGAAAAATACTCCACCCCTCTCTCTCCTCCTATGTATATATACATATAAAATTGTTATAAATATACAGATTATTATATATTGCTGAAAATGTAAGCCTCATACAGGCATACATCATTTTTTGTTGTTGTTGTCCATAGAAATCTCCCAATTTCTAAGAACGTCTAGCATACAGCAGGCAAGTAATAAACATATTTGGAATGAATGAATGGAGATCACTCTTCTCCTCATGCAACTCTGATCTGTAAGCACGTAGGTTATACTGAAGCAACACTGTGTCACTTTGAGAACAAATCCGCCTAAAGTAGATGATACACATTTCTGGAGATGCACAACAAAACAAGTGATCTGTGCCTCAGGGGGACACTACCAGCCCTCTTGCCCAGGAAGGAGAGTGTGGGGCTCTTTAACACCATTGGATAATGTGCAGCAGTTTGTCCCAGTTGCCTCAAAGTAGATCAAAAACTTCCAGTGCCAAATGGCAAAACTCTCCAGACATTAAATCTCAAGATGGAATAGGAATGATCTAATAACGAGAATAAAACTGAAACCAAGAGGGGGGAGAAATTAGAAGGATGGATTGAAAAAAAAAATCCTAACAGACAGCGGGGCTGGATTCTGCCAAATAAAACTGTTCATCATGAGAACTACTGGTTGACCCGACTTGAAACACAAGTACAGCTGACCCTTAAACAACATGGGTTTAAACTGCACAGGTCTACTATTTCATCAATCATTTTCAATAGTAAACGTCACAGAACTACACATTCTGCAGTCGGTCGAACCCCCAGATGTGGAACCACAGATATTGAGGACTTGTGTATACAGAGGGCCAGCTATAAAAGTTATATGTAGATTTTTGTCTGTACAGAGGGTTCAGAGCTTCTAACCCCTGCATTGTTTAAGAGTCAACTACAAGAATGAGATCCTTTAGGCCATCAGCAATATGGCTAATATAGTCTTAGTTATAAATCCTCTTTTATGGCCACAGAACATGGTCTTTCTCTTCATCAAATTTAATCAAAATTATGAGAGAGAATCTTCATTGGTAGAGAGAACCCTCTGCTCCAGTGTCCTTTGTTCCCTCTCCCCACAGAAAGAGGAGGGAACATAAAAATAATAATTATTTGAAACTTAAAATATATGCAGCACCTGATTTGAAAATTCATTCATTGGATAAGACCAGTAAACTCAAAAAATGGAATGAGATGTGCCCGTGAGGGTATCTAGTTCTATTCCCAAATGACACACAGACCATTTCAATGATTCCTGTCCTGTCTGAAGGTTTTGATTCTCTGTTGGATAAAGAGAAAACCTTTATGAAACCAGGTGCCAGCAAAGCCCACTGTCACCAACCTGTCAGATCCAGCACATAGAAGATGACTCAGGAAGTGGCCACAAGGCCAGCAGAATACCAGGGTGCCCCGGGTCTCCTGTCACGCTTGCTACACTCTGACCAGGCTTCCTTCTGCAGCAACAAAGCAGAGGAGACCCAAAGAAAGCAGTAGAAAACACTCCTTCATTATGGGAGGCAAGGCCAGTACTCCTTTCTCTTACTGCTCCTTTCTGTTTTACTTGGCTCTAGGGAAGCTCAAACTATCCCATAACAAAAGGCAGTGGCGATGGTAGGGAGGTAGGGTAGGGACACACAGGAGAATCAATATTTGTAAATGAAACAGCGTAGTCACTTTGGTTCTCTGAGTAATAAAATCTCCCTGTTCACCTCGAGCTCCTGGGCAAATATAAGATCATTTGAGTGTGGTTTTTATATATCTCTAAACTCTTTACTTGACTTGCTAATGCAGGCTCAAATTCTTCAGCATCATCTATTTTATAAGGATTTGATTTCATATCTTAGATCTAGGGAATGGGATAATGTGATAGTTAAAGGGAATGGAAGCTATTCTGCTTTCACAAAAGAAAAGAGAGATGCCAATTTAGAAACCCTGGAAAGTGTAAAAAAAAAAGGGGGAGGGCTGATATAGCGAAATGTACACAGAAATGGCAAATCCTGTGATGTGAGGTCAAAGAAGCTGTACCCCTACAGAATGAAGTCCATTTATATGATTCTCATTCTCGGTGTTCAGACATTTACAAGTAAACTACTAAATATAATAGATTACAAGTTCGCTGAATCAGAAGAATCCCAGCTTTTGGTATGATTAAGTTTTAATTGTATTTCTCCTTTGGGATCACTAGTAGCTAATAAGCTCATGAAAATAGGTCTTTAAATAGCAGGAGTAGTAAAAGTCTCTCTGAGCACTATATTTTGATATGCTTGGTTGCCTAAGGCATTCTGCTGCCTGGAGACTCAAATATTTAGTTTTCATATCAATGAAATATCTAAATAATACTCAAAAACTCCTCAATTTTAAAAGAAGGTGATATCAGACAGGGAGCCAGGAGTAGATTTTTGTGTTAAACTAATCAATAGTCTTTAAAATTACTACTACATATTATTTATGAGAAAAGCAGATTTAAGAGACATATCCAAAGGCATATTTCAGATTTGAAATAAATGTATTAGACTAAAAATTTCTTCTTTCCTGCTGTGTCTTTGAATGCTACAAGATAGATACCATGTCTACACACTCTTACCTGAAATAAGTCTAACTTTATAGAGTGCTCAATGTACTCTGATAATACACTGCTCCTGCTGCTAAGCCGCTTCAGTCGTGTCTGACTCTGTGCGACCCCATAGACGACAGCCCACCAGGCTTCCCCGTACCTGGTTAGTAACTTTTCATGCTATCAAGGTATCATCTAATAAATTGTAAATACCCATATTGCTCAAATAATTCAATAAGAGTAGTGTGAGAATTATGTAAAGTCTTCCATGATAATATTTTTAATACAATGGGCAGTTATAGGGGGCATTTATATAATTTGTCAAATTGCTCGTATTTTTCAAAACATGCAAAGTGTCACTAGAAGGAAGATTACTACTAACATTTCAGTTTCATTAGGAGTATACTGGTTCTCAGAACTATTCCAAGTATACTTCTAGGCAAACTGGCATACTATAAGTGATCGTGACTTCTTTGGCTGAAAGTACAGTTGGATCAGCATTTCTATGGTTGCCATCAGCTCTGCCTTTTTTCTTTGCCTAAAATCCTTTAGAGATGGGCCATTGTCTGCAGGCAAGTCAAGTTCCTTTCTACGACATGCTACCCTATTCATGAGCTTACCTGGGTCCTGTGCTTAATTGCTCAGTCATGTCTGACTCTTTGTGACCCCATGGACTGCAACCCACCATGTTCCTCTGTCCATGGGGATTCTCCAGGCAAAAATACTGGAGTATGGGTTGCCATGCCTTCCTCCAGGGGGATCTTTCCAATCCAGATCTCCCACATTACAGTAGACTTCTTTACTGTCTGAGTCATCAGGGAAGCTTCCCAATATAGATAAAGACAAAATATATTTGTCAACCAATGTCTCCACAGCAGGAGAAGGTTTACTTTTAGATGGCCACCTTTATGACTAAAAATTAATAAGAAATTTTATTCTTTCACAGAACAAGTTAAGTTTTTGAAGCTAAGAATTCTCCATGTCACTTCTCTCCATAATATAACAAAGAAAAGTCTGAGTTTTCAAACAGTGCCCTTTAAGAGTTTATAGCCCCTTGGCTAAAAAAAAAAAAAAAAAAATAGTGTAAAAGATGTTCTTACGGAATTTCTGATCTGACATGAAGTATATACCAACAGAATCCTTGCAAAAGGAAATACAAAAAAAGCACTTCCCAGGTTCTCTCCTAGTTTTGAGAAGGCAAGAGGTCTGGATAAGCATCTCAAAGCTGAGCCTTTGGAGGTTAGCTCCTCATTATGGTACTTCTGCCTCAATCATTTTTAGGCTGCCAGCTGTAACTCCATTGATCACACCCCTTTGCCCACAAAATCAATAGCACTGAGTGCCCAGAGAAAACATTTGTTATAGACATGTAAGGCAGACCTCCTGACCACAACTGAACCAAGTATATCAAAGCGCATTAACCATGGAATGATTCCTTTAGGTTTATTTTGGTTAACAGGGATAATTTAAAGTAGGGAGATGACCCAAGAGAGACATTTTCTACAGTTTTATAGATTTACCAACTTCTCTCTACTTAGGAACCCTAATTTCCCACATGTTCATGGCTCTCCCTGGTGACTGTCTGTGGTTTAATAACATATGTTGCCTTCAGGGCTATGGAAGTACAGAGGCAACCAATGTTGTTCAATTGTAGGAATTGGGAAAGGGAACACTCCAGTTCATAGTACTGAAAATAATTTCAGATAAAATTCTAACACTCCTCAAATACACAATAGTTCTTAAGATTATTCAAGCATAGAGTATTAACAGAATTTAGTTGAAGAAAAATTGTCCTTATTAAAAAAAAGCACCTTATTTATCTTAAAACCTCTTTACCCTAAAAACTTCTTAAATAACCTACAAATATCCATGTTAATGAAATAGTTATTTGTATTAACAAAAAGATGAAAGGCTTCCAAAATGTACTAACTTCCTCACCAAAGAGCAATTTATTCGATTTCTGGTTATTAAGGAAAAATAATACGGAGAAGGCAACGGCACCCTACTCCAGTACTTTTGCCTAGAAAATCCCATGGATGGAGGAGCCTGGTAGGCTGCAGTCCATGGGGTCGCTAGAGTCGGACACGACTGAGCGACTTCACTTTCACTTCTCACTTTCATGCATTGGAGAAGGAAATGGCAACCCACTCCAGTGTTCTTGCCTGGAGAATCCCAGGGACGGGGAAGCCTGGTGGGCTGCCGTCTATGGGGTTGCACAGAGTCGGACACGACTGAAGCGACTTAGCAGCAGCCTTATAATAAATGTCAGCAAGTGACTATTTTAACATGATGGTAAGGATAAAATGAAATTTTAGCCTTGGCTTGCCAAAGCACCCAGACCTACTGATTTCTTAGCATCTTATTAAGAAATTTGCTCTTCTTTGAATAAAACTTCAGATGGTTTTGAAAATCCCTTACAGGTTTGGTCCCAAAACTGTTGACACTGAATTGCCAATGGTTAGGGGAAAAAACAAAAAACAAGGAAAGCCTTAGAGATGTGGAGGTGAGCCTAACGTTCTTTATTTTTTTTTTTTTTTTTTTTTTTTTGGTTTTAATTTTATTTTATTTTTAAACTTTACATAATTGTATTAGTTTTGCCAAACATCAAAATGAATCCACCACAGGTATACATGTGTTCCCCATCCTGAACCCTCCTCCCTCCTCCCTCCCCATACCATCCCTCTGGGTCGTCCCAGTGCACCAGCCCCAAGCATCCAGTATCGTGCATTGAACCTGGACTGGCAAATACAAATGGATAGCAGGGGAGTATGCCCTTGGCTACAAACTTTAAGAGTGTGCACATTCTCACACAAGAGCAAAATTGAAGATTCATGGAATTTTTTGAACAGACTCAGCAAGTTAGCAAATAAACTCCATGCATAGGTACACATGCATACACACGTACATCTCAAATCTCTTCTTAAATCTGGGCGGAAGGTTGGATCTCAGTTTTTCTCTACTCACTAGCTGAGGATGACACCAGCAACTCGCAGTTAGCTGTCCCTAGAACACAATCCAGGTACCGCCCTTAAGGCTCACCTGGGGAAGCCAGATAAAGAGCCAGTTCAGACCTTTCGCTTGTATCAGATCTGGGTTTCTTCTCAGCAGGGAGTCCAATGGTGCCAAATAGTGCTGGATTAATTGGGGCTATTTGGCTCCAACTCCTGATATATACATATATACATACATATATATATATATATATGTATGTTTGTGTGTGTGAAGAAGGAAAAATAACCTTAATATATACATATATCTAGCCACCTTATGTTCCTCTTGGATGTTTAAAAAACTGACCATTCTAAAGCTTGGGAACTTTAACACAATATAGGAAAGAAGTTCTTGTTTATTATGATTTATTACTACTTTACCCACTAAATATAATTTTGCCTATAATCTTGTTGGAATGGTTAATTCTGCATATTTTCATTTAATACAAACAATCACCCTGCACAGAAATAAATTATAACATGCTATAAAAATCACTACTATGGAGGGGCTTTTTAAAAAGACAGATGTTCATATGCGTTATGAAAAACAGGTGGACATTAGAACATTTTCAACAATACTGTCCATAGAAAATAACTACTATACTTTGTAATAGATCATTTCAACAAGTTTTCTTGGAGTCTCTACCACCAAAGAAATTCCATTTGACTAGGAATTCTCACTGGTTTAAGAGCACCTAAAATGAAAGTCCATTCATATCTATATATATTCCAGAATCTCAGTTTGGTCCCATTCTAATTATGCAACGTGGCTTTCATCTTTAGGCTGACATCAGTTCAGTTCCATTGCTCAGTCGTGTCCGACTCTCGGACCCCATGGACTGCAGCACACTGGGCTTCCCTGTCCATCACCAACTCCCAGAGCTTACTCAATCAACCTCATGTCCATTGAGTCAGTGATGCCATCCAACCATCTAATCCTCTGTCGTCCCCTTCTCCTCCTGCCTTCAATCTTTCCCAGCATCAGGGTCTTTTCCAATGAGTCAGGTCTTCACATCAGGTGGCCAAATTGGCTGACATATAAACCTATTTTTAGTCAATATTCTTGATATTTCCTACTTTTTACTGGATTAACTCTTTCTGAATTTTCTTCCCATAGAAAATGTGTTCCTTTAAGGCTTGCCACAAGCCCACCTCTTTTATGAAGCCTTCTGACTCTGGTCCATGTGGGTCTCCTTTTCTCTTTTAAATTCTCATGAGGCTTAGTGTTTTATCAGATGTAGCATTGGGTTGCATCTGTGTACTGACGTCGCTCTATCTTTCATGTGTGTTAACCTTGTCTCCTCAAACAGATGGTAAGAAACTTGAAAATACAAGTAAGACTTTAAAATTATTTGGTATCCCTTGGAGTAGGCTATTAAACGTATAGAGGATGCAATCTTTAAAATTAAAAAGATATTCCTAGGGAGGGTATGAGACCCTTTCTCCCTGGAAATATCCTGGCCTTAGATAGTACAGCCATATCTGGGTGACATCTGAAAGGGAACACTGTACCAGGTGTACATTTGTGCTACAAAATATGAGATCTAAATTTTATATTGTTTCTAAAATTACTCCAAGTACTTTCTTAGATACTATATCATTTCATTTCAGTTAGCCTCTGTGTGTTGAATATAATAAACCTATTTATAATGGGAAAACCTAAAACTTGTAACAGGTGATTTATTGAATACAGGAGAAAGTGCGTATGAAAGTGAAAGTGAAAGTCACTCAATTGTGTCCGACTCTTTGCAACCAGGCCAGAATGCTGGAGTGGGTAGCCTTATCCCTTCTCCAGGGGATCTTCCCAACCCAGGCATTGAACCCAGGTCTCCCGCATTGCAGGTAGATGCTTTACCAGTTGAGCCACAAGGGAAACCCAAGAATACAGGAGTGGGTAGCCTATCCCTTCTCCAGGGGACCTTCCTGACCCAAGAAATGAACCAGGGTCTCCTGCACTGCAGGCAGATTCTTTACCAACTGAGCTATCAGGGAAGCCCTAGAAAGTACATATAGGATATAAAACTGACTGTTTATCATCTGGTTTTTACTGTTTGTAAGAGATCCATTGTATCTTCAAGTATTTAGGAACAAATTTGTCATTATTTTACTTTCCTAATCTGGTATTCAATATTTACATCCTAATTTAATGGTGGTGAATGGGGCTATTATCTTACATGCATTTTGTATCTGTGGATAGATTATGCTTATAATGTCTTCAGACTCTAAAATAAAAGGCAGACATTTCCAAGAAATGTAAAAGAAGAGATGGGTGCTAAAAATCCATCAGGAAATGTATATAGAAGATTGTTCATATCTCCATACTTATACTCAGAAGAACTACATGGTAGCATAAATCAAATAATCAAGGATGGATTATTCTGTATTATTAATTATTCCATATTATTAATTATTCCATATTATTAATCCAATTATTTCAGGATTATTTGCTGGAAAATATTATTGAGACTACAGAAATAATGTTGAGAAGTTTACGATGTGACTTCTGCTTCGCTTTGTTAAGTTTTGAAAACCAGAATTATAAAGATATACAGGGTTCAACTCAGTTATTCACTGGTGCATATTTTTACTTGGAGTAGGACTTTACCACAAAGCTATATATATATATATATATATACACACACACACACATACACGTATATACATATATATGTATATACATACATACATGCACATATACATACATACATATATATAAATCTTTATTTTTATAGTAAAATAATGATGGGTTCATTAAAAATAATGAATTTGACTAACTAAAAAATTAAATTATAAAAACTTATACTGTATCATACAGGTGAAGGGATGCACTCATCCTGTAAATAACACAGAAGGTCAGAGAAGTTTAATCATTGGCCATATCTTTGTCCAGCAGTGAAGAAACAAGGCTTCTGCTAGAATTAATGAATAAATAAATAGTGAGCTATCACCTGACAACTGTTAGAATGGATGTTATAAAAAATCAAGAAATAAAAAGTACTGTGAGGATGCAAAGAAAAGAAAATCTGTGCACCGTTGGTAGGAATGTAAACCAGTACAGCCACTATGGAACACAGTATGGAGGTTCCTCAAAAAATTAAAGAGGACCCTACTCTACGATCCAGCAATTCCATTTCTGGATATTTATCGAAAAGAAACTGAAAATACTAACTCAAAAAGATATCTGCACCCTACATCCACTGCAGTCTTATTTACAATAGCTAAAATATGGAAATGACCTCAACGTTCATCAACAGATGAATGGATACAGCAACTATGGCTCACAACACACTCGGACACACACCGTGGATTACTATTCAGCCTTAAAAAGGAACAAAATCTTGCCATTTGTGACAACATGGATGAACCTTGAGGGGATTAGGCTAATTTAAATGAGACAAATAGAGAAAGACAAATACCACGTGCTCACTTACACGTGGAACCATGTGAACCCATGAACTGTAGCCCACCAGGTTCGTCCATGGAATTCTCCAGGCAAGAATACTAGAGTGAGTTGTCATTTCCTTCTCCAATGTGGAACCACAAAAATAAATAAACAATCTCATAGATACATAGAATAGATTGGTGACTTGCCAGAGGCAGGGAGAATAAAGAGTGAACGAAATTGATGAACAGGGTTAAAAGATACAAATTTCCAGTTAAAAAATACATAGGTCATGGGGACGAAATGTACAGCACAGTGACCTCAGTTAATAATACTGCCCTGCATATTTGAAAGTTGCTAAGAGAGTAGACTCCTAAAGTTCTCATCACACACACAAAAGATCTTTTGTAACCCTATATGGTGATAGATGTTAACTAGATTTATTATAGTGATTATCTCTGAGTATACATGAATATCAAATCATTATGTTTTAAACCTGAAAGTAAATAATATTATATGTTAATTATATTCAAATTAAAAATACATAGAAATTGGTATAAAATGTACTTATATGGGGCTCTTTGCAAAATTAGCTAGAGTGAAAAAAAATTAGAAATAATCTGATTGTCCAGCATTGGTTAAATAAATTATGCAGTCAATAACAGTTAATAGCAAGCATTCAAGAATGTCTGATAGCCTCAGAAAATGCTCAAAACATAGTAAATATAAATGATATACATATATACCTAGAAAAAGATTCTTAAAAATTATCCTAATGTTGTCAATTATCTCTGGTGGAAAAATTGAAGGATTTAAAATTGTTAATTTTACTTTCTTGTATATTCTACATCATTTATAACTAATATCATTGATTTTATAATCAAAATATTAAACAAATGCCAATTTGTTTAGCTAAGGAAATAGAAATGATGGATAATGTACACTTTGCATTCTATTTTTTAAACCCAATTAATAATGCTCTTGAGGTTTTCCTTCCTAGGCATAAAAAGCAGATGAAAGAACAATGAGAGATGCAAACTAAGAGTCAATAAAAGTAACTGCAGAATTGATTTAAATTAATAACAATTAAATATGTCTGACAGAAACACGTTCTTTCTCTTTTCCTTCATGCAAAGAACAGAAACAGTCAATAATCATGCTTCAAATAACCTTTGCACTAACTTCACAAAACTGACAAAAGCTTGATTTTGTCAGATCCCTCAATGCCGCTTATTTTCTGTATCACAGCTGTTGGAAGTGATTATTGAAGGCCCATACTATGAATTTAAAAATTCTAGACCCTGGAATCCTTTTTTTTTTTTTTTAATTTTATTTTATTTTTAAACTTTACATAATTGTATTAGTTTTGACAAATATCAAAATGAATCCACCACAGGTATACATGTGTTCCCCATCCTGAACCCTCCTCCCTCCTCCCTCCCCATACCATCCCTCTGGGTCGTCCCAGTGCATTAGCCCCAAGCATCCAGTATGGTGATAACATGCAAGCTACTTCAGTTAGATTCCAATCATCGACACCATGGGCTTCACAGGTGGCCCAGTGGTAAAGAGTCTGCCTGCCAATGAAGGAGCCACAGGAGACGCAGGTTCAATCCCTGGGCCAGGACGATCTCCTGGAGGAGGAAATGGCAACCCACTCCAGTACTCTTGCCTGGAGAACCCCATGGACAGAGGAGCCTGGTGGGCCACAGTCCATGGGTCACAAAAGAGCTGGAGATGACTTAGTGACAAAACAGCAACGCACCATAGGTGAGCACTAAGCATTAGAAGGGTTGGAGAGGGAAAAGGAACTTTGATACTTCTGCTAAATTAATTGTTGCTGGTTACCATCTTCATGCCATAATCTTTTCTAGTTTATTTCCCTTTTAAGTAGTCCTTTACTTATCTGGGATTTGTGTGTAGTTTCATCAATTACTTAGGATTTGTGAGAGATGTCAGTTCTGAATGTTATATTCTAAATCAGGATGTATTTGATTTCTAAGAAGCAACATTTGAGGAACTTGGGGTGGTATTTATTACTTTTTGAACGTTATCCAAAAATTTTAGTTTTAAAGCTATACTCTGTTCTGGAAGATTGGTTATAATGAATCCCTTTTTCTTCATCATTTTAGGATATTCTGAAATTAATATGCATACTCAAGTAAAGAGAAGCAACCAATAGCCCAAATAGAAACCAAAGAATTAAAGAAGATATTTAAGTTACAGTGGTAAGTATAAAGCCCTTCTAATATCTAATATCTATTTTAAGATGTATTATTATTTCTATGAAATACTTTGGCTACAAAAGAAAAATATGTATAAATTCCCAGTCTCTCTTTTAATAAATCTCATTGAGTTTAGTAATTATGTTTCCACATCTGTATTTTATCTATACAATAAATAAGTAAATACATTTTCTATTTAGCCAGGACATTATTAAAAGAAAGTATTTCAGACACAAGTATTTCAGACGAACAAGAAAATTCAAATAGCATGCACCATAATTGTTCTACATGCATTGTGTCTGCAGCTGTCTACACAAACTAATGTTTTGGGTATAATGAATACTAATGCTTCCTGGAGGTAATTGTCCTATTATATTCAGAGTTCAGCAGTTAGGTTTATTAATATTAGGTAGCAAAATGTTTTCAGTAAGGCAATCAAGTTTGCTTCAAAGCAGGCTACTTCAGGTTACAGTGTTTATTGACTATCCGAAATGCAATTATGAAAATATCATTGAATTTTCAGTGTTCCTGTGGTTAAAATATTCACTTACTGCAGGGCTGAGCTTCTACTATAAAAAGCTTAAAGCTACTGACCCTCATTTAGCAAAGTTCGATCCAGAGAATGCGTATTCTTTCCCACAGCTTCTGCAATTATCAAAGCAAAACATGCTATTAGGTTCTTTAATCAATGTTTGTTTTCCACTTGCAGAAGCGGCTGCCCCGATAGGATATTTAGCACCTGTAAGGCTAATTTTAGGCTGTATTTGACTCTTCGGGTTCCTGGGCTCTTTTATGGCAAGAGCTGTACAAATTTTCTAGCTCTCCTTGGGAGTACTTCACCCTGAGAGCTTAACCCAGGGAGCAGTGGAAATGAGAGATGAAGAGAAGAAAAAAAAAAAAAAGATAGCCTCGTTCATCCTCCTGACAATGTAATACTGATCCCCGCACCACAGGGACTGGCTGGACCAACGTGAAAGCCTCGAGGCTTCTGGAACTGACTCCAGCCACTTTTCAATCTCATCATCGTCCGCCACTGTCCTCCCCACTTCCCTCCCTTCCTTTCCTATTTACAGTTATGGAAATATCAATTAATGATGGGGGGGGGGGGCAACAACTGCAAGTCAAGCTTTAGAATCCATCTATTTAGTTGTAGAAATTTCCAACTAGCTTCAATTCAATGACTCAATAAGAAATTAAAACGTTGTTATTTTTGTGTGTTTTGCTGGTTTGGGGCTGGGCTTTGATTCTTCAGATCAGAGTTCTCTGTGCTGGTAAGGATGGAGTCTAAAATGGATTCCCTCTCTTCATTCTTGCCAAAAGTGAGAATGGAAGAAGAGACTGGTGAAGTTCAGTCGGCTTTAGAGAGTAACTGCTTAGTGGTCATCGATAGGATGCTTGCAGATAGACATCTTAATGGCTATAGAGTCTATTCTAAGTCTTTGTTTTTGGGAAAAGCAGATCAAAATATTACTCTAAATATTTCAGAAAAATATTGAACTATGGTCCTTGTGGTTTTCCAGTGAACTTTATACACACACACAAAATGATAACCACTACCACCTTGAGATAGTAAAATGGTAAATATAGTTAAGATTGTCAAAAAAGAAAGGCATCCATAAAAACATTTTAAAAGTCAGAAGAACAATAATTCTATGATCTCACATATCTTTCCATGGATGGTTTGCTTCTCAATTTATGGAATAACCATAATTATGGAAAAGTTTCCAGAGTAAGAAGGAAGAGAGGAAACAAAACATTTTTTACTGAACAGACATTTACTGAAAGCATCATGCACATGCTTTCATATAACCTCCTTATCAACTTTCTGAGTATTTGCCATCATTTTATGTAGAAAGACAGAGTAGGTATTCTGAAAGATTTAAAGCAAAAATATCTAATAGAAGTTTCTGCAATGATATAAGTTTCTATAAACCTACACTTTCCAAAATGGTGGCTACTGGCCTCTTGTGTCTATTGAATACCTGGCATGTGACTATTACATTTGAAGAAACAAATTCTAAATTTTAATTTTAACTCAAATTTGAGTAGGAACACATTCAGTTCAGTTCAGTTCAGTTCAGTTGCTCAGTCATGACCCCGTGAATCGCAGCACGCAAGGCCTCCCTGTCCATCACCATCTCCCGAAGTTCACCCAGACTCACGTCCATCGAGTCAGTGATGCCATCCAGCCATCTCATCCTCCGTCGTCCCCTTCTCCTCTTGTCCCCAATCCCTCCCAGCATCAGAGTCTTTTCCAATGAGTCAACTCTTCGCATGAGGTGGCCAAAGGACTGGAGTTTCAGCTTCAGCATCATTGCTTCCAAAGAAATCCCAGGGCTGATCTCCTTCAGAATGGACTGGTTGGATCTCCTTGCAGTCCAAGGGACTCTCAAGAGTCTTCTCCAACACCACAGTTCAAAAGCATCAATTCTTCAGCGCTCAGCCTTCTTCACAGTCCAACTCTCACATCCATACATGACCACAGGAAAAACCATAGCCTTGACTAGACAAACCTTTGTTGGCAAAGTAATGTCTCTGCTTTTGAAGATGCTATCTAGGTTGGTCATAACTTTACTTCCAAGGAGTAAGCGTCTTTTAATTTCATGGCTGCAGTCACCATCTGCTGTGATTTTGGAGCCCCCAAAAATAAAGTCTGATACTGTTTCCCCATCTATTTCCCATGAAGTGATGGGACCAGATGCCATGATCTTCGTTTTCTGAATGTTGAGCTTTAAGCCAACTTTTTCACTCTCCTCTTTCAGTTTCATCAAGAGGCTTTTTAGTTCCTCTTCACTTTCTGCCATAAGTGAGGTGTCATCTGCATATCTGAGGTTATTGAACACATTGGCTAGGGGCTACCATATAGGACAGTGCAGGCATTAAAGGTCATATTGCAAATAGATTCTTGAGGAGGCAGTTTGCTTTTTTGTTTTGCATTAATTAGACTTTGAGGAATTTTTTAGTATGTATGCAGGTACTTTGTTAGATCTAATGAAGCATAATCTTATTAGAATTGCAGAACTTGCATCGAGTAAATTTTTGATGGAATTTTTTCAATGAAAATGTTGATTACTTTGCCATTATTAAGAAATGAGCCCTCTTTATTTTCTTTTGTATTTTATTCAACAGATTAAAAAAAAAAAACCAGATATGTTCAATACTTAGTTTCAGGATTTTAAACAACATGCTTATTTTAGGGCAAAACATGTTATCTGGTCTAAATCAAAATCATCAAATATAAAGTGTGCTAAATAATCAAAAATAAAGTGTGCTAAATTTGAATACTATTATTTTTCTTTTGATTGGAAGAGATCTAAGCTCCATAAACTATTAAGACAAGGACATAGATAATGTCAATATTCTTCAAGCTACACACACACAAGAAGCATTTCCTGTAATAGTACAGTTAACTTTGGTTGACTGACCTTTGAACCTGTTAATTTAGAATTGTTTTTAATAATGTAGGGACTTAGTGTCCTAGCAGGGAAATAACAGCTAATGGAGAGAACTCATTGGTAGAATAAAATCCCAAAGTGAAGAAGAAAGAAAGCATTGGAGATCATAAAAAGAAGTGCAGAAAGAGAGGGTCAATTTTACAGGGTAGGAGGGCAAAGCAGGGAGGAGGAGAAGAGGGAGGAAATAGGAAGGAAGAGGATGAAAACACAGATCATTTAGAAAAGGCACAAATATTATTTGAAAAGAAAGTTAAAGTCTCATTTTGACCAGTCATAATCTTTGAACACAGAGTTATCTGGACACAGAGTTATTTGTCATACATAAAAATGCCGAAAGAAGCGCTGGGGGCCTGAGATAAGTAAGGGTAAGGCTAACACACTTATTAGAGAATTTTATTGTTTAAAATTTGTGGCTGTTTAGTTGCTTAAGTGGTGTCCGATTCTTTTGTGACCCCACGGACTGTAGCCCACCAGACTCCTCTGTCCATGGGATTTCCCAGCCAAGAATACTGGAGTGGGTTGCCATTTTTTTCTGCAAGGGACCTATCTTCCTGACCCAGGGACTGAACTCACATATCCTACATTGGCCGGTGGATTCTTTACCACTGAGCCATCTGGGAAGCCCTGTATCTACTGTATATTATGTGGGATTTATACAGGTTGGGGAAAATCCTCCAAACAAGACAGAAATAGTTGAGCCCAAGAAAAATGATCTGCATTTAAGATTCTGTCTGGCATTTGGGCAGAGAAGAAGTGGGAATGCAGGCAACCCACCCCTAATCTTTGTCAAGCTCAGTTCACTCAGTGATTACTGGAAATCTTATTTTCACTTTCTCTACTCATCTTTTTGGATACCAAATTGAGGTAGAAGAATTTGTATAATAATATTATATATAATAATAATTATAATATATATAAGAATTCTTGTACAATATTATAAATTTCTATACATCTATTGGGGTAACATATGTGTCCAACTTAATTAAGCATTTGCCCACATTTCTAGATTCACTAAAATAAATATTTCAAATATACCTCAGGTAATTAATGAAAAGATGACAATATTTTAAACATTTTGAAACATCTAATATGTATATTTCACTATTGCTTCAGGCAGTTAAGGTGCATAGTGCTATGCAAAGTTGCTCAGTGTTTCAAAATATTCCAAATATTTAATATAAATCAAATTATTAATTAAATCAAATTAATGACTCTGTTAGCACTACAGTTATACAATAAAGAAACAGAGACAACACTTGAATTACTATTTTTTTACAATTTTTAAAAAATTTATTTTTTTTTAATTGAAGGATAATTGCTTTACAAAATTTTGTTGTTTTCTGTCAAACCTCAACAACAGCTAGCCATAGGTATACACATATCCCCTCACTTTTGAACCTCCCTCTCATCTCCCTCCCCACCCCATCCCTCTAGGTTGATACAGAGCCTCTGTTTGAGTTTCCTGAGCCATATGGCAAATTCCTGTTGGCTATCTATTTTACATATGGTAATGTAAGTTTCCATGTTACTTTTTCCATACATTTAACCCTCTCCTCCCCTCTCCCCGACCCCATGTCCATAAGTCTATTTTATTTGTCTGTTTCTCCATTGCTTCACTGCAAATAAATTCTTCAGTACCATATTTCTAGATTCCATACATATGTGTTGACTATGCCAAAGCCTTTGACTGTGTGGATCACAATAAACTGTGGAAAATTCTGAAAGAGATGGGGATACCAGACCACCTGATCTGCCTCTTGAGAAATTTGTATGCAGGTCAGGAAGCAACAGTTAGAACTGGACATGGAACAACAGACTGGTTCCAAATAGGAAAAGGAGTACGTCAAGGCTGTATATTGTCACCCTGCTTATTTAACTTCTATGCAGAGTACATCATGAGA
The DNA here is from genome assembly GCF_002263795.3 of Bos taurus. Classification (NCBI taxonomy): domain Eukaryota; kingdom Metazoa; phylum Chordata; class Mammalia; order Artiodactyla; family Bovidae; genus Bos; species Bos taurus. Next base: position 12,299,448 of record NC_037354.1, on the reverse strand, counting down.
AACGCTGGACTGGAAGAAACACAAGCTGAAATCAAGATTGCTGGGAGAAAGATCAATAACCTCAGATATGCAGTTGACACCACCCTTATGGCAGAAAGTGAAGAGGAACTCAAAAGCCTCTTGATGAAAGTGAAAGTGGAGAGTGAAAAAGTGGGCTTAAAGCTCAACATTCAGAAAACGAAGATCATGGCATCTGGTCCCATCACTTCATGGGAAATAGATGGGGAAACAATGGAAACAGTGCCAGACTTTATTTTTCTGGGCTCCAAAATCACTGCAGATGGTGACCGCAGCCATGAAATTAAAAGACACTTACTCCTTGGAAGAAAAGTTATGACCAACCTAGATAGCATATTCAAAAGCAGAGACATTACTTTGCCAACAAAGGTTCGTCTAGTCAAGGCTATGGTTTTTCCAGTGGTCATGTATGGATGTGAGAGTTGGACTGTGAAGAAGGCTGAGCACCAAAGAATTGATGCTTTTGAACTGTGGTGTTGGAGAAGACTCTTGAGAGTCCCTTGGACTGCAAGGAGATCCAACCAGTCCATTCTGAAGGAGATCAGCCCTGGGATTTCTTTGGAAGGAATGATGCTAAAGCTGAAACTCCAGTACTTTGGCCACCTCATGCGAAGAGTTGACTCATTGGAAAAGACTCTGATGCTGGGAGGGATTGGGGGCAAGAGGAGAAGGGGACGACAGAGGATGAGATGGCTGGATGGCATCACCTACTTGATGGACGTGAGTCTCATTGAACTCCGGAAGTTGGTGATGGACAGGGAGGCCTGGCGTGCTGCGATTCCTGGGGTCGCAAAGAGTCGGACACGACTGAGTGACTGATCTGATATGATATTTATCTTTCTCTTTTTGCCTTACTTAACTCTGTGTAATAGGCTCTAGGGTCATCCACCTCATTAAAACTGACTCAAATGCATTCCTTTTTATGGCTGAGTAATATTCCATTTTGTATATGTACCACACTTTATCCATCTGTCAATGGACATCTAGGTTGCTTTCATGTTCTAGCTATTGTAAATAGTGTTGCAATGAACAACGGGATACATCTGTCTTTTTCAATTTTGATTTCCTCAGGGTATATGCCTAGGAGTGGGTTTGCTGGGTCATATGGTGGTTTTACTCCTAGTTTTTTAAGGAATTGCCATACCGTCTTTCATAGTGGCTGTACCACTAACAGTGCAAGAACATTCCCTTTTTCCCACACCCTCTCCAGTATTTATTGTTTGTAGACATTTTGATGATTGACATTCTGACCAGTGTGAGGTGATATCTCATTGTAGTTTTGATTTGCATTTCTCCAATAATGAGCGATGTTGAGCATGTTTTCATATGTTTGTTAGCCATCTGTATGTCTTCTTTGAAGAAATGTCTGTTTAGGTCTTCTTCCCACGTTTTTATTGGGTTGTTTGTTTTTCTCATATTGAGTTACATGAGCTGCTTGTATATTTTGGAAATTAATCCTTTGTCAGTTTCATTTGCTATTATTTTCTCTCATTCTCTGGGCTGTCTTTTCACTTTGCTTATGGTTTCGTTTGCTGTGCAAACGAAAGCTTTTACGTTTAATCAGGTCCCACTTGTTTACTTTTGTTTTGATTTCTGTTACTCTAGGAGATGGGTCATAAAGGATCTTGCTTTGATTTATGTCATTGAGTGTTCTGCCTATATTTTCCTCTAAGAGTTTTATAGTTCCTGGTCTTACATTTAAGTCTTTAATCCATTTTGAGTTCATCTTTGTGTGTGGTGTTAGGAAGTGTTCTAATTTCATTCTTTTACATGTAGCTGTCCAGTTTTCCTGGCACCAGTTTTAGAAGAGGCTGTCCTTACCCCATTGTATATTCTTTCCTCCTTTGTCAAAAATAAGGTACCCATAGGTGCATGGGTATATTTCTGGGCTTTCTATCTTGTTCCATTGGTCCATATTTCTGTTTCTGTGCCAGTGCCACACTGTTTTGATGACTGTAGCTTTGTAGTTTAATTTGAAGTCAGGAAGGTTGATTCCTCCAGCTCCATTCTTCTTTCTCAAGACTGCTTTGGCTGTTCAGTGTCTTTTGTGCTTCCATATGAACTGTGAAAATTTTTGTTCTAGTTCTGTGAAAAATGCCATTCATAATCTGATAGGAATTGCATTGAATCTGTAGATTGTCTTTTTCAGAATATTGATTCCTTCTACCCAGGAACATGGAATATCTCTCCATCTGTTTATGTCATCTTTGATTTCTTTCATCGGTTTCTTATAATTTTCTGTGTATAGTTCTTTTGTCTCCTTAGGTAAGTTATTCCTAGATATTTCATTCTTTTTATTGCAACGGTGAATGGGATTGATTCCTTAATTTCTCTTTCTGATTTTTCCTTGCTAGTATATAGAAATGCAAGTGATTTCTGTGTGTTAATTTTGTATCCTGCAACTTTGCTAAATTCATTGATTAACTCTAGTCATCTTCTGATACTATCTTTAGGGTTTTCTATGTACGGTATCATGTCATCTGCAAACAGTGACAGCTTTACTTCTTTTTTTTTTTATAAGATTTTTTTAAATTTTATTTTATTTAGCTTTACAATATTGTATTGGTTTTGTCATATATCAAAATGAATCTGCCACAGGTATACATGTGTTCCCCATCCTGAACCTTCCTCCCTCCTCCCTTCCCATACCATCCCTCTGGGTCGTCCCAGTGCACCAGCCCCAAGCATCCAGTATTGTGTATTGAACCTGGACTGGCGACTCATTTCATATATGATATTATACATATTTCAATGCCATTCTCCCAAATCATCCCACCCTCTCCCTCTCCCACAGAGTCCAAAAGACTTCTTCTTTATGATCTGGATTCCTTTTATTTCTTTTTATTCTCTAATTGCTGTAGCTAGGACTTCCAAAACTATGTTGAACAGTAGTGGTGAAAGTGGACACCCTTGTCTTTTCTTGATCTTAGGGGTAATACTTTCACTTTTTCACCATTGAGAATAATGTTTGCTGTAGGCTTATCATATATGGCCTTTACTATGTTGAGGTAGGTTCCTTCTATGGCCATTTTTTGAAGAGTTTTAATCATAAATGGGTATTGAATTTTGCCAAAGGCGTTTTCCATCTATTGAGATTATCATATGGTTTTTATCCTTCAATATGTTAATATGGTGTGTCACATTGATTGATTTGTGTATATTGAAGAATCCTCGCATTCCTGGAATAAACCCAACTTGATTATGGCATATAAGCTTTTTTATGTGTTGCTGAATTCTGTTTGCTAAAATTTTGTTGAGGATTTTCGCATTTATATTCATCAGTGATGTTGGCCTGTAGTTTTCTTTTTTTTTTTGCATTGTCTGTGTCTGGTTTGGGTATCAAAACCAGAGGTGATGGGCCTTGTAGAATGAGTTTGGAAGTGTTCTTTCCTCTGCAATTGTTTTAAAGAGTTTTAGAAGGATAGGCATTAGCTCTTTCACAGTAGAGTTCTATCAGACACTTTGTACTACTTTTGATTATGAAGTACTGAACTTTAAATTAAAAAAAATTATCAGAACAGTAAAAGTCTAAAGATAAAGAAAAAAATTTTTTTTAAATGTTGATTTTTCAAAATGTGGTTTGAGGCACAATTTTAAAGAAGCATGTATATTAATGTGAAAATTATGTTAATACAAGATACAGTTATGTGCATACTCTACTGCTTTTTGATCTAAGTATATTTTATAGGACTCTAAAATTTATAATTAATTAAATTTATATTTAGAATTATTAAATAATAAATATGTTCAACTGAATAGTTTACTCAAAGGGAATTAATACAGATATAGTGAATAGATGTAGCACACATGACTATATACTAAAATATGAACTTCAAAACAATACTTAGCATTTGTATTATATTCATAACAGACAGGATTAACTTTGTATTTTTTTCCTATATAAATATGCTTTGGGAGAAAGAAATGGCAACCCACTCCAGTATTCTTGCCTGGGAAATCCCATGGACAGAGGAGATTGGCGGGCTACAGTCAACAGGGATGCAAATAATACAACATGACTGAGAGACTGAGCATAAATATGCTTTAATTTCACTGATAATAGTGAAGATATTTTGAGATCCTATCTTGTGATAGTCATCTTCTCTAGTGCAACTCCACCCTGAATTCCAAACTTTTAGCAACAAATCTCTTTCCTCAAATACACTGTTATAAGGAAGCCAATTATATAAAACATTAGAAAAGAAAAATAAAGAGTTAAGAGTGGGGGGGGGGGGGAGCGGTGAGTAGCCTGGGTGCCCCAGGTCCTGGCTCTTACTGGAAGTTTCTGAGAATTTTTGGACAACACCTTGGAACTACCATCTAGATGTGCTGGCACATTTATTTTCCCTCTAAATTGTTTCTTAGCAAATTGACAACATTAACTTAGTGACAAATTTATCTTCGCAAAATGGGATACTAAGAGGATAAGATGGTGGTATTTTAAATAGCCATGGCCTTTACTTTTCTTTCCTGTGATTAAAATTCAAGAGTAAATCTTCCCAAACAACCTAAAAACATAATTTTCTATGGGTAGATTTTATAATGAGTAAAATTTGATCCAGAAAAAGTGAAGAATTTTATACGTTCATCCTAGATAGTTCAGTTCAGTTCAGTTGCTCAGTAGTGTCTGACTCTTTGCGACCCCATGAATCACAGCACGCCAGGCCTCCCTGTCCATCACCAACCAGGGAGTTCACTCAGACTCATGTCCATCCAGTCAGTGATGCCATCCAGCCATCTCATCCTCTGTCGTCCCCTTCTCCTCTTGCCCCCAATCCCTCCCAGCATCAGAGTCTTTTCCAATGAGTCAACTCTTCGGATGAGGTGGCCAAAGTACTGGAGTTTCAGCTTTAGCATCATTCCTTCCAAAGAAATCCCAGGGCTGATCTCCTTCAGAATGGACTGGTTGGATCTCCTTGCAGTCCAAGGGACTCTCAAGAGTCTTCTCCAACACCACAGTTCAAAAGCATCAATTCTTCGGTGCTCAGCTTTCTTCGCAGTCCAACTCTCACATCCATACATGACCACAGGAAAAACCATAGCCTTGACTAGATGGACCTTTGTTGGCAAAGTAATATCTGTGCTTTTCAATATGTTATCTAGGTTGGTCATAACTTTACTTCCAAGGAGTAAGTGTCTTTTAATTTCATGGCTGCAGTCACCATCTGAAGTGATTTTGGAGCCCAGAAAAATAAAGTCTGACACTGTTTCCGCTGTTTCCCCATCTATTTCCCATGAAATGATGGGACCAGATGCCATGATCTTCGTTTTCTGAATGTTGAGCTTTAAGCCAACTTTTTCACTCTCCTCTTCCACTTTCATCAAGAGGCTTTTTAGTTCCTTTTCACTTTCTGCCATAAGAGTGGTATCATCTGCATATCTGAGGTTATTGATATTTCTCCCGGCAATCTTGATTCCAGCTTCTGCTTCCTCCAGCCCAATGTTTCTCATGATGTACTCTGCATAGAAGTTAAATAAACAGGGTGACAATATACAGCCTTGATGTACTCCTTTTCCTATTTAGAACCAGTCTGTTGTTCCATGTCCAGTTCTAACTGTTGCTTCCTGACCTGCATATAGATTTCTCAAGACGCAGGTCAGGTGGTCTGGTATTTCCATCCTAGATAGTAAGGCCTTTAAAATAGACAAGTTATTCTTGAGCTAATATTTTACAAGATCCTATCAAAGTCCCTGGTATGTTTATCTCTGAGAGCAGGTGTGTAATTTTTCTGTTATTATTGCACTGCTTGTCACAGATCCTGGTACAAGATAGCCCATCTGTGAACCAAGGGCCACTTAGACCATACAAGTCTTCCGAGTACACTTCTAGCAAAGTCCTCGGAATCTGTGATTGAAACTCAACTGTGTTGATACTGACGGTGCAATCATGTGTTTCCCTTTGTCTCTGTGGCTGGCATGGATTAATAGGCTGAGGCAGGAGATGGGCATAACACAAATTGAAAATAATGGAGCATTTTGCACCAAAGGAGTCAGAGGATAAGAACTACAATGGACAGAGCAGAGGAAGGTGAGCAGGCTGGAGGCAGTGGCATCTGTCAGCAAGAAGCTGCAACAGCCGGGGTACACACGGCTCAGGACATCCCCACCTAATGAAGACAGGGCCCCCCTGCTGAATGTCACTGTGCAATGCTGATTTGTAGGATACTCTACAGTAGATTTTACAGGGCAGCCTCATTATAGATTGATTCCCTGTGAAATTTGTAAGCAAAGTTTATCTGGGTGACATTTGCAACATTTCAGTGGAAATATGTACATGGACACAATTGTACAGAAATAGATTGTAATTATCATTCAAAATGGGGACTCATTGTAAACCATAGATCAGTAATTTATGATCATGGGAGACATCCCCCAGATAAGCAGTTTTTTCTTGCATGCTTCATGCTAAGTCACTTGAGTTGTGTCTGACTCTATGACGCTACAGACTATAACCCACCAAGTTCCTCTGTCCATGGGATTCTCCAGGCAAGAATTCTGGAATGGGTTGCCATGCCCTCCGCCAAGGGATCTTCCTGACCCAGGGATCGAACTTGCGTCTCTTATGTCTCTTTCATTGGCAGGTGTTCTTTACTGCTAGTGCCAGTTGGCAGACCAATCCATAGTATGTACTATTTCTTATAAATATTCAAGAAATTTGTTGAATGAAAGAACAATGATTTATCAAAAAAAGATGTTTAGTACAAATATGATACATAATTTAGAAGAAGGAAAATGGAAAAAAAAGACATTATTGGTACTTAGCATCTCTAGTATAGTGAAAAAATAGAAGTAAACTTGCGATACTTCTTTTTACTTAAATGGCAGTGATTCTTCATGGGGCATGTGAGTGCAGGCCTGGATGAGCCTTCATGTCCCTTCCACGCTATGAATTTATAGTTGAATCATTTAGTGGAAGTTGCCAAGTGAAGAATGTCCAGCTCGTCAAATCTACAGGTATGACTGCCCTATACACATCTGAGCATCAGTGTAGGGCGAGAGAAATGGGCTTTAAATGAAAAAAAAAAATTTTTTTTCAACTTAAAAAAAAGTTACTGAGATCAAAGAATATTAGCATTAGAGCAGATTTCATGATCAGATATACAGCTATTTAGAATAAGCAATTAAAGAGTGGCCTTTCAAAACTGTAAAATATATTTTTTTAAAAATGTAAATATTTTATCCTAATACTTTAAATAGCTTTTCATAAACATTTGATATTATGGAGCCATGCTGTGGAGCTGGTTTTTGTTGTTGTTGTTGTTGTTAATTTTGTGCAAATTCACAGCTAATGCCATTAAAACTCTAAATGAGCAGTTCTGGTGAGCAAATGCCTGCTAAGATTAATACACAGAATCCTGATATCTCTCAACTGTCTCATTAACATGATAACAGGCCCAAAGGAGTTTCAAATCCCTTAACACACAAAAGACATATTTTCTCCCATTTTTCCTTCACACCACCATAAAAATGGAAATTAAGCCACATAAAAAATCTTTCCAAAACATCAAGGGGCCAATCCAAATACATAAAATACTAGGTTGTTTTTTTTTTTTTTTAATATTACACTACAAAAGCCTTGTTGAAATGCTACTGCGGAACTGACTTATATACACAAAAACCAAGGCGATTGAAAATGAGTTTATATTTTATCCCAAAGCCCAAACAATTAGGGCTATGGAAGAAACTGGGAAAAAGTGAATGATCTACTATATTAAGCTATTTGTTTTCCATCGAAACTAAGCGTCACGTGTAGGTTAGAGATGGACTTTCGAAAATCTAATTGTGCATCTGCTTTCCAGGGTTTAAATCAAAACCATAAAGTTATTGCACCAAATCCTTCTGTGGTCTAATGAGGAAAAACATAAAAACAAATTATCCTCTTTGTTATGGAGGATATGCTTTACAATATCCCTGCGTGGTGACAACTCCTTGTCCTCTTGTCACCGTCTGTCCTTTAGACCACACTGCAGAAAAGCAATTTTCTGCCTCAAAAGCACTCTATTTTTTTTAAAGTTTGTCTCTGGGCAATTTTCAGGTCTACTAGAGCTGCACAACTGTATACAGATGAGAAAGACCCCAAACAGGGCAATTTATTTGATTCCTCCTTCTTCAAAACATTTAGCTGAGATTGCATATCCAACCTAGAAAGCCCAAAAACGAATATTCAACAGTGACCCACAGTGACATATATCCTTCTTGTCAATTCGCATTAAACGTATTTACCAAATAATGTAGACTTCCCAGAGCTGTGTTTTGTTTAACGTAAACCTTTCTCACTAAAATTTTCCTAAGATAGTAAAATCAAGTTCTACTTAAAAAAAAAAAAAAAAAGGTAAATCCCTAGAAATAGGTAGTTAAATACAGCATATGGAGTTTGCAGATGAAAAATCACTTAATTTTAAGTGGTCTGCTCATTTGAATCAGCAGTTTGGTTTTCTGGTTGAGGAGTAAAGGGCACCTTTGATGCAAAAATGTATTCGTCCAATGTTCAGTGGCTGATAATTTCACACTTATCCATGCCTGGTGCTGGCATGACCATAATAGCCTCCTGATGAAACCCTGCCCTCACACAGTATGGAATATTCCACACCAGTCTCTCACTCCAGTCAGAAAACAAGTTTACTTATAACACTGCCTGTTTAGAGGAATGATTTAAACATTGCATTTTTAGATTTAACGCCTGCTGACACATTTTTAAAAGAATGTGTTAACAATCTTTGTCTACAACCATTAACTCTCTCAATGCTGAATTACTACTCTCTAATCAATCATTTAATACGATAGTAGATGCTTGCTTTGATCAGATGTGGTATTGTACAGTATAAGCTAGAATGTGAGCAATATTAAACACATTTCTGCTAACTAACAACATTAAACATGCTTTGGCCGACTAATGAGCAAATCCCCTATCCCAAATTTAGAATTTTTAATTAGAAAACAGTCATGAATATAAACATAGTTCACAGAAAGGCTAACTCAGTGTTTCTATTATTCTCTGCCTTTCTTCCTACTACTGTTAGTGAGTATGTGTGTGTGTGTGTGTGTAAGCGTGGTCATATGCATCTGTGTGTGCACATGCATACACTTGTGTAATTATCAGTCTCCCTTTTTTTTTTCCTTTCTCTCTCCTCTCTCTCACTTTTACTTCAATTTCTCTTTCCTTCTAGGTACCTAGAGGTAGTTATGTGCTCTTAGCCTAACGATAAGCAGACAAGAATTTTTTTTAAAGCAATGGAAATTACATATCAGGTATATATCTAGTGAAGCTGTTTCAAGTCCAGTGACCCTTTTATCATCTGAAAAGCTTCTTAAACTTTCATAAGCACCATAAAATTATCTGACCAGTCGATTCGTGATCTTAACTCCTTGTCACGTGTTGGATCCTAACCTATGTTTGCATGCACTGCTGCCAATTCTTCTCAAAAAACTCCTTTTTCAAGCTCATCTAGTTCAGCTTGTGCCCTTGTTGCTGGGGAGAAACTGACCTTCAGTGAGGTCTCTGACGACCTCATTACAACTAAGCCCAAGGGCCAGTCCAATTTCCAACCCTCATCTTTCCTCACCCTCTTTGCAGCATTTGTCACATTCAGCCATCTCCTGTTTCTCAAAATACTTTCCGACCTCAGCTCCTGACTTCTACTTAGTGCAGTCAGGTTTTCTCCACCGTCTGCAATATATTTACTGTAGTCATTCTTCTTAGTGATGCAAAGGGAAAGTAGCAAAGTTTACAACTCTCTGCGTTTCTCCCTGGGTCTAGGTACGCAAACTTGAACCTGAAAGGTGTTCATCATTCGCATCATCTTCTGTAGGTTAAGCCAAGGTGAGCTGTATCTCAGTGAACAAAATCTGTCATCACTGTCTTTGATCTTTGCTTGGTCACATGCTGCCCCAGAGATATACCGCTTTGGCAGGATTTCAAGGACCTAGCCCTAAAATCATTTATTTCCAGCAAGTTAGAAAGTCCTTTAATTTTAGACAAAATTAGTTTTAGTAAGTTATTCTCCTTCCTAGGCCCCGTATCTCTCTTTTTTTTTATTATTATTATTGCTATGCACCCCTCTAACAACTAAGCGAAAGTGAGAGTCTCTTAGTCATGTCTGACTCTTTGCAACCCCCTGGACTGTACAGTCCATGAAATTCTCCAGGCCAGAATACTGGAGTGGGTAGCCATTCTCTTCTCCAGGATATCTCCTCAACCCAGGGTGAGCCCAGGTATCCTGCATTGCAGGTGGATTCTTTACCATCTGAGCCACCAGGGATAACAACTAAAACATTTCATTTTTCTTCAATCAAAGTTGGCTCAAGTGCAGTCAGAATGCTTAGTCTGAATACATTGATAAGCTTTAATCCATGCCATCTAAAAATACAAGAGCCCAATTTACATGCATTACATATAAAACTCATCTTTAAGTTTCACTTTTTTCTTTGTAGAGTTTTGGGATTTGGGCATCCATTTGTATGTTACCAAATACTTAAAATTCACGTGGTGGCTTATTAATTTATAAAATAAAAATATTAAAATAAAAGTATATATTACCTGTGCTTACATAAATCACTCTTCAGATCTCTGTGATAATGAAGGAAGCACCAATCACTTGAAGCTACATGGAGTGAGGGTCTCATATTAGCTAGCAGCTTCTATCTTTTATACCTCTATGTGCCTTTGAACAGAAATATTCCTTTTTTTTCCCAGTAATATGGTAAAATTGACTTAAGTGTTCCTTGTCTCTGCATTTCTATCCATCCTTCGAAAGGCAGTCAAGTGATTAAGAGAATAGAACACTGAAAAAGAATCAAATGTTTTAGATAAATCACAACTGGAATAATTGGGAGTTGCTCAACGAATCGATGGAGAATCACAATATTTGGCCTCAAGCAAAGAAGAAAAAAGGCAGGGGTAACCCATTTTCATTAGGATAGTCCCTTTAAGTCTATAAAAATGCCAAAAGAGAGAGAGCTAGAAAGCGCATTTACGACTAGCTTGACTTCTGATTTTCCTTCACAATATCTAATTATGTAAGTTAAAAACACGGCAGCATGGATCTACAGGTGATAGATTACATTTCACGCCGTGGCTGGTGGCATCAGTCAGGCCTCAGTGGACATAAAGCACTGACAGTTTAAGGCCCAACCACATGAGGCTGCGGGCTTCATTCTGGTTTCTTTAAAAGTAATGCTTGTAGGGGTGTCAATCAGGCGTTATCAGCAGGAAACGGAAGAAAGGCACTGATGCATAAATTTACCTAGCCTGAAATCCTTGCTTTTCAGGAATTAAAAAAAAAGAAGAGAAAAGAAAAGTTGAGCTTTGCCTCACATTTGCATCGCATTGGTGGTTTACATTTGTTGTACAATAAATATTTCATTTTAGCATATTTTGCACAGGAAAGTAGGAAGGAAAAGGTGACAGAAATCAAAACTCTTCATAACTGTGTGGGGCATGGAATGTTATCACTTTACCTTCACACAAAACAGGAATTCAGAATGCGTTTCTGTTGTCAGTGGGCATGTCTGATGTAGACACATATTCAAATGATTTTGCTCCATAACTCCTTTAGAAGGTATTCAAATATTACATTATTTTGTGAAAAGATCAGGGGGCTAACCTATTAAAAACTTGCTGTGGTTCAGTTTCACAATGAAGAAATACTTTTGTATTTAAAGTAGTTGTCCAAAAGGATATGTTCTATAAATATTTGTAAAATATCAAAGTAAGTGAAGGGTTTTAGTTTAGAAGGCACATGGCCACTCAGGTGTGAGCTAACCTATTTCATCCTCAAATTATATATGATGATTGTTGTTTAGTTGCTAAGTCGTGTCCGACTCTTTTATGACCCCATGGACTGTAGCCCGCCAGGCTCCTCTGTCCATGGGATTTCCCAGGCAAGAATACTGGAGCGGGTTGCCATTTCCTTCTCCAGGGGATCCTCCTGACCCAGGGATTGAATTCGCATCTCCTGCATTGCAGGTGGATTCCTTACCACTGAGCCAAAAGGGAAACCCCATATATGCTGCTATCAGTCTTTACATCTGCCACTCTCTACCCTCCACTGTGATTTTCTTATTGATGCCAGGGGTTTCATCACTGCCTCTAGAATCAAGGTGGTGTCACACGCAATGTGTCTTTCTTGAACAGATCTTTTGCATCTGCCACTTCTTTCTATTTCCTTGATAATTATTGAGATTTAAGCTTTATTTCTGCTGCTGAGTTTATCTTTCTGAGTTCATTCATGTTCTGCCATAATTATATAGTAGAAAACATAGTTTTTATCTTAGTGGTTAAAGGTCTCTACAAACCTAGTGGAGCCTTGTCTCTCACAATTGCTGTACAAAAACCTTTGATCCAGGCCATCCACTTCCCAGCATCCTCTTCTTACTCCTGTCCCTGAAACTTGTTTGCACAATTCTCCCCACCTGAAATACTCTCCCCTCCCTTCCATCTGCCCAGCCAAATTCTTCACATTATTCAAAGCTCAGCTTAAGCTACAAATTCACTGAGAAGTCATTTCCCATAGGCCCAGCCCCAGCTCATCCTCCTATCCTCAAAGCACAAAATCAAGTCTATGTATTATTTAAGCAACACTACATCAGTTATTCATTGTGCTTTACCATTAGGACTGGTTACATAATTATCGGATTTAGGATTAATACAAAATCCAAACACGAGAGCCCTAGTATAAATTTTTCAAAAAATTTCAAGACAACAACAGAACCATAAGCCAAGTAGAGGACCCCTCTGAGTACATGGCCCCATGAGACTACATAGGTGGTATACCCAGAAAGGTGGTCTTGTGTGTCACATTACATTGTTATTACACATCAATATCTATATCGTACACTAGCTTCCCTATCTGGATCATAAATTACTTCGGCAAAGGATTAAGTACTTTGTTATTTTTCCATAGTGCCAATGTGTATACTATAACTAAACAGTAACTATATTGAGATCACACCTTGCTAATTAACACTTGCTAATAATCAGTTGTTATTATCATTGGTATTATAGTAAATCAAGCATTGAAAACCTTATTGTTGAATAAATTTTTTTCCAATAGGAATTTTCTACCCTGCCTATCAAAAGAATAACAATTATGCAAGATATAGAAAAAATACATTGTGATAAGTAGTGATTTTACATTTTAAAAATTTGAAGTATATTTGAAATCCACCATTGTGTATATTCACTGACTATGCTAAAGCCTTTGACTGTGTGGATCATTACAAACTACAGAGAATTCTTAAAGAGCTGGGAATACCAGACCACCTTACCTGTCTTCTGAGAAACCTGTATGCAGGTCAAAAAGCAACAGTTAGAATTGGACATGGAATGACACACTGGTTCAAAACTGGGGAAAGAGTGCATAAAGACTGTATTATCACCCCCTTTATTCAACTTATATACAAAGTACATCATGTGAAACATCAGACTGGGTGAATCACAGCAGGAATCAAGATTTCTGGGAGAAATATCAATAACCTCAGATATGCAGATGATACCACTATAATGGCAGAAACTGAAGAGGAACTAAAGAGCCTCTAGATAATGGAGAAAGAGAAGAGTGAAAAAGCTGGCTTAAAACTCAACATTCAAAAAATCAAGATCATGGCATCTGGTCCTATCACTTCATGGCAAATAAATGAGGAAAAAGTGGAAAGAGTGACAGATTTTATTTTCTTGGGTTTCAAAATCACTGTGGATAGCGACTTCAGTCATGAAATTAAAAGATGCTTTCTCCTTGGAAGAAAATCTATGACAAAACTAGACAATATATTAAAAACCAGAGACATTTCTTTGCTCACAAAGGTCCATCTAGTCAAAGGTTTGATTTTTCCAGTAGTCATGTATGGATGTGAGAGATGGACCACAAAGAAGGCTGAGAACTGAAGAACTGATGCTTTCGGACCATGTTTCTGGAAAAGACTCTTGAGAGTCCCTTGGACAGCAAGGAAATCAAACCAGTCAATCCTAAAGGAAATCAACCCTGAATATTCATTTGAAGGACTGATGCTGAAGCTGAAGCTCCAATACTTTGGCCACCTGATGCTAAGCACCAGCTCTTTAGAAAAGACCCTGATGCTGGGCAAGTTTGAGGGCAGGAAGAAAGGGGGTGACATGGCATCACTGACTCAGTGGACATGAGGTTGAGCAATCTCTGAGATAGTGAAGGACAGGGAATCCAGGTGTGGCAGTACATGGGGTCACAAAGAGTCAGACACAACTGTTGTTGTGACTGAACAACAATAACAACTGTTTAAATTTAAGGGGTGCAACATGTTGAGTTGATATACTTATATGATTGTTATTGCTACAAAAGTATGTCTATAACATCACATCCTAATCATTTCTTTTTTGTGGTTGGAATAATTAAGATCTAGCGACTTCCCTTTTACTTTTCACTTTCATGCATTGGAGAAGGAAATGGCAAGCCACTCCAGTACTCTTGCCTGGAGAATCCCAGGGACAGGGGACCTCGTGGGCTTCCATCTATGGGGTTACACAGAGTCAGACACAACTGAAGCAACTTAGCAGCAGCGGCAGCAGTCTGTTAGCACATTAGATGATGGTAATAGAATATTGCTGTTTAAGTATACTATACGGTGCCTCAGATCGCTAGGATTTGTTTACTACTGGTTGTGACAGATTACATCATCTTAATGTTAAGGACATGTCAAATCTTCTGGGTTTCAGGTTATTTTTTGATGGTCTAGTTGTTACCAGGCTCCCACATAATATGATGTGCCTTTAAAGGATAATGACACTAAGTTTCTCACTTCAGTTACTCAAACCACAACCTACTTATCTGCCAGTTACTTTAACTTTTGGAAAGTGATAGGAAAGACCAAGAGAAGACAAGAGGAACTGGTTGGGGTTGGGGGAGGAGGGTGGGGAAGCAGGAAGAACATTTTAGGTTGGAATCTTCTGATGCTTCCAAGAGAGTTCAGGGATGTCCCATTCTCCTCTCCTCTCCTCTCCTCTCCTCTCTCCTCAAGCACTTTCCCGGTGGCGGCTGGAAACACATGAAGGATGCTTTGCAAAGCATGCTACTCTCACCGGACACTGTTCAACCCAGGACACAATATGGTATCACTCTTAAAACTAATAAAAAATAAATGGAAAGACTTTCCCCCAAAGAGACTGACTGTTCATCTTCATTCAGCCTTTCAAAGTGCCTCACTTCAAGGTGACAGGGCTAAGTATGGCCCATAAATCCACCTCTGGCTTGCCTTTAGACAGTTATAGGATGTGTTAGATTTCTTTGCTCCAAGCAGTGCTCTAGACTCACCCTTGTTAAAAGTATTACTGTAGATATTTCAGTACCTCCAACAAAAATGTCACCTTTGAAGTTATTTTCCTGCAAAATTCAAACTACATTAATCTTACTTCCATAGGTATTTGAAGTTTGGGCTTCCCCGAGTTGAAACCATTTCTCCTGATACTAACATAAAAATCAAGTTCTATAACTTAAATGCCTCAGAAGCAGTAGGAAACAGACCAAAAATAGCCTTAAAACTCAGTTTTAAGAGGAGGAAATGACAGTTGAGGAAGGAAAATCTGGGGAAAATATCTACATCCACATCCAAAATGATATAAGAATATCTAAGTAGAGTTCTTGGCAAATCATGAGAAAGTTTAATTGTCTCCTACTTTCTTTAGATGTTGCTGAATTATCAGTTGATTTTATTTTGCAAGTGTTTTGAAAAAGTTCCTTTTAGTGTAATGACTTACAAAATGTTTCACTGTAGAAAAATTTGCATAAAACTCATTTTAGATTCCCTTTGGTAATCAGACACAAGAACCCATCAGGTATTGTCTGGATGACAGAGGAGCTACTTCTTGTGATTTGAAAGGTTGAACCCGAGTTGATGTTTTTCTCTTTATTTTGCCTCTGAGATGACCACATGGTTATGAAGCTTTATAATGACATTCCCCCCCACCACATGTTCAGGTATTCTAAAAGCTACCTTTCTCTCAAAGAAGCATTTTTATAATTATTTATCAAAAATGAGATACAGTAAAAAAAAAAAAATTCTGCTCTGAATGCCATGAGAAATTGTGGTAATCATGAGCATTCAAAATGCAAGCCGCTCTTCTCCGGACACCAGACAATGAAATGTTAGATAAAGAGAGAGTTTCAGAGTACAAGCTTGTCGCTTCTAGGGTAACAATGAAAACAGAAACAAAACAACCATTTTCATATGTATCGAGGGAAAGCTGACTAGAAAGTCCAGGCAGCAATTCAGGAATCTGCACAGTGGAATTTGGCACACACCAATAGCCCTCAGAGGCTTTCCTGAATTCAGATCAGTGTGGAAAATAAAAGCTGGAATAAAATCAAAGTCAAACATGACATTGAAATAACATAAATTTGAAAAATTAAAGGAACATGAGATGGAATGTATAGGATGTAGAGATGGAATGTAATTTACAGGAAAATGTAAATTTATTATATGATTCACTAAATAGTAACAGTTGTTAATTTTATAAAGGAAATATCTCAACAAATATTTGGGAGATAAAGAAAGGGATGATGGAATTGTCCTTAGGAATTTTTGTTTATAAACAGAAATCTGCCTTTCTTATGGCTCGGGTAACTGATTCTAACCTCTACGTCTCCAATAACTACATTTAACAAAGACCAATACGGTAATTTCTCCCTTATACCTTAACATCAGCCCCTTAACCATGGAAATATGCATAAGGCATATGTGTAGCATTGGCCAGAAAGTTTTTTTGGGTTTCCGTAACATCTTACGGAAAAATCTGAACAAACTTTTTAGTCAAACTGTTGTGTGTGTGTGTGTGTGTGTGTGTGTGTGTGTTTTGCTGATGTTGTTATTCAGTTGCTAAGTCATGTCTCACTCTTTGTGACGCCATGGATTGCAACACTCCAGGCTTCCCTGTCCTTCACAGACTCACAGAGTTTGCTCAAACTCATGTCCACTGAGTTGGTGATGCCATTAAACCATCTCAATCTTCTGTTGTCCCCTTCTCCTCCCACCTTCAAGCTTCCCAGCATCAGGGTCTTTTCTAATGAGTTGGCTCTTCGCATCAGGTGGCCAAAGTATTGGAGCTTCAGCATCAGGCCTTCCAATGAATATTCAGGACTGATTTCTTTTAGGATGGACTGGTTAGATCTCCTTGCTGTCCAAGGGACTCTCTAGAGTCTTCTCCAGCACCACAGTTATATATTAAATTTATACCAAAAGACTGTCACAGGCCAGAAGTATCCATAAATTGAGTGCCAGCAGAAGGGCCCTGGCCATTCCTCCACAGGGCCAGCCAGCCCAGTAAAATTTTCTTGGACACAGAAAGTATGATGTTGTTCAGTCACCAAGTCATGTCCAACTCTTTGCAACCCCATGGACTGTAGCACACCAGGCTTCCCTGCCCCTCACTATCTCCTGGACTTCACCCAAGTTCATGTCCACTGAATCAGTGAGTATGTATGCATGCATATCTGACATTGCTCCATTAATCTTTCCTGCCATTATCCAGATGAGGCATCTTTGCCAATCTACATATGTGTGTGCACATGGAGTATGCTCCTACTTTTTTAGCCAGTGTTGAGTTATTCTAAGTGATTACAGGTATTTCAACCAAAAGCTTCTTTGGCACTGATGTCTTTGCCGTGAGCACTTTTACCACATTTTTGTTGCATAAGCAATCAGTTGTAAGGCAATTTTGCCATAAAAGATAAAATAACTGGTTGACAGTTTGGGTTGACAGCTTGGTTTCAAGCAGCTGACAGCGTGGCTTTCTCGAGCTGACAGATGACAATGATTTGTCCTGAGTTGGTTTCTTATTTTCAAACACACTCTATTGGAAGAGAAAGAGGACAAGAGCCTCCAAGGTGCAGAGTTGAACCCACATTTTCCACAGAACGTCTATCAATATAAAGAGGTGGGTGACAACACAGAGAAACAAGTGTGTAGAGGCTTTCACGATGCAATGCAAAGCTCAGTTACAAACGTGCCTCCTAGCAGCTGGAAACTTATACCTCTCCTACTGAAGGAAGATGTTTTAGTAACAAAGTCAAAGTGCAATGCTAAACAACGATACAAATCAGCAAACAAAAGAGTATCTCTCTTTTGTTTTTTATCTTTTATAGCAAAAGTGCCTTATAGCCAACCAGTTACATGGCAACAATGTTTGCAGCAAAGATGTGTATAGACAAAGAAGCTTAGGGTGAAAATACCAGACATGATTCTAACCCCAAATGATGACCAGTGTCGATTTGCAGCCGTATCTAAAGGCTTAGGGTCCACTGGAAATTGCACCTTGTACTCATTTGGCCATAGTCCTACCATCTCCATGATATACAATAGCTAGGCCCGTGCTAAGTGCTTTTCCTCACAATAAATCTATGAGGTCTGAATCATTATCTCAGTTTTGCAGTGGAAGAAATTGAGGCCAAGTCTCTTGGAAATGGTAAAGTTTCCATTTAAACTTCAGTTTATTGACTTTTATGAGAAATAATGTAGTATTCTGATTCCACTATATTTGGTATAAACTTATAGACTAGCCTATGGACTTGAACCCCATTTCTAACAAACTTTTCATGGAATGAAAAATGCAGCCTCCAAAACCAGTTGAAATTTATTTTCATAATTACTTTTAGACTTTAAAAGCCACTGCCCAATGAATGGATACATAATATACAAAGAGCTTTGTTTACAAGTTAATTTCTGCAATGGGTTTGCAGATAAATGCCATGGGCATTTCACATATATATTTATGTCACATCTTTTCTACTATATTTTTGGCCAGGAAAATGAAGCTTCCATTTTCTGGGCTTTCCGTTATAAATCAATATCCCCACATGAGATGCTGAATTTTAAGAACCCAAGGATTTCCATATTGGTCAGATTCATGGTTCATTCAATCTAGTTAAAGAATTATCTCCCTGTTATGTGAAGCACCACTTTTGACCTGGCACTGCCTACCTTCCTTTCTCTCCTGGGAATCTTTCATTTCCTACTTCATATTTTTTTGGTTAAAAAAAAAATAGTGTGGGAGGTTGAAAAACAGAAATCAAAAGTAAAAAAAGGAAAAGAACCATGTTTGTGAAGTGAGGCAAAGGAACAATGAGAAAAGGTAAAAAAGGAAAATAATTAAATGAAAATATGGATGGATCAAGTACAGGGAAAAATTACTATGGTCAATGATTCATCTTCTGCTTTCATTCATACCAGCAATAGTTCCTGGTTGTCTTCTCTATAACAACTTTTTTTTTTTAATAGATGATATGTATTTAAAGGCAAAGATAAAGAGTCCTTTTTCTAAAGAATTTCATACATAGAGGAGAAAACCTCAGTAAGATCGTTAGATTTCCCTTAACCCTGAGGGAATTTTTAAATGTTTGTACTCCTATCATTTTCTTCTATAAACTAAGCAATAACTAATAAGTCTTGCAATATTTATCTGAGAAACATGTTATCTTTGAAATCTCACACTGCGCTGCATATATCACCCTCTTCCACCCCTAAAGTTTGAGGCTCTTTATTAAAATGGAAATCAACATTTAAAAAATCTAAGATCATGGCATCCAGTCCCATCACTTCATGGTAAATAGAAGGGGAAAATGTGGAAGCTATGACAAATTTTATTTTCTTGGGCTTCAAAATCACTGCAGATGGTGACTGCAGCCACGGAATTAAGACTCTTATTCCTTGGAAGGAAAGTTATGACAGACCCAGCATACTAAAAAACAGAGACATCATTTTGCCAACAAAAGTCTGTCTAAAGTTATGTTTTTTTCCAGTGAAAAAGTGAAAGTTGCTCAGTCATATCTGACTTTTTACAACCCTATGGACTGTAGCCTGCCAGGCTCCTCTGTCCATGGAATTCCCCAGGCAAGAATACTGGAGTGGGTAGCCATTTGCTTCTCCAGGGGGTCTTCCCAACTCAGGTGTTAAAATTGGGTCTTCTGCATTAGCAGGTGGATTTTTTACTCTCTGAGTCACCAGGTAAGCCCCGATTTTTCCAGTAGTCATGTATGGATATGAGAGTTGGACTATAAAGAAGGCTGGACACCAAAGAATTAATGCTTTCAAACTGTCATGCTTGAGAAGACTCTAGAGAGTCCTCTGGACTGTAAGGAGATCAAACCAGTCAATCATAAAATAAATCAATCCTGAATATTCATTGGAAGGACTGATGTTGAAGCTCCAATACTTTGGCCACCTGATGTGAAGAGAACCTGAGATTCCATTCAAAGCAAATGTCCTACTTTTTTCCCTAACTCGAAAACTGTCCTGATCCCTTTCTCTCATATTTCTTCCTGTTTCCTTTGGGTGGCCCTCCATCGGTTTTCTCTTCTAGCTTTGCCAGAGACATCATTTGTAACCCTTTCTCCTAGAGTCAATTTAAAAAAAGAGGGTGTGTGTGTGCATCTTTACCTTTCATTGCACATTTCTATCTACCACACGGGGCTCAATCATCTCGGTGAGTAGCACCATCTCAGTATCTGGACAGACACCAACACCTCAGTAGGCAAAGAGGAGTAAATGGTGATTTTGGCTTTTGCCAAGGTTTTTAAAAACCAGGTTGGAGCTTAATTGTACTACTATCTGATCAAGAGGGCAGTTCTGGTCCTCACATTCACTTTATCTGCAACAACTGCCCAAGAACTGTATCTACAGGATGAACATAATGCAAATGTAAATTATTACCTTTATAAAATGGTTACCATATGGTCCTTTTGAGAAAAAATACAATAATCGAAACATGCTTCCAAAGCTCCTCACCTGCCTTTCTCAACAAAGTCAAGATGATCGATAAGCAGCACTTATGAATACCCCTTTCTTTCACCCATCCCATTTGCTCCTACAATATCCTCCTCAATACCCTGAGAAATTCAATGCCCAGGGTAGCTTGACTGCTGTTATCCATTCCTTTCTCCCTTTTCTCTAGATTCTGTGGTCTGTAGAGTCCCCCAAAGGATCTGACAGCTACTTCCCTAGAATAAGAAAGCAGAAACTGAGGAGACAAAGGCAGAGTCCTTTTTTGCAAACAGGGAACAGCCAACCTAGGAAATGCCTTCATTGGCATTCTGGTCTCATCATACAAATCACTGATAATTGTTCTTGTCAATAATGCAAACACAAATACAGAATAGATATGTCCAAGATGTACAATGGCTGTGTTTTATCCCATTATATATTGAGTTTTCCATTTTGTTATATGAGACAAAATACTTCTCCCCAAAATGTTGACTTTCAAACAACCTAGGTAATGGTAAGTTGATTTTTCCCTCATTGATGAATATTAAGTAGATTTTCTTTCATTGCAATGCTGGGATTGTTCACATACATTTATTATTCTATTTGACTATACTGGCATATAGACTATTTGCATGTTTTCAAACAGTTTATATGATCCAAAATAAAACCACTAGTATAGAGGCCTTGGGAAGGTCTAGCTCACTCATTAAGTATATTAGTCCATTAAATTATGAGAAACTTCAAATGCAAAAATATCAAATTAGATCAATCAAATTTTAAATAAAGTCTGTTCTTTATCAAACAATGTGCTGATTTTAGTCCTCAAGTCACTATCTGGCATTACGATGAAGAGAAAAAATATTCTTTCAATATAATCACTTAGGAATATTTTTTCCATACCTAACAATAATTAAGCAATTTTTACAAGCATATGATAAAACAAAATTAAAAAATTAACATAAATATACACTAAACTCAGAGCTTTGGTGTGAAAATTCTTAATAATTTGAAATACTTATTCAGTTTAACTGTTTCAATCCAGTCATGGGATAATCTGCTTGCTATCATATAGCTTTAAAGAAATTCAAAAATAAATGAATGAATCACATAAACTGGTATCTGAGTGCACTATACAAATAACTAGACATTATGTTCTATAGGCAGTGGGGTCAATGAATAATTTGACAGAATCAAAAGTGAGTTTTCCTATATATCATTTTATGGAGCCACTACTGTGAATGGAAAACCCTTGGCAATTGGGGAAACTGTGATGAAGTAAGAAAAAGCAGTACGCTTTTGTTAGACAGGAGAGGTAAGTGTGTTTTTAAAAGACTCATGCTTGACATTACTCACCCTTCCACAATATACCTGAATATTTTCTTACCCACCTCTATTGTTGAATGAATTTTAAGTAGAGATTGCTTAAAAACGCACAACTCATAAGATGTTTCACAGTTATTTCATTGAGAAATGATATGAAATAAAGGTATGGTAAGTTATACTTACTCCTTGGAAGAAAAGTTATGACCAACCTAGACAGCAAATATGCTTTTTAATAAAAAGCAGAGACATTACTTTGCCAACAAAGGTCCATCTAGTCAAGGCTTTGGTTTTTCCAGTGGTCATGTATGGATGTGAGAGTTGGACTATAAAGAAAGCTGAGCACTGAAGAATTGATGCTTTTGAACTGTGGTGTTGGAGAAGACTCTTGAGAGTCCCCTGGACAGCAAGGAGATCCAACTAGTCCATCTTAAAGGAAATCAGTCCTGAATGTTCATTGGAAGGACTGATGCTGAAGCTGAAACTCCAATATTTTGGCAACTTGATGTGAAGAACTGACTCATTTGAAAAGATCCTGATGCTGGGAAAGATTGAAGGCAGAAGGGGACGATAGAGGATGAGATGGTTGGATGGCAGCACCGACTCAATGGACATGAGTTTGAGTAAACTCCGGGAGCTGGTGATGGACAGGGAGGCCCAGTGTGCTGCAGTCCATGCAGTAGCAAAGAGCTGGACATGACTGAGCAACTGAACTGAACTGATGCTATACATTATATATCACATTTAAATTTATTTTACTTTTGGTTTACCAATAGAGTTTATTCACATATAAACTCTATTGTTATCAGAACTAATTAGTTTGAAAGGGTGACTGATTATGTTCATTTGTACATGGAGACACTCAGATGATGAGCTCTCCAACCCCAAGGATGGTTTGAGAGAGTGAAACCTACAATCAGCTAAGAGAAAAAAATTGAAATGTATTCCTGTGGTGCTCTGGGTTGTGATGGCAATGATTTTATGGTGACAGTGTTGGGCAGAGGCAAGTTCCTCAGACTCTCCTGTGCTGGGTATAATGGTTAAAATCACATTATTAGGATTAAGTACACAAATATTTCTGTAAAATATATCCTCCCCTTCTGCAAACTGAAAATGAACAGTTATCCTTGGTCCTGATCTTTTCCATGTGTAGAAATCATCCAGACCAACCTGAGAGCTTGAGATCCTAAGGTTAAGTTTGTGTTTGTAAAGTGCCTTGTGACCTGCTTCACACTCTATGGAAGTTCAATTAATATTAATAGCTGAATGGAATATTTGCTGATGCCACTCTATGGATATTTTGTTAGTGAAGTGGTTACTTGATTTCCTCTCATGCTTTTGATATTTAAATACAATCTTCAACCTGGTTTATGTTTGTAAAGTGAAATGTACTTAAATAAGCCCAAATATGATGAGGTACTGAATTTTTTCCAAGTTTCCTTTGCATGCGTAGTTTTCCTTCATTGATTCCATTAAAACAAAAAAGGAAAACTGCAATTGCAAGCATCACACTATCCTTAAATCCCCATAGTTTAAAAAAAAAATTAACTTTCTCTTGTATGGCAACTGTTTCCCCCGAGGTAACTCACTGATATTTGCAAGGCAAGGTCACTTTTAATGCCATCGAAGATGGAAGGAAAAAACAAAACAAAACAAAAAAACAGGGGGACTGTTTTTGTCTTCACCGGTTCTGCCAAACCAAGAGCAGACATTGATGTTACATGAGGGAAAGGTTGTCACAGTCCCTTATTCCCAGCTCTGTCCTGGAAACAGCGAAAGAGAAACACTTTTTCCTACCATGTATACAAAATATAATACAAAATATTAAAATATGTATATCCTTCAAGAGATCAACAGGACTGTTAACATTTGCTTTGGAAACAGCTTCCTGAAACATACTGAAAATGCCAGGATTCAAAAAAGAGCCTTAGAAACTGAATCTACTTCTGTAAAATTAATTAATCACTTTGAGGATTTAGCATGGGGAAATGGCCATAAACATCTTATATGCTCAGCTGGTGGTAGAAGGAAGCTGAAATGACAATTTGTTAAAAAAAAAAAAAAATGGAAAGAGAGGGGAAGAGACTGAGATTTGGGATAAAGATATATATGTTTGGGACAAGCAGAAAGAACATTTTATATCTACATGTGGCCTACAGAGAAGAAGAAGGAAAAGGTGAAAGATTAATGAGGAGGATTTTTTTTTTTTTTTGCATTTTCTATCATCTATGTGAATTATTACCTAGATGCCTGATATGTCCTAAAAGAAAAACTGTGATGAATAAATAAACAGCTCTCGAAATCTTCAATAGGGTGCTTTACCTTGCAGGGAATATTATCATTGGCTTTTGATACAATTTCTGCTGCAGGGAAAGACTTTCAAAGCTCAGAATGCTGAAGCATTGCCAGGCGCTCAAAGACCCCCTGCAGAGCGCGTCAAACTAAGAAATCTCTCTGAACTTGTCGAATTAAAAGTCATCTCCCTCTCTCTGCAACCCCTGCATGAGCTGGGAAGCTCTGTCCTCATTTTTTTGGCCCCTCCATGATAAACAAATGGAGCCTAGAGCATCTTTATTCTTTACAGCCATGCAATTAAAATTCTTTTAAAAAATATAATTGAAGGCAATGAATTTCAAAAGGAACTTCCAGTTAACAATGAGGCCGAACAGTTGGAGTGGGCCACATTCAATTGTGTTTCAAAGGTGAAAGCAAAACAGCTTGTTAAGAACCAGAGAAGTGTCTTTTTTTAATATTTTGATTGTACATCAAGAGTTTGTTCTAAACTTAAACATCTCAGCAGGATTTATGGTTCCAGGAATGTCATAAGACTTAATTACTCAGACTGCAAAGAGGAGTACACTATTAAAATATGAACAAAGCCATATGAGACTCCTAGTTGCTGCAAATCATTATTTATCTATCCCCACACAAATTAAAGAAGTTTAATTTGTGTTTGCATTTTTAGGCACCATACTGCATATTCTCTTTGCTTCCGCCTATGACGAGTTCATAGCACCAACACAATCATGACAATTTGGTCATTTGCCTGGTACCTAATGATGGGTCATTATTATCATAAAAAAATGCAGGAGCAAAAAAAAAGTTCCAAAATCCTTTATTAATAAGCAAAAATGAAGACAGCATTTTAGATGTTTTCAGAAAACCAGGATGGAAGTGAAAGATGAGTTTCAAGTGTTGAAGATAAAAGGTTTTTTTTTTTTTTTTTTTAAGGTTGAGCATGTTATATAAAATCTTTGGGGAAGAATTTCTAAGGATCATGTGTTCCTTGGTCCATATATTTATAAGACAGCACTTACATTGGCCTTATTAATTGCTCTCTAGAGTCTGAAATACACTCTTTGATGGTAGGGATGAGAAAGGGAGTAAATGTTGAACAATTTGTTGTTACCCAATGAATCAGGGATTGAAGATGTGTGTGTAATTTTTTTTTTTTTTTAAGTGTGGTTTGTTCACAGGACTCATC
Organism: Bos taurus; assembly: GCF_002263795.3. Classification (NCBI taxonomy): domain Eukaryota; kingdom Metazoa; phylum Chordata; class Mammalia; order Artiodactyla; family Bovidae; genus Bos; species Bos taurus. Next base: position 12,273,905 of record NC_037354.1, on the reverse strand, counting down.
CTCCTTTCCAAATTGAAATTGTTGGTCAAGGGAATGGGGCAGCCCATGATTTGACCCTGAGTATTTCATAGTATGTTGTTACTAGTAACAGAAATGATACCTTCAGGCCAATGAGCACACTGTCTGGCACAATTTTTAGCTACTTTGAATGCAAGATGATGCTAAAAAATAAATAAATAAAAAGAAGGAAAACAGAAAAACGAAGAGGAATGAGGCCTGGGAGAAAGGTTATAAAAGGAGGCCAAAAAAGTGATGGATCATCAGCATGGGGTCCCTGAAGTCACGGGATATTTCCAAAAAAAAGGAGCATCAATAGTATGCGACCCTGAGAAGCAGCTGATGAAAATGAGACCAAGAAAATGGTGGCGGGGTCTACTGATTAGCAATTTACTGTGTAAAGAGGGAACCACTTCATGGCAAGGGGTTAAGGAAAACATACATGTTTTACAAAATGCAGACAATGAGGGAATCACACTTGTTCAGGGTGTGCCTCAGTAAACGAAAGAACATTTTTTTGATAGAGGGGATGATGGGATCTAGTGGGAAGGTTTAGTTTGTGTTTTTAAACATATTCAAAGTGGGAAGGAGATAAAGGAGAACATCAGGTCCCCAAAGAAGAAGGTGAGTGAAGATGAAGGGCCCAGAGAGGGAACAAGTCCGTTCAGGGACCCAGGGGGACAGATCCAGGGACCTGAAGCCAGCTTTGTAAGAGAAGGAAGACCTCTGCTGGGTTCATGTCAGCTTAACATGAAAACAGTACATTAAACCAGAAAGAAAACATTGACTTAAGCAACTTGGGCAGTATCTCAAGTAAACTGTTTCACAAATGTGTCATAAATAAAATCAGTTTTAATTATACAGCAAAATCTTGTTACTTTAATTGAGTTTAAATAAAATCAACTGGTGAATTGGACAGATGTAAATATTAGAGATAGGCAAGGAAATTTTAACACACACAAATCTTGTCGCATCATTCAAAGTCAATTATTGGCCATGTTGAAATATTTAAATAATAGAACATAAATTAATTTAAAACTTCCTTTCCTAGCCTTTGGCTTATTCCTTGTCCTCCTTTTTACATAAGCTTTGTCTCTGTGACATGGAACTAGATGTTTAGAGGGTTATAAAAAATTAATTAAAAAAACAAGAATAAAGTGATGTGAGTTTCTCTTTCCTTTTAAACAATCCAAGCATGTTCAAACCACAACAAACTTATTTTTCTCCTTGAAAAAAATCAAATAAGAAACATAATATCCAGATATCTTTTTAAAGAAAGACTGTAATCTATTCAGAAGTCCTTGTTGATACATCACACATCTTAACCTGTTTCAGAAGACTTCCCCAGAAGCTCTTCTCTAGATGTGTATGTTCTTCAATCAAAACAAAGAGGGATCTCATTTTCTGATATTGCAGTAAAATGTAAGAGCAGCCCTCTAGGTTAAATTATGTGAAAATCCTTTCTTTGAAAAAGGATTCAGGGAGAAGCAAGCAGAATTGAAATTAACTTGGATACCTGAGTCATAGTTCCAACATCCAGTGGATTATAAACAACTGTCTCACTTGATTTTATTCACTCTCTTCCTTGGACCTGTTATTTATTTATTTATTTTTTTTCATGTCTGGGTTTGGGACAAATTTGTTTAGAACAAGTAACCATCCCAAAAGCTTTGGCTGTGAATCAGGATGAGGAAGTAGCCATAATAGGGGTGATCACACCACAGTCTATTTCAGTTTGCATTTAAGTTCTCAAATTATGTGCTTCAGTCATGTTGCTGACACTTAGAATGACTTTTGATTGACATGTACAGAGAAAGTGATAGTTGCTCAGCCATGTCTGACTCTTTGCAATCCTATGGACCATAGCCCACCAGGCTCCTCTGCCATGGAATTCTCCAGGCAAGAATACCAGAGTGGGTAGCCATTCCCTTCTTCAGGGGATCTTCCCAATCCAGGGACTGAACCCAAGTCTTCTGAAATGCAGGCAGATTCTTTACCATCTGAGCCACTCTTTGTCAAACTATATAGGTATACTGGGAGTGGGCTTGGTATAATTGCTCAAGCAAAGATGAGATTGTTTCATGACTATAACACTGAGTTACTTTTTCTTAACAGTTTGGCCCCCTCCAGAATGGAGTAGAAATTGCTAATATCTATCATTTCTACAAAAAGGTAGGAAGCAATTATAATTGGGTTGGCCAAAAAGTTCATTCAAGTTTTTTTGTAAGATAGGATGGAAAACCTGAATGAACTTTTGCCAAACAATATTATTTGCCATTTAGCCATTGACTAATTTTATCTCTATTTCAAGGTTTATGTCTGGAGTTGTGCAGTAAACATCATTACTCTTAGGCACCTAAGTTATGAACTATTTTCCACATTTGAGGAAATGTCTAGTTTACAAGTTTTGATGGAAGACAGTCTCCACAGTTGCTTTTAAAAACCTTCCCTGCCCATGACCACCAAGAAAGGGCACCACCATGGCTTGATCTCGATCTCCATTCAAGAGAGACCCCACAGCAGCAAGAAGTATAGGTAATGAGTTCCCGGCTGTTGCAGCTGCAGGATTCACACAGGATTCTCACTCAGGCCATGCTTTCCCAGGTTGCTCACAGCTGAAGCCTGACCACAAGCCCAAGTGGAGTTCTACAGCCTCGTTCTTTCTACCCACTGGGGGATGCCTCAGAGGAGGATCTCCCCACTGAGGCTCTTTATTGGTCTGGTTAGGATTAACTCTGAGCTACACTGTGGCCAGAGCTCCTTCCACCCAATTCTCCCATCCCCAACTCTTCTTTCCCTTCACAGGTGTTAGACTTGTATGGAGGTCTGAATGCCCTCCTTGTTCACTCCTGCCTGTCTCTCTCCTTTATTCTTCACATTTTCCACAATCAATCTCCTATACATATAAGTCCATTCTGTCATCTGTTTCTTGGAAGATCCAAATTGATCCATTGCCAGTCCCCAAACTAATGCTTCATACATAGGAATTTTTTCTCCCTCAGAGAAAGTCGGTGCATTTCATCGGGTTGGACCTCCTCAAGATGTGTGCAAACAGAAGTAGGATCCAGCCTTGCATTCTTCTGATGGGATATTATGAAGAGCCAAGATCAATACATCTGTTTCAAATGCAAATAGTTGGTTGCAGTCCAGGCAAAATACGCAGAGCCAAAATCAAATGCCATTGCAGGCTCTGGAATGTTTCCTTGACTGAAATAGCCATTCTTTTTTCAGAAATGCAGGAAGGAAAAGTGTAAAAATTGCCAGTACTGTAAATCAAGGAATAACTAGCTGGAATTCATGGAACTTTTGCTTGTCCTTCATGTTACATGTAGTTGAACTAGTCTACCGTGTTACTCACATGCTCAGAATCTACTGGCTTCCAAAGAAAGAAAAGATAGGAAACTGGAATGTTGAAAGACCCATTTACTTTTCAAGTTTGGCTCCATATTGGTGTTTATCCAGCGATGTCAATATTGATCTTTGTACGTAGGGTCATGGAGCTAAATCATGATGCATTTAAAGATGTAATAACCAAACTAGTCTACTAGTTTCATAGATTAACAAGAGTTCATGGCTTTCATGTAGCTGCAGGTATCCTCAGGGGATCTGATGGGGATCTCTCATAGTTGATTTACAGCTACCTAAAACCAAACCACCCCCTGCTAAGGTGGCTTGTGTGGACAAGTTTGGATCACAGGGTACTGGGCTCATTGGCTAGGTGCTATGGGTACCATCAGGACAGATTATTGAACAGAACATGAATTTTTTGAATCTACACCATGAAAAGATGCCGTTAGTATGTCTGCTGTGTCCTCAGAAGATGAGCATGAGTTGTTTGAATAGTCTCAGATCGCTCATATCTGGTTCATACGATTGATGGAAGGACTAAATGAGCTAATGTAAACCATGAACCTAGAACAACATATACTCTGTGATCAGGACTAAGTATCAGTGTTTTTCTTCACAGTGGTTTTGCCAAATTTACATCAGTGACATTCAAGGCTATTCTAAAGGAAGCAGAGAGATGCCAAGAGATTTAGAGATTAGATTACTAAAGGAAGCAAAAATGGGAACATAGACAAGCAAAGCTGGGCTGGTGGATAGAAAAGACCCTGTGAGGGTTTCTCTGAACTTTATGTGGTTTCAGGGGAAGGGCTGGGGAGGGTGGGGAGGGAGTAGAAGTAGATTTGTAGAGCTAGGGTAATTCATAGGAAGCTTATTCTCCAAAGACACATAAAGGTCAATACACCTAATGCGAAGAACTGATTCATTGGGAAAGACCCTGACCGTGGTGAAAGATGGAAGGCAAAAGGAGAAGTGGGTGCAGAGGATAAGATGGTTGGATGGCATCACCAACTCAATGAACATGACTTTGAGCAAACTCAGGGAGTTGGTAGAGGACAGAGGAGCCTGGCGAGCTGTAGCCCATGGGGTTGCAAAGAGCCAGACTGAACAACAACAAAGGGAAATCTACAGGTATTTCAGGGCAATAGTGGTTCATATTGTCAAAGGATTCTGAATTGCGGAGAAAGGTGATGGGGTTTGAATAAAGACACCAGTCAATGGCTGTGATCAGGGCAAGGGTCCAGGCTTCTAGGGACTAGGGTCTAGCAAGGATTTGCAGAATAAAACTAAGCAAGCAGGTGGCAAGCAGGACAGGGCTCTGCCTTGTACCTAAAGCTTTCATCTCTCCATGATTTCTTAGGATAATTAGAATTCTCAGTGTTTCACAGGGAGCCTCTTCTAATAAGTATTGGTTAAAAGAGAGAGTTTTTCTTATGGAGCTGACCCAAATATCTTCTAATTGACTCTGTGTGTATACATACATATGCATATGAGTATGGGCATCATATCATGTTTTGATTTTAATTTCAAAATCCTGGTGGTTATAGAACATAAGGCAGGAAACGCTATAGAAATGCATGTATTATAAGACATATTGTAGCAATAATATATATGGAATCAGATAAACATAGGTTTGAATCCTACCATTCACTCCCTGAATGAACCTAGAGAAGCTAACATATCTTCTCCAGTGTCTCTTCACTGGTGATACAGAGATGCTAATATCTACTTCATGGCTCACTAGAAAGATTAATTAAAATAAGGTACTCAATGTGCTTATCACAATAGAGTACTATAGTGATTCATTTTCTTAATTTTGGTTTTATGACAATGTTTATAATCAATTAGTCTACCCTCAAATTAGGGAACATTTACTATAGAATCCTGTTAGCTTTTCTATAGTCTATGTGGATTCATCAGATATGGAGGACATCAGAAGGATTGCTATTAATATATTTCCACAGATCAAGGCGGGTCAACATACTGTGGCCCAGGGGATCCAGCCTGCCTCATACACTGTAAATAAAATTCTGCTGGAACCCTATTCTACCAATTTGTTAACATGCCGTCTACAGTTGCATTTGCACTAGAGTAGCAGAGCTGAGTGGTTTTGAAAAAAGACAGTATGGTTCACAAAGTCAAGAATATCTGCAATATGGTTCTTTACAGAAACATTTCCTGATCCTTCTTTTAGACTGTCAGTCTTCGACTTGAACTGAAATCTACTAGTTGATAAAAGTGATAAAAAAAAAAAAACTATGTAAACTATATGGCAAAAATCCATAAATGTAGTATAAGTAACACTGGATGGATAATCCATTCAAGAAAATGGTAAACATTATATGAAAATGTATGATTTATCTGTTAAACATGAGGTCATTCAAATATCAGGCTCAGTCTAACTACAGCATTTAGAGGTATGCCAATCAACTTTATTTTCCAACTCAGTATGATAACTCAATACTTCACCAGAAAATAATACTATTGGCAAACTATAACTCAGAGGCAAAGGAATTCTGCAGCATCGCACAGACATAATCTTCATCATTATTTCTTTTCAAAGCTGCTATGAAAGTAGTTGCAGTAACATCAATCTCAACTTCAGGAGCTCATGCAGGGACTACAGGATCCATGCTCGAGATTAGCAGCAGTCACAATTCTAATGACAGCAACAGAGATGACAATGGCCCCACCAGCAGTGTGAGTGCAGAGTGTGGGCTCACGGGCTCTGAGCAATGCCATTCCCCTTGTCCACTTCTGCACCCTGGAGACTAGGGGTAGCTGCTTCCTGCAATTTCTTATCTCTCGCTAAAACCACCTTTTCTCCTTTAGCTTTTGCAATACATTTGCAACAAATCCCTGTATTAAATTCCTCTCTATGTGAAGTGCATGGAGTATATTCTGTTTTTTGTGATTAAATCTCAAATGCTACAGGATTTCCTGTCAGGGGTTAGGCATACTTATTTCAATATTGTGAAAGATAAAATCAAGGACATTAATTAAGGCATCCTTATGTCCACACGTTTGGTGGTGTTGGCAGAAACACTATGGTCAGGAAAGGCAAATCCATACAGAACAGCAGAGGGAAGGGGTCCCCTGTTAGTAACGTGACTGGCTGGTCTTGAAGACATTAGCCCGCACGGGGGCTCATGATTGATTACGTTGTTGGCAGACTGGCTGCTCATCATTAGTGGCTGCTGGGCTAGCCTTGGCAATGTGAAGTTGTTCCCTAACATTCAGTTAATCAATTCTCTGTATCAAATCCCTGCCTGTTCCTGGTTGCATAGTGTGCCCCCATATTCATGTCCTTTTGGGATTTGCCAGTGTGACTTCATTTTCAACTAAATCACTTTAAGATGAGGTTATACTAGATGAGATTCTAAATATGGTGACTGGTGTTAAGAAGACAAATTCGGACACAGAGACAGATGAATAAAGAGAACCAATGTGACACTGGGGTAGTGATCAGAATGCTGCATCTCCATCATAAGGATTCCAAGGATTGTTAACAATCACTGGAGGCTACGAAGAGGCAAAGAAGGATTTCTAGAATCTTAAGAAGGAGCATGGCCCTGTCTTCATTCCAGTCTTCAGAACAGTGAGAGAACGCATTGCTCTTTTTTAAGCCAAAGTGTTTTAAGCTAACCATTTTGTGGACATTTGTATTAGCAGCCAAAGGAAATTGATACACCCTGTTTGTTTGAAATGTCTGGAGAATTTCTGTCTTTTCAAATTAGATACAATCTTAGTCCCTTCAGGGTGCTGTAACAGATTGCCATCAACTGCGTGATTTAAACATTTATTTCTCACAGTTCCTGAAGTTGAGAAGTCCAAGATGTAGGCACCAGCAGATTTGGTATCCGGTAAGAACCTAATTTCCTACTTGTAGACAGCTGTCTTCTCACTGAGTCATCATATGGTAGAAGGGATGAGGGAGCTCTCTCGAATCTCTTTTATAAAGGCACTAATCCCATTCATGAAGGCTCCACTTCATGACTTAATCATTCCCAAAAGGACTCACCTTCTTATACAATCACAATGAGGATGAGGTTTCACCATATGAAACGGGATGGGGGGAATGACACAAACCTTCAGTTTATAGCAGATACTACAACTATAGGATTTATTTTCCAAATAGCCTATAACTATGATAAATAATTTACAATATGATGGATGTAAGACTATATTCCCACCAGGCTAACACATACTAAATCTTCTGTGTGTTATTCCAGTTTTCCACGTACATAGTGGCACAGGGCATGGCCTCTAGAGCCAAGCTGCCTTGTTTTAGGTCCAGGTCCTCAACTAGCTAACGAGGTAACCTCTGTGTGCTTCTGTTTTCCTATCTGTATAATGGGGACAATAACAGTATCTACTTTACAGAGTTGCTGTGAAGATTAAATAGATTGTATAAGCATAAAGTGCTACGTGCCCCAATTTATTGTCATTAACATACCCTTTTTGCATAAGTACAATACATAGTATTGAATTTTGTATCTACATTGTTTTTAACTTGACAGAAGAGTTGACTCATTGGAAAAGACTCTCATGCTGGGAGGGATTGGGGGCAAGAGGAGAAGGGGACGACAGAGGATGAGATGGCTGGACGGCATCACTGACTCAATGGACGTGAGTCTGAGTGAACTCCGGGAGTTGGTGATGGACAGGGAGGCCTGGCGTGCTGCGATTCATGGGGTCGCAAAGAGTTGGACATGACTGAGCGACTGATCTGATCTGATATATACTTTAAATTATATAATATATGCCAATTTACTATAATTATCACTATATTAAACGTCTTCACATAGTTCTACAACATGCTTACCAAAGGATGATCAGAACTGATACTATCCTAAAATCACAAACTCTGAAAAAGATTATTTTACAAATTTCAAAACTCAATGTCAGTATTAAAACTCACTGAGACATGGTTCTGTGCTATGCTTTCATATTTCTTTTATCAGATCTTCGCTTCATTCAAAGCAATTAGGTTTAACATGATCTGAAGACTATAACCATCCTGCGTATTATCAATTCTGATTATATTTGAGCCATTCTGAAAAGGGAAAAGTATTTCTGCTCCATTATTATAAATATTAAGATGTATTATCTTTAATATTACAATTATCTGCCAAAAAATAGTTTGTCACTATAATAGCATGTAGGTGTTATTGGGCAAAAAACTATAAAAACCATCTCTGGGTTAAATAATTACGGACAACTCCTTCTCCTCTTATTCATGTTAGGCTTTTGAAGTGTTAAGCTGGAAAAAAGGAAAAAAAAAAAAAAAAAAACCAAACAGATGAGCTCCACTTTCTAAAGGCACAGATGAGAGGATGAGAATGAATGGGTGACCGAAACCTCAGGTCTCCATGGAAGGTCTGAGCAAGCTAGTGGTTCAGTGATCATTTTGACAGAACTGAATACACAGCCCAGAAACCTTTGTCATCCATGACTGAGAAAGGCAAGTATTCTCTCCATTTTTTTTTCTAGCTGCATTCATACTGTAGTTTCTAAGGTTAGAGTTCAATCTAGCCGGCCAGAAGGTGAATGCCTATGTTTTCACAGAGATCAGAAATGTGTTCTACATGAACTTGCCTCTGTTTTGATGAGCTGATCAAGAGCATATATGAAAACAGAAATGACTTCCTTGCTGAGTCTAATGTTACATCCCCCTTAGCCTTCAGAAACAGCCCCTGTGTTCACCTGCCATTAACATTGCAACGGGACCACTGGAGATGGACGTGGCCACTAAGGAGAATCTTGCTTAGAAGAGCTGAGATCAGATCTCTGAGGCAATCAGGGTTATTAAACCACTGTGAGGCCAAAAACCTCCCCTGCTGCCGGGGTGCTTTGCATGGGAAACTAGTCAAAGTTGATAAAATATTTGAATCCCAACATTCAAAATTATAGTTACAGAATCACTCTACTTTGACTCCAATAAAGAGGCACAATTCAACCATCCACATGACTTGCTTTTTGTTAGCAAACATTTTCTATTTTCTATAAGCCTTAAGCTGTCCTAGGTACTGGGTGCCACCATTAATGAAGTCATTATTTTAGTGACTATTCCCCTAGGATACATGGGGTGCTGAAAACAGTATCAACCGAGGAGGTGCAACATTTGAGTGCTTAGTGCGAGTCCTGTCTTGGGAACCCTTGGATAAATCATTCAGGTTCTCTGGATTTTTGTTCATCTAAACATGAGAAATCCAGGCAAATTCAAATGTCTGTACCATGTACAATGTTTTATGGCTTTATTTTATATAGAATGTCTCTAACCATTTTATTCAGGGCTTCCCTGGTGGTTCAGCAATAAAGAATCTACCTGCCTATATGTAAGATGCAGGTTTGATCCCTGGGTCAGGAAGATCCACTGGAGGAGAAAATGGCAATCCACTCCAGTATTCTTGCCTGGAGAATCCCATGGACAGAGGAGCCTGGTGGGCTACAGTCCATGGGGTCGCAAGAGGCAGACATGACTTAGCAACTAAACCACCACCAACAATCATTTTATTCAGCACTTTCCCAATGTTTTCTTAATCCATTTTCACCCATAAGGTTGCCTGAAGAGTTAAAGATATTGCTGAATGGGAAATCAATGGAAGAGAGGGAATAGAGAACAGCTAGAGATTTGTATTTAAAAGAAGTTGTAACTGCAGTGAAAACAAGTTAAGCTTAACAGATCAGTCATGAAGATGGTGACCAAGCTTACAATAGGAGAGCTGAGGTAGTTTCCAAGAGCAAAGGGATAAGAAAATCACACTTCACGAAATATACAAGAGGAAGAATTTTAACTGGAGAGATCAAAGAATGAGAGGAAGACAATTTAAAGAGGGGGTGGTAAAATTTCAAAAGACAACCCCCAATGGATAGTGAAAATTATACTTCCAGATAGTGCGCTTTTTTTTTCAATTATATATAAGAAGCCTCACATTCGAAAAAGACAAATGCAGTGTAGTCCCCAGAAGTAAGGCACTGAGAGGGCTGTTCAATTTTGATTTGCTCCTGAAAATATATCAAAGATAAAAAGGCAGCGCAAGAGGCGAGAATATTATTTCATGCTTCCATTCCTTAAGTACTCCTGAGAAAGTTCTTATTCTTTCTAATCTAAGTGAAACACCATTTTTCATATTACTTTTCATTCTCCAGCATGCTATGTAGAGAATTCAGGTAATACCATACTGTGGTCTATCACAGATCTGGTTTCAACAGTGAATTTGCTCCAACATATTAATTTTATATTTCTACTTTTCCTTACGCATGTATGTTCTCAGTCTCTCAGCCAACTCTTTGCGACCCCATGGACTGTAGCCCACCAGGGTTCCCTGTCCATGGAATTTCCCAGACAAGAAAGAATACTGGAGTGGATTGCTATTTCCTTCTCCAGGGGATCTTCCCAACCCAGAGGTTGAACTCAACATTTCTTACATCTCTTGCATTGGCAGGTGGATTTTTTACCACTAGAATGGCACCCTACTCCAGTACTCTTGTCTGGAAAATCCCATGGATGGAGGAGCCTGGTAGGCTCCAGTCCATGGGGTCGCTAAGAGTCAGACACGACTGAGCAACTTCACTTTCACTTTCACTTTCATGCACTGGAGAAGGAAATGGCACCCCACTCTAGTGTTCTTGCCTGGAAAATCCCATGGACAGAGGAGCCTGGAAAGCTGCAGTCCATGGGGTCACTACGAGTCGGACATGACTGAGTGACTTCACTTTCACATTTCACTTTCATGCATTGGAGAAGGAAATGGCAACCCACTCCAGTGTTCTTGCCTGGAGAATCCCAGGGACGGGGGAGCTTGGTGGGCTGCCGTCTATGGGGTCGCACAGAGTCGGACACGACGGAAGCGACTTAGCAGCAGCAGCAGCGCCACCTGAAGAGCCCCTCACCTTCCATGAGATGCAGTCTATTATAGTGTTTGATGAACAGTACTACTAACACTAGAAAAATAATTTGTAAATAATATTAGAGAAGGGGTAGGAAGATCAGAGTTCTACTGTCAACTGTTACTAAGTGTGCAGTCTTTGGCAAAACACTGTAAATCTTACTTTCGTTATATATAAAATCTGCATTGCTTGGTTCACAGTATTGCTCTGGCAGTTAGGTGAGATATTTATCCACAGCTCTGGATTAAGAATTAGTTTTCAGGATGTCTGAAGGCTGATGGGAAGGATTCAAATCCCAGGGAGAAAGAAGCATTGAAGACACAAAAGAGAGGATCTGGGAGCCACACTTATGGTTTCTTAGGAGGCAAGAAGGAAGAAGGAATGGCATTCAGAGTTCAAGCTGCAGTGATTCATTTTCTCTAGCATGAAAAACCTAGGGGAAGAAGACTAGAATAGGTTCAGGGAAGTTTGTAGATTTGGTGGCAGGTATTTTTTCCATCAGAAAATGACTGTAGTTGTAGGAACCCAGGCTCCTGACTTCATGTGAGAGGTGTAGGGCTCTGAAGATACTGATGAGGACCTCAAAGGGAGGTCGAGATTCACATGAAATTTTAATTAACGTCATTAAAATGCTTATTAAAGGAAATGGAATTTTGAGATATGTCTACCAACACACCCCCTTGATTATTTCTTAAAATCTATGATTACTTTGTCACTTGAAGTTTGAAAACTTATTTCTCACACACACATACTCACACACGCCTCTTCTTCTTAGTCATAAAGTGAAAACAATTCTAATTGGTTCCTGTTTATTATATATTGTTACAACTGAGGAAAATAACTGAGAAGTTTTCTTGCAAGAAGGTAGAAGTTATGGAAATTTAAGACTTTAAAAAATTATATTCATAATTCTGTAATACTAAGAGTATCATGTTAGTAATTGCAGAGGGAATTCAAGAAGACTCTTGATTTGAGACCTGTTCCCTGGTAACTCAGAGGGTAAAGAATCCACCTGCAGTGCAGGAGGTTTGAGTTCAATCCCTAGATTGGGAAGATCCCCTTTAGAAGAGCATGGAAACTCACTCCAGTATTCTTGCCTGGAGAATTCCATGGACAGAAGAGCCAGGCAGGCTACAGTCTATGGGACTGCAAATAGTGGGACATGACCAACGATTAACACTTCCCCTGTAGGGTTAACAACCTTCCCAGTGGAGGATTTCCAAGAAGCCAAATCATGGCAAAGTAAATGTGGGAGGAAACAGAATTCTTCAGAGTATAAAACAGTGTGAAATAATTCAAAGCAGTGAAACACAGAAGTGATGAAAGGGATGCATTTAAAAGCCATCAGTTCTGTGCACTTCGTGGAGAATATATGCAGATCTGTGCCTCCGGGCTGCTTGCATTTCTTTGGAACTCTTCCTTTCTGAAATGCAGTAAGTAGGTCTGCCTTCAGATTTCTTAGTATATTCCTCCAAAGGAATATTTATAATTGAGGCAAATTTTCCTTGGTTATATTCAAGACTTTCATTTCTTTGAGAAAAGTGAGGTGCTACCTGCTTATAATCTGCTACCTGCTTATAATCTGCTGCTGCTTATAATCTAGCCCCAACCAAAACGATGGCATAAAGCCAATTTACCACAACTAACCTTGTTTCTCACTTTATCAACACAAGGAATGAGGCTGACAGAGTGCTAGCAAGGAGACAAGGAGACACTGAATTTGGGAGGAACGACGACTGCGGCTTCTCACAGGCTGTTAGTACAATTTATTGTGAAATATTGCATAATTCATAATAAGAATGCTCCTGAATAGTGACAGTTTAAAAAAGTAATAAACATGCCTAATGCTAAAAAAAAGAACTCTGAAAACAGAAATAAACCTTGTAATAACTTGGAAATGATTTTGAACCAGCCTCAAAAGGTAAAGATAATGTTCTTTCTGCTGTCACACAAATACTTCCTTGCCATAGTAACATCTGAATGGTGTCTACCTTTAAAATGTTTCTATTTTCAATACAAAATATAAAGTTTAAACTGCTTTCCTGACACTCTGATTGGATTGTATTAACCTATTAAGGAGAGCATGCACTAGTCACTATGGGAAGGAAGTTTTCTCTGAATATATTTATTCCTCCCAAATTCTGAAGACATGAATATTGAATAAGATTAGAACTTTGACAACAATGCAAGGCAATCCCAATGGCCCAAGTGAATGTAAATAACCAAGTGAATTAAAGCATCTCAGAAAATTGCTTTCTGCCTCAGTTAAATAGGAAAGGCCTAATATCTTTAACAATACCGAGGCATCTGGAAATTTTTATCATCATCCCTCATTGTTCTTCTAAGCACAGATGGGAAACTTCTCTGAAAAGGCAATTTCTTATCTGAAATTATGGAATAAAAGTTAAGGCAAGAATCAGGCCAACTTGCTACTAACTTTCTGGTTGTTCTGGTCTGCAACTAATTTCTCTGGGAAGAACACTATTCTCTTATGTTCTTACTGCATCAATTTTGAGTATTTTGAGGGGCCAATAAGTGAGGAGGCAACTGTAAACTTGAAAGAGCGTTAATTGCTAGTAAACAGATTGATCCTCTCAATCTGTTAAGCTGATGTAAACATCAAATGTTTAAAGAACAAATAGTTTGTATAATGAACAATAAACTTTATGTTTTTCACCAAAAGATTATAAAGTTATGTTAAGAAAGAGGATATAAGTTTAGGAACACATAGCTATTGACTAACCTCTTAAAGCTTTTATTTTTCATTGCTTTTTTACCAAACATTCCTTGAAAATGTGTTTATGAGATATTTAGAATATATAGCTCCATAGTTATAATGTCTAAATTGCTATTTAAAGCATCAGTTCAATTCAGTCACTCAATCATGTCCGACTCTTTTTGTGACTCCATGGACTGCAGCACGCCAGGTTTCCCCTTCATCACCACCTACCAGAGTTTACTCAAACTCATGTCCATCAGGTTGGTGATGCCATCCAACCATCTCATCCTCTGTTGTCCCCTTCTCTCACCTTCAATCTTTCCCAGCATCAGGGTTTTTCCAATGAGTCAGCTCTTTGCATCAGCTGTTCAAAGTATTGGAGTTTCAGCTTCAGCATCCGTCCTTTCTATGAATATTCAGGACTGATTTCCCTTAGGATTGACTGGTTGGAACTCTTTGCAGTCCAAGGGACTCTCAAGAGTCTTCTCCATCACCACAGTTCAAAGGCATCAATTCTTCGGTGCTCAGCTTTCTTTATAGTCCAACTCTCACATCCATACATGACTACTGGAAAAACCATAGCTTTGAATAGACAGACCTTTGTTGGCACAGTAATGTCTCTGCTTTTAATATGCTGTCTAGGTTAGTCATAGCTTTTCTTCCAAGGAGCAAGCGTCTTTTGATTTCTTTTAAAGTATAACCTATGCTATAAAAGCATAACCTATGCTTGTATGCATAACCTATGCCATAAAGCATAATCTATGCTACAAAAGTCATGTTCGACTCTTTGTGATCCCATGGATTATAGCCTGATAGGTTCATCTATGGATGGAATCTCCCAGGCAAGGATAATGGAGCAGGGCCATTTCCTCCCCAAGGGGATCTTCTCCACCCAGGGATCAAGCTCATGTCTCCCACACTGAAGGTGGTTTCTTTACTGGTAAGCCATCTGAGAAGCTCAGCTCGTGGATAGGAACATATTTAAAACACCACTACATTTAAAATGGATAACCAACAAAAACCTACTGTACAGCACATAAAACTCTGCTTAGTGTTATTGGACACCCTGGATGGAAGGGGAGTTTGGGGGAGAATGGATACATGTATACATGAGTCCCTTCATTGTCCATCTGAAACTATCACAACAATGTTAACTGGCAATAAATATAGCAATACAAAATAAAAGTCTTCAAAGAAAAAAACTTTGTTCAATATGATATAATTTAAAAGCAATATGTGCACATTAATCACCTAAAAAAGAAAAAAAGGCCTAAGATGCTTTTAGATCTCTCACCCAAAGTATATATATTGTGTATATATTTCCACATATAAAAGTCTAAAAATATTAAGACTACAGATAATGAACAACCTAGGTATCACTGACTTTTATTAAGTAAATTCCTTTAATCATGTCTTCAACTAATGTTGAACACAAATTTGTTGTTTATTAATATGTGAAAATATGAGATGATATTTTTTAGGGGAAAAAAAAAGAAAATAATAATTAGTTTTTACCCTCCAAGTACTTGGCTTTTTTCAGTCTCCCAAGCTATAAGCAGTTTTCTTTTGTGTGTGAAGTAACTGGAAAACTGTGATCACTTTAGATCAAAGGAAGTTCATAAACAGCTTCGTAAACAGGTGCTGAGCTCTTAATACCTGTGTCTGCTAAGCCTGGGGGCACGAAAGGAAGAAAATTAGGTTTCTGCTCTCAGTGAGTTACCAACTGGCAATTAACAATTGAAATATTATGGTAAGAGCTATAAGGTCTCTTCCCTTGTGGCTCAATGGTAAAGAATCTGCCTGTCAAAGCAGGAGATGTGGGTTCGATCCCTGGGTAGGGAAAATCCCTTAGAGGAGGAAGTGGCAAGCCAACCCAGTATTCTTGCCTGGGAAATACCATGGACAGTGGAGTCTGTGGTCTACAGTGCCTGGGGTCACAAAAGAGATGGACATGACTTAGCAACTAAACTAAACCAAGAGCTATAAGAGAGAAAAGATAGAACCATGTCAAAGTAGGAGAAATGCCCTCTGCTTGAGGATAAAGAAAGAGCAATGAGTATATGAAAGCCAAAGTCACACTGGCCTTCAAGGATGAAAAAGACTCTGCCAAGTGGGCAGGGCAATGGGGTCCCCAACAGGAAGGCAGGGCTGAGGTAAACAAGATTACTTCATATTGATACAGAGACAATTATTAGTGAGGTGCATGGACTGTATCTGAAATGAAAATGTAGAAATCTCAAGCGGGAGGATTCTCTGGTTCTCAAGATATGAAATCAAACACAAGCGTAACAAACTATATAAAAATGAGGAAGGAAAAAGAGGGAGAGACAGAGACACTGAAGAGAGTCTTACACACACACAGAAGTCGCTCAGTCATGTCCGACTGTTTGCGACCCCATGGATTGTAGCCTACCAGGCTCCTCGGTCCATGGGATTTTCCAGGCATGAATACTGGAGTGGGTTGCCATTTCCTTCTCCACTAGGAGACGGCATTCCCATGTTTGCATTCAACTTCAATTTTTAGACATTCTCATGGTGAGTTACAAAACACAAATCAATATTAGACCAGGTATAAGAGAAGTGCGGGAGACCTGGGTTCAATCCCTGGATTGGGAAGATCTTCTGGAGAAGGAAATGGCAACCCACTCCAGTATTCTTGCCTGGAAAATCCCATGGATGGAGGAGACTGGTAGGCTACAGTCCATGGGGTCGCAAAAAGTCGGACAGGACTGAGTGAATTCACTCACTCACTCACTCAAGAGAAGTGCAAGCAAAATAAAGCACTCACCCAAAGCACTTCCACTGCAACAGAGTTAACTGCCTTCCCTTTCCTTCATGTTTTCCAGTTCTTAATCATATAGTCACAATTTTTGGATACTGATATAAAAATATGCAGACAGGGCTTCTCTGCTGGCTCAGCAGTAAAGAATACGCCTGTCAATGCAGGAGACACAGGTTCCATCCCTGATCCTGGGAGATCTCACATGCCATGGAGCAACGAAGCCCGTGGGCCACAACCGCTGAGCCCATCTCTAGGGCCAGGGAGCCCAGCTATGAGCCCACCCACTGAAACTACTAAAGCCCACATGCCTTAGAGCCCGTGTTGCGCAACAAGAAAAGCCACTGCAACTAGAGAGTAGTTTCCTGCTCAGTGTGACTACAGGAAAGCCCATATAGCAGCCAAGACCCAGCACAGCCAAAACTAATACAAAAATAAATAATGTACAAATAATATCTTCTTTCACAGTTAAGGAGAAAACAATCATATATTAGCCTTTATGTCTGCCATATATTCCTGAAAATATTTTTCTAATCTGCGGATATGCTACAAAGATGTTAAATACTACACCACCTCAAAAAAACTTAGATCTAAAAAAAAAAAAAAATACTTAGATTTGCCAAAATTAACTTGGAATTTGTCTAACTTATAGGCAATATTTTATTATCATAAACAGAGTGGCAATAAAGCTGCTTACACATTTTTTCTTTTGAATTAGTTCCTTATAAGTCATCCTTAGAAGAGAATAGGTCAAAATATGTAAATATTTTAGTAGCTATTGATAAATAATTTTGCACTGCCACTATAAACCATGATTGTTTAAGTATCTCTCTCTCCCATCTAGTGACCAAATTATTTGAGGCTAAGGATAATGCCTTTTTATTCATGGACACCACAAAATAATCCATTGCTTGGCACAACTAAAATAAGCTCAGTATTGATGCCAAAGCTGAAACTCCAATAGTTTGGCCACCTGAGGTGAAGAGCTGACTCACTGAAAAAAAGTGATGCTGGGAAAGATTGAAGGCAGAAGGAGAAGAGGGAAGCAAAGGATGATGGACTGACTCAATGGACAAATGTCAGCAAACTCCAGGAGATAGCAAAGGACAGGGAAGTCTAGTGTGCTGCAGTCCCTGAGGTCACAAAGAGCCGGACACATCTTAGTCACTGAAAATAACAACTATTTGTTAAACTATTTAACAAATAATACTTTGAAAATATTTGTGGTTGATTGGTATTTACCATCAACTATCTATTCTCCCCTATTTTAAGGATCACAATTTGGATTTTGGCTAGTGTGACATGAACCCACCTTGAAGACAAGCTCTCTTAATTTCCCAAGCAAGCTATGTGTAGATAAAGTGAAATTAAATCCTGGCCAGTGAGTATTACACAGGATTTCTGGGGAATCTGCTTAAAGGATGATGACTTAGCTGGCAGATTGCCCTTTTGTCTTTCCTAAAATCATTGTTTCTGATGCCTGAATGTAGAGGTGATAGCTAGAGCTCAGCAGCCTTTTTAGAAACAGGAGTTAACATTTAGGATAGAACCAAGCATTAGGCTAATGAAACAAATCTAGAAGGAGCCTAGATCCCTAATAGCCATGGAGTTGCCACACCTTCCTTTGAATCCCTGTTTTAGGACTTGTGTAAAAGGAATAAGGATCTATCTTACTTAAACTCACGTTATTTCAAGAATTGGTTTCTAAACAACTGAACTAAATAGCCAATAATAAAATAATATTAAATGAACTAAATGAGTGATAAAAATAAAGTCAATGGAAATGAGTATATCATTTGATCTCAACCTTCACTATGTACATTTTTTTTATTTTTAGAATTTATTAATCCTATAAATTCAGAGAAGGCAATGGCACCCCACTCCAGTACTCCTGCCTGGAAAATCCCATGGATGGAGGAGCCTGGAAGGCTGCAGTCCATGGTGTCGCTGAGGGTCTGACATGACTGAGCGACTTCACTTTCACTTTTCACCTTCATGCATTGGAGAAGGAAATGGCAACCCACTCCAGTGTTCTTGCCTGGAGAATCCCAGGGACAGGGGAGCCTGGTAGGCTGCCGTCTATGGGGTCACACAGAGTCGGACATGACTGAAGTGACTTAGCAGCAGCAGCAGCATCCTATAAATTAGAAATGCCAAATCAGATCTTTAAAATGTATTTTTATTAGGAATACAAATTTTACTAACTGTATTAATATTTTTGTACTTGAAAATATATGTTTTTGATTCAGAACTCTGTCAGTTTTTATGAACTTTTCATATGGGATACAGAATATAGTAAAAAGTAAACCATGCCACCACTTCAACTTTTCTCATCTATCTTTGTCTATAATTGAGCTCTTTATTGTTTTTATAACAATTTATTTTAGTCTATAATGTATTACTGATTTTTCTTTGTAACTCTTCTGAGAAGATAATTTCATGGTCCTACAGAGAATGAAAACTATTCACATTTATTTATACTTGCTTCCCTAAAATTCATTTTGAATTCCAAATCCACATGCAATTTTGAGAATTGTGTCTTGGAATCAAATTTTCATATATTTAAAATTTCCTTGTATATTATACATAGAAGATCACAGAAATGTGAATCCTCATTTTAACTGATGCAGTTGTCAACCTCATTTGTCAAATTCATCATATTTCAATTTCTTCATCTGAAATTAATTGACACAATTTTAAGGATAAGCTGGGATTAGAAATACAAAGATACAACACGTTAACCTATGACCAGCCTATACAGTTTAGTTCCAAATAGCCCTTTTCCTACAAATTAAGGCCTTCAGAGCTTTCATAAAAAATAAATTGACAGTTACTTTACCTTGATATATATGTACTTTTTAAAATACTAAAATTTCATATAAGGCTGTATTTTTAAGACTTACATCTTTGTACTTTTGTAGGGGAGCATATTACATCAACATTTTTTAAATCAAATTGTATGTCCCTTGTTTCAACAGAGGGAAGTAGATGTTATGACTGTCATAGCAGTAGAAGAAAGAAACAAATAGTTGAATAGTTAATACTCTTCAGTTTTCCCACTGTTCTCCAGAATATTTGGAGGTGATTAATATCTGTTCCTGGGAAATTGATAAAGTTTTTGGGACTCTGGGTTTAGTGGAAACATTTAAGTGGAGAAAGCTTCTGAGAGGTAAAACATTCATTTTTCTTTGCATTTAGTTCCCAAATGGAGATAAATAGCTTAAAAGCAATATTAACCTCAATGTGCTCAGGCTATTTATCTTCATAAGAAACAGTCTGAAAACAAGAAAACAAAGCCCATAAAAATGATTTTATTTAATCACACAAGTATATCTCACCAAAAATCTTTAGTTATTTCCTTAGGGTTTAATTCTAACCTCAGTAACTCATGCACAAATTCTGTGGATGTCAATGAGAGCCGTGCATGTGGAACTCTGGGCCGAATTTGGTTGTCATGGATGAATAAGCCTAAGAAGGCATTAGATCAATTTTTTTAAAACATTAAGTGTTCTCATTCCGTAATCCTTTCCCATCTTTCCAAATTTATTGATCTAATCCAGTAATAATTATTGAATCTCCATAATAGACATCAAACCACACTTTCATGCATGCATCGTAGAGTCAGTGGCCTTAGAACATTTACCTTTCCACATAAATGTTAATAATCTTGCCGTAATATTTCATCCTAGCATAAAGAGAATATTATGACATGCTTTGCGACAAGGTCAATTTCACTAAAGAAAAAATGCTAACGTTTTAAAGTCAGCCATTAAGCAGGCGTTATCATTGCATTTTTGTTATATTACAGGACTCCTGCTGCTGCTGCTAAGTCACTTCAGTCATCTCCGACTCTGTATGACCCCATAGATGGCAGGCCACCAGGCTCCCCATCCCTGGGATTCTCCAGGCAAGAACACTGGAGTGGGTTGCCATTTCCTTCCCATGAAAGTGAAAAGTGAAAGTGAAGTTGCTCAGTTGTGTCCGACTTTTTGCCATCCCATGGACTGCAGCCCACCAGGCTCCTCCGTCTATGGGATTTTCCAGGCAAGCGTACTGGAGTGGGGTGCTATTGCCTTCTCTGATATTACAGGACAGTAATTTGATTTCTCTAGCCTATTCACATAGGCTTAAAAATATTTATTCAAAGTCAAGATGTGTAAGTGAAAAAATGTACATCATTTTTCAAGTTCTAAAGAAACAGTGTTTCAGAAAATCTGCCTTTAAATGTTTATCCAGATATTTTTGCCTTGTACATTCTGCCTTGAAAGGTGAAACTCCTTCAAATTTCATGCAACTTGTTAGAATAATACTGTTTCCCTTGGGCTCTAACCCCAGCTCTCTCCTTAGTGAGTAAATTTAATGTTAAATGTCTTCTGTACCTTGAGCAACACAACCTGATTGGTCTTATAACAAGTCTCTGCTCACTGATCCTCTAGCAGAAGAGCTTAGTGACTCATCCACTTTGCCTGAAGTCATTTACTGTCCTTTTCTCAAGTTCAGTGCAAGATTCTTCCACAGACATTTTGATGGATTCAATTATATTCAGATTGTAGTGTGCCTTAAGAATCTTTTGCAGATGAAGATTCCTGCCTGCCAAAATTTTTAACTCTGGTGTGAGCTCTACATTTTTAATAAACCCTCCAAGCTGTTCTGATGGTCTTCATCTGTAGACTACACTTTGGGTAAACACTGGCGTCAGTAAAGTGGAAGCTGGGACTTCCCTGGAGGTCTGGTGGTAAAGAATCCACCTGCCAATGCAAGGGACACAGGTTTGATCCCTGGTTCAGAGAGATTCCACATGCCACGGGGCAATGAAGCTCATGCATGGCAACTCCTGAGCCTGCGCACTGCAACTACTAAAGACCGGGAGCCACAATTACTGAAGCCCACGTGCCTAGAGCCCATGCTCTGCAGCAAGAAAATTACTGCAATGAGAAGCCCACACAGTGAAACTAGAGAGTAGCCCCCACTTGCCACAACTGGAGAAAGTCCATGCGAAGCAACAGCCAAAAACAATAAGGTAAATAAAATTAAAAACATTTCATTAAGCATGTATTTAAAAAAATGTCTTTATTAAAAAAAAAAAAAGGTGAAGTTGAGTCCACAATAAACATATAGTGGGATTATGGGACAGGAAGGCTATCTGTTCGCCATCATCATTTTGACAAATGCAGGGAAGGCTTTATGTTAAGGCAGCCTAGTAAGCACTTCTGGTTTGTGTATGGCACTCAATAAGGGGGAATTAAATCAAATGCTATTTTTTACTGACTGCTCTATCGACATTGCTACTCTGATATTATCTGTTATGATTCTCACACACTGTTATCAATGATCATGATGGGCTAAATTATATAAACCTCAAATTCAAATAATAAAAGCTTAGCCCCCCAATACCTCAGAATGTAATTGTATTTAGAGATAGTCTTTAAAGTGAGTTTAACTGATAATTACACCAGGATAATGGGCATAAATGGAGACTGTCCTGGCAAAACTGGAATCTACATGCACCTCACTATAAGGCAAATTTAGTTGGAGAATAAAGACATACTCAGGTTGCATTTCAGGGCATTTGGCCTCATGAGTGAGAGCCAACCTGAAGATAAGCTTTCACACATCCTCACTTCAAAAGCATTGTGATTCATATCTGTTATATTTTTTTGTGGAGTGTACTTTTTAGTCAATGTTAAAAATCCATTGGGGGACTTTCAGTAACGGTAGCAGAGTGGAGTGGTCATGCAAACCCTTTCAGATAATGATGAAATTTGAAGAAAGTTTTAAGGAGTATTTAAAGGCCCTGGGAAGCATACAGAAGTGAATGGATTCTTGAAAAACTGCCACTAGAGGAGGAAGTTTATTGCTTTTGCACCCAATCACACATCCCAATTCCCAGGATCATGGAGTAGAAAACCACAGCCTACTCTCTTGACGTAGAGTGGCAAAGAGAGTGCAGAGCAGGAGAAATAGTAGAAAAGCATCAAAACCAGACAGAGGTCATTGAAGAGGATGCTCTTGAAAAGCTGCTGTGGGCAGGGAGAGGGTTGTGAGTTTCTCACTTTTTTGACCAAGCACATTCCCTGAAATCTACAGCAGCAGGAAAACGTAGCTTTACTCACTTGATGGCTTGATGAAAGATGGCAAGGAGATTGCAGTCATGGCAGAGAAACTTGAAATTTAAAGGGTAAGTGAAAGGAAAAGAGAAAGAACCCAAAATCTGACTATAAATCTGCCCCAAACCTTGGCAGACTTCTAATCTCAAGATATGCAGAGAAAACCCAAGAGGCTTAGGACAGGAGTGAAGCAAGCAGGTACCAAAGTGAAAGACTATCTCTGAAAGACTTTGCTGCACTGGAGAACTTCTGTAAGTTTGCTGCTTTTGGAATTGAAGACATCTTCTCACCCATGCACAGCTTCAGCAGCAGAAAGCTGAAGGTGTATTGAGGTGTTAGAAGTCAGAGGTGGAAGCTGGTGGGACGGGTGAATATTGAAGAGGACTTCCCAGAGGCAACAAAGCTACAGAGAGTGTGAGCCAAATCATTTCTTATATACAGCTACAGAGAATATGAGCATCTGCCCAAGTTCTTGAGTGACCATAGAGGATGAATGGGGGGGGGGGGGACCAGAATGAAAATAGGAATACTGTTAGAAGTTTGAGTTCAGATAACTTTTAAGACTAAAAATGAGACAAGAATCCTCTATTGGAACAAAGGATATGCAGCCAAGGTCAAAATGAACACGGAGCAACTGAGACGGAGTGTCAGCGTGGGTCCAGAGAGAGACAAGAAAGCCCTTTGGCTGCCCTGGCTCCACACAGTATGATGGGTGAGGAAGAACCCTGACACTGGAGCAGAAGTGACGGGGTGTAACCCCTGCTTCATCCCATGCTAGCTGCTCCAGGGTTAGGAAACTGCTTAACTTCCTGTGCCTCTTTTCTCACCTCTAAAATGTCAATGATCAAACTTCCTGTTTTGGGCATTTGTAAGGATAAATAAATTAATATACACAAGGCAGTTCAAAAAGGCAAGTATCGTGTTCACTCTAATGACCGTGATGTCATTAAAGAACACAATGATAATGTAACACACCACCAACACTTACATGCAATCCTGGGGTGAAAGGGGAGAGAGAGGCTGGAGGGAATGACCTTGAATTTACTAAAAACCCTCTGAACTGGCTTTGTTTATGCTAAATTATACTGTAAGAGAAGCTCAGTATATAGTTACATGGAGAAAAAAATCTTATGTTGCTTCCTTGGACAACTGAATCTGTGGTTTTTAGATGGGTACTTACTGCTGTTTATACACATGCACACACATGTTTACATATAAGCTCGCGTGTCTTCTCAGCTCATACAGGATATGCTGGATTATATCTTGCTTTTGTCATTCAGACTATTTTATAAAAAAACCTAACTGTAATCTTGATTTTCTATTTTATAATCTAAAAATTCAAGAAGCTATTTTAAATTTTTCATCTTTTTAAGGATTTGTTTGTTCCCTTTCTATTATAACATCATTATGAATGCTATTTATAAAATATATGGTAATAGTTTCAATTCTGTTTACTAATGATAAGGTTACATTTTTCACATCCAGGTTTAGTTTTTCTCCCTCATTCTCACAAGTACTCAAATCCTCACAGATTCCTTCCACTGATGTCTGCTAAATATGGGGATGCAACGATGAATAAAACCCAATTTCTATTCTTAAAAATCTCATGAGGTAATAGAGATGCTGACAGACAAACAACATTTTAAATAAGAAGAAATCATAGTAGCATTAGCTGTAGGCCAAGAAATGTGGTAATAGCATTAAGTAAGTGTGTTTAGTAACTCATCGTGTCCGAAACTTTGTGACCCCATGGGCTGTAGCCCACCAGACTCCTTTGTCCATGAGGATTCTGCAGGCAAAAATACTGGACTGGGGTTTCCATGCCCTCCTCTAGGGGATTTTCCCAACCCAGGGATCGGACCCAGGTCTCCTGCATTGCAGGTGGTGGATTCTTTACTATCTGAGCCACCAGGGAAGCCCAGCATTAGTATAGGCTGATCAATTCAAGAATTGGAAATGTGGATCTATCATGTTTAATGAAAGAAATGCTGTTTAGGCTGTGTCTTAAAGCTCCAGGGGTATTTTCTAAATAGAGGAGAAAGGAATTCAAGGAGCAGTGAAGGTTATGTATAAGTCACAGTAGTATAAAAATATGCAACTTCAGGAATTTATAAATAACTGAATTTTTAAGTGTACAGAGGGTAAAATCAGGAGATCTTATGGGAAGACAGGATTCTGACTGTATTTTGATTTAACTCACATGTAATAAGAGCCTGAAAAAGGCCCTGACATGAAAATTGAGAAGAGATAATACATTTTAAGGCATATCTGTGAAACTTAATGGGGCTTCCCAGGTGGCGCAGTGGTCAAGAATCTGCCTGCCAGTGCAGGAGATGTAAGAGACGTGGGTTTGATCCCTGGGTTGGGAAGATCGCCTGGAAAGGAAATCCACTCCAGTATTCTTGCCTGGGAAATCCCATGGACAGAGGAGCCTGTCGGACTCCATTCAATGGGGTCACAAAGAGTGGGACATGACTGAGCGACATAGCACAGACATACAAATAGCTGGATAACTGTCTGCTGTGTTGGGGGGACAAGATGGTATGGGTGCTGATCTGAGACCGGTGTGAAAGGTAAAATGCTCAAAGGAACTGGTTAACTCAGAGTTTTTGGCTTCCGTTGCTAATTACTTTGTTAATAACCTAAGTTTTTATGATAAAGTGCAAGCTGAGGAGGGAAAGATGCATCCGCACTTGTACACGGTGACTTCAAACTTCCTGTGGGACAGGGACATGGTGCTGACAGGAGGTTGGAAAATTGAATTTGAAATCTGAGGTTCCAAACAGAGTTATGGACTAAACACCTGTGCTTAGAAAAGAGCGAGATTCTGACAACTCACTTATGCAGAGTGAGAGGATCAGAAAGCTATACCAAGCCTTAAGAGGCCCAATTATTTATGAGATGCAAAGAAGGAATTTGGTAAGTGAAGCTGTATTAGAACTTTTCAGAGAAAGGGAAACAATATGATGTATATGGGTATGCTTTTGTATTATGCATATACACAAATGAATGCATATTTCTATCTCTCTGCCCAGTTATCTATATATGTCTTTCACAGTTTATTTTATAGATTTGGCTTATGTTATTAATATTATGGAAGCTGGCAAGTCCAAACACCCACAGAGTAGGCCAGCAGCATAGAAACCCAGGGGACATTTTCACTTGGTGGCCAAAGGCAGTTTGCAGGCAGAATTCCATCCTCACAAGAGGTCAGTCTTCCTTTATGAAAGCCTTCAACTGATTGGACACGGCCCATCCACATTATAGAGTGTGATGTTTTATTCAAAGTCTACTGATTTAAATTTTAGTTTCATCTAGAAAAACCTTCACAGAAACATCTCGAATACTGTCTGACCAAGTATCTGTGAACTGTGGCCTCATTAAGGTAACGCATAAAATGAATCATCACAGAAACTGAGAACAAATCAGTCATGAAGAGGATGAGAGAGAGAGAGAGTGGGAGAAAACAGAGAGGGGAGACAGGCAGAGATTAATTTTACCACTGAGAGAGGAAAGAATTTCAAGATAAAACAAGAGGTGAAAAGGTTTTAAGCAGCATGTGAACTAAAACTATGCTAAGGGTGAGACAATAGAAAGGGTGCCATTCTGATGGCAAAAATAGCCTTTGGCAAAAGCTAAAGAACAAAGATTTAAAATGTTAATGGGAGCTGAGAACTTGGAGACAATGCATGGCATGTGAACAAAAGACACAGAGTGATGGCCAAAGGGAGAAGAGGGGTGAAGTGGACCTGCTTTTTCTATAGGACGTGAAAAAAAATAAAATAAACCTGCTGTGATTAACACCTTGGCTGACAACAGTAGAAGTGACTGTAGCTCAACACTTAACACTCAAGGTGTAACTGCAGTTTAACAGGGACTCACAAACATGATACTCTCATCTTAAATAGTGATTCTCTAAGAGTAAAATTTCAGTGTAATTTCAGGGGGGAGGGAAGATTTTCAATGCCTTTTTATCTCACACCCAAAGTCACAAAGGGAGCTGCCTCTTTTGTGGGGCAGCTGGGTGCAAGTTGGCTGTGACAGTTCAATGACTACTTTTCACCATTCCCCACCTACTCCAAATTATTTTTCATTTTTAGTTAATAGTATAATCTCTAGCAATGAGGATGTGAACTTTCATAAACAAATTCTTCTTATATTAAAATAATATTCTCATTTATTTCACATCTCTTTGGAACTAAACTATTTGGAAGGTCAACACAAAGTGGTCGGAATAAAATAGGAATAAAATGTTTTGATGACTGGGCACACACATCGTCATCAGATCTCGATTTTGTTTTTTGGCATCCAGACCATCATTTTTTCCTTTTGCAAAATCTAGCCTAGTTTATAATTAGGGATAAATATTCATCATAGATACATGATACATAGATAAGTCTCTTTCCCATTATGGTCAATTACTCTCATTTATGTCATAAAATAAATCATGTAAACTATGATTTTTCTTCAAAACCTTAATGTCCCTCAAAGGGAAAGACAGTATAATTTGAGACCCAAATTTTCCTGCTATCAATGTATGGAAAATATAAAAAATCTTCTCTTGTAGGATCTCATAAAGAATGTAAGTCATTTTTGGTCAGTGCCACAAAATAAACTTCCAAATGCTGGCAACACACATCTAATGTGAAGCTGGGAAGTAATCTCACTTGTTCCACTTGAGTTGGGCAACCAGGTGCTTTGCTGCATTTAAAGAACCTCCATTCAGTATAATGGGTTGGGGTCACTTCATCTAATGTATTTCATTATATTGAGATGAATATAATCATTTCGGTGGCCTGTTTTAGAGTCAAAAAGGAGGAATTTCAATGTACCAAGGAAACAAGCCTCGAGTTGTTTTCATTATCTATTAAAATACTAGTTCGTGAGCCATCATTTTTTGAAATACCTGGATTCGGAAGAGAGTTAAAAATAAGATTTAATCCCAAAGAATTTATTATTAAAACCTGTCCTTCATCTGATTAAGAGATTTGGGAGAAGGGGGAGGGTTTAGCATTTTAGATTCCCTAGTATTCTCTTCCCTGACCTGGGACAGCCAGCTGCCATTTATTTTCAGTAAAGGTTCTTTATGTCAATGGCCAACAGCCAAGTCAGCTTTGTCTAAGGGATAGAAGAGGGACAAGGTAAAGAGGGTCAGCATTTGTACAGAAAGGACGCTGCATGTGTGATTTCACACCATCCTTATACAAGTCTCATAAGTTATATACAACTAAGATTGAGTCATATACATGCATTGCTCTGTAGGTCAAAAGTTGTATAATACTGGCAGTTTCATGTGATTCAAACTAAAAGTATTCTTGCCTTAGCGATAAGGAAACTGAGGCTCACAGAGGTTAAATTATTTACTCAAGACCAAACAACTGGCATACTGTATGAAGTCAAACTGGTTCCTTTCCTCTACCAATCACTTCCTTAGGAAAGTAAGATTCTAGAAATCAGACTTTTAGAAAATTTGGAGTTTCAAAGGTCTCAAAACCCACTGCTAGATTGTATTTTTATTTTATGCTTAGGAGGAGGCCAATCAGGTTTATCAAAGGCATAGAGAAACCAAAAGTTAAATCTCTCAAAGCCCAAAGCTGGGACAATTTAAGCAAGTAAATAAACAAAGCAGCACTGGACTGCAAAACACAGTGTCAGATTTATACCCAACAGGCCACATGGACATAAACAAATGGTTGAATAGATAAATAGATGATGGAAAAGAGACAAATCTCCCCTGTGATGTTCCAGATACTTCATGTGGGTCCACTCATGTCAAGAAGTGGAGCTAGGCCTTTAGGAAGAACCATTCATAGAGACTTTCCTTCAAAGTGGACAGCATGGGAAGGGAAAAAAGAAAGCAACTTTACAGCTGAGAAGCCTGACAAACACTAATGATCAAGGTTAACATCAGTGGTGATAAGTCACTCTGATAATATATACCCTTGATATGATGTGATGAGAAGGGCACTTTATCTCTGGGATCTTTCTCACAAAAGCTTATAACCCCAGTCTAATCATGAGAAATAATCAGACAAATCCCAACTGAAGGACATTCTACAGAATACTGACTAGTAATCTTCAAAACTGTGAAGGTCATCAAAAACAAGGCAAGTCTGAGAAACTGTCAGAGCCAAGCGGAGCCTCAGAAGAAATGAAAACAAAAAGTAATGTGGTGTCCAGGATAGGATCCTGGACACCAAGAGAGATAGTTCGTAAAAACTAAGAAATTTGGAATGAAATATGGATTATAGTTAATTATAGATGGTGCTGTTGCTCAGTAATGTCCAACTCTTTGTGACCCCATGGACTGTAACCCTCCAGGCTCCTCTGTCCATGGGATTTCCCAGGCAAGAATTCTGGAATGGGTTGCCATTTCCTCCTCTAGGGACTCTTCCCAACCCAGGGATCAAACCTGCATCTTCTGTATTGGCAAGCAGATTCTTTACCACTGAGCCACCTGGGAAGCCCAATGTATCAATAGCAGACAATAATTGCAAATATACCATACTAATAGCAGGAAGTGGGTGTGGGTAGACTGAGGATTATGTCCTTTTAATACTAATAGAAAAAAGTTGTAAGAACTAAAACCAAATGGGAAAGGTTATTTTGAACAAAATATGATTTCAAGCATCTCACATATATATTTATTATATGTTATAATAAATAATAAAGTTTATATATTTGCTATAAAACTGATTTTATAACTCACAGTGATGTGAGTCTGTTAAAAAAAAAAAAAATTTCACTTGTGAAAGCTATAGATACATGGAGGTGTTTCCAAAAAACAATAAAGATTGACTAAGCCATTAGCAGGGCTTCCCAGGTGGCTCAGTGGTAAAGAACCCCCCTGCCAATGCAGGAGATGTGGGTTCAATCCCTGGGTTGGGAAGATCCCCTGGAAAAGGAAATGTCAACCCACCCCAGTATTCTTGCCTGGGAAATCCCAAGAACTGAGGGGCCCAGCAGGCTACAGTTCATGGGGTCACAAGAGTCAGACATAACTTAGGGACTAAACCAGACTAAACCATTAGCAGTATACAAGTACTTTATCACATTATAAAGTATTGAGAACAAGTACAAATATGTTTATGACATGAATTCCTCAGTGAGTTGTTCCCAGTTCTCTGCTGGGTCTACTGGCAAATCCATAGGCAAGTCAGAGAACTCAATACACAACACTGGGAGAAAAGGAAGTTCACTTAGAACTTTTAGTTGTTTTAGTGCAATTAGCTTAAAACATGGACTGTTAAAGAACTGGAATATCTTCTAATAAAATTCAATATAATACATGCATCTCACTGTTCACTGCAGCATTACTAATAGCCAGGGCATGGAACCAACCTAAATGTTCATTGACAGATGAGTGGATAAAGAAGATGTGGTACATCTTTACAATGGAATATTACTCAGCCATAAAAAAAGAATGAAATAATTCCATTCGCAGCAACATGGATGGATTTAGAGATTATCATACTAAGTGACATAAGCCAGAAAGAGAAAGACAAATGTATCACTTGTATGTGAAGTTAAAAATATATGCAAATGGTCTTATTTATAAAACAGAAATAGATCCACAGGCATAGAAAATAAACTTATGGTTACCAAAGAGAAAAAGGGTGGGAGGGATCAGTTGGGAGTCTGGGATTAACATAAATATACTAGTGTATATAAAACAGATAATCAACCAGGACCAACAGTGTAGCATAGGGAACTATACTCAATAGTTTGCCATAACCTATAAGGGAAAAGAATCTGAAAAATAACATACAAATATATATGTGTATGTATGTACGTAACTGAGTTATATGTATATAACTGAGTCATTTTGCTTTACACCTGAAACAATATAAATCTACTATACTTAAAAGGATTTTAGACATCTAAGAATTGATTATTTTAAAAAAATCAAACATTTCAGTATATTTGCAGATTTAAAGTGTATGGGTTGTATGATTTCAGTTCAAAAAAAGAACAACAATCCCTTTCAATCTGGTTCCTATAAAATCTGAGGGAAGTTTCCAGAATTCCAGGAGGGGCAAGGGCAGGGATGAGACTGAAGTCTGACTTTGGGCCTTCGTCCCTCTCATTATCATTATGGCTCCAGCTCGCTGATTGCCTAGAGATCTAAGTGCATAGGGTGGGCTGCTCTTGCATTTAAGTCTACACTGCCACCCTTACAGAGACTGTATACAGTCATGAAAGGCACACTGCTTAATCTGGAAACACACAAAATCCCCACTCAATTCCATGTTAGGAAAAACAATCTCAAGAACTGTTATCTGCAAGGTCATCTAACTCAAGTCCCTTTTATACAGATGAAGAGACTAAGGTATAGATAATAAACTTACTTGCCCAAAGCCACAGACCTCAATGGCAGCCTCCATGTGGGATCCAGGCTTCCTATCAGTGAACCCACACTTTGCCTGGTGATTTTGTTAACGCTTCTCAGTTTGCAATATCACCACCTTCTCCAATGTACCTGGCTATGCATTGTACTTTGAGCATGCATCCTTCCTTCTGCTCAGACCCTGTTTAAGGTACTGAATTAGCTACCCAACCCTCCAATCAATTGGGTCAGAAAGCAGGAACCTGGAGCAGCCCCTGAGGTCCACAGGCTCAGGTAAGAATATGATAAACATAGTAGAAATACCATTGAATTAAACACTTACTGTGTGAGTCCTCTGTTGAACCCTGGACATGCATTTTCATTTATCTAGGATGACCCTCTGGGGATAAAGCTAGTCAAGGTCATGCAAACCCAGCTTGGAACCTAGACCCTATGTTCTATCTATGTCACTGCTTGTTAATAATGGCCTGTCCACTGGGTTAGGTCAATGGAGCTGTCTCCTCTTTTGGGGGCTGTAGCCCTATAATGGGGGTAGGCAGTCTGAGGCTCTGACACTGTGTGTGTGTCTTATTGGCCCCCTCTCTGCAGTGGGTGGACCTGACCTGTGGACTCAGTCATTGGCCCAGCCCTGCCCCTTCAGGGACGGTTTCTGGCAGCAAGCACACTCACTGGTCACCATCCAGAGCAGCACTACTGGCCACCCACCTCAGACGCTCTGGGGTGGAGTCAGCTCACCCAGCCTGAAGCACCTGCAGCTCCTTCTCCACCATAAATGCTGAGAGAGTTGTTTGGAGTCATCTCCTATCAGCCAGCAGTGCACTGAGCACCTCAAATTTATTATTGAACTTGAGTGGCTCTCATCCAACCTGCACCCTCAGGCTGCCTGTCATCCAAGCCCACATCAGATCACAGCCAAAAGCATGAGGAAATTCTCCTCTGTTGTGTTAACACAGTTGAAAAGGCCTCGTGCAAGAGATATTCCAAGAAACAACTGATGTGAGATGTCCACAGAGAGACTCTGGGTCTTGCAGATTGGTGAGCTGTTGGTCAGAATTCACTCTGTCAGCGGGAAGTTCATCCAACAGTTTTGTAAAATTAAAATAGTGGTGATCAAGGAGTAGGGGCAGTCAAGATTGGTGAGGCGAGAAGTCACAATTAGTCTCAGCTGGGAGCAGGTCCTCCTATAGGAGCTACACCACACATCAGTTCTTTACAACGTGCATGAGAATCAGCTGGGCTCATGTTACAATGTGGATTCTAACTCCATCCATCTGAGGTGGGGCCTGAGGTTCTGCATTTCTAACCAGCGCCCCCAACATACTTCAAGTCCCAGGTCCTCAGGCAGCACTTTGCAAAGCAAGCCCATAGACCTACTGACACAGGTTTAAACAGGAAAATATATATAGTTGACGTACTTGGATCTAAGTCATACATGCCGGTGGCCTTAGAAGCTCCCAGCCAAGTGACATGATCTTGGAAGCTTGGTAAACAAAATATTCATAGAGGACAAACACCAAGCCAGAACCGAGTGTCACAGCATGAGGGAGATGGAACTGGGGTTGATCAGGTCTGAAGACATGTTTAGAAAGTAAGAGAGGGAAAGAATGGGCAGTGGTCATAAAAAATAGAAAAATGCTGTTCAACTGAATAAGTAACTTGTGTTTGAAAAGCAGAGAAGGAGGCAACCTGGGGTATTTGAAGCCAGACCTGGGATGCTAGACTCACTGGCACTGAAAAGGCAAACTGCAAAGTCTTAACCACAAGCAATGGAAAGAAACCAGCGCAGGCAAACCAAAAATACCAAAGTGTTTGTGACAGGGGCACAAATGTCCAGAAGGCAACCAGGCAGATTCCCAGATGTGGGAAGTGAACTTACCTGTTTGTGTTCAGCCTCCGAAAAGCACTGAGTGAGGGAATCCAAGTGTCCTAGTCCCAGAGAAATAAGCGTGTCCCAGGAAAGGATGAAGTGTAGGAGCTGGAAAACTCAGCAAAGGCTCAGCTCTGCAACCCTCATAAAACCTGTTGTACAGTTACGTCACTCTGAACGAATGCAAAAGCTGTATCCCTTGCTACCTGCACGGGGGCAGGACCTACCTGCGTGAGTTAATGTCTCTAGCTGTGAAAACTGAGCAACGGGAAGAGAAGACCAAGGCGTGCAGGTAAAGGCCCCAGTCTCAAAGTGAGGTCCCAGATCAGCTGTATCAGCATCACCTGGGAGCCTGTTAAGAGATGTACATTTCTCAGCCCTGCTCCAGACCTACCAATGAGAAACTGTGGGGGTGGTGCCTGCAGTCTGTGGTCCTAGGAGCCCTCCCTGTGATTCTGATGAGTGCTCAGAGGAGCCTGTTGTGGTACAGTGCAATCATCATAAGTGGCCTTGATCATGGTGATTTTACTATAAACTTCTTAGAGGAAAACATCAGCAGAAAACTCTCTGACATCACTCACAACAAAATTGTTTAGATCCATCCTCTACATAAAATTTTATGTTTAATGAAAATAAAGACAAAATTAAATACTTAAAAGCTTTTGCACAGCAAACCATAAATAAAAAGACAGATCTCAGAATGGGAACAAATATTTGCAAATGAAGCAACCAAAAAGGGATTAACCTACAAAATATACAAACAACTCATGCAGTTCTATATAAAAAATAAAAAAGTAACCCAATGGGAAAAAACATGGGCAGAAGATCTAAATAGCCCAATGAAAAAAATGGGCAGACAATCTAAATAGACACTTATAAATAGACATTTAAGAAGACATACAGAAGACTAAAAAGCACATGAAAAAATGCTCAACATTTCTAATTATTAGAGAAATGCAAATCAATAACAATGAAGTATCACCTTAACTGGTCAGAATAGCCATCATCAAAAAATCCATTATACAAACAACAAATGATGGAGAGAGTGTGGAGAAAAGGGAACCCTCCTACACTGTTGGTGGGAATGTAAATTGGTACAGCCCTTATGGAGAAGAGTATGGATGTTCCTTAATAAACTAAAA
The DNA here is from genome assembly GCF_002263795.3 of Bos taurus. Taxonomy (NCBI): domain Eukaryota; kingdom Metazoa; phylum Chordata; class Mammalia; order Artiodactyla; family Bovidae; genus Bos; species Bos taurus. The sequence goes on along the minus strand of NC_037354.1, from coordinate 12,239,709 downwards.
ATAGAGCTACCATATGATCCAGAAATCCTACTCCCTGGCATATATCTGAGAAAACTATAATTTGAAAAAGATACATGCAGCCCAGTGTTCATCGCAGCACTATTTACAATAGCCAGGACATGGAAGCCACCTAAATGTCCATCAACAGAGGACCAAATAAAGAAGATGTGGTGTGTGTGTGTGTGTGTGTGCGCGTGTATATATATATATATATATATATAAATATATATAATGGATTATTACTCAGCCATAGAAACGAAGAAAAGAATGTCACTTGCAGAAATACAGATGGACTTCGAGATTGTTGTGCTGAGTGAAGTAACTCAGAAAGAGAAAGATAAATGTAAATGATACCACATATATGTAGATTCTAAAAAAGGTACAAATTAACTTATAGCAAAACATAAATAGAGCTAGAGATATAGAAAACAAACTTAGGGTTAGGAGAAATTGAGGGGAATAGATAAATCGGAGGACTGAGATTGATATATATACACACTAGTATTAAATATATAAAACAGATAACTAATTAGGAGCTACTGTATAACACAGGGAACTCTATTCAATACTCTGTAACGGCCTATATGGGAAACGATCTAAAAAGAGTGGATACATGTATGTGTATAACTGATTCACTTTGTTGGATAGCAGAAACTAATAACACTGTATGTCAACTGTACTCAAATATAAATTAAGTTTTTAAAAATTAATCATTTCAGATATGGAAATAACTCAGCAGTGTTCCTGCCACAACCGTTTACAAAGACCATAGCTCTTGGTCTGTTAATATTTTCAAAGCCGAGGTTTATATTTTTCCTTGGTGACCATACCGATATCCTCCCAGTCCAGAGCATAAATCAAAACCTTTCTCATCCCTTGCTTATTTTATCAAGATTCCTGTTTCATACACTGTATCTGAAATATTTTTCAGACTGGTTAATCAATTCAGACTTAGTAAAGAACTTGAATACTTTCAACAACTGTACAAGGCACACTTGAGAACATGAGACATCTTCAAAAAATTCCAAAACAATTAGAGTGCCCCCATAAGACTTCCTGAAAACTCAGATGAAACTTGATTATATATAGAACCCTTTAATACACAAATGCTTAAAATTTATCAAATGATATCGCTGAAGTATGCCATGTATTACATTGCTAATAGTCTTTTGGTTTAAAAAAAAAAAAACAGGAGGAACTTATCTCAAATGTAACACATTCTCTTTTATATAACATCTTTAGAATGTAGTCATTTCATATCATCTATCACCTCTGTCACAATTTTCTTAAGATTTCTAACCTCTCAAACTTACTTCTCTTATTACAGACCACATGATTTATGAGTACCGATAGCTCTAGAGACAGCAGTGAGATTAGCAATGTAACTCAGTGCAGATCGCCTCAGAAACAGTTTCTTCTGAAGTGTATTGTCACATTGAAATGGAATTACAACACATTTTGGGGCAATTCTGGCATGTACTTTTAAACCTACTTGCTCGTTGTAGAGGGAAAAAATGGGGGGGGTAAAAATGGGGGAAAATGGACTACATTTATTCCCTTTTACTTCCTGTAAAATCCTTTATAGACTTAATCAAAAGTTTAGCATAATGAGATATAGTTTCATTTATCTAACATCTTACATATTTTCTATCCGTATGTACATAAATGATTACACAAGTCATTAAGAAATCTTCCAATAAGAGGACTGATTTTAATATTGGGAACATACTAAAATCTATCTTTTTGTGAATTATTTTGTGCCACAAGAATGTTTTAAACTCCAAGGAAAGGAAAACTTCAAGTATAACAGTATACTCTGATTGGACATTTGTGTTAAGGACCCGAGGAGAAAAACGTGAGGATGTGTTGCTTAAAAAAATATAAAGGCTGATATTTTGAGACTAGAAATGTAATGGATTTATGGCAACTTCTTACCAGAGTTTTCTCTTTTACCTCCATGTTCGTGGCAACCCACATCAACTAAAGATGTCCAGATTTCATACTGTTATTAGACCTTTCCATTGGAAACCCAAAATAAAATGACTAGCTCCATCAGGAATGGAATATCATAGATCACCTCTAGAAGAGACAGATGATGGAGTGCAGGTGAGAAGTTCTTTACTGAAGACAAAGAGGAGCTCAACTATGTAGTTTTCCCCACCAAACTTTGCCTCCCCTCTAAGCTGTAACCTTTATCTTTGCTACTCAAAATGTGGTCCACGGAGAAGCAAGCAGCTTTAGTATCACTTGGGAGCACGTTGAAAACAAATCTCAGGCATCATCCCAGATAGATTCCCAAGTACTTGATATTCACATGGAACTCTGAGAAAGACTAACTAGTACTAATCGTGGTTATTATCCTTGCCTGCTATTAGGATTAACTGGGACATTTTAAAAATATTGGCGTCTAGGCTTTATCCCAGACCAATTAAATCAGCATCTCTTGGTGTGCAGCCGGCCATAGATATTTCATAAAGAGTGGCTGTTAGTTAAAGTTGTCTGAGGACAGGGATCAGGTTGATTTTATCTACCCATTCCTGTAACATCTTTAATACTTTCTTCCTAAAGAAGTCCTCAAAAAGCATTTTTTAAAAATAAATGTGTACTTAATTTTGTTCCTTGTATTATTTATTTCAGTTGCAGGACTTTGGGTTTTTATTTCCCCAATCAGGAATGGAACCTGGGCCCCCTGCAGTGGAAGCAGAGAGTCCTAACCACTGGATAATCAGGGAATTCTCAAAAAGCATTTAAAAAAAAAATACACAATGCTCTGAATTTGTTTCACTCAAATCAAACTTCAGAATTTATTCTCTCCTTTCTCGTCTCCCACCTAGCTTCCCAATTTCCATCACAAATTCCTTCTGGTTTATATGCGTGTGTGTGTGTGTGTGTGTGTGTGTGTTAGTCGCTCAGTCGTGTCCAAGTCTTCGCAACCCCGTGGACTGTAGCCCAACAGGCTCCTCTGTCCATAGATTTCTCCAGGCAAAAATACTGGAATGGGTTGCCATTTCCTCCTCCAAGGGATCTTCCCAACCCAGGGATCAAACCCAGGTCTTCTGCATTGCAGGCAGATTCTTTACCATCTGAGCCAAGATGGAAGTCCATATATATATACATATATACACATATATATATACATACATACATACTATGATATATAGATGTATAAACATAAGCATCATTTCCCTCTTTGAATTTTTAGATGAAAGGATCTGGGGCCAATGTCCTGAACTTACCAGACACCCTCCGTCTCTGACCCTAGTGATTTTGTTTTTCTCCACGGCCAATTCAAAATCATGTAGCTTTACGCTTGTTCATTTGATTTGGTGATGGTAGTGGGGATGGTTGATTCATTTTTATATCTTTCAGCAGGGTTCCTCTGCCTGGAACCCTGTGTGCCCCTAATGGGACTCTCAGGTCCCATAATGGACATTTGCATTAAACATATCACATCCATCCGTATTGCTTACTCTTCCAGCATTTCCACGTCTGGGAGAGTTCACATCAGTTGCAGTGTATCATGTCTTGAGTATAGGGGGAGATCAGCTATGTTACCTCATCAGCTACTGACTATCCTGAGCCCAAACCTTCTCCACTGCCACCCACCCTCCCCAAGAGTGAATCTATTCAGAAAAAACCCAAGTTGGCAAGATTGAGGATCAGACACTGCTTCCTCCTTCTCGTCATTTGGGCCTGAACCAGCTAGTGTCCTTTTAATATCATTGTAATCCATCTTACTTAAGGTGGTGCATTGGATTTCTTCACCAACCAGCCTCCCTTCCACTTTCAGAAATAATCCTCTTTCAATCTCCTACTCATTCAAATAAAACTACCATCTCATATTAATAACGTCTTTCCCAAAGAAGCTCAAATCATTTTTTTCAGATATTTCTTTAATCCTCACAGCATTCCTATGAGGTAGGTAATGTCCATACAACAACTCTTCTCAACCAAGTCAGAATGATTATGCAAGGGTATTAGGTGCCCATAGGTATTACTGGACTGACTTCCATTTCCTCCAGAAATACATTTACTGGGGATTGAAGCAGTGCATTTATTTGAAAAATATATATGTGGGTTTAAGGATGAAAATGTGACTTGGAATAACGACTGTGTTGTCCGTAGTATTTTGACACTTATATAGACACATAGCTTCTGGCAAGATGCAATATAGCTCATCAGGATACTGTGAGTATAAATTTCTAAGTTGGCAGGTATTATTTATCAGGTTGAAAATATTAAAGGTACAATTTATGGACTACATAAAAATATTTTGGGTGTAATAATTACATGTTTTTTAAAAAATCATCTTTTTTTTCAAACATGATTATTATAAGGGAAAATAAAAATTTTAAAGTTTATTTAGAGATAAGATTGCCATGTGGTGGCCTAACAATTTGATCTCTGAGCATAATGCATGTATTAACAAAGAGTAAAGAAAGGGTTGTAAAGTAACATTACATTAAAAAGATTTGGATTGGCTAAAGAAAAGTTAGTTATTAAGAACATTTAAAGTATGTCGAAATACATTGTTAAGTTCAACCTGAAAGTTAAACTAAAGACAGCTTTTCTCCACTAGTAGAGGATAAAGAAAATGACAGGCAACACATACAGTGCTGACCGTGGATTACTGTGTTCTTAGCACATTAGCTCATTTCTTTGCCCAAGTAATAATTATCATCCTCATTTCCTGATTAGAAATCCCAAGGCTCAGTTCCCATGACATCAATCATCTAAGGTGGTAAATAAGGATTTGAAGTCATGCTCTCTAGCCACCAGATTCTCATTCCACAGATACATATATACTTAAGTGGTCAGCACAGGTCTAAGAAGGTTTTGTTGTGGTTTTTAATTAAGAAATGTGAAGAGACTGGTATAAAGTGGGAACGATCGCTAACGTGGATTACAGGATATTCACCCTTCTTTCCTTCTTAGGGAAGAAAGCTAAATAAATCCAGTGTACATCGCATGCATGATTCAGAGTTGGTGACACTTTCTTCAGAGGTGGTTAGAGACTGGAAATCCACTCCCCACAGTTAATACTGCTGTACATACCCTGATACCCCCCACCCTTGACCTTGGCAGGGATACAACTGTGTTCTCTAAGGGAGGACTAGAGGCTTGGACAGGCGAAAGGACGGGATTAAAAAACAACCCAATTTACAAATATCCAAATTGTTTCCTGTTCCATATATAGTCTGGAAGATGAAAATTTCCAGGAACTTCAATTTTGAATAGAAGGACTCATACTCTAAATGTCTTTTTTAAACTAATAGATCATTTCACTTAAGGCTTAGAAAAATCATGATACCAAATTTAATTTAAAATATATATATATGTGCTGACTCATGATTAAAATATAATTACTTCCATGAAGTCAAAATAATAGAAGTAGCTAACACTTTTTTTTTTAAGTTTTAGCTATATGCCAGTTTTTTGGTATTAGCTATATGGGCTTCCCTGGTGGCTCAGACAGTAAAGCATCTGCCCGCAATGCGGAAGGCCCGGGTTCCATGCCTGGATCGGAAAGATTCCCTAGAGAAGGAAATGGCACCACACTCCAGTACTCTTGCCTGGAAAATCCCATGGACGGAGGAGCCTGGTAGGCTGCAGTCCATGGAGTCGCAGAGTCAGACACGACTGAGCAGCTTCACTTTCCTTTCCTTTATGTGACAGTTACTGTGTTAGGTCTTCCTTCATAAACTGATTTAATTTTAAAATATTCCCATAGAGTAAGCACAGTTATTATGTCCATATTTCAGGTAAGGTGACTGAGGCTGTGATAAAGGAACTAAATATATCCAAGACATAGAAACAGTGTGTGATGGAGCCCGAATTCAAAATAAGGTTGCCTGATTCTTAACTTACCACAACTATATTATTAAATAAATCTTATACATTTCTGAAGTTAATGAATATTCAGTGTAAAGATACTTAAAATTAGCACTTCAAAAAATAGGTACTTATTTTCTAATCATGGCTAATATTTCCTTCATTCTGGGAATGAACTTCCCCTCCCTGCTACTCCTTGATGTAAAAAGACTTCAGAACTCAATTCAGTTACCACTCTTCATTGACTATCATAGTCCAATCTCTCCCATGAATGTACAAGTAAAGATTTAAAACAAAGTATTTCTAACACTACCATAACAACTCAAAAAATAAATCCCACCCAAGAGGGTTTTCTCTTAGAAAGTAAGAAAATATATTAAAATAATGACATACAGACAAAATATGGTTGCTGAGTCCTACATAAATAAATTAATGGTATGGAAAATATATTCTTATGTCGATAAATGCAGAAAGGCATTCAATAAAATTCAATACATACTCATGACTAAATCTATTTAAAAAAAAACAAAGTATAAATAGAAGAATATGTACTTAAGCTGATGAAGAATATTTACAAAAATCCTGTAGCAGTTTTATATTTAATTACAAAACATTTAAAAGCATTCTTATTACAGTCGGGATGGAGACACACGCTGATAAAAAGAGCATTATAATAAGTCACAGATATCTACTGCTTTCATTACCAAAGACAGCCTTATCTGACCTGCCAGCACCAAAGTATTGTCTCCATTTAGGTCCTGGGGAGAGTTTCTGGTTCACTGAAAAATTCTTTCACTTCAACTAACCGAAAGTGCTTCTCTGTTAATTAGTGCAACACAGTAAATTATCCATTCTGGATTTAAAATTTAACGCTACAGAGGTTACTTTTGCTTATCTGTTGAGGACTCTAGGAAACTTGGACTTTGAACTTACTCCATCCAGCCCAGTCTTCATAAAAAGTAGATACAACTTCCATTGCTCCATGGACAGCTGATTTCAACCACTAGTCAGGAAAATAAAAATGCTAATCACAGCAAGCAAATTATGTTTTAAATTCTGTCCTTTATTCTTGGGGAAAAAATGCAGGTATCACTTTGGTGGTAAAATAATGTAGCATTTCCTCTGTACTTGAAACTGAATACATAAAAATTTGTGTCAGTTATAGAGTATACACTGAATTCCAGAATTAAATATTAATACTCTAGAGATTATTTTTCAGAAGAAAACTCATGTAATTTAAGAAAAAAATTAAGTAAAATATTTTAACATTTTTTAATAGCATAAGCCAGATAGGTAAATCATTTAACAATGCAAGCAATTATTATCCACAGTAAAAAAAAAAAAAATTGCTATATTATTACTATTTGAACATATCAGCTCATAAGTAAAATTCATTTTTTAACAATTTATAATATTCATCTTCAAACTCATGAAAAACACCACTCATACTAAGTAAAAAATTGAGTTGAAAATGCATGGAAAAACACCAGATAATTGAAACTGTGCTATTCTACCACCTTTTTCTCTCAATCACATGAAGGGATAGCATCTTAAATAACAGATGCCCAGGCTGCTGGTGTGTTTAAATAATAGCAACCTAACGTATTTGTCATAATAAACAAGGGAAGGTAAAGGACTTCAAACCAGCCCTGCCTGCTTTATAGGCATGCAGAGGAGGCACTAGAGGGCTCATTTGCAAATGTTTAGTCTATCAGAAGTGTAGTTATGTTACCCTCCCGGCAGCATGCAGAGGAAACTAACTAACGCACACCCAGACTGCAGGTGTTGATTAGACATTTGTGCTCAAAATGAAAATCACCAAACACTGCTACAGCTAAATTGGCCCTTTTTTAGTCTAGATATAGATTTAATGAATTCTGTAGGGACTGAGAGTCTCACAAAATTCAGATTGGAGTGAAAACCACACACGCACACATGCAAGTAGGGGGAAAAAAGTGAAATAATTAAATTAACTAAAAAATACTGAAAAACCAGGGACCAGATATACATTCACTGTTAGGCTATCATTAGCTGTATAGTGAAGTTAAAATATTAAATAAAAAAATAAATTAAAACTCTCCAATCTTGTTGGTGTTGTTGTTTTTATAAATTAGTACACCATAATAATGTTTTTATCTTCTTTATGCTCTATGGGATATGAATCTGCTCTTAAAGAACCATGATGCATAACAGATCTCCATCGTGGACTATCTGTGAAACATATGCTCAAAATTACTTTGTTTTTCTATAACCATTCTCACTGCTCAAAGGTCTTAGCATCCTCATTTTGATAGGGAAAGTAGATCATATTTTAATTAACACATATGCCTGCCTGTGAGAAATAATGTAGGCAATGACATAGTGGCTAGGGGGTGTGGTTAAGCCTACATGTCAAATATTCACAAGGGTAGAGAGGCTGAGATGAGAAGAGTGGGTCCTTCTTTTGCACCTCCCTCTCTGAATGTTCTAGATCTGTCCCAGGCTGAAAGAATGGAAGACATTATTATAGACTGGTTACCAAAAATGGGATAAGTGGGAAATAGTCAATGATAGCATCCTTCTTATTGTTTCCTGGTGTGCCTCCATATCACCTCCAGCTTCCTCTCCAGGCAGAGTCTGTGTGTCAAGACCAAACACACAGACTCATGTGTACCAATGACAGAGGGCTTCTCACAGGGAATAGATTCTCCCAATGTAACTGAAATAAATGAATATTTAACTTCCCTTTTTTTAGAGTATTTCAAATGTTTCCCCCCTCTTCTGCCTAAACCTGACTCTTTTCCACCTAGATCCATCCCTCTCTACATGACTTTAGAGTCACCATAAGACTATATTAAAGATAGATCTTCCAAAACATGAGGAAAAAACTATTAGGTTTAGAATGGATAGACAATAAGGTCCTACTGTATAGTACAGGGAACTATGCTCAATATCCTGTGATAAACCAAAATGGAAAACAATATTTTAGAAAAGAATGTCTATATAACAGCCATGTTGCTGTATAGCAGAGACTGATGCAACATTATAAAACAACTATGCTTCAATAAAAAAAAATTAAAAAGAAAACAAAACATGAGGAACAAATACAATTTTGTCGAGGATTCACATCCCTTGATCTTTGGTGGAGAGTCTTGGATCCACCAGAAAGGCATTTCCACAACTGTTACAGTAGTATTTCTATTTGCTTATCTGTACTGTAACACTTGCCTCCCCTTTCATGGACTCTCTTCTCATCCCGTTCACCTGAATGAAGAGCAGTGCCAGGTGACGTTTGGCAGCTCCCAACACAATGCATCCGGAGTGATTGAATGTGTTTAAATCAAATGAAAGCAACATAACAAAGATGGAGATAGAGATCGGAATATATATATTTCAATATGAAACAAATGCAAAGAGATGTTAGCACTGATTCTTCTGGGATCAAAGAAACACAGTGGGTTTCAATTTTCCTCTGAATGCTTTGTGTATTTTCTATGCAATGAATCTGTTTCTTCTATAGGCAGGTGTAAATGGATGTTACAGTTTACATATGGGAGTAAAAGCTGAGAGGTATAGATGTTGTGGATATTCCAGAGAAGTGATTTCTAGATGAAAAAAAAAAATATATATATATATGTGTGTGTGTATTTCTATAGACAGACACAGAACCAAGAGTCAAATAAGAAATTAAGTTAAAAGGCAATCTCATTTTTGGACTCCTGCTCTTTCCATTTAGTTTGTTTTGGAAATCTGCTCAAGAGTAAGAAGCATTTTTGCATTGAGAGGTCTAAGATCCAGGTCCGATTTCACTGTAGTATGTGCACACACTGCCTGTGAGTAATAATATACCTACCCTAACCTCAAGGGCATGGAAAGAAAATCAGCTGCATGCATTTGTGCAATATTTCAGTGCTTGTAGAAAGGCGTGGGTAAACAAGGTGTACCATCATAATTATGTGCTGTAATCACCGAGGCAGCCTACCACAGTGAAGAATGAAGAGTTTGGGCCTTTGATAAATTTAGGTTCAAATACACACTTTTCTGCTTAGTGTCAGGGTGTTTGGGGGGTGGGGAATTTGTGATTCTGTTTAATGTGATTTTTTTGTTTGTTTTTTCAAATCTGAAGTGGGACTAGATATAGGATTAAGTAGGAGATATGTGTGTGAAGTGTCTGCTTTATAAGTACTCAAAATGGGCCTAATGTTTATTATAGTCATTAGTTATTCTAGAGAAGAAATATCAGTGAATAATTAAGATCTTTTTTTCTTCTATCAAGATGACATTTTTGTAGAATAATTGGTGGGTAGCAGACTCTGTGTACAGTACAAAATGGTGTAGTCAGAAGTCACACTGGCAGCGCGGCTGTCTGGAGACATAATTTTTCCTACTTTTGTCTGTTTGACATTTTACTATTCTTCAGGGAGGAAACACTTCACAAGGGATTCCATTGTTCCTGAGAATGCAGTTGCTAGTGGTATTTTTAGTAACTCAAAGATGGGGCATGTATACAAAACCCACCATCAATAACAAAGCTGGTACCACACACAATATCCTTAAAACTAAGATTTACAGTCTTCAGCTCCTGCGATGTTTCTAATCATGTGGCTCAATTTATACTTCATGATTTGACTTCTCTTAATAAGCATGAAAAAGTGAAGCATAGAACAAAATTAGTTACTTTCCACTTGTGATTAAACCAAAATCTCTTACGGAGCAAGCCAAAATTTCTGGGCAAGGAATAGCCTAACTTAACTTGTGTGTGCAGAAGCTTCCAGGCAGATCCTGGAGCAGAGGGACTGAAAGTTCACGGGGCTATGAACCTTAGGTGATATGGGTGGTATGCCTATACCTTTAGAAGTATTTGCATACCAAGAAAAGAAGTTCCCCTGCTTTATCATATGTAAAGGTCTGATTTACCATGTGAGAATAACAGGAATGCCATCACAGAAAATTAAGGTGTATTATATATGTATTGTACTTAGCATATGTCTAACAACAAGTAGGTGTTCATTTTTATTTTCTCATTTCTCAATCACTGCAATATTTGGGTATCCAATTATTCAGGTTCAGAGAATTTCAAGAGTTCTCATGCTGGGTAATATGTTTCTCATCAAGGACAAATTGTGATTTTTTTAAACAGAATCCAATTTTCTTTTGAACCTCTAATCATCTCTCACCTTTTGGCTTACTGTAATATATTGATAATGATTGTTTAAATATTCTCGCCTGTTAACTCCAGTATCTGGGTAATCTGTGGGTCTGCTTTTTTTTTTTAATATTGATTATTGATTCAGATGATGTTATTTTATTCCAGAGGAGGGTAAGTTTTCTCTAGACATATAGAACATGGACACATCAAATACCCAGGACTATCTGGTTCATGCTGAGTTGAAGATTTAGTTTCATTCCATCCATAACTGCTTCATTCCCATCCCTTAGATGTGGCCCCCTGGGCTTTTAGATTGAGATTCTGGCATAACCTTGCCCACTGACCCCTGAAAGATTATAAGAGATAAAGTTATGCCCTTCAGGGGTTTGATTTTATCAATTTAGCTTCCTACCTAACATAGCTTGGAATTTTGGTGACATCTTGGCAGGGAACCTGGTGTTTGTTGGTGGCAGGTCACCTCCAGTGGGATTTTGTTTTCTAATCACTGCAAAACTTCATGACAGCCCCTTAGCCTCCCATCCTACCTCAGAACACTGAAAATATCTCCTGGAAGAAAACTATCTTTGTGTTTGCAGGTTCTTTAGATTGCTACTCATCAAGCCAACCCATTCAACCACCAAAACCTCTATTGTTTCGTCTTGCCCCAAGAGGATCCTTGCCAAGCCCTGTCCTTGAATCCACACATGCCCTTAGGAGAGAGGACATCAACGTCAGCTCACCTAATAAAGGCTCTGCCTTTGGGGAGTTCATCTCCTCTAGTCTCTGTTGTTGCCGTAGTTTTCTACTCTTTAAAATATGATTTCATTGTAAGACATTCACTTGTTTTTTTAGTTGTTGCCATGGCTTAACATATCATAACCAGAAAAGGAAATCTCAAAGGTAAATAATTTTAAATTTTAGTTAAGGTGCCATTTTTGGAAACTATATAGCTGAAATGATTAATTACAGTAATGGCTTGCTGGTCTACCAGCTTGTTGTAAAAGGACAAGCTCTGAAACCTGTTCTGCTCTTCCTACAAAAGATGGCAGCAGCAGATCTAGAACTGGGTTGCTTGAAGTAAATAGAATTAATTTAGCGTTAGATGTAGAGGACTGTTCTTATCAGGATGAGTGTGTTAAGAGTGACCAGGAAGGACTTCAGATCCTTGAACCCATGAGATACTGAGTCAGAATTAGACCACAGCACAGCAGATTACTCAATAGATATTCACTGAATTGGTAATGAGCTGGGATTAGTCAACAAGCAACTTTACATGTTAGGCTTCCCTGGTGTCTCAGAGAGTAAAGCATATGCCTGCAATGTGGGAGACCTGGGTTTGATCCTTGAGTCAGGAAGATCCCCTGGAGAAAGGAATGGCAACTCACTCCAGTATTCTTACCTGGAGAATTCCGTAGATAGAGGGGCCCAGTGGGCTATGGTCCATGGGGTTGCAAAGAATTTGACACAACTGAATGACTAATACATAACTTCACATGTTAAATATATTCCAAGTCTCAGTCTTACTATCCATGGGCATCATTTCTAAGCACTGCACTTTGAATTACATTAATTCAAAAAGTAGACTGATTTTAAAGTAGAGTAGAGGAGCACAAAAGAGCTGGGTGTGAGAGCTGGTTCTCCCAGAACCTCACTGCTGCTCGTTGATTAATTTGTGCTATCCTGCTTTCTTATAAAACAGGAACAGTAATGGTACCTGCCTCACTGAGTTGTTTTGATAACTAAATAAGGCTATAGATAGATGCTGAGAACAGTCCCTACCAAACAGCACATTGTTATGTGTGCTTGTTGTCATGATTATCGTCAATATTACCGTCATCAACAATTTAAGTGAAATCATCACCAGAATTTGACTCACCAGACTCAACAGACTTGGGTGATGACCAGCACTTTTCCATTCTCTAATTTTAACAAATTCTTAAACTATATATTTTATATTCCCACCAGAGATATTCATATGATCATTTATTCTGTGTATACAATAAAATAATGGTCCCTTTCACAATGGAGAATGCTATGAAGCACACTTGTCTTTCAACGGGGTGATTTTTGTCCACTTACCCCAATGAAATCTTCCTTTACAGTGATGAGAGCACTGAAAACTATTGGTGATACAAGTTATATACACAGGACATGGCAAAAGACCACACAGATTTCTTTAGTATTGAAAAATATCACCGACTCTAGAGTGTGTCCTACTTTTAGGAAAACAAGCACTGTTGAAACAAAAATTCCTGTTGCTGTCTCACTGGCAATATGGACCTATATTACCCAATTATCTTTTTTTTTTTTTCTTTCACTATTAAAAAAAAATTTGTTGCTGGAGTTAAATGCATGAACATTTAGTTTCAGTTTTCTTCAAGACACATATTTTACTCAGCTGTTGAATGAGGAACTGTATGTTCAATGTCCTTGAGTTCTCTAAATTCTAACAGAAAATAAATATAGAACAGTGAAAAGCCTATGTCTGGTAGTGTGAATAGTTTATTCTAGTAATAGTAATGTAAATGGATATCCAAAAACAGGGACAAGTCATATGTTGCCTTAGCAAGCAACAATGACATCTTCCAAGGACAAGTCTATGTAATTGATCTGTAGATGGACTATGACAGATAATGGAATGTTTTTATCTTTGCTTTAGTATACTGCTGCTACTGCTGCTGCTGCTAAGTCGCTTCAGTCGTGTCTGACTCTGTGCGACCCCAGAGACGGCAGCCCACCAGGCTCCCCCGTCCCTGGGATTCTCCAGGCAAGAACACTGGAGTGGGTTGCCATTTCCTTCTCCAATGCATGAAAGTGAAACGTGAAAGTGAAGTCACTCAGTCCGACTCCTATCGACCCTGTGGACTGCAGCCTAGCAGGCTCCTCCATCCATGGGATTTTCCAGGCAAGAGTACTGGAGTGGGTTGCCATTGCCTTCTCTGATGTAGTTGCATAGCTGAGTAAAAACTAAAATATATTGAGTAGACAACTACTCCCATTGGGGTGAAGCATTCATGCTCAACTATTCTGAATTCAACTCATTCCAAGCATAATACCGAGAACTAAAATCATCTTCAGTTACCAGCCTCAACATCTACATTAATACGAATTTACTTTCCAGGAATAACTTGCTTTGGATGATGATAGTCAGTTTCAGGAATTTACTAAAATTAGATTGAATTCTTATGTCCACAGACTAAAGATTGTGGTAACAAAGCAAAGGGGTTTCCCAGGTGGAACTAGTGGTAAAGAACCCTCCTGCCAATGCAGGAGGAGATGTGGGTGCGATCCCTGGGTTGGGAAGATCCCCTGGAGAAGGGAATGGCAACCCACTCCAGTATTTTTGCCTGGAGAATCCCACAGACAGAGGAACCTGGCAGACTACCATCCATGTGGTCACAAAGAGTCAGACACAACTGAAACGCCTTAGCTTCCCAGCAACAAAGCAGAACGGAGGGATTTAGTGCACAAAGCCTCAAAACAGAAAAAAGTAATCCTTATAATGCAAACAAAAATAGAAGCTCACCTTCACTTTATAGCTACTTAAAAATAAGCTAAAGAAATGGATTTTAACCCTGGTCCATATGAATGAAAAGTACATATACTTAAATGACTGAAAGTGAGGAACCAGTGTCAAAACATGAGTTGGACCTAGAATCACAACACACGTTTCCATTGTTCTTATTAAAAGTCACTTTGCTTAAGGAAATTGAAGATGTATATTTTTTCACTCCTTTCCATTAGGGGTAATGGTATCTATCTAATAATTTTAAAAGTTTCCAAAAAGTTTAGGTTATTTAAAATAGACTTTTCTTTTTTAAGCAGAAGAACTTTAAAGTTATATGTCAAAGAAAATCATTTCAACAAAGGTCTGAAATATAAAAGTGATGATATTTTAAAGGTAGTTAAAAATTTAACAGGGAAGCCTGATGAGCTGCAGCCCGAGGGGTTGCAAAGAGTCGGACATGACTTAGAGATTGAACAACAACAAAAATTTAAGACTCTTAGTCTGAGGGGAGTCTACACATTGAATAATCCACTCACCCAAATGTAGAGGGCAGGCCCTCTACAAAGAAGTCATGCTCTCTGCTGTGTGTCCCAGTGTAGAAAGACAGTGAGCCCGTAAGTCAGCAATAGAGAATCAACAAGAAAACTTTGTCCCACAGGAGGCCAGGAAAGTGACATGCTAATGTAAATTCTCACACTTTTCCAACCAGGGTGGTGAAAAACAAGTATGCCATGGGGTTTTAAAGCAAAAAACAAAGAAACAAACAAAACACAACAAAAAAAACTAAGTGAGGGAGGAAGATATTCATAATTCCCATTTGGAATGATTCTTTGAAATAATCTAAAATTATAGGAATATATAAACATCCTTGATAATATACTTCGTCATTCATAAATTATTTCAGCTTCACTTATGACTGCCCCTTCCACAATAACAAAAAATCATTCATGTCTAAATGTGTTCATACATTTAACTCCAGCGACAAACACAGATAAATGAAACCCATAATTTCCAAGAAAGCTTTACGTTACACAACACTTCAATTCTCTGTCATAAAAGATAAAACTGATTGAATTGGGCTCCTTGTGTTATCCATAACCCTGTTCCTTTTTCATTTTCAGGGATAAAGAAATGGCAAAAGAAGAGAGAGAGAAAGAGGGAGGGAAAGACAGAAAAAAAAGAGAGAAAAAGAGAGAGCTCAGTCCTGACTGTTTAGAACCTCCCCCTACCATAAACCAGAATAATTTTACAGGCAAAATTACAATAGGCTAAAATTAAGTACTCGTGCAAAAGAAACTATATGCTTAGCAGAGAAAATCCCTTAGCCCATGTGTTTTTGAGCCTCAGTAAGCCATACCAACAGATAATTAGATATGATTTTGAAAATTAATGGGTCAGAATCACATCCTTTGTAATTAGGTCACCTAAGATGAAAATCTGACTCCATTCTTGTTCACTGTAACAGTAACCTTTCACTCTCCTGGATCCCAGAAGGCCACAAAATGATTCAACCTTAGGAAAATTGCACCTCCAGTAATCCATTATATCTTAACTTACACATTAAGATTTTAAAACCTCCATCTGGTGGACAGAACTTGACCCCTTTTGATTTATAAGCAACCTGTTTTCACAGGTAAGCACATTTCTTGTTTCTTGGACCACCTGGCTGAGGTGGGAACAGATGAGGCAAGCCTGTTCTCTAGTGGGCTAATCCTGCTCACCAACACGCCATGCAGACGCAGGGATGGGGGGTATCTAACATCTACGGAATCGGAGCTTAAGTTTCTCCTGGAACCTAGAGGCTTATGAAATCACCCCATAGCCCTAATCCGTGGGAAGAGCTGAAACAGTCTCCATCAGCAAATGGGGGTTCAATCCCCTTGCCTGAGTGGGAGGGATGAGGGGTGTTATTGGTGATTAAGCAAAGGGCACAAGGAAAAATTGCAACTGTACCCAGGGGTTAATAGAGTTAATAGGTTAATAGGGTTGCTGCTATGGTTCAGGGTTTCTCAGAGAGGAACCTGCTATTTGCTTGCATCAGCATCATCTGAAGCTGGGATAGAAAATATGTCTGTTGAATAATACGGTTCTATTTTTCCTGTCATTCTGAAAGAGTGGCTCAATCGGTAAAGAATCTGCCTGCAATGCAGGAGAACTGGGTTGGATCCCTGGGTTGGGAAGATCCCCTGGAGAAGGAAATGGCAACCTACTCCAGGATTCTTGACTGAGAAATCCCATGGACAGAGGAGCCTGGTGGGCTCTAGTCCATGGGGTCGCAAGTGAAGTGAAGTGAAGTTGCTCAGTCGTATCCGACTCTTTGCGACCCCATGGATTGTAGCCTACCAGGTTCCTCCATCCATGGGATTTTTCAGGCAAAAATACTGGAGTGGGTTGCCGTTTCCTTCTCCAGGAGATCTTCCCAACACAGGGATTGAACCCGGGTCTCCCGCATTGTCAGCACACGCTTTACCGTCTAAGCCACCAGGGAAGTCATAAGAGGTGACTTATGGGGTCACAAGAGGTGGATATAACTTATCGAAAGTGATATGACTTAATGTGACTTAGACATACAGAGTATGACTAAAATTTACAAAGTAAAATGCATAGCAAATTACAATTTGAGGAACACAATTACAGAAAAAAATGGCACAGAACCTAGAGTGTGGTTGATAAACAAGATGCACACTTCAAATCCTATGTATTTGTCACACAAATGCGTTTTCTGGCCGCCAGTGCAAGGAAGGGAACAAAATCAGCTTGTGAGACCAATTTGTCTTCTCAAGAGAAGGATAATTACTTGGGAAACCAAGTATTGAATGACAGAAAGGTTTCTTTCAAACATGTTGAGTGTGAAGCTCTGAGGCAATTTAGACAGAATATTAGTTTTTAAAAAACAGAATTTTTGTTTCAATTTAATAGTTTAACAGGCTGACAACTTATAATTGCCAGGAGGATTGGATAAATGGAAGCCAGAATTCCAGTGTTATGACAAAAAAAGAGGAGGCCGGGAAAGGAATATATTTGAGTGCTGAGCTTATTTTTAAATTTGGTTTTACCAATTTACAGTTGAAGCAGATGATTTTTGACACTTGAAAAATATCTAAGTTTCTGATCATGTTTTTTAATTTTAGCTTCAGGAAATTGCTGAATAAACTATTTAATATGTAAATAAATAATATTAGAGAATCAGGATGTTGGATTTTCTCTTTATTTGAGCCATATTACTTTCAAAGTTTGCAAAAAAGTGTAAAGTGTGGATTTAATCAATTTATTTGACAAGAAGCATATGTAGGAGGTCATTTTAGTAGGTATACTAATCATGTGAAAGCTAGAAGTTTTATGAACCTTAAAGTAGCATAAACAAGGCTTAAGTGTGTCTTTATGAGAAAAAGGAAACTTTTCTTGACAAATTATAGTCTAATGGAAGAAGAGAGTGAAGGTAAATTAGTTTAACTTTTTTGATAGATCGTTATATATATAATTTTCCCATCTACAAAAGCCAAAGATTTTTAAAAATCAGAATGATCTGTCTCTTAATTACTTAAAAACTATTTGAGATAGAGGGAGGGGAAGAGTAAGAAAGAAAGTGCTCCATATTGTACCCATGCTGGGTGCCAGGCTGGGTGCAGGTAACCCCATGGTCACTGGGGCTTTAAAGGAAGAAATGCAAGCGGTAAGGGCTCCACCTTGCAGATGAGGAAACACAAACCCAACTTCAGTGTCTGCTTTAGGTTCAACTGTAAACAACTTTAAGAAGTGGAATTGCAGCTCACTTATCTTAATCCCAAATCATGCTCTCGATTCTATGTGAGGAAAAAAAAACAAAAAAACCAAAATGACTTATTTTCTTTATTTTCATCCCCCAATAACAAGATTGAGGATTTCATAGGATAGAAAAAAAAAGTTTACCAACGCATGATAATTTTAAAATATGATCTCATCTTAAAACAGAAATATGACAAATGAAAAGAAAATCAAAAGTGGAGGTGAAACTGATTATTTGACAAAGTTTTATTGAGTGCTGGTCACCATTTTTAGACCAGAAGAGGATGGAGGCATAAAGAGATGACTCTATCCATGCCCTCATTTTTAAGTTTGAAATTCAAATCATCCTAGGTATAAACAAACCAAGGCAGTACTCTATTTTCTATCGTGGTTATCTACACCTAA
The DNA here is from genome assembly GCF_002263795.3 of Bos taurus. Taxonomy (NCBI): domain Eukaryota; kingdom Metazoa; phylum Chordata; class Mammalia; order Artiodactyla; family Bovidae; genus Bos; species Bos taurus. Next base: position 12,221,071 of record NC_037354.1, on the reverse strand, counting down.
CTTATGCGTATGGAATGGAGATATGGTATTTTACAAACTTAGGTATTTCAATTTCTGTAAAATGTTTTTAACCTGAGAAATGAGGGCTATGCAGAGATTAAGAGCATGGACTCTGGGACTGGCAGGGTCTGAATCTATATCTTCTTTCCACTCTTTCCTGGTTGTCTTCTTCAAGCTCTAAGAGGTTTGCCTGGAACAGAGAGGTAAGACGAGCACCTGACTGTTAGTGTCCTTACAAGCCTCAGATGAGACAGGAGGGGGCAACAGCCAGCTATGTGCCCAGCACACAGCAGTCATTTGCTAATAAGCTGCTCTTGATAGCTTACACTGCTATTAGCAGCCGTCTGTTAAGCCCAAATGGAAAAGTTGCAACCAGCTCCTGTTTGCAATTAGAATAAACTCTGGAGTCTGGGATGCAAATTAGGTTTCTTCTATTAATATTCCCAGTCATTTCCTCCATATCCATTGCTCTCCTTCTATCTTTTTCCACATCTTCACATATTTTTATAGAACATAAAAATGAATAAATTGTAAGTATATATGTAGTATATAACATTTAATATATGATAAGGAAAATATATTATATAGAACATACACACACACACACATATATTTGGCTGCACAGAACTTCCCCAACCAGAGCTCAAACCCTTGTCCTTGGCAATGGAGCACAGTCTTAACCACTGGCCCACTAAAGGAGTCTTACGTATATATTTTAAAAATTGTTATAAAGTCTTATATTGCCATTGATCTCCTAATCTACTTTGTTTCATCTTTCTGATTTTTTAAATATACTTTTCAAGGACAGGTATTGAAATCATCCTTTTGGGGGGCAAAATATTATGGTTCTACTTGGTACATCAGTTACTTGAACAATTAATTTTTTTGGCTATATGTACATTCAAGTTGATTTTATTATCAGCTTTTAAGATAGCATGTGAACACAAACCAGATCAATGGCAATGCTTAAACAGCAAAATTTTGAAAAGAAAATGTCAGACTGCCAGATAATTACTTGGGCGTACCTTTCTCCCACTTTTCTCCTCTCTATTTTTCCTTCATCCTTCTGTCTTTTCCATTCTAAGGACCAGAACATTTCAATTGTACATATGAAGTATTTTTAGCTTTTGAGAAAATGTTGCTTTGTTTGGAATACACAATGGAGAAGAGATATAAGAAAAAAAAAAGCTCAAAAATTAAATGATCAATTACTCAGCTATCAAGTCGTGAAGGAGCAATTAAATTCCCTAATAACTGAAAAACAATTTCATTCTTTATGCATTACTTTCTCTAAACACTAATGATTCACGTTGAAGAGTTCTATCTGCATTTTGAAAACAATTGAGTGTCTTAGATTAATGACATGATTTGTCTGTGTTTTCTCCATTATTCAAAAGAAGAGTGAGTTAGGTACCAGCTTGGCTGCCCCACCCATGGCTTGTGTCACTAACTTCTGAGAGGAAGGTGTTCAAAGGCCAGATGTAAATGAGCGAGAATTCAATTAAACCAACAGAGAACAAGGACAGCCCTTGAGATGATATTGCAATTGTAGCTGTAACTTCTTGAAACTCTATATTTTCTGTATGTCTTGGAACAGGCTGAAATAATTTTCCAATTCAGGGTCAAAATAAGTGAAAATGAAAAAGAAACAAGGAAAAATACAAAAATAGAAAAACAAAAGCAGGAAACGTCTTTTCACGCTTTCACCTTTAACATTTACTTAATGAACTCCTGCTAGGTTAAGTGCCAGGAACAGCTTCTAAACTCCTAGTAGAATAAATGCCATTCAAAATTAGGTGCAATCTACTGTCAGTTTATGCAGAGAAATTGATTATCTAGAGGCTTTCTATCTGAAATGATTCCTTCATCAGTCTGTATTCTATGGTGGAGAATAACTCAAAAATAAACATTTGATTGGGCTAAAATATTTGATTGGGCTAACAATCTAGATTATTTACTGTTTTCTGCATGTTCATCTGAAAATACCTCTTTTTTAAAAAAATTAGTTTTAATTGGAGGATAATTGCTTTAAAATATTGTGTTGGTTTCTTCCATATATCAACATAAATCAGCCATAGATACAGGGAAGGCTGGCATGCCACTGTCCATGGGGTCACAGAGAGTCAGACATGTCTTAGCAACTGAACAACATACATATGTCCCCTCTCTTGAACCTTTCTCCCTTCTCCCAGCCCATCCCACTCCTCTAGGAAGTCACAGAGTACTATGTTGAGATTCCTGAGGCATACAGCAAATTCCTGTTGGCTATCTATTTTACATATAGTAATATATATGCTTCAATGCTACTCTCTCAATTCCCCCCACCCTCTCCTCCCTCCACGCTACCCACATGTCTGTTCTCTACATCTGTGTCTCCATTACTGCCAAGGATATAGGTTCATCGGTGGCATCTTTCTAGATCCCATACGTCTGCATTAATATGAAAATATCTTTTTAACTTTCAAACAGAATATAACCATTTTACATGCAAGGTGGAAAATGAAGAAAAGAAAAATGCCCATAATCATATCACTCTAAACTTACACAAATATGAATATGTCTATATATCATTAGTTTTGTTTTGTTTGGTAGTCAAAATCACAGTGCACCTTTAAATATTTGACAGCTGAAATAAATGTATATAGCTTTAATTTCTGCCTTTTCCCCCTTGTAATAAGAACGTGACTTCTTATTACTGCATGGTCTTTAACAGCATCAGAGGACATACAGTAATATATCTAACCAGTCCATCCTAAAGGAGATCAGTCTTGAGTGTTCACTGGAAGGACTGATGTTGAAGCTGAAACTCCAATACTTTGGCCACCTGATACAAAGAGCTGACTCATTTGAAAAGACCCTGATGCTGGGAAAGATTGAAGGTGAGAGGAGAAGGGGATGACAGAGGATGAGATGGTTGGATGGCATCACCAACTCAATGGACATGAGTTTGAGTAAACTCCGGGAGTTGGTGATGGACAGGGAGGCCTGACGTGCTGCAGTCCATGGGGTCGCAAAGAGTCAGACACAACTGAGCGACTGAACTAATCTGAATAATACATCCAGGTTTCTCCTGCCATTGGATATGTGTTTTCAAATATCTCTACAGATACTGAGCAGCTTCATATGTTTATGACGCCACTGTGATTATGAAAACAAAAACATTAGAAATCAACATATTTTTAAATTTTTCTTTATGAGAACAGCTTTTTATGTAAGTCCATTTTATTTCTAAATTAAAAAAAATTGAGAATGGGATTGACATATAGACACTGCTATACTTAAAACAGCCAACAAGGGCCTACTGTGTAGCGCAAGGAACTCTGCTCAATATTCTGTAATAACCTATATGTACAAAGGATCTGATACGTATAACTGAATCACTTTGCTGTACATCTGAAACTAATACAACATTGTTAATCAACTATATTCCAATAAAAAATAAAACTTTAAAAGACAGAATTCCACATATTACTATCACATATCTGATATCTTTTTAGATTTATCCTCAAAGCCACACAGATTCGACAGAGACTGGTGGAATAAATATCAACTCATCCTTTCCAAAGAGTCTTTCCACTGATTAAGTTTGCTAATTTCCATTTAGCAGATTAAGATATCTGGGAACAATGAACCAGGTCACCCCAAGTTACCCTCATTCCATGGCACACTCCTTGAATTCCCTCCTTCTTAGAAATATTTTGTAGGTGGCTGGCTGTTTTTCAGAGGAAAAGCAAAGCAGCTCAGACATTGCAGAAGTTATAGTTACCTAATTGGCCTCCTACAGCTGTGTCCACAAGGAAAAACCCCAACACTAACTCTCTCCCTTAAAGTGTTATCAGGGTAAGAAGTTCATGTGGTTCCACCCAGAAATCTGAATCTGAATCTGGCATCTGAATCTTGGTGGAGAAAGAAAATGAACAAGAAAGAGATTAGCATCTAGGTACCAAACCCTGACTGTTAGTAGTAACATGTACTTTTCAGATATAGGTACTTCAAGAAGGAAGGTGAGGTTCAGAGGGAGAAATCCCAAGTACCAGGAGATGCACGCTTTATCATCTGGCTGGTACAGGAAGACGGGGCAGTGCCAAGGCTTCTGAGCATCTTTATACACCCCGACACACAGTCTTCCACCCCGTTTATAGTTAAGGTCCGAATCCTGTAAGTAATTTTTTTCTCTGTAAAAGATTATTTTTAATAGGATAAAACAATATTTCAACAGTTTCCCCTGTAAGGAATGACCTGGGGGGATAAAGATTACATACATGTAGAATATATAAATGGAATAAATACACAGTTTAGCCCAGATTTGATGGGGCCTCAGGCTTCTTGGGGTGGGTAGTTCCTGAATCTGGGACAAGAAGATCGTGTCTAATGGAAATTCTGTAAGGTATTCCACCTTGCAGAGCGCAGTGCGAAGGCCGGCTTTAGGCTACATCTTTTCTTGGGTGAGGGTCATCAGGGAGGAAACTCTATTCTGGGAAGATTTCCTCTCCCCACTCAGGCACCAGTGCCCTCCTTCTGTAATCCCCAGGTCAAAACTAAAACGTGAATGGCTGATGACAGTTTAAAGTGTTACACCTCCTACGGGGAAGAGAATGCTAACAGGCATCAGAGCTTGAAGCTAAGCGGTGAGGTTCAGAGGGAGAAATCCCAAGTACCAGGAGATGCACGCTTTATCATCTGCCTGGTACAGGAGGACGGGGCAGTGCCAAGGCTTCTGAGCATCCTTATACACCCTGACACACAGTCTTCCACCTCGTTTATAGTTAAGGTCCGAATCCTGTTAGTACATATTGTATGGCAACATTTTTTCTTTTGAGGTGGGTGGTATAGGGGAGGGAGTCTTGGTGATGATTTTAAATTTCCTGGGCTTGTGGCAGAATCCACTCGACTCACTTTTATTGGCTCAATTCTTTAGGTCTCAGATCTCCGAATGGATGCTACTTACTAGTCACACTTTAGGCAAGTTGGTTCATTTTTCTAGCCTGATATATTCAGTGTGGGGAGAAAAATATAAATAGTAGTCCCTACCTTCCTACATTTGTTGCATGGATTAGATGCAACATACATACATTTCTTTGCATACTGCCTGGCACGAAGCAGGCACTCCATCAATAGTATCTCTTCACTTTCCTTAGTTCTACGCTTTTAAGCTATTAATGGTTTGGGGTCAGAGGACTTTGAAAATCATGGCCATTAATATTTTTATCTAGTGAGTCTTAGCATCAAGCTGCATTTAATGTGTTTTTTTCTTAGATTCCACATACAATTATTACCATACTATATTTGTCTTTCTCTGACTTACTTCACTTAGTATGATCATTTCTAGGTAAAGGCATTATTTAATTTTTTTGGATGGCTGAGTACATATACACATCACTATATATAAAAATAGATCATTGACAGGAACCTAGAGTATGGTGCAGGGAAGTCTACTCAATATTCTCTAATAACCTATATGGGAAAAGAATCTGAAAAAGAATGGATATAAGGATAACTCAGTCACTTTGCTGTACACTGAAAAGTAATACAACATTGTAAGTCAACTAACTCCAAAAAAGAAAAAAATTACATTAAAAAAGATGCATTTAATGATGACATTCTGGAAAATCAAACACAAAGACTGCTTTAAATGACTACTGCACCATTTTCTTTATTAACCCTCATCTCTGGGTCCATCCATTTGAATAATATGAGCTGTCTGTGTCCACATTAATGATGATAACCCTCCTGTGGTGCTTGAAAGAGATAACAGTCCACAGTAGCAAAAATTCATATGAAGGATAGGATCAGGATTTGTCTGAGCAGATTTTATCTTAAATATTTAAAGACAAGCAGTAACCATTAATTTTAGTGTGAATCAAGAGACTGCATTTTAGCATGCAACTTCAAAAAATTATCTCTATATTCCCTATGACTCTGAAGGGAAATGAAGACACTATAAATCATGATATTTCCCAACCTCACTAAACTATTCTGGAAAGCATTGTATATACAACACTTTTTAATGGTTTTCTGAACTTGTGGTCTTTCTTTAAAACTCTTTTGTTTCCCTAATAGATGCCCAGCATTAAAACCATCTTTGGAGTGAAAATTGGTAAGATCTACTATTGTTGCTCGGAGAAGGCAATGGCACCCTACTCCAGTACTCTTGCCTGGAGAATCTCATGGATGGAGGAGCCTGGTGGGCTGCAGTCCATGGGGTCACTATGAGTCGGACACGACTGAGTGACTTCACTTTCACTTTTCACTTTCATGCATTGGAGAAGGAAATGGCAACCCACTCCAGTGTTCTTGCCTGGAGAATTCCAGGGACAGAGGAGCCTGGTGGGCTGCCGTCTCTGGGGTTGCACAGAGTTGGACACGACTGAAGCGACTTGGCAGTATTATTGCTCTTTAGTGGCTCAGACATGTCTGACTCTTTGGCAATCGCATGGACTACAGCCCTCCAGGCTCCTCCATCCGTGAGATTTGCAAGGCAAGAATACTGCAGTGTGCTGCCATTTCCTCCTCCAGGGGATCTTCCAGTCCCAGAGATCAAACCTGGGTTTCCTGCAGTGGCAAGTGGATTCTTGACCACTGATCCACCTGGGAAGCCCATAATATCTAGTATTACTAGAGTAGTAATTCTGGATCCCAAGTGTGTATCACAATCAACTGATAAGGGAATCATTAAAAAAAAAATACAGATTTGTGACTATCACTCCAGATTATGAATTGCAATCTCTAAGGTAGGAAAGGCAATGCCAAAGAATGCTTAAACTACTGCACAATTGCACTCATCTCACACGCTAGTAAAGTAATGCTCAAAATTCTCCAAGCCAGGCTTCAGCAGTATGTGAACCATGAACTTCCAGATGTTCAAGCTGGTTTTAGAAAAGGCAGAGGTTTCAGAAATCAAATTGCCAACGTCCACTGGATCATCAAAAAAGCAACAGAGTTCCAGAAAAACATCTATTTCTGCTTTATTGACTATGCCAAAGCCTTTGACTGTGTGGATCACAATAAACTGTGGACAATTCTGAAAGAGATGGGAATACCAGACCACCTGACCTGCCTCTTGAGAAATCTGTATGCAGGTCAGGAAGCAACAGTTAGAACTGGACATGGAACAACAGATGGTTCCAAATAGGAAAAGAAGTATGTCAAGGCTGTATATTGTCACCCTGCTTATTTAACTTCTATGCAGAGTACATCATGAGAAACGCTGGACTGGAGGAAACACAAGCTGGAATCAAGATTGCCGGGAGAAATATCAATAACCTCAGATATGCACATAACACCACCCTTATGGCAGAAAGTGAAGAGGAACTAAAAAACCTCTGGAGGAAAGTGAAAGAGGAGAGTGAAAAAGTTGGCTTAAAACTCAACATTCAGAAAACTAAGCTCATGGCATCTGGTCCTATCACTTCATGAGAAATAGATGGGGAAACAGTGTCAGACTTCATTTTTGGGGCTCCAAAATCACTTCAGATGGTGCTTGCAGCCATGAAATTAAAAGGCACTTACTCCTTGGAAGGAAACTTATGACCAACTTAGAAGCATATTGAAAAGCAGACATATTACTTTGCCAACAAAGGTCCATCTAGTCAAGGCTATGGTTTTTCCAGTGGTCATGTATGGATGTGAGAGTTGGACTGTGAAGAAAGCTGAGTGCTGAAGAATCTATGCTTTTGAACTGTGGTGTTGGAGAAGACTCTTGAGAGTCCCTTGGACTGCAAGGAGATCCAACCAGTCCATCCTGAAGGAGATCAGTCCTGGGTGTTCATTAAAAGGACTAATGCTGAAGCTGAAACTCCAATACTTTGGCCACCTCATGCGAAGAGTTGACTCATTGGAAAAGACCCTGATGCTGGGAGGGATTTGGGGCAGGAGGAGAAGGGGACGACAGAGGATTAGATGGCTGGGTGGCATCACTGGCTTGATGGATATGAGTCTGAGAGAACTCCGGGACTTGGTGATGGACAGGGAGGCCTGGTGTGCTGTGATTCATGGGGTCGCAAAGAGTCGGACATGACTGAGTGACTGAACTGAACTGAAGGTAGGAAACATGTATCTTTATTAAAAAACGTTCTTCGCAGGTAATTCTTATTAGTAGCCAGCTCTGAACCTGTTGTAGAAACATGTGATTACAATGCACTTGGCAGCTCCCTGCTGGTTCCTGTGCTGACAAATAATGAAAAGGGACAGAGGATGGGGATTGACACAGCACATGTACATTTGTCATCTGTCATGTGTGGCAATTAACATTTTTTCCCCATTTAAACAGCATGACTGGAGATAAGCACTATGATATCTATTGTGCAGTTGGAACATGTGGCTCTGAGAGATTATTGATTCTGCCTAGTTGGACATATAAACACTTCAATGGTCGAGCCTGTTATGAACTCAGATGTATCTAAAGAGGCTGTTCTTGCTATAGGACCACACTGCCAAATATAAGTGATGTGAATTCAGTGGGTGAGACCTTGTTGAACCTCTTTTTCAACATCTCCTTGGTTAATTGCACTTCTCTTAATGCAAAATGTATAGCTACACATCAATGATTCCTTTTCTAACATGTGAAAGATTCTTATGATATGGAAGGCACTGGGAAAGTGGTGATGCACAGGACAGTGAGAAAGGGGTCCTGGCTTCAGGTAGCCTACACACTATGTGATTGTGACTGTGACAAATCCACAAGGAAAAAGAAAATAAAGAAAGAAGTCAATGGAAAGCACTAAGCATGTAGCAAAGAACAGATTACATCTCATCCAATTTATCATTAATCATTAAATTTGCTGTTATTAGGGATACATACTTTATATTCCATTAAGAAAAAGTATACAGTTTAAGTTTGCCAGCATTTTAGTCCTGCTGCTGCTGCTGCTAAGTTGCTTCAGTCATGTCCGACTCTGTGCGACCCCGTAGATGACAGCCTACCAGGCTCCCCTGTCCCTGGGAATCTCCAGGCAAGAACACTGGAGTGGGTTGCCATTTCCTTCTCCAATGCATGAAAGTGAAAAGTGAAAGTGAAGTCGCTCAGTCGTGTCTGACTCTTTGTGACCCCATGGACTGCAGCCTACCAGGCTCCTCCGTCCATGGATTTTCCAGGCAAGAGTACTGGAGTGGGGTGCCATCGCCTTTCAGTCCTGCAGGCACACAAATTGATCCTACCAGCTCCCTGCTGCTTTACAGTGTCTTTCATTCATTCTCGGAGACTTGGTCCGGTTCCCATATGGCTTAGAGCGTGATAGTAATCCTTGTGCAAACATCTCAATAGTATAACAGCCTGGCTTCATCTACCTGTGAGTATTTTCCTTTCTTAGGTCCCATGAAACACTTGATGGTTACTTTAATGCTTGCTTCCCTAATACCACATTCATAGCCAGCCCTCTGCTCTGGTTCTGTGCTTTCTGCATGTACAATAACTTGTGTTTCAGAAGTACAGGGTAGTGCAGTCTTTTAAAGGCATTTTAAATGGCAATTAACCTTAACATGTTTAGCATTAGCTAGGTCCATAACTCAACTGAAGAAATGAAAGGACTAACAGTTATGGCCAAGCCAGCACACGCCCAGGCAGAGACTATGACCTTACAACTTCTGCCTCACCAATATGAACATGCATCTGGATTTCTGATACATTAAAAGGTGAAAAATTGTACATCAAAAATCAATTTAAGACAGTAATTAAAGCCCAACAAGGACTTCTGAACGGGATGTGGAGGGAAAGCATTGAAGAGGGGTTACTTCTGAGTTCCTCAGGGACAGTGAGGTTAAATGGATGCCATGAGAAGAGCAAGAATTCCAGTGGCGGGGAGTTGCTGAGACCAGGGGTACAGCAGGGAGAAAATGGGAGGGCTCTCAGGCAGGTGATCCCCAGACACAGAAGGCATGATGCTTAAGGATGCCTGTATCTCAGTGTCAGATGCTCTCACTACTCTGCACACAGAATATCTGATACATTCTATGGCCTGTTTAATAAACTACAGTCTTTAGAAGAAAATCCAAGACCTTAGGAACTGGCTTCGAACTCCAATTTATGTTTTTCTCTCCCACTTAGCCCAGTGGTCCTTCAAGCTCCGCTATCTAGGGGAGCAAACCTTGCCACCCCCAAAACCTCTCTTGAGCATGTGGATTACTTCCAACTGGACACAATCAAGGCCCCAAAGACTCAAGAAGACACGTTGACCTTCCCACTAACTGCCCAAAGAATGTAGACAGAGGACCTGTTCAGTAAGGGAGCTGTCACTACAGATCACTCACTAGTGTAGGAACGAAGTGTGTGAGAGGGAGGAAACTCGCAAAGTCTGTTTGTCAAAATTCCTCTGTGGGTCCCAGTCTCTCTGCCTGGCGCAGAAAACACTTGTTTGATACATGTTCTTTCCATCTCCGTATCAATTGCCTTCTGCCTCTTTGATGTCCATTACTACTACCCCCAACATTCTCTTTGGCTTTAGCTGAAGATGGTATTATTCCAGGTGAGGGTTTTGACCATTTTGGTGAGTTACTCAGTTTCTTTTTTTTTTTTGGTCTGTGTCACATATACATGCTATTTGCCTTCTGTTGAATTTGCATGTCAATTTATTCTGAGACCAACCAAAAGAACCCAGCAATACAGAGAAAAATTTCTTATTCCTCCATGCATTGCTTGGAGTATGCTTCTATCTGGACATATGAGTCCTTTGACTTGAATACACTGACCTCTTCCAATGCACAGTGATGGCAGGATGGAAATTTCTCAACTGAAAAGCTTTCTTGGTGGTTCAGATGGTAAAGAATGTGCCTGCCAATGCAGGAGACATAAGAGATTGGGTTTGATCCCTGAGTCAGGGAGATCCCCTGGAAAAGGGAATGGCAACCCTCTCCAGTACTCTCACCTGGAGAATCCCATGGACAGAGGAGCCTGGCAGGCTACAGTCCATGGAGTTGCAAAGCATCAGACATGACTGAGCAACAGACACTTTCACTTTTAAACCTTTCTGTAAGACAACTACACAAAAACCGCCTGAGTTTTATGCTTTGTCAGAGTCTTAGGTGGGAGCAGGTGCCATTCAGCTGTTGTGACTGCCTGTTAGACTGTGGTCAGCCTGAAGAAGAGCCATCCTATTACTGATTGCTTCATGCAAAAACAGGATGCAGAGCCATTAAGGGTTCCCAGTGTGGCCAGGCACTGAATCACTTTTCTCAATGTGTGATTTTTCCTTCTTCTCCTCCATTGGGAAAGACGACAAGGTGGTTAGCTGGAGAGTGCACTGTGCATGTTTATGTGTATTATTCATGAGGTTAGACACAATCTCAGCCAAGTCATGATTTGTCTCACTTTTGTGAAGCATTTCTTTGAAAAAGTTCAGGTACCGTAATTACATTTTAAAGATACATAATAAATTAGGCTCTGGTTAGAAGGTTTGCTGAGGTGTGAACTAACCATTTTGTTCCTTTCTCTTTTATCAATGGTTGCTTCAAACCCCATGGTCTTGGGAAGACAAAAAGATGCACCAGAATATCAAAGGCTATAGGTTTATTACTATACATTATGAATAATTTAATGCCATAACAAAATAACACACTGATAAAAGCCAACAAGTAATATTCTATTCATAGCTGACTGGATAATCAAAGCTACTGAAGGTGCTTTTTCTAATACTAATTTAAAATTTGCATTATGAATTCTTGCCTTTCCAAACCGATAACCTCTTTTTTGATGAGGAATACTGTACACCCTTTACAGACCTCTACAATTGGGTTCAAAAGTACACTTTCAGTATATGCAGCAGAAGGAAAATATTTCACAGATAAAGAGTAATTTCACCTTAACTATTTCACCTCTTCCTTATTCTATTGGCCTAGTATGTGAAATTCTATGGTCTATGGGTTTCCTGTAGAGTTCCCCCAAAGATCATACTGACCACAGGAAAACAAATGAACTATAATTAGCCTATTAAAAAAAAAAAGGAAAAGAAAGATAGTTGGCCATCTATGGAAAAACTCAAACAGATTTTTGGCCAGTCCAACAATACCATAATTTTATTGAAAAGTTAAAACTTGGTCATTGAGAACTATGCTATGCTATGCTAAGTCGCTTCAGTCGTGTCTGACTCTGTGTGACCCCATAGACGGCAGTCCACCAGGCCTCCCATCCCTGGGATTCTCCAGGCAAGAACACTGGAGTGGGTTGCTATTTCCTTCTCCAATGCATGAAAGTGAAAAGTGAAAGTGAAGTCACTCAGTCGTGTCCGACTCTTAGCGACCCCGTGGATTGCAGCCTAACAGGCTCCTCTGTCCATGGGATTTTCCAAGCAAGAGTACTGGAGTGGGGTACCACTGGTAATATTCAAATAGCCACAGGTTGCAAAACTAGTTGGCCCTACTATGTGGACTGCCAATTATCCCTGATTATAGTTTCCACTGATTAACAGGTTATAATGCAAATGTTTTGTCCTTGTCCATGGAGTCTGTCTTTTTGATTATTAGTAGATGGCTCTCCTAGTTGTTCTTAGATGTTTTACTTTGTCTTTATAACCAGAGAAACACACTTATTTACAACCTTTGGTAACAGAATATAACCTACCAGAGAAAACTGCACCAAGCTCTTTGGTCACCTTTGAGTGACTTCTTTAATCACTGGGTTGTCTCATGTTTGGCTTTGTTTTGTTTTCTAATCCCCATTGTCCATTGTAGACAAAGGAGGGAAGTTCAAGGTCACTTTCAGTTCTCTGAGTGACTCAGATCCTTAGGAAAACATGATGCCTTTTTCTTAAGGACTTTGATAACTTTCAGCACATTAACTAATCATAATGGACTGATTTAAGTATTATTAAAAAAAAAGATATGTCATATTCTTTTCTCTTATAGAGGATGTGCTTGATCAAGAACAGAACCTGTGGTGGATCCATTTCGATATTTGGCAAAACCAATACAATATTGTAAAGTTTAAAAATAAAATAAAATTAAAAAAAAAAAAAGAACAGAATCACTGAGGTCTTATCATCAGTCACACAAAACAAGAATCAGAAATGCTGAGCCATTTTCTGAGAGAAATCTCATGAGACTACTTTGCAGGTAGAGGGATAAAGAATATTATAGAGACAATGGGTCTCCTAAGGACTAGGGTGTGGGTGCAAACTGCCCTTTCCTATCTCTGCCCATTTGCAAGCCTCACTCCCAGCTGGGGAATGACTAGTACTTTCTAGTAGAGACAGGGCCTTTTTATCTGCTCTCCATACACTCTTATCTGAGGATTTAAATCTGTATGTCAGTAAGCTGCAGCTTCATAGAACTATACCATCTTTTAAGTAATCAAAGCAGAGACTCTCTGAAATCAAATGATGAAACAGACAAGTAATGAGATTGATTTCAGCCTGTTTCTCTCAGAGAAGCTGAATCATAAAAGACTAAAGGAAGAAAACCTAAGCCTTTTATGAAATGGCTTGAGTTGTGAAGTATGCATTTTCATTTATATTTAGACATCAGCTCAAAAATATTTGAGGATAGCTAATATTAATATACACTTGTTTAGAAGAAGGTATTTTGGGTATTATTCAATATGTTCTCCACCAGACCAACAGCAAAGTTACTACAATTGTTCTTTTTCATTTTCCTTTTCCTTAAGACAAGTTTCAAGTTAAATTTTATACTTAAATACAGGTATTTGAACTATTTGGGCCAATTTTCTATGACAATGAAATCTGAAGCTTCTTTGTAAACCTTTCATAGTCTTGTCAAATGACAACAGACGATAAAATATATTTACCTCCTTTTAACTTTCCAAAGTAAGAGTTTACAAATAGTTTATGTATTCAATAAGTCCTCTTTGAACATCTGCTTCATACAAGGCTCCAAATTATTCCCAAAGGATAAAACAAACACAAAGAGGACCGTTTCCTTCAAGACCAGGAATTTATGATCTAATAAGGCTCTTAATGTCTTCGTGTTATCCTTTTTTGTTGTTGTTAAAAAAAACACACATTAAAATAGCGGAATTCACATTTAGTAAGTCTAACGAGAAGTTGTCTGCTGTACCATGGGAATGAAGTGATATTCATGAATACTTACTATATGTCAGTCATATGGTAGTGCTTTACAAGCATCAACTCATTTTCAAAAATAGTTCTCTTTAAAGCCATTTCAAATTTACCCCAAAATTGAAATACTAGTACAAGTACACAGAGAGACTTTATTCATATTTCACTGACTTTCCAGATGATGCCCTTTCAGGCAAAAGGCCTCATCCAGGATCACATATTGTGCTCACTTGTCCTGACTGGTTAATCCCCATGCAATCTGGAACTCTCCCTAGGTCCTTTCTTAACTTTCACGACTTGAACCGTTTTGGAGGTAACCAACCAGACACTTTGTGGAATGTTCATCAGTGTAGATTTGCCTACTGTTTATTCATGTTGCCGTTGTTTGGTCACCAAGTCATGTCCGACTGTTTGTGACTCCATGGACTGTAGCCCATCAGGCTCCTCTGTTCGTGGGATCTCAAGACTGGATTCAAATGATGCACTTTGGGTTGGCACAGCACACAAGTCAGGCTGTACACTCTTTACCATGTCCTACTGGTGACACAACTTAATTTGTCCCTTTACTGCTAAACCTGCTTTCAATATTTTCTGATTGCCATAGGAATATATATTCCATTCCAAAGTTCAAATAATGAAAATATTACTGAAGTGCCAAAGAAAAATTAATTAGGGCTTCCTTGTCCCATAACTGCTCTAATCAGTTCAGTTCAGTCGCTCAGTCGTGTCTGACTCTTTGCATCCCCATGAACCGCAGCACACCAGGCCTCCCTGTCCATCACTAACTCCCAGAGTTCACTCACACTCACATCCATTGAGTTGGTGATACCATCCAGCCATCTCATCCTCTGTCGTCCCCTTCTCCTCCTGCCCCAAATCCCGGTGGCTAAAGTACTGGAATTTCAGCTTTAGTATCATTCCTTCCAAAGAATACCCAGGACTGATATCCTTTAGAATGGACTGGTTGGATCTCCTTGCAGTTCAAGGGACTCTCAAGAGTCTTCTCCAACACTACAGTTCAAAAGCATGAATTCTCCAGTGCTCAGCTTTCTTCACAGTCCAACTCTCACAGCCACACATGACCACTGGAAAAACCATAGCCTTGACTAGACGGACCTTTGTTGGCAAAGTAATGTCTCTGCTTTGAATATGCTATCTAGGTTGGTCATAACTTTCCTTCCAAGGAGTAAACGCCTTTTAATTTCATGGCTGCAGTCACCATCTGCAGTGATTTTGGAGCCCCCCAAAATAAAGTCTGACACTGTTTCCACTGTTTCCCCATCTATTTCCCATGAAGTGATGGGACCAGATGCCATGATCTTCGTTTTCTGAATGTTGAGCTTTAAGCCCACTTTTTCACTTTCCACTTTCACTTTCCTCAAGAGGCTTTTTAGTTCCTCTTCACTTTCAGCCATAAGGGTGGTGTCATCTGCATATCTGAGGTTATTGATATTTCTCCTGGCAATCTTGATTCCAGCTTGTGTTTTTCCAGCCCAGCGTTTCTCATGATGTACTCTGCATAGAAGTTAATTAAGCAGGGTGACAATATACAGCCTTGATGTACTCCTTTTCCTATTTGGAACCAGTCTGTTGTTCCATGTCCAGTTCTAACTGTTGCTTCCTGACCTGCATATAGGTTTCTCAAGAGGCAGGTCAAGGTGCCAAAGCCTTTGACTGTGTGGATCACAATAAACTGTGGAAAATTCTGAAAGAGATGGGAATAACAGACCACCTGACGGACCTTTAGGTGGGCATAAAACCATGATCCTGTCTGTTTGCATATCTTAATATGCAGTGATCCTACTTGTATGTTTCAGATTATTTCTCTTAATTCCCACAATGACCATACAAGCACTCTTTTTTCTTTTTTTAGTCACCATTTGCAAAAAAGGACATTTGTCCAAGGTCACACACATAGGGAGCTAGGATGTGAAAAGAGGTCTTTTGACAACAAACCCCATGTTTTACTACATATTGAGTTATAAAGTCTAGTGGCATGTATAGGCTTTATATGTCATCTATCAAATTGAAATCTTTAATATCTGTGAATGATTTTTTTTTTTTTTTGAGTTAACAGATTGTGAACTATGGAAATAATATGGCACAGTTTAGGTGAAGGAAAAATTTCTCACCATCTTTACAGTATTGATCAGAGTATTTTTCAAACCTATGACTATTGGCTGAACTCTCTGGATGGCTTTTTAATTGTGTCTTTACTTTTACTTTGCTTATATTATTTGTAGTCAAATATTTTAAAATATTATAACCAGTATGTTTTGTTGAAAATAGTCCTGAAGTTAATGTTAAAGAAACTGGATTTTATATCTAGTTGTCACTGACCAGCTGTGAGACCTTACGTAATTTTCTTAATTTCTAGGTTCTTCCATTCTCTTTTCCATAAAATCAAGAAAATACTCTCCTTGCTTTCCCACATACTATGAAATTTAGTACAATGGAGAAATCAGTATGTGAACAGATGGGAAGCACTAGATTTCTCTTTCTTCTCCTTTTATCCTTTCTTGCCTTCGTCCTCCACTTCCACCCCCAATGAACTATGACAAATTGTGCCCTGCTACTCAAGGTGCAGAGAGCACAACTTGCCATGATGAGAAGATAACCCACTTCCTTTCCTGAAGGTTCTGGAGATTCATACCAACTACCCCAAACTTTAAACCAAAGTTCATTACTCTTGGTCTTTCTCTTTCTCACAAAATGATATTTAAATGCCTTGAGAACCCTGATCTTAAAAAATGAAAGGCCTGGTATAGGATGAAGGCTGCTAGCTGGTAGGGAGAACAAAGTACCTTTCAGTCTCTCCAGAATTTTTTTTTCCCCAATATTGAGATACAAGCTTAATATAAACCTCAGTAGGTGACTTTGCTGAGTTAAACTTAGCATTTACAAACCCCGTTTTATTTATTCTCATCTTCCCACACATGCCTCCCTCTCCACTTCCCTTCACCATGCTCCTTCCCTCAGAATGTTTCAGGTTTTTTCTGGGAAGGCTCTGTTGCCTTTTTTCCCTCCAACATCTGTCCTTCTTTTGGCAGAAGACAAAAATGAGTTATCATATATCCTTAGTCAATTCTAATTTGCATGAAGTTTATCCTTGGACTTATTCAAAAGATGTTGCTTATTTTTTTGAGAGGGGATTCTTGAAAAAGGAGGGTGAATGAAAGAAAGCCCTGTGTGCTTGAACAGCATGGAGGGGCAGGGAGCAGATGGGATACTCCTGAAAAAAACACAAGAAGTTCTTATGGGGTGGCCTTGATGATGTATCCATCCACCCCGATCATGATACTTACCATCTAGCTAGATAAGTAGTGAAAGCATTTTTGTTGTTGTTTAACTGCTTGGTCATGTCCAGCTCTTTTGTGATCCCATGGACTGTACCCCACTAGACTCCTCTGTCAATGGGATTTCCCAGGCAAGAATAGGATCTCTCTTTCTCTCTCTCCATTCATTTTTTAATCATTCATCCATTCATCAACTACAGCATTACAGTGTAGGTAGTGTGGCAGGAGTTGGGATAGAAAATTAGAGATAAATAAGACTCAGTCTCTGCTGTCAAAATGCTTACAGTATGGTAGGAAGATTAGATTATATAGCAAAAATCACTTGAAAAAAGTGATTTGGCT
Organism: Bos taurus; assembly: GCF_002263795.3. Lineage (NCBI taxonomy): Eukaryota > Metazoa > Chordata > Mammalia > Artiodactyla > Bovidae > Bos > Bos taurus. The sequence goes on along the minus strand of NC_037354.1, from coordinate 12,203,430 downwards.
TATTCTCTTCCTCAAGGCCAGAACTGGAAATATGCATTTATTCTGAAGATGCAGTGTCTCAACATTTGTTGTTCTAGATCTTGAACAAGAACAATCTTCCATGTATCTGTCAACCACTGAGAACAAGTTTTGCTCACTGCACACTCTACTGATCTCTACTGATATCTTACACAATCAACTCAACTAATAAAATTAGAAACCATGTCTCACAAAGAAAGTAAAGAAAGAATAGAGAAATTATAACTTGTAAATGAATTAAATTTCAATTTACCTTGGTAAAATTTAAATACCTTAAAAAAATGTTACAGACTATACTGAAACTTCACTGTTTAAAATTGGCCATTCTCACTAAGTCAAAACAGAAAAGAAAAAAAAATGAGTCTTATTGTTATATGACTACAGTATAATCTAAAGGAAGCCAAGAATATTGCTTTTTTTTCCCCCACTTTTTTAAGATTACCTAAAACTCACTTCTCTTATTAACCTCATCTTCGAAGAATAGATATTATTGCTTAAAATAAATATAAATTTTCTTCTTGCTGTATTTACTATTTTTTGTATTAGAAAAAATACTAAACCAGTTATTAGTTCAAATCAATAACTGGTCATTATCAATTTGTCCATGTTTAAGTCAAGGTGCTGTTTGTGATTCTTTTATTTGGCAAATGTTGCTTATTTTGTAACCTTTGTAATGAGTAGTTAAGTCAGTGTAATGTGGTATCAGAAGGTCTCAGTTTAATCCTCTTTGTAGTTCTATAAATTTGGGTAAATCCTGTGTGTCCTTTTAGCACCATTATGAAGCTTAAATGACTAAACAAATTATTTGACCCTAGAATTAAGTGATAAATGAATACACATTAAATAATATTACAAGCAGTTTTTTTTTATTTTATTTTTAAACTTTACAAATTGTATTAGTTTTGCCAAATATCAAAATGAATCTGCCACAGTTTTATTTCTTTTTAAACATCTATTGAGAATCTTAGATCATTATAGCAATATTTCTTAGTAAGTAAACCATTAAGATTTAGGTCAACAATTTTATAATTTAAAAATATGGCATATTAGTCTCAGTTTGTGTGTGTATGTGTGTGTGTGTGTGTGTGTTCCTGATCTGAGGGGAGAGGTATATCCAACTAGATTCATCCTGTTCAAATCATGACCTTATTAACTGGCTGGGAGAGTGTAATAGGACATGCATTTTGGTCTTGGCCTTGATTTCAAGTGTCTGCTTCAATTCTGGGGTAATTTCCAGACAATGTTTTTAGCTGCTCTGCAGTAAAGAGGCCTTTCATTGTCCCATCAGCGTGCATCCTGCTTGAGAACGTGCCGTGGACAGAAGCATGCCACTATGTCCATTCATGTCTGAATCTGCTTCTATTTTCAAGTCCTGGGGGTTTTTCAAAGGTCCACTGAAATACACTCTGCCTGCACTTTACAAATCTCTTTGACCAGCAAGCCCCTCACTGGCCTGTGCTCACAGACAGAAGATGGATTCTGATGTGTGTGAGGGCACTGCGAGAGCCCTGAGAGGTGACAAATGAAAATTGGCCTGTCTGGTAAATTTCCAGGAAATCTGCCAATCTTCATCATGTGCTCTTTATGCATCAAGCCGAGGTCAAAAATTAGAGGTTTGCCTGCCAAAGCTAGCCAGCAGACGCTTTCTGTTGGACCCACATTATTTTAAAGTATTTGTCACTAGTTGCTAGCATTTAAAAATTATGAATTTCCTATAAAACTTGTCTGTTTGAAAGTTGCTAAGAGAGCAAATCTTAAAAGTTCTCATAAGGAAAAAAGTCTGTAACTGTGTACGGTTGATGGATGTTAACTAGACATTGGGATCATTTTACAACATAAACAAATATTGAATTAGTATGCAGCACACCTAAAACCAGGCAGACCTCAGAAGGTAGTGTGGGTTCAGTTCTGGATCACCAAAAGAAAATGGATGGGGCAATAAAGTGAGACATATAAATTTTTCGGTTTCCCGGTGCATATAAAAGTTATGTTTACACTATGTGCGCTGTGTGCTAAGTTGCTTCAGTCGTGTCTTACTCTTTAAGACCCCATGGACTGTGTCCTGCCAGGCTCCTCTGTCAATGGGATTTTCCAGGCAAGAATACTGAAGTGGGTTGCCATTTCCCTCTCCAGGGGATCTTGCAGACCCAGGGATCAAACCCTGATCTCCTGCATTGCAGGCAGATTCTTTACCATCTGAGCCACCATGACAGCATATTAAGTGTGCAATAGCTGATGGCTTAAAAAAAAAAAAAATGTACAGACCTTAATTAAAAGAATACAGCTAAAAAAAATGTGAACCATTATCTAGTAATGCAGGGTTGCTACAGACTGTCAATTTGTAAAACAAAGAAAAAAAAAAGAATATGCAAACTGCAATAAAGTGAAGTATGCCTATATAATGTTGCATGTCAATTATATTTTAACTAAAAAGAAAAAAAATCTGGGTTTCTGGCTTCTATTAAAAACACAGAAGTGACAAACTGGTTCCACACCCCATGCTGGGGGCTGAGCAGAGGCCCTACTGTGCAGCTGCGAAGAGGACAAACAGGGGGCTTATCTCTGGTTCCACCCTTAGCTGTGTTCCTCAGGCAAGTTGCTTCCCTTCTCTCTGCCTCTGCTTTCTTGACCTTGAAATGGGGACGATAATTAGACCACTCATTCAGGTTGTTGCGGAGATAGAGTAAATGAATATCTATAAACCAAACAGAAGAGTACCTGATCCATAGTATGATTAGTGTAAACACCAGCAATTCCATCAGCTTTCTACGTTGCCCCCAAACCAACCCACTCCATTTCATGGACTATTTTCTAACTTGTAGATGCTGGAATTTTTAACCCTTTGAATCATCATTATTTTCCCTGAAGTGAAATTGTAGATACAGACTCACTAGTCTCCAAAGACTCTAATAACTGGTGCTTTGTTCTGTCTGTGTACAGTCGTGTGTTCCTCTTTGAGACTCTAAGGACTGTAGCCTGCCAGGCTCCTCTGTCCATGGGATTTCCCTGGTAAGGATACTGGAGTGGGTTGCCATTTCCTACTCCAGGAGATTTTCCCAACCCAGGGATTGAATCCATGTCTCCTGCATTAGGAAGTGGGTTCTTTTACCACTAGAGCAACCTGGGAAGCCCCACTCTAATAAATAAGTGATTCACAAGTTTAAAAGAACTAATTTTTTAATTAAAAAAAAAACAGCTAGCATTCTACAGATTGTTAAAAAATCTAAATTACCATTTGGAAATCCTGATACAGATTTTATAAATAAGTTATCTGTGAAAGACAGCCAGATTAAAGAATCTAAGACTCATGTTTTACCATCAGTTAAAATAGCTTATGAGTAACAAGGCAAGCTTTTGTTTACCATTTCAGCTATTTTTAGATTTAGTTGTGGTACTCTGGAAGTGGAATGTAGATATTTATCTTTTTTTAAAAAATGGATTTGATTGTAATAATGTTTCATGTTGAAAAGGACATAAAATTGATTTTCTGATAAGAGTTCAAGTGATTCAATTAAAAAGCCATTACAAGTGATTATGATAAGTAACCATGATAGGTTTTCCAGCACTGTGGTTCTACAGTCTCTTTCTCCCCAGAAGCAGTGGATAAGACAAAGCACAGGAAGACGAGTTAGAGCTGCAGGTTCTGGCAGGACCATTAGATGCCTGAGCACCTTCCTTAACCTTTCGAGAAGCCTAAGGATTCATCTACACAACAGAGAATTCCTTGTTATGGCAGTTGGGGATGGGGTAGGGGGGTGGGTAGGACAATTGTTAAATGAATTAAGAGAAAACACAGTAAATTTTAATAAAATGCCTCAGGCTAATGGTTGTGTGTGTGTGTGTTTTAGCATTTTATACATAGGATCCAATAAAATAAAATAATTGAATTAATCATCCAAAGAGTTTCACATTTTTCAGTTTTTAATGATTCTTCAAGTCCATGGACCTCCTCCTCAATACACGGCACTCAAGTTAAGTATATTTCATCTTATATAAAAAAAATAATTGTGCTAAACAAAAGAGAGAGAAATCTTGTGAACTTCTCTTTCCAACAGTCCAGACTCTATTTTGTACCTACAAACACACAAAGCTGTTAGAAAAGGATGCTAGGCTTCACCATGCTCTCTAAACCAGTAAAAACCAGTGTCAGTGAAAAGCTATGCTTTCTAGTGGTGAGATGCTGGGAAAAAAAATTATCCCATTCATTATTCTGGACAGGTAAGAAATCTCTCCTGGGAAGCCTGTAAAAATCTACTGCAAAGAGTAAAGCTGTAATACACTGTCAGCAACAATTTGCCTTGGTAGGCGATGGACAACATGATCTAATAGCCCCTTTTATTTCTAATTTCTCTGATTCTCCTTTTTCAAGCCTTACACAGTTCTCTTAACCCCATTCTGTTACATACTGAGCCAGAATCGCCCCATGTTCGAGCTACTTTCCAGGTACATCTGGAAAATTCATTTAACACTTTGTTCAGTGGGTTAACTCTTTCAGGACTTACGTGTTCTGAATGAAACCTTTGTGTTTACATGCAAGATATGGTAATTCTTATGAGTTGATACAGACAGTGTTTCCCTACAGAGTCAAAATTAGCAAAGAGCTGGAACAGGAGCTAAATATCTCTCCTTATTTTTAGCTCTTAACAGTCCCTGCCTCCAAAATCCTCCTCTTCTGTAGCAGCCCTGCTACTGCTTGTCTCCCTACTACACTGATCTTGTTTAAAAACACTTAGGATCTCTGTGTCTACAGGATAAAAACCAAACTCATTCAGATGATAATTTCCACAATTCCTACATTTTTTTTGGAAGAAACTGTTTATAGAGCACCTCTTTGTATCAGGTACTGCTCCAGAAGCTGAGGGTACAGCAGTGAAACGCCCTAGCCAGGAAATCTGACCTCATGTGGCTTACCTCTCACAGGAATTCAAGCAAGAAACATGCAAATACATGAAATACAGAATACATGGAGAGTGATGAGTGAAAAATAAAGAAGGAAACCAGGACAGGTAAGGCACTAAATGGACAAAAGTTCACTTTAGCTTGGGTAACCAAAGAAGACTTCTTGCATTATTATACTTATATATTGTACTATTTTTATTTCTACCTGTGTCTTCTCCACTCAGAGGAAGAACCACTGCCTTATACATCTTTGTATTTCAAACGCCAGCTAATATTAATAAAATAAACAGTTAATTAAATGATACATTGTGATCTATTTATCTTCTGTTCTTAAAACAGATTTTGAATCTGTTTTCTAAATTAATCAAAGATGAAACCGGAGGCTTATTTTTGGGCATTTGATTTTGGGGAAAACCACAAAATACAAGTTCTATGAAGGCAGGGATACCTGCCTGTTATGTTCACAACAGAATCCCAAGTGCATAGAATTAGGTCATGGTAGGGACTCAATCATTTTTTGAGTGAAAGAATGAAACATTTGGACAATGAACATCCAGATGTGCCAGTCAACAGAGAAGGAGCTTAGAGTAAGCTTTCCCTTTACAGTTATGTGCTGTGCTATGGCTGTACAGAATCAGAAAGTATGAGAGCATATATGTTATTTTGTCTTCCTGCATCTGATAAGGCAGGAAGTTCCTTTATTCCAATGAGAAAATGGAACAGAAACTGCTACTCTAAAAATCCAGTGTGTATGGAATACACGTCTCATCACAGATGTGCTAGAAAATGATAAACCTCTTGGCTTAAATTAAAAACAAAAGACAAAAAACCCACAGGCTCTCGTTGACAATTAAAACAGTATTCCTCTACCTAATTACTTGGAATACAAAAATCCCAGTGGAAGGGAGAAGGGTCAGAACTTAATACTTTTAGTGGTCATTATTGCTCTTTTAAAAATTAATATCAATGAATTTCAGATGGTTTCCTCTGGAGGAAATTTTCCATGGGATGATAACAGGAGGCAATGAGGAGAAAAAGGAGACAGAGCTTACTGAGGATGAGGGAAGAGGGGAATTTTTCCTGTCTTTTCACATGCTTACCTAGTTCTGATTCTGTTTAAATTACCTGCTGGCAACAAATCATTTCATATTGGAAAAATCCACTAGTACCTCATACAGAACTTTCTGAATTGTACTTCTTAAAAACCAGAACAGTAAATGAAGTCTGAAAAAATAATGGTTAATAAATCCCTTAGTGAAAAAGAAGCATTCCAAGTCAGAAGATCTAGGTTCAAGGCGCGGGTCTACCTTTATTAGTTGTCTTTTGCCAGACCCATATCCTCTTTGAAAAATAATTCTGTTATCTACTCAATGGAGATAAAAATACAGCTATCAGGCATACATTATAAGACCTTGTGAAAATCAAGAAAGTGAGATGTTAATGAAAGAAAAGTGGGAAAATATTTATGGAAATATTAAGTGTGGGCCAAAGAGTAAAACAGGCATCTGTCTCTCATATGCTGATTATCCAGAAAATAAAAAAGGAAGAACAAAAATTATAATATATTTCTCTTTCTCTCTATAATTTCCATTAGAAACTATGTTTTATTATAATTTAAAAATTATGCACACTACAGGTTAAGTTAAATTTCTGCCTTCTTATAGTACAGTATTTCTAGTCTTCCTGGCATTAGGTAGGGCTGATTTTTTTTTTTTTAATTTCCTTTACTGTCCCAATATTTTGGCCACCTGATGTGAACAGCCAACTCACTGGAAAAGACCCTGATGCTGGGAATGATTGAAGGCAGAAGAGGGCCACAGAGGATGAGATGGTTGGATGGCACCACCAACTCTATGGACATGAATGTGGGCAAACTCCGGGAGATGGTGAGGAACAGGGAAGCCTGGCATGCCGCTGTCCTGAGGTTGCGAAGAGTCAGACATGATTTGTGTCTAAACAACAACCGTGGTTTTAGATACTGAATACAATTTCAAAATAATTTTGGTTTTTATGGGTGATAATTTTAAAAGGACTATATAATCAAATGCTTAATAAAAATATCAAATTATTTATAGTGACTTCAGCTCTTAAATTTAAAACTATGATTTTTGCCTATAATTCCTTGCAATAAATATATGTGTGTGTGTGTGTGTGTGTGTGTATGTGTGTGTCATGGCTCTGTTCGCTGGTTGGTGGTATGGCCACTATATTCAAATTGCAGCCAAAACCATATACACCTCCACAGCTTACTGGATAAGTTAACATATCTTTACTATTTTAGATAACTCTTAACCTAGAGAGGTAAAAGTACAAATAACTTTACTTTTTGCTTTCTACAAGTACAGGACCAGTAATACAGAACAGCTCAACATTCTCAAGTCTCTACAAGATACTTTGGAAGCCTTGCCTTGTCATGTCCACCAACCTCCAACCATTAGGTCACCAACTTGCCCAATCTTAACCAAGCTCCTGCTCAAACATTTCCAAAATCTCATTTTTCTTTTCCTCTCCCTCTCCAAGATTCTACTAAGATTCTGTAAACACAGTGATCACTTACTGCAACAAACAATAACCATGACTTTCTTCACCAATAATTATTTTTGTGAGCTGTATTCAGGGAATTGGAATTTGAAAAACTTCCAGAGATTTGAAAGGATTAGCAGCAGGCTTTCTTTTTCAGTTTGAGGAATTATTCTAATAAATTCAAACATCTGTCAAACCGAATTATGAGGGCAAGAAATTAAATTATTATCTACAAAAAGTGGGACTTTTAATGCTTGACTTATACTTCTCAACACAAATGAATCAAAGTTCATTTTCAAATATAAAAGGAAATGCTTGACAAACTAAACATTTGTGCAGTAAAATTAGCTAATTTTTTTTTTTTTTTGCAAACCACAAGACCCTTGGTGATAGATAGTCTTTGGGCTGTGCTATGTCTGCAAATATGACTAGTTTAAGTTTTCTAAATTTTGCACTTATTGTAATATGTGAGACATTTTCCTTGGTGATAATTTAATCCCAAGAAGCCTGGACTAAAACAAAAGTGTTTTTCTGACTCTGTTGCACAAGTTTAACTCTTCTCACCTGAAATGGGTGTTACACATGTAACAAATAGTGAACAGACTTTCATTAGCTATCTATCAATCACTCACGTGTATAAAGAATCCTTCATCTGTGTATTTTAAAATGATGTACTAAAAAATGGAAATTATGCTTTCAGATAAAAGCAGTTCTAAAAATATATTAAATGTAGGTTTAAATTTAGATAATGTGGCAGTAGATTTCACTTAAAAGAGAGAGGATTTCAAAGTGAAGGACAGCAAAAGGAGGCCTACAGTCATACCAAATTTGTGTTTGACAAGTAATAAGACTCATCAAGTCTGCGTGCAGAAGTAGTAAGAACTCTATCTTAATGAAAATGTGGACATAGATCTTAGAGACTGTTGCTCTAAGATCATCCGATCTAGTCCCTGGTGTCAGGCATCTCACACTGAGTGTGACTGGCAACTAAAAACTTTATCAGAAGCCTTTTTTAATTCAAGTATAGTTGATTTAAAATGTTGTGTTAGTTTCTGCTGTACAGCAAAGTGATTTTAAAGCTACTGAAAACTCTCTTGTTTCTGTCGTTTATCTTGTTATCTTGTTAGTTGCTCAGTCATGCCCGACTCTTTGCGACCTCATGGACTGCAGCTCACCAGGCTCCTCCGTCCATGAGATTTTCCAGGCAATGATACTGGAGTGGGTTGAGAGAGTATTAACAGAAAAATCAGTCTTCCTCTACCATCCAACAAGGCTTCAGGTAGTTTCCGTTTATTTAAACAAACAAAAAAGCAAGCAAAAAAGAATTAGAAGAATTCCCACCTGGGACTTCCAATTCTCAACCTCTCTTGATTTATTGTGTGGTCAGAGTTAAGAGGACAAAGGGTCTGAAGGATGGAGAAATGTCTGGGAGCACGTATGAGTATTTTAAGAGGAAACAATAAAACTCCTAAGTAGATGCTGATGAAAATAATGTTTTACAGTCAGTAAGTAGCTGACTGCTGATTTTAAAAAGCAGTGGCAGGCAAGTTTCTCCAAAAGCAGATTAACAGATCCTAGAATGTGTTGATAGACATTTTCAATCTCACACAGAATAAGAGAAAAAAAAAAAAAAGAAAAGAAAAAGAGTTTTAGTTTCAAATAACTCCAAAAAAGCTGTACTAAAACAGTCATTTTAATTATCACAATAGTACATCAAGCAAAATGTTTACCTAGACCCCAAATCACTAACTTCATTAGCTGCATGATAGAGGTCAAAAAGAAAACCAAAACAATTATTGAAATAAAATAAAAACTAAACGTATTGTTCCTGTCTCTCCCCAGTGTCTTGAGTCATTATTCTTGTGCTAAGTGAGAAGTTCCACGAAGTGTATTAACTATTTGGGACCATGAAAATGCTATTAATTATACTGATGCAATAACATACCTTTCATAAACTCTCATTTGCTATAGAACCATCCTGGCCTTATAAAAGAACACACTCTGACTAAGTTGAGATAACCATGATACCCCATGGAGTCAAATTCTCCAATAACATGATATTTTGCAGTGCCTCAAGCTTTAGATCAAAAAAAGTCCTCTTTTGGTCAAAAGAGGAACGATGGGAATGCACCAGAAAAAGTAGAAATAGGCCAATATACAGTGACTGCAGTCAGGAAATTAAAAAACGCTTGCTCCTTTGAAGGAAAGCTATGACAAATCCAGACAGTGTATTAAAAAGCAGGCATCACTTTGCTGACAAAGGTCCATATGGTCAAAGTTGTGGTTTTTCCAGTAGCCACATATAGATGTGAGAGTTGGACCATAAAGAAGGCTGAGCGCTGAAGAACTAATGCTTTCAAATTCCGGTGCTGGAGAAGACTCTTGAGAGTCCCTTGGACTGTAAGAAGATCAAACCAGTCAATTGTAAAGGAAATCAACCCTGAATATTCACTGGAAGGACTGATGATGAAGCTGAAGCTCCAATACTTTGGCCACCAGAAAAGACCCTGATGTGGGGAAAGATTGATGGCAGAAGAGGACGACAGAGGATGAGATGGTTGGATGGCATCACCGACTCAAAGGACATGAATTTGAGCAAGCTCCAGGAGACAGTGGAGGACAGAGGAGCCTGGCGAGCTGCAGTCCATGGGGCTGCAAAGAATCAGACACAACTTAGCGACTGAGCAACAACAGCAGGATGAGACATTGTGCTTTAGTCATCAAGCGAGTAGCCCTGATGCTGCCTCTCACTCTCTGTTTATTAACTCTCTGTTAATAAAATTGTAAAGCCTGACAAGACACTCTCCTGTTAGCAAGGCCGGTGCAGGCAGCCATTGGATTGGCAGCTGCAGACGCTCTTCTTGGGCCCAGTTCCAAGCCCACTCCAACCCTGGAGCCTGCAGAACGCTTTGTGGGAGCATCACACACCAGAATCTGGCCATGTTTGGGTAACTGTTCTGAAACTATTAATGTTTGTGTTTATTTCACATTTGGAGAGGTTAAAATTTCAAAAGTGTGTCTCTATTTACATACAGCTTAATAGGCTCCCCTATTTTGAAAAATTCATTTTAAATGTCAAACCTTTCATGGAACTTCCAATTTTAGTAGTTCTAACTTTTACTGCATGTTGAGTGAAACAAAAATATTGACTAAATAGTCTATATGGCAGACATGTTTTAGGTGGATTTGTGTTTTATTTATCATAACACCTATATGCAATAAATGGTCTAACATGAAGACAAACTACTTACTTAGTTCCCAGAATATGCTTGTTGGGAGGGATCCATATGTGTACTAAATCTGATCTTCCTCTAAATATCTACAACTCACAGGTTGAAAGCAACAGGCATAAAGAACAGTAAGTGCTGAAAATCAGATCCACCTGCCTTTCAAATCTCACGAGTGTGTTGGATAAACAGACAGATAACCTATGCAAGTATATGTCACCTTGAGCAAGTGACTTGACTCTCTCAACTTTAATTTTGTACTTTTAAATAGTGTTTTGGTGAGAATTAAATAGTATAAACAATCAAAACATGTGGGTTATTGCTTGACACAGTGTAAGTATTCAATATCTCTTAGCTCCTGTTCTTTCTTCTAAAACTTGAAAGTTTTAGATTCTCTATATATCTGTGAAAGCATGGATTAAACACAAAGATTCACAGTAGGATTACTTTCTACAGCAAATGGTGTATAAAGGGTATTTATATACCGTACATGGGCTCCCCAGGTAGTGCTGGTAGGAAAGAACTTGCTTGCCAACGGAGGAGATGTAAGAGACATGGGTTCAATCCCTGGGTCAGAAAGATCCCCTAGAGGAGGGCATGGCAACCCACTCCAGTATTCTTGCCTGGAGCATCCCATGGGCAGAAGAGCCTTGTGGGCTACGGTCTATAGGGTCACAAGAGTTGGACACAACTGAAGGGACTTAGCATGCACGCACGCATGCATACACCACTTACAGCACGTTTGATAAATTGCCTAATTTACACATGTCTCACGTGTGTACATCTGGGTCAGAAACCTGTCCTTTGAATAGGGGTGAGTGTCTCTCAATAACCTTGATAATGGCTACTTAGCATCTGATAGGATCAGTCTCATTGAAAGCATGTTTTAAAACATACTGGTGCTTAATAGTGACCTGTAAAGGTAAATGGCTTTGTGAATATGGGATCCATACTGTAATAATCTGTTGGGGGTTATTATAATATTTTTTCTTTGGTTTACAAGGTGAACATATACTGAGAATAACCCTGGCATGCAGTTCATGAGGCTGTTCTGCTGGTCTTAAGCACGGCTTCACCTCCCTGATGTCCAGTGTGGGAGGAAAGATTTTTCTAGCAGCAGCATGTGGCTCAGCAGCAGATACTACAGGCAATTATGCTGGTTGTTCTGAAGCTTCTTGTATATTAGGACACTGCTGATAGGCTTCACTGTCCAGGTAATTGTAAGTGCCAAGATTTTATCTACTATTTTTCCTAAACACTTGATCTCTGGGGCAATCAACCTCTCTATCCACCTCTCCCTCTCTTTGTCTTCTAGAATATAGTACCCTGGGCATGACCCACCACAGTAAATACACAGTCTTTTAAATGAATAGTTTATATCTTGACCCTGGTGTATCCACATTTAATGCTTTACCCTGTACTTCAGTTCAGTTCAGTCGCTCAGTCGTGTCCGACTCTTTGCAACCCCATGAATCACAGCATGCTAGGCCTCCCTGTCCATCACCAACTCCCGGAGTTCACTCAGACTCACGTCCATCGAGTCAGTGATGCCATCCAGCCATCTCATCCTCTGTCGTCCCCTTCTCCTCCTGCCCCCAATCCCTCCCAGCATCAGAGTCTTTTCCAATGAGTCAACTCTTCGCATGAGGTGGACAAAGTACTGGAGTTAGTCTCAGAAAAAAATTTCTAAAGGTGTTTTACATTATACATCCAGGAGAAGAGTAAACATCTACAAAGTTCTTACATACCTACATTGGACAAAAATAATTTTATTACATGTTCATTTAATTCATTGTACCACTTTGGTTTTGAGAATGCCTTATTTGGAAGCTTTGTTTTATTGCTCAACTACTTTTTGGGTACCTGATATTTTGTTAAGAGTTGTCATTTATCAAGCACTTACTTTGGGATGAGTACTGGGACAAGCTCTGCTTATGTATTAAAATTTCACAAAAGTGTCTAAGCTTAAGTATTATTTTTATTCCCATTTTTTAGATGAAGACATTAAAACTTAGACAATTTCAGTAATATGCCTAAGACCACTTAGTGTTAAGTCCAGATTTGAACCCAGAGATATGTATCTAAATCATTTCTCAGTTTTTAACTATTTTAGATGTTTTCAACAGTATGCTGCTGCATAGTCGCTTCAGTCATGTCTGACTCTATGTGACTCCAGAGACGGCAGCCCACCAGGCTCCCCCGTCCCTGGGATTCACCAGGCAAGAACACTGGAGTGGGTTGCCATTTCCTTCTTCAATGCATGAAAGGGAAAAGTGAAAGTAAAGTCGCTCAGTCGTGTCCGACTCTTAGCGACCCCATGGACTGCAGCCCACCAGGCTCTTCCATCCATGGGATTTTCCAGGCAAGAGGACTGGAGTGGGGTGTCATTGCCTTCTCCATTTCAACAGTATACATATGGCTAAAAAAATGTTTTGGGATGCTACAACAAAGATTACTTTCTATAGTATTTGCTTGACAGTTGAGAAAAAAAAAAACTGAATCTGAAGTCAGGAAATAAAAATGTATGGCAGAAATTGATCAACATATGTTCTCTTTATTTTTGCAATTCAATAATTATAGAATTTTATTTCTTAAAGTAGAATGCTAAGATGTAGAAACCGGAAAGACAAAGATTCGACACAGCCATATATCACAGCCTAGCTTCTGGAGGAAGTGTGGCAGGTTGTATTTGAGCAAAAAACATTTGAAATAACTATTTCAAGGTGGTCTTTAAAGTGGAAGAATACAGTTTTCCATCTGAATCAAAAAATAATTTAATAGATTAACTAATTAATATAAACATGAACCCACCCATGTATTTGACCTCTTAGCTAATTTTTTATCCTAGAAGGTAATGGGGGCAATGCCAATACTATCTTAACTACTGTGGCACCAGCAGGGCTCCCTGCATACAGACACATTTTCTATGTTTTTTTTTTCCCTTCTTCTAATTTGAACCCAGGTGGACAGAGGTGAGTCTGTGATAGATTATTGGGAACCACGGTTTGCAGAAAAAATTAGGCAAGATTTTTAAATTGACAATTTTTAGATTGACAATTTCGTTCCAAGTTTCCTTCTGCATTTCTGTGCTCCAGTTTTAATTATCACTTTGAGTAAGTGTACTGGATGTATACTTATCAACTCCTCATTTCCCCTGTGGACCACACTGTGGGTTACGAAATACAATTTCCATTTTGTCTGCTGATGGCCTAAATAAAGTACACACAAAACAACAAGGATGGGCTTCTTAATTTAGCAGGATAAAATGCTCATATAACAGTGGCCCTGGGGTTTAGATTAGAGGAGAAAAAGAACTAGATTCCACCTCAGTGGAGTTGGATAATTTCTAAAAGATTTAGCACAAAAGAACTGGGCCATCCCACACTATGAACACTTCAAAAAATCTAACACTGATATATTAATTTTTTCACATTCTTTAATACAGGGATCCATGGCATACATGCAATTATATCTTATGATATTTTAAGCACAACTATCATAGGAACAAAATTGTAAAAGAAATGTTAAGGATATGAATATCATGGCAAGTTTGTATTAAATATATGTTGAACTGTAAAATATATGACATACATATCATGCATCATTGAATTCCATTAGCCTCTTCCCTGTGTAAGTGTAATAAATACCAGAATAAAATATCTTAACAGAAAAATATATTAAAAATTAAAAATTTGAATAACCAATACATATTTTTTTAAATGAACTTTCCCACCAGTGAGCTATGTTTTTTAGTTTCTTCAACATAGTTCCTCTAAATATACGACCATTTTTTACTCCAAACCAATACACATTCCAGGCCATAATCCTTATCAAAATCATTGCTGTCATTATCATCAGGCACATTTAATGAGTATTCATTATCACCTGAGCCTTAGGAATTCATAAAGTTACACAGTAGAGTAAGGAGTTAGCAAGTTAGTGGACTGTCAGCATATATGAAAAAGATCATGAATGGGGCCAATGAAAGAAACATGGTGGTCTGTGAATGTTACAAGGCTTCACTGAGAAAGTAGCACTTGATAATGGACCTTGTATAGTTAGAATTTACATAATAACTTCAGAATCAAAAGCATATTTCACTCTGGAACACAGCAGGAACAAAGGCATGCTCCACTTCAGCCCTTTGACTCAAAAGTTTTACACAATGAGAGATGAGATTGGAAGGAAACAAACGTTTTATGAAGGTTACTGGACTCTGACCTACGTATGCTATTTGTACTTGACACAGGAGGCAATGAAGCTCACTGATGATTTCTGAGTAGAGGGAATGATAATTGCAAGTTTATATTTGGAAACTCCTGACATTATAGAGGAAGCTGCAGAGACCAGCTGGGACAAAGGAGAACATGTCCTGAGTGGCTTCTGGCTTCATACACTGGCATTTTTCTGTTCATATGTGTTACGCTTTTTGTTTCCACCCTTAGCATCAGATCAGATATATTTGGCTATACTTTTGGAAAGTAGGGTAAATGACAGTTTAATATAAGAACACAGATATTCCAAGCATGCTATAGATCCCACTGCCTAAAGAGAGGTAGACTTTGAATGACAGAACATTCCAGATGGCAGAAGGTGTGAAAATGCTGGGAGAGCAACAGAGGAGAGAGGGTTTGAGCCAGTTCTACACAGGCATGTAGTCTTTAGTTCTCTACTACACAGGTTAAAGGGCAGTAGGAAACAACTAATTTACACTTGACTTCCATGCATTGATTTTGTTATCTTCCCAATAGATACAAATCAAGTTGTGCTCTTGGAGCAGTGCTTGACAGGGCAGACGATACACACACTGGTGGATAGAACCAGTTTAACAGCAAAGTACTGATGATAATTCAGAGAGCCATCTGCATTTACTGCGTAAGAAATTGTTGTATAATTTCAATGGTGCCTTTGATGTTCTCCATGTAAATGTGCACACATGCAAAATTGTTAACATCTAACACCAAACAACTCTTCCATCACCATTAATTCTAAATACAATGATTGAATATTAACTTAACCTAATAATAAATTAAGAGCAAGGCAAAAGCATGATATACAATGAAGATAATATCAGTATGACTGCCAAATGGACCAAAAATTAGTAATTTAGAGTAGAATTCTCATGAATGAGATTAATGCCCTTATAAAAAGGCTCCAGGGAGATCTCTAGCCCCTTTGTCATGCGAGGATACAAGGAGAAGCCTGTAACCCAGAAGAGGACCCTCATTTGACCATGTGGGTACTCTGGCCTCAGATTTCCAGACCCTAGAACCTTGAGAAATACATTTCAGTTGTTCCCAAGTTACACAGTCTCTAGAGTTTTATTACAGCATCACAAACGAACCAAGGCAGATAGTACTTAGTGAATAAAGTTCTCATCATTTTCTTTGAGTCCTATCAATATCCTCTAGTCTTCCTTGAACGACTCTTAAAACTATGATCTTTATCATTGTTACCCTTCAGGCAGTTCATAAGTTTCTCCCTTTTCTACTAGTCGATAATTTTTCATCTACCTCTGGAAAAGTAAGAAATATTCTTAAACAATATGTTTATAATGATGAGTGATGGTATTCAAACAAAGCTTGGGCATTTAAAAAATAAGGAAAAATAAAAGAAAAAATATTCTTAGCAGAAAAATATGTCTGTCAGTATGTTAAGATTATATATATGGTGGTGCTAGTGGTAAAGAGCCCGCCTGCCAATGCAAGAGACATAAGAGACGCAGGTTCAATCCCTGGATTGGGAAGATACCCTGGAGGAAGAAATTACAATTTGTTCTAGTATTCTTCCGTGGAAAATCTCAGGGTCAAAAGACCCTGGCGGGTTACAGTCCATAGGGTCACAAAGAGTTGGATACAGCTGAAGCAACTTAGCATGCACACACATGCACACATATATATGTGTATGTGTATATATATATATGAAGTGAGGTGAAGAGAAAGTTGCTAAGTCGTGTCTCTTTGTGACCCCGAGGATTATACACTCCTTGAAATTCTCCAGCCAAAAATACTGGAGTGGATAGCCTTTCCCTCATCCAGGAGATCTTTCCAACCCAGGGATTGAACCCAGGTCTCCCGCATTGTAGGCAGATTCTTTACCAGCTGAGCCACAAGGGAAGCCCATGTACATGTATATTTAAACACACACATATATAAACCCATATATATATATATACACATATAAATTCCTTTCCTCCGCATGTCTCATTCTTTCCGTAATAAAATGATCTCAGCATTTCACTCCACTGTCTGATTGCACTGATACTGCAAGACCATCGCAGCCTTTCTACTGCAGCATTATTTCTAACACCACACTGCTCCGGAAGCATCTACCATCCCCTCGGGCACCTGCTGTAATTCCCAAATATGCTCCCCTCTCCCCTTTAAAAACTAGAGCCAACCCAACAATCAGGCTAAAGTTAGGAAATACAAGGACCAAAGAAATGCAAACTAAGTCTATTAAATGGCAGGGAGTGCAGATATCAGCGATGCCTCTGCCTTTGGGTTATGGTCAATCAACTCACAAGCTCTGTTTTTCATGAAGTGGCTATATTAGCAAACTGGCCAGAACTCTTTCTCTGATTTCTCATACATTTTTTTTTAATCTCATGAAAATGTTTTCTAGTGACATTGGCTTTTACTTATCCACCTGTGGTTTACAGACACACAAACAGCAGGCAGGTCAAATCTCCTCCCCTGAATGCTTCCCACTCCACGGGGGTTGGCCTGGGAAGCTGCAAATGCAGAGACCTGGGCCTGGCCAGGGCTTGGGGAGCAGACCCCAAGGTGCAGAGAGGTTCCTTGAGGGACAAGCCCATGTGCTTCTTTTCCTTCTAGGAGGAAACGAGGAGCTAGATCATTGGCAGGAACCCTCCTGCCTGCTGGGCGCTCAGCTAGGAATCCCAGAATATCAGAACCAATTATATTCAAATGTAAGTACAAAAAAGTCATTTTGACTCGAATATAAATGATTCTAGCTGCCATGTTGTATTACCCACTCCACTGCTCCTCTTCATTAGCAGTGATAATTGAGCGATGACTGCGTGCACTTAATGATAATATGATTAACGGTGTATTTACCAACCTTGCTGGTGAGTGCCCGCATAAAGGGAGTGTTTCCTATAAGCTATTGTCATCATCACCTGCAAACACAAGCCACTGAAGCCACTGTGTTTGTAAAGTCTGGAGACAAACTGTTACTGAATCTCAAGACTGTCCCGTCACTTTATCCCTGTTGTCTTGTGGGTACCGCGAAAGCCTTCATTAACAAGAAATAAGAATGAATGCTATGGAGTGAGAGAGAGGAGATGTAAACAGCTGCTCTTTCTTTTCTGAAATTGTGTATCATTTACATTTTTCTCACCTCTCTTTAACATTAATCCACAGGCTTCTTTTCTCCAGACACGAGATTTAAGGAGTAGAGTTTATGGTTTGTTTTTCTGTTATTTTTCAAGTGCTACCATTAAAATGAAGAGCCAAAGTAAATCAGCCAGAGATCAAGCAGAATTAGAATAGAGAGAGTTAATTTTTCTAAAACAAACAAAAAAACCATCCTTATATCTGACAGAGGTAACTATAAAGTACATGCCCAGCATTTGGCCTTTCTTGCATTATATTCACCCAAAAGTTATGAAATATATAACTAACAATGCGACTCTGTGTATAGCACACTGACACCCTCCCTAACTGAAACCTATAACTTATAGGTGCAAGACAGAATAATAAGTTATATGTATCATTATCATATGAGACCATTCCGAAGGAAAACATACAAAAATGCGAAATGGCACATTTTTGTTTCTCTCCTATTTTATATTTGGAGAGTCTTAAAAAAACAATAACTGCAGTAATACTTGGAAAAATCCATGCCTGGTGGGACAGCTTCCTTTTTGTTTGTTAAAAGGAAAAGAGTCTTTGTAAATGTGCTTTCCTTATGACTTTAACTTCATGTTGGCGGATTCCTACTCTCAGACCCCTGTAGACTTCCTGGTCCTGGAAAAAAGCTTTTCTCTGGGGTCCCCTGAGTAGGTTTGTGACAACTGAAAATGCGCAGGTAAAACTAACACAGAATAGTCATTTCAGAGCCGATTTTCTGCAGTGGCAAAGACAGGCAAGCAGTTTCTTACCCACCACTGGTTCCAGGGAGACTTTTCTCACAGCACCCACCCAGCCCACATGAAACACTAGAGACTGTTGGCGAGTCCTTTGGGGGATAATTTCATTTTCATCCTGTTTCACTTCCCCTTAGTCTTTGGAAAGGAGCATTTACATTCCTCTGGAGGAGGGTGTAGTGGCCCACTCCAGTGTTCTTGCCTAGAGAATCCCATCGACAGAGGAGCCTGATGGGCTACAGTCCATAGGGTCTCAAAGAGTTGGACACGGCTGAAGCAACTTAGCATGCGTGCAGTGCTCAAACCTTTAACATGGAAATAAAACCTACCCAATTCAGAGAGTGAGTAAATTATCATGTCTTTGGCATAAGACATGACTGGTTTCTTCAATTAAATTCAGACCGAAATTAAAAGCACTCACACATCCAGATAAACACCAAAGCACAGTGTTAGAAAAGACAGAAAGAATAGTGTAGAAAGTGTGCCTGGCAACAGAACAGCCCTGTAACATATTAGCAGCATTGAAGATATATTACGCTATTCAGTATACCCTTGTAAGTTCAGGCATCTCTCTATTTTATGGTTGAAGAAATCCAGAATTGGCACATACTTTACTCATGCTGCATAGCTGATAAGAGAAAGAGAATTCACACTCAGGTCCAAGGTTGAAGTGCATGTCCTTTCTTTCATATCTAGAGTATACTGAAAAATAATGAGCGTGATGAATAGCATTTCTACCCAGCTACAGTATTTCTAGTTACTAGAATGTAGGAGAAAAATCACAACTGTGTATTATAAAAATTCATCTTCATATCTATACAGAAAAAATATCATCTTGTTGTTAGGAGAAAATTCAACTTTTTCTCTTTAATATAATTAATTTTGACTCAGTCAATAGACATCACCACTCCTGTAGTGTTAAGTAAACTAAGAAATCAAGAATTGTGAAGAGAATTTGAAGTTTAGGAAGAATGCACAAACTCAAATGTTATCACTCATAAATGAAAAGCAATCACAAAAGAATTAGAATGATGAAATTGTGGCATTAAATAGTAGAAAGACTTGCTTGATTATGCTTCTATTAATATTTCAAACAATGCGATGTAGATGGCTCCAAACTCCACAAGGGCCTTCCAGAGTTTCAGGGGAAAGACTGGTAACACTTTGCATCCCTGGAGAGTCCTAACAAACAAGAGGATGTTCCCAAGTGCCTGCTACAGACCAAGGGGATCTGCATCATTGCTCCCTGCTCCCAGGAGGAAGAAATGGCAACACATTCAGCTGTTCTTGCCTGGGAAATTCCATGGACAGAGGCACCTGGTGGGCTACAATCCATAGGGTCACAAAAGAGTCAGACATGACTTAGCAACTAAAACAACCACAGCAACACACACACAGACCCAAAATAAAACAGCAAAGAATCCTCACTGCATGTGCCGCCAATACACAAGGTTAGGAATTAGAATTAGATTATAAGCCAAACCCTGCCACTAACTAACAATAAGACCTCGGTCAAATCCATCCCACCAAGCCTCACTGGTGAACTGAGTACATGATTACACCGATCTCTCATACTCGGATAGTCATGAGGGGTTCAAAGAAGGTAAAGTTCATGGGGACATCCTTTCATTGTAAACACCATTCAAAGGCAATTATTGTTATTTTCATGCTGTTGTGTAATTTCTACAGTTCCTGCTATGATATTGTTTTTGAAACAGCTGGTTACCTATCAGGAGGAACAACTTCATCCCTGAAGCAACCCCCATCCAGAACAGTTTTCCTCTGTATCAAGTGGGTTTGCATGATGAAATGATTGCCCTGCATGGCTGGTAACTTAATTCTGTGACTGTTTTTTGAGAACTCAGTCACAAATAGGAGGTTTCTTACAAAGACATTACAAAATGAAATGAAATCATATACCACAAACTTGGGAATGCAATATTCTGATTACTAATAAACCTTAAAAACATCAGATGGAAGGGAAGACCTTTAGGTAAAAATATTTTAGAGTAAACAGATGGAAAAATAGCACCATTTTAATAATTCTATAAATATTCTCTAGATTTTGGGATGACCTGGCTTCCGTTAAAAACAACCATCAACAGCAACTCTGCTTACTTTTATCCTTTTCTAAACTATCGTTGTGTTTTTTTTTCCCCTCCCTCTTACAAGGTCAAAAATAGTGAGTTCTCTACACCAGAATCTTGGATTTTTAACCCCTTTTGATTGTCATACACCAGCAGTGTTTTAAAGGGCTTGAAGCGGCGGGGGGCGGGGGGGGACGTTTTCTGTACCAAATCTACACAGTACCTGTGTTTCCGACCCATCTCTGACTTCCCAGAGCTGTGCAATAATGATTAGTTTTTAAGCTGCTTAAAAGAGATTCTGAGATTTTAAGCTTTTTTTTCTTTTCCTTTCCTCTGAGTGAGCCAGAAAAGAGGAGCATTCAGACTGAGCCATAGCTCCACCTCCTGGAAGTGTACAACACTAACAACAATGAAAGATCCAGAGGTATCTAAGACATTTTCTCACTAAAGCACTTGTGCTCAGTCTGTGTGCAAAAGACCTTTCATGTCTCACTCACAAAGCAAGGTTATTCTTCACTCCATCAGAAAGGGAGAGACACACACCTTAGAAAACCTTCAGTTACTAAAGGGAATGACTTTGTTGGAACACAATTTGAAGAAAGCCTTGCCTGACAATAAACCCCTCTTAGAAAGGAAGGTTCCTTACACAGGGAGCTAGCCTGCTGCTGCTAAGTCGCTTCAGTCGGGTCCGACTCTGTGCGACCCCATAGACAGCAGCGCACCAGGCCCCCCCGTCCCTGGGATCCTCCAGGCAAGAACACTGGAGTGGGTTGCCATTTCCTTCTCCAATGCATGAAAGTGAAAAGTGAAAGTGAAGTTGCTGAGTCGTGTACGACTCTTTGCAACCCCATGGACTGCAGCCCACCAGGCTCCTCTGTCCATGGGATTTTCCAGGCAAGAGTACCGGAGTGGGGTGCCATTGCCTCATCCGGGGATCTAGCATACAGCCAGATAAAAGAGCCCTTTGTGACATACCAGAACCACAGGTTATCTGATGAAATTTCTATTTGGGAAAAAATTGAAACCGTGTTAGGTGCCACTTTCCATTTTAAACATGACGTGACAAGTTGTACCTTATACCTAGCTTCTGGTGACTATTTTTCCATATTGTATTTTCCTATCAAGCATCTGCTTTTCTATTTTAATGTTAGAAAAATAAGCCTTGGTTATGCAAATATGATTTCTAATTTTACATATTTATGTTTCTATATCAAGTTGAAATGCATCTGCTGGAGACCATACTTAATTTTCAAATTCTAAAATAGTTGCTGTCCATATTGTCCATTTGTAGTTAAAAAAAAAAAGAGAGAGATTGGATTTTACTGCTTCCAGTCATGGATTCCATATTTCTCTCCCTTTGAGGTAACTTGAGGCTATCTAAAGTGGAGAGGCTCAGGTTATGTCCAAATATACAATAGAATCCCCTAGTCTTCTTGGTTCTATCTTGTCCATCATTAATACATTTTTGGCACATTGGAATTGGATGATACCACTCTAATGGCAGAAAGTGAAGAGAAACTAAAGAGCCTCTTGATGAGGGTGGAAAAAGGAGAGTAAAAAAGCTTGCTTAAAACTCAACATTTAAAAAACTAAGATAATGGCTTCAGGTCCCTTCACTTCATGGCAAATAGGGAAAAAGTGGGAAGAGTAACAGACTTTATTTTCGTGGGTTTTAAAATCATTGCAGACAATGACTGCAGCCACAAAATTAAAAGATGGTTGGTCCTTGGAAGAAAAGCTATGACAAAACTAGACAGTATTTTAAAAAGCAGAGATATCACTTGGCCAACAAAGGTCCATCAAGTCGAAACTATGGCTTTTCCAGTAGTCATGAATAGATGTGAAAGTTGGACCATAAAGAAGGCTGAGTGCCGAAGTACTGATGCTTTTGAATTGTGGTTCTAAGGAAGACTCTTGAGAGTTCCCTGGACAGCGAAGAGATCAAACCAGTATATCTTAAAGGAAATCAACTCTGAATATGCATTGGAAGGATAGATGCTGAAGCTGAAGCTCTAACACTTTGGCCACCTGACGTGAAAAACCAACTCTTTGGAAACAACCCTGATGTTGAGAAAGATTTAAGGCAGGAGGAGAAGAGGGTGACAGAGTATGAGACATTTGGACGGCATCACTGACTCAGTGGACATGAGTTTCAACAAACTTCAGGCGATGGTGAAGGACAGGAAAGCCTGGCGTGTTTGTGGTCCATGGGGTCACAAAGAGTCAGACACAACCTAGCATCTGAACAAGAACATGCTATGTCATTCAATATGGATCAGCTGTTTATTTACAAAGATTTGATTTTTTTCTTTTTTTACTCTCCTTAAATATTTCTCCCTTTTTCCATCCTGAGAACTCCAGGGAACTAAATACTCACCTTTGCCTATTCTGTATTCTATAAAATTGTGTTAAATGGAGATTGAGATCATATTACAGAATTGGTTTCTAATCTGGAAACAAACAAAAAAATCTATATAACTATTAAAGGTGAATGAACTGTAGCCAGCACTCTGATATTAATAAATCATTATAATGCATAATAAAATACAAAGTCCAATTTATTAAATAAGATTGGGAACATGGCCCTTTGGTAGGTTGAACATTGTAAGAAAATTAAAAATCACCATATTTGGGTGAATAGGATAAAGACAGTCAAAAAGCACAAACTTCCAGTTAGAAATAAATATTAAGGACGTAATACATAACATGATTAACATAATTAACACCACTCTATGTCACATATAAAATTATGAGAGTAAATCCCAAGAACTCTAATTTTAAGGAAAAATATGTTTTTCTTTTTATTTTATTTGGTATCTTTATGAGAAAATGGGTGTTTACTAAACTTGTGGTAAATGATATATGTAAATCAAATCACTATGCGATAAACCTTAAACTTATACAGTGCTATATGTCAGTTATATCAATAAACTGTAAAAACAAAATTACCATGTTATTTTTTAATTTTCAAGGAATTATATATATATATATATATATATAGACAGAGACTACACTTAACAATAAAAGTAGCTTGATTATGATATAATCTCACTTTGATGCTTCAGAAAGAGCACTTTGGGCCTCCAGATCATTATGATAAACACAGGTGTCAGTATCAAGCACTAAAGAACCAGAAGCTAGAAAAGCTAACTCGAATGTGGTCCTGGAATCAGGATATATTCCTTTACAAATATTTCTGGGTACCTGTTTCTGTGCTGACTATCCATCTCTTTTTCACAAAAGTGAAATATAGGATATATGTGTGCAACTCCATGGACTACATGCTTTATAGTGAACGTGGGTACTTCAGGTCTCCCCATCTCCATCTCATATATGGCTTTGCTTGATTAACGTGCTTCATTCAATGGCCACAAAGGAGCTTGCATTTGAGATGAGAGTTTTCTGTGGGCTTTTTGATGATTGGCTGGCAGCCAAAGCACTTATCCTGCTATTCAGGATATATTGTAGAAAACCATATAACGGCACCTAAGAGTCTTTAATTGCTAATTGTTCCTAATAACTGTTTAGTATATAATGCAAACAATAATACATGATGTCAGTTTGAATTTCAAGGTTGTTATTCAATCCCAAGTTTCTGCTGTGTTATGTTCTCTTCCTGTGGTTAATGATGTCTGAAAAACCCTCAGTGGAGTAACAATCCTGGCTTGGGTAAGGGGCAAGGTCTGTATTAAAAGATGAACAATAAGAGAAAAAAATAGAAAAGAGAGGTTTGAGTAATAGCCTACTCTATGTCTGAATACAATACCAAGTACTATACAGAATGAAATGAATGGCAACTTTTGTGCTTCTAATTACAGTACATATCTCAGTAGCCTTTCAGAGATTAACCACACTGCGGATTATCAGCGGAATTTGGAATTCTCTTCTTCATTGTCAACTACATCCAAAGAGTTCCATTATGCTCTGGGGATCACTTTCTCTAGGTCTTATTCTTCAAGAATGAAGACAAGCTTTCATTATTTCTGAGGAACTCTGGCACAGATAGATGTGCATTGATCCATCTCCTTTCGCCTCACACTGGCTTAAGCCAGAACATGGAAGCCTTCTTATAACAGGCACCAGAAAAAAATGTGATGGGGCCAAGCTCTGGCTAGCTAATAGTCTTTCAAGTACTTCTCCCTCTGTTCTGTCTGCAATTTCAGTAAGATTTCCAGCACTTGGGGTTAAAATGTCCTCAAGCCCTTTAGAAGCTGGCATCTAATTGCTTCTTCATGTTGCCAAATGACTGAGTGTTTTCTTCATTGACTTGGTTTCTGCCCAATTCTGGAAGAGACAGTAAGCAGGATAAGAGAGACTGGGGAAGTATAAAACTCACTCAGAGAAGGAAGAGCTGATCTGGGAGTCAGGGGAGAGTACAGAAAAGCCAAGTAAAACATTGAAAAACTGTAGATTGGGCAAAAGAATGGGGAATAAGATTAGAGTGGAGTGTCTGTAGGGAAAAAAAAATCTGCTTGTGTTTGAAAAATATTAAGTAGAAATCTCTCCTGACATATGTGTGTGCGATCTATATACAGTGATATATCCAAAACAGTGTTCTATTCTTTCCTGGCCTCTCTGGTCACAAAAAGCACAGTAAAGTATTCGGGTCATTACTCCCATTCCACATCGTTCCTTATCTAATTTTGATAGATCACAAAATGGCCACATCCTTGCCTTTTCCTTGCTTGCTTTGGAATTTAGAAGCTCCTCCCAACACCATCCAGATGTGCTTTCTCTTCCTCGCACATCTGACCTGCCATGTGACTCACTTAAGCCCATACAATGTGATGGAAGTCATATTAAGCCTCTCTCCCATGCTTCTACTCTCACATATTATGTGAAAAACCTGGCTAACCTGAAGGAAGATGAAATATAATGGGGAACACAGATGAGTCCTCCTAGCACAGGTGATCCTAGATTTACCAGCTCCTAAACAACCTGGCTGCACACACAAGATGGACGAATAAATGCAATAAAAGGACCATATCACCGAGCTCCGCCCAAGTTTCTGCCCAGAAGAATCAAGGGTTCAATAAATGTGCATTAAGCCACTACGTTTTGGGGTGATTCATTTTGCAGCAAAGGCTAACTCTTGCAATAACCAACTTACATTTCTTGGATGGCTTAATTGTTGTGAAGTGATAGTATATTAAGTATTAAATTTCTATTCAGAATTCACATTTTTCTTATAATCTTCTTACATAAATCTCCCAAGAGCCCTACATGAACACCTGGCTATATTAATCATATTCGTCGTTCAAGATACAAGATGGTTTGAGAGATACTAAACTGTAATTCAGGGACTTCCCTGATAGCTCAGTTGGTAAAGAATCTGCCTGCAATGCAGGAGACCCCGGTTTGATTCCTGGGTTGGGAAGATCCACTGGAGAAAAGATAGGCTACCCACTCCAGTATTCTTGGGCTTCCCTTATGGTTCAACTGGTAAAGAATCTGCTTGCAATGCGGGAGACCTGGGTTCGATCCCTGGGTTGGGAAGATCCCTGGAGAAGGGAAAGACTACCTACTCCAGTATTCTGGCCTGGAGAATTCCATGGACATCGCAGAGTCAGATAGGACTGAGCGACTTTCACTTTCAGTTTCCTTTCACTTTCAATCTGCAATTCTTGCACTTAAAAAACTTTGGTTAAGACTATGCCTATGGAACAGAACAAAATCAGCTATCCATTTATTTGTTCAATACAGATGCTCATTTCATAAGATGCAACATATTTTGATCTTGAATCCTAGCAGCTATTTTAAGACTTGGATTTTGGGGAAATGATACATTTGGGGAGAGTTACTTACATTGGCCATCAAGATATATGAGTTCTAAGTCTAGTGAGTTTCTTTGTCCTCCAATTCATAAAAGAAGCAAAACTAAGAAAACTAGATTGTTCACCTACTATAACAGCACACAGATCTATCTCTGCCTCCTTTGTGTTGTTCTTCAAAGCACCTGAATAATTTCAGGATTCAGTAACTCCTCAAAAAATTACTAGTTCTACCAACATCAGGCAGTCAAGCAGTTTATTCATCATCAGAAAGCCTCCTGACTTCAATGGCTCTGGTAACACAGAGATGGTAATGACATTACCTAATTCTGTCATGCACAATTAATTTAATTTTTTTCTCTGTGATTAAAATGGAAATTACTCACAACTTAGAATTGCTGTTAAATAATGGGCGACAAATTCCACGTGAGTATCAGAAACTGCACCATATGCTTATGAGCAGAAACTTGGTCGAGCTCCTTTCAGTTGGAAAAATAAAGCAGAAAAACTGGTTTTGAACAGAATAAGTAACAGTAAATGGATGAAATCGTACTAAATTCCAAAGGTTTCTGTTTTCCATCAAGACTTAGGCGGGAAATAAATGGCTTTATCATACGGAGTAATTGAGAAGAGGAAAGACAACATTTGCCAACATGTGGGCAGGAGCTCTGTGGAAGATCTCAGATTAGGAGTAGCAGGGAGCACCGATGATCCCCTCGAGAGGGGGCAGTTGTGCTGTACTATGCTGTGCCAAGTCATTTCAGTCATGTCTAACTCTGCAACCCTATGGACTGTGGTCCACCAGGCCCCTCTGTTCATGGAATTCTCCAGGCAAGAATACTGGAGTATGTTGCCATGCCCTCCTCCAGGGGATCTTCTCAACCCAGGGATGAAACCCAGGTCTCGTGCTTGACAGGTCGATTCTTTACCACTAACACTACCTGGGGAGCCCAGAGGAGCTGATTGGAAAGGCCCACCTAAGAAGAGCCAAGGATTCCTTAGATAGACACCAGGAGGTGATCAGTCAGGAGTGTGAAACCCTGGATTCACACTCTTTCCAGCCTTTCAGATGTTGGTGCCACAAACTGGCTACGCTCAACAAGAAACCCAGGGTAAGGACGCTCATCAATTCTATTCATTCAATTCAGCCTCTAAGACATCAATCAGGTAGAGGAGAATGGAGAGAGGTCCAGAGGGAAGACTCCTTCCTGAAGAATAAGAGCTGAAAAGACATTTAAATCTTTTTAATTCTCTGAGAAGAGTGGCATATCTAGCTTAAGGAACTACTATCATACATGTTTGTCTTTACAATTGTATAGGGATTAAAATTATTGAAGATTAGAAAGACCAGAAATATTAAAATCAGGCTGGGATGCAAATGTTTATTACATCTCTAGTCCATTTTCAATGCTCTTAGAATTGTATTTTCATTATCACCTTTTGAGTTCATTGTCATTTTCCCCAACATCATCATTGCTTTCTAAACTCATATTTATTGGGGCTTCCCTGGTGGCTCAGACAGTAAAGAATCCACCTGCAATGCCAAAGACATTCATAATTATTAGAGTAAAATAATTTATTTTTTCTGCTGTAGAAATTTATAGAACTACAATACACGAAAAAGAGTGAGTCAAGCTCATTTCTTTTGGTGTAATTTTGGTTCTGCCTGAAACATCCTGATAAACTTAGGCAAGTTGATAGACTTGGTTTTTTTTTTTTTTTGTGCTTACATTTCTTTATCCATATAGTAGAGATAATAATAGTCTATACTTCAGAAGGTTGTTTTGAAGATTAAGAAAATTCTTTCAAGTAAATCATGGAAAACTGTGCCTGGCACATAGTAAACACTCCCAAAATGTTACCTAATGATATCAATAATGAGAGAACATTGATTTCAAATTTTACGATTTGATTAGTATTGATTCTTCTTTTCCTGTAAAGATTCAACAGGGTTTCAATGTATCTTGCTACTTTGTAAGACTCTTAGTTTGACTCAGAACTAGGCAACATGAGCCACCTTCCCTAAACCCCCTTACCAGGCTCTAGACAAACAGGAAATAAGCATAAGAAAGAAAGCCAGATCTGTTTAATCTGGGGCTTTACAAGATTTTTAAGAACAGATTTTACTACTTAGCATGGTTTGGCAAGAAGGACAGAGTGATCCAGCACCATGTGGGCACACTGACTTCCCCAGAGTTCACAGTGTGAATTCCTTTATGTAAACTATCCAAAATCAGTAAAAAGACACAGCCGTTTGAAAATCTCAGAATCAAAATATATTCCCAATTAGAAAGCAGGATTTGTAGATTTTAAACTCAGCACTTTAACCATCCCGTGGGTGCTCTGATAGCTCAGCAGCCTTAGTCTAAATCCTCTCCTTGGGTCAGTCTCCAGTCCCAGTTCATCTGAGATGCTCTCTGATTCCTGCAGACACAGCACCTTCTTTGATAAAAATAAGATTATTAGCTTTCTTTGTTTGGAGGCAATCAAACACTCTGAGAAGTGAAACAAAGGTGCTAAAGACAGATAATCAGCTAACTGGAGCTTTCTGCACCAAATAACAGAAGAAACTCCAAGAACATTGATTGAGGGGGAGAAATGAGATAAAGTACTGGAATAGAATTCTCCATTTAAAGACAATTGTGAGGACAGTATCAATTTGGTTTTGGAACATTGATAATTCTCTCCAAAATCAGAGATAATTGAGAAATTCTCACTCAGACTTTGTACGTTCTTTGAGAGTTTCCTTTTGAGACAGTCAACTGCTCCAAGATGGAAAATCACAAATCACCTTTGATCCCTGCTGATTTTTGTTCTTTACCATCTGTGTGCATGCTCAGTCATATCCAACTCTTTTCGATCCTGTGGACTGTAGCCCACCAGGCTCCTCTGTCCAAGGAATTTTCCAGGCAAGAATACTGGAGTGGGTTGCCATTTCCTACTCCAGGGGATCTTCCCAACTGAGGGATCAAACCTACATCTCTTGTGTCTCCTGCATTGACAGGTGGATTCTTTACCACTCTGCCACCTGGGAAGCCATCTATTCGATAATCTACAAAAAATATTGGTGCCTTCAATCAGTTGAATGAATTTAATGAAATCTATGCAAACTTTACCAGTTCCACTGCATCAAATGGTCTTTTGAATTGTTCAAAATACTGAGAGCACAAAGTAGATAAACTCCTTCTGATAGCTGTATGCGACTTGAGAACAGGAATTTCATTTCATTCATCTCTTAATTTCATAGGATGTAGCTTTGTGCCCTGTACACAATAGTCTGAAATGATCCCTGATGAAACCAGTTAGCCTATGAATAATCAGTACTCAGTTTCTGTGCCTAGATCTAGAGGCTCCCAGAACTTCAGAAGAACAGAACAGAATACTTGCAGCAATCAGGCAGTTCACAAAAGGGTTCTTGGGCATCCTTTGGCTTGAGCCTTCCAGATGCTCTAAACCATCAAGACTACATTCCTCAAGCACTTGCATGTACGTATTCTGGCACCCAGAGCACCCCTGCTTCAGGACGCTGCATCACAGTCACCTGTTTGCTCATTCGATGTCATTCAGCGTCACTAGACTGAGTATTTTGAGAGCAGGGACTGGACCTCAGTGTCATTAATAATATTCTTGAGGATAACTATAATCTCCTCATCTAAGTCTCTCAACAGTATTACAGGTAATAAAATTATCCCCATTTTACACTTGAGGACACTAAGGCTTATAGAGAGGGTAAGTAACTTGTTTAAATTCATACGATTTATAAGTGAGGAACTTTGGGTTCCAATTCAGGACTGTGTTACTTCAAATTTTGTGGTGTCACTTACCAGCCCTTCCTCATTTGTCTCCTGTTTCCCCTTCCTCTCTTCCCCTCCTTCTCCCTTCTTCCATTTCTTCCTTCCTTCCCTCGCTCCTTCCTTCCCTTCCTTTCCTCCTCCTTTCTTTTCCTTCCCTGTTCAATAACTAGCAGCATGGTATCTGGCTCAAAAGTTACACGATGACATTTAATGCATATTCGTTCAAAGAACGACTAGATGATGGATGTTCAAGACAGAATCCACACTGGCCATCATGAGGACGTTATGTCGTCGTCCACAGACAACACACACTAATGATCCAAGAATGTACCATTTTAAACACCTTAAGAAACACATCAAACTACATTTCTTTCTACAGTGACATGTATTTGGCATAAGATGGATCCTTTCAGGTAACATCCTAGGAATTGATTTTAAAGAGCTAGGTTTTATATTCCATGACATGAAAAGGATAAAGTAAAAACCACTAATACCAGCCTTTTTGGTATTCCTTCCACTAGTGATATTGATAGCAAAACCCAAGCACTTGGGGGTAATAACTCCTAATAATGGACTACATCACTGACATTAAAAAAAAATAATAAAAACAAGTTTTCTTAAAAATGAGAGATCGAGAGCAAGAGAGAGTGTGCAGGATTCGAACTTATCATAGCCTGATTTTACAGTTTCTTTCACACTTCTTTCCTTTTAATTTATGAAGAGAAAAATCACAGCGATAGATATAAGTTGGCAGTTTTGATCATTAACAGCGAGCTATTGCCCATGGGTCTGCAGTAAAATGTAGTACATATTGATTCCCTTTAACATTAACTATTTTGAGGTTGTGATGGAAAATTACTGTTGAATTGCAGATAACACTAGCTGTGCTCCACAAACGATAAATATTATAAACTGGTTATAAAAGCAGTTAAGGTATTATTACATTTGTGTCATTAGATTTACTTTACTGACATAAACAGTTCAAAACAACACACATTTATATGTAATTTAAGTACTATCTATTCAACTTACTTTAACAAATAGCACCATACACTGTACTTTATGCAAATGAAAGAACGCAGGCTTCTTTCAACTCGACTGAACAACCACTGTTCTTCTATGGAACGATTTTCATATCATTTCCATGGCACGCTTTCACAATTAACTTCTTTGTCTGTTAGAGGAATTGCTTCCGCAAAGAGGGGAAGAAAAGAGAAAGAAATAAAGCACAAAGAAGGAATGAAAGAAAGATGGGTTTGTTGCCTTTATATTCTGTGAAACAGATCAAATAAATTTAGAGTCAAGCAGCAGAAAGCTTCCAAGCTGAGGAAGTCTCCTCACTAAGAGGATGAAATCTACATTAAAATCACCCCAACAGCTGTTTCTTCAGTAGCATCTGTTTTAACAGGATGGCCTGTAGGAGGCTCTCAGTGGAGTCATTCTAAGGGCAAACCTCTGGGCGGGTGCCGGGCTCTGTCACCCACACTCTGTGAGGTTCTGAGGCTTTCGCAGAGGCTATTTTTGTGGCAAATAGCCAACATCTCGGCTAGGAAGATTTCATGGGGAAAATGCCTTGCAAATTCAGCCTTTATACATGTTTACAAAGACACTGAATTCTCCTGTGCACAAAGTGAATGAAAAAGGCTTCCTTAATGATTGTAAAAGCCAGTGCATATCTTAGCTCACATTTAACCTTGTGACTGTAAAGAGAAGCACTTACATTCGTTTCACACTCTGATGGCCCTTGTGAGACTGTCTTAGTCTTCTAGTTTCCTGTCTGTAAAGTCTCTAAGGGGATGATTTGGGGCCAGAATTTGCTCCTTATCTTTGAACAGCCTGTCATGAGGTAGCTTGGATGCCTCTCAAAGTGGATTCTCATTTGAGAGAAACCAAAGCATGTATTCACTGGAAGGACTGATGCTAAAGTTGAAGCTCCAATACTTTGGCCACCTGATGCCAAGACAGAGCTGACTTATTGGAAAAGACCCTGATGCTGGGAAAGACTGAGGGCAGGAGGAGAAGGGGACGACAGAGGATGAGATGGTTGGGTGGCATCACCGACGCAATGGACATGAGTTTGGGTAAACTCCAGGAGATAGTAGAGGACAGAAGAGCTTGGCATGCTGCAGTCCATGGGGCCACAAACAGTCAGACATGACTTAGCAACTGAATAACAACAACAAAAACTGTCTTTCATGTCACATGTGAAACCCTGAGTGTTGACAATTTAAGGCATGTCATAGCCATCTTTGCTTGAGGAGAGGGCTCAAGGATGAGTAGCTCCCTAGGTGCGGGAGTAACATATTTTTCTTTACAAAATCCCTCACCTCTGCCAAAGATTGGCTTTTTAAAACAGAAATGGGAACATTGGACTCACGAATGAACACAAATGGTGATGTGTGGATATAATCCATAATTGAAACTCTTTAAAAGAAAATGCTGGGAAATGATGGAAAATATTTGCATAGACAGAATGGCAACAGCAATGTTACTTTTCCAGTCAGAAAGGAAGAGGCTCTACTGAATGATTCAAGAATTCAAATGTAAGCTCCTAGAGGGCAAGATAGGACTTGTTGCTTTCCGGGCAGCATCTCCAAGTCCCAGGACTGGACACACAGTGCTGAACATATAGCACCTATTTGCAATAAAAGATACTGAAGAGAAAATCCGTTGTCTAATTTTTTATAAAATATCACTTTGGCACTGAATAATTACTGTCTTTTGCATATGCAATTTCTTGTTAATGAAACTGTCTTATTTGTTTATTACAAGAACCATGCCTTGTTGATAGTGTCAAGCTCATTTTGACTGGATTCACATGTATTTGATACCTGACTTATGACAGTGGTGGTTTAATCACTAAGTTGTGTTGCATACATCTTTGTGACCCCATGGACTAGCCCACCAGACTCCTCTGTCCACAGGATTTTCCAGTTAAGAATACTAGAGTGGGTTGCCATTCCCTCCTCCAGGGGATCTTCCTGACCCAGGGATTGAACCCAAATCTCCTGCATTGGCAGGAGCCGACAGAGCCACCAAGGAAGTCCCCGACTTAGGATAGTGGTTGTCAACTTGAGGACCTGTTGGTGGCTGCTTACTTCCCAGCACCAGCTTTTTTTTTCATAAATAATGAAAATTGCAGGGTCCTCATTTGCTCTCTGCCAACTGCTCCATGCTGTTTGACTTCTGAGCTAATGCTGACTTTTCTACATTATTAGAAAGTATGTTCATGGCGTCCTTGAAGCATTTCTTTTGTCCCTGTTCAGTCAGAATGCCCATCGTCAGTTGCCCACTTGGAAATTGCCTTGATAACCTGCTGTCAGCCATTCTCTTTACATGACCAATCTATTGAAACTGAATTACCATAAGTATGACTTTCCCACCAGTGTACTGACAGTGCTCTGGGCCCTCATTAATGCAGATCATTTTGCTATTTAATTTTAAATATAGCATACAGGGAGAATTGCCTAGGAACTGGATATCATATCAATGACAAGCCTGACCACAGCTCAGAGAAGCAGAATCCTCTACCGTCAGCAGGGCCCTGAGTTCTCAATTAGAATTTCACAGAAGAAACCAGAATTGGTCCTGTAACAGTCACTCTCTCCTTTTCTCTCCACTGGTGTTTTTCTGTATATTCTACTTTCTGTCACAGCTTCTGTCTTCTCTCACCTCACCAACCAGCAGGGACAAGGGATGTGAAACAAACTTCTAAACTGTCATGATCACAAGTAAGTAGCCTCATCAGTCTTCATTCAGACTGCAGCTGCCCGAGGGTCTCCATTCTAAGAGACAAGTAATCTTTAGAATTCTCCAGTGGTCAGAAGGACTCAGGTTGGGCATGGTGCTTATGACAAGCATTATACTTCTTACTTCTATTTATTAAGATATCTATCTATCTTTCTTTCATCCATTTATTTTCTGTGTTATGTTGGATGCCAGGATGGGGAAATGGGTCCTAGGAAAACATTTAGTATGTTTAAAAATATATATATAAGTAGATGGAAATTTTTAAACAGGAGAGAGAGGGATCAATGGTAAAGCAATGGATCCTAATTCTGATTGGGGAGACAGAGAAGAAATAGAAAAAAGAAAATAAGAACATCTTCTAAATTTCACAATCACCTGCTAACCTATAACAGCAGTTTTCTGGTCTTATTAAGAAGTTAAAAGGATTCCATATACATGGAATCTAGAAAAATGGTACTGATAAACCTATCCACAAGGAAGGAACGGAGATGTAGATGTAAAGAATGGGCTTATGGACACAGTAGGGGAAGGAGAGGGTGGAATAAATTGAGAAAGTAGCATTGACGTATATACACTACCGTGAGTAAAGCAGATAGCTAGTGGGACTCTGCCGTATAACACAGGGAGCCCAGCCTGGCACGCTATGATGACCTAGAGGGGTGGGGCAGGAGGGGGCCTCAGGAAGGATGGGATATATATATATATATATATATACATATATACATATACATACACACACACACATATATATATATAGTTATGATAGATTCACATGGTTGTATGGCAGAAACCAACACATCATTGTAAAGCAATTCTCTTCCAATTAAAAATTTAAAAATATAATAATTGCTTAAAAATTGGAAAGGAAAATAAGACAAAGATGATCTTTCTCAAATAGGAAAAATGAAATCAAAGATTTGAGATGCCCACCCCCAAGAATGGTAGATGAAATTTTACATGTTAAAAAAAATAAAAAGATAAAGCCATGGTTATGTACAATCAATAGAGAATGCCATTCCAAATGGAAACTTTTCCAAATAATTGACGGTAAGGCTTCATGAAACACAACCCCTTTTTTTTTTTTTTTTAATTTTAACTACCTGTGATGGAACTCTTCTTAAAGTGCAAGGACATGTCCCAACTTTCTTAATCAGAGAACACTGAACATAATTTAACCTTTCCTTGCTGCCCTGGGGTTATCGCTCCAAACGACAGCTACTGCATTTTGCAATAAAACAATGATTCCCTTGGTGATGGCTGAGTGCACACACAGCTGTCCGACATGACACAAAGTGAGTCCCGACTCCTGATCTTTTAGGACTTAATTTGATTTCATTTATTTTAAATGTAGGCTTTTAGTTATTTGTTTTGACTATTAGACGGATCTTGCTTATAGCAAAGTCCCGCACATGTAGTTTGCTGTGGACTGGTAAACCATATCCCCCATATGCACATATACACACATAACACATAACTCTGTGTGTGTGTGTGTGTGTGTGTGTGTGTGTGTATCCATGTAGGCTTCGCAGGTGGTGTAGTGGTAAAGAATCTGCCTGACAAAGCAGGAGACTCAGGAGATGTAGGTTTGATCCTGAATCAGGAAGATCACCTGGAATAGGAAACAGCAAACAACACCCCACGCCATCCCAGTATTTTTGCCTGGGAAATCCCATGGACA
Organism: Bos taurus; assembly: GCF_002263795.3. Classification (NCBI taxonomy): domain Eukaryota; kingdom Metazoa; phylum Chordata; class Mammalia; order Artiodactyla; family Bovidae; genus Bos; species Bos taurus. The sequence continues at coordinate 12,167,573 of NC_037354.1, read as the reverse complement.
GAGGAGCCTGGTGGGCTACAGTCCATGGGGCCACAAAGAGCTGGACATGACTGAAGACACACACACACACACACACACACACACACACACACGGACACATATTTATTCATACATAAATACATTACTTAAATAAAATTTGGTTCTAAAAGGCTTTTGTATTAATAAATGCAGAGATCTTAGTGTGTACTTTTGTGGTATATACTTTATTCAAAAATCCTGGTGGTTTCTCTATTCTTTCTGACTTTTAACTACATTCCACAACAAAACTTCTCAAAAGTAAGGGAGCACAAGATTCATCTAGGGAATCCTGCTAAAAATATAGATTCTGATTCTCCCAGTCTGGGCACGAGCCTAAGATCCTGCATTTCTCACAAGCATCCAGGATCACACTCTGAGGGACAAGATTTGAGATTCTTTTAGCTAGCAAGGTAAAATGACCCAGATCAGGAATTAGTCCAGTCTGGCCCAGCACCCATTTTTATATGGCCTGTGAGCTTAGAAAAGTTTTTTTACAGTTTTAAATGTTTGGGGGAAAAAATAAAGAGAAGATTGTGTGACAGATGGCCATGATGCGAATTCCAAGTGTTTAAGTGTCTATCAATGGTGGTTTACTGGAATACAACCATACTCGTGTAACTGCTTCTGTACCACTACAGAGGAGTTGCATCAGCCAGCATGACCCCAAAGCCTAAAATGTTTCATCTCTAGCCCTTCAGAGAAGTGGTTTGCAACCCAAGGTCTGGATGACAATATTTCATATTTGAATAGCACTTTGTAAATTACAGAGCGTTTTTTATCTCCTTTGGTCCTGACGGTGTCACAGGTAATGCTGGTGTGGGCCACCCTGTGGGTTAGCAGAGTGTTCTGGGCTCAAGGATGCTCTACTGGGAGGAGACTGCTACAAAGTCTCAAAGGGTAGCATATCGCCTAGAAGAGATCCATCAAAGATAACAGCATGAACACAGGCAAATTACATGGCGGACAAGCAGAGATTCCAGGACAGAGCATAATGTCAAGTGTCTTCCATTGCAGCACAAGGTGGTAGGCTGGCAGAACTGTTGTAATGACAGTTCCAATTACTTTTCTTCAACTACATTTTTTTCAAAATTAATGTATTTTCAACCATTTCAATATAAATGATGACCTTTTATTCTGATGATAAGAAAATATCCTTTAAAATGATAAAGGAGGTCAAAAAACATCTCAATGAATATTTTCTCCCAAAGTTTTAATACCTAAATCAAAATGAAAACAGCAGAATTCACATCAATTGAGAAACATCTATTCATCTTCTAGACTCAAAGAAGGTTTACCGGCTTTTTTTCTAAATGCTTATTTGATATAAAAGACATTCCATTAAAAACCCTAAACTGCACTTCTTGGACTTAAAGGGCAGCTTTCAAAATAATAGTAAAGCTTGGGCTCATCACTTGTTATTATAAAAGAGATTTTAGATCCACTGAAAATATTTGTTTAAATTATCCTTTAATTATTTAAAAATATTTCTTAATGGTTTATACGGTCTAATACAATATTTTCTCTTCCAATCTGTGATCTATATAATTTAAACATGATGGTTTTACAAATAAGAATGAACCATGGGAACGAAATCATTTCTTTATTAAAGTTGTGGAGGTAGTTTTGTCTTTATGTCAGCAAGGAGTGTTTTGGATTTAGTCTCTTTCATTTCCCACCGGCAAAACTAAGAAAACAAGAGAATCCTGAGCTTTGGAATGGAAGCATCATAGGCAACACAAATCCTCCTTCATTTCATCAAAAATCTCTCTCCTCTCTGTAAGGTTTCACATCAGATTTATCCTTCACTGGATGACATGCTAAAATTTATTACACTGAAATGTGACTACAAAGAAAATGGAAATCAAAGCAGTAGAGACTAAAAGTTTGGCCAATCAAAATACACCTTTTAAAAACCAACATTACTGGGAATATGTTGACAGCCAAATTGTTAGTGAAAATTTCTGTTGTTGGGATTGAGTTCTTTTGTTTTCAGCACTCTTTCAGGAAAGAATGTTACAGCGTTACCTTGAAGAACCAGTTGTTTACTTAAACACAATCAGATAGTTTTTATCAAGCCTCTTGGACTTGTTTTTTAGCAACAGCATTCTCATGCTTGAGATGTTCTTGATATCCTGTTAGAATCTGACCTGAGTAATTGGCATTGACACTTCTGAATCTCAAAATTGGCCAGTTTTTGACATAATTACTTTCCTAAAATATATATTTTTTATTTCCTCATAATCTGCTTCCTGCTGTTTTTCAAATTTGCTTCCTTATTCACTTCCTAGAGAAAATGAAGGGCCTATTGTCTGACTGCAGTCTCTCGCGGGCTTTTTCCATCAGTGCTATGCCAAAGCCATTCAGTTCCAGGGAGCTGTTTCCTCTGCCTGGAATTCTTCCATCCTTCTCTCTCTCTTATCCTCTCCCATCCTAGTCCAATCACTCCATGCCTCATGTGGTAGAGACTGACAAGTTGTTTACCAAACAAAGCATTTCCCTTTTCCTTCTGGACACAAGCTAGATTACATTCCTCAGCCCTCTGCCAATTAAGTGCTGTCATGTTACTAGGTTCTAGCCAATGGAATATGGACAGAAGTGATGCAGGTCATTCCCAGTCCTACCTGCCCCATAGGAAAACACAAGCCTACCCTTCTCTGCCTTCCCGCAAATGTACTTCCATCTATTTGTGATCTCTCAACATGGAAAGAACCTGGGTCCTTATGTTGCCACTTAGAAGAAAGCTACCCAGGAGAGATGCCCTTCAAGGAATACCCATTTAGGGTCACTGTGCAAATAAAAAATAAATATTATGAAGGTAGGAAAGACAGTGAGACTTTAGTCCCCCTTAATGGCTTAAAAACAGCAAAGATGATTGTCTTATCATTTTTGTGGGTCAGGAATGCAGAGATGATTTAGTTGACTGCCTGTGGCTCAAGAACTGTCATGAAATTGCAGTCAGCCCACAGTCAGATCTGAGGACCTACGTGAAGGCTCCTCTTGGTGGAAGAAGGGAGCATCTGCTTCCAAAGTTACTCACAGGGCTGTTGGAAGGTCGTGGCTCTTTTGCTCTGTGAGCATCTCTAATGAGTGCTCTCATGATGTGGCTGCCCAGTTCCGAAAGAAAAAACAATGGGACAGAGTGAGAGTGGAAGAGGGATGGAGGGACAGAGGGGGAGAGAGGGAGGTCACCTAAGATGGAACCAGTCATTTCAAAACCTAACCCAGAGACATCCCTCGTGGTCCAGTGGCTAAAATTCTGCACTCCCAATGCAAGGGTCCCGGGTTGGAACCCTGGTCAGGGAACTAGATCCCGCAAGAGGGCATGCTAAGTCACCTCAGGCATGTCTGACTCCTTGGGATCTCATTGACTGTAGCCCTGAGCCTTTGCCTCTCTGACTCCCTTACCCACAAGCCTGATCTTTGTCTTCAGCGCAGTCTTTACTGAGGCCTCTGTTACACACCATCATTTTTGCCCTACCTACTCTTGACCTCTTCCACTGTCTGGAACCTATGAGCAGGCATCACCACAGTGCACTAAACTCCATCCTTAAGATGTTGGCTCCTTGGCTTACCCACTGTGTCAGTCCTTGGTACCTGGGAAATCCCACTACCAAATCTCTCTTTTCCTTCTAAATGGCCAAAGATTATGAAAGGAAGATTAAAAAAAATCCATTAAAAAATCATTCCATCTACTGTCAGCTGGGCCTTCACTGCCACATGCAGTCCTTTTATCCTTATATATTGATTAAACATCAGAATTCTGAAAAATCCATTTGGGCAGTCACAGTTCCAAGAGGTCTCTGTGTGCAAGCTCGTGGAGTCAGAGGGAAACCCCAGAGCAGGCTGGTCTAGGACAGGAGTGAGAGACACGGCCCAGGGGAGCCATGTCAGAGAAGAGCCCAGAACAGCCTGCCTGACAAGGAGGGTGCTGCTGTGTGCACAGGCTCAAATGTCCGTGCCCAGAGCCAACCAAGATAAATTCCACTGCGGTTGAACAAATAGACTTTCCTCTTCCTCAGCCAATAAATATCCCATATTCCAAATAGGTTCCCAATTGACTTCTCGGTACAATTTGAGTTGATGGTCTGCACAGCTGTGTAGAAATGAGGGCTTGGGTTACATCACAGACAACCTCTCTGCCTGTAATTGCCCCATTACAGGAGTGATCAACTGAGACGCCATTGCCAAACGTCCCTCATTGTGAATTCCCTGAGACCGGATACAGACGGTGTTTGATGGAAGGCCAATTGCTTAGGGATTTACTGCCTTTAGTGGTTCTATAGAAGGCAACGAGGCTTGCTCTCAGGGCACAAGGAAGAAACCATCTGTTTGCTCAGACCTGTGCCAAAGTGCAAGCCTCAGAGTCCCCGGGGGCTTTGTTGATGTTGTTGTTATTGTTATGCTTCATTATTTATTGATCATCAGAAATACATAATGTACCAAGGGATGGTAATGTTCATGAGAAATATAATTTGTGTATGAAAAAATGTTCAATCTCACACAATACACGTACTGTCTGGAACACAGTGCTTCTTATCTGGTGACTGATGGCGCTGACTACTGAGGAGAAGTAGAATTATTTTGTTTTCTCTTTAGGTAAGAGTGAGTGCTAGAAAAAAAAATAAAATAGCAAACACTCTGACTACTGGAATCTTTGTCCAAATCAAGTTGAGAATGGTTGGCTCACAGAGTGTGTTTGATTTGGATCAGCTGGGGTTTCCTATTTAATCCCTCACTCATTAATTTTCCTTCTTTTCCATTCCTTTTTCTCCTCTTCATTCATTCGCTCATTTACTTGAGAAATATTTATAAGCATGTCTTATGTGTCAGACATCATGCAATCAAAGATTAATGAATTACTGTCATTATCTCAAAAGCTTATCTTTTAAAAAAAGTAGCCAAGGCAATTTACCTAATATCACCTCCCATCTTGGTAGAAATCCATAGATGTTGCCCTTAAGATTAATAACCTCATAATTAGTATTGTGGTTAAGATCCTTAATAGTGCAATTACAAGAATATTTATTATTTATTATATGGATGACATTAATGGGAAATTGCTTTAAAATTTTGCTTAGAATCAGATTTATGATATTGCAAATACAAATTTAGGGGTTTAGAGTGTGGAAGACATTTTTTTTTTAATGTTAGTAACATTTCCTCTCTCCAAGTGATGCATCTTTTCTCAATTCTAACCTCTTTATACGATAATATCTTTGTCTAAGTTTCTCACAATGGAATTTCCCCATATTCAGGAGTAGGGAAATATTTGCAAATTAATCAACTAAAAGACAACCAAACATGTTTTGAAATATTAAGCTTTTATAAAATAGTATTAGCAATAATATCTATTTTTCTCAGTTGAAAATACTATTAATATGCTATGTTATAAATACAGTAACATTTTAACATTGAGTTACATAGAAAGATTTCTAAGTTTGTACATGCAGTAGTGAAAATTTTTCATAACTGGGACAATGTATTGATGTTTGTTTTCTCTGATCTTTATAAACATTAATATCTTCACTGAAGTTCAATATTTTCTTTTGAATACTGAGAATTCAGTGGAAAGAATACTAAAGAAATGTGCAATAAATCTTTAAATATGTGCCTGCACATTCAGTTTTCTAGTTTACATTTTTTTACTCAGTAATAATAATATTTATTCATCAAGAAACTTAATATCACCATGGAATTATTCAAATGGCTAGAATTGACCAAAGTCTGTGTATTATCCATTGGGTAGGTCAAATCCATTCATAGAAGCTGCTTTATATTAAAAAAAAATGTGATCTGAATGTTATCTTGAAAAACTATATATGAGAGGCAAAAATGTTTCTGAAAATTGTCCACACTATTATGGAAATTTCTTCTTTAATATTATAATTTCCATGATTTCAAATTATAGCTCAACAACTATGGTCAAATTGTAAGCATAAAATCAAATAATTAATTGTTCCACATATGTGAACACTACTAAGAAACTTATTATATATACTACAAATCGTATTGCATATCACCTCAATAAATATTTGTTGATCAAAAATGAATGAATTCTTGAATGATGTATATATTCTAGGTATTTTAGATGACTAGTTTCTGAACAAAAATCTTATTTGGGAGGAATTTCAAGAAATTAGATCACAAATTGCTGGCAAATATAAATTCATAGCACCGAGATCAAAATACACCATGATCAGTGCAAAGAAATAGAAGAAAACAATAGAAAGGGAAGGACTAGAGATCTCTTCAAGAATTAGAGATACTAAGGGATATCTTAGTATCCCTTACTATATACTAAGATATCCCTTACTAAGGGATACTAAGATACTAAGGTACAAGATACTAAGGGCACAAAGATGCAAAGATGGGCACAATAAAGGATGGAAATGGCATGGACCTAACAGAAGCAGAAGATATTAAAAAGAGGTGGCAAGAATATACAGAACTATACAAAAAAGATCCTAATGAACCAGATAATCATGATGGTGTGATCACTCACCTGGAGCCAGACATCACTCACCTACAGCAAAGTTAAGTGGGCCTTAGGAATCATCACTATGAACAAAGCTAATGGACATGATAGAATTCCAGTTGAGCTATTTCAAGTCTTGAAAGATGATGCTGTGAAAGTGCTGCACTCAATACGGCAGCAAGTTTGGAAAACTCAGCAGTGGCCACAGGACTGGGAAAAGGACAGTTTTCATTCCAATCCCAAAGAAAGGCAATGCCAAAGAATATTCAACTACTGCACAATTGCACTCATCTCACATACTAGCAAAGTAATGCTCAAAATCCTCCAAGCCAGGCTTAAATAGTATGTGAACCATGAACTCCCAGATAAGTTGGATGTAGAAAAGACAGAAGAATGCGAGACCAAATTGCCAACATCCCTTGGATCATCGAAAAAGGAAGAGAGTTCCAGAAAAACCTCGACTTATGCTTAATTGACTATGCCAAAGCTTCTGACTGTGTGGATCACAACAAACTGTGGAAAATTTTTCTAGAGATGGAATACAAGACCACCTGACTTGCCTCCTGAGAAATCTATATGCAGGTCAGTAAGCAACAGTTAGAACTGGACATGGAAAAACAGACTGATTACAAATTGGGAAAGGAGTACGTCAAGGTTGTATATTGTCCCCCTGCTTATTTAACTTACATGCAGAGTACATCATGCAAAATGTCGGGCTGGATGAAGCACAAGCTGGAATTAAGATTTCCAGGAGAAATATCAATAACCTTGGATACACAGATGACACCACCCTTATGGCAGAAAGTGAAGAAGAACTAAAGAACCTCTTGATGAAAGTGAAAGAAGAGAGAGCAAAAGCTGGCTTAAAACTCAACATTCAGAACTAAGATCATGGCATCTGATCCCATCACTTCATGGCAAATAGATGGGGAAACAATGGAAACAGTGAGAGACTTCATTTTTTTGGTCTCCCAAATCACTTGGTGACTGCAGCCATGAAATTAAGACACTTGCTCCTTGGAAGAAAAGCTATGACCAACCTAGACAGAATATTAAAAATCATAGACATTACTTTCCCAACAAAGGTATGTTTAATCAAAGCTATGGTTTTTCCAGTAGTCATGTATGGATGTAAGAGTTGGATTGTAAAGAAATCTGAGCAACAAAGAATTGATGCTTTTGAACTGTGGTGTTGGAGAAGGCTTTTGAGAGTTCCTTGGACTGCAAGGAGATCCAACCAGTTCATCCTAAAGGAAATCAGTTGTGCATATTCACTGGAAGGACGGATGCTGAAGCTGAAACTCCAATACTTTGGGCACCTGAGGTGAAGAACTGATTCATTGGAAAAGACCCTGATGATGGGAAAGGTTGAAGGCAGGAGGAGAAGGGGACAACAGAGGATGAGATGGTTGCATGGCATCACCGACTTGATGGACATGAGTTTGAGCAAGCTTTGGGAGTTGGTGATGGACAGGAAAACCTGGTGTGCTGCAGTCCATGGGGTGGCAATGAGTCGGACATGACTGAGCGACTGACCTGAACTGAACTGAATTAGAAATACAGGAGTGATTCACTTCTTGGAAACTGTTTTCCTTTATTCAGTTTGGTGAAGACTTCACCTCAAAGGTCATCTTTAGTCTGTATGATACCTTCATCAGTTTCTGACTTAGTAGCATTGGGCTGAATTTCACCCACATTGAACTCTTGACGAGGTGTCCTCGTGTAGTACACCATCTCCCTTTCGATGAACAGTGTCTCTAAGCACACTTACATGGCACAGTGTGGCAGAGGTCCTAATTTATTTTGCTCCAAAAAGAGAAGGATCATCAGGAAATATACAACATGGAAGCCAGCATTCCAGGATATCTTCCAGTGATCCTTGCCTTAGTATTCACACCTTGGGTAATACTACTAAGAAGTAGAATTTTGTTGAGATAGAACTTCTGGGCTTAGTCTTTTTTTCTCTTTTTTTGACTGCACCAGGATCTTAGTTGTGGCATGTGGAATCTGGGCATCCCAGGTGGCGCTACTGGTAAAGAGCCAGCCTGCCAATTCAGAAGTCATGAGATGTGGGTTCCATCACAGGGGTTGTGATTAGAGAAGGAGAACTGAACACTGAACTCTGGAAGCAACCTGACTGTGAATGGTGAGAAGTTCTAAATTGTCCTGCCTTTCTGCTCCTCTAACCCATGATATACAGTTGATATGGATCTCAGGTAGGGAAGCTGGATGTAGCAGTGGGCAACAAAGAACATTTCCTTAATCTGCTTACACTGGAGGGGCTCTAGGGACAGGAGAGAAAAGTCTGAACTCAGATATGCAAAGAAGAAGGAATCTACAAGATCAGGCTCAACACAAGATGTTTTAAAAGCATGTACATCTCTTATTAAATGTGCACAGTTATTTGGTTGATACCAAACTGAGCATCACCTTATTATTAGAAGTCACAATGGAACCTACCAATGTTAATGGATTTTTACTTCTGAAATAAAAACATCCAAGTCTTTTATATAAGGTAATGGGGTGAAGGCAAAAAGAAGAGCTTATGTAGGGAGAGCAGTATTGGAAAAAAATAAAATAAGAGAGATGAGATGAGATCAATAAATTTGAGGGGGGGGAAAAAAGGAAAGATGTGATACATGACAGGGCAGGAAGGCATGGTCTTCAGAGTGTTGGGATGGGTTCCTGGGGTCATGTTAGCACAGCTTACTACTCTGAGTGTGAAATGTTTTAAGTTGTTGTCAGTATAAAATTCTGTGTCAAAGAAGACCTGAATGTCTACAGCACGGGGGGATTTCAGTGCTCACTGCAAATGAATGGGGTGTTCATGGAGACGATGGAAATAAAATTGCAGTTTTCTAGGTGGCGCACAATGAGAAGGGCAACACACAGGAATGGATATGTTGGAGTGGAAGGCAGAAATGACCCAGAAATTGAGAGAGAAGAGACCAGCTTTCTCACCTCCTGCTTTCTCATGGTAGCTGCAGCTAAGACAGATCTGGGTTCCCTGAAAAACCAGATGTGGAGCTCAACCATTACTCCCGGAGGGGCAGATTTCAGAGGAAGCTGAGCTCAGAATGAGGCTGGGAAGTAGAAGAATGTTTTACTTTTATCTTTGCTTTATCCTACTTGCTTAAGTCTTCTGAATCCTTATAATCCGAATGGCTCTTTTTTCTCCTAATCTACCTCAATTTAAAAAAAAAAAAAAATTTTTTTTTTTTTTTCAGGATTTTAGGGTTATTTTCTCCTTAGGACACTTAATTGGAATGAGACCTTTCATCAAAAATAATGATGTATTTAGAAGCAGTAGAAGTTAAGTGGATATGATAAATGCTTTCAAATGATCTAAATCATATCAGTTAATTAGGGCCCCATAGAAAGATGATAAAAGAATTTCTTAATTATTGATATAAAATGAAGCATAGGTGCAAAATCTAATGACAATAAAAACATATTGAAATTACATATTTCTAAAGCTAAGTGAACCCTTATTTGGATAAAACAGTTCACTCAAACATATGGGCTAGAAGTGATTTCAACTGTCTCACATTCTACCTTTGTCCTTAGAACTGACTTCATTCAAGTAAGGTAAGGCTTTTTTCAATCAAGTGATGTTATAAACTTAAGAAAAACACATTTTGATGCATTTCATATAGATATAATATCTTGCTATTTTTCAGACTCTTCATATGTAAGACATGAAAACCAAAATGATAAATGAAAAGTCCTGGGATTTAAAAGATCTTAGAACTCAAGTTCACTCTCTTATTTTTACTGATAAGAAATTTTAGAATGAGAACCAGGGACTTTCAACTACTATGTAAAGGGCTGAATGCATAAGGCTGAAATCTGGGTCTCCTTGTACCACATTATAGCATTATTTCTACTTTACTATTGATACCAAGTAATTTCTAGTCATCTGACCTTATCAAGCAGACAACAAACTACATTTGCTAAAACCAAGTACTCTAGTAGAGAATCATAACTTTTTTTCTGGGAAGTGATCAGTTACTGTTTGCAAATTCACATCTGCACTCGGAATGTAAAGGAAAGGAGCATTGATCATCTGTCTATGCCCTTCTTAGGTTTTAGACATTCAATAAGGCACTGATGGTGTGAAAACATTATTCAGTTCAACCAGGGAGTCAATTTCTATCTTAATTCTTAAAAAATGTTTACAATTCAGGAGGGATCAATTCTAAGCTTATATTTCATCACACATGGGTGTGTGTGGGGGGATAAGCTGATTCCTTTCAGAAGCAATAATAAACATAAGTATTAATATTTATAATTAGGATTGAAATTTACAAACTAATCAACTTTTATTGAAATTTTCTAATACTCACCCAGACACTACAGGGCATGTTCATGGAGCATTAGTGATAATCATAATTTCTTTAATTACTGAGAAGACATGGTCTATATTCCAAACACTGAACTAGGATAAAAGCTAAAGACCAGATTTGTGATTAAATCAGTCCTTTAAAATAAGTGTGAGTTTTGTCAACCTTTCTATCTTTACAGAAAAGCTTATTTATGTTTATAAGTAGTAAACATTCAATCCTTCCTGGAAGAAATCATGCATCCATGTGCTACTATATGCATTATAGTTGAAAAAAAGACAAATTTGACCTAGTAAGGAGAAATCAGTGTTCCTAAGAATATACCTGGTCTGGAAGCACTAACAGTATTCATATAGAGGCGTACTTTCACCAAATTTATAGAAATGATGTATTGATCCAAATAATTAATGATGTACATGTTTCTTTTCAATATACCCAACTATTAAGTACTAACATCATGTTTCTTATACACCCAACATGTACAAAACATGATGTACATGTTTCTTTTCAATATACCCAACTATTAAGTACTAACATCAGCCTAAAAAAGAACAAAGGCAAGAACATCTGGATTTTGAAGGGGTTTGAAAACAAAACAATAGTATCTACATTTCTACAAATCCCTGATGCTGCTTTAATCAGGCTCATTCATCTCCAGTTTTAATAATGTTGTATTAATTGTGTTACAAGATTAATGCTGTTAAATAAGCTCACCTGTTTGATATTTATTTGTATTGCTTACAAATGACAGAAACATAATTATAGATATAGACAAAAACTTTGGCAAAAGAAATAAAATGCTCTAATGTCAAATAAATGTAAGGATGTTTAGGCATTAACTGCAACTTTCATATCTAATCCATCAGAAAGTTCTTCCACTTCTTTTCTCCAAAAAGGACTCCAAATCCAACTGCTTCTTACTACTGAAACTGAGCAGGACCCTGTAGAGCTCTCTTGCGTACAAAAGAGCCTTTCCTTGTCCCCCATTTTTTGTTTATAGGAAAAAAAAATTTTCAGCCTCCTAGACCCTCCCTGAATTCCAAAGGGCAGATTAAAAGGGCTACTAATTAGGGAAGCTGGTAAAGAATTAGTCTGCAATGAAGGAGATCCTGGCTTGATTCTTGGGTTAGGAAGATCCCCTGGGGAAGGGATAGGCTACCCACTCATGGGCTTCCCTGGTGGCTCAGATGGTAAAGAATCTGCCTGCAGTGCGAGAGACTTTGGTTTGATCTGTGGGTTGGGAAGATCCTCTGGAGGAAGGCATGGCAACCTGCTCCAGTATTCTTGTCTGGAGAATCTCCAAGGACAGAGGAGCCTGGCGGGCTACAGTCCACGGGGTCACAGTCAAACAGACTGAGTGACTAAGCACACAATTAGGGAAGTGAGGGAAAGCAGAAAGAAAGTCAAGAGACAACAGGACAGCCATGGGGCAGGGTCCAGGTTTCTGCTCAAGAAATATTCATAACAATCTGATTCCAATCGCCAAGTTTCTCAGCAAGAGCTAAGGCCCCCTACCAGGAGGAGGACAGTCATTTCAGGCTGAGCACCAGCATGCTGACCCCAGACTGGCTGGAATCAGAAGACTGCTGACAGAGATCCCTGGAACACTGCCCTGTTACCACCCCACTAACCGATCAGAAGAAAGTCACACACCTTGCAGCTCTCCCCTAAAGTTTAGCTTCTAAAAATTCTGCCCTGAAAACCATCTGTGAGTTCAGGCTCTTTCAGCATTAACTGCTCTTTCGTCTTTCTTGGCCCTGCAATAAGCCTTTCTCTGCTCCAAACGCCAACGTTTTGGTTTGTTCAGGCATGCAAATTTGGGGTCCACATCACTCTACCACCTCCAACCTACCTCAAACCACCACCATCTTGCACCCAGACTATTAGAGCTTCCTGTCTCTACTTTTGTCTCAAAAGCCATTCTGTACATAACAGAAGAGGCAAAAGCTGACTCAGCTTGTGAATGTAGATTGTTAAATGATCCCTATTATGAGAGATTTGCAAGCCAGTTGTTAATCACAGCAATTATTAAAAACTAAATTATATACACATGTAATTAATTTATATTAAAAACAAAAGTAATTACTCAATACTCATCATTTGTGTAGTAGTATATGCTTCCATCATCTAAACTCTTAAGATTACTTATATTTACTCAGTCTGCAAGGTGTAAATCCCTTAGTGTGTGTTCCCAATCTATATTCCATGATGTCACATCGATGGCTTAAAATCAGCCATGATGAGAGAATTTACACCATAGACACTGGCAAAAGCTACAAATCAGGAATTGACCTACCACTCTGTTGATCATCTAGATTTATCAAAACTACTGGGGAAAATATTAATAGTATTGTCTGACTCTGTATGACCCCACAGACGGCAGCCCACCAGGCTCCCCCTGGTAAGACTCTAGAGAGTCCCTTGGACTGAAAGGAGATCCAACCAGTCCATTCTGAAGGAGATCAGCCCTGGTATTTCTTTGGAAGGAATGATGCTAAAGCTGACACTCCAGTACTTTGGCCACCTCATGCAAAGAGTTGACTCATTGGAAAAGACTCTGATGCAGGGAGGGATTGGGGGCAGGAGGAGAAGGGGACGACAGAGGATGAGATGGTTGGATGGCATCATTGACTCGATGGACGTGAGTCTGAGTAAACTCCAGGAGTTGTTGATGGACAGGGAGGCCTGGCGTGCTGCGATTCATGGGGTCGCAAAGAGTCGGACACAACTGAGCGGATGAACTGAACTGAACTGAATGTGGAATCCATTATCTGTTTCAGCAAATAAGCTATTGACATAACTGATGAAAGAGTAAATTTCCAACATGCATCTTTGCCATATCGATTTCATCTTACTCATTATTGTAAATAAAATTATCATTCAACATTTGTGACAGAATGGCATGTTTTTTAAGCACCTATCATATTCCCAGAATACACAATAGTTGGTGCTCAAAAAGCACCTCTTGAATGAATCTAACACAGGCTGAAATTTCCTGTTCCTTTCTTCTCCTTCTCCTTTGTCTCATTGTAAAATAAGAACCAGGGTCAATCCTATTCCTGCAAATGCCTGAATCACCAAGCACACTTGGCCAGCTACTTAAAGTCTTTTCTCATCTGTTGTTTCTATACTTCCTGCACAAAAACACCACTGACTCCCAACCATCATCTCAGGACATTTCTAGAAACTCAATTAAGAACTTTAGTATGAAAGTTGAAGATGAAACTAAAAACAGCATTCCCCCACCTCCGCCCCCGTCAGGACAACTACAATCTAAGAAATTTGGGAGGACCTTCAAAATATAATGTTTGCATATTTCTCTAACACAAAATTCACAGATCCAAGTATGTGGTGCAGGAGATTACTGTTAAGTGGTGAATGTCAATTAAAGTTTAATCTTCACTAAATAAGAAGTGCTTCATATACCATGCAAAATTATCTGCCATAGCATTAACAAAAACCAATTAGTTAACTAGCCAAACAGATTAAATACAGACTTTCAAGTTTATGGGAAAAGAACAGGCCTTAACTTTAATAGTATGGAATACTCTTTTAGTTAAATTTTATGATTCCTCATCCGGTTTCATTTAAAATGCCAAAATTGTAATGGTAGTGACATTCATTTTATAATAGTGTTTGAAACATAGGCAGTAAAAAGGGTTGTAATAATAATACTACAAATTACATGCTTATTTTTCCAGATCACACCTAATAGACTGTAATATCATTTTCAGTCACAGTTCACCAGAGTTAAATTTAAAGCATAATATTAAAGTCAAGGTTCCTTCACATCTAATTAGACATTCGAAACAAATGTGGCCAGGTCTGCATTCTGTTAAATATATGCAAATAATCCATCAGAGGTAAGGGAACCATTTAACAACATTAAAGGCAAAAGTAACCCGCTCTAAAGGTAAACGATAAATTACAGCAGATACACCTTCAACATCATGCACTGTGATATCTCAGTTGCTGTAGCACACCAAAGCATAAATTGTACCCAGCTTGTCTCACACTGCAAAATATTCAGGACAAACATAGAATATTTTATGCTTAGAAGCCTAACTTCTGGAAATTATGCCAGCAAGCCAGGCAGTTCAACAAAGCACCTATCATTGGGGTATGGATAGCACCATTGCAAATCTTGGCAGAGTCATTTATTTTCAGGAGCAGCAGAGAAACAGTAAAAAGAATGCATTTTGTTCATTCTTGGGAAATTCATATAAATAAGTCTTAGTTATAGACAGTATGTTAGAGGGTGAGAGCTGGGTCTTTTTTTTTCCCCCTAAGCTCATGGTCACAAATGATTTTGCTGTATTCTTGTATTTATCCTCAGAAATGGATGGGGGAGAATATTTCCCTGAAGTTCCATCATCTAATATCATAGATTTTTGTCCACTTCTGTTTTTTTTTTTTTTTTATCATCTTGGTTAAAATGAAATTGGGAAATGAAGATGGACTTTATGACATTTGCTAGCCTGGCAGATAATTTGATCAGGACTACAGTTTTCCAAAGAGTTCTGATTGGCTCTCAATAGACCAATCAAATTCTCCCCCTGTCTTTAATCACCCTTTTGCCCTATTTAGAAAAAGAAAGGACTGGGGACAGGAGATAGGTTATTACTTGAAAATGTTTGTCTCCATACTCCCATAGTAACCATACACATAAAAAAGTATTCTTTCTCTTAGCCACTATATAGAGACACTGAAATCATTGTAATGAACCATTGCTTTACAAATATCAGTTTTCAGTGAATAAAAACAAAAAACAAACTACTTCCATCTGCTAGATCAGACCTATTGAAAATAGAATTCTGAGTTTTGTTAATAAACTGCAAATACAATAACTTAAAAGGAAAGAGCTTGTATAGTGGTCATCGAGTCTCCTGTTACCAAGTCTTGAATAATTGTGTGTGCATTTTCACTCTTCTGTGACTCAGTCAGCTGCTGAGGAACTCTTTTCTAGAAGCACTGCCATAAAACTAGGTCAACAGAAAGGTTTGGGCATTCCAACTGACCATGATTTCTTTATAGCTGAGAACCAAAAAACTGTATTTCTTGATATTTCTCTAGCAATATTTCCCCAGCAGGGCAAATCTTGCACAAAGAATATCCCAGATTCTTCATTTCTGCTGTGCTTGTTGTAGTGACAAACCCAGGATTAAAAGGAATGTTGAGTATCAGGAGGGTCAGCATCTTGCCTCTGTTAACCCAGGTGGACAGGACTTTGACACCTTCCCAGGTGGTGCTAGTGGTAAAGAATCCACCTGCCAAAGCAGGCAGATGCCAGAGACAAGGGTTCGATCCCTGGGTCAGGAAGATCCCCTGGAGAAGGGCTTGGCAACCCACGCCAGTATTCTTGCCTGGAGAAGCCCATGGACAAAGCCGGGCCAGCAGGATACAATCCATAGGGTTGCAAAGAACACAACTGAAGCAAATTTGCATACATGCACAGAGAAAAAATCTCCTACCATGGCTCTGACTAGCTTAGTCTGAGAGAGAGAATTTTGCTACTAAAATTACCAGTAAGTCCAATTATAATATATATTAATTTAAGGATCATCTTTACATCTTTTATTGTACCTAACAGAAAAAAAAATGAAAGCTAAATTTGTGTTTTGCCCACTGAACTGACTGAAGGAATTGTATAAAAGAAAAAAAAATGTAAATTATACCTTAATAATTTTTTCAAAGGCTAATTACTGGTATTACCCATCAGTAAAGAATTCCATGCTAACAGTGATTTGGGAAAAGATTCTTTCATAAACTGAAACAGAATTTTCCAAATAATTTTTGTATCCACTGGGTCTTGACTTTAGTATTAGAACAACTGATGTACCAAATGAATTCATTTTAGGATTTATATTTCTCAGGAAAATTACTGCCAGATAGATTTAAGAAATAAAAGTGCTATGGACAAGATTTAAAGAGAGAGCTACCCTTGCAAAAAATATTTAGTTCTGCATATCTAAGCACTTTCAACTTGCTAGCATTTTGGCACATCATCATTTCTCCAAAAGAACAAGGCTACTAACATTAACATTTGCTCTAACACCTGATGAGCTGGACATGTGGGGAGCCTTAGAACCTATTTATGATTCCAAGATAATATATGGAAGCTCGGGTATAAAAGAAACCGTGAAAAAGGAATGACTGTTTCCTAGTGAGAAGGATGAGTAAAGCAAAAAAAGTCCGAAGAAAAGAGCTGCAGTAATTGCCAAAGCTGCACCTGTACAATCCATTCTGTGTAGCAAACTTGAATAAATACACAGCATTTTTCCCAAGGAAAGACAGTGTTTTCCAAAGATGTTCCTAAGAACAGAGAGACAATAATGGATAAGATGACAGTGCTTACATTTATGGTACTGGTCAGAATGCTAAAATACAAGCAAATTCTGCAATATTCGAACAGGGCAGAAACCAGGGGCCCCTGGTTCCCATACCAGCCCCATCAGTAACTGCCCATCGAGTATGACTTAGCATTAAGGAGAGAAAGATTAAGGAGAGAAAGTATGAGCTATGACAGGTCCCAGTATCTCTCTGGATCTGTCTCTTTATTTTAAGAGAGAAAAATCCAAGATACAGTCTGAGGTTCTCTTTTACTTTAACACTTAATTACTTGGGTAGGTAAGGCATTAGGAATTTGCGAAACTCTAGCAACCCACTCCAGTACTCTTGCCTGGAAAATCCCATGGATGGAGGAGCCTGGTGGGCCGCAGTCCATGGGGTCGCTAGGATTCGGACACGACTCAGCAACTTCACTTTCACTTTTCACTTTCATGCATTGGAGAAGGAAATGGCAACCCACTCCAGTGTTCTTGCCTGGAGAATCCCAGGGACAGGGGAGCCTGGTGGGCTGCTGTCTATGGGGTCGCACAGAGTCAGACACGACTGAAGCGACTTAGCAGCAGCAGCAGAGCTAAACCAGTAAGGGGCTTCAAAAGTCAGAGGATTCTGGGCCACAGTAACATAGCTCCTTTATATAATAAATGTTCTAAAGAATTTTAAAAGAGACTCGGGACCTCCTTCCTAGTGATTAGACTTCACCTTCCAATGCAGAAGGTGCAGGTTCAACCCCTGGTCTGGGAGCTAAGATCGCATATGACTTGGGGCCAAAAAACCCAAACATAAAGCAGTAGTATTGTAACAAATTCAACAAAGACTTTAACAATGGTCCATATAAAAAATATTTTTAAAAAATAAGACTTGTACAAATTGCTTAGAAATAAAAGTAGACCAAATGTTAAAAAAAGTAAAGAGTTGTTATTGGCTATTGACAAGAGCTGATTTTACTATTTTTATTTTTATTTATTTTTTCTAACATTACCTTTGTATTCATCCCTTGATTGCATGTCAGGATCAGCGATAGGGAAATGTAGATAAACTCCACTGGAATTCCCAAACCCATATTTTAGATGATAGTGGCAACATTTTTTCTCTGCAAAATCTTTTTCAGAGCAGATAACCTATGGAACAATGGATTGATTTTTAAGTCGCAGCTCTTTGTTTTCCAGGGCCCTCCCTCTGGCAGAGCAGCCAGAGAGCCCCCTGAGGAGGGGTTGGGGGAGGGATGACAAGTGGGGAGCTCACACCTTTCATAATGGCTTGTGAACAATCAAGAGCTGATGGTATTAGTGAAAGGTTATTATTTGAATTAATCATACAAGTTTAAAACAACTTGGCATTTCAAAATGTTTCTAGGTAGGCGTAGTTTCCAAACTGCTACTGCCAGGGAGTGGAGTGCTGGCGTGCTGGGAGGGGTGTGAGCCTGCGCTAGTGGAGGAGGGGGTGGGGAACTGTGGGGGGCGGGGGCAGCCTCCATCATCTTGTAGGGAGGCTTACCAGGGTCCCAATCTCTTCTCCTTTGTGATCTGGGGAAAGGGAGACAGGGGAGGGAGAAGGGGCAGAGCAGATGGAGGAAGAAGAGGGGAGAGGAGAGATATCAGGAAGGAGAGAAGCAGACCTAAGATGTGTCTGTGTGCCTGCCGGCCGTGACTATGTTGTATCTGATTCTTTGTGACCCCATGGACTGTATCCCTCCAGGCTCGTCTGTCCATGGGATTTCCCAGGCAAGACAACAGGCGTGGGTTGCCATTTCCTGCTCCAGAGGATCTTCCCAATCCAAGAATCAGATCGAACCCGTGTCTCTTGTGTCTCCCGCACTGGCAGATGGATTCTTGATCACTGAGCCAACTGGGAAGCCCCAGGATGCCTACAGCTCTGTG
Source organism: Bos taurus (assembly GCF_002263795.3). Taxonomy (NCBI): domain Eukaryota; kingdom Metazoa; phylum Chordata; class Mammalia; order Artiodactyla; family Bovidae; genus Bos; species Bos taurus. The sequence continues at coordinate 12,148,512 of NC_037354.1, read as the reverse complement.
CTAACTGGTGATCCATCCAAGCAAATCACTTGCTTTTTCTCTGCTTTGGGTCTCCCATCTTTAGTAAAAATGTGATTTATAGCAGGGAATCAAATAATGTAACACCTGTGATAATTAAGGAAAAATTCAATAATACTAAAGAGTGGGAGAAATAAGACATAGGGACTTAGAATGAGTGAAACATGTATGTGCCTTATCTCTCTTTGAGGCTGAATAATGGTTTATCGTAAAATAACAACAACAACAAAAAACCTTAATTGAGGGTCTGGGAACCAGACACTGGTCTAACCTATGTGTTAGCCAAGGTCTAGGGAATGAAAGATGGATAAGACATAGTCTCAAATATTCAGGACCTTAGAGTTTAGTAGGAGACAAATGCTTAAACCATTCTGACAAATTACGGAAACCGGTATAGTGGTCTGATATAAATTAATATAAAGGCACACAGAAACCTCCAGCCTAGTCCTGGGGGCTTATGCTTGAGATGAGTCTTTCAGACTGCATGTGCAGAGAGCAGTGGTCTTGCCAACCAAGTACCCAGAACATAGGCTCAGAGGCGGTATGAAAGTGAGCTGGGTGCCTCGTTGCTGCTAAAGTGTGATCAGATGCTAAATATGACAGACTTGGTAACCAGAGGGTCAGTAGTGAATCTCCAGGACTAGAAATGTATGTGTTTAAATGGGGATTTGTGTGTTTTGGTTCCTAAATTTAAACCGGAGAATAAAAGTCTACTTTCGGTACACTTCATTAGGTAAGGATATTAATGACAGGGAAGATAGTTATTTTTTGGTTCATGCACTTAATCACAAAATTTTGAGATGGAAGCATAATTGTGTTAATGAGTTTTTTGTACATATGCCTTGATTTTAGTGTTTTTAATAAAGGTACGTTAATGGCACCAACCCTCTAGTTATTGTCTGATAAGTCCATGAATCAAAAAAAAAAGTAATGATAGTTTAATGATCCTATATTTTAGAGTTGGTGGAGTCATTTATTGTTGTGAAGTAATTTACAATTTCTTAGGACACTTTACTATGAAATAACTCTAAGAGAGCAATATTCAAATACATGTAACTTCAGTTGTTTCCCAAGGGACTTAAATGAAATTAATTTATAGAGGGTTTAAAACAACTGTATATTTCCAGGGCAGCATATATTTAAGGACAAATTATTTCTAGAACATCACTATGTGTCTATGTGTTTTCTTGCAAAGTATCTTTAGAAAAGAAAAAATATACTAATGGCGAAATGTACTAAAATAGGAAGAAATAACCATTTAGCTAGTAGTATAAAATGTGTTAGCCAGCAAAAGGAACAGTGAAAAAAACCACCGTAGTAACATGGACGGACCTAGAGAGTATCATACTAAGTGAAGACAGACAGACAGAGAAAGATCAACATCATACGATATCACTTACATGCTGCTGCTAAGTCTCTCCAGTCGTGTCCGACTCTGTGCGACCCCAGAGAGGGCAGCCCACCAGGCTCCCCCGTCCCTGGGATTCTCCAGGCAAGAACACTGGAGTGGGTTGCCATTTCCTTCTCCTATCACTTATATGTGGACTCTTTAAAAAATGATACAAATGAACTTATCTATAAAATAGAAACTGACTCCCGGTCATAGAAAAATTTATGATTACCAAAGGAGAAAGGTGGGGGAAAGAAAAATTAGCAGGTTAGAATTAACATATACATTTCTTATTGTTGTCACCCAGTTGCGTCTGACTCTTTGCGACCCCATGAACTGCAGCAAACCAAGCTCTCTGTCCCTTACCATCTCCCGAAGTTTGTCCAAGTTCGTGTCCATTGCATTGGTGATGCCATCCAGCCATCTCATCCTCTCATGCCCTCTTCTTTTGCCCTCAATCTTTCCCAGCATCAGGAACTTTTCCAATGAGTATGTATTAACATATATATACTGCTGCTGCTGCTACTGCTAAATCGCTCCAGTCACGTCCGACTCTGTGCGACCCCAGAGATGGCAGCCCACAAGGCTCCCCCGTCCCTGGGATTTTCCAGGCAATAACACTAGAGTGGGTTGCCATTTCCTTCTCCAATGCATGAAAGTGAAAAGTGAAAGTGAAGTCGCTCAGTCCTGTCTGACTCTTCGAGACCCCATGGACTGCAGCCCACCAGGCTCCTCCATCCATGGGATTTTCCAGGCAAGAGTACTGGAGTGGGGTGCCATTGCCTTCTCCGATATATATATACTACTATACATAAAATAGATTAATAACAAGGACCTACTATATAGCACTATACTTAATATTTGTAATAAGCTATATGGAAAACTAATCTGAAAAAGAATATATATATATATGTTTGTGTGTGTGTTTCACACACACTTCCTTGGTGGCTCAGATGGTAAAGCATCTGTTTACAATGCGGGAGACCTGGGTTCGATCCCTGGGTAGGGAAGATTCCCTGGAGAAGGAAATGGCAACCCACTCCAGTACTCTTGCCTAGAAAATCCCACGGATGGAGGAGCCTGGTGCAGGCTACTGTCTATGGGGTCGCAAAGAGTCGGACATGACTGAGCAACCTCACTTTCTTTTCTTTCACACACACACATATAATTAAATCACTTTGCTATATACCCAAAACCAATACAACACTATAGATCAACTATACTTCAATAAAGCAAATAAATAAAAAAATAAACCCTTGGGAAAAGTCCAATATTTCTGAAATCGATTTGAGAAATAACTTTTAAACTGATTCTTAAATTTTAAAACATTTTTCAGGAATATATACCAATGCTAGAGAAAGACGAAGTCTCTAATTACATCCCTTACCTCACGTTCCATTGATCTGGCTTCTTTCCTGTCTCTCATAATGTTTATCAGTCAATCAATACTTTTTGCTGAGTGTCTTAATTCCCTACAGCTGGAATGAACAACTTTGGCTAACTGGGTGGAGACAGAAAAACAATTTAAATGACTTAGATGATTACTTAAACACTTATAAAGGCTGCACTCTAACTACACCATTCTTCAATTTAAATCTAACGGATAGGTTATTTTTTCTGTTGTTGAAGAGTCATAAATCCACACTTAACATAGTAAGATGGAGACCGATATTTCTATGCCGAGCAGATGAAATAACTTTCTCATTTGTACAGTTCGTAACCCCTTGCCTGCCCAGGCATAATGATATTCCAGACAGGAAAAATGATCAGAATATTAGGATGTCAAAAGGCTTAGGCTGTCATCATATCACAAAATTTTAAATGTCTTCACTTAAAACCGTGTCTGTCACATGATTCCTGCCAGAACTGTGCTTGCTGGTACCACAGGAGTGAGGCTGGGTACTTTTTAATTTGCCACAAATACCACTTCCAACAGGTTTTAAATGTTGGCTTGGGGCAGGGACATCCCCTCCAGGTACCTCTTTGAAAGAAAGTCCTTTAGGAAGGAGCTCTTGTACATTTAATCATTGGTTTTGTTTGGCTTAAAAAAGCAGTAGCACCAGCAGAAGTCCCCGCAGCCTACACGACTATGTGGAAGCAGCTGTGGCGGCTGGTGAGAGGTGTCCACGCACTTCCCGCTTCCTGACTGGACTCTGACTGGCCCGGCGTATTTCCGCTGACATAGAAACGGACACGGAACATCCCACAGCATACGAGATGAACGGTTCTTTCGCATGGCTGGAGAAAATATTTCCTTAGCATTTTCCCCAATATCGTTCATGATCTTCTTCTATTATTGTGTTGAATATATGAAGAACAGAATTAAATATATGGACTAAAGAATATGAATCAAAGGGAATCATTATACACCCCCCAGTACATACACACTTGACTGATAACTTCGATTGCCAGGAATGCTATAAGCGGTTACACGCATTATTCACTCTGTACTTCTGGTTTTCATATTTGTAACAAAGAAAGAGGCATATTAAAATGTTCATGTAAACTTTGAAAGGCATAATGAGAAAAGCCATGAGAGCAAATTACTTTTTTCATTGTTGTGTCATTAAATTCTATGTTAGTTGACACTGGAAAGAAAACCTTCTCAGCTATTCCATATGCCAAACAGAGTATAGGAAATGATTCTTGCTCTCAATTGTATTATAGTTCAGGACTAAATTAAGAGAAGTATACATAGTCAACAACTGTTTAACCTCTGCTCTGTTACCCTCTCAATGGCTCTAGCCAGAATGTTGTTTTAACTGAAATTGTTCCATCAATAAAATCACGAAGCTTCCATTTTCTGATCACAATTTCCTAGATTTCAGTTTCATTATTCAGCTATTCCTCCATGACCATTCTTCAAAGTCTGCAAGCATCCAATAGGAAAACATCACTGCCTGCACTCTGGCTGCCTCCCTGGCCTCACTGGGCTCTCTGTCCAGATTATATTCCATGATCTACTCATTAAGTCCTTTGCCAATGACCTGACCTTCCATGCCCCTCTTGTCTTTGTCTGGCCATTCCTCCATCTTGAAAAAAGTGAAACTGTTAATCACTCAGTCGTGTCTGGACTCTATGCGACACCATGGACTATAGCCTGCCAGGTTCCTCTGTTATGGAGTTCTCCAGGCAAGAATACTAGAGTGGGTTTTCATTCCCTTCTCCAGAGGAACTTCCTAACTCAGGATAACAGGACTCCTAATTAGTATTAAAATAAAGTCAGGATAACCAAATTTAACTAGACTCTTATGGCTGCATAAGGATATTGCATGCTAAGTCACCTCAGTCATGTCCAACTCCTTGTGACCCTATGGACCGTAGCCTGCCAGACTCCTCTGTCCATGGGATTTTCCAGGCAAGAATACTAGAATGGGTTGCCATGCCCTCCTCCAGGGGATCTTCCCAACCCAGGTACAGAACCTGCATCTCTTATGTCTCCATCACTGGCAGGCGGGTTCTTTACCACTAGCAACACCTATTACTTGACTCCTGTTTTGGATCTTTTTGACTCTTTGGAAAGCTCTGAGTGGGCTTCCCTGGTGGCTCAACTGGTAAAGAATCTGCCTGCAATGCAGGAAACCTGGGTTCAATTCCTATATTGGGAATATAATGTGGAGAAGGAAATGACAACCCACTGCAATATTCTTGCCTGGAGAATCCCATGGCCAGAGGAGCCTGGCAGGCTACAGTCCATGGGGTCGCAAGAGTCAGACAAGACTTAGCAACTAAACCACCATTGACCATGGGGTTGCAAAGAGTCAGACAGGACTGAGTGACTTTCACTTTCACTTTCAAAGCTCTGCTTACCTCATCTTATTCTCTCATTAACCACAGCAGATACCTGGCCACCAATTCTTGGAAAAAATAGGTAACATCAGATGAGAACTCACTCAGGTTCCCAGTATCAAAAATACACTTGCATTTGTAAACAGGTTCATTTGTATCATTTACAAAACATAAACTGAGTCACAGATGTAGAAAACAAACTTATGGTTATTAAGGGAGAAAGCTGTGGGGAGGGATAAATTGGGAGATTGGGATTGGCATATACACACAACTATATATAAAATCCTGGAGGAGAACATGGCAACCCACTCCAGTATTCTTGTCTGGAGAATTCCCATGGACAGAGGAGCCTGGTGAGCTACAGTTCATAGAGTTGTCAAAGAATCAGACACGACTAAGAGGCTAAGCACATATAGATATAGATATCTGATAAGAACTTACTTATAGGTATCTGATAAGTATAGCACAGGGAACTCTATTCAATACTCTGCAATGACCAAATTGGAATAGAATTTTAAAAAAGAGTGGCTATATGTATATGTTTCACTGATTCACTTTGCTGTACAGTAGAAACTAATACAGCATTGTAAAGCAACTATATTCCAATAAAAATTAATTAAAAATACATTTGCATTTGCAACCATTTTTTCACTCATTTTCTTCAATAGCAATTTTCTTCAATAAAGTACACATCCTTTCAGTTAACATCAACTCTACTCTGAATTCATTCTACTTCCTCTTCTCAGGAACCTTTTATTATTCTCTTCTCTATCCCCTGCATCTGAATCTTTTTTTTTTTTTTTTAAACATAGTGAGCTTCCCATCAATGTATAAAAATGCCTGTCTCTCCCTGAACCTCACTCTCCTCCAACTCCAGCTGTTATCTTTCTTCTTGCCACTCATGGCAATGCTTGTCTAGAAAGTTGTTGATACATACTCATTAGTTCTAGTTGTCACCTTCCACTTATCCAATCTGGTTTCTGCCTTGATCACTCCACTCTACTGGCCGTTACAAACGGATCCAGAAATTCTCCTAGCACTGGTGTCCACAGTGGAATCTCAACCTTCATCTTATTTGGACTCCCAGCTGTTTGACAGTGTTGACTACCATCTTTCTTAGACCATTTCTCATCTGGAATCTCATTTTCGTTTTCTTTGTTGACCTGCATTTCTCAGTCTCACTTATAGGATTATTTTTTCTCCATATGGATTATGTTCCTCAAGGTTGTAGTTCTAAATACATAGAGACTTCTTTATAATGCATTCTCTTTCAGCAACTACACACTTGTCCATGGCTTAGAGTGCCACCTGTACACAGACTCCGAGTAAAAACGGCACATGCAGTGTTTTCTCCAAGTTCCAGACCCAAGTCTATACCTGCCTATTTTCCATGTCCACATATTAAAAACAAACCTCAAACCCAATTTGTCCACAGTGGTCTTCATGATCTTCTCACCCACACTAGTCTTCCACTGATTCTGCTCTGAATGAATCTTCCTACTCATATGCTGGAAAAGTAGGTGCCAACATGCACCCCCAAATCCAACTCTTCAAAAATAAATGCTAATTTTATCCCTTAAATGTCTCTTAAATCCGTCTCCCCTCTTTCCACTGTCACTGACAATCCCAAATCCTAATTATATCTCTAATATGATTTGCCTATTGTAATCCTATTATGAAGTCTACATGCACTCACTCTAGCATTTTTTTTTCTTTTTTGACTGTACCACAAGGCATGTAAGATCTTAGTTCCACAACCAAGAATTGAACCCCTGCTCTCTGCATTGGAAAGTAATTCTTAACCACTGGAACACTGGAGAAGTTCTCACTCTGGCATTTTTCAATGAATTCTTTACAATGCAGATGAACAGACATTTTCAAAATACAAAGCTAGGATTCACTGGCTACCAAGTTTTCTTAGTAGAGAGAACTATATTTTTGACATGACGTGTGGGTTACTCAATGACCTGACTCCTGAATCCCATCTCAACTTCAGAAAGAACCCTTTTCCTCTTGTTTCCACATGCCAGAAAACTGGCCTTTTGTCTTCCAACAGTTTCTTCTCTTTTTTGTTTCCTTGGCTTTGCATGTGTTATTTCCTCATTTGGGTCATTTCCCTCCTCCTACCTTCCCCTTATTAACTCCTCTGGTGGCTCAGATGGCAAAGAATCCATCACCTTCATTGTGGGAGACCTAGATTGGGAAGATCCCCTGGAGGAGGGCATGGCAACCCACTCTAGTATCCTTGGCTGGAGAATCCTCATAGACAGAGGAGCCTGGTGGGTGACAGTCCACAGCGTCTCAAAGGGTCAGACGTGACTGAGCGACTAAGCATACACCACAAGTTTAAGTTTAATATTGTCACTTAAAATTTATCCATCCACTCTTTCATATTCTGCTCTTCAAATCTTGTCAGATGTACTTGACTAGTCCATGGCATCTTTCAATATGAAGTTACAGTATAAAGGTATTTGATATTTTTGATCAATATCTAATTCATTAAAAGATAAGTTATTTGGAAAGGGAAACTATAAATATTTTGTTCACTATTGGCTCAGATGGTAAAGTGTTTGCCTGCAATGCAGGAGACCCGGGTTTGATCCCTGAGTTGGGAAGATACCCTGGAGAAGGAAATGGCAACCTACTCCAGTACTCTTGCCTGGAAAATTCCATGGACAGAGGAACTTGGTAGGCTCCAGTTAATGGGGTCACGAAGAGTTGAACACAGCTGAATGACTTCACTTTCACTTTTCATTCATTGTGACCCCCGTGTCTAACCCTGATGCAAAATATGGAAATAGATATCTGTTGGATGGATGAATGGAGGAAGTGACAGGGGTAGAATGATATCAATTGCTACATTCTGATGGAATTCTGTGCCATTTAGTGTGGATATTAAATATTACTGAGCACTTCTGGTTTAAGTGGACAATAAATTCTTACACATATTTGACAAGGCCCTTGAGTAGATTTTTAGTATTTGTAACTTCCCAGACATTATCACTGAATTTTATTTCACTGGATGGGCTCACTATTTGTTAATAAACAGCAACAGGCAGAAGAGAAGGCAGTTGCACATATTAAAACACCACAATAACTCGAATGCACAGTTGGTTTAATGTGTAGAGGTGGGAGTGATATCAGAAAGAAAAAAGTCACTGCTCTTTTCTTTAGCACAATGCAAGTGAATAAACAGATGGCTTAACATCTTAAAGCTTGTTAGTTGTTTCATATTAATCATCTTGACTCAAGGTTGCTATTCTCCAATAATGCTAAAAGAAAAATAAATAACTTTAGATAACTGGCTTTTTTTTTTTTTGAGAGAGAGAGAGAGACAGAGAGACAGAGATGAATTCTTGACATAAGGGTCTAGTTACTGTGGGGTGTTGTAGAATCTCTTTCTCTGAAGATTGCTAAAAGTTGATGACAGTTTAAGTAGAGCTCTGCCTGGAGCCATAGGAACTAATTGGATGACCCTTCTACTGATCAGTTTCCACTGTGAAGAGTGCTACAGGAAGTCTCCCTGGAGATGGCTCATAGCAACTAGGACAAAAACAGTCTCTCGTCCAGAAGCTTCAATAATCAAATGTCATGAAATGCAGTCTGAAGAATAGCTTGTTATTTATCACTAATATTTGAAGGATCTAGAACTTTTTACATTTTATATAACCTCATTATTTTTATATCCCATATCAGGTTACCATTAGAATTGTGCCTATCCCGGTTCTCAGGTGGATATATATCTGTCAACTACTCATGGAGTGACCACAGGGTGTTTAACATGACATTAGATGTCTGGAATTAGTTGCTCCTTCAGGACTGATCCATTAGTAGGACAGATAAAACCAGTGAGAATGAACTCTCTCCTGACATACAGGCAAAATGAGTACATGCAGAGAAGTACAATCACAGGGGTGATGACCATACAAGTTTATAAGTACCATGAACAATGGGAAATATTTGTAGAAAAGTAAGGAAGAAGAGGCTTGGAAGCTGTACAGAGAGAAAATTATATGTTTGTTGGATAGAAGGATAATTTATAAGAAGCTCTTGAAAAGGCTTAGAAGATATTTTCAAGAGAGGGAGGGAAGATTTTGCAAGACGATGGATGAGATTAGTGGGAATAGAAGGTGCAGGTTTGGTTTATTTGTATTCAGGAAATATATTGATCCTTTGGGATGTCTGTCTGGGCTACTTCAACATGTGCATACAATTTACTTGGTAAGGTTACAGCCTTTGCTCTCAGGAGAACTGTTCCACTCGACACTGCCTATACCAGAGTGTCTGTGTTGGCATAAGGTCAGATTCAGAATAGCCCCAAACCTAAGTTGATCACTTAATTCAGCTATATTCTATGTGACTTCAGGTAAATTTACTTCAGTTTTCCAGGCTTCATTCTCCTAATCTATAGCATGGAAGTGTTGGATCAGAGAGAGGTCCTCAACAGAAGCAGCCCCAAGGGACTTTTGAAAACTTGTAAATATTCAACTTTAGCGTAACAATGTTTGCATGCATGCATGCTAAATTGCTTCAGTTGTGTCCGACTCTTTGCGACTATATGGACTGTAGCCCACCAGGCTCCTCTGCCCATGAGATTCTCCAAGCAAGAATAGGAGTGGGTTTCCTTTTCCTTATCCAAGGGTCCTTCTCAACCCAGGGATCAAACTTGTGTCTCTTAGGTCTCCTGCATTGGCAAGCAGGTACCATACCACGAGTACCACCTGGGAAGCCCAACCATCCTTGAAGGCACTACAATCATCCAGGGAGTGAAAGCCAGGAATGATAACGCCTGGCAATGCACAGGACATGGCAGATGAAGGGAAAAGAAGTACCCATCGTGTAGGACTTTGGAGAGGAAAATTTCAAAGGGGGACACCTGTTTGCAATTATCTAACCCTATCATCTAATTCCATTTAGTTATGAACACAAGATATTTTGGGCTAAGATTTAATTGTCATAAAACTTTCCAGCAAAGCAGAAACCACATAATGAAAAACGGCACTCTCTTTTGTTTTGAATTTTACTAAAACTTATTCCTCATTATAGAAAATCACCAACACACACTTATAACATTGCATGTATAGCTCTGGATTCACTGTGCCCCTCTGAGTAGGTGCAAGATGAAATGAGTTTGCAATGCCTTCTATTACAGAGACATATGAGTATTTATTCACATGTGGACATACACAGGTCTATTACACATCACTGTTATATCTTCTTCATATTACTTCATAATGTTAACTTTTTTAAATGATCATTATACACAGGTGATATTTTCTGTGAATTTTATTTCACAGAATTTTTATAATAAACTATTTGGTATAAAAGGGAGCTTTGAATCTAATAGAGTTGAGAACCAGTGGACTGGACAATCTCAAATATCTTTAAGCTCTTAAATCCATGGGTTTGTAAGTTTTGCTTTGATTTGCAACAAAGGAGAAACTCTTAAATGATTTTCACTAGTGATATTCCACTCAATGTCTAAATTCTAGAGTGACTGAAGCGGACTTTCTATTTAGTTTACAATCTTTCCACTTTGTTCACCTGAGAAGGGAGATGGACAGATAATCAGGAGATCAACACAAATTGAAAATTCACTCTAGCAGGTAATGATAAGAACGCTTAAGAAATGAGAAAGTATGTTTTCCTAATGACATCATTTAGACAGAAACTTCATTCACAAACAGTAAATTTCATTTTCTTTAAAGAAGGCAGAACTGTACTGTGTTAAGTAGTTCATTTTTCCCCTGTTTTACTGACATTCTGTTCAAGATGAGAAGAGGAAATAGGACACAGAAGCATACTGCTCTTCAGAGCACATGCCATATTTCATCATTTTCACTACTTTGAAATCTGGATAATTCCCCCTCCTTTGCTTTCTGTACACACATGCAACCACACCAATCACTAAAGTAATTAAGTCAGGCAAGCCCGTACCACCTCTATGGGAAGGATGTTGAACGGTTTTCTAAATAGGATGCATACAAATATTTTAGTAGTGTAATCAATAAGCTCCATTCTATAGGGCTTTCTAATTTGCACATGTCACTCCTTGAGAGTAAAGCACAATAAAAGTGGACGTTTTGCAGTCAGATGCCTTAATTTTTGTTTCATATTTCACCTCTGGAACATGATCATCTACTAAAACAAAACCTATGGGGTAGAAAGGCATGTTCCCATTTTGCCAATCAAGCAGAAGCATGAATGTTTGCCAGGATATCTGGCAGTTCTGTTCAGACTGGGCATTTCTCATCCTTCTATTGATGTGACCTTCAAATGACGGAATTGGATCAAGAATAACACACTGTGATGGAACTTGTAAAAGTAATGGAGCTGCTGACAAATGCACCCAGGATGACGGCGAAACTTAAACACACAGTAGGTACTGTGGCAGTGAGATTAGGAGCTAATGTTTTCACTGTAGACGTTTCCCTCTTATTCATGTTTAAGTCACAAAATTCTTTGACATCTAGTCCCAAGTGATAAGAAAGAAGTATAATTGCTCCAATGGAGCCACTATAATTGAAAGAAAGGTAGAACAGCCTAATAATGCTCATGCATGCCATACTGACAGATTAATTTATTCATTCATTCAAACATCTTTATTGACTCTCTACACAAAATACTATTAGTTGCTAAGGTAGATAAAAGAGAGTCTAAAGCTTTATTTATGCTCAAAAGTGCTACTGGTTGAGTTTAGGAGCTAAAATCATTTGGAGGAATGTTTGCTTCATGTTCTGTTTCATACCACACATTAGTTCATTGAAGAGGGAAAGATAACTTGTCTTTGGAACGACTGCAGGAGGCTTCTTGGAAGAGGTACCATTGCAACTAGACCATGAGAGAGGAGTTATGATTCTAGCACAAGGCATTCCAGTCAGATAGAGCAGTGTAAAAGTAAGAACTCCAAAATGCTCTCTGCAGAACAAGGTAGAGTTATAGTCGACTCGGGTAAAGCTGTATTAGAAAAAAAGACCAGAAGTTAAGTTGATGACAATGCAAAGATGGATAATGAAAGGATAACACATTTGGGTTACATTTAGTAGATAACTAAAAACCAATAAAGCAATGTGCTCAAAGAACATTTTTAAAAAGATGAATTAGCATGGCAAATATGACATTTCCATTCTTCAGCCTGTGCTCTGAGATTGATAACTTTTAATAATTCTGTGTTATTTTCTCACATCCTAATCATTCCCCAGTCTTGGGTAAACCCAACTACCCTTTCTCTCTGTTCCCAGTCCCTGCATAAGGGATATTGTTGCTTTGGAAAGGAGTCTATTATTCCCTGAAAGCTCAAGCTGCTCAAAGAATATTCTGAGCAAAACTTAACACCTGATGCCACCTTGGTACTCACAGCTGATTGGACCATGCACAAGTTCATGGGCTTCACTGGGACCCCTCTGAGTGGCCAGCACTAAGAGCTCTGCCTCACAGGGTCCAAACAGACCAGGTGGACCAATGAAGTTCTCTTTTCAACTGGTTTCAAAAGGAGACTCATAGATAATGGACAGCAGAGAGCAGAGAAGCCAGGAAAGAGAGAAGGAGTCGGCAGCAGTAAGGAAGGAGTAGAATATCTAAATAAGTAGAAATCATGTGGCAAAGAGAGGAGAGAGAAAGAGGAGGAGTAGCAGGGGCAGAGTATGAAAATAATCGTTAACCTAATCAACTTGCAAGGCTTCAATGTAGCCCTTGGTTGTCACGTGGGGGCCTGGATTTTGAGAGGGCCCCCTTCCCACCACTGAAATTCACAAGGTGACCCCTTGGGCCTGAACTGTTTGTACAAATATTATAGTTTACACTAAACACCTGCTTTCCTCCTGGGAGTCTGGAACCTTGGTATGTGCCAGGTAGTATCTGCCTAACGCAACTCCTCTAATAAAAGTCATGGCGCTAAGTCTCTCCAAGCTTCCTTGAAGACAGGGTTCCATACATGATGTTGGAACTCATTGCTGGGAACATCTGGTGTATCCTAAGTGACTACCCTGGGACAGGACCCCTGGAAGCTTGTGCCTGGTTTCCTTTACACCTGACTCTGTAGTTTGCCTTTGCTGAGTTTGCACTGTACTTTATGATGATAAAGTTTGCATTTTTTATCATCATAAATTATGGCTATGGGTATGATTTGAGCAGTCTTGTGAGTGCCATTGAAACACAGAACTGGGGGTGGTCTGGGGGACCCTGATACACAGAGCTGTTATAATAAGTTATAAGATGCTATAGGAAATTATAAGTTATAGATAAGTTATAAGATGAATAGGAAAGCCTATTCATTTGTATGTATCTGTAGCTGAGGAATAAAGCATAATAAAAACAGATCTGGATGCCAACGACTGGTGCTTGGTCCTGGGTGGTAACAAAGTATTTCTTGAGATTTCAGTATCCTGAATAATTCTGAATGAGTTTCAGTTTTATTGTGGACATCAGGAAGATCCCCACGTTCCTTTATTTACAAAGCCCCAGTTACTTAAGGTTTATCAAACAAGGCTCTAATTCTTTCCTAAAAGAGCTGAATAATACCAAAGCAAATCATATAACCAGATAAAATGATTAAGTGACCAATGGATGGTTTCCAACCTCAACTTGGGGATGCCTCATGATGCTGTTTGATTTTTTGTCCTTATTCACCAACCTTGTGTTTTTCCATGAAATGTCTTCTAACTTCAAGCTTCAACCCCACTCCTATGATTCTTTGCTGAGCAACTTGATCTCTGAAGAAAATGAAATCCATTGAAGGAGTGACTTCTACCTTCAAACCTACCTGCAGGGACCCTTTTCTTTCTCACCTCTAGTTCCAGAGGAACAACTGTTTCTCCCTGTATACTGGAAATCAGAAATCTAATCTCTACCCCATCTCTATCTTTCTCTTTTGTCCATGTCCCAATTCTCTGCATTATCCCCTCATCCATAATATCATTCATATCTGTTCGCCACATCATCTTTCTTCTCTGTATACACAAAATTCAAGGTTCTTTCATATTAAAATAACGATACAAACAGAAAGAAAAATGCTTCCTGTAACACAGCTATCACTGCATAAATTGTGAAAGATGGTTCCTGCTTACTCTTAACTTACTAAAACCATATTCACTTCTTTATTTCCATCCTACAGCTTCATTCAAAGATCTATTCACTAAAAAATTCACTGTCTTCTATCAGTCTTTCCAGTCAAGCTAGTACAGCCTGCACTGACCACTTTAATTTTTGAAATTTTCTTCTCCCACTTATTCTCAAACTTCATGTTTTCCTGCATTTTCTGTGCTGTCTCTCATGTCCTCAGTAACTTGCTCTGCATCTTCAACTTGCCTGGCTATCACCTGTCTCCTTTTGGCCCTTCCCTGTGCTCTCCATTTCCTCCAAAAGTTCCTATACCCCCTCCTCTGATGACTCTCAGACCTGAATCTCTCCACCTCACCTTCCCTCTCATGGGCCAGATCCATCCTCCCAATGACTCCCTGAGTGTTTCCACTGTGATGAAAACTTTAAGACAATACGCCTACAATTTGATCCAGTATCTTGTTCCTGAGATGTGTTCCTACTCCTTTATTTTTGATCTGATTGATGACATAAAGTCTATATTCTTTGAAACCAGTAGATTAGAATATACATTCTCAACCTCTTTCTCTCCTTCATACAGTCAATTATTCCTTAAATACTATCAGCACACTTGCTCCAATCCTCCAAAGCTCTCTCTCACCCTGCCACTTCTTCCCATCATTTCCCAAACAGTTGTTCATCTAGGAAATGGCAAGAGCTTTCCTGACTACTCCCCACCAAAACCCACCCTCCACAAAGTCATCAGAGTCAGCATCCTAAAAGAGATATCATGAGCTTGGGCTTTTCAACCAGATTATCCAGATTTGAATCCTGACTCTGCCACCATCTTGCTATGTAGTCTTGGGCAAATAATGTGCCTCCTCTATGCCTACCTTCATTGGTAGAGTAAAATGCTGATAATAGCGAAGACCATTAAATGAGCTAATACATGTGAAACGACTAAAATGTATCTGGCATTTAGTAAGTGATGAACTAATGTTATTTTATAATCATATATCATATTATTTCTTTATCTGAAAAAATATTATATCTCTCTTGATACCAAATGAGAAACAGTATTTCCTGCCATATCAAAAACTAAGGATGTCATGGTCATCAGTGATTCCAGCCCTCCAGGATGCTCAGGAAGGAGAAGGGCACTGTGGGACCTGGCAGCCACCAGGCTGCAGCCCCTCCCTATGGGGAGCCTTGAGGAACTCAGGGTGTGAAAATGCAAATTACTGACTCCAGAGAGCTGAGATGCATATGAAAGGAATGATTTCAGTGAACCCAAGCTCTTGTTTCTTCCCATTCATAGGAAAGCATTAAACTCCTTAACTTGGGATATCTGATTTCCTTTCATTATCAATAAGTTCTTGATGTTCAGATTGCTGCTGCTGCTGCTGCTGCGGCTAAGTCGCTTCAGTCGTGGCCGACTCTGTGCGACCCCAGAGACGGCAGCCCACGAGGCCCTCCCTGTTTCTGGGATTCTCCAGGCGAGAACACTGGAGTGGGTTGCCATTTCCTTGTCCAATGCATGAAAGTGAAAAGTGAAAGTGAAGTCGCTCAGTCGTGTCCAACTCTTCACGACCCCATGGACTGCAGCCTACCAGGCTCCTCTGTCCATGGGATTTTCCAGGCAAGAGTACTGGAGTGGGGTGCCAGACTACCTGCCCTTTTTTTTCACAATTTCTATATAACTTGGCTCTTCTCCCTTTCCCCCTCAGAGCTGTTCTCTCAAGCTACTAAAGATGCTGTCTCCCGGGCTTAAGTCCTAAAAATTTTTGCCAAAGAAAATATAACTCTCAATTTTTAGGTTGTGACTAATTTTTTAATTGACACAAATAAATATGCAAAATTTCAGTGAAGCAACCATCCCTAGAAGAGTAACTTCTAGGGAGTAACTGGCTCCTTATCTGGTGTCTTAAAGTATATGATTTCTTTCATTATCATAGAATATACCACACCATATGCCATGTCACAAGTCTGCTGCAGAAAATTACTAGCTCAAGATTAGATATCAGTATTCCCAGAATGAGTGAATGAGTGTGTGAACACTCGGCCACAGGCCATTTTATCACAGTCCAAATTAAGTATTGTTATGTTTTCCAAAGCATTTGTGATAAATGAAATTAGCAAAGGATATACAGGATTAAAAAAACAAATAGCAAGTCCACGTGATAAAAATGCCTGTGAGTATTTAAAATGAATATATGGACCATCTCTAAATATTTTGGAATTTACACTGTTAATTAAGGAAGGTTCTAAAACTGTTGTGAGTACAACTGAACTGCTAATATAAATAAACACTTATTGAGTACTTACTCTGTGAAAGGTGACACACTATATTTTTCTCACAGTACTAAACATATAATTGGATGAAAAATGAGGAATAAACAGATTCTAATAGAAAGCAAACTGTAAGTGATATAGGGCTTCTATGGTGGCTCGGCTGGTAAAGAATCCACCTGTAAGGCAGTAAACCCAAGTTCAACTCCTGGGTCAGGAAGATCCCTTGGGAAAGGAAATGGCAACATACTCCAGTATTCTTGCCTGGAAAATCCTATGGACAGAGGAGACTGGTGGGTTACAGTTCACGGGGTTGCAAGAAGTCAGACACGACTTAGCAACTAAACCACCAACCACTGCAAGTGATATAATCAATGTCTTGAGAATGTCCTCACACTTAGACAATGGAAGGGAATATTAATACTGAAGAAGGACATCAGCAGGTCGTGTTTCATGAAAGAGCTTGAAGTTTTCTGGAGGCTTGAAGGGTGAGTAGGATTTGAACAGAGGCAGAAGGTTAGGGAAATGTTACTCCAGACAGAAGAAACAGTGAATTATTAGTTTAATATTGATTTCCATGGTTACACCCTATCTGTGGTCTGATTACACAGTGAAACCATGCAGGACCCTGTGGGGCTCCACGACACAAAAATCTTTCTGCGTCTCTCATTTCTTGACTACAAGAAACAGGCTTCATTCAGCACGTATGACCCACCCCTGAGTTCCAAAGAACAAATTCAAGCAGTTTTGAATCAGGGAAGGGAAGGGATGCAAAGAAACAATACAGCAGCCTTGGGGCAGGGTCCTAATTCCCCTTCAAGGGATACACAGAATCTTTGAGCGGTTTTGCAGACACTGACACCCCCAGCAGGTGGGGAAAGTTAACTGTCTATTGCCCACCAGCACAGAGATCCCTGACTGGTTGAAACCAGATTGACGATGCTGACTTCCTCTTATCTCACCACCAACCCATCAGAAATGCTGATCACACCCTCTTTGAACCATTACTATAAAACTCCTCACTACCTGCTCCAGGTTAGGACACCCAGTTTTGAGGGCATTAGCCCACTGTGGCCCTGTTTGCCTGGCAAAGCAATAAAGCTATTCATTTCTACTTCACCCAAGACTCTGTCTCCAAAATTTAACCGTGTGGGGGTACAGAGGCTGGATTTAGTCTTGGTATTAGTAGGAGAGCAGGCTTCTTGGGAAGAGCCAAGAGAGAGAGTAGAAGCAATGCCAGATGTGTGGTCACACCAGGGACATCAACCTGGGACCAAGTGAGAAATACTATGATTTAGAAGGCATCGTGGCATGTGATTCACCTTGGAGCATCCATAACTGGTTATGGAAAGAAAATTCACTGCACATTATCTGTAATGACACTCCCTAAATGTGGGATGGGGGTGGGGCTGTAGATAGGCTAACAGAAAAACATATTTGAGATATTCTGGGGTTGTGCCTTAAAGCACTTGATTGGCAAAAGATAATTGCACTGAAGATGGAACAGGTTTTGATACTCAAGCATAGCACTCAAAATAACATCCCACTGACTGAAGGGAGGCAGGCATTCAAAACATCAACTCATAACACACACAAAATGCTTACAGCAACAGTGCTACCCTCCATGGGGTAGCTTCAGTCACTTGGTCTTGCAAATTTACAGTCAGTGCTTCCAAGCAGTAAGTTCATTAAAACCAGGAAACTGCTTGCTGCTGCTACTGCTAAGTCACTTCAGTCGTGTCCGACTCTATGCGACCCCATAGACGGTAGCCCACCAGGCTCCCCCGTCCCTGGGATTCTCCAGGCAAGAACACTGGAGTGGGTTGCCATTTCCTTCTCCAATGCATGAAAGTGAAAAGTGAAAGTGAAGTCGCTCAGTCGTGTCTGACTCTTAGCGACCCCATGGACTGCAGCCTACCAGGCTCCTCCATCCATGGGATTTTCCAGGCAAGAGTACTGGAGTGGGGTGCCATCGCAAACTGCTTAAGTAGTTTAAAGTGACAAACAGTTCTAAAAACAAATGTTTGAACTACATGGATTCCAAACAAATTTATCACAATCAGAACTGTTATGGCACACCTATAATGACTAGAATATTAATTTATGACAATAACATGTCAAATTGTTTTTCTCGTTACTCTGCCACCGCTAAAAGAGAACGTACTTGTTTTTAAGGGTGTTCCATTTCCACTCATGCTCACTCCCGTTGGTTGTATCATTTTAAGAGCATGCTGAATTATTTCACCTACTTTGTCCTCTTTTCTTTTTTGTCCAAAAATGGCTATAGATGTGAATGTGGATTATTATATAATAAGGATGCTCTCATGTGTTTGAGGAACCCCAAACAGAGTCTAGTCTAACTGTGATGTGTTTTTTAAATGGATACCGATATACAGATACATACACACTTGTCTTTCATTAAGGGCTGTTGGAGGTTTCCCTGATAGCTCAGTTGGTAAAGAATCCTCCTGCAATGCAGGTGACCCCAGTTTGATTCCTGGGTTGGAAAGATCCCCTGGAGAAGGGAAAGGCCACCCACTCTAGTATTCTGCTCTGAAGAATCCCATGGACTGTATAGGCCATGGGGTTGCAAAGAGTTGGACACGACTGAGCGACTTGCACCTTCACTTCCACTTCATGGGCTGTTTTGCCAGAAACAAAATTACATTTTATTCATACATTAAAATTGTGTTATTCCCATGGACATTTATCTTACAAAATAAACACACACACACACACACACACACACACACGTGAAGAGTGAAATAACTAAATGTTATAACCACACAGTCTCCACACCACTAAGGATCTTTGGTCCCCCTCCCCCACCAACCACACCTTTCAAAGGAGCCCAGCCTCCCCACCACTCTCTTCACTGATGATGAAGGAGCAAATACCGCCAACGAGATACAGGTTCAAGCAGTTTCTGGCACACAAATCATGAACAACACCAATCTCATGGAGAGCCGACAAGAGTATCTTGAATGCTGAGACTGACAGAAGCCTGGCATACATACAATCAGTCTGTTCAAGTCAGTACTTCCCAGCAAGTTTAGAAACACAATTATCTCTTAATGAACTCCAAATTGCTTCTAGAATTTAAGTACCATGTTTACCTCCTTCCAGGATCACCATTGGGAAGAAGAATATGTCCAAAGGAAAGGGTGGGAAATCATGAGGTTGGGATGATTCCCCTTTCCTTCCCCTCCTCAGAAATGTTTCCTGGGAATGGAAAGCTGGTCCAGTACCTGATGTTTTCTTCAAGCATCTCTTAATGGACAGCACCAAGCAGCAGCCACATTGTTGATTAGCACAATATCAATGTCCAATTGATTATACCCAGAGCATATCAATATGTGACCATCAACATTAAACCTTAGAGCAGTTTATGTAATATTTCAAGTGCTGAATTTTAATTGGGTGATACACTGAATAAATAGCAACCTCAATGATTCATCTGGTTTATAGATTTTGTGTTTGTTTGAAATATTGTTCTAATTGGGTTCTAAATAGTTAAATAAGAATGCATATTAATTATCACAGTATAATAATGTTCTATTGTCCACATAAATATTAAAGTTTTTTTTTATGATCAGCATGATTTCAGTGAAAACCAAGTAAATTAATGGTAATTGGCATGCAGATAAAAGAAGAAAATGGTTTTCTTACTATTCAAAGTTTCCTCACTTGAATTCATTTAGTATTTAATATGTAATACTAGTATTCATAATGCATTAGATCATTATTGAAAGGTTTTTAGGAGTTTGATTGTCATAAAATTTTAGAAGGTTACTTTCTTGACACTGTTCAGAAAACATACTTATGTACCAAATTTATAAAATCACCAATAAACTCTCAGCAAATATAAAGAATTTCATAGAAAAAAAAGGATTTCTCTTAGAATTATTTTTATATTTTACTTAAAGAAGCAAAAACTAAACAGTGGAACATTTTGGCAATCTCAATTTTAGGAAAAAATCACATTTACTTACAAGGAATCTAGAAGTCAAAAGGATGACATTCCATCACCAGCCTGCAAATTAACAAAACAGAACTTAAGACAGTATTACTTTACTCAGGGCACTTAATTGAAGAAGACAGTAAAAAGCATGATTATATTATTTCTGATTCAACTGTGTAAATGTATAACATTGGTCACAGCAAATAATAATGGTAGCAATAACAATATCACAATCCTTTTATCTAAAGATTTACCTGGGGTGCACCATAAATCTATCCCTTTTTTTAAAGTGCTATCCATCCACATGCTTAGCAGGTCAGACTGTTCATTTCTTTACATGCATGCTAAGAAATCAACCAAAGGATTAATACAGTAATCGAGAATAAAACTGTGGAATCGTATTCTGAACTGGCACCAACATATATTCAGAAACTCAATTAAGCTCATAGGAAAAATGATTTATTATGTCATTGAGGTTTTCCAACAAGTGTGCACAAATCGTTGCATCTAGATATGGATGCAAGCTAATCTACAGCCTCTGATGGAGCACTGTCGTCTGGGTTGCAGGGAGTCACTGGGGTTTTGCGTTGATGTTAGCTCTGCCGTTTTGACACTCTGCCCAGCTGCTCTAATTTTGCTTCAGTGTACTCAGAGCTGAGTCTGAAAGCCTCAGAGCATGGGCACAAAGAGTTATGTTAAGGCAGGATCAGAGGTGCAGGGAACCAGCAGCACCTACACTGATTTGCAATCTCGAAACTGGTGTGAAAACAGCATGGTGGTCTTGACCGGACGGACACTCGCATGGCTAAGGGCAGGATGAGAGGTTGAGACAGACATACATCCAAATGCTGCTTCTTCTTGCTCTCATCACCACTTTTTTTCTATACCATAATGGCTCAGCATAGAGTCATTTTATAATAAAAGATATAAATTCAATGGAAAGGTCTGTGTTTTTAACAGCAGATAATCTATCAGGATGTTGTGTGTCAGGCATTTACCAGGGCTTATATGTATAACATTAACAGCCTTAGGTCGAACTTCACATGTTATCAGAAGATTTAACAGTGGGTTTTGTTAAATTTCTTGTCTCTTTTATCTACGAAGGTAATGATACACAAAGCACAAACACAGATCTTTAATCTGGGAGGAGTCTGCAACAATAAGATGAGTTTTCAGCTTTTGAGCAAGCTGCATGTCAAGATACTTGGCAGAGTTAAGTGATACAATTGCAAAGTTAAATAACAGAAGGGAGAGGCATCAAGAGGCAAAGAAAAGATGGAAAATTTGTGTTTTCAGGTGAGATCTGGGAGGAGGAGGAGAGTCATCTGAGTGGGGAGACATAAAAACCCTCCACAGTTAACAGGAACTGAAGAGAAATTGATTTAGAGAGAACAGAGGCATAATCATGGTGTTGAATAGCACATTCAGTAATGAGTCTGATTTTTGGAAACGCCAAGCTGAAGGAGGGGCCGATAACTCTGAGACTGACACACGCCATAATTTCCTCAGAAATGAGCCACTCCTTCAGCCCTCTCGAGACGAGTCTATGTGACACAGTCTCAGAAGTATGTTGAGGGGTAAAACTAAGGCAAGAGGGTGATTCAGAAGTTTGAGGGATACATAAAAGTGATGGAATTTTAAGAAAACCCTGGAAGCAGTGGACACATGCCACAAATCGGACTCAACAGCAACGTTCAGATGTATGCATGATACTGTCTCCTAGCTTTAGAGGAAGGCGTGTGGATGGAGCTCTGTATGTTGCAGAATGAAACTGTCAGTTGCTCAGTCTCATCTAACTCTTAGGTGACCCTCCAAAGACTCTAGTCCACCAGGCTCCTCTGTCTACAGAATTCTCCAGCCACGAATACTGGAGTGGGTAGCCATTCCCTTCTCCACGGCATCTTCCCGATCCAGGGATTGAACCCAGGTCTCCTGCATTGCAGGCATTTTCTTTACCATCTAAGTCACCAGGGAAGCCTGGATGTATGTTGCAAAGATGTCAATTAAAAAGTCTCAGAGAGAGGGAGAAGATCAATGAAAGAACTTGAAAGTACAGCTCACTGGAAACTATTACAAAAATAAGGAAATGGTGTTGATTTAGTGACAACAGCCTATGTTCTAGTAAACTTTAGGTAGGAAGTGAATGTTTCCATGGAATCCCTTTTGATGCCTGAATCTTTGCTTTCACTCAAACATGACATGTTCTTAAACAGTGACACAGCAAAAGAGGCAGGTGACGAGGGCAGTGCTGTACACACCAAGGATGCTTTGTACAGTCCTGGCAGCTGGGGGGAGGTAGCACAGACATGAACCCAGGACTCTCAGCTGCATGCCAGGCCACAGCATCAGCCCCTCCACCATCCATCCTTGGGTTTCCCATGCTCACAAAGTGTACTTCTGATCTCTCATCACACCACCTCTCAAAGCTGTTTTCTTTTAAGGCTTTCTCTTTTTATTTTTTTCACCCATAGACTATTCTGTAGACTTTTCTACCAGTCTGCCTACATAATTGATCTCTACAACCCTCTTTAGAATAAAACTTAGCTCTGCTCACTCTATTCTATACTTTTGTGTGCTACAAAGCTAGGTACCATTTCCAGATTTTGTTCATTCCTTCTCACTGACCCAAATCCTCTAACTGCCCCTCTCTCCACCATACACCCATATGCATATACACCTGTTCTTTGACCAGTTTGCTAAGTCATATAGCCATATATATGTATACACACATATAGTCCTTGAGTCTAAAATATTCCAGAATTGCACTTTAAATTTATATTATTTTAGAATGAGGCACTTGGAAAGCAGCCAATCTAAGTTTGTATTTTGTTCCAGAACTACTTTGCCTAACCTTTCAGAATGTAAGATTTGACTCAGTAGGAACCTTTGTGAAATACAGAAAAGAGCACAGTCTCTCTGGGGTCTGTTATTTGTCTCAATTGCTTATATTGTTTCCAGTTTTTAAAATTAACAGAACAGTGTCTGGTATCTGCCAAATAGAGCTCTGACAAACAGGAAGACGTGACTAAAAGAAGCTGGCGTGTGGGTTGAATATTCAATTCATCAGGGACAACTGGATTTCATGTAGACGGCAGGATGCTCTCATCAGCCTGACTCCCCATCTGAGGTGCTTACAACTCCCTTGCCTTAATCTTTAATTCTCAGTTATCCTTCTTAGATTCCAGCTTCTTCCACTACCCACTTCTACTCTTGGATTCCATGACCCATCACTCACCAGCCACACTGTATCTGTCTGTTTAATTTCCCATTCTTTTCTTCATTCACCTTTCTGTGCACTTCTGAGTTAGGCATGGGGGGTGGAGGATACAAAGGCGTATTAACACTTTCCTTTTATGTAATGTGGTTATAATCAAATTGTGAATCCCAGGATGTTTTCTCATGACATGTCAAAAAAAAAAAATCATAGCAGACAATGATTAAATTCCAAATGAATGGTATAGAGTTGTGAAGAGCAAGTAGAGATCATTGTGATTCACAGTAACTTGCTCATTCATTCAATAAAACTGTATCAGGCACTGTAATAATGCTGAGAATGACAAAGTTATCAAAAAAAAGACGAGCACATATAGTTTTCAGTTGGGGAGATATATATATATATATATATATATATATATATATGTTAGGTAGCAAAGACTGTAAAGGAAAAAAGTAATTCAGGTGATGGAGAAATTTCAATTTTGGGTGAAATGGCTATGAAGGTTCTCTTGGAATAGACAAAATTTGAATGAAGAACCCCACCAGGTGAGAGAGTGAGTCACTGAATATCTGGGGTCAGAGCACAAGAAGACCTTGAGTTGGGGCAGGTCTGGATAGTAAAATAAGAAACCTCAAGGGTGAACACAGTGGAGATTAGTAGAAGATAATGTTGGAGAGTATTGGGACCAAGATTATGAAGAGGTCTGTGGGCCCCTGGTAATGACGTAGGCTTTCACTCAAAACTAGATGTCCTTGAGAGCTTTAAGCAGAAGCGTGACATGATCTGACTCCCATGTTGACAGGCTTGTCCTGGGTGGTGTGTCGAGAGTAACCTGACAAGAGGGAAGGAACGGCAGAGTCAAGGAGACCAACCAGAGGTTGCTCTGTCAGCCCAGGAAAGAGCTGATGGCGGCTTGAAACAGGATGGTAGCTGTGGAGTGATTAGACATTTTCAGATTTTGGAGATATTTGGAAGGTTGAAGCCAAATATTTTACTGACTAATTGGGATAGTATATGCTACGTTGTGGAGAAGGCAATGGCACCCCACTCCAGTACTCTTGCCTGGAAAATTCCATGGACGGAGGAGCTTGGTAGGCTGCAGTCCATGGGGTCGCGAAGAGTGGGACATGACTGAGCGACTTCACTTTGACTTTTCACTTTCATGCATTGGAGAAGGAAATGGAAACCCACTCCAGTGTTCTTGCCTGGAGAATCCCAGGGACTGGGGAGCCTGGTGGGCTGAAGTCTATGGGGTCACACAGAGTCGGACACGACTGAAGCGACTTAGCAGCAGCAGCATGCTACAATGGAATAGTATATCCCATATAGTATATGGGATAAGAGAAAAAGATAGTGAAGAAGAAGTTAGCAGCAAGCAGGCAGGACTGACAGAAGTCTGCTCTGAGTAACTCTGCCTGGAGGTGGGACAAGTGATCTAGTCTCTGGAGTGGGCCTAGCAGAGGAGGCCAAGGTTTGGGGAGGTGCCTAAACTGGTCCCATACATGCCTCATAAAAAACTGGGCTTGGGTTTACATCACCCTTACAGACAGTGTCAGCTGCCCTCACAAGTCAGCATTGCTAGAAGTGGTAATTACTTATTCTAGATGAATGACAAGGCAAAGAAGCTGGCCAGAAGGCATTTATAATTCGTGTTTCACCTCTACCTACTGTACCGTAATGCACACTGTATCAGGCAATCACAAGTACAGCAAAGCCTTGGACCGATTTTGTTCCATCAATACTTGTGTATTTGCCTTACTCTCCTAAGCGAGAGATGAGATTATGATAACATATTCCAATTGTTTTACCAGTTCACATTGAGAGAAATAACAGTTATGGAAAACATTCACACGACATGGTGTTGAGGTGGTAGGTTTCATTGCTATATCCAACTGGAAGGAACAATATTAAGAGCTGTTTTTGACTTGGGGCAGATTACTTGATATGAATGGTGGATAGTTTTTGTTTTTTTTTTTTTCTTTAGTAACTCTTTGCAAGTGAGTTTTATACATATAACCTGAGAGGGGTTTTGTGAAGTTTATCAAGGTAATATTTATAAACTTCCCTAAAATCCCTAGCTGAAAGTGAAAATGTCATGTAATATTACTTTTCTAAAAATGACAACTATTGTAAGCCTTAATTATAATTTTAAATTCTCTTATATAAAGGAGTGTGAATCAATCAAATATAATGACTATGTGCAGATCGTAAGTTCTTTAGGGCCAAGAAGTGAGTCATTCTTTTTTTCCTCTTCCATAGCATATACTATGAAAGTTGATGATGGTGATAGTACTACCAGTAGTTATCAGTAATAATAATAATACTGTAACTGCTTAGCTCACGGTATATACCACTCATCTTTCCGGGAATTAATTAAGCAAGGAGGTGTCATTCACAATTTACTGGTTGAGCACAAGGCACAGGTAACAGTATCAAAAAAATGTTAGCATCAAACTCAGCTCCATTCAAAGGAGCCAGAATCCAAAGCTAGAGCACATAGTAAAACTAGGAGTTGGAAAGTCATAGAGTATGGATTTGAGCAGAGGTCAAAAACCATCACAGTTGCAAGGTAGTGGTTTAATCTATCTGTCTGTCTATTTTTTATTGTTTTCTTTTATTTTTAGCAACTTGAAGTGCCAGAGGCCTATCTTGCTGACCTTTCCCTTTATGTATAGTCCACAGGAAGTTTAAGCTTCCCATTCTTGTTAATAAAGTCTATTTTACTTATTAAATAGAATCATCTTATTTAAGACCTGGTAGTATCCAGTTGAAAACAGTTCCTGTGCCATCGGAGTATTTGGGGGCAATGTTCTGCCATTATCAGGGACACACATCATCTATAGGTTCATGTCTGAACATCTAGCACCTAGTATACTTTATAGCGTGTGCAAAAATACAAACATAGACAAGAGATGGCTCCTTTGCCACCTCTACTTTGTCATTAGGATCAGGGATGGTTTTCCTCCAAGTCTTTCTTAGATTAATGTCTCCAGGTTTTCTATCTTTTGGAGTGATCAATATTTAAGCACTCTGCTTAGTTCTGATATTAATTCATATTTTTCCAACTTAATTGAGATATACTTAACATATAACATTGTATAAGTTTAGCGTGTACAGTGTGTTGATTTGATACATTTATATACTGCAAAATGATTATCACAGCAAAGTTAGTTAACACATATATTCATCACCTTGAATAATTAACAATTTCTCTTTATTTACTCATATGTGTGGTGAAAACACTTCACATCTACTATCTTAGCAACTTTCAAGAATACTATGCTGTGTTATTGGCTACTATCTCCATGCTTACATTAGATCCTCTAGAACTTATTCATCTTATAACTAGAAGTTTCAACCCTTTGGTCAACATCTCCCCATACCCCCCCATACTCAGGAAATCACCATTCTATTTTCTGTTTTTATGAGTTCAGTGTTTTATATTGCACATATCAATGAGATCAAATAGTATTTGTCTTTCTCTGACTTATTTCACTTAGTATCACACACTGAAGGTGATCTATATTGTCACAAACAGCAAGATTTCCTTGCTTATGGTTGAGTAATATTCTATTATGTATACATATATACTGCATTATATTTACACACTAATATATATGTGTATATATCTGTATGCACATGTAATATATAAACATCTATGCACAATATTTATATACACACATACCTACATACACACACACATATATGTATAAATAACATTTTATTTTCATTCATTGAAGACATTCAGATCGTTACCATGTTATGTTGGACATTGTGAATAACGTTGCAATGAGCATGGCAGTACAGATAGTTTCTCAAGTTAGAGATTCCATTTCCTTTGGATATATACCCAGGAATGGGACTGCTGGATCACATGGCGGTTCTACTTTTAACTTACGAGGAAACCCCATACTGTTTCCCATAATGACTGGATCAATTTACATTCCCACCAACAGTCCACAAA
The DNA here is from genome assembly GCF_002263795.3 of Bos taurus. NCBI lineage: Eukaryota > Metazoa > Chordata > Mammalia > Artiodactyla > Bovidae > Bos > Bos taurus. The sequence goes on along the minus strand of NC_037354.1, from coordinate 12,120,848 downwards.
GATTCCCTTTTCTTCACATCCTTGACAGAATTTGTTATTTCTTATCATTTTTTATAATAGCCATTCTAACAGGTGTGAAGTGATATCTCAATGTGCTTTTGATTTGAATTTCCCTTATGATGAGTGATGCTGAGCACATTTTCATCTACCTCTTGTCCATTCATATGTCTTTTTTGGAAATATGATTGTCCAGGTTCTGTGCCCATTTTTTTTTTTTTAGTGGATCACTTTTGTTTTGTTTGACTTGGTACTGAGTTGTGTGAGCTATTTATACATTTTGGACATTAACTATCTAGAAGGCAATAGCAACCCACTCTAGTACTCTTGCCTGGAAAAGCCTATGGATGGAGGGGCCTGGTGGGCTGCAGTCCAAGGGGTCGCTAGGAGTCGGACACGACTGAGCAACTTCACTTTCACTTTTCACTTTCATGCACTGGAAAAGGCAATGGCAACCCACTCCAGTGTTCTTGCCTGGAGAATCCCAGGGACAGGGGAGCCTGGTGGGCTGCTGTCTATGGGGTTGCACAGAGTCAGACACAACTGAAGCAACTTAGCAGCAGTAAGACATACTTTGCAAAATATTTCTCCTATTCTACAGGTTGCCTCTTTATTTTGTTGATTGTTTCTTTTGCTGTGCAGAAATTTCTAACATTGTGCTGTAAAGTGGGTATATGTTTTATTGTCTATACCAAGACATTGTTACAAGAGCACAAGGGGTAAGAGTGTCAGTTGTTCCAGGACACTAGGCACTCTCCCCAGGCCTGACAATCATGTATGATTACCAAAATTACACACTTCTAGATGGCAGGGTGAGTGTGCCTTTTGCTGCTTTCTCCTATGGTTAATCAAAGTAGATTTTACTTATGGTCTTGAATAATTCTTTCTAAACAGATTTTAAAATAATTGAATTATAGTTTCACTGCACTAAGCATCTTGCTATTTAAAGGAATTGTATGGTGATTCTTGCTGCAAACTGGATAACTATAAAGTTATTCTCCCCACTCCCAATTTCTCTTTTATAAATATTATTACAGTTTGAAATGACTTAGCTTTCAGTACACCTATGTAATAATCAATGCCTGTCATCTCTGCAAATAATATATATTAACTATTTTCTTGACAGTTTATCTGGAGTCATCCTTTACTTTTTGCAGGCTTGACAGGTGGCGCTAGTGATAAAGAACCAGCCTGCGATGTAGGAGACACAGGAGATGCAGGTTCGATCCCTGGCTTATCCCCTGGAGGAGGACATGGCACCCCACTCCAGTACTCTTGCCTGGGAAATCCCATAGACAGAGGAGCCTGGAGGGCTACAGTCCATGCAGTTGCAAAGAGTCAGACACGACAGAGCGTCTAGCACTAGCACTTTGCTCTTTTCTTTCTCTCGAATCTCACATCCAATTCATGAGCAAATCCAGTTGGGCATTCCTTTATAACCCTGAATCTTACTCCTCCTCACCATCCAAAACTAAGGGACCTTCACTTCTCACCTTGTCTATTCCAGTACGGTATACTCTACTCTACCTGCAGACCCTTCTTCAGATTATTTTATTCACAGATCACTTCCACAAACCTACTTGAAACCATCACAGTATGACGTGATGGTTTAAAATAAAGTGATGGTTTAAAATAAAGTGATTACTGTTGTTTACAGGGTTTGACCTGACTTGACCTTCGCTGCGTTCCTCTCAAACCTTCTTCCTTTCCTTCTGTGGTAGTCAATCCGGGTGAAGCCAGCGCAGCGAGCAAGAATCCATCTCAGGGTCTTTGCTCCCTGTAACCCACTTGTGTTTACATAGCTCACACCTTTGACTGTTTCTCTGGCCAAATCTCACCTCTTCAGGGAGCCCACTTCAAGTCATGCTATCTAAAAGTTAAATCTCTCACTTCCTCTCCTGCTTTATTTTTCTTCATTGCACTTACTCACTTTTGATGTACCATTATGTATATTTGTTTATTTTCTCTCTCTCTAAACAGGTCACAAATTCCATCAAGGTGAGGACTTCTTTTTCTACTATATGACCCATTTAAATACGTTCTGACACATAGGAGACATCTAATTTCTATTTATTGGATGGATATAAAAGAAATGAGTAAGTGTGAGTATACATATTAGGTCAAATCTCAGGTTGAAAAATTGAAAACCAAAATGTAGCACTGAAACCTCTTTCTCAGTCAATCTTTTACCCTTTCACGTGAAAAAGGTGATAAAAAGATCATACCAGGAGCTAAAGTATGAAGTCAGCAAATGCTAAAGACTGAAGTCAAGAAGAGAGATTGTACTGTTTATCTTATTTTAAAGATTCTGAGATTGTCCTCATTGAATGCATTGCTCTTTTTTCCCCCTCTTTTTTAAATTATGAAAGTATGATCAGACATTTACAGGAGAGTTAGAAAATACAGAAAAATGTTATATAGTTCCACTGTATATTACAATTATTTTTTAAGTAGATAAATTAAGATGTTTAGTTGCAGTTTCAATATCAAACTCTCAAAAATTAATACAATGAATAGTCAGAAAAATAGACAGATATATTAGACCTGAAAAACTCTATGAACCAATTCAACCTAATTACAATTTACACAATTTTCACACAACAGCAGGGTACAAATTCTATTCAAGCTCCCATAGACTATAAACTAGGAGACACTAGAACACATCAAGGGACATAAAACAACGGTGCAAAAATTCATAGTCTAAAGTTACCAAAATCATACAGCGTCTGCTGTCTCATCACCATGGAATTCTGTTACTATGTTATTATTATGCATTGTTCTTAGTAAGAGTAGAAATTCCCGCTTTTCAACTCTGATTAAAAGATGAGCTTCCCTCCACGCCCTAAAGATCACCAGATTAGCTCTTTGTTGGCTAATGGAAGGCAAAGTGGTCCATAAGTGAGAGCCTGCCTTGGAAGACTCATTGCCTCGGTTTCCCTACGGACAGGAGGTGGGAAATGCCGGCAGCAGCACCCCAGCTGATCTCAATTGCCCTGAAGTCGCCCAGGGAGGAAGGCGGATCTCCAAGCAGTGAAGGCCCAACCATTTAGTGCTTTATAGACCACAGACAATTGCACTCAGGAGCAGGGAGGCAGGCGGTACTGACGGCAGTGTTCTGATGAGGATGCTCCCCGCAGCTCCATCCACACAGTAGCCAAACGACCCCCGATTCTGCTCTTGCTGTCACTTCTGGGTCTCTTCCAAGAGAGAGCAAGTTGCTTTAACCCAACAACAATATGAAGTTGCATCACTTCCTAAGTCAAAAATCCACTTTGTTTGGGACTGATTTTTTGATGGGGATCACGGAGTTCCACACTGTTCAAAAATGATTTTTAATCAAGATGCCTTCCTGTCAAACAGTAAAGTTATTAATGATGCTGTAATCTTCCAAATAAGCTTTGACAAATTTGTTTTTTGAAAAAAAAAAAAAAACAGCAGAAAAACCAGAAATGTGGTTGCTAACATTTGAATAGATCTTTCAAAAGGCCTGTACAGATTTAACTGTGAACTCAGAAGTTTCCTATTTCAAATTTTGAAAAGTACATCATAATTTGCTAGTTAATATGTGATTAATACAGTTTGCCTGGGTTTTTAAAAAAATCTGTACTATTCTATATGTTAATGAACACCATTTGATGCTATGGTAGTATAAATTTGAATAGAGCAGTTCATAAAACATGAACTGCTGTCCCTTTAATTTTGGGAAAGTTAAAAAATGTGCCCTTGAAAAATGAGTAGACAATAAGGGCCAGTTATCATCCCAGCCTGATGACCTATTCCTTGTATTTTAAAATGTTAATATCTAAATGATACATTCTACAGGTCTTTGCTTTCGGTTAGAAGCTGCACACATGCATGCTAAGTTGCTTCAGTAATGTCCGACTCTTTGAGACCCTACAGACTATAGTATCCCAGGCTCCTCTGTCGGTGAGATTCTCCAGGCAAGAGTACTGAAGTGGGTTTCTAAGCCCTCCTCCAGGGAATCCTCTGGACCCAGAGATCAAACCCACATCTCTTATGTGTCCTGCATTGGCAGGTGGGTTCTTTATTACTAGCACACCTGGGAAGTCTTCTGTTATAAGCTATTTCCATTATATTATCATACTGTGTCTTCATGACAGTCTTGGAATTCTTATCCTCAGTTTGTAAAGGGGGCTACTGAGACAGAGAGTTTAAGTAATTTGGCTACAAACACAAAATGAGCTCCATATTTGGGATTGAGTTGCAAATCATCTATCTACTCTCCTCACTGCCTCGTGTCAACCTCCTTACTATGGTTCACTGTGCCTTTTACCCAGCACTTCTATATGCGCAAGTTTCCTGTGGTGGAGTGATTCTATGTCATGTAGACCATGGCTTTGAGCTTATAATTCATTTAACAATGTCCTCAAATCCCAATATCAGAAACATGAAAAGCAACTTGTCCAAAGATACATAACACTGAGTCTTCTAAAAACTCTGAACTATTAAGCATATTTTGTAAATATGTAAGTACATATCTCTAAAATTATTAATGAATTCAGACATCTTATTAAGGCACAAGGGATAAAATTACTCTCAGCATAGTCCTACACTAATGAACTTCGAATTGCAAGAAAGACTCAAATGGCTTAAGCAAGTGGGTTCTTCTTTTGTATATGATACCTGGATATGACAATACAATGTTTACATCTGAATTTTCTAAATGCAATGATTCAGAGAAAGATACTCTAGAGGTCCCCTTCATGGATCACAGCTTTTTGTGGCAAAGGGGCTTGCATAACTCAATGAAGCTAGTAGTCATGCCATGCATGGCCACCCAAGACGGATGGGTCATAGTGAAGAGTTCTGACAAAACGTGGTCCATTGGAGAAGGCAATGTCAATCCTCTCCAGTATTCCTGTCTTGAGAATCCCATGGACAGTATGAAAAGGCAAAAAGAGATGACACTGGAAGATGAGCCCCGCAACTCAGAAGGTGCCCAATATGGCACTGGGGAAGAGCAGAGGGCAATTACCAATAGCTCTGGGAAGAATGAAGCTGCTGGGCCAAAGGAGAAACAACACGCAGTTGTGGATGCAGCTGGTGGGGAAAGTCCAACACTTTCAAGAACACTGTATAGGAACCTGGAATGTCAGGTCCAGGAAGCAAGGTCAACTGGACATGGTCAAGAAGGGGATGGCGAGACTGAACACTGACATCTTAAGAATCAGTGAACTGGAAGTGAATGGGTGAATTTAATTCAGATGACGTTTATATAAAGATTGAAGGCAGAAGAAGGGGATGGCGGAGGATGAGAAGGTTAGATAGCTTCACCAATTCAATGGATTTGAATTTGAGCAAACTCCAGGAGACAGCAAAGGACAGAGGAGCCTGGCATGCTACAGTCCATGGGGTTGTAAAAAGTCAGACACAACTTAGATACCAAAGAGCAACAACTGGAGAGGTGTATTGTCCAATATGGGAGCCAGAAACCACAAGTATCTATTGAGCACTTGAATTGTGATTGGTCTGAACTGGGATTTGCTGGGTACGCACGTCAGTATGAAGAGTTAATATCAAAGAAGAATGTAAAATATCACATGAATCACTTTTATAATGATTACATGTTGATACCATATTTAAGATATATTAAGTAAGTATATGTTACTAACATTAATTTCACTTGTTTTCTTCTTGTTTTTCGAAAAGAGGATACTAGAAAATTGAGACCTTCCTATGGGGCTTCCCTGGTAGCTCAGAGGTTAAAGCATCTGCCTGCAATGCAGGAGACCCAGGTTCGATCCCTGGGTTGGGAAGATCCCCTGGAGAAGGAAATGGCCACCCACTCCAGTATTCTTGCCTGGAGAATCCCATGGATGGAGGAGCCTGGTGGGCTACAGGGTCGCAAAGAGTCGGACATGACTGAGAGACTTCACTTTCACTTTCATGGGACTTACAGTATATTTCTATAGGAATATCTAAGACATGATCATTGTCCTTTCTCAAGGATGTGATGACAGATATCTGTTAAAATTACAAGTGACTGGAAAAAGAAAGTAGCATCTCCAAGAAAGCCCAAAGAAGGGGAAAATCAGTGTGGTCTACAGACACGGGGAAAGTCTGATGTTAAGGGTTGCAAGAGAGTCTTTTGATGGGCTTGATGAGGAAAAAGGATGGGATAAGGTCACTGTCAGTGCAAAGGAAAGAAAGGAAGAGAAATATTAAAAGATGACAGAAATACAATGAAAGCTCCAACTTCTTCATGAGGCCCAGAAACAGTAATTGATAATAATAAAAGAGGTATACGTATTTATTTTTCTGATTTTCTCTTAAGCTCTCTATTAATCCAGTGTTAGCAACTCAGATATGCACCTTTTTGGGGAGCCATTTGGAACATGGCTTTTGTTCCTTCAAAGAAATAACGTTTGCTAGTAACAACTGGAGTTCTTTCTCTCTTCTGAATGCAATTTGCCCCTTCATTTTTTAAAAAATCACCCATTCTGAAACAGCTCTGCAAATGATTACGAGCTTTCAATGTTACACGACTCATTGCTCTATGCATTTGTCAAAATTTCAGCAAGTCAAGAGATAACCTAAGGACATAAAAATTAACACATGTAAATTAATCACTGATTCTAGTTTGGGCTATGAAATCAATACAAAAAGTAAGTCAATTTTTTAAAGCTTCAATTAAAAAAGACATACCCAGAAGAGGTGTAACCAATAATCTGGCTTGTTTCAGTAAGAACATGTGCTGAAACCATATGTCAAAGAGAACACCAGAAACACAATCCATGGGAAATGTTTTGTTTTTAAATCTGAAATCAAAATGGTAGTGTGAAAGCTATGTTTTATTCAACCCTGAGAGAGCTGTCTCATTTATGTGACTCGTGAAATAACGAAGTTCTTTCTGGGCTATTGGCCTCTTAATCTTGTGTATTAATTCAGGTAATGCACCACTACCACTATCGTCTACGTAATTATTTTTATTTATGTACCATTAAGCTCCATTTTCATTACTTTTGGATACAAAAAAGGGGCCAAACAAAGGGTATTTGGCCAGCACCATCACCTCATTTACAATCTTCTGAAGACCCCTTTCTGGGTAGAGAATACAAATGACAGTCCCTGACATTTTTTAAAAGCAGTTTTTACTTCTTTAATTAGGAATTTCAGGCAGGACCCTCTGCTTGAACCCTTAATATTTTCAGACACTTCTGCCTCACTTCTGGACTGATTCTTCCTAAGTTTGTGCTGAATGCATTCATGCTTCGCAAGAAAGCTGCTCTCGGGCCCTTTCATATTCTGCTATAATCCTTTGGTAATTACAAAGTCTGTCTCTGCAACAATGGGCAAATCCTGGAGGAATTCGGAAGCCAGGGCCCGTGTGTAAAATCGTCCTTGGACATCTGGGCTGAATTCGCCTCCCAGGGGCCCTGGACTTAGAAAACAGCCCTGTCAGAAATGCAAAAAATCAGAGGAGCACAAAGGTGATGATGAGAATAACTCTGTGTCAGTGAAAAACACTGGTTAAATAAAGTAGGACTACCAACTTTCAGCAAAATATTTCATTTAATAGTGGATAAACCCTCACCATAGAAGTTGCAGCCCTCGTATAGCAAATTTCAAACTACTTAGCACTCCACATATAACCGTTTCTCACCCTCACACATTGCAGACCCTGGGGAGTCTATATATTTCATCCCTCCCTTTGTCTTCCTGTAATTATTAGTCCACTTTTCTTTTTTTTTTCTTTTTCCTATCAGTTACTGACATAAAAATCATATCAGAAATTCTTTAATGCCACCAACTCAAGAACATCAAAATAATATTAGTGTAATTATCGTGTTTGGCTATTTGCAATTCATTGTATTATTAAGCATTTGTAATTGGTTATAATGATTAAGCTGGAGTTTTTATAATATATGCTTTTCTTTACTTATATATCACAACAAAATACACAGTTTACAGAAATTTGTTACATTACTATTTGGAGAATTCTTAAGTCCTCACTCAGCAAAATAGTGTTAAGTGCCTCTGCCTGGTTTTGTTCTAAAGACAAATAGATAATACATGCTCTGCAGTTATCTTGGACATCTATTATTGAGATGTAATATGTAGGTAGTAAAAATCTTATGACTTTTGCTCCAATGCACTAAGGTAGGTTTAAATTGGTTGAGTAATGCGATAAAGGAATTGCCCAAATCAAGAGAGCAGAAAGCTAAGAAATCTTAGTTTACATTTTTTTCTTTTTTTGGCATACAAATTAAAAAATTTTCCCTATTATTCTGTGAACCTTTGAGGAACTGATTAATGCTCTTTTCTGCTGCATCCAGCCCAACAATCATGCACTGAGCTTCATGCTTCCTAATGACAGCAGTAATTTCATGTCAGTGTCATTTCTAGGCCACTGAAAATATATACAGAAAAATATTAAAATCATACTTACTAAAGAGTAGCACATAGGTAGTCAGGAATAAGATTATTGAGGGGCTTCTAGAGTGTTTTGCTTTTGCTTCATTGTAAGATGAAGTAAACATGGGGATTTTCAAACTGAACAAGCACTGAGCCATAACTCAACTTCATCCTTCAGTCCTAAGAATTTTTGGCAGGTAAGCAACATGCCAATAATCCTAATAATATTGAACTACCTGGTTGCATGTAGGGTTAGGAAGCTGGACCTCATTTGATCCAGAATTTCCAGGGGACCACAGTAGATTTTTTTTAAAAAAGAATCACAAAATAGACTACAGGATGGATGCTATAAGTCCTAAGTTGATGATCCTCTGGCATTTATCCAGATTGTAGATTCTGAGATGAAAGGAGACCTAAGGCATGGCCTCTATATGAAGTGGGAAAAAGGAAAAGCCAAATGATATCCCTTTAGTCAGTTATGTCCACTTTCACCAGATGTGAAGAAAACAATACAAAACTTAAGAACTAAAGCTCAAGCAAGCACAGCGTGGAGAGCTAAAAGCCATGATTAAGCTTGGGGAAAGAGAATATAAATTTCAAAGAAAAATGATTCACTATAAGCATTTACATCCTAAAGCCAATGGGGTTTTCAATAAACCATTCGAGAGGGGGGAAATGCACAAAAATATGTTTCCACTGGCAAAAGCTTGTTAAATCTCCTAAAGCGAGTTTTTGTTTTACCCCCTGCTTTGAAAGTACTCAGTTCAAGCCTATAAATTGGTTGAGGAAGGGAAAAAAATCAGTTCCTTAGGTCCTTGTAAACATTTCACTTTTATTTTTAGAAATAAGAGATTATTTTTCAAAAACTGCAGGTGTGAGGAAACTAATATTGAAAGTCTCCCGTGAACTGTTTTACACCTTACTCCATTAGAGTGTCCTTGGAGTAAAACAAATTGGATGAAAAAACACAAACCTTGTAGCTTCAGATACTCAAAAGCTTATTACAGCTGAAAATGAGTAAAATATTACAGCCACCAGGCCTATTACAATAGAGAACAGATTCAGCTTAGGCTCAAATGTAAAAGCAACCTCATTATAGCCTCCTGTTCTTTCACATGGGTCCCCATTTAACCTAACGCTTTAAAACAGAGTCTCGGTTTTCGTTTAAATTACTAGTTAGAAGAAACGATGAAAGTGTTTACTTGTGAGAATAAAAAAAATCTTAAATACAGAAGAATACTAAATTTTGTTCATTATTTCCATTCAGAGGCAAAGATCACAATGCCTCCCAAAGTGCTACTGGGTTTTAGTTTCAAAATTCAACATGGCTTGTACCCTTAGCACTTCCCAAACAGGCACTGAGATATGGTCTCAGCTTACCAGAAGAACAAAACACATCTCTCATTGTTGTTCAGTCGCTCAGATGGATTTCTTAGTGATGCCAAGGACTGCAGCACGCCAGGCTTCCCTGTCCTACACTAACTCCCAGAGTTTGCTTAAAGTCATGTCCATTAAGTTGATGATGCCATCCAACCATCTCATCCTCTGTTGCAAGATTTATGGGGAACTCCTGCACAAACACTATTTTTTCTTTTTCAGATTAACTAAAAGGTAAAAAGTAATTGAGATCTATTCATGAATATGGATTGGGGTATTTGGGATAGGCTAGGCTTTCCAGCTACTAATACAACTTTAAAATTCTTTTTCTAATTTCTATAAAACCATCTCTGACTCCACAAGGAAAATTTCCAGGTTTCAAAAAGAAATGTCTTCCTGTGATACATTATCTACACACATACACACAAACACACTTTGCCAAATAAACATACAAATTATTATAGAGGTCCGATCATTTGTTTCTTAGGTTTGTCCATGGGTGGGTACTATGAGAAAAAAAAATACTGAAAAGAACTAACGAACCACAGTCATGATTAGACATTATAAAGAAGACTGAAGTTAGTGAATTCCTAACTTTGCTCTTGTTTTCTTGTATTTATGAGGATCTTCCATCCTTCTTTCTTTCTCGAGTTCTTATGGGATTAAAATTTGTTAAGTCTACTCTTAACGTATTCCAATAACAAAGTAACACCAATTCTTTCAGTCTTCTTTATAATGCTTATTTTCCAATAATCAAATTTTCTAGAACACTTGCTTTCTGGGCTCTTTAAAGGTTTTCAAGTTGCTTTTGCAAGTGAACATAAGCTCCACTCTTGGAACAACAGTGCAAATAATTTTCTAATTATGGCATGTGATATCCTGCATGTCACTCAAGATAAAGGATGTTGAAATCAGGAGTAAATTCAAAATACTTCATGTTGAGGTGAGGAAACTGATGCCTAAAGGTACTAAGTGATGCTCCTGAAATTACTGACAGAAATGAGAATACAATAAAGAGTTATAGAATTCTAGATCATGGTCTTCTGCTATATGATGCCCTCATTTATGCTAACATTTAATCATTTGGTGATTTTTTTATGAAATTGCATTTCCACTAAGTGAATACTCTTTCCATGTGTTAGGGTAGAAGCGATGTGCTTTCTGTAAGTTTTCCTGATGCAGTCAAAGCCATCTGAAATATTTGAAAGTCATCAAAAGAAAATATACCTTTACTATTAGCATTCCATGAAAACCAGAAGGAATAGAGAATTGTAACCACCATGCATGATTTCTTACAGATTTTAGTCAATTAATATCATCTACAAACTTGCTTAGCACCCAACCTTATCCATATCAATGACTAAGTCATTAAGGGCCCTGGGGCCACACCTTGTATATTAGAGTCTCATCTGGTAATGGAAATCTTTGGATCTCTATTTCACCATTCCCTAATACAATAAGTCATTTGTAGAACATCACGCATTTGCCTAATTATTTTTAAAATATTTGCTTAGTACTTACTTGTGTCAAGTGCCTGATTTACTCCCAAGAACTGAGAAACAGGAGAGTGACTGGGAAAGAGAGGGAATCTACCCCTACTAACATGGATCTCAGGGGAATGCTTGGACTTATCAGGAAGAACAAGATGCTGTCAAAGGTCAGAGACTTGTGTCTCCTTGTTCCAGCAAAGACTTCAAGTGACATTGGGATACTGAGCCAGGCATCAGCAGTTGAAAATCAGTAGGATAGTGTCCTATAACAGAAGAAGGATATCCGAGCAAATGCATAAACAAATGAACCTGCAGTAAGTCTTTCCCATGCCCCGGGGGGGAGGCTGGTGGGGCACTGGATCCATGTAAAGGCTCAGAGTAGACAACTAGGGAAAGGAACTTGAATGAGACACTGGTGACTATTCAGCAGTTGAGGGAAGACCACGTAGAGAGACAATTCCCAACAAATCACTGTGGTCACTGAAGTCAGCACGAGTAGATGTAATACGACATTATGGACACATAGAAGAAGAGCAGAAAATTGTGCCAAGGGGTATGCATTTTCTCATTTGGACTGTAATAAATCACCACACATTTACAGGAGGAGGGAGGAGGGTTCAGGATGGGGAACACGTGTATACATGTGGCAGATTCATGTTGATATATGGCAAAACCAATACAATATTGTAAAGTTAAAAAATAAAATAAAATATAAAAAAAAATAACATCATTTTTTTTAATCTTGCATTTCTGAAGTTAGATCAGAAAAGGGTTTTATTGTGCTAAAATCAAGGTATTAACATTCTGGAGACTCTATGACACAGCCTGTGTCCATGTGTTGGTTTGTCTCCATCATCAAAGTCAGCAACGGCTATTTAAGTCTTTTTCATATCGCTCTAACAAGCTCTTGTGGGCACAAGCAGATAATCCAGAATAAACTCCGCACATCAAGATCCTTAATCTAATCACATCCAATTAAACTGAGCTAAAGCACTCAATCCTAAAGGAAATCAACCCTGAATATTCATTGGAAGGACTGATGCTGAAGCTGAAGCTCCAATACCTTGGCCACCTGATGCGAAGACCTGACTCATTGGAAAAAATCCTGATGGTGGGAAAGACTGAAGGCAAAAAGAGAAGAGGGTGGCAGAAGATGAGATTGTAGACAGCCTCACTGACTCTGGGGACGTGAATATGAGCAAACTCCAGGAGATGGTGAAGGACAGGGAAGCCTGGCATGCTGCAGTCCATGAGGTCACAAAGAGCTGGACGCGACTTAGTGACTGAACAACCACAAAATGTAACCACTTGGTCCCACTGGCCATGTACAGTAACATATTCACAGGTTCTAGGGAATTGCCTAGAGAAGGCAATGGCACCCCACTCCAGTACTCTTGCCTGGAAAATCCCATGGACGGAGGAGCCTGGTGGGCTGCAGTTCATGGGGTCGCTAGGAGTTGGACACGACTGAACGACTTCACTTTCATTTTCACTTTCATGCATTGGAGAAGGAAATGGCAACCCGCTCCAGTGTTCTTGCCTGGAGAATCCCAGGGACGGGGGAGCCTGGTGGGCTGCCATCTATGGGGTTGCACAGAGTCAGACATGACTGAAGCGACTTAGCAGCAGCAGGGAATTGCCATTTGGACATTTTGGGGGCTAGGGGCATTACACTAGCTATCACAGTGTGAGAGGAGATCGATAACCTCGGAAATTTTACATGAGATGATAATGGTAGAGTCTTGCTGAATGAGTAGACTTCCAGAGAGGTAGTGAACAGGAGGTGAGAAAGGGAGGAAGGAAGGAGTCCAGGCAGAGAGAGCCCTAGAAAAGCCAGAGTCAAAAGTCTTTCATCCATTGCTTCCTTGTTAAAAATATAATCTGCCACATAAGCAAACTGCTCTGACATTTCTAGTCATTTTGTTCACTACCAGCATCTGCTACCCTCTTGGAGATTTTCACAGATTAATATCCTATTTCCATAACTAGCTAAGTACTAATGTTAAGTAAGCTAGCTGTACTATTCAAATATTCGTTCTTTACCCTCTCTTTAAAAATGAATACAATAATATTCTCCTATTTAGATTTCAAATGTCTTTCATCATTCATATGGACTGAATACCATGATTACAAACAGCATTGAAATACATTCCCCCTGCAATCAACAAGGATCTCCATCATCTGGTCCTGCTAATTTACATATACTATTTACAGACTTCTCAGACTATATCTATGTATACACCATTTTATTTACAAAATAATCACCTCCCTCAATGATCTTCTTTGAGGTTTAAACCTTCCACAGTTCCCAACAGATTGGTGCAATTTATTTTCACTTGCTTTTCACCCAAAGAGGATGGGTGAGGAGTATGTGAAAATTAATCAAAAGCAGAATTAACAGGAAGTACAGGGAACAAGATGTGGTAGGTCCATTCAGTTCAGTTCAGTTCAAAGATAATCAACAACAATCTGTCAACACAATGGTGCCTCTGGTTACCCAACCAAGATCTGGGGACATTCTAGACAACCCCATGTACCAGAAGCATACATGCCTGCCAAGGACCACCTTGAAACAGAAACCTCATGGAGTCTGGGAAATACATTCAGAATTGTCTCTACTGAATAACTCAAAACCAGTAACCATGCTCTAGTCCCAAACTGACTGGAGATCTCTAAATGGTTCCAGGTTAGGACTGGCTGACTCTTCCCAGGAATGTTCAGCAGGATATCTGAATCTGAGAGTTACACAGAGTTTTCTTATCATTTATGGGTCTCAGATCAATCGAGATAATTGCAAAGTTCCCCTAAGAGAATTAATATTTTGTAGTAGACTTAAACGTGTCTATTCTTAAATATCCCTCAGGTATGAGCAAGCCACAAATTTAACTAAACCTCAAAGGTAATGTGTCTAAACTCAAGGGAAGGAAAACAGTGAAACCAGGGGTGGTGTCCAACTCTTTCCTCTTAACCATTATTTTTCACAGACTGTTGTCTGACCTTGTTGTGAAAAACACTCACTTGATATATATTATTTAAGAATATATTTATGTTGCCTTTCTATAATAACATTTCTATCTCTCTTGTGTTTTTGTCCCCCTAAATATATCCCTACCCTCTTGTGCTATTTCTCTGGATCTTTCCTTGGTGACCTAGCCTAATTTCCAAGGATAGTTGCATTCCCACTTGCTTTTCAGACTTCATATTGCCCTGATTTTTGCAAAGTTTGTATTTTTCTATTGTTTTAGTCTTCTCTATGTATTGGGAATTTTGGCTACAGTAAAAGTTTCCCTTAAAGAATCAACAATGCTGTGAGAATTTATTTAACAAGTCATCTGGAAAAGATTGTAAAATATATCCTATAATCATTTACATCTTGCTATTCATGGACAGCGTCCATGGATATTTGAAGAATTTTAGGCATTAAAGTAGCAACTAATATTTAAATAGTGCCTGTTCTATGCCAAGTGCTGTGAAGAAAGCCAGGGATGTAAGTACAAGAGAAGAGAGTGAGGGATTTAACTGTGTGTATAATACGGTTCCTGCCACAAAGAAAAAAGTCCAGAAAGGACAAAGATATGCAAATAGTTATAATATAACGTGATAAGTGCTTTTAAAAACATATGAACCAACTCCTTTGGGAACACAGATAAATGAGCAATTAAGTCAGCCTGAAGGAGTTTAGAGAAACTTCAGATAAGAGGTCATATTTTTGCTGGGCTGTGAAAGAAAAGCAAGTCTCCACTAGGGATTTGAAGATATTGAAGAGACAGAAGGGAAAGAGGAAAAGTATATAACAATGAGAAAGATCATCATGAACAGGGGTTCATCAAAATTAATGGCTCAGTTCCTGGCACGTGTCCAATTGCAATAAATATTTTTGAATGAATGATTATAAATGAATACATGTTTGAAGAATTGACTACATCCTTACTATTTTTTTATGGTTTAATGTATGGATATTCAAGGGTAGGTAGAGGGCATAACCCAGAGAAAGCAATGGCACCCCATTCCAGTACTCTTGCCTGGAAAATCCCATGGACTGAGGAGCCTGGGGGGCTGCAGTCCATGGGGTCGCTGGGAGTCGGGCACGACTGAGCGACTTCGATTTCACTTTCCACTTTCATGCATTGGAGAAGGAAATGGCAACCCACTCCAGTGTTCTTGCCTGGAGAATTCCAGGGACGGGTGAGCCTGGTGGGCTGCCATCTATGGGGTTGCACAGAGTCGGACACGACTGGAGTGACTTAGCAGCGGCAGCAGCAGCAGAGGGCATAACCAGTACTTTGGCCACCTCATGCGAAAAGTTGACTCATTGGAAAAGACTCTGATGCTGGGAGGGATTGGGGGCAGGAGGAGAAGGGGACGACAAAGGATGAGATGGCTGGATGGCATCACCAACTCGATGGACGTGAGTCTGAGTGAACTCTGGGAGTTGGTGATGGACAGGGAGGCCTGGCGTGCTGCGATTCATGGGGTCACAAACAGTCGGACACGACTGAGCGACTGAACTGAACTGAACTGAGTGGGCATAATGGTAGCTGATTGCATACTACTCCTGGGGGTCATTAACTGCAGTTATTCTTTCATAGTTTCCATGACTGGACATGGAGATGGACATCCACCAAGAAATGAATAGAGGACAATGTGAAGGAACTACAACCTTAGCATTCCTCAGCTTAGCAACGTAGCTTCTCTCTAGACTAACAGCTCCCAGGCAATGAGTTAAGCACTGGATTTATAGCCAGATAGTTAATAATGTGCTAAACAGGACAGGGTGGGTGGAACAGGCCAGGTAGTCTTAACAGCAAATAAAAGTCTTCTGAGAAATGGAGCCTGTCTGGACTGCAGAGAATAATAGAGGAAAACAAAGTCATGGAGGACCAGAGAGAGAGAGTAGGCTCTGTAAGACCTTGGAGAATAAGTAAAAAAGTATGGGCCTAATAGGGATGGAAAAATTCAAAGTAATTTACGTAGGAGTTTAATACGAGTGGTAGCTCAGATGGTAAAGAATCTGCCTGCAATGCAGGAGACCTAGGTTCAATACCTGGGTCAGGAAGATCCCCTGGAGAAGGAAATGACAACCCACCTCTAGTATTCTTGCCTGGAGAATTCCATGGACAGATCATGGAGGTGCAAAGAATCAGACACAGCTGAGTGACTAACAATTTCAGTTAATATGAGAAAGTTTGAGTTTCCAAATTAAAAAAAAAAAAATCATTCTGCTTCAGGAAGACCTGTGGATTGGAGAACATTTGTGGGGGTTGGTATCTGAGTAGAGTCTGAGACAGGAGCCCCAGTGCTTGTTCAAGCAGGAGGAGAGGTAGTGCAGGGCTGGTGATGGCAGTCGACAGAACTGGGAAGATTTGAGAGAGACTTGGAAGGTAAGACAGAAAGTATAAAATACCTACTGCAAATTTAAGTGTTTACTCTATATTTGTGAAAACATACAAATCCTTTCCACTAGGGTAACTCATTGATTCTTCCCCTTTTCAACAAATATTTACTGAGCATTACGGCCAAGGCACTGAGGACTCAGCTGAAGCCAGAGAATCAAGATCCCTGATCCACTAGAGCTTATATTTTGGCAGGTAGACAAACAAACAAATAAGTGTGTGGACAGAATAATTTCAGAGAGGAAACCCCTTTAGACCCAGCGGTTAGGAAAGAGTGTTGGAGATGAAGAAACCTGAGGTCACTGGAGGATAAGAAGCCAACCAACAAGAAAAGGACCATTTATACCTCATCCTTGAGTTAGGTCTCCTACCAGTCTCTTTATTATCTCACTGATCTCTCTCTTTTTTGAAAATTCAAAAGGTTTTTTTAAACCTATCTGTATTCACAAGAGTTTTGGTCTACATATATGTCCTCCGTGTCACTACAATGAAACCACGAGGGCAAGTGATCTTCCATAGGAGCTCTGCTTACCTTCTGCCTAAGAAACAGAAAGAACACATACTGGCCTTAAATAAATAT
Source organism: Bos taurus (assembly GCF_002263795.3). NCBI lineage: Eukaryota > Metazoa > Chordata > Mammalia > Artiodactyla > Bovidae > Bos > Bos taurus. The sequence goes on along the minus strand of NC_037354.1, from coordinate 12,103,635 downwards.
CGAAAGAATAACGTAAGTTAAACAATTTTGTATCCTATCACACAATCCTGACTGATAGTCGTTTTTGTTGAAACAGATTCAGGTTTAAAACAGATTGGTTTCATTATCTTTTTCTTTTTTTAAAAAAACTGATTAACATTGCAGCATACATTTAATTGCTGATTAACATAATGATCTGAACACCTTGAAATTAATAATATTAGAGCTGTTATTTATGGATATATCAGCTGTCTGGAGAACTAGTTCTCCAAAGATATATATATATATATATATATATATATATATATATATTCAACTTCTATGAATTTTTAGCAATTTGTTTAGAGTTTTTCATTTAACTCTTTATAAAAATTATTCTAGGTTGAAATCTTGACACCATGTTGCATAATAGAGGTTCTTAATTATTAGAATTCTTATAATTTTGAAATTAACAAAAGATATGCTGCTGCTGCTAAGTTGCTTCAGTCTGTGCGACCCCATAGATGGCAGCCCACCAGGCTCCACCGTCCCTGGGATTCTCCAGGCAAGAACACTGGAGTGGGTTGCCATTTCCTTCTCCAATGCATGAAAGTGAAAAGTGAAAGTGAGGTCGCTTAGTCATATCCGACTCTTTGGGGCCCCATGGACTGCAGCCTACCACGCTTCTCCGTCCATGGGATTTTACAGGCAAGAGTACTGGAGTGGGGTGCCATTGCCTTCTCAAAAACAAAAGATATATGCATAAGTAAATCTCTACATCTATGCTAATATATTTTTATATACAGATAAAATATTTTATATAGTAAATTTTACCATAGAGTATTTTAGAATACAATCATATGGCTTGGGCTACTTCTATTATGTTCTGTCTGTAATGTTCATCCTAATTTTCAATGTTCTTGTAAACAAAGAATCTAAACCTTGAGGGAAAAGGAAAACATACAAATGCTATTACGGTACACGTTTTTGAGCAGCAGGAAGTCAGTAGTAAGTGTCAGAGATTGATCAGAATTGTGTTCTATATATAAACAATTGCCATCAGGTGTGCCCTGGTACGAGGTCATATGTGTACCCAAGCAGTAATTTGAGCAATTTAGAATTTCAGGCAGCCTAGAGAGGGAATAAATTATTGAAAAGTTTAACTTCAAGTGTAAAATGCATCTTTATGGCAGATTTCTGAAAGAAACAGATTCTGTCCTTTCATATTAAATTAGATTTGTTAGTTGAATCAAAATTTTTAAATAATTTACATACACACACAAAAGTCTATTGCTGTACCATTAGTTTTGCAGAAGTGGGAGATGACCCAAAAGCAAGGAATAGATATGCATATATATTTGGTATTTTCTACCCACAGCAATTTTTAATTTTTTAAAGAGCTTATTACTGAAAAGAAGCTGAGTTTTAGCCAAACTTGGCTATTATTTTTCACATACTTGAAACCAAAGCCAATAAACAGTGATACAGGTACTAAGAATATAGGTGTGTATGTGCTTGCTACTGCTAAGTCACTTCAGTCGAGTCCGACTCTGTGCGACCCCATAGACGGCAGGCCATCAGGCTCCCCCGTCCTTGGGATTCTCCAGGCAAGAATACTGGAGTGGGTTGCCATTTTCTTCTCTAATGCATGAAAGTGAAAAGTGAAAGTGAAGTCGCTCAGTCATGTCTGACCCTCAGCGACCCCACGGACTGCAGCCCACCAGGCTCCTCCATCCATGGGATTTTCCAGGCAAGAGTACTGGAGTGGGGTGCCATTGCCTTCTCTGGTGTATGTGCTTAGTCACAATCATTTCTGACTCATTGTGACCCCATGGACTATAGCCTACCAGGCTCCTCTGTCCATGGGATTTTTCAGGAAAAAATACTGGGGTGGGTTGCCACTTCCTTCTCCAGGGGATCATCCCAACTCACAGGGTCTTCCTGCGTCTCCTGTGTTGGTAGGCCGATTCTTTACCACTGAGCTGCATGGGAAGTCCAACATCAGATTGCTATTTCCAGACTGATACTCCAAATCATATTTATTTCTAGACTGCTACTCTAAATTTGATCTAGTACTGGAAAAAATAGTTAGGAATACATTCTAGACTCTAGAATCTCAGATTATATTTTTATTAGCTTCGGAATCTATGTTAATTAACCAGAATGTTCTTCATGACAGAGGAATTCACCCTATGGCAGATTCATGCACGTTCTTTTTTCTCCATTACATTAGAGCTCTCAAGTTTTAGACTACATGGCCACATTTCCAAATCTCCTTTGATTATGTGGACACATGACAAAGTTGTGGTTACTGGAATATGAATGGAAGTGATGTGTGCCACTCACCGGTTGCATTCTAAACAGAATGGGTATGGCCTAAACAGATTCATTCCCACCCGCTGCGATGTAGATGCTTTGCCTAGAGCTGTGACCACCATCTTGAACCCAGAGGCAAAATCTTAGAGTTCATGTTGGCTCTTGGTTGCTACATGAGAGAATAATGAACTCTTATCTTATTCAAATCACTTTGTTTTGTGATTTATAGATCTAGTCTATAACCTAGTACATACTTCTATATCATCATCATCCATTTAACTCTAGTAATCTTCCAACTTCAAAAATCTTACTGTTTATAATTTATAACATGATCACTTTGATTAGGGATTCATTTTAAAGCAATTAACATGAATTTTTAAATTTATTACAATTTTTAAAGACTTATACACCTCTAATGCAAATGAATATTCTATTATTTTAATATTGGAAGGCATTCTTACTATGTAAAGCTTTGAAATATAGATATGGAGATGCCATGGACTATAGCCCACCAGAGTCTTCTATCTGTGGAATTGTCTAGGCAAGAATACTGGAGTAGGTAGCCATTTCCTTCTCCAGGGCATCTTCCTGCAAGAGATTGAACCTAGGTTCTCCATCATTGCAGGCAGATTCTTTACCATCTGAGCCACCAGAGAAGACCATGGACATGCTAGAAGTACACAAATAGCTCATGATATGAACAAAATGTAGTTTTTCAAGATGGTGTTTTGGACTTGTGCTTTGCCAGTATATCACAGGACAGTTATGAAACCTTCAGTTATGCCTAAGGGCTCTTCTGGTTACTACAAGGCCACAACTGAAAGTTAGAACTAATCAGGGAAGGAATGCTGCTGCTGCTGCTGCTAAGTCGCTTCAGTCGTGTCCGACTCTGTGCGACCCCATAGATGGCAGCCCATCAGGCTCCACCATCCCTGGGATTCTCCAGGCAAGAACACTGGAGTGGGTTGCCATTTCCTTCTCCAATGCATGAAAGTGAAAAGTGAAAGTGAAGTCACTCAGTCGTGTCTGACTCCCAGCGACCCCATGGACTGCAGCCTACCAGGCTCCTCCATCCATGGGATTCTCCAGGCAAGAGTACTGGAGTTGGGTGCCATTGCCTTCTCCGAATCAGGGAAGGAATAAGACTGAGCAAAAAGGGATGTGATCAGGATCCAAATGTAAATATAAAAAATTCACATTTGAAAAATGACACAATATAATTTATCACTTTTGGAAATCAAATTGAGGTCTAGACAATAAGAACTCACTTCCCTTACTTGTTTTTAAAATTGAAAACTCTTATTAGGACAGTGACCATTTTTATTTCATTTAACTCTCTATTCCTGATGCTTAACACAGAGCTTAGGTCAAAGAAACTTACTAATGTTTGTTGAATGACTGAATTAATATCACTTATTTAAAGTAATATTTGACACTGGAATTCATCCTGTCTCTCTCTATTCTGCAGAATGGCATCAAAAGAGAATACAAGAGTACAGAAGCGTAACACAATATTTTGACACTTAAAAAGTGATGCCTAAGCTGAATTTGAAAGAAAGAATAGAAGGCGAGATGGAAAGAAGATGACACTGTGGATGAAACAGGTTGGAAAAATCAACCAAGCACAGGAGAAGAACCAGCAGGGACCATACTAGATGACCCCAGGAAGATACAGAATCTTCAAAATCAAGTAACAAGATAATCTAATGACCCCACAATTCCACTCTTAGGTATATACCCCTCCCCCCCCCAAATTGAAAACAACTATTTAAACAAATATATGTACATGTTTGTTTACAGCAACAGTATTCACAATAGCCCAAAGGTAGAAAAAAAAAGAAAAATCCCAAATGGCCATGAATGGAAAAGAAAGTGAAAGACAGAAAGTGAAGTCGCTCAGTCGTGTCCCACTCTTTGCGACCCCAAGGACTGTAGCCCACCAGGCTTCTCCGTCCATGGGATTCTCTAGGCAAGAATACTGGAGTGGGTTACCATTTCCTTCGCCAGGGGATTTTCCTGACCTAGGGATCGAACCCAGGTCTCCCACATTGGAGGCAGACACTTTAACCTCTGAGACACCAGGGAAGCCCATTATAAACATGAGGCATATTTCATATATATATATATATATATAATGGAATACTTAGGCAAACAGAAGACTAAAGTACTGATGAAGAATACAGTACTATGGCATGGATGAAACCTGGAAACATAACGTTAAGTGAAATAAGCCAGACACAAAGGGTCATACATTGCATGATTCCACTTACAGGGACGCTTCAGGACGATCAGTCCATAGGAGAGTAAAGCACTCTCCTAGTGTCCAGGGTTTTCAGAGAGTGGAGAGAAACTGCTTAATAGGTTAAGGGTTTTGCTTTGGTAACACTTGAAACTCGAGAGGCACAGTGGCTGCATGCCATTGTGACTGGACTGGATGCCACTCAGTTGTTCATTTTAAGATGGTGAATGCTATGTTAGGTGAATTTCTTTTCAAAAAATCATTTTAAAATGACCTATAATACCTTATGACCTAGAGTTTCAGCAATCTCTTTTGAATAATTTTTTTTTATCAGCATCACAGCAATTCTACCATTGGGCCTGTATCTTATTTATGTTTACTGAGTACATTGAGGTTCCAGTTCCAATAATCAGTTCATTTCAAGTCTAGGCAGGGATGTGGCTCAGACGGCAAAGAGTCTGCCTGCAATATGTGAGACCCAGGTTCAATACCTGGGTCAGGCAGATCCCCTGGAGAAGGAAATGGCAACCCACTCCAGTACTCTTGCCTGGAAAATCCCACGGATGGAGGAGCCTGACAGGCTATAGTCCATGGGGTCACAAAGAGTTGGACACAACTGAGCGACTTCACTTTCACTTTTCACTTTCTTTAAAACATTACTTTCCTTAAAGTATGACATTGAAAAAAGAAGGAAAAACAAACAAACCCAGTACTATTAGTAGGAGGTAGCTGAATAACATGGAGCTAATAAACACATTTAGTCCATCTCCTGGAGACCATGTCTGGGGATGGCGTAGCCAGTAGCCAACAGAAGCCTGAGCAGGGCTGCTGTGAGTTAGGTGCTGCCCCATCATCTGGTCAGAGCCCTTGTTCTCCCCTGCACCATGCAGGGGACAGTGTCCTCTCCACCTGGACTCCTACAAAGGTGTCCTCTCACTGTTATGCACAGAGATGAATCGGAAGATCCTGCTCACTTTCAAAGAAAGGGGCAGCTCATGAATTTTCATCACAGGACAGATGCAGATTGGGGTCAAGGGGAGTTTGGCTGAGTGTTGGAGGCAGTCTCAACACCTCCCACTCCCCGAGGGGGAAAGTCGGAAAAGGGGGCATTTGTAAGTTTCACATTTTCAGTAAAGCTGTCAAAATGAATTAAGCATAGTGGGAAAAGGGAAGCAATGTTTGTAAGGTGAAGCTTAAAACTAAACAACTCTATGTACCATTAACACGATTATGCAATTATGAACAGTTTTACCAAATAATAATACTATGCATGGGAAAAGGTAAGCTGGTTATTAAAGACGTTGTGTATACAAATTATCTCTGAATCATTTGTGACTGAAAAGAGTGATAGCTGGTGAGGTGCTCTGCCCAGGTTACCATAGATACCGTGTATACAGATCAAATTATGCAGATAATCACTTCATGAGAGTGATTTGCAGAGTTCACACTGCAAATATAATAACAATAACAAAAATAACAGATTACACTATGCTATGTCAAAGGCTTTAACCTCATAAAGTTACGTTACACAAGCATCCTTTTTAGTATAATAAGGGGTTAAGCACACAGACACTGTAACCAGATAGTTTGTGTTCCCATCTGAGTTCCAAACTTACTTAATCTCTGTGCATCAACTTTCTCACCTGTAAAATGGGAATAGCAATTCTAGGTATTTAATAGGGCTCTTGTGAAGATTAAATGAGTTATTGCATGGAAAGCATTTGGATGGTACCTGACAGACAGTGAGTACCATGTAAGGAGTAGTCATTATTCCTTGGGTTTCCCAGGTGGCGCCAGAGGTAAAGAACCCACCTGCCAATGCAGATAGATGTAAGAGATGTGGGTTTGATGCTTGGGTTGGGAAGATCCCCTGGAAGAAGAAATGACAACCCACTCCAGTATGCTTGCCTGGACAATCCCATGGACAGAGGAGCCTGGTGGGCTATAGTCCATGGGGTTGCAAAGAATCAAACATGACTGAAGCGACTTAGCATACATGTACACATTATTTCTTAACAGAAGTCCCATCAATGAATTTGCTAAACATTGCTTGGCAGAAAAATAAATCAAATTAAGTGTGGGAAGTTGTGAGACACCAGGAGTTCCCACATCTATCCTTTGGCCTGCATGGTCACTGCCATGCTAAACTCACTGCTTTTGGTGGTGCCCGTGATACGACCCAACCCTTCTCATGCCTCACTGCTAAATTGCACCAGGCAGCACACAAGCAAAGTGATAAAGTAGTCATTTGAGATGAAAAGGGCACTGACCAAAACAACTGCCGGAAAAGCAGAATTCCCCTACGGTTTCGACGAGGCGTATTTTTTTCAGTTGCAGATGTCATTTCCACAAGTTTTCAGTTTGGCATCTGGCACATGCGTGCTATTTGAAAGCAATACTGCCCATGTGCCGGCTGTTACCGTGACAATCTTGGGGACTGCTTCACACAAATTAGGTGAGAACTTATCTTTATAAATGAATGTCTGTCACTGACAATTATGGTGACGCCCCGCCAGTGCCCACAGCGCGAATCCGGAACGTCAACATGCATTTCTCAAGTTTTATGATTCAAAGAGGAAACATCAGGCTTGAATGGAAAAAAAAAAAAAATAGTTCAGTCTTCCAACTGCCACACTTATGCTCCCATTAAAAATGGCGGGGCCTGGACTCCATTAGTTAGCAGAAGTCACATTTGGATAAAGAGGTGAGCAAGCCACAATCCACTGCTATAAAATGGGTCACTGCTTTAATGAAAGAAGGCCTTGTTCTTAATGTATTTGGATCCCAAATCAAATTATGTTGTATTAGAGACTTTTTTTTTTTGGATTTAACATTCTTTTTAGTTGCTTCGGAAAGGCCTGCTTTTGTGCTGAGCTGTTCAACTGAATTTCTTTGTTAGGAAGATAACCAGGACATTTAGGCTCACAGACCAGCTTTCTGAAAACGTTTCTATGGAATATTTTAGCATATATAAGCAGCCGTAAAATGTGTGCTTTAGGATTTTGAGTTGAAAATAAAAGCCAAAACCCAGAGTAATAATTAGTTATTGTTATTCATGGTGACAACTTTTTTTTTTTTTAATGAGTTTCCTAAAAGCTTAATAGGAACCTTGGCCTTTGGAATTTGAGGTTAATATTTTTAAGTCATAGCCTTGGTAAGAAATATTTTAAACAAAAATCATCAAGCATCCTATTATATTTGGCATCCCTCCTGTGATTTGTTATACAATTTTTTAAAGCTCTAATATACGTATGTAATATACCCAATAAATGTTTACTTACTATAAAACTAAGATGATATGTGCAAAAGTAACTTGGAAGGCATTATGAAGTTTAATATTAATTTTAATGTTCATCAATGCAACCCTGTGAAGTATGAAGTGAAAGTGTTAGCCCCTCAGTCGTGTCTGACTCTTTGCAACCCCATGGACTATATCCCACCAGGCTCCTCTGTCCATGCAATTCTCCAGGCAAGAATACCGGAGTGGGGTTGCCATTCTCTTCTCCAGGAGATATCCTGACCCAGGATCAAACTCAGGTCTCCCATATTGCAGGCAGACTATTTACCATTTGAGCCACCAAGGAAGTCCTGTGAAACTCTGTCTAACTCAGTGGATTAGAAGAGCATCCAGGCGGAAATTGTGATCATTGTTTCAGATCTAGTATAAAATTTAAACTGTTCTGCCTTGTTTTCTCTCTCTTTCTGGTTCTGGTGAATGTGACGATTGGTTCTGTGAGCTCAGACAAGTCATTCTTTTTCCTCTGTCGGCCCCCAGTTCTCAGCAAGTATTGTGACCATTCCAGTAGCTTGCTTCATGGCAGGTACTACAAAATAAAACAATTTCCTCAGTTACCATCAAAGGCTGCCTGCAGGGTATGGGATAACAGCAGAAGCCTTATCCTAGGATCATGTTGCCAATTCTGCTCCCACTCAGGCAGGAAAAACCAAGCTAGGGGAAACTAAGAGCAACTAATAGTTATTGAGCACTTGTTAAACGCCACGTGTTTGGCTTGTATTATTTCATCCAGTCCTTGCACAGTTAGCAATTCCACTCGACTTCCACAGTGAAACCAGGCTAGACCACAGCTATCAAAGGCTGATATTTATTGAGCACTTACTATGTACTAAGTGTGTTACTTGGTATTATCTCATTGGATCTTGACACCAGCCTTGAGATCTTGGAGTCAGATTATTATAGTTCACTGTGAATTACTGGGAGACCATAGTCACTTGTATTTGCTTTCCAACCTCTTATAAATCTGGTTTACACTGGGTTGCAACTTGAAAATGAGTTGACTAAGGGGAAGGAAACAAAAAAGAAATAAAATAAGGAGGACAGAGAAGAATAAAGAAGGAAGAAAAACTGATTAATTGGCTGGCCAGCTAGGTGGGAGGACTCAGATTTCATTTCCTTTAATTCTCATTGTAACTTTCAAGGTACATATGTTTATTTTGCCCACATTGAAAAAGAGAACACTGAGGCTTGCCAAGGTTAGACAATTCTGGCAAGTCAATAGGACTTGCAAGTGAGCTGTCAAACCCTGGAACCCCATGTTCAAATCCTCAAGTTCACGTGCCGGGCAGACCCATGCGGTCATTGTCCAAGACCTGTGCAAACAAGCTGAGCCACAGACCAGAAGATAGGGGTCATGGCTGGTTCCTCAAGACCCTGTGCTGGAGAGGAGCAACAGGGGGATGAACCTTTTCATGTAGACACCACTCTTGTCTAGTGGGACACAGTATTCCTGGGAGCCCGTGGCTGCTCATCACATGACAATTTATGGTTCAAAAATCAAACCATCGGTTTTGCTTGGGTTTCTGACCAGCTCCATCTTCCAGGCCTGAGAGACGGCGAACACCATGCTGACTCTTATGCATGGTATGATTGCCGTCTCCTTTATCTCTACCCGTGTTGTTCATTTTAATATTGTTATTCTTATACCTATCTTAACACTTCAGTTGCCTCTCTCTTCCTTTAAGGAACAGACGGAGTGGTCAGTGAAATGCAAAGAGAATCACAGAATATGAATATATCATACTGTCTTTGGCTATTTATAGTTCAAATGCTTTCCCTGGACTTTGAGCATCTCAAGGGCAGGAACTTATTTCATGTATTGATGAATTCCCAGGACTCTTCACAGGGCCTGGCTGACCCCATAAGTGCTTGCTGGATTATGTATATAATTAACACTACTCAGATTTAACACAAACACTGTATATGAAAAGACAGAATAGCTATTTGAGCAAGAGTTGAGATGAGCTACAAAAAATACAGCGTCGCCACACATTTTGGTTCATGCCCACTTTCTCTACTGCTGCTTCTAATGCTTTGGACTCTAAGAGGGTGACCTTTGAGTTAGATTTGTCCTTGACACATTAGCATTGGATTCCAGTGGCTAGCATGGCTCACTGAAAACTTATTTGAAGGCCAACCTGTTAGTCATTTAAAATAGGGCATCAATTTTTATTCTACACCCAAATCATAAAAGATTGCTTAACTTTGCACAAGCGTGTCATGCTGCCTACATAATCATCTCAGAAGATTTAAAGCACCTAGGAAGCTGATAAATTGTTTTTAAAGTTAAGCAAAGACATGGTCTAATGTAGGTTGAATCGATTCAGTTAAAACAGCCACCATGAAATACTTATAAAGGTGATTGCTTTCTGCCCCTAAAGCCCTGAAAAGCTGCCCTTAGGAGTAGGTTAAAAGTAGAAATTGTTAAAAGTAAGCAGTATGTTTATGAAGGGTAAGGAATATTTGAAAGCAAGATTTAAATACTTTAAAAATACGTCTGATGCAAAATAAAAGATTTCACTATCTCTTTAGAGTTACTGAGGCGCAAGATAAGACTAGGAAAGTTCACCCGGCCATGTACATTTTACTGCAAACATGTCATTTTAGACATTTTTCAAAATGTATTTGGAATATGGAAAGCAATCCTACTGAGGTATTGTTTGGCATAGCTCATTGACATGTTTATGTTTGTAAAGTCAATCAGATCAAGACAACTATGAAGTTTTTGTGTTTTTTTTTTCCTTCCTCATTTGAGTGAAAGGAGGCTAATTTTTTTTTTTTTTTTTACTGAAAACAGCAATAAAAGAAATGTGTGATTCTTTTGGCCTATTATTTTATCCTTAAATCTTTTTTAAAGAGAGAAATCTGGAATATTATTTAGGGTATCACATTCAAAAAGACTAGAATAAATAGCCAATGCATTATAATATAAATATATTAATACATATTTCAGAGCCTGGTTTCCAAGGCTAGGGGTACACTCGAATGCCATGAACTTTTAGGAAGTCAAGAACTACTATAATCTCAGGTATATCTTCCAAAACAATGGCAAGAAATACAGTTCTCCACCCCTAGAATGGTTATAAGTATCCAGTAGGGCTTTCTCAGGTGGCACAGTGATAAAGAATTTGCCTGCCAATGCAGGAGAAGCAGGTTCGATGCCTGGGTTGGGCAGATCCCCTGAAAAAAGGAATGGCAACCCACTCTAGTATTCTTGCCTGGAGAATCCCATGGAGAGAGGAGTTGGGAGGGCTACAGTCCATGGGGTCACAAAAGAATCAGACACAGTTTAGTGACTAAAACAAGAACAAAGCATAAACAGCATATATAAAAACACTTTTAAAAAAGTGGTCCATAGATAAATGCCATTTAATAATAATGTAACAATTATAATTATAAATTATAACAAGTTATCATCTTAGAAATTCTTCTCCATTTATCATATTCTCATTCTCTACACTGTGGGAAGAGAAGTGCATGATTGAAACGACATTTTTAGAAAACTGTACGGAACTTAAACATATCTTATACTCTCACTTGTGGCAGAAATGGGTTTATGTTATGCTTATCAAAAGCAGGCTTTCCTTGAAAATTAGACTCTCAAAGAAATTGATTTTTACAGTAGTTATAAATCTTAGTGAAGATATAAATTTAATATAGGGTACAAAAGAAAGGATAAATATTTGAATCATTATGCAGGAGAACTGGGAGAAGATTCTGGTGTAAAACAAGGTGAAATGGAGACCTGTCTCCAGGCAGTAAAGAGTCCTATCAAAGTACAGTTTACGAAAGTTTCCCAAAGTTCTATTTCCTGACTTTCTTAAACATCTTCTGATCTATCAATTCCAGCAATATTTTGGCAGCCTAAAATTACACCATTCTGACCTTGACATTAGTATTCAACAGCACTGAAGGGAGAATGACAGCTTCTCCATCCTGGCGGGTGATCTTGCAAGCTTTTACCTTCATGACTATGGAGTTTCTGTCAAGGGTGCTTCCAGCCGAATGATCGCATTCTTTTGAATTATGAAGTGGCTGCAAACTGTGCTAATTGGGTCCGCACTGATGTCACTGATAAGGATTAAACAGCCTTGATGGTCTTAAAGTCACAAATAAATACCATCTTGTTACACATGTATATTCCACTTAGCCTCATCCATAGCTAAGGCCATGCAGAACAGAACTGCTTTATTTAATTAAAATCGTCATTAAAGACATTAAGATGAATTAGAGGCAAATCATAAAGAGATGAATGGAATAGCTGAGAGCAACTACAATGAAAGGTTAAATATGGTGATTTTTTTTTTTCATTGTTGATGAAGAGTGAACAATATGCTTGGGAGTGCAGAAAAGAGTAAGAACTGAGCTATAAATGCAGCAGAACAAAAAGCATATGTCCAATCACAGAAGCCATAAGAGACAATCGCCTGAACTAATATAACTGTTTCATCTGTTGCATTACAAAGATTTTTTTTTTCTATATTTAAAGATCTTTAAACAGTAAGCTCCCAAAAGGCAGGGAAAGGACTAGAAGAGTCTGTGACTATGTCCTTTGTATAGTAGAGTGGCATTGGTACTCTGGGTGCTTATTAATTTCTATCTGATAGCCAGTGGGAATTTGCTGTATGATGCAGGGAACTCAAAGCCAGTGTTTTATGACAATCTAGAGAGGTGGGTTGGGGAGGGAGGTGGGAGGAAGGTTCTAGAGCATGGGACATGTGTATACCTATGGCTGATCCATGTTGATGTACAGCAGAAATCACCATACTACTGTAAAGTAATTGTCCTCCAATTAAAAAAAAAATTAAGTGTTATCTGATGTAAGCATAACAGTCAGTGTGAGAGTCTAGAGGACTATAATGAACTTCTATATACAATTCAGAGATCTTTAACCACAATACTATATTCATACTTTAAATGGGTGGAATGTGAATAAAATAGCTAAAATTGGTAAATTATTGATAAGGTACTAAGCCACTGACAATCAAAGCATAAAATTATTATATGGACAGAGGAGCTACAGTCCATGGGGTTGCAGTCAGATATGGCTAAGGGACTAACACTTTCATTAAAAGACAAATTTGCCTACTGAGTTGCTCCGTGAATTTAATATAGGCACATTGAGTCATTCAACAAATAATTTCATCATGAAAATTTTTCATACAAAGAGAGTATAGAAGTTGATATTTTAAAAACTCAGGTTAAAGTGCAATAATGAGATTGTAAAAACACTAAGTTTTTGCCACATATACTTTTTTAAATAGAGCAATACAGATACAATCCCAGTGGCATCTGCATTTTCTGGTTACTGAATATGCCTGTCATTTTTGTCCATGTTTTGATACTTCTGTTTATTTTTGCATCAACACCATATAGAATTTTATGTGGTGTTATATATATATAAATTATATAAATTTATAATTTATATAAATGATGTTATAGCTACATGTCCTGCAATCCACTTTTTTCACTCAACATTAATTTTGAGATTGCTAATACAAAGCATGTAACTCTGGCTCATTTATTTTAGATTCTTTATAGTACCCTAATCATTACTAATTTATTCAGTTAATTATTTACTGAGTATCTACTAAATTCCAGGTGGCAATCTGGGTGATGAGGCCACAGCAGTCAATTAAATATGAGACACAATGGCTGCTGTGTTAAATAAAGCCTTCTTGCTGGGGAATAGATTCCAATGCATGCCTCCTTTCTTTTGGGATATCTTCTTGTGGCTCAGATGGTAAAGCAACTGCCTGCGATGCAGGAGACCCAAGTTCGATGCCTGGGTTGGGACGATCCCCTGGGGAAGGAAATGGCCAGGTGCTCCAGTACTCTTACCTGGAAAATTCCATGGACGGAGGAGCCTGGTAGGCTACAGTCCATGGGGTTGCAGAATCAGACAGGACTGAGCGACTTCACTTTCCTTTTCACATGTTACTGTTACAAACAGCGCCACAGTGAATGACCACAAGCATTAGTACTTTTGTGTTTGTTTTAGAGGAGACATAAAAGAACAAGGGCATTGTTTTTTATAGACTGGGCACACCTTCAGTCTTACAATATAATACAAATTGTCGTATAAATACAAATTGTTCTGTTAACTTCAGGCACAAACATGGGGCTGTTAAACAGTTCCCACAGATTCACAGTCTCACACACTGGTCTTTTTAAATTTGGTGACTTTTGCCTCCTGATGGATGTGAGATGGTACCTAATTTGTGTTTTCCTAAGTTGAGCATCTTGTATGTTAACTGTAATTATGGGCCACTCCTCATCTCTCTCTCATGGATTACCTGTTCTTATTTATTACCTATGTATTGGATTGTCTTTTTCTTATTGATATTTAAGCATGTCTGGTACCCTGGAAATTATTGTTGACCAGATGGGTTGTTTTTATCCTGGTGTATGGCTTACATTTTTTTTAGTTTTTGAGAACATATTTCTGTCATGTGAAAGTATTTGATTTTAATATAATAATATCTACCATTTTGTAATTGTGTCATTTCTTCCTTTTTAAGGAAATGATCACTCATTCAAATGTATGAAGACATTCCTCAATATTTTATACAGGTTTTAAGACCTGACTCATCATGTTTATGTTCTTAACGCACCTAGAATACACTTTTGTGTCTGAGGGAAGGGACTGAGTTTAGTTTACTTTTGTTTCATATTTCTAGTTATGACAGCTAAAGGCGTTCATATATTCTACTTGTTTTGTACTCTCATTTAATCTCTTTGGAGTTAGTGCCCAAGTAACTTGCTTTGGCTAATGGAGTAGGAACAAAAGACTGTGTATATACATTCATTGTAATGCAACAGAATCCAGAAAATAAGCAGGGAATTGGCCTTCAGCCAGCTTCCCTCACAGTAAAGTTGTCAAGTAGGTGAAGTTCCTTTGGAGGTGCACTCCTCCGTGTTCCCAGGTCCTCTGCACGGTAAGGAGACAGGCCTGCCTTCTATAGGCAAGAACTTATCCTTGGTTTTCATTTCTTCACCTATCACCCCAGGCAAAGCAAAGACAAACCTCTATCTCCTAAATTACACTCTCCAAACAACACTAAAGCTGCAACCACTGGAGAAGAAAATGATGAAGAAATTAACTGCTGCATTTTTTTTTTTTCCAGTAGTGAGTTCAGGTTAATAGGATATTTGCATTATGAAAGGCATAATAAGGGCTTCCATGGTGGCTCTGATGATAAAGAATCTGCTTTTAATGCAAAAGACTCAGGTTCGATCCCTGGGTCAGAAAGATCCCCTGAAGAAGGAAATGCCAACCCACTCCAGTATTCTTGCCTGGAAATCTCATGGACAGAGGATCCTGGTGGGTTACAGTCCACCGGGTTGTAAAGAGTCAGACACGAAAGAGCAACTAACACCCTGAGGGCATAATAGAATAAAGTAGAAAGTGAAAGTGAAGTCTTTCAGTCCTGTCCAACTCTTTGCTACCCCATGGACTGAAGCCTACCAGGCTCCTCCGTCCATGGAATTTTCCAGGCAAGATACTGGAGTAGGTTGCCATTTCCTTCTCCAGGGGCTCTTCCTGACCCAGGGATCGAACCCAGGTCTCCCACATTGCAGGCAGACACTTTACCATCTGATCCACCTGGGAAGCCAAGTCTAAAAACCCTGGGAAATACATTTCTGAAGATTTGAATCTAGGATTTACAACAATTCTTCCATGAACTGGTTGTGCAACTTTTGTCAAGATCCTCAGTCACTCAGTGTCTTCAGTTGTACAGTGAACAGAATGATACTTGTATTACAGGATTGATACTGGAATGATAAAGCAACGCTTCATGACTGCATGCCTAGTGCAGTGCCTGGCATGTGGTAGACACTAAAGAGGAGACTGAGTAAGAGGCAAATTTGGCCTTGGAATACAGAATGAAGCAGGGCAAAGGCTAATAGAGTTTTGCCAAGAGAACGCACTGGTCATAGCAAACACCCTCTTCCAACAACACAAGAGAAGACTCTACACATGGACATCACCAGAAGGTCAACACCGAAATCAGATTGATTATATTCTTTGCAGCCAAAGATGGAGAAGCTCTATACGGTCAGCAAAAACAAGACCAGGAACTGACTGTGGCTCAGATCATGAGCTCCTTATTGCCAAATTCAGACTTAAATTGAAGAAAGTAGGGAAAACCTCTAGACCATTCAGGTATGACCTAAATCAAATCCCATATGATTATACAGTAGAAGTGAGAAATAGATTTAAAGGACTAGATCTGATAGACAGAGTGCCTGATGAACGATGGACGGAGGTTCGTGACATAACACAGGAGAGAGGGATCAAGACCACCACCATGGAAAAGAAATGCAAAAAGGCAAAATGGCTGTCTGGGGAGGCCTTACAAATAGCTGTGAAAAGAAGAGAAGTCAAAACCAAAGGAGAAAAGGAAAGATATTCCCATCTGACTGCAGAGTTCCAAAGAATAGCAAGGAGAGACAAGAAAGCCTTCCTCAGTGATCAGTGCAAAGAAATAGAGGAAAACAACAGAATGGGAAAGACTAGAGATCTCTTCAAGAAAATCAGAGATACCAAGGGAACATTTCATGCAAAGATACGCTCGATAAAGGACAGAAATGGTATGGACCTAAAAGAAGCAGAAGATATTAAGAAGAGGTGGCAAGAATACACAGAAGAACTGTACAAAAAGGATCTTCATGACCCAGATATTTATGGTGGTGTGCTCACTCACCTAGAGCCAGACATCCTGGAATGTGAAGTCAAGTGGGCCTTAGAAAGCATCACTACGAACAAAGTTAGTGGAGGTGATGGAATTCCAGTTGAGCTACTTCAAATCCTGGAAGATGATTCCATGAAAGTGCTGCACTCAATATGCCAGCAAATTTGGAAAACTCAGCAGTGGCCACAGGACTGGGAAAGGCCAGTTTTCATTCCAATCCCAAAGAACGGCAATGCCAAAGAATGCTCAAACTACCGCACAATTGCACTCTTCCCATATGCTAGTAAAGTAATGCTCAAAATTCTCCAAGCCAGGCTTCAGCAATATGTGAACCGTGAACTTCCTGATGTTCAAGCTGGTTTTAGAAAAGGTAGAGGAACCAGAGATCAAATTGCCAACATCTGCTGGATCATGGGAAAAGCAAGAGAGTTCCAGAAAAACATCTATTTCTGCTTTACTGACTATGCCAAAGCCTTTGACTGTGTGGATCACAAAAAACTGTGGAAAATTCTGAAAGAGATGGGAATACCAGACCACCTGACCTGCCTCTTGAGAAACCTGTATGCAGGTCAGGAAGCAACAGTTAGAACTGGACAGGGAACAACAGACTGGTTCCAAATAGGAAAAGGAGTACATCAAGGCTGTATATTTTCACCCTACATATTTAACTTATATGCAGAGTACATCATGAGAAACGCTGGGCTGGAAGAAACACAAGCTGATATCAAGTTTGCTGGGAGAAACACCAATAATTTCAGATATGCAGATGACAACACCCTTATGGCAGAAAGTGAAGAGGAACTAAAAAGCCTCTAGATGAAAGTGAAAGAGTAGAGTGAAAATGTTGGCTTAAAGCTCAACATTCAGAAAACGAAGATCATGGCATCTGTTCCCATCAGTTCATGGGAAATAGATAGGGAAACAGTGGAAACAGTGTCAGACTTTATTTTTGGGGGCTCCAAAATTACTGCAGATGGTGATTGCAGCCGTGAAATTAAAAGATGCTTACTCCTTAGAATGAAAGTTATGACCGACCTAGATAGCATATTCAAAAGCAGAAACATTACTTTGCCAACAAAGGCCCGTCTAGTCAATGCTATAGTTTTTCCAGTTGTCATGTATGGATGTGAGAGTTGGACTGTGAAGAAAGCTGAGTGCCAAAGAATTGATGCTTTTGAACTGTGGTGTTGGAGAAGACTCTTGAGAGTCTCTTGGACTGCAAGGAGAGCCAACCAGTCCATCCTAAAGGAGATCAGTCCTGGGTGTTCACTGGACGGACTGATGCTGAGGCTGAAACGCCAATACTTTGGCCACCTCCTGTGAAGAGTTGACTCATTGGAAAAGATCCCGATGCTGGGAGGGATTGGGGGCAGGAGGAGAAGGGGACGACAGAGGATGAGATGGCTGGATGGCACACCAACTCGATGGACGTGAGTTTGAGTAAACTCCGTGAGTTGGTGATGGACAGGGAGGCCTGGCGTGCTGCCATTCATGAGGTTGCAAAGAGTCAGACAGGACTGAGCAACTGAAGTGAACTGAACTGAATACTTGAAATAGTACCAGTGGTGTGCTTTGATAGTGGAAGAAATTTTTAGGATAGAATATTGTTCTGTTATCCTGAAAGCTTAAGAGGCAGGCTGCCTATTGAGAAGAAATATTAATGTGATTTGTTAGCTTTTTTGAAGCTTCAGAGGTAATACAGGGAGTTCTGGAATCAGTTATTTATTATAAAGCAATGATTTCAAATTAATCGTGCAAGAGTATCTTATTTGTATAAAACAGATAACTATGAAAAACCTACTGCACAGCACAGGGAACTCTAGTCAGTGCTCTGTGGTGACCTAAATGAGAAGGAAGTTCAACAAAGAGGGGCTATATGTACACATATAGCTCATTCACTTTGCTGTACAGCAGAAACTAATGCAACATTGTAAAGCAACTACACTCTGATAAAAATTAATAAGAAAGAAAAAGGAAAACAAGGAAATAGTCTCACAAGTAACATTACTTTTTCCACCTTCATCTTCATTGTTTGATAATTCAAAAAGGATCCATTAGCTTTTTAGAAGAGTAATAGCACACTGTCATTCTACATCAGAATTCAAGCTCCCATTCATAGATTCATGTTCTTTCTTCCAGCAGAGAAGCTTCAATACACTGAGTCAGAACTGTACAGAGTGAGAGGTGGGACCTCAGAGTGTTAATAAAAGTACTACAGATGTTAGATTCTGATTTTATGTTCTCTAATTGGCATTCTTTTCTCTCTTAAGTGTTTAGAAACAATTCTCCCACTTCAAAATAAATCAAATACATTTTCCTTGCTTATGTGACTTCTTATAGAATGAAAGACACTGTGCATAAACATCTCCTTTTTATTTCAAAGGTTCATGGCAGTCAGATTATTTTTAAAGCTAATAAGTTGTTAAATAATAAGCAAGATGCATTTATTAGAAATTGTAATGAAGAGAGTTGAAATACAAGTCAATAAAAGATAAAATAATTTTCTAGTGATTGAACTAAAAGACTAAGGGATTAAACTCATGTTAAGAACAGTTAATGGCATTGACTGTGAAGGTCTCATTATTCCATGAATTATTAATTCATTTTCAAATAACAAAAGTGTGAGACTTAATTAATTTTTACAAAATGTTTGATGACATTATTATTATAGGAAGTGTGGATCAATATTATTACCACTTTATTTATTCAGTGTGATTACAGCTTTCCTTAAACCTCTTTACTTTGAAAACACTCGAAAATAACTTTTAGAGTAAGTTTTTATGTATTGGTCTGTATTCAATAAGAAATAAATATGAATCCTGAAAATCATCAATGTGTCCATTTGAGTACTAAGCAAAATTAAATTCACTACCACCTATGTCAACTTGAACTTGATTTACAGGTTTGTGTGTATGTGTGTGTGTGTTAATTCTCCACCTATAAAAGTTTTTCAGCACACTAATAAACCTAGGAATAATATTTTATACTGCTATACTATTTTTAGGTTTACAACATGCTTTCTCAGATGTCCCTATATTTAATCTAGATAACATCTTTGGACTTAGGAAAGAAGATAGGGTATTCTCATCTTATGAATGAAAAATTGAGGTTCAGCAAATTGCCCTAAGATCCAGAGGCGATAAGTGGTGTCAACACGAGAACCCGTTTTTCCTTATTTCTTGCACCATTTTTATGCCAGTGTAAGCATCTTGTGCTTCTCCAAGCAGCTTCACCTTGGAGCGCAGATCGCTGTGCACATTGCTATGAAGACTGAACAGTTCAGTCGCTTGGTTGTGTCTCACTCTTTGTGACACCATGGACTGCAGCACGCCAGGCTTCCCTGTCCATTACCAACTCCCGGAGCTTGCTCAAACTCATGTCCATCAAGTAAGTGATGTCATCCCACCATCTCATCCTCTGTTGCCCCCTGCTCCTCCTGCCTTCAGTCTTTCCCAGCATCAGGGTCTTTTCCAGTGAGACAGTTCTTTGTATCAAGTGGCCAAAGTATTGAAGCTTCAGCTTCAGTATCAGTCCTTCCAATGAATATTCAAGGCCGATTTCCTTTAGGGTGGACTGGTTGGATCTCCTTGCAGTCCAAGGGACTCTCAAGAGTCTTCTCCAACACTTGATGTTCAAGAGCATCAATTCTTTGGCACTCAGCTTTCTTTATAGTCAAACTCTCACATCCATACATGACTACTGGAAAAACCATAACTTTGACTAGATGGAGCTTTGTTGGCAAAGTGCTGTCTCTCCCTTTTAATATGCTGTCTAGGTTGGTCATAACTTTTCTTCCAAGTAGCAAGCGTCTTTTAATTTCATGGCTGCACTCACCATCTGCAATGACATTGTAACCGCCCCCCCCCAAAAAAAACACGGGTATGTAAATGTGTATGTGTGTATGTGTGTGTGTGTGTATTCCCTTCACCTATGAGAACTGTGACCATAACAGAAAGAATATCATGTTGAATATTTATAGCATGATTTTGCATTCTTTAAAGCATTTTATAGTGACTAAAGTCATCAGCAAATACAGGCACACACACACACACACACACACACACACAAAACTACCAGGATGAGTTGCTAAACTAGAAGAAAGTCAGGTTTAAAAGTTAAATTTTACTTTGAGTTCTCACTTGAATATACTCTTTTGTCTTATTAAAGTAAGGATTGGAAAGAGGCTCATCCTTTTATCCTGTAGTGTAAAGTTTACACTTTGGACATGCAGAAACTGGTCTTTATTTATTAACAGGGTAAAAAGGAGTTCAGGAATTTTCACAATGAGTCAAAATCCCTTTCAGTTAATAACTATCATTTGCGTTTCTAACAGAAAAAGAAAAAAACAAACAAAACGAATTCTAAATCTGAAAGATCACAGAAGTTTAATATAATACCAAGTCTTCCTTTGCTAAGAGTTTCCAGATGGCAGGGAATAGGGGCTGCTGAGACGGCTGGGGAAAATGTATTGTCCAGAAAGCAACCACAGTTCCTCCTAACAGCATGACAAAGACACTGCTTTAATGAAAAATTCTAATATTCTGAAAAGTTTTCGTCACTATACAATGTAGATTTTCTTAAGTATAATCTCCACTTGTGTTGGAATCATTCTGATCTTGGGAACATCAATCTCACTGCTTCTCATATTCTTTCATTTATTT
The DNA here is from genome assembly GCF_002263795.3 of Bos taurus. Lineage (NCBI taxonomy): Eukaryota > Metazoa > Chordata > Mammalia > Artiodactyla > Bovidae > Bos > Bos taurus. The sequence continues at coordinate 12,082,470 of NC_037354.1, read as the reverse complement.
TAAATGATTAGAAATACAAATTATATTCATCTCCTAAAACTGTATAGTTGCATAGCTTATGTTTGTAAGATTCACTTGAATTATGAAACTAGTCTTCACATAATAGTAGCTTCCTTCTTTAAAAAATATTATCATTGAATTTGTCTCCTTACTATCTCAATGAGTCAGCTTGATAGCTGGATAATTTGCTAATGATATAATTGCACCATTACAATTTTTGATCATATCTGAAATCAGTAAATTGATGCTTTCAATCTATGATTTTAAAAATCGACCACTTCAGAGACTGCATTGATATGGGAAATGAGCCAGATGCACTAACCATTGAAACCAAACAGTGAAGACTATCATTGTACTGATGGGAATGCAAAAGCCTGAAGACCTATGTTAAAGATTTCCAGTTTATAAATACATAAAGATTATTTTTAAGTGAAATTGTGTAAAATCCCTTTCAAGTCTGAGTCATCAAAGAATGTCAATTAAATTTCAAGGAAGTGAAGACGAACTGAATACATTCAAAACAAGAACAATTGTGATTAGTGTAAGTAATAACTTTTATGGTTTTCACTCTGTGAAACATTAAGGATTTGACATTTTAGGAATAATGCAGGCTTTCTTGCATCAGGAGTGATGCTGTTTCACTAATTTGGTTAGCACATGGGCTCACTTAAGAGGCACTCTGTACTCTAACAGTGGCTAACCCCTGCCCATTCATGTCCCCACAAGACCTGGTTTGGGGTGCCTGGATGGTGCTCCTTATCATGCTGGTCTCCCTGCTGCAGCACAAATGCTTGTAATCTCATTACCACTGGCATTTGCTCTTCATTAGGTGATAATTATACCACCAGTCAGAGGCTTGCTTCAAATATTTTGTTTAGTGCAGTTTCTCCAAGGTCAAGTTGTTGTGATGAGTGGATAAGAAATGTTGGACCACTTTGAGCACTGTTGAGAGGGCTGCCACATTCAGAGATAAAACTAATTAGGACGCCATTCATGCTACTTCATCACCGTGACACAAGCATGCTCCTTAACATACATCTCTAGTTTCTGCTTTCTAATGAAATGAAGAGCTTCCGACTTGCTAAGAGCCATGCTGTTTCAGCAGAAGGCCAGTGGGAGAGAAGAACAAGGAGGAAAAGGAAACGGAGAATCCAACTGGCAGTCTTGGATGGAGCAATGGGAAGTGAAATGATGGAGGTTTTTGAACCAGAGGAGACGATTCAAGGTACGAGAAGGTCATACCAAAAAGGACAAGCAATGAAAAGATGTGTGGGGGCAGAAAGGCATCACTGGGAAAGTGAGAAAGGAAGATCATCTAGCAGCCACATCCTGGACAGATGACAGAAGGGAAGCCAGGGAGCAAAGATGATCAGTACCCAACCACCACTCAGTCATTTTTATCAGGAAGAACCCGCCAAAGTGGAAGCAACACAGGTCATGCAAGCAGAGCCTGGCCATTTCATGGTTTATTTTTATTTATTTAAAGAGTAGTTCCAAATTCCTTCTAGATGAATGGAAATTTTATCTTGTGTTTTGGCAGAAAGCTTAAGCCATGGAATAAATGCATTGCAAGTTCATTAGCATACTATTTCAAAGGAAAACTTCTACCAGCTTTGGAATTATGAGAAACAGAAATCTTAGAAATATATTTTCCCTTTTGTGTTCCTGGGAAAATAATTTTTAGAAAATATTTTTTAAGAAACTTCTGAGTATAGGAGAAAGGAAAAAAATAAAGCACATGGCTGAGGCAACATAAAAAACAATTCAACAAATAGTTTTGGGGACAGAACCAGAGCAGTAGAATTACAGAGGGTAAGAATGTAGGTTATCCTTCAGTTAGAGGCAGATCTTGGCCTCATTGATTTCTACTTGTCTGTCATTAATTCAATTAAACTACTAGCTGTTTCAGTAGCTAAAATGTAAAATGAACACAATAATGGCATGCTTTAGCCACCATAGTAATTAAATAAGGCAATACCAATACTCATTTCTAAGTAATACTTAATAATATCTATTAGTCATTAATAACTTTATAATCCAAATCATGTGATTTAGCATCAGTTTTGTTTCCTGTCATTACCAACAATGACCAAATTCAGTATATGTTTGTGTGCATACATATGCTGCTGCTGCTAAGTCGCTTCAGTCGTGTCCAACTCGTGCAACCCCATAGACAGCAGCCCACCAGGCTCCCCTGTCCCTGGGATTCTCCAGGCAAGAATATTGGAGTGGGTTGCCATTTCCTTCTCTAATGCATGAAAGTGAAAAGTGAAAGTGAAGTCACTCAGTCGTGTCCGACTCTTAGCGACCTCATGGACTGTAGCCTACCAGGTTCCTCCGTCCATGGGATTTTCCAGGCAAGAGTACGGGAGTGGGGTGCCATTGCCTTCTCTGGCATACATATGATAAAATGTATAAAGGCAATTCACAAAATTTTTATTCTGATTATTATTCTGAAAATACCATTGCTTTGAGTGTAGCTTGTCCTGTATCTTCATGTTTTGCTTGAATGCATCATCCTTTCCTTTCCATCACTAAAATACTAACAATCCCCAGCTCAAGTCGTCCATAATCAGTTTTCAGAGAAATATTAAAGGCCACAGAGCCAGTTGCTAAACAAGTGCCTGGTAAGAGAATAGTAAATTTAAATAGCACAGCATGGATAGAATAGATAAAAGGTGGGGGGGACTGCCTTGGGTCATCTTAATGCACTTTTTTCTTGGAATTAAACCCTCAAGTCAGAAAGTAGAAGATGGAATGCCTAGAAAACTCCCAGTTCTAATGCCACCAAATTACAAAGTCCACAGATCAAAATTCCTTCATGAAACCGCAGAAGTCTTCATGGGTGCTACACTCGACTGGTGGCTAGAATTCCATTTCCCATCATTTCACTTGCTGAGATGGTCTTCAATCAGACCCAGGGGGTTTTCTGAGCAATACAATTATTTTGGGACCATAACTGCTTTCCCAGTGATGTCCATACAGCCCACTCATTGCACTGGCAGTTGCTGTGTCTGTTAAACTTACGGCTCTGCCATATTATGTGACATCGGTGTTGGATATATGGGAGGGATTCAACATGCTCATAATGCTAAACCATGCCGTTCTCAGGTTCGCCAGTGACTCGTCACTCTGTAATCTTGGTTAACTTTTATTACTTGGTGGGTAATTGCCTTAAGTGCATAAGACACAATAAGATGAGAAAACCTGATCATGAATTAAAAGGGATCTTCTACATCACAAATGGAAGAATGAAGGATGTTGGTAGGATCTAGAAGTGAGACCAAGGAGACTGTGGAAATGCAAATAAAACTTTAGACTGAGAGAAGCAGGAACTCATAGAAAGAATATGTGGTAACATTGTCCTGAGTTAACCAGAGCCACTGGACTATTAGGCTGAGAGCATCAATTAAAAACACTGACAACAACAACAAAAAATGAAGGTACCTATTTTCTTGTCTCATGACACCGGGAAAGAACACCAGGACTATTAGAGCGCATCAGAAAAAGGAACACATGAAATGTTTTATAAGAGAATTCTGGATTCTGACAAAGCATTTAACTAAACAAGAGAGAGGGTTCTCCATGACCACATCCTCCTATCTGGCCCCGCCCCCTGTAAGCTGGCTCCTCGCCAATCAAGGATGGCGGTACTGCCTGCTCTGATGGCATCGGTACCGGTACCAAGCTACCCTCGCCCCACTGAGCTTAGTGCAGATGGCGGCTGTGCCCATGATAATTCCAGTCTCTTTCCGTCACAGATCATCTTTATAAGCCAGGCATGTCAGTGCTCTAAACTGATGAGGTAAGTAGTGATTAAGGCTAAGTGGAACTTGTTAATTCAGCAACACTTTAAAATAATTGAACATGAATAAAATGGCAAATTATAATCAAAGTCCTTTGGGAGTACATCTGAAAGCTACATAATGCTACATTAGTTCATCATGACTAATACTATTATAATTAATATTAAATGGTAAAATAATGACGGGCTTCCTATTCTGAACTTGCATGCTAGGGAAGAGATTTCCTGGCATGTGACATTGGAGTGAGGGGTAAGGACAAAGGACATGGGAAACGGAAACGATCATTTTGCAGCACAATTTTTTTTTAAACTCAGCATCTCCCTGTTGAATTGCTTTGTTAGCCTCTTCGGTATTTGACCCACAACGTTGTTCTCCATTATAGCACGGTGTTTGAAAAGGACAGTGGTAAGAGTCTCCTGAAGTGACTTCTAAGGTTTTAATACTCAACATGTGCAGGAGGCAATAACATGTTTGTTTAAGAGCTTTTGCGATGCAAAGAGTGACCTTTGTGTTTCTAAGAATGCCTGATAATTGAATGTAGTCGCTACATATTGGAAAATAAGGTACTTGTAAGGCAGGAATCATATTCCACCGGCCCTTGTAATTGAAGGGTACAGTTTATGTCAGATTGGGAGCCCTGACTCAAAGAACCTCAATAATCGTAAGCAGTGGGGGACTAGCACTTTCCATGGCGAGGGCAGGGCGATCTTGTCGCAGGTCACTCAGAACAAAAATAAAGAGATACACTTGACTCTGAATCCAAGGGTGTTTGCCTGACATGAGGCCTGGAAAATGGGTGGCAACATAAAATTCCCTAATGTAGAATTTAGATCTGTGAGAGTGTCTTTAAGTGTATTTTAGAGGTTGATCATAATCCAGCAAACAGCTGGTAGAAAGAAGAAGTGGAGGAGCGCAGAATAAAAGGCTAAGTTAAAAAACCAAATCAAATGCACGAGTGCAGCTGAGTGGAGATGGTGATGTGAAGGATGGTGGGGAAGGGTGAAGCCTGCCTGGGCTCCTGCCTTCCCAAGGGGTGTTTGCTTTTTGTCTGGGTGGTAGTGAAGATGCCTCAAGCTCTTCAGAGGAACAACTGACAGTCCACAATGATTTGTTTGTTTAATGACTATGATGTACCACTCTCCCACGTGGCGTTTATTACTCTGACACATTTAGGTCAAGAGAAGTGAGCCCTCAGTTCAAACACAGGTCGCTGTCCTTCTGTGAACCGCAGCAATGGATCTTCCCCATTCAGCGATTTTAAGCCTCAAGATATTAGTAGGAGTTTCCGTCAAGTGTCTCATATTCCATCCACATCCTTTTTGCTGAATGTACTTTATATTTTACTTTTACTGTGTCAAATGATTCAGCTTTCATTGAAACAGAGTGGCTGCTGTGGCATTCAGGTTCACTTTAAAACAACTGAAATAAAGCTACCCTCTATTTTTCAATTTCATAAAACAATCAACAGAGGTATACCATCTGCAAGTCCCATTTATCTGGCTTCTGGGGAAAAAAAAATCCCCTAAAGATAAAGAAAGAAATGTGCTGGATTTTACCCGAGTATAAATTCTGCTTTGTAACTAGACTGGGTGAGAAGCTTTGTAAAGGACAATTTGAACTTTAGCTTACATCTTCTTTTTCTTGAGTGTTCCCTTCAGCTCCAGAGGTAATCACTATGACCCCAGATCATTCCTCCAGATTCTTTTGATTGTCTAAACTCCAGTGTCTTTACTAGTTTTTATGGGATCTTTGACCTCCCCGGCAGTGTCCTCAGTTAATTGGACCATAGTTTTGAGCTGTTAGCTTGACACCATGGGTGGTTGTGCTTTTAAGAAACACAATGTCATGTTCTTTCAGGTTCAGCTATGAATTCGTATTCTGCCTCAGTAAAAACTCAAGAGAAAACCATCTAAGAAAACACTATGCACTGAATGGCTAGGTAAGTAGAATAATGAACTTTTCACGGTCACAGATGGAGTACAACCCTTCCTAAGAGCTCAACTGAAATAAAATAAAATGCCAAACATACACAGCACTGAAAAATCATATTGTGACATGAAATTTCAAAGGCAGATAATAGGAAAAATAGACTTGCAGTCTCTAACATGTTACAATGTTTCAGCATACTGGAAAACATTCCAAAGCATGGCTATGTGTTTTTAGTATAATTATTAAAAATAATTATTAAATTAGAATCCCATTCTATAGTGATATAAAATGAATATTGTTCACATAAAATAATAAACGCTTAGAGGAGAGAGGTGTTAAAGTGTTCCAACAAAGTCAGACCAGTTTGTATTTTAGTAATTATCTATAAATTAATAATTGCATTCAATATTGCCTCTAATGGACCAAAGCTCCACCTATGATGGCCAGAAAGGAAGATCTCCAGTCATAAGCAAAAGGTGTACTCACTGGTCACAGATAACACAGAGAAATGTCAAACTTAATAAATCAAGTGTTCTTTCCAGAATACCGAGATACCCAGTTATGAAACCAAGCTCCTGTGTGATGTAGCCACATCAAAATGATTTCTTCTATGTAATTATCTTAATACCAAACTTATCTCATTCCTTCTACCCTTCAGCAGGAACATGGCTCATCAACAGACCTCCTTCCTTCTTTTCTTCCTTCCTTCCTTCCTCATCCCCTCCCTCTCTTATTTTCCTCAGACATCTATAGAATTAAACAAAATCATAGGTGTCAGGTGTCAGGAGGATCTAAGAGACAAGCTAATCCATCACTGTTATCATCCAGATGAGAAATATAGGCCAAACAGGATTAGTAGCTTGCTCAGAATTCCACAGGTAATAAGATTCAGATTCCAGATATGGATATTCTGCCTGCTGGCACACTGTTCTTTTCTTTCCTACCACACCATCTGATGTCTTTAATTTCTCACAGCTTTTCCAGTCTTTATTACTAGAAGAAACACTCTATGTTACACTTTGTGCCTATAGTTATTCAAGCATTTCTCTCCAGCTCCCCTTTGACACGCAGTCTGCAGAACCACCTTCCCGACCACACAGCTTTGGAAGAAACTCTGCCAGGGATGGGTGTCCGTGGAAAGGGTGGTGAACAGATGTGGATTTCAATTATCATCTGATTATTAATTTAATAAGTATTTATTGATCACCTATTTTGCATCAGGCAGTGTTCTAAATATTGGGTTTATCGCAACATACAAAAACCATCATCATGGATCATACACCTTCACATGGATCATACACCTTCACAGGAATACAACACACAAACAGATAGATGACAGACATACAGACAGACAGAAAAAGGGGGAAAAAGGAAGCATAGAGGGTAAGGCTTCTATTTTATACAGGTGCTCAGAGAAGGCCTCAGGAAGAGCGACTATTAGAAAAGATAATTGAAGAAAAAGAGTAAACTAGGCAAAGAGCTGGGAGAAGGATGCTCTAGGCAGAAGGAAACCAATGCCCGCAGGCTGGGGTGTGTTTAGCATGTTCTAAGGATGTTCTAGGATGTCAGTAAGGTAGGAGCAAGAAGAATGAAAGAGAAGATTGTAGGGAATATGGAGGGAAATATATATTGGAGACAAGAGGTAGGTAGGTCTTTCATAGCTTTAGAGACCTCAGTAAAGACTTTCGTTCTCTCTGATGGCAGAAAGTGAAGAGGAACTAAAGAGCCTCTTGATGAAAGTGAAAGAGGAGAGTGAAAAAGTTGGCTTAAAGTTCAACATTCAGAAAACTAAGATCATGGCATCCGGTCCCATCACTTCATGGCAAATAGATGGGGAAACAGTGGAAACAATGGCTGACTATTTTTCTGGGCTCCAAAATCACTGCAGATGGTGATTGCAGCCGTGGAATTAAAAGACGCTTACTCTTTGGAAGGAAATTTATGACCAACCTAGACAGCATATTAAAAAGTAGAGACATTACTTTGTCAACAAAGGTCCGTCTAATCAAGGCTATGGTTTTTCCAGTGGTCATGTATGGATGTGAGAGTTGGACTGTGAAGAAAGCTCAGAGCAGAAGAATTGATGCTTTTGAACTGTGGTGTTGGAGAAGACTCTTGAGAGTCCCTTGGACTATAAGGAGATCCAACCAGTCTATCCTAAAGGAGATGAGTCCTGGGTGATCATTGGTGGGACTGATGTTGAAGCTGAAACTACAATACTTTGGCCACTTGATGCAAAGAGCTGACTCATTTGAAAAGACCATGATGCTGGCAAAGATTGAGAGCAGGAGGAGAAGGGGACAACAACAGAGGATGAGATGGTTGGATGGCATCACCGACTCAATGAACATGGGTTTGGGTGAACTCTGAAAGTTGTTGATGGACAGGGAGGCCTGGTGTGCTGCAGTTCATGGGGTCTCAAAGAGTCAGACACGACTGAGTGACTGAACTGAACTGAACTGAACTCTCTGATTGTTGTGGATGAGGTTACAGAAATGCAAAAGAAAAAGCAGACGGTCTAATTAAAAGGCTACTGCAACCCAGTAGCTGAGTACCCAGTGGAAAAAATGAAGAAGAGGAGGAATGGAGCACGTGTGTCAAACATCACGGATGGACTAAGATGAGAACCGTGAGATGCACAATCAGCTTAGCAAAAAGTGTCTAGATTTTGTCCAGACGGGTTCAGTGAAGTGGTGGAATCAAAATCCAATGTTTTTTGTTGTCAACAGAAAAGGGAGAGCGTAGGGACTGAAAGGGATACGTGGGGCAAACAACTTCTGACATGGTGCACGAGGGTGGTTGATGAAGGCTTCTCTGAGGAGGCAAGGCTAACCAGGCCCAGAACTTTGAACAAAATATTGATAGGTAAATAGCCTGACAGAAGCAGTGCTTCAGTTCAACTGAACTGCATGAAGAAGAAAAAGAAGAAGAAAAAAGCATACTGGCGGGAAGTGAAAAACTTGCCAGAATGATGACACCTAGATTAACACAGAGATAATAGAGACAAAGAAAGTGTGGGCTAAGGTGGTGGCAACTGAAAAAGTGCCAACTGGGCAGAATGTTCTGGAGGTTTGTGTGACAGGTGCTGTTAACATCCTGGGTCTGCACAGTGTGAGATGAGGAGGGGATGCTCAAGCTCAGGCATGTGGAGATTTTGGTGGTGTCATTACTGGATCGTAGAAAAGGTTGAGCGCCGAAGAATTGACGCCTTCAAACTGTAGTGCTGGAGAAGACTCTTGCAAGTCACTTGGACAGCAAGGCGATCCAACCAGCCTATTCGAAAGGAAATCAATCCTGAATATTCATTGGAAGGACTGATAATGAAGCTGAAGGTCTAACGCTTTGGCCATCTGACGTGAAGAGCCGACTCACTGGAAAAGACCCTGATGCGGGGAAAGATTGAGGCCAGAAGGAGAAGGGGACGACAGAGGATGAAATGGTTGGATGGCATCACCGACTCAATAGACATGAGTTTGAGTAAGCTGCGTGAGATGGTGAAGGACAGGGAGGCCTGGCGTGCTGCAGTCCACGGGGTTGCAGAGTCGGACACGACACAGCAACTGAATAACATTACTGAGGCAACAGACAGGACCTTCTAAACAGTGAATTTGGGATCAGAGCTAGTTTCTGCTCAGCCCGGGCTGCGCCTAGGCTTTGTGCCACTCATTCGTTCTCTCGTTTTCACTCTGACCCTGGTTTCTCATCACATGTTCCAGACTCGTCTAGCTGCAGCGATCCACAATTTCAGTTACAGCAGTAAAGATTTCGGTCTTAGCCTATTGCATCTGAGGGATCATCAAGAAATCATCGAGTGCAAGTTCAAAGAGCATATACAAAAGTGCCCAAGGAGAACTTCTAAGAGTGGGCAAAACTTAGAGAGATAAAGAATGGAGGATCGAGTAGAGGGAGATGTGTAATTTAGCTCCCGCCTGGAGAGGAGTGGCTAGTCACAGGGGAGGGCTTTGGAGCTTGCGGGTTTCAAGCTCGGCAGCTAGAAACAGTCTGTGAGCCTCGGGTAGCTGCTGGCCTCTTCTGCCGTCCAAGGTTTGCCATCTGTGACAGAGTCACAGAGGCGCCGGCTCCCCCTTGGGAAGCAAAGCCTTGGTCCCTCCACGCAAACTGCCACGGAGCCTGAGCTCCACCATGTTTGAGAGAGATTTAGGCGAAAGTGTTTGTAAAGGAAGAAGTCTTCCCACCAAATGTGGAGGTTCAGAAGCCTCCTCTCTCATCCTCTTCTCAGACTATTTGAATCTATTCCAGATCTTTCCACTCATTCTGGTGGGGAACCTGTCCTTGGAGGCAGGAGTCCAGGAACACAGTAGATACCCAATAAATATTTGCAGTCCCTCGGCCAGGCTGCTCAGAGGGGAGGGCTACTGAAATCAGAGAAACCTGCTACTTTCTCACACCTTTGTTTAGGGGGATGGAAATAAACAGGGGTGAAAAAAAAGCAATAGAGACAACTCCCTACTTCTGCATAGACGCTTTCTAGAAAATACATGTGAAAAACAAACAACAAAGCAATGTCAACATATCCATAGGCCAGAAAAAAACTTCTTTCTCTGTAAAGTTAGATATACATATACACCTCATACATGCATTTCCTAATTTGATTTCACCTTTAGATATAATTTCAATACAGTATTTTGTGTGTCCTTTCCAATGCTGTTCTTTCCCCATCGCCCCCCAGCTCCGTTCAGTGTTTCCCACATTAGGTCCGATAAGGTCTAAGAATGCAGTCCCGTCAGTACACCAAACATCTGTCTTTGTTTCGTTTACATTATGTTTATGAAAAGAGCTACTCCCATTGCTAGTGTCCACCTCTGCTTATTTCAGCATTCCATTCCGACTTCTTAATAAGGAGCACACAGAACTAAATAGTTAAGTTACACGCACTGCCATCTAAGTGAGTATGGATGAGCTGGTGAAATGGGACTGGTGGCTGGCAGGAGGCAGCCAGTGATACTTGAAATAAGTGTTCATCAGTTCATGAGCAAAATTCCAAACACGCACAAGAAATACAGCTCAGGCGTGGGAGGTTTGTCTACTGTGCACAAGTGCGTCTAAAGGTACAATATAAACATTTTCGTTTACTTGTGAAATATGTTTTAACTTTATGCATCTTATTGTATTGTTGAGGCAAGGTACTCAATGAAGGTACATTTGTTGCATAATTAACTTGTACTAGGCATTGTTGGATGTAAGAGTTGGACTGTGAAGAGAGCTGAGTGCTGAAGAATTGATGCTTTTGAACTGTGGTGTTGGAGAAGACTCTTGAGCGTCCCTTGGACTGCAAGGAGATCCAACCAGTCCATTCTAAAGGAGATCAGTCCTGGGATTTCTTTGGAAGGAATGATGCTAAAGCTGAAACTCCAGTACTCTGGCCACCTCATGCGAAGAGTTGACTCATTGGAAAAGACTCTGATGCTGGGAGGGATTGGGGGCAGGAGGAGAAGGGGATAACAGAGGATGAGATGGCTGGATGGCATCACTGACTCGATGGACTTGAGTCTGAGTGAACTCCGGGAGTTGGTGCTGGACAGGGAGGCCTGGCGTGCTGCGATTCATGGGGTCGCAGAGTCGGACACGACTGAGCGACTGAACTGAACTGAACTGAAGGCATTGTACACAAAGGATATATATTTTACACATCAATATATATTATAGAGGAGAATATATATGCCTATATATGCAAAATCTCATTTATCCTCTATCCATCTTGTGCTGATAAATTATAATGATCATTTTTTTCAAATGAGATAACTGAGGTTTGAAGGTATTAATAATCTGCCCACAGCTACACAGTGTATCAGTGGTGAATCTGAGGGATCTGTGTCCTGTCAGAGGCATTAACGACTGCAGCATATTTGGGGTAATCTATAATACAACCCGAAAGCTGTTAGAGTTTGTCATAGGAACTCTTGTCTCCAGGCGCTGTGATCCTTGGAATTTTGTCATGCTGTAGCAACTTCCTGGCAGGGGAGAACAATTAGGTTCCCATGAAATACTCTGGCGTCTGTCCACCCCCCAATGAATGGAGCATGGCATCACCCCCTCCACAGCCATCACTGAAGACATACTGGGTTTAAGGCTAATACATTATTTTAATAGTGAATTCTGGAAGCCTACCAAAAGCAGTCAGCATTTGAATTTGGCATGATTTCCCTGAGCTTGTTGCTCATAATTTCATTATTCTCCAGATGTTAACATATTTTTCTGGGATGCTAATTTTTCTTTTGCCAATTATCTCTGTCAGAATTGTAAGACATGAGCATTTGGGCCGTTTATTTGCACATTTCTTCTATTAAAATGTAAGCTCCACGAGGGGAGGGACCTGTGTGTGTCTTGCTTTGTGATTATTCCATCAAGGTCCCAAAACACTATGTGACGGAGAGTATGAGCCCCATAGATACCAGCAGAGGGAAGAAATGAGTGCAAACTGCACCCCCGACTTTACAGTCATGTGGAAGCTGCTTCAAAACACTTTGAATTAACTAGATGATTTAAAAGAAGCCAGTTGTTACGTTTCTACCTGAAGATCATCTAGTAGAACCTTAGGCTCTCAGAATGAGAGATCCTTTGGGTCTTAATTCTGGGCAGCTCCCAGGACCTTCATGCATGCTTGGCTCGAAGGAACCAAACATTTTTTTAAAGCAACAATTTTAGTATGAAATGACTGAGGCTAAAAATTGTCCTATATATTTTCAATTAAAAACAGTACTCCAAATAATCCACTTTCTATTTTCCATATCACCTCTCCAGTCTGTGTGCCTCATTAACTGACAATTTGTTATCTCCATTTTTAATCACCCCATAAGAGATAGAATTAATTTTTCATAAGACTTTTATTTCCTTGGCTAAACACGTACATTTTTTTTAATGATTTAAGAATATGGTTCTTGTTAGTCATTTTTCTGTCTTCGGTGCTGAATTTTAGGTGTATGTTTCGGAGGCCTAGGCAGCATTATTGTTCTGGCTCAAGTTGAAAACCATCCTTTTTCTTTCCGTATGAGCAGCTGCAGCCTATACAATATTGGGCAGAGCGTGTTTAAGAAGAACTGTTCAGAATGCCTGCTTCCCTGGGACAGTAAATGATATTATGTGAAGTTCCATGGTGCTGTGCAAACAGGGAATTCATTTTCAATTCAGACTCTGAGCTAGAAGAGACTTTTCCCTGCCAAGGGGTGTTTCAAGCCCTCATCAACACAGTACGCAAGCAGAATCAGTCAGTGGAGGAAGGAAGGGTAGCCACCAGTGTGGAGGGCACCAAGCCCACATCTGACATCCAGATTAAAGGACTGGGCCATGGAGCTAAGTGGGTTCTAATACGGTTAGCCAGTCCATCTTCAGACTCACAGTCTCTCCTCTGGACAAGCCTATAAGCAGAGATTTAAGTGCCCTGAACCGAAAAGTGGTCCTCTTAGCATAGGTCTCAGGTTGGAGCAGGGATGTTGAACAGAAATTCTCCTGTGCTCCCTTTCTGAGGAGGAACTGAACGTGATGACATAAAACAGGCATGGTTTCAGTACGATATGTGCTGGTCCTGACAGCAAATCTCATGGGTTCAGTTGCTATTAACACAGATGTATTAGAACTATAAAGTTGGTGATGAAATAACCTCTGTAAGTGTTATATATTAATTTTTAGACCTGGTTGGAAGAGCTTTACTTTATTCATCCACTGCATCAAGACTATTTGCCCAGAGTCATCAATTCTACACAGGCAAAGGTTGTCTCATCATCCTCTTCTGGAGCAGCGCATCTCGACTTCAGAGCACATAGGAACCACGTGGGATCCACTAGTCTTAGGACTCAATAGGTCCTAAGTGCTGAGTCTTAGGGCTCAGTAGGTCATCTTGCATGTCTAATAACCTCCCAGGCAATGCAGATGCTATCAACACATGGACCACACTTTGAATGGCTATGGATTATGCAATCTTGTGAACAAGTACAGTAATGAGATGCTGATTATAACTTCACATGAATATTTACTGTGTTAGAAATGACTCCTCCAGAGTCCCTCACGAATACTCATTGTCACGAGGATTGTTTTGTATTTATTTTTTTGGAATGGGAGGTTTGCCCCCAACTCCGCTTCCCCACTCCACTATTCTGAGAGCGACTCTTCACCGGATAACACCCAAGAAGCCTTTTGTTCACACTGACGGGCTGTTGTTTCTGAGCTTTTCAAAGAAATCCTAGCATCTTTGGTCTCAGGGAGACAAAGGAAGTCACATGACTTGGAATCCCTGGTGGCATCTTGAAGATGGCTGTTCTGCTTCTCAAGCGGAGAAAAGGGGAATAACATATGGATATCTTGCCACGCTGCCCGTGCCATCCGCAGAACTGCCAGACCCCGTCTGGAGGGGCGGCAGATGGCCGGAGCAGCGGGACGTGCCAAACGCTGCGCTCCAGCGCCCTCCACGAGGCGCGCGCTCAGGCAGTACTCGCGGAGCTCAAGAATATGTTCACGACCTTTCACGAAGACAAATTATCCGTGGCTCTTCAGATGGTGCTCTCGGAATCATCGTAGAGGGCGGGTGATTTACCTCTGCCACGCGCTGGCAACTCAACACTGTATCGGCGGGTGAAGAAACGCTTGTCAAAAATCTTCAAAATATGAACTCTCTTTCCTGAGCTTGGACAAAAAGTAGTGCTCGCTGATTATTTCATCTCGTGTTTTTTTTTTGTCCAGTCACTCATTCGTGTCCGACTCTTTGTGACTGTAAACTGCAGGAAGGCCAGGCTTCCCTGTCCTTCCCCATCTCCCGGAGCTTGCTCAAGCTCACATCCATTGAGTCGGTGATGCCACCCAACCATCTCATCCTCTGTCGTCCCCTTCTCTGCCTGCCTTCAATCTTTCCCAGCATCTAGGGTCTCTTACAAGAGAGAAAGTGAGTTCCAGTTCCCATTGCCAGTGAGGTCGCCCCTGTTGTCCACCCTCGTCTGATGTCCTCTGGAAGCCTTCTCTTCTGGACAGCATCTTCTGTCACAAAGCACGTGACCTTTTCTGGCCTCCATGTTTTTCCTCTGAGGTTGGGTATCTTTCCATCAATCTTTACCCTCTGAAGTATTTAAATTCTACTCATTCTTTAAGATATATCCTGCACATTAACCTCTTTTAAGATTTTTCACTTTCATGCATTGGAGAAGGAAATGGCAACCCACTCCAGTGTTCTTGCCTGGAGAATCCCAGGGATGGGGGAGCCTGGTGGGCTGACGTCTATGGGGTCGCACAGAGTCGGACACGACTGAAGTGACTTAGCAGCAGCAGCACATTAACCTCTTCTAAAGATCTTAGTTTTTCCACCCTAGAGTATATGGCTTTTCTCTACACTTCTTGTCAGAGTCAATCATTTGGCAGGTAAGTATCTCTTTAAGATAATTATGTAATTTTGTTTCTTATTTAATTTTTCACACAAGCATGACTTCTCTACTTATTTAACCTATCAGTCCCTGATGGCTCAGACAGTAAGGAATCTTACTGCAAGGCAGAAGACCTGGGTTTGATCCCTGGGTCAGGAAGATCCCCTGGAGAAGGGCATGGCAACCCACTCCAGTATTCTTGCCTGGAGAATCCCATGGACAGAGAAGCCTGGAAGGATACAGTCCATTGGTTTGCAAAGTGTCAGACATGACTGAGTGACCAACATTTGGGTTTACTTAGGGTTATTCCTTAAAAGCTGTAAATTGTCTTAAAATTTTAAAGTCTGTGACAATGGATGAATGAATTTTTACTTTTGAAGTCATTCACGGAGTAGATCTAGGCAGTGGTTCTCCCACCCAAAGGCCCAGGTCACTGAGCCTCATTCAGAACTTGAAAGCTCAAGGCTTCCCCAGTGGTCCAGTGGCTCACACTCCACACTCTCAATAGGGGAGCCCAGAGACAATCCCTGGTCAGGTAACTAGACCCCACATGTTGCAACTGAGAGTTCATATGTCTCAGTCGAGATCAAAGACCCCACATGCCACAGCTGAGAGTTTGCATGCTGCAAAGAAGACTGAAGAGCCTCTGTGCCATAGCCAAGACCTGGGATAGGCAAATAAACATATATATATATATATATATATATATTTTTTTTTTTTTAAAGAACCTGAGAGCTCATGATCATAATGCCAAAGACAGTAGACACACTGAGGCTGGGGTCTCTGTCTCCTTCAGAAGCAACAATGAAATGAAGACAAACTCCTTCCCATCCTCCTCTAGCCACCCCTGCTATTCCCTTGCTCTTATTCTAGGGGTGCATGACTGGGTTATCTGTGTTTATTCCTGAAGGGAGCTGATGCTGCTCCCTCTCACATCTTGATCCCCTGTGATTGGCCAGTAGACTTCCTCTTCCAGAAATTCTATAACCTGTGTCTTGATTCATATAGTGTGCATTTGATTTAAAAAAAATTATTGTTAGTTGCCACAATAATGCTACAGAAAGTCATTATTTTGTTTTGAATCAAATTTGAAAGCCTTCCTTGGAAGGAGCTCCCACTCAATTCAAGCCAGTTGGCTTAATATCTCCATCACCCAGTCATTCCACACAAGCGGTTTCCAAGCTGCGCCATATTCTTGGAATGCCCTCCCATTCTGTCTGCCAAGTTATCTCTCTTCCATCATCCAAATAGCTCATGCAATCCCACCTCCTCTTCACAGTCTTCCAGAACTATTTGGAAAAGGTCTAATAGCTTCTCTCTGTACCATCCGGTGTGAGCATTAGCCACTTAAGTCTCCCTCACTCCTTCCTGCTCCATGCGCTTACTTATTTTTCAAGTGGACACTGAGCATGTACTCTGTTTTGCATTGTTCTACAGCCTTCCTTTTTTTCACCCTTGTATATGTTGCCTTTAAATTCAGGTATCTTTAGTCTCATCTACTGACAGATTCTTTAGACGTAAGACTCCAGTTAAAGCCCTCCGCAGAGCGCCAAGTGTAATATCATGTAGAAACAGACACTTAATACATAAAGAGATTCCTTAATTTCTCAGGTTTGATTTTTTAATGTATAAAAAATATGGAGCATATTTAATATTTCACAAATCCACCAGGACCTGCCAGAAGAACTCCTTTAGCCTTGAGCAAGGCTGGTGATTTCCATGGGGGTTCATTTCTCAGTAGGCAGGCAGTGCAGTAGCTGCCACTGATCGTGACTGTAGGGGAATGAAAGGGGGATGAAGAAGATGTCCTAAGTGATGGAGAGCAAGATCAAGAAAGGTCATTCTCTGAGAGGGGAAATGAGTAGAAACGCTGAATGGCTTAGAGTCGGAAGCTATGGAAGCTTCCCTTCTTTATGAGATGCTGAAGAATGTGCTGCTAGAAGGAAGTGGGAAGTCTCCTAAGGCTTGGCAGGGGACTCACATAGAATGGGTGCTCGGTGTACACTTATCAATTGAAAAAAAAAGAAATTTGCTATGTAAAGCAACAATCCAACCATTGCATTTCAGCCAGTTAATGTGAGGAATAACTTGTTGACTGAATGATCTGAAAGGTTACAAACTGGACCAAGGAGGAACAGTGACTCTGTTTATATGAAAGTGAAAGTATTAGTCGCTTAATCCTGTCCAACTCTTTGTGACCCCATGGACTGTAGCCGTCCCCCACCCCCAGGCTCTTCTGTCCATGACATACTCCAGGCAAGAATACTGAGGTGGACTGTAGCCCCCCCGCCCAGGCTCTTCTGTCCATGAGATTCTCCAGGCAAGAATACTGAGGTGGGTAGTCGGTCCCTTCTCCAGGGGGTCTTCCTGACTCAGGGGTCCAACCTGGGTCTCACTGCAGGCGAATCCTTTACTATCTGAGTCATCAGAAAGCCTGGTGTTTACATGGCAATGATCAAAAAAAGAAGCATCCTCTGACTCAAAGGAGGTCTGGCTACAGAATTTTCAATGCCCAGAACAAAATGAAAGGGCAGAGGACCCTGGTTCAGAAACGATAAAGAATTTCAAGATTATGGCAGCAGAGCAAGAGCCAAGCCCAAGCATGGGATCCCTCTAACCAAGCACAGGGCCCTGTGGGAGAGCCTAGGGTTCCTGCCAAGGAGGCGCCCTTGTCCAGCAGACGTTATTAGTGTGACTGTGATTGTGAGCACATGCAGGTCACTGGGCTAATCCAAAATCTGGAAGAACACCCCTCTTCACAGCAAATCTTAGCTTAAACAAAATATAGTTTTGTTGCAAACTCCATTTTCTTAATACTGCTATACCATCAAGGGTAAAGTTTTGGAAAGTTGAGTTCAATTTTATTTTAATGAGCATATACATTTTGTCTCTTTCATTCTCATGTAGTTGAAGATCTTGTGTGAAAACCCTTGAGTTTCCCCTCCTTCCATTTATTTCATCTGTAAAATGGGCATGATAAACTTCATATCTTGGGTTAATGAGTGTTTCCTGAGGTCATATATGTGGATCCTCTAGCATCAACTAGTCACTCCCTTTCCTTCTTTCTTTGCCTCCTTTTTGTCCTTACAGTTCCCCAAATTCACAGCCCTGCCTTCTGGTCCTGGATGAGAATCCAAGTTCCAGGGTGTGCAGTGCTGAGGGCCTGCCCTACACCCTGATTGTCAGTCTGGCGGGGGGGACATGGCTCGGCAGTCAGCTGGCCCACTTTCTTTGACACTCTCTCTCTCCCAACTGCAACAAAACCTGACCAGGAGAGACTGCAGAAAGTCTACTAGGGCAGATGAAGATGGGAGAAAGGAACCAGAGCTCAAGACATATATCTGTCTCATTTCTCATTGTCTGGGTACCATCAAGCTCAGTCTGCTAACAAACTATTTCATCCCAGGGAGGAGACCTGGATAAAAGAAAGATGGGGATTGGGAGAGGACAGGGATAAAGAGAGATGGAAAACAGATTCAGTGCTTTGACAAACTAGATGCAAAGATGCTCTAGTGTATTTGATCAAAGTCGGGGAAGAAACACCTTCGTCAAACTGTCGGCTTTGTTTACAGGCAATGCCACTCTTGCGCATCATTTGCCTCTTTGCATTAATGCACTGTCTACATTTTTTATTCACTGTTGAATGATCAGTATCCAAAGCCCTTTTTTATTTCCTGCTACAGATTTATTTAAATGTACAGAACTCTTAAGCAGTCAGCTTAGAGCAACTACTATAATCTCCTCCTCTTTACTCATAACCAAAGACACATATCACATGAAGAATAACAAAGGTATGAGGAGGATTAGGAGAATTTGGTTCCACCGTGAACAAAGCACAGCTAGCGTTATGCTTTAAAAATAACGGCTTTTCTGTCTCATGGGCCATGAGAAATAACTTTTCCACCACATAATAAATTTATTAGCCTTTCCGACCTCATCATTCCTACCTTAACTTAGAGCATCAAAGACAAGAACATCTGTTAGTAACATTTTCCAGTTCCGCTTTTTAGCAGCCGCCGCTCGGTGCTCCAAAGTTACTGCATGAGCGCCACCTTGTGGGCAAGCTGTTAGTTGCACAACGTAACCACAAAATCCTAGGGAAAGTTACTGAGGTCAACGGTCTCCTACCTTCTAAGCAGCTGTGCTAATTTTTCTTACGTGTCTGGGTAATATCCCAGCCTTTTAAGAACATTCTTCAAAAGTACAGAAACGACAGTCTTCACAGCCTATCCCAATTCTCTATGATCTCTTCAAGGAAGGTGCCTCTTGGGTGAGGGGGGAAAGTAGGTATCTTTTTAAAGATCCCCAAATTTCTTTATCTTGAGCCCTTTATAAGCTCAAGGTGGCTCTCTATAGACAGGCTTCCCTGGTGGCTCAGTGGTAAAGAACCCGCCTACCAATGCAGGAGCTGGGGGGTTGATCCCTGGTTTGAGAAGATCCCCTGGAGAAGGGAATGGCTACCCACTCCAGTATTCTTGCCTGGGAAATCCCACAGACAGACAAACCTGGTGGGCTACAATCCACGGGGTCCAAAGAGTCAGATACGACTGAGCACACATGCAGGATCATAGCTTGAAATGATCACTGCCCAAGGACTTGCTAATAGGCAGAGATGTTTTGCAAGACCAACCACATACACTTGAAAGTCAATCCCGTTCGTCAGTTGCTAATGATATAGCATTTGCCACTTTTGCACATCTTGCTCCTTCTCACTAAAATGTTGTTTCCCCTTTGTTCCCTCCTGTTCCAAACTATTCTCCTCCCAGGAATTCCTAGCTCCTCCAAGACAGAGTTTCTCAGTTAGTTTCTCTAGAAAGCTTCCCTTAGTCCTATGTCTGTCAAGGTCCTACAGCAACAGATGAGAGCTGAAACTGGATGATTTGAGGACAGTGTATTTGAAAAGCCATTGACAAAAGGGTGGGTAGGGTATAGGGAATCCACAAATGCTGCTGTCGAATTCTCATAATAGGAACAGATGCCTCTACTACCCTAGTTCTGATGGAGAAGGAAATGGCAACCCACTCCAGTATTCTTGCCATGAGAAACCCATGGACAGAGGAGCCTGACAGGCTTCAGTCCATGGGGCCTCAAAGAGTTGGACATGTCTGAAGTGCCTTAGCATGCACACACCCTATTTCTAAAGGCACAAGAAGGCAGTGGGCTCTCAGGAGGGCAAGGTGACACAGGTGTGACCTCTAGAGAGGGCTTGCACTTTCTCATCTCCTATATGTG
This sequence comes from Bos taurus, assembly GCF_002263795.3. Classification (NCBI taxonomy): domain Eukaryota; kingdom Metazoa; phylum Chordata; class Mammalia; order Artiodactyla; family Bovidae; genus Bos; species Bos taurus. Next base: position 12,062,138 of record NC_037354.1, on the reverse strand, counting down.
TGCCTCAATGGCTAAGCCCAGTGTAAACCACAGAGCAAGGGAACCCATCGAGTTTGTCTCAGGGAGATACAGGGAAGGGGAAGGAAGGGGGTGGTAAGATGTGGAGGGGCCAACAGAAGACGTCTGTGATTGTCCACAGCATCCCTAGTCTTGGGTACCTACTAGACGAGCATATTTATAGAGAGAAGATTGAAATGTTACATGGAGAGAGACAAACAGTTATAGTGAAGAACGGAATGAAGGGACCAATCAAGATCATCTACTATTTATAACTTACTCCTGCCTCTCAGACAGACATCCATCCACTTGAAACCCCATTTCAGCACTTTCCCTGTTTAAAGATGTGTTAGGAGGGGTCTGTTAATAGCAGCTCTGCTTCCGGTTCTGCTTGGAGTGGCCTGACATCATTCATCACTAAGCTTGGGCTAGAAGTTGGAGGATTGAGTCTGATAAATTAAAGTTAATTAATATCTGCCACATCTGGTCTCAGTTTTTGAGGGGTAGCTCAGACTTCTAGATTCTTCTCTTTTTCTTCTCTTTTTTGAAGTCGATATATTTTTGGAAGATGCCCTGGGTAATTAGGTAGGAGAAAGTATCTACAGCTTTAAACTCCAAATCATGGACGTGTACCTGGCCTTGGTACACATGGTTTCACTTGCAGATCGGTGCACTGACTCTAAAGAGACAAGGACTTGCTAAATTAACACGTGCTGTCATAGACATACAGATCGATGGAAGACTGTGAAGTTAGAAGAAAAAGCCTCAGAAAAAAGTCATTGTTGACATTCATATGTTCCTCAGAGGGGCTCATATATTTTTGACATGGCAATGCAGTAACCTGAACAATGGAATGTTATCAAAACAAAAGGTCTGTCTTCAAAAAAATAATATATCCTATCAATTACTCATATCTCCAAAGATCTTACAAAATCCCATTATCGTTCTATCACTTGGTTGATTTAGTTTTGTCATGAGGAATGGCCCCGTGAGTATCATAAAGATAACAAATACTATGGATTACACACATTCTACTTTTTGTATGGTGATCAAAAGTCTCTAGCTATGAAAGAGCACAATATATAAAGCAATTCAGAAATAATTAGGCTATATTTTAATCATTTTATAAATTATGAGATTTTTAAGCCAGGAAGAAATTTTGTAGAATACTAATTTATATCTCTCATATTATATGTGAATAAAATGGGATTGGGGTTTCAGTCACACACCCAAAGATGAAGGCTGATTAGTTGCAAATTTAAAACCACAATCCACATCTTAGGAGCCCTTCACTCAGTGTTGAGAATCTTTGAACAAAAGCTTACTAGACGGTGGGGTGATTTTGCAAAACCCAAACATATAGTTGGTTTTGTTATTGCTTGTTTTTCTGCAGTAGAATACATAGGAAAGCATCCTCTTTCACCCTTATATTTCATTCCCTCTTCTTATCCAATACAGTGACGAAGTAAAAATATACGCTGGTTTTGTGGTTGAGAGTCAGAGGAGAATTCTACAGTGAATGTGTGGATTCCAAAAATACACATCTATCGAGGTATCACTGATCCCTAACAGACTGGAAACCGGGTAAAGGAGAAACTGGATGGCAGGAGTGAAGAAGTGAGTGAGACGTGGGTGAAGGTGTGTTCGAGTCCTTGAGGGTCAGAGAACCACTCCCGTTCTTGAACCTACACCTCTGACACCAAGACCACAGGTGGGGTTGACCCTGCAAGTATAGTCAGCATGGTACGCCCCTGTTGTGTATCTGCAGGTTCCAACCAAGGGTGGATCAAAACATTTTATTTTTTTTTTTTTAATTCTAGAAGGTTCCAAAATGGAAACTCTGAACTTGCCACTCTCCAGCAACTATTTATTAATACATAACACTTACATTGTATTTACAAGGATTGACACTGTATTATATATTGTAAGTAAACTAGAGATGACTGAATTTATATGGGAGGATGTGCATAGGTTATGTGAAAACACCACAACTGTTTATATGAGGGACTTGACCATCTGAGGATTTTGCTAACCATCTGAGGATTTTTCTATCCACAGGGACCCTGAAGCCAGTCTCGTGAGGATATCAAGGGAGGACTGACTATACTGTGAACTTGGTAGTCTTGTCCAAGTTCTCATTGCTGATCTCAGCATGGGTGGTGCAATTCTGCTAATAAAACTAGCTTCCTGGGCAAATATCAAAAGGCTCCCATGTACCTAGTCTGTGCCTTTTGCTCTTCTTCTGGACTGTGCAAGCCCAAGAGTGCTAACACGAAGGGCGGGAGAGGGCACCCCAAATTGACCAATATTGGACTTCTTGTCAACCTCAATGACAGCAGCCTCACAGTAGATTTAATCTGGCTTAGAAAAATAAAGGTGGCATTTCTTGCACTCTGAGTACCATGGAGCAAGTTGCACCTGTTGTAAGTATAAATTTTCTGTTGTGCTCATCTAATCATTATTTGATGGGTGAGGGGTGAGAGCCAAGTACCTTGTAGATCATTTTATCCAGCAAAGAAAGCACAATTTTGAAAGGATAATATTTCCTTACTGCACCATTTTTCTGGCCTACCTAAAAAAGAAAAAACTGGAATTTTACAATTATTTTTGTAGTAACAGAAGCTCTTCAAGACATAGGGCTTATGCACTGAATTGTAGCCCAGCATGAAATTTTATAGCTGAATTATGAACTCCTGCCAATAAAAGTTTACAGCAAAACAGCCTGGCTCTTCTGGCTTTAGGAGCAGGGGTGGAGAAAATATACATGCTCTAACAAATACGATTATCCTGGAAATATGATATTAATGATGGCACAATTTGAGAATAAAGAATTAAAATGGTGGAATGAAGTTAATTGGAAATACTTGAGAGATACGCCATTCATTACCCAAGCCATGTGCACCTTATTTACTTTATACAAATGTAAACTCAAAATGATTTGACATTTCTTTCAATTTCATAATTAAATTAGAAGATTTGCAAGTTCACAGGTTTTAAAATGAAACAACTATTGACTTTAAATCATCCTTGTTAAGCAAGAAAGTAACAGAATGAATAAATTAAATTTGCTCAAAAAAAAAAAACATGTCCTATCATTAATTTCCCTCCAAAGATAACTCTTTGACTATTGAATACATTCATGCTACAATTATCCATGTAGTAGTGTTCCAAAGAATCAAATATAGATTTTTTTTTAAACACAGAAGAATATAACTGGCTATAATCTAGTTTATTTTATTTGGCTGGGAGTAGGGGCTTCCCAGGAGAAGGCAATGGCACCCCACTCCAGTACTCTTGCCTGGAAAATCCCATGGATGGAGGAGCCTGGTAGGCTGCAGTCCATGGGGTCGCTAAGAGTCGGACACGACTGAGCGACTTCCCTTTCACTTTTCACTTTCATGCATTGGTGAAGGAAATGGCAGCCCATTGCAGTATTCTTGTCTGGAGAATCCCAGGGACAGAGGAGCCTGGTGGGCTGCCGTCTATGGGGTCGCACAGAGTCCGACACGACTGACGCGACTTAGCAGCAGCAGCAGCAGCAGCAGGGGCTTCCCAGGTGGTGCTAGTGGTAAAGATCCTGCCTGCTGAAACAGGAAATGTGAGAGACACAGGTCCAATCCCTGGGTTGGGAAGATCCTCTGGGGAAGGAAATGGCAACTGGCTCCAGTATTCTTGCCTGGAGAATCCCATGGACAGAGGAGCCTGGCGGGCTACAATGCATAGGGCTGTCGAGTCAGAAAAAGACTCAGACACAACTGAAGCTACTTAGCATGCACACAGGGCAGGAACCCCAGACACCTGAATAGAGCAGTTACATAAAATACACTTACCAAATTACCACACTGATTAAATAAATAAAAACAAAATGCTCTATTTTTTTTTTTAAGTATTTGAAAATCCCCTGATAGGTAATAATCTTGATAAATACAGCACAGACTTTTTGTGGGCATCCTCTAAATAGAGCTGTGTTTTCACAGTGTGGAACATCCAGGGCATGTAGAAATTATGACTTGAGAAACAGAGTAGGAAGACACTAGGGATGGACAGATTGTGATTCCACTTAGGCTCTGCCATTGGCAGAAGTGGGGTCTGGGGACTCATCTAGGAGTCCAGGACTCAGCCTCCTCCCCAGCACCACGGGAGTCACGACCAGCCTTGGCAGAGACGAGCTTAGACTCAACGTCTCTTAGCCAGGACTCAGCGTCTCGGAAAAGAAAGACTTAGCCATCAAAGGGATATTGCAAGGATTTGGATCCTACTCAGTCGTGTCTGACTCTTTGCTACCCTGTGGACTGTCGCCCACCAGGCTCCTCTGTCCATGGAATTCTCCAGGCAAGAATACTGGAGTGGGTTGCCTTTTCCTCGAACCCACATATCCTATGTTGGCAGGTAGATTCTTTTTTTTTTTAAACTGGAGAATAATTGCTTGACAATATTGGCAGATAGATTCTTTATCACTATGCCACCTAGGAAGCTCCTAGGTGTTACAATAAAGCACGTCATAGAAAAAAGCATAGAGGGGTGCGTTAACATTGGTTTTCCTTAGGAACGGCCCACCACTACTGTGACCTATAATAATCGGAGTAATCTGTTTCAGAGACAAAATGGAAATCATTACCACCATCACTAATGGGGTATCCCCCCTATGTTTCACTGGACAAAGTCTTGTTTTCTGAGGCTGGTAAGGAGCGCACCATCATACAGTCATCCCTTTATTTAGTGACCACCAGTAATTTAGCCTCACTGGAGTTTCTGATAAAAATCTCTACTCTTCAGGAGCTCACTCCTGGTGGTGGGGGAAACCGGCTTAGGCGAGAAGCATACTTTAGAGACAACTACACTATGAAGCAAGAACACTCGGGGCTTTCCCAGTGGCTCGGCAGTAAAGAATTCTTCTGCCAGTGCAGGAAATGTGGGTTTTATCATGGGGCCGGGAAGATCCCCTGGAGAATGAAATGGCAACCGGCTCCAATATTCTTGCCTGGAGAATCCCATGGACAGAGGAGTCTGGCGGGCTACAGTCCTTGGGTCACAAAGAGGTGGACACAACTTAGGGACTGAACAACCACAGTGTGGAACCAGAATACCTGGGATGGTGTCTGATTAAACAGATTCAAAGTGGGAAGGAAAACAGAAGACTGCTTAGAGGAGGCGACGCTTGTTTAATCCTTGAAAGTTCAGTGATAAGGGAGCCATGGGCAGAGGGAAGAGCAGCCTGTTCAGGGAACTAGCCATGGCCACCACTTTTCTGGGGGTGGGGAGGCTGCGGAGAGTCTTATCAAGGACTACAGTCACATCAAAGAGTTACTTTTGCTAAAGGCAATGGGATCAGAACAATGAGCAGTTCTGCTTCTGGGAAGATAATGCTAAGATGGAAGGAGAATGAAGAAGTAAGTCAAATGCATCGTTTGCTTGTTTTCTAATTTTCCACAGTGAGTGTGAATAATGGAGACTTTAAAGTTCAGAACTCTGTTGCAGTGGCCATGAGAAGGCACCTCTCAGATCTCCAACTACAAGGACTGTGTGTGTCCAAGGCCCAGCGCTGAGCTCTGAAGTCTATCAGTGTTAGCTCCAAAGCCACACTTCCTACCGGAGTTGGGATGGAGCTCAGCCCCCTGTGATGGGGGACTTTGACTGTGAACTCCGGGCAGCCACTAGGAGCCTTCTGTAGACCGCAGGACCAGACACCCTCTCCCCTCTCTCCTTCACTCTGATTCAGACTTCACATTACAGTCAGAAAACTCACGGCTTCTCCGACTCTCTCCCCATCCGTTCTCACATCTATCTCCCCTAATCAAGCCACTGCTGTGTTAGCCGATCTTGGCATCTGGTTCTCATAAGACTTGGACTAATACACTAGCATAGTGATTTATCAAATAAAACTTCCGCATATAAACACAAAACTGTGGATAACTCAAGATCAAGCCTGCCTTACTACTTCTCATTTTTAATCTGAGTACCTGGAAAAGAAGACAGCCCAGCAGTTTCAAAAGATGAAATGAATCCAGACTTGATGATGCAACAACATGTTTTCCCTTATAGTTCAAGGTGGTCTATCAACCAACCATGCTGAGTTTTTTAGGAATGCAACAAAACACTTGAGAAGCTTTGTGCTAAGTTTGATCACTGAGGTTGACAAGAAAAGCCCTCTTGCTTGGTTGGATCCAGTGCTTTATTTGTTTAACTTTAAAGCACCAAAAAGGGGGTGAATCACAGAAGTGATTCATGCCTTAACATTGTTTTGCAACTCAAAACACTTTAATATGCATTTATGTGTCAATGTTTCATAGAGTCAAGGACTTTTCTTTAAGTGGGGTTCACTGAATAGACTTTTACAGAAACACATCCACAGTACATTATCTAGAATATCTAGTTAAGATTCCTTAAAGTTAAATTAGAAATACAGAGTATAAATTTCATCCTGATTATGATGATTGTCCCTACATATTTGATAGCTGTCTTCCTTCTACTTAATGTACAGTAATTGTGTTTGTCTGAGTGCATGATTAAAATTTACTGGGAAGGGCTCCATTCCCCTTGCCTTATTTCCATCTGGAACAAAATCAGATAGTAAACCTGACTGATCACTGTTCCCACACTCTAAAGAAAGAGAAAAGGCATCTGTTTGTTGAGTTCAGGAGAAGCAGCTAAATTTGCTCAGATCAGACAGTTGACCCTCTGTATGTGTGGGAGCCACATATATGAATTTGATCAATCATGGATAAATAATATATTTTTTTAAAAGCTCCAAAAAGCAAAACTTGAATTGGCCATGGACAGACAACTATTTTCAAAGCATTTAGACTGAATTAGGGCTTCCCTGGTGGCTCACACAGTAAAGAATCTGCTTGCGGTGCAGGAGATCGAGGTTTGATTCCTGGGTCAAAAAGATCCCCTGCCTGGAGAAGAAAATGGCAACCAGCTCCAGTATTCTTGCCTGGAGAATCCCATGGACAGAAGAGCCTGACAGGCCACAATCCATGGGGTCGCAAAGAGTCGGATACAACTGAGCAACTAACACACACACACACACACACACACAGGTATTCTAAGTAATCTAGAGATGATTCAAAGTATACAAGAGGATGGACATAGTTGATATACAAATCCTACATAATGTTCTATACAGGACTTGAGCATCCTTGGATTTTGGTACAGTTGGGGGTCCCTAGAGCCACTCCTTGAGGATACTAGGGGACAGCTGTAATTTTTTTTTCATGAACCCAACCTGTCTTTGTGATAGATACGTTTCTGTTTTTCCTCAAAGATGAATTGTTCACCTCTGTGGGAAAGCCCAAGGCTACCTATGATGGCACAAGTATGGCTGTGGAATTCTGGAATGATTCATTACCAAGTATGTTGCAGTATCAACTAAATTAAATATTTCAATCTGAATTTTATCAGTGATAACACTGATATTTTGATTTCCATCTGCCTCCCTTTTGTGTTCTCACTTGTTATGCAAAGAATCCATAGTCCCAACAATCTTATACTCTTCAAAACTGCCTTTAACAGAAAGAATTATTTTCACATGCATATTTCTGCTATATACTAGTTAACTAAACTGCACGCTTGCAGTATCAAGCACATCTGACATAAACAGACTTCAGAAATTCTTAACTGACTTGGAAAATATTCCAACCAACATGTACCCGTTGAAATGGGAAGCCTCTCTCAAGGGTAGCCTCCTAGCCCAGAACATTCAAAAAGCATGAACATTAGTCATTATATACTTTCTGAGGAAATAAAGAGCTTCAGTGATTTGGTGAGTTGGTTAAGTGGAGGATGACTAAGACAGCTTTTGTGTGGTGCTGTGCTAAGTCACTTCAGTTTGTCTGAATCTCTGTGACCCTATGGACTGTAGCCCACCAGGCTCCTCTGTCCATGGGAAACTCTGGGATCAAACCTATGTCTCTTATGTCTCCTTCATTGGCAGGCAGGTTCTTTACCATGAGCACCACCTAGGAAACCCAATAGATGTTCTATTGAACTTAAATAGAACAATCATCTGTTGATGTAACACAGTAAGATCTGAAATCCTCTCACATGAGGCTCAGACTATTGACATTCACACATGGGCACTGCTTACATCAAGACCAGTGGTTGAAGTATGGTTCCCCTTCTGACATAAACTGCATTTGGCATAGATTTTCCTTGATAGTAGTCTTGTTTGAACCACTGGACTCTTTTTAAAACTGTATTAGAAGAATTTTCACACAGTTTCTCCACATTTCCCCCAGGGCTTAGAAGGCATCCCTTCTAAAACCAACCCCCTCGACTTTTTGCCCTTTAGCATTTTAAATCTTTTCTCCTCTGTCGACTCCATTCCTGAGAATTTCAAACATATTTACTTCAAGAACATAAGAAATGTCGCTTGATCTTGGCTATGGCTTTTGGTTAACACCTTCCCACCTCTCTGTTCCTCTGCAATGATTAACCCAGCAAACTTTCTAAAAGCCCGCCTCCTCCCTGAGCATTCTTAAGGTCGCTCTTCAGAATGATCTCCTTGACAAAGCCGGTCTTCTTTTATTCTTCATTCCCTCCATGCTTCCTTGAACATGAGTTAAGTCATCTCATTCCTGATTCCTTCTAGATCCCCTGGAGCATAATCTGAGTTGTTCTCTAACAGCACCCCCCCCACCCCCCTGCCATCCTTCTTCTAGTTTCCTGGCTCCCTTCTTCCTGCCAAGAGGAACCCAGTTTCATGGATCAGACTACTCATACTGCTGTCTGAATGGGGATGATATTAGTCCTTGCTTCATGTTTATTGGGCTTCCCTGGCGGCTCAGATGGTAAAGCATCTGCCTGCAATGAGGATTAAGTTAGCCACTGTATTTAGAGAGTGTTATGCATGATTTGATGCACTGTAAAGATCAGTCCTGGGTGTTCATTGGTAGGGCTGATTTTGAAGCTGCAACTCCAATACTTTGGCCACCTGATGGGAAGAGCTGACTCATTTGAAAAGACCCTGATGCTGGGAAAGATCAAGGGCAGGAGGAGAAGGGGATGACAGAGGATGAGATGGCTGGATGGCATCACTGACTCAATGGACATGAGTTTGAGTGAACTCCGGGAGTTGGTGATGGACAGGGAGGCCTGGTGTGCTGCGATTCATGGGGTTGCAAAGAGTCGGACACGACTGAGCGACTGAACTGAACTGAAAGACTGAAGGCAAAAGGAGAAGAGGGTGGCAGAGGATGAGAGGGATGCAACACTGACTCAATAGACATGAACCTGAGCACTCCAGGAAACAGTGAAGGACAGGGAAGCCTGGCATGCTACAGTCCACGGGGTCACAGAGTTGGACATAACTTAGCAACTGAACAGCAAAATGTTCAATGAATACAGATGACTAAATAGAAGCAGACTTTCCCCTACTTTTTTGTCCTTTATCCTTTAGACTTATTCTTTAATGACTTAAACAAATCTGATTTCAAGGACATGTATATATGTTCTTCAATGCTAAATCTGACTTAACCTAACTTATATTTTAATCACATGTTTCTAATTATCTTTAAAGCAAAACACTTCCATATTGTCTCTGCTATTTCTGTTTTGTGATCTACTCTAACAGTGAACTTCTTTCCCAACCATCCTTGAGTAAGTATTTGAAGACTGAAAATATTCTGATTCTTCAGTCACTGTCCAGTCATCCCCCAATCTTGTTTTGAGGTTTTCAACACTTGGCCCTTTAATGCTGGGATAGTCTGATAATTGATATCCATGCCTCAAGCCTCCAGCCACAAAGACAGTCACTTTAATTCAGTCAATATTTATTGAATGTCCATCATTGGTCACACATTGCTCAATACCCCTGGGAGGCTTTTGCAAACAAGGCAGACAGGGTCCCCACTGCATGCATCTCCTGGTCCTGTGCCACGGCTCTCACTCTGGCTGTATATTAGTCACCTGAAACTCTTCTGTCTGTATCCTATTTATTTTTATATCAGTCTTTAAAAAATTGTACAAGGGATTGTGATAAGGTGCAGGCTGAAAAACTCCAGGAACTCTCTTCCCTTACAGAGCTTATGGTCATTTTCCTAAGCCACAGGTTTTCTCAGGTTTAACTCTTCATTTGCCACGTTATCGATCCTAACTTGGCCTTGCAGAATTCTCATTATTCTGACCTCACCACCTCCATCTGATCTTCTCAAGCTCTCTCTGTGCCATTTCTAAAACTACATCTCACATGTCACATGCCTTTTTTCTGCACTTCCGTCCACCAAGACTAGGTTTTAAGCTTCACCTATGCAAGTTAGGAAGCAACAGTTAGAACTGGCCATGGAACAACAGACTGGTTCCAAACAGGAAAAGGAGTACATCAAGGCTGCTTATTTAATTATATGCAGAGAACATCATGAGAAACACTGGGCTGGAAGAAGCACAAGCTGGAATCAAGATTGTGGGGTGAAATATCAATAACCTCAGATATGCAGATGACACCACCCTTATGGCAGAAAGTGAAGAACTAAAGAGCTTCTTGATGAAAGTGAAAGAGGAGGGTGAAAAAGTGGGTTTAAAGCTCAACATTCAGAAAACTAAGATCATAGCATCTGGTCCCATCACTTCATGGCAAATAGATGGGTAAACAGTGGAAACAGTGACAGACTTTATTTTTGGGGGCTCCAAAATCACTGTAGAAGGTGACTGCAACCATGAAATTAAAAGATGTTTGGTCCTTGGAAAAAAAGTTATGACCAACCTAGACAGCATATTAAAAAGCAGAGACATTACTTTGCCAACAAAGGTCCATTTAGTCAAAGCTATGCTTTTCCCAGTAGTCATGTATGGATGTGAGAGTTGGACTATAAAGAAAGCTGAGTGCCAAAGAATTGATACTTTTGAACTGTGGTGTTGGAGAAGACTCTTGAGAGTCCCTCGGACTGCAAGGAGATCCAACCAGTCCATCCTAAAGGAGATCAGTCCTGGGTATTCATTGAAAGGACTGATGCTGAAGGTGAAACTCCAATACTTTGGCCACCTCATGCGAAGAACTGCCTAATTTGAAAAGACCCTGATGCTGGGAAAGATTGAAGGCAGGAGGAGAATGCCAGAGGATGATTGGATGGTATCACCGACTCAAAGGACATGAGTTTGAGTAAACTCCGGGAGTTGGTGATGGACAGGGAGGCCTGGAGTGCTGCAGTCCATGGGGCAGCAAAGAGTAGGACACGACTGAGCAGCTGAACTGAACTGAACTATGCCATGAAGCCAAGGCAAACTGTAAAAGGTATGCTAGTCTGTCTCTCTGTGCACACCTAATATACTTTAGAGCACAGCAGAGACACTGAGGGCAACTTTATTTTTTGTTGTTGTTATTTGGGGATCTGTGCTGAGATCCCAAGATGACTAGGAAATGCGCTGATCTGGTGACTTAGTCCATCATCCTTCACGCTAAGGAGGTAAAGGGACTGACTAAACAAAACAGAGAGGGGGATTTCACTGGAAAGTGTAACCCCACCTCCCTCCCCACATGCAAATAAACGAGAGGGTGTGGAGCTGCTCCCCTGCCATTGCAAGTGAAATGAAAGCCGCTCAATTATCATCAAGCAAATGATCTGGACTCTTTGTCAGGAGAAGCAACCACACCACCCTCTGCATAGGATCACTGCAGATCTAGAGAAGACTTCTGCTTCTACAGAGAGCCCAGAACAGAGCTCAGGGTGAGAGCAATTAGACACACTGTCCTATTTTCCTCAAGCTCATCAGGGACAAAGGCTGCCAATCCCTGGAAAAGTCAGTCCAGACAAAAGCCTTCCAGAAGGTCCCCATGTTGGCTCAATGTGAAGAGAGGGCTGGGGTGGAGTCCTCCACACTAGCCAATTTTGTCAACATCAAGTGGACACCATGGAGGGGAGTGGACTTCAGCTGTCCTGAGAGGGACCTGTTTTAAAAAAATCACCTGCCAACAGTCAGAGATCCCAAGTCAAAGAGCCCCCTAGGGTGTAGGCAGGAGTAGTGACTGAGCAAAGAATCATGAGCGCCCAGCCAGGGTGAGCACTGCCCAGACGGGGGACACTGAGTGGTGAGGTCACCATGGCTCTGTCCTCTCCCATCACCAAGCCTGAAGGAGCCACCAGCAGTGAGAAAGGGAGCAAGAACAGAAAAATAAGACTAAAAAGAGTCTGAGGGTCTGAACTGAACCAGAGCTGAGGATGCAGAGCAATTCTCAACCACATGAGAAATCAGAGTTTGCTTCAGATCAGACATGATACTGCTCCTTTAGAACTTGAAGGCGACCAGAAAAAACAACAGGCTTGGCTCGAGGTTTAGTCCAGGGGTGTGGAAGAAGAATTCAGTAGAGTGGTTATCATGTTAGCAATGAACTTAACTAAGGTGTTTTCCTGCTTGGTACCATCCCAGCCTCACTCGGTCAGTAACACATGCACAGATGCTCATAGCTTACCTGATCTTTTTATTACCGCAGCAGCAGAAGGTTGTGAGAAGGAAGGAACAGATGAGGTTGGCTACTTCTGATTTATCTCTACACCAGGAAAGGGCCTCTCCTAGCCCTTCTTTCTGACTGATGGGGAGTTCACCCTCAGAGCTCTCTGGGGTTACGTTCAAATTTTTTTTTTTCATTCAATCTGTTTAATCTGAGAAGAACACATCATACTCTAGGAATGTTCTTACCAGGTAGCACATCACCCTTTTGCCAGAAGAATTTAAACTGCTCCTCCCTCTCACCTTCTAGAAGATGCTTTGGCTGTGTAATTGACATAGAACCAGGCCCCAGTCAGGGGAATGTTGGAAATGACAAGGTCCCTGGGTTGTCATTTGCACACTTCCTGCAAACAACAAATGCATCCTAAAGGCTTTGATGTTGTATCATATTACTGTTCTTAAAAAAAAATAAGTAAATAAATTCTCAACTCTGTGCAAAAACGTAATCCTTGCCAAAGTGCCAGTGGAGTTTCGTTAGACAACACGTCCACTCAAATCAGAAGAGGGAGTCTCCTGTGCGCCCCACCTTCCTGTGACTGTCCCCCTCTCTCAGAAACGATGCATTTAGTCTCAAGCACATTTCCTTCCTTCAAACCTCATACCTCCTGGTAGACTGTTACTCCCAGACATCCAGGAGAAAGCTTTTGGAGTTGCCCCACCTTCGTTCCTGCCTTTATATTATATGATTCCCCACAGAGTTTCCCCATTTACACATATTTCCTAATTTCCATTTGTATTTTTACAAATGATTCCCTAGGAGTTTGTCCCCACCCTACCTGCTTCCCTTTTCTTCTTTTTATTATGTGTTGCCTTTTTCCCCTAAAAGCAAGACTCCAAATAAACTATTTCTACTTAGACTCCTTTAATTTTGAACAAAGTAGCTTAAATAAACTCAGGCATGCCCATTCCAGTTATCAGGCTGATTCAGGCAGAGTGAGCCTGCACAGGAGCCCTGTGTTCCCTCCAGCATGAGGTCAAGGGTGCCTGTGAGTTTCAGCTAATCAGGCTGCTCTTCTCTTGACCGCTGTCAGAAGAGACATAACTGTATTCTTTCAGAGGAGTCTACCCACTGACTGATGTACAGATTCACGCACCATGAGAGAAACAAATCGTCATCCATCTGTCTCCCCACCACACACACTTTAGAGCCCCATGGGATCAGTCACTACATGAACTAACTGTCCCAAAACAAGATTCTCTGAGATGGACATGGTATAATTCCAGATCTAATATGTTGTGGGTGCTCATTTTATTTTCTTCAGATACACTTATGCATGTACTAGAGAAATCAGTAAGAGACTGTGAGTTTTGAGGAAGCCAGTTAAGCCCAGAGAGAGAAGTTTTTGAAACCATCCCATGGCACGGTGGTAAAGAATCTGCCTGTCAATGCAGAAGACACAAGAAATTCAGGTTTGATACTTGGTCAGGAAGATTTCCCTGAAGAAGGAATTGGCAACCCACTCCAGTATCCAGAGGAGCCTGGTGGACTACAGTCCATGAGGTCACAAAGGGTCAGAAAATTACACACACACACACACACACACACACGTATATCTCAGGTGAGGAAAGACAAATGGCAATAAGTTTGAGTCAGTCTCCGACAGGTGTGTTCACAGTTTGAGGAAGAATTTGGTTAACTTGATCACTAGAGCTTTTCTTACACACATAGACACAGTCTTAATAGACTCTTTCATATTTAAAGCTGCTGTGGTAGAGCCTCCTTAAAGCTGTTACCACCACGGTACTGATAAAGTGCCTAATATGAGGTAAGACCTGATTTGAAGACTCTCTCTTATGCTCCTGAATATAAACACCTGAGCAGGTGATGAAACAGAGAAACTTGGAAGGTGTGCCAAGCTCTTTGTGGGAGAATAGTGGGGTATTCTCTCTCATAGTGGGATATTCTCTCTCATATTCTCTCTCATAGGCTGAACGTATTGTCCCCCCAAAATTCATGTTGAAACTCTGCCCCCACCCCCTGGCAGTGATGGTTTTAGGAGGTGAGCCTTGACGAGGCAGTTAGAATTAGAGTGGATACGAGGGTGGAGCCCTCATGAATAAGATGAGTGCCCTACTGGAGTCATGAGAGAGCTCTCTTCTCTCTGCTCTGTCTGTGTGAGGGCACAGTGAGAAGCTGGCAGCCTATGACCCAGAAGAGAGCTCTCACCACAGCCTGACCCAGCTGGGACCATGGTCCCAGATATCCAGCCTCCACAGCTGTGAGAAGTCACTTTCTGTTGTAGGTAAGGCTGCGTCCATGTCGTCTGCTAGAGCAGTCTGAACAAAGACAGATCCTGCAGTTCCCATTCTCTGCACACAGTGAAGCCACAGGGGAGAGGCGATGACGGGCTATGTTACTCTGGGAAAGTGTGGACTCAGAGAAGTGAATGGAGCGACGATCTCCCCGGGAGTGCAGGCATGTGGGCTGTGGAGAGACAAGGCAGTGAGGAAACCATGGACCACATGAGGACAAAGAGAAGGTGCTGGAAGGTGGGACACCCCCTCAGTGCACCTGACACCCGCCTGAAGGCCAATCAGAAGAGTTCCCTGAGCCATGAAAGGCAGAGAGGATTATGCCAGAAACTAGAAAGATTGTATCAGAGAAGAAAACAGGTAAATATCCCTATTCTGACAGAGCTTAAATTCTAATGATGGAGTTGAGACTAAATAAGCAACAATATTTAATATTGCTAAATAGTAAATAAGAAAGTTATAGCTATTATTAATTAGATCTAGTTAGTTATAGCACAGGGGCTCCCCTGATGGTTCAGCAGATAAAGAATCCGCCTGCAGGGAAGGAGATGCAGGAGATGTAGATTCTATCCCTGGGTTGGGAAGATCCCATGGAGGAGGAAATGGAAACCCACTCTAGTATTCTTGCCTGGGAAATCCCATGGGCAGAGGAGCCTGGTGGGCTCCAGTCCAAGCTGTCATGAAAGAGTAGGACATGACTGATGTGACTGAGCACACATCCAGAGTTCTATCACAGACTATGATTGAAACCACGGGAAGGAAACGGAAAAAAAAAAAATCAGGTTGAAGATTACTGAGAAGGAAGTGGTTGGAAATTATATAGTGTTGTGAGATTGGGTCTTTGAGAAGAAAGCATGTGAGGAGAGATACGAAGGGGAGGAAGTGACCCAATAATAGAGGAGTCAGCGCAGGGGCCTGAGGCAGGAGCTGTGCAACCTTTAGACAGAGTAACAGTGGGAGGAGAGGAAGGCTACACTTCCCCAAAGGTTCTGTATCCTTCAGCCAACCTTTCATTCTCTCTCCCTCCTGTATTCTCAATCTTTTCCTGTCAACCGGATTCTATCAATATTAAAACTGAGGTTTTGAATGTCTTCAAGTCTACCTCTTTACTCTAACCCTTCTACTTTCTGATATAACATTTACCCCCTCCATGGCGATGTCTTCCGGAGGTTGATCGACCCCACTGCCTCCAGTTCCCCAGGTACCACCCTGTGATCCAAGTTTATGCCCCTCCCCCTCCCCCATCCCCCAGTGATTCTTCCAGAAGTCAACAGGGAGCTTTGGGTCTCCACACCTAGTGGAAACTTCTGCTTTCAATCCACTTAACCCATCAGAAGGAATTCTTATCTTGAAAACATTCTTCTAGGCTTTCAGGACCCTACGTTCCTCCTCATCCTCTCGGATCATGACTTCTGGGCTCATTTTTATTTTATTTTTTTCCTCCCTCCTTCTGAATCCAATCACCAACATATGGAGTTCTTCAGGGCTTAAGCTTGGGTTCTCTTCTCTTTTCAGTCTGTACACCCATCTAGGGCATTATTTCAACTTCAGGGGTTTTAAATCCCACCTATTGATGATATCTCCATAAATATCATCTATTTAACCCAACTGCATTCTTGCTGTCTTGGCTTGTTATCTCTCAGGCACCTCCACCAGATTGAATAGGACTACGTTTCAACTCGATTGCCCTTCCCTCAAACTCCCATCCCAAATCTGTTCTCTCTCAGGGCCCCACATTTCAATAAATGGTACCTTCATGAAATGATTTGCACAAACCAGAAATCAAGGAGTCATCATTCACGCTTTGCTCTCCCTCATCACCCATATTCAATCCATTTTTACAGAAAAAAATTCACTTGATTGATTTTCCAAAACATCTGTTTCCCATTCTTCACCCCACCTGCACAGCTATAACCCTGTTCCAAGTCACTGTCATCTCTCACCTGAAATATTGCCATCTCCTTCAACCAGTCTCTCCACTTTAACCCTTGGCTCTCTTCCACCCACTCTCCACATAGCAACTGAAGTCGTATTTTTTAAAGCACAAAATGCCTTCTGTTTCTTCCTCTCCTTAAAACCATTCATCTTTTTTAGAGTCCAGAATCTTTAACCGCATCCACAGGGTCCTGCAGCCTCCTGTCCCTGCCTACTGTCCCAGCCTTACCCCAGCCACTCTTCTTTCTCATCACTAAGAAATCCAAGTCACAGGAGCTATTTGCTTGCTCATCCTCTGTCTCTCTCTCCTTCCCTCCCTTCTTTTTATCCCTCCTTTTCCTCTGTTCTTCTTTCCTTTTTCTTTCCCTCTCCCTCTCTCTCTTCAAGCACAGAGATCTCTCTTCCTACCCAGGAACTGTACATGTTCAAGTGAAAAGAGTCCATTTGGTCATCAGTCCTCAAAACTTCTCAGCCCAACTCCCACTCATCCTTCATGTCTTTCTTAATACATGTTTCATCTGCTGATGTCTAAGAAGCCTTTCCCCAACCTCAGTGCCTTGACACAAAGATCATTTCATTGGTTACAAATCATCAATCTGGTGATGGCCTTTCTTCAGGGCTTCATTCACACAGCCACCTGTAGGTGGTAAGTCCATTAGCATCCAGGACCTAACTCTTGCTCTCTCATCCCTCTCCAAGTGGTAAGTCCACACACGCGACTCCAAGTGGCCCCTCCAATAAAACACATGGCCGTTCAGGGAGCCCTAGCAAGCAATGGCTGAAACAGCACATTGTCACTTCTGAACCATTTCATTCTAGGAAATATACAAGGAGTTGGACAATGAAAATGTGTTTCATTGAAACCATGACTGTACTTGATAATGACAATTCACCCTAATATAAATAAGCTGTTATTTAGAGAGGTGGGGTAGGGGGGGCAACCAGCCTGACAATATAGAAAATAATAAGGCCAAATCTGAAATTGACTTATGGACTTATTACAGCTACTATATAGGAGAGAAATGATAAGGAAATTCAGTGCATGCAGCTTGGTCTTGGTGACCAAAGATTTTATTTCAAGGAAGAAATGGAGTCATTTTATTTATTTATTTTTATAAACCAACTTGTCTGCAAGAATCTGTATATCAGAGAAATTGGCATTGCTCACATAATTGGCAAAGGTTCACATTTACCATTTAGCCATTTTCAATGACAGTTTAACCAAAGACAGCAATGTTTGAGTAAATAGAAAGTCTTAAGCATTTCAGCAATATCCTTTGAAATTTTCTTTGCAAGACTGAAGGAGGGTCAGTGTCTACCTCTTGCAAACACAGGATAGTTGTAGCAGCAGTATCAGTATTATGGTCATTACTAATATTGCCTGTTAAGCTGAAACTGAAACTCCAATACTTTGGCCACCTCATGCGAAGAGTTGACTCATTGGAAAAGACCCTGATGCTCGGAGGGATTGGGGGCAGGAGGAGAAGTGGACGACAGAGGATGAGAAGGCTGGATGGCATCACCGACTCCATGGACATGAGTTTGAGTGAACTCCGGGAGTTGGTGATGGACAGGGAGGTCTGGCGTGCTGTGATTCATGGGGTCGCAAAGAGTCGGACACGACTGAGTGAGTGAACTGAACTGTACTGAAGCTGTTTGGTCCAACCAGGGTAACAAGGACAAATGGCATTTGGTGGCAGCAGTGTGTTAGGCTCAGTGAAAGATATGGCATCTTAGAGATGAGCAAGGTATGGCCCACAACCTGTTAGTTCTGTGTTCTTTACCAGAACCCCCTGTCGTAAAATAACTCCTGCAAATAGCCCATTGTCTCTGCTAATTCTGCTACTAGCCAGAATGTAATCCAACTTCATACACTTAAATAAACCATCAGGGAAGCATGGAGAATAAAAATATAACAGGATAAAAGTTACTGAAAGTGTTTTTTAAATATAGAGATTAATATTTTATATATTTCAACTTATAAGAGATTCTGCCATAGATATTTAAGAGTGTTTCTTACAACTTTCACGGAACCCATGAAACGAGTGGTGGTGAAATGTTTGGAAACTGGAAAAGGTACTTGACACTAATTTCACGTCTGTGTGTGGATGTCACAAAGCTTCTGGAAGCATTATTGAGTGTGTCAAAGTTTCTGGACAAGGCAATGACGTTGAGAGAATTGGCATACCTTTCCAAAAACTGGAAAACATCTCAAAATGGTCACTGAACACTTTATAGGTTAAGAAAAGTAACCTGTCATTTGTAAAGGAACTATAACACTGCATTTGAAACAAATGTTCTATTAGTAGCCCAAATCAAATGTTTGGCCTAAAATGGTAAAACAGCATGCAAAAAAAGAAATAAAATAAATTTCTTTATGTAAATGTTAATGTTGTGGTGTTGATCTTTCATTGCATGTTTTTATATATATATATATATACATCCTGAATCTTTGAGGATAGTTTTTTCTTAATTGGAGAAACCCCCATCATGGAAAAATAGATTCAATATATTTTTCTTTATCAGTTGATACTTATTAAATATTTCACATCCAGAAGAACTTTTAACAATAAATGGAAAAACAAAATACAGTGGAGTGGACAGGAGGAAAACTGTTAATAGGAAATTCCCTTTGAGTTTGACATTTGGTTTTATTAACAACTCTAAATATCTACAGACACTATGTTTAATCAAACATTTTTATCTGCAAAATTGAACTGGAAATTGCTTGTTAATGTCTAGTTAATAGCCCCTTTCTTTCCTAACAGCTAAGAAAAACCCATGTATCAGAAGAGAATTAACTAGAAAATGACAATTCTTAGAATTTATGACTTCTTTCCTAGCTTGCATCTATACTCATCTAAGCTCTTTTGATCAAATTGAATAAAAGCAACATTCTCCTTAAAAGTCAATCTAACCTCATTCCGGGCATGTATTTAGGCCAGCTTGTACATATAAAAGGAAAGAGGGGAAAGAGAGCCATTTTCTTGTCTTCTTTTCCATTTCCTTAATTATGGAAGTCAGGTTTTTCTTGATTCTGACAGGGCATAATGCTTTGTTTCAATGTGTCAGCTAAAGATACTATTTTAATGTGTAATTTAACTCTCATGGAAAATAAATATTTACAAATCACTTGGTCCTTTACTGCAGGTTTCTTTTTAAGTTTTGTATTTTATTTAACTATATTTGCAACAAAAATCTGACCTAGCACTTTAAAAAGAGTTCACCGAATGCTTGGGCACTATAAAATGGCATTCAGTCCATTAGACAGAACCTATCAGTATGCATAAAGGCATATTGGATCCAGAGTTAAGAAAGTAAAATATAAACTGTAACAAGCAAACCCACAATTGTATATCTTCATGCTTATAAAACATACTAAATTATTCATAGGGTATAAAAAGACAGGTATATTTCTTCCAGTCTGCTGCTAGCCAAAAGATACTTATTTTCCTCTTTTTACCTCAATCCTGTAAATCGCTCATTGCTCTGCCTTATAGCAATCAATAAATCACATTCCAGACATTAGGGCTCAAGGTCTGTTCTAAAATAACCACTGGGGTTCAGTCCTTCTGTAAAGTTTGCTTTGTGATATATTAAGTGTATAGGAGCTGATGGGGGAAGGTAACAGATGTGTTTCAGAAAGTTTCCTGTGGACTTTCCCTCATGAATCTATTCCTGGTCTGTGTCACATCATGAAATGATGAAAGTTGGCCAAAAAGAAGTTTAAATATGTAATTTTATTCTATAAATGTAAATCCAAAGAGTTTGTGATAGATTGCAAACTCCTAAGAGAAAGCAGTCATGTTTGCATATGCCTGAGTGCTAAACTCAGCGAGGCAGTTCAGTAAAACAGAAAGAAGAAAAGATTTGGAATTGGAACAATATAGGCTGGAACCTGAGCTAAACCACTCGGTAAGTCACTGCTTCTGTGAGCATTAGTTTCCTCATTTGTAAAGTGAAAAGGATACATAACAATTTTATAAAATCTAAACTTCATGGAGTAGGCATATGCTTCCTGCCATAGGGCTCACTAATATCTTTTAGAAACTGTCCTCCACATGTCATCTAATTATGTTCTACTAATTGTTCACATCTTGCCTTAATTGCATCCTCTTTGGTGGAAAAAAAAAAAAAAAGTCACTAACTCCCCCTGCTCATCCTAGAACAAATTCATTTTTTGTACTTTCATGGGACTGTAATTCTTCAAGTACAGGGATTGGCAGACTACAACCCATGAGCCAAATTCCGACAGTCATCGGGTTTTGTAAACAAAGTTTTATTGGAACACAGCCATACTCAATCATTTAGATATGCCTTGGCTGTTTTTAGGCTACAACTGCAAAGTTGAGTAGATTCAACAGAGACTGCATGTTGGCAAAACCTGAGATATTTATTAGCTGGTCCTTCACAGACAGTTCACTGGTTCCTGCTTTGAAAAATTTATTTTCCAGTGGTGCACTATTAGTAAGCCCACTTACCAAACAACTTTCTTCCCTTTTAGAATATAAAGTATAAACTCCATTACTAGTTGAATAATTTTTCTCCTTGAACTTCATTAGTTCCTCAGCACCAGTCAAGCATAATTTGTCTAAAATATACTTACTGCTGATTTCCTTCAGGATTGAATGATCTTTATCTCCCAGTCCATCCTAAAGGAAATCAACCTTGAATATTCACTGGAAGGACTGATGCTGAAGTCGGAGCTCCAATACTTTGGCCATATGATGTGAAGAGTCCCATCATTGGAAAAGACCCTGATACTGGGAAAGATTGAGGGCAGGAGGAGAAGAGGGCAACAGAGGATGAGATGGTTGTATGGCATCACCGACTCAATGGACATGAGTTTGAGCAAACTCTGGATAACAGTGGAGGACAGGGAAGCCTGGTGTGCTGCAGTCCCTGGGGTCTCAAAAAGTCGAACACGACTGAATGACTGAACAACAACATAGTTACCATTCAATAAATATTGAATGAATGGAAGGAACATACAAATGAATGAATGCATGAACCAACAGATGCATGCATTTCAGTTTAAAGTCACCCTGCTGCTGCTGCTGCTGCTGCTGCTAAGTCGCTTCAGTCGTGTCCAACTCTGTGTGACCCCATAGATGGCAGCCCACTAGGCTCCCCCATCCCTGGGATTCTCCAGGCAAGAACACTGGAGTGGGTTGCCATTGCCTTCTAGTTATATAATAATGAGCACACCATAAATAAAAATGGACATGTTCATGTATCATTAGGATATTAAGATAGAAATCACCACAGACATAACTGGTTTAAGTGTTATAAATTACATAACTGCACATTCAATACCGTCTAACCTACACACAAGAGTTTGAAACAGGACTTGTTATGAATGAGCAGCTCATGAAGCTCAAACATTACGGACTTTACAAAATGTGCATGTATTAAAAAAGCATTTGTCTCATATTAAAATACTTCAGTGACATATGAATAATATGCAGGCAAAGGCTAGATAACTAATTATGATGGAATTACTTTTTATTCGGTTACTTTTGGCATCACCTCTCCTGCATTTCTGTTGTATTATACCTTATGGTCTTCCCTCCTGTCTCCCTACTTTGGATAAACAATATATCAGAAAGCGCTTTACAATGGATACCCAGCAGCTCCTGGCCTTGAAGAGCTTATTCGCCTAATTGTGCATCCCTTGTGGATTTTTCATAATACTTTACAGATCTAATTTAAATACTTTTACAAATTCATCAAATACATTCTCTGAGGCACATTTACTTAGCTTACTTTTGAAACTTCTAATGAATTCTCTCGATATGTAATTTTATACTCAGCATCATGATTTGAATTAAATATTATTGAACAAGGTGTTCATTATTGGATGTGAATTATAATTAGAATGATAGGCAACCTTAACTATGATAATAGTTTTAGTCAATTTCCTTTGGGACTGCCAGTTTTCAATCCAGCACAAAGACCAATACCCTCTGCTAAATGTGTGTTATAAGGGTTACAAGTAAATTAAGCAATGTCAATTCTAGCTGCTTAAAAGCTAGGATTAGCAGATACAATTTAACTCTTAACAGGCAAATAGCAGGCTGTCATGGTGCTTCTCATCAGCGGTGCAGGATAGCTGACCTGCTTTATACGCAATTTAGCAATCATGATAGTGAGAGATGACCTAGATTTCCCAAGAACCACATGTGAATCTTGTAAACAATCACTGTACGCATCCATTTCATGCATGTACCAAAGGCAGCCACGAAGGTGGCCTATAAAGAAAATCTGAACCACTGACTCACTTTCTACTAAAATGCGCTCCTGTCTTTATATAACGAAGAGATAGCTTGTGTAGATAAAAATCCACTCTTTCAGTAGCTGTGTTACAGTGGTAGACATGGGAATTTTTCTTTTCAAATACCGAAAAATGTAGACATTATCCTTAATGTAGAAAGTACTTTTATAAATAAAGGGTAAGATCTACTTTAATCAGATGCTGTTGATGTTGTTAGTCTCTTAGCTGTGTCTGATTCTTTGTGATCCCATGGACTGTAACCTGCCAGGCTCCTCTGATTATGGGATTTTCCAGGCAAGAATACTGGAGTGGGTTGCCATTTCCTTCTCTGGGGGATCTTCCCGACCCACGGATTGAACCTGGGTCTCCTGCCTTGGTTAGGCATTGTCTTTACCACTGAGCCACCAGGAAGCCCACTACAGTCAGATACCACTGATTTACTTCTACTAAGTGAGCATTTTAACAAAATGTGATATGCATCTCTGAGAGCACAGCAGTTTTTGGATCATTGAGGCTGGACGGTGAGGGGAGACTCTAATTATCTCGACAAGTACTTATTATCTTATTATAAATGACCTAGGACATGCCTTACACAGGATAGGTGTTCATTAAATGTCATTTCCTCCCCCCAAGTGAAGAATTATTCATTGGTCATGGTTAGTGAACATATTAATTCTTCCTCCTTTCTATAATTTGAGATCTTCACTTATAACTTAATCACCAGGTGGTAAATGTGCCATTAACCAGACAACACCACAAAGTGGTGTTCACTGAAGTAATGTTCACTAGACATATGATTCAGGAGGAAGAAAGAACTCCTGTCAATATGTTACTTCGCTCTTTTTAAATTGGTATTTTTCACTTGCATGTTGGGGACATTTAGGTATTCTCTTCATTGCAGTAGACCATGTGTATGACATTTTTATGACACAGCCTGTCAAAACGGTTTTAAAAAACTAAAGCTGAGTCAGCTTATTTGTACTTCCCATCATCCATTTCTTGTAGTGTGTCAACCCATAATCAGTTCTATTTCCTTTTACCAGGGGCTTCCCCTCTAAATGATACTGCAAGTCCAACCCAATATTATGTCTTCTTCTTTCACCCTAATCTCACCCTTTAATTTCACCCAATTATCTCCATGTTCCTCCACCTCTTGTGATCTCATTTTCATATCAGAACACAGATGAAAACAAAACTCTTTTTATCTCAACAATAAAATGATTGTTTCCCTCCCTCATTCTGGATATGCTTATTTGTATGACCAAGTACATGTGTATGTGTGTGTAAGTGTATGTGTGCGTGTGCATTTGAATGAATGTTGCTTCTTTATGTAAACGGATAATATGAGTCTTGTTGGGAGAAAGGAAAGATCAGGGACTTGGTGAAAAATGCACCATGCCCAACTATATGAAGAAAACATAAATAGGTAAATTCTGAGAGTAGTGATTAATTCATACATCTCTTATAGTTAGATCACACTGTGGTTTCTCACACTTGGAGGAAAAAAAAATCCCATTTAAAACATGTAGGTTGATTAGCACAGAAAAAATAAAGATTTCCTTTTAGAACATAACATACTGACATATGACTAATTTGCCTTTTTATGCATTTCTTTTTGTTGAAACAAACAAACAAAAAAGGGAGCCTAGTATCTGTGACCCAGAACCACTTTATCACTTTCAGAGACTGTATCTCGTATTAACTATTGAATTTAAGGATTTCACAGGAGGCAAATGTAAGAGGCTCCCATCCTCACTGTTTCTTTTAAAAACTCTTTAAAGAGAGAAAAGAAATTCTGAAAATTCAGGCACAATTTCTGCAGCCTGAGTTACCAGGAAAAATAAAACTCCTACTTTTCTACTTCACAGCAGGGTCCCCAGTTATGTGGCAGACTTTCCAGCCCCCCAAAACAAAGAGTTTCAGAATTTACAGCAACATGGCAGACAAGAGTCCGAATCACAATACACAAAACTGTTGGATAAAATGTAATAAACATTTATTTTATACACACAGATATACTTTAAAAAAGAAGAGAAGGAAAAGAAAAATCTGCAATCTAAGTGCTGGAAATGAAGGGGGAAACTCTAAACCAGAATTGCAAGCACATGAATTGATGCCGTGGGGACTACAAGGAGTGCAGACAGAGGTACAAGCCCTAATGGAAGGAGCTAGGTGTTAATGTCCACCAGCTGTACAATTGGTCTCTGTCTGCACCAGACAAGCAGCTGGAAGAGAAACCCGTGCACAAGCTGAAATCCCTGGAAGCGTTAAAGGGGAAAGAGGCTCTCCAACTACACACTCTGAGAAGCATCAAGGAAGCTTTTCATCTGCTCTGGGTTTGGCTGGAAACTGAAACTTCAGTTACATACAAATCTAAAACTACTTTATGCCAACTGTGGAATAATGGATGCTAAATTGAGAAATTAGCATTAGAACCTTGTCCCAGACTGATGAAAGTACTGGGTTCCAGAGAAAAACAAATGCAGAAATTCTGTACAGGGATACTGTACAACTCAGGGAGCAGGAACCTTCTGTAGAAGAAGAAACTCATGAGACAAGGCCACAAAAATAGTACAACTACATGAGTAAACAAACTACCAAGGGATATGGTATACTGACAATCAATCTAGAAATAGATCTCCATGAACTTGAAATGACAGAATAATTTTTCAAATCAACCCAAACAATTTTGTTTAAAATTATTGTGTATGTAGAATACTACATTCAAGAAAGACATTTGTAGATTTAAATTAGCAAATTTGAAAATGAAAATTTGTAAATGTGAGAAATAGAGTCACTTAAACACACAACTCAATTAATAAGTTTAAAACACCATAAATGCAGCTTTGAAGGGTCACAAATTTGAAGAGAGCTGTAAGAGATTACTCAGGATGGAGCTCGTTTTGGTTAGAGATGGAAACTATGAATATGAGACATGAAGGTGAGAGGGAAAGCACAGCCTGTGTCTAACAGTACTCCCAACACAGACTATTATTAGAAGTAGAGAGATGCAATAATCTAGGAGTTATTAGCTGAGGATTTTTTATAACTAGAAAAAACTGGACTCCTCAGTTGGAAGAAGCACATGGATCCTTGATTAAGATTCACTGTTAGACTCATTTGATGAAACTGTACATCAGTCAAGATGAAGAGAAACTGTTTAAAGACATTTTAGTCAAAAGAATAAAAACAAAAAACAAAACAAAAACCCTGGTAGCAGCCTTAACAACAACTACAGAGGCCAGAAGACAAAGGTGTTCTATCTCCAACGGCTGAGATAAAATAGAATGATATGGTCGAAGTCAGGCATGTTAAGATTCCTACTGCCTGGCTGGAGGAAAGGGTAATAACAATTATTAATGTTTATTCTATTAAAGGAGAATGTTATGATTTCAAGAGAAAACAGTACTAAGGATTACTAATAATTATTTATGACTTCCAGGATTAAAAAAAGATAAGAATGAAATAAAGACAATTCAGTCATCAAAATATTTGATACAAGTCAGCAAAAATAAATGAAAAGCATGGTTATTAAAATGCATAATAAAATGGAAGAAGTAAGGCCAAATATACTGGTAAAAGAAATAAGTGAAAAAGGATTATACCATCTATTTAAGAAACAGATATTCAAGTTTGATTTTTAAAAAGCCACTCAGAATGAAATTAAGCTATACATTGCTTAAAAGAGATAAACTACAAAAGAATAGCACTTAAAAGACGAATATAGAAATAAAGAAAGACACGTGAGGGAGACGCCAACTAAAAGAAGAAGGTGCAATTTTAACAATGGAACAATCAAGACAAAAATATACTTTTTAGCCTAAAAGGGTCATGACTCATTATACAAACAATTCAATTCACAGGGAAAAGGTAACAATCCTATCAAACAGTAAGTACCTCAAAGTCTGTAGAGTTAAAAAGGTCAGAGAAATTGACAACACCATAAATACTAAATTTTTGAATTTCTGTCTGATATGTACAGCAAATAAAAAATAAGGTTCATAAATTTAAAGATTTTAACAGCACAATTAACAGAGTGATCTATCAGACAGAAATAAATAGTAGTATAACAAGAGGTAGTTAAGAGTACATACAAGCCACATAAGAAGACTGTACATATGCTATCAAAAAATTAATCTACACTTACCAAATAATCGTCACAAACAGATCACACAATCTAATCATAATGGAACATACAGCTGATCCTTGAATTGTAGGTTTAACTGTGTGGACTTACTTATATGTGTATTGTTTAGATACAGTAGAAAAACTTTTGGGGATTTGCTACAATTTAAACACAACTTGCAGATGAACCATGTACTCTAAAAATACTGAAAAAATTAAGAAAAACTTTAGGTATGTTATGAATGCATAAAATATATGCAGATACTAATCTATTCTTACACAGACATAAGGTGAGTGTATTTAATATAAAATTAATGTTAGTTTTTCACTATCTTATAATTTTGCTTTCAGTAATTATATTACCATACAATCTCTCTCCCTCATAACTGGAGAAACTGAGTATCAGCCTATCGTCACAGATAAGTGTTCTTTCTTAAATGTAACAATGTTTGCAATACTATATTATGAATATGACTATAATACAGTATGTCATAATATTTTTTAATGATTCATTCATTAGTCTATAGGCCAGGCTATTGTGAAGTATATGTATTGATTACACTAAGTTACAGAAAGCAAATATATTTGTTTCTTCATTATCAATGCATGAATCATGATACCTTATAAATAAATATGAATTTGTTTTCCACATTACCTTTCATTTCAGGTGTCTAGTGTCAGTAATGCATCGAATATCCACACTGTTTTGTACCAGATAAAACAATATTGATGTAGGTACTTAGTAGTTAACTTTTCAGTGGTGAAACTAACATGCAGAATCTTGATTATGTAAGGGTTATTGCCCAATTCTGCATTTTTCAAGGGTTATCTTCAATTTAAAATTTATAATAAATTATTTCCAAATAATCATTTGTTTGAAAATGTAAGAATTCAGATCTAAATAGTTCACAGAAAGAAAGCAATCATAACAAAAATTAAGAAATATTTAAATGAAGTTAATGAAACACTACATATCCATATTCACAGAAACACAGCTAAAGGGATTTACAACTAAAAATGCATCCAATCAAAATATGACTAATTGAAAATAACCAAGTCAAGAATTAAGTTAAAGAGGAAAGCAGATCATAAAAAACTCAAGAGAGTAGGAAAAAAATCAGAAATTATTTGTTAAATAAAAAGCACAAAACTAGCATAAATAAAAGCTGCTATCTGAAAGTCTACAAGCAATAAATGCTGGAGAGGGTGTGGAGAAAAGGGAACCCTCTTACACTGTTGGTAGGAATGCAAACTAGTACAGCCACTATGGAGAACAGTGTGGAGATTCCTTAAAAAACTGGAAATAGAACTGCCTTATGATCCAGCAATCCCGCTGCTGGGCATACACACGTAGGAAACCAGAAGGGAAAGAGACACGTGTACCCCAATGTTCATCGCAGCACTGTTTACAATAGCCAGGACATGGAAGCAACCTAGATGCCCATCAGCAGATGAATGGATAAGAAAGCTGTGGTACATATACACAATGGAGTATTACTCAGCCATTAAAAATAATACATTTTAATCAGTTCTAATGAGTCTCAGTGAACTCTGGGAGTTGGTGATGGACAGGGAAGCCTGGCGTGCTCCGATTCATGGGGTCGCAAAGAGTCGGACACGATTGAGCGACTGATCTGATCTGATCTGATCTAATGAGGTGGATGAAACTGGAGCCTATTATACAAAGTGAAGTAAGCCAGAAAGAAAAACACCAATACAGTATACTAATGCATATATATGGAATTTAGAAAGATGGTAATGATAACCCTGTATGCGAAACAGCTAAAGAGACACAGATGTATAGAACAGTCTTTTGGTTTCTGTTGGAGAGGGAGAGGGTGGGATGATTTGGGAGAATGGCACTGAAACATGTATAATATCATATATGAAACGAATTGCCAGTTCAAGTTCGATGCAGAATACAGGATGCTTGGGGATGGTGCACTGGGATGACCCAGAGGGATGGTACGGGGAGGGAGGGGGGTTCAGGATGGGGAACACATGTACACCCATGGCGGATTCATGTTGATGTATGGCAAAACCAATACAATATTGTAAAGTAATTAGCCTCCAATTAAAATAAATAAATTTATATTCAAAAAAAATAAAATAAAATACATGGAAAAAGATAAAAAGAAAAGAAAAAAAACTAGGTAGTTAAAAATAGCAATAAACTAGGGAAACTTCTAAAAAGATATGAAAAAAGAAAACAAGTGAGCCCCACTAGGAATTGCAAAGATGACAAAGTCACCAATATATTAGAAACATATAAACAATGAACAAGTAATATATGTAATATATCTGTCAATATATGAAAAACTTTGAGAAAATGAACATTATAGAAAAAATATGCAGTATTTACTGAATTTTAAAATACATAAGACTTAAAATCTACAACTGTTACTTTAGTTGAATCATTAGTGAAAAATTCTAACTCCAAATCATAATGTCTACATAATTTTAAAACTTTCATAGTAAAAACAGGGTATATTTTTTCACACTGCTTCAAAGAGTTTTCTTAAAAACAGTTACTCAACTCTTTTAAACAGTAATTATATGTTTAAATTTAATTATATGCCACTCAAGGAAATTATTGACGATTGGTTTAGAAAATCCTGAACTATTGGCAAGCCAAAAGAAAAAGATAAAAGTTACTGCGATAAAGTAAGAGTTTTCCCAGGAAGTCAAGGATTTTTTTAGCATTCAAAACTCGATTAGTGAAAGTGACCACATTAACAGATAGAAGGAGAAAAGCATGTCTAGAGATGTAGAGAAATAATTTCATAAATTTCAGTATTTTCCATGATAAATGTTAGGAAACAAGAAAATGAAACAAAATTTTAAAATTTAATACAGAGATTCCAACCAAACCAATACAAAAAACATGATAAATTGTAAGCAGTCTAAAATGTCTGGGATTGCCTCTTTGTTTAATATTGGTCTAAAGATATTAGATGTTGCAGTAAGGTGAGAAAAGATATGCCATGAGGATAAAAATAAAAATATTATTACAGATGATTTAATTATCTTCAATAAAAACACAAGAAAATTCACATTCTTTACTAATAAACAAGTTTAGCATAGTTTCTGGGCTCAAATACTATTTCTTTAGACCAATGTAAAACTTATGGATGAGTAAATTAAAAATCCCACTAACAAGAATGAGTAAACCCTTCTAAAGTAAGTAAGAATCAATTTTTTTTAAAGCAGTACAAAATATTTATGGAGAATAATGAGATGTTTGAAAAAACAGAAGAAAGAAAGACTTTTCTCCTGGATATTAAGATTAAATACCTGAGATGTCATTCTCATCACACATTTTCTCTAATTAATGTAATTGCAATAAAACTTTTAACAGTATGTATGTACCCACACTCACATATGTTTGATTTGTCAAGAGGATTCTAAAAATCACTTCTGGAAAGACTAGCCAAGAAAACAGTAAAGAAAAATGATAAAGAAGGAAAACAACAACAACAACAAAACGGGTGTCTGGTTTATGTTTTCTGATTGAGGAACTCAAAAGCCCCTTGATGAAAGTGAAAGAGGAGAGTGAAAAAGTTGGCTTAAAGCTCAACATTCAGAAAACTAAGATCATGGCATCTGGTCCCATCACTTCATGGGAAATAGATGGGGAAACAGTGGAAACAGTGTCAGACTTTATTTTTGGGGGGCTCCAAAATCACTGCAGATGGTGACTGCAGCCATGAAATTAAAAGACGCTTACTCCTTGGAAGGAAAGTTATGACCAACCTAGATAGCATATTCAAAAGCAGAGATATTACTTTGCCAACAAAGGTCCATCTAGTCAAGGCTATGGTTTTTCCTGTGGTCATGTATGGATGTGAGAGTTGGACTGTGAAGAAGGCTGAGTGCCGAAGAATTGATGCTTTTGAACTGTGGTGTTGGAGAAGACTCTTGAGAGTCCCTTGGACTGCAAGGAGATCCAACTAGTCCATCCTAAAGGAGATCAGTCCTGGGTGTTCATTGGAAGGACTGATTCTGAGGCTGAAATGCCAATACTTTGGCCACCTCATGCGGAGAGTTTACTCACTGGTAAAGACCCTGATGCTGGGAGGGATTGGGGGCAGGAGGAGAAGGGGACAACAGAGAATGAGATGGCTGGATGGCATCACTGACTTGATGCACGTGAGTCTGGGTGTATTCCAGGAGTTGGTGATGGACAGGGAGGCCTGGCGTCCTGCAATTCATGGGGTCGCAAAGAGTCAGACATGACTGAGCGACTGAACTGAACTGACTGAACATTATTCAATTTCAAATATATTTCAATTTCAAATATAATATAAAAATATATTAATTAAAATCTCTAAAATTAGACAAAGTTAGAAAAAACAGGCCAAGAGAATATATCCAGAAACCCAGAAACATAATCATATGTGTCTGGAAAGTTGGTTTATGGCAGAAATGGAACTTCAGAGCAAGATGGATAAGATAAATATTCAATAAATAATTGAGAAAATTTGGTTATCAATATAAAAATATAAAATTTGATCCCTAGCTCACAAAAAACAGAAAAATAAATTTCACATATCTTAGTAGATACTGTGGGTACCCCACCCATATTCGCTGGGCATCAAATGTCAAGATGCCAATGTGTCCTATGCAAGCAACTATATAAACTATCTGTGGGCTTTCAATCACTGATGGGGGGCGGGTGTATAGGGCACGCAGGAAATATCTTGGAGTTAATATCCCTGGGAGTAGCCTCAGCCATACAGATGGATATGGACTTTCCGTTTCTTCTCCTCAGGAAGGAAAACTCTCAAATTCTACAGTGTCCTCTAGCGTTTCCCAGATGGATAATCACAGTGACCCAGAGCAATAATTATTTGAAAATGCATCTTTACTGGTTTCTTCTCTTTCCCTGTCTCATTTTCATTTCTTCATCAGTGTTTGCCTGGTTCCAGCTCCCATATGAACAATTTAATCATTGTCTCTGAGCTTGATTTTAGCAAAGTCCACCTAAAACATCTATGATACTTTCAGAAGATCTATGATATTACGGTTGGGAATAAGCTTGTTAATCAGGTATTAAAAGATATAAATAATCAGATACAGACACAGACAGTCATAAATTTAAATTAGATAATTTAGTCAAATTTAGAAATTAAATGAAATTTTAAAATATATATGAAAATTACATATAAAAACTACAAATGTAAAAATAATCTAAAGACTAGGAGCAAGTTGTTAATGTTCTCTGTGAATTACCTATTCATAGCATTTGCCCACTTCTCTAATGTTTTCCTAGTTATTGAATTTTATGTATTCTTATTTTTTTCTCCATACTGATGATTGGTTAATATGTGCAGCAACTTACTGATGAAAATATGAATTTCTCCTTACATATGCAGGTTAGATTGATTATATTCTTTGCAGCCAAAGATGAAGAAGCTCTATACAGTCAGCAAAAACAAGACCAGGAGCTGACTGTGGCTCAGACCATGAACTCCTTATTGCCAAATTCAGACTTAAATTGAAGAAAGTAGGGAAAACCACGAGACCATTCAGGTATGACCTAAATCAAATCCCTTATGATTATACAGTGGAAGTGAGAAATAGATTAAGGGCCTAGATCTGATAGACAGAGTGCCTGATGAACTATGGAATGAGGTTCGTGACATTGTACAGGAGACAGGGATCAAGACCATTCCCATGGAAAAGAAATGCAAAAAAGCAAAATGGCTGTCTGGGGAGGCCTTACAAATAGCTGTGAAAAGAAGAGAAGTGAAAAGCAAAGGAGAAAAGGAAAGATATAAAAAACTGAATGCAGAGTTCCAAAGAATAGCAAGAAGAGATAAGAACGCCTTCTTCAGCGATCAATGCAAAGAAATAGAGGAAAACAGCAGAATGGGAAAGACTAGGGATCTCTTCAGGAAAATCAGAGATGCCAAAGGAACATTTTATGCAAAGATGGGCTCGATAAAGGACAGAAATGGTATGGACTTAACAGAAGCAGAAGATATTAAGAAGAGATGCAAGAATACACAGAAGAACTGTACAAAAAAGATCTTCACGACCCAGATAATCACGATGGTGTGATCACTGACCTAGAGCCAGACATCCTGGAATGTGAAGTCAAGTGGGCCTTAGAAAGCATCACTACGAACAAAGCTAGTGGAGGTGATGGAATTCCAGTTGAGCTATTCCAAATCCTGAAAGATGATGCTGTGAAAGTGCTGCACCTAATATGCCAGCAAATTTGGAAAACTCAGCAGTGGCCACAGGACTGGAAAAGGTCAGTTTTCATTCCAATCCCAAAGAAAGGCAATGCCAAAGAATGCTCAAACTACCACACAATTGCACTCATCTCACACGCTAGTAAAGTAATGCTCAAAATTCTCCAAGCCAGGCTTCAGCAATATGTGAACCGTGAACTTCCTGATGTTCAAGCTGGTTTTAGGAAAGGCAGAGGAACCAGAGATCAAATTGCCAACATCCTCTGGATCATAGAAAAAGCAAGAGAGTTCCAGAAAAGCATCTATTTCTGCTTTATTGACTATGCCAAAGCCTTTGACTGTGTGGATCACAATAAACTGTGGAAAATTCTGAAAGAGATGAGAATACCAGACCACCTGACCTACCTCTTGAGAAATTTGTATGCAGGTCAGGAAGCAACAGTTAGAACTGGACATGGAACGACAGACTGGTTCCAAATAGGAAAAGGAGTTCGTCAAGGCTGTATATTGTCACCCTGTTTATTTAATTTATATGCAGAGCACATCATGAGAAACGCTGGACTGGAAGAAACACAAGCTGGAATCAAGATTGCCGGGAGAAATATCAATAACCTCAGATATGCAGATGACACCACCCTTATGGAAGAAAGTGAAGAGGAACTAAAAAGCCTCTTAATGAAAGTGAAAGTGGAGAGTGAAGAAGTTGGCTTAAAGCTCAACATTCAGAAAATGAAGATCATGGCATCCGGTCCCATCACTTCATGGGAAATAGATGGGGAAACAGTGGAAACAGTGTCAGACTTTATTTTGGGGGGCTCCAAAATCACTTCAGATGGTGAGTGCAGCCATGAGATTAAAAGACGCTTACTCCTAGGAAGAAAAGTTATGACCAACCTAGATAGCATATTCAAAAGCAGAGACATTACTTTGCCAACAAAGGTCCATCTAGTCAAGGCTATGGTTTTTCCTGTGGTCATGTATGGATGTGAGAATTGGACTGTGAAGAAGGCTGAGCGCTGAAGAATTGATGGTTTTGAACTGTGGTGTTGGAGAAGACTCTTGAGAGTCCCTTGGACTGCAAGGAGATCCAACTAGTCCATTCTGAAGGAGATCAGCCCTGGGATTTCTTTGGAAGGAATGATGCTAAAGCTGAAACTCCAGTCCTTTGGCCACCTCATGCGAAGAGTTGACTCACTGGAAAAGACTCTGATGCTGGGAGGGATTGGGGCAAGAGGAGAAGGGGACGCCAGAGGATGAGATGGCTAGATGGCATCACTGACTCGATGGACATGAGTCTGAGTGAACTCTGGGAGTTGGTGATGGACAGGGAGGCCTGGCGTGCTGCGATTCATGGTGTTGCCAAGAGTCGGACATGACTGAGCGACTCATCTGATCTGATCTGATCTGAGTGGGTGAAGTAATTCCCTTGAGAAGTTTCCTCAAGGTCACATAGCTAGGAATGTCAAAAGGAAGCATCCATATGCAGAAGTATTTAACTTCTAAGTTTATAGTTTCTACTTGTTTCATTAAAGCACATCAAGGGTCTTTCTATTATTATATAACTTCAGAAGTGTCCAAGTTGAGGGGTTAGGTTATACACTTAGACTCAACTAATTATAAAATATAGTTGTCTCTTGGTCTACTTTATTATAAAAATCTTAAGGGTTATGAATATGCAGCCAAAAGATGATCATTTGTGAAACGTGAAAGTGCAATCACTCAGTCATTTCCAACTCTTTGTGATCCCCGTGGACTGTAGCCTACCAGGTTTCTCTGTCCATGGAATTTTCCAGGCAAAAATACTGGAGTGGATTGCCATTTCCTTCTCCAGGGGGTCTTCCCGACCCAGGCATCAAACCTGGGCCTCCCACATTGCAGGCAGATGCTTTATTCTCTGAGCCACTGGGGAAGCCCAATATGAAATATGAGAGGGAAGAAATATGAGAAATATGAGGGAAGAAATATAAGATGATGTGAAATTAACAAATGATACCCAAATGATGTTTAATCCAGTATTTTAAATATGGAACATACTACACACTTCTTATAAAATTTTCTAAGAAAAAGAAAAAGCTGACCTGAATTTCATCTTTTTCCCTATCTTCAGTTTCTCTCTTAGAACAATATCTATTCAAACAAACACAAGGCTCACTCAGCACTCCATAAATCCCACACCAACTTCAAAGTTAGCAAGGAGCTGCTTGGCTCTTCCTTAAAAGACAAGAATCTACTGAAATTCAGGATAATTTGTATAGAATTCAATGGAATACTAAATGTCTTCCATATACAAAGATATTTAAAAAGTAATTGTGCTCAGTCACTTGAGTCATGTTCGACTCTTTGCAATCTATGGACTGTAGCCCACCAACTTCCTCTGTCCATGGATTCTCCAGGCAATAATACTGGAGTGTGTTGCTGTGCACTTTTCCAAGAGATCTTCCTGACCCAGGAAATGAAACCATATCTCCAGCATCTGTCTCCTATACTGCAGGCAGGTTCTTGACCCATTGAGCCACCTGGAAAGCCCCAAAAAAGGTAATTCCCAATATCCAAATTCCCAGTGTTTCTTATCTAAGTCAGTAGTTAGAAGAAAACAAGTGTGCAATGACTATAGCAAGAGAGAAAACATGAGAATTGCCAAATAAAGGCACAAATAAAATACATCTGGAGTGTGAAAAATGGGCTTTTCATCTTGTTAATGAGGCATCATTTTTATAAATAAAATTCAAATAATCCTGTATAGATCTGCTGCAATCTAGTATTTTTAAATACAGGCACACACTGACATTAAAAAAAAAATCTGATTCATGCATTTAATCCATTTACCTTTAAGGTAATTATCGATGTGTATGACCCTATTACTATTTTCTTAATTGTTTTGGGTTTATTTTGTGTAGGTCTTTTCCTTCTCTTGCAATTTCTGTTTAGAAAAGTTTTTTTAGCATTTGTTGTAAAGTTGGTTTAATGGTGCTGAAGTCTCTTAACTTTTGCTTGTCTGTAAAGCTTTTGATTTCTCTGTCAAATCTGAATGAGAGTCTTACTGAGTAGAGTATTCTTGGTTGTAGTTCCTTCTCTTCTATCACTTTAAATATATTGTGTCATTCCCTTTTGGCTTGTAGAGTTTCTGTTGAGAAATCAGTTGATAGCCTGATGGGAGTTCCCTTGTATGTTATTTGATGTTTTTCCTCTGTTGATTTTAATATTATATCTGTCTTTAATTTTTGTCAGTTTCATTACTTAGTGTCTCAGTGTGTTCCTCCTTGGGTTTATCCTGCCTGGGATTCTCTGTACTTCCTGGATTTGGTTGACGATTCCTGTTCTCATGTTAGGGAAGTTTTCAGCTATTATCTTTTCAAATATTTCCTCAGGCCTTTTCTCTCTCTTTTCCTTCTGGGACCCCTATAATGTGAATATTGGTGTGTTTAATGTTGTCCCAGGGATCTCTTAAGCTATCCTCATTTCTTTTCTTCCCTTTTTCTATATTCTGTTCTGTGGCAGTGATTTCCACCTTTATCCATTTATCCATTATCTGTTCTTTATCTGTTATCACCTTTATTCTTTATCCATTCTTCTGCCTCAGTAGTTCTGCTATTGATTCCTCTTAGTGTATTATTCAGCTCTGTTTGTTCTTTAGTTCTTCTAGGTCTTTGGTAAACATTTCTTGGATCTCCTCCACTGTTTTCCTGAGATCCTGGATCATCTTCACTATCATTATACTGAATTCTTTTTCTGGAAGGTTACCTATCACCATTTCATTTAGTTGTTTTTCTGAGGTTTTGATTTGTCCTTTCATCTGGGACATAACTATCTGCTTTTTCATCCTGAGTAACTTTCTGCAAAGTGCTTTTTGTTCTAGTCACTGTGGGATTCTGGTTCTTCTTACTTCTTCTTTCTGCCTTCTGATGGAGGAGGCTAAGAAGTTTGTGTAAGCTTCCTGATGGGAGGTACTGGTAGTGAGGAAATCTGGCATAGATTGACTGAGCTGAGGAAAACATGTGCATGTATGCACTTCTACTTACCACATCACTCTACATAACTCATCAAACTGTATGTGATTATTTTATATTGTTAGGTTAATCATGTTTCCATTATGGCTTGTAATTTTAATGCTCTTTTATTTTTTGTCTGGCTAAGAAGCTGAAGTTGAATGGTTCTATGAAGACTTACAAGACCTTTTAGAACTAACACCCAAAAAAGATGTCCTTTTCATTATAGGGGACTGGAATGCAAAAGCAGGAGGTCAAGAAACACCTGGAGTAACAGGCAAATTTGGCCTTGGAATATGGAATGAAGAGGGGCAAAGACTAATAGAGTTTGGCGAAGAAAATGCACTGGTCATAACAAACACCCTCTTCCAACAACACAAGAGAAGACTCTATACATGGACATCACCAGATGGTCAACACTGAAATCAGATTGATTATATTCTTCGCAGCCAAAGATGGAGAAGCTCTATACAGTCAGCAAAAATAAGACCAGGAGCTGACTGTGGCTCAGACCATGAACTCCTTATTGCCAAATTCAGACTTAAATTGAAGAAAGTAGGGAAAACCATGAGACCATTCAGGTATGACCTAAATCAAATCCCTTATGATTATACAGTGGAAGTGAGAAATAGATTTAAGGGCCTAGATCTGATAGATAGAGTGCCTGATGAACTATGGAATGAGGTTCATGACATTGTACAGGAGACAGGGATCAAGACCATTCCCATGGAAAAGAAATGCAAAAAAGCAAAATGGTTGTCTGGGGAGGCCTTACAAATAACTGTGAAAAGAAGAGAAGTGAAAAGCAAAGGAGAAAAGGAAAGATATAAAAAACTGAATGCAGAGTTCCAAAGAATAGCAAGAAGAGATAAGAAAGCCTTCTTCAGTGACCAGTGCAAAGAAATAGAGGAAAACAACAGAATGGGAAAGACTAGGGATCTCTTCAAGAAAATTAGAGATACCAAGGGAACATTTCATGCAAAGATGAGCTCAATAAAGGACAGAAATGGTATGGACCTAACAGAAGCAGAAGATATTAAGAAGAGATGCAAGAATACACAGAAGAACTGTACAAAAAAGATCTTCACGACCCAGATAATCACGATGGTGTGATCACTGACCTAGAGCCAGACATCCTGGAATGTGAAGTCAAGTGGGCTTTAGAAAGCATCACTACGAACAAAGCTAGTGGAGGTGATGGAATTCCAGTTGAGCTATTCCAAATCCTGAAAGATGATGCTGTGAAAGTGCTACACTCAATATGCCAGCAAATTTGGAAAACTCAGCAATGGCCACAGGACTGGAAAAGGTCAGTTTTCATTCCAATCCCAAAGAAAGGCAATGCCAAAGAATGCTCAAACTACTGCACAAATGCACTCATCTCACACGCTAGTAAAATAATGCTCAAAATTCTCCAAGCCAGGTTTCAGCAATATGTAAACCGTGAACTTCCTGATGTTCAAGCTGGTTTTAGAAAAGGCAGAGGAACCAGAGATCAAATTGCCAACATCCGCTGGATCATGGAAAAAGCAACAGAGTTCCAGAAAAGCATCTATTTCTGCTTTATTGACTATGCCAAAGCCTTTGACTGTGTGGATCACAATAAACTGTGGAAAATTCTGAAAGAGATGAGAATACCAGACCACCTGATCTGCCTCTTGAGAAATTTGTATGCAGGTCAGGAAGCAACAGTTAGAACTGGACATGGAACGACAGACTGGTTCCAAATAGGAAAAGGAGTTCGTCGAGGCTGTATATTGTCACCCTGTTTATTTAATTTATATGCAGAGCACATCATGAGAAACGCTGGACTGGAAGAAACACAAGCTGGAATCAAGATTGCCGGGAGAAATATCAATAACCTCAGATACGCAGATGACACCACCCTTATGGAAGAAAGTGAAGAGGAACTAAAAAGCCTCTTGAGGAAAGTGAAAGTGGAGAGTGAAAAAGCTGGCTTAAAGCTCAACATTCAGAAAATGAAGATCATGGCATCCTGTCCCACCACTTCATGGGAAATAGATGGGGAAACAGTGGAAACAGTGTCAGACTTTATTTTTGGGGGCTCCAAAATCACTTCAGATGGTGACTGCAGCCATGAGATTAAAAGATGCTTACTCCTTGGAAGGAAAGTTATGACCAACCTAGATAGCATATTGAAAAGCAGAGACATTACTTTGCCAACAAAGGTTCGTCTAGTCAAGGCTATGATTTTTCTATTGGTCATGTATGGATGTGAGAGTTGGACTGTGAAGAAGGCTGAGCGCTGAAGAATTGATGGTTTTGAACTGTGGTGTTGGAGAAGACTCTCGAGAGTCCCTTGGACTGCAAGGAGATCCAACCAGTCCATTCTGAAGGAGATCAGCCCTGGGATTTCTTTGGAAGGAATGATGCTGAAGCTGAAACTCCAGTACTTTGGCCACCTCATGCAAGGAGTTGACTCATTGGAAAAGACTCTGATGCTGGGAGGGATTGGGGCAGGAGGAGAAGGGGACGACAGAGGATGAGATCGCTGGATGGCATCATTGAGTCGATGGACATGAGTCTGAGTGAACTCCGGGAGTTGGTGATGGACAGGGAGGCCTGGCGTGCTGCGATTCATGGGGTTGCCAAGGGTCGGACATGACTGAGTGACTGATCTGATCTGATTGATTATAAATACATCATGATTGTGATGTACATCATGTGAAATACCGGGCTGGATGAAGCAAAAGCTGGAATCAAGATTGCCAGGAG
The DNA here is from genome assembly GCF_002263795.3 of Bos taurus. Taxonomy (NCBI): domain Eukaryota; kingdom Metazoa; phylum Chordata; class Mammalia; order Artiodactyla; family Bovidae; genus Bos; species Bos taurus. The sequence goes on along the minus strand of NC_037354.1, from coordinate 12,022,188 downwards.
AAATATCAATAACCTCAGATACAGAGATGATACCACAATTATGGGAGAAAACGAAGAAGAACTAAAGAGCCTTTAGTGAAAGAGGACAGTGAAAAAGTTGGCTTAAATCTCAACATCCAAAAAACAAAGATCATGGCATTCAGTCCAGTCACTTCATGGCAAATAGATGGGCACACAATGGAAACAGTGAGAGACTTTATTTCTTTGGGCTTCAAAATCACTGAAGATGGTGATTGCAGCCATGAAATTAAAAGATGCTTGCTCCTTGGAAGAAAAGCTATGACCAACCTAGACAGCATATTAAAAAGCAGAGACATTACTTTGCCAACAAAGGTCCATCTAGTCAAAGCTATGGTTTTTCCAATAGTCATGTATGGATGTGAGAGTTGGACTATAAAGAAAGCTGAGCGCTGAAGAATTTATGCTTTTGAACTGTGTTGTTGGAGAAGTCTCTTGAGAATCCCTTGGACTTCACAGAGATCCAACCAGTCCAACCTAAGAAAATCAGTCCTGAATATTGATGGAAGGATTGATGCTGAAGCTGAAACTCCAATAGTTTGGCCATCTGATGTGAAGAACCAACTGATTGGAAAAGATCCTGATGATGGGAAAGACTGAAGGTGGGAGGAGAAGGGGACAACAGAGGATGAGATGGCTGGATGGCATCACCAGTGTGATGGACATGAGTTTGAGTAAGCTCCGGGAGTTGGTGATGGACAGAGAAGCCTGGCATGCTGAAGTCCATCAGGTCGCAAAGAGTTGGACACAACTGAGTGACTGAACTGACTGATGGATTATGAAAACTGATGAATGTCTTCTACTATTGTGAATTTTTGCTTAATACAATAATTGTATCATGATTGGTCAACAGAAAATAACAGGATTCTGTATCACTAAAACTACCATTTAATAGAGAAAACTATAATCACTTTTTAAAATCCAGATGCATATCAGAACTACCTTGGAATTTTTTAGAAAATGAAAATGCCCACGTATGGCTTTTTTTCCCTCCCAAAGCTCCAGATGTGTCTCTAATGAGCAGCCACGTTTAAAAACAAATGGACTACACAATGATCTTTTAATTTTATGTAGTTTATTTCACTTTTTCTATTTCATATTCAGTGCCCCCATTTCATTTAGTTTATATTTTCCAATTTTTCTCTCTTTTTTCTTTTTTTGGTTGATGTTCTTTCTCAAGCCTTTACCAAGCATTGTAGAAAATCTTGTATGTGTATATATTTCACAAAACTTATGAATTTTTGCCTAGCTAAAAAATTCATGACATTTTAATTCCACTTGCTTGACTTATTATGAATAGAATGTTAGATTTCAAATTTGTATTCACAGTTTCATGTATTTTGGCATCTAGAATTGCTGCCAAAAATCTAGAAAGTTTATTATCTCAGTGATTTAAAAAATTTTGAATGGGGCTTGAAACTTCTAACCCAATTCTGAGAATATAAAGAAATATTATGTTGCAAAAAAAAAAAAAAAACAGGAAATTGACATGTGATAAACATTACTAACTAAATTACAGATTTTGTTAAAATCTCACAAAATTTTATCCTAGTGTCCATTATTTGTTTTTATTCCTTATTCAAGATTCCATATTGTATTTAATTTCATTGAGCAGCTTCAGTTGCATGCAATAAATTCTGGTCAATTCTCTTTTCATTCTTATTCTATTATACACATTTTCTTATTTTCCTTGTTATGGCTTCTTAGATATACTCCTCATTTAAAAGTGGATGTTTAATTTCCAGATATATTCAATTTTTTAAAAGTATATTTGATATTACTTTCTCATTTTGATATTAATTTCTCATTTAAATGCTTTCTTCTCTACAATTACTCTCTGTGTGTGTTTTTTTTAGCCTTCTAACTTTACTGAAGCTTTCAATAGCTAAGTCAAAGATCTGTTTTGGTTACTATCACACTGCACTTGAAAATATATGGGTATTTTCAAATGTCTTTAGATATTATCTCTAACATAATTCCACAGTAATAAGAGAACTAACTCTGTATGATTTCAATACCTTCAGACCACGAAACTTCTGCTCCTGGTCTTGTGTCTCTGGATATGTTCCAGTGTCTCCTAGTTTATAGTCTATAGGAACTTGAAGAGATTTGTGTCCTACTGTTATGTGAAAATTGTATAAATCTTAATTATGTTGAATTGGTTCATAATGCTTTTCAAGTCTATTATATTCTTATACTTCTCTGTACATTCATTCTGTTAATTAGTGAGAGTTTGATACTGGAACTCCAACTAAAAATCTTAATGTGCTATGCTTAGTTGCTCAGTTATGTCTGACTCTTTTCGACTCCATGGACTATAGCCCATCAGGCTAATATCCTTGGATTTTCCAGGCAAGAATATTGGAGTGGTTTGCCATGTCCTCCTCCAGGGAATGTTCCCAACCCAGGAATTGAGCCAGGTCTGCCACATTGCAGGTGGATTCTTTACCCTCTAAGACATCATTGAAGCCAAAAATCTTAATATAGCTACTTAAACACTGGAGAAGGGAATGGCAAACTTCAATATTTTTGCCTTGAGAACCCCATGAAAAGTATGAAAAGGCAAAAATATATGACACTGAAAGAGAAACTCCCCAGGACGGTAGGTACCCAATAAGCTACCAGAGAAGAGTGGAAAAATAGCTCCAGAAGGAATGAAGAGGCTAAGCCAAAGCGAAAATAACGGCCAACAGTGAATGTGACTGATGATGGATGTTGTAAAGTCGGATGTTGTAAAGTCTGATGTTGTAAAGAGCGATATTGCACAGAAACCTGGGATGTTAGGTCCAGGAAACAAGATAAATTAGAAGTAGTCAAATAGGAGATAGCAAGAGTGAACAGCGACATTTTGGGAATCCGTGAACTAAAATGGACTGGAATAAGCAAATTTAATTCAGATGACCATTATATCTACTACTGTGGGCAAGAATCCCTTAGAAGAAATGGAGTAGCCCTCATAGTCAACAAAAGTCCAAAATGCAGTACTTGGGTGCAATCTCAAAAATGACAGAATGATCTCTGGTGGTTTCCAGGGCAAACCATTTAATATCATAGTAATCCAAGTCTATGGCCCAACCACTTATGCCTAAGAAGCTGAAGTTGAATGGTTCTATGGTGACCTAAAAGACCTTCTAGAAGTAACACCCAAAAAAGATGTCGTTTTCGTCATAGGGGACTATAATGCAAAAGTAGGAAGTCAAGAGATACCTGGAATAACAGGCAAATTTGGCCTTGGAGTACAAAATGAAACAGGGCAAAGGTTAACAGAGTTTTGCCAAGAGAATGCACTGGTCATAGGAAATACCCTCTTCCAACAACACAAGAGAAAACTCTACACATTGAATCAATGGATGGTCAATACTGAAATCAGATTGATCATATTCTCTGTAGCAGAAGATGGAGAAGCTCTATACTGTCAGCAGAAACAAGACTGGGAACTGACTGTGGATCAAATCATGAACTCCTTATTGAAAAATTCAGACTTACATTGAAGAAAGTATGGAAAACCACTAGACCATTCAGGTATGACCTAAAGCAAAATCCTTAAAATTATACAGCAGAAGTGACAAATAGATCCAAGAGATTAGATCAAATAGACAGAGTGCCTGAAGAGCTATGGATGAAACTTCACAACATTGTACAGGAGGTGGTGATCAAAACCATCCCCAAGAAGAAGAAATTCAAAAAGGCAAAATGATTCTCTGAGGAAGCCTTACAAATAGCTGAGAAAAGAAGAGAAGCAAAAGGCAAAAGATAAAAGGAAATACATATCCATCTGAATGCAGAGTTTCAAAGAATAGTAAGGAGAGATAAGAAAGCCTTCCTCAGCGATCAGTGCAAAGAAATAGAGAACAATAGAATGGGAAAGACTAGAGATTTGTTCAAGAAAATTAGAGATGCCAAGGGAACATTTCATGCAAAGATGAGCACAATAAAGGACAGAATGGTATGGACCTAACAAAAGAAGAGATTAAGAAGAGGTGGCAGGAATACACAGAAGAACTATACAAAAAAGATCTTAATGATCCAGATAACCATGATGGTGTGATCACTCACCTAGAGCCAGACATCCTGTAGTGTGAAGTCAAGTGGGCCTTAGGAAGCATCACTACTAATAAAGGTAGCAGAGGTAATGGAATTCCAGTTGAGCTATTACATATCTGAAAAAAGATGAATCTGTTAAAGTGCTACACTCAGCATGCCAGCAAATCTGGTAAACTCAGCAGTGGCCACAGGACTGGAAAAGGTCAGTCTTCATTCCAATCTCAAAGAAAGGCAATGCCAAGGAATGCTCAAACTATAGTACATTTGTACTCATCTCACTGCTAGCAAAGTAATGCTGAAAATTCTCTAAGCCAGGCTTCAACAGTGCATGAACTAAGAACATCCAAATGCTCAAGCTGGATTCAGAAAAGGCAGAGGAACCAGAGATCAAATTGCCAACATCCTTTAGATCATAGACAAACCAAGAGAATTCCAGAAAAGCATCTATTCCTGCTTCATTGACTATGCTAAAGTCTTTGTGTGGATCACAACAAACTATGAAAAATTCTTAATACCAGCCCACCTTTCCTGCTTCCTGAGAAATCTATATGCAGGTCAAGAAGCAACAGTTAGAACTGGACATGGAACAACGGACTGGTTCCAAATTTGAATAAGGAGTACATCAAGGCTGTATATTGTCACCCTACTTGTTTAACTTATATGCAGAGTACATCATGCAAAATGCCCGGCTGGATGAAGCACAAGCTGGAATCAAGATTGCTGGGAGAAATATCAAAACCTCAAATATGCAGATGACAACACCCTTATGGCAGGAAGTGAAGAACTAAAGAGCCTCTTGATGAATGTGAAAGAGGAGAGTGAAAAAGCTAGTTTAAAACTCAACATTCAAAAGACGAAGACCATGGAATCTGGTCCCATCACTTGATGGCAAATAGATGCGGAAACAATGAAAACAGTGACAAACTTTATTTCTTGGGCTCCAAAATCACTGCAGAGTGTGACTTCAGCCATGGAATTAAAAGATGCTTGCTCCTTAGAAGAATACTATGGCCAACCTAGACAGCATATGAAAAAGCAGAGATGTTACTTTGCCGAAAAAGGGCCATCCTGTCAAAGCTATGTTTTTTACAGAAGTCATGTATGGATGTGAGAGTTGGACCATAAAGAAAGCTGAGCACTGAAGAATTGATATTTTTGAACTGTGGTGTTGGAGAAGACTCTTGAGAGTCCCTTGGACTGCAATGAGATACAACTAGTCCATCCTAAAGGAAATCAGTCCTGAATATTCATTGGAAGGACTGATTCTGAAGCTGAAACTCCAATACATTGGCCACCTGATGCAAAAAACATACTCATTGGAAAAGACCCTGATGCTAGGAAAGACTGAAGGTGAGAAAAGAAGGGAACGACAGAGGATGGGATGGTTGGATGGCACCACCGACTCGATGGACATGAGTTTGAGCAAGCTCGGGGAGTTGGTGAGGGACAGGGAAGCACGGTGTGTTGCAGTCCATCAGGTCGCACAGATCCCATGTACCTTTGTTCTGTATTTTCCAAGTCTCCTGTAAATGTGTTATCATATTTTTGTAATATGAAATATTAAAAAAAGATAAAAAATCTGAACCATGAGAAGTCATACAGTGGCATTACCCACAGTCACTAAAAAATACTATAGCAACACAAACTGACTGTTTTAATATAAAACAGTATTGAATAGTCAGAGGAGGCATCACTGAGAAATATTGCACCCATGAACAAAGAGGGAGAAAAATCATTCCTAGCAAAGGATAGATTAGATCATGCATGAAGACACTGCGGCAGGATTGTGCTTTTAGTTTGGCAAGAGTGAGGCACAGAGACAAGGCAGAGGGGCCAGATGGGAGGGCATGATGGAGACTGGTGTGGAAAGTGCTGGACAAGGAACTGGGATCCGCTCATGCAGATCCTTTTGTCAGGTCCTGGGTATTCCAAGTGCAGTCTAAGACATTAAACTGTTTTAATCAGGGATACAATCAATTCTCTAAGATGAGACCATTCAAAGGTGTGTGAAGGGATTGGTGGGAGGCAAGAATGCGATTGAGAAGACTGATTAGAAACTCACAAGAGTCTATGGAAGAAATGGTGGCTTGGCTTGGCTTGGGGTTGTGGAAGTAGATGTGGAAATAAAATGATAGATTTGACACCAAAGAGTTTGGAAATGGAATTTACTGACTACATATTAAGATTTCTGGTACAAGTGAGATCCAAGAATGAATCTGAATTAGAGAATTCAAATTAAAAGTTAGAAATAGAGAATTAGAATTTTCTTGATAAGAATTTACTCCTAGGCTACTCCTGACATCACTCTGATTAAGCATAGATACATGCTCTCCTGGAAACTGATTACTTATCCATTGTGAGTCTTATTCTACCTTTGCTTGTCACCAGCATAAATCACTGGTAGCTCACATTAATGAGTACTTTTTCTGAACTTTTTCATTGGGACCATCGTCAAATTCCTCTGCCCTTCTCTGCACATCATCAGATGACTTCTTACTTCTCTTTCCTAGAGAGGTTGGTCCAGATCACGTTTCCTTTGAATGCAGTGGTTTGCTATAGCATTCTTTGTTCCTACTTTACAAGGCTCATTGCTTCCATATTCTAACACTGTAGTCTTCTTTCCTCTCGCCTACATAAACCATTCAAACACAGTTCTTCACTGACCATGCAATACTCATTTGAGTGGCCATCAAATGAGACTAAACCTACAAGACCTACTCAAATAATTTCTGAATAATTACTAAACAGTCTCAGAAATATTTTTGTTTTTAAGTGCATAATGAACTCTTTTAAGTTCTATCATTCAATCTGAACAAGAGGCACTTTCAACAAATTGAGCACTAAGTTTAGAAAATCCTATTTTCAATATCAATTACATTTCTAATTTTCTCTCAATTCAATTCCTTTATTCATCTGTTTTACTAATGCTTACCCTGGAATCAAGTGTTCAATTATTCATACAAAATAATTTTTGCCACTTACTTCCTTGGTAGATGCAGTGAATGGGTTATTCTACAAGCATATAATTCTTCATTTTCATATTCTTGACAGAGTAATGACTTTAGACTTCCCCCCAATAAATGTATTTGATATCTTTTGCAAAAATCACTTAAGCAGCAAGATTAGGTTCATACACCTGAGGCCTTTCTTCTTCTTCTAGGAAAGGCACGGTAGCAACCATCTTGGCTCTTTATTTAACGTTTGTCATATATTCATATGCCAAGGGCCCCAAACCTTGTATTGCCTAATCTCTACTCCATAGCTAATCAGTAGTATTATTACATATCCTCAGTCATTTTTTGTGAATCAATTCTATATAGGTTGGTAATGTCCCTGAAATCATAATAAACTGTATTTTAGATAAAAAGCTTGTTTACTTGATTTGTGATTCTACATATACCACATTTTAAAGCTATATAATCCTTATTTAAATAAGAATGATCACAGACAACTTCTGGGAAAATATCAACCATTTTATTACCCCATGAATTACCACACTTTTAAATTTAAAGGGTTTTTCATTATAATTAAAATACTCTTCCTCCCTAGCAATGACCTAGAAGCATTTATAAGACAGTAAATACCAAATGCATCAGCAAAGCAGGTTATTCGGTTGGGAAAACAATCTTGATGAATCTTTATCTGTGTTTCTCAAATCAGAGTCCATAAAGACCAGCTATTGAAAAGATCTGAGTGCACACTTGTGAAGCAATGTGTTCACTGGTCTGGAAGGGACCTATGACTCCACCTTTACAACAAAAACCTCCAAAATTATTCTGATTCATACCAACATGTGAAAACCCTGGAGTTAGAATACATGCTGGGCAGGTGTTAAATGACTATGTAACAGGTGACTAAAAAGAGGATAAGTTTAATCTATTAATTCAGCAGATGATTATACTGCTGATATAAAGGATATTTCTACAGAAAATGACATTTTTCTTTATTCCAGCCACAGTAAAAATAAAACTCTTGTAAAAATAAGTAACTGAGGTTACCTTAAAATTTTAAGACTACAGCATCAAATACAGAATTACAAACACTTATTTCATCAAACAAGATTAAAACATGGAAACTCTAATGATAGCTGCCTCTTGAAATCAAATGGTATTGTCTGTGATGGCACAAATTTCTCCATGATTTAAAGAGCGGCACAGCCACACAGTCACTTGCTGAGAATATTGCCTGTAATTCTGCCTCTCTCCTTGCCTGGGTGTCATTATTGTGTAATCAAAGAGATATCAAGTTATTCCACTGATGTTTCCTTCCCATTTTTCTGAAATTTGTCCCTTTCTTGTAATGAGTGATGAGCAAAATTCTGAGCGCAATACTGCTGTACCTAAGGAGGTGATTTCTTAGAAGAAAAAGAAAGGTATGATGAAAAAGTCCCTTTTCCCCCTGTGTGTACTTGGAAGTAGCAATCTATCTGTAGGGATCTGGGGATATAGATAGTCTTTTCGGCCTTAAAATTCAGAGGTTCTTACCTACATATAAGATGACAACACACAGTTATGAAGAAGTAAGACTCATGTGACAGACAATATATGTTTCATGAACATTTGAAGAATTGATGGATGGAGAAATGAGTGAGATTTGACAAAAATCCAAGAATCGGAAAAATCAAGTCATAACTGGATAATTCTGAAACAAAGAGAGGGATGCCTAGCCCTTGCAGAACCCCAAAGCCTTTGGGTATTGAATCAATGTGGCAAATCAGGGCAAAACTAGGGTGTTCTTAGCTGGATGACAAAAACAAAGTTTTACTGGTAACAGAACTAGGTCAAAGAGAAGTAAGTTGGTTTCTGGTAAAGATGAAAATATACTTCTTGAGTTTGAGATAATGACATGGTGATATAAAGCTGAAGCTTGTAGAAATAAAACATATTGAAGACTCATGTAATAACATATGGAATCTATCATGTGGCAGGGGCTGTGTTAAGTAGATCCATCATCCCTCCTTGTCATTAAAACCCTTGACCTGGGGTTGATTTCCTCCCTGTTTTACTTATAACAAACTGAGGCTTGCTCATGACCTCACAGTTATCAGTACTCACACAGCACAGGCAGTTAAGACATACTTTTAGAACATTTTTGAAAAGCCACCATAGAACACGTGTGTGTCAGACACCAAGACCCACCCTCATCCATTTTTCCACATGGCGCCTCTTGCACTGCTTTTCATCTCATCCACATCAAAAATATGCACCCTCTTTGACCCAGCAATCCTGCTTCTGGGAACTTACTCTATTTCAGCATTAGTCTACACACAGAAAGACATGCGTACTAGGATTTTCATTATATCCACCAGCAAATATATTTTAAAAAATATGGTCATGTAAAATATGTAATGCTGCTGCTGCTGCTGCTAAGTCGCTTCAGTTATGTCCGACTCTGTGCGACCCCATAGACGGCAGCCCGCCAGGCTCCACTGTCCCTGCGATTCTCCAGGCAAGAATTCTGGAGTGAAAGTGAAGTCGCTCAGTCTTGTCCGACTCTTTGCGACCCCATGGACTGCAGCCTACCAGGCTCCTTTGTCCATGGGATTTTCCAGGCAAGAGTACTGGAGTGGGGTGCCATTGGGGGCCTATGTAATAATAAGAAACATATAATGAAATGGAAAGACATCCCCCACATATTGAAATATGAAAAAAAAGTAAATTAGAGAACACATTCTATAGCATATAGCCATTAAAAAAAATAGATCTATCTTATATGTGTATGCACATGTACACAGAGACTTGTGTGTATGGAAAAATGTCTGGAGAGATATCCAGACTATTAGTCATGATTACTTCTGGAGAATGGCAATTGGTTGGGAAAGTCTGGGTGGGAGCTTTCATTAGATACCTTGTAAACCTCTGTATTATCTCCAGTGACAAGTTTTGCTTTTGTAATTGAGAAACTCAAAACTAGATAGGAGTAAATCATGCAAATTTAAATTCTCAGAGATATGAGAATGAGCAGACCCAAGTACAAAGATTATATATATGGCAACCTGGTATCTTAAATTGCAAGAGAAATCACCTGTAAACAAAGTTCACACCTAAAGATGATCCATATGGCTGCCACTTGAGGAGCCATCTGCTGAATTTAAACTCTTAGAAAGGGAAACTACTGCAATGCCAACAGGAGTTTCTCTTTCTTGGGGACAGAATATGGGCTATGACATCAGTAGAGGTGATTTACTTTATTGTGTCAGTGCATCTGTGTGATGTTTCTAGAATGTCATAACATAATAGTACAGGGGCATACTTTTCCTTTCTCTCTCTTTTTTAAGGACCAAAATAATGAATTTTCTAAGCTTACATATTGAAACACACATTTTTCTTCAGACTGGAAAAGGAAGAAAATCTTTTCTTAATACTGCCTGTTTCTTACCGTGTACAAATCACCACATCTAAAAATATTAAAAAAGTGGTCATCAGATTTATAAACACCTTATTTCTCCTACAAATTTTAATGTACATCTATCTACATTAACGAGCTTACTCTATGCCATTAGTTCACATTGGCATAGGCACGTATAAACATTATTTGACAACAAATAAATTATCCTCATGCCTTTTCTACTTTCCATTGATTATCTCACTCCTGGTCCAGGGCCATGAATCTAGGGCTATTTATTAGCTGTAACTGATCGATTGACTCTTAGTTACTTAAAGGCTACATCTTGCTAGTTTTTTCTTTTCAAGTCAAGTAATTATAACTTGATTTTGTAAACGCAGCTTTAAAAGAAGAGAAAGAGAAAAACATTTTTTGACATGAAAAGACAAGTTTTGAAAAGGTACAATTCAACATAATTACAGCAGGCAATTACAAAATGCCTACCTCATGAATCTGAATAGATTACCTATAATCACATTAATGTGATTGTTGCCTAGACGTATAAAGCACAGTTGATGAAGATTTAACATGCTTTCTCACACCAAACCAACCATGGTGTATCTTTTTTAAAAATAGAAACAGGAATACATCGCACGGTAATTTCACTCTCCTTTTTCTACTTCAATCAGTTTCTACATCATTAAGATTTCCAAGGCAGGGGGTATTACTGTCTCATGCTGGAGGCTTTTAAAGATTTCTTTCTATAGCAGCATCACACCTGGCGACTGCTGGGAGGTGGGGGATGACTTCCAAGTTTTAGTTCTCATCACTTTAGGTCTAATAGGACAATTGATAGGTCAGGTGGGATATTCTGAAATGTAATTTTAAAAATTGCTTTAAGTACTTCTGACCAAAACCTATTAACCTCCATACATCTCTACCAGAAAAGCAGAAAAAAGCTCTTCTGAGGCTTGGCCATACTGTGCCAGCCAAGTGCCCCCAGACCTTGGTGGCAGGTTGGTGGATTTGTGATAATGAGAAAGATGCTCATTGCGGATGCTCAAATTTTGCAGGGTAGGAACAGAGAGAGAAGCCTGATTTTAAAAGGCAAGCGTATATGTCTTTGTGTGCTTTCTTTTTTAATAAATGAAATCTAAGTTTTCTAATTCAATTGGCTAATATAATAGATTCAAGGGGTTTTTGTCACTGTATTCAATTATCTGTTTATGAAGTAAACAGAAACTTTAGAAGTAAGCATAATTATTTCAACAAATGTGAAGGTGAGATTTAAACATAAGTGTATAGGCTATGTAATTTGCATATCTGCACATATCCTGTGGTTAAAAAAAAATTTACACATATGACAAACATGAAAATCTGGATCTTGTTACAAAACATGTAGACAGTGTAATAATCCTCTTTGTATTGATACTTTATTAAAGTTCCTTTAATGAAGACATAGAAAAAAACACCCTCATCAGATTTGCTGCTATTCTTAGCCCAAGTCACCGTTTGGCTCAATGTTCTGATTTAACTCATAGAGATTACATCATAGACAGAGTCACAGTAACCTTTAGTGATTAGCTAACAAAGGAAAGATTTAAATTAAGCACATGTGGAACAGAACATAGATAAAATGTCCAATTACACAGAAATTCAGAAGTATTGCTAATTTTTACTGATATGGTGATATATATATATAATGATATATATATATACACAATGATATATATATATATACATTATATATATAATGTATATATATATATTTTTGTGTATATATATATAATGATATATATATATATAAAATGAATAACAATCTCAAAATTTAAAGAGGCAGTGTTCTAACTAACTAAAGAAATTCAGAAGTATTGCTAATTTTTCCTGATATGGTGATATATATATCATTATATATAATGATATATATATATATATAAAATGAATAACAATCTCAAAATTTAAAGAAGCAGTGTTCTAACTAAAGCAATTTACAGATTGAAAATTTTGTGTAAAAACATAATGTGGACCTCCAAATTATCCTTTGTAATTTATCTTTAAAATGTTGGTCTGATCCTCAGTCTTCTGAATTGAACCTACTGCCTAACATAAGCTCCTTTAATTAGCTAAGTAGATTTGCAGCCTCTCTTTTATTGGGTGAATTCCAGTTTTATGCCAGTTGGAACATTTCCTGTATCTAAAAATCATTTGAAAAAGCTGAATTAGTTTCAAAAATATTAATAGATACTCTAAAACTGCATGTATGACTAATACTACCTAATACTGCTGTGTTCTCTAACACCTTGTGAACAATTAATGGACATTCATAAACTGAATTGACACCAATAAATATGAATTGGGATCCTGTTAATGGACTAGCTCCATCTATAAAATACATTGTTTAATCATTAACATTAGAATACATTTTTTTAAATCACAAATTACACTGACACTGTTTTCTTTTTTGAAAGTGAAAAATATTTTAGAACTTTGTTGCCTCAGGCTAATATCTTAGTGTTTAGTATAAATATGTATAAGTCTTAATGAAAGACAGTTCCATTTAATATGATAAAAGGAATTCCATATTTATTTTTCAGAGTTCCAAGTCAACTGTCAATTTCAGGTTAAGATATCAGGAGCAGCTAGATTAGACATAAGGAATCTGATATATCCAATTATTCTAGCTCACTAAAATTCAAATAGCTTCAGGTTTTATATATTCTCCCAAATTCTTGATACTAAGGTGGCTTATTTAACTGGTTAATTAAATATTTCCACTCCAGTTCAGAAGATCCCCTTTTCAAAAGAAATCAGCATATATATATATATATATATATATATCTTTTACTACATACTTTTTTGCATAAAAAATACAGACTCTTCATGAGCTCAAAAGTGAATTTTACTCCAAATGTATATTAGCCAGATCTGCATTTGATTCAGAACAATTTACAACCACGTTCCAAAGAGATCCTAATATTTTACTTTTAAAGAGTTGTGTTAAAATGCTCCAATTTTATTAGGTATAATGGTTATAAATTAAATGCCATCCTTCTGTTCAATTTTAAAGACAATGACTCAGAAAAGTAAATAAGGATTTTCAAGATAAACATAAGGGTTAATACTCAAGGTTGGCTCAATATATACTCAAACTTGGCTCAATACCAAGAGTATACCTGCTCTTATAAAATGAGGGGGGGAACACCCAACTACTATCCCTTTCAGTGTTCCCTCTAGCATATCCTAAGGAATACACCGAACTGTTAAATTTCTTTCTTTCTTTCTTTCTTTTTCTTTCTTTTTTTTTTTTTTTGAGTCAAATGTGTTCAGGTCAAATGGTATTAAGGAAATGCCATCTGAGTTCTCTTCTGGAGATTCTTAAAGCCAAGAACATGTAAGTCGTGAGAAATTCCCAATAGAAATAAATAATAATATGCAAAGAGAAAAAAAACTAAAATTAGTTATGTTCTAATTTTACATGATTCCTAAATTTTTGAATATCTCCTATTTGTCTATCAGCAGTCCTTTATTTGGGGCAATACTTTTCTAAACTAATTTTTCAAAACTCCCCAATCAATTTCTAAAGCTTCATTATTTCTTCATACTTCATGAATGGGGCTCATTCTTTACTCTTTTTGATGCCATCAGAACCCATATCCTGATCACTTTCCATGTGGTTTATGGAAATATCCTTTCCCACCGTTCTGCCTCTTTCACAGCCCTCAAATTCTTCTCACTAGCACACATTTAGCCTCACACTTGTAAAGCACTATTTTGCATAGCTACTTCATTGCACAGATTCTCATATGTGTAGACACACACTCCGATTCTCACATTTACAATTCTAGACAACTGCAACACCGCCAGTAAGGTACTTTAGTCCACTAGTTATCATGTGAATACCCTGCTTAGCAAGTCTAATTCCCCAGCCACACAGATAGCATCCTTCTGGCTTCTCATTCTGCCATGTTTCCTAGAATGTGCCCTTCATTCTGATCCATGTAACCAGGTCTGTATCTTTTCTTCAAGTTCTCTCAATCTAAAGAAGCCTCACTAATTATATTAGTTTAAGGTGCCGTCTCCTTCTGTGTCATTCTATTAAATCTTAACTTGTGTTAACTCGTGTTACTTGAATCATCGGTGGGTATTATCTGCCAATTGTGATCTCTTGATTTGTATGTCTTTATGATACCAACAAATTCACCTCAGGGAGGCCTGAAACATACATTTAACTGTGTTTTTGCACAGGGAAAGTAACTAACCTTGTACCTTACAGCAGCCACTTAACATATATGTACTGCTGCCTATATTCTTCATGTATTTATTTGATCACTTCTTGAATCATTTACCAAATATTTAGTGTCTATTTGCTGCTGAATCCAGGGCTCAGCACATTTTCTTAAGAGCTGCCAGAAGGTCTCAAACTCTAGTGTTCTATTCATCTTGCTGGAGTGGGGTAGCCTGCTGTTGAAAAATGGAAGAAGAGGTGATAGCAAGCAGTTAGGTGTTTTGAAGGATGAGGCCCACAGCCGGTGGCAGCCTACAGCCTGTGGATCACAAGGTGTCCAGCTCTTCATTACAAGCACTATTTGCACTGACCAAATGACAATCTAATTTCTCAGCTAGCGAGATGAGGAACAGGAATTCAGGCTAAAATCTGTCATAGAGTATGTTATCATTCTATAACCACTTAATATTTTTCAAAGGATTTTACATGTATTACTTCATCAAATTTTATATTAACATCAATAAATCAGAAGGACCTGGGACATTTGGTTGGTCCAGTCTTCAATTAAGCAGCTACTCCTCACTGAAGAACCTGAACTACAGCCTCACTATAATTAGGCTGTCCTTACTGTATAATTCCCTTGAGCAGGATTATACAGACCCACCATTGGGTGTTAACTCTTTCGAGCACAAGGTTGTCATCTATTTAGTCTATGAAAGCTGTATCGTATTGAACAAAAGTCAGGCAAACTCAAGACTTACTGGAAATGTACATTATAGAAACCCACAGGAGGTGCCTCTGAGAGCTATATATTTCAGTAGATTGAGATGACATTTAAAACCAGTTCATTGTGTTATGCTATGCTTCCAGAACAATCAGAATGCTCCTGCAAACAGCTTGTGCTAGAACAAGCTTTGCATGTGTGTACTTCTTTAAAGGTAATAATAATACGAAAGCAGACCTGGGAGTCAGGGACTTTAGTTTACAAACACCAGTTTACTGAAGCTGCTTCACACTAATAACTAAGTTCTAAAATGAGTCAAACAGAAATGGAATGCTGAACAATTAAGAATCTCTCCCCATAAGCCCATCTCTATCATTTTATTAAAGGCTACTGGGAAAACCCTTACTGAATAACTAATTCTAAATTATATTCGATGAAAACAAATTAATGTAATAATTTTCTTTCTGAAATTAATTTAAATCTCTGTGGATGCTGCAACAAATTTAGTCTTTACTATGCATACAAAAAGTTATGAAAAGCCTTATTGCACTCACTGCTTTAGGCAAAGATTCATTGTCTCACACAGTCACTGGTAATGACCAAGATTTCAATTTAGCAAACTTGCTTTAATCAATCATTTTTGCCTATTTGGCGCCAATATTTAAAATTACTCTGTGTTTTGGCAAGCAGTGCTTGCCAAAATGCTATTGGCACAATGTCTACTGTTTCCAAAAGGTTCTATTTTGTTTCTAGAAACCCTCCCCCATGTATATTTCTCTCCACTTTTATACTTGCCATTGAATTCAAACACAGGAAATACAATCTTCAAGCATTTTACAAACTTCAGATGTTGCTCTTTTGAAATATATTAATTATCTGTTTATTTCTTAGATTTTATAAGATTCTTAAATATAAAAACAGACATTTATAAGTATATGTGGTCTGGTAAATGTTCTAAGTCATTTCAGTTGTGGCTGACTCTTTGTGACTATGGACTGTAGCCCGCCAGCTCCTCTGTTCATGGGATTTCCTAGGTAAAAATATTGCAGTGGGTTACCATTTCCTTCTCCACAGACATTGCTTTTAGTTGATTATTTAAGTATAAGATGAATCCCCTGAATTTACAGATTATTTAGGTGACAACTCAACTTTTGCTTTAGAAATGTTTCAAACTTCTATCTGAACATCTACTCTAAAATTGACCTTTTCTTCTTATTAATCAAAATCATGCAATTAGTAGGATTAAAAAAAATTCAAATCAGAAGCACATTTGCCATGACTTAAAAAAAATAAATCCATTTGTAATTAATCTAACAGCCACACCTATCATCTCTAAAATACTGAAGAGAACAAAATAATTGAAAAGCCACAAATATTTTTGATGGTGTGGGGGAAAGAATGTTTATAAATTAATAAATTAGAGTGCTAGAAAAATCTACTGGAAGATGCCTGGTGGGCAGGACAGTGGCCCAAACAGGCATGTGTCCTGCAAGTTCATAGCCAGGATGGAGCCCCAGAGTTAAGGGAGAGAAATAGAGAGTTCTTGGCAACTCAGCAAGCTCAGGGCAGTTAATATGACCTCAAGTCAAGTCCTTCAGGTTCTCCTGATCTCAGTCTATAAGAACCTGAAGAGTTCTATTAAGAAGACCGCAGACTAGCCCAACTCCAGATCAAAACAAAGTCATGGATGACCTTAATCAGTGTCCTGACTGCACTATTGTACATGTCCCCCCCGGTAGCTGGGGCTTCCATTAACTGAGAATCCCAAGTTGGGAAATTCTTCCCAGGCTCTGAATGCATTTATTTAGACCAGGGGATTGGTCTTCACCCAGAGATGAAGTTTCTGCTGCAATGTCCAGTACAGGCAGGTCCTGGAAACCTGCCAGGGGAGGGAGTGTGAGAAGTCTCTATCTAATGAAAGGGAATCGATCCTCCACTGTGATTTTCACCTTTTCTTTTCTCCATTTATACAGTCAGACCTCCACTGAGCATGCGTGCAAGGAACATCGGCCATCAGCACTGCTCAGTCTTTGCCCTCCTCTCTTCTCGCCCTTCCTTAATGATCTTCAGTCACAGCATCCCTGGATGTGTGCCAGGACAAGACTGAAGCCCCCAAACCCTCTTCAGGGCAAAATAGAAGTAACCACTGTGACACATTAAAACAGAGGGTACTGGAGGTATAAAGACTTACAGGGACCCTGAAGACCTCCGCAAGACCCCATCATCCCCACTGCGCGCTGTTGGCTATTGTACTCCCTGCTGCGTTTCCTTCCTACTTCCCTCCCTTCCTTCCCTATGCCCTACTGCCCTCCTTTCTCTTTCTCTTTCTTTGCCACGGGCACTCTTTCATGTTTAGCCTCCCACTTTCCCTCTTCCTGCTTTCACTCATTAAAAAATAGCCCTGGGAACTGATTGTGTGTAGGTCCACCGCCTCAACAAAAAGGAAGAAAAGTGTTTGGCTTCTGACCTCACCTCACTATGAACAGGAAATGTAGTATTCTAAGCATTTAGTTTTCCTAAAAAAGTAATTCAAGCGTGAAATCCACATGAACAGGAAATTCGACATAAAATTAAATCTTTTGTTAAAATAGAAACATGCAGGGGGTGTCAAAGACTGAGTCATTAGAAAACCCTAAAAATATATACTTTATAGTTATAAAAGTAAATTAAGCAAATCGTCATTTGGGGAACTTTCCTGGTGGCTCAGATGGTAAAGAATCTGCCTGCAATGTGGGAGACCTGGATTTGATCCCTGGGTTGGGAAGATCCCCTAGAGGAGGGCACTGGAACTCATCTCAGTATTCTTGCCTGGAGAATTCCATGGACAAAGGAGCCTGGCTGGCTACAGTCCTTGGGGTCACAAAGAATCGGAAACGATTGAGTGACTAAGCACAGCACGGCATGTTACTTTGGGGCTTCATAGTGACTTAGTGGTTAAAAGAATTCACCTGCAATGCAGCATATGCAGGAGACACGGGTTCGATCCCTGGGTTGGGAAGATCCCCTGGAGGAGGGCATGGCAACTGGCTCCAGTATTCCTGCCTGGAGAACCCCATGAACAGAGGAGCCTGGTGGGTTATAGGCCATAGGGTTGCACAGAATTGGACACGACTGAAGAGACTGAGCACACACGTACATATGTCATTTTATCTAATATTTTTATTAGTAATAATCAGCCCTGTGCAAGTATTTCCCATTTGTCATACCTTACTCAAAGGACATTTTTCTAGATCTAGCCAATAGGAGAAATACTGTTCTTACAAATTTGTTTAAATTTGGAAACAAATCTGGTTTAATGGTGTGCATTATGTCCACTCCTCTTCTGTGTGTTTAAGAACTCCATCTAAATGTTCAATACCGCCTACGGGGCTTTACAGTTAAAGGTCCTCAATATACATGCCTTAATTCAAAACTTATAATAGCTTGCAGATAAAATAATGAAATAAAGTGCAAGCTTACTGAGGTAGAGGAAAAGGTGTGTTGTGTGTGTGGCGGGGGGAAACAGATGATCCCCAGTGTTATGCACTTGATCTAATTTCCATTAACTTAAGGAAAATTTGTGATGAACAAAGACTAGGATGTTTTATTGATTCTAATCTTGATTACTTTTCCCTTTCCTGCACATTAATGGAGTTATGAGTCCATTTCATGAACACGCGCCTATAAACGATGAATGTCCAGAAACTTCCCAATCTGGTCCCACTTCATGAGTACTCATGGTGGTGTCAGAACGAGACTGTGTTTGAATCATGGCTCTGGGAAGTGCCAGGCGTTTTCTGAAAGCACTGACCTTCCTAAGCTGCAGCTTCATTTTCTACAGCATTTTCTACTCTTTCATATGCTTAGAGAGCTGTTCTAAGTTAAATGAGTGTAGAATGTGTATGCTTTGATAAAACAGCACTATAAAACAACATTTTCTTCCCAGTTTATTATAGCTTATTTAGATGGTTGGCATCACATCACTGGATTTACAGTTTGTGAATGAAATAAATACTGATATACTGTGATTTTCTTAATGACATGGTGAATATCTAGAAGTAGCATCTTTAGAGACATTTGGGGAAAAAAGCAATAAGTTCAAATCTGAAAGAAGATGCAGTTTAAATGTACTGTCTGATCATCGTCATGAAAGAATTTTACTTTCTCATATGTTTTCATTCCTCTACAAAAATAATAGACTTGTTGTCATCATCTTCATTGTCCTTATCCTTTAGGTAATTAATAAAATGTTTTGTCAATGGTATAGTGGTATATTATTTATATTGTGATAATAATTTAGCCAACTGAAATATATGTTCGTTTAGTAAATATAAAATATAATTAATTTTCTTCTAATGTGTTAGAGTCTCCATATCTTAGGAAAAAATCATTGTATTATATATATTTCATATCCTTTCATGGGATTTTTTTCTAATTTTTTTAAGATGACATAATGTAGTCAATGAGAAGAGACAACTCATTAGAAAAGACCATAATGCTGGGAAAGATTGAAGGCAAAAGGAGAAGAGGGCGACAGAGGATGCAATGCTTCAATAGGATTTCTGACTCAATGGACATGATTTTGAGCAAACTCTAGAAGACACTAAAGGACAGAAAGCCTGGCACGGTGCAGTCCATGGGGTCCCAAAGAGTTGGACATGACTTAGTAACCAAAGAACAACAATGTAACCAAAGGGCCAATTAAACATTAACATCCCCAAACCACACTTTATGGGACAGCTTATGAGACATTATCTTAGTGGCATGTTAATCATTCTATCAGTGTGATGGGCACTACAAAGAGCCAGGAGCATCTACCCAGCCCTTTCCAGAGTCACAGTGACCAGATGGCAGCAGTCACCGAGAGGCGGGGCCGATCACGTCACAAACAATCCAAGAGTCCGGAGGATGGCGAGCGGGTATTTAATACAGGTCGAACATTGCCTTAGTCAACCTAGGCTAACTTCAGAAGATCAGTGAAATGATAAACTCTTAAGGCTGATTTATAAAAGTTTTCATAGTTGTCTTGGTCTTTAGCCAGATGGAAAGTTGGATAGAAAAAAAAAAGGGCTGTTAAAGGGCTCAAGCAAGAAATGATCATACTTTAAATATGGAGAGTCTCATGCTACAAGATACACTGTGCTTACAGCGTGTGTGAAACTTTGGATTCTGATAAAGATGGAAAACAATAGCAGACCCTCTCTCTTCCCAAAGAGACTCTTAACATCCACTTGACTCTCAAGGCGATTGATGAGAAGTAGTATTTCTGTTAACAATTGAGTTCTAAAGTTATTCCTAACTATGAAATGAACCAATTTACAACTCTGTATATCTCAGCAATGACTATGTGCTTATTTAACCATAAAATCTATATAACAGACCCGTGGAGATGAGCGATTCAGCAGCAATAAAGCTATTGAAATTACTAGAGGTAGTCAATGAAGTAACGCTGAATCAGATCCCCATTTTTATTCGGGTAAATACTATACCCATTTGTCTGTGAACTACTATCTTTTTTTCCAGTCTCTCTTTCAATTATTTCTCAGTGAAAGAGGACAAATTCCCTTGCTTTAGACCTTTGCTTTAATGGCAGTGTTAATTTGAATTCTCAGACCATTGGCTGCCTTGTGTTAGAGTTTATTAGATGCTAATACACAGTCACTTCATCAACCAAAGTTAATATTATCTGTGTATTTAATTAGATTTGAGAAGAAAAGAAAAATCAAATAATAATAATAGATTTACTCCAAAAAGAAATTCAAATGTGACCTTGATTAAATGTGGATTGGGAATAAATTGATGACTGAGTGAACTGTGGAAACACTGAATTATTTAAAAGGTATGGTCATGAAAACGACATTTCCATATGACCCCATATAAAACCACAATTCTGAAGGGGTTCCTTTAATTGTAGATTATTACAGTTTTATATACTATAGACATTTAGGTAAACAGTCCATTGAGACAGCCAGATGATGTTTTCATAGATGCCAGGAATACATATGAAAAAAGTTGTCCAAAAAAGGGAAGACACTGTATAGATTTTGCAATTTTACAGTGAATCATACTTTAGTAACAAATCTCTTAAACCACTGGTTTAAAAGGATGATTCCTTATGTGAATGTTACATAATCCTTTTGTTACCTGAAATGTTACAAACATGGTTTTTAAGCAACAGCAGCCCAGGCCAAGTTTTCGGTGTTGCCCGGAGGTCCCCAACCACTTAAGACATTGTTTGTGTTGAAGAGCAAAATTAATCGATAAAATGCTATTAGATCTGGTATAAAGCGTCACCAGCTTCTCATTAAATGTCATCAAAGTAGAAGATGCTACATGGTTCCCTCGGTTTTCCCTCTAAGGTATCAGCTTGCTGACACAGATGGTAGTCTCAACTCCATGGAGAGAGGTTTTATTATCTCCCCATCTCAGGTTTTCTGTAGGATGGGCCTCCTGTAAAGGGTATTTCCCTTTAAGGTTTTGTTTCCTCTGTATGAAAGCTCATAGCTGAATGTGGTCACCAAGCTGGCTTTTGTTTTCATTGACAGTTAATTGTCATAAAAATAATATGCTACGTGATATTTCCTTTTGTACCATATAATCTTACTTTCTGGGAGAAAAGGTCAAAATTGTTTCAAGGATTCATTAATAGAACAATAGGTATATGGGAGCCTTTGTCTTATTTCTTTCTAAGCTCAAACAGACCATTTATTAGCTGAATACTGACAGTTTATACTATTTCAAAATGTTTCCCAAAGTGCTGCTACTAACACTATTGGTACAACTACTACTTCTATGATTTCTACAATAATAAAAAGAGTCTTTAATTGAGAGCTTAATCAATAATAAGTAGTTTTCAAACTATTTGTATGGACTAGAAGCCTCACAGTTCTATGAAGTTAGTACTATTAGCATCTCCATTTTATAGATGAAAAAGTGGAAACACATTAAGTCACTTGTACACAGCCAGCAGCTGACAAAGCATGCAAACCAATGCATTCTTCTCCTGCACCAACACTCTAAGCTACCTCTGCATATATAAGAATAAATTGCTCTGGTAAATAAAAGTAGAACAATTTCCTAAAATAGTGAAAAACAATTTATGAATAAAATATAATACTTTTCAAATATTAAATGTCACAAACAACATAATATTTAAAAGTAGGGTATATGTGACAACTAACATCATTTTACAGAAAAAAATGAAGTTGCTAGGGCCCAAAGATATGACTTTATTTTCTCAGCATCTGATAATTAGTAGAAAGAACAAAGTGAGAATGCTGACTTTCTGAAACTAAGATGTTTCAGAAATTTTAACTCATCATTGGAAGGATTGATGCTGAAGCTAAAGCTCTAATACTTTGGGCACTTGATGTGAAGAGCCAACCCATTGGAAAAGACCCTGATTCTGGGAAAGCTTGAAGGCAAAAGGAGAAGAGGGCAGCAGAGGATAAGACAGTTGGATGGTATCACTGATTCAATGGACATGAATTTGAGCAAACTCTTGGAGATATTTGAGGACAGAAGAGCCTTGTGTGCTGCAGTCCACAGGGTCACAAAGAATCAGACGCGATTTAGTGACTAAACAGCCATAGATTGCCTGTAAGTTTTGATCATATGCGGGAAGCAGTCTTTGAGATGACTCTCAGTGACCCTTGCCTCCTGGTATCCATGCCTTTAGGGAATCTCCTCCCTTAAGACTATGAGCTAGACTCACAGACTCACTTCTAATCAATAAAATACAGGTATCACTTCTGAGGTTTGGTTACAAAACAACCATGGCTCCCATCTTGGCACTCTCTCTTTCTCTCCCTTTATCAATCAAAGTCCTTGTGCTGGAGGAAGGCAGCTATTATATTGTGCTGCACCATATGCGGAGATCTGTATTGGAAGAAATAATCTCTACCCACTAATGAGTGAGGACCTGGAGAGAGCCAACAGGCAACAGAAAGAGCTTGGAGGAGGATTTCCCCCACTGTTCAAGCCTGAAAATGACCGTGTTCCCAACCAACACTTTGCAGCCTCAGGAGACATCAGAGCCTGAGTCAGAGTTAGGCATTCAGATTCTGGGTCCACAGACACTGAGTTCTGGAGGCTTTCATTTTTTAAGCAGCAACACATAACTAATATACCATGCATATATTTAAATATATATATATATATATATATATATAAATATATAGAGAGAGATACAGAGACAGAGAGAGAGGCAGGCACAAATACATAAACTCAGAGCAATTATACTTAAAAACACATACCTTGAAGAAGAAATTCTATTATATTTAATGAAATTGTCTTTATTCTAACTCATGACAAATTCGATCAAAAATATAAACTTTGTTTAAAAATAAAGTCTTAATAAGAATTACTAGAGAAGAGTTACCCTTCAAGGGGATGGAGCAGAGGATAAAGAGGTTCCATCTTTAGAATATGGCAATAGCCAAGTTTTTTCCAAATGTAAGAATTGGCCAAATTCAAAAATTAGCCACATTCAGAAATTAGCCAAATCCCTGCTCCTGTCTTTAGGAAAAGGCAGCAATAGTTTAAGAAGTACCTTCTTTACAATTAAAAATATGCTGTTATGTTTTCACATAATAATTGTGATGCAATTATGCTACATTGACTAAGTCTGTCTAGTTGGCAAATATACGTTGAAAGTGATTTGTTGTCTCCTTTTCAACAAAATTAACCTCCAATAATTTGTATATATTTTCTGTTACTTTTATAAATTCAGCATCTTTCTTTTAGAGTTCAAAAGTAAAATTTTAAAGTGGATCTCTGTAAAGTGACAAATTCTGAAATGTATTTGTTCAATCCTTCATTATTTCTTATGACACTTGTAGAGTCAACAACAGACTATGGATTTTATCCCTAAATCTTCCCTTCAAAAAATAACTGCAAAGTATTTTTTAAAAGTCCATATCATAGCAAAAGTTTTTACCAATATCTAGTTAAATCAGATTTCAGGGGAAATGCTAAGTATTTATCCACTGAATTTAAATGTGACTTTTTAGGAGCCTTTATGGTAAAGTTCAATAGA
This sequence comes from Bos taurus, assembly GCF_002263795.3. Taxonomy (NCBI): domain Eukaryota; kingdom Metazoa; phylum Chordata; class Mammalia; order Artiodactyla; family Bovidae; genus Bos; species Bos taurus. Next base: position 11,997,837 of record NC_037354.1, on the reverse strand, counting down.
TGTTCTGTAGGTGAAACTGTGAAAAAAAATCCAGTTGTTATCGAACAGCGCCCACTGTGCACATTCAAAGAGAGGGAAGGGATGTTGGAAAAAACTCTGTGCGTTGCTTTTAAAGTATCAAAGTTGAAAGAAAACTGCAGTGTACACTTTACATAGCATATATTTCACTCAAGTTCATCAATCTTTTTTTCATCTGTTCTTAAAAGCACATCTAATTTTTTTCCTAGAGGCCATAACTCCTACTGAGTGAAGCACTACATAGGGAAATGCTAAGAATAAGGAGAAGCAATTCAGCTTTCACAGTTAACCACAGAAAGCCTAGACTAAATGCAGATTCTACATAGCTACATTATCTTGTATTTATTTTCTTATTCACCAATATACTCAAAATATGATATTAATTAATAAACTGTTTTAATGTCATCATATCTATGTCATGATTTTCCAAGTAGGTGGAGGAAAAATAAATAGAAAAAAAATGAAAACTTCACATGTCCATCTTTTATTTGCTTTGAAAGAATACCATTCTGCAGGTCAGTGTTCTTATTATTAGCAATGTATTAATATGTATTGATTTGTGCTTAAGATTGTAATAAATAACAACCTTAAAATTTTATAAAGTAATTCTTCCTAGTAAATGAAAAGCTAAAAAAATCACTGCCAACAGACAGCTTAAATGCCAAGTTGGGAAAAGACCAAGGTAGTATCAATGTTGCCTCAAAACGTGGGTCAATAGCCCTGACAAAGGAGGAAATTGTAGAATGGTCATGGTGGAGAGGAACATAGCTGGTCAGTCCCTTTCTGGTATGAAAAATTAGATCAGCATTTCACTCCTATTATACTTAAACAAAGACAATTATTAGATATGAAATTATATATACATACATATACATATGCTTAAGTGTGTATATATATAAATATATACCAGATTTACTTTTGTTCTCTTGTTAAAATGACACTGATATCTGTGTAGCTTCACAGATGAGAGACATTACATCAGAACATGGACATTCTGTAGGGGCCCTACTTTAGTCTAGGGTCTGGCATTCACAAGCTGGCCGGCAGGGGTCCCAAGTGTGATCTGTGGGTACAGGAAACTGGCCCTGCATGCCATGTCAGTACCTCAGACACTAAGAATCCTCCTCACTGTACATGAATTTTGTTCTTTAGTTTCACCTTATGGACTGATAATTCATAAATATTGAAAATGGAAATGACTACCATTTCTATGATCACCTTTCAGATTGCCTTATACAAGGAAGAGGTATTAGACAACCAGATTGATAAAAGAGTTTATTTTAGATTAGTAGAAGACATTCAAATGAAGAAAAAAAAAATTTAATGATTCTTAAATTTGCATATAACATCAATATGAAGACCAGAAAACACTTGAAATAATGTAAATGCACTTACATATAAATACATAAGCTGGTTCAGTGGTAAAGAACCCATCTGCTAAAGCAGGAGACTTAGTTTCAATCCCTGGGTTGGGAAGATCCTCTGGAGAAGGAAATGTCACCCCACTCCAGTACTCCAGCCGGAAAATCCCCATGGATGGAGTAGCCTGGCGGGCTTTTGTGACCATGGGGTCACAAAAGAGTCGGACATGATTTAGCAACTAAACAACAAGAGCAACACAAACTATGAGAAAATGTATACATTTTAATATGGGTCGTGTGAATACTCATGTGAGAGTATTTAGATCTGAAAAAAGTAAAAAACTAAAATATAAGTTAAACAAAACTTGAAATTTCTATTGGTTCTTGAACTGATTAAAAAGCAGTCCTGCAAGCATCTTTCAAACTTACACATTTTAAAAGAAACAAATTCAGAAATCAGCTATGTTTATAACCAACCAAATTTTTAACAATGGCAAAGTAACAACAAAGGGATTTATTTAGCCTGCAGTTCAATATTTAATACTAAAATCTTGTCAGTCGAGAAGTAGTATCTTGCCTTAATAAGAGCAAGAGGGATAATTTCATTATTGGATGTTTTGACTATGCTACCACAATGCTGTTATTCTTTAAATGTGTACTTCACAGGACATGAGGAGCTATATTTTAAGATCCCCCTAAATTTTACTTAACTGTTAAAAGAAGTGGTATTTATAAGTAAAAAGTTGGACAATATTCACTAATCAAAGGATGTTTTGAAATTAATACTTACTGATCCATTACTTTTTCAGGGTCTCACATTATACCCCTGTAAGATCTCTGAGAATCTTTTAGAAGTATCATGCATACTTATTCTTCTAACAGGATGCTTAATGATTTGCAATCACATCACAGAATGCCACAATTCTAAGAAGTTGGTAATAGAGCAGATGGTCCTAATTATGTAAGTAACTTGCAGACAGCATTCAAAGGAATTCAGAATATCGTGTGTGTGTGCATGCATGAGTGTGTGTGTGCAAAAGATAGTACACAAAAATAGAGAGATACAATAAACATATATATATATATGTGTGTGTGTATATATATATGTTTACTCTATCCTGTTTTCTATAGGACAAATCCCTCAGGCTTGAAAAATATTCAATAGAGCATATGCTCTGTAATGTAGAAATAGATTGCAAAAATAATTTCCTAACCTCAGCGTTCCTCTGTTTGGATGGTGGTCTGACGTCTTAGAGTGTCACATCAAAAGAAAGAAGAGGTGTGACCTGCATTCATTCTATCGCTAACTATTTGCCATTTCGGGAACTGACAAAAATGTCACACGATAATATACATTTCCATTTCCCAATTTTGTAGAATTGACAACACTATAACCTTCTGAAATTAACTTTGACCCAAAGATTCTTTCCTTGCAATAGCTATTGTCAATACCGATTGCAATGAATGTATTAAATTGTATTCAATCCCTGGATTTGAAACTAAAGTCACTCAGAAAAGTACCCCCAAAATACTCATTCTAGCAGCCTCAAAAGATTTCAAAAACTGACATGGTTTAATTAAAGCTAATGAGCAGATATAAAATTGTAGCATGCCACATCCCTCCATAATTATGCACTTAACAGTTTGACTTCAGTTTTTCCTCCTTAAACTGCATTCCTGTGAGTGGTATCCCATAATACCTAATACAATGAGGAGATTATTCAAATTTGTAACTGGTGAATCAAGCGTTGGAGAAGCTATATAAAAATATTCAAATTATAATGTATACATATTTAAAACAGCTTAAGGTGTATTAAGGTGTTATGGTATAAACTACAATAAATGTTAATAAATTATTAATGGTGCATTCTGACAAGAATTAAAGATGGGCTTGATTCAAATGGAATTCCTGCAGGGGAAAACATGCTCATTTTATTTTATGATTTGAATTCGCAGAGAGCACAGTTTGATATGCAACACTTCAGAGAATTACAAGCCCTAGAAACAATCAACTTTCATTCTAAATTATAAAAATTAATACAGATGCTACTTTAAATTAAATTTGAAGCACTTTCATTGGCAGAAAAACTGATTATGTAAATTATGAACCTTAAAATACCTGTAATCCAAAGTTGATGTTTTAAATTGCAATCAACCTGTCATAGTAATTTTCCTGTTTAAAAATATATGTTAAGAGATAATTTTGGTTCAGAAAGCCAGTTTTCAGCTGTTTTTCATCTTTTTTGTCCAAATTAAAGCTTGTAAGATTGATGATTACAGGTCAAAGTGTGAAGGCTCATAAAATACCAAAAGTCTTTTGTGATGAATTAAAACAACACAACTGAATAAAAGTTAAGGGACAGATGGTTACACCTCAGAAAGCCAATAGCTGGCAAGGCAGGAAGATTAAAAACACTCATTCCAATGGCAAACTGACATTTTCCACCTGTACAGAACATTTTACTGTCCTCATTGACTTGATGTGGAAACATATTTTTTTACCAAATGGAAAATATACAATTTGCATAGAATAAAATTTTGAGACACCAAAAACACTTAGAGAGGTTACCCTGCGAATACATACCTAAAAATACCCTTTGATTTGGCTCTGGCTTTATTAAAACTAAAGGAAAAACAAAGCCATAGACATCGGAAAGTGCATTGTGGCCACAAGGAAAATGTGGATCTTTAGTGAAATGAGAGTTCACCACGTCACTTCATGAAATCCTGTGGCCTCCATTCTCCAAAACCAAACAATAAAAAAAATCTCTTATTCCTTTCAACTTCCCAGCAGCTGAATCTCAATAAGTCCAAAATTTAGCATGGGAAAAATTAAACACTGATGCTAAACCAGAATTTCACTGAGTGGTAAGATGGTGGATAGACTGTGTGCGAGACAAAGGTATTTATTTATAGACAATAAGCAGACTTCACGGAGAAGGCAATGGCACCCCACTCCAGTACTCTTGCCTGGAAAATTCCATGGACGGAGGACCCTGGTAGGCTGCAGTCGATGAGGTCGCTAAGAGTCAGACGTGACTGAGTGACTTCACTTTCACTTTTCACTTTCATGCATTGGAGAAGGAAATGGCAACCCACTCCAGTGTTCCTGCCTGGAGAATCCCAGGGACGGGGGAGCCTGGTGGGCTGCCGTCTGTCTATGGGGTCACATAGAGTCGGACACGACTGAAGCGACTTAGCAGCAAGCGGACTTCATAGTAAAGGATGTTTTAGCTTCTACAACAAACTTCCCTGTTTTATACTTTAAACAGTGTGGATGTTTAATATCTGGGCCCAGAATGCCATGATTCTAGGAGCAAATACTCTGAAATGCAATGCCAGTTTGAGATAATGTTTTAGCAGACAAGCCATTATGTCTCATTTAACTTTCTTTAAATCCTTGAAATAGATGAGCAATAAAACAGCAATTGTCTTGAATAATTTATTATGTGTGGTAAATCAGTGTGAAATAACAAATTTGGATGCTCAACCAAAAATCCCTGGTTGTGTGATTACTGGATATTTTTGGATGTTTGCTAGATAATAAAATACTTTTCATTAAATAGATTTCCTTGAAGTAACTGCATATATCTATATTTACATAAGTCCATTCAAAAGTACTTATTCAAAAGGTTTTTAAGGAACTGTTCTTCATGCAGTGTTCTGAATCTTCTGTCTCTATAGAAAGGTCAAAGATACTCTGGAGATGAAGTATTATGTTATTTTCACATCATTATTAATGTTTTCAGGGAAAGGGTGGGTATACAGTAATAGTATTAACATAGAAATAGTAGGTAAACAAGGCTTTATGTGATTGTCAATGACTCAGTTTATATAGTTAGAGAATATTAAGATAGAAACTTGACTAAGGTTACTGCTGCTGCTGCTGCTAAGTCGCTTCAGTCGTGTCTTGACTCTGTGCGACCCCATGGACTGCAGCCTACCAGGTTCCTCCGTCCATGGGATTTTCCAGGCAAGAGTACTGGAGTGGGTTGCCATTGCCTTCTCCTCAGTCATAAAAAATAATTTTGTCACTTGTGAAACATAGATGGACCTGAGATATATTATACTTGCTGAAATAAATCAGATAGAAGATGAAAAATACTGTATGTTTTCACTTATATGTGAAAAATAAAAAATTAAACATTAACAACAACAATAACAAAAAACAGATGTACAAAGGACAAACTAGTGGTTATTTGAGGGGTGGGGCAGGGCAAGAAGACCAAAATAGGCAAAGGAATTAAGAGATACAAATCACTATGTATAAAATAATTCACAGTGATGTAATGTAGGGCTCAGAAATACAGCCAATAGTATTTTGTAATAGCGTTATAAGGATGCTATGCTATGCTAAGTCACTTCAGTCGTGTCCGACTCTGTGTGACCCCATAGACGGCAGCCCACCAGGCTCCCCCGTCCCTGGGATTCTCCAGGCAAGAACACTGGAGTGGGTTGCCATTTCCTTCTCCAATGCATGAAAGTGAAAAGTGAAAGTGAAGTCGCTCAGTCGTGTCCGACTCTTAGCGACCCCATGGACTGCAGGCTACCAGGCTCCTCCATCCATGGGATTTTCCAGACAAGAGTACTGGAGTGGGGTGCCATTGCCTTCTCCAGTGATAAGGATATAAGCTAGGAAAATACCAGATCACTATGCTGTACACTTGAATTAACATAACATTGTAAGTGAACAATACTTCAATTTAAAAAAATAGTGAATCACTTCTATAGCTTTGTGGAACTTTGATTTCCCAAAGCTGTAGCGTTGGGAGGGGTCTGTGAATCTGAAAGGGTTTATTTGGGCTGTTGTATATTAGGAATAGGAGTTAAGGCTATGTTTACATTTGGACTCAGCCTAAATATATTAACTTGTCAATGAATTCTTTATACTAAAACTTTAAAACCTATTTAGACTCTTTAGGCTCTGTTTTATATCAGTATTTGTTTTATATAAAGCAATATAGGGTTAAAAATGTTTCAGTAAAGGAATCTTTCAATATAGAATCTGATGAAACTCACAAATGACACAATAATAACTCCTACTAACATACTATTTTCAGTTACTTTTGCTTAATTATTGCACAGATATGAGAGTTGGAACATAAAGAAGGAAGGCTGAGTACCAAAGAACTGATGCTTTTAAATTGTAGTGCTGGAGAACACTCTTGAGAATCCTTTGCACTGCAAGGAGGTCAAACTAGTCCATCCTAAAGAAAATCAACCCTGAATATTCATTGGAAGGACTGATGCTGAAGCTGAAGCTCCAATACTTTGGGTATCCGATGCAAGGAACTGAGTCATTGGAAAAGACCCTGATGCTGGGAAAGATAGAGAGCAGAAGAAGGCAGTGGCAGAGGATGAGATAGATGGCATCAACCACTCAAAGGACATGGATCTGAGCAAACTCTGGGAGACACTGGAGGACAGAGGAGCCCGGAGTGCTGCAGTCCATGGGGTCGAGTTGGACACCACTTAGTGACTGAACAACAGCAACGACAGAACTTACATATTCCTTTTGTTTAATGATGAAAAATATTCTATTATAGTGAGTTTAACAATACTGGGCTTAACTGCAGTAACTTTATGTGTATCTAAAAATTACCTCAATTAGGAAAGGCTATTTGTGACAGATGATGAACACTATGTTAATTGCTAAGAAGAGAGTTCTTATTACTCACATATGTTATAATGATTTATGAAACAGACCTCTAAGCGTATCATGTTGATGAGTCTTTTGTCTTTGAACTATGTCAATCTTAATTATTTGACTAACCATAAAAAATAAATGAAATACAATATAGTTTTCTGATAGATCTCTCCAACTTAATAGAGCTTGCTAACTCCTGGGAAAGATTAAAAAAAAAAAATAGAAACTGATAAAATTTGAAATCCAACTATGTTTTATCTCCTCAAGGGGAGAGATGTGGTCTGTGATCATTTGGGTAATACATACAATCAGAGATGGAGTACAGCTAGCTATATGATAAGTGAAAATGTTGCAATTTGGTAATTTTTTATTGAACCTTTTATTCTGTGCTAACATTTTGTAATTAGTCAATAAAACCTCTATTTAGATGTGTTCTTGATATTAAAAATACTATGGTAAAGATCATGATAAAAGCTATAATTTACTTTTTCTAGACATCTAAATACCACTGAATAGTTTACTTCATCACCATCTTTCTATTGCAAACGAAGTATGTCCTGGTTTTGGATTCATGGTTCCAATGCCCCTCTTCCAATTCTACTGTTTGACAGGATAAGGACAGGTCTGTGTTTGTTGGGTTCTTTCAAAAAACATTTATTGAATGGAAACCAGATAGAATGTGGTATATGAAACACATGCCAATATTTTTAAAAAGTAGTATTAATCTTCAGTACGTTGAAGAATAGGAACTATGGTGGTTCTCGATTATCGAGATTGAAATAATTTTGGACTTCCTTAAAATAGACAAATTGATAGGATGGAAAGAAAGTACTTCAGACTGTGAGTAAAGAATTCACAAAAAAAGTAAGCTTTGTCTGGCTCTGTGGTCTTGAACAAATCACTAAACTTGCCTGATATTTGATGTCCTTATTCATTAAAAGGAGAGAGAGAGCAAAAATGTATGAATGTACTTCTGCCTCTAAAGCTCCAATAAATCAACTACAATGATACTTAATATGAAATATTCAGAATCCTTTTCCATAAATAAATATATTAATTAATTTGTTGCTTTATTTGTTCAGCAAGAATTTAAGGAGACCTCTTCTATCATGAAGCCTGGTTTTATGTATCTTCTAAGCCAAAAGTCTGGTAAAGGGTACAAACACCAATGCCTTTACACTCTGCTGTACTCAGGTCTCTGCAACTCATAAGGGACCAATCAGTCATACGTACTTCTGTGCTGTCATCTTAGCCTGAGAGAAGCCAGGTTAGAGCTCCAGACATGGTGCCACCAGTCTTAGTTACCTGGATTTGGTGTTTTATATGCAGATGAAATGCCCAGAGGACTTATCTGTGCATAGATAAATCCCTGCTTGCAGCAGCTGAGCTTACAGGGAAGTCAGTCAAATCAGAACCCATGTCACATTGCTTGTTTAATTCTATAAAGTCAATCTTATTTTAATAGTTGGCTGGAGCTCCATTAAAACACCATTACACAAAAGTAAACTTTTAGAAACCTTTGAAGTTGAAGGGTGGTGATGCTTTGATAGAATGAGAAATTGTGGATGGTAATTAATACAAAGTAGTAAGCGGTCTTAGAACTTCCAGCCTGTGTGATGTTGGATGAGAGACTTGTTCTCTTTGGTTAGATCAACTCTGAGGTCGTGTGGCGAGGGACAATCCTGTAATTTTAATACTTTAGATTCCATTTAAATGTGTATACCAGGAAAGAACGATGAATAGGGGTAATCGGGAACATAAAGCAAACCTTGACAAGTCTGAATTTAAGAGGGAAACTATTTGCTCTACGTTTATTCTCTTGTGAATCTGCCACAGAAAGTGAACCTTTATGTCCTTGAAAGAAATGGTTATGAAGTAATGAAGTTCCATAGCTCTGCAGTTCACCTCATCTCACATTGTTAGAAGCCACATCTCACTGCCTTTAATCACAAACCAGCCTTCACTGAGTTCTGTGGTTTGCTTATTTGATGGGTCCATTGTACACACAAGGTGGAATTCTTCTCCAGTGGCAAAGCACTGTGCTTTGTATTAATAATAAATTACTCTGCCTAATATTAATAGAGCAGATGATCTGAGGAACCACTCCATGGAACACTAAGACCTCAAGCTGTTTAGATGTACAGCTTCTCAAATGTACCTATTTGTTATTTCAAAACACCTCAGTCTCTGCAGTAGCCCTTTACAACACATTTATAATGAAATCCTGAGAAGGTAATTCATCAAATTGCAGTGGGAGTTGGAACAGGATTTACCGTAGATTTGTTGTGAAATAAAAGGAGTTCAAAAAGCCGAAATGAGTAGTACTTCACAAAACACAGAGTTGGGTGATGTAAAATCAACTTTCCCGCTAAAGGCATCTCCAAGCTCTTTAAAAACAATGACTTGCGTGTTGGTGGGCATCAGCTAAGGCCAGGGACAGCCAAATCAGCATAGCTATGAGAGTAGGAGCCCTCTGGTCTGGGCACCAAGGTATAAATAAAATCCAAGGGTTTCTGGAAGGGCTTGGTTTCTTTCTTATGTTTCATTATTTATTTAACAAATGTTCAAATGTAGACGATACATCTCTTGACCACAGTTTTCCATAGATTAGCTTTTAATTTTCAGCCAGCAGTCTTACCTACTACAAGTCTTAATATTGAAAGTAAACAGTGATTTTGATTCGAATGAAATGTTATGGCAATATTTCATACTGGGATCACTTTCTGCAGATGTTTTCATTTTATTTTCTGTTTGCTCAACCTTGCAGGGAAGCCAATATTGGTAACATACAATATAATTCAAGACTTTCTTTTTGAGTGCAGAAACCATTTGAAAGGCTATAAGATTACACTGAAGGTTATATTTACATAGCAAAATTGCACAGCCAATTTATACATAATGAAGGGAAATGATTAGCTTATATGCTTCATAAGTTACTTGTATAACAACTGTCAATTTTTTCATGAGAATAACAATATGACTACATATGTATGTGTGTATAAATACATGTACACAGATACAAATTTCAAAAAAATTTACTGTTAATCACTAAATCTGGATTTATGTTAAAATCTAAGAGAACTAAATTTCTACCATATATGTAATAAACTCAATATACATATTAAAACTGAAAATGTTAGTTGCTCATTTGTATCCAACTCTTTGTGACCCTGTAGACTGTAGCTTACCAGGCTCCTCTGTCCATGGGATTCTCCAGGCAAGAATACTAGAGTGGGTTGCCATTTCCTTCTCCAGGATATCTTCCCAATCCAGGGATTGAACCCGGGTCTCCTGTGTTGCAGGAAGACTCTATATTGTCTGAGCCACCAGGGAATCATATTACTGGCAGATTTATTAACATTTATAGTTGTCTCCTTTTTCCTATTTGGAACCAGTATGTTGTCCCATGTCCAGTTCTAACTGATGCTTCCTGACCTGCATACAGATTTCTCAAGAGGCAGATCAGGTGGTCTGCTATTTCCATCTCTTTCAGGATTTTCCACAGTTTATTGTGATCCACACAGTCAAAGGCTTTGGCATAGTCAATAAAGCAGAAATAGATGTTTTTTCTGGAACTCTCTTGCTTTTTCCATGATCCAGCAGATGTTGGCAATTTGATCTCTGGTTCCTCTGCCTTTTCTAAAACCAGCTTGAACATCAGGAAGTTCATGGTTCACATATTGCTTAAGGCTGGCTTGGAGAATTTTGAGCATTACTTTACTAGCGTGTGAGATGAGTGCAATTGTGCAATAGTTTGAGCATTCTTTGACATTGCCTTTCTTTGGGATTGGAATGAAAACTGACCTTTTCCAGTCCCGTGGCCACTGCTGAGTTTTCCAAATTTGCTGGCATATTGAGTGCAGCACTTTCATAGCATCATCTTTCAGGATTTGGAAGAGCTCAACTGGAGTTCTATCACCTCCACTAGCTTTGTTCATAGTGATGCTTTCTAAGGCCCACTTGACCTTACATTCCAGGATGTCTGGCTCTAGGTCAGTGATCATACCATCATGGTTATCTGGGTCATGAAGATTTTTTTGTAAAGTTCTTCTGTGTATTCTTGCCATCTCTTCTTAATATCTTCTGCTTCTGTTAGGTCCATACCATTTCTGTCCTTGATTGAGCCCATCTTTGCATGAAATGTTCCTTTGGTATTTCTGATTTTCTTGAAGAGATCTCTAGTCTTTCCCATTCTGTTGTTTTCCTCTATTTCTTTGCATTGATTGCTGAAGAAGGCTTTCTTATCTCTTCTTGCTATTCTTTGGAACTCTGCATTCAGATGTTTATATCTTTCCTTTTCTCCTTTGCAGACTGGTTCCAAATAGGAAAAGGAGTACGTCAAGGCTGTATATTGTCACCCTGTTTATTTAACTTATATGCAGAGTACATCATGAGAAACGCTGGACTGGAAGAAACACAAGCTGGAATCAAAATTGCCGGGAGAAATATCAATAACCTCAGATACGCAGATGACATCACCCTTATGGCAGAAAGTGAAGAGGAACTAAAAAGCCTCTTGATGAAAGTGAAAGTGGAGAGTGAAAAAGTTGGCTTAAAGCCCAACATTCAGAAAACAAAGATCCTGGCATCCGGTCCCATCACTTCATGGGAAATAGATGGGGAAACAGTGGGAACAGTGTCAGACTTTATTTTGGGGGGCTCCAAAATCACTGCAGATGGTGACTGCAGCCATGAAATTAAAAGACGCTTACTCCTTGGAAGGAAAGTTATGACCAACCTAGATAGCATATTCAAAAGCAGAGACGTTACCTTGCCAACAAATGTTTGTCTAGTCAAGGCTATGGTTTTTCCTGTGGTCATGTATGGATGTGAGAGTTGGACTGTGAAGAATGCTGAGCGCCAAAGAATTGATGCTTTTGAACTGTGGTGTTGGAGAAGACTCTTGAGAGTCCCTTGGACTGCAAGGAGATCCAACCGGTCCATTCTAAAGGAGATCAACCCTGGGATTTCTTTGGAAGGAATGATGCTAAAGCTGAAACTCCAGTCCTTTGGCCACCTCATGAGAAGAGTTGACTCATTGGAAAAGACTCTGATGCTGGGAGGGATTGGGGGCAAGAGGAGAAGGGGACGACAGAGGATGAGATGGCTGGATGGCATCACTGACTCGATGGACGTGAGTTTGAGTGAACTCCGGGAGTTGGTGATGGACAGGGAGGCCTGGCGTACTGCGATTCATGGTGTTGCAAAGAGTCGGACGCGACTGAGCGACTGATCTGATCTGATCTGATAGTTGTCTGATATACACAGTCCTGCAAAAGACCTTCAAGTTGCAAAATTCAAAATAAAACAAATAATGTAAACCCTATCTAAAAACGTACAAAGTCCGGAAGAGAGTATCAGACATCAATGTGCTAAAATAGAGGAAAAAACCACAACATTTTAGTAATAAGCACATAGACTGGTTTAATTTATATACTTTGTTTCCATTATGTAAAATTTGAATGGTTTTATGGAAATAAAATCTAAACAGTTTCATGGTACTAAGAATCTTAAAAATTACCTTTAATGCTGTTGTTTTTTGTGAAGCATTTATCTAAACCAATACGCTCTACAATAGAGAAAATTTATGTGAAAGAGTGTGTGTATATGTGTAAGAGAGAAAGAGAATGAGTATGCATGAATCTATTTAGAACAGCAAGAGGAAATTTTTTGTTTAAAAGAGACATCACATATAAGTATCAGTGTTTCCACATGAAAAAGAATCAACATGTTTCTCTGTTCATATTATATATGAATTATCTATCAATATATAATTTTGTGATAATCGGGATAAAAAGATATTTACTTTTACCCAGAAAATATAGAATATTTCTTCTCTGCTTATTGCCCTCAAAAGTTAACCAACATACTGTGTGGACAATTATAGGTAAAGTACTCTACTAATCTAGAAAAGATGAGAATGCTCAGGCACTGCTTTCGAGCTTGACATCTGAAGCAAACCATATATATGTGTGTGCATATAGTGGTTTCTTTGTTATTAGCTATGAGTATTAGCGTTCAGCACAGAGAAGGCAATGGCACCCCACTCCAGTACTCTTGCCTGGAAAATCCCATGGACGGAGGAGCCTGGTAGGCTCCAGTCCATGGGGTCGCTAAGAGTCGGCAAGACTGAGCGACTTCACTTTCACTTTTCACTTTCATGCATTGGAGAAGGAAATGGCAACCCACTCCAGTATTCTTGCCTGGAGAATCCCAGGGACAGGGGAGACTGGTGGACTGCCGTCTATGGGGTCGCACAGAGTCAGACACGACTGAAGCGACTTAGCAGCAGCAGCATTAGCATTCAGCTAAATAATTCTTTTCTCAAGACGTATAACCTAGAAGGTAACACACAATTCATATGGACTTTTCCAGGATTGTTCATAATTAAACCTATTTAGAAAGATGTATTTTTGTAATTATGTTAAAAATAATATAAAGCAAGAACATTTTAGAATTCTTTATTAGGAATACAATTAGAGAGCTTTTTAAAAAGTGTCTCTTTAAGAGAATGATTTTCTTTCTCTCTTCTCTTTTTCTTTCTTTCTTAATAGAAAAAAATTAGATGAAGTTTACTCTGGAGTTCAAATACTTTTCTCCTTTTTAGTAAAGAAGTAACACTCTTTTAAATAAAGGGATTGAAAATGATTTGAAACACAAGGTAATAAAAAAATGCCTTTTAAATTCTTTTCTTAAGATTACTGTTTCTCTGTTAATTTAAATTATCTTTGTAGTATTTCAAACTTCCTTCAAAGCACTAATAATAGACATCACTGTTTTCAAAGCACTGTTACATCACCATGATTAAATTTTAAAAAATTAAAGATTATTTTCATTCTTTTTCAATAGAAACATTCAAAGGCATGCAGGAAGTGAAACAGTTTATTAATACCCTATGTCCATTACCATATAGTGGTTATTCCAACTCCCCCTGTTTTTTCCCTACTCAATAGCATCTTGATGCTATAGTTATGTACAGAAAAAAAAAAAAAAACAAAAAACATACACACACACACCTCATGTCTTTCTCCATTAGCAAACACTGCACAAAAAGGGTTACAGTTTATCGTTGTAAAGATTTCTCTTAGGAGCATTTTAAAAAGTGTGAGCATAGGCAGAAATGCATATAGCTATGATGTCTTCATTCATATTTGTAGGAAGATTCTTTTTAATGTACCTATTAGTGGGAGCTAAACAGTTTGAATGTTGAAAGGAAGGGGCATGCAGCTGATGTATAGCTCAACAGTGGATGGAATGCAGAGCTCATTAAAGAGAACACATTTTATGGAGCATCTTGAATTGCAGATAGTTCTGAAATCTAGTGCTTACATTTTTCCAATGTAACTGTGCTGGCTAGAAACACAGAAGTAAATCTAAATGTATAACCTCTTTACTTCCCTTCACATAACTCACTAAAATGTGGGCAAAATGAAACTTTGAATTTAGCCTCCGTCCTATACGATGATTTTATTTAAAGGAGAAATCTGACTGACGTAACAGTAGTTATAGATTGTAGTTGTTTTTAATAAGGGCATATGATCTCTCAAGAGATGCAATGTTATTGCAGATTCTGTGGTGCCAACAACATTCCAATTCAAGCATGGAGGGAAAAGAGGACTTGTTCAAAGCTGGCCCTAGGGGGAGCAAATTGGGTTCTTGCCTAGGGCACACAAGCTTTTGGAGAAGGGATGGAATTTGAACACTTACTATAGGTATTGTAGTCCGTTTCATCTAATAACCCGCGGCTGTCTTTGCCAAGCTTCCAGGAAACTGCAAGACTTCACGCTTAGAAGTGCATCAAGACACCCCGACACAAGCTGGATATAGGACGCCTCCGGGCAGCCTTGAAGCGGAGTGAAGGTTATTGTGGCTAAATGAATGAAACTAGACAGAAAAACTGTCGGAGGCAGGCTTAGAAAGAGCAGGGTGATTCTTGGTGGTTTCAGGAGTAAAATTTTTAGGGGAAGTGGTTGCACTGCCGTAAGTTTAGAGGCCTATCAAATCTAAGCCGACTTTGTCTCCCACAGCTGCTATATTGATTTTGCATTTATGTTGCGGCAATGTTAATCTATCAATTAGTCTGTTACTTGGATAGTCATGGCTCCTAGAATCATGCTACCACGCAATCCGGTCCAAAGTCAATCCAAAACAGAACATTTTCTGAAATGATAAATCTGCTATCTGATTTTAGTCTTTAAGGAGAGAGGGGAAAAAAGAAATTGATGTCATTTTTAAATCTGGATTGGGAATTGGTATGTAAAGTAACTTCACTTTTCGTTTTCCTAAATAGACGTAAAGAAATAAAACAGATAGTAAAATACTATAATAAATAAAAGTCACTGTGAGATATACTACCATAGGGAAATGATTAATAATCAAAAATGTATAGAAAACTTTGATAATTTCTGACAGTTAACTCATTCAGTGAGTTACATCTGAATTTTAGTTGTGTAGGACCAATGCAATAGGTTCAAGAACACACACACACACACACGTGCAGGATATGGTACCTGATTCCCCATCCTATAGCTCAGAGACCAGCCTCTTGTAAACTTGGAGACTGATCTTGAAAGGAATGTTGAAACTACACACACATCTCAGAAATGCACAGAATTCTGTCTCTAAAATATATGTAGAAATGTATTGGAGTCAACAGCTATGCAGTCTGCTAGCTTGAGGAAAGGCATCCTCCCTTTGAGCTAAGGCATATATTTTTGTGCTTAAAGAAAACGAGAGAGGCACGGGGGGAAAGACACACCATTGCATCTGATACCTGATCTAGAAAGGGTGAGCTCCTTTAGGGCTTGAGGGAGAATTAACACACGACATCATTTTGTTTTTCAGATCTTTAACATCTGCAGCACAGGTAGATCAGCAATACAGAGTCTACTTTTTTGGGGGCGATCCCTCTACTACCTCTACCCCTGGAGAAGGAAATGGCAACCCACTCCAGTATTCTTGCCTGGAAAATTCCATGGATGGAGGAGCCTAGCGAGTTACAGTCCATGGGGCTGTAAAGAGTTGGACACGAGTGAGCGACTAACACATTCACTTTCACTTTTCCCCTGCCTCTAACCACATAATGTGCTGTGCTGCGCACTAAATCGCTTCAGTTGTGTCCAACTCTTTGCAATCCTAAAGACTGTAGCCAGCCAGTCTCCTCTGTCCACAGGATTCTCTAGGCAAGAATACTGGCGTAGGTGGCCAGGCCCTCCTCCAGGGGATCTTCCTGACCCAGGGGTTGAACCTGTGTCTCTCACATCTCCTGCATTGGCAAGCAGCTTCTTTAACACTAGTATCACCTGGGAAACTCCAAGCATATAATGCCCCTTCCTAATTATTATGGTCAAATGGAAGTAAATATATCGCAGCTACAAATTAGAGCATATAATACAGTCACTTTTGGAATATATATATATATATATATATTCTTTTTGACTTGGGAAAGGAAGTTGGTAAAGTGTGAAAAATATAAATAATTAGCATCATTGTTTACTGTAATAGAAACTCACACCTCTGACATCTTTCATGATGATTCCGGGAAATAAAAATTACCATTTACTCTTTCAATCAAGCAGAATAATTGAACTTCTACAAATGACTTGAATGCCAAACTATGATTTCTTGGTGAAAAAATACTTTTGTTTCTGAAAAATTAAAGATCCCAGCAATCATTCAGAAAAACAGTAAGGACTAATATTAGACACAGGTCAGGCTTGATATTAGTTGTTTTCCATATTTACCTTATTAAGTGCTCATAATTTAATAAAGTAGGTAATTTTTATTATCTACATTTTACAAATGAAAAAACTGGGTCCCAAAGAGGTAAGATATCAAATATCTGGTCTGTGATCTATAGGATAGGGGATTTAGGTGAGGGAATTTGCACGATATCAATTTCTGTGATGTTTCAAATGGCCAAGTATTGTTAGCAGATTATGCATTAGTTGAAATAAAGCAGCAGCAACAACAAAAAAATTCACTGAGATTCCAATATTCTTAACCATGTAAAGGAGGAATGAGGCGGATATCTCTTTGTTGAAAATGCTAGCAGAAATCAGGTAGGGAATGCAATAAATCCAATTTTTTGGAGCAAAACTGGGTCCAACTTGCAAGTGTCATTAAAAAAGGAATTTGTGAGCTAAACATATTTAGTAGAAAGTGTAAAAATGGTTTCAAATAGAATTAAGTGTTTTGTTATAGATTTATAAATATGGACAGGTAGAAACATGCTTACATATTCAACATAGCTTAGGTTACAGATGTTAATGGAATTACAGAATCAGGAATGGCAAATACCAATGACACTTTGTAAATTCGAAAAATATTCTAAAGATAAATCCCTATGCAATTGTCCTCTGATACGGAGCAAGACAGGAAGAGAACAAGCAGGGAAGAAAGAGAAGATGTAAAAGTCACATATGTGTGTGTGTGTATACACACAAGCCCAAGTGACCAAGATGCTTTCAGTGAAAAGGAAATACTAAATCTTTAATAAAGGCAGAGAAACTCTATCAGAATTAATGGATAATAATAAAAAATAATCTGCAGCAAGACAGTTGCATAATATAAACTAATGGAATCCAATATTCTTTAGTGACTGTGTGTAAGTACTTGTGAGACATTAGACATCGTGTAAATGAGGATATATCTTTTCTTTTATTAGAACAACGAGGAAGCAGACATGAAGCCTTTTAATTGTACACATTCATGACACAGCTTTATCTCTTCTGCTTCATTTTAATCAAACAGCAGCCCTACTAACAACTATGGAATTGATTTAAAAATTATGAGTATCCTGATCACTATTAACTTGGAAGGATTTCAACAACTTGGGGGAAATACAAGTACACATAGAAAGACAGCTTTCAGAAACTCAGTTCATGGTTATATGTGAAAACTAAATTAACCATGATTCATCCTATTGATTCCCCAGGACCATCTTACTATACTGACCAGTGGTCTTAAGAGCCATTCATCTCATGTGATTACTACCAAACCAGAAGTTTGGTAAAACATAAGGTGATCATAGACAGGTACATTTGGGCATCTGTCTTTTGTGATTTTCAAAAGAGTTCATAACTTAATTCATCAGCCTCTGTTCGACTCATAGGAGTCTTGTTTGTTCTCTACCATCCCAGAGATACCATTCAAGTATTTTCACTTTGGTGCTAGTCATGAAAAGGGATAATTAATAATCTGACTTGCTCAGGATGTCAAAAACAACGACCATAAAAAAATCCTCTAATCTCTTTTTCTTACCAGTTGATTATGTTTTATCACAAAAAAATGGTAATAAGTAACATTGACTTTATGTAATTCAAAATTCAGTATGTTTTCTATGATTATTCTAAATATGACAAAAAGTTTGGTGTAGGTATACTTATTACATTAAAACTTTTAAATTTATTTGCATTATTACTTGCCACAAAATTGAAGATGCATATTTCCAATTAACTTTTGAGAGATTTTTAAAAAAAAATAAAGATGCTATAAACCATAAATTTATCTTTAAAGATTTTTCAGCTGGCACACCATCACTCCACTGGATGTTTCATTATCACACAAAATCACATCAGTTTAAGAAAAGTCCAATGGGACATGATTGTTTAACATCTTAGAAAGCATTGTTTTAGAACACAAAGAATGTGGGCTTTCGAACTTGGTTTCAAAAACTGGCTCCATAGTTTAGAGATCTTGAGCAAGCAATTCAACTTCTCTGAACCTCAGTGTAATCAGATATAAGGAAGAAAAAGACTGCTTCTTTCCCTGAATATGAGATAAAATGACATAATATGTGTATCTCATTCTTTCAGCATCTAATCAATACTGATTATCTAGCATGTGCCAGATACTATTTTCAATACTGGAAGACAGTCTGGAACGTGGAAAAGCTCAGCCTCCAGGAGTTTACTTTCTAATTAGTGGAAGAGGGTAAGAGGAACAGCAAATATACACACATACTATGAATGAACTAAAAGTACATGCATGCACAGCTGCACACATACACAGATACATACATCAGTATAGTGTGAGGGACAAATGCAATGAGCGGATAAGTGATGAGTGATGAAGTGAATGGGTATTACAATATGTGTTTAGATTCTCTATACATGCTAATATATTTTGTGTTCTTTCTTTTATCCTTCCTTCCCTTGAATCTCCTTCTTCTAAGGCTTTCGACCAAGACTGAACACACACACACACACACACACACATTCTCTCACAGAGCAAGCCGGATATTGGTTGTTACTATGTCAGTGGTTATCTGTATATTAAGGCTATTTTTCCTAGGCTATTTTTTCCTTCTCTAAGTAAGTATATTAACATTCTATATATTACTGTTCAAGCATATTGAGGTGGACGGCATGCTATGGTCTTGGTTCTTTCTATCTTCTTTGTATCTTTCCTCAAATTTTTGGAGTATATACATGCAGATAAGAAGCAAATTATTTTTACAGCTTAAATAAATGCTGCCCAATAAAACAGAAGTACAGTGATAAAAGGACTTTCCAAGTGGTGCTGGTGGTAAAGAACCCACCAGCCAATGCATAAGACATGAGACACGGGTTCGATCCCTGGGACAGGAAGATCCTCTGGAGAAGGGCTTGACAACCCACTCCAGTATTCATGCCTGGAGAATCTCATAGACAAAGGAGCTTGGCGGGCTATAGTTGATAGCATCACAAAGAGTCGGACATGACTGAAATGACTTAGCACACATGCACAGTGAAAGAAACAAGACAATTAATTTTTACCTCTTCAAGAATTTCCTGATCAACTGTCTTAGTGATCCATAGCCTTCAAAAAGGCTCGCTTATTTATTTTTCTAAAATATTGTATGATTTAAAGGATTTACTTAGTCAAATAAATATCATTATATAAGGAATCATTTCTCATTACTCTTTTAAATTGCCATACTCATTTTTTTTTCTTCCAGTTTTGTTTTGTTTTAATTGATGTATGGTACTGTATAAGTTTAAGGTGAGTCATGGTGATTTGACTCACATCATGAAATGATTACCACAATATGTTCAGTGAATATCTATCATCTGATATGCATACACAATTAAAGAAACAGGAAAAAAAGTAATTTTTCCCTGTGATTAGAACTCTTAGAACTTACTCTCTTTACAACTTTCATATATAACAGACTGCAATGTTAATTTATCATATTGCATACAACATCCTTAGTATTTATTTATCATATAACTGGATGTCTATGAATTTCTGACTGCCTTCATTCAATCCCCCCTCCCCTCACCCCCTTTCTCTGTTAACCACAGATCTTGATCTCTTTTTCTATGAATTTGTTTGTGATGTGTAATTGACCTACAATACTATGTTAGTTTTTCTCGTACAACACAGTGATTCAATATTTCTACACATTTCAAAATGATCACCATCCTAAGTCTAGTTACCATCTGTCACCATACCAAAATGCTACAAAATGATTGGCTATATTCCCCACGATGTGCATTTCATACCCTGACCCATTTACTTTGCAACTGGAAGTTTATACCTCTTAATCTCCCTCACCTACTTATTTTCTCCCTCCATCCCCTCCTCTCTGTCAACCACCTGTTTGTTCTCTGTATCTGTAACTATTTCCATTTTATGTTTGTTCATTTGTTTTGTTTTTTTAGACTCCACACATAAGTGAAATTATTCAGTATATCTTTCTCTGTCTGACTTATAACACTGAGATTAATACCCTCTAGGTTCATCCAATTTGTCACAATTGACAAGATTTCATTCTTGAATAATATTAAAATTGCTATATTTACAAATGTCAATCCATCACAGTTCCTAATTGCCTGAGCTTGCCAATGTTATAAATCAACAATGAACTGGCATAATTATAGACAAAATGCAAATAACTTATCATTCATTTAAGCTTTGTTGTAAAAATTTAATTGTATATAAATATACATGTATATGCATATGTGAGTACACACACACACACACACACACACACACATATATATATATAATTTAGAACAGAGCTGGGTGTACAGTAAATGCTCAATTAATCATAATTTCATTTTTCCCAGCTTTTACCATCAAAGCTCTTGTAATACCTTCCCTAATTGATTTTCTACTTCCAGTCTCACCAGGCTTTGTTCTACATTCCAACAGTCACCAGGTAACCTTTGTAAAATATAAATGCTGCTTTATAAAATATAAATGCATATTATAAAAATATAATCTGCTTTCAATGTTTCCTCATCACTTTATCAGGGAACAAGAAGCCCTCAGCTACTTCCAAGGAAAGGATTCCCATTCTTCTCTGTGGATTCCCAGCATCTTCTCCTTGCTTCTCTCCAGGGCTGAGAATACTCTGTTACAAGTTCTCTTTGGCTTCCCAGGTAGCTCAGAGGGTAAAGAATCTTCCTGCAATGCAAGAGACCTGAGTTTGATCCCTGGGTTGGGAAGATCCCCTGGAGAAGGGAATGGCAACCCATTCTAGAATTCTTGCCTGGAGAATTCCATGGACAGAGAAGCTTGGCAGGCTATAGCCCATGAGGTCACAGAGAGTTGGACACAGCTGAGCGACTGACACATACATACATACAAGTTATCTGTTTTCGGTTTTTGTCTTCATGATTACATCGTGAGCTATTCACAACAGGGAGCCCATTTCATTCACCTTGGGAACTTAGTGGATATTCAGAAAATGGAAAATAAACAGATTTATTGAACAGATAAGAATGTGCCAATGATAGGATGACACCAGACACGAACATTAATTGTTTTTAATAATCTGTTTAGTTGATGGCCTCTTTCGCACAAACGCATTTGTTCAAGGAATATTTTGCTGAGGTATTTTACTGATTTGGGATGGTTTTGCTCTTAAGAGTCTACCTTTAATATCTAAACCCAAGAATCATTTTCAAGAGAATAATCATCTTGTTTCCCCCATCTCCCCACTTTTCCCTAACAGACACAGAGACTGTAACAGACTACCTGGCATCTTTCTAGAGCGCTGCCATGAGAAAGAAAAAGCAGCACACTCTTGTTTATTTCACACGGCTTCCCTCCTGAAGACAAGATTCTCAGGCAGGCACTTGAGCTCCTCCCACGATGCCCTCCTACCTCTTCATCAGCAGCAGCAGTGACCCTCACCTCCAGGGGGTCCTTACTAGGGACTCCCACCCTCAAACACCATCTTGCTGATTCTCTCCTGCAGCGTTTCGCCTGTGCTCTTTCTCATACAAGGAAAGGTTAGCAGATGTGGACGTGAACAGTCCCCATCTCCCTGTAGGTAAGGACTGTGTACTCAGCTGAGGGTAAGATCTTCGACAGACACCCTCGGGTCTCAGCAACTTCAGGATCCATCAGCCTCAGTTTCCAAAGACCACCAAGGCCAAAGGCAAACTCTCTCACTTCTGAAGACCAATCAAGAAAGGGTCAAAAGGTCCACTTTGGCAGATTCAGGATTCTCTTATGGGGAAGGCTGGCTGGCCCCAGTCTTCCTGCAGGGCTGGGAGAGGCTTTGTCACCATGTCCTAGCTCAGTTTCTCTCCCTGCCCGGTCCTGAGCTGCCTACCTGTCATTCATTTTTAATGCACATCTGGCCTAAAACTTCATCTCAGCATCTGCCCCACAGAACCCTCCTGGCCATGAATGGCTTTCCTCACGTTCCTTCCTGCCCACGTCATCCATCATTTCAAGGCCAGTTCACATTTTCCAGGCCTGGACTGACAAGGCCCAGGTTTAACAGATCCTGTTCTACTTTTTCAAGCCCCTGCTACCTTAGCAGTTCATTTTGAGGAACATTTCCTTTCATTTGTAGATAACTTGTGAGTGTGTCTTTTCCTTATCGATTTGAAGCTATTCAATTAACTCTTAAAGGTCAAGGGTCATCTCACTCTTTTTTCCTTCTGTCTCTGGCAGGCAACATAGTACTCAGCAGGAAGAACTACTTACTATTTACTGAATGGAAAGTAACACATCTTAGGTAATTCACATTTGTGTGAAGTCCCCCCCCCCCCCACCCCCCCCCCCCGCCCCCGCTCTATTTTTCTGTAAGTACTATTTAAGGTAATTTGGTTCATCTTAAATTTGTAAAGAAGAATAAAGTAACTTCCTATGCATATTTCTCCCTATATATAATTTGAGTAATGCACTTTCCTGAAAGTTCTATAAAGGAAAGCATTTGGAGTTTAGAAGAATTTTTATATTCTTGGCTCAAGATCTACATAAATATTGAGGTATAATTTTTGGCAAAATATCAATTAATGTAAAATCAGCACTGATAAGGTAGTAAAATAAAGCCTAAACAAAGTAGTAGCAAGCACATTAATATCTCTAAATTATATTGGACAGAATCAATGCTGTTTGGTGGTGATGCAGCAGGTTAAATTTTAGGCTTCATTCAAAATAAAGTATAATTTAAATTACTAGCAAAGGCATTTCAGGTATCTCTTAACGTAAAAAATAAAGATACATTTAACTCATAAGAAACAAATCACCCCCCTCAGAAGATGGGATGCTCTTCTAATTATTTCTAATAGACATAAGCAATATTTTTCCTTTAATTTTTCTATAGAAACCTGGGAAGACTGGGGGAAGTCTTTATTTGATGCTTGATTCTTAGATTCTCCAAAGCTTTCAATCAAATCTAGCAATGGTGATGCAACTTGGAAGAATGTAGGTTTGAACTTGGGCTTCCCTGGTGGGACAAGTAGAAAAGGATCCACCTGCCAACGCAGGAGACTTGAGAAACTTGGGTTTGATCCCTGGGTCGGGAAGGTCCCCTGGAGGAGGACATGGCAACCCACTGCAGTATTCTTGCCTGGAGGATCCCATGGACAGAGGAGCCTGGCGGGCAACAGTCCACAGCGTCATAAAGAGGCAGATACAACTGAAGTGACTTAGCACAGCACAAATTTGAACTTAAAAAAAAAAAAAAATTGCAAGAATTCTGATTTTTGCATATACACATGATATTAAGTTTAAAATCTCCTAAAAATAACAAAACATGTGTTCCCAGAAATGAAAACCCCACTCTAACGTCCTACATGTGTCCTTCTGTTGATTACAACAGAACTGTGCTCCAGCTGTGAGAACTTTTTTTATTCTTTTCAGCACTGAAACATACACGTGCTCTGTCCTTGAAACTCTTAATAAGTTTGCTTCTGATTGCTTGTTTTTGAGGAAATATTGTTTGTTTGTTTTAATTTTTTTTTTTCTCCTCTATTGCTACTTGGAGTAGTATGGTATTTATATCAAACCTTCTTCCTTTTAAAGAGCAGTAAACGAGCATATCACTTCAGTCACTTTGAATATCACTTTCTTTCATGGTAAAGCTGACTTTTGTCTGAAATATTTAGGCTGAAGATAACCTATGTGTTCATTTCTTTCTATATAATACCTTAAGGCAAGATAAGCTTAAAAATGTGCTTAATGGGATAAGTGATCAACTGATGGCCTTTTTTATGAGACAATCACACTTGACTGGCAATCACTTATGGACACAGAAAATAAAGCCTGGATTGGACTCTGAAAACTGTGATGAAAGCCCACCTCAAACAATCTTTTGAGCAAAGAGAAGAAAAATTTCTTTGTTCTCCCTTGACACTTTGTCTTTGGGAAAGGAGCAGGGGTCCAGAACAGGCTAAAAGAATAAATAAATATATTTGATATATTATTCTATGTAAGAGACTCTCAAAAGATGGATACTTTTTGTTATCTTCACAAACAGTATACCATGTTTTCTAAAACACTTTACCAGAACTGTTGTAGTCCAAGGGAAGAAGAATTTCCCCTGAGATAAGAGCAAACACTCTTTGAAAGTAATCCCAGGTATGAGGATTAGAAAGATAACTCCAAGCTTCATTTCTTTTATCTTATCACATCTTTGCTCCCTCACAGGAGTATAAGTGATAAGTTCTGTTTCAAAGAACACCACATTGGAGCTGCAAAAACTGAAGCAAAAAAAAAAAAAATTTCCAACTTCTTATGGGTAAGAGGAAAAGCAAGCCTGTCCCTTACTGACTATCAGAAAGTTTATATAAAGCAGGTGACTGAAATGTCCCATCTTCAGATTATGTGCTTAAACCTGACTAGAGCAAGTCACAGCAAATTTGAAGCGAGCGTGTTCAACACTTTAGCAGAGCAGTGATGCTCTTTGGCATAAAATGCACCAAGAAAGAGTATACAGTTCAACCACAACAGGAATTTTTCAATATTTAGGACTTTTAGCATTGGAGAGAAGAAAGTGACTTCAAAGACACATGTCATCTTTCCTGCTTCACGTTCCCTTTCTTTGGTGACACGTAGGTGTCACCAGTAGGTACTGAGCTTTGGATCTGAAGGTGAGCTGAAACCAGAGCTTCGGGTCTGACTGGGGAGCTGGGGAGATTCTGGGTCTGGCACTTCTCTTTGTGAAGAAGGGATCCAGACTCTATAGTTGGTTTCGCTTTGTTTTGATTTGGGGGGCTTAAATAAAGTCCTGTGCTAGCCGTGTGCTCAAATAAAGTCACTTCACTTGTGTCTGACTCTTTTGCGACCCTATGGACCATAGCCCACCAGGCTCCTCTGTCCATGAGACTCTCCGGGCAAGAACACTGGAGTGGGTCGCTATACTCTCTTTCAGGTGACCTTTCTGACCCAGGAATCAAACCTGTGTCTTTTATGTCTCCTGCACTGGCAGGCAGGTTCTTTACTATTAGCAGCCCCCTGGGAAGCCCAGGTTGTACAGTATAACATTATTAATTTAGATAACACACATCTTAATATTTGTGATCATTGTATCAGATCTATCAGATCTAGGTTGAAATAAATGTGTTCACTATCTGGGAGAAAAAAGCTTAAGAAACTGAACAAGATGTGTTTGAAAGATTTGTGTAAAAGAGAAATTTCAGATGCCAAATATCAGGGAAACGACAGTAATTCTGTTAACTAGAGACAGGAAATGGGACATATTTGTCTTGGACACTAGTTGAAACATTTAATTTCTAAGTCACCAAAAGGACCTTATTTTATATTGACCTTATTCATAAGGTAGTTTCATGGCACACACCCAAGGACATTATTACAGCAGGGCTCACAACAAATTATTCATATCCATTTCCTTTAATAATCTATTAGAGACCTGCAGTAGAGTGAAAAAGCAGCATTTCTTTTAAACTCCTCTATAATTCAGATTTTTATCAGTGCAGACTAACCCTGTGGTCAATTAAATCTGAAGTAGTGCAGTTTTTATGTTTCTTGAATCTAGTGGACTCAAAAGCAAATATTATTTTATGATATGTTAATAACACAAGGAATTTTACTAGCAATATTTAGTGGAACATAAAGACACCTAAGTTCTATCTATTTGCGCAGCAGCAGAATGGATCTTAGAACGATTCCAATCATAACTCTTAGTCAAACACATTAGCACAGTCCATTTATATGTGAAAATGTTCAGTAAAGACCTGGAAATATTCTTTAAAGTCACCATCAGAATTTGTCTCCAAAATGTCCTTGTATGTATAAATGCCAAATCTGAACTGTGAATTAAAACCCATAACAAGTGGCTCTAATTTGCTGCAATCTGAAAATAATATAATTTGTAGCTGAACCAAAGTTTTGTTTCTCTCCCAGTCCTGAGAACCAACTCGAAATAAATGGAACCTTGCTTTGTTTGTTCATTCATTTTCCGCAGAAATTATTGAGAAATTAAAAGACCAAAATATTCTCGAAGAAGTCCAAGATGGCCTTGATATTTTATTTAGCTTAGAACCCTGAAAGAAAACACTGGTGCCAAAAAGGACCATGTAGCCAGTTAGATTGCAAGGGATCAGTGGAGTTGTTCTCAACAACGCAAAGTGCAAATAAACTCCTTAGAGATAAAAATGAATTCATTCCTCTCATCTGTTGTTTATAGATACACTCATTCCAACTAAGACTATTTTCTTCCTAATTTCTTTTCCTTTCTTGAATTTCATACAGTCAGAATGCAAGATCATTTTCTACTCTCTAGATTCTCTCATTAAAATCAAGTTCTCTCTTCCTGAATTACTTCACTCTGTATAATAGGCTCTAGGTTCACAAATACAGTGTATTAATGCATATATATGGGATCTAGAAGGATGGTACTGATCCCATTTTCAGAGCAGCAATGGAGACACAGATATAGAGAACAGACTTATGGACAAGGGTGCAGGAGAAGAGGGAGAGATGAATGGAAAGAGCAGCACGGAAGCATATACACTAACTGGAAATAGACAGCCAATGGGAATTCACTGTTTGATTCAGGGAACCCAGACTGGGGATCTGTAATTACCTAGGGGGTGGGAATGGGCAGGAGGTGGGAGGGAGAGTCAGGAAGGAGGAAACATATATACACCTATGGCTAGTTCATGTTTATGTATGACAGAAATCAAACCAGTATTGTAAAGCAACCATCAATCAATTAAATATTAAAAAAAAAGGTCAAGTTCCGTTACGTACAAAACTTGACTGATGTTATGTATAACTAGACATGTGATGAATGTATCTTACATGTATCTTACATGATACATTTATTATGGTACAAAACACATCATCAATTTTGCCCTAAATTATAGCTTATTATCAACATCCCACTTAGCTTCTGATAATCATCTTCTCTCATGTGTACAGATGTTCTGATATAAAGATTTTTATGAGTTTTGATCAGTATATAGAATTGAAGTAACTTAGCTATTACTATTATGGTTTAATTTAACCGTCATCACACATACAACCATTTCTCTCAGTTCTGAGTATGAGTTTAAGCTAGAAAGATTTGAGAATATAATATTTAAAGAAGAAGAGCATGCTCCATGAATTTAAAGGTCAAATTGTTTTATATCAAGTGTGTTGTTTTAGATATTAAGTATTATAATGTAGGAAATATACCAGATATTGAATTTATCAAAATCTTAGGGGAGGGAAAGATTTCTGTCTAAAATATTGATATAAATCACTTTTTATTGAAAGCTGTTTTGGGGAAGGGAAAGTGAAATCTTATAAGATAAGCATTATACCACGTTTAAGGAAAAAGCAAAAAAAAAAAAAAATTAGAGATTGGTTGAATCTTATTTTAAGCACATCTTTTCATTTTTCATTATTATGAAAAGATTATTGTTTCATTATTATTTATTAAAAGAAAGCCTACTAACTCCCTAGTGAGGTGCAGAAAGAACTTAAAAAAATGAGAGTCAATTTCTGCTTAATTCAGAGGCACGGAGAGGGTAGGGCAGATTGAGTAATCCAGCTTCAAAAGGAACCAGAGCATGAAAGAAATCCACCTTGTTAGTGGACAGAGCAGTGTATCTGCCTTGGGGATCAAAGTTTTATTGAACATTCTTATTTTAAATGGATACCATAAACTATGCCATCATTACCTATAAGCAGGTCCTAGAAGAATCTACTATACCTATACAGACAGGTGACAGGATTGTTAGACTGGCTTATTCTTATCTCACACAAAATAGATAAGAGAGATATGCACATTTTTGCTGATGCAAATATTAAGTTGAAAACTCTGGCCTTAAAGGGGTCAGGGAAAAAACAGAGGACTTTGAGTAGTGGATATATTCTTGCCTGCTTTATTAGCTGTGTTTCCCCATTGTTATAATGGGTGATCAAACATACCCAGTGAATTTTCTTAAAAGGTACTTGAAGAAGAAATACTTATCTTCAAGATTTAATATGGTCTTCAGATGACCCACAAATTACCACTCCATCTTATACATTAATTGGGCCAATAATTAGACAATGATGTCAATACACTATGCTTGCTTGAGAATTTTATAACTTATTTCCTATATAACTTTCTTGCCACAAACGTCCCACAGTGGTGGGTTAAGAATCATTTCTCTAATGTTCTAAGAAAGGAAACTTGGAGTTACATATTAATTGCCTCTCCCTGGGTCCCCAGTTACCAAGTCAGACAGAATTATTTCTATATAGTTCATATATGGTCCAGCCTGCTTCAATTAATAGCAATATCACTCAAGAGCTCTATCTTCCTTCCCCTGTATCACTGCCAAGGTCTCCTTGTTTGACTTTGGTTCTTCTCATTGTCTTCTTCCTCTTGTCGCCAAACCCTACCTTACCAAAGTTAATTCTATATTTTGAAAATAGTCTGAATACTGAAAATACAGTAATTAACAATCCCTTCCTTCAAAGATGGAGTGGAGGCAGAGGGAGGAAGAGAAAGAGATTGGGCAGGCAAAAAAAAAAGAAAAAAAAAAAAACCTAAGTTCAGTGCCACAACTGATTTTCCCTCTTTGGCAACATGTAGGTAGCTATGTCTGGAGAAGGCAATGGCAGCCCACTCCAGTGTTCTTGCCTGGAGAATCCCAGGGACAGAGGAGCCTGGTGGGCTGCCGTCTATGGGGTCACACAGAGTCGGACACGACTGAAGCAACTTAGCAGCAGCAACAGCAGGTAGCTATGGATGGACAGCTTCTCTAGGCATGACAAGATTTCCATGTAAGAGAAATGAAAATTTGTTCATGCACTGCAAACAGTTTCCTATGGCTGAATCAAAGCAAAGGCAAAAAAGATGGATTGGGGCTGGTGGGGCTGCAGTCAAAGCAAGAGGGACTTGATGCTGTCACAGCACCCAGGGTCAGGCAATGGTACCTGGTTCTGAGCTGGTGGAGGGGCGGGAGGAAGTGATGGTGGTGACATGGAATACTGTATGTGGGGAGGTGGAGGATAAGGCTCAGGTCTCAGCTTAGGGCACGCGGGTGAATGAACCGCAGCACTTTTCACTGAGGGGCAGAAAGATGTTTGGTCAAAAAGTGTTCTGTCTCTTTGGAGTTTCTCTCTCTTTCCCTCTAAATCTTTAAGGCAGAGAGCTGCCATTGTCCTGTCAAAATATCCATCTTCTCCAGTGAATTGCTTCCCACTTCAGCTATTGTTGGACACACATTCTTACTGTCTTTCTAATGTGAAGAAACAACCAGCAGAGACAGGGCTCCTTAGAGGAGAGTAATTTTCAACTAATACCCGGAAATTCTTATCATTTCACTCCGATTCCATCTTCAAGATTTCACTGCATGTGAAGATGGAATCTGAGGAAAGTGGGAAGATGTGGTACGCTCCATTCTTCGAAAGATTTACTCCTGGTAATTTTCTCATCTCAGTCTGAAAGCTGGAGACTACAGGCCAGAGCTGTGGCTGGAGCACTCACAATACGTGCTGCACAGACTTTGTTAAATCAGTGTAAGAAGAAAGACTACATAGAGTTAAGCACTATTTAAACCAAATTGCACAGTACTGAAGAAAAATAAACATGGCTATTTACCCAGTTTTACTAAATTACTTGAAAATTCAAAACATTAATTCACACCGATATTTTGTCAAAAAGTATTCCATTTTGTACCTATTACTCACAGAATAACTGAAATAGGATAAATATAGAGATCTCTCCTATATATCGGAAGCTCCCCTGTAAAGTTCTTTGATCATCACTCACTTTTTTGCCCAAAGAATGTGTGAGCCTTTGTAGATATCTGTTAAAACAAAGAGCTGTCCCAGTGGTTAACAGTTCTTTGATATATGGTTGTGCTTTTTTGTAGAAAGGATACAGAAGTCTTTGTCAGAATCATGTATTAATATACATGTCATTATCTAAGGGTTTGATGTAAATCGGATTTTACATCTCCCACATTAAAACATTAAAGATAGTAAAAACTCCCTGGGTCAAAATTTAATAATAGTCTGCATTAACTTTTTTTTTTTAAATCCTCTAGTTCAGTCTGTTAATATGACAAAAGCCAACAGTTCTCTGATATTTTGAGATTTTCTTTCTTTTTTTTTTGGTGAAGCTTTTATTGCTATTTTCATCATGTGTCTGGTACAGCAATAACATAACTAAATTCACTAAATTTAGTCACTAAACTTCAAAACTTATTATTGTTGACCTGGTTGTATTTATTATTTCCAACCAATATATCCAGTGAATGAAATAAATATGAGATAAGAA
This sequence comes from Bos taurus, assembly GCF_002263795.3. Lineage (NCBI taxonomy): Eukaryota > Metazoa > Chordata > Mammalia > Artiodactyla > Bovidae > Bos > Bos taurus. The sequence goes on along the minus strand of NC_037354.1, from coordinate 11,966,858 downwards.
TGTACAAATGTATAAAATTACATGACAGCAATTTAGAATTATATAACACGATCTCATCCTTAAAAAAATATCACATTGAAAACTCTACAAATAACTGAAAATTCACTGAGAGACTATAAAATATTCTGACATGAATATAAAGATGTCTAAAATAGATTTTAAAAATTTACTTCCACTAATTCACTCCATTATATCAGAAGCAAAACATTAATTTTTCCAATTAAAATGAATTAAAATCTTTTAATAGAAGACTAAAGGAAACAGAGAATGAGATGTTTGGATGGCATCACTGACTCTATGGACATGAGTTTGAGCAAGCTCTTGGGAATTGGTGAAGAACAGGGAAGACGCTTGCTGCAGTCCATGGGGTGGCAAAGTCAGAGTCGACTGAGTGACTGAACTGAATTAAACCAAAAGGAAACACTACTTACTACCCAACATAGTTGTTTAAGCAACTTAAAAAAGTGCAAGTTAATGATTCTGTTTGCAAGACTTTATAGATCATTTCACATTTTGCATAAAATTACTATTCTTGATTTAATGTTCACATTGTCCTTTTTTTTTTTTTTTCATTTAGTGCTTTTATACACAATTTCCTTTTCCCAAGACTATATGTATTTCTTTCTCCCATCATTTAAACGGGAGATAGGTATATACTTTCAGCTTTGTCACGAACCTCTTCCAAAAAGACCAGAGGTGGATGGGCCTAGAAATTGTCAGAGTTAAGTCAAACAGAGAAGGAGAAACGTGATATGACATCTCTTACGTGTGGGAATCTAAAAAGTAATGATACAAATGAACTTACAAAACAAAAAGAAACTCACAGACTTAGAGAAGGAACTTAGGGTCATCTGTACACACTGCTATATTTAAAACGAATAAACAAGGACCTACTGTATAGCACAAGAAACTCTGCTCAATGTTATGTGGCAGTCAGTCTGGGTGGAAGGGGAGTTTTGGGGAGAGTGGATGCATGTATATGGATGGCTGAGTCCCTTCACTGTCCACCTGAAATTATCACAACATTGAAAATCAGCTGCACTCCCATACAAAATTAAAAAATAAAAAAGACCAGAGGAAATTTACCAGGCTATCTCTTTTAGTGTGTACTCTTCTTGAAATACAACCCTAATTTCTTAATTTGCTTGTGTTTGTACCTGCTCTGTCATCCTACAAAGCACTTACACCTAAATTTATCACCCTTCCATATTCTAGTCTAATGCTGCTCAGTTGTGGTATCTATATACTGTGAACTTTTCTACTGATCTTGCTACTTGAAATCATACATTCATAACAGGTGAGGGTGGATCTCTACAGCTCAAGAGACAATGACCTAGGAAACCAAATCCCCTTCCTCTTTTTAATGATATTGCCACAAACAATCAAAGACAATATGCCTGTGCATTTTATTATATTACTTTTTGATTCAACCTTTCCTAGCATGCTAGTGGGCAAAGCTGTTTATGCTAGAGAAAAGGGACATAGGATCTTCAGAGGAAAGAAAAAAAAATCAGTGGACCATTTGATACTATTTAGTTTAATGACAAACACAGTAGTAGATGGTAGCTCAGCGGTTAAAGTGTCTGCCCGCAATGCGGGAGACCCGGGTTAGATCCCTGGGTTGGGAAGATCCCCTGGAGAAGGAAAGGGCAACCCACTCCAGTATTCTTGCCTGGAGAATCCCATGGACGGAGGAGCCTGGTGGGCTACAGTCCATGGGGTTGCAAAGAGTCGGACACGACTGAGCGACTTCATTTTCCATCCTTAGGATCTGTTGAGAGTGCCTTTTCAACAATATTGACTGTCACTAAAAAATACTGAGAAAGAAAAACTCATTTCAATGTCATCACAGATTCTAATAGGAATTGATAACTTTTGCAGGTTTTGTATATATTTTATAATAGCAGAATTCACTAGTGTACAAACAAAATATGCTCATAGCAAGCTTCATTCAAGTTCCTCAGTTCTACAGTGAGTATTCTCCGTTAACATTTTTGCTTGGATTTATTTTGGGAAATATATGAAATCATACTTTTTAAGGGTATACTATACATACATATATATATATATATATATATATATATATATATATATATATATATATCGGAGAAGGCGATGGCACCCCACTCCAGTACTCTTGCCTGGAAAATCCCGTGGACGGAGGAGCCTGGTGGGCTGCAGTCCATGGGGTTTCGAAGAGCTGGAAACGACTGAGTGACTTCACTTTCACTTTTCACTTTCCTGCATTGGAGAAGGAAATGGCAACCCACTCCAGTGTTCTTGCCTGGAGAATCCCAGGGACGGGGGAACCTGGTGGGCTGCCGTCTCTGGGGTCGCACAGGGTCGGACACGACTGAAGTGACTTAGCAGCAGCAGCAGCATACATATATATAAATGAAAACTTTTTTTTCGTATTTAAGTCCTTGATTTTATTAATTCCTTTAAATCTTTAAAATAACCTGATAAGCAAAATGATTTTGTGGTTTTAGCCACCTGAGTGTCTAAAATCAGGGGTTAATGATACAAAATCTATAACAGCTAGTTTATTTGAGTCTATTTTAGTATCAGTTCTTTCAGTTAAGTAGACAAAAATCAACTTATAGATAAATGCATTATGCATTATCTGATATCAAATTGAGTTAGAAAATAAAAAATAGTATTTCCCTTTTTTTCACCAGTTAAAACAAGCAAAATTATATTTTAAAAATCTATTAAACACTAAGAATGCTTTTGATATTGGGAAAATATTTAAAGACAAGGTATTCTAATTGCTCACAGTAATGTTTTTAATTTAAAAATGTAAATACATTCTTGATAAAATACATATATGTGTGTGTGTGTATATATATATATGAACAGTTCTTCCTAAGAAGATGCATTTGGGGACTTTTTTCCCTAGAAAAATTTATGTGGATAACAGTTCATCAGTTACCCTGTGACACTTAGCAGGTTATCTTAAGTGAATAGGTTTAATCATTTTATTATTATTTTCTTTTTTTCTTTTCTTTTCTCATTTCTTCTTTGGCACAAAGGGTCTCTGACAGTTCTGTTACATGTATTGCTTTACTCTCTACCTTTGATATTTTTGAAAGGATAACATAATAACTACTTTTGTCAAACTCAAATGGAGAAGATTCAGGAGCTTTCCATTTTATGTAGGAACTCGGAAAAGTTGTTTGACAAGATTAGACAAAAGGTCTTCTGCTTCCCTGGTGGCTCAGAGAGTGAAGAATCTGGGTGCCATGCAGGGGACCTGGGTTTGATCTCTGGGTCGGGAAGATCCCCTGGAGAAGGAAATAGCAACCCCTTCAGTATTCTTGCCTGGAAAATCCCATAGACAGAGGAGCTTGGCATGTTACAATCCAGGGGGTAGAAAAGAGTCTGACACGACTGAGCGACTAACACTACTACTTCTAGACAAAAGGTCTTCTGATTACTAGTCTAGTGGTCTTTGCACAATATTACATTACTTTTCACATTGTGTCCCAAACCACCTATTATGTTCACAGAGTCACATGAAGACACAGAAATAGAAACAGCACTCTGAATGAAGTTGATTACATTTTATGGCAATCAACTGGGTCTAGAAACTTTAAAATAACACACACATTTTAATGCCATATGTGTCTGTGAAAGAATAATAAAGAATAATGCTGGTTCTTGTTTCATGGGGTTTACAGTGGGGCCCCTTTTTGTCCCATAATTTCCCTAATTAGTCTCAATTGCGTTCTCCCTCTAAGTTCGCAGGCCAAGATAGTATCTGCTTTATTGCCATGGGAGGAAAACTTGCTCTTATTGAGCTTTATTAGATACTCCATTCTCTCATTTAGAATCCTATTAAGTTTCCCCTTGGCATTTTCTAAATCAATTAGTTTTAGCTTTACCCTTCTTAATATGCTCCTTTTGGAGGCTCCTCATTTGAGTCCCTAACTCTGGTATTTGTAGTTGCCTTTCCCTTTTCTTTTGGGCAAAGATTTCAATCAATTTTCCCCGCAATAGTGCTTCGCTGGCGTCCCACAGAGTCGAATCTGTGACCTCACCATTATCACTGTCTGCTAAATATTCAGCCCATATGTCTTGGAGCTTTTCCCTAAACTATTGCTGCCGAAGGAAGTAATTATTACTTTACCATCTTAGCACTCCCCTGTCGCTTTTCAAGGGAAATAATTCCACGACCCAAGTGAATCATTGCAGAGTCCAAAACCAGAATCCTGTCAATAGAAGAGCAACTTTGCCCTCAGTCTCTAGTGAGAATAGGGGAAGAAATGGTCTGAAAAAGGAAGAACAATTATAGAATAAAATGTGACTTGTGGTCATGAACATGCTTATTTGTTTAGAAATCAATAGAGATGGTTAGTAGATGGCACAGTTACAAAGAATTAGAAGATGATTAAATTTTAACACTATTAAATGCATAAAAATTCTCTAAAATTAACAGAGGATTGTTTCAAAAATTTATTTATTCAGTTCACATATTTGTTTTTACAAATACATTATAAATAAAATGCACAATAAGCTCTTAATTCACTTAAAATAATTGAAAAAAAGACTGGAAGGAAATATATAAGATAACTGTTGCTGTTGTTTAGTTGCTAACTCATATCTGACTCTTTTGCAAGCCCATGGACTGTAGCCTGCCAAGGTCCCTTGTTCATGGGATTTCCCAGGCAAGAATATTGGAGTGGGTTGCCATTTCCTTTTCCAGGGTGTCTTTCAGACCCAGGAATTGAACCTGAATCTCCTGCATTGGCAGGCAGATTCTTTACCACTGAGCCAATCAGGGAAGCCCATAAGATAATTAGTTCTAATCCTCCTTTTTAAAAATGGTTGATTATAGATCATCTTAATTTTTCAAATCAGTTCAGTTAAGTTCAGTTCAGTTGCTCAGTCATGTCCAGCTCTTTTTGACCCCATGAATTGCAGCACACCAGGCCTCCCTGTCCATCACCATCTCCTGGAGTTCACTCAAACTCACGTCCATTGAATCGGTGATGCCATCCAGCCATCTCATCCTCTGTCGTCCCCTTCTCCTCCTGCCCCCAATCCCTCCCAGCATCAGAGACTTTTCCAATGAGTCAACTCTTCGCATGAGGTGGCCAAAGCACTGGAGTTTCAGCTTTAGCATCATTCCTTCCAAAGAACATCCAGGGCTGATCTCCTTCAGAAAAGACTGGTTGGATCTCCTTGCAGTCCAAGGGACTCTCAAGAGTCTTCTCCAACACCATAGTTCAAAAGTATCAACTTTTCAAATAGTTAACAGCAATTATATTTATTATTAGAAGGAAAATTAAAAAAAAAATTAATACCTATTTTAATCTGGGTAACCTGTGTTTTCTAAGCTTCACAGACCAAAAATGTGGCTATTTTATAAAACTAAGAAAATGAGTTCTGTCGCTTTGCTTTGCAACTGTATTTACAGTTTTTCCGGTGAATGCATAATTTTAGAAATATGCATTTCCTTTAACTAGTGAGGTTCAGCACCATTTCTTGTATTGATCAGATGGTAACATTTTGTCCCATGTGGATTGCTTATTTCTATCCTGTTAAGCAACATTTAAATCCCCACCTCTGGAATTCAGACACTCCTGTAATTCTCTCTCCTTGAATGTGTGCTATTGACTCATTTCTAATAAATGGAATTCAGCACACACAAAAAAGAAATATGCATTTCCTATTTCTGCTAAAACAATGCATTTTTCCCAAGTAAGCTTCAATAGTTTAAAGTAAATAATCTGAGGGCCATCTATGGCACTATCAGCTAGTGTCACAGGACTGGAAAAATAGATTCTAGTAAAGACAGCGGAAGGAAATACATTCATAATATCACTGATGAGCAAGAGTGTGCGTGCTAAGTCACTTTAATTGTGTCCGACTCTTTGCGACCCCATGGACTGCAGCCCTCCAGGCTCCTCTGGCCATGGAATCCTCCAGGCAAGAACACTGGAGTGGGTTGCCTTTTCTGTCTCCAGGGGATCCTCCCCACCCAGGGATCGAACCCAGGTCTCCTGCATTGCAGGTGGATTCTTTACCACTAGGACCACCTGGGAAGACCGATGAACAACAGCACAAGAATGTAATATTTTTACTTTCTAAATAATTTTCAATAAGGCATGTAAAAGCTGAAGAAAATAATTCATTATTCAGTAGTTCATTAAATGCTAGGTCCCGTGTTTTTGTTGGAACGCGACGTTTATGAGGTAGTTTGCAGGAATCACCATGGAACATTTCGCGTCCCAGTATTTCAGTGGCCACAGCAAACATCAATGTTATTGGTGAGGAGGTCCACTGTAGTCACCATTTCCCTAGAGTACTTAGCAGAACAAGAAAGCATCCAATAAAACCTTAAGTAAACACATTTCTTTTCAAACTGTTTGGGAAGTTGAACCATAAACCCGGCAGTAAAGGTGCCCTGAGTGGCGCTGGAAGTGTTAACTGCCATAATTGCCTCTACGCCTATGTTGTTTCTAAGTGTTCAATTCACTGAGGACTCTTTTACTCATATGGAAATTCTCCTGTTATCATTTTATTAGCATCCTGAAAATCTTCTACATAGAGAAGTTTGGAATCCAAGATGGTTTTTAGGTCTCATAGATATTGAGAACACATAGATATTGATATTATGAACATAGATATTGAGAACAATTATATTGAAGATAACATTTTAAAGATCACAATTGGGCAATGGCCTGAAGCTATTTTCCCTGGAGAAGGAAATGGCAACCCACTCCAACATTCTTGCCTGGAGAATTCCATGGACAGAGGAGCCTGGCAGCCTACAGTCCATGGGGTAGGAAAGAGTCAGACACGACTGAACGACTGTTACTCACTGAAGCTATTTTATCTGCATGTAGCTTTTTCCTTTGGGTCCTAATGTTAATTGTTTGGGCTGTAATCATTTTTAAAGTTTTTATTTTTCCAGTGACATTTATTTTTCGATTCACTGCATTTTATGAAAGCAACGTCCAAAATGGGCAGAAAATTAAAAAAAAAAAGTGTTCTTTCCACAAGATAGTTTTAGGCCTTATTAAGAAGCATTTGTCTTAGGCCATATAAGAAGCATCCCCAAATTTCAAAACATAAATTTCATACAGACTACATTGAATACTAATTTAAGAAATAAATCAATAATTTAAAAAAATCATAGTAAACAAACAATTGAGTATAGACTCATGGGTCTAGGGAATAATCACAAAGACATTTAGAAATCATGACTGATAATGAATCAAAACTAGTAGCATCTAGATTAAGAGAGTATGTGGAAAAAATTTGCACTGTTAAATGATTAATTGAAAAAAAAGGAAAGCTGAGTGTTAAATAAAGTAAGTGTCCAAAATAGGGGACTCAAAAAGAATCCTAAGTCTAAAGGAAGTAGAAAGGAATACTGTGATGTGAACAGAATTAATAAAAAATAAAATAAAAATTAAATAAATGACTCAAAAATCCAAAGCCTGATTTGTTAAAAAGTTTCATAAAATTGACAGCCTATTCCAAAAGTCTATAGATTGGGTTTGGCCCAAAAGATCCATAACATCTTATGGAAAAAATGAACAAAGTTTTTGGCCAACCCAACATATATAAAACTGGCTTTGTTTGAGAGAGAGAATTTTTTTTTAAATTTTTCCACCAGAAGAATAATAGTCGGACATGACTGAGCGACTTCACTTTCACTTTTCACTTTCATGCATTGGAGAAAGAAATGGCAACCCACTCTAGTGTTCTTGCCTGGGGAATTCCAGGGACTGGGGAGCCTGGTGGGCTGGCGTCTATGGGGTCTCACAGAGTTGGACACGACCGAAGCAACTTAGCAGCAGCAGCAGCAGCAATTTTCTCTTATAACTTATATGTGTTAGCCCCTATCTGTCAGTATATTCCTACTGTCAGCAGTCCTTTAAAGTAAATGAAAAGTATCTATTTCACTAGCCTTCTGAATGCAGTGAGACACTGCCTTATTCTGCTTCTAGTCAGTAGGTGTGGGTAGCAAGCAAGAGGTGATGAAAGCTTGTTGGGAGCCTCAGGGCCAGGAAAAGAAAATAAGAAAGGAACGACTTGGCCACAGAGGAGGTATTGGGTTTTCAGCTGGAGGAAAGACCCATGGAAAAAGAAACAAGAAAGCTATTTGGTAACTGAGGGGAGGGACAGATATATTTTTGGTTTATTTTTTAAGGAAAATGAATGGGTGACTCTATATGAGCCATTTGGTTTACAAAAGAAGCCTTTCTGAGCATAGCCTGGATGGCTAAGAGAAAAAAATTGTTCTGCAAGATGAAGCAGAAGCATCATGAGTCTCCAAGCAGAGCTCTAGAGAGAAGCACCATGGACTTGGGAAGTGGGAAAGGCAGGTTAGGTAGATTCAAGGTTGGAGTCAAGAAGGAATCATCTGTCACTGGGATGAAGGGATGGTTGGAAGAATAGTGTAAATGAGAGAACTCTGACATCAAACATCTGAATTTTAAGTAGTTCCCTGAATTTTGATTTGGTGCAATATCTTCCCACTGTAACATAACATTCAAAGTGTCCTGTGTTGGTGATCCTCTGGACAAGGGACCAGAGGCAGGATCCAGGGCTGGATAAGGTAGGATGAATGGGAAATGGGAGGCACTGGGCTCCCCACTCTATGTGCAGTGCTCGGACATTTTTATTCAAATAGTAAAAGACAGAGAGACCTCAGAGGATGGGAGATATCTAAGAACCTTACCAACTCAGATTCGAGTTACAGGGGCATGAGGTACAACAGGCAATGCCTAAGGCAGAATTGAAACACAACATATTTTCAGATAGTAAATAACTAACTAAGAAGCATATTGTGACAAGACAGGAGTTTAGTATTATATTAATATAAATTATATGCTCTTAAATTCCTGGACTTACCTCTTAGAAGTTTAATCTTATTTATGAAGACTAACTGATACCAAAACCAAGATGTCATCTTTAGTAATTTCCCTCTTTCCTCACACTCTTCAAGCTGAGCCAAGCATGAACTTAAATATACATCCTACTTCTCTACACATTCCTCTATATCACTTTTCTAGTAAATGATCTTTGTGCAGTGGCTCAAATCCCAAATATTTTCCCCCACAATCCCTTCAGTCCTTTTTATTTTGGGGCACATGACTGTGCTCAGTTTAGAGAAATAGGAACAATGAATTGTCAACAGACATGAAAGCCTACCAGAGTCCAATGATTGGCAGTATCATCTTGCATTTACTGGACTCAAAGTAAATATGAACATCCACACTTCAGATAGCACATCAGCTTTTGACATATTAGCCTTTCAGACTTTAAATGGAACTGTTAGGGGAAGCACACTGACTGAAACTGCCCACCCTGGTCAGGTCCTTTAGTAACCATTTGCATGAGTTGTTTTATGACAGGAGATCCTGGTAAGGAATATGGAACTTATAAGCCACCACCAACCGGAAGAGTTCGGGAAAGGTCAAAAGGAGACACCACGTGTCCATCAACTTCCCAGAATCCCTCTCGATAGCATCCATCTTGGCTGAGTGATGCGTGTCACCAGGAAAGACTCTGAATTAGAATGATTGGCCAAAGACAACCCAGTAACTAATCCTATCACCATAAAACCTGAGAATGCGAGCCACGTGGCAGAGCAGTTCTCCTGGGTTCCCTTACCTACTGCTCTCCACCAGGTGCCCTTTCCCAATAAAATCTCTTGCTTTGTCAGCACATGTGTCTCCTTGGACAATTCATTTCTGAGTGTTACACAAGAGCCCAGTTTAGGCCCTGGAAGGGGTCCCCCTTCCTGCAACAGAACTATAATCTCCCTCATGGAATTCACTGATATGTACAAGGATACAGGTATAACTACGGTGAAAAAGAATATATGGACCTAATTGTCAATGATAAAAATCCTTCAAACACTGGGTTAGCATACATTTTGTGCTTTATACCTAGAGTATTCCCATTAAAAGAAATAAATTTTACCATGTATAATTTGTTATGTACACTTCCTTGCTTTGTGTTTTTAGGATATCAACATTGGCTGTCTCAAACACCGCTTCTTTCTCTTATCAACTCTAACGTGAGCGGGAAACTCCATTTGAACTATCCACAGACTCATGTGTTCTACTGCTACTGCTAAGTCGCTTCAGTTGTGTCCGACTCTGTGCGACCCCATAGACGGCAGCCCACCAGGCTCCCCCAACCCTGGGATTCTCCAGGCAAGAACACTGGAGTGGGTTGCCATTTCCTTCTCCAATGCATGAAAGTGAAAAGTGAAAGTGAAGTTGCTCAGTCGTGTCCAACTCCCAGTGACCCCATGGACTGCAGCCTACCAGGCTCCTCCGTCTATGGGATTTTCCAGGCAAGAGTACTGGAGTGGGTTGCCATTGCCTTCTCCACATGTGTTCTAAGAATAATAATATTCTAATAAAAGTAAGAGAACACTTATGTGTTCTAATAATAATTATCATTATATTATTATAAATCCATTGGAATACAGAAACATGCCTTCTATTTTCCACAAAGCTTACAGCTTCTACAACCACTGGAGTCTTATACATATTAAATTCACAATAACAATTTTCTGAGAAGAGGACCTATTTTGAAGTAGATAATGGGAAGTAGATACTTCCTACCACATCCAGTAATTCAAAGATAATACAATATGTCTGTGTCCCACACTTTTTTCTTTCTGACTTCTGCTTTCCATGTTGGAGAGGAAGATGGAAAACTTAGGAAAGAGGATTTCTTCTTTTTTTTTTTTTTTTTTAATTCCTCCCTTTTGAAACACCCATCTCCCTCCCCTACCCACCTCTCTAGGTCGATTGAGAGCCCCTGTTTGAGTTTCCGGAGCCATAGAGCAAATTCCCTTTGGCTATCTATTTTACATATGGTAATGTAGGTTTCCTTGTTACTAGGAAAGAGGATTTCTTGCTTGCACCATTAGAATACTTTTCCTTTTGTGTTCCAAGCAATAAAGACAACGACAAAGTAGAGAAAATTCACAATTATACATAAAATTCAGATGAGCGAAATCTTCTCCTTCTGCCCTTTCCACTTTTTAGCATATGAACAGTAATTGATCAATAGAAGGAACTCTAGAGGCTCCCCGACATAGTTTTGCCCTTCACCCTGTTCCAGGAGAGTTATTCAATGTGAGTTTCTACAGCTATGGTTATTAGAAAAAGGCCCATGCAAATATCTTTATTATTATGCAAAAGTATAAGCAGATTCCAACCACTGTACATAGTATTTTATACCTTTATATACAAATATTGCAAAACATGAGAAACAAATGCTCTGGAGAATGAGAGAAGGAAGAAAGAACACTAGCTTTTTAAAATATTTATCACTCTATAAAAAATTAAAGATCAGTGCTATTTTTGACAAGGATGTGTGGTGTGCTATAATATGCACATCAAATGTTGTATCTGAAAAGGGTTAAAGAAGCAATCACAGGGGTCATTCTGACATGTGCTCCAGAATGCCTTGATGGACAGCATCTCTCCCCAGTGCATTAGATATAGAGGTATAATCACTGAAGCAAAGTTTATCACAGTCATCTATCAGCTGTTCAAACAACCAGGTCTATCCAATCCTGTGTCAGCCTGATGAACTTTGCTAGTTAAACATCATAGCATTCCAGCGCATTGAAAAATGTCAGCCTCCTATCTAGTTATGTTTTGCGACAGCACATTTAATGCAACTGGAAATAACAAAATATTTATCTGCATTCTTCCTATGGAGGCAAGTTCATAAAATCAGGAGGATCAGATTTCCTATGATCAACTAAGAATGGATGGGAAATTTTTTTTTTAAAGGTAATTTTAAGACTGAAAATATGATTGACTCAAATGGCAAGACCTCCAACAAGATAGGGACACTCAGGCCACAGACAAGTAATGAAAAAGCATTTGTGTTGACTAAAACTCCGCTGAAGAAATCCAGATAAATTTTTATTGGGTTTTGCTTTACTAGTTGTGAGACACACAAAAAACTGCCAGTGAGAACATGTAAAACTTTACCACCTATGTGATTTAGTCCAAAGATTTGGGCAAGTGTTTATTGTGGAATTTACCTGTCTCCACCTCAACATTCCAAGTGGATATGTGTTGGGCCACTCGTGTGTCACTTTCTTAAGTTCAAATCTTATCCTGGATTGGCAAAAAAAGCTCATTCAAGGTACAGAATAAACCCAGATGAATGTTTTGGCCAAGCAAATATATTTAGCTCTAGCAAAACTTCCTCAAGCAGGTGTTTTCATGATTCCTATTTCACTGATGAAGACATCAAGACATATTTCAGTGATTTGCTTGTGAGGAAATAACATGGATATGTAAGAGTTAGGATTTAAACCTAGACATTCTGACACCAAAATTGTTTTTTTTTTTTTTTTTTTTTTAAGAATTTTAAGTACTTATTTAATCTGAAATTTCATTTTGGCCATGATTGTAATCTTTTATTTAATGAAGAACTGAATTCTTTGTTTCCTATCTCTTTGTGAGGACTTATATTATATATGAGTTTCTCCAGCATGTAATGGATGAATCATTTTAGAATATCCTAAGAGTCATCATAAGATTAAGATATCCATCACTGTATGTGCATTTTCAAACACTCTAGTTTAAACAGAAGCATTTCATTACAAGGATTCCTCCTTTTCTACCCATTTTCCTCATAATAATGGCTTCCCACTAAATACATCATCTGAAACTGAGACAGAGGGTGAAGACCATGGTTTGCCAGGATTGTTCCTTTTCATGCATCTCTCATCATTATGGTGTAGTTCAAACTTAATTAACATTTATTAAGAAACTTTATGATATTTTGGTCTTATGCTGGATATTATAGATTCAATAATTCACATTTAACACCTAGGACAGATCAACAGAGCTCATATGTAAAATAAACCCTATCTAGTAAATCATCCTGAAAAGATGCTAATCTTCATCACACCTATATGGGGCCAAAGCCAGATGCTTTCTCCCTTAGTTGAACCCTTTACAGTCATGATGGAAAAAGGAGGAGAAAATATTTCTCAGTACATGCCTACATATACAAAGATTCCACAAAAAAATACTGCAGAAATCACATAACATCAAAACAGTTGCCATAAGAGCTATGGGATGGTGTTGACCTATATCCAAAGGAAGAATGAAGCAGAGTACAGAGCACGTGTGAGAGCTAAATGTCCTCAGATGTCAGTGGGAGCTCTGTGGGGTGTAGAACAAGATGAGAACTCACTGTCACTGCACCAATAATGTGGACCCTCACACAGCACCCTGAGGAATGTTTTGTTAATGCTACCAATTTACCTTATCCTGGCTACAGGTTTTTTTTTTTTTTTTCTCTCTCTCTACAATATAATGGAAGTATATGTGACAAAAGTGCTGATTTTGTAAGAAAAGACTGGTAAAGAAAGAAAAATAATAGGATCTATGTTTAGAGATAAAAGAGAACAGTGAAAACTGGCTTCTGATAGGAACAGAGAATATAGAGATATGATCAAAGGCGTCATTGTATGGATTTGCTGAGCATAGTCAATGAAAAAGAAAACAAGAACAATATATAAATGTTGATCATGCATATACTGAATGCTTACTATATGGGTCTTCTAACAAAGGATTCTCAAAGTGAATAAATTCTACCTCTTAGTGATAAACAGATGTCTTAACATTAGGAATTCTAAAATTACATTCAAAGATACTTTATTAATATAAATTCCAAAATGTATTTTTTATATTTTTATAAAGAATATTTCTGAGGGAACTACTGCTGAGCATTTATATAATGAACTGGATCTTACAAGGAATAAAAGAGAACATTTTCCAACGAAAAAGATCTTGAGTACACATAGCAGCAGAAACTCAATGTAATTTTCCTCTTACAGAGAAAATATGTAATCTCACCTGGAAATATGACCAGACTCATATTAAACAAAACCAATATCTTTACACTATAGATCACCCTAGAAATCAGTGCCCAGCCACTTTGAAAGTGTTTGCTTCTACATTTCGGATTTTGAGTGGTATTTTAAAATGTGGATTCGGTCTTTAAGAAGTCAGACATTTACAAACTGGAATGAACTGCCTATATTATCTTATTTATTTATTCAATTAATGTTTGATTTTGTTGAATGTGTTAGCTCTTCATAAAACTTATCTCACCTAATTACATTTACAAATTCAACAAGAGCTAGAAAGGCAGATTTTATTTCCATTATAAGTTAGACAAAAATAAAATCTGTGAATCAAGATCTAAATAGTTCTGTTACAAAGGCTTGCTATCTCAAATAAAAGAAGAAAATGAAAAATGCACAATTTTTTTGCTCTAAGATAATACAACCTTAATGATAATCATAACAAAAGCCAACATTTATTATGATTTTGTTGTTGTTCAGTTGCTAAGTCGTGTCTGACTCTTTGCAACCCTATGGAAGGCAGCGTGCCAGGCTTCCCTGTCCTCTGCTATCACCTGGAATTTGCTCAAATTCATGTCCACTGAGTCAGTGATGCTATCTTCTCGTCTCCTGCCACGCCCTTCTCCTTTTGCTTTCAATATTTCCCAGCAACAGGATCTTTCCTAATGAGTCAGCTCTTTTGATTTACCACAAGGTACGATTTGCTCAGACTCATCATTTTAGGTAGAAGGGTTATTAGAAAATCCACCACCCTATTACTGCTTCCATTCCACTCGTATTATCAATGAGAGAACTGAAATTATGCTACTGAGGTCACTTACTATAAAGCTGTAAAGCCAGATTTTATAGTCCAGACAGTCCCCTACATCACAAAATAGTTCAGCATATCTATTACTGCTTAGTTTATATAGTTATGGCGTAAGTCTTATTCTTTGTAAGTTATTACAATTGATTGTGCCTCCTTTTACTCTGTTAATATTAAAGAGGATCATACTGAAGGAACTGAGCAAAACATTTATTACTTGCTATAAAACTTACTGAATCTTCTATATCATATTCAATGACACCCAAGTTTCAAAGAGTGATGAGTCAAGTATCAAAGACTTAATTCATAAAATGTTTTCCTAGTTGAGGAACATGAATGTCATGAGGACAATAAAAAGCTAAAGTTATATCAGAAGTATAGTGTAAGAGAGTTAGAGACAATAGATCCTAGCAAGCTGAATAAAAAATGGTGGGAGGTAGAATAGGAGAGAGAAAGGACAGAAAGATGGAACAGGGGGAGGGAGAAAATAGTGAATTAAAACGGCAATTAGGCTAATGACTTCTTTTTATTAAAAAAAAAGTATACCATAAAATACTCATTCTTTCAACCATAAACGCCAAAAACATGGTCCCTTGATCCCAACAGTTTTAGAAGACAGCTAGAGTGTTTCCATGAAGGATTTAAAGTCTTTGTATGTCTATATATTAAATTAAAAGACGCTTACTCCTTGGAAGGAAAGTTATGACCAACTTAGACAGCATATTAAAAAGCAGAGACATTACTTTGCCAACAAAGGTCCATCTAGTCAAGGCTATGATTTTTCCAGGGGTCATATATGAATGTGAGAGTTGGACTCTGAAGAAAGCTGAGCACCGAGGAAATGGTGCTTTTGAACTGTGGTGTTGGAGAAGACTCTTGAGAGTCCCTTGGACTGCAAGGAGATTGAACCAGTCCATCCTAAAGGAAATCAGTCCCGGGTGTTCATTGGAAGGACTGATGTTGAAGCTGAAACTCCAATATTTTGGCCACCTGATGCAAAGAGCTAACTCATTTGAAAAGATCCTGATGCTGGGAAAGACTGAGGGCAGGAAGAGAAGGGGACGACAGAGGATGAGATAGCTGGATAGCATCACTGACTCAATGGACATGGATTTGGATAAACTCTAAGAGTTGGTAATGGACAGGGAGGCCTGGCGTGCTGCAGTTCATGGGGTCACAAAGAGTCAGACACGACTGAGCGACTGAACTGAACTGATATGCAAATAAATCAATAGAAACCTGGAAATATAACAGATTACCTTCATTGTCCAAGATATATACTGCATTTTCCTTTCCAGCTTTGAAGAACACAGAGGCAGAGTGTGTATGTGTGTGTATGTGCTCACGTGCACAAAGTGACGATTAAAGTTAGACAATAGAGACTTCACGCAATAATAATAAAGTGAGAGAAGAGGGCAGCAGAGGACGAGATGGCTGGATGACATCACCGACTCAATGGACATGAATTTGACCAAACTCCGAGAGATAGTGAAGGAGAGGGAAGCCTGCCATGCTACAATCCACAGGGCTGCAAAGAGTCAGGCATGACCATGACTTAGTGACTGAACAATAATAATTCTCTGAGTCATGCCAGGTACCAGGGAAAGGCTAAGGTCAGATGATCCACAAAATCAAAGTATATTGACTGAATCCCATCTAGAATAACTCTAACTCTATGCATCATATTTTCAAGTTATTCAATCAGACTGAAAATTTTGAGAAACAAAAGCATCTTGACAGTTACATGCTATATATGCTTACTAATGTGAAGTCATTTGAACTCCTTTTTAGAAAGTAAACACTGCTTCAAAACCCACCTGTGAATTATGATATAGATACACATTTAATGTATGTTTATAAAACATTTATAATTAAAAATATATTTACAATCCCCAATCATTTAATATAATGCCAGCATTTACTTATGAAGTGTTTTCAAACATTAAAAAATGCTGTAATGCTGTAAATGAAGGACTTCAATGAACAGATCGTAACCTTTATACTTACATTTGAAGAGCTAAAAATAACTATTCTTTGTAAGCAAAGAAGTCCTACGGCAGGGTCAGTATTTGGCAGAAACCATCATATTCTTGTGAGTAAAAGCATCTAGAGAGCTGTGAAGTCCAGCTGGCTGAAGACAGGCGGCTGGAGTCTGGTACATCACTGCTGGAGCGGGTACTGCAGGTGAGAGTGGCTGACCAGTACATACAACATTTATATTAGAACCACTGTAAACAGAAGTCTCCTCAATGATGCCTGCAGTCATTGATAACCTTTCCACTCTGGATTGTATTGATTAAACCATTCAGGAGACACCAAATTATTACAACAGGACTCTCTGGGTCAGTGATGTCAGCACAAAGCATCATGTCCATATGCATGTTTTCAGCAGTGTCTGCAGTAATTGATAACCTTTCTATTGCTCTCACATTGGTCAAGGCATTCAAGCCACACCAAACTATTATGGAGTGTATTTCTGGATCAATAACTACACAAAACATTATGTACAGTATTGCATTATTTTTCTCAGTAATGTCTGAATATATATTGCATATTAGAGAGGGAAGTGTTTAGAAAATAATAGAATGTTCTTCTTTGAGAGGTACATTCATTTTACTTGTGCTAAATAGAAATTTTTCCTAATGAACAACTTATCAAAACACATAAAGCATTTGAAAGCAGAAATACTGATTGGGTTAGACTTTACTTAAACTACTTGGTTTAATTACAATGATTAAGCTGCCTACTGGGGATTCAATTTTTAATGACTTAATTTAATGTGCTGTCCATTCAAATGTCACCTTGTGAGGTTTTTCTTTATTCAGTTATCAACTTACTGGGCACTCAAGCAAAGATAAGCATCATCTGAAAAACAGCTCCTGTAGTAAGTCTGAACTGTTGTCTTCAGACTTAT
Organism: Bos taurus; assembly: GCF_002263795.3. Taxonomy (NCBI): domain Eukaryota; kingdom Metazoa; phylum Chordata; class Mammalia; order Artiodactyla; family Bovidae; genus Bos; species Bos taurus. The sequence continues at coordinate 11,949,260 of NC_037354.1, read as the reverse complement.
GTTTGTAAGTAATAGAACTTTTTTCCCCCAACACAGTTTGATTTCTGAGTTTGAGGCTCCATGTTGTGGATGAACAAAGAAGTGAAAAACAAAACAAAACAAAAAAAACTTCATACCACTTCCCCTCCAGCCCCCTGTTTTTTAACCACCAGACCTGAAAGATACTAGTACCCATTCAAAATCAATCACTGGGTTGTCTGCAAAAACTGCAGGCTAGCTAGCATATTGACAGTCTAAATTCCAGCATGGTGGGTGTACTTGCAATAAGAAAAGACTACAAGTCAGAGCGACTCCCAGAGCTGGTTGCTAAACAGGTACCAGCACACCATACCCTACAACTGATCAGCATTAAAATGAACAGATATTCTCAGATACGTTTTGTGACTGTTATGGATTGAATTCTGTCCCCCCTGCACAGTGCATATGCTAAAGTCCTCACTCCCAGTGTGAGTATATTTATAAACAGGGCCTTTAAAGTGGAATGCGTGTTAGGTTGCTCGGTCATGTTCAACTCTGCAACCCCATACACTGTAGCCCGCCAGGCTCCTCTGTCCATAGGATTCCCCAGGCAAGAATTCTGGAGTGGGTTGCCATTTCCCTTTCCAGGGGATCTTCTTGACCCAGGGATCAAACCTGGGTCTCCCACATTGTGGGCAGATTTTTTACTGTCTGAGCCACCAGGGAAGCCAAACAGTTGTGGCCTGTGGGATCTAGTTCCCTGACCAGGGATCAAACCTGGGCTCCCTACACTGGGAGCACAGAGTCGTGACCACTGGACCACCAGGGAAGTGGGAATTAAGGTTAAATGAGGTCTTAAGGCAGGGACCTAATCCAATATAACATGTCCTTATAAGGAGAGGAAGAGATGCATTTCTGTGCACAGAGGCAAGGCGAAATTAGGACACAGTGGAAAGATGGCCTCTGCAAGCCACAGAGGGGCCTCAGGAAAAGGCAAACTAGCCAACACCTTGATCCTGAACCTCCAGGACCGTGAGGGAATAACTTTCTGTTAAGTACCCAGTCTGGGGCATTTTGTTACGGCAGCCCTAGCAAACTAATATAACCATCAAAGCATTAGAAAGTAAAGAACACCAGTATACATAACATATATCTTATAACATAAAAGAACTGGTAACCTTGTTTTGCCATAAGACATATGTGAACATTAAAATGCAAGTGTGTATGTGCGACCCAAAGGATGCAGGAAGTTCAATGGAGGGAGAGAAAACATCTGGTCGGGAAAATTGAGTTCACGGAAGAGGAGACCAATAGCTGGGTTCTGAACAGAATTCTGATAGGTGACAATAAAAGGGAGCCCCACAAAGCCAAAGGCAGAGAGATGAGAAAATGAATGTTTTTTTTTAAGTTTCCGATCGTTTAATTTTGGGTTTCCCAAGTGGCTCAGTGGGAAAAGAATCTGCCTGCAATGCAGGAGACACAGGCGATATAGGTTTGATCTCTGGGTTGGGAAGATCCCCTGGAGGAGGAAATGGCAACCCACTCCAGTATTCTTGCCTGGAGAATCCCACGGACAGAGGAGCCTGGTGGGCTATAGTCCATGGGGTTGCATAGAGTGGGGCACAACTGAGCAACTGAGCATGCACACATGGGCTGCAAGTTGTCACAAACATTGGAAATAAGTGTTTTAAGATACATCAGTGATGTAAAAAGAATCACTGGACAAGGGCACTGGTTTAGGCATGAAAAGAGAAACGGGGGCCATCTCTGAGGTCACTAAGCCAGCAGAGTTGAGCTGGAACTGGAACTGGACTGTGTTCAGAACATCGCTCAATCATAGTGAGTAGTGCAGGAAGAGTGCTTGGTTCTCAGTGCTATGTAGTCACTGAAATGAGGTCAAACGAACAAGAAATGTTAGTGACCATGGCAGGGATACGGATTTGAGAGATGATGACTGTACTAGTCAGCCAGGACTACAGTAACGAAGTTCTGCAGACAGAATGGTTTAGACACAAAAATGTATTGTTGGAGAATTCTGGAGGATGGAGTACCTAGATCAAGGTGGAGGCAGGTTTGGTTTCTTCTGAGACCTCTTTCCTTGGCTTGTAGGTGGCCATCTTCTTCCCGTGTCTTCACCTGGTCAGAATTCTTCCGGTTGTCCTGTACTGAATCTGTGTTCAAAGTTCTTTACTATAAGGAGAGCAGGAACCTTGAATTAAGGCCCATGGTAATGATCCTGTTTTAACTTGATTGTCTCCCAAAACCATCAAATTTTGAAATATTGGAAGTTAGGAGTCCAACGTATGAATTTTTAGAGGACACAACTTAGCCCATACCAATAATAAATTTTAAAAAATGAAAAAAATGTAACTGTTTGTATGCTGCAGTGACTATGAGAAGAAGGAAAAAAAAAAATGGCCCCAACATTGGAATCTATGGACATGACTAGGTCTGCTGGCAGAAGGATCGAGAAGATTACAGATGCTTTCCTGATCAGATCATCATGAAAAGAACATTTTAGAATCAAACAGATTCTGAGTTACATCCCAACACTGCTGTAGGACTGGGAGCATCATCCCTCAAAACCTCTGTATGTCTACAAATAATAGATCATAAATATTCACTCTGAAGTATTGCTAGGAGGAAGTGAAAATGTGCAGAATATTATTGAACACAGAACAGAAGCTAGGCAAGTGTTTTCTTCACTTGCTATTACTACAAAGTTGTGCAGTAGGCAAGGAGATGTCTAAGCGTGCCCTTCATCCCCTAGGTCTACCTCAACATTCTCCCATGAAACGCTATCTTTTGAGATGCTGTGTTCATGGGAAAGCATATTTACTTTCTGGAAAAGTTTTATAAACTTATCCAGCCTCTAGCAGTAAGCCTACTGAGGAAGGGTGTGGCATCAATAAAAAGAGGAAAAGTATATAATGAAAAGGATGACAAAAATTACTTCAAACAATTTTGTTCTAAGACTGACCACATTTACAATGACCACTCTTCTTCTCAGAATTAAACTGAAAGTCAATTTTAATTTTGTCTTTAGTTCACATTTCCAACCCCCTGTTATAAACATTACATGTCTCAGTCTCATTTCAGAAATGAAGAGAAGAAAGTGATCATGGTTTGTCTCAAGGAAATGAAAGCATGAAAATGAATACATTAGAATTCAGAATTTGATACTCAGCTTAGTGGTCCATGAAATGCAAAATAATTACTATAGAGATTATGCGTTACCATTGGAGCTGAATTCAGTGTGGAGACCATGTTTCATAACTGAGAGTCTGGGGCAGATACTGCCCTCTACACAGTCTCTAGCTAGTGTTATGCTATGGAGATCCTGAATTACAGAGCCCAATACTGTCAGGATTCTAGTAAGAACTTTTCTATAATTTAGTCTTTATATCCACAGAGATGAAGGGGATATGCTGCACAAGACCTTTATTGCTCCCTCTTCGTAAAGTAGCTTTCTTATGTAACTTATACAGTGTCTAATTTTTCAACATGTCAGATGATATTTGCAATTGTTATATTTTAAATTTAGGGAAAGTTGTGAACCGTGAACTTCCTGATGTTCAAGCTGGTTTTAGAAAAGGCAGAGGAACCAGAGATCAAATTGCCAACATCCGCTGGATCATAGAAAAAGCAAGAGAGTTCCAGAAAAACATCTATTTCTGCTTTTTTGACTATGCCAAAGCCTTTGACTATGTGGATCACAATAAACTGTGGAAAATTCTGAAACAGATGGGAATACCAGACCACCTTACCCGCCTCTTGAGAAATCTGTATGCAGGTCAGTAGGCAACAGTTAGAACTAGACATGGAACAACAGACTGGTTCCAAATAGGAAAAGGAGTTCGTCAAGGCTGTATACTGGCACCCTGCTTATTTAACTTATATGCAGAGTACATCATGAGAAACGCTGGACTGGAAGAAACACAAGCTGGAATCAAGATTGCCGGGAGAAATATCAATAACCTCAGATATACAGATGAAACCACCCTTATGGCAGTGAAGAGGAACTCAAAAGCCTCTTGATGAAAGTAAAAGTGGAGAGTGAAAAAGTTGGCTTAAAGCCCAACATTCAGAAAATGAAGATCATGGCATTCCATCACTTCATGGGAAATAGATGGGGAAACAGTGGAAACAGTGTCACACTTTGTTTTTCTGGGCTCCAAAATCACTGCAGATGGTGACTGCAGCCATGAAATTAAAAGACACTTACTCCTTGGAAGGAAAGTTATGACCAACCTAGATAGCATATTCAAAAGCAGAGACATTACTTTGCCAACAAAGGTCCATCTAGTCAAGGCTATAGTTTTTCCTGTGGTCATGTATGGATGTGAGAGTTGGACTGTGAAGAAGGCTGAGAGCCGAAGAATTGATGCTTTTGAACTGTGATGTTGGAGAAGACTCTTGAGAGTCCCTTGGACTGCAAGGAGATCCAACCAGTTCATTCAGAAGGAGATCAGCCCTGGGATTTCTTTGGAAGGAATGATGCTAAAGCTGAAACTGCAGTCCTTTGGCCACCTCATGCAAAGAGTTGACTCATTGGAAAAGACTCTGATGCTGGGAGGGATTGGGGGCAGGAGGAGAAGGGGACGACCAAGGATGAGATGGCTGGATGGCATCACTGACTCAATGGACATGATTCTAAGTGAACTCCGGGAGTTGGTGATGGACAGCGAGCCCTGGTGTGCTGTGATTCATGGGGTCGCAAAGAGTCGGACACGACTGAGCGACTGAACTGAACTGAACTGGCCACACTTCATGGACAAAGTTAAATGATACAATACCCTGATTTTAATCATTGTTTTAAAAATGTTCTTAATGACAAAATGTATGATTTTGTTTTCTTAAAGAGAGCATATAAATAATAACCTTACTTCTTTGGATGCCTTAGAATTTTCACTATTCAGTAACGGATTTTGCCCCCTAATGCGGTTTGAAGGACACGTTCAGGACTAGTAGTCTGTGCAGAGGGCAGCAGCTGACCACCGGTCCCCCCTGAAGTGTCTTAGAGTTGCTTACTTCACTGAAGCCATTGAAGCCTTCATTGAAGACTTTCTTGGCTTTTATTTTTCACCATTCTATTTTGGGCTGTCCACTCTCTTTCATTCTTTCTTGTCCCCATTCATCTTACCTTTACTATGCTGAGGGAAAGGAAAGGAAAGGAAAGGAGCTCAAACACAGCACCCCTCTGTAACAGTGCTCGCCTTGGACAAGTTACCCCCTGCCATCTGAGAGGTGCTGTGTTGTCCAGGAACATACACGCAAGGGTGCAGGGCCTGTGAAGAGCGCCTGGCCGACACAGACAAGCAGCTGCACAGGTAGTGACTGCACAAGGCCCTCCTCCTTAGTGACGGCCATCCTGCTGCATGAACAACAGTCCCAGGTATTTCAAAATATCACTGCATTTTGAGTTTGTGTAACCAAGGGTGCTATGCCTGGCAGAGTATCATAGCAGGAATAGTACCTGTTGTGTGTTCATTTAGTCCATGAGGAGAGGCAAGAGACGGAAAGATGATTTCATGATCTATTAAATATTATCACAACTACCACAAAACCCTTTAGTTCAAGACCTAAGACTAGGAGCTACTAAATTAAGTTTTATATGCAGACATTGCACATTCCCTGAAGAGTCTCTAGCTTGTGATGAAGAGTACTTTCTAAAGATGGCTTAATAATTTGCTTGTGCATATGCTGACAATGAAAACCCACTCCAGCTGAAAAACATCAAAACAAAAATTTTTCCAGCCAAAAACTCCAATAACTAATTTATAAAAAACAAAGAAATATGTGTTATTTGTTTGGATGGAACAAGACACAAAAGAAATTTGCTATCCTGCTCTCTCTATATCAATGAATCTTAATAGCTAACCACCTCGAGGCATGTGGGTTCTTAGTTCCTCTACGAGGGATTGAACCCATGCTCCTTACATTGGAAACATGGAGTCTTAAACACCACCAGGGAAGTCCCTTCGATAACTATTTTGATAATTAATCTGGGTGTCATTTATGTAGCATGGTAAGAAGTCAATTCTGCTTCCTGAAAACTTTTCTATTATAAGTGTAGATTTCTGGGTTTTCCCTCAGAGCTACTAGATGAATCTCTTGAGAATTGTGCCTTTTAAACTAGTTTTTTTTTTCCTGTGATTATTATACATATAAAGTTTGAGAATTACAGTTTTAAGACTAGCCTGATGGTCTTCCTTGAACTGCAAGGAGATCCAACCAGTCCATCCTAAAGGAGACCAGTCCTGGGTATTCATTGGAAGGACTGATGTTGAAGCTCAAACTCCAATACTTTGGCCACCTTATGTGAAGAGCTGACTAATTTGAGAAGACCCTGATGCTGGGAAAGATTGAGGGCAGGAGGAGAAGGGGACAACAGAGGATGAGATGGTTGGATGCATCACTGACTCAATGGGCATAGGTTTGGGTGGACTCTGGGAGTTAGTGATGGACAGGGAGGCCTGGTGTCCTGTGGTTCATGGGGTCACAAAGAATTGGACACGAATGAGCGACTGAACTGAACTGAACTGATAGTCTCTGGATTTTATTTGTGCTAAATTATTAGAGTATAAAAGAATGCATGCATACTGCATATCTCAGAACGTACATGGGTTCTTCAATGCAACCAGTGCTAAATAAGCAATATCTCTTTCTAGTCATTCATTATAGGGCAGAAGAGGTCATGTTTCTCTGTGTTATTTACTCAGTCAGTCAATACTTATCAATATTTATTGATCATTCACTCTTTGTTAGAGATTGAAACAGTATGCTATTATGTGGTGGGAATAAAACAGTGAGCAAAAGGAGACTCTGTTTTGCTCTCATAGAACTCTGATCTACTGTTGCTATGATGCTATAAAAAAATATGAACACACACAGCAGGCTTTCATTTAGAGAATTAAATTTTATCTAGCCAAAGCATATGACAATTGGAAGACCTCAGAATCAGTGAAGACGGGTTCATTCTGACACTGCACCAGGGTCTCTGGGAGCCAAGCCTGTGAGTGGAGTGGTTGGCCTTGTTACGAACTCTTCACCATGTATGGGAGCTGAGCTTTGGGTTTGCAGTTCCAGCTGCCAAAATTTTCTTTTGTTCTCAGAAAAGAACTCAGTCCACATTTAGACACCTATTGGCACTGGATTAGCAGCTTTAGAAAGCTAAACAAATTTAATTCCCAAAGGAAATGGTAGTTTGCCTTTTTCATGATCAGTATAATCGTTAGATTTTCTTGAGGAAAAAGCCAGAAGTTTCCAGACAGAACTATACCCAATAGGGCTTTCAATCTCAGTGTTTTAGCAATGGTTAATGGTTATTTTTATTCATATTAGGGAAATGGTCCTTTTTTTCGCCTAATTTCCCAAAACACACACATACACACCACCACACCACACCACACCCCCACACCCCCACCCACATGGGAGACACCTTAGATGTGATATCACTCGATAGATTTTAGAACTTAGATGATAAAGCTAAATATTGAGAACAAAATTTATAAATTAAAAAAAAAACACTTTTAGCAGAAAGTTTATACTGTGTGTATGATTTCTAAATCTTTGCAAGAGAAATGGCATTGAAAAGTGTTTTCACAAATTCTTTATAGATTAAGAAACTCAGAGATTGAATAACTTATCCAAGTTCAGACATCTGAACAGTAGTCGCTCTGGGCTTTGTCTTGTCTATAGCCTAAGCGTTTTCATTTCGTCACCATAGGAGGGAGGGTTCCTGGCCGTATAGAAAGGCTTCGGATGGAATTTGTACCTTCATGTTTCAGGGCACTGTCTCTTCCTGCTCTGATTTTCACATGCTTGAATCGATGTAACAACAAAACTTATGGGGTCTGAGTGAAGTGAGCTAATTTAAACCTCACCTCCAATATCGAATCTCCTTTTTATTATGTTCTGGCTGAAGGCAGTGAGGAAAGAATACCAGCTCCCCACATTTCATATGAGGTGCACGGTTTTTCTGCCTTATCATAAAGCGTGATTCTAGTCCCATCTGTGAAAAGCATCCTTGCCAGCTCCTTTCTGCTACAAGTTCTGTGACTTCTCTTAAGTACCCCAGTCAGAGGTATCTGTCCTTCCGGCACCTTGCCAGCCTTTGATGGAAGATTCCTGAACACAAATCTTATCATGAGAACCCTCTAACTTTTTAAAAATATCATCGTCAACCCTTTGTTTTTCCATTGTGCTGGCAGACAACATTCATCTCCACGAATTCCTTTTAAACAGCAACCCTCAGGCAGAACTCAGGGGTCTTTGTGGCTATCAGCAGTCAATGTCCTTTTCTTAAAAAAAAAAAAAAAAAATCATCCACATGGGACACTTTTTAAAGGCTGTTTTTGGCTATTTAATCATGTGCTTCTTCCTCCTTTAATTGGAGTCCTCACTTTGAGCCCACAAACCCTCCTCTGCACGCCATTAGCATTCTGCTATCTTAAGTTCTGTCTTCCCAAATGTATGTACCCTTCTAAGCATTTTTTTAAAATGGGTCTCCTTTCCTCCACTTTGATTCTACCCATTCCAACTCTTCCCCTAATCTTGGGTTCTGTGTCACTCTCTCTTTCTCATTTATTTACTTATTTTTTCTCAGACTTATTTTCTGGCTATCCTGGGTTATTTTCTTTCTCTTTATCATCTCCTCCAATAACTTCTCAACTTTTCCCCATCCATCTTCCCCTTGTCTTCTATAAATTTCAGATAAACCTATGTTTTCTGAGTTACTGTTTCCTGATTTTCTTTTCTTTCAAGTGTGTATTTTTTTTTTTTACCTCTCTGTTTTCTTACCTAAACCCCACTCGCCCTGCACCTCCTCATGGTTCCATGCTCTCTGATCTATTAGCATGACTTGCCGTCCACGGTCTGAAGTCTTCATTCAAGGCATCCACTATTCTTCATCCCCTGGAGACACCCCTGCCTTCATAACGGCAGGTGTTATTGCCTTTTCCCGTCTCTTCTCCCTTTTATTTTAAATTCATGACTCTATTCCAGCAGTGCTTTCCTCACTGTTATTGTGCCACATGTTTCACCAGTTTGCATAGCTATGAATCTTTTTCCTTACAAAGGCGACCCATGATTCTCTTTTCTCAGGAAGCGGGGCTGTACCCTTTTCTCCACATCTAAAACAATGTTCCATCCTGCATGTTCTTTTTATTTAAACGGATTGTGGAATCACACATACAGCATAGCAGACTTCAATGCCAGCCAGATCCCTTCTTTGACTCGCAATGGCTATCCTCATTCTGACTTTGACAGTTTTATTTTAATTGAATATGACACTATGTAAAATCCTAAACATAAATTCTGATTTTATCTGAAAGTATTAAAATATGAAAAAAAAATACAAACAAGATCACTGAATTTTCCACATTCACTGTGATGCTGAGGAAAAGAAGCATACTTATCCTTGGCTTGCTAAATAGAATGACACCCTTCTTTATACGTCTAGTTTTTTTTTTTTTCCTTTTGGTGTTGCCTCTACAGTCAACCTTATTTTTCCATTGCTTTGAAGTTGCTTATTTTAAGGTGATTGAATTAAAGACAACATATTCTTATAGTTCAATTCTAATTAAGTTAATGACCAGCATCCCTTCCAAGGTTAGCTTGTTGCAAAGCTTTTATCCTTTCTGAAGGACGAAGACCCTCTCTCTCTCTCTCACGCACATGTGCACACACACACACACACACACACACACCCAGATGCACTTTTTAAATTTAAATATCTCTTGACATATTCTTAGAGTAATAATCTAAGGCAGTACGCTTCTCTAAAAGCTATCAAGTTGAATTTACTCTCTCAATCCATCTCATACGTGACGAAAAAGTTTTCTTTTGAAATAATTTTAGAATATTTCCCTTGTCTTTGTGAAACTTTAAAAAGAACACCAAGCAAACAAATCAACTTTCTTCCTTTTTCCATTTCCTGTTTTCTGTTTTTCTCTAACATTTTTTTTTCATGATCTTTTAAATAAATTACCTCAAAATTCTGATTGACAAATCAGAATTACAGAAATGGGGAAAAAGTCCCTGTTCTGTTATATCCAAATTCTGCATTTCTCCTTTTTGTACTGTTCCTCTGACAGCCCCTTGCCCTTGCAAACTGCCCTACTCCATGCTTCCACAGCTCCTGGTCCATAGTCCTGAGCTGCTACACTGTCTCCTATCTCAGGTAAATCTCTCAGCCCATAGGATCTAAACTGGCTTCTTGACACCATATTCCAGTCATTCTCCAGTGAAAGAAAGTGAACAATAGTCATGGAGAGGCTATTTTGGTCATCTGTATGCTAGATTTTCACTTTTGCTTGCTTTCTTTAATTCTTGAGGTTCAGATTAATCTAGAACAGACTCAGTGTCAAGATAATCTGTTTTCACACACCCGGCCATTCTGCAAGGTTAGTAAAGAAGATACTATTACTCCTTATTTCATAATTAAATATTTGAAAACAGAGAAGCCCAATACCCTGAAGAAGCTCCTCAAGAACATGAGTGAAACACAGGATGAGATCCTAGTCCTTGGGATATATCTACAAGCTGAGATCCTTGTAGATATAACACCAGGAAGATGCTCACAATCCTATAGTCTGTCCTATGCGATGATTATTACAGGTTACTAAACTACTGATACAGTGCTCTGCTGTGTGTGAGGGTGTGCCTGTATTCTGAGGAAAGAATGGTAGAGTAAATCTACTTGATCTTACTATTGGCAATTTATCAATGAGATACATCAAAAATCCTCTGTCAAAATAAATAACAGCTCTGCATAGTTCCCCTTCATATAAACAATGGGTTAAAATTCATAATACTTTTAATATCAGACACTAGTATTTTTATATTTTATAGTTGGGGGAACTCAGTCCAGTTCAGTCGCTCAGTCATGTCTAACTCTTTGCGGCCCCATGGACTGCAGCACGCCAGGCTGCCTGTCCATCACCAACTCCCGGAACTTGCTCAAACTCATGTCCATAGAGTCAGTGATGCCATCCAACCATCTCATCCTGTCGTCCCCTTCTCCTCCTGCTTTCAATCTTTCCCAGCAACAGTGTCTTTTCTAATGAGTCAGTTCTTCGCATCAGGTGGACAAAGTATTGGAATTTCAGCTTTAGCATCAGTCCTTCCAATGAATATTCAGGACTGATCTTTAGGATGGACTGGTTGGATCTCCTTGCAGTCCAAGGGACTCTCAAGAGTCTTCTCCAACACCACTGTTCAAAAGTATCAATTCTTCGACACTCAGCTTTCTTCATGGTCCAACTCTCACATCCACACATGATTACTGAAACAACCGTCGCTCAACTAGATAGACCTTTGTCGGCAAAGTGTTGTCTCTGTCTTTTAATACTCTATCTAGGTTTGTTATAGCTTTTCTTCCAAGGAGCAAGTGTCTTTTGATTTCATGCCTGTAGTCACCACCTGCAGTGATTTTGGAGCCCAAGAAAATAAACTCTGCCACTTTCCATTGTTTCCTTATCCATCTATTTGCCATGAAGTGATGGGACCAGATACAAAGATTTTCATTTTTTGAAAGCTGAGTTATAAGCCAGCTTTTTCACTCTCCTCTTTCACTTTCATCAAGAGGCTCTTTAGTTCTTCTTCACTTTCTGCCATAAGGGTGGTGTCATCTGCATATCTAAGGTTATTGATATTTCTCCCAGGAATCTTGATTCCGGGCTTATGCTTCACCTAGCCTGGCATTTCTCATGATGTACTCTGCATATAAGTTAAATAAGCCGTGTGATAATATACAGTCTTGACATATTCATTCCCCAATTTGGAACCAGTCCATTATTCCATGCCTGGTTCTAACTATTGCTTCTTGCCCTGCATACAGATTTCTCAGGAGACAGGTGAGGTGATCTGGTATTCCCATCTCTTTAAGAATTTTATGTAGTTTGTTGTGATCCACATAGTCAAAGGCTTTAGCATAGTCAAAGAAGCAGAGGTAGATTCCCACCCTCCCCGGAATTCTCTTGCTTTTTCCATTATTCACCTCATTTGGGGGACTATTTCAACTATTTTTCATGAAATAGAAATTAAAAGTTAAATAGATAAGAATTCAGTTGTGTGTAATTCAATGAATATAATATAGCTTACATTAATTAAATGGTAACCACATACGAGGCAACATGCTGAGCATTTTATTTTCTATTTTTTATTTAATTCCTACAATAGCTTTATGAATTAGGTACTTTTGTTCTCATTTCATAGATGAAAAAACTGAGAATAATAATTAGTATCAACTTGAATAGTATCATATAATAAATCATTGGTAGAGCTGCAATTCAAACCCAGGAGAACTGGTTACTCTGAACCATCAAAGCTACGTTACCTTACAGATTCTTTCATATTGCTACCACATATAAAATGTATTATTGTAAAGCTTCATCAGATACTAGAAATATATTTGATAATAAGATACCAAAGTGATTTGTGTTTATTTTTTGGTGTTTTGTTTCTGTTTTGTATTATTACAATTCTCTAGAGATGACACACAGACTTTCAATAGTGTAACTGGACAAAAGCAACCCACTCCGGTGTTCTTGCCTGGAGAATCCCAGGGACGGGGGAGCCTGGGGGGCTACTGTCTATGGGGTCGCTCAGAGTCGGACACGACTGAAGAGACTTAGCAGCAGCAGCAGCAGCAGTACAAAAGCTATGCACTTATAGGAAAAGCTCTTTATAAACTCAAATCTCAGCTTCTAATATGACTATTGTTTGTTGGTTTGAATCAGGCTGTATGACTTGTGCAATTATAATCTATAACAATATGTAATCTCAGAAAAGAAAACAAGTTACTGAAAAAAAAAATAGAAAGATAGCTTGCAAGATCATCAAATAATACCTGTTTTGATTCTTTAAGAACCTACCACAAGTTCAGTCTTTTTAAGTGGGGGAAAAGTAATAAATATTTGGTATTTTTTCTGAAAAAATGATGTACAGAAAAGTAAAGACAGAAAAAGGAAGGAAGCAAGCATAGATATAAGCAAATACCTAAAAGAACTATGCTCAAAAAGGAGCTGAAAATCACATTTAAGTAAGATAGTTAAGTTTACTTAATAAGACTTTTTTAAAAAGAAATCACAATAAGAGAGATCACAAATATTTTATTTTGGATTCCTTGTTGAAAAAATAAATTTAGCAAACAATATGGGATATGTGAGTACAGAAAAATAAAATATTTCACTTTAGAGGTTTAATTGTTTTTAATGTCTGAGCAATATCTAACAAAGGCATATTTATTATTCAAAGCAATTATGCATTTGTTTAAAGATGCATGTTGAACACCTATTTTGTGTGAAGCAACATACAAAATAAACTATATTATTGTCTAAAACTCCTGTACATTTTAGTGAAATACATCTTTTAAAATCACAAAGAATAAAAAAAGAGAAGAGTTTTATACTCTTAGAACACAAATCACTATAACTACTGTTCAATCACCATACCCTAAATGGAAAGTACAGCTGAGTGCCCTAATGGTATTTATAATGGCAATTCACTAAATCCTGTATTATTCCTGGGAACTGTTAATGCTGGACTCTTCCTCCTTGAAAGTACTAATGAACAATAGAAAAAAACTCATTAAATTTACAATATAATATGTAATACTTATCAGGAACAGATCTACATGTCTTGATTATAAATAAGGATGTCTACAACAACAACAACAAAATAATGTGGGTATTTCAGCACTGCTATTACGATCAAACCAGGACTTCATATTTAAGACAAATCTTTCAGAAAAATACTTTTAGGCTAAACATATCTAAAAAGCCAAAGATGTTCTCACAGCATAGAGAGATACACAGATAATGAGCAAATTAACCCTGGTCATGTGTAACCAAACTATATGTAGCTGAATAAATTCAAATATTTTTATAATGAATGAGAATTTCAAGACAGAGGTTAGACTGGACCTTTCAAGTAAGACTATGACCTACTTTTACCTTTGTGGGTATTGCTTAATATCCAATCAAATGCTCGTGATTCCTGAGTGACATGGAGACATAGTCAATAGCGGAGAGGAGACAATAATGTCTTAAGGTGCCAGCCCTCATCTGACAACATGAAGCTCTGTATCTGTGACCATGAAACTCTGGCAGCCTAGATGAGCAGAGAGTATATGAATCTGTGATTACCTGCCCAGCTTTTGGATTTTAGAAAACAAGAGAGACAAAAAAGTATAAAATTAGGCTATAAAACCATGGGAGGAGAAAAAAAAAGATACTAGATAATTCAAGCAAGATTTGACATGGTTAGTCCAAAATCACAATAGCAACACACTGACGAGTTGAGAGGTTTACGCATATAGAGAGAATGTTAGGAATTTTTTTTTCTGCTAAAGAAGACTACAATGAAGATCACGTAGATTTCCAAGTATGACAATCTTTTGTATAGAAGATCAGTTCAAGTCAAGGATTCTGAAGACACTTCAATCAACTTTAGTACCTTTAAATGTTAGAAGCTATAAATCAGTGTGTGTGTGTGTGTGTGTGTGTGTGTGTGTGTGTGTTTGACATGGTTGCAATGAGCTGCAGTCCTGGGTCTGGACAGTTACATGCATTTTGGAACAAATCCAGAAGACCTAGATGAGCTTTTAGCTAACTGAGGTAATTATGCTTATTTCTTGTGGAATGTACTTCTTTGAAATTGTGTTTAGTTTTCCTTCCAACTTTCATGACATGTTTATTGAAATCAAGTGTAATTACTCAAGGTTTCCTTTCTGTGCCAACCAACAATTTCTTGGTGGTGTTTTATATACAGTATTACTTGCTTATAGATGATTATTCAAAAGAGTCAAGTACTAACAGTTGTCACATGATTGAATATCAGGTTTCCGTGTTCTTAACACTATGGATAATAGTTGTAAAATAACTGCCAGAATGTTTATACTTAATATCTGATTACCACTCTTATTTAAAGAAAATGAAAAAATATTATAAAATAATATTGAATGTATCTCTTTCAAATTTATTTAATAGCATCTATTCATAAAATGGCAATCCATCATGTCATGTGAATTTTCTAAACAGTGAAATAATTACAGTTTTTGCTCTGAGGTTGTAGTATTCATATTATGGATCTAATTTTTAGTTAGTGGAAGGACATTATATTTGATTTATATATTTGTACTTATATGGGGCTGTTTTTAAATGAAAATATAACTTTTATAAAAGAAATGGGTTATGATATTGCAAATGCCTTAATATTCAGAGAAGGAGGAATCATTTTTTTAAACACGGAAATAATGTTCTTAATTGTTGGGTCTTTTCTTTAACAATAGTTTCCAGCCCAAGGGCAAGTGCAAGACAGAGCAGACATAAAGAATTGCAGAGCCACTATTTTAATTTCTGGCATTCATAGCATTTAGTAGCCGGAAGTCTCAAAGGAAAACAGCTACTTTCATTTGTGCCTCCTGCAGCCACCCTGTCAGGGGAGAGGTCTGGGCTCAGAAAATGCAGCTCATTAAAATGAAGAATATTCCCCGACTTTGATATTCACAGTTCACTGGGGACTTACTACCTGTTCACTGAGCTATTTTGTCTGGAAGGGGGCTGCAACGCAGCAGACTCTACCTTAATTAAACTGCTTTAATCAAATTCATTAGGTCTCTAACATTTATAAAACATATTGAATTATGATACTGATATTCTTAGTATATATTTTTTTAAATTGTCAAGTTTTCTCCTTCCTTTATTTAATTGGTGCATTGAGCAAAATTCAGAACAATACTTTCATCTGTCTCATAAACGTCTTACTGGCAAGCAAGGTACATGCTCTTTGTATTTCCTTACAAACAACTACTGCTGCTTTCAGATGAGTAGAACTATTTTCTGAGCCTGTACACATTAAGTTTTCTAGTCATTATCTGAGAATGGATGATTTTTCATTCCAAATTGAATTCTGTAAATAAAAAAAAAAGTCATAATATTCTACTACCTACTTTTATTACCATATTGCAATTTGAGTAGAAAGGTTTAAAACATAGACATTCTTTATAAAAAGCCCAGCATGGCACACATCAATGCACTAATTGGGAAGTAATTGTTTATAATAGAGATATTGGCTCTAGACTTCTAAATATTTTTTCTGACCAGCTGGCTTCTGTAGACAGACTACAAAGGAACCCATTCTTGTGCTTCCTGGGAAATTTTTGTTCTCTCTTTTAATAGCTGTGAATAGCTTTGGCTCTGTTTGCTTTTGGCACAAAAGAACTTTGTAATTTCTTCTACATCCCAGCAGAGAAAATGGAATTTCTTGGGCAAAGTTTAGTAATCCCTAAAATTCTTTCTCTATGAGTAAATGTCAATTTATAAAATGATAGCCCCAGAATTACACACAAGTATTATATATTTATAATATATTATTTCTTATTTTAGTAAACATTAAATAAGTGTAGGACAATAAAAATGAGAGAGGAACAGGAAGGCCTTAAATTTGAGGTTGAACAACCTAACAGAAGAAAGCTATGAAAGTTACAAAAGCACAATTAATTTCCACTGTGCAACTCATGGGCTTATTCTTTGCAGGCAACAAGCTAGAGAAGAAAAATAATTCATCTTGATTATTTTTTAATCAGAAGTTATTAAAATCAAAAGTTATTACATTTGAATTTAACTCACTGTAGATATCAACAGAGTATGTCCAGGTTTATATAGTACCAGAAGTGCTTTGGAAAAACGTAAATTATCAGTGAAGGTAAGTATTTGAAGATAAGGTAATAAAGGTACATGTAGGTCAGACTATAAAATGTTTGAATGCAAGTTAATGATTTTATATTTCAAGCTATGGGGAGCCACTGAACATTTCTGATTAACAGATTGACATAATTTAAATCATTTTTAAGAGCAGTAATCTGATTATGGAACTCAAAATGGATGATGGCATAAAAAAATTAAACAGAAGAATATGAATTGAGGAGATTGATCATCTGTTGTGAAGTGACAGGTAGTGAAGGTATTTTGAAAGCAGAGAACATGAGACTTTGGAAATGCAGAACCAGACATCTGGAGAGTGATGTTCTCCAGACGTAAACATTTGGAAGTCTGATGCAAATAAAGGAGTCCTAAGAGCAGGTGAGAACGACAAGGAGAGGACAGAAAAGGCAAAGAAAAGAGTTGAGATTTTAATTCTGGGAATAGTCCACACTGGGTGGGTAGAAAGAAGAAACATGTATAATTAAGGAGACAGAGAGTTGTCAATATAAGTAGGAAGAAAACTAGAAAAAGTAGCATCCTCATTAAATTCAACAAAGGAAAGAGCTACTGCAGGAAGGCTCATCCAAAGGGTCAAATGTGAGCAAGGATGAGAAAAATCAAGGCTGCCAAAGGCCGAAGGACTGAGAGGTGTGGGTGTCATGGACGACTTTTGTGGGCAGAATTTAACACAGTGGTCAAGAGCAAAGAACGCCTATAGGTTATGGAAGCAGTGGGCAGCGCAAATGTGTGGCTCAGGTCAGGCTGCTGAGAACAGCAGCGTGGGGAATGTGGGGAAAGAGTTATAGAATAAAGCGAAGGATTTTCTTTTTTTTAATTAAGACAATGACTGAAGTTTATTGGGGTAGAAATGGAAACAATGGACTTCCTTGGTGGCTCAGACGGTAAAGCGTCTGCCTACAATGCGGGAAACCCAGGTTCAATTCCTGGGTCTGAAGGATCCCCTGGAGTAGGCAATGGCAACCCACTCCAGCTCTTGCCTGGAAAATCCCACGGATGGAGGAGACTGGTAGGCTACAGTCCATGGGGTTGCAAAAAGTCGGACACGACTGAGCGATATAACTTCCACTTTCATTGGAAATAAACTGTGAAGGAGAGACTGAGGCTGGTAAAAACCTAAGTGTGGGAGTTACAGAGAAGGAGTTAAGAAATAATGGGACAGGGTTTATATCATGTTCCTTAGGTTGGCTGCGCTATCTGGACACCTAAACACCCACTTTATCAGTGATCTAGAAATACTCTAGCAGTGACTATGTTCATAGTAAATCCATTGTGAGTCATAGTATATTAAGAATTATATTGCAAAAACATGTAAATCTGAACGTATATATCTTTATTGGATTCTTCTCAAATTTTCTGTGAGTGAAAAGTATCAATATGAAGAATTCATATTTATTGAGGTGCACAGCAGAGCACTCTGATAGAACTTGAAATAATAAACAATATCCTTTTGAATATGCAATTTCATCAGAAAACTGCAAAGGGAGAAAATTAAGTTCTTTGACACACATTCATAGTCACTTAGAAAACTTTTGAGAATTGATGTTATTTGTGAGTGGTCACTTTAATATTCCCTGGAGAAGGAAATGGCAGCCCACTCCAGTACTATTGCCTGGAAAATCCCATGGACAGAGGAGCCTGGTAGGCTACAGTCCATGGGGTCGCAAAGAGTCAGACACGAGAGAGCGACTCCAACTTTCACTTTAATATTAATGATGTAAATGCACTATTTCTAAAAGAAAAAAAAATGACAGGGAGATAGTTCCTAAGTATGAGAAGTCTATAAATTATGAAGATAAATATAGGATGTTTTGCTTGTATCTAGTAGCCAGTGAGGAAGAACTATAACTGGTTCAGACAATGATTCATTGATTTCCCAGGGGATGTTTTTTCCTAGGTAGATAAGGAGTGTCTTTGAGATTTTCTATAACCATCTCCTTGATCTCAGGAAATTCACAGATAACCACATTTCCCCTTTCTAACACCTACAGGTAGAGCCATCCAAATCACTTAAGGTCACCCTGGGACTATATAAACTGCATCTACAAGCTATCACTCCTGAACTACAGAATTCTCCTAACCCCTTTTTTTTGCCCTTTTTCATTGCTTTTACTCTTGGATTTCCGATCTTACCAATCCAAACATATTTCAGCTCCAATTTCAGTCTAGTTCCTTGAATTGACTACTATGATTTTGACCTCACATTTCCAGCCGACTTGGGCATATCTTTAGGTAACAGACTCAGTGTCTTCCTGTATCCTTGATAGAACACAATATGAGGTACAACATGCAAAAGTAAAAGTGACCAGTTTGACCCAAGCTGTAGTTACCCCATGTCTATTGAGAAAAGAGGACCAAACAAAATCTTAATCAAGACTCAGTTCTCCAATTTGTTCATTTACCTGGTGGCATCATTTGAAATCTGTTTTTCAAGAAGGAGATTGTGAGTCATTTGGTGTCAATATTTTACCTCAACAATAACAAATTCAAATAAAAACTTAAGATATAAACATGGGCAGGAGTGCCTAAATGAGCTTCTTTTCTGCAATACTTCCACTGTTGCAGTCAGAACAACATACATAACAGGAGCTACAAGTATGTACTTCTGGTGGTTCTGAAGAGGATTAAATTCTCTCATATTTGCATTTAAAGTTGGCATTGCACAATAAAAAGATACATGTAAAAACGTATGCTAATAATTTAAAATTTAATTTTAGAATATTATTAAATAAAACTTTAAAAAACACCATTTCAAAATGATAGAGGGACTGTGGAAGAAAAGAGTAAGCTTTACATTTTAGTGTCTTCAATCATATTTGTTTATTGCCTTTTGAATAAAAAGTACCAATTTTTCACTGTGCCTCCCAAAATTGTAGCTGGGTCTGCTCTGTAACATTGGAGATGAGGCCCTCATGACTTATTTTTCAAAACTAGAAAGACTGGAAAAGTCCATTTCAGGCATAAGGAAACATCAGTGCAAATGATTGTTGACAGGAACAAGCCAATTGTGTTCCTGAAACAGAAAGTCAAGTCTCTGTAATCGCAAAGAAAGTGGTCCAAAATAAAGTCAGAGTGGTAGGCTGGGGCCAGGCCACATAGATTTTAAAATAATTTCTCCTCTCTGAATTGGGTAGCCTACTGAAAGCTGAACTAAGGGGAGTTGCACTATTGATAGAGATCATAAAAATATTATCTTTGTATTATAAAATGGAAAACTGACTATTGCCAAAAATCCTCTTCTGGTACAAACATTTAGTGTACAAACACTTGGTATAACAACAATCACCAACACATACACACACACACACACACACACACACACACACAGTGAGAACTCAGGTTTTCAGATGCTTTTGCACCCATACAGACTAAAGAACAACTCGCTGGCACAAGGAAGTAGAGAAGAGGCTTGGAGTGAGTCAAAGAAACTGAAAACCTCCTACACAGACTAAGATTATTTACAACACAATTAGTAAGACAGTGGGAGACTTGAACACCATATGTAAACTGCATGCAAGAGAATGTATGCCAAAAAGTGAATGCATATTAATTTCAAA
This sequence comes from Bos taurus, assembly GCF_002263795.3. Classification (NCBI taxonomy): domain Eukaryota; kingdom Metazoa; phylum Chordata; class Mammalia; order Artiodactyla; family Bovidae; genus Bos; species Bos taurus. The sequence goes on along the minus strand of NC_037354.1, from coordinate 11,929,018 downwards.
TGAAAAATGTGTAAATATGTTTAAATGACCCTGACAAAAAGCCAGTGAAGTAACAGCGTATAGCCCACATAATTTGACAAAACAAACAAGGAGACAGCTAGTATATCCCACAGATTTTCAAGCATAAGGCACAATGATAGTAATTCATAGATTGTATAAAACATGGAAATAATTAACCATTTAGAATCAAATACTTTAAAGCACTACCCACCAAAATTGGTAATATATTTAAGTGGAATTAGATAGAAATTTATAAAATTCAATGTTAGAAAAGAAAATTAGACTAGACATTTAAGAGAAAAGCATTCACTTCAAGAGGATAGAAAAGTTACAAAAGAGGAAAAACATTGAAAGTTAAATGAAGAAAATTTAAAATAGAAGCAAAAAAGTAAAATAAAAGATAAACTCATTGTAAAAGATAGAGAAAACCATCAATTGATTTTTTTAAAGCTAATAACATGGACAAACTTCTAACAAGACTGATCAAGGAAACAGGATGCTAATAAAACTTTTAATAATAGAAAATGACTGTAACTAAAGAAACAAATCATAAAAGAATACTCAGAAGAACTTTACATCAATGAATTTGAAAGCTTAGCAGTGAAATTTTCAGAAATGTTGTCATAGACTTCATCAAGGCTTCAAGGGACCAATCACTCAGTTATTGTTGAAACATACCCAGAGAATATCTTTTTATGAGACCAGTTGATCTCTGCAGAAAACGTCATTAATGAACACTATAAAAATAAAAATGTGTGTATCAACATACATGCAAAAATGTTAAATACTATATTAAAAACTATAACCAAACATAAAAAGTACCCTATGATTAAATAGGGTCCACACTGGAACTACAAGGATGAGTTAACACTAGAGAATCTTTTACCATGATCTACCAAAGTGCTGAATATTAAGTGGAGGAAAAACATAATATCTCAAAATGTGTAGTAAAACAAAAAAGAAAACTCAGCATCTGGTCACATATATCTTTATAAAATACAAAAGTCAAACTAGCAATTGTACTTAATTTTATTAGTTCTGATGGGTTTCCACTAAAATTCTGTAAAACATCATTCAAATAGTAAATTATTAGAAGTTCTACTGTTACATCATAACTTCCTACTCAACATTACAATGAAAGGACCAGTCAATGCAAGAAGACTGAGAAAAGAAATATGGATATGAAAGGTGGACAGAAGAAATCTTGAAATACTGTTAATATTGTTCAGTGATGATTATTTGCATATAAATAATGAGAATCTATAAATAAGATAAACAAAGACAAGTATTCTGGATGCCAGATAAATTAAAACAAAAACAAAAAAGACAGCAACATTCCTCTATAGCAGCAATACCAAATTAAGTAGTGTTAACTTACTAATTCTAATCAAAACAGCACAAACCTTTAAAGTAATAGGTAATAAATCTAAAAAATGGTATAGTGTTTATATAATTATTATAAGATTATATTGAGGGACACAAAGAGAGATCTCAGTAAATGGGAGAAGATGCCATGATTATGGATGAAAATATTTAAGACAGTAAAATGTTCATTGGCTACAAATTAATTTATAAAATGAGTACAATATCTCCCCCAACATATTATAGATTTTTTTTGTTCTTAAAAGTTTTTTTGTTTTAATTTTCAAATATACTTTCAGAACTAAATCTGGCATGAATGTATTTGGCTTGAATAAGAGGAGGAGCAACTAATAGCTAAATAGCAATACCAGAAGCTGGCAGCCCAAGTCTGTAAAACTCCAAGGAAAGGTTATTAAGGCAACACTCACTAACTCCATCATCCTTCGTGTGTGGCTCCTATCACCACGTTCAAGAGTGGCTGCTGTAACTTCAGGTAAGGGTTTGTGTTATATATTGGAAGAAGGAAGAAAGGCAACATAAGACAGAAGGGAGAAAAAAACAAACAAAAACCTCAACCCCACATTTCATCATTTGTGAGTGGCAGAACACTGACAAATGCCATCCCAGTGGGAGAAATTCTGAGCAGACAGTTTTGTTGTTTGTTGTTTTTGGGTTTTTTTAGGTTTTTAGTTCTCTATAATACAGACACTCATCAGAATGTTAGTTTTGTGAAGGCAAGCATCTTTGTTTTCTTTATAGATGCTTTCCAGTTGCTGAGAAAAGCCCCAGAAACATAGGAGGTGATCAATAAATGACAAATTCAAGGAAATGACATTAGACAATAAAACTTCTAAAATTATAGCAAAATGTCAAGATGTGTTTTTATGCAGATTAGAATGATACATTTGAAAGGGAAATATTAAATATTTGGGGAAGAATGAGAACTATTGGGTGAATTGAATAAGAAAGCAAGAGTGGATATGATTCAAAGCAGAAAGGACATTGGTCCTTCTATTAATTGTGAAAGATACAAAGACAGTATGGGCATAATAAATATTAGTAGATGGTAGATGGGCATACATATAAAAGGAACAGAGAAATTTCTCTGTGATATGAAAATAATGGTTCTTTATCCTTACAAATAGCTGTGAAAAGAAGAGAAGTGAAAAGCAAAGGAAGAAAGGAAAGATATAAACATCTGAATGCAGAGTTCCAAAGAATAGCAAGAAGAGATAAGAAAGCCTTCTTCAGTGATCAATGCAAAGAAATAAAGGAAAACAACAGAATGGGAAAGACTAGGGATCTCTTCAAGAAAATCAGAGATACCAACGGAACATTTCATGCAAAGATGGGCTCGATAAAGGACAGAAATGGTATGGACCTAACAGAAGCAGAAGATATTAAGAAGAGATGGCAAGAATACACAGAAGAACTGTACAAAAAAGATCTTCATGACCCAGATAATCACGATGGTGTGATCACTGACCTAGAGCCAGACATCCTGGAATGTGAAGTCAAGTGAGCCTTAGAAAGCATCACTACATGTAAAATATCATGTATGAAACGAGATGCCAGTCCAGGTTCGATGCACAATACTGGATGCTTGGGGCTAGTGCACTGGGACGACCCAGAGGGATGGTATGGGGAGGGAGGAGGGAGGAGGGTTCAGGATGGGGAACACATGTATACCTGTGGCGGATTCATTTTGATTTGGCAAAGCTAATACAATTATGTAAAGTTTAAAAATGAAATAAAATTTTAAAAATAAATAAAAAAAAGAAAGAAAGAAAGCATCACTACAAACAAAGCTAATGGAGGTGATGGAATTCCAGTTGAGCTATTCCAAGTCCTGAAAGATGATGCTGTGAAAGTGCTGCACTCAATATGCCAGCAAATTTGGAAAACTCAGCAGTGGCCACAGGACTGGAAAAGGTCAGTTTTCATTCCAATCCCAAAGAAAGGCAATGCCAAAGAATGCTCAAACTACCGCACAATTGCACTCATCTCACACGCTAGTAAAGTAATGCTCAAAATTCTCCAAGCCAGGTTTCAGCAATACGTGAACGGTGAACTTCCTGATGTTCAAGCTGGTTTTAGAAAAGGCAGAGGAACCAGAGATCAACTTGCCAACATCTGCTGGATCATGGAAAAAGCAAGAGAGTTCCAAAAAGGCATCTATTTCTGCTTTATTGACTATGCCAAAGCCTTTGACTGTGTGGATCACAGTAAACTGTGGAAAATTCTGAAAGAGATGGGAATACCAGAACACCTGATCTGCCTCTTGAGAAATGTGTATGCAGGTCAGGAAGCAACAGTTAGAACTGGACATGGAACAACAGACTGGTTCCAAATAGGAAAAGGAGTACGTCAAGGCTGTATATTGTTACCCTGTTTATTTAACTTCTATGCAGAGTACATCATGAGAAACGCTGGACTGGAAGAAACACAAGCTGGAATCAAGATTGCTGGGAGAAATATCAATAACTTCAGATATGCAGATGACACCACCCTTATGGCAGAAAGTGAAGAGGAACTCAAAAGCCTCTTGATGAAAGTGAAAGTGGAGAGTGAAAAAGTTGGCTTAAAGCTCAACATTCAGAAAATGAATATCATGGCATCTGGTCCCATCACTTCATGGGAAATAGATGGGGAAACAGTGGAAACAGTGTCAGACTTTATTTTTCTGGGCTCCAAAATCACTACAGATGGTGACTGCAGCCATGAAATTAAAAGACACTTACTCCGTGGAAGGAAAGTTATGACCAACCTAGACAGCATATTCAAAAGCAGAGACATTACTTTGCCAACAAATGTTTGTCTAGTCAAGGCTATGGTTTTTCCTGTGGTCATGTATGGATGTGGGAGTTGGACTGTGAAGAAGGCTGAGCGCTGAAGAATTGATGCTTTTGAACTGTGGTGTTGGAGAAGACTCTTGAGAGTCCCTTGGACTGCAAGGAGATCCTATCAGTCCATTCTGAAGGAGATGAGCCCTGGGATTTCTTTGGAAGGAATGATGCTGAAGCTGAAACTCCAGGACTTTGGCCACCTCATGTGAAGAGTTGACTCATTGGAAAAGACTCTGATGCTGGGAGGGATTGGGGCCAAGAGGAGAAGGGGACGACAGAGGATGAGATGGCTGGATGGCATCACTGACTCGATGGACGTGAGTCTGAGTGAACTCCGGGAGTTGGTGATGGACAGGGAGGCCTGGCGTGCTGCGATTCATGGAGTCGCAAAGAGTCGGACACGACTGAGCGACTGATCTGATCTGATCCCAATTTCTAATTACTTTGTCACTACATACAACTGGTTCACAAATATGGAAACGGAAGATCTGGGGACAATGATTTTGGCGTCATCTTTTATACTTTAAGGTTTATTATTTTTTTCTGTTTTCCCAACTGGGTCACAAATATGGAAATTTAAAGTCTCAGGACAATAATGTTGGCATTGTCTTTTATACTACTAGAAGCGGACAGCAAAGCTTTCTTCTACTCCATATTTTAAATGCATTCAGTTATGCTTTGTTGAATATAACAACCTATATTTCTCACACCATCAAATATTCTAATAAACTTTTATTGCTAAAGTTTGTCTATTTCATGTATACTGTTGTAGAAACTGCTATGATCAACTGCCTCAACTTCCTTAGATCCAGTGTCAAATAATATCATGACAGTGCCTTCAAAATTGTTTTGCGCTAAGTGCTCTGTGGGCCCAGTGCCAACATAAAATGTCTGAGCCCTAGGGACTATCTGAAGGTTTAAAGTACCCTATTTCCTTACCCTCTTCCTCACTCAACTCTCACTGAGGGAGAAATAAACAAAACTATGTTACACATAATGAATACTATGTGAAAGAATTTCTACATTTCTTAAAATAATGTATCATTTAAGTAGCAGTCTGTTACAATTAGGAGAGTAGTCAAGTTGGATATTCCAACTCCTTCAACTGCTTCAACTGTTTAGATTTATGTTTGAAAGGATACTAATCTTTCCCTTAATAATTTTAAAGTGGTATTATTTTAGACACAGGGGTAAGAATTGTGGCTTTATTTCCTGACTTATAATTGTGGAACCTTAAAAGCTAGAGGGGATTTAGAGATTTAATCCAGTTTCCTCTTTTTTCCAGTGAGGAAATGTAGTAATTTTAAATTCAGAGATTTGCCTGAGTTAGGAAAAGAGCTGAGATACAAATTCCAAATTCTTATTTAGGTAAAAATTTATTCCACCCAACATTTGTTAGGTCATTATAACACAGATTCCATGTTGTAAATATATTTGCTGTTTATCACCTACTGCTGAGTATGAACTGGCTACACAGATACTGGTTGATGTATGTTGATGATTCTCCACCATTTCTAACATAAACCTGCTCTGAAGAGGACATATCTTCTGGGAGTGGGATAACCTCCCCCATTTCCATCCCCCACTCTGCTTTTTCTCTGACAAGGAAATTTTGATGAATTGTGTTTTCTAGTTTTTATTACAGAAATTTGTGTAATACCAAGTATGTTTCTTTTTTCAGATTACATGTCTTTAACCTACTCTGATTTTTATATACCCCACCACCACACACAAACATGTCAGTGAATCTCATCTCTGATTTAGATGAAAACTCCTAGTGGGCAAAATTTGATTATTTTAGTCTTTTTCTTAAAGGACCCAATGAAAAAAATCTCTGTCTCAATTATGTCCTTAATAATAATGTTGAATATTTAACATTTGATGAAATTTTTATTATTATCTAGCCGGCAGTTTTCACAATTTGTTTTTGAAGAGAGTTTCAAAAAGATGTACAGCTCATCATATCTCTTAAAAATCAAATTTATTCTTAAACCATCTAAAATCTAAGGAATATAATAATCCAATCAATTACAGTGAACAATTGCTTTAGAATTATAAAATGTTCTTCTATATCCTTAAATTTTAATGAAAATTAACCTTCATTATTAAACAAAAAAGTTTTTTTTTTAATATGAATGTTTACTTGAGGTAATTACAGATTCATCTATTCAATATTACTCTCAATAGCTTTTGGGGGGACTTCATAAAGTGTCACAGTTGCAGTTGGATAAATGAGTACAGTGATATCTATTCAGTGATCTATTACATTTTTCTAACTATTAAATTTAAAGCTTCTTATTTTCATTTAATTGCTCATGCATCAGTTTAACAGTTCAGACAAAATTTCCAATTTATCACTCACAAATTGAAAGTAAATAGCTTAGTTGGAGTTTGAGAAAAATAAAATTCTTCAGAAATAGTAGTTTCTAAAGACTTTAAAGTTCATAATTAAATGGACTGAGTTATGATATTAATAAGATATACACAGGAAATTTAAAATATCACACAAGCAGAAAGTTGTAAGGAGCTTTGAGCTCTCATTAAAGTTCTTAAAATATATATTGAAATTATTTATTACCAGTCTCTTGTTGTCAACTTTACAGTTATTTTACCGATTATCTGAGCACCCTGCGTCCTTGATTCCCTTACAATGAATTGTTCCTGTTTTAATACTCAATTGGTTTTGACTTTTTGAAAAGTGTATTTTATATTCACTGTGTGTAAAAGTTGCTCAGCTGTGTCCGACTCTTTGTGACCCCATGGACTATAGCCTGCCAGGTTCCTCTGTCCACGGAATTCTCCAGGCAAGAATATTGGAGTGGGTGAAGTGAAAGTTCTCAGTCATGTCTGGTTCTTTGTGACCCCATGGACTGTATAGTCCATGGGATTCTCCAGGCCAGGATACTGGAGTGGGTAGCCATTCCCTTCTCCAGGGGATCTTCCCAATCCAGGGATTGAACCCACGTCTCTCGAGTTGCAGGAGGATTCTTTACCAGCTGAGCCACAAGGGAAGCCCAAGAATATTGGAATGGGTTGTCATACTGTCCTCCAGAATCTTCCTGACCCAGGGATCAAACCATCTCTTATGTCTCCTGCACTGTAGGTAGATTCTTTACCACTGAGCCACCAGCTGTTCCGTTCTCCAGGGGATCTTTCCAATCCAGGGATCAAACCCAGGTCTCCTACATTGCAGGCTGATTCTTTACTCTCTGAGCCACCGGGTCACTGCTGCTGCTGCTGCTGCTAAGTCGCTTCAGTCGTGTCCGACTCTGTGCGACCCCATAGACGGCAGCGCACCAGGCTCTGCCGTCCCTGGGATTCTCCAGGCAAGAACACTGGAGTGGGTTGCCATTTCCTTCTCCAATGCATGAAAGTGAAAAGTGAAAGTCAAGTCGCTCAGTCGTATCTGACTCTTAGCGACCCCATGGACTGCGGCCCACCAGGCTCCTCTGTCCATGGGATTTTCCAGGCAAGAGTACTGGAGTGGGGTGCCATTGCCTTCTCCACTACCTATACACAAAGCAGTATTTTTTTCCTAAAATATATGCCTTGAAGATAGGGTTTATAACATATCTTTATATCATTTATACATTTTAATTGAATATTATATATATATATATATATTTATGACCTTTAGAGTCAATCTCCTTATCTGAATTATAACACTGTCTTAAGTATTTCCTGTATAAGGAACTTCCTTCTGTACAATGCCCACAGATGGAGATTTCTTAATTCAACACCTTAATTAAGGAATAATGATAATAAATTAATAAGAAATAGCAATAATAATCTTTATAAAGTACTGTTGCCCAATAGAACTTTCTACAGTGATGGAAATATTCCATATCTGTGTCATTCACTACCTTACCTACTAGAGGCATATCAGTATTGTGCACTTGGAATGTAGCTACTGTGACTGAAAAACTAAAAATTTAATTTAAATTTTAAGAGCAACATGTAACTTACAGCTACCATTTTGGAGAGAACAAATTCAAAGTACAAATTCCTCATCTTGATTAGTTGTGATAGGTGCTTTCTAGAAAAAAAAAAGGGGGGGTGATTCTATGGTCAAATTTTTTTTAAGTTTGCATAATGATTCTTTTCTTAAGGATTTACTGTTCACCTAGAAAGAATTCTGAGGAGCTATGTAGTACTGAGTGACTGAGCGCACACACATACACACACACATATATATATTTAATTTATTTAGTTTTTTCCAATAAAACTTTTTTTAATATAAATTTATTTATTTTAATGGAGGTTAATTACTTTACAATATTGTATTGGTTTTGCCATACATCAACATGAATCCACCATGGGTATACATGTGTTCCCCATCCTGAACCCCCCTCCCACCTCCCTCCCCGTACCATCCCTCTGGGTCATCCCAGTGCATCAGCCCCAAGCCTCCAGTATCATGCATCGAACCTGGACTGGCGATTCATTTCATATATGATATTATACAAGTTTCAATGCCATTCTCCATAAAAACTTATACTGTACAATTTGTTTTCTTATTTTGGTTTTGCTATTTGCTTTGAAAGGAAACATTCTGATCTAGGGAATAATGTAAAAACTTTAGCAGGTCTGGGAGGCCACTAAAAAATAAAAGGCAAGCCCCACATTCTCTGCTCCAGTAAGACAGTTTATTTGTTTATTCTGCCCATTATATACATTTCCCACAATTTCTCATTCTGGATATTTTCTCTATTTTCTTTCTTCTATTTAACTAAAGTCTGTTCCCTCAATGCAGAAAGTACTCAAAGAATACTCTTTTATATATATACACATATATATATAATGTAGGGTCTTTTTTGTATCTACTCTAAATGCTTTGTACTGTAAGGTTATTCTTCTATTTTGAGGCAAAATAGGTGAACCTGATTATTTTAAAAATAATTCTTAAATTTTACCCTTAAAAACCAATTCTCAGGACTTCCCTTTGGAGAAGGAAATGGCAACCCACTCCAGTATTCTTGCCTGGAGAATCCCAGGGATGGGGGAGCCTGGTGAGCTGCCGTCTGTGGGGTCACAAAGAGCTGGACAAGACTGAAGTGACTTAGAAGCAGCAGCAGCAGCAGCAGCAGCAGCGGGACTTCCCTGGTGGTCCAGTGGATAAGACTCTGTGTTCCCAATGCAGGGGAACTGGGGTTTGATCCCTGGTCAGGAAACTAGATCCCACATGCCACAAATAAAGACCCCAAATGCCATAACTAAGACCCTAAGCAGCCAAATAAATAAATAAACATTAAAAAAAACACAATTCTCATATCTTTTTATTATCATGAAAAATATTATTTCCCTTCTGTTCTTTCAGCTAAATTATCCAAGTTTCTTTCTCCCTAGTCATCAAGTTTTTACCTAGCTATGCAAAACTTTAGCTATAAAATATGACTTTGAACCACATCTAAGGAAATCTTAAGACAGAAAATAGCTTGTAATAAGAATTAAGGGAAGGATATATGGTGGAGGGGGGGAATGGAGAGAGATGTTACTATCCTCAATAATTGACACCGAAAATTGTAAACCTGATCTCTCTTCTTTTCATCATATAAAAAAATCAAGTAGATTGCAATTTATTTTTAGCAAGAAATTGTTAAGTCAGTTTTGAAGGATGATATGATACTTAGACCAAATCCCTTGGATAGAAACAACAGCAAAATTGATCATTAAAAAAAAAAAAAAAAAGGAAAAAAAAAACAGTTGATCTACAAAATGAAAGAGCCATTCGATATTAGAAAACTTCTGGTCTACAGTTCCAAACATTTCTAGTTTCTGACATTTCAAGGAGATTTAGTTTTGATCTCAGAGAACTCCAACAAGGTCTCAAGAATAATATTTTCTAAGCTACTATACTTAAAATAAGAGAAGATAATGAAAAGATAATTTTTAATGTGCACATAATTTATATATATATAAGTAAATAAATATGGACATATTTACATATGTAATATTACTAGTGATTATCACAAATTTTAAAATGTCTAACATTATAGAATTTTTCACTTTTGGGTAATTTTAGTCCAGCTTTAATTTTACTTAAAAAATATAGAGCTGGGGTTAATTTAATATAGGATTGATTGTAATAAATGAAAGGTAAGATTTTAGAAATGAAAACCCTTTGTTTTCCACAAGCTTGATAGTATAAAATGTCATTTTTGTCAGTTCTTACATCCTCTCAAAATGGTTTTGATTGATAAGATAGCAATTTGAGACTGAGGTATTTTATTTTGAAATGAAGAGGTGACCAAAAAAAAAAAACAAAAAAACCCATAAGACTTCTACTTTAGTAGAGATAAGAACAGCAGAATTCTTAGATTCTTAAACCAAAACTGTAAGAGGACAGTGGTCCAAGGATCCATATAACAGATAATATTAATGATCAAAATCAGATAAATGTCCCAAAACATACAAATACCTATGAAAGAAACAGTTCTTCTAAAATATGACCGCACAGCAAAAGTGAATAAAAAAATCTACCTTCTGGCTGGCATATCCACCCATGTAATCCTACCTCAGACCCGAAAGACTCAGTTACACCAGCCCAGTACACTGATAATGCCTGAAACAACATGTTTTCTCCAAGCCTATTCAATTCCAGATTATTCCAAACACATTCCATCATGCCACCATATGCTTCACTCCTTTATCCCCATGTGAGGATATGCTTCCCCACGTTTCTATTTATAATACACTTACTGGTTCATCAACTCACAAAGGTTAAAAGGAATAGTAGAATGTATTTAGAATAAAAGTACAAATCTCTGTCTCAGCGTCTCTCTCTCTCTTGTGGGCTTAGGGAAGAGAAGAATGATTCTTTTAAATGCCTGTTTTATTTTTGGAGACTTGATTGGTGTTATCATACCTGACATATATCAGATACATCATCTTCCTAACTTACAAAGTAGCACACAGATGGGCTTAAAAAATACATGAAGAGTAAAAAGATACAATATAAAAACATGTTATTAGACTATTACTACCATAATTATGCTGTATTTCTGCTATATCTTGAAATATACATTTATTTCAAATGGATGGCATACTTAGGATTTAATTTTAATTCTAATGTTGAAAATCAAATAAGCATCACTTAATAGATCTATATATTAACAATAATCAAATAATTTAAAAATATTACCCAGTATTTTTCATCCAGTTATGCGGCAACCTATTCTTTTTATATACACACAGTATTTTTAAAAGCAAATGTTAACTTTTCAAAAATCCATTCTATGAAATCTACATAAATTCAAGAAATCTTTTTGTTATTGAAACAAAATGAAAATTATATTTCCTCTTCACTTAATGTGTAATGTATTCCTTAACATCTTGTGACTGACAGTTTATCTAGTTGGAAGCTATAACATAGATTTATGAAGAAAAACATGTCTAAAACTAAGAATATATGTAACCAATTAACTGAACATGATTCAACATTTGAAATGATTTTCTTTAATTAGATATTTTAATCTCCTTTCCCTTTTCTGTTTAAATCATATAAATGAAATGTTTTTACTTAAAATGGATTAAAGGTACACATTGTATAAAATCTAAATGACATTCAACACTGCAGGCCAATTCTGTGACTTGCTTATAACCAATTTGTATCACTAAACTGTAGTAAATGATCCTTAAGGTCCATGAGAAGAGTTCTATGGCCATGGTACTCCATATCAAAAGCCAAATGGCTGTAAATGTCAGCAGACAGAGGCTGAGTTTTGTGTTTTTATCAGATTGACAAGTGCAGGATCTACTACATAGTGACAGATTTTATTTTCTTGGGCTCCAAAATCACTGTGGATGGGGACTGCTGCCATGAAAAGCTAGAACAAACCTAGACAGTGTGGTAAAAACCAGAGCCATCACTTGACTGACAAAGGTCGGTATAGTCAAAGCTATGGTTATTCCAGTAGTCATGTATGGCTGTGAGAGTTGGACCATAAAGAAGGCTGAGTGCGAAAGAATTGATGTTCTCAAACTGTGGTGCTGGAAAAGACTCTTGAGAGCTTGAGAGTCCCGTGGACTACAAAGAGATCCAACCAGTCAATCCTAAAGGAAATCAGTCCTGAATATTCATTGGAATGACTGATGCTGAAGGTGAAACTCCAATATTTTGGCCACCTGATGTGAAGGACTGACTCATTGGAAAAGACCCTAATGCTGGGAAAGATTGAAGACAACAAGAGAAGGGAGCAACAGAGTATGAGATGCTTGGATGGCATCGCCAACTTAAAGGACATGAGTTCGAGTAAGCTCTGGGAGATAGTGAAGGACAGGGAAGCTTGGTATGATGCAATTCATGGGGTCACAAAGAGTTGGACATGACTAAGCAACTGAACAACAAAATAAGTAACAATTCTATCTTGAATGAAATAAAAGAAAGTATAGTGTATTACCCAAGTCTTTTTTACCATATATATCCTCCTATTTATTACAATATGAGTAATGTATCAAGTTGGAGGTACACTTCTTTATTTTTTCACAAAGCAGTCTGAGTCAGTATGAGGATACTAAGCCACCAATCAGAATTCTCAGAGATACTATGCAATTGCTTCTCCACCTTCAAAGAAGCATAAAGAAAGTGCTTTTCTGAAATAATGTAACCCTAGGACTTTGCACAATGGAACTTGAAAATTCCACAAATTATGACTAATGAGAGAGATTTAAGCATATGAAAATCTACAAAGGAAGCAGATTCATATTTTATTTAATTATCAGATGACATAAAATGACAATGAGGCAACATACAACAAATAAGTCAATTTCTTGAATAGATATTTAGAATGGCAGAAGAAAAGAAAAATTTAAAGCTCATTGCCATAATAAATACAATGCCTGCACATTTTATATGAAATGATTCTGTTTCATCAAAGTGAAACTCTGAACATCAAGCCCCAGAATTAATCAAAGTGGCTACAATGCATTTGAGCAGAAGCAGAAGTCTGACAAAGATGAATTGTGCAAAGAGATGCTGCTTCTAATTTTAGAAGGAAAAATTATACAGTCACCTTAATGAAGAAAGAGGGTTATGCATAGAAAACTCAGTAAGACTCTACACTCACAACTTCCTTGAAAATTCTACTTGCTAAAATATGTGTATCCTAGTCCTCTATTCCACATGATAATTGAAGTTTTACGGTATTAGAGCTTCTATTCAGCAAGTTCTAAGATAGTGTGCTGCTGTGGAATGAATGACACTCCCGCCCCTCCATACACACACACCACAGAAGTTCGTATGTTGAAGCCCTAGCCTCCCGTGTGACTCTATTTAGAATAACAAAATCATTTCAAGGTTAACTGAGGTCATAAAGATGGGGCCCTAATCCAGTAGCATAAGTGTCCTTCTAAGAAGAAACACCAGAAAGTCTTTTCCCTTTCTTTTTTCTCTCTACACTCACAAAGAGGTCATGTGACCACACGCCAAGAGGGTGGCTCCCTGCAACCCAAAGGAGAGCTCTTATGAGACACCAACCTTGCTAGCTCCCTGATCTTGGACTTGCAGTCTCCAAAGCTGTGAAAAAATATATTTGTGTTGTTTAAACCGTCCATTTTGAAATATTTTATTAAGACAGCAAAAACACACTAAGAGATGCACATTGTATATGTGTCAAACACACACACACACGCACACACACACACGCACACACACACACACCCCTCTAGAATGGTAAACAGAAATACTAACTATTACATGCAAAGAAAACAATAACAATCCTGTAACTGAGGTAGAGACAGGATGATAGTAAACAGCTATGCAGCTCTGGCAACTGAGAGCTCAGTGGAATGGAAATCAAGTAGAAAGAGTCAAGGACAGCTGAGACCTAGAGTGGGCATCACATCAGCACTTACACATCTGGAAAGAATTTGCTTCCCTTTCTGTCCTACTTGCCACCTGCTGCATCATCCTTCTTTATGTTTAACAATTCACTAATAGGTAGCTCAGGGGGTAAAGAACTCACCTGCAATGCAGGGGATGCAGGAGATGTGAGTTTGGTTCCAGGGTCGGGAAGATTCCCTGGAGGAGGGCATGGCAACCCTCTCCAGTATTCTTGCCTGGAGAATACCCTGGACTGAGGAGCCTGGCAGGCTACAGTTCATTGGGTCGCAAAGAGTCAGCCATGACTGGAGACTGAGCATGCACGCAGTAATTGTGTACGTATTGTAATAAAAGCAAATATTTATAAAGATTATGAGCTTTATGTAAATTGCTTTAACCAGCAGTTACTAAATTAAGCAAATTCATATGAAAAATGCACAGAATGTTTTTTTCCCCCCCTATTTAAGTAGGTGTCAACATTTGTCAATTAATCAGCCATTCCAACAAGCTTTTATTTGCTCATGCATTCCATATGGAGGGTCTGTAATGTTAGACCCCAGCTCAGGCACATGATAGACCACGATGCATAAGGAACACTGTTTCTGAGGCCATCACAGTGTAGGAAGGTATTTAAAGAGATGACAAAGAAATAGGACTTTTTAACAATATGCTGGGATAGGTGCTATGAGAGTTGAAAATAAATGTTGTGGGAAAAGCAAAAGGAGTCACAATCCCTGTCTACTAGAGGACGGAGTGCTTCATGCAGGAAGTGACACTTATGTTTAGTCATGAATAGGGTCCACATGGAGAAGGGGCAAGGGTAGGAGGATTCTAGAAAGAGAAAATAATTGATAAAAAATCAGGAAGCTGTTTAAGAAAACGGTATGTGTGTTCAGTGGAAAGTGGGGTGAATAGACCTAAGTCACGAAGCAGAGAGACCAGAGGAGCCTTGGAAGGCAAATGGAGGTTCCTTGGGAAGAACACTCAGGTACCAACACAGGAAGACGGATTTTGTAAGTGTTCACCAGGAAGGAACGTGGCCAGAGTTACTTTAGAAACCATAACCCTCACACCAGTATTGGGGGAAGAAATGGAACAGGATGCCAAGCATGGGGTGACCAATGAGTAGTTATTATAAAGTCCAAGGGGGTGAAGTTAAAATCTTGTACAGGAGCAGTAACAGAAGCTTGGTTTTTAAACATGAGGAGCACTCATAGGAAAAAAAAATAAATTTGTCATTGATTTTACAGGTAGTAAAATAGCAAAAAAAAGTTGTTTTTATTTATTAGATCTATTTTAGGAAAAAAGAATAATATATGAAATAAAATTTTTCTTTTGTTAGTTTTAAAAGATTTCACAGACAGCCACTCAAAGGAAATAGTCTTCTGGGAAACAATTTGTGGAACACAGTCATAAATTTATAATTTTCTGGAAATTCTGTCATGATTTTAATCCTAAAACCAAAGTTATAAACAAAGAGAAAAAATAATACCTGCCCACAAGTGTCAAAAAGGAAAATAATTCCTTGTGAAAATATTCAGTTGTTGCGGAATGAAAAAAGAAATAAGTAGACTTTGCAGAAGAGATAGGCCACTTTGGTTTGCTTCACATACATTTCTCTACAATATTGCAAATGGGGGACCATGCTGAGGGGTGAAAAGGAGCATATGGTCTAATTTATGATGGTTTTAGACTCTAAGTAAATATGAGAATAACTTATGGTTGGAACAGTACAAAATAGGGCTGGCCATGATCATCTTTTTCAATTATGCAGCAAAGATCTTAAGGTGCTAAGTTCTTTTGATGACGACTCATTTTAGCAACCGAAAATTATTAGCAATATTATTCTGGAAAATATATCTCATGATGTTTACAGCTCAGGATGTTTCACACTGTGCTACATAGTAAATACCTATTAGAGAGAGTCTGCAACATTTCCATGTATATTTTAATAGGATGAGGAGCTGTGTTAAATTTGCGCTGCTTGTCTACACTTGGACAGACTGATATATTTTTACTTAATGTAAATCCATGTTTGCCTAAATTCTGCTTATACGCATGCAGGATCATTAGGTACATTCACTGTACAATCATTATTTTTGAGCTGCCTTTATAACTAAGAGGAGAGCCATGTCAGAATAAAGATAATTTTTGAATCAAAAGCTTGAAAATTGGCCTTTTATTAGAGGGTTGGAAATAGAACTCTTATTTCTTGGGTGGTTAACAGGGTTAATCATTTTTTCTCCCCTTCTCATTCTGTATTTTTAGTGATACTTGATATATTGAGACAGATTTATTGCCTCAGCCTCACTAATTTTAGTTCTATAATAGTCATAACTATGATTCATTGAGCACTTGCTATTCATCAAGGAACTATACCTAGAATACATGTAATTCATGCATTTTTTAAACAACCCTGAAGATAGGCATTTAGCCCCATTTTACAGCTGACTAAACAGAAGCCTGTGAGTCAAGGTCACACAATCAAACTGGGGATTTGGACTCAAACAAAGCCTGATGAAAACAAAGGCCACCATCCTCTTCCCATTCTGCCTACCGCTTCTGTGCTCGAGGTGGGCGACTTAATGCATTTAGGTAGACCCCGATGTTTTTCAAGGTTGACTCTGAAATATGTCAGGAGAAACTCTGTGGCTTCCTGGCCGTGTTGCATGCTCCCTCTTTTTTCCTACTTTCTCATCAGATGTCTAAACTTGTATGACCTTTGCACTCAAGAATGAGGAATAGGAACAAAACCTGTCAGGTGTTGAGGGCTTGAGAGAGAGTCCACCTTGGCTATTCTTCTTGTATTGTTTTAGTCGCTCAGTCATGTCCAACTCTTTGGCAACCCCATACATTGTAGCCCACCAAGTTCTATTTCTATACTTCTATTACCCCAATTTTTTCCAGTGACAAAACTAAGGCTAAGAGAGAAAGTGGTTTATCCAGAATACTGAGTGAATTTTAGCGGCAAAACTAGAACTTGGACACCACAACTCCTTACTCTGAGTTCAGTAAGTCCTTTCCTGTTAATATTTTTTATATCAAAGTTCATATGCATACACCTGAGCATTCAACAAGCATTCTCTGACAGCATAGCATGTGTTGTCAGGCATTTAATAGGCACTAGAAAGAGAAAAACAGTTTTTCTCCCCCAAATCTTGGATGTGCCATTGAAATATGTACAAGACTTCAAGAAGAAAGTTCATAAGTAACAAGCTGTTATATCTTTATAACACCATTCTGAATCATCTGATTCATTCATTCATTCTTACCCCTGCTCAAGAAACACTCTTGTCTGCCTACTACGTGTCTGACACTGGAGAAATGAGAGGAAACCAAAGAGTATGGTTATCTGAGTTCAAGAGGTTTATGAGTTGGCATCCAGTTGAGGAAAAGTGACACGGAAAAATCTTATAGCACTGAGTGAATGACAACGAGAAGGGGAAACAGGATGGACATGAGAGACATTTGATAACAGAAAGGAAAATACAATTTTCAGAAAGTGTCCCTGATAAAGATTCCTTGAAAATAACAGACAGATAATTTACTAGAAATGTAATAGTCTCTCAGCTTCAGGAAAAAATCAACAAAAAAAGATAATCTTCCCTCTTTTTCTCTGCCTCACGATGTACCCTGCCTCACTCCCTCATCAGAGAAAATCGATTGTCCCAATCCAGTATCTAACATCTGACTTTAAGGTTACCCTAAGGGGCAAAAAGGAAAATGCAAAGAGGCAAAGCTGTAAGTTCATACCATGGGCTTCTCTGAAAAGCAACATGATTTCCCCCGACACATAGCAGCTGACCATCAATGCCAGCAAAAGTAAACAATATTCAACCCATTTACTCAAGCACCTGGATAGTTGTAAATTAAATTTCTGGAAAAAAAAAACACACACACACAACTAAATAGAAAGATAAGGAATACCTTTGGAGACATTAAAAACTGGAAAATAGGAGATCTCCTCTACATTGTTTGAAATGGATATTCTATAGAAATTCCATTTCCTCTTTAAACAATAAAGCCTGTATCAAGTAGCAGAAGCAGAATGGCTATTCTTGCCCTTGATAATCCTGTACTGTTGTCTCATTGCTGCCCAGAGACGGGCATCCCATCTCCTTATACATACCACAAGGATGTCCATGCCGATACCCTGATTCACGCTGGAGGTCTGTGTCTTGTTTCCGTCCTGATGTCCCTGCTCCTAAGCTCCCTCACATGTGAAGCTACTGATCCTGCTGGTGGTTGTAAACACCATCCCCTTTGTGAAACACCAGGACATATTGATACATTCAACTCCGTCATAAAGATCAGGAGCAGGAAAGTATGATTTTATCATATGTATCCAATATAGAATCACAACCGCTAGCACACATGTCCACACACACAAAACAAGCTGTTTGACTGTTTCTGAGTTTTCTGTTAATATTCATTTGCTACTTGTTCATTCAGTTTATCATCTGCTAGCTTTTGCTAGCAGGCAAGTGGGAGTCAGTGCCAAGGGCTTAAGGAAATAGTATAGGAAAAAAAATAAACTAAGGGAATTCTGTGCATTTTCTTAACTTCATTTGACAAAGGAGGAAGGCAGAACTTTGCCTTCATTCCTGGAACAACTTAATGCATCTAATGGACCAAATTGGTCGAAATCAGAATTGCATGGCTCCTGCATTAATTACGAGTACTAGAACCATGTTTTCTGTGGCTGGCTTCCCAAACACAAGGCGATGTTGCTCACACATTTCACTAATTTGTTTTCTTTTTTACCATGCATTTAATATCTCAATTAAAAAATTGTGAATCTCAGCTTTAACATTCACTACAATTGGTTGAGATTAACCCTGAAAATCCAAATGACACAGTTTGTAATTTTACACAGATTTACTTAGTGTTCTGCAGATGGTGTGTAGACACCGTTCTTTTCTTAAGACTAAGCCTACCTCACAGCCTGAAATCTTACCAGTGAGCTTAGGTACACTCTTCTGGTCACTACCAGCAAGTGACTCATTCAAATTCCAAGGCAGAATCCCAGAAAGTGTCCAGTTATACTTTATTTTAAGGCAGGCTATCTAAACTGCTATTGGGATATTCTTGGATTTGGGGATCCTCTAAGGCATCAGATACTATACCTTGGGAATTTCAAAGATCTTAATTTCAATACGGCATTTGTTGCTTTTATTCTGCACCAGTGTGGTCTGCAGCTCATTTGTAAAATAGGATATTGGCAGGTGTTAAACACAGGAGGAACTTATTAAATGCTAGATCATTCACTGATGGATAATTCAGTTTTTGAAAATGAGTAATTTGCCATATAATTTCCATTCTATTTATAAATACTGTTGCCAGGATGTTGAAATGCTGTATTCCCTGTTCCCCATTCTCATCCCAATTGTTAAATAACAATGCATTTTTTCTCTAGTCGAGAAAAGAAAGCACAGACACTTTTGTGTCTAGTTTGTATGATCTTTATACATCACTTTATTCTTCAGCTTTACTTCAGAAACTGTTGCAAAGGATCAACCAAGATTTGCAAATGAAGGGCAATTTTTTCCCAACTGTTCCTTATGAGTCACATAAAATACATTTTTCCTCCATAGCAGTGGTCGTATGGTAATAAGATGATAATGCAAATCGTAAAATACAATGCAGTAATCCAACTGAGTGCAAATAATTAGAGTCAGTCTTAGAATTTAAAAAATGGTCCATTTGGTTTCAGTGAGCATGTTATTTTTCTCCACACATAAATTCAAATCTTCTTCACTTAGTGACTAATTTGTTAATCAGTCAAGTCACCCAGGCTAGAGAACGTATCTACCAGAGTACGGTTCTTATCTTAAATGTAGACATATTTATTTTCTCTTTTGACTAATTAAAGATTCATTATGAGTATAAATGAAGATGTATTTAAAATAAATATTCTGGAATACAGCAACCATAATAAGGAAGAGAGAAAGAAGAGCTAACATGGACTAAATGTCTTGGCCAACCATTATACTGAACACATTAAGTGCTTTAACTGACTTAGTCCTAGAATGTGACTAAATAGATACTCTCATCTCCATTTTCCAGTGAGGAGATGGAGATACAAAGAGCTAACAAATGGTTTGGTTTTTTGGTTTCAGTTGCTAAGTCGTATCCAACTTTTGCGACCTCGTGGACTGTAGCCCACCAGGCTCCTCTGTCCATGGGATTCTCCAGGCAAGAATACTGGGGTGGGTTGCCATTTCTTTCTCCAAGGGATCTTTTTGACCCAGGAATCGAACCCGGGTCTCCTACCTTGCAGGCAGATGATTTACTGACTGAGCTATGAGGAAATGGCAGCAATTCTCAACTCTCATAATTATTACCTCCCTAAAAGAAACTTAGAATTTTTCCACAACTATTTTTGAAACAAAAATATATTATATCTCAGACAAAAAACTAATAAAGCATCCCCTTCTGTGTTAAACCTAAGTCTCTCAAGCACACATCTTGAGTCACAGGGCTTGAAGAAGAATCCATCTGAATGCCTCCCTCATCCACATCTTTACCTCCATTCATCCCTCAGTCCTTGGAGTTTGACATCTACTGGAACCACTGTCCTTGAGGAGCTCAGTTACGCCTCAGATGCTCGCATTTTCTGGACATTTTCTATCCTTTATTATAGTGACCCTCATAGTATATGTGACAGGACTCGGTTACATCTTTATTTTTGTAATGTTTGATTCTTGGATTCCATGACAACATGGCTGCCCTGCTTTGCATGTTTCACCTCTTTTACTGGACTGTTTTACCCCAACTTTAAATATTGATATTTTCAACTTTCTCAGTTGTTTATTCTCCCTTCAACTGTACACATATTTATGATGATTTTAATTTATCTGTAAGCTAACTTTACAGATGTCTTTTATAATTGTGGACCACATAATCACATACGGGAAGCCTCCACGGAGTCTTATGAAATCCAACTTCTAATATCTCTCAGGCTCATTTTTGTTTCTTCATCTCTACTATAGGAGGAAGAACAATATAGTAAAAGAAGCAAAGGACTTGGATCCAGACTATGATTCAAAGCCATATGCCCTCTACGCTGGTATACGTACAGTCTCCACTGAGATCTTTATCTTCTCCAAGTCTCAGTTTTGCCTGATTAGTATAATTGGACATAACCACACTAAAACCACGAGATGCTGATGAGAAGTAAATGAGTTAATACTTGGAAGGGACCTAAAATAGTGTTTAAAACTTAGTAAATAACCAGCATGTCTTCCTCCCACTTAGAATAGGCTTTTAACAAATGACTGTGTAGCCTGAAACACTGACTTCTAATTGGCTCCCTCTGGCTCTCCTCTCCTTTCCTTTAAAACCGATCTTCACACTGTGCTGATCAGATTTATAAACATAGATTTTAACAGCTCACTTGCTTACATGAACTTGTCCATGAACTCCATAGTGCCTAAAGGATTAGGTTAACACTCTCAAGCTTCCAACCCAGGGTTGTTCCAGCTCCCTTCTCAGCACCTTTTCCGGCTCCATTCCCACATCCCTTAGTCCATTACGTGGCCTGCTGATGGCTGCAAGTTCCATGTTCCCTCAAGATGCTTTCTTCTGACACCTGTTTCTCATCCTTCACTTAGCTCCCTCTGGTTGACCTGGCAAATTTCTAATTTTTTTTTTTAAAGATTCATCACATGTATATCTCCTTCTTGACATTTTTCTTGAGGTGGTAGAAACATTCCTCCTCTCATCCTATGATACACAACCTCAGGTTGAGTTCTTATTTCACTAGATTGACATCATCCTTATATCATCTCACCTACCTGTCTCTGGGCTTCATCTTATCACACCTGTAGTCTCATCTTTGATAGAGAGTAGACACTCATTCCAGAAGGCAATGGCACCCCACTCCAGTACTCTTGCCTGGGAAATCCCATGGACAGAGGAGCCTGTAGGCTACAGTCCATGGGGTCGTGAAGAGTCAGACACGACTGATTGACTTCACTTCACTTTTCACTTTCATGCATTGGAGAAGGCAATGGCAACCCACTCCAGTGTTCTTGCCTGGAGAATCCCAGGGATGGGGGAGCCTGGTGGGCTGCTGTCTATGGTGTCACACAGAGTTGGACATGACTGAAGCGACTTAGCAGCAGCAGAAGACACTCATTCACTAATCATTTACTGGATGAATTAGTGAAAGAATAAATGATTTTGATTCAGCCCATCATAAGCTCATGATATGCATACCTTTGTGTCAGTTAACACTGGTAAGTACTCAAAATACTGGTCAACACTTAACTGATTGCTTATTATGTGCTAGGAATAGGTTTAAGCATCTCACTGCAGTCATTTAATTTTCTTAATAGCCTTCTAAGGGTGGTTTCAACATAGAAAAGTTGATACATTTTCTTAGGTGGAATGACTTGAATTAGATGACAATTAACTCCAGAGCCCAGACTTTTAACTATTCTATAGTATTTTGACATGAATCTAAAAAAGTGTAATTTCTGAAAAACAGCAGTTGTTCTAAAAGCTGTGCGTGTATTTATGTTATGATTTACCACAGAAACATTTTTGAAAGAAAGACATATTCTGACCTTCTAAGAATTTTTTTTTTTCATTTCCAAGCTAAATAATTCAGGTTATCTGACCAACTTTAAATCTTTCATTTTACATAGAGCCTCCAAGGAATCAAATAGTTGGGAATATATTAACTGCAAGGTTTAAATTATAATGCTATAGCTTAACACAAAGAAATTAATTGAAAAAGTTTTAAGAAAATCATGTTCTTCTCCAATAAATGTTGCTACCTGGGGGCAAAGAATAGCTAGAGGGTTTATTGGGAATAAGTTTTTTTTTTTTTCCCTAAACTAATCTGGGATTTGTTGTAAATAATATGTTCACCTACCATGTAACCCTTTCATTTTATTTTAAATTCTATATGAGACATCTGATTAAATTTCTCTGGAATACTATTCTATCACATTACCTTTAAAAAGACTTTCTCTTTTTAAAACCCTAAAGGGGAATATATTTTTCTTGATGCAAATTTATATTATGCAATGAAATTATTATTTTTTTTTTTTTGCCACTTGTGAGTAGTTTTTAAGTTGAAATTAATGGTACTTCAACAGAGCTGTAAGTTTATTCTACAAATCTCCATAGAGCATTTTCTGTATTATGTTGATTCCCAAAAGAAAACAAAACAAATGAAAAATGATGTCCTCATTTATGATAAAATAAAAACTTAAAATTGCAAGTTTATTCAATTAACAAAAGGAAAATAATCAAAATATCATGCACAATGTCTTACAGATATTTTCATAAACAATTCCACATACTTCTAATACTGCTGATAATAAATATCTCTTTCAATATCTATATTTTTCTGTGAAAATTTGGAAAACAATACATTCTGAGCTTTTAATAGGCTAATTTTTCTTCTAAATCTACTCTCTGCCAAGGATGATAATACAAAGTATGATAAATCTAAACTTTAACTCATAAGTACCTTAATTCAGTCAACATTGTTGGAAAAGAAATGTTTCTATCCTGTACAATTTGAGAAACAATTCCTCATTCTAAACCATAATTTTGAATTTTTCACATATTTCCATTTATTTGCTTACCAAGGTTCCCAGAGAAAATATATTTGTTATGAACCTGCTGATGAAGAGCCTACAGACTGAGTATATTTTTGGAGCTGAGGTAATCAACTTATTATTTGAAACAATGCTGCTACCGGGATTGAGTTGATTCATCATGACAACATAAGCAATTCACTGGTTAGTTCATAATAGCAAATGATTTTAAAATACTACCTCAGTCATTTATTTATAGCATGGTACACAATTTAAATATTACTAAATACTTTTTATGAGCCAGGAACTCTGCTAAGAGCTGGGGTAGAGAACCACCGGAAATTACATTTTAGTGGGAGAAGACAGTCCCCTTACAGTCATTCTCGTTTGAATCTAGACAAAGAAATCTAATAAAGAATGTAATTATAACTTAACTGCCTCAATTCACATAGGTTAATGGATTTGTTGGCTATCAAAGCAAAGGGTGATATATGACTAGGAGCAGAATCAATCCAATACCTGCCTGTTTAGATCCTTCTCAGGATCCAGGACTCATGTTTATAGTTCCTGTGAACTGCTAAGAAACTTTTCTATCACCTTGCTAGCGGCCAACAGCACAAGTACCCATTATTCAGTATCTTTAAACAAAAAGTTTGACATCTATGTTAGACTTTCTATAGTAATGAATCCTCTGTTAATAACTGTTGCCATGTACCTTGCACCAAGAGGAGAAATAACTCAAATAAGCATGATTATTTTTGCAATGATGTTTAAATGTGAACACATCTCTAGTTAAGCTGTGATTTACACTGTCTTTTCCTGTCTGAAACTTTGTGAGCTACTCTTAAGGCAATGGCTCCTGTGTGAATAGATAAAAGGCACCTGGAAGGAACCTTCTACCCACTGTTCACCAAAGATCCAGGCTTCCATCTCAGTGGGCTGCACCCTGGCCCTTACAGGGTTAACTATTGAAGTAGACCTTGAGTACAAGTTCTACCCTGAACTATTTTTTACTTAAAAAAATTTTTTTTTAATTTATGAAAGTATGATAACACATTTACAGGAGACTTGGAAAATATAGAACAAGGTTACATATAGTTCTACTACATATTACAATTTTTTGTATTATAAGCCAATAAATTAAGATTTTTACTCAGAGTTTCAATATCAAACTCTCAAAAATTAACAGAATGTATAAACAGAGAAGGAGAAGGATATAGTAGACCTGAAAAGCACCATGAACCAATTCAAAATAATTAAGATGTACACAATTTTCACACAACAGTAGGATACAAACTCAAGTTCCCATAAACTATAAATTAGGAGACACTGGAACATATCCAGGGATATAAACCAAGATACACAAACTTCATTGTTTAAAGGTATTGAAATCATACAGAGTCTGTTCTCTCATCACTGTGGAATTATGTTAGAAATCAATATCAAAAGATATTTGAAAATAATCCACATATTTTTCAAGGGCAATGTGACATTTACCAAGAGAGATCTTAGACTTAGCCATTGAAAGCCTCAATAAAGTTGGAAGACTGAAAAAAAATACAGAGGTGATTACAGAAAATAAAGCATTTAAATAAGAAATGAATATCAAAATGAGAAATGAATACCAAAGATACTTAAACACATATTTGGAAATTAAATGCCCACTTTTAAATGATGCCACCCTGCATTATTAACTAAACATGGAAGAAGACCACTTCTACTTGGAACGCCCTAATTCCACTGTACTTAATTAGGATGTAAAGCCTATGCAGGTCAGTTGTTAAACACAACTTCTATACCAATCCATATGCTGTGTGCTCTGGGAGAACAATTGGAGTTTAAGCTTCAGCATCAGTCCTTCCAATGGATATTCAGGACTGCTTTCCTTTAAGATGGACTGGTTGGATCTCCTTGCAGTCCAAGGGACTCTCAAGAGTATTCTCTAATCTTTTGGCCACCTGATGCAAAGAACTGACTCATTTGAAAGACTCTGATGCTGGGAAAGATTGAAGGTGGGAGGAGAAGAGGACAACAGAGGATGAGATGGTTGGATGGCATCACCAACTCAATGGATATGAGTTTGAGTAAACTCTGGGAGTTGGTGATGGACAGGGAGGCCAAGGGGTTGCAAAGAGTTAGACATGCCTGAGCAACTCAACTGAACTGAACTGGGGGAAGGATAGATGCATACACTATTGCTAGAAATGGATAGTCCCAAGTCTTAGGGAGCTTGTTAGTTTCATCCATCGGCTTCTGGATTTAGAAACAGAAATGCTTCTTCCTTAGTATGTGGCAATTTTATGACTAACTTCTTATTTAATAGGCATACTGGATAAAGCAAGCAAACAAAAAATAGAAATAAGTCTTCAGCGAAAGCAGTGTTTCCAGATGATGAATATTTGTTTATATAAATAGGGAATGGTAAAGGTTTCTATTTGTCAGCCATTGCCAATGTAGCAGCAGATGAGTGCTCTTTGATGTGCAATTCTAACCAGCTGAGATCTGTGGTTTCCCTGTTCCTTCTATTGATATTTCCAATGGGATGGATGTGCTCAGTCACTCAATTGTGTCTGACTCTTTGAGACCCCGTGGACTATAGCCTGCCAGGCTCCTCTGTCCATGGGGATTCTCCAGGCAAGAATACTGGAGTGGGTTGCCATGCCCTCCTCCAGGGGATCTTCCCAACTCAGGGATTGAACCCAGGTCTCCTGCATTGCAGGCAGATTCTTCACCATCTGAGCCACCACGGAAGCCCATTTCCAATGGCAGAACCAGTGCAATTTCTGGTCAAATGTGATTTAATTCATTTTATCCTCCCTTTTAAACTCTCCAGTGGGTTCTGATCTCACTCAGACACTATGTTGTCTGCCCCTCATTCCATCTGAACCCTACCCACACTGGTCTCACCAAAGCTGCTACTGTTACCTGAAAACTCCTCCCTTAGATGTCCATGTGGCTCTGTCCCTCATTTTCTCCCAGTGTTCTTCAAATACTACCAATTCCTTTCTATTGTTTAATATATCTCTATAGTACTTCTCACCACTTACTATAAAATCTATTTTATTTTTTGTTGTTTCCTCCTCCTCTACTAGAATATAAGCTACATGCAAGCAGCAACTTTTGTCTCTTATGTTCACTAATGCAACCAAGCACACAGATTGCATTAAAGTATTAATATAAAAGCATGAATAATAAGTATTAAAATATTTTTTCAACAAATGAATACATACTTTAACTTACTACAAAGTAATTCACTCTTGCCTAGTCCTCCATCTCACGCAGCCACTGTCATTACCTCTGTGTTTCTCAGTATGAGGTTTGTCTTCTTGGCTTCAGTTTGGTGCTTTCCTTCAAGGAAATGCACCCGTCTTCCAGGAATGACTACAATCAATAGAGGGGAGTGGATGCGGGGAAACCATAGGGAAGACTGTTGCAATAACTTGCTAGACAGATGGTAGTGGCCTAACACACGTGCTGTAGCAGTGGACAGGGTAAGCACTGACGAGACTTTGGGTAAATGTTCTGTACAGTGAAAGAATATTGTGATGGATCATAAAGGACAACAGAAAGAAAGAGAGAAATTGAGGCTGATTCCAAGACTGATTCCAAGTGCAAGAATGACGCTGTAACTTATTGAGATGAGGGAGAGTCTTAGGGAGTAAGTTGTGACAAAGTTACATGTTTTAGACACAAGGGTGGGATGTCCGTTAGGATATGAAAGTCTAGAATTTCATATCTAAGGCAATTAAGCATTTCATATTTAAGGCAAGAGCCCTGGGTGAGAGAAGTGTAAACATATGGGCAGCATTTAAAACCAAGAGACTAGAGTGAATGTATAAGGAAAGAGAAGTGCTCCCTGAACAGAGCCTGAGCCCATCACTATTCAGGAGACAGGAAGCTGAGAGAAACCAGCAAAGAATTCTGAGAAAAAGTGGCTAGTATAGTAGAAGGAAACCATAGGAAGTTGTAACCTGGAAGCCAAATGAAAACATTTCAAGAAGCAGGGAATGAATAGCTCTGTCAAAGCTGCTCTGACTTGAATTAGAATGACTGAACAACATGGCTGCTAGTGATGATCTTGATAGAGTATATAAGTCAGGTGGGGGGACAAAAAAATGAGTTGGAATGAGCTCAAGAGAGAAGGAAAGGAGAAGAAATGGAAACTTCTCTAACAGACCACTCTTGAAGAATTTGATCATAAAGAGGTAAGTGTACCTGGATGTAGAAGTAAGGATAATAGGTTTAACATTTCTCATTTGTTTTTTTTAAGATCAAAATAAAATAACATATTTATAATCTGATGGAAAAGATCCATCTGACTGATTATGCTGTTGAGAAGGAAGAGACGTGCTAGAGGAATATCCTTAAATGGGCAAGAAGGGACGGGAATTCATGTACATAGACTCAGTATGTAATAGTTCACAAACTTTATCAGCCATTTCCCTGTTTTATTCGAGATCAGTTATTAATGTCTGTTATACACGAAGCATCCCCAAAATATAGTCTGGGACAAGCCACTGAAGATAATACTCATTGTTCTCAACAGCATGAGGGTTTCTGATGAGCATGTAAACTAGCAAAACAATCACCCTATTGTATAATGCAGATAATATGTTCCCTTAGGATTTTATTCCAAGGAAATTATGATCATGTACAAAGATCTAACTACATATATATTCATGGAAGCATGGGATAAAAATAATGTCAGAATGAATGTAAGTGAATACATTAATAGCAGAGTACCGCTTAAGTTAAATACAGTGATCCCAGATGATGGAAATCTGTGAGACTATTTAACACGTTGAAGCACCAGAACATGCACTGATTTGGAAATATATTGGTAAATAAACACAAGCAGGTTGTAAATAACATGCATAGCTTAGGGACAATAATATGAAAAGCACAAGGTCTGTATTTGATGTTTAAAGTGTGTATGTGTGTATGTAAGTTTGATGAACTAGAAAAGAACATAAAAGATGCACATTAAAGAGGGTGGTATGCATGGTGGGATTATAGGTAAATGTGGAGGTAGGTTTTCTTGTTTTTTATTGTTTACCTATTATTTATAAAATTTCTCAGCCATCACACAAACTATAACATGTAGAAAATGTTTAAATTGATATATCTTATGTGTATGTGCATAATTTTTGTTGATTATTTTTGCCAGCACAATACCTTCCAATTTGTTGTTTTAATCAGATTGAATTGGAATTTTGGTGGCAGTCAAATGACAGATATTTTCCTTTCCATATTATTTATATACATAAAATATGATATATACAGAAATTGTTAGTCATGCCATCATGTCACCTTAAAATGCTTTAAAAAGAGTTTTCCAGTATAATCTAGCAATGGTGTCAATTTTTATTTTTACTCATCCCTTGATCAAGGACTTTGGGGGAAATGCCAAAATTAAATTTTAAAAATTGATGGCATGTTTTCAGGTTCTTTCAGCCATCATAATTTTGAAATATTGTATACCACAGCATAACCTTTTTCTTGCTCAAAGAGTGTCTATCAAGCAGTAGTCATGACATATGAACAGCAGCCCAACATTCAATCACAAACATTTATGCAAACCATATATACTTTTTCCTATTTTAATAGGGAAGCTAAATATTAGGTTTATTTGGGCAAGAAAGTGTGGACTTTAAGGGTACAATCTAAATTATATTTTTTATAATAAAATTATATGAAGATTTATTTTGCTATATGTTCAACTGGGGTTTCACATGGCTCAGACAACTCCCACACGGGACACTTTCTGCCAAAGATAAATAAAATAAGTGCTTTATGACCTGTACATGAACCCAAATATTGGATATACGTTCAGAAAAGATGGTGCTAGTATTTTTATCCCTAACATTTTACTTGAAATTGAAAGAAATTTCCATTCCAAGTGGAATGTGTAATTGAAAACCCTGGCCAACAGCACACGTGTCTATTTCTGATCTGAGATAACTAAACACTATACTTACAGATCGTATCTATAGGCATATTTAATTTCATAGACTCCATTAGCATTAAAGGACTAAATATAGCTTTTATACTTTCATCTGCAGGAGGGATTTTTGTTTTTAGCCCTGAAGTAACTAAAGCTCAAGACGATCTGGGAAATATTAAAAGTTACACAGCTTGTCGCTGTCCATGTATGGTCCAAAACCTAATTCTCCTGATGGGGAGTCTAGCAATTTTACTTATTTTGAACAATTTGAGCTAAATGCAGAATTTATCTTACTTATTTCAAAGAAATAATATGGGTACTCGAAAACACAGGCAATGTGCCTGACTCTGGTCTCATTTTAAGTCTTATTCCAGGTTGTTTGATCTCTGTTACAACAAAAGAATAAAACCAGAGAATAGAACCTCAATGAATTGCTGATTTCTGGACCGTCACTGAATGTTAAGGATGTAAACACAGTATATGACATTTTGGACCAAAAATTCTAGATTTGTTTTTCAGGTCAATCATCAGGAATATAGGCACTTGAGCCACATAATTAGCAATGTTAGACAATGTATACTTAAAGATATTCTAACAAATTTCATTTGAAAAATCTATATCATGCAGCAGAGAAGGCAATGGCACCCCACTCCAGTACTCTTGCCTGGAAAATCCCATGGACGGAGGAGCCTGGTAGGCTGCAGTCCATGGGGTCACTGGGAGTTGGACACGACTGAGCAACTTCACTTTCACTTTTCACTTTCATGCATTGGAGAAGGAAATGGCAACCCACTCCAGTGTTCTTGCCTGGAGAATCCCAGGGACGGGGGAACCTGGTGGGCTGCCGTCTATGGGGGTCACACAGAGTCGGACACGACTGAAGTGACTTAGCATAGCATAGCATATCCTGCAGATATGTAGGCATCCTCAAATGTGATCTATTCACTCTGATACAAATTATCCAGGTAAATGATGGCACATAGGTAGTGTTTCTAGTTTTAAGCCCACCAACCAATGTTCCACACACCCACTCAAACGATCTTTCTAAGATGCAGATCTAAATATTTCACTCTGTTCTTTAAAAAGTTCCCAGGCTGCCCTTTGGCTCATCAGATAAAATATACAATCATTAGCATGAAATGTCAGGCTCTTCATGACCTTGCTCTTAACCTGCACTGCCGGACACAGCTTTATCCGCCTTCCTCCTTCCCTTGAATGCCCCGTACAGTCCAAGAGCACTGCATTTCTGCAAGACCTATCGCCGTTTTCCCACAGCGGTCTGTTGATGACCACCACACCACAAAATCATCCCGCTCTGTTAACTCCCTCGTCTTTGACACTGGACTCCAGGTTCCTTACTGGCAAGAGCCTAGCGGCATGTGTCTATGTATCTTCAGGATTTTGTACAGTAATTGAACTCAAAGAATATATGTTGAAAAAGTAAAAACAAATAAATAAATAAAGGTAAAAGGGTCAGTTGGGACTAAAGAAAGTTTCACCGATTCATTTGAATAGCTCCTTAATTTATCAAGCAGATTTGTGTCAGGAACACAGACATTCTCAGTCTTTTGGCATGTAAAGACATGTCTACACTTGTTACTCCAGTTAAACAAGTAACTAGATGAGATACAGATCATAGTCCCCGGTTCCAAATTTCATTATAAGAAAGAATCCTCATTGCAGTTTCTTGCTAAAATGCAAATCTCCCCCTCTCATTCCAAGATTACAATGCAGTCTTGTGGTAGAGGAGTCATGAAAAAAAAGAATATATATATACATATATACACATGTAAATATTAAGAGAGCTCTTATCATATTTTCTATGATATCCTATAGCTTGGCAATTACAATATTTCCCTGTCAAGCATCTAGGTGTTAAATAAATGAAGATTTACTATTTTTTAAAATTCATTTAAAACCCATTTATTCAAACTGCACTCATCATTGCAATCAATTGTTGTTTGCCAATATTTAAGAAATTAATCAACAGTAAGAAAAAGAATTAACAAATTTCTTTTTCCCCCCTCACTGATATGCAGCTTTGACACCTTCTTCATCCTCCTGCCTATCACTGTCATTCACCAGATGAAGTGATCACACTAAGCTGTGCATAAGAAGAGAACCATTGTTAGCTGCTCCTCCGTATTATGTAAACAAGCATGCACTACTGCTGTCTGACTAATTGACTTGCTTCTTTTAGATATATAGAATGAATAATTGTGCAGAAGGAGCTGAATAAAATTTTATTACTCAACTTACAGCTTTTTTCTTCCTCCTTTGAATTTTTAAAAAAATATACATTTCTGTGATTGCAAATTATTCAAGCTGTTCAGATTATAAAACAGTGTGTCCTGTTGACTTCAAGATATAGAAATATGCCACACTGACTCTTCTAGAAAGCTCTTTAAGAACTTCCATTATCTACTGAAGAACTAATGCACTCCCTTAATTGTGCCTGCTGGGTGATCAGGCATAAGCTCAGAGGAATTCAGGCCCACACAGAAATGCAAGGCGGCAAAAAGGACATTTGCTCAGCAGGAAAGGTTGCAGAAATCCTATGACAAATGAGACAAAGGAAGTCGAGTAATAACAGAAGGGCTTTTTGAACATTTTCAGTAATTTGGTTAAACTAATTCTAGAGTGCATTAGCAGAAGATTCTTAATCAGACCCTACTTTTCCATTAGAGAGACTAATTACAGAGTGTCTTTTATTGGTAGATTTATTTTCCTCCATAAAACATGCTTGGCAAATATAAACTAATTTGTCTGAATTTCCCTTAGACCATATCACTGTTTTCTGAGCAGGCCTGATGCTACCACATCAGAGAATGCACACGCAGAGGGCACTGTTCACTAAATAATCCCCCTTCTGCTGGCAACAGATTAAACCCAATCCCCGTTAATGTGATATCAACTCCCATCCCTCAGTCGTAGTGTCTGTTGTAATATCTTGCTTTTACAAGTCTGGTTGAATTCTGCTATCTTAATTCCATTTCTTTAAGAAAAATTGCTTTCAATCTGAGTGATTTATTTTCCTCTTGCTGAACTTATCTGTTGCTAGGCCAGTGATCTGCTTAAAGACTTCTAACTTACCAGGCTGCCTAAGAGAAGGGGTGTCCGTTTCATGCCTGGGTGACTAAGATCACACTTAATCCAATATAACTTGTTTTTGAGGCACATTCCTCACACAAAACAGAGTAATCCATGCCTCTCTGGTATGGTCTTGAAGATTTAACTGCCAGGGGAAAAAAAACCCAAAACTAGGAAGATGCTTGAGATCTATTTTATTAACAGTCAGGTTTATTTGCCTTTTTTTTTTTTTTTAACAAAGCAGTAGCAATAGGTTTCCAGTTGTATATGCATCATTAATTGAAGAACCACACTTCAGCCTAAATGAGAATGGAGTTGTGGGTATAATAGCCTCTTAAGCAAACTAAGCAAAGAAGGTGTAATATGTATATTATTTCACCCATGATTATCATAAAATCCAAATAAGATTTTTTTCAATAAATAATACATAATATATATTATATTTTAAAGACACAGTGGTAAATGAGAGTGTCTTGGATCCAAGATTTTTGTAACTTACATTAAAAATAAAGTGTAATGAAAGTTACGTACTTTCGAAAGCTTTGAGAGATTTTAGAAAGACATAAAATTATTGTTTATATATATTTTTGGTTTCTCAAGAAAAAAAAGTCAAATATCAGCAAATTTACATGTTTTTGTCTAACTGTAAAATGTAGCTAAGCACTGTGAAAACATTTTGTACCAACTGATTAGCTTGTAAACTGTAAAATGCTAAATATAATTTAGTTATTATCACCGTGGCCTTAAAATAGCTTTTCTTTTGACGGTGACAATAATAAAATCTTCCCCGATACATACTCAACTTGAAGAATCAAAAGTGTGTATTCTTCACTATTTTTTTCAACTGTACATTTGAAAAGTTTTAAGAAAGGATCAATTATGTTCTCCTTATCTTTTATCTCCTTCTGTGTTTGCTACTTCCAGATTACTGTTTTATTTTCTTGCATTCCTGATTCTGCTACTAATGTTTTTATAACTTAATAGAGAAAAATCTCCCTTACCACCCTAGATTTTCATTTTGCAATTAGTCATATATTGCAGAACATTTTTTTTTACTGAAGATAATATCTAAGATATGTAGTGTACATTATTGTCAGAATATAATACTTATACTTTATTGAGAACCTATTGTATGCAACCCTTAACAACTCTTGGAATATAGCTAAATAGGTTTATTATCTCAATAACTGCATATGAAAATTATAGAAATCAGTCTCGGTCTTTCAGTTAGTGTGTACGGAGGTAAATTCATTTATACTGCATTTTAATACTCATTCATTAAATATTTTTTGAGTATTTAGGTTAAATAACAGGATACAGCAGTGAACAAAACGGACAAAATACTTATTTAAATGTGCATTCTAGCAGATGCTGAGTTCATGAAAGGATTTAAGCAGTGCAGAGTTATAGAAACTCTAAGCAGACTGTTAATTAATAAAGACACAAAAGTAAAACCTGGATTTAACAATGAGCCAGGAATAATACTAAATGTGATTTCATCACAATCTGCATTCTTCTTCAGGTGTTTTATGAAAGATTAAGTAAAATTATGTCATAAGTTTTATACAATGTTTAGTAATTGATAGAGGCTTAAAATGCATTGATCACAATGATAGATATTTTACATTTTAATATTATTAGTAATCTTTGTATATACGGAACATACATATGGCTCTGGACTTTAATCAATACAAAGATATAAACACAGAAAGTCATATGTTTAAAAAATTTCCTGTGATAAAAGCAACAATTATTCCAGATAAGCAATAAAAGTAGTGATCCATATGATTTAATAAATTGTTTAGCCAGGGACTTGGCCAACCTTCCTTAGAAACATTTCCATAGCTAAAGAGAGAAGACCTCTGAATACAACTGAGCTGAGAAGGCCAAAATTCTCCTTAAAATGCCACTTAAAAATTCATAAGTAACAAACAATGCAAACTAAATTTCAAACCAGGTCTATCAGAGGCCCAAATCAACTATTTTAAGTTTAATGTCGATATATGGAAATCTGTGTTAGAATATCAAATGTCAAAATCAGTTTTAATGCATTCAATAATTATTAGTATTCTCAATAATTATAAACATACTATTTTATACATTTTATTCAAAATATAATTTCTGAACATTAACAAAAAATTCACAAGAGAATAAATAAATCACCAAGAGATAGAATTAAGTTGCTGTTACACTGAGGAAATGTTGAAGAATAAAATAAAACATTATTTGACTCAATTGAAGCCTGTGAGCATCAGTTTATATCTGAAGTACTTGAAGTTAATAAATGATTATTTTTCTGAAACAAACATGTATTAAATATAAATGAGTTTTATTTCTTTAAAAATTTTATTTTATTTTTAAACTTTACATAATTGTATTAGTTTTGCCAAATATCAAAATGAATCCGCCACAGGTATACATGAGTTTTATTTCTATAAAGTTAAAAACTATAAAACTAGTCCCTCTATTTTTGTAAATAAACACAAGATGGACTTTTCCATAATTAGTAAAATAGGACATGTTCAGTAATAAACATTTGGAATTATTTATTATTTTTATTGAAGGATACAGTGATAGTTAATTTTATGGGTCAATTTGGCAGTGCAACTGTGTCCAGATATTTGGGCAAATGATATTCTGGATACTTACGTGAAGGTGTTTTTTAGATGAATTCAACTTTTAAATCAGAGGACTCTGAGTTAGTGGATTATCCTTAATAATGTGGATCAGCCTCATCTAGTCACTTGAAAACTTTAGTAGAACAAAGACTAATTTCCTTGAGCAAGAAGGAATTCTGCCAGCAGACAGTCTTTGGACTTGAGTTGCAGCTCTTATCTGGGTTACTAGCCTGCCAGTCTACCCTGCAGATTTTGCATTTCTCAAGCCTCTACAATTGTGAGCCAACTCCTTAAAATAAATCTGCATCTTTGTCTTGTTTTTGTTTCTCTCTCTTTTTGCACAGATATACACATGCATACACACCCCCATATACCCCCTGTTGGTCTATTTCTCCAGAGAGACCCAACTAAATACAAACAAAATTTGCAGAAAAGTCCACATTCTTGAGTTTCTAGAAAGTAGAAAACTTAAACATATACTGCATAATGTTTTAGGTAATCTGGTAAATTGACATTCTGAATATATAAAAATAATAAAAAATAATAAACTGAATAGAAATTAAATACAAGTGTACCTGGGATAGTTAAATAAGGAGACATGAGAATACTTACCATGCATCTATATAAATCAACCAGGGGGTCTAGAGTGGACTAACTGAATGAATGAATGAAAAATTAACTGCTACTAAGCTATCAATTTGATCAATAAGAAAAAGCAAGTAATAATTAAATGGCACTGAGAGCAGAATGGCTTTTAACACTGAGACAAAACCTGGTGAAGAATGGATGAAAATATTTTCATAGAACATTTTGTTTAATGAAAAATATAAGGAAACCAGTTAATTTTCAGTACAAGTTGCTATGGTTGACCATGATAAAATCTGCAAATATTTCCTAAAAACCAAATCTGGCTCTGTTGCTGAGTGTCTAGTATGTGGCAAATGCTGTGTAACTGAGCGCTCACACAACCTTATGTAGGAGAAATCACATTTCCATTTTACAAACTGAGGAACTTGCCCATGATCACATAACTAGAGTGCTGCAGTGCACATTCAAACTCAAGTCTGTGCAGCTCCAGAACCATCCTCCTACCGCAGTATGGCGAGAAAGCATACAGGGTACCAGAAAGAATTTTGGATTCTTAATCTTGTGTGATTTTCAAGTAAATGAACAATCATTGTCTATCCTATTTTAGAGTAGATCTTTCTGCTATGGATGTAAAAAACAGCTAATTTCCTGAGATCTTTTCCAGGTTTTACTCTTGTATGCTTGTTTCTGAAGTAGTTAATTTTAGCGATAGAGCTAACTTCCAAGATATTGTAGAAATGAATCATTTTTCTGGGTAAATGTGCTCAGGATATTTAAACTGGCAACCAAAAGTTATCAAAACTAGGCTGTTGGACTTAGAAAAAAAAATTTTGTTTGAAAAGAATCTTTGTACCACACACAGTACATGGTTTATTTTTTGCATACCTGTTCCTTCTATAATCGTGAAACCACATTTTAGACCTCATTTCTCCAGGGAACACTGTGATTTTGAAAATAGAGCTGCCTTTGTCCTCCTATTCATGCACTTAATTGTCACTAATAACCATATAATAATAAACAAATGTGGACTACACTTTTATACATTGAAGTGATTATTGATGCCACAAAGATAATTTTAAAAGGATTTATCCCACTTGTCACTAAGTATCAACACAGATCCAAACATTTGTATAAAGTCATGTAGGAATACTATACCATGAAAAACCTAAGTTTATTTTTGCATCTATGTCTGTCTGTGCTGAGACACATTTATGATTGTATCATGCACAAGGGTGGATTTTTAATATTTCTGTTTTTAAAAACATCTGTTGACACAGAATGTTTAAATATAGTTTGTCTTGCAAACCACCTCAAATCTTTGTTTTCTATTAAATCAGTATTTATTTCTCCATTCGTTTTGCAGAAGGGCAACAGCAGATGTCAACATCAGTTTTTGTATAGTGCCTATTTTCTTACTTTCAAAAAGTATTTATTTCTCCAGTTGTTTTGCAGAAGGGCAACAGCAGATGTCAACATCAGTTTTTATATAGTGCCTATTTTTTTTCTTCCTTTCTTTCTTTTTTTTTTGTATCACAGCACCATCAAATAATGTAACATGTGTTAAGGTAAAAAATGTGGTGAGGAATTGCTTGAGTGGCCAAAAATCTTGAATATCATCCTCCTACATACCAACTAAAGTAGGCAGAATTGGTTTAGGACAAATACAGTATCTAATTTTCAACATTTGAAATATGAAACACTTATGCGATTATCAGAGAAGTTCCATTGAGAGTCTGGAGTATGATAATATATAATGCTGAGTTCTATGAATTTGCTGATATTTGACCATTTGATCTACAAAAATGGTAATTCCGAAGATTTTGACCTATCGGAAGATTTTAGAGGAATCAGCATACCTTTGTGATATAGCTTAGAAAGAGAAGTTGCTCTGTCATGTCCGACACTTTGCGACCCTATGGACTGTAGGCTGCCTGCCAGGCTCCTTGAGCCATGGGATTCTCCAGGCAAGACTACTGGAGTGGGTTGCCATTTCCTACTCCAATAGCTTAGAAAGTCCAGGTAAAGTCATCAAAGAAGAACTCAGGGGAAAGGAAACTCATTTATGAAGCTCCAGTTAGCATCATCCTTACATGTGGTTATTATACCTTTCTTGTTTACGTTTTTATCAGTGATTAGCAATTAAATTAGAAACTGAATTAAACATCATTTCTTCTCTAGTGATAAGCTGCCATTTAGTCAGAGAGTGGACAGAAAAAAATGAAAACAGTCTTTCATTATGTCTCACTGTTCTGGGAAGGCAAGAGTTGGTGAGATACTAAAATATCTAATCAGGAGAACTTTGGTTTGCTGCTGCTGCTAAGTTGCTTCAGTCGTGTCCAACTCTGTGCAACCCCATAGACAACAGCCCACCAGGCTCCCCCGTCCCTGGGATTCTCCAGGCAAGAACACTGGAGTGGGTTGCCATTTCCTTCTCCAATGCATGAAAGTGAAAAGTGAAAGTGAAGTCGCTCAGTCATGTCCGACTCCTAGCGACCCCATGGACTGCAGCCTACCAGGCTCCTCTGTCCATGGGATTTTCCAGACAAGAGTACTGGAGTGGGGTGCCACTGCCTTCTCCAAACTTTGGTTTATACTTGGGCAAAAGAGAATGAAAGGTGACAAATTGTTGTGGATATTTCCAGATAGTGAAGCTCAGTGTTCCTTCTGCCACCAGTAGCCTAGGGACATTTTCTCTACTATAGTCTCAGAACGGGCCTTTCGGATGGAGCATGTGCTTTTCCTGAAATGTGAGAGCTGTGTGAGACTGGCTACAGCTCTTGCTTGGGAAAGGTGTGTGACTCAATTAAAGCCAACCTGAGTTAAGTTGAAGATTTTAGTTGAAGCTCTTGAGAAAGAATCATTACTCTGCTAGGCCTGCACCTAAAAGGATGCAGGTCTAGAGATGCTAAAGTCTACAGCATAGGGAAGGCCACTCTGAGAGTGAGGGTGGAAGAGAGGAGAACCAAGAAATGGAGAGGAATTAGGAGTTCTGCTACTTTTTAAAATCTCTAATGCCAACAACCTAAGGCACTTCTTTTCAGTTACATAGGCATACATTCCTTTTGGTTTCAGCAAGCATCAGGCAGGTTTTCTGAACTTTCGACTTAAGAAAGTCCTGAGTGATACAGAGTGATACAGCGGAAGGATGAGATGATCAGAGGGAAGTGAGAAGTTCCCTCTGGGTGTGTTCTCAGGGAAAGAGCTCCTTGCTGGGAGGAGGGAAGGGTCTCAGAGGCCGGGGAAACCAATAGCTGACTTCTTAGCTATTTACCCTGCATTGTGCACAGGCTTATACAATAATAGCATTGCTAGCCTTCAGAATCAAAAGGAAAGTCATTATGAAACCATAGATCTCTCTAGACCATTTTTCAAACTGTACCTATATAAGTATTCTAATGGAGCCAAATGCAGTTTCTATTGCATTCACAGGCCCCTACATTTCAGAACTTCTTGCTGAAAAACTCTATTCCTACCTATACATCTTACAAATGTATTCAAAACTGTCTTCAATTTGAAAATCTTTCTCCGTCAGATAATAAATCATTCTTATAGCTCATGCTTTCAATCATTCTGTTTTCTGAAAAGTTCTTTTACTCATTTTTTTTCCATAAAGATCTTTCTTCCTTGAAGTTCAACTCAAATATCACCATCTTAATGATGCTTTGCATATCAGCTTTCTCTCTCAACTCAAATCATAAAACATGTGTTTATGCAGTTGTTTTTTTCTGCCCACAATATTAATCAAATACTCATTAATGTAATGAATGCTTTGCTCATCCAGTTAAATTCAGTTACTTAGTTGTGTCCAACTATTTGGGACCCCATGGACTGTAGCATGACAGGTCTCCTTGTCCATCACCAAGACGTGGAGCTTACTCAAACTCATGTCCATTGAGTTGGTGATGCCATCCAACCATCTCATCCTCTGTCTTCTCCTCCTCCTCCTGCCTTCAATCTTTTCCAGAATCAGGGTCTTTTTCAAAGAGCCAATTCTTCACATCAGGTGGCAAAAATATTGGAGTTTCAGCTTCATGACTGTACAGGACTGATTTCCTTTAGGATTGATTAATTAGATATCCTTGCAGTCCAAGGGATTCTCAAGAGTTTTCTTCAATACCACAGTTCAAAAGCATCAATTCTTCAGCACTCAGCTTTCTTTATGGTCCAACTCTCACATTCACACATGCTGGTGCTGCTACTGCTAAGTGGCTTCGGTCATGTCCGACTCTGTGTGACCCTATAGATGGCAGCCCGCCAGGCTCCCCCATCCCTGGGATTCTCAAGGCAACACTGGAGTGGGTTGCCATTTCCTTCTCTAATGCATGAAAGTGAAAAGTGAAAATGAAGTCGCTCAGTTGTGTCCGACTCTTAGCGACCACATGGACGGCAGCCTACCAGGCTCCTCTGTCCATGGGATTTTCCAGGCAAGAGTACTGGAGTGGGTTGCCATTGCCTTCTCTGATCCATACATGACTACTGGAAAAACCATAGCTTTGACTAGAAGGGCCCTTGTCGGCAATGAAATATCTCTGCTTTGTAGTATGCTATCTAGGTTGGCCATAGTTTTCTTTCAAGGAGCTAGTGTCTTCTAATTTCATGGCTGCAGTGAGCATCTGCAGTGATTTTGGAGCACAAGAAAAGAAAGTCTGCCACTGTTTCTATTGTTTCCCTATCTATCTGTGATGAATTGATGGGACTGGATGCCATGATCTTGGTTTTCTGAATGTTGAGTTTTAAGCCCGCATTTTCACTCTCCTCTTTCACATTCATCAAGAGGCTCTTTAGTTCCCCTTTGCTTTCTGCCATAAGGGCAGTGTCATCTGCATATCTGATGTTATTGATATTTCTCCCAGAAATCTTGATTCCAGCTTGTGCTTCATCCAGCCTGGCATTTTGCATGATGTACTCATCATATAAGGTAAATAAGCAGGGTGACAATATACAGCCTTGATGTACTCCTTTCCCAATTTTGAACCAGTACATTGTTCTCTCTTGTTCTAACTGTTGCTTTTTGACATGCATACAGATTTCTCAGGAGGCAGGTAAGGTGGCCTGGTATTCCCATCTTTTGAAGAATTTTCCACAGTTTGTTGTGATCCATGCAGTCAAAGGCTTTGGTGTAGTCAATAGCGCATAAGTAGAGGTTTTTCCCTGGAACTCTCTTGCTTTATCAATGATCCAACGGATGTTGGCCATTTGATCTCTGGTTCTTGTTCAGTTCAGTTCAGTCACTCAGTCATGTCTGACTCTGCGACCCCATGAATTGCAGCACGCCAGGCCTCCCTGTCTATCACCAACTCCCAGAGTTCATTCAAACTCACATCCATTGAGTTGGTGATGCCATCCAGCCATTGCATCCTCTGTCATCCCCTTCTCCTCCTGCCCCCAGTCCCTCCCAGCATCAGAATCTTTTCCAATGAGTCAACTCTTTGCATGAGGTGGCCAAAGTACTGGAGTTTTAGCTTTAGCATCGTTCCTTCCAAAGAACATCCAGGACTGGTCTCCTTTAGAATGGACTGGTTGGATCTCCTTGTAGTCCAAGGGACCCTCAAGAGTCTTCTCCAACACCACAGTTCAAAAGCATCAATTCTTCAGTGCTCAGCTTTCTTCACAGTCCAACTCTCACATCCATACATGACCACAGGAAAAACCATAGCCTTGACTAAGTAGACCTTTGTTGGCAAAATAATGTCTCTGTTTTTGAATATGCTATCTAGGTTGGTCATAACTTTCCTTCCAAGGAGTAAGCGTCTTTTAATTTCATGGCTGCAGTCACCATCTGCAGTGATTTTGGAGCCCCCCAAAATAAAGTCTGACACTGTTTCCACTGTTTCTCCATCTATTTCCCATGAAGTGATGGGACCAGATGCCATGATCTTCTTTTTCTCAATGTTGAGCTTTACGTCAACTTTTTCTCTCTCCTCTTTCACTTTCATCAAGAGGCTGGTCTTTTGCCTTTTCTAAATTCAGCTTCAACATCTGGAAGGTCACGGTTCATGTACTATTGAAGCCTCACTTGGAGAATTTTGAGCATTACTTTGCTAGCATGTGAGCTGAGTGCAATTATGTGGTAATTGAATATTCTTTGGTGTTGCCTTTCTTTGGGGTTGGAATGAAAACTGACCTTTTCCAATCCTGTGGCCACTGCTGAGTTTTCCAAATTTGCTGGCATATTGAGTGCAGCACTCTCACAGCATCATCTTTCAGGATTTGAAATAGCTCAACTGGAATTCCATCACCTTTATTAGCTTTGTTCATAGTGATGCTTTCTAAGGTCTACTTGACTTCACATTCCAGGATGTCTGGCTCAAGGTGAGTCATCACACCACCATGGTTATCTGGGTCATGAAGATCTTTTTTGTATAATTCTTCTGTGTGTTCTTGCCACCTCTTCTTAATATCTTCTGTTTCTGTTAGGTCCCTACCATTTCTGTCCTTTATTGTGCCCATCTTTGCATGAAATGTTCCTTGGTATCTCTAATTTTCTTGACGCAATCTCTAGTCTTTCCCGTTCTATTGTTTTCCTCTATTTCTTTGGATTGTTCCCTGAGGAAGGCTTTCTTATCTCTCTGTGCTGTTCTTTGGATCTCTGCATTCAGAAGGGTATATATTTTCTTTTCTCCTTTGCCTTTGCCTCTCTTCTTTTCTCAGCTATTTGTAAGGTCTCCTGAGTCAACCATTTTGCCTTTTTGCATTTCTTTTTGTTGATCACTGCCTCCTATACAAAGTCATAAACCTCCACCCATGTCTCTCACATCTCCTACATTGGCAGGATAGATTCTTTACCACTTGTGCCACCTGGAAAGGGGGCTTTGCTCATTACTTAGGATTACAAATAAAATCTAGACTATACCTCTTCCATAAAAGACCTTACAGTCTAGGGGGGATTACAAATAAGTACCTAAAGAATTTACTAATCTCTGAAATGAGCTTCCAAATATCTAATTACAAGTGAGAAAATCAGAAGGAAACAGGAGATACATGAGGTGTTGAGTGAGGAGGTGAGAGGTGACAGGGTGAGATTCTACTAAAGTAAAAAGCAGATATTTGTTCATGAAGATACTGTAATGCCCTTTGTCATCATGAAGGGAAATAAATGGAAACCCATGTCTTGATTTTAGGTAAGAGTGCAGCATCACTAGATTGCATATTAAATGTTCATTTTGGAATTAGATTGGAGTATGAAAAGGATAACCTTTCACACTGATTTTGCCTGAGACAGTCCTAGTTCATACTTGCTGTTTGAGCATAATTATGAATTGTCTCCTGGCATTCTCAAACACGTAACAGTATGGTACTGGCACAAAGACAGAAAAATAGATCAATGCAACAAAATAGAAAGCTCAAAGATAAATCCATGCACCTATGGACACCTTATCTTTGACAAACGAGGCAAGAATATACAATGGAAAAAAGACAAACTCTTTAACAAGTGGTGCTGGGAAAACTGGTCAACTACTTGTAAAAGAATGAAACTAGAACACTTTCTAACACTGTACACAAAAGTGAACTCAAAATGGATTAAAGATCTAAACATAAGACCAGAAACTATAAAACTTTTAAAGGAAAACATAGGCAAAACACTCTCTGACATAAATCACAGCAGGATCCTCTATGACCCACCTCCCAGAGTAATGGAAATACAAGCAAAAATAAACAAATGGGACCTAATTAAACTTAAAAGCTTTTGCACAATGAAGGAAACTATAAGCAAGGTGAAAAGACAGCATTCAGAATGGGAGAAAATAATAGCAAATGAAGTAACTGACAAAGAATTAACCTCAAAAATATACAAGCAGCTCCTGCAGCTCAATTCCAGAAAAATAAATGACCTGATCAAAAAATGTGCCAAATAACTAACAGACATTTCTCCAAAGAAGATACACAGATGGCTAACAAATACATGAAAAGATGCTCAACATCACTCATTATCAGAGAAATGCAAATCAAAACCACAATGAGGTACCATTTCACATCGGTCAGAATGGCTGCTATCAAAAAGTCTACAAACAATAAATGCTGGAAAGGGTTTGGAGAAAAGGGAACCCTCTTACACTGTTGGTGGGAAAGCAAACTAGTACAGCCACTATGGAGAACAGTGTGGAAATTCCTTAAATAACTGGAAATAGAACTGCCATACAGCAATCCCCCTGTTGGGCATACACACCAAGGAAACCAGAATTGAAAGAGACACATGTACCCCAATGTTCATTGCAGCACTGTTTATAATAGCCAGGACATGGAAGCAACGTAGATGTCCATTAGCAGACGAATGGATAAGAAAGTTGTGGTACATAAACACAATGGAATATTACTCAGCTATTAAAAAAAATGCATTTGAATCAGTTCTAATGAGGTGGATGAAACTGGAGCCTATTATATAGAGTGAAATAAGTCAGAAAGGAAAACACCAATACAGTATACTAACGCATATATATGGAGTTTAGAAAGATGGTAACGATGATTCTATTTGCAAGACAGCAAAAGAGACACAGATATAAAGAATAGACTTTTGGACTCTGTGGGAGAATGTGTGGGTGGGATGATTTGGAAGAATGGCATTGAAACATGTATATTATCATATGTGAAACAGATCGCCAGTCCAGGTTCAATGCATAAGACAGGGTGCTCAGTGCTGGTGCACTGGGATGACCCTGAGGGATGGGATGGGGAGGGAGGTGGGAGGGGGTTCAGAATGGGGACACATGTACACCCATGGCTGATTCATGTCAATGTAT
Organism: Bos taurus; assembly: GCF_002263795.3. NCBI lineage: Eukaryota > Metazoa > Chordata > Mammalia > Artiodactyla > Bovidae > Bos > Bos taurus. The sequence continues at coordinate 11,884,458 of NC_037354.1, read as the reverse complement.
GGCAAAACCACTACAATATTGTAAAGTAATTAGCCTCCAATTAAAATAAATAAGTTAAAAAAATGTCCTGTCTTGGACAGTAAGTTATGTAATCCTCTGAAGAGTGGATTATACTGGAAGATAATTAAAACGAAACAAGAGAGGCCAGCTGGAAGTGTGCTACATGGACACAGTTTAGAGAGAAGTCCCCTAAACCAAGGTATGGGACAGGGAAAGGGAGAGAAAGAAAAAAAAAAAAAAAAAGAGGAAGAAGCATTTTTTTCTCTATTAGAGTCAATTACCTGTAGCTTGATCTAGCACTTACTACATTTTGTTTTCTGTTAAGATTCCTTGTTAATATGCTTATTTTCCCCATCCAATCTTAAATTCCATGAGGGTAAAAACTACATCTTCAAGTTCTGCTTTCCTTAGAGATAGTGCAATGCCTTGAATAAACTGCTTACTGAATAAGTATACATTGATTTGAATTAATAAAATTTTACCAGCACCTTTTACAATGAGAAATAAATAATTAAAGGCCTTTGCAGAGTTCTTTAAAATTCAACGAAGCAGAATTTTATCCTCATGAGTCAATAACCTGCAACATGCAAACTTCAATGTAGAATTTTAAGGCTTTCTTGCTAGTTCTACCAAATGACTTTATCATATTGGATGATCAAATGAGGTCTGTATTACTTAACAAATTAAGTTGATATGAACAAAAGGGTTATTTGCCACCAACTGACAGCAGAGGGGCTTTGGGTTTGGTTCTCAACAAAAAGTTTTTTTGAATGAATGACAAAATTCTCCATTTTTGTAATAGTTGGCACAGACAAGCCTCTATTTCTTCGTACTCTGTGTTCCATACTATCCTATACAATATTTAACATGGTTTATAGTGTTGTATTGAAATTACTTGGATATATGTCCTTGAGCTTCTCAAGGTAAAAACTGTAATGTATTCATCATTGTATTTCTATTGCCTAGAAAACTCCTGGTACTCAACCTGGGTTTATTCCTCTGGAAGCATCCACTTTTATGTGTTCACCTTGGTAGACACAGTGCTTCAAATTAAACCACCCAAGAAACAATCATTCATCTAATCCCACTATCGAAGAAAAGAAGATGCCATTCAAAACTGTAAATCTGCTAGTACCTGCAAAAACAAGGGAGCATCAGGGTAGACTGTCTACCCATCTTGTATTTATGATATAAAAAGTAGATACCCACACACTACTGTAATTAACATGCAATATAAATGTACAGTATTCAATATAAGCTTTCTTCTCAAATTAAATTGTTTTAGGATTTCCTGGGGAATTTCTATTTAAAGTCTATCAGCAGGATAACTATGATTCCATACATGGAATCTTGCACTAAGTCGCAAATTTGCTGCTACAGAGTTTAACCACTTTTGTCTTCTTTCAGTGCTGCAGTTTCTCTCATCCTGAAATATACACAATTCAATACTGTGCCTGCTCGGTCCTATTTAATTTTCAGTGCTAAAAGCATAACTGCTTAACAGGTATCCTCCATGTAAATCATGCTGACACCTACCCTTTATATTTTATGACCATTTATTCTCCGTCTCATTTTTCCAGAACTCGATAAAAACTATTTATGCCAAAAACTTCTTGATGGATCTATAACTCCCTCATACTTTGATCTACTTTTCCCCAACAAGCCCAAAAGGGCTTGACCTCTATTATCAAAATCTCAATGCAGATGGAAGCTCTGATGAGATTCTAATTAAGTGAAAACCTTTCTGTAATTATACATGTTCACTATTTAATGAGACTCTTTCTATAATTAGAAATTTATTTGGACACTTGAAAATTTCAGAGGCGGTTGCTGGGGTGCTCTAATTCAAACATTTTTCATTCATGAGGGGGCAAAGTTCTCTTCCCCACAAATGTATCACTGCCAAGGGAAATTTCTCCTTTAATTAAGTGTACTCCTTTGTTGAAAGATGACCCCACAAAACTTACTTTCACTCTTCTTTCTCTTTTCTTAACCCTTGGCCAAAGTTGGTGCCCTATAAGATGGTAACAGTTTTGGTTAAGAATAAAGTGTTCACTGGAGGCCAAATAAGTTTATAATTATTATTTTTTGAAAAAAATATAATGTGCCTTTTACCCTGAAAAGAACCACAGAAGCCTTTGAGTTTGTTGGGAGTAATGGAGACAGTGGTTATAAAAAAAAAGAGAGAGAAAAAAATTAAGGGGAGGAGACAAGGACAAGCCTCCTCTTTGGTTAATGACCGGATCAGGGAGGAGGGAGAGAGAAAGCCTGAGACGTGCAGTGATGCTTTCCCCTCGAGCTTTGTTTTCTTCTTGCTTTCTTTCTATACCTTGGATCATTTCATGCCAAATCATTTTCTCTTAAATAGTCTGTCCTTGTTCCTCCCTCCTCAGTATTCTAGAGAAATTACACTCCTCCCTGACTGTTGCATCCACAGGACACCAGGTTTTACTCACAAGTAGAAGTCCCCACACTGTGAACCAGAGAGTCATAAAAGACTAACCCGGGGGCTGGGAATGAAGTCCCTGCAGGGTCCTGACCGACCAACAGGGCTGGGCCGGATGTTTGTTGGCCTGCCAAGGTTTAAAAGCAATTCTTTTCTTCCCAGCTGGGAGGATGTCAACACACTTTCTGTCCATTTAGAGAATCATAACATTTCCCATCGTTTAGAATAAACTTTAGCAACTTCAGTGCAACATCTGAGGAAATGAAGACACTGAGAAAAATGATGTACTCCAAATCTCAAAGTGCCCAGATCCTCAGGACCAAAGGACCTGAAATCCTACTTCGCTGTGTAGAAGAATCTGAGGGAAAACATTCAAGAAGGCAGTAAGCAAAGAAAATACAGAAAGACCTCTTTAATGACATTTATAACACCAAATAAGACAAAATAGAGATATTGCTGGCAATGTCAATTCAGTTCAGTTCAGTCGCTCAGTCGTGTCCGACTCTTTGCGACCCCATGAATCGCAGCACGCCAGGCCTCCCTGTCCATCACCAGCTCCCGGAGTTCACCCAAACTCATGTCCATCGAGTTGGTGATGCCATCCAGCCATCTCATCCTCTGTTGTCCCCTTCTCCTCCTGCCCCCAATCCCTCCCAGCATCAGAGTCTTTTCCAATGAGTCAACTCTTCACATGAGGTGGCCAAAGTACTAGAGTTTCAGCTTTAGCATCATTCCTTCCAAAGAACACCCAGGGCTGCTGGCAATGTGTATGGAGTTAAATCCTACATGTGTACCAAATCACTTTCTCACTTTCACTTACACAAGTGTGTAAATACTTGTGTATTTCTTTGCTGTTTAGGCACTGGTGCTACAGTAATTTACTTTTGATTTGCTGTGAATCTCGAAAAATGTGTTTCATGAGTGTGCTTAAAATTACATTTTTAGGTAAGTAGTTTGAGAATAAGGATGTGCTTTCTTCGTTGATCTCGCCCATGGAGTCAAGGACAGACAGGGTGAGGGGAGTAGATAGCTCCTCCGTGATGAATATTAGGACAGTAATTTAAAGTGACCCTTTTCAATGCAGAAACTCAACCATGTGAAAACGGTAAATGGATTTCCAGTAAAAGCACACATTTTTCCGTGCATCAAAGATTTCATCTGTTTAGAAGATTTGTGGATAATTTGATTATTGTAAATACAAATCAATATGTCCCTATATTGGAGCTTTCAAAAATTCTCAAACAAAAGTGGTATGCTATTATCTACCCTAGAGTATTTAAACAGACTATTTAAATTCTTTACCTTTCAATTTCTCTTCCTCAATGACTATTATTTACTCCAAGAGAAAGTTCAAGTTTATGGATAACATCATTTATTTGTGACAGAATAAATCTTTTAAATCTGATAGAAATTACAAGGTTATAAAGTATATTAAGTCCTCTAACAGATGACTTAACTTCTACACTTTCTGACATTTTCTGCAATAACATTTTATTTTAAATGTCAACCATACATAAATTCAATCTCGTCACAGACACTGAGATGTTCCAAAGTGCTCAATTTTAGACAGGAGGGTAGTGGGGGGGGGGGGAGCGGTGAGGAATCAGGCGAGAGAGAAAGAGAATAACTTTAAAATCCTGTATCTGAAAATGCCTTAAAATGTTCATCCCTTCTGAAAGTTAAAAAAAAAAAAATGCCAACCTGAAATGTGGCAATAAATTATGCAATGCATCATAAATTTTGAATTGCCCACTGTAGCTCTGGTACAATGTTTCAGAACAATGTCATCGAGAAGGAAACATCAAATGCCACTTCTTCTTGTGTTTGCAATACAATTTATTTGTATTTAAGGAAAAATACTACCACACATTTAAATTAAAGCAATCTATCAATATTTTAGAAGTGAGATGGTTCATAAGATGTTCACATAAGCACATTTACTTCCGATTTCATAAGTTTAGAGAACAAAAATTAATTTCATCTCAGGATTATGAGTTTATATCTGGTTCTGATATGTAACAAAACTAGAAAAAGGTTATGTTATTTTTGATTACTATAAATTTGATGATGTGGGCATTAATGTGAAGAATGAGTTATTTTAAATCAACTTTAATTTTTCAATATTATGTAAAATAATTTTACTTTAAGACTTTTTTCCTAAAATGAAGATGCTTATTAAAGTAGCACTAACTCAATAGCTGGTGATATTACACATTTGTCAAATTACTTCTTGTCAATGTATATGGTTTCTCATACACATATTCACTACCTTTTAGATGAATTGCTCCAATGGAGTTCTATTTCTATTCTCCTTTTTCCCTGCTGGGGGCAATGTCCCTCCATAACCATTTAGGAAATACCTAGAAACTACTCACAGAGAAATAGAATGTTCTTTTAAGCAAGAGTATCAGTCACTAAAGTGAAATGGAAGCAGCATGCCAAATATATGTCCTAATAAAACATTTTAACAATTGCAAACCTGTAAAGTTTTATGGCTTATTTCTACAACCTGCATAGTAACATTTTTAAAAAATGATGCAATAATGAATAGAAATGAAATCATTTTTTCCCACCTGCATGATAATTTTATATAGAAAGTGTTTATTACTAAAATCCTTAGAGCCCCCTAAAACTGGCTATACATTTTCTTCATGATACTTCCTATAATTCATAAGTTGAAGGGATGGAAGACAAGAAATGAATAAGAGATTGGAAAGAATACTCTTATTTAGCTATGGAGAAAATCATAGCAATCTTTGTAGGTAGTCACAGTCTTATTTCACATATCGAAATTAATATTTTATATTTAAATTTCATTCTATCCCTTTAAAATTCATTTTGCAATGCTTATAATTATTTAAGAATAATGTATAGTGATAAAGGTAAAATTTAATTAAAGAAATTGTGCTAAAATTGTAAAACAACATGATGAAATGCATTTCTTATTTTATATACATAAACTATTTTAACATTTCTTTATACAGAGTTAAATGCAAGCAGACATTAAGCTCTTTTATCAAATCATCAAATACATACACACACACACACACACTCCTAATTAAACATAGAGAAAAGTGTTAAAACACTATTTCTTACAATTTTTAAAACTTTGTTTAACAGAATTCTAACAGCAAGATGAATACTATTATCAATTAGGTCTGCTCTGAGAATTCTGGGCTGGGTGCTCTCTTTCCCTTTTGATGCATTAAAACTGCTTTTATTCTGGAATTATTCACAGGAGTAATTATAGTCCATATTATATTTTCTTTTGCTGTGTTCACATCTGTCATTTACTTACAAGGACTCCTTAAACTAACAATTGTGATATATTTATTCATTTTTCTTTCTTTTATCCCATGATTTCTCCAATGTTGCAGATATGATAGTATAACATGTTTTAAAATATTTTCCCACAAACAAGATATGAAAAAAAAAAGGTATGAACAAATCAGTTTTCTCCTAAGTTTTAGGTAAGCATGCTTCTCATTTAATAAGAATAAATGAACACTCCAAAAGGTAAGCAATCTATTTTATAAGGATAATGCTTATAAAAATAAATTGGTATTGGTATATACCAATAAATTGGACTTGGAATCAATACTTAGTTTTTCTCAGTATTTGAACAGTCTCTGGTTAAGAAAAGGGTATGACTACTAGTATTCCTCCAGACATGGAAATAAGGAAAACTAAGTTATCTTCTCAGAACAAACTTCACACAAATGTGGGATGTGTGCGTCCTAGTGTGTACACACACACACACACACACACACACACACACACACACACAGCCTAGATCATAATTTGCAAAGTACAGTTAGAGATAGAATGAATAAAAGGAAAGAATAAGAATTGAAAACAAGAAAATGTCTATTGCTACTATTTATGGTGAAAGTAACAGGAATGTTTTGGACACATTAGGCTCCATCATACAGAAAAAAAGAAAGAAAAAGCAAGAATCAGTGTGGATGTCTGTGAAAGTTTTGGGCTATACTATCACCTACTTTACGATTAAGACTATAGTTGCCTAATTAGACTGGTTTAGGTTGTTCCCCCCAACAAATTAGCTGATTGGCTAAAGGGCAGAAACTTCTTAGGCAAAGGGGGCTCTTCAGATAGTGGAAATAGGAGGAAACATAGCCCAGTTTGTGGAGTCTGCAAACAAACAGGATCTGAATGCAAGGGTGTGTGAGAAATACAATACTTTCACAATTTTCTTTCCAAACCTCTGGTCTATCCTAGCAAATGAACTTAAGGACTTAGGACACGGTGAAAATTCTACTGCACTGTGGACCTGAAACTGAACTCGCTAAATATTTGGATCATTTCTTTGCTTCATAATCATGCTAAGAAAGCAAGTATCTGATTTTTTTTTTAAAGTTTTTTCATGTTATCTGGCCCAAAGTGAAAATATGTATTTTTAATACAGATAGAAGCATTCTGGCATGTATGACAGTGGTCAATATAAATAATTTATTATGCTAGCTTATTTATCAATCTCATATAAGCTTTAGATAATGAAAGTTCATATTTGAATGATAGGACTTATCTCACTCTGTGGATATAATCAAAACCTTCAGCCTTTAAAAATGAGTAACAAATCTCTTGGTACAATAGACTTTTATTCAGTTTTGCAACCAATAAAAAGATCAGAGCTGTAATTCACTCTTAATTTTATGTGTGTATATGTATATATGCAAGAATATATGCATATGCTTATGAATAGGGTCATTAATAAAAACCTACCAGTTATATCTGTCAGCAGATTTGGAAAGCTCAGCAGTGGCCACAGGACTGGAAAAGGTCAGTTTTCATTCTGATCCCAAAGAAAGGCAATGCCAAAGAATGCTCAAACTACCACACAATTGCGTTCATTTTACATGCTAGAAAGATAACGTGCAAAATCCTTCAAGCTACGCTTCAACAGTATGTGAACCGAGAACTTCCAGATGTACAAGCTGGATTTAGAAAAGGCAGAGGAACCAGAGATCAAATTGCTGACATTCGTTGGATCATAGAAAAAGCAGGGAAATTACAGAGAGAACATCTACTGCTTCATTAACTATGCTAAGGTCAGGAAGCAACAGTTAGAACTGGACATGGAACAACAGACTGGTTCCAAATAGGAAAAGCAGTATGTCAAGGCTGTATATTGTCACCCTGCTTATTTAACTTATATGCAGAGTACATCATGAGAAACGCTGGGCTGGAAGAAGCACAAGCTGGAATCAAGATTGCCGGGAGAAATATCAATAACCTCAGATATGCAGATGACACCACCCGTATGGCAGAAAGTGAAGAGGAACTAAAGAGCCTCTTGGTGAAAGTGAAAGAGGAGAGTGAAAAAGTTGGCTTAAAGCTCAACATTCAGAAAATGAAGATCATGGCATCTGGTCCCATCACTTCATGGTAAATAGATGGGGAAACAGTGGAAATAGTGGCTGACTTTATTTTTCTGGGCTCCAAAATCACTGCAGATGGTGACTGCAGCCATGAAATTAAAAGACGCTTACTCCTTGGAAGGAAAGTTATGACCAACCTAGATAGCATATTCAAAAGCAGAGACATTACTTTGCCAACAAAGATCCGTTTAGTCAAAGCTATGGTTTTTCTAGTGGTCATGTATGGATGTGAGAGTTGGACTGTGAAGAAAGCTGAGTGCCAAAGAATTGATGTTTTTGAACTATGGTGTTGGAGAAGACTCTTGAGAGTCCCTTGGACCGCAAGGAGATCCAACCAGTCCATCCTAAAGGAGATCAGCCCTGGGTATTCATTGAAAGGACTGATGTTGAAGCTGAAACTCCAATACTTTGGCCACCTGATGCGAAGAGCTGATTCATTGGAAAGACCATGATGCTGGGAAAGATTGAGGGCAGGAGAAGAAGGGGACGGCAGAGGATGAGATGGTTGGATGGCATCACCCACTCAATGGACATGGGTTTGGGTAAACTCCGGGAGTTGGTGATGGACAGGGGGGCCTGGCATGCTGTGATTCATGAGGTCACAAAGAGTCCAACATGACTGAGCTACTGAACTGAACTGAACTGACCTGAAGCATTTGACTGTGTGGATCACAACAAACTGTGCAAAACTCTTAAAGAGACGGGAATACCAGATCACTTGAGAAACCTGTCTTCTGAGAAACCTGTATGCAGGCCAAGAAGGAACAGTTAGAACTGGAGATGGAACAATGCACAATGGTTCAAAATTGGGAAAGGAATGTGTCAAGGCTGTATATTGTCACTCTGTATATTTAACTTATATGCAGAGTACATCATGGGAAATGCCAGGCTGGATGAATCACAAGCTGGCATCAAGATTGCCAGGGGAAATATCAATAACCTCAGATATGCAGATGGCACCACCCTTATGGCAGAGAGAAGAGGAACTAAAGAGCCTCTTGATGAAAGTAAAAGAGGAGAATGAAAAAGCTGGCTTATAATCAACATTCAAAAAACTAAGATCATGGCTTCCAGTCTAATCACTTCATGGCAAATTAGATGGGGAAACAACGGAAATAGTAATATATTTTATTTTCTTGGGCTACAAAATTACTGTGGATGGTGACTGCAGGCATGAAATTAAAAGACTCTGGCTCCTTGAAAGAAAATTATGACAAACCTAGATAGCATTTTAGAAAGTAGAGACATTGCTTTGCTCACAAAGGAACGAATAGCCACAGCCATACTTTTCCAGTAGTCATGTATGGATGTGAGACTTGGAACATAAAGAATGCTGAGCACCGAAGTATAGATGCTTTTGAACTGTGGTTTAGAGAAGACTTCTTGAGAGTCCCCTGGACAGCAAAAAGATCAAATTAGTCAGTCCTAAAGGAAATCAGTCTTGAATATTCATTCAAAGGACTGATACTGAAGCTGAAGTTCCAATATTTTGGCCACCTGATGTGAAGAGCTGGTTCGCTGCAAAAGACCCTGATGCTGGGAAAGATTGAGAGCAGGAGGAGAAGGGGGCAGCAGAGGATGAGATGTTTGGATGGCATCACTGACTCAACAGACATGTTTGTGAGCAAACTTCAGAAGATAGTGAAGGACAGAGAAGCCTGACATGCTGCAGTCTTGGGGTCATAAAGAGTCAGATATGACTTACCGACTGTATCTAGATATATTTAATCCTGGAGATAAAGATGGTCTGAAAACTATAACTGAATGCTTCTCTAATCATAATCTTACTCCTGATTACCATAAGTGTTCTTCTCCCAAACATTCCATCAGCAGCTCTCATTTCAACATGGTTAACAGAAACCAACATGGTCTATGTGAAACCTGGCACTCCCTCTAAGTTTTAATTACATGATCATCTTTGTGATTATTCAGTCTTAAAATCAGAGTCTACTTTAAGTCCTTTCCTCAACAGATCATGAGCTTTGGGAGACAGACAAAACCAGATCCTGGGACTAGAGGCAATTTATTTCACATTTCTCAGCCTCCATTTCTTGTGTATAAAACAGGACTAATGATATAGTACTTGCAGTATTGCTGAAGGCGAAGAAATGTGATGATGCCTGCATAAAGCTGAGCAGAGTTCTGGTTCAAAAGGAAAGCTCAATAAATGCTGGACCAAAGACATAGTAGGTATATTATAATCTTGATATAACCAGAAGCAATATATGAAACAGCTATGCCAGGAAGGCAGCTGACTTTTTCCTTAATTAAACCGCAAAACTATGAGATTTTTGTGGAATTGTGCCTTATAAACAACCAGCAGTAGAATTCTGAGTGGAAGAATGGTACTAAGCCTAGTATAAATCTTAGCAGCTGCTACAAACAACTGGTTGGGTATACATTTCTGCACAGTGAAAAGCAAGATTCCAACTGTCATCATTATCAAAGAATAAAGTCTTCACACAGAAAACAACTTTGAGCTTGGCATATGCTACAGAGATAGTAACCTGGTAACTTCAAAGCTGTTTCAGACGTATCAAACAGTCTCATAACTTGTGCAGCTGATGGATTCTCAGATGTCATCCAAATTTCTTCTTTCACAGTTGAGGCTAATGAGAATTAGCGGAGTTAGGCTCTGTTTGCAAGGTCACCCCGTGGGTAATGACAGTGTGTAAGCTGGAACTGACACTCTTTCCTCCTAAGCCCAGGGTTTTTCTCTTCACTGTAACCCTCCATCCCTTAAACATGACTTTCAAGGTCAATGGCCATGTTTCTTACATGTCTCTCCACTAAATTTTAGTCTAGGCTTCTCTGGCATGTTCTCAGCTCTAATGCAATGCAACAATATTATATATCTTTAAGGTACAAAGGACCAAATATGGAATTCTTGTCAAACTGTTCAAGTAATAATTTTCACATGCTTATGGTCTGTTTTCTTCATGTGTAACAAAATACACTTTTTTTTAAAGCTCTGGTCTACTCAGTAAAGTGTTGATTAGATATTTTTAATCTTTATTTCATTTGTATGAAACACATCCTATAATGCTATGTACAATATTATTAAATGTCTAGAGAATAATATTTGTTTGAGTGAGTGTAGGCATATTTGATAATAGGTTTAATTTAATAAGAACTTCCCTTATATCACTACTAAAATTATACAACATTAGAAATTTTGTATGTGTATAAGGATTTTTTCCTTCCAAGCAAAAAATAACAGTGTTGAATTGAATACAAATTTAAAGAAAGCCATTTTTAGTAGCAAAAGAATAACATGTGAACTAGGAAGAAAGATTACTTAATCATTCACAATTTCTCCCCAGTCTCATATATTTATTGCTTATTTACTTAAACACTTGTTAATGTCTTTATATCTTCTGTAATGTATTATATTTCTTAGTCTATGCCATTGAGACAAATATTTCAATCAAACATTTTGATTTGTAGTAAATAAGATCATTCTCATATTTTTTTCTTTACACACATGGCAATATTATCTAATCTCTCAGAGATTTTGAGATTAAGTAAACTTCCATGACATACAGCCAGACACTCTAATTTTCCACATGAGGAACCTGAGATCCAGAGGGTTAAATTAATTTGTGACACAGTTAGGACTATATTTTGGCCTACTGATAAATGTAGCATTCTTTGGGTATGCCAAGATATCTATCTATGTAATTTTAATCTGATTTTTGGAGAGGTGTTATTCATTATTTTATTTCTTTAATTTTTATTCAACCTAAATCAATTTCATGAGGAACCCTTGAGAATAAAAAAAAATCTCTCAAACAAATCTAACAGTAGCAAACCACAATAAAACTATATTACGACAAATTTGAAAGGAGGAATTCACAAGAACGATGTTAATTCATCGGGTTTAACTGTTAATAGCAACTTAAATATATCTCTATGATTTTGGTTATTCTATCCTCTCCACTTCGGAGACGGCAATGGCACCCCACTCCAGTACTCTTGCCTGGAAAATCCCAGGGATGGGGAGCCTGGTAGGTTGCAGTCCATGGGGTCGCTAAGAGTCGGACACGACTGAGCAACTTCTCTTTCACGTTTCACTTTCATGCATTGGAGAATGAAATGGCAACCCACTCCAATGCTCTTGTCTGGAGAATCCCAGGGACAGGGGAGCCTCGTGGGCTGCCATCTATGGGGTCGCACAGAGTCGAACACAACTGAAGCGACTTAGCAGCAGCAGCATCCTCTCCACTTAGAAAGTTTTCCTCCAGTACATATTTCATTTCTTCCTCTTCTTTGAGATTAAGACCAAATATTATCTTCTCAATTAAGCTTGTCTTGATTCTTCAGTAAGAAACTATTATTTCTAGATTTTCATAGCACATTTTTCCTTACCCATGTGGGCCTACCACACAGTATGGCATTTTAGTAGAATAAATGTGACTTTTCCCACTTCAACTGAATTTTAGATTTAGGAAGGGGAGGAATTAAATGATGTGTCATCCCTCTTTCTGGACTATCCAACACTCAATCAAATGTTTTCTGAATAAAAGAGGCCGCTCTCATGTTTCAGTGGAAAAGAAACTCCAATCTGATAAGTTTTAAGTATAACAGATTTGCTTCAGCTAACTTACATAAAATAATTATGGTGAACTGATACATCCTTCTATGCCTTCAGAGTAAGTAAGAAATCTAAATTATGTCTTCAAAAATTATAAAGCCTTTACATTTCATACTGGGATGTACCTTAACTGATCCTGCTAAAAGATAAAACGCAGGCCCCAAAAAGGAGGAAAGCATAAATAGAGAACATGATGGGAACAAACTTAAAGGAGAAAGATCATGATGACATTTTTCCCCTAGACCTAGTGTTTGTAGCAGCAGGAGGAACAAGACCCTGAGGTTGGCAGTGCAGCCAGTCAGAGATTTAAAAGATGTGCGTAGCCAGCACTGTTAGAACCCTGCCCATAAACTGTCAGAAATCCCTGTTACAGACAAAGATAGCTGACTGACAGCACTGGCCAGGCTGCCCCCAGCCGTTCTTCTTCTCTGGTGGCCTCAGCAAAGTCAGCTCTGCCAGAACATCACTGGTCCTGGAAGAACTCTCAGCCAATTACACATGTAGATTGGGTGGAAAAATTCCCAGCTGTTTCGGCTCAATTAAAGGAAATCTCCAAGCTGGGTTCTGCCTCCCAGAATACCTTATCCAGACAGATTTCACTTATCCACAGTCACAACTGGCTTGATAACAGCCTTTGTTTGACACTTTCTCTTTTCTGTCTTACTTTTTCACTCCTAGGCCGTTCATGCCTTAGAGTCCTTCATCATCTCCCACCAAAAAAAAAAAAAGGAGAATCTTTTGCTTATGATACATTTCAGATGAAAATTTGCTGATTATTTCTATTTAACATGTTGACTTAGAAAACCTCTTCCTTGTCTTTTGAATCTTTATAGTTCATAAAACCTTTTGTGGCCAGTTTCTCACTAAGCTAGAGACAAAGTCGGGTTTTCTCTTATGTATACATGACACCATAGAATATTTTCCTCTCATGGCCTTCCAGTTACAGGTACTGCGGACTTGAAAATTTGGCAATGTTATAGTTCAAATCAGAAATCTAACAAGATGAAAACATGATGTACAATATAAACTACTACTGCAAAATGTTACTCATAAAGAGAAAGTTATCCACCCTGCTCATCTAGATACTGACATTACTTTTTTTATGGATATCAAAAATCTGGGGCCAAAAAACTTTTTAAAACAGTATCATGATACATTTTTAGGTGTTATTTATTCTGATTCAAGAAAAATTGTATTGGACAAGTGAACCTTATAGTCAGTTTATCAAACTAGTGTGAGTAATGGTTTGGTGTATAATCTTTTAAAGTTTAAGAATATGCTAGTTGAAGACTGGCATTCCAATTGAAACAATAAATGCATGTTCTACCACACCATTAGAGTAAATTACTTTCATTTGTACAGTATAGATCCATGTCTTTTTATCATTCATTAATTTTCTCATTGATTTATTCATTCATCCAAAAACATCAGCGTGGTCCTGCCTAGTATCTCTGAAATTCTGTTTGTGCGGAAAGGAGAGATGGTCTGTGCTACTGTTTTACTATCTAGTGAGTTTTTAACTGAAATTCATACCACACTTACATGCTGAGCAAATACAAAAAACAAAATCTACCTTAGTTACCTAAGAGATATTATAGAAAGAATGTATAAAACTTGAATATATACAACTTTTAGGAAAAAATCTGGAATATTATTGAGATAGCTGTTTATAGATTTATAAAAGATTGTGCCATTAGGAACAGACTTACACAGGAAGTATTTTATACCTTGGGTATATATTAAAGAATAACAGATCTTTTATTTTATCCTGAAACATTAATTGCAATAGATTTATGAATGACCTAATTCTCTATTAAGTTTTAGCAATAAAAACTTTATTACAACACTTGTTATGAGAAATGTAACATAAAATTTTAAAAAGCAATTCTCAAATATTGTGTTTATTGTCTTGGCCTTGAAAGGTATTTTCCCCATGATTAGCATGCCTCTATAATTTTAAGTGTTTCTCTGGTTTATGTTAAATTGTATGTTTAATAATTTAGGTAAGCATGAAAGCCAAGATAAGAACTCAGATAAAATATCTATTCCCTCTACTCTCCTCAAAGATCCATGAATCTATTAAAATATATGTTTATACTCTTCACCATCCTATGGTTCATTTACAGAATGTTAAATAAATTTATACTGTTTTGGGCTTAAGTCTTCAGAAATTGTAGTTGCTTTCTTAATTTAAACTCAACAAAGATAGGACATAATGTCCTTTGCTTTTTCAGAGGTATTTCTTATCTTTTGCAAAATCTAATGTGACCTAAATTAGAAAACACTAAAATTCCAAAAGCAGCTACAATATCTCTGAGAAAAGCAAAATGAAAGAAATATAATGCCTAAACATTAAATAATTTACTAAACTTATGTGATTAATTTTATTGGGAAAAAATTAAAATACAATTTAATGGAAATGCTGATTTTTATAAAAATTCTTAAGTATTTGAAAATTCACATTAGCATATAGAGTTTTATAACAAGACATGTCTAGGAAGGTTCTGCTGCTGCTAAGTCACTTCAGTCGTGTCCGACTTTGTGCAACCCCATAGACAGCAGCCCACCAGGCTCCCCTGTCCCTGGGATTCTCCAGGCAAGAGTACTGGAGTGGGTTGCCATTTCCTTCTCCAATACATGAATGTTAAAAGTGAAAGTGAAGTCGCTCAGTCATGTCTGACTCTTAGCGACCCCATGGACTGCAGCCTACCAGGCTCCTCTGCCCATGGGATTTTCCAGGCAAGAGTACTGGAGTGGGTTGCCATTGCCTTCTCCACTAGGAAAGTTCTAAATAGATACAAATAAAGTAATATACCAATAAAAGAAGTTAACAGAATACGATTTCTCTAAAGGTAAATGCTGCTTATTTTCTTTGTTTTTCCAGAGTCTCTTTCTCAGGAGTTGAGCACAGTAGCTATCACCCAATCAGTGTTAAGAGAACTCCTACATCAGAGATAGTAGCTAATGGAAAGGAAATAAACCCATAATTGAAAATGCTATGCAAAATTCTCCATAAATAAAAATATTTCATCAATTTGAAGCTTTATCCAATAAGAAGCATATATGCAACTCTTGAAATAATGAGTCATAAAATACACATGGTTTTACTGTATCTACTCATAAAAGATTGCAGGTAACTTTTATAATCATTTTTTCCCCACAAACCTAATATACTTTATGCATTTACTCATTTAGTGGAGGTCTGCATTTCTGATTTATAAATCAAGATGTCTGTGTATGTTTATAGATCTTTGCCCCATGTTGAATTGGTGAAACAAAAGACAAAGTAACTATAGGAAGAAAAGCTTAAATCAACTATTTTTATTTGTACAGGAGGAAGAGACAAAGTAATAGCTGGAGTGAAAACTGGATTGAGTGATGTCTATTGTTAAGCTATACAGCTCACTACAACCATATTACGTTTATACCTTTGCAGCTGGAAAAACACTTTCTCTAAACCAGTTTAGCTTCCTCACTCTTGGGTGTCACAGACACAAATGTTTTTCCAGACACAGAAAAGGATGCAGAGATAAAGCCAGTAAGTGAGGAAGACAAGACCCTGAAATCACTTGTTGCCACTGGATATCAGAGCTTGCTTGTCAATAAATCAGGTGTGTCTTTAGAAATAAACATTTGTGCTTGAGTACAAGGGTCTGAGTGTGAGTGTGTGCACATGCTTGTGTGCCAATCAATTACTCCATATTTCAAATCTCTAGGTCTCATAGTGTCTGAAGTTACCATAAGTCAGGGTAGGAGGTTGAGATGAAAAACTCCTGACTACTGATTCAGAGCTAAATGGAAAAGAGTAATTCTCTAAGTTCATTCTGTAATTTGACCTTATTTCAGAGCTTCAAATTATAGCAAGGCTCAAACCCATACCAATGGATCCGATGCCATCTTCAATTCTCTGTAATCAAGTGTTAACAAGCTCTTTTCATAGTGATGCTTTTGCTCTCACTCTGCAGCATTTTTGAAACCACTCCCATCCATTTCCTTTGTCCTCAAGAGGACTTCACTCCAACTTACCTATTTCCCCTGACTACTTCATTATATGATCACTCAACTTTGCAACTGAGGGTTTGTAAGAGCATCTCTCTTCTGAAGGATTCACAAACTTATGCTGGAAAGAATGTTTCAAAATTTAAACACTTCATATCTTAGGCAGAGAGGTTGGAGTAAAGAGCACAAAGCAAAGATGAGTAGATACACAAAAAATTCTGATTTTATATGCTAGACTATAACTCCCAACTAATTCTCCTACCTCTGTCCCCAACCCCAGCCCAGGACATAGTATGCAGGAACAACATAGATGAATTCATAAAACGCTAAGAATGTTTATTAAAACTTTCTAATTTGCAGAGATGTGGACTAAGGAACGAGTATGTAGCCTTAGAAAAGTCAGGAAGTTTTTTGAGCATGGGAGTATTTAGGTACCTCCCTAGACCTCAGCACAGATGGGGAGATTGAGGAAAGTTTCCCAGCACACTCTGTGACGTCAGGCTATATGTGTGAAGGGGAAGAGAAAAAGCCAAAACCAAGCAAAGAAGGCCTTGGTGACTTCACTCTTGAGTGAACAGAGTTGACTGCATGAGGGATTGATATCATTGAGAAGACGAAGCCGAGTCTCAATCTCTCCTCAGCCCTGGTGCAGAACATCTTCACCAAATGCACATGCCCCTGGGTCAGAAGAATGGACAGAAAAACAGTCTTCAAATCTCAAACAGGAACTAGAGGTAGGGACATGTCATTCTTTGAAAATGAGTCTCCAGTGAAAAATACACTTATTATATATTGACATCACATAGAAGGTCTGGGTAAAGTTGCCCTTATTGAGCATAAGCAAGAAAGGGCATGACAGATAACAGTCTAGAAGAGTACAAACCAAAGAGGAAGTGCTGAGGCTGGAAGCACTGAAGGAAGAAATAAGAAAGACAGAAGGAGAACCGAAGAGACAAAGCCTCAGGCCAATTCCTATTCTGGAATTCAAAGCAAGCCGAAGAACAGAAATCATCCAGGTAAGCTTCAAGCTCTGAAAGAGTTTAATAGAAATATACATTTTATAAGATGGTGCTAAAAGATAAGAAGATAAAAAACAAGAGATGAAAAGGGAGATTGCAAAGTCTAGATGAAAACCAAACTAAAATCTTTGTGCGTCTAAATTGCTTAAAATAATGGATCTCACTGGAACTCCCCAGAAGCTTTAAAAATACAGATGTCTTGATCACCTCCATATTTATTGATCTAATAGTAACTATGTTCTTGGCACTGTGCTCAATCTTGGTGACCACTGAAAAGAATACAGAAAAAAAATCAGAATTTTCAGTCTTGCAGTAGAGATTAGTCATTGCAATGTCACTATAAAGGTCTTCCAATTTAATATCAGTAGTGATGTTTGTTAAAGACGGTAGTCACTTTCTTTTCTGTCTCTTATCCTTCACCAACCCTTTTCAATTTCATTCCATGTACCAAAATAACTTTGCCAACAAAGGTCTGTCGAGTCAAGGCTATGGTTTTTCCAGTAGTCATGTACGGATGTGAGAGTTGGACTATAAAGAAAGCTGAGCGCTGAAGAATTGATGCTTTTGAACTGTGGTGTTGGAGAAGACTCTTGAGAGTCCCTTGGACTGCAAGGAGATCCAACCAGTCCATCCTAAAGGAGATCAGTCCTGGGTGTTCATTGGAGGGACTGATGTTGAAGCTCAAACTCCAATACTTTGGCCACCTGATGCGAAGAGCTGACTCATTTGAAAAGACCATGATGCTGGGAAAGATGGAGGGCAGGAGGAGAAGGGGATGACAGAGGATGAGATGGTTGGATGGCATCACCGACTCGATGGACATGGGTTTGGGTAGACTCCGGGAGTTGGTGATGGACAGGGAGTTCTGGTGTGCTGTGGTTCATGCAAAGAGTCAGACATGACTGAGCGACTGAACTGAACTGAACCAAAATAAAATGTTCCAGTTTTTCCTTTCCTTTCTTCCTTAGCTACTATAGATGCATTACTCCTATGCTGGGTCATCAAGGATGAGCAGTGTTTACAGTCACTCAAGGTTCTACATGTTCCATCAGTGAGAACAGCAATATGAGCATAATAAAATCCATGAGGAAAAAAAAAAATCCAGTGAGAATTATGTGCCAAGTTGAGAACATAAAATAAGCATATTTCCTTTTTAAACAGTCCTCATAATGTCATCTTGACCTCTGGAAACTGTTGCAAGGAAACCTCTCTCCCAGGGTTAGCCAGAGTCCATTTGTATATTTTATGTATAACATACACAATCCAAGAGAACCCCTCATAGGTCTCCAAAATTTGGGGATAATTGAGGTCAACATGGAATCTGATGGATGAGGAAACCTACCCATAACCAGGGAAAAGTAATGGAAAATAAATTTAAAACCATGACTCAGTGGACAGTGAAAAATCAGTGATGGAGAAATGGACCATTTTTGCCTCAGAGGTTTTTCACTGTTCACTGAGTCAAGTCTACCTGCTAATGGTTTGTAACCTGGCAGTTTTTCCACACTGGTAAATCTTTCAGCAGCTATGATCACCATCTATCAACTGTCCATAAGGCTACTCCATATCCATTGCCGTAGTGGATAAAAGGCACCAGTTTTCAAACAACTAGTACTTTTCAAAAATTTGGGGGTGGGAGTGTTTTGTAAAGTCATCACATTCAGCATGGAGAAAAAATATTTAGAAAATAACATTTTCAATATATTTTGGTAATCTTAGTGCACCCAATTCCTTTAGTAACTGTTTTTAGAATATCTTCACATAGTATTATTTTCTCCTGTCACTATTTAAAAATAGTATCTCTTCTAATCTTCATTTTCTGGAAGAACTTGCCACACTTCTCCTCAAAAGACATATAGTATAGGCTAGAATGTTTACTTCAAATTATGCAGTGATTATAACAAAATTTGTTATTTAAATGAGAAATGATCAGCTATAATATAATACCTGAGTAAGTTCTACAAAGTTTCTTGATAGGACAAGAAATTTATTTGATAATAATTTATAAATGTGGATGAAGTGAGATGATAAACAATTTAGAATCCCTATCTTTTCTGGCATCTGAACTCTTAAGAATAATATTTTCTGGAACAGAATGGTGAAGAAATGGTTGCTAAAATGTCTAACGAATTTCAGAAAATTCTACTTGTAATCCTTGAAGGCTCCTATTCAGAAACTTCTTAGCTACACAGCTTTTCCTCCTAATCTTGAACTCTGAAATTATCATTCAACAGACACAGGAGCAGGAGATGTTATCTATTTCTCATACCATGACATGCTTCTTAGAAGAAGGCCTAGGGTTATGTTTATCTTCCAATGAGAAATACTTGTAAGCACCATGGATGAGAGCTTTCCAGCTCTTGGTTTTAGATATGAAGGTGCTATAATTACAACATAGCCAAAAGAGCAGCCTCAAGGAAGTGTCGTGGTCTACTTTTTAAGTTAATAAAACTCCAGCTTCATGGAGCTTCCACCAAGAAGTCTCTGAAGTCTTTATTGCCCCAAGGTCTCAGAATCAGTCTCGCATGCGGTGTTTCAACAATAGTAAACTTGAGAGTACAGCTGAGTTCAGAATCAAGATATTTTGTCTCCTATATTTTACTAAACAGTGACATTTGTTGTGGTTTTTCACTTGTGATGAACAAGCATTCAAAGGTAATCAACTCAAGGATATAAATGTTATTTGCATTCTTTATCCATTCACATTTCTATAGAATAATTTTGGAATCACAATCTTATAGAAGAACAGATTTTGTTGGTCTAATTCTCCAAGATTTCAGGCTTTCTTTTTCAAGGGGAAGCATATAACGATAGATACATTTATAGAAATAGAGTTGGGTTTTTTTTTTTTGGTCACATTATTCACCAAACCTTTATCAACTATCTAAAAAGTGCTAGAATTATAGACATATTTGTTTAAAAAGATGACTTGCCATTGTGTGGTCTGTGATCTATTTTAAAAAAAGATAAGGAGTATATCCAGGACCACAGAGCAAGTTCTTAATCAGTGACTCAGATAACTGAATACAATGCCAGAGAAAATGTGCTTACCACACAGCTAGAAGGTCTTTTTGCTCCCAGAGGAGTGAAGGCTGGAGACTAGTGTTTAGACCAATAGATGGTTTACAGGACACTCCACATAGTAGAAACATTAATGATATATTCTCACAGTACTTAGTGTCAATAATAGAAATAAAAATTCAAAACAGCTCAATCAGCTTCTAAACATTTCCTCATTTAGTCAAGGGGCAATAGTTTGATACCAAAGTAAGTCTGTGAAAGCTCTGGCTTATCCTGGGTCTCTGCTCTTCAATTTGATAATCTGAAAATTCCAATCCGTGATTACCTTTCTAGGGGAAAAAAAAAATCATTCAAATGAAGGAAAAAAAAACTAATTATAATGAAAGTTTATAATATTCATATTAGAAAGATTCATATTAGAAAGATAAACATTCTGTTTATTCAGATGTCAAAATGTGGGACGGGCCTGAGACTTGACCGTACTTGCCAGCCAAGAAGTTAGTGAGTGTGCCACCGTGTTAATGGATGCTGTCAGAAGACAACATTCTAGGTCAGGAAAGAGGGACAAGAGCAGCAGAGGCTAACGTAATAGCACTTGGACCACCGGTCACACACAGAGGGTCAGATGATTCCTGCTCATGGCCTGGGCTTTGTTACTGGAGAGGAACCTGAGCTCACGGAGCCTGACTCTTTCACTAGAGAAAGTAAGCAATCAGACTTCCGCTCCAGATAAAGACACTGTGTCTGTCTTCTAAAGCCATTCCCTATATGAACTTCCTCAAGAAGATAATCCAGAACAAAGACATTGTCTGTCTGTGCTAAGAAAGTGATCAATTGCCTGTGGCGGACTCATGTTGATATATGGCAAAACCAATACAATATTGTAAAGTTTAAAAAAAAAATTAAATAAATAAATAAATAAGAAAGTGATCACTGGTTGGAATTCTCAGGTTATCAAACTTAAGAGCAGAGACCCAGGATAAGCCAAAGCTATTACAAAATGACTTTGGTATCAAATTACTGGCTCTTCATCAAATGAAGAAATGTTTAGAAGGTACTCAACGGCAAGCAAAGACATGATAAATGCATGAAGAATTGTCTCTCAAAATCAGATTAATAGTAAATATTTATAATTAAAGTTACCTAATGAGTATTTTGTATACATTATAAGGATAACAAGCTTCTGAGGTTAAGATATTTTAGGTGGAGGTGAAAAACATGCGAAGAGAACTGAGCAACTATACGTCAAACAACTTCTTATGGGTGAAACAGAACCAAGAGCCTGTCTTAAAACCACTATTAATTACATCCAATGAATTGTATATTGTTCTCCTCTGCCACAGATAGTAATCATACTGTCACTAGTGACTCATATTATTTATATACATTAAGTTTGAAGGTGGAGAAATTAGGTCTCTCCTTGAATAATGTTTTATATTCAGAGCTACCTATATAATGTTTCAATTCTGCAATCATGATTCATGTTCAAGGTTTCATGGATTCCAGTACAATATTATCATTGGTTCCTTTTGTAGTAGGCAACTGTAGCGTAATATTGGATCATTCATTAGGAAACCTGGCTTCTAAACTAACTGTAACATCACAGGAAAACAATTTTCCTCTTGCTGTTTCTGAGATTCCTTACATGTAAAATGAAGTGATAATCTCTAAAGTTGTTCTAATTCTACATTAAAGACGATTTTGTGTCCCTCCTGATTTCAATATTTAATATAATTCTGTATCTTTAACACTGTGAGATACATGTAAGACTATAGAAAATATTAACTATACCTACAGAGTAAAACCTTTATTTTTTTTTTTTTTTTTTAATTTTATTTTATTTTTAAACTTTACATAATTGTATTAGTTTTGACAAATATCAAAATGAATCCACCACAGGTATACATGTGTTCCCCATCCTGAACCCTCCTCCCTCCTCCCTCCCCATACCATCCCTCTGGGTCGTCCCAGTGCACTAGCCCCAAGCATCCAGTATCGTGGATCGAACCTGGACTGGCAACTAGTTTCTTACATGATATTTTACATGTTACAATGTCATTCTCCCAAATCTTCCCACCCTCTCCCTCTCCCACAGAGTCCATAAGACTGTTCTATACATCAGTGTCTCTTTTGCTGTCTCGTACACAGGGTTATTGTTACCATCTTTCTAAATTCCATATATATGCGTTAGAATACTGTATTTATGTTAGAACAAGAGACTCCCCTAGCTCATTCTAATTGACCATGATGCCCTCCAGCTAAACTTAGCTCCAACACAGAGAGTTTGTTCTCAACAGAGAATTCCAGGCAGCTAGTAAATATTGATTTGAATTGGTCTGTGAAAGAAAAGCATTTTCCTTTTTGGAAGATACTGTAGATCAACACTTTGGAATTACTGAGCTTAACAGAATGGTAGTGAAGAAACTAAACACTTTTACATTTATGTACTTAAAAATGGGAGAGGCCTAGAGATGAATAAGACTCCTGCTCTCCTGAAGGAACTTAAAATCAATTATAGAAGAAGACATACTATAGATATTTATAATTAGCAGGCTGATTAAAAGAAGGGAGAGATCAAATATTCTTCGACGAAGAATTCAGAGAAGTAAAATTAGATTTGAGACAGTTTATTAATTGGAAATAAGGACGAGAGTATTGCAAACTTGGAAATCCATAGACATAAAGCATCAAAGTGGATGCTGTGGCATGTGTAGTGTGGAGGTGACAAAAAATGTCAGGAGGAGGAACAAAAATGAAGCCTGGTCAAAAGTTATGTCAAGGATTGTGGGCCATCTATTTATTCTATAGAAAATCATTTGTAAACGGACATTTTTAGACACAGAGGGACTAGCATGGTTACACTTTAACTGATATAATTTACTCTGGCTGGAAACATGATGAAAGATAGTTTTAAAGGGCATAAGAACAGAGACTGGAATCTAGTTACAGGTGATTGTAACAGTCTAGCAAAGAGAGAGACCGATTTTTATCTTGGGCAGAAATAGGATGGGTGAAGATGAAAGGAATGGCTTGAGAAGCATTTAATTAGCCTGGGTACCTAGTGGACACTGGGCGTGGGAGGAAGAGAGACATCAGGGATGACACGCTCGTTTCTGTCATGAGGAACCGAGTGGCCAGAAAAATAATTAGCCAGGGAAGGATAACACAAAAGGATAAAATCTGAGACCCAGGAGAAGGAGAGGAGGCATGACAAACCCAATTTTGAACACGGCAACTTTAAGATATTGAGAACCATTCTAGGAGAGATATCAAATGGGGAAAAAAAATGATTTACAGATCTGAATTCTGGTAGGAGTGCCATGCTACAGAATTGCTTAGGAAAAGCAGTGGTTTTAAGGTTAAGAAAAGAACCAGGAAGTATATTGACAAAAATCCCAGTGGCAAGTAATATTTCAAGAAGGAAGGAGTATTAATAAGGACTTCTATTCAAGAAGAAGAAATTAGTCTCTTTGGAGCTTGGTGAAAATGTGCTAGTGTTCACAGTCAGAGCTGTTTCTTTGGGAGTTCTCTGGGAGTGATGGCTGGAGCAGGCAGAGGATTGGCTAAGCAGTGGAAAAGGTGATCTGTGGGAGCTACATGCAAATTAGGGTACTTTGTGATGAGAGCAACAGAACCCAACTCCAAGTAGTTTTTGTAGGATGCATGACTGATGATGCATAACAGGAATTCAAAGGTAACACAGGCTTCTGGGTCATTTAAGTCAGAATTTCAATGTAATCAGGACATTTCTCTTTGGTCCTTGCCATCTTCAGCAGGTCTCATTGTTAAGACTGGTTCCACCATGGCTTGAAGACAGGTTTTTATGTACAAGTTTCTCCGTTTACACTCCAGAAAGGGATAGATGGGCTAAGAGACAGGTCTTTTCAGTTTTCTTTGGCAAACTTAGGAAACATGTTTGTGTATGTGTGTGGGTGTGTGTATGTTCTCAGCCATGCCCAACTCTTTGTGACCCCATGGACTGTAGTCTGCCAGGCTTCTCTGTCCATGGGGTTTTCCAGGAAAGAATACTAGAATGGGTTGTATTTCCTTTTCCAGGAAACATGTCTACCTTGGACCAGTAACAGTAAGGGAAAAATCCAGGAGCTGTTCAACAGAATCCACATCTGAGGATGCGTCTGGTGGAGAACTGAGCAAAAAATAAGGTTCTCTTAGAAAAAATCTGGGTGCAGGAAGAGGGCAGTATGGTAGGTGGGTAACCAAGATTGTCCACTATAGGCTATGCGGCCAAGAAAAGGCCACAGGCCATCACTTAAGGTGGAAAGGCGTATAAGCGAACTTTGGAAGTTGTGCTTTTCCTGTTTTCCTCTCTTTTTCTTTTGAGGTTTGAGCGTGTTTCTGAGCTGTAGGGATGTGCTGGGGAGGAAGAAGTTGAGAGTAGAGTAGAAGAGACTGTAAGATCTATAGAAAGAAGCCACAGAGGGGACAGGAGTCCCAGTTTAATTGCACATGACAGAGAGATCACTGGTGAAGAGGAGGAATTGGTAGACAGAGGTGCTTAGGGTTTGGGGGAGAAGTTGGGAGCATCTTGATTCCAGAGGGTCTTCATTTTTCCTGTAAAGTAGGAGGCAGCTGTGGTCATTAGGTCAGAGAGATGGGCGTGTTGACGCTAAAGGAGAGTTTGTAAGAAAAGTTCCCCTTCTTGCTGCTGCTTGCCATCCTTGCTCCAGCCCTAAGTCAGAGCAGCGGTGTGGTGTCTGCAAACCCCCTGCGGTGCTCTTGGGCCCACTCCATCTCACAGCTGTGCTCCCTGGACACTCTGTCGCGATCAGGTTGAATCCCCTGCCCTTCCCTGTCTGCTCTCGGGCCTCCTGACATCCCGATGTCCTGCCCTTTGCCTCCCCTGCTTCCCCTCTGGTGCTTTCTGCTCACATCCACATTTCTTCACTGTCTTCTGTCGTGACCTTCAACCTCACTGTCTCCAAGAAAGCTAAAGATGCCATTTGAAAAGGATGAAGATAATCTTATTTTCTCCAAAACAGCTTACTGCAAGAGAAAAAAGGGAGGGGAGAGGCTGATACTAAGAAAATATAGCCCCAAATGCCATAAGAATAGCTTTACTAATTCTTTTCATGAATATATATTATTATTTAGCACTTGAGAAACAGCATATTTATACTAAATAATGGCAAGATATTTGCTAATACAAATTATGTATTGTAATCATAATCATATTATAATTATAATAAAATATGACAATGGAAATGAAAATTAATTTCAATTAAAGTATTTAGGATCTAAAGCATGAGGTAGTTACCTAATGTTTTCCCTTTCCTCCTCATTTCATAACTTTGATTTATTCAAAACTGACAATCCATATCAGACATGTCCTCATCTGCCTAAAAGGTCTGCCATTAGAACAGTAGCATATTTGCCTACTTTATGTAGGTTTTCCATTGGTGCAAATACTACTATGTGATATAAACAGCTAGATTTTTTTCCAGTTAGAGTGTTTCTGAAATAGACAAAAGGTTAAATGTTGGAGTGGGCCAATTTTGCTTTCTTTTTTATAGAACATGGACATAGGCTTATTTTCCCTTCAGTAGTAGCATGACCTACATAAGTTGTGTGTGGCTGTGATTTTCTCATTTTCCCCAGTGAGAGAAAGAAATATCGTTCCCCCCCTCCATTGCCCTCCTGTTGCCACAAAAGGGAAAAAAAAAATGATCACAGGAGCTTTGAATACAATTTTTGTTGAGCTTGTTTTTTTTTTTTTCCCCCCCCTCTCCTCACCTTAGGTGACCAGATCGATAGACAGTCCAGCAGCTGAGAAAAAAAAATCAGATGACTGGAATACAGCCAGAGGCAGTTTCTCTAGTGTGGCAAGAGGCCATTCTGATATGACAAAATTTAAAGTAAATGGCATCCAAGGAGACACTGGTTTCTCAATAAATGTACAAAGGGAAATGCAGGTATTAAAGTGACTCCTAAAAACACTAATATCTGAATTGCTCCTCCAAAATATCCTCTATAATGAAATAGAGTTTTCAAGGCCATGAATGATTTCCCATCTTCAGAAGTTACAGGCGTCATGAAGACTAACTCGTATATATACGGCAAGAGCCGCAAGTTCCTGTTCCTCTACCACACTGTGGGCCCAAGTGGCTGCGTGTGTGCCCAGCCTTTTCACAGTGAGCAGCTCACATGCCCAGGAAGCGAAACAGAAAATCCGGCCTGCAAACCAGCTGCCCGCGGTGCTGCAGACACAATTTGCCTTCCTTGTCTGTACAAGAGCTGCAGCTCCTAACACTCGACTGGTTCTCAGAAAGGATGAGGACACAGATATGTCCAGCCTGCTTCCCTAGTCAGGGAAGTGTGTTTATCCATTCAAGAGTATTTACTGAGCTCCTGTGGTTGGAAAGGTATATAGACATCATCATATCACAGAAATCTCAGGGAAGCGGGCGCTTTAAAGCTTGCTTTTGAGCCCAAGGTATGATTATACATCTTATTCACTAGATGTTTATCAGTTTTCAAAAAATTCAACTAAGCTGTTATCTCTTCTGGGAAGTCTTGCTTGATATCACTTTCTTGTCCTTCAAAAATCCTGGGAGAGGGATTCATCTTTCTTACATATTTTTATGCTCTATTTTCTCCTATAATTTGTAAGGTAAATGTTGTTCTTGTTCAGTTACTAAGCTGTGTCTGACACTTTGCGACCCATGGACTGCAGCACACCAGGTTCCTCTCTTCGCCACTGTCTCCCAGCATTTGCTCAAATTCAGGTAAACACTGGGTTTCACACTTTCTTTCATGCTCTATTTTCTACTATACTTTGAAAGGCAGATGACAATGTCAATTACCAACATGTTCTGTTCATCTGAATTTGAGCAAACTCTGGGAGATAGCGGAGGACAGAGGAGCCTGGCACGGTGCAGTCCATGGGGTCACAAAGAATCAGGCACAACTTCACTACTGAACAACAACTGTTTACCTATGTTAGGTGTAGCATTAAGTGCTGTATTTGCATAGTTTCACTTAATTCTGGCGGCAGGTGTTCTCATTACACTGTGACTGTCTCTCCTGGCACTGTCCTCTGTGAACCTGGGGTGTCTGCAGGGTTCCCAGTTGTTTCAGTTCAGTTCAGTTCAGTCGCTCAGTTGTGTCCGACTTTTTGTGACCCCAGGGATGGCAGCACACCAGGCTTCCCTGTCCATCACCAACTCCCGGAGCTTGCTCAAACTCATGCCCATCGAGTCGGTGATGCCATCCAACCATCTCATCCTCTGTCACCCCCTTCTCCTCCTGCCTTCGATCTTTCCCAGCATCAGGGTCTTTTCTAATGAGTCACCAGTCTCAGAACTAGCAGCCTCATCATGGATATTGGGTCCTGCCTTTGGGACCCACATCAAAACCTTAGGAAAAATTAACGGCCCAGCTTTCTTATACTTTCCAACTTGAAGTGATTACCTTCTTGTGGATCTAAGGGTTCCTCAGAATCATGCCATCTTCCCTTTTGTGTCTGTTTACTTCAGTTACTTTTATTTTCCAATTTATTCAATTTTGATAAATCTTTACATTCATCCCTCTACCACTCAAGAGCACTGAGGAAGAAATGACCAGACACTGAATACATATTACATATACGAAATTCGTAATATTTGTAATCACCAGCATAAAATACACACTAATATCCTCACTTAATATTAGAGAAAACCGAGGCACAGTAGAGCAAAATAATGCTGTTCAGTTTTCACAATAGAAAAGGGTCTGACATGGATTCATGTCAGGACCATCTGGTTCCACAGCCTTCACTCTCTTCACCTTTCCTGTGCCCCCTGCCTTCAAGCTCTACAAAGCTCAGAGTAGATTTAAATGTATTTGTACTTCAAAATAGGGCTTCGCTGGTGGCTCAGATGGTAAAGAATCCATGCAATGCTGGAGACCTGGGTTTGATCCCTGGGATGGGAAGATCCCCTGGAGGAGGGCCTGGCAATCCACTCCAGTATTCTTGCCTGGAGAATCCCCATGGACAAAGGACCCTGGTGGGATACAGTCCATGGGGTCACAAAGAGTCAGACACAACTGAGCGACTAAGCACAACACAGTACTGTGAAATTATGTAGTGAATACTCAGTCTCTAGCTAGTAAAGATCCTGTATTACAGAGCCCAATGCTGTTATGATTCAAGAATTTTTACAATTTGGCCCTTATGTCCACAGAGATGAGGGGACTATGCTGTACGAGACCTCTTCTCTGGTGGCTCAGTGGTGAAGAAACTGCCTGCCAATGAAGGAGACATGGGTTTGATCACTGGGTCAGGAAGATCCCCTGGAGAAGGAAATGACAACCCATTCCAGTGTTCTTGCCTGGGAAATCCCATGGAGAGAGGAGCCTGGAAGGCTGCAGTCCATGGGGTCGCAAAGAGCTGGACACAACTTAGCAAATAAACAGCAACAACAAAAATATAGTAAATTTAAGTAGTATGCCCTGTCCAGATTCACCATGTAAAACAGAAGTTCCTTGCAGACTGAGGACAGTCCTGTAAGCCAGTGATCAATGCACGTGGGGCTTCATTTCTAAATATCCCAAATATTGGTAAAAATTTTTTGTCCAATTTGAATGGATTTATTTGGACAAAAAAAAGCTCTTAAGGGGGAAAAAATGTGTCTTTTCCCACAAGTCTTTCAAGAATGCTAACTCCAGTAACTTTCACATATCATTAAGGAAGAGTCTGCTTTCATGGATTCAAATTTGAAATTTTTCATGGATTCAAATTTGATAAAACATGCAGGATACTAACTTCAAAATTTTCTCTAACAAGGCCTAATTTCACAAGCACTGGGAATACTATGCCTGTACTTACTATAATGGGAAATGCATTGTTTGCTTGGATGTACTATAAAGATAGCAAATTAACACTGCATGGGGATTTGTATCCGAAACGTGACTTGATTTCTTTGAACAGGAAAGGAATTCATTTCAATTTTGCTCATATTTAACACTGAGAGTTGTACACTATGCCTGTATATATGCATACTATGTATAGATACACTCTCTCTATAGCATCTACACACGTGCATATGTATATAATAGTGATAAAGGGGACTATGCCAAAGGATAGGTCCACCTGAAATTTATAGCTAGATATTTTTAATGGTCCTAAGTGGGCAGTTATAACACTTTTTCACTACTATGAAAAATGACTTTAGGAATGTTTCCACAATGTGCATTCATCAGTGTAAAATGTTGTTAAGCAATTAAAGTATCTTTGGTATTCACGCTGAATGCATTTGTTGAAGATACCCCCATCTTAATGCTTTAGAATGTGCATTATATCTCCCTCAGTTTTAGTCTAGGAACTATGCCAAAATTCTTTCTCCAAAGGGGAAAAATGTAGGAAGTATAAATAATGTTTTGAAACAGAATGAAAAACTTCACCAAGGTGCAGGAACAGCGATGTAAACATTGAGGCTAACTTTTTAATCTTAGTCACTTCAGACATCTGCATTTAATCTCATTAAGATTATAATTCCTTATATTATAGGTATGCTTGACTTTTTGATGAGAGAAAAAAATAATGCAATTTTTTGTTTAAAAAAGCTTACAGTGGGCACAGATATAACAGTAGTA
Source organism: Bos taurus (assembly GCF_002263795.3). NCBI lineage: Eukaryota > Metazoa > Chordata > Mammalia > Artiodactyla > Bovidae > Bos > Bos taurus. The sequence goes on along the minus strand of NC_037354.1, from coordinate 11,854,389 downwards.
CTAGATTTTCATTGCATCAAATATTTGAAAAAATACATGGTCTCAGAAAAATTTTTCTATTTAAATGTTATTCTCAATTGAATACTCCACAATTATTCTTATAATAGCAACATTTCACAGTATTATCAGTTTCAGGGAGAAAAAAACAAAAACAAAAATTCATGTCAGAATGACTTAAAACATAGTGTTAAATATTCATCCATTTTAATCCCACCATAAAGTCAGTCCCAGTGTAATGAACCATTATTATTTATTTATTTCAAATGCAATTTATTAAAAATGCACTCACTGCCTGAAGGCCTTTGGGAACACTCATAAAAACACAAAAATACATGAATTAAATTAAATACATCAACAGCCCAACTTCTCATTAAAAAGAATAATGGTTGAAATAACACCACACCAAAAAGCTATATATTAAATATATATATATATATAGATGATGATAGCTTGCTCATTATATCATTTTTACTGAGATTAATACAAAGATTTAGTTGGGTTCTGATTTTTAAATTTTTTGGTTGAAGAAGACTGAATAAAAACTGTATTCACTACTGAAGTGACTGCTAACTATGCAAAAGCTATTTGGGGCTTTTCTAGGACACAAAAAGGGCTTCTGGAACTTCACACAGAGGTGAGGTTCTGATAATTCACCAGTTTGCTTAGTTAACTAGTATAACATTCGTCTCTTCTCCCACTATTTACCTCTGGGTTTGCTGTATACTGCAGTAACAGGGTGAAAATACATGGCATCTCTAGAAACATGGAGTCTGTTAGTAAACAGAGCACATTGAAGCCGCTCTACTTTTCACATGAGACCTGACCGGACCCGGTCTACCCTAAATATCTCCTCTGCTGTTATGCATGGCACTTGAATTGTCAAATGTCAGCCTAAAACAGTAAACACAGGGTCAACTGAAATAGCTAACTATGGATTACACACATCACACAGGACAGAAGGGAAGATGGGGGCCAAGGCTTTTTCATTAGCAAGAGTGTACAGATGAATTTATCAAATTTATCAGATCAGCTGGCTTTCACACATTGGAAAGCAACAATTAATATCGTGAAGGAAGTGAACAGGTAGATTTGAGCTGTGATGACAGGCAGGTGGTGGAAGAACCTTTAGCACTGTGTTGGTGGTTTCTATGGAAAATAGTAGAAGAAGATGCCTCAAGTGGGACAAAAAGGAAGAAAGAAAAGGAAAGAAACGTGTCTGCAGACAGAGCATCTCTTTCTGCTTCTCAGTTTTGCTCTAGGCTAGCTCTGATCTACTGCCATATAAATCCACTCAGATAATATTTTTCTTTTACTGTAAGTAAGAAAGGTCACATTGTTATCATTAAGAATACTAATATTAACATATCTTTAAAACAATTTTGATGACACTTGGCAATAATTATCCAGTGATTACAGATCACAAAAGCATTATACTCAGACTGACTGGATCTATATAGAGAAACCTGCTTCTACCTGAAAGAAGCAAAAAACCTTATTATTACTCCAAATGTCACTTGTGATAAAGGGGATGATTAAATAGAACCCTGATTTAAAATAACAGAACCACAGAAGCTCATATCTCTCCATGACCAGGCTCCCAGCTACTCTATAATGTTGTCTTTTACTGCTTGTGCCCTGGATTACTCTGAGATTCAACACCAAGACATCCACCGTGCTGTCCCACAAACACAGCAAGCTTCAGGGCCTTGGCCCCAGCTCATCCTCTTTTTCTCCTCCTCTCTGTGTACCTGTCTCCCTCCTTCCACCAGGCCTCCATTCAAATGTCATTCATCAGTGACTCCCATCTAGACCACTCCAGCACTCTCATCTCGCTTATCCTGCTTTATTTTCTTCTGCAGCACAGATCAGTCTCTCTCATCTTACGTTTTTAATTTTTTATTTCCTTACTTTACAACTTTTTGTGTCCATTGATGGTTATGTTCCCAATAATTATACAGTTGCAAGTTCAAAGTCACAGCTTAGTAAATATATACTGAACAGCACACTCCATTACGCAAGTCAGAAACCTGGGTATATTAATCTTCTATTCTCTCTTTAAACCTCTACATCTAGCCAATAACAAAGCGCCAATGAATATGCCTCTGAAACAGTACTCTCCCTCTCTCCTCTGCCACTTTCTAGACCAAACCCCACCATCTCCTGCTTTAGATTAATGTGACAGCTTCAAACTGGCAGTAACACTTTCTAACTACCTACTTGAGTAGGTATGTACTACTTCAGTACATTTGCTTTAATAAAGCGGCTAAGCGATATCTCTAAAATACAAATCTGACTATCTCATCCTTTACTTAAGATTCTGCACTGTTCTTCATTTCCCTCAGATAAGATTTTTTTTTTTTTTTAAATCTTTCGCTCCATCTTTCCCTGACTTCCTTGTCCATTCAAAGTATCTGACTCGAGACACTTTCTTCAAGAAGTCTTACCCAATCTCCCTGAACGGCATTAGAAGCCCTAGCTAGGGATCATTCTAAAATACAACACATTTTCTTTCGTGTTGAACTAATCAACCTGCATCATATTTGCTTGTGTAATCGCACCATTGCTACTAATTTGGGCCATGAAGTCAAAGAGTATATCTGTCTTTTCATTTCTGGGCCTCCAGAGTCTAGCACAGAGTACATATTCAATTCAATATGAACTGCTGAATAAAGGAAGGAATTCAGTCTTGAATCTCAAGTGGCCACCTTAATCTTGGATTGGACATTTTAGTGTACTTAGAAAAATAGGGTTTAGCAGTCTGAGGTGTCTTGAATTTGTCAGCAGCAGTGTTGAAATAGTTGATGGCATCCAGGTAATAAAATTATGTCATTGTACGGACCGTACAAGTATGAATTCCTTCAGCAATTCTGTCCTGAGGACTACCTACACACAAATCACTCTTTTAGGTGCTGGACAAAGTGGTGAACAAGACAGAAAAGGTCCCTGCTCTCGGGGCTTACACGGTATTTAAGGAGACAGACCAAGAACAAGGACACATAGCAATAAGTACAGTCATTTATGATAGCAATGGTTGTTATAAAGACACTAAAAGAGAATTTAGTGGTACAAATAATCTGGGAGGGGGGTAATTTTATACTTTAGAATAATCGAGAAAGGCTTTTTCTCCATAATATGAGATTGAATTTTGATTTGTATGACAATATGAAGCCACATTGGAGAAGGCAATGGCACCCCACTCCCATACTCTTGCCTGGAAAATCCCATGGACGGAGGAGCCTAGAAGGCTGCAGTCCATGGGGTCGCTGAGGGTCAGACACGACTGAGCGACTTCACTTTCACTTTTCACTTTCATGTCTTGGAGAAGGAAATGGCAACCCACTCCTGTGTTCTTGCCTGGAGAATCCCAGGGACAGGGGAGCCTGGTGGGCCACTGTCTATGGGGTCGCACAGAGTCGGACACGACTGACATGACTTAGCAGCAGCAGCAGCAGCAGCAGCATGGAGCCACATAGCAGAGGTAAAGAATCTGCCTGACAATGCAGGAGACACAAGTTTGATCCCTGGGTTGCAAAGATGCCTTGGTGGAGGAAATGGCAACCCACTCCAGTATTCTTGCTTGGGAAATCCCATGGACAGAGGAGCTTGGTGGGCTACAGTCCACAAGGTTGCAAAGAGACAGAGAGGACTGAGTGACTCCCCTTCCCCCCCAGCACCAACACACACATGAAGTCATACATGCAAATTTATACGGAGATATGTTTTTCTGGAAGAGGCCCTTGGTGGGCTTGGTGTGCTTCAGAAACAGGAAAAGTGGTGTGATTGGAATGCGGAGACAGAGGAGAGAGGCCCCATAATATGCCACTCTAGAGCCATTGTGAGTAAGAGTAATCTTATATTAAGTTGAATGGGAAACCATTAGAGCATAGCCACCACTTACCAGACCAAAGTTCATCTACACAGAGCCCAATATTTCTCAAAACTAATACACTGATTCATACAGCACACACATTTGATATTACTCAGTTTGAGTAACTCACAAATCATTATAATTAGGAAGCTACTGAAAACATTGCTCTCTCCACCATCCTTTGCTTTCTTTCTGTCTGTCTTTCTTTTTATTTGGTAAGCTCCAAAATAACTAGCCCTGGGGGGAGATCAAGTGATGAATAACCTCATTCAGTTAAAAGAAACAACAACAAAAATTCCCCAAGAGAATGGTTCATTGCAAACAGCCAAATGGCCATTGTTTAGAGGATGAGGTTTTCTCTCTTTAGTACCCGGGCAATGACTAATGGTTTTCCTCCAAAACTCCCACTTTTAAATGAATGAATAAACCCCAAAGGCCCCAAAGAAATAAGTATTACTTTCCTCCTGGTAGCTTAGCTAGTGACTGAGAGGGAAAAAGGAACTGGGGAATATTTCAAAGCCAAGACCTCTAAATGCGATAGTAGACACTCCACTTGTATATTCCTGAATCGTTTGGCACCCAGACGTTTTTTACAGCATTCTATGTATTTTCTGTCTTATCCCAAACTCACTCATCTGAAGTGGGTTTTCTAGAAGTATGCTTTTGGGTGCTCTCCAATCAACATAACTGTATTACCCATGCTTCCAAGAGGAAAGCCACAGCGGAGACCCATACCTCTCAGACTCCTGGGAGATTGAATCATCAGTGGTCTGACCATACAGATAAACACTGTACCAGCCTCAGTATTTATTTGCACAGTTTATTTTTCAGGGATAACTTTCACACAACAACAAACTACTACAGAATAGCTGCTTGCCTTTCTGAAGCAAAATAGCTCACTGAATGCTGATAGAAGGTTCAGTGTATTCCTTTCATCCTCTCCTCTCTATTAGGAAAAATGTCAGGGGTTAATATATTTCTGCCTCACTGAGAATTAAAGAGGAAACACAATGTTTAGTGTCTATAATGAGGCTATACATTAATTCAGGAAGGCCATGCCAGATCACGTATAATAGATATGGCAACGTCATTTTCCACGCTAGCCAAAGGGGATTCAGTGATAGGCGTTGCTTTGAGAAATATTTATTTTTGATGTGGAAAGGAAATAGAACCAGAGCATTCTGCCTGATGGAAGCCATAAATAAGATTTTCCCACCAAGGGTTAGAAAGCAAAAATACTCTCCTCACAAACTGTATCACCTCAAAGTTCAAGGACTGGGGTGAAGAGATGGCAATATTTTGTGATGGCAGTAGAATACAATGCCCAGGTTTTATTCACTGAAATTGGCTTTAGTTCTTGGGAGACATTATCAGATAAAATGACCCAAACGTTGGTACTAGAGGTATTTCTTACAATGCTATAGAGAGGCAAAACACTTATGTGGAACATGCTTTCATATATTTTAATCAAGCAGCTAATTAATATGGACTATTTTGTTAACAACTTCAGTATTTTTATGGGTTCGGAATCTATTTGGGGAAAAAACAACTTGATTAGAGACTTTTAGAGGTAACAGCACTCAAGATAAAAACTGAATATACTGCATCTTAAAAATATAACCATTAATATAAGCTAGAATTTGTACTGGAAACTTGATAAAATATTTCACATCTTATAAAACCCTTACTATACATATTGTATTATAAGATGAAAATCCTAGGAAATAAATATAGCATATAAACTATTTAAACAAAGTAGGGACTTCCCAGGTAGAGTAGTGTTAAAGAATCCATCTGCCAATGTAGATGACACAAGAGACATAGGTCTGATCCCTGGGTTGGGAAGATTACCTGGAGGAGGAAATGGCAACCCACTCCAGTGTTCTTATCTGGGAAATCCCATGGACAGAAGAGCCTGGTGGGCTACAGTCCATGAAGTTGTAAAGAGCCAGACATGACTGAGTGATTTCCCACATACACACACACACACACACACACACACACACACACACACACAGGAGTTGTCTAAGAAGGTAATTTGAAAAAGAAGACACAAAAATGGCCATTAAATATACACAATCGGTTAAATATCAGCAGTAAGCAAAGAAATGGGTGAAGAAATTTTATCATATCTTTTTTTTCTTTTTAATAAACTTAAAGATGAAGAAAAATTGGTCACTGTAATACTGAGGCTGCTGGGAATACAGAAATTTCTTAGGAGTGTGATAATTTCAAACACTGCTTATTGGTATTTGCACTGTTAACTACTTTTCTGGAGGGAAATTGACCAAATATATACTCAGTAATTAATCTTAAAGAAACAGCTATAAGGAAATGCAAAACACTGACACAAACATATATCAAAATACTGTTTTTAGGAGTGAGAGTTTGGAAACAAAGCACACAAGAAAGGATTCTTTTATACAGTGATGGTATATTTGCAGTAACAAGATATAGCATGGTTATTAAAAGCAATACTATATTTTGGTGGAGATGAGTGGGAAAGTCTTCATTCTCAACCCAGTATTTCCCGCCATGAGCTAGTTAGTTGACACTCCTGGCTCCTCTTCATCTTGTCACAGTTCCTTATCATAAAGAAAATGGCTGACTGTGATCATAAAGAAAATGGCTGACTGTGATCAGTGACTTGGGAATAAGAACCCTGCCCTTCCCTCTTGGGAATGAGTTCTGTGCGGGTGGCATTAGCTCTCTAGTATTTGACTCCTCTAGTATTTAAAGTTTTCCAGATAGGAGCGTTAGGGAGGAGGATCTATATCAGACCAAGACCACTTTTTCCTGGAAGGATAAGCTGTTTAACATGGGCTTCCGTATCAGTACTGATGGCCCTTTGATGGCATTTATAATCGGCATCTACTAACCTAGTCTTCATCATACTAAAGATGAATTTTGGCTCCATTCTACCAACACCTTTGTCTTATACGACAGATATTTAGAGCTCAGGCAATAAAGAGAATTGCCCATCACCTCCATCCCTACCAACACAGGAGGATAACAGAATGATGTCTGAACTCATGGAAATGTTCACAGTGTACTGTTAAGTTTAAAAAACATGCAAAAACTATAGAAATATAAGGCATTAGGTAAAATATTTTAACAATATTTTCTCTCGGCTTATAGATTGGTAAGTGTTTCACATTTAACTTCTTGTATTTTAGTTTGTAGTATTTTCCAAGTTTTCTGCAATTTGTGTTATTTTTCTAATTAGATTTAAAATGGGACTTTGGTGAGTTTCTGCAGAATTCAAGAATCTTCTTCCCAAGAGATTATTAACATGAGAAAAGAAACTTGTCTTTGTGAAATGACAATCCTGATTCCGTATAATGACAAGGTGACAAGTCAGATGAACTTTCTCACCCATCCATCTCAGAAGTAGGACCAGTCACCTCATATTTGATGACTTTTGGTGAGAAAGACATCATTACTGGATTTTTAAATTACTTTATCTGATAATTTTACTACAGGAAAACTGAATACCTATGGGTATGTTTAAAGTTTTAATGTATTTATTATCTGACCAGATCTTCAGGGTATGATGTCTTTATAGTCAGATTTATCTAAGGTCTTTTCCCTTTACATATTTTGGCTATTCAGAAGTTCAGTGGAATTCTTCAGCTTTGTGTTAAAAGGTAGGCATTCTTCTCCCAAAAGCCATTCATTAGAAATAAATTTTATTCATTAGCAATTTGAAAAAAAAAAAGAATTTTAGCATATTTTCTTTCATGAATGTGTATGTGAAACTTTACAACCTGGTCATAATTCTATACTAGTAAATCCAAAGCAAATCCCCATGTAGCGTTTTCCCTATTCTGCTCAAACTAGCCCAGCTCTGGCTGGTAATAAATTCCCAGAAACACACATTTGGAAATGTGCACAGAACAAATTTAAATTTCAGTAATCCTGAGCACACACATGTCAAAAACAAATTATGGGCACACAAGAGGGTAATTAGCAAGGTTCACAAACAGCACATGTAAAAAGCTTTAAGTGTTCACATGAATGTCATAGCTTGTGATATAGTCAATCCAATTTGAAGAATTTTTCCACTTGCCACTGTATGATTTCAGAAACTATATTCATAACCCTAGTACTGTGCTCTTTGAATGTGTTTAGTTGTGAGCAATGAATAGCAACTTAACATGCTTGTTTCCATAATATTCTTGACCATAGAAACTGGGATTTAAACTTTCAAAGACATAAACATGTCACATGGCAATGTTTACAATGGAAATGGACTCTTGGAAGGCTTCTTATTGGATTGTTATATTTGTAGCCAGTGTCTGCTCTCTTAACATGCTTACGAAGTAAAGCTGATGCTTTTCTGGCCTATGTTCTATACAAGCACTACCAAGGCACAGGTACACAGATGTACATTTAATAAGATACTTCACCAATTAGATGAGTCTCCCCTTTGACAGAGTAGATTTCTGAGTTAACGCATACAGCTTTCCAATTTGTGCTAACAACAGTTTCCTAGCACAGGGAGTTCCAGTTTCAGGAGACCCACTGACAGACTATGAGGCAGGTAGTATTCCTCCAGCATCATTCCTAGCTCTTCTCTAGGTCTACCAGATGCCAGAACATAGCCCAATAGAGCAGAACAGCTTATAGTTCTAAACAATCCAAGACCAGAAGAGCAAGCTACGGTGGTGAGAGGAATCAGATCTACTAGAGATCATGGAATATTAAAGACTGACTGCAATTTCCATCCTTCCTGATGGCACTGTAATCCCAGAATTAATTTCAAATAGAACCCTGAGTAGACCTGTACACCATTCAATAACTCACATGGTTAAAAGAAGCAAGGACAAGAGGGAAGCTGTGAACAGACATGAAGAGAGTGTTACTCTGAGTTGATTACTGTTTTAAGCAGTGTAATTTTTTTTCTTGTAACAACTAACTTATGGCAATTTTATTTAAACAAATATTTTGTGGCTTAGGGAATGATGGAAATAGCAAAGCTAGTAAGCAAAGTTAAGAAATGAAATGTAAAAAAAAAAAAGAAGAAGAAGGGGTAATAAATGGGAAAAGAAAAAAAAAATTCTATCCCTAAACCAGCAAGCCAGCAGATTTATCTGGCATTAATATGAGTACAGATTGATGAAAGGAGGTTAAGGCCTGTCTTGTTCTGATTCTTTCCAGTTCGAGGGACCTGAAAATACTTGAATTTTCCAAAATTATGCAAATGATACCTTGCCTATAATGGGAATATACACATTTGGTTAATTTTGCTTTGTTGAAATGCTCTTAGACATTTATTTCAATATACAGTTAATAGCATATTGCAAGGCAAGAAAGAGTAACATTCAGTATATTTTTGCATTAGATTTTGCCATGGGGCTTGATGTTTGAGGTTAAAAGGGCAATAAAACATAAGGGCTATCATTCATTCCTGCTGAAAACAAGGCTGATCTGGGATCAGAGTCTGGAAAATTAAAAAGACTGCTTGATTAATTTATATAGTCTCAGTATTTTCCAAAGGGCATTAAAATGCCCAGCACCGTCATAGTATCTCCCTTTTTATATCTAAATCCATGTAGGTAGATTATTCTTAAGAAAATTTAGTTCTGCAGGAAACAGATGGAGATGGTCTAATTCTCTCTGTCTGCACTTCCCTTCAGGTTGTTAATGACAAATGCATTATAGTTATTTATTACAAATAGATTAAAGGTGCTGGTGCAGTTCAATTCATAGAGATCTTATACTCTTCACATGTATCGGGAACTGGGCTTCCTCCCAATGCTGACAATGCACGTGATGGCTTTCTGGGAGACAGCAGTTCTCAAGAATACTTTGCTTTATGTTTACAACTTTAAAAAGTGAAGGTACCATCTGCTCTTGGCTATTCATAGTTGCTTAAATTGTTTAGAACCTGAGGTCAGAATGAGAATAACGATGGCGGACTTCCATATAGTTAATTTCATCTGTAAATAATTAGCTCTGCATCTCTTTCTTTTAGCCCTGCATCAGATAACAGTGAACCCCAAATGACCTGTGGAGGCAACATGCTCCCCAGGACAGACCTCTCCAAGTGGTCTGATGCAGCAACAGAAAAGTAGTTATTTTACACCTCCATGTCATTAATATGCATAAAGTACACAAGTAAAATTCTTTATGGCTAATTTATAGCATATAAAGTTAGATAAATACTTGCATTTATATACATTCTATTTAATCTTCTGAAACAGTTTAAGACAAGGGACAGACATAGGTCAAAAAGCACATTATGCAGACATGATAACAATTAGTCTATGGCTGCAGATTCATTTCATAAACAAAAAAGTTATTTAAAATATAGTTTCATAGGAGCTATATGTTCGTGCAGGCTACAACATTCTTCTTAATGTTAAACAATGGAAATGGGGAATAATGGAAAAAGAAAAACATGCACAATATCAATGATGAAATGTACTGTATTTTGGTTTTTACCTAGGATCTATGGATATACTTAAATTATATGCAAAAGTGTGAGATTTCTATGCATTTGTAGATTTTTACAGAAAGGATCCATCCATTGGTTTTGTCAGCTTGCCCAAGGTCCAGAATCTCTAAGAGTGTATACTTTATAATTTCATTACCATGGATTTTAATGAAATACAATATTTATTTAATTGTTCAATTATTTTAAAGCTTGTTTAAAATAAAACATTGTTTAAATACACCAGGTACAAGAAGACTACATTCAGAAAACATCTGTATTTTTTTTAAAAAGATAGTAAACGGCAGGAGACACAGGGAATTTAATAAAGAGAGACTGTCATAAGTATGCATACTGTTAGCAAAATAGACTAAATGAAGCCAAAGCTGAACATTTGTTAATGTGAATACTTATCAGAAAGAAATCTACATCAAGTTCATAAATGATGGTGCAGTAATGTTTGATTCATATATATATATATATATATATATATACATATATATTTAAATTAACAATAGGTTTGATTATATCATGTTGTCTTTGAGACATTCCTGCACAGATATTAGGCTGACAACTCTATTTGGCATGACTGTATACACAAATTTCTGTATAAATTAAGAGTTTGAAATGGAGTGGCTTCTCTCCCCTTGCTTCCAACATTTTGTTTTTGTGGATGTTAAGCTTAACTTCATCAGTGAAACGAGTATGTGGACATGATCATATTCCTGATATTTTCCCATCTGACAAACTCTTTTTATATTAAGGAGAAGAAAACTATACCATATCTCTGCACTCAAAGGGAAGAAGTTTCTTATTTAACTATATATTTTAAGAGAAACAGATTTAAGTATTTGTAAGCAACAAACTTATATGAGGGTTTAATGAAGGGTGAGATGTGTGGTATTGTAAAATTCTTATAATTTAACACATCCTGATAAATATAAAAACAAATACCTTGGGCTTCTCTGGTGGCTCAGTGGTAAGGAATCTACGTGCCAATGCGAGAGACAAAGGTTTCAATTCCTGGTCCAGGAAATGCCACATGCAGTGGCGCACCAGCCATCACTGCTGAGCCTGTGCTCTGCAGTCCAGGAGCCACAACTCCTGAAGTTTGCTCGCTCTACAACCTGTGCTTTGCAATAAGAGAAGCCACCACATATGAAGCCTCTGCACCGCAACTAGAGAAAAAGCCCAAACAGCAATGAACAGCCAGCACAGCCAAAAACAAACAAACAAACAAACAAACAAAACCTTGCCTGTGTTCAAGATAACTGCATCAGGTGCTTCAGTGAGAAAAATTGTGACAGAGAGCAGTTTCATTAACCACCTTAGTAAACATGTTCTTGCCCAGCTTGGAGCCTCTCCTCTTTGCCAACTCAGGCATAGGAAGGCCTTACTTCTTCGCTGAGGCACCTATGACATTTCAGTGTAATTATATGACTCCTCCTCTCCTCTAATATTGTTTGTCCCTGTAAACCTTACTTAAAGAAAAGATTGGTCTAAGGCCTCACGGTATCTTGGAACTTGCTCACAATGACCTAAGACGCAGCAGTTTGAGGATAGGATGGACCTCAAATTTAAAAGAGAATGTTTTCACATCGTCTATGTCTGTGTCACAAAATAACACGGATATTAAGTTTATTTCTAATTCCTGTTCAAATGATATTTTATACCATTTGCAACTTTTGCCAGTTAACAATTATATTTTGTAGAATTGTGGAGAGTTTAATGGTTACTCTAAATTTCTTGAGTTTCAGGGTTTTCCAAAACATGAAAAAGTCCCCATTGGGCTGGAGTGGGAAGTAGAGTGTAAAAATAAAGAAAGTAGGTCACAAGCAGAAAGATGCAGTTCTGTTTTATGTGTTAGCCTTCCCTGTAAGCTTCTCCTTGATTAAAGAGTTTCACAACTCTTATACACATTTTTAAATCACTGCTTTGTTCTCATTCTTTATATAGATGAGGTCTAAAGAGGTCAAATAATATTCTCAAATTCATATTATCTAGGCAATGCAACAACTTTCCCCATTCCTAATCAGTTGAATTCAAGGTCCTTATTTATCTTTTTGGCACTAAAAAGTTTTGTAAATTCAAATGTATTCACTACTTAGCTCAAGTATTGGATAAGGAATTCACATTTTGTAACTCTAGTAACTTGTACTATGACCTCACTCAAATATGAACTCTTGAAGGCACAAAATCCTGTGCCCATTTACTAAACCCAGGAGAGAGACTAAGAAGAAATGCACACCTCAGTCAGTAACCATGAACTTCACCCTTCAACACTTGAGAAACTCCCCCTGTAAGCATTTCTGAGCTGAGACTTTACCACTCTCTGCTGTGTCTCAGGGCATAAAACAAGCTTCTACGGCCATGGTTCTGAACCTTTGAAGGTCCTTTGTGGGGGGAAAAAAAAAGTTTGAATGCACATGCTCACAAGTTATTTAACTCCAGTTTTGATGGAGGTTTAGTCATCACTGCTAAAGATACATGGAATGCAGATCTTTGCAAAGCAATGCTAACTGCAAGCCTTCTCTGAGGAGTATCTAGGTGTCAAGTGTAATGGTAACTGCTTCACAAGCATTCTCCCCTTTCCATCCTTACAGCGACCTTGATGTAAGTCCTATTTTTATTATGCAGATGAGGAAACTGGAGTTAGAACACTTAAATAATTCATTCCAGGTCACAGAGCACATGAGTTGACAGAGCTGGGAGTTGAATCCTTGCCTGTGTGATATATACATGATCTCCAAGCTAATGTATTTAAATACAGTCACCTATTTAAATAACTTCTCTTTTGTAAAATGTGAAAACACCTCAAAAAAACATAGTTGGATACTCTTCCATGCCCCACACGTCCATTTGGCAAAGTCTTATGTCATACTTATCCTGATCTTCCTGGTAGCTCAGATGGTAAAGAATTTGCCTGCAATGCAGGAGACCTGGGTTCGAGCCCTGGATCAGGAAGATCCTCTGGAGAAGGGAATGGCAATCCACTCCAGTATTCTTGCCTGGAGAATCCCATGGACAGAGGAACCTGACGGGCTACAGATCTTGGGGTCACAAAGAGTCGGGAAAGACTGAGTGACTAACACTGCTACTGCTACAGCTACGTCATACTTAAGTTACAAGTCTTGAAGATCATCATCAGGTAAATTTAAATGATTAACTTAACTAGTTTTGTTTGTTTGTTTATAAGCCATTTAACCATTTTAACTGTGTAATTTAATTACACTAAGTACACTCACAATGATGTGCAACCATCACCACTATCCATTTCCAGATTGTTTTCAACCTTCCAAAGAGAAACTCTGTGCCCATTTAATAATTCCCTATTCTCCTCTGCCTCCAGCCCTTCTAACTTTTATTTTATTTCTGTCTTTATGAATTTTTTATGTCTTTTTTGGTCTTATTTTACTTAGCCTGATGTTTTCAGGGTTCATCAGTGTTGTATCATGTAAGAGAATCCCATTCCTCTTTAAAGATGAACAATATTCCAGTGTGTGTGTAGCCCACATTTCATTTATGCATTCATCTGTCAATGAACATTTGGGCTGTTTCTACCTTTAGACTATCGATAATGAAACTGCTATGAACACTGGTATCTATTAGGATCCCTTCTTTAATTCCTTTGGGTAAACACATCAAAGTGAGACTGCTGGATCGTACTGATTATATTTAAGTTTTAACATTCCTTTCGTTTGAATTCCCCTTCCTTCATTGAGTAACTTATGAATAATTCCCAACCACTCTCATCCAGGAAACTTTTGCTGTCCTTCTCAGTCTCAGTACTAATAATATTGAGAATATTCTTGATATTTAGAATATTCTTCAATTCCTTATAATAAAAATAACTAGTCCCAAAGACACTAATACCTATGATTTATTGGCCCCCTTGCCATCAGTGCAGACCCACTGGAAACTGGTTGATGAAGAAAAAGAGATTTCATTCAGCTGATATGCAGTATGTTTTGAAGATGCAATGGGAGTTTGTTTTGTTTTCCAAGATATTTGAAATATCATAACATCACTTTATATTTCTAATATGTGTTACATGGATGATAGTATATGTTCTTCTCAAACTATTTATTCCTGTCAACTCTGTAAGATCAGAAACTACAGGAGAGGCTTTCCCGGTGGATCAGTGGTCAAGAATCTGCCCACCCAAGCAGGAAACATGGGTTTGATCCCTAATCCTGCATACTATGGAACAACTAAGCGCCTGAGTCAAAACTACTGAGGCAGTGCTACGGAGCCTGGGAGCTGCAACTACTGAGCCCATAACCACAGCTACTGTAAACTAGACGCCCTAGAGCCCTTGTTCCCCAACAAGAGGAGCCACTGCAATGAGCAGCCCATGCACCACAACTAAAGGGGAGTCCCGGCTCACAAAGAACCACTCACAGCAATGAAACGCCCAGCACTGCCAGAAATAAACAAACAAAACTTAAAAAAAAAAAAATCTTAAAAGCTACAGTTACAGTATTAGGAGGAAAATCTATAGTAAGCACTATTTCAAGGATGGAAGAGGAAAGGAGAAGTGAGAGATCATTCATTGAGCAGCTACTGTCTGTCGGACCCTGGGGTGAACTAGCTGATTTACACATGGCCTCTCAGCGACTCTTCCCAGAGAGCAGTGAGTCAGGGGAGGAAACGCGGTTTGACCAGGTCAGAGGTGAGCCCCAGGTCATGGGGTAACTAGCAGAGCTGCCGCTGCTCAACTTCTGCTCAAGAAATGCTGACAAGCCACACAGTAAAGACGAGAGGCAGCATGTGACTATGGAGTCCCATGTCTCCACTTAATCCTATAGGAGGCCATGAACAGGGAACCATCTTACATCACTACGCATCTATACATTTAGTTTTCTCATAAGTTGGGAGTCATTTATTATGTTTGGAAGAATGTAACTTAGTTTTATTTGGAATCTCAGGTGACTAGTTACATGAGTTGAGCTCAGATTTGTAAGTACATTTAACTAACTAATTAGGAGTTAATAGGGCAAGAAAGGACTATACTTTTCTTTATAAATCATTAACAGTATGTTGTTAGCATGTCAACTAATTATCTTTTAAAATGTATGCATTAAAACCTGTAACAACTTTAATAAAGTTTCCCACCTCTCCTACAAGACAAATCATCTTTGAGTGACATCTACATGTTATTGGCCATTTGTTCAAAAATAATGTGTTCAAAATAAAATTAAAGGATATGTGAGAATTCAGTCTTAAATATGATTTAAAGCTTACTCTCCTACGCCTGTAGTAAATATGGTCTTTTCTCAATTACAGATTTATCAAAAATTTTAAAAATAAATTTTAACTATAGAAACTTGGATTTTATACAACAGCAAATCCTACATTCTAGATGAAAGAAATTTCATGTGAAGAGTAAAAGGCTGAATGAGAACTACTGATTCAGAAGCTATCTTCTAATCATGATTCTATTACTTTCATAATTAGAGGCAATAACTTAATTCCACATGTGAATGGAAAGTTATAGAACAAAACCTCATCAATGTGAAGATATTATAAACTATAAAGAACAACTCTAGTAATGCTTTGATTTTCATGCTTCAATCTGTAAAACTAGAGTTGGTATTTCTCTAATTAATATAACACTTGTTCTTCTTAAGGCTCTTAAAATATTCAATCCATAATTTAGATAGCATGTAATTAATGATCTAGTTTTGTTGTGCTAAAAATATTTTCAGGAAACATTTGCTTTTTTATAATTTAAGCTGAGAAATTCATTAAAACATTTTAGGAAAGAAGTGACAACTGCATACTTTATAAATGGTACATATATTTGTGTACCCACATATACATGGATATACACTTTTAAATACACCTATGTCTTATTTGTAATAACTTAATTGTATTTCACAGCACTGAGTAATGCTACCCTGATGCTCTCTCAAACCCAACCCCACTATCAGCTCTCCTTCACCCAAGTCATTTCTACCTATCTTTTACATTTCAGCTCAAATAATATTTCTTGTTTCAAAAAAGAATTTGTGTGATATAAAATATCTCCAAGATTTACTGAATAATAGAACAGATACCTAGTACCTAAATGTAACAAAAGTTAACATTTTGTGATGTCTGCTTCAGTTTTCCTTTTAATACAAATTTTCAAGCAGTGATACAACCTTTACTATCCTTCCCCGACCCTTCTCCTCAAGAAGTAGACTTACCAAATGCTGGTACATATGACAAAACTCTCTCCTTGACCAAACTTTAGAAAGAGGTCTTCTGCACCCTCTTCTCAACTGAGCCTCAAGTTTCATGTATGTATTTGCAGGCCTTAATTTTGGTAAAACTTCTGCTAAATTTGTTTAAGCAGAATCCCCTACTTGGGATATCTGATCATATTTCTCACTCATCACTGCCTCTCAGGTGATATCTGGTCACTCCTGCCTTCAGCAAGAATCCTATCACATCGATTTAATCAGACTCCCCATCTTTGGCTATAAATCCCCACCTTCACTTATTGTACCTGGAATTGAGCACAATTCTAGGAAGTCTATTTTCCCCTACACCGTTGGTTCTTGCATAAAAATCTGTTCGTACCCCCTCATTATCAAGCTCTGGTTTTCTTTAACATGCATCATTACCAGACAAGTTTGTTCTGTTGTCTGTTTGTTCATTTTTTTAATTCTTATATATGTGGGTAATACAAATAGTGTTTTTGTGGTTTGCTTTTGAAAGTTTAATGTCAGAGGTACCAAGACATATGTGCATTATTCTCTCTTGTCATTTTCCTTCAGAGAACATATAACATTTTGTAAATATACTTAATTAAGTACCTATTTGATAAATGTGACCAGAGTATAAGATTTTTGTAAGCAGTGACTATATTTATTTTGCTAATCAATTATTATGTATAGAAAATATTGGTACTAAAAGCACTGCTGAGAAGGAAACAGTCTTCAGAATAAGAACAAAACATGGATCACTTAAACTCACATTCAGAGAAGCGTCAAAGCAACATTTAAGAAAAAAAATATTTTTTAAATCTATGGCATTTTCATTCAAGAAGCTTTCATTAATCACCCATCCTGTGCTTTGGCATTTTATTGTTATATGAGGCTAAACTTAAGACACGTTTTCTGTTCTCAGGTAAATAGCATTTTCCAAGAACGTTTAGAAATTCTTAGAAATCAACATATTTGGTAGACTTTATTTAAAAAATCATGGCCTCGTTTAAGACAGACTCAAGCATACATTGTGTAACATGGGAATATAGCCAATATTTAGTAGTAACTAAATGGGAAGTAACATTTAAAAACTATATAAAAATTTTCAAAAATCAATTTAAAAATATCTACCAAAAGCAACAGTTGACTGTGTAATGTTAAAGTATTTAATTATATTGTCACTAATCACTCTGTTTTCCCACCTACAGAAAGTTAATAAAAAGAGTTACTACATCATTAAAGAATGCAGGGAGGAGCCAAGATGGCAGAGGAGTAGGACGGGGAGAACACTTTCTCCCCCACAAATTCATCAAAAGAGCATTTAAACATCGAGTAAATTCCACAAAACAACTTCTGAATGCCGGCAGAGGACATCAGGCACCCAGAAAAGCAACCCAACTCTTCGAAAGGAGGTAGGAAAAAATATTAAAGACAAAAAAAAGAGACAAAAGAGGGAGGGACGGAGTTCCGTCCTGGGAAGGGAATCTTAAAAAGAGAGAAGTTTCCAAACACCAGGAAACCTTCTCACTGCGCTCTGTGCCGAGCTTTGGAAGCACAGAGGGCAACATAACAGGGAGAAAAAATAAATAAACAACTAAAACTCGCAGATTGCATGCCCTACGGTAACTCCCCCAGTGGGGAAGCAGCGCAGATGCCTGCACACGCCATTAGCAAGCGGGGGCTGGGCAGGGAGGTGCGGTGCGGGCTGCATCGCTTAGAGTAAGAATCTGGCCTGAATATCCTGAGCGCTATCTGAGCGAAATAATTTGGGCTAGCAAACCAGACTGTGGGATATCTACCACGCGAAAAGCCAGCCCTAACCTAAGACCGCCAGGCCCGCGCACGGAACAAAGGACTGAACAGAGATAGCCGGCTGCAGACCTTCCCCCTCCAGTGACAGGCAGCCAGAGCCGGAAGGGGGCAATCGCAGCCCTAGAGAGACATTATCTATAAAACTCTAAGCAGGCTTCTTTGCTAACTAAAACTTCTTGGGGGTCTGGACGGTCAACATCTGCCTGAGAAGGTGCGCCGGTTTTACACCCAGATAACCGAGTGGCAGGGAGGCGATAAGTCGCAGCATTGGCGCTCGCCAAACACCTCATCACCTGAGCTGCTCCGACCTGGGAAGAGCACAAAACGCAGGCCCAACTGAGTCTGCGCCTCTGAGGACTACCCGAGTGCCTGAACCTGAGCGGCTTGGACCTGGGAGGTGCATGCAGCCCAGGGCCGGCCTTGGATTGTTCCCTGCAGAACAACCTAGAGCCCGAGCAGTGTGGGCAGGGTGGCTACACGCGCCGTGAGCGGGGGCAGACCCAGGGTGGCTGAGGCACTGCGAGCCCACGCCAGTGTTATTTGTTTGCAGCATCCCTCCCTCCCTCCCCACAGCGCGACTGAACAAGTAAGCCTAAAAATAAAAAATAAAAAAAAGTGTCCTCCACCGTCCCCTTTGTGTCAGGGCGGAAACCAGATACTGAAGAGACTAGCAAACAGAAGAAGATATAACAGAGGGAAACGCCTTGGAAGCTACAGGCAATAGATCAAAACCCTGTGGTTACTACGGACTACATAGGAAGGGGCCTACAGATCTTGAGAAATATAAGTCTGACCAAGGAACTAGCCAAAAATGAACTGAACCCACAACACCCACAACAAAACCAAGAAAGTCCTAGATATATTTTTATTATTTTTACGATCATTCTTTCTTTTTTTTTTAATTAAAAAAAATTTTTTTAAGTCCTCTATCGTTCCTTTAATTTTCACTTTTATAACCTATTACTTTGCAAAAAAAAAAAAGACCCTATTTTTTTCTTCTTCAGCAAACTTCATATATATATATTTTATAATTTTTTGACCTTTTTTTTTTTCTTTTCTTTTCTTTAACATTGTATTTTTGAAATTCCAAACTCTACTCTAGATTTTTAATTTTCGCTTTTTGGTATATGTTATCAATTTTGTACCTATAGTTTTTTTTTATATAATTTCTGTGACTTCTTTTTTTCTTCTTCTCTGTTTCTTTCTCTTCTTCTTTTATATAACATTGTATATCTGAAATTCCAAACTCTACTCTAGATTTTTAATTATGCTTTTTGGTATTTGATATCAATTTTGTACCTGTATTTTCTTTATAATTTTTGTGACATTGTTTGTTTTTGTTTGTTTGTTTTTCTCTCTTTATTTTTCTTCTTCTTTTTTTTTTTTTTCAACATTGTATTTTTGAAATTCCAAACTCTACTCTAGATTTTTAATTTTTGCTTTTTGGTATTAGTTATCAATTTTGTACCTGTACTTTCTTTATAATTTTCATGACCTTGTTCATTTTTGTTTGTTTGTTTTTTCTCTCTTTCTTTTCCTTCTTCTTTTCTTTAACATTGTATTTTTGAAATCCCAAACTCTACTCTAGATTTTTAATTTTTGCTTTTATGTATTTGTTACCAATTTTGTACCTTTAAGAACCCAATCTTCAGGACCCATTTTTCACTAGGGAGCGAGATTACTGGCTTGACTGCTCTCTCTCCCTTTGGACTCTCCTTTTTCTCCACCAGGTCGCCTGTGTCTCCTCCCTAACCCCTCTCTACTCTACCCAACTCTGTGAATTTCTGTGTGTTCCAGACGGTGGAGAACACTTAGGGAACTGATTACTGGCTGGATCTGTCTCCCACCTTTTCATTCCCCCCTTTTATCCTTCTGGCCACCTCTGTCACCTTCCTCCTTCTTCTCTTCTCTGTATAACTCCGTGAACATATCTGAGTGGTCCAGTTGTGGAGTGCACATAAGGAAGTGACTACTGGCTAGCCCACTCTCTCCACTATTGATTCACCTCATCTCATTTGGGTCACCTCTACCTCCCTCCTCCCTCTTCTCTTCTCCATGTAACCCTGTGAACCTCTCTGAGTGACCCTCACCATAGAGAAACTTTTCATCTTTAATGTAGATGTTTTATCAATGGTGCTGTATAGAAGGAGAAGTTTTGAAACTACTGTAAAAATAAGACCGATAACCGGAAGCAGGAGACTTAAGTCCAAACCCTGACTCCAGGGAACTCCTGACTCCAAGGAACATTAATTGACAGGAGCTCACCAAATGCCTCCATACCGACACTGAAACCAAGCACCACACAAGGGCCAATAAGTTCCAGGGCAAGACATACCAAGCAAATTCTCCAGCAACAAAGGAACACAGCCCTGAGCTTCAAGATACAGGCTGCCCAAAGTCACCCCAAAACTATAGACATCTCATAACTCATTACTGGACATTTCATTGCACTCCAGAGAGAAGAAATACAGCTCCACCCACCAGGACACCGACACAAGCTTCCCTAACCAGGAAACCTTGACAAGCCACCTGTACAAACCCACACACAGTGAGGAAACGCCACAATAAAGAGAACTCCACAAACTGCCAGAATACAGAAAGGACACCGCAATTTAAACAAGATGAAGAGACAGAGGAATACTCAGCAGATAAAGGAACAGGATAAATGCCCACCAAACCAAACAAAAGAGGAAGAGATAGGGAATCTACCTGATAAAGAATTCCAAATAATGATAGTGAAATTGACCCAAAATCTTGAAACTAAAATGGAATCACAGATAAATAGCCTGGAGACAAGGATTGAGAAGATGCAAGAAAGGTTTAACAAGGACCTAAAAGAAATAAAAAAGATAATGAATATAATGAATATATAATGAATAATACAATAAATGAAATTAAAAACACTCTGGAGGCAACAAATAGTAGAATAACAGAGGCAGAAGATAGGATTAGTGAATTAGAAGATAGAATGGTAGAAATAAATGAATCAGAGAGGATAAAAGAAAAACGAATTAAAAGAAATGAGGACAATCTCAGAGACCTCCAGGACAATATTAAACGCTACAACATTCGAATCATAGGGGTTCCAGAAGAAGAAGACAAAAAGAAAGACCATGAGAAAATACTTGAGGAGATAATAGTGGAAAACTTCCCTAAAATGGGGAAGGAAATAATCACTCAAGTCCAAGAAACCCAGAGAGTCCCAAACAGGATAAACCCAAGGAGAAACACCCCAAGACACATATTAATCAAATTAACAAAGATCAAACACAAAGAACAAATATTAAAAGCAGCAAGGGAAAAACAACAAATAACACACAAGGGAATTCCCATAAGGATAACAGCTGATCTTTCAATAGAAACTCTTCAAGCCAGGAGGGAATGGCAAGACATACTTAAAATGATGAAAGAAAATAACCTACAGCCCAGATTATTGTACCCAGCAAGGATCTCATTCAAGTATGAAGGAGAAATCAAAAGCTTTTCAGACAAGCAAAAGCTGAGAGAATTCTGTACCACCAAACCAGCTCTCCAACAAATACTAAAGGATATTCTCTAGACAGGAAACACAAAAACAGTGTATAAACTTGAACCCAAAACAATAAAGTAAATGGCAACGGGATCATACTTATCAGTAATTACCTTAAACGTAAATGGGTTGAATGTCCCAACCAAAAGACAAAGACTGGCTGAATGGATACAAAAACAAGACCCCTACGTATGTTGTCTACAAGAGACCCACCTCAAAACAGGGGACACATACAGACTGAAAGTGAAGGGCTGGAAAAAGATTTTCCATGCAAATAGGGACCAAAAGAAAGCAGGAGTAGCAATACTCATATCAGATAAAATAGACTTTGAAACAAAGGCTGTGAAAAGAGACAAAGAAGGTCACTACATAATGATCAAAGGATCAATCCAAGAAGAAGATATAACAATTATAAATATATATGCACCCAACACGGGAGCACCACAGTACGTAAGACAAATGCTAACAAGTATGAAAGGAGAAATTAACAATAACACAATAATAGTGGGAGACTTTAATACCCCACTTACACCTATGGATAGATCAACTAAACAGAAAATTAACGAGGAAACACAAACTTTAAATGATACAATAGACCAGTTAGACCTAATTGATATCTATAGGACATTTCATCCCCAAACAATGAATTTCACCTTTTTCTCAAGCGCACATGGAACCTTCTCCAGGATAGATCACATCCTGGGCCATAAAGCTAGCCTTGGTAAATTCAAAAAAATAGAAATCATTCCAAGCATTTTTTCTGACCACAATGCAGTAAGATTAGATCTCAATTACAGGAGAAAAACTACTAAAAATTCCAACATATGGAGGCTGAACAACACGCTGCTGAATAACCAACAAATCACAGAAGAAATCAAAAAAGAAATCAAAATTTGCATAGAAATGAATGAAAATGAAAACATAACAACTCAAAACCTGTGGGACACGGTAAAAGCAGTCCTAAGGGGAAAGTTCATAGCAATACAGGCACACCTCAAGAAACAAGAAAAAAGTCAAATAAATAACCTAACTCTACACCTAAAGCAACTAGAAAAGGAAGAAATGAAGAACCCCAGGGTTAGTAGAAGGAAAGAAACCTTAAAAATTAGAGCAGAAATAAATGCAAAAGAAACAAAAGAGACCATAGCAAAAATCAGCAAAACCAAAAGCTGGTTCTTTGAAAGGATAAATAAAATTGACAAACCATTAGCCAGACTCATCAAGAAACAAAGGGAGAAAAATCAAATCAACAAAATTAGAAACGAAAATGGAGAGATCACAACAGACAACACAGAAATACAAAGGATCATAAGAGACTACTATCAACAATTATATGCCAATAAAATGGACAACGTGGAAGAAATGGACAAATTCTTAGAAAAGTACAACTTTCCAAAACTGGACCAGGAAGAAATAGAAAATCTTAACAGACCCATCACAAGCACGGAAATTGAAACTGTAATCAAAAATCTTCCAGCAAACAAAAGCCCCGGTCCAGACGGCTTCACAGCTGAATTCTACCAAAAATTTAGAGAAGAGTTAAAACCTATCCTATTCAAACTCTTCCAAAAAATTGCAGAGGAAGGTAAACTTCCAAACTCATTCTATGAGGCCACCATCACCCTAATACCAAAACCTGACAAAGATCCCACAAAAAAAGAAAACTACAGGCCAATATCACTGATGAACATAGATGCAAAAATCCTTAACAAAATTCTAGCAATCAGAATCCAACAACACATTAAAAAGATCATACACCATGACCAAGTGGGCTTTATCCCAGGGATGCAAGGATTCTTCAATATCCGCAAATCAATCAATGTAATACACCACATTAACAAATTGAAAAATAAAAACCATATGATTATCTCAATAGATGCAGAGAAAGCCTTTGACAAAATTCAACATCCATTTATGATAAAAACTCTCCAGAAAGCAGGAATAGAAGGAACATACCTCAACATAATAAAAGCTATATATGACAAACCCACAGCAAACATTATCCTCAATGGTGAAAAATTGAAAGCATTTCCTCTAAAGTCAGGAACAAGACAAGGGTGCCCACTTTCACCATTACTATTCAACATAGTTTTGGAAGTTTTGGCCACAACAATCAGAGCAGAAAAAGAAATAAAAGGAATCCAAATTGGAAAAGAAGAAGTAAAACTCTATTTGCAGATGACATGATTCTCTACATAGAAAACCCTAAAGATTCCACCAGAAAATTATTAGAAATAATCAATGACTATAGTAAAGTTGCAGGATATAAAATCAACACGCAGAAATCCCTTGCATTCCTATACACTAATAATGAGAAAACAGAAAGAGAAATTAAGGAAACAATTCCATTCACCATTGCAACGGAAAGAATAAAATACTTAGGAATATATCTACCTAAAGAAACTAAAGACCTATATATAGAAAACTATAAAACACTGGTGAAAGAAATCAAAGAGGACACTAATAGATGGAGAAATATACCATGTTCATGGATTGGAAGAATCAATATAGTGAAAATGAGTATACTATCCAAAGCAATTTATAGATTCAACGCAATCCCTATCAAGCTACCAACAGTATTCTTCACAGAGCTAGAACAAATAATTTCACAATTTGTATGGAAATACAAAAAACCTCGAATAGCCAAAGCGATCTTGAGAAAGAAGAATGGAACTGGAGGAATCAACCTACCTGACTTCAGGCTCTACTACAAAGCCACAGTTATCAAGACAGTATGGTACTGGCACAAAGACAGAAATACAGATCAATGGAATAAAATAGAAAGCCCAGAGATAAATCCACGCACATATGGACACCTTATCTTTGACAAAGGAGGCAAGAATATACAATGGATTAAAGACAATCTCTTTAACAAGTGGTGCTGGGAAATCTGGTCAACCACTTGTAAAAGAATGAAACTAGACCACTTTCTAACACCATACACAAAAATAAACTCAAAATGGATTAAAGATCTAAACGTAAGACCAGAAACTATAAAACTCCTAGAGGAGAACATAGGCAAAACACTCTCTGACATACATGACAGCAGGATCCTCTATGACCCACCTCCCAGAATATTGGAAATAAAAGCAAAAATAAACAAATGGGACCTAATTAACCTTAAAAGCTTCTGCACATCAAAGGAAACTATTAGCAAGGTGAAAAGACAGCCTTCAGAATGGGAGAAAATAATAGCAAATGAAGCAACCGACAAACAACTAATCTCAAAAATATACAAGCAACTCCTACAGCTCAACTCCAGAAAAATAAACGACCCAATCAAAAAATGGGCCAAAGAACTAAATAGACATTTCTCCAAAGAAGACATACAGATGGCTAACAAACACATGAAAAGATGCTCAACATCACTCATTATCAGAGAAATGCAAATCAAAACCACTATGAGGTACCATTTCACACCAGTCAGAATGGCTGCGATCCAAAAGTCTACAAATAATAAATGCTGGAGAGGGTGTGGAGAAAAGGGAACCCTCTTACACTGTTGGTGGGAATGCAAACTAGTACAGCCACTATGGAGAACAGTGTGGAGATTCCTTAAAAAACTGGAAATAGAACTGCCTTATGATCCAGCAATCCCACTGCTGGGCATACACACTGAGGAAACCAGAAGGGAAAGAGACACGTGTACCCCAATGTTCATCACACCACTGTTTATAATAGCCAGGACATGGAAGCAACCTAGATGTCCATCAGCAGATGAATGGATAAGAAAGGCATGGTACATATACACAATGGAGTATTACTCAGCCATCAAAAAGAATACATTTGAATCAGTTCTAATGAGGTGGATGAAACTGGAGCCTATTATACAGAGTGAAGTAAGCCAGAAGGAAAAACATAAATACAGTATACTAATGCATATATATGGAATTTAGAAAGATGGTAACAATAACCCGGTGTACGAGACAGCAAAAGAGACACTGATGTATAGAACAGTCTTATGGACTCTGTGGGAGAGGGAGAGGGTGGGAAGATTTGGGAGAATGACATTGAAACATGTAAAATATTATGTAAGAAACGAGTTGCCAGTCCAGGTTCGATGCACGATGCTGGATGCTTGGGGCTAGTGCACTGGGACGACCCAGAGGGATGGTATGGGGAGGGAGGAGGGAGGAGGGTTCAGGATGGGGAACACATGTATACCTGTGGTGGATTCATTTTGATATTTGGCAAAACTAATACAATTATGTAAAGTTTAAAAATAAAATAAAAAAAAAAGAATGCAGTCACTATATACATGTTTATGTATACTCCAAATATATATCCACATTTTACCTCATGTTGAATTTAAAATATTCAATGAAAAAATTCATACATCTGGATATGTTCAGTGTTACCTTCATTTAGGGCTTCCCTGGTGGTTCATCTGGTAAAGAATCAGCCTGCAATGGAGGAGACCCCTGTTCCATTCCTAGGTCAGGAAGATCCCCTAGAGAAGGAACAGGCTACCCACTCCAATATTCTTGGGCTTCCGTGGTGGCTCAGATGGTGAAGAATCTGCCTGCAATGCAGGAGACCTGGGTTTGATCCCTGGGTTGGGAAGATCCCCTGGAGGAAAGGCATGGCAACCCTCTCCAGTATTCTTGCCTAGAGAATCCCCATGGACAGAGGAGCCTGGCAGGCTACATAGTCCATGGGGTTGCAAAGAGTCGGCATGACTGACTGACTAAACACAGCACCTTGCATATAAAAAAAAATGTCCTTGTTATCTACTGAATCTGTTGTAACCTAGGTCTTGTGGTAAGGCAGCCCACAGTATCTATTTTAAAAGTGAGAGTTGGACTGTGAAGAAGGCTGAACGCCGAAGAATTGATGCTTTTGAACTGTGGTGTTGGAGAAGACTCTTGAGGGTCCCGTGGACTGCAAGGAGATCCAACCAGTCCATTCTGAAGGAGATCAGCCCTGGGATTTCTTTGGAAGGAATGATGCTAAAGCTGAAACTCCAGTACTTTGGCCACCTCGTGCAGAGAGTTGACTCATTGGAAAAGACTCTGATGCTGGGAGGGATTGGGGGCAGGAGGAGAAGGGGACGACAGAGGATGAGATGGCTGGATGGCATCACTGACTCAATGGATGTGAGTCTGAGTGAACTCCAGGAGTTGGTGATGGACATGGAGGCCTGGCGTGCTGTGATTCATGGGGTCGCAAAGAGTCGGACACGACTGAGTGACTGATCTGATCTGATATGATCTGATAATAAATTACAAATCTTAATCAGTAAATTTGAAAGGATACCTACCGAATTCCTCAATTCATTAACTGCCTTAACTTTCAAAGATTTTGGTAACTAAACATTGATGTAATTCTTATGGATATTTGCCTGCATATGACAGAAAGCCTTCCAAATATAATAATGATCCATATGCCCTACAGCAGGAACTCAATTCAAGATAACAGCCTGTACAGATGTGAACTAGGAGATGTATGCAGAATGGCAAGAAATCAAAGATGTATTAATGGGAGAGCTTATAATTACATTTATGTGCTTTCCCTATAATAAACTTTTGAAATGAAAATGCACATCTGATTTGTCCACATGCTTAATGAAGGTGAAAATTCAATCTAATTACATTCCTATTGAATATTTACTCCTAATGCAGTATCCTTTTAGTTTTGCAATATTTTAATTTAAAGGATAGTTTCAATAATAAAAATAATATATTAAACCAGAAAAAAGTAGTTTTATCCAAAACCAAGAAAATAATCTTTTATTCCATTGCACATTAAAATTAATCAAACAAAACTATATTTTAAACCTAAGGTTCACTTTGTAAAACTGTAAAAATACATTTATGAACTTCTACAGATTCTCTCATGAGGGTCACTTAGAAACAATAATCTTTCCTGTTAAAATTAAATGACACCTACTTTTAATATTTCAAAAATAGCATGCCATAATAGACAGATATTCACCTATTTGATTTTGGTCATTTTATTCTATATCACTTAAGTTATTATGGGTTTCCCGGGTGGCTCAGACAGTAAAGAATCCAACTGCAATGAGGGAGACCTGGATTCAAACCCAGGGTTGGGAAGATGCCCTGGAGAAGAGAATAGGTACCCACTCCAGTATGCTGGCCTGGAGAATTCCATGGACAGAGGAGCCTGGCAGAATACTGGAGAGGGTTCCCATGCCTTTTCTATGGACCATAGCTGTGCTTAGTCAGTCAGTCAGGCCAACTCTTTGCAACCCCATGGACTATACAGCCTGGTGAGCTATGGTCCATGGGGTCACAAAGAGCCAGGCATGACTAAGAAACTTTCACTTAAGTTATTATAAAGAATGATAAAGATTTTGTTTTCATATGAATTTAGTTATAAATTATATTTTTTATATTCCTATTCATGAGAGGGATTTAATAATCAATTTTTTATTCTCAATCTAAATTAAAGTCATTTCTCCTACCTACTTATTATAGGCTTCAAGTCTTCTAACTACCAAAAGTAAATATGTATATTTGGATAAAAAATAGAAATGAAACACATCTGAGATACAGGTAAACGTATGTCTCTATAAAGTTTAAATCTGATCATGAATTTATTTTTAACCCCATATGAGGTTGAATCACATACACACAGCTGGACTGCATATAAATCATGAGTTATTCTTCTCTCTGCCATATGTTATCTGTTTGAGGCAATATTGATGCAATAATAGAGACAGAAGTAGCAATGGATCAAATCCAGTTATAACAGGCAACCACTGCTCCCGATTGATTTTAGAGTATCATTTTTCTATTCTAACTTCTAATTTTGAGGAGAAAATAAATGAGGAGGGGTCAGGAAGTATATGGAGAATGCAATGGCACCCCACTCCAGTATTCTGGCCTGGAAAATGCCATGGATGGAGAAGCCTGGTAGGCTGTAGTCCATGGTGTCGCTAAGAGTGGGACACGACTGAGCGACTTCACTTTCACTTTTCACTTTCATGCATTGGAGAAGGAAATGGCAACCCACTCCAGTGTTCTTGCCTGGAGAATCCCAGGGACAGGGGAGCCTGGTGGGCTGCCATCTATGGGTTCACACAGGGTTGGACACGACTGAAGCAATTTAGCAGCAGCAGCAGCAGAAGGATAAACAAAAACCAAAGAGTGAAACTCTAATAAAGAAACAAAGCACAGACTTTATGAAAGACAAGTGGCTCTCTTATGTCCTGCACTTTTTGGAGGATGGCAAGCCCTGTCAACTTCTGGGTGCAGAAGGCTGATTAGTATGAATCCATTAAATCAAAACACCAGTGGTCTGTGCTATGGACTGGGTTTCATCAAACTCTGTACCTTGAAGCCCTAACTCTCTGTATTAGTAGGCAGGGCCCTTTGGAGATAGTTAGATTTAGATAAGATCATGAGGGTGCAGCCCCCATGATAGGATAATTATACTTTACGGGAAAAAAAAAAAAAAAAAAGGAAGCGATACCAGAACTTCCTCTCTCCACTGTATAAGGACATAGCAAGAAGGCAGCCATCTGCAAGTCAAGAAGAGGGCCTGAACCTGCTGGCACCATGATCTTCCCAATCTCCAGCACTGGAGAAACAAACGCCTGTTGTTCAGGTCGCTTGGACTATGGTGTTTCGTTGTAATAACCTGAGCTAAGACAATCTGCTGTTTGTATTTCAAATCTACCAGAAACAGGAAGTTGCTGCCAATACTTGTTTGTGGCACTTGCTAAGAATCTGTCAAAAGGGAATTGTGAAACCATAGTCGTTATTGTCTTTTCCAGGGCTTTCCCATTACCACAACTCTCCCTAAGTTTGTTCCAAAATGATTAAGCAGCAACTTTTAGTATCGTAGTATTTTCTTAATCAGGCAGCCTCTAGCTTAAAAGAATAAAAAAAAAAAAAAACAGTAAACACAAGCAAATCTCATTGTACACGCACAAAAAAGAGTAACTGACATTAACACTGACATAGCACTTAAAATAAGTCAGGGATTTTATAACCACTGTACCCTAACGCATTTAATGCTTAAAAAATCATCTTTTGAATTAGGTAATATCATTGCCCGCATTTTACAGATAAAGAACCAAAGCATATAAAGGACACACAAGTAGAAAGTATTAAGTCCAGGACTGGATTCTAAACAACAAGATCCCTTGCTTTTTAGCTGACTCATATTTAGTTTCTAAAGTATATAAAGGATAAAAATTTCAAGTATTAAAAGATAAAAGATTAAGTGTTCAAAAGATAAAAATATTTAATTGTCTATTGCTATTAGAACCAGGTATAAACCAGTTATTTATAAATGTTTTAAATAACCAGTTATTTATAAATAACTGTTAGCATGGACCTTTTTAATCTCATCTTTTTCATTAGTATTTTTTAATTTTAAAGTATTTTTAAAAGTAGAGAAATTAGAAAATAAAGAATAAAATAATAAAAATTATTTTCTCCTCTGATGATCATTCCAGCTTATTTTGTAATAGTTATTTTTCTAAAATAGAATTATATTTTTCAAAATGTGGGCTGAATTTTATTTACTTAAGACATGCAGGGGATATGATTTTTCTAGTTTCAAATGCAAAGCTTCCTGTGAATAAGCCCTGGCTTCCTTTGTGTTATTAAAAGCAATTTAAGGTAGATAATCTCATACTGCAATTACTCAGTATATGACTTTTTGATGTATTATCAATACAACTCTAAAATGCAGATATAATTCAATCTGTAAGAACAAACTCATATTAATGAATTAGTAACTTTCCTTTTGATAGTTTGTTTATGGACAGGAGAGTTAATGCATAATCTACTTATCCTGATTTTGTATTTCATTTAGGTCTACATCGTGGGATTGCCACATAAATTACAGGATGCTCAGTTCAATATGAATTATAGATAAATGATGAATAATTTTTAATGTAACAATGTACCATGTGACATACATTTTTATTTGCAAAATCTGGGAAGCCTCTCAACTCTTTTGCTTAACACTGTACATGCAAAGTGTCTTCTTTGCGACTGTCTGATTTGAATGCCAGGGCTTTTATTCTCAAAGTTTTCATGATTTAATAATATTAGCATTTTGAAAAATGGAAACAGTGCCGAGAAACTGAGCTTCAAATTAAGATCTGATTTTAAAAATCAGTGTGATGCTTTTGTATATAAAGTTGGAAGTAGAAAAGCAGAGCAAAACAAAATTATGAAAATCATGGAGTTTGATAATTATTCTACGAGTCCAATAGCTGGTATCATAAATAAATAAAATTATAGGGATACAGAGCATGAAGTATGTGAAGTATAAGAAATAAAATTATGACAAATTCATGGGAAGCCATGCCATCCCAACCTCCTGGCATACACACACACATATACACACTCTCTGGATTTAGTTTCCTTTAGTTTCTTTTCCTGCTCCTGCCCCCTACTTGAGGAGTTTGCTTCTGCTAAGGCTTTCGTAAGATGTGTTAAAAACCATCAATGCATCAACATTTAATTGAAGTTTTCTCCCAGAAACAATGATAAAAAACATTGGAAAAAACTCCTTTTTACATTGAATGCAGTGCGTACTACTAAATTCTAAATTTGAGTTCACTGTTTTCCCAAATGCCTTGGTTCTGTAATTTCCTTTAACCTGGCATATATGTTGTTCCTTCCTCAAAGAGGATTGATCTAAAGTTAAAGACGTTTGCTAGACTGAAACCATTTTATTTATAGATCAAAAGTCGTTGATCCCCTTTGAAAGTGATTTGTCACTTACTTAATTTTTCCTTGCTGTTGTTGTTGTTGAATTGCTAAGTTGTGTCCAATTCTTAGCAACCCCATGGACTGCAGCATGCCAGGGTCCCTTGTCCTTCACTATCTCCTGGAGTTTGCTTGGATTCATGTCCATTGAGTTGGTGGTGCCATCCAACCATCTTATCCTCTGTTGCCCCCTTCTCCTCCTGCTCTCAATTTTTCCCAGCGTCAGGGTCTTTTCCAATGAGTCAGCTTTTTGGATCAGGTGGCCAAACTACTGGAGCTTCAACTTCAATATCAGTCCTTCCAGTGAATATTCAGGGTTGATTTCATTTAGGATTGACTGGTCTGATCTCCTTACTGTCTAAGGGATTCTCAAGAGTCTTCCATTGTTTAGTTGCTCAGTTGTGTCTGACTCTTTGTGACCCCTTTGGACTGTAGCCCACCAGTCCTCTGTCCATGGGCTTCTCCAGGCAAGAATCCTGGAGTAGGTTGCCATTTTCTTCTCCAGGCAAGAGTCTTCTCCAGGACCATAATTCAAAAGCACCAATACTTCAGCACTCAGCCTTCTTTATGATCCAATTCTCATCACCAGCAAATGGTATGGTATCTAACACAGTGAGCCACCACAGGTGTCCTTTATGATGCATGGGTGAATGAATGAACAAATGTGCTCAAAACACCTCATCTACTCATTTAGGCTTTACTGTCTTATGCATATATTGGGCATTTTCTTTAACTAAACCACAAAGTTTGAAGGCTAATTTTAGGGGACAATAGGAGAGTATTATAGGAAAAAATAACGTGATGCTAAGTGAGAAGACATATAGTGATGCAAAGGTTCTTTTTTGATCTAGATAAGAAGTCTCAGGTAGACCTGTCTGTCTGCAAATAATGCCTCCTCATGTGGCTCAGCTGGTAAAGGATCAGGCTGCAATGTGGGAGACCTGGGTTCAATCCCTGAGTTGGGAAGATCCCCTGGAGAAGGGAAAGGCTACCCACTCCAGTATTCTGGCCTGGAGAATTCCATGGACTGCATAGTCCATCGGGTCTCAAAGAGTTGGACATGACTGAGGAACTTTCATACACACACACTCATATTAGATGTAAAAGTATAAACTGAAAACAAAGATCAGTTGGAAGCCCTCATCACGGAACACATACAACTAAAGAAATGCCCTTGGTTCCCAATTCCATCTTTGTGGTCATAGGGATGCTTCACATTGAATCGGTATATGTAACTACTGATAAAAGAGGAATAACAGCCCTGTCATGAAGGTTATGCTTACTTTATCTGAAGTTACATTGAATCAGAAAATCCAATCGCCAAATGCTGGGTCTGCTTTATATACAGATATCTAGTTTGATCCTCTGTCAGTCAAAACAGAAGTTTGAACAATTCACCCCCTAGGGTTAATCCATACTCTTTTACCAAGCTTTCCATGAAACATACTTCACCAAGATTGGTTTGCAAAAGTCTGTGAATATGCCAGACTATTCAAGAGTTAACTGCTGGAATCCTGCATCATCATTGTTGTTCAGTTGCTAAGTCATGTCTGACTCTGAGACCCCGTGGACTGTAGCCTGCCAGGCTCCTCTGTCATTACGGGCTCCTCCATAATTACTACTTGCAAAAGCCACAAAATCAGATACACAAATCCAGGAGCCTATTTCTATTCTCGCAAAAAGGGACCCATTATCTAACTAGGCAAGAGCACAATGACAGTTCTTTAACAATTTGTTCTTGGTATTTAAAAAGACTTGCTTATCAAGCTGAGTGATTTTAATGAATAAAAATTGCAGCAATTCAAAATAGAGCTCATTCTTACTTTTCACTTACTGAATTGCCAATTCCATTTTTGTTCTCATTTAGGCTTTCCTTTGTCTATTAAGGAATATTGACAAGTAATCTATCTATTCCTTGCTTATGCTACAAATTAAAAATAAATTTTCCTGAAGATGAATTTAAGTCATAGTTTTGATATGATATATTTGAATAACCTAAGTTGTAGCTCTTTTTTTTTTCTTAACGTCTTTTAAAACTTTTCAACTCTAATAAAAGTAAAAATGTCTTATGGTGATTTGATAACACAAATCAGGTGTTTTGGTGAATTTTTATTTTGTGGTTATTAAAATTTCCCTGACAAAGTGTAGCCTCCACTTCAGACCTATCCAACAAGCAGATGTACTGTTTCCAAACAAGTAAATATCACCCCAAGAAGAGAAAGACAGGAGGCAGTGTATCCAGATACTGGAACTTGAGTAACTATAGAAATTGATTTTTTTCTTTACTTGATAATACTTGGAAGAGAGTCATTAGCATCACAGCGGCAAACTATTCTCTGTCTTAATTTCTGCCACACTGCTCTAGCATTAGAAACTGATGTTGAGAAATCATGAAAGGATGCAGACTCCTAAGTAATAGAACTTCAAGGCAGTTCATAACTTCACAGAAACAAAAAGCAAAATGTTCCCTCCAAGGTCTGAAGAGGTGCCTAAGGTGGACAGCGCTGCTTGAACATTCATTTTCTTTATATCCTCTTTCTCTTATGGGTTATCTAAATCGTCAGGTGTAGAAACTGATTCCCCTTTCTGATTAACAATCGTACATTGGATTCTTTCCTCTGCTTGGCCTACTTGAGTACATATTCCCTCTTGGACACTGGGAATCGTCTCCGATGGAAAGCACAGAACACACGTGAGCTAGACCTAGATTAGGACTTGGCCTAGCTTTGATCTTATTTATGCATGAAGACTTCTCTTACATCTTCACAACAGATCCTTTTCTCTATGTCTATCCACCCCTCCATGGATCTCTGCCTCAGATCCACAGACTTCTCCTTTTTTGGCTCTTTCAATTCCACTTTCTATATTCAATGTAACCTCATGCCAACACTTTTCAAATTATACACTTAGGAAAGACTCCATTTTTTCTTTCTAGCTCTTAAGAATCAATCCTGCATAGATAGTATCTCTAAAATATTTTATCAAAATCATGACACAAAATTACAAGTACTATGTATTTAATTAAAATTTTAAAGATTTGGAAAGCTTATAATATAGTTACAAAAAAATAAACTTTTTTTTTTTTACTTTCATCCTTATAGTCACACAAAAAACAATATAAGAAATAAAGGACCTAAGTCAACAAACCTATGCTATGATAAAATATTTTCTTTCCATTGGAATTAAATAGGCACATTACTGCAAGTAAGCGCATTCAGTTCAGTTCAGTCGCTCAGTGGTGTCCGACTCTTTGTGACCCCATGAATCGCAGCACGCCAGGCCTCCCTGTCCATCACCAACTCCAGGAGTTCACTCAGACTCACATCCATCGAGTCAGTGATGCCATCCAGCCATCTCATCCTCTGTTGTCCCCTTCTCCTCCTGCCCCCAATCCCTCCCAGCATCAGATTCTTTTCCAATGAGTCAACTCTTCACATGAGGTGGCCAAAGTACTAGAGTTTCAGCTTCAGCATCATTCCCTCCAAAGAAATCCCAGGGCTGATCTCCTTCAGAATGGACTGGTTGGATCTCCTTGCAATCCAAGGGACTCTCAAGAGTCTTCTCCAACATCACAGTTCAAAAGCATCAATTCTTCGGCACTTAACTTTCTTCACAGTCCAACTCTCACATCCATACGTGACCACTGGAAAAACCATAGCCTTGACTAGACGGACCTTTGTTGGCAAAGTAATGTCTCTGCTTTTGAATATGCTATCTAGGTTGGTCATAACTTTTCTTCCAAGGAGTAAGTGTCTTTTAATTTCATGGCTGCAGTCATACTGGCATACTATTACACAAATCTCTCAATTGCAAGATTACACATATATTCATTAAATATATGTTTGATTATTTATGCTCTGTCTCCTTAACAAATATTTGAGACAATTATAAGAAAATATAATGGTAGTACTTAAATGTAATACTGCATTTTATATTGAAAGAGAAAATATTAAAATGTATTCATAGATGTATGCATATTCTGAAATATTATTTACATATTTAATGTACTATCCATGTAGCATATCATAGTTTTGAGGTCTATAGGTGTATAGGTTTCTGTAATTTAAGAATGCATTCTTTAAATTAGTTATTTTAGTGATAATTATTTTCTACAGAGCAATGTCAGGAGTCTGTCTCTTCATTTTTCTTATTCTTCCTATTTATGCTTGTGGGAAGGGCATGTCTACATATGATAAAATCACAGTTTTCCCTTATTGGGACTGTTTTCTGAGTTTCTAGATTATCAACATTTTGTTGATTTAGCAAAGATACTTTAGTCACCATTTGCTGGTGTTATTATTTGGCTTTTCAACTATTGATTTTGGGCAAGACTTCTAATTCTTTTACTCTGTGGTTACTTTTCTATTCATTTCTCAAAATTGTGAATTTACAGTTCATAATATAATTTTGCTCATTTGCTTTTCATTTCTTCGTTTCATTGTCTACATGACTCATACCAAATTCTTATCAATTCAAACACTATAGCTCTAGCTTCAGAAGATTAATAGATACAAACTACTATAGATAAAATAGATGAGCAACAAGAATTTACTGTATATCACAAGAAACTATATTCAATGTCTTGTAATAACCTAAGATTGAAAATACATATAAAGATATAGCCTGTGGGGGAGGGTTAAACTGGGAGATTGGGACTGACATATACACCCTAGTATATATGAAATAGATGACTAATAAGAGCCTGCCGTATAGCACCAGCAGCTCTACTCAATGCTCTGTAATAGGCTATATGGGAAAATAATCTAAAAAAGAGTGGGTATATGCCTATGTATAACCGAATCACTTTGCTATATACTTGAAACTATCACAATATTGTAAATCAACTTTACTCCAATGAAAATTCAAAAAAAAAAAAAAAGAAAGAGAGATATCTTTCTACTTTACAAGCCCCCATTTAAAATAATATATTAAAGAATGTAATGCTTGATTAATGTTAATTATGGTTTAAGGATAATTAGGCTGAAAGGCATTACTGATAATCTTGCTTCCTGGTCCAGACTACCCCCTGTGCTGCAGATGATGTTAAATGAAAAAGGACCACAGACACACACTGCCTGACTCAGTGACACTGCACTAAACTTTCTCATCCTAAATCACGTTCTGGAATACAATCTGACAAGATCTTTATTTTATGTATTTATTTTTAATTTTATTTTATTTAACTTTACAATATTGTATTGGTTTTGCCATATATCAAAATGAATCTGCCACAGGTATACATGTGTTCCCCATCCTGAACCCTCCTCCCTCCTCCTTCCCCATACCATCCTTCTGGGTCGTCCCAGTTTCTTTAAAAACAGTCTCTCACTTTGACGTTTATAACTGAATGAAACATTTTTACACTATCTGAGGAGCCTGGTAACCCTATTTTAACCCCGTATACAACTGTCCCTGGACACTCTCATCTTCCCACACATAGACTACGGAAAACATTTCACACTCATCTGCTCAAGTTGGTAAACGGGAGCATAAGAACAAAGAGTACCGTCAAGTGTTTGAGGGTTATCATTTCTTGTGTTATCTGCTGCAAGTGTGTGTATGTGAGTGTGAACTGCCAGAGAAAACTTAAGTGCCTGATCTTCTGATAACTACAGAATCCCTCTAAGAGGAATAGTAGAGATAAAATAGTAGAGATTTTTTAAAACAACTTTCTCAATAGAAGTGCTGTTTCAAAAGAATGTCTTAAATGTGCCTCTTATTCTTACTGGGAAAAGTTGCACATTTAGCTGTATCGCTATGCACTATGCAAGTTAATTCTTAAGCAGTCTTAGCCATAAAGATAATTTATAGTCAGTACACAAGGAAATACAATGGCCTGAACTGGATTAGCTACAGCCCTGGTGAGTTGGATAAATATATAACCTCTTAAAATTTATTAAATGAATCAGCATTGTCATGACTGCCTTTAGTAGTTTCATGGCCCTGATGTAGGATTGATGAGGATGTATCTCAGTGACTTCACATTTAAATGCCCTCCTGCACCCTCTTTTTTTTTTTTTTTTTAAATAAATAGGGACTGAGTAGGACCTCTGAGATTTGAGGCACATGAATCTTTTGTTGGCCTACACTCCCAGGTCAGTGGCAGATAACGGGGATGTTAGCAGTCCTACAAGTTCAGAGCATGATGACCCTTGTGGAGATTTTCCAACCAAGAAATGTAGGAACCCAGAACCCTGTCTCTGTGTTAGGCCCCCAGCTCTCTTTTCGGTCACATCACTCACAGCTCTGCCACTACAAATGGCCCTAGCACAAGAGCACGGGCCTCATCCTGCCTTCTATTCCTCACTTGGTCAAAGCAAGCCCTGGTCACCTGGTTCACGTTCATCCTCTCTAGTCAACCTCATCCACCACTACTCTCCAACTCCACAAGCTCTTCCAATGAGCCCTCTGGAACTCATGGAAAATTATTGTTAAAATACCCTGCTCCGTCCTCATCTTCTCTGATCATTTTCTCTTCCCTCTCCTGCTCCTCCCTGTAGACATCACTTTCCTGGCAGTCCTCTGAGTTTGCAGTGTGAGTACAGAGCTCCTTGGTCCCTGCATACCTTCTATCACTAGCTTCTAAGGGAGCTGAGTGTCTTTTTTGTTCGTTTAAAATTTGCAAACCATTCTTCCTTCTTTCTTCCTGAAAAATGTCAGCTTAGAATCTTATGTCATCACACAACTCCACCTCTTCCCTCTTGGTTGGGATCGTTCATCAATATTTGGGTCCCTCTCCTTTGTTCCTTAAATATTTTAGATTCTGCTGCTGCTGCTGATAAGTCGCTTCAGTTGTGTCCTACTCTGTGTGACCACACAGATGGCAGCCCACCAGGCTCCC
The DNA here is from genome assembly GCF_002263795.3 of Bos taurus. NCBI lineage: Eukaryota > Metazoa > Chordata > Mammalia > Artiodactyla > Bovidae > Bos > Bos taurus. Next base: position 11,816,014 of record NC_037354.1, on the reverse strand, counting down.
CTGTCCTTTGGATTCTCAAGGCAAGACCACTGGAGTGGGTTGCCATTTCCTTCTCCAATGCATGAAAGTGAAAAGTGAAAGTGAAGTCACTCAGTCCTGTCCAACTCTTCACGGCCCCATGGACTGTAGCCCACCAGGCTCCTCCATCCAAGGGATTTTCCAGCCAAGAGTACTGGAGTGAGGTGCCATTGCCTTCTCTGATTTTAGCTTCTAGGATCACCATAACTCCCTTCACTCTTTCTTGAACTCCTGGTAATTAACCTATCTAAAGAACTGAAGTGTCTTCCCCTATCTGTAGTCAACTCTCCACATATGTACCTTTAATCTCACCCATTTTCTCAGAGACTTGCTCCAGTAACTCTCCCCCATCACCTCTTCAGCATTATTAGTTCCTTTAAATTTTCCTTGTATAAAACCATTCTCATTAACATAGAAAAGTTATCTGGAGTAACTATGCTTTTTTTTTTTCTCTCTTTGTATTCTCTCTTTTACTCTTAAGTGTTGATCTTAGCAATAAAAATACTTGGGAGTTACATATGCATACATACATACATATATATATATACACACACACACATATACATATGTATACACATATACACACATGTGTGTATATATACACATATATATTAGGGCAACCAATAAAATGTATTTAACCCCATACAGAATTTATTAAACATATAGAATCAGTTTGTATAAATACTTCAGAGAAGTTTTTTTTTTTTAATGATAAAGTAACAACAGTCAGATGACTCTATTGAAACTGTTTATTGTGAGGGATAACCCCCCCTCCTTCACCTTTTCACTAAAATCAAGGGCGAATTTTCAGTTCTTATTTTACTAACAGCTTTGGGCAGGTGAAAAAGCATTTCCTCCTTGAAATGCTTTCCCGATTCTATTTCCAGGACGCTCTGATAGTCCGGTTTGGCTCCTGGGTCTCTGGTCTCTTTATCTTATTCTCCTTGCAGTGACTCCTTCTTTCCCTTTCCTCAAGGGCTGGAATCTGCCCATGGTTACTCTGGATCCTGTCTCTTAACACTCAGGACTGTCACTCAATTTCAAGTTTTAAATAACCTCTCAGGCATACGGACAAGAAGAGTGATAGGGCATGTTTTAAAAATACTGTAAAATTGTGTTTTAGGCACTTTTCCACCCGTCTTGTCCTGATTCCCATAATTAGTGTTCTGAACTTTCATATTCCAGGTGTCCAGTTTCATATTCTTCATTGTCCTTAGAAAAGTACACCAACGGGTTTATCATCCTTAACCATACCCAGATTCTGATATTTTTCAGTCACCTCTCTCCTTCACAATAGATGGCCTGAATTACTGGAAGAGATTTTTGATACAGCACTCTTCCCCTTCTTTAAACACTTGAAGAAATTAAGAAGCAAGAAACTCTCTCTATAAGCCAACCAGGACCCTTCATTCCATACACAGGACTTACTTCTCTACACAAATTGATTAGTGAGCCTTAAGGGACTGTACTCTTAGATAACAGCTGACTTATCTGATCAGCTACTACATATTAAGATGAGCTGAGATGTTTGAGTTTGAATTGATGATTGGATTAGATATGACTCTAATCCATGGGTATTGCATGCTCAGTCATGTCATGGGACTCTTTACAGTCCCATGGACTATAGCCCTTCAGGCTCCTCTGTCCATAGGATTTTCCAGGCAAGAATACTGGAGCAGGTTGCCATTTCCTGCTCGAGGGGATTGTTTCAACCCAGGGATCAAACCTGAGTCTCTTGTGTCTCCTGTACAGTGGAATTTTATACCACTATGCTACCTAGCAAGACCATACTCTTCCCTATAAACTCCTATAAATCCCTCTCTTTATACACTTAAAAGGAACATTGCTTTAAGCAAAAATATTCCCAGAGCTTCACTCTTTTACTGCAAATGTCCTCTGTATTAATTTCCCTTGGTTGCTGTAACAAAACCAGAAACTTAGTGGCTCAAAATAACATATATCTAGTTTTTTATAACTCTGGTGGTCAAAAATCTGAAATTAGTTTCATTGGACCAAGATCAAAGTATTGGCAGAGCCACACTCCCTTCAGAGGCTAAAGGGTAATATATTTCTTGCCTCTTCCAGCTTCTGGAAGCTCTTGGCATTCCTTGGCTCATGGTTGTATCACTTCGATCTCTGCCTCCAAGGTCACACTGCCTTTTTCTCTGTATGTTTGTAAATGCTCCTTCTACCTTTCTTGATAAGGACACAACTGGTGGAATTTAGGGTACATCTGGATAATTAGGATAACCTTCTCATCCTAAGAACTTTAATTAAATAGTACCTTTAATTAATAGAACTTTAATTAATAGTACTACAAAGTCTCTTTTACTTCCATATAAGGTAACGATCACAGATTCCAGACAGCAAGTCCTTTGGGAAGCTGTTATTCAGACTCATATACCCCACAATTTTCACACAAATGCCGGCAACTATATGTAAATGCTATAACTTAAGTGAAAAGAACAATTAACTTATTAAGTTATCAACAGTGTTTGCCATCATTTATTTCAAATTTTGGATTTCTAAGTCTTTATGAATTATCTTACCTACACTTTACTTTGCCTACATGTAATTCAAACTATAATTCAGAAATGAGTAAAGAGAAAATATGTAAAAATCTGGAACTTGCAGATACACATTTGTTGTGTTTCTATTCTGTATGTATAAATTCTTTTTTCATAAGCATCAGAGTATAATTCTAAAAGTTTAATGAAAATGGACAAATACTATTACTCTATTTCAACTCTACAGTCCTGTATGAAAAAATAATTTGCACAGTATTTTCAATTCTGTTATTACAGTTTTTGCCAGAAGAATGAGGTGTCAGATTTTTATTGTCTGATATATATTGGGAATTAGAATTGCATGCCCTACCATCCTGACCTTTATCCGTATTCTGCATTTTGATTGGCTAACCTTTCTACTTCTTCCTATTTATAGCTTTACTAAACTAAGAGGAACAGGTGAAATGTCCACCAGTAAATATACAGAATAGCAGAAGGTCAAGCTGATAGAGAAGACAGCCAAATTTCACATAGGGTATGAAACATTCCAATGCCAGGACCTCATTCTCAAGTAAAAATTTAAATTAGAATGTAAAACAGCATAACTGAATCCATCTTCTGAAAATGAATAAAAGAAATGTGGCAAATTTAACCCATTCTACATTAACATTGCAATTTCCCAGCCTTCCATGAAAATATCCTTGAAAGATTACATGAGGTCACAAAGTCAGTTTCCATTATCACTAAAGTGATACATACATTTATTTGTGTCTTAAACCCTGTGTAAAGAAAACTATTACAGATCTGTCATCTGTCTTGGGTGATGCAAAATAACAGATTGATTATGACTTTCTCCAGCTCTTTTCTGACAGAGCTTGTGCTGATGTACTCTTGTAAAAACTACAGCTCATGACTAAGTAAAGACTAACAAAGTTACTCCATTTTTACTAACTCCAAATTTACTAACAACTTTGCATCATTAAACCTTTTTTCACACTTTGTTTTGAAAACAGTATTTCACTTGCAAGCACATCTATCTAGACTATTCCAGATTTGTTATTTTTAGTTGCATTATTGCTCTTGTATATTACAATCAGAACAAGAATGTCCAAAATTATCACCCAAGTTTAGAATATATGTTCTTTTGGAAGGTGGACAGTAATGAAATATTTAATTTAAAAATAAATCTAAATTTCCCATGGATTTTGAAATACTTAAAGTTGTAACCTTGCATGTCTATTTCTACAAATTAAAAAAGAACATATCTAGCAAATTTGTGTATAAATGTTATTTCAAATACAATTTTAGAAAACAGCATTACACAAGCTAATCACAGAATAGTAAAGATTCTTTACAATATCTTCTACACTTGATTCAGTATGCCTGCAAACTTTGTTCATGGAAAGGTAGTTTAGTGTAAACTAATTATATACTTAAATTTTTCAAAACTTTCCAGAAACATACATTTTTGAAGAACATTCCCATTGTCTTTAAAATATGTACATAGTAGATATATTAAAGCATAAACACATTTTGTATGGCCCAGGACTAATAAGGTTTAAATTTAGTGTAATAGAGCTTGAAAGTACCAAAGACAAGTATTATTTTTAAGTGTAAAGAAATTGAGTCTCAGAGACTAGTCACACAGTGAAATAAGTTTCTTTCATCAATTCAAAAGACAACTGAGGTGTATCAGCAAAATAAAATACAGCTTAAAACATTATTTAAAAAATTAGGATGTAACAGTGCTTGCTCCTAAAATTTGTTCCAATTTAAGTAATTTTATATTTGTATTATATCATGCTAAGTTTTGTCAGCATTTTGGGTCAAAAAACAATATACTCTCTACTATATAGCATATCATATATCTAGTATCTAGGGAGAAATATCAAAAACTTCAAATAGGCAGATGATACCACTCTAATAGCAGAAAATGCCGAGGAACTAAAGAGCCTCTTGATGAGGGTGAAAGAGCAGAGGAAAAAGCTGACTTAAAACTCAACATTCAAAAATCTAAGACCATGGCATCTGATCCCATCACTTCATGGCAAACAGAAGGGGAAAAAGCAGAAGCAGTGACAGATTTTCTTTTCTTGGGCTCCAAATTTGATGTGCACAGAAACTGCAGCCATGACATCAGAAGATGATTACTTATCTATAACTTCTAACTTATAAAGAATTTAAAACATTTTTCAAAATAATTAATTTAAAATCTATCATATTATATATAAATCTAAATAATCAAATAGATAATTAGATATAATATAATCTAAAGAAAAATCATATAGGAGAAATAAAAACAGGTATGAGTCTAGTACCCCAAAATTGTATACTGTGGCTTTTAAGAGAGTTACATATTTGACCCAGCGCATCACAGATGCCAAGAAAAATGGAATCATATAAAGTTGCTAAAGCTGACCTATCAATGAAACTACAAGCAGATCTAGCTGGTCAGGAGTTGTACACCCTTCCTGGGAATGAGACTCAAGAGGACTTGCTCATGCTGGTTTCTCTCTGGCGAACGATGCCCCTGATAACTGCAGAAACACCCATATGCATGTTTTGTTGATGACCTGCTGTATACTGACTGTTTCTCAAGTGTCTGATACACACAACTTTATTTCCACCCTCCTAACCACTAAGAAAAGTGATTATTATTGATATGAAAGTGATATGTGGATCAAAGTATTTACTCATTTTTTCCAAGTTTGCATTATGTGGAAGAGCCTGGTGGGCTACAGTCCATGGGGTCGCGAAGAATCGGACACGATTGAGTGACTTGACTTTCACTTTTCACTTTCATGCATTGGAGAAGGAAATGGTATCCCACTCCAGTGTTCTTGCCTGGAGAATCCCAGGGACGGGGGAGCCTAGTGGACTGCCGTCTATGGGGTTGCACAGAGTCAGACACGACTGAAGCGACTTAGCAGCAGCAGCAGCAATCAGCTTTAAAACTAGATAGGTCTGACTCCAATCCTCTCTTCTTAAATATCTATATAATAAATACTGAATCCAGTTTTACTGAATTATTTCTTATAAATACACATGGAACAATTTTTCCACACCAAAGCATGTATCACAAAGAGTATTGGAGAGTAGAGAGCAGAAGAATACACGAAAGGGTGATTTCTGATTGTCTAGAATAATTTATTGATGCTGTTGTTTTGTTTCACTTGTTTTTAACCCAAAGGAATGGGTCCCTATGAATATAGTTGATTTATTTTGTTGTGTTGTCCTGTTTGGGGTTTCCTCTTCAAACAGGTGGTAGTGATTAGAAGATAAATTTTCCTAACAAGTATATGGGATAAGACTGATTTATGCTGTCAGTTAAATCAGAGCCATGTGCCTGAACAGTTAGCTGACACCACTCATAAAAATTGAGAAATCAATCAAGGATACAGCCTGAAGGCAAAGCCAACCTGTCTCAAGGTAGGGAAGCCATAAAATTTCCAGAAGACTGGCTCCTCCCCCAGACCCAGTGCAGATGGCCCGCCTACACTGTCTCCCATTCCATTCCTATTCCAAGGAGCAGAGATCATCTTTCCTGCTACTTGTCCTACTTAGAATTTCCTGGTTTTGACCAATGACGAAGCTCCAAGCAAGGTTTATTCCTGATTTCTCATTTTATCAGCTTCTTGTCACTTTGCTAACCCACTCTAATGAAAGACTGGTTCTGCCTTATCCTGCCTATAATTCTCTTGTGTTCTTGGCTTATACAGGTGCAATCCACTGTAGGGGAACACAATTTGGAAACCCCAAATATCTCTTTGGCATGTGGATTATTTTGATCTGAAAACAAGCAAGGTCCCAAAGACTCAGGAAGAATATTTGATCTTCTCCATAAATACCTAAAGACTATAGATAGAGAACCTCTTTCAAGAAGGGAGCGGTCATTACAGATAACTACAGGAGGAGGTAGGTGTGTGAACAGGGAAGAACTCAGAAAAGTGTGTTTGTTAAAATTCCTGTCTGTGTCCCACAGTCTGTACATGGCCCAGTCAACATCTGTTCACGAGCATTTGCTTTTCCATTTTCATATCAATTGCTTTCCTCCCCCTTAGGGTCCCAGAACCACTACCTACAAAATTCTCTCTTGTCTTTAATTGAAAATGATATTTAAGGTGAGAGTTTCAGCCATTTTGGTGAGTTACTTAGCTTTCCTATGTCTCTCCCATGTATACATGTTATTAAACTTCTGTGTGATATCCTCCTGGCAGTCTGTCTAATGTCAATTTAATTCTTAAACCGGCCAGAAGAATTTAGAAGAAGGGTAGAGGAAAATTTCCTCCTTCTCAGTGACAAAAACTACGTAATTCTCTAATTCAAATAAACTGAAGCACATATATTATTAACAAACTCTCAAATGAGCATTTAAAAAGAACCAGTATCTGGGGAAGAGGGTAGAGGAGAAAGTGGTTTCACTTTAAGGTTGCTGCTAAGCTGCTGCTGCTGCTGCTGCTAAATCGCTTCAGGCATGTCCAACTCTGTGCGACCGCATAGACGGCAGCCCACCAAGCTCCCCCGTCCCTGGGATTCTCCAGGCAAGAACACTGGAGTGGGTTGCCATTTCCTTCTCCAATGCATGAAAGTGCAAAGTGAAAGTGAAGTCGCTCAGTCGTGTCCGACTCTTAGCGACCCCATGGACTGCAGCCTACCAGGCTCCTCCTCCATTCATGGGATTTTCCAGGCAAGAGTCCTGGAGTGGGGTGTCATTGCCTTCTCCGCACTTTAAGGTTATACTTTGAATTAATGAAGATAAAATCAAATTTGTATAGTTCTCACAAACATTGAATCAAGTTAATTTCTACACCAGAGGTTGTCATTTTGAGGTAGGAACACAAGTGATTAACAAGCTTTAAATAGGATAGACAAATACAGGCAACACAATTTTGCGTATACACATTAGAGTAGTTTAATTTTATAAATTTGCATCATGGGTCACATTTCAGGTAACTGAATCTAATCACAGTTTATCTCTGCCACTGTCTTTCTATTTTGGAAATCCCTCAGTCTTTTCAATAGCTAACAGTTGTTTTATTCCCTGGCTGTTAAAGTCTCTTATTGCTTCAAAGATTTCTGTCACTCCTCCGTCACACCCTGGCTATCCTCGGCCCCGGTCCATGAAGATCACCTAATACATGAAGTGACCATGGGAGATAAAATCACATAAAACAAGTTATTTGTATGAGATAGCTGGATAGTTGATTTCATCAGCGAGAAGGCAATGGCATCCCCCTCCAGTACTCTTGCCTGGAAAATCCCATGGATGGAGGAGCCTGGTGGGCTGCAGTCCATGGGGTCGCTGGGAGTCAGACATGACTGAGCGACTTTCACTTTCACTTTTCACTTTCATGCATTGGAGGAGGAAATGGCAACCCACTCCACTGTTCTTGCCTGGAGAGTCCAAGGGACGGGGGAGCCTGGTGGGCTGCCATCTGTGGGGTCGCACAGAGTTGGACATGACTGAAGTGACTTAGCAGTAGCAGCGAGGTATACTTTCAGAAAACATTGAAGTAGTCATTAGGAATTGCAAGCACCTGTATTTCTTCTACAAAAAAAAATGTAGCTAAAGGATCTATTTTTGTTTATAAAGGTCTCTAAGTAACTATCATGTTACTCAAGTTCTTTCTAATACAAAAGCTGACTTCCCCAAGATAAGGATATGAGCTGTGAAGTCTCTCCAGTCAACTTTAATTGAAAAACCAGTTTAAAAGTAACTGCAAATAAAACACCTTGTTTCTTGTTTTCCCAGAATGAAATGTTTTTTTATAAAGTAACTGAGAAAAAACCTTATTAGTTACTTCAGATAATTTAATATTTATAGGCTGGTAAACCAAAACCCATATCATTTTCAAAGGTAACTGCATGAACACATTAATATTATTTAAGGAATTGACTGATCTTTAAACATACAGAGTATCAAATTTTATGAAACTTAGCACACTTTAGAGATTCAAGGAAGAAAATTCATTGTCTCAGCAATCTTGAAAAAAAAAAAAGAACAGCAATATTTTGCTAATTCTATCCACAGTGTATCTAAAGTTGGCATGGATCAGCGAGCTGACCAAGGAAAGATGCAGTTTAAGGCACCTATTCTTTGAATTCTTGGTCAATAAATACTTAGAGAGTCTCTTACAAGACAGTTGCCCTCAAGCAAACCAAGAAGAGAAGACTAAGAGACTTAAGTCTTTATTAATAATTTCATGTCATCTCAGGAGTTGTCCCAAGGAACTCTGTAGATAGAGCAAACTAATAAACTTTATGAAAAGTGAGGAACATCGGGTCGAATTTAAGCCACTGGAGACAAAAGCTATCTGGGTAAATGTGACAGGAAGGTGAAGGGTTCTAAGGCAGAGAAAAAAGAAGGATGAGGTAGGCAGGTGGAGGACAAATGCCCTGGCCCAGTGGAGGACAGCTGAGAGGGCAGCAACAGTGACTTAATTTCAGGGACTGGGTGTGAGTTCCAGCAGACCTACACAGGTTGGAAGCGCTCTGAATGCCAAGGACAAAACTGTATTCTTCAGGGACAAGGTACTCCCTCAAGGACTGTGAGCAAATGAATAAATAAATATTTTTAAAAATTAAAAACACTATTTTTTAAAGTGATATGATAAAAACAATACCTTGGATTAAGCTGCACAGGAAGAAGAAAAATGTGTAGTCAAGGAGACCAACCATGAAGCTCTTTTTTTGAAAGAGAGGAATTCAAATTCATTTCAAAATGTTAAAGTTGATTTAGACAAAATCACTGAGCCCTGGAAGTTGCTCTCTAATAAGATTATATTATTTCAAATGTCACCATCTTTCAATGAGAACTAACACAAATTAATTTTATTAATGAATTTAAAGATAGAAATTGAAATTCTGAAAAAGCATAAAGAAAGTATGTTGAGAAAATTGTCTTGTTCTACAGCATCCCTTTCATTTGTTACCAGGGGCTTTTTTGTCAGTTCTGTAAAACTCAGGCACCTTTTGATTATGCCCTTCACTGATGAGAAGAAACAAATCCTCAAATTATAAATCAGAAGATGTAAAATTTTCTCATTCTATTAAAATTCAGATGTTATTCACCAACATAATTGGTTATGGAATAAGAATATAATTAAGTCTCTATACTTCTAAAAGGTAAACATGTTAAATATATTTAGCTATGCATTTACTTTTGTGATTGAAAATCCATACTCTTTATGAGTGCTCTGAAAGTCTAGAACTGCATTGTTCAATATGATTTTGGCAACATACATATTGTCCAAGAGGTAACTGTTCACTATATTTGGCTATTGAACAGCTGAAATATGATAAATGTGACTAAAGAAATAAATCTATAATCTAAATTAATTTAATAGTTACATGCAACTGGTGCTGGACAGTATATGGAAGATAGAACAAGTGGTCATAACCATTACAACCAACTGGTTCTATCTGTGTTCTGAACTAGGCTCCATAAAGGCTTCTGGTACCTCCTAGGGAATGAGGGAGAGACAGTCTAGGCCTAAATTGAACTAAATCTTTCTGTTCTCACAACTATTTATTTTAAAATTAGCTTCTCTTCTCTCTCAGCCCACTCCCATGGTGATGACCCTCCAATCAATAGCCATCATGTAGATTTCCTTCTTCACCCAGGCCAGATAACCTCAAGTAAATAACCTGGTCTCCATTGTCCAGAGCTTGATGTTTTCAAGGCTATGTTCTACCCACAAAACCACTTCCTTAGGTGAGTTTGTCATCATTTATTTCTTGGAGCTCCTAATATAGCTTCCTAACTGGTTTTCCTATCTCTGCCTTGACAGCTTCTTCTCCATCTCCCCTAACCCTTCTTCAAAATCGCTACTCTGCTGGTATTTCCAAAATATAATTCCGAAGTTCCTTACTGTTATAAAGTTCACTAGGGCTCCCTTTTGTTTTTTGGCTAAAAATAAGATAAAATGCAAACTCCTCAGCACAGTCACAGATGTGATTTTATGCTCTAGTTCTCCCATTTCCTGTCATGCTGCAACTTTCATTCTGTAAAAATGTTCCTTGTGACTCCTTCATCCTGCTGCATATTGCATAGATATCCCTTCCCTTTGTACAGAGTCTGAAATGATTCCTACGGCCTCTTCTTCCTAATCCTTGCTCCTTGCCCCCTATCCCATACCCTCTCCTTGGAGCATACACATATACCCACTGTGGTTCAAGAAATACCTTCTCCAGAAGACACTGGCTCAGCCCTCCAGTATGACCTGAGTGTTTTCACTTACATATCAGCACTTGCCAGATACGTCTAAAAAAGATCAAATTATGAGCCACTGCAGCTTCTCCTTTTCAACACCCTCTGAAAGGAATGGAGATCAGAAATGAGGTACTCTGTGTTCTAGGAAAAAACTGGCAGAAGATGTCTTGAGATAGACATTTTCAGGAGATGATCTTAGGAACCCAATTCTTGCATCTCCTCATATCTAGAAAAGCACAAAAATCCTTCATGGTGACATCTGCTCCTCATGACTGGCAGAAAACCTTTATGAGACTAGCAGAAAACTTTTGCAATAAAAAAGGGGGGGTGCTTGATTGCATGTACTTCCCCTTCACCAAAATCATTCTTCCCGATCTCTTTGGAGCAGTTTCTGAGAGCTAAATGAAATGCTGTTTCCCAGGCTATAGTCCTCCTCTTGCCCCAGATAAAATTAATTCACACTTCTAACACTGTGCAACCCCCTCTCCCCGCAGTGGATAGTATTCACCTCTCTACTTCCCAATCAGTATATTCCAATTTGATCACAAATCCCACCATAATGAACTGAAATGATTGTCATATGTTTCTGTTTTTTCCAACATCCTGTAGACAACTAGGAGACAGGAACTTAATCTTTCCTTCCTCTCTCCCCAGTGTCTGAGCCCACACACCTAGCTACACAAAAGCTGTTAAGTATAAAAAAAATTGACAGATAAGAACAGACTGATACTGATGATTTAGAGATAAAATAAAAATTACAATGAGCTAGAGATAAATAAAACTCTGTATGCATATTCAAAGTTTCCCATTTGGTAATTATAATAAAATATGATTTTGTTGACTGTATATATACACATATTTACATATAAATATATTTATTTGTATACATATGTATACTTGATTGTTCCTAGAAAGTATAAAAGCATAATTTAAAGATGAAAAAGTACTAGAAATGACTAAGGACAACAGTTTTTAAGTGGTTTATAACATTATTTGTAAAATATACAGTCCTACTACTGATGATTTTTTGGTTATAAGGAAATGAACATTCTCACACTTCTAATTTAAGAAGCCATTTTCTTTTCCTTTCATCTCTCCCTCATCCAAAGTAAGACAGAGAAATAGTGACACTTTGAGTTATTTTACCAATCATTTAATCTATTGCAGAGCTGGTACCAGCAAACACTTTCTAAAGATCAATATAGTTTATTTACCAAAGTCTTTATCTACAGCTATATTAGTAAACAAGTGAATTGGAATTCTCCAAATAGAAAATAATTTCTTTTATAATATAGCATATCTCTGAAAGCGACTTGCAGGCATCTGGTAAGTATCATCGAAACAACACTAGGGAGGGGATTTTGGGGGAGAATGGATACATGTATATGTAGAGCTGAGTCCCTTTGCTGGTCACCTGAAACTATCAGAATATTGTTTTTTTTTTTTTTTTTTTTATCAGAACATTGTTAATCAGCTATATCCCAATACAAAATAAAAAGTTAAAATACAAACAAACAAACATTTGACACATCATACTCAAGGAAGACACGATTGCCTGAGGATGACAAGTCAAATTGAAGATCACTGGACAGAATTACCAGCAAACAGCCAGTGTCAAGAAGAGTCAAGAAGACACCCCAGGAAATAGTATCAGTAAGAAATGGAAGGAAATGAAAGCCAGGATATATCCCAGGTTTCACAACACACCAGAAATCTATCCAACTGAAAAGGATGCCAGGATCCAAACTACTCAGAAAATCAAGAATTCAGAATTTGGAGTGTATTTCTGTCCCACTAAAAGTTTCATTGAGATGGATACCTCTGGCAATGAATTATGAATTATGTCTTCTTCTTACAAATACAGTTTCCATTTAAAACCTCATATCTTAAATTACTTTAATTCCTGGATGTGCACAGAGCCTGCAGCAAGCTGATATTTCCCTATTCAATTTGGAATAGAGCTACTTCACAAGTAATTACATTAATGTAAAGCAGGGCACAAGATAACCCTGGCTGGCAGGTAAAACAAAAGTTACGTATGTCCATGTTTTAAATAAACACACAGATTTAAACCATTATGAAAAGGACATTGCAGGAGAATCAAGATGTTACTATTTGATGCCAATGGGGAAAAGGAGGCCCCTCTCTTACTTTTTATGAGATGAGTACAAGTGTTAGTGACTCACGTTAGCATGGAAACAACTTAAAACGTATCATTACAAAAGACAAATTTGAGTTTCTTGGAGAGAACTTATGAATGCAAAACTAATACCCCACAATCCAAAATTTAAAAACCAATTGTCAAAAAATTGTCCATAGAAAACAGTCTCGGTAAATCAGTTAATCAAAGAGATAATCCACGTCATATATGCACAAGTAAAATTTGCATAGTGATACTGTCATAAACACACTGGACAAAATGGAAAGACTTGGCTATGAGTCATGTTTCCTCATTATTAAAATGATTTGGCATTAATCTATTAAAATTCTATATAAAGTATCATTAGAGGGAATACAGTTTATCAAAATTATAAAAATAATAAAGTTAAATAATCATATTAACATTTTTCATGCATTTAAGCAAATATTAAGATATTATAGTTAAAAAAAATATTGCATTTACATAAGCACTTACTGTTATTTCCTTGCAGCAAGAATCTATGTCTCCCGCAAGAGCCTGAAGTTATTGCCTGTTAAAGTTACAAAAATAAGAATACGTTAATTTAAAATATAATAAATTTTAAATTATAGTAGTTAATAAGACTGTTTTTTGTTCATAAATAAAAAATATTATAACTATTACCACTTGATTCTGTTTTTTTCATGAATTAAAACTATAAAAGCCAAGTGAAAATTATTTCTCAATGCACATCTTAAATTAAAAATGACTTGGCATCACATTAATCTTTTAAAAGAAAATTTCAATTAGAGAAAACAAAAATGTCCCTAGTCGGAGAAAAGAATGTATTAATGCCCCTCCCCCACCCTCAATGTTTACAGGTAATTTGATCATTGGTTTGTATTGAGTGAATTTGAGTTACATACTCATGACAGGCTTATGTGTTCATGCTTATTCAGAATTCTCTTTGAACACATCTTTCTTAATTTGTCAAGCAAAGTTGAAAATAACAATAGGAAAGATCTCATCAAGTTAGAGAGACTACTTGGGAACAATTAGACATATATAAAGGACAATGCACAAGTCAAGTTCACTATTTCACTCAATATTTGATGAATTTATGAAGAAAAAATAAATCATTTGTAATATGCTTGATGTTGAGTAGTATCTGAATATTCAACTGAAGGAAAGAACTTGAGTAATTATCTAAATCACTCAGGCCAAAAGACCAATTTACAAAAATTATTCAGCTCACTGGGGCAAAGATTACTGGAGAAGCTTTTTCTTTGAATTATTTCTTAAATATTAATTTTTCTTTTCATGGTTGGATGTTACCAAACAGAGAAAGAACCATAACGTGGTTTGAATTAGACATACATAATCACAAATAAAATCATCTGAAAATACATTAAAAAAAATAAATGTTTAATCTTAAAAGAGCATGTTTATTTCTGTAAAACCACTTAAAAATATACTCTATTGAAACTTGATTTGGACTTAAATATCATTCCATTGTAATTACACATTTCCACTTTAACTGTTTATCCATTTTAATCTATTTTCCTTTTCCAGTTACTGCTAAGAACATAAGTCAACTTTTAACATCTTTTCCCCATAGTATGCTCAATGTTAGTTCTAAAAGCTCGATCTTGCCAAAATGCATCTTGCTTTATACAGTAAAGAGGTAACATTTAATACAAAATTGGAAGTGTTCTTTGTTTGATAAGCTTTTTCCCCCAATTAATCAAAATCTGCTGACACAGTATTGACCTAAAACATTCTTTACATATTTCTCTACTATGCTGAAATTTAAACAAAGGAAATCATACCACCTGGATTCAGAAAAAAACTATTTTTTTTCAAAATGTATTAAAAATTCTATAGTAAAAAAGAAATAGGCTTCTTTTATATAGGCAAATTAAACAATATTTTAGGGAAATAGTTATTTCCCCAATAAAATAACAATATAAATAATAAATTATTTACTATCAAATCCCTTATTCAAAAAAAGTGACACAATAGCAGTTAATGTGAGGTTAAACTTGCAGAACTTGAATACAAATAATTAATAATGCAGGAACTCCTTGGTTTATAATGTTTATGCTAGGAAGTGTTAGCATCTTGACATCATGCCCCATAAATTCAAAACCCAATTTATGATAATGTGGGATAAATCTTTAAGATATACTGGTATAAATTTGCTCTTTCATTATAAAATTAAATTTATACATCATAATATAATGCGTACAAATAAAGAATAATTTTTAGGTAATGATACAGCCATAGATAGTCAAAATATCTTTATGATTAAAAATAACATTTATTTCTATGAAATCTTTATAGACACAGCAATTATTAAGATACATAATCTTTCTTTGGGACAACAGAGATATCATTTCAAATAATTTTTAGCTTCCTTGTTTCACTATATATTTACATTCTTACCCTTTCATACTATTTTTTTTTAATTAGCTTACTCAATCTGTATCCAGGTCAAGAAGCAACAGTTAGAACTGGAAATGCAACAACAGACTGGTTCCAAATTGGGAAAGGAGTTCGTCAAGGCTGCATACTGTCACCCTGCTTATTTAACTTATATGCAGAGTGCATCATGAGAAATGCTGGGCTAGATGGAGTACAAGCTGGAATCAAGATTGATGGGAGAAATAACAATAACCTCAGATATGCAGATGACACCACCCTTATGGCAGAAAGCAAAGAAGAACTAAAGAGCCTCTTGATGAAAGTGATAGAGGAGAGTGAAAAAGTTGGCTTAAAATTCAACATTCAGAAAACTAAGTTCATGGCAACTGGTCCCATCATTTCATGGCAAATAGATGGGTAAACGCTGGAAACAGTGACAAGGCTTTATTTTTCGAGGACTTCAAAATCACTGCAGATTTTTCCTGCAGCCGTGAAATTAAGATGCTTGCTCCTTGAAAGAAAAGTTATGACCAACCTAGATAGCATACTAAAAAGCAAAGACTTTACTTTGCCAACAAAGGTCTATCTAGTCAAAGCTATACTTTTTCCAGTAGTCATGTATGGATGTAAAAGTTGGACTATAAAGAAAGCTGAGCGCAGAAGAATTGATGCTTTTGAACTGTGGTGTTGGAGAAGACTCTTGAGAATCCCTTGGACAGCAAGGAGATCCAACCGGTCCATCCTAAAAGAAATCAGTCCTGAACATTCATTGGAAGGACTGGTGCTGAAGCTGATATTCCAGCAGTATGGCTACCTGATGTCAAGAACTGACTCATTTGAAAAGCCCCTGATGCTTGGAAAGATTGAAGGCAGGAGGAGAAGGGGATGACAAAGTATGAGATGGTTGTATGGCATCACCAACTCAATGGACATGAGTTTGGGTAAACTCCGGCTGTTGGTGATGGACAGGGAGGCCTGGCATGCTGCAGGTCATGGGGTTGCAAAGAGTTGGACACAACTGAGCAACTGAACTGAACTGAACTTAATAGAAATCTGTCTGAACCACAACTTGCTTTGCTCCTGTTTAAATGACAGAAGCTACTAAATCTTGCCAGAGGTATTTGGAGAGTAAAGGCTAGTATTAAATGGTAGGAAATAAGTAGTTCCTGATTTTTAGATACTGATTTCATTTAAGATGGTTGAAGAAAGAGTAATCATGAGATGAAACACCTACATGCTTCTATTATTCAGTATGATTACTTTCCCTTCATCAAATGCCCAACCCTACATCTACTTTAGCTGACAGCATTGTAGGTTCTATCAAGGTTGAGATATTTGTGCTGTGCAAATCTTTCTTTACATAAGATTCAGTTTGTAAACTGGAAGTTGGAATGGGAGCCCTTGAACCCTGTCTGCTCTCTGTTGTCCCTCCCCAACTGCTGCTCAGAAGTCACCTATGTTAAAACTCTAGATTTTCAAGGAGCAAAGTCTGAAATCATTTTTCCATTTCAGTATGTTTTCCTTTCATTTCAAAAGCAATGGGTGGATAGACATGGGAAGCTGTTATTTTTCTGGGAAATAAAAAGGAAATGGAAGATAAGCAGATTTGGGTAAAAATAAAGGAAAGAGAGAAACAGACACTGCTTCAGGTAAGTTTGCAACATACATGGCAACGTCTTGGAAAACTGGTTGGCAAACACAGGCATAAAATAAGGTACTGCAAAGAAATACTATAAATAAACGGAACTTGGTAGACAACTTGTATATCTTCATCTTCCCAAATGTTTCATTTATTTTTAAATCTCTGATTTTCCAACATTTCACGTGATTTACAACATGATCCATATGATTAAATCAGACAGATTTTAATGTACTTATCTTCCCAAGACAAAATATAAAATACTGGCTCATTCCCAAGCAATCAAAAATATCTTATCACCTTTATATTATGCTAATTGCCTTAAAATTCTGCCACATCTTACACTACAGAGGTTGATAGTATAAGAACTGACTCAGAAACAGCTGTGTTCCCTAAAATGTGACTGTGGTCCCTGGTACCTTTGAGGGTTCTCTTCATTAATAAGCCAACTAACGTCTAATTACTTCTGGGGAAGAAAAGAAGAAGAAGAAGAAAAAACAACCCAAATTGGGTTCACGTTGCTGCTCTAAGATTCATACCCGAACTCCTGGAGAGTTTGCACAGAGATTTTTGGCTTCCTCTGATGTTAATTCTCTCCTTTAGAATGTTTGGAAGCTCAGCACCAAACCCTGATCTCCAGCTTGCCAAAAGACATGCTGATTTCTGGTATGGTTTTCCAGCTCTTTTGCTATTAGAGCATGATTTGACAATATGCTGCCACGGTAACAGAATTCATTAAGGGCTTTCAGTTTTGTTCTGCCAATGAGAATCTTTGCCTGCATGTGGTGCTGGCCTCTGAAGGTTGATCCATAATGTTTGTCTTATAAAGTCCTGTCATCTCATAGCATGACTGATGCTACAAAATAATCCATAATGAGCCAGGTTCTCCCAGCAAGAGCCACTCCCGGAGGGTAAGTTAGGCACTACTGGAAACTGCATTAACTTCTTCATCATCAAACTTGGGTGCTTAAAATAAACCACAGGAAAGTGGATACATCCCACAGTCCCATTCTGCACCACTGGGGTTGTGGAATGGTTTAGGACTGTAATCCTTAATGTTCATTCTTTACAATATCCCATTGTGGGGAAAAAAAAAAATCACATTCTGACAATTTTCTTTGTATAGTCATTTTCAGAGGTAAGGTTTGCTCAAAATAACCATGTGTTTGATACAGTAAAGGAAAAGCAAGTCAATTTTTAAACAAAAATTTTCCCATATGATTTCAGTAAAATATTTAATATACCTTCTATTATTTTCAGCTATGTTTTTAATACCACATAATTACGTTTTGACCATGTATTTGGTTTTTCACTATTGGATTGTTGTTTGTCTTCTATTTTTTTTTTATGGTGTGCAATGAAAGTCAAAGTGTTAGTTGCTCCGTCGTATCCAACTCTTTGCGACCTCATGGACTGTAGCCCATCAGGCTCTTCTCTCCATGGAATTCTCCAGGCAAGAATACTGGAGTGGGAAGCCATTCCATTCTCCAGGAGATCTTCCATCCCAGAGATTGAACACAGGTTTCCCGCATTGCAGGCAGCTTGTTTACCATCTGAGCCACCAGGGAAGCCCATGAGGTGCAGCATTATTAGCTTAAAAATTATGTACAATATTTTCATGTTAATGAGGACAAAGTAACTGGGCCAGTCCTCCTGGATTGGTCCCATGCTGCTGCTACTGCTGCTAAGTCGCTTCAGTCGTGTCCGACTCTGTGCGACCCCATAGTCGGCAGCCCATCAGGCTCCCCTGTCCCTGGGATTCTCAAGGCAAGACTACTGGAGTGGGTTGCCATTTCCTTCAATGCGTGAAAGTGAAAAGTGAAAGTGAAGTTGCTCAGTCGTGTCTGACTCTTTGTGACCCCATGGACTGCAGCCCACCAGGCTCCTCCATCCATGGGGTTTTCCAGGCAAGAGTACTGGAGTGGGGTGCCATCGCCTTCACCTGGTTGGTCCCATAATGAAGACTTAAACTACTCTTGGGCTTCCCAGGTGAAACTAGTGGTAAAGAACCTGCCTGCCAGTGCAGGAGACCTAAGAGATGTGGATTTGATCCCTGGGTGGGGAAGATCCCCTGGAGAAAGAAATGGCAACTCATTCCAGTATTCTTGCCTGGAAAACCCAATGGGCAGAAGAGCCTGGTGGGCTACAGTCCTTAAGATCTCAAAGAGTCAGACAAGACTGATGCGACTTGGTACACAAACTACCCCTGCATTCTCTCTTTATATGTGTGTAAGGGGTACTAGGGAGAGACTGAGGATGAATCAGGAGGAGCAGCCCAGTAAGTACACTGAGAAATAAGTCAAAGTATATTATTGGATAAAGAGAGGAAATAGGCACCAACTTCACCTAAGGCAGGGATTCTCAAAATTGCCAATCGAAGGCACTTTTTTCCTACAGGGGACACTGGATGACGTCTGTTCACATTTTTAGCAGTCACTACGGTGGTGGTTGGGAGAGGGTGCCACTGTGATCAACTGGGTAGAGGTCAGAGATGCAGCTAAACATGCCACACTACACAGATCAGCCCTCCGCACCACTTCCACTTACAAAGCTGACCTGGTCCCAAAGGACTATAGCGTCATGGTGAATACATCCCAGTTTAGAGAAAGCTTAAAAAGCAGGGGAGAGGGCACATCTTATTTGTCTACAAGTTAAGTTAACATGCTTATGGGCCAAAGAAAAGAATAAATCTCCAAGGAGAATTGACCTTAGGCTTTGCAGAGGGCATTGGGGTCTTAGCACCCCCGAAGAGGTGAACCCACCCCTTCTCCACACCACCAGCGTGTTTTGCACAGGCGTGTTTTGCACAGGCGTGTTTTAGCGGCACTTTGAAAGAGCAGGCTGCAAATAAAGCCCCACCAGATGGCAGACCTAGCTGGCAGTGGAGAAAGGTAGAGAAGCCCTGGCTCTGAAACCATGCCCTGCAGACTTAGCAGAAAAGCATAACTGGTAGAAATCCTTGGGCTTGTCTTACAGAACAACAGAAACAGGAACAGCTTGTTCAAACTCCTTTGCTTGTAAATTGCCTCCACTGACTAAGCTCATTTTGGGTTTTAGTGTATTTTCTTTTTCCTTTCTTTTTTCCTCTCTTTAATTGCATACTTTTTCAGCTCCACACAGTCCGGTTGGTTTACAGAATCCTGGAGTCAGCTCCGACCCCAAGGGCAAGCCAGCTAAGGGTAGCTTTGACAGCAAAGCTGAGCCTAAGCACATGTACCCTGATTGGCCTGTTGAACCTACTTCTGCATGATGCAAAGTGCTTCCAATATGAATGTGCAGAAACATGTAACCCAGAAATGCCTGCCAGAGCATCTAGTACCACCCCTCTCCCCTGCCTCCCATCAACTTTCTCCTCACCTGAGACCATCCTGCTTGTCTCATCAACATCCCAAACCCCCATGCCTTTGGGGAGGCGAGACTGAGGCTTGTGCTCTGGCTCCTGGCTTGGCTGCCTTCGCCACTAAACCTCTGTGTCACAGATGTCCTTGGGCTGCATATAAGGCAAACAGCCCTGATTCTATAACAGCGCATGTGTTCTTTCGATCCCATCCCCTCTCAACATCTTTCCCCCTTTAAGTGACTGCTTTTGCTATGTTACACTGTCACTTAATTCTTTTTGTTAATATTCTGATACACTATTAAGTTGGTTTAATATCCCTTTCTGGACTTCTGTTTCAATTCCTTGGGAAGGAAGAAACTTCCTTCTACACTTCTAGATTCTTCTGGCTGGCCTAAGAATTAAATTGACGTGAGAGAGATTAACAGGAGAAAATCACACAAAAACGTAATGCTGTGTATACACAGAGAAACTGAGGAAAGGTCAATAACTCGCCACAATGGTTGAAAACTTCATCTTAAATCCATCTTCAGCTAAAGACAAAGGAGGATGTCAAGGGTGATAGTTTGGGACTTCAAAGAAGAGAAAGGCAGTTGATCTGAAGATGGAAAAGGAAATTGTCGGTAAACAAATGTTAGCTGGGAGACATTGGGACGTGGAGAGGAATTTTAACAAAAGGACTTTGCTAAGTTGCCCTATCTACACATCTAGTACTGATTGTAGTTATACTTGATAATAGCTGCCTTTTGAAATCCCATGGACAGAGGATCCTGGTGCACTACAGGCCATGGGGTTGTGAAGACTTGGAAATGACTTAGCCAATAACAAAAACAACAACACACACACACACACACACACGGATATATATATATATATATATGCACACACATGTGTGTGCGTGTGTGTGTGTGTGTAATTTATTCTGTTACTTCTCCTCATTCAAAACACTGAATTTTCATCTGAGCATCAATATTAGACTGTGTTGAAATCTCATAAAACAAGCATTCTCCTACTTAAAATGACTTACGTAAAGTAACTACTTCAGTGAGTGTAAGCAGTATTTCACTGTTCATTTAACATTACTGTCTCTCATTTCTTTCCTCTTTCCTTCACCACTTCTCCCCCAAAAAACTTTTTCTTTCTTCTTACCTTCTTTCCTAAACCTTATGACATTTATTGAATGCTTGCCCAATGCAAAGTTGCTTAAGACACAAAAATAAATAGGGAATGACCCCAATCCAGTCAGCATGGAAAGCAGGCATGGGCAGAAATGGTGTGTAACAACTGAGAAAGTGCACTCATCAAATCTGTACAATGTACACAACAACAGAAAAGACTTTGTTCCCCTATAAGAATTTGTTCAGGGCTGATAAATGGTTGTGCATTTTATCTTGTTAACATTTTTTGATTATTCAACCAGTCCATTCTAAAGGAGATCAGCCCTGGGATTTCTTTGGAAGGACTGATGCTAAAGCTGAAACTCCAATACTTTGGCTACCTCCTGCGAAGAGTTGACTCATTGGAAAAGACTCTTACGCTGGGAGGGATTGGGGGCAGGAGGAGGAGGAGACGACAGAGGATGAGATGGCTGGATGGCATCACCGACTCGATGGACATGAGTTTGGGTGAACTCCGGGAGTTGGTGATGGACAGGGAGGCCTGGCGTGCTGCAGTTCATGCGGTCACAAAGAGTCGGATATGACTGAGCGACTGAACTGAACTGAACTGAATCCTTAGGTAATATATTTCAATTATACAACAATAACAAAAAAGTGAAAGTATTAGTCACTCAGCTGTGTCCAGCTGTTTGTGACCCCATGGACTGAAGCCCACCAGGCGCCTCTGTCCATGGAATTCTCCAGGAAAGAATACTGGAGTGGGTTGCCATTCTCTTCAGTTCAGTCGCTCAGTCATGTCCGACTCTTTGTGATCCCATGAATCGCAGCACGCCAGGCCTCCCTGTCCATCACCAACTCCTGGAGTTTACTCAAACTCATGTCCATTGAGTCGGTGGTGCCATCCAACCATCCCATCCTCTGTCATCCCCTTCTCCTCCTGCAATTCTCTTATCCAGGATCAAACCCAGGTCTCCTGCGTTGCAGGTGGGTTCTTTACTGTCTGAGCCACCAGGGAAGCTCATACATGAACAAAGGAAAATGTAATTAGTATTTGAGGAAAATTCAGAATTTCATATTATATATCATTTATAAATGATATCAAAAGGGCTGATAAAATATTTTTAACAAGCATCTTGCAATCTAAATAAAAAGAGGGTTCAGCTGTGAATGACTATGTTTGTGCTTGAGGAGTTGGAAACAGATCTGGGTGAGATGCTCAACTATCATCAAATTTTCATGTAAAGGCACACGGGCAAGTGTCCAGCCAAGAATAAGAACAAAGACTCCAAAAATACGCTAAGAAGTTATTTTAAATAAATGCTATTTCTACTCTTAGTTTGCTTGATAAAAGAAATTATTTTCTTTTGAAGTATGAAAAAAAATCTATCAAAAGGTTTATTATATTCTAGTGCATCTAAAGATAAGCAATGTTTCTCATCACTTCAACTTTTATTCTAAGAACTACATAATAGTTTTCCCACATAAATTAGAAATAAGTATCTGTTTCTTCTGTTTTTTAATAAATTTTATTCATTGGAATAAAAAGAATTAATTACAATCTGTCATTAAAATTATTTTAACTATTATAAAATTGTAGGATAACTTTATTAGATTAATGTAATTTTAGCAATTTTAAAATGTTTCCTTCTATAATCTATGAATAATAAAAGGAAACACTATACAAACAATATAAAAATTGCTTAAGAATGTATATCTCATATTGACTACTCAAATTAAAAATAAAATTATACTGTTTTCCAGTATAAGCAACAGGAAAGCAACAGGAATTTGGGGATGTCTATTTTGGAATACTAAAGACACCACTGTTTTCTCTAATGAAATAGATATAGACCTTGTTCACACACACTTAAAAAAGTACTAAGAATGGGGTATATCATATTAATTAATAATACATTTTTAAATAATGAGATTATTTTCCATGTAAAAATATAATTTTAAAAATATGAAGTATTTAAAATAATAATGTTTTATATAATATGGACAGAGGAGCCTGGTGGACTACAGTCAATAAAGTCGCAAAGAGTCGGACATGACTAAAGCAACTGAGCACATATTCTAATGATATCAAAATATTCACAGTGATACCTGTATAGCAGAAGATAACTTGAAATTGTAAGTATCACATTTAAGTAAATATAAAAATACAAATTAACGTAAAATACCATTTTCTAATAATTTTAGTTTATAAGGAAATGGACATACTAGTGTTTTAATAAAAAAATATCCAGAAAGGTCAATACTTGTTAATGGCAGGATATTAATGAAATGATTTTAGAATATCTATAAATAAATCAAATGAACTATCAATGGTTGATGCTATCTGATGTCAATCATCACTATGAAACATGTAGGAAGGTCAGACACTAATTACATGGATTCTGGAATAAGACTCAGGGTATGGATTCTTATTCTGCTACTTCTTTATAAACTTAGACAATATCATCCTGTTACCCTCAGTTTCCTCATTATCAGAATACAGAGGTAGAACTGTTCCTCATTCATAGGACTGTGGGAATTAAATGAGAAAATACAAGTAAAATACTTAAAACAGAACCTGTAACAAATTTAGGATTTGCTGAATGCCATTAGCAATTTTATCAATATACTTTCTAAATGAACAAAATGTTCCATTAAAATCAAACCCTAAGAGTTGGAATTGATATGTCAACAGAGAGCTCCATAGATTAGTCCCTTGCCCTGTATCCCTTGGACTTCTCTGGTAGCTCAGCTGGTAAAGAATCTGCTTGCAATGCAGGAGACCCCAGTTTGATTCCTAGGTTGGGAATATCTCCTGGAGAAGGGATAGGCTACCCACTCCAGTATTCTTGGGCTTCCCTGGTTGCTCAGTTGGTAAAGAATCTGCCTGCAATGTGAGAGACCTGGGTTCAATCACTGGGTTGGGAAGATCCCATGGAGGAGGGCATGGGAAAACACCTCAGTCAGTATTCTTGCCTGGAGAATCCCCATGGACAGAGGAACCTGGCGGGCTACAGTCCAAGGGATAGCAAAGAGTCAGACATGACTGAGCGACTAAGTATAGCACCTGTATCCTGGACATGACTCAGTGACTAAGCACAGCACCTGTATCCCTATGGTGCGTCATAAGAATTAGCATCCTTTCTCAGACCATAAGTAAGACCAGTTATACTTCCTGCTCAAACATATCACTTTTACATTGAGGAGGTTAGACTTAAATGCTTTACAAGATTGTAAGTTCTTGAAAGGCAGGCAGTTTTAGACTTTTCTGATTCTGTGATAAACTCTCAGAGACAGAGTTTCCTACTGCAAAGAAAAATAATTCTTAGAATATAATAAAAATAACAAGGGATATCCACTGTTTCCCAGGCAGAGTCCCGGTTAAATAACTAAGACAAAGTATTAAGTAGCTTGCCAGAGTTAACCAACTAGCAACTAGCTGGAATTAGAACCAGGATATACTAAATCTTTTCCAGGATTGAAATGATGTTGTTTTTATTAAATGTCATCAACAAGATCTGATGTATAATTATTATAAATGGTTTAAAGAAAAATTAATGAAGAATAATTTCATATTTTTGTGGCACATAGACTAATTGAAAAGAAAAACAGTAACAAATACGATACTAAAATATTTAAAAATAAAAATGCTTCTAAACAAAGCTACATGCAGTTTGATGTGGGATATAACCCAAAGGTTACCATGATCATATCAAAATCAAATGAATAATTCTCCCAAGCCAAACAGGTTTTATTTAAAATTAAAACAAAAAATACAAGTGCACTTTAGGAAGCATCACTATGAACAAAGTTAGTGGAGGTGATGGAACTCAAGTTGAGCTATTTCAAATCCTAAAAGAAGATGCTATTGAAGTGTTGTATTCAATATGCCAGCAAATTTCCAAAACTCATTAGTAGCCACAGGACTGGAAAAGGTCATTTTTCATTCCAATCCCAAAGAAAGGTAATGACAAAGCATGTTCAAACTACTGCACAATTGCACTCATTGCACATGTTAGCAAAGTAATACTCAAAATTCTCTAAGCCAGGCTTCAATAGTACATGAACCGTGAACTTCAAAATGTTCAAGCTGGATTTGGAAAAGGCATAGGAACCAGAGATCAAATTGTCAAAATCTGTTTGATCATCAAAAAAGCAAGAAGGTTTCAGAAAAACATTTGATTTTTTGTTATGCCAAAGCCTTTGACTGCGTGGATCACAACAAACTGTGGAAAATTCTTCAAGGGCTGGGAGTACCAGACCACCTTACCTGCCTTCTGAGAAATCTGTATGCATATCAAGAAGCAACAGTTAGAAACGGACATGGAACAACAGACTAGTTCCATTGAGAACCAGTTGGGAAAGGAGTACATCAAGGCTGTATATTATCACCCTGCTTATTTAACTTATATGCAGAGTACATCATGCGAAATGCTGGACTGGATGAAGCACAAGCTGGAATCAAGATTGCAGGGAGAAATATCTATAACCTCAGATATACAGGTGATACCACCTTATGGCAGAAGGCTAAGAGGAACTAAAGAGCCTCTTGATGAAAGTAAAAGAGGAGAATGAAAAAGTTGTCTTTTTTCTGAATGTCTCAACATTCAAGAAACAAGGATCATGGCATCCAGTCCCACCACTTCATGACAAACAGTTTGGGAAACAATGGAAATAGTGAAAGACTTTATTTTGGGGGGCTCCAAAATCACTGCAGATGGTGACTGCAGCCATGAAATTAAAACACTTCCTCCTTGAAAGAAAAACTATGGCAAAACCAGACAGAATATTAAGAAAGCAGACATTACTTTGCTGACAAAGGTCCATCTAGTCAAAGCTATGGTTTTTCCAGTAGTCATGTAGGGATGTGAGAGTTGGACTATAAATAAAGCTGAGCACCAAAGAATTGATGCTTTTGGATTGTAGTGTTGGAGAAGACTCCTGAGAGTCCCTTGGACTGCAAGGAGATCCAACTAGTCAATCCTGAAGGAGATCAGTCCTGAATATTCAGTGGAAGGACTGGTGCTGAAGCTCCAATGCTTTGGCCACCTGATGTGAAGAAACGACTCATTTGAAAGGACCCTCATGCTGGGAAAGACTGAAGGCAGGAGGAGACGGGGTCAACAGAGGATGAGATGGTTGGATGGCATCACCGACTCAATGGACATGAGTTTGAGCAAGCTCAGGGAATTGGTGAATATGATGTGTTTCAGTCCATGGGATTGCAAAGAGTTGGACACACCTGAGGAACTGAACTGAACTGACTGACAAGCTTCAATGATGTATAGAATTCAGGAAAATGTAAACAATCCGGTGGAAGAGACAAAGTCATTCATGAATCCTCTAAGAGCCTTTAAAATTATAAACAAAATTAAATAAAGATAGTTTGTGTCAGAATAAAAGACTACGGATGTCAGCATCCAATAACTCTATTCCATGCTCAGGGCACCTGAGTCTATACAGATCCAAAATGCAGTGAGAGTTCCACTGTAGTCCCCCATTGGGATGGATCTGACCACACAAAAGACTGAGTTTTGAGTTCTGCTCCTTATCTACCACTACCAATAGGACTGACATATTATTATGGATATTCTAAACTGTAATCTCAAAAGGCAACGCCATTTTTCAAAGCCAATATAACTGTTCGGGGAGGGCACGGTCCCTGCATCCAATGGAATATAACCATGATAGAGAAACGCTACTCAAATATAAGCACTGTGACATAAAACACCATTGACATGTGTTAGTGGATCATAACATAAAAAGTGTTAAGAGATTGTCTCATGAATGTGAGGCAGTAATAGGGGATTCCTGGTGTATTTGACTATAGCATGCTTCTTCCTTAGGATCTGTAGCATCATCTGTTTCTCATGAAGCCAAATCCAAATTCCTCAGCTTAGCTCTTGACAATTTTTTCTAAGTAATTCAAATCTGCGTCTCTCCAAAATCATCTCTAATCAATTCATGGAAGGGGAGACAGAGGTGACAGAGAGAGGAGAAAATTATGAGTATATTCTATTTTCCTCTCTCTAGTTAGGATCACTCTGAAAATAATCCAAAGTAAAGGGTTGGTTTAAAAACTCAAGCAACTTTTACGTAAACTCTCTCACAGTAACTGATGATACTGGGGTTTTTAGGTTCAAATCATGTTTATAATATCTTACTTAATGACTCTTCCTTTCATTTAAAATTCCTCTTGTCATATGAAATCATAACAGGTGAATGGCTATAGTACAGTATGCAAGACAAAATTTAAGTCAGGAAGCATAGTAAACAGGAAAAGCAAAGATTTATGAGATCCTGTCCAGACTCAGACACTTCACCATAGTAAGGCCTTGGGCAGGTCCATTAACCCTACAGACTCTCGGATCCCTCACTTGCAAAATGAGTTTTTATAACTGTCTTCCTCATTTGCCCTGAGGACTAGACACAAATATGTAAATAAATATTTACATATTGGAGAAGGAAATGGCAACTCACTCCAGTATTCTTGCCTAGAGAATCCTGTGGACAGAGGAGCCTGGTGGGCTGCTGTCCATAGGGTCGCACAGAGTCGGACACGACTGAAGCAACTTAGCATAGCATGTAAATAAAACCTACGTTTCACTGCCAGCCTGATTGAAGGTGTATAGCAACTGACTAGTTTCCATTAATAACAGTAGTAGTCACTGTAAAAATAATTTAGAATGGTAGTGATTATTATAGCAATAATAATGCTTTAAGGAGGAAAAAACATCCTTCACATATCTGGGAAAGCAGAAAAGAGCAACAGTGATATAAACAGAACGTGTGAGAGCTAAAGAAGAGAGAAGAACCTCATAGGAGAGGCGGCAGCTGTAATGTTCATGTGTCAGTTGTGGCTGGGCCATCCTGTCCTGATATGTGGTCCAACATTATCTTGGATGTTTCTATGGAGATGCTTTGTGAATGAGATTAACATTTCAATCAGAAGACTTGATAAAGCATGCTACCCTTCAAGATGTGGATGGAACTGCTGAGTTAGTTGAGGGCCTTGATAGAACAAAGACGGGCCTCCCCCGATCAAGAAAAAAATTCCATCTTTGGAACCACACTGCAGCTCTCCCCTGGGTCTCCAGCCTGCCGGCATAACCTGCAGATTTTGGATTTACTAAGCCTTAACATCCTCCTGGCCAAATCTTTAAAAATCAATCAGTCAGTCAGTCAATTGGTCTCTGCCTTTCTTCCTCTCTCCCTCCGCTGTCTCTCTCTCCTCTCACACACGTGCACACACAACCTTGTTTCTCTGGAGAACCCTGACTAATACAGCAATACAGTCCCTAAGACCCAGCAGCAAACTTTAACCTAATGAGTAATAATCAGCAATTCCAATGTCGAAACCCATGGAACACTTTGTAAATCTGATACTGCAGCACTGTATCTGGTGTGTAATTTTAAAAATCAATAGTATCACTCAACTGCTTGACAGTTGGGTAGGACATGTGTAAACACTTCAGCATCTTCATCTTTGGTGTTTACCACTAACACATAAAAGGGAGAAAAAAAATTAGCCACTGAATATCAATTCTCTAGAATGAGAATAGGAAAAATAACTCTTCTGTCTTTAGAGTTCTCAATAGAGACATAAATCAGGATAATGTTTCTATTTTAAAGAATGTATAAAGCACAAAGTGCATAATCATCAGCATAGAAAAGTGGAAATAAGTAGGAGATAAATGTTATAGTAAATATTCCATTTATGTTGTTCACACACATATTTTTAATTATTATCAAGCAGCATTACAAAAAAGCTTTTCCTTGCCCTTTTCAATTTGTATATTTGCACATATTTCATTCGTCAGTTATTTTTATACTAAAGACTTTAAAACAATACACTGTAATGCAAAATTGAAATGAACAATTCCAATTAATGTTTCCAATTTATTCTTAGATATTGTGATATATCTAAGACCATCTGTGAAAAACTAAGGAACTTAACCACAAATCCTTAGCTAACCTTCAATTTTCTACAGAAGTTCAAATAAAGCCAGTGATGGGAAGAGGAGGCCATGAAGCTATCTGAATGAGTTATCAAGTTTAAAGAGTTATCAATGTTTAAAGAACCAAATGGATCCTCATGAGTCTATTCTATCTCCAACAAAAAGTGATCAAAAGTATAATTGTGGGTTGTTATGAGGAGTATCCTTCTCAGAAAGAATAAAGACACAGATTACAAAAATGCTCTTGCAACTCTCCTTTGAAATTGCTCTTTGTCTACAATATATGAGCACTTTATATTATATCATGGGAAGTGTGATTTATTTCCTAATTTCATAAAGCAAACACAGTATTTAACAACTGTCAAATCAAGTGTTACTGGCTCCAAAACCCAAGCCCTATATAATCTGTCACACTGTATCTCTTTTTCTAGGGAATCTTCTTGGCCAAGTTCATTATCAAGAAAAAGGTGTACACTTATTAACAACTTAGATATTTCAGTACATTTCATTAAGCATATTTTGGCTGGAATCATTCTGTATGTTTAACAATTTTACAGTGTGGTTGTGTATGGACTGTTGGGAATTCAAACACTGGGAAGACGTTGGCTTCTCCTCTTGGAAATTTTATCAGGCATGCTAAGTTTTCTTCCATAGCTTCTGTTGGTTCACTTTTGTGAATTTCTTTCTGATCTAAGTCTTCTATTTCTTGAGTCTTCTTTTTGTCCCTGTGTTCTCTGCAGCCCCTCTCTTGGTAAACACATTGGTTCTCACTGCCTTAACTTTCATCTGACACTTAATCATTTGACACAGATGTCTCAAGGCCAAAGATACAGCAAACCCACAAGTGCACATCTGCAAATTAAAATATGTTGGCAGGGGGGTGATGGTTACTAAGGTTACAAGTCCCTTCCAACTCTCCCTAAGAGTAATGCATGTGTCAGTCAGTTGAAGATGCACATTCAGCAATATTTTCTAGAATCCTCCTAACTGACAGCAGCATGATCAGCCTTTTGTTCACAGGATATATTTTGTCATCAAATTAATCTCCCTAAGATAGATCTGATTTGCATTTCAGTCAAAACAATATGTTATTTTTGAACATACGCAGTATTTTCCTACATTTTCCCTTAGTTTACAATTTTCTGTTTACCTGAAATGTTTTTCCATCTGAGTTCCACTCTCATTCCTACTTTAAATATCTACCACCTGTAAAGCCACATCTCAGACACAATTTCCTCTAAGAACCCGAAACTCCCCGCATTGGCCACAGAGCTGCCGTTTCTCTCTCATTTAACCCCACAGTGCATTCTCCCCACCTTCTTATGGCACGGAGAGATTGCCATTCTTTGCACATTTACACTTTTTTCTGGTTATTATCATGAGACGAAAACCAATGACAGTCACAAAACACCTCCTCTTCTGTCTTTTCGGCAGCAGCAGCCTGAGACTTTACTGAAGCTGCAGGACACAGCGCTGACTCCAGGAGCTGGTCTCCTTTCTGCTCCAGTCATTACTGCTCTACCACAGACAATGAGCAGTGCCTCCAGGAAGTGGCAAACGTGTGGCTGCAAGGGGACCAGCAAATTTGCTTTTTTTTTTCCAGCCAGGAACAGCAAAGCCGTTCTCTGCGTGTGGCAGGGAAGATGCAGAGTAGAAACTGTAATGCAATAGAAGGTCTCTTTATGGGCTTGTTCATACAGTTTCAACAAGAGCATTGACACACACCTGGGGACTTTTATTCAGCCACTCTGTTGCAAAGACAAATTTTGTTAACCAAAATGTCAAAAGGAGAAAACGATAGATTCAGATACTGTCTTCTTCTAGACACCTGCATTTTAATGGACTTTAACAATGCTTTTTACACCTCATATTCAGTCAATTTTGTTTTCCGAACACTTTTCTGACCATGTTCTGACTGTGACCAAAACAATATTGAATTGGCATAAAAGTAGATCAATTGAACAGAATAAAGAGGCCAGAAAGAAACCCACATATATGATCAATCAACCTATGGTAGGGCTTCCCAGGTGGCTCTAGTGGAAAAGAAGCCTGCCAACGCAGGAGACATAAGAGATGCAAGTTTGATCCCAGGGGTGGGAAGATTCCCAAGAGGACAGCGTGGCAACCCACTCCACTGTCCATGCTTCGGGAATCCCATGGACACAGGAACCTGGCAGGCTGCAGTCCATAGAGTCACAGAGAGGTGGACACAACTGAAGCGACTCAGCACACAATCACAAAGGAGACAAGAATATACAAATGAAGATAGGACAGACTCTTCAGTAAATGCTGTTGGGAAAAGTGGACAGTCACATGGAAGAAAAGGAACCTAGAACATTTTCTTAAACCATACACATAAATTAACTCTAAATGGATTAAGACTTCAATGTAAAGATCAAAACCATAAAACTCCTAGGAGAAAACATGGGTGGTGAACTCCTTGACACAGATCTTGATGACAATTTTTTTTTTGTTTGACATAAAAAGCAAAAACAAAATTATATGTGTGATAACATCAAAATAAAAAGCTTCTTCACTGCAATGGAAGACATCAATAAAACAAAAAGGCAAACTACTGAATAAGAAAAGCTATTTACAAATTATGTACCTAGTAAGAATTTAATACTTAAAATATATAAAGAACACATACAACAATATGGAAAAGCAAACAATCAGATTAAAAAAGGGGCAGAGGATTTGAATAGACGGTCTTCCAAGGATGACCAATAGGTACGTGAAAAGGTACTCAACAATACTAAAAATGAGAGAAATGCAAATCAAAACCAGTTCATAGGGTCATAGAAAATTGGACACAACTGAGTGACTTTCCCATTCACTTTTGTGCATTATTGGTGGGAATGGAAATTGGTGCAGTCACTACATAAAACATTTTGTTGGTTCCTCAGGGGAAAAAAAAAAATTAACTACCATGTGATCCAGCAATTTCACTTCTGGGTATTTATCCCAAGAAAATGAAAACAAAAAGATATATGCACCCTTACGTTCATTGTAGCATTATTTACATTAGCTGAGACATGGAACAATCTGTGTTCACAGATGGATGAATGGATAAAGAAAACATAAGATACCCATACACACAAAATACAACACACAGAGGAATATTATTCATTCATGAAGAGAAGAAAATCTTGCTATTTGTGACAACACGGATGGACACTGAGATTACTATGCTAAGCGAAATAAATCAGACAAAGAAAGATGAATAGTGTATGATTTCACTTTCATGTAGAATCTAAACAAGCAACACTGAGCTCATATATACAGAGAACAGAAAAGTGATTAGTAGCTTCCCGAGGCAGGGGTTTAGGGAGGCATGGAAATAAGTGAGGAGCATCCATTATAAAATAAGTCATGAAGACATAATATATAGCATGGTGACTAATACGACTGTATAACACATTTAAAAGTTGCTCAGTTCTCATAAGAAGTTTAAATTTAAAATTCAACTTGTAAGAAAAATAATATTTGTAACTACACGTGATAAGGAGGTCAACTAGACTTATTGTGGTCATCACTTTACAATATTTACAAATATTGAATCATATTGTACATCTGAAAGTAATATTATATGTCAATTATACATTAGTTAAAAATATTTCTGCTTATATATGTCAAAAGCTGAATAGCTTGGATGATATTATCATTTGAATCAGAGCTGATATTTGGAGTTTAAAATCATTTTGCAAACAATTTTATTATGAGCACTGATCCTCTATCTACACTGTATAGAAATCTCTCCAGAGGTCCAATGTCACAACAAAAACTCACCTAAAACAGTTAATCAATCTTTCAGCAACTAAATGCCATTGAAAGTCCTAAGAGTGGACATACCTAATTTAAAATAATTATAGCAGGAAAATTTAAGCTGTTTCCAAAGAATTAATGTATATCAGATTCAACAGCCACTCAAGATCATACAGAATGAGATAGTAAAAAAATTGAAACAAAAAAGAAAAGAAAATCTATTGCATAATCTATAAAAAATTATATACAGATTTTAAAAATAACTGCAGTTCTCTTCAAAAGAAGCATTGTTCAGATTTACAGTGTTCAGATTTACCAGTAAAAATTAAGACATTCCTCTTCTCTGTGTGACAAATTTTTAGAATAAGCTTTTAGTCCCTTAGATAACAATACTGTCTTAAAGTCTAACATAAATTTCTAATTAAAAAAATAATAGGTGGAACATTTTTGTACTTTGAAATGCTCATAATGATGCTTTTGTAAACAAAGTACTATAACAAATGAAGACTGTTTCATTGCCTTAGGAATATATTTTATCTACTACCACACAAATATGCTTCCAAGTAGCAGCTACACAAGAGTAGAAGCAAAATTAAATGCCTGCAATTGCCATCAGCAATTGTAAAAAATTATTAATCTGTCTGGAGGAAACTAATGGACATGATTAGAGAAACCAAAAGTCTTCATCTTATAGAAATCAATAGCCCAGACATATTCCCATCAGATAATGAATTACAGATTTGTGAACTGAAGATTAAATATGGCTTAGTATATAGCCTGTCCACAACTATCAACTTTATGTCTCTATTTCTCCATCTGGTTTATACTAACACTGTATCATAGCTAACTATCACTTTGTTTTCTAAAATGATAGTTATTTAGACACTACATTAAAAAGATGGGAAAATAAATCCATGTTTTGTTTCTTTCAGTTTTATAAACCAGATCAGCAACAAAAGAAATTTTAGTTAATTTATATCAAATAAAGTGATTGGCAAATGAAAACTTTTTTAGAAACTTTTTTAAAAACACTTAGGCTGTGTTTATATGTGTGTAGTTATATGAACTCAGAGTGAAAGATTTATGATTACAATGAACGTAGATTATCCACATGCAATAGAAATAAACGTAACAAAAGCCTCTTTTGGAGTGTTTCATGGAATCACCAAGTAGACCAGTTGCGTTCAGTCCCTTTTGTAAATACGGATCTAACAAATCCAAATGGGAACATGAATATATTAAACTTTTATGCAACTGTCCTTTATTAAGTATCTACTGGAGTCTGGTTAATTGAGATTAGAAGTTAATTGAAAATCTTTTATAGTATGCATATTTTATGTCACAAGAGACATATACTAAAAACAAACTGCAAAGCAGCTCACGTTAAGACAAGCATTCTGGGAGAGTGGAGGGGTGGGCAGAGTGTACCTTGGATGCCATTCAAGGTTATTCAATTACAGAAGAATGAAAAGACCATTGTTGCAGGGAATTATTCATATGGTTTTATCTATAAGGTGGTTTTAAAGTACGATTCTCGTGTACTTCTCTCTGAGAACAGTAAGCTTCTACTAGCTCTGGCATTCCCAAGGGAAGTTGAAGGACTGAAAGATACTGTTTTGCACTAAAGTTTCTCATATAGATCCACTAAGGAAGGGCTTTGCTTATATATATTGCAAAGTGTTGGCTTCAATAATGGAACATTTCTACATCTTCAGGTCTTGGTAGGAATTTTTTTGGGGGGGTGCTGGCTGAAGTTCCAGAGCTGAGTGCAGTGGCTACAAAGTGGGAGGGGGCTTGGAAGTAGGTTTATTACGGAAGACTCCACTATGCTGGAGGAGTTAATCATGGCAGGATACTGAAGTTTAGACTCACATACTGGGAGTTGCCTCCCAGTTTATCTCAAAGAAAATTCAAATTTAAAGAGACAGTGCATCATAGCTCATGGAGGGGGCAAAAGTCTCTGCAGTTCTTAATTACTGACTATGCTTCCACAATTCTCTCACTGGGTATCATTATTCTCTTCTACACTTCTTGCCCTGTTCACATGGTGTGTGTGTGTGTGTGTGTGTGTGTGTGTGTGTGTGCGTGTGAGAGAGAGAGCTCAGTAATGTACAACTCTTTGTGACCCCATGAACTTTAGCCCACCAGGCTCCTCTGTCCACAGAATTTTCTAGGCAAGAAAACTGGAGTAGGTTACCACTTCCTACTCCAGGGGACCTTCCGACCCAGGGATTGAACCTGCATCTCCTGCATTGGCAGGTGGATTCTTTACCACTGAGCTACCTGGGAAGCCCACCCACACCATACTGTTCTCAAATGAAAAGTAGTGCTTCTTTTGATCATTTTAACAGGTGTAAAGTAATACACAAATGAGCCAAGAGAAATAGCAAATATTGTTGGTTAATGCAAATAATAATGACCATTTTTCATGTCTGAAACCCCAAGGACCTTGTTACCTGCAGCTGATAGTCTCAGCCCTTTGTCACATAACTATTTGCTGACAGAGTAAAGAACTGGTCCTTACAGACTCGTTATGTGGTGATGTCAGCTCCTGCGAAGTGAAATAATCTGTGTTGTATGTGAGGGAGCAGCAAATGCCAGCACCTACCACTCAAAGAACTAAATCAGCATAAAATTTCCCCCGTGAATACCACGGAGAGAGCTCACAGCGTGCAGGGAAACACTGTGTGTCTTGTGAGTGCGGGCGATGTTATTTTCAGCGCCATCAGCCTTGTGCGCGGATCTGATGATAGGTGTCAATCAACTCCCATCATTTACAATTTTGATTCGAAACACTGGAGGAGGAAAATGGGTCTCACGCTTGTCCTCTGGCAAACTTTCTGCAAAATTCATCTAGTACAGCAAAATTGGGAGGATGGGCAATGACCCTGTCTCCTCGATGACCCTTAGTCCCGGGCTCTAAGTCATTTTGTCCTTGAGAACATCTCAGAATATTTTAGGTGGGATGGCTAAGCAGGAAATCAGAACTAGATTTAGGATATCTTATCACACTGTTTTCTATACTATAAGATGTGATAAATGCATATGCAATAAATCCACACTGTTAAATGATTTTTCACCTTTATCTCTGATCCTTACATGCTTAATCAACTTCTTCTTCGTGCTTGCATATGTGCTTCAATCATAAAAAAAGTCTCATCACACTTAGATCATACAATCATCTCTTATAGCCATGGATTGGACTTTATTAGTAAAGATATGAGGCATGGACTACACACTTTATGCCTCCACTTTCTTAGAATCTATTCATTTCCTCCTTATAACAATGCCACTAGCATATAAGGCCTCTAGGTCACTGAAAAAACAGTGTTCTCCACAAAAAAACATGTGCTGTCATCTGCCAGAAAATTGTCATGATAGTTATATAATACACACTGCTTCTGATGTAACCAATGCCACTCAGATTTGGGCCCCGCACAAAGTGCACAAAAATAAACCCTGATGCTGAATGTAGGAAGTGAAGGAGAAAAATCAAAGATAACGCTTGCCTGAAACCTGAGTGAATGGGGAAAAGCATTGCTATTATAGGGCCAGAGTCAGCAGGAAGGGTTATTTTAGAGGTTGGGAGACGATGACTTCAATTTTTGAAAGTTTGAAAAATATCAGAATAATAGATAGGCAGGTTCAGTGTGCAAAGCTCTCAGACATGTTGTAAGGATTAGAGGTAAAGATTTCCAATATATCTGCCTGAAGGATATTTAAAGCAAAGGAAATAGAATAATTATTTCAAAAAAGAGATTGTAGACAAAGAAAGAGCCTTGATAGGCCTGTTTTAATAAAGCAAGGAAGAGATAGCAAGATTTGAAGGAGAAGACTTCTGTATACAGTTGTACTGCTGTGCACTGCACAGTTCTATCTGGTGCCAGCCATATCTTAGTCCTCATAGATTTTTCCAGAAGACAGCAAAATGTCTTGATGGAAGGAGCCCTCTTTCTAATTTATAGAAAAGAATAACAAACTAGCATTTGTCAAGCCACAATGATTGTGTCTTTCAAAATTTTTCTTGACAACATTCTCAAATAATCTTAAAGTAAAATGCTGACGCTGAAATTCCAATACTTGGGCCACCTTATGTGAATAATTGACTCACTGGAAAAGACCCTGATGCTGGGTAAGATTGAGGGCAGAAAGAGAAGGGGACGACAGAGGATGAAATGGTTGGATGGCATCACCAACTCAATGGACGTGAGTTTGTGCAAGCTCTGGGAGTTAGTGATGGACAGGGAAGCCTGGTGTGCTGCAGTCCATGGGGTCGCAAAGAGGTGGATGGACATGACTGACCGACTGAACTGACGAAAACTCTGATTAGGCCACAATCCATGAGCGACTTTTAATATATAACAAAAATCCACAAGCTAACACTTCTTACACAACAGACAAAATGTAGATGACAAGAATGTGTACAGACAATGTAGATGACGAGGGCTACCCGTAGTGATGGCCTCACTGTAACCACTTCATTGTTTCATCTCCTATCTCCCTGCCAAATTAATATTTCCTCTATTACCCAGCTAGCGGGAGCAAACAGCAGCTTTTTAATATAGGCTCACTCTCCCCAGGGACTCCACGTCTCCTCAAGATACTCCTTCTGAATTGACTTCATTTACCAAAATTCATCTTCAAAAAACTTCCTGAATTATCTAGAGGTTCCTAGAGGCTGTGGTACATAGCTGGTGGCAGAAAGCTGGTGCCAGCCATGATCGCTAGAGCTTATAAATGACATTCAGTTCTTTTTTCCCTCACTTCTTATTGCTGATGGCAAACATTTTTGGAAAATAAAAATACCAAGATTTCTTTATTGAGACCTTTGTATCATGAGTTTATTAAACCAGAGGTCAATTAACCCCTCTGCCACAATGCATAGTTATATTTTTTTCCAACTGTTTCTAATTAGAGATCAATTTCTTTATGTAGCAGCAATGCTTGTTTGTCTTGCTTACTAGGAGATTTGAGTTGCAAGTTTGTCACATCTGCTGTGTCCCTAATGAGAACATTTCTCCTCACCTTATATACTTTCTGAAGATGTTTTCTTTTATATCCCAGATGTGGATTTGTAGATTTGGAATCATTAAGACCAATGGAATGACTTCACCATGCTTTTTCTACTACTAGTCTCAAGTCTGACACGTGATACGTAATCATTCTAGATTACTCAATCACATAGGGAGGAACCTTGGCTTCCCTGGTGGCTCAGAGGTTAAAGCGTCTGCCTCCAATGTGGGAGACCCTGGTTTGATCCCTGGGTCAGGAAGATCCCCTGGAGAAGGAAATGGTAACCACTCCAGTATTCTTGCCTGGAGAATCCCGTGGACAGAGAAGCCTGGTAGGCTACAGTCCACGGGGTCGCAAAGAGTCGGATACGACTGAGTGACTTCACCTTCACCTTGTATTCCTAAGGACAAAAATCACTCCTTTGGTTACAGTTTCACACAGAAAAATCACTCTGTATCATCAAGTATTAGCCTGGGTCAGTGACGTCACCAATGCATGACTGTGCAGGACATATGGTTGGGTTTATTTAAAACTAAAGGCAGTACCGGGAAATGACAAAGCACCAAGAATGTCCCAGGTAGTCATACACACAACACAGAGCATCAGCAAGTCAGATGTTTCTGGGCAGAGAGGAACTGTGGGGAGTCCCTACAGTTAGGGGAAAATGCAGGAACACTCAGACACCTAATCACCCTGGCAGCCCGAATTCCAGTTTTGCTTCCCAGTGGCATGAAGCTTGAGAAAGTTTCAGTTCTTTTATCCCATGTTTCCTTCTCTCTTAAATGCAGTTCTACAGTAAACATAGTGATTTGGAAATATCATCAGATCTATTTGACCACCTTAACGACTGTCCCAGGACCCAAATCTCTAACCTGTGTGTGTGGCGGTGGTGGGTTTCCTCGCATCAGTAGGCAACGTTCTGGACACCAGCCAGGTGTCTCACACTTCAATTCTGACACTGTCTACCCAGAGATACTGTCAGATTTTACAGGTTGAGGGTCTGTCTCCCTACCCCTCTTCAGGCACCCGTCATAAGCCTAGGTTGCTTCCTGTGCTTTTGACCAAAAGACTACAAATTGAAGGCTCCGATGACCTGCCCACGCCTACTCAAGATGCCAATCACATCTCTAGGCTGTTCCGTGTACTCCTGACCAATTGGCTACAAATCAGAGGTTCCCACAATCCCCTCCTTTGGTTTGAATCACTTGCTAGAGCAGCCCAAAAAACTCAGGAAACCCATTCATTCACTAGATGACTGCTTAATTATGCAGTGGTGTAACTCAGGAGACTCTGGATGAAAGAGCTGCACAGTGCATGGTATGGGGAAGGGGTGTGGGAAATCCTTGCTCTCTCTAGGTGCACTGCCTCCGCAAACCTCCGTGTGTTCACCAACCCAGAAGCTCTCTGGACCCTGTCCTTCTGGGTTTTATGGAGGCTTGAGTGACTAAAGCACTGGCCATTTTCCCAGCTCTCTCCCCAGGACTGAACGTTCTCAGTCCTCAAATCACTTGGCTGCCTCCACTGGTCACCAGCCTCCATCCTTAAGTGCCTTGCAGAAGTCACCTAATTAACATATTATAAGAGAAATCTTTAGACTCCCATCACTTAGGAAATGCCAAAAGTCTGGGGACCTAAGAGCCAGGAATGCTTAATGAAGACCAAACATATTTGAAAAAAATATTCAGTGCATATTTGGTCATCTCAATGACCAAACACATTTTCCTTATAAGACACAATATCACACCAGCCTACATAATTACTTAATGTAGAATAGTATTATTAGTAGCAGGAGTAACAACTTGACCAATATTCCTTTTTTTCCTAGACGCTAAATTCCCCACTGGACTGATTTAGGTACCATCCTTTTAGAATCGTCTCCTCATCAGCAGCTTTTGAGAACTGCTTCTACCTTGAGGGGTAAGTTTTATCACTACCAGTCTAAAAATTGCTTTTGGCATTTTTGGTTCTGTAATTCATAAATTTGATAAGAAAGTTTGATCCATCTTTATGAAAGGAGTTTAGTAAAGACTCTGCTTGCAGTGCAGGAGACCCAAGTTTGATTCCTGGGTGGAGAAGATCCCCTGGAGAAGGAAATGGCAACCCATTCCAGTTTTCTTGCCTGGAGGAGTCTGTGGACAGAGAAGCTTGGCGGGCTACAGTCCATGGGGTTGCAAAGAGTCAGACAGGACTGAGTGACTAACACTTCCATGAGAGGAGTTACTCCAAAAGTAACAATTAGCAATTGTCCAAGATACTACTTTAATTTTTCAAATGTGCTGTAAATACAGCACTC
The DNA here is from genome assembly GCF_002263795.3 of Bos taurus. Taxonomy (NCBI): domain Eukaryota; kingdom Metazoa; phylum Chordata; class Mammalia; order Artiodactyla; family Bovidae; genus Bos; species Bos taurus. Next base: position 11,775,614 of record NC_037354.1, on the reverse strand, counting down.
TGATTTAAAATGGTGCCCTTTAAGCAGCTCCAAGGATAGAGTAGACAAATATGTCACCATATCCACAAGGGATGTTTCAGACCCTCATCAAGTTTCTCCATTCTTGATAAAACCCCATTGCAATAAATATTATTTAGCAGCTTTTATCACCTGGACATGAGTTTGAGCAAACACCGAGAGATGGTGAAGGACAGGCAAGCCTGGCATCCTGCACTCCATGGGGTCGCAAAGAGTTGGACATGACTGAGCAACTGAACAACAAGTCATCTCTGAATTCATCTTGGTTTCATACACATAACACACACCTACAGATAACTATTGGGAGGAAAATGGGCACAAAGTCACAGGTACATACATATAAAAATCTTGTATGCTACCTGTAATGAATCATTAATCATATTGATATTGCATAACAAATTTCATTTAATCTTTCTGCTTGAAGCATAACTTTCTTCTCAAGGACAAGACTCTTAGATCCCTTTTCCTTCCTGCTGTGCAGCAAAAAGCACAGATACTACATTCATACAGCTCTTGTCTTGAAGTCTGGCTTCTCTCATTTACTGGTTGTCTGATGTTCGCTAGTTACTGAAAGTCTCTGAGACTCAGCTTGATACTTAGAGAGTTGTATGACGATCAAAGGAGAAAATGGTACTTAAGGTGCCAAGCATATCCAGTGCACTTAATTCTTGATGGTCATTACTATAACGTGGTTTGCTTAATCTCTAGATTAAGCATGTAATTACATGTATCTCTAGATACATGTAATTAATACTACCTTGTCATTAAAAAAGTATGTCCACTGTAAAGAATCACAAGATAAACCAAACATGCTCCTTGATGGAATAAGCCATTTGTGAGGCAGAATGTAAAGATAATTCCTCATGATCTCTGTTCGCAATGAAACTCTAACCAGGGTCTTGTAGAGGGGTTGCTGGTGTAATTAAAGGCCCCAACCTGTTGTCTTTAAAATACGGAGATTAACCATAATGTGCCTGATTTAATCACACCTCCTTTAAAAGGCAGAAAAGGAAGACACAATTAGAAGTCAGGGAAATTCGAAGTGCAGGAAGGATTTGACACAGTATTTTTGGCTTTGGAAATGGTGAGGACCATGAGCTAAGGACAGAGGCAGCCTCTAGAAGTTGAAAACAACACCCGACCAAGAGGCAATTAGAAAAAAGAATCCTCAGCCCTACAACCGCAAGGAACTGGATTCTGCACACAAGCTGATGTTAGGGGCTTACTGATACTTCATATAAGAGCCCAGGCTAGCCCAAGAGATCCTGTAAGGAGGACCCAGGATTTCTGACCTATACAACCATGAGCTAATGAACAGGTATTGCTTTAAGACATTAAATGTTGGGCAATTTATCATGTATCAAGAGAAAACTATGTCATGTTTTTTTTTTGTTTCTGATGCTTTCTCGGGTGTAGTTCCTGGCTTATTGTAAGTCTACAACAAATATTTTTCCATGGAATGTTGAAATACTTTTTCAATGCCTATACTTCTATTTTAAGAAAATATGCTTAAGATATTAAATAGTATTTGTCAAAGATCCTACTAATAAAAATGAAAGAGTAAAAATTTTTTAAAAAATGTATTTCTACCTCATTATCTGGGGACACTATTGCCGGCTCCCTCTGGGTATCTAGATTTTAAATAAGCCAGTTCAAAGGTGCCTTGATATCCTTCTTGATGTGTCTCACACTCTCTAAAATATTTAAATCATATGCAAGTTTAAATTCCATCATATTTCCATGATGTAAAAGTATTGATCCTATAGTTACATGTTGATATCAAATAAATGTCCAATTCTTCTGATTTCCCTTTCAAGTTTAATTTTGTACTAGTATCTGTATCATACTGCAATCATTTAAATTAGTGTTGATGAAGGCTCCTTTAAGGACAATTTAGCATGGTAAAGAAGAGAGAAAATTTTTCTTCTACTTGAAACAGTGTTTGCCACTGTAGCTGCAAGCCTTGGGCAAGTTACTGTTCCTCTCTGCGTCCCAGTAACTTCATCTGTAAACAGAGGTGAGTCATCGTGACTGCTTCAAAGTTTGACATGGGGAAACAGGGAGCCAGTATATGCAAAGCATTTAGATCAGTGCTGGACACCCTAAGACTCACACAAGTGTGTGTTGTTATTGTTTAATTTTACATGTCCACATTCAAAAGTTAAAGATTGCCTTTACGTAGGGTCTAAGCAGCTAACAGCATCCCTATGCCTGTATTCTGTAAAATTTCATTTTTACTCCTCTGATGGCAACACAAATGCTTGAATTGTTCTGGGAAAGACTGAGGGCAGGAGGAGAAGGGGGCAACAGAGGATGCGATGGCTGGATAGCATCACCAACTCAGTGGACTTGAGTTTGAGCAAGCTTTGGGAGATAGCGAAGGACAGGGAAGCCCAACATGGTGCAGTTCATAGGGTCACAGAGAGTTGGACAGGACTTAGCAACTGAATAACAACAAAATCCCTTTGAATATTCTGGTGTCTCTAAGCACTCACATTTCCAAAAAAACACTTTTTTTAAATCCTTCCTTCTATGAGAAGACTGTTAACATTTCTAGAAAGTTAAAAAAAAAAAAGAATAGTGAATTCAAGGTCCATAGCCACGACATGGCAATGGGAGGCTGGAGAGCTGTTAGTGCTCTCTCAAGACTGACGGAACTCTCAGCATTTCCTCCTGAGTCTGTCCGCAATTACTGCCGAATGTGCAGCTGAGGATACGGTGCATGTTAGACCAGCGAACTGGAATACAGACAGGATTTCTGAATTCGCTCTTCGACGACTGAAAGCATAACACACCAGTGCCACCTAGTTGTCCAAATACAGTGTGCTCCTTCTTTGTCCTTAGAGGGAATTAATGCTCCTCTGACAAGTAGGAATGTGAAATGTGAATGTCAGCTAGTGTTGATATCACGCCTCTATTCGTTTTAAGAAATATTCACCTTGTTGAGTAGTAGAAGTGATAAACTCAAGGTTCAGTTTAAGGTAACTGCTTCTATTGTTTGTTGCACTTACGCAATCTCTACATAATTATTTTTAATAGCTTTCTTTAACTTTGCTTGTAACTGAATCAGGCTTCCCTGATAGCTCAGTTGGTAAAGAATCCACCTGCAATGCAGGAGACCCTGGTTCGATTCCTGGGTCAGGAAGATCCGCTGGAGAAGGGACAGGCTACCCACTCCAGTATCCTTGGGCTTCCCTAGTGGCTCAGCTGGTAATTTAACCCATCTGCCACCTCAGCATATTCACTGTGCAATTACTGTAGAGTTTCAAGCTTCACAAAGTAGGGCATATGCTTTCTTAAAATTAAGACAGCGTGTAGGATATTCCGGGGGTGAAATAAGGCATTTTATTACATGTTTCTTAGCAGATAATTGTTTGATTCTGTAATAAGCTATACACACAGTCAATGATCTACATTTTCACCCAGCCTGAGGGATATTTGCAGGGAGAACTGGAGGCTCGTAGGTGAATAACTGTAATGTATACTTGACATAAGTGGGCTATGTGAGTCAGGAATACCTGCTGTCCTTCCATACATAACTGGACTGGTCTTGAACACCTGCAGGCAGGCCTGGGAGTGGCTGTGCAGTGAGCTGGGGGCAGGAACAGGATCTCAGAGGGGGGGGGGCCCACAGGTGGGCCAGCTGCACAAACAGTTGCCATGGTGACTGATGAGCGGTGGGGAGGAGAGAACAACATCAGCAAAGTTCAGTCTGTAGGAGTAATCCCTCACCTGTGATGTTACCTTGTCATCCAATTTCAGGATGAAGAGAGTAAAAACAATGCCATGGATGAATCTTTATTTCGGCCACTTAGATGGCATGTACAAGAGTCCTCCTGAGGTGGGAACATTCTGCCAGGCTTCCGTCCTCCTCCGTCAAAGGGGCAGGGAACCTATAGCTAACTCTAATAGCTGCATGACAAGTGGTGAGGAAAAGAAACCCCAGGACGGCACTCTCAGCCAGCCCTTTCTTCCTTTTACAAAGCGTGGTTATACTCAGACTAAAGTCACATGATACCTCTCCATCGTTTCTTTCTTCCCTGACATCGTGTTAAAAATGTCTCTATTTGTTTACTAAAACTAAAGGCATTTCTGAGCTTTTCAAAGCTTCCCCTCTTTACCAGATAATGTAAATTAAATACATAGATAAAGGGGAAAAAAATCACAATGATCATTTCAAACCAAGGACAACACTTGACAAAATGCCATTCAAAGAGTACAATGATAGCGGGAAAGGGATTTATAAACAGGAAACATTTTAAGCCTCAAAGAAATCTAAGAGTTTCCTCTAAAACATCAACAAAAGCCTAAAAAGATACGTCCTTGGGCTGCAAAAACCTGTCTACTTTTCAATCTAATATTTACATATTTCATGTAAATTTAAAGTACATTTTGAGGGCAACTTGTCAACCCACTCAGATGTTTTCTACAACTGAAGGTAATTATACAGTATTGATGAGAAGAGGATTTACGAGGGACTAAACAAAAACACCTACATTCAGTATTACTCCTTACTACTGAAGGATGCCTTATAATCCCATATAATTATAGATTAGAAAAAGAGAACCTACATAAAAGTCTTGCTTTAGAGTCTTTGATCTCATCCAACAAGTTCACACGAACTAGCCACTTATGTGTATGCCTGCAGCAAATGTAGGATTAAGTACTCATAAGATTAATGTAAATATGAAGAATTAAAATCAATGATACCACTGAAATAACATGGCCACCGTTTTCTTCCACATGGTAATTAAATGCTTGACATTTAGTGTCTATGATACAACTGTTAACAGATCTTCAAACTTGTTACTTCTTCTTCCTGAAAAGACAGCCTAAACTATATTTTCCTTTCTCCTTTGCAGTAACTTGCAACAATAGATTATGACAGGAACTAGTGTATAGGACCTACAGACCTGACCCATTTAAAAAACAAAACTATGTACATCTCCTCATTGCCTGCTTGATGCAACAAGCAGGGTACCCTGAGGATAAAAAATACTGAATACGACTGAGCTAGAAGCCAACTGCAAAGATACAGGGCCATGCTATGGAGAGGCAAATGTTGTAAATCCATGGTCCATGGTAAACCAAAAGGCACATTAAAGGTAGCTCTAGCTGAAATGAATGGAAAAAATCAGAATGGTAGGGTGTGTTGGCTTTACTTTTATTTAGCAAAGAACTGCAAGGCATGGATTCTAAACAGAAATGTATAAGACATGAGAGAATCTAGAAATATGAGACATTTAAGATTGGAAAGCTCAACTATTTTAGATCTCAGATAGTAAGAAATGGGCTTCCCTGGTGACTCAGATGGTAAAGAATCGGCCTGCAATGCAGGAGACCTGAGTTCAATCCCTGGGTTGGGAAGATACCTAGGAGAAGCGAGAATGGCAACCCACTCCAATATTCTTGCCTGGAGAAAACCATGAACAGAGGAGTCTGGCAGGCCTATAGTCCATGGCGTTGCAAAGAGTCAGAGACGACTGAGTGACTAACACTTTCACTTTCAGTAAAAAGGATGACAAGGCTTTGAAAGACAAAGCCCCTTAAGACTCTGACAAGGACACCAATCAGATGAAGGGTGTGGACTCTTCCAGATAGTCTGTTATCTCCAATAACCTCAGGTTGGCTACCAAATATGGGGGAGAGGGGTTGAGAGAGGCAAAAATAAATAAATTAGTCATGAGAATTATTGAGAAAGAACTTTGAGTTTGTTATTAACACATAGAACTTAATGAACGCAAAGAGAAGTCTACTAGGTTTCCAAAGAAACTGCAAGCTTGGAGTCTGAATTTCAGTCCCATCAGGAGGCCCTCTAGGAAGAAGGAGAAAGAGACTGTGAAAGTTTGCAAGCACAGGGAGAGAGCCAAGTGCCCAGTAGACATGTGTATGGGGAATAAAAGCAAGGAAGAAACTCCCAGTGGCCACAGAGAACAATGCACACGATATTTCCGCCACAGTGCTGGACTGGCCTCTAATCCGGGAGTTTCCCCTGCCGTCAGGTGAAAACAACCTCTCCACAACCGCCCAGAAAGACTCCATCACTGCCTTGGACCAGTGACTATTGTGTGTCTCTCCATCTTTCCTCTTCTAAAGAAGAATGTTTTTGCAGTTTCCTATCCTTGTTTCTCCAATGTCAAAGAGGAAAATAATAAGCCATCATTTTGGTCCGCAGGTCTCTGAACCACCAGGAACAATTTGTAAAGACGGTAAGTTTAAATGCCTAGAGACCAGACTGACACAGGTTACTTATGTGTTACATATATTGGAAGAATTGCAGAGCCCTCATTGGACTTTAGAAGATGAGGTGGCTGCCACGGCTCATCTTCTGAAAATTTCTTGCCATGTAGAAATGAAGTTGCCAGTTCCTTCCAATTCTATTTAAAGAAGAGAGAAATCTAGATTTTTGTGTAATGGTGGGTCAAGGTATTAAAAGGGATTTTATATATCATAAAAGGCATGAAAATAACAAATGTTGGCAAGGGCATGGAGAAGAGGGTACACTTGTGCACTGTTGGTAGGAATGTAAATTGTAGCCATTGTGGAAGATGGTACAGAGGTTTCTAACAATAGAACTACTGTATGATTCAGTAATTGCATCCCTGGGTATATGTCTGGAGAAAATAAAAACACTGATTTGAAAACATACATGCACTCCAATGTTTATAGTGGCATTATTTTCCATAGTAAAGATGTGGAAACCACCAAAGTGCCCATCAACAGATGAATAAAGATGTGATATCTGTGTGCACACACACACACACACACATAATGGACTACTTCTCAGCCATAAGAAAAGAATGACATTTTGCCACTTGAGACAAATGGATCAACTTGGAAGATATGCTTAGTGAAATAAGTCAGATAAAGGCCTATGTTCTATGATATCATTTATAGGTGGAATATACAAAGTAACAGTAACTAGTTAATATAAGAAAAAAGAAACGGGCTCACAAATATAAAGAACTAGTGGTTACAAGTGAGGAGGAAAAAAAGGGATGGGACAAGACAGGAGAAAGGGATTAACAGGTGCAGACTACTATGTATAAAATAAAAAAGGTACAAGGATATACTGAACAGCACAGGGAATATAGCCAATACTTTATAATAATTATAAATGGAGTATAATCTTAAAAATAAATTTTTACCTAACAGAAACATTTGCATAGTTGAAGCTGATCTGTGGGCTACCTATGACAGTGTTGTGGTTTGGTTTTTTTCAATTTGCTAATTATGATTCGTGATTAAGAACACTTAACACGAAATGTACCCCTCTTCAGGATTTTCTTTCTTCACAAATTTTTAAGTGGGCAAGTATTTTTTTTTTTTTAAGATTAATCAGTTCAGTTGCTCAGTTGTGTTTGACTCTTTGCAACCCCATAGACTTCAGCATACCAGTCTTCCCTGTCCATCACCAACTCCTGGAGCCTACTCAAACTCACATCCATCACATCGGTGATGCCATACAACCATCTCATCCTCTGTCGTCCCCTTCTCCTCCCACCTTCAATCTTTCCCAGCATCAGGGTCTTTTCTGATGAGTCAGTTCTTTGCATCAGGTGGCCAAAGTATTGGAGTTTCAGCTTCAGCATCAGTTCTTGCAATGAATATTCAGGACTGATTTCCTTTAGGAAAGACAGGTTGGATCTCCTTGCAGTGCAAGGGACTCTCAAGAGTCTTTTCCAGCACCACAGTTCAAAAGCATCAATTCTTCAGTGCTCAGCTTTCTTTATAGTCCAACTATCACATCCATACATGACTACTGGAAAACCATAGTTTTGACTAGATGGACCTTTGCTGGTAAAGCAATGTCTCTGCTTTTTAATATGCTGTCTAGGTTGGTCATAGCTTTTCTTCCAAGGAACAAGTGTCTTTTATTTTCATGGCTGCAGTCACCAGCTGCAGTGATTTTGGATCCCCCCAAAATAAAGTCTGACACTGTTTCCACTGTTTCCCCATCTATTTCCCATGAAGTGATGGGACCAGATGCCATAATCTTAGTTTTCTGAATGTTGAGCTTTAAGCCAACTTTTTCACTCTCCTCTTTCTCTTTCATCAAGTGGCTCTTCAGTTCTTTGCTTTCTGCCATAATTGTGGTGTCATCTGCATATCTGAGGTTATTGATATTTTTCCTGGCAATCTTGATTTCAGTTTGTGCTTCATCCAGTCCAGCATTTTGCATGATGTACTCTGCATATAAGTCAAATAAGTAGGGTGACAATATACACCCTTGATGTGCACCTGGGAACCAGTCTGTTGTTCCATGTCCAGTTCTAACTGTTGCTTCTTGACCTGCATACAGCTTTCTCAGGAGGCAGGTCAGGTGGTCTGGTATTCCCATTTCTTTAAGAGTTTCCCACAGTTTGTTGTGAGCCACAGAGTCAAAGGCTTTGGCGTAGTCAATAAAGCAAAAGTAGATGTTTTTCTGGACAGTGTCAAAATAAGACGATTGTAAGTAACTGATCATTCTAGATTAAAATATCCTGGAAGAATGCTACCGACCTTGTTAGATGATACAAATTATAACAGTGAGTTCTCACAAAAATATTTTAAAAATTTAGACAAACTACAAAGAAGAGACTTCTTTCCCTTTGGGGGTCATATGAGCTATGGGCTGAAGTTGGAAGGAATATTACCTTAAAGAACAATAAAAATAATGCTTAAAGTCAAGAATAAAATATAAACAGGGCATTGGAATTTGTGATTAGAAAAAAAAATGAATGTATAAGAGACATGCTTATTTCTCATCTACCTTGTATGGATTAGAGCTGCCATCAGATTGGGAAAAGTTTTCCTGAGTTGATCCCTTGCAGTTCTTATTTTGAAGACAAACATTTTTTGTACAATATATTAATTGAAATTTAAAATGCACTTGAAATCTGTACTAATCTGAGTTTATAATTGACTATTTTTAAAATTCCTGGTTTATATTCTGTCATTCTGTTTTAAATGCATATGCATTTTTCTATGAAGTGACAACTACTGATAAGAAAATAGGACAAGTTGACAATAGTAAGTCAATTCTTACTACTTGATATTCTTCACATGTGTATTTTTTTTGCCTTACTTTCAGAATCAAAGCAAAATGCTAAAATCATTTAAATTGCATCGTTATCAGTAAGAGTGCAAATATATCAACAAATGAAATCAGCTGCCACCATGATTTTTATTTACTGTTTAATTTATGGATTTAAAAAAATTATCTTGGTCAGAATATTTACAGACAATAGAAAATATTAAGTTCTTGTTTCCCCATCAATGCATATTCTCTCTGAAGCTATTTAAAAATCCCAACTCTGCAGGATTTGTGAAGATACAACCTAAACAATTTGAGAGTTGGTTTATAAAGTAGAGAAGCAACTGGAATAAAAGAAAAACTATTCTAAATTCTTGGATATATTATTAGTTCATAACCCTGATGTTTGACAACTTTAAGCCCATCTTAAGCTAACTGATTCCTTAAGTCTTTACTTTAGGTATCCCATATTGCCTTTAGGTGGACAAAGTATCCATTTCTACAGTATTGGAAGACACCTACATCAGCTACATGGTTTCCTGTCTCCAATATCAAAACATAACCAAGTATGTGGATAACCAGCACCAGGAAAGAGAAGACCAAGATAAGTGAATAAATAATAAAGAGAAGATACTAGAATGGATACTCAATAGGACAAATAGGACTTTTAAAATTCTCACTGAATTTTCTTGTTTTACCTGTGGAATCACTTTTCTCCACATTACCTCTAAATACTAGAGGTCTTCAGTCTTGATTTGTGATCCCTATCTTCTTCCCCTCTCCCTTTGTAATCTTATCCAGTCCCATGGCATCAAGTAACATCTATATATACTGATGATACCTGACTCCGTATCTTCACTTTGGACTCCTCCTCTGAAACATAGTATACAGCTATCTACACTGCATCGGTGCATATCAAAATAGAACCATCATTATTATAATGTAAAAATAACAAAAATAGAGAAAGGGAATTTGTAGCTACTGTTTTAGCTTCACATTTAATTCCTTCCATAAGTCAATAAATTTCAAATAGATTGTAGAGTTGACAAAGAAAATCAGCAGATAATGGTCTACAGTATTTAAACTGTGTTTACTTTACAAGAAATAACTATAAAGATCAACTCATGTAAAGCAGCAAAATTTGCCATGCAACAACAATAAAAAGCAATAAATGGAAAACATCTATAAAATATTTGTACAAATGTAATTAAAATATATTGCATCCTAAAGTGAGACTTTACATATGAGAATGTCACTTAGACAATAGATAAGTCCTCTCCCTTTAGATCCTGTATAAGAGGAAATTCAAATAGTAATCTAATGTAACTAAAGTGCTTAATTCAATAGTAGTTAAAGAAAATTTACCCAATACAGTTCTTTAGTACTTTATGTATAAAGTACTTAACTTATAAAAACTGTAAATCGGTGTATATACCTATGCTACTGCTAACTGCTAAGTCACTTCAGTCGTGTCGGACTCTGTGCGACCCCATAGACAGCAGCCCACCAGGCTTCCCCGTCCCTGGGACTCTCCAGGCAAGAACACTGGAGTGGGTTGCCATTTCCTTCTCCAATGCATGAAAGTGAAAAGAGAAAGTGAAGGCGCTCAGTTGTGTCCGACTCTTCATGACCCCATGGACTGCAGCCTACCAGGCTCCTCCATCCATGGGATTTTCCAGACAAGAGTACTGGAGTGGGTTGTCATTGCCTTCTCCAGTATATACCTGTAAGATAGTAAAAAAAATGTATTTCTTTAATTGCCTCTAGAACTTTATTCTAAGAAAATGATCAACGGTAAGAAATTGTCAAAATATATATAGAAAAATGTTTACTATAACTTTTCCAATTGAAAAATCCTGACAGCAACCAAAATACTCAAGTAAATTATGATACTTTAACCTGAAATATGCTACAATCATTAAAAGAATTATGCACAGTATGTAGCAACATAGAGTAATGTTCACTGATTAACCTTAGTGAAAATTGCTATGATAATTATACAAAGTATGGGTATACTTACAGATAAAGATCGAATGGTTATATATGGGAAATATATGGGTTATTTCTCTTTTTAAATTCCCTTTAATAAATTTGGATAACAGACAAGAATTTTAAAAAATTGGTTATGAACAAGAGACTACGTAAGGAAGCAGAAATCAATCAGCATAAATTTATCTCCATTTTTTTTTTAAAGGTCAAAGCATATGTCTTATGAGAATCAATTTAGTACAGGTAACTAAGGATCTGAAAATAACCCGGGAACATCCATACAGAAGGATATGGGTTATCTCATACTAAGTTCATAAAATATAAAGTCTGCACTGTGCCTACCTACAGACTAGTTTAGGGCCATTTTTTTGTACATGAGGGAGTCTGCTGAATGGAATGGTTTAAGCACAGCTCTGGAGCCAGTCTGGGTTTGAATCTTAGTTCTACCACTCACTTGCTATATACTTACTAATTACTTAACTTTCTTTGGTTTCCAGACCCATGAGATGGAGACATAATTTAACAAATTAATATTTTAAAAACAACAGTGCCTGGCATATAGGAAGCACTTAGTAAAATATTAGCCACTGTACACAAATTTAAAAAATAGAAACTAAAGTAATTCTACCAATCACTGATTTTTACCTAACCATTTTTTCTTTTCTTTATAGTAGAAATTACTATCTGAATTTATTTTATGCTCACAATTCAGGAGTTTAAGGGAGGAAAAGGGGGAAAAAAAATATCACAGTCCAAATATACAGCATACCAAATATTGATAAAGCATTGATGAAGACATCTTCATGTTAGACCACTAAGAAACTCTAATCCTAATGCACAACTTCACTTGATATTGAATAATATTAATATACTCTTAATCATGTAAATTACTATTGATTTAGATACTGTACACATAAAAAATCATAATCATATACACAAAAATATATGTATAAATATAAGGCAGAATGTGCATTGAATAACCTTGGATGTAACACTAGAAAGAAAAAAAAACCAAACACTAGAGAAGAGGTCAAAGGCAATAATAAGATTATCAAGAGATAGTGTTAAAAGTGTATGGCAAAAGGTGGCAAAGTTTTAAATATGCCATTTAAAACCAAAATAGCAAATAATAGGATTAATATATAAATATCAAGTTTGGAGATACAAAAAATAATGGTGAACCAAATTATCATTGGTTACAATAGAAGACCAATAGATAATTGTCTCAAATTGAGGTCAGGCAACAGAGGCTTAAGTATAATTTCTAGTCTCACTAAGGTAAACCTAGTAATAAGAATGGAAAAACTTAGAATTTGCCCCTGGATGTAAGCTGGGGATAAAAGGAGGATGACAATTCCTTTGCTTTCCCTAAGTTTCCCTGTACTTGTTCATATGTGAATATACTACTTTCACTTTAAAAAAAAAAGTTTAAAAATTATCGTTGCTTCATTATTTATACTCTTCAATAGTTGTTTTCAGGAAATATCCTTTTCCTGCATGCCTGCCCAGGGTTCTTTTTACTCTATGTGTAGAATCTTTTGTATTTCCTGTATCTGTGTGTTCTCACCTTAGTGATCTTGGAACAGAGAAAGTTCTAGTTTGGCACATTGTTTAGCCATAAACGGTTTGGGTGGATTCTCTTCTTACAGCCCTTCTGTGACTGCTAGAATCCTCTTTTCCAACAGTAGCCTGGAGGCCAGGCAGTTGATAATCCTGGATCAAAAAACACTCACCACAATCGTTGATCTGGTTTGGCTCTGCTGGTCTGAGAAGGAAACTCTTGTTCCTGCTCTCTTGTCAGTTGACTAAGATGAGTGGAATTTATTGCTTAAGAGGTTAAAGTTGGCCATGCATCCATTGTCAGAAAGAAGGTATGGAGCCTGTCTCAGAGAGCCTAGTGTTCTTGGTTCTTCCAATTCTGTTCCTTCCTAATACTAATACTAATGGGAATAACAGGCAAATTTAGCCTTGGAGTACAGAATGAAGCAGGGCAAAGGCTAATAGAGTTTTGCCAAGAGAACACACTGGTCATAGCAAACACTCTCTTCCAACAACACAGGAGAAGACTCTATACATGGACATCACCAGATGGTCAACACCGAAATCAGATTGATTATATTCTTTGCAGCCAAAGATGGAGAAGCTCTATACAGTTAGCAAAAACAAGACTGGGAGCTGACTGTGGCTCAGATCATGAACTCCTTACTGCAAAATTCAAACTTTAATTGAAGAAAGTAGGGAAAACCACTAGACCACTCAGATATGACCTAAATCAAATCCCTTACAGTGGAAGTGACAAACAGATTCAAGGGATTAGATCTGATAGACAGAATGCCTGAAGAACTATGGACAGAGTTTCGTAACACTGTACAGGAGGCAGTGATCAAGACCATCCCCAAGAAAAAGAAATGCAAAAAGGCAAAATGATTGTATGAGGAGGCCTTACAAATAGCTGTGAAAAGAAGAGAAGTGAAAGGCAAAGGAGAAAAGGAAAGATATACCCATTTGAAAGCAGAGTTCCAAAGAACAGCAAGGGGAGATAAAAAAAGTCTTCCTCAGTGATCAATGCAAAGAAATAGAGGAAAACAATAGAATGGGAAAGACTAGAGATCTCTTCAAGAAAATTAGAGATGCCAAGGGAATATTTCATGCAAAGATGGGCACAATGAAGGAAAGAAATGGAATGGACCTAACAGAAGCAGAGATATTAAGAAGAGGTGGCAACAATACACTGAAGAACGAAAGAAAAAAGATCTTCATGACCCAAAAAACCATGATGGTGTGATGACTCAACCACAGCCAGACGTCCTGGAACGTGAAGTCAAGTGGGCCTTAGGAAGCATCACTATGAACAAAATTAGTGGAGGTGATGGAATTCCAGTTGAGCTATTTCAAGTCCTAAAAGATAATGCTGTGAAAGTGCTGCACTCAATATGCCAGCAAATTTGGAAAACTCCAATCCCAAAGAAAGGCAATGCCAAAGAATGTTTAAACTACTGCACAATTGCATTCATCTCACACACTAGTAAAGTAATTCTCAAAATTTTCCAAGCCAGGCTTCAGCAGTACATGAACGATGAATTTCCAGATATTCAAGCAGGATTTAGAAAAGCCACAGGAACCAGAGATCAAATTTCCAACATATGTTGGATCATTGAAAAAGCAAAAGAATTTCAGAAAAACATATACTTTTGCTTTATTGACTATGCCAAAGCCTTTGACTGTGTGGATCACAACAAACTATGGAAAACTCTTAAAGAGATGGGAATGCCAGACTACCTGACCTGCCTCCAGAGAAATCTGTATGCAGGTCAAGAAGCAACAGTTAGAACTGGACATGGAACAACAGACTGGTTCCAAATAGGAAAAGGAGTATGTCATGGCTGTATATTGTCACTCTGATTATTTAACTTATATGCAGAGTACATCATGCTAAATGCCAGGCTGGATGAAGCACAAGCTGGAATCAAGATTACCAGGAAAAATATCAATAACCTCAGATATGCAGATGACGCTACCCTTATGGCAGAAAGTGACGGGGAACTAAAAAGCCTCTTGATGAAAGTGAAAGAGGAAAGTGAAAAAGTTGGCTCAAAGCTCAACATTCTGAAAACAAAGATCATGGCATCTGGTCCCACCACTTCATGGGAAATAGATGGGAAAACAATGGAAACAGTGAGAGACTATTTTGGAGGGCTCCAAAATCACTGCAGCTGGTCACTGCAGCCATGAAATTAAAAGATGCTTGCTCCTTGGAAGAAAAGCTATGACCAACCTAGACAGCATATTAAAAAGCAGAGACATTACTTTGCCAACAAAGGTCTGTCTAGTCAAAACTTTGTTTTTTCCAGTAGTCATGTGGATGTGAGAGTTAGACTGTAAAGAAAGCTGAGCACTGAAGAATTGATACTTCCGAGCTTTGGTGTTAGAAGACTCTTGAGAGTCCCTTGGACTGCAAGGAGATCCATCCAGTCCATCCTAAAGGAGATCAGTCCTGAATATTCATTGGAAGGACTGATGCTGGAGCTGAAACTCCAATCCTTTGGCCACCTGATGCAAAGAACTGACTCATTGGAAAAGACATTGATGCTGGGAAAGATTGAAGGCGGGAGGAGAAGGGGATGACAGAGGATGAGATGGTTGGATGGCATCACCGACTCAATTGACATGAGTTTGAGTAAGCTCTGGGTGTTGGTGATGGACAGGGAGGGCTGGCGTGCTGCAGTCCATGAAGTCACAAAGAGTCTGACATTACTGAGTGACTGAACTGAATACTAATTTCACAACTTGAGGCATAACATAGCCTCATCACTTCTGTGCCTGTTTGATTCGTGGTATTCTAAGCTGTAGCTTCCAAATGAGGGTCTAATAATTCTACTGGGTAGACAGTTGGTGAAAAGGTATTGGCCAGAAAGTAGTGTCGATATACTACTTAGAGGGGTTTCTGTTTTCTGCTCTAAGAAATTCTCTAAGGAAGAACTTGCAGGCAAAAGGCATGGAGAGTATTTTATTCCATCATGCTCTGTGCCACTGACCGGCAGTGCTTTGGGAGCAGAGATGTATCTCAGGCTCTGGCAGAGCAGTGACTCTAATGGACCATGGCACACTCAAGATGGGGAAGGGCAAATGTGCCTCCATTGAGCCATGAGTTGATTTCTTCATTTGCATTTATTTATTATGTAAAATTGCATCCTAATTATCAAACCATTTTATTCAATTTGCTTTCTCTGATTAAAGAAAGTGCCAGATAGTTGAAGGCACTCTGAGACAGGTTAAGCAGAATCTTGTGACCTGTTCTAACCAGCATGGGGACGGTGCCGTGCTTGCTTGTCACAGGTAGGGGCCTAAATCCCAACCAAGGCTGCAATTCTGAGCCTTGTCTTCAACTCTCCCCTCTCCATCCAGGCATAATTTTAACACTAAAATTTTAAAAACCTAAAAAAATATATATTGGCAGACTGTAACAAGAAAAATTTAAATTACTCATCAAATATGTGATATTAGTTTCTACCAGATAAATACTATTCTTGTTTTCAAGATGAAGAGATAAACGTGAAGTGGCTTGGGATAACTTTGACCCTTCCCTTTTTCCTTCTTTGTTGGTCTATTACTTGTGTTAGTGACGTGGTTGTACACCTTTAACATTTTAATGTATGACACTTACTATATAACATGCTTCAACAATTATGCCCCAACCTGCAGGCCCAGATAAGATAATAATCGGTCATGTTGTTGACCCATGAATCAAATAGATGACATAAAGCAGAGGGCAGGAGCAGGTTTTCAAGCAAGGGTGTGCACCTTGCCGCCGCCCATCATGCACTTCTTATTGTGGCTATGCTTTGTTTGTGCTTTTCCTCACGTATGAAATATATATATGTATGTGTGTGTGTGTGTGTGTGTTCTCTAAGAATACTTACAAATAAAAAAGATGTGAGAAAAAACATTTTCAAACCGGAGTCAAATTAAGTAAAATCATCCATTCATCTCTGATGATAATCACGTTTAAACAAGGAGTAATTCTGATAAAATCACTATCAATAACCATAAGTAAGTTGCATAATGAATAAATACCATTTTTTTGATGATTTTCATTTCCAGAGTTTCCCCTTATGTGGTTTCTCAAGCTATTCAGAACCCTTATTTCTGTTTTCATGTCAGAAAATCAACTAATAGCCTTACATTTGAGCTCAAAAAAGTTAATCTGATGTCAACCATTATTATTTCTTAAAGTTTAATGCTAGCTTTATTTGTAGTGTATATGTGCATATAAACTACAAATCATATATATATGAAATGCACAGATACATATATCAGGAGGAAACTTCAATGTACATTCCCCCCTACTAAAAGTTCCCCAAAATAAACATGTGAAAATGTACTGGGAGTAGTATAAGTGAGGATGGTTGATTTTCAAATAAAGAACCAAAGGATAAATGCACAACTGACTCTCTGCTGCTGCTGCTGCTAAGTTGCTTCAGTCGCGTCCGATCTGTGCGACCCCATAGACGGCAGCCCACCAGGCTCCCCCGTCCCTGGGATTCTCCAGGCAAGAACACTGGAGTGGGTTGCCATTTCCTTCTCCAATGCATGAAAGTGAAAGTGAAGTCGCTCAGTCGTGTCTGACTCTTTGCGACCCCATGGACTGCAGCCTACCAGGCTCCTCCACCCATGGGATTTTCCAGGCAAGAGTACTGGAGTTGGGTGCCATTGCCTTCTCTGAACTGACTCTCTAGCTACTGGTAAATTTGAAATGTCTTCATCTTGAGTATTGTATATCTGATTATTGGAAAATTTAACATGCATAACCATTGCCATGAAAGCTAATATTTCAAATAAATCTTATTCAAAAGCTATGAATTTATTAAATATTAATATGAATATATACCATTGTAATAATTTTCCTATAAATACCTTGTCTCTAAATTAATTTTAAAGAACAGAATTGGTGAAGCTAGCTCTACTTATTAGAAAATTAAAACATGTCATAAATGAATATTTCATCTATATCTTCACAGGAAAATTTAACATGGATTTTCTAGCAGAGTATCATAAAAATCTGTTTATGTCTCTCTACCCTATTCAAAAATCAGCTCATAATCCCATAAAGCATAATATGCCTGGTGTTAGACTTCAAATTTCTATCAAATTTTCATTGTCATTGCAGACTCATATACAGTAAAATAGCTCCTTGAAATGTGCATTTTCATTTGCTTATAAGGGCCATGGGCGAGACTGCAAACTCTGAAGCACGTATATCCATGACATAAGTCTTACTTATCCGGATCAGCATCTGCAATAAGACAACCTGGAGGTATCCCCACGCCTACAGAAGTGCATCTTCTGGGCAAAGAACCAACTGACTCCATGTGCAAAGGAACACAGAGAAGAGGAAAGTGAGGAAACGGGTAGACGATTGAACCATTTCTCTAAGGCTGCAACTGCACAGAACTTTTAGTCACCCACTAATCTCCATTGTTATAAAAGCAGGCATCTTTCTGCCTCTGCTGAAGGGTGTTCCTCACATCCTTCTTCATATATGTATTGTACTGAGAAAGGCACGAATTTTCCGATATCGTTTGATGTATGTCTTGGCATGTCATCAGCTTTAGTTGGTTCCTATGAAACGCTTGTGTTTCAACATTCTTCACATTTTCTGAAACACACTAGTTAACAATGTCATGACACTGCTATAGTGAATCTAGCATTTTAGAATAAGAGAGAGATGTGAATAATTAAAATAAAACACAAGAATCTTTGCTTATAAAACATTGTCATGAAAAAGAATGTAAACTTGTCTCAAATGTCACCTTAGACAATAACAGAAGTCACAATAAATAAAAATTCCACTATGGTTTATGGAATTTCAAAAGAGAACAAAGCTAATGTATTAGAATTGCTGAGTTCATCAAGATATATCCATTTATGACAGTAATCTATTTTCTTCTATAATTAGGGAAAGGTCCGTAATTTCCTGTTCCATTATTTGATAGAAACAAAGCATGTTTTCTCCAGATTTCTTAACACAAATGTTTAAAATAAGGGTAGCAACATTTTGTGTACATCAAAGTCAGTCTCTTTTCCCCAGCTCCCTTGTTTGCTTTTTGTCTGAATCTCATACAGAGTGACTAGCTTTAGTTTATAATTCTAATTTTGTATTTTTGGTTCATGTTTGACTAGATTTTATTGCATCTTGCACATGTAGATTGAGCACATAAGCCTCCAGAAAATATTTGCTTCCACTTCTTCCAGACCTGCTAACTTGGACCACTTCAATGCATCTCCCAGCTTTGGTGTCTGGACACCAATACAGTCCACGCAAACTCCAACTCAGGTGAAGGCAATGAGTCATCAGGGGTTTTAGGTGCAAAAATGTGTGAACACATTTGCCTTTTCCTTTTGGGCATGGGCAAGTTACTTTCAAGTGCAGTTTTTGAGAGTCTAAAATTCCATGGGTCACAGATAATATTTGGAGTGCTCACTCCCTCCACCCCATCTTGCAAGGGCCCAAGACCTTGTGTGTTTTCCTTACAGATTCTGAAAAAATATGTGCCTTAGTTATGGAGACAGCCCCATGGCCCTTAAGGCCAGTCACAGTTCAACATTTCTCATCCTTCTTTTTCAGCTTCCTTGTCTTATGGGGTTTTGAGAATTTCACCTGTCTACCTGGAAACTCAGATATGTTATGAAATAATTTGTTATCAAGTTTTCAGCATTTCTGTGGCTTTGTAGAAGGTATTCTCAGGTTTTCTAATCCTCTTTATTTCAGGAAATAGCAGTTCCTCCATTTGTTAAGTGAATGTAGGACCTTCTGTTTCCTTTATTCATAGAGAAAAGAGTAATGAGTAAGATCAAATAAGTGTTTTGCATGCTAAAAATAAACAAATAAAATAGCTTCCAAGTAGGAAGAAGGGAGAGCAACTGACTCCAAGAGGAGGATAAAGATTGAGACTGAGTTCACCAAGCACCCTGGAAAGGACTGAGCAGGTGAAACTACTTTGAACTTGGGATCTTGGGAAACAGGAATGCTCTCAAGGGAGCAAGAAACCAGCAGATTCACTCCTCCTGGAACTGCCATCCCTAGCCTTCCCCTGCACGATGCGCCGTTAATCTCTGGGAACAACCTTTCATCCTAAGCAAGCCTTCTCTTCCCTTTGTGAACAGCGGGGCTATCAATGGACGTCTTGGTCCTTTCGTCATGGCTTCAGTGTTACTGGCTCTAATCCAGGTAGCCCCCATTTCTATCCTACATCTGTAAAGCGACTGAAAGAGGAAGCTTTTCTATCTACCTCCATGAACCTGAATGTGTAGGTGAGTTGGGAGTGTTTGTGGCAAGGAACCCTCTTCACCGCACAGTATAGAATGAGCCCCCAAACTCTCCAGAGTATCTGCCACTGGGTCTAGAGTCTGATTTTCAGAATCCTTGGCTGTCTCAGACTCTGTCACATCCCTTGGATTTCACACCCAAAACTTTCTGACCAAGGTCAAGGTGATGACCTTAGCTAGGGTGGGGGCTGGGGGAGACAGTAAAATTTTACGTGGGTGGGGTGGCAGGAAGATGAAATTTGAAGAAAGTCTTCCTGATGTGACTGACATGTGGATTCTCAAATACACTCCACTCTGAGGAGCAATGCAACACAGTAGTTACATTAAAAACAATGCAAAGGAGAGACCTTGGTTATATAAAAAATATGCTTAATGTCTACCACCATAGATTTCACATGTATTAGCATCAATTTGCTATCATCCATATAAACAGGTTTCAGTTTGTGGATAAGCCCTAACCTATATTTAACCTCAGAGTGCTATATGCTGACATTATCTACTTATAAGTTCATTTATTTAATAAAGAAACTTACTGTTATATTAACAGGAAATATAATTAGTATGGTAATTAGTAGCCCCCCAAAAGTTCAAAAATGCATTTTAAGGACAAGTATGATTGACAGTTGCATTGTCTTCTCTTTTGTAAACACTTTGAGATGGACAAATGAAATTAAACCTATACAACAGCCATTATTATCTGCCTACTCTCTATCCAATCTCTTCCACATCCTTTCAAACAGAACCTCAGAATTTTTATCTAAATGTCCACTCTTCCTTCATAGAGCAAAAGGCAGCTGGGTAAATCCACCATCAATCTTACTTCAGTGTAACGTCTGATTTTTCCAAGACTAATATTATGCCTCTTGGAGCTACTTGTTGAAGAATGGATATGTGAAGGAACTAAGGTCAATATCATATGAAAATATTACCTTCTATGGGATTCTAGAAATAATTTCTTCCTTTCCAGGAGAAACATACAAGAATAAATATTTTCTATTGTTTCTAGATAGCATATTAAAAAGCAGAGACATTACTTTACCAACAAAGGTCCATCTAGTCAAAGCTACGGTTTTCCCAGTAGTCATGTATGGATGTGAGAGTTGGACCATAAAGAAAGCTGAGCACCAAAGAATTGATGCTTTTGAACTGTGGTATTGGAGAAGACTCTTGAGAGTCCCTTGGACTGCAAGGAGACCCAACCAGTCCATCCTAAAGGAAATCAGTCCTGAATACTCACTGGAAGGACTGATGCTGAAGCTGAAACTCCAATACTTTGGCCACCTGATGCGAAGAACTGACTCTTTGGAAAAGACCCTGATGCTGGGAAAGACTGAAGGTAGGAGGAGAAGGCGACAACTGAGGATGAGATGGTTGGATGGCATCACCGACTTGATGGACATGAGTTTGAGCAAGCTCTGGGAGTTGGTGATGGACAGGGAAGCCTGGCGCGCTGCAGTCCATGGGGTTATAGAGTCAGACACGACTGAGAGACTGAACTGAATGGAGCTGACTCTTCCTAAATGAGGGGGTGTTTGGAAATACCATTTGCATGCACTTCTGCCATCTTGCTATTAGATTGACTGAAAACATCACACAGTGGTAGGGGAACAGGAAAAGAGGAAACCACATGAATGGCATAATTGGGCAGCTTAATAAAAATAGCGCTAAGGCCTGTTTTACCTTTGGGTTTCCTGGTAAATGTGACATAGATCTCCTTATTGCTTGAGTCAACTGGAATCAGAATTTCTGTAACATGCAGCCAAAAAAAATGTTAACAGATAAAAGAAGAATTTAAAACAATTTAGAGTTCCTTGGGCTGCTCACCCAAACAAGATAGGCCATAGTGATATCATATCTACCATAAGATAAATAATAGTGTGATTAACAAAGCCTGAAACGTACATGATGAACCTGAAAGAAAAATATTATATATTTTTTTCATGGATGATGCTCTTAGCTGTCAGTGATAACTATACTATCATGAATGAGTAGCCAGACTCTATGGAAATACAGATTTGGCTGTTGTCATCTTGTAATGAGGTAACTGAGTTCTAGTTATCGTTTGTGTACTTACACAATATTAAAAAGGATTTAGGTCTATCTGAAAGGCTGTGTAAATATACAGGCTCCACTTGCATGCTTTTCTCAGAACCAGTCTAATTCAGACATCCTTTAAGGGCATTATTCTTTCTGCGATTCCCTCCTTCAATTTCCCTTCTTACTGACTTACAGCATTCAAATTTAATACTATGATATACAAATGGCTGAAACGCTGTCACCATGACAATATTTGGAACACTTGTGCCCAAATGACAACTGTGTGCTCTGGACTTGAACCAAGGCTATTTGAGAGCATTCCTGAAATCACAGGGTGATTAAGACAAATAGTGATCTACTGAGTCAGCCTTTCTTCTCTGGAACTTATTCTCTTTTCATTTATTAATGGTGATTTTCTTTAACACGGAAGCACCACTGTATAGCAAATTGCTCAGAAACTGACATCTCAATATATGCCTTTACACAAAAGATCAGAAAAACTGCATTATTTGGTCTTCCTGAACACACTGTAAGAAAAATCCCTAAATAAATGCTGCAGTTTATGACTGTGACCCTTTGAAGCCATGAGAGGAAGTTCACTCTATTGTCTTTAAGTCCTCAATCTTTTCTCCACTTATAGTTCTGGCAGTCAGTAATGAAGCAGGAAGGTCAGCTCTACAGTAACTCTGCACTTGCTGATCTTTAACATTTTCAAGAATGACAGATTCGCTTCCCATTTGCTGTACCTGTGGAGACTATTTTGAAAGAACCTGACGATTTATGCAGCTCCACAAACAATATAGCATAACTTTAAAAAACAAATGACACCTGTCTAGTGGTTCACCATGTCAGATGATTAATGTCACACTTTTTGCAAACAAGGGACTGATTCATCCTTTTCCATCTTCCTAAGGGCTCCTGGGCAAAGAAGGGTGGAACTTTCATCTGTTCTGTGTCTTATAAGTAAGAGGGTTTATAATGATGGTATTGAATGTACCTTCAGACTTGTCTACTGGGCATTAACCTTGAGCTCTACTGTGTGACCAAATACAAATGCCAAGACACAAAGCTATGAGCAATGAACAGAATGTATTTCAGAGAAGCTGCAGCATAAGCTGCTGACGCTTCTTGGCAAAGCTTTCGTTTGTATCTCTTCCAGCTATTAAATAATTACTCTAAGTTAACTTAAATACAAATCAATAAATAGCCATATATAACTTTTACTGATACAGTTGACCTTGCCTAAATCATATAAGAAAATAGTGTCCAAACTAAAAGAAAAAAAAATGTGACAGAGAACATCATAAACACATAATCGATTAAGATACTTTTCTCTCACTATTTTATTTTTGTTTTCTTTGTACGCATTACATTCAAATGCTAAATTTTGTTGAAAGAAGAAATTTAGTAAATAATTAAACAATGTAGTTTAAGCAAACATGTATGCCAGGTATTTTTACTTTAAGTATTTGAAAATCAAATAGTCCATTTTTTTTAATATGACTTATTAGGGCACTGTCTCTTCAGGGAGTATAATTTGTAACTTACTATACAGATACAGTCTAGACTCCCTATAAGGATTTCAGCAAAAAGCCTGCCAATTCCTGGTAGGATTCAGCTAGGAAAATTATTTAACTGTGACTGTCTTCTCCTCATTTACTAAATAAAGATGATACTACTATATAAGATAAACTATTTTTGAAGATTAGAGGTTAAAAAAATCACATACAATGTTTGGCAAATAATAGGACACAATAAATAAAAACTACTGATTACTATTATTACTCCTCAAAAATGTAGTATCTCAAAGGATTTAAAAACATGAGGATTTCATGGGAATACATCAAGAGATGAGAGTTAAAAACTTGTCTTTCAGATCAGATCAGATCAGATCAGTCACTCAGTCGTGCCCAACTCTTTGCAACCCCATGAATCACAGCACGCCAGGCCTCCCTGTCCATCACCAGCTCCCGGAGTTCACTCAGACCCAGGTCCATTGAGTCAGTGATGCCATCCAGCCATCTAATCCTCTGTCATCCCCTTCTCCTCCTGCCCTCAATCCCTCCCAGCATCAGAGTCTTTTCCAAGGAGTCAACTCTTTGCATGAGGTGGCCAAGTACTGGAGTTTCAGCTTTAGCATCATTCCTTCCAAAGAAATCCCAGGGCTCATCTCCTTCAGAATGGACTGGTTGGATCTCCTTGCAGTCCAAGGGACTCTCAAGAGTCTTCTCCAACACAGTTCAAAAGTATCAATTCTTCGGCGCTCAGCTTTCTTCACAGTCCAACTCTCACATCCATACATGACCACAGGAAAAACCATAGCCTTGACTAGACGAAACTTTGTTGGCAAAGTAACGTCTCTGCTTTTGAATATGCTATCTAGGTTGGTCATAACTTTCCTCCCAAGGAAATTACTTTTTGGAGGAAGACAATTAAGTTATACAAAGGAAGCATTGAATTTCTTAGTGGAAACCCAACTCCATGTCTCACCAATTGAAACAAATACATATCAGTAAAAATAAGTTAAAAAAATAGAAACAAATTTTAAAATCCACAAATATAGAAAGACCTGGCTCTATGTGAGTTCTGACAACCATTCATTTAACAATATTGTTGCATACCATCTTTCGTCACATTCAGATGAGCAAAACAGATACAGTCCCTGACCTCATGGACATCTGTTCTAATTGGGCGCAACAGACATTATAAAATGTGACCTTAATGAAAAAATGAGATACTGTACTGTGAGAGAATGTTACATAGTCTACGAGGGGAGGTTACCTTGAACAGGATTATAAGATCAAGTCTGTTTGAAAAGTTAAAATTTAAGAATAAAAATAAGCTAGTCTTATGAAGGCAGAAAGAGAGTCAAAGCTATATACTTATTGCTTGCCTGATATCAAAGGCACTAAGGATTCGGTGGTAAATTTATGTTAAAAGGCTTACCCCTTGAAGCTTTACTTAGAGGAAAAGAAGCTTTACATTTTAAACAAATATGTTATTCTGTGCAATAGGAAAACACCAAGTGAGATTTAATTAGAGAAGAAAGATGTAAAATCTGAGTGATACCTTGGTTGTTCACCAGATAGTGGGGTGTCAGCAGGGAAGACCAAAGGCAGAGGAATAAATCAGGAGGATATGGCCATAGATCATGCCAGAGATGAGAAGGGCTTGGGCTCAGACAGTACAGTGCAATGAAAACATATTTTAGATTTGAAAGAAGTACTGAATATGGTCAAGAAACACCATGATGAGTGTGGAGGAAGGAATTGATATGAAACCAAGATTTCTGGTTTTTGAAACTTCCCAGATGGTGATATCATTTAACTGGGGAAGTGGGAATCAAATAGGTTAAGTTAAAAATGTCTATGAGACATCCAACTGGAGCTGACGAGATGGCAGGTATAAACATATTAGACTCAGGGCAGAATTCATTAGTATTATTATTTTGAGAAGTGTCTAAAACCATTGGAATGGCTGAGAATATTTAGGAAGGGAAACAGAATTGGCAAATGGATGAGACAAGATTCAGAGATAGTAAGGGAGAAAGTGGCCTTTTCTCTATCTGGAACATGACACTGACTGAATTCTCCTAGTGGAAACTCAAAACTTTTAATAGAAAGGGCATCACTAATGCAAAAGTCTCTTTTGCTGATGATCTTTACGTGACAAGAAGCTTCGTTTTGCTTTTTCTCCCCAGAAATGTAAAGGAAATTGTTGGGTAATACATTGGCTGTTTATAATTTATTAGAGCTGTAGTTTAAAATTTTTCAAAGTATGTCAGTACAGTCAAAAGAGAATCTAGTTCAGCACTGAACACTAAAAAAAAGAAAGAAAAAAAAAAAAGGAAGAAAGACTGAGTTAATTTTCCAGTGTTGGTCACTGGTATAAGGCATATATGATGATAATGTAATATTATATTTCAATACCTATTTCTTTATTTTAAAAAGTCTATATTTGTATATTCACAGTTTTTTGATATCAAAACAAGAATAAAATGAAAAGTATAAATTTAATGATAAAATGTCTCTGTGGCATTCCAAATATGTTGAAGAAACATCCCTAGGCTTCTGTAATACTCATGGTATAAAATTGCTTGATATGCTTACTTTGGAAACATTAACATAATGGAAAGAAACCAATAGAATCTAATAATTACTGCAAATCCACGTAATTCCCATAAGTAAACATGTGTTGTACATGCTACACGAATTACTATCTTGTAAAATGCTTAATTGCATTCTAGGTAAGGCAATTCATCAGAAAACAAGAGTGTCTCATTTTACTCTTGAGAGCATTTCAGAATGTATCTAACAGCAATAGCCATAAAGAATCAAATCTCCAAATAATGCAAGACCAAAGATCAGTACAACAAATATGGAATGTATAGTGACCTTCAATTTATATATGGTCAAATAATTTCTAAGAAGATTGAAGTGATAGCAAGAAAGAGGTTTCAAACTGAGGATTGCCGTGAAAAAAAAATGCTAATAAGTAAAATGAACATTACCACTGACTCACATTTTTAATACCTTTAATGTGTGTTATGTAAATACTCATTAAATAGACTGACTTAATGACTTGCTGGGAGAAATACCAATAACCTCAGATATGCAGATGACACAACCCTTATGGCAGAAAGTGAAGAGGAACTCAAAAGCCTCTTGATGAAAGTGAAAGTGGAGAGTGAAAAAGTTGACTTAAAGCTCAACATTCAGAAAACGAAGATCATGGCATCTGGTCCCATCACTTCATGGGAAATAAATGGGGAAACAGTGGAAACAGTGTCAGACTTTATTTTTTGGGCTCCAAAATCACTGCAGATGGTGACTGCAGCCATGAAATTAAAAGATGCTTACTTCTTGGAAGGAAAGTTATGACCACCCTAGATAGCATATTCAAAAGCAGAGACATTACTTTGCCAACAAAGGTCTGTCTAGTCAAGGCTATGGCTTTTCCTGTGGTCATGTATGGATGTAAGAGTTGGACTGTGAAGAAGGCTGAGTGCTGAAGAATTGATGCTTTTGAACTGTGGTGTTGGAGAAGACTCTTGAGAGTCCCTTGGACTGCAAGGAGATCCAACCAGTCCATTCTGAAGGAGATCAGCCCTGGGATTTCTTTGGAAGGAATGATGCTAAAGCTGAAACTCCAGGACTTTGGCCACCTCATGTGAAGTGTTGACTCATTGGAAAGGACTCTGATGTTGGGAGGGATTGGGGGCAGGAGGAGAAGGGGACGACAGAGGATGAGATGGCTGGATAGCATCACTGACTCGATGGACATGAGTCTGAGTGAACTCCGGGAGCTGGTGATGGACAGGCAGGCCTGTCGTGCTGCGATTCATGGGGTCTCAAAGAGTCGGACACGACTGAGTGACTGAACTGAACTGAATGACTTTTTCATTTCTACAAAAGTTTCCAGTTAATCAATGAATGTGTATCTTGTTTGGTACCAAATAATTCAACAGCAATTTACACATACCTACTCTAAGTCATGGAGAAGGCAATGGCACCCCACTCCAGTACTCTTGCCTGGAAAATCCCATGGGCGGAGGAGCCCGGTGGGCTGTAATCCGTGGGGTTGCGAAGAGTCGGACACGACTGAGTGACTTCACTTTCACTTTTCACTTTCATGGACTGGAGAAAGAAATGGCAACCCACTCTAGTGTTCTTGCCTGGAGAATCCCAGGGACGGGGGAGCCTGGTGAGCTGCTGTCTATGGGGTCGCACAGAGTCGGACACTACTGAAGTGACTTAGCAGCAGCAACTCTAAGTCATTAGTATGTCTAACTTCATCTAATCTTGTCCCTCCAGAATATACCTGCAGAAACTTGGGGAGGAATAGAACATTACCAAAAGAAACTATTTCCCTCATATTTTTTCTCTACCTCTACCCAAAAAGCACCTTTAAATAAAATTATGCTTTCTGGACTCAACTGATTCCTAACTGAAATGATTAAAGTTTTATCTTGTGAATAGACTCAATAGGGAATTATACTTTTCTCCTGACTCCATTAACGTCTATCTTATCAGTACCTTATAAGTTAATAAAATACTTGGTGAATAGCAATCTCTCCATAGGTTTACTCTTCTAAGCACAGGAAAACTCAAGTTAATCACAGCTTCAAAATATTATTATACAATAAAACTAATTTAATTACACTTAGCAATGGCCACTAGACTCATTAAAATGTTAATGGAGCTTATAATTATTAAATTGCTTAATGGTTGCTAATAAGAGTAAATGACAAAATAAAATTTAAGTACAAAACAAAAATGCCCTCAGGTAATTTATCTCAGTTTCAATCCCATTTGACATTGTTACTTTAATATTCTAAGAAACATAGTAGATTTAAGATTTGTAATAAAGGACATAGCATTGAACAGTATTTCAAATAAATGGCAATCAGTTGCTTTATAAAAATTCTGCAAATTATTTCAATACACTAATGAATTGTGGATTAGAAATATAGAAATATTAACAGAAATGACATTCTGATATTTTGATAACATTATTTTGCTTAGCAAACTGTATATGCACAGAAGTATATCTTTAGAGCAATTATATGAATCAATGTATTTGAAATTCTTCATCAAAATATTTTTATCTTGTATTTATTTATTTTTTGGCTGTGCCACATGGTGACTTGTGGGATTAGTTCTCTGAGTGGGAACTGAACCCATGCCCTCAGTGGTGAAAGTGCAGCGTGCTAACCACTGGACCACCAGGGAATTCTCCATCTTTGAATTTTATGGTTTACTCAATACACTTCTAAAATACATAATATTTGCTTTGAAGTATTCAGATAAATTAAAATTGTAGTTTTAGGCAATTAGATGTACCTACAGCCACTATAAAACTTGGTTCAGAAGTTACTCCTTTAGAGAAAAAACTAAGTAATGGCAACTTATATATATTATATATATATAAAGAATAAACATGTAAATATGCTTTAAAAGGATTATTGGCTAGTTAGTGCTCACTTGTTCATCAGTTCCATTGCTTAATTAAACACCAGTAAAATTAGGTATCGCCATTCCTCTGAAAGACCATAAAATGAGATTCCTCTTTGTATCATAGCTTGAAGAAAATACTGAAAAAAAAAAAAAAAAAATCTTCTGTCTCCCAAAATTTTGTGATGGTCTACATAAAAAAGTTGAGATTTCTTTTTTTTTTTCCTTCAGTTTAGTGAGACTTAGAAACTTAGCAACATTATTATTTTTTTTTAATTTCTTACATTGCAGTTGCAAACCTGAAATGACCAAACACTATTCTAGCAACACAACTCTGGTTAGTAGCAAGGTTCTCTCTAAAAGCAAAAGGCTCTTAAGTCCCAGACTTGTGCTATTTCTTTGGCACTGACCAGCTTATGGCAGGCAGAAATATTAGAAGACCACATACTAATCATGCCCAAAAGAACACACTCAACCACTCCCCTCATTTGGTGCTTGGAACGGCTAGACTCTGTTTCTCTGGTCTATCTCATTTACCCTTTCTCTGGCTGAGCATTTTCTAGCCACCTTCTTTCCTTTCTATAAACAGCTCAGACCTGTTCTTAAATAGATGGTTATTGCATTTGTTGCTCTTTCTAATTCTAATAACATTTTTCCCATAGCTTTCCCCCAGATCTCCTCACCATTCAGATCTGAGCTCAAACTCTGTCTCAGAGAATCCTTCTCAGACCATTCTACATACCACAGTCAGCCCCACGCTATATCCCAGCCATCCTAGGACCTGGCCCCATTATTATTTATTCAGACCACTTATCCCTATGTTAAACTGCTTTACACATTTGCATACAAGTTTAATATCAGTTTTCTTCCGTTAGGATGTTAGATCCTTGAAGACAGAAATTATGTGTAACTCATTTACTGCGGCAGTCCCTCAATCAAAGGATGCTTAGGACATGGTGGATGATAGATATTTGTGAAGGCTGTTGGTTGAAAATGCAGCTGAGAGTGAGGAAGCTTAGCACACAATTAGTTCACTTCATATAATCCTGTGCTGTTGTAGTTGCCTTTAAAAAAGTTAATTGTAGGACTTTCTATGCAAGGTCATCGTTTTATTCATGGTAAAACTTATCTCATTAGTTTCAACTCATTTGTTCAGATCTGATGAGGTTTTTATTGATTCTAACTGTCGAAGTTTTCTTCTCTGTAAAATACGTTTAATACCGACCACATAAAATTGTTGTGAAATACTTAAAAATTATATTAGGTACTTAAAACCATACTTAAAGGCACTTACAGCGTAAACAGTGCCAAGTATACATCAAGTAGTCTATGAATAGTGGTCACTGTAACTGTTATTAATAGATTAGCTCTAACTTCCAGCCACCTCTCCATTGATAAATATGGCAGGTGAAGTGCAAGCCTATTATTACTTAATGTTAACAAAATATGAGTTTAAATCTCTATTTTATAAACACATATAACGCTCATAAGAATGAGAG
Organism: Bos taurus; assembly: GCF_002263795.3. Taxonomy (NCBI): domain Eukaryota; kingdom Metazoa; phylum Chordata; class Mammalia; order Artiodactyla; family Bovidae; genus Bos; species Bos taurus. The sequence continues at coordinate 11,745,276 of NC_037354.1, read as the reverse complement.
AAAAAAAATCCCTGCTGAAGAATGCAGAGCTAGGATTCATAATGTAAGCCAACTTGCTCCCACAATAGGCAGAGAGGCAACGGGGGTTGCAAATTCCGAATGTTTCCCATGACTGAGCCTCATGTTTGCCCTACAAGGTGCACCTCTGTGAATACGGGTAGTTAAATCTCCATGGACCATTACCTGCTGGCCTCCTGTCTGACACTGACAGCAAGGATACTATTTGTAATAATTCACATCATGAATTATACACACAGCTCCTATGAATGGGAATTATGCTTTCAACAGCTCATTTCATTGGGTCACTGACCAACCATCATGTGAGAGTTTTAGATATTACTATGTTTGAATGTGGAGCCAAAGAATAATGAGATGTGAACTCCAGAACTGGCCACCTGTCATTCCCCTAGGCTATTAGATGACATCTAACATATGGTTGTTACTAGCTTAATAAAATACATCTACTATGAAAAGTAAAATCATCACAAACAATAAAAATCATGTTTTACATAATATTTCTTAAAACACAATGGACACATTTCAACTTAGCTAACAGAAATCATAGCAGCAATGTCTGTTGTTTTTGTCCCCTTTCTGAGGAACTGAAGCTCTAATTATAAGACAGTTGGGTGCTGAATCTATGATCACTTATAGGATGTATTTCAACCTCTTAACATAATATTATGGTTTCAGAAAAATACTTCCCCTGCTGTGATTCATGGGGTCACAAAGAGTCGGACACGACTGAGTGACTGAACTGACTGAACTAAACTGATGGGGTAGAGATGATGGACATAAGCTAAAGAGCACATGGGAAATCCGCAAACATCCAACAAATTATCAACCCTGACAAGATACATTAAATATAAGAGCTTAATACGTGTATCTATGCATCAGCTAAAGCACCTATATGTGTCTGTCATGTACGTCAACAACCATACAGGTCCCCGTGGAAAACCATCGACCCTCAGTATTCAAGTCTATGCCCTTGAGGGTTAAGAACTGGTAACCCCGTTGTGTCTAAGGTGCTTTTCCAGTTGGTTTATTTTCATGGTTAACTTTACTGAGATAAATTACTTTCTCTGCAGCCTTTGCACTCTCTTAAGTAAGCAAAACTTTCTGGAAGAATGAAAATTAAAGCCATTAGCAAAAAGGGCAAATGCATGATAGATCTAAAGGACATATGAGGTTCATATTTGTGTTTTGTGTTGTCAAATGCCAGTGAGATGCTTAAAGCAATAAAAGACATCAAAGGCAATGTCTGTTACCTTGGTGTTGGTGTTAGGATTTCTTTCTAATTTAAAGAGGGAAGAAAAAAAGAGCTCTTGGGAGTGAGAAGTGTTTGCTTTACCTGACTTTATTTCAACAATATGCAGTGAAAGAATCATAGGTAACTTTCTGAGTTAGAAATAGATATCTGACATATAGGAGAAAAGAAAAGTTGCATTTCAGAAAACAGAAATGAATAAAGCAAGAGTCCAAGTGACTAAACTTATATCTTCATCTATAAAGACTAATTATTAAAATCAATAAATTGTCAGTATAATCTTTAAATGTGTGTATAATTTGAAACAAGAGTAACTGAAGAACCAATAAGTACACCTGAAGAGTAATCTACCTGTCAGGGGTACACATATAACTGCCTAAATCCATCACCTTGCCAGAGTCTGCATAATACAAGAAAACTTTCTGTTACTGACATTTAAAAGGAAACCAAGAAAATTGAGCAGATAAAGACCTCCACTCCTAGAAGGGAAAACATCGTCAATAATTTGAATAGGATCTTTACTTGGAAACCACTTTCGCTGTATTATCAGAAAAACGACTTTAATTTGTTTCCTGCTGTGAGTTGGTGCAGCCTGCTGTAATGGGATCTTAGGAAAGACGCCCTCACTGTCTCCTCTGTGATGCTACCGTGTCAGAGTACAGCTGATGAATCGCACCCCCTACCTTCCCCGCCATGGTTGCTTACAGCAGGAGAGCAACAGTGTTCTTGGTTAGAAGGTATTTTGTAGCCGCCTTGGGAGCAGCTGCAACCACACTGGAAATGCCAGTTATCAGAGCCACAGTGAACGGGTACATGTGGTTAAGATCTGTTTACACCAGCCACAAGCAGAAGAGCTTTGTGAATCCAGCCAATTTGCCTCTGCGCTATTGGAGGAAACCTGGAGGAGAGGAGAAGACCTTTTAATGAGCTGCCGTGGTGCTTCTCTTACTCAAGGCCAGATGAGGCCGATTGCTCTGATTGCCCACATTCCTGTTACCTCCCACTGCTGACTGTTCTGCCTGTTCTGGGCTGACGGGAGGAAATGACAGGTTGAGAGCCATGCCTATTGCTGGGAATGAGAAATGCCTCCTCTTCCTAAACCCAGATGTAGGGTAGGAAATAAGCAGCCCCTCCAGCTTTCATCTTCTCCGGAGAAAGGAGCAGAAAAGTTGAGCAAGTTCTTTTGTATTAGAGCGACATATAAATAGAAGAGCTGAACTGAATCTCCCGGTTCCTACCTGCAACTCAACGCCTGTCTGCAGTGAGACTCAATCCACCACGGACCTCAGGTAATTATGACTGAGAGTAAAAGGGCGAAAAGGGACAGGCCCCAAGGTATTCATCACTTCTTTTGCAGATGATTCAGGAACCAGAAGTCAATCATTTAAATTAAAAAATCCCAGAAAGCTTTGCTAAAACAGATGGAGTCATATCAACCATATGACAGGAAGTCATGATGGTTAAAGGGCAAGACTGCCAGAAGAAAGATGCATGCCGCAGGGTCGTCCCTCCAAAAAGAGGAACAGAAACACATCCACCAGATCACTAATGGGAAAGAGGGCAGATTTTCACAAGCTTGGTTAATTAAACTGGCAACACCTAACAATAATATATTTTGAGGCTATTAGAATAAAAGACACCCTGATGCTGGGAAAGACTGAGCACAGGAAGAGGGTGACAGAGGATGAGAGGGTTGGATGGCATCATCGACTCAATGGACATGAGTTTGAGCAAACTCCGGGAGACAGTGAAGGACAGGGAAGCCTGGCATGCTGCAATCCATGGGGTTACAAAGAATTGGACATGACTGAGCAACTGAATAACAACAATGGTGTTCTGAATGCTCCATTTCTCTACCTTTGTATTATTGTTAAGTTCAGTTAGTCACTCAGTCGTGTCCAGCTCTTTGTGACCCCGTGGACTGCAGCATGCCAGGCTTCCCTGTCCATCACCAACTCCCAGAGCTTACTGAAACTCATGTCCATCGAGTCCGTGATGCCATCCAGCCATCTCATCCTCTGTTGTGCCCTTCTCCTCCCACCTTCAATCTTTCCCAGCATCAGGGTCTTTTCCAATGAGTCAGTTCTTCACATTAGATGGCCAAAGTATTGGAGTTTCAGCTTAGCATCAGTCCTTCCAGTGAACACTCAGGACTGATCTCCTTTAGGATGGACTGGCTGGATCTCCTTGCAGTCCAAGGGACTCTCAGAATTTTCTCCAGCACCACAGTTCAAAAGCATCAATTCTTCAGTGCTCAGCTTTCTTTATAGTCCAACTCTCACACCCATACATGACTACTGGAAAAACCATAGCTTTGACCTTTGTATTATACAGGGAGACAAAGCCATGCAGGAGATACTCAGAAGGTTGATGGAAGTCTCAAGAAGTTACCAAAAAACCTGTGAGCCCATTGCCATGGCCAGGTTTTTAGTGGATGCCCTGTAGCCATGAGTTTTTTCCTTCTCTCAACACAGCTCTTAGAGAAGCAATTTAACTCCATATTAAATTAGGTAAAGGGCTTCCCTGATAGCTGAGTTGGTAAAGAATCCGCATGCAAATGCTGAAACTTGTAAACAGCTGAAACATTAATATGAACATTCAGAAGACTCCTCTGCAAACTGAAACTATCCAAGTGCACTATGGAAAAATGCCTTGAAGGGGAAAAAAAAAAGTCAGTGAAGTCTTTTATCACAAAAGGTAGTTAAGCACTTGAAAAAGTTTGGTATTGCAATAACAAAAGCATATCCCCACCACCACCTCCCTTGCCAAGCTCTTCATTTTATAAAGGCATCCATATCTTAATCTAGTATCAAGAGTCTCCTTTATAAGAAGAAACACAAAGGGAGCCAGAGTATGACATCTCTACAGCTTAAAGAGGGGAAACAAGAAGCAAACGACTGATCTATGGTAACTTGCATGGATAAGATGGATTTCCCAGAGACAAAACTCACCAAATTGTGTAAATGGTGTGTATGAAATCAGGGAGAATAGCAGTTTTGTTTTTTTCCCCCCTGTCTGCCCAAACCTATTCAGAATGCAATGGACCCCTTTGCAGGTGAAACACATTAGCTAACAAAGGTGTCATTAGTTTCTCTTAATGTATTTGGAATAATACACAAGCTAATAGCATTCACTGGTGACAGTTTCCAAGTGACATCAGTGTCCCTCCCCTCCAGCAGCACATCTGCTGAGAGATTTCATGAATGCAGGCTGACTCCGCTGCCCAGAGTTATCAGCCTGGTAAAGATATTAGGGGTCACGATCCTGCAGGCAAATGTTAAGGAACAATTTTCCTGGCACATCTCTAGCAGTGTGTTCATTAAAATTGAGTTTAAAAGACGATTTGGGGAAAGACGCTCACACCTGGACAACTGCCTAGTGAAGAGGGGCTGAACCACACCAGCCTTTCTGGCCCTCAGTATTATAGACAGAAAATGAATATGCTTTTCCCTATATAAAATGGGATCTTTTAAGAAACATCAAATTCATTAATTATGGCATTATTTCTAGTATTAGTTTTAGGAGTGAAAATGCATCATAGATGGTTTAGCTTTGTGGAAAGTTAGAGAGTAATACAGGTAGTGCTCAAATCCGCTCTATCAGAAGAAAGAAGGTTTCTTTTCAAAGAGGGCGATTAGATGACAGTGTGTTCCAGACAAGTGGGGAGGATATAGTGAAGGGTCTCTGGCTAGCTTCGTGTGGTGTAGTTAAACCATAACAAAAGTTTCTGAGGGACCTGTTTCATGTAATTTCTGCTTTTCCTACACACTCATCATGGGAGTTTTCCTCTAAGGCATAAATTACACAGTGCCTGAAAATTCCTGAAAATAATTTTCTTACTTTTATATCTCAAAATGGGCTTCAAATAGCCTCCCCCTGTTGGTATTAGACAGACAGATGTATAGACAGGAGAAAGAGATTCTGTTTTGTATGAAGGGATGTGGGTTATAATTGGGGAAACTGAGGTATGTGACATCATATACTTCGTAGGTAAGAGGAACTGGTGTTTTCACTACAATTGTGATTATTTTAAAGCCAAGAAGATGACTGATTTAGGAATTTCTGAGGGTCTTCCCTGCTGACTTATGATAAAGAAGCACTGCCAATGCAGGAGACATGGGTTTGATCCCTGGTCTGGGAAGATCCCACACATCATGGAGCAACTAAGCCCCTATGCCACAACTTCTGAGCCTGTGCTCTAGTGCCTGGGAGCTACAACTGCTGAGCCCAAGTGCTGCAGCTACCAAAGCCCCCATGCCCGGAGCCCGAGCTCTGCAACAGAGAGACCCGTGCACTGCAACTAGAGAGGAGCCCCTACTTGCCGCAACGAGAGAAAATTCCACACAGCAGCAAAAACCCAGCACAACCATACATTTAAAAAAAGAAAAGAAAAAAAAAAATCTCTGGGGACTTTGGCTCCTATTAGCTTGGCATTCCTTTTGTAGGAGGTGAAATGAAACTCTTTCACTCTAGTCTGAGCATGAATTTTTTGTTGATAACAGAAAAATGAGGTTAACTGTTCCATTAGCAGATCACTCTAAGTCATTTCTACAACAGGCAAGGTAATACATGTGAACACTTTTTGAATCTCTTCAAATGTGGGCATTATCAAATGCCAAGTAAGTTCCCCCCTAATATTGTTTTAAGGGCTGAAAATTACTTCTAATATTTAATATATGTTGAATATATTAAAGATATATTATATTTACCAATATTTAATATATTTAATAACAGCTTTATGAGCAGCTCATCACTTTCCTAAATACAGCACTTCTGAAAATGCTTTGAAAGTCTAATAGAGATACATGTCTGATATACAAAAGTTGAAATCCTTATTACATGTAAAGGAAAGCAATTATTACATAGTCACTACGTTTTACAGGTGAAGGTTAGCAACACCTTTACAAGGCGGGGGTAGGTGAGAACCTTCACTGATGTTCACTGGAAAATGGGAAATAGGGAACACAATTCAAGCACCTGCCTCCCCTCAAGTCTGGACTCAGGAGACTCCTGGCTGGACTGTTTGAACCCTGGAGCAGGACTCGGGTACAGAGAAAGGGCTCAGTCTCAGCTCCCCGATGTCTCTGCTACCTAATTCCCTTCCCCTGCAAGTGATGAAATTCCTTCTGCTATTTGCCACCTTGGAGGCAGCATGGTCTCCAAGCATGTGACAGTCTCAAAATATCACGTTAGGTGACAAAAAGCACTTCTGTGTGAAAAGAACAATTTGAAAACTTCAGTATATGTGGAAGCATCTACGGTGTTGGATTCAAACATCTAAGAGTTTGAAATAATTTATATATGGAACTGAGTGGTCATAAAAGAAGTCTGAATCAATATTAGGTAAGACATTGCTTCAGTTACTTTTGAATCTAATCTAGCTATCTATCTACCTACCTACCTACTAAGTAAATCAAACAGAAAATAAATCCACAGTTTAGCCACATTAGGCCACAAATATTATACAATTTTAATAGACATGAAAGAGCATATTATTAATGTATTTTCTGAAAAAAATGTACTTCTATTGTTCTCTGTACCTCTGTTCTTGTAGTAAATCCCATATCTCAAAAAAAAAATAATAATAATAATGATATTCACCCCACTGACTTCAAGGAATACATTTAAACCTGCACAAATTATTTTCTAAGTTATAAGTGAGTATTTAAAGGAAATTTATTTTCTATACTGAAATTTGAAAATATGTTTACTAAGTATATAATTCAATGGCTATGACACACATTCACATGCATTAGCTTTTTCTGTGATCTTCTCATTCAAAAGCTATTTTTACATTTCAAACTCCCTTGATCTTAAGGAACAAAGTAATAGAGAAAATGTCTATAAAATTCAAACTAGGTGTGAAATTTTAAACATTTATATACATTCAGTTCAGTTCAGTTCAGTCGCTCAGTCGTGTCCAACTCTTTGTGACCCCATGAATCGCAGCACGCCAGGCCTCCCTGTCCATCACCAACTCCCAGAGTTCAAAACTCATGTCCATTGAGTAGGTGATGCCACCCAGCCATCTCATCCTCTGTCGTCCCCTTTTCCTCCTGCCGTCATGTTTTATATAGAAGATAATTATATATATACATACATAGTAGGTATATATACATAGTATATACATATATATTTATATATATACACACATATATAAGACTACAAAGAATCTTCTTTCCAAATTGAACAGGAGAAATTTTTACATTGTATTTGAGGCTACAGTCTGACTTGAATATTCTTATTTGAAATTTTAGAGTCTTAACTGTTCACAGTTTACAGAAGATTTTAAGAAGTTGTGCAAAATAGGGTAAAATCATTTCTCAAGTGAAATAACTTTCTGATAAGGAAGGTCTAGATTTCAGCTTTCTATTTCTATACAGGCTCAAAATTAAGATCAAATTTTAATGTTGACACTGAAAAATATTCTCCATCAATCTTCCATAGGAATTAATGGCCTAATGCCTTGAGGTATCATGTTTTATTAACATTTGTTTTACTGTGATTCCAAGGATTATGCCCAGTTGCATTTACTCCTTCCTCCATTAAATGTTTATTATGTGCCTGTAATTATCTCAAGATCTCATAGATTCATTTGCTTTCTCTAGCTGATTTTGAGTCCAAGTCCTTTGAGAAACAGACAGCAATTTTCCCACTGCAGGATTTGGGTGCTTCTGAAGAAATGCACTGAAGGGTGTAATTATAGAATATGCCCAACCATTCTATCACTCAGATCAGGATTTTTGAAGAAGACTCTGTGATTTCCCCTCAATATGTTCAATCAATGCCTCCCATAATTTCTGTGTATCTGTCTGTCTTTCAGGGGGAAAGAGAGACAGACAGAGTGAGAGGAGACAGAGGAAAAGACTATGAAAAATCAACAGAGACAGAGAGACTTCTTCATAGATCAGAAAAAGACACTAAAGTTATTTCTTGCCCTTCCTCAGGAAAGGGTCTCTTTGCATAAAGTTCATGGCAGCTCAGTAGCAAAAGGTCAGTAATTTGCTCGCCCCTGATTCTATTTGACTGGACTCCAGGGAAAGCAGCTTGAAGTATAATCCCTCTGCCAAGCTGCAATGAGTGCAAAACCCTTACTGTCTACTCCTGTGGTTACAATTCATAAAGCCAATCTTGGAGACAAGCTGTAGTCTGTTGTCTGTAGTGAGAATTGTAAATGAGCTGCTGAGACATCCTGCTTAGGGAATTCTGTTAAAAAAGGTTAAGTGTAAATTGCCCTTTGGATTAGTCTGAAGATCCCCATTATAAAAGTTGCTGGAACTAGTAGGCAGAAATAAAGTTTCAAGAAAAAAAAAAGATAAGTATGCATTTTTTGAAGGCAGTGTAGAAATGTAAAACCAGGCTTATGTTCTCAGTAAATACTTATAAAATTACATCCATTAATAGCTTCAGTAATAACATCTTATTACCAGAGAAAAGAAAGTGAACCAAAAGTTCATTTTAGAAAATAAATTCTAAATTACTACCAAAGAAATGGATTAAGATTACTAAGAGCATACAGTTCATGAATAACATAATTCTCAAATATATTACACTATTTCTCAAAAATATAGTCAAACTATATTCAAATTAAAATATAACTACAGTTTATAATTTTCTAGGTTTCTATGATTCTGATTTTTAAAGCATGACCTCATTCCAACACATAAGGGAAATACTATAATTAAGATTGCCTGCCTTTTAAAAATTTTCATACAGAATGAATAATTTTACAATGCTAATATACTGTACACATAGGAATTTTAATAATAGTTGTACAGAAGTATAATGAAAAATAATGGTCCCGCTGAATCCTTAACCATCCCCAGTGCTACTTCCCAGAGGCAAACACTTTTAACTATTTTTTCCTTTTACTTCCTCTGGTAGTTACTTCCATATCTCTGGGTAATTTTCGGATTCATTAATATTAATCACCATATATATATACACACACACACACACACACACACATATATGCTATTATATATGAGAATTAGATGACTTTCTTTTCATTTTTCCTACCACCCACTCATTTTACGTTGCTATTTTAATTCAATATGTGTTTACTGTTAGGCTTTTCATAATACAATTAAAATTTTATCTTAGGTAATCAAGCTTACACTTTGTAAGACATACTTTGTACCTCTCTTTCCCACATGTGTCAGCTGCCCTTAATTTTACATTGTAATGTTTGATAATGTTCACAGTGTTTTGTATTTTACAGTCACATGATTTGTTACAAATTGACTCAAAATACTGAAAACCACTTAGCAGCACTGATATCATTTTGATGATGAGAATATAGTACACTACAACAGCAAGTCAGGGGCTAAGGAAAGATGTCCTTCTCTATGGTAAAACAGGACTTCGCTGCCTTTCCAAGGGGACAGGTCAAGTGGATTCCCTTCACTTCTATGAAAGTCATTCAAAATAAGTTTTCCCTCCTGTCTGACCATGAATTACTGGCATACCTTTATTAACTTACGTATTTATTATTCATGTGTTAGTTTTAAAGTTATAAAATTGTCTCTTTTCTTGCTAGCACAAGAAAGACCATATGACTATTGTCTTTCAGATTCTTGTTCACTCTGATATGTTTTATTATGTTTCTTTAAACTCAGTGACTTCCTTTTTCTAAGTTGACCATGTTTATTTCATGGTTGGAGAATAACTATTTAAATGGCTTTCCTTCTTCCTGAAATTTTCAGGTACTTTGTCATATTATTATATTCTGCACCTTTCTTTACACTCTAAAAGTGCACCACTATGCATTCCAGCCAGAACGTTTTTATTGTCTCAATTTGGTGGGAGAATTTGAAGTCCTACATCTTTCTTTCTCTGGAAAATTCTCTTGTATTATTTCTCAGATAATTTCTGTACTTTTGCTATCTCTGTAGTTTCTTTCTGGAAGTTATATTATTTGAATGTTAAGTTTATTGGATTGATCCTTAACATATCTTATCATTTCATATTGACCTCATGTTGTCATTTTTTTTTTCCAGGATAAAAGAGAATTTTATTTTTTATTTATTTATTTTTTTAAATTTTATTTTATTTTTAAACTTTACAATATTGTATTAGTTTTGCCAAATATCGAAATGAATCCGCCACAGGTATACCTGTGTTCCCCATCCTGAACCCTCCTCCCTCCTCCCTCCCCATACCCTCCCTCTGGGTCGTCCCAGTGCACCAGCCCCAAGCATCCAGTATCGTGCATCGAACCTGGACTGGTGACTCGTTTCATACATGATATTATACATGTTTCAATGCCATTCTCCCAAATCTCCCCACCCTCTCCCTCTCCCACAGAGTCCATAAGACTGATCTATACATCAGTGTCTCTTTTGCTGTCTCGTACACAGGGTTATTGTTACCATCTTTCTAAATTCCATATATATGTGTTAGTATACTGTATTGGTGTTTTTCTTTCTGGCTTACTTCACTCTGTATAATAGGCTCCAGTTTCATCCACCTCATTAGAACTGATTCAAATGTATTCTTTTTAATGGCTGAGTAATACTCCATTGTGTATATGTACCACTGCTTTCTTATCCATTCATCTGCTGATGGGCATCTAGGTTGCTTCCATGTCCTGGCTATTATAAACAGTGCTGCGATGAACACTGGAGTACACGTGTCTCTTTCCCTTCTGGTTTCCTCAGTGTGTATGCCCAGCAGTGGGATTGCTGGATCATAAGGCAGTTCTATTTCCAGAGGAGAACATAGGCAAAACACTCTCCGACATATATCACAGCAGGATCCTGTATGACCCACCTCCAAGAATATTGGAAATAAAAGCAAAAATAAACAAATGGGACCTGATTAAACTTAAAAGCTTCTGCACAACAAAGGAAACTATTAGCAAGGTGAAAAGGCAGCCTTCAGAATGGGAGAAAATAATAGCAAATGAAGCAACTGACAAACAACTAATCTCAAAAATATACAAGCAACTCCTACAGCTCAACTCCAGAAAAATAAATGACCCAATCAAAAATGGGCCAAAGAACTAAATAGACATTTCTCCAAAGAAGACATACAGATGGCTAACAAACACATGAAAAGATGCTCAACATCACTCATTATCAGCAAATCAAAACCACTATGAGGTACCATTTCACGCCAGTCAGAAAGGCTGCGATCCAAAAGTCTACAAGCAATAAATGCTGGAGAGGGTGTGGAGAAAAGGGAACCCTCTTACACTGTTGGTAGGAATGCAAACTAGTACAGTCACTATGGAGAACAGTGTAGAGATTCATGTTGTCTTTTTTTCACATTGTCTTCTTTAAAAATCATGCTATATTCTGGGAAACTCAATTTCCTGCCACTTGCACCATTTTTTAAATAAATCAATTATTTTTAAATTCTAAAAAGACATTTTTTTCTGTCCACTTTTGATAGTGTCCTTTTTGAATTTTGTGCATATACCAACTTTTCACATGTTTCTAGGTAATTTTCAAAGGGTTTCACATTCCTGCACATCTTGTAAATGGAAGTGGGCATCCTTCACTCCACATTATCTTTTCAAGAATGTATAGATAAAAGCTTTGAAAGATATAGTCTCCCTTTGGAACAAAGAGAAGGTCTGTTTACTGTCCAGTTTAATAATATTGACTTGGTGGTGGTTTAGTTGCTAAGTCGTGCCTGACACTTTGTGACCCCATGGACTGTACCCTGCCAGGCTCCTCTTTCCATGGGACTTCCCAAGCAAGAGTACTGGAGTGGTTTGCCATTTCTTTCTCCAGGGGATCTTTCAGGAGATACAGGTTTGATCCCTTACTGACCCAGGGATCAAACCTGCATCTCCTACATTGGCAGGTAGATTCTTTACTGCTGAAACACAAGGGAATCCCTTACTTTGATACAAATGTCAAGCAGACTGTTTGCCTATTTTGAAAATTCCCCAAACCAGAGTTTCTGTCCTGTAACTCAATCCATTGTATAACAAGGTGCCACTTGGCAGTATTTGCATCAAACTCTGGGAATAAAGGCTTAACAAACTGATGGGAAAAAAAAAAACAAAACAAGTAAATATTCTGTACACAGCTATTGTTGTCAGTAGTACTTTATCTCTGACTCAAAAGCATCATGTCTCAGCATCTACAAAATCATGGCAGACTACTCAAGGTGAGTAGGGTAAAATCTCAGACCCTTCAAAATTCTTGACATGTTACTTTCTGCTCTTTTTATCATTTCTCTTTTCTCTGGAGTCAATTTCTTTGTGGTTAACCATTGTTCCTATCATTTTGTTGTTGTTGTTCTTCAGGTTTCCCTCAAATATCTTTTTTTTTAATCTATTTATATTTAAGATTAGGAGAAATAGAAGACAATTTTGTATCTTCACTCTGCCTGAGGGGCTTGAAATTAGCAATCATTTAAGGAAAAGTGACAAAGAATTTAGACATTTTGCTGTGGTTGGAGTAAAGAGGTCAGAAACCTAATTGTCAAATGTGCAGAGCTGTGGTCTGGGACATTCACACTTCTGCTGGTCTAGTTTTCAAAAATTAGTTTAGAGAAATTGTTTTATTTCCACTGCTAGATGGTAAATGCTTGACTGCCGGGTGTTCTGTAAAGGATCATGAGAGTAAGGCGGGTTTGATGATGGTAACTCTGGTAACTCTTTACCATGTAAGTCTACAATCAACCAAGTATAAATACTTACAGTGTCTCTGTTAGGTAGTCAGAATAGGAAACAGGAGTTCAGAATGGTGGTGGCTAAAAGACAAGGATAGATGTCAGGCAAGTATATTCTTCTCAGTTCTGTCTCGTCTCAACAAAAATTTGAAGCGACGGATGTTAGAGTCCTTGGTGTGTCATAGCTCTCTGATGGACCCTATGATCGCTCTCTGACCGATGGTGTTATTGCTCGCCGTCCTGGACAGACCATGTTAAAGCTCTCAGGTCTCAAACAGGCCATGTTGTAGCTCTTAGACAGATCAGTGTTACAGTTCTGTGTTACAGCTCTATTTTATTTAGAAAATAGCAGGAAAATATATCCTTGAGGTGTGAGGGAATGTTGATCCAAAGACGGGAAGCGAAGAGAGTTGGGGAGGGCGATAGCGCGCGAGCGCAGGAGAGAGACACCCCGGGCCCTTTGGCTCCTCTTTTTGTATGTTTTCTCCCCCCCTGGGCCTGCCGTAGGTAAACTGGGCTAGCCAGGCTAGCCAGGAGTGCTGTTTGTTCTACCTGAGGTCCTCACTCCGGTCCTCGGAACTTCCTTTGTTCTATTTTTGCAGGCTTTTCCCTTCCTTGTCTTTTAGCCACCATCATTCTGGACTCCTGTTTCCTATTCTACCTACCTAACAGTCTCCTTGTTTAAAAGTAAATGAGATGCACACACATATAAATATATACATGCGCAAATAATTTTCATTAGTGCTCAAAATGCTATTGGTGTTCATTATAAAGAGCTCACCCATAACCCATAATACAATGTTTCTAATGAGAACTAACTACTTCAGACTAATCTTTTTCCTCTGACATTTCTTCATCTAGTTATTCATATACCAACTTCTAAATGAAATAGGAGACTGGACTACATTAATGAAAAACATTAAAAACATTAGAAAAATGAAAATGTAAATATTCAGCATTTTCCCATCTGTTCAGTAACTTGTTTTGCTTTGGTTTTTTTTTTTCTCTTGAAATGGATGATGTAAGGCATACTTCTGACTCTAGGTTACTAGCCAAACTTGATTTCCTGAGCATTTTAAACTCATATCCCAGTGATTCAACTTGTCTCACTGATGAACTACTAAAGGAAAATATTAGAATATTAGAAAATATTAGGAAAATATTAGAATAGGAAAAAGGAGTACAAAATGGTGGTGACTAAAAGACAGAGAAGGGAAAAGCCTGGGAAAATAGAACAAAGGAAGCTCTGAAGATCAGAGTGAGGACCTCAGGTAAAAAAACAGCCCTCCTGGCTATCCCAATCTACATAGGACAGGCTCAGGGGAGGAGGAAAAAAACATATAAAAAGAGGAGCTAAAATTGAGCTGGGGGTTTCTCTTCTCTTTGCATCTTTTGGGTCAGCCTGCCCTCACATCTCGAGGATGTATTTTCCTTTGCTTGCCAATAAAACTGAGCTATACGACTGGTCTGTCCTCTCTTCAAATTTTTGCTGCAGTGAGAGAGAACAGAGGAAATTACACACTCTCCTGACAATAGTAAATCTTTACACTTAAACTCTTGAAAGAAATAGTGATTTTAATGCATTCATTTGTATCTTTGATGATCAACAAACTCTAGGGTCAGCATGATTTACTTAATTTCATGTCATTATCTCTTATTTTACTCACATTAATCTAAGTAATTCTTCTACCACCTCAAGCCAGTTTTACAAGTATTCTTATTTCAATTAAGACTTTTAAGTGTTTTTAAACTGTCATTTAGCCATATTACACCTTAATTGTTTGTGTTACTCTTCCATGAAATGTTTCCAAATGGTTTTTACTTTGCCTAAGGGGATGGAAAAGGCCTTGTATAATGGCATCAAGCTATGTAGAATTATTTGATGAATTATAGTGACCAGCAGGGTTTCTTTCAAAGTCTTAATTATCGTTACACTGGATCCAACTAACCAAAACTATTTCCCCTGTTACCCTGAACAACAGCGACTACAAACGTGTCAGAATTCTTCTGTTTCAAGACAACATAAATTTAATTACATTCATTTACTGTCAACTTAAACCAATTTTGGTAGAAATCTTGCCTATTACACTCTTCTCCAATGTTTTAGAATTTTTTTCATCTATCAATGTGTATATTTTAACAGAAACTTACATTTTCTTTTCCTACAGCTATAATATTTCTTTGTGATTATGTAAGGGTTTCACTATCTTTATTTATTTATTTTATATAATACACATTTCAAATCAAAACAACCAGCTTCTTTAAGTGAAAGTGAAGGGCTTCCCTTGTGGCTCAGCTGGTAAAGAATCTGCCTGTAATGAAGGAGACCTGGGTTCGATCCCTGAGTTGGGAAGATCCCCTGGAGAAGGGAAAGGCTACCCACTCCAGTATTCTGGCCTGGAGAATTCCATGGACTGTACAGTCCCTGGGATCGCAAAAATATTGGTGATTTTTTATACTCAGGATACTGATACTAAGAAATTCATGTCCTTGCCAGTGAGAACCTTACATTGTGCTTTCGTTGATCAGAAACTTACACTGTTTCACAGTGTATAATGTCACCTTTCTGTCCTAATTCTGATTATTTTACTATAATAGTCTCCTAGCTGGTTTCCTGGCCTTCAGGCTTGCCCCTCTCCAACTGCGCCTCTCCCTTCTGCTAAGAGTGATCCTGCTAAAAATCAAATGTGATACTTCATGCTGCTGCTGCTGCTAAGTTACTTCAGTCATGTCCGACTCTGTGCAACCCCATAGACAGCAGCCCCTGGCTCCCCCGTCCCTGGGATTCTCCAGGCAAGAATACTGGAGCGGGTTGCCATTTCCTTCTCCAATGCATGAAAGTGAAAAGTGAAAGTGAAATCGCTCAGTCGTGCCCAATTCTTAGCAACCCCATGGACTGCAGCCTACCAGGCTCCTCCGTCCATGGGATTCTCCAGGCAAGAATACTGGAGTGGGTTGCCATTTCCTTCTCCATGATACGTCATACTCCAACACAAACTCCTTATGCGATTCTCCCTCTAAAGTTGCTGAAAATCTTCACACTATTATTTCTTAATTCTTTCTTATACTGCAAGTTACAAAAACTGCTTGAAAAATCTTCAAACCATCCTTATTCCTGTTTGCAAGTCTTCCTACACCTTATTCCTTCTGCTTAAAACACTCTTTGCTGCAGAGAAGAACCAATTCTGACACCACATTGGAACTGTTCTTTGACTGGCTTGTAGGTGCTTCTGTTATTCAGATCATACATAATGGCCTGCCCCAGAGGACCCTGCCCCTCTGCCTGACTGTTAAACTGAAGTGCCTTTTATTCTGCTCACAGGGAGTTAATCTGACCCTGCCCATCTGTGAGTGGCTTCAGGCAAGAAGAGATTAACACATCCCTTCTCAGAGATGACTTGCAAGGCTGATGGCCCTTTTTACTTTCCTTCCTAACCATCTTTCCCTTTCTATTCTGCCTTTCTACTTTGTATCCCCACTTCCCCCCATCTCTGTTCTATAAAGTGTTAGTCACTCAGTCCTGTCGGACTCTCTGTGACCCCAAGGACTGTAAGCACTCCAGGCTCCTCTGTCCATGGACTTCTCCAGGCAAGAACACTTGAGTGGGTCACCATTTCCTCCTCCAGGAGATCTTCCCCACCCAGGGATAGAACCCAGGTCTCCTGCATTGCAGGGAGATTCTTTACCATTTGAGCCACCAAGGAACCTGGCATCTGGACCCAGACAAGTTTGCTATTTTAAGACATTGCTGTGTGCTGTGCTTAGTCGCTCAGTCTTGCCCGATTCTTGCAACCCCATGGACTGTAGCCCACCAGGCTCCTCTGTCCATGGGGATTCTTCAGGCAAGATACTGGAGTGGGTTGCCATGCCCTCCTCCAGGGCATCTTCCCAACCCAGGGACCAAACCCAGGTCTCCCGCATTGCAGGAAGTTTCTTTACCTGCTGAACTACCAGGGAAGCCATTAGTCTGCCATATTCTTGGTCTGTCAGGTTTCTGAATAAAGTACTCCTTGCCTCAACACTTCATCTCCAACTCACTGGCAGGCAGAGAGAACTTAGACTCCATAACTCTTACACCAGCAGTTTTCTCAGTTAAGACTTTACTGGATCTGGCCCCAGGTGATGGCTCTGACTACACTTCCTACTTTTACTTCCATTCAATGATTGTACAATAGTTTACTGATCTCCACACTGTTCCCCAAAAATATCAAGCATGTTCCTGTCTCATGGCTTTGGCATTTGCATGTTTCTCTGCCTGAAATGCACATCCCCATATGCAGTATTCCTCTTTCCTTACAGTATTAACTCCTCAGAGAAACTTCTAGATCACCATTTATAAAACATGATCGTATCTGAAATTATTTATGTGAGTTGTTGGTAGTGTTTTCTCCATGGTCCTTATCAAAGACCTCACATCATATATCACTTATTCACGGATTCTTGTTAATGAATGTCAGATGTATGAGGACAGGGACTCAGCCTGTTTGACTGACAGTGCATCCTAACTGATTCATCCAACACTTAACCCTTGGAGGCATTCAGCAAAATTTTGATAAATGAATAAAATAAAAATGACAGAATTTTTACTTGCCCTTCAAGATCCACTGTCAGTATTACTTCATTTATCAAAACTCACTTGAAATGAGACTCCATAAGCTGACATGCTTTTTAACTACTTAAACTTCTATCATACCTATCTTACTACCATTTTCCTTAATTGATGTGCAAAGCTATTTATCCTTTTAAAGAGCAAACCACTATGACAAATTCTAAAGACCGCAAAATTAAAAATTGATTTTTCTAAGAAATACTTGTTGGAACAGAATAGAGGGCCCAGAAATATATGAATATGAATATAGTCAACTGGATTTTGACAAAGGGACAAAGACAGTCTTTTCAACAAGTGGTGCTAGAGCAATTGGATATTTATATGCAAAAAAATTATCTAGACACAGAATACATTCTTCATACACACACACAAAACTCAAAATGGATCATAGTCCTAAATGTAAAACACAAAAAAACTGGAAAATTCCTTTAAAATAACATAGGAGAAAATCCAGATGTCCTTGACTATGATCTTTTTGGTGTAACAGCAAGATAAAACTGACAAAAGAAATAATTAATAAGCAGAATTTCATTAAAATTAAAACTTCTGCTCTGTTAAAGACAATGTCTAGAGAATGAGAAGACAAACCACAAAACTGGGAGAAAATATTTATATTCAATACATCTGGGCTTCCCTGATGGCTCAGATGGTAAAGAATCCTCCTGCAATGCGGAAGACCTGGGTTCAATCCCTGGGTTGGGAAGATTCCCTGGAAAAGGGCATGGCAACCTACTCTAGTATTCTTGCCCGGGAAACCACAATGGATAGAAGAGCCTGGCGAGCTACAGTTCACGGGGTTGCAAAGAGTCAGACACGACTGAGAGACTAAGCATACACAGCACAACGCAACTGATAAAGGGCTGTTACCAAAATATTCACAGGACTCTTATATCTGAACAATAAGAAGATAAACCAATTGAAAAATGAGCCAAAGACTTTAATGGACACCTCATCATAGAAGATATACAGATGGAAAATCTGCATATAAGAAGATGTTCCATATCACAAATCATCAAGAAAAGAAAATTAAAATAGCAATGAAATACCACCATATACCTAACAGAATGACCAAATCCAGAACCCTGACACCACCTAACACTGGCAAGGATCTGAAATAACAGGAACTTTCAACCATTGCTGGTGAGAATGCAATATGGTTCATCTACTTTGGAAGGCTTTGGTGTTTTCGTTTTGTGGTTTGCTGTTTGGCGGTTTCTTAGAAAACTAAACATACTCCTATCAGATGATCCAACAATTATATTCCTTGGTATTTTACTCAAGGGAGTTGAAAACGTATGTCTATGAAAAAAAACCCTGAAACTTTACTCATAATTGCTGAAACTTGAAAGCAAGGAAGATGTCCTTTGGTAGATGAGTGGATAAATAAACTATGGTACATTTAGACAACAGAATATTATTTAGTCCTAAAAAGAAATGAAACCATGAAAAGACATGAAAGAATCTTAAAGGCATATTGCTATGAAAAGAATCCAATCTGGGGGTTTTCCCTAGATATTTGCCTTGTAATGCAGGGTACACATGTTCAATCCACAGTCCAAGAAGATCCCATACGCCCTGCAGCCTGTGTGCTGCAACTCCTGAGCTGATGCTATGGAGCCCGCAAGCCACAGCTACTGAGCCCACATAGCACAACCACTGAAGCTCTCACGTCTAGAGACTGGACTCCAGACCAGGAGAAGCTACCACAATGAGAAGCCCACAAACCACAATGAAGAGAAGACCCCACTCTCCTCATCTAGACAAAGCCTGCCTGCAGCAACAAAGACCCACCACAGCCCCAAAATAAAACAAATAAATAAATAAATCTTAAAAAAAAAAAAAAGAACCTAATCTGAAAATGCTACATGCTATATGATGTCAACTATATGACATTCTGTGGGGGAGGGGGGGAACTATGAAGCAAAAAGATCAGTGTTTTAATCTGAAAGCTTAATAATAATTCTAGTAGCTAACCTTTACTGTGTACCACTTACCATGTGCTTTTGTTCACATAATCACATTTAATCATCATCAAGGAGTAATTCCCATTTCCCAAGTGGCACTAGAGGTAAAGGACTTGCCTGACATTGCAGGAGATATAAGAGACATCGGTTTGATCCCTGGGTCATGAAAATCCCATGAAAAAAGGCATGGCAACCATGGACAGAGGAGCCTGGAAGGCTATGGTCCATATGGTTACAAAGAGTCAGACGCAACTGAAGCAACTTATGACATGCATGCAAGGAGTAATTAGCTAGAACTAATCTTTGAGCTTAGAGAACGCACTGGTCATAGCAAACAGCATCTTCCAACAACACAAGAGAAGACTCTACACATGGACATCACCAGATGGTCAACACTGAAATCAGACTGATTATATTCTTTGCAGCCAAAGATGGAGAAGCTCTATACAGTCAGCAAAAACAAGACCAGGAACTGACTGTGGCTCAGATCATGAACTCCTTATTGCCAAATTCAGACTTAAATTGAAGAAAGTAGGGAAAACCACTAGACCATTCAAGTATGACCTAAATCAAATCCCTTATGATTATACAGTGGCAGTGAGAAATAGATTTAAGGGACTAGATCTGATAGATAGAGTGCCTGATGAACTATGGACGGAGGTCCGTGACATTGTACAGGAGAGAGGGATCAAGACCATTTCCATGGAAAAGAAATGCAAAAAAGCAAAATGGCTGTCTGGGGAGGCCTTACAAATAGCTGTGAAAAGAAGAGAAGTGAAAAGCAAAGGAGAAAAGGAAAGATATAAGCATCTGAATGCAGAGTTCCAAAGAATAGCAAGAAGAGATAAGAAAGCCTTCCTCAGTGATCAATGCAAAGAAATAGAGGAAAACAACACAATGGGAAAGACTAGAGATCTCTTCAAGAAAATTAGAGATACCAAGGACATGACTGAGCGACTGAACTGAACTGAACTGAACTGAAGGGAACATTTCATGCAAAGATGGGCTAAATAAAGGACAGAAATGGTATGGACTTAACAGAAGCAGATGATATCAAGAAGAGGTGGCAAGAATACACAGAAGAACTGTACAAAAAAGATCTTCACGACCCAGATAATCATGATGGTGTGATCACTGACCTAGAGCCAGACATCCTGGAATGTGAAGTTAAGTGGACCTTAGAAAGCATCACTACGAACAAAGCTAGTGGAGGTGATGGGATTCCAGTGGAGCTATTTCAAATCCTGGAAGATGATGCTGTGAAAGTGCTGCACTAAATATGCCAGCAAATTTGGAAAACTCAGCAGTGGCCACAAGACTGGAAAAGGTCAGTTTTCATTCCAATCCCAAAGAAAGGCAATGACAAAGAATGTTCAAACTACCACACAATTGCCCTCATCTCACATGCTAGTAAAGTAATACTCAGAATTCTCCAAGCCAGGCTTCAGCAATACATGAACCGTGAACTTCCTGATATTCAAGCTGATTTTAGAAAAGGCAGAGCAACCAGAGATCAAATTGCCAACACCGGCTGGATCATGGAAAAAGCAAGAGAGTTCCAGAAAAACATCTATTTCTGCTTTATTGACTATGCCAAAGCCTTTGACTGTGTGCATCACAATAAACTGTGGAAATTCTGAAAGAGATGGGAATACCAGACCACCTGACCTGCCTCTTGAGAAACCTATAGGAAGGTCAGGAAGCAACAGTTAGAACTGGACATGGAACAACAGACTGGTTCCAAATAGGAAAAGGAGTACGTCAAGGTTGTATATTGTCACCCTGCTTATTTAACTTCTATGCAGAGTACATCATGAGAAATGCTGGACTGGAAGAAGCACAAGCTGGAATCAAGATTGCCGGGAGAAATATCAAAAACCTCAGATATGCAGATGACACCACCGTTATGGCAGAAAGTGAAGAGGAACTCAAAAGCCTCTTGAGGAAAGTGAAAGTGGAGGGTGAAAAAGTTGGCTTAAAGCTCAACATTCAGAAAACAGAGATCATGGCATCTGGTCTTATCAGTACATGGGAAATAGATGGGGAAACAGTGGAAACAGTGTCAGACTTTATTTTTGGGGGCTGCAAAATCATTGCAGATGGTGATTGCAGCCATGAAATTAAGAGACGCTTACTCTTTGGAAGGAAAGTTATGACCAATCTAGATAGCATATTCAAAAGCAGAGACATTACTTTGCCAACAAAGGTTCACCTAGTCAAGGCGAACTATAGTTTTTCCTGTGGTCATGTATGGATGTGAGAGTTGGACTGTGAAGAAAGCTGAGTGCGGAAGAATTGATGCTTTTAAACTGTGTTGTTGGAGAAAACTCTTGAGAGTCCCTTGGACTGCAAGGAGATCCAACCAGTCCATTCTGAAGGAGATCAGCCCTGGGATTTCTTTGGAAGGAATGATGCTAAAGCTGAATCTCCAGTACTTTGGCCACCTCATGCGAAGAGTGGACTCATTGGAAAAGTCTCTGATGCTGGGAGGTATTGGGGGCAGGAGGAGAAGGGGATGACAGAGGATGAGATGGCTGGATGGCATCACTGACTCAATGGACATGAGTTTGGGTGAACTCCGGGAGTTGGTGATGGACAGGGAGGCCTGGAGTGCTGCAATTTATGGGGTTGCAAAGAGTTGGACACGACTGAGTGACTGAACTGAACTGAATCTTTGAGCTTAAATTAAAGGCTTAGGTATTAATTTGCCAGTATGTAGGTGTGCCGGAAAATACAGTCTCCTTTGGTATCTGTGGGGGAATTGGGTACGGAACCATCCACCATACCAAAATCTGCGGATTGTCAATCCCTTACAGAAAATGGCCTAGTAGGGCTTGCCCCCTGTATTTGATGGCTCCACATTCTCAAATTCAACCAACTGTGGATCCAGCTTTGGATATGGAAGGCCAGCCAGACTGTTCTCAGCAGAAGTTAAAGCTCCTGATTGGATTGAATGCCTGCTTCTTTATGTACTACCTGGTCAATTTTTACATTTGGGAAATGTTATTTAACCTCTCTATGCCTCGGTTTCCTCCTGAAAATTTTGCCATATGTAAACTGGGAATGATTATCATTCTATTTTACAGGTTAGGTGAAAAAACCTTTTATTTCTGAGCATAGTACTTGACTTAGGATAGTTGCTCAATACTGGTATTGCACATATTATTACTTGTTTCTGCTACATTCAGCTGTGCCTTGGACCAAAGATCAATTGGAAATTCACAGGATAATAGTACTCAGACTGTATGTTTCAATACTCAGATCTCCTTGAATCATTAGTAATTTGAATCCATCTAAACAAACAGGTTAATAGAAAAAAAGGGTAAACTTTGTTTTAATGATTGCCATACAGAAATTACAGAGTACATGATTCTAGGCTTACTCTGTGAGTCAGTCAGGACTCACTAGTCCACTCAGATTAATTCAATTCACTCGCAACAGTGAAGAGACACATCCAGACACTCATTCATTCACTTGAGCACTTTACAACAATTAAGACACAGACATCTTCCGGGTTCCTGGTTAGGGAGTTAGGTCATGACTTCATGGAATTCAGAGGAACACACAAAGGTCTGCTTTTAAAACAACCTGGGAAGGCTAATGATAGAAATATAGACAGGCCGTTACAGGAGTAACCCTACCTGGAAAGATTAGAGAAGTTTCCTAGAGGAAGTGGTAAACGAGCCACATGGGAGTTAGAGAGTTGACAAAGGTAAAGAATAAACCTATAAAGCTAGAGGCAGGTGGAAACACAGTCACTGAGGTGAGAGTCTAGCGACTGGTGTAAAGAACTGGAGGAAGCCAGTGAGGAGGGAGCACTGGGACAGCAGCTCAGGCTGCGGAGCGAGGCGGGGGCTGGAGGGAGAGGCTGTGCTCTGCTCTGCTGAAGGGAACAGCTTGCTTCTCATCAGGATGGCAAGGGGCAGCCGTTCAGAAGGTTTGCAGGCAGGTGAGTGACAAGGTGAGGCCCATTTTCTGGACAGATTATTCTGACAGCTGCAAAAGGTGAAGTCACTTGGATGGGGGTATATGAACCGGGAACATGAAACAGAGAAAAGAGTGAGGAGTTAGTGCGCTAGTTAGATGAAAGTTTTTTTGTTTTTTTTTTTGTTTTGCTAAACCTGGGGAATCTTGGCAGGAATCGTGAGGCAGAAAATGTAACTCATTATCATCATCCATAGGGAAAAAATACTCACTAAACTGTGACTATCAATTAAATATTAATAAGAGTAAACTACCCAAATCAGAGAGTAATTCAGGGAAAAATGTGTTTGGTTAAGGAAGCATTCACTCAGGGATGGTGCAGCTATGGGAATAACACAGTTCTGGTGTTACTGAATATATATAATATATATTGAATGAATATATATAATATAATATATATATAATGAATATATATAACTTGTGCCCTTTGCTTCACTCTATGTGAAGTCAGCACAATACACTCAGTCAGGGGATGCAGATGTCTTAGTCCGAGTTGTTCAGCTTCAACGCTGCTAACATTTCTGTAGAGTGTTCAGTTGAGCCTGACTCTTTGTAACCCCATGGACTATAGCGTGCCAAGTTCTTCTGTCAGTGGGATTCTCCAGGCAAGCTAACATTTAGAACCAGATAATTCTTTACAGTGGGGAACTTCCCTGTGCTTTGTATGGCGTTTAAAGGTAACCTCAGTCTCTACCCAATAGCATTCCTCCAGTGACAACCAAAAATGTCTTCAGACCTTGTCAATCTTCCTCTAATGGACAGAGCAGCCCTTAGTTGAGCACCCTTGGTTAAATTCACCTTGAGAAGTGCTAGAAGAGTCCATCTATCACAGCTTTATTCTACAATGTCTAAGGCATGTAGTAAGATGATAACGTGTACAGGCTCTAGGGGAGCAGTGAGGAGAACGAAAGGTCACTACTTGGTCTCACTAAAAACTGGTTCCAATACTATAAACGTGTGTTACGTTAGCCCCTCTCCACTAGATAAACTCATTTATAACAAGACAAGTTATATTTCTATA